>NW_027362770.1:67100871-69656619 GCF_046119375.1 Phyllobates terribilis | reverse complement strand
ATGCATCGGGGGGGGATGAGAGATGCATCGGGGGGGTGAGCTGCACATGGGGGGGATGAGAGCTGCACATGGGGGGGTTATGTTTACATAACTTTGTTGCCTTATGAAGCGCAGGGGGGGGGGCCCCCAAAAATTTCTTGCACAGGGGCCCACTACAGTCTGTGTCCGCCCCTGGGTAAAGGGGTTAAGGGAATGTGTTACATAATTTTTTTAAAATAACCAATAAAATCACATACAAGGAACAAATACCGTCACACCATGACCAGACCACATATTACCACCACATAGTGACCAAATAATACCACAAACAAGGAACAAATACTGCCACTCCATGACTGGAGTACATATTACCACATCATAGTGACTGAATAATATGACGTACAAGGGACAAATACCGCTACACCATGACCAGACCACATATCACCACCAGATAGTGACCGAATAATACCACATACAGGGAACAAATACCTACGCACCCTGACCAGACCACATATTGCCACCACATAGTGATTTAATAATACAATGCTGATCATTAATAAAAAAACACAATACTAATATTTCCATAAGTGCCATTATACACAGGAGCTCTGTACATAGTATACAGTGTATTGTGTCATTGTACAGATAATACAGTGATCACCAGTGACATTATACACAGGAGCTCTGTATATAGTGTCAGTGTACAGGTAATACAGGGATCACCAGTGACATTATACACAGGAGCTCTGTATATAGTGTCAGTGTACAGGTAATACAGGGATCATCAGTGACATTACAAAGAGGTGCTCTGTGTATATTGTCAGTGTATAGGTAATACAGGGATCACCAGTGACATTTTACACAGGAGCTCTGCGAATAGTGTCAGTGTACAGGTAATACAGGGATCATCAGTGACATTATACACAGGAGCTCTGTCTATAGTGTACAGGTAACACAGTGATCACCAGTGACATTATACACAGGAGCTCTGTATATAGTGTCAGTGTAAAGGTAATACAGGGATCACCAGTGACATTATGCACAGGAGCTCTGTATATAGTGTCAGTGTAAAGGTACTACAGGGATCACCAGTGACATTATACAAAGCACTGTGTACATAGTATATAATGTATAGTGTCAGTGTACACATAACACACTGACTCACCAGTTATATCTCTAGTTGAAGTTCTTCATCTTCGCTTTTCTCCTTCATCCAGCGCAGACCGCCATTACTTCTTCTAGCCAGGACTCTAAAGTAGCTAAATACAGACGTGCACACACCATTAATATATAATTAGTTATTATGCAACCCACCATTCCAAATATAAATTGTAATCCACCACTGCATCCCCACTAACTGTAAATAGCCACTTTTCCCACCTAATAAATATATAAATTAATTAAAACCTGTACTATTTTCCCCAATTCATTATTAGTCACACTCCATCATCCTCAATTCTCCCTCTCCCAATTCATTATATTTACATGCCCCCTCCGCCCCAATTCATTTTGTCATGTCCTCTCTCTCTGTCGCACCCCCACTTCATCATCATTTACTCTCGCTCACCCCAATTCATCATCATTTGTTGTCTCCCCACCTCCAATTCATTATCATTTGCTCTCCCCACCCTCAATTCATCATTATTTGCACTCCCCACCCTCAATTCATTATTTGCTCTCCCCACCCCCCACTCCCAGTTCATCATATGCTTTCCCCACCCCCCACCCCCAGTTCATCATATGCTCTTGACTCGCCCCCTGGGCCGTGGGGCACGCGGAACCGGGCAATAGGGATGCGCGGGGAGTAGTAGTGGCGGCCCGGTCCCGCGGCTTAGGGTGGTCAGACCAGTGGCAGTCCCTTAGATAATGTCCGACTACGCCACCCGTGGATTGCGGTTATTAGGAACCGCCGCTGCAGGGCAGTCCGCTGGGGCTGATGATGTATGCAGCTGAGATGGTGTGACTCCCCCACGGGAAGAGTGTGGCCCTAGGGCAGTGTAGTGGATGGTGGGAGTGATGGTAGTGAGAGTCCCAGTGCTGATAGTGCTGGAGGTGCGAAGGAGCACACGGACAACAAGTTACAGTCCAGGGTCTTTACTCACAGTTCATTTGTTCCGGGTCACTTCTGTCAGCAGTGACCGCCCGAGCCGTGCTGCGTCCACCAGGTGTGGGGCTCGGTCAACTCCCAGGCAGTTCAGAAGTATGGCTCAGGACCCCCTTTTGTCCTTCCTCTGGCCTGCCTCACCAGTGACCCACTTTTGTCCAGCTGCCGCGGACCTGCGCAGGTAAACGTGAGCCCCGTTCCCCGCTGTCCTATATGGTGCCTTCCTAGCAGGTTTGATGAGGTGTCGCACCAATAAATGATCGCGACGACCGGTCTTTGGCTGAGGGTAGTTTCTCCTCCACCAACTTGGGATCCGGTACCCTTAATCTGCCTGACCCTTCACCCTGGATTCTCGTGGGTTCTTAGGGTCCCTTCCACCTTCTTGTTCCTGAGCCCTTCTGTTTCTCTGTCTCTTCTCCTTTTCTGTTCCTTCCTGTTCCTTTCTGTTCCTTTCTCTTGAAGCTGGGATGAGCCAAAATCTCAGCTCCCCTTCACCTCCTCCTCGGCCTCTCACTAGGCCCTTCTGGAGTAGAGCTCCTACAGAGCCTCTACTCCCTGTCTTCTCCTCTCTGGACAGACCCTAGATCTAAGATGGTGCCCACCTTTTATACCTCCCTCTGACCATGAGCCCTGGTGACCAGCAACCAATGGGCTCCTTCCTACGCTCAGGAACCAACCCCTATCTGCCCCTACAGCACTGGGTGTTCCACCCCCCTCCCCACTCCAGACAGGGACATGGTCGGTCGTGCCTGCACTTCTGTCTAGTGGGAGCACCGTTGAGCTGTCCCTCGGAAATGGGGTGTGTGTGCTGTATGCAGCCTACTGAGCCCTGGTCCATACTCCATCCTTACCCGGGAGTGGAATACCACACCTCTGGCAGAGGTGCAATACCCCTGTAGCGGCCGAACCCCCGGGGCGCTACATTCCCCCCTGGTAAAGCACATCACGTCCTCGGGCTGGAAAAGAGCAAAAACAGTTGATTACAGGACATGCAAAAACTTTTTCAATAACCTTTTACATTTAGAAACGGACGACACAGTTCAATTCCCTTTATGGGACACACTTTTCTTTTCTTGTCACACTATCATAAAACACGAACTGATACTTCTGGAACTCTTTTGACATATAACACTATTAGAAAACATTCACATTACTATCTAGCAGCATATAAAAACTTTTCAAATAAAACATTTGCAGGAAAACATTTTTACAACACATTCTTGGATCCTGGCGGCGGTGCAACTTGCGACCAGGTGTGCACTCTTCTTGTAAGTGCAGGAACTTTGGCAAACTTGTAAACACGAGGGACTTGCTGTCCCGAGGTAGACGTGGTAGTCTATTTATAAAACCAGTAGGGGGCGCTTTAGGATGCGCAACTATATACAAGGGATTGGCCGCTCTCAGTCCTCGGCCAGTTTTGGGAAGGGGAATGGCTTCTCACAGTCCTCAGCCTGGTAGGGGATGAGGGGCACACAGGTAACAGTCTCTTAACAGTAATCAGTTCTCTGTACCCTGACGGGTAACTATGTACACAGGTACGTGGCTACTTACTAGTAGCGGTGTCCTCCATATGCTCCTTCTTCCTCCTCATATGGTTCTTCAGACCCCTCCGGGTCCTCTTGGCTCTCCTCATAGCCGCGGTGTTGTAGTTCCTCCTCAGTGAGCCGATGAACATGTAGGGCGTACGGTCCTTTTGCACCTACGTGGTGGGTGAAGGTGACCACATCACCAGGGTACAAGTCACGGCCACGATGTCCCTCAGGTAGATGACTCTCAACGTCCCTGCGGGTCACAAAGACGTCGCCTGCGGTTTCTGGGCCCCTGATGAAACCCCAGCCGTTTTCCATGTGGAATTTGACTATGGTCCCGGTGATTCGGGGACCGCGGGCTGCTCGGGGGTCTTGGCGGGCCTTACGTTTTTGCTCAGCACTCTGGGCCTGGAGCCGTTCCTCTCTGACGCGCCTCTCTCGTCGCTCCCGCTCAAAGGTCGCCAGTTGTTGATGACAGGCCTCCAGACTACGGACCGCGTCTGCCCGGGTCTCTTGAGTGAACCCCATCAAGTTCTCGCCGGCGGGGTCCCACTCAAATTGGACGTCCTCCAGTGGGGGTAGGGTGACCTCTACGGGTTCTGGAGCCGGTATCAGAGGCTCGCGCGGGGGCTGGATTTTCCATGGCTGACTGCTGGTCACTTCAGCCGGCCACTCCAGCGGCAGTCCATCCGGACCGGTATGATGTGCAATCAGGTCCACACCCAGCCGTGGTATAGTGGAGGGACCTGATCTAGGAGCAGCGGCCGGGGGCACTCGGACTTGCGACCAGGCCGGGGGTCTCTCGGCTGCGCTAGGTGGCAGTCCCGTCCGGGACAGGGGCGCAGGCTTAGCAATGACGCTCGGGTCATCCAGGCCTTGCGACCGGGCCGATGACGCTTCTCGCTTTACGGTGCCCGGGGTCAAGGGGCGTGGCGCCGGGGAGGGCGTGGCCGCGACGCTCGCCGCTTGAAGCCTAGCGGGGAGCAGTGGCGGCGCGGCAACAGGTGCGGTGAGTGGGGCCTCGGGTCCTGCGACGGGAGGCTGGGGCAGGCTTGCGGTTGCTGGGCTTGGAGTGGTGACGTCCCCTTCACTTGCCTCAGTCCTCGTGGCTCCCTCCGCGGCGTCGCCTCCGGTCCTCTCTCCTCCTGCGCCGTCCTCAGAGGCAGGCAGACTCCGGGGTGCGGCTGAGGCTTGTCGCTGGTGGATTCCAGCCTGCCGGGCCAGCTCTTCTCTCCACTCGCTGAGCGCACCCCGCTGCGCTTGGACCATCCTCCTCTTCAGATCCTCCAGTGCAGTTTGCGCACGCTCCGGGTCTCGGGGGAGCTGTGCTAGGACTTCTGCTAGGCTGCAGAGCGGTTCGGCCTGCAGCAGGCTTCGGGCCAGGAGGCTGGTGCTGCTGAGGGCGTCCATCCCCGGGTGCGGTCTGTCTGGACTGATCCAGACCACCCCCTGCCCCGCAGTTTTCTTCTCTTTCTGCCCCCATGGGGGGTGGTCCTGGGGCATTCTGCTGACAGTCACTCTCAGGGGCAGCCCCCCCACGTTGACGGACATTTCTACAGCCGTGCTCATGGTTGTTGGGGGCGGGCTTCCTCTTTGGCGCCATTCTGGGACCCGGCCCACGATGGGAGGTGGCCTCCTGTGGTCTTTTGGCGCGCACATTATGGCGCTCGTTCTTCTAGGGCGGGCGCCATCTTTAGTACAACAAAACAGTCTCTTTTCATTTACTCTCGCTCACCCCAATTCATCATCATTTGTTGTCTCCCCACCTCCAATTCATTATCATTTGCTCTCCCCACCCTCAATTCATCATTATT
This sequence comes from Phyllobates terribilis, assembly GCF_046119375.1. Classification (NCBI taxonomy): domain Eukaryota; kingdom Metazoa; phylum Chordata; class Amphibia; order Anura; family Dendrobatidae; genus Phyllobates; species Phyllobates terribilis. Next base: position 69,651,193 of record NW_027362770.1, on the reverse strand, counting down.
TGCACTCCCCACCCTCAATTCATTATTTGCTCTCCCCACCCCCCACTCCCAGTTCATCATATGCTTTCCCCACCCCCCACCCCCAGTTCATCATATGCTCTTGACTCGCCCCCTGGGCCGTGGGGCACGCGGAACCGGGCAATAGGGATACGCGGGGAGTAGTAGTGGCAGCCCGGTCCCGCGGCTCAGGGTGGTCAGACCAGTGGCAGTCCCTTAGATAATGTCCGACTACGCCACCCGTGGATTGCGGTTATTAGGAACCGCCGCTGCAGGGCAGTCCACTGGGGCTGATGATGTATGCAGCTGAGATGGTGTGACTCCCCCACGGGAAGAGTGTGCCCCAGGGCAGTGTAGTGGATGGTGGGAGTGATGGTAGTGAGAGTCCCAGTGCTGATAGTGCTGGAGGCGCGAAGGAGCACACGGACAACAAGTTACAGTCCAGGGTCTTTACTCACAGTTCATTTGTTCCGGGTCACTTCTGTCAGCAGTGACCGCCCGAGCCGTGCTGCGTCCACCAGGTGTGGGGCTCGGTCAACTCCCAGGCAGTTCAGAAGTATGGCTCAGGACCCCCTTTTGTCCTTCCTCTGGCCTGCCTCACCAGTGACCCACTTTTGTCCAGCTGCCGCGGACCTGCGCAGGTAAACGTGGGCCCCGTTCCCCGCTGTCCTATATGGTGCCTTCCTAGCAGGTTTGATGAGGTGTCACACCAATAAATGATCACGACGACCGGTCTTTGGCTGAGGGTAGTTTCTCCTCCACCAACTTGGGATCCGGTACCCTTAATCTGCCTGACCCTTCACCCTGGATTCTCGTGGGTTCTTAGGGTCCCTTCCACCTTCTTGTTCCTGAGCCCTTCTGTTTCTCTGTCTCTTCTTCTCCTTTTCTGTTCCTTCCTGTTCCTTTCTGTTCCTTTCTCTTGAAGCTGGGATGAGCCAAAATCTCAGCTCCCCTTCACCTCCTCCTCAGCCTCTCACTAGGCCCTTCTGGAGTAGAGCTCCTACAGAGCCTCTACTCCCTGTCTTCTCCTCTCTGGACAGACCCTAGATCTAAGATGGTGCCCACCTTTTATACCTCCCTCTGACCATGAGCCCTGGTGACCAGCAACCAATGGGCTCCTTCCTACGCTCAGGAACCAACCCCTATCTGCCCCTACAGCACTGGGTGTTCCACCCCCCTCCCCACTCCAGACAGGGACATAGTCGGTCGTGCCTGCACTTCTGTCTAGTGGGAGAACCGTTGAGCTGTCCCTCGGAAATGGGGTGTGTGTGCTGTATGCAGCCTACTGAGCCCTGGTCCATACTCCATCCTTACCCGGGAGTGGAATACCACACCTCTGGCAGAGGTGCAATACCCCTGTAGCGGCCGAACCCCCGGGGTGCTACACTCTCCCCACCCCCCACTCCCAGCTCATCATATGCTCTCCCGACTTCCACTCCCAGTTCATCATGTGCTCTCCCCTCCCCCACTCCCAGTTCATTATGTGCTCTCCCCTCTCCCAGTCCCAGTTCATCATATACTCTCCCAGTTCATCATATGCTTTCCCCACCCCACACTCGCAGTTCATCATATGCTCTCCCAGTTCATTATATGCTCTCCCCACCCCACACTCCCAGTTCATCCTATGATCTTCCCACCCCACACTCCCAATTCATCATATGCTCTCCCCACCCTACACTCCCAGTTCATCATATACTCTCCCTGTTCATCATATGCTCTCCCCACCCCCCACTCCCAGTTCATCATGTTCTCCCCCACCCCCCACTCCTAGTTCATCATGTGCCCCCCCAAAGACCATTTAATTAATTCTATTAAAAAAAAAAAGTTTTTCATACTTACTCCTCAAACGATCCCCTGCAGCTCCACTTCTGGACTGGCATCCTGGCACTTGATGCCGGCGAGTACAAGATGACGTCATCATCTGCGAACTGTCTCCGGCGCATCACATAAGAGATGGAGGGATTCCTTTGGAGCCGCACGTTCAGCCGTGAGAGCTCCAAGGCGGAAGCTCCCTGCGCTGAGATGTATGCCGCCATCGACGGTGGCTCGCTATCATGCAATACCTCACGGCCCGGTAAGCAGAACTACAAGAGGGGAGCCCTGGACTGGGCCCCCGCTCTTTACTGCTGTTCACCTGGGCCCATAGAGCAGTAACAGCAGTAAAGCCCTGCTGGTGATGAGCGAATTTGTTCGAAATCCGAACTTACAACTTAAGTTCGACACAAATATGGCACATTTGGATACGTGATCAGAAAGGCGAGAAAAATTTCTTAAATTTGGGAAAAATCGGCAACGTTCGGTGAATAAATGCGGGAATGTGATTGCTGGGCAACTACAGCATTTTGAACAGTTTATCTACCATAGTGCTTATGTATGATGAGCAGGGGGACGTGGTAGATGACTGGAGGGGCTGGTGATAGCTCAGAATAGGTCAGATCAGCGGCACGCTTGTCATATTTTCTTCTTCCTGTAGGCGGTAACTTTAAGTCAGGAAAGCGCGGCTAGCCAATCAGAGTGCAGGAAGCATCCACACTGTCCATAGTTACATAGTTACATAGTTACATAGTTACATAGTTTATAAGGCCGAAAAAAGACAAGCGTCCATCCAGTTCAGCCTATTTCTTGTGCACTGCAGCTATTCCGCAGCGTTGATCCAGGGGAAGGCAAAAAAACAAACATGCGGTATAGGCCAATTTACATCATTGAGGAAAAATTCACTTCCCGACACCAATCTGGCAGTCAGATTAAATCCCTGGATTAATTAACTAAGCATAAGATGTAATTTTATTGTTCTCAAGAAAGGCGTCCAGGCCTCTCTTGAACTCATTAAGTGAGTTGGACATCACCACTTCCTCTCCCAGAGAGTTCCAGAGTCTCACGGCTCTGACCGTAAAGAATCCCCTTCTATGCTGGTGCAGGAACCTCCTTTCCTCCAGACGCATAGTGTGCCCCCTCGTCTTTGTCACCATCCTTGGTATAAACAGGTCATGGGAGAGATCTCTGTACTGCCCCCTGATGTATTTATACATGTTTATGAGGTCTCCCCTAAGCCTTCTCTTTTCCAATGTAAATAGGCCTAATTTTGACAACCTCTCTGGGTATTCTAGTCCCTCCATTCCCTTTATTACCTTAGTCGCCCTCCTTTGTACCCTCTCTAGCTCCAATATGTCTTTCTTGAGCACCGGAGCCCAGAACTGTGCACAATATTCTAAGTGCGGCCTTACCAGCGCTTTATACAGAGGAAGAACAATGTTCTCATTATATGCCCCTATTCCTCTTCTGATGCATGCCATGACTCTATTTGCCTTCGCAGCTGCTGCCTGACACTGGGCACTCCAATTTAATTTGCTGTTAACCAAGATGCCCAGGTCCTTCTCCATGTCAGATTTCCCCAACGGTTTCCCATTTAATATGTATAGGTGACTGCTGTTTTTCTTTCCCATGTGCATGACCTTACATTTATCGGCATTGAACCCCATTTGCCATTTTTTGGCCCAACTCCCCAATTTGTCTAAATCCTCCTGTAGCTGTGCCCTATCCTCATCTGTATTAACTACTTTACAAAGTTTAGTATCATCTGCAAATATTGCTATTTTACTATGCAACCCTTCCACTAGATCATTAATAAATATATTAAATAATATAGGGCCCAAGACAGACCCTTGAGGCACCCCGTTAGTAACCCTGACACACCCTGAGCTTACTCCATTGATAACCACCACGGTATCAAACGCTTTGGAGAAGTCAAGGTATACAACATCCACTGACTCTCCCCGGTCCAGCTGTGAGCTCACCTCCTCGTAGAAGGCGATCAGGTTTGTTTGGTAGGAGCGATCCCTCATGAATCCATGTTGATATGGAGTTAGACAGTTATTATCATTAACATATTCTACAATAGCATCTCTAAGAAATCCTTCAAACAATTTACCCACAACAGACTTTAAGCTGACTGGTCTATAGTTCCCAGGGTCACTTTTAGACCCCTTTTTGAATATTGGTACCACATTTGCTTGGCGCCAGTCTAGTTGGACAGTCCCTGTCCATAAAGAGTGCTTGAATATAAGATACAGCGGCTTGTCTATCACATTACTTAATTCTTTTAGTACCCGGGGGTGTATGCCATCTGGTCCTGGTGACTTGTCTATTTTGATATTATTTAGGCGTTTCTGAACTTCCTCCTGGGTTAGGTGGGTGATAATTAGCGGAGGGTTTACTTTATCACTCTGCATTTCCTCCGATAAATTGTTTTCTTTTGTGAAAACAGTGGAGAAGAAGCTATTGAGTAGGTTTGCTTTACCCTCATCGCCCTCTAGGATTTTACCCAGGTTATTTTTCAATGGGCCAACTCCATCAGTTTTAATCCTTTTACTGTTTATATAGTTAAAGTACAGTTTGGGATTCGTTTTACTTTCCTTGGCAATTAGTCTCTCTGTCTCCTCTTTTGCTATTCTTATTTGTTTCTTACAGATTTTGTTTTTTTCCCTATAAGATATTAGCGCTTCCTCGCTGCCTTCTTGTTTAAGTTTACCAAAAGCCCTTTTTTTGTTTTTCATTGCCCTCTTGACTTCCTTATTTAGCCACATTGGCTTCCTCCTATTCCTAGCCCTTTTATTCCCATAAGGTATGTACCTTCTACAGTGACTATGTAGGACTGTTTTGAAAATTTCCCATTTTCTATTCGTGCTCCTATTACTAAAGATACTATCCCAGTCTATAAGGTGAAGGGCATCTCTTAGCTGATCAAACTTTGCCCTCCTGAAGTTCAGTGTTTTTGTGACTCCCTTGCTGGGCTCCCTACTGAAGCACATGTGGAATTGTATAATGTTGTGGTCACTATTTCCCAGGTGCCCCCCGACCTGCACCTCAGTTATTCTGTCTGGCCTGTTAGTTAATATTAAGTCTAAAAGGGCCGTCCCTCTAGTTGGTTCCTGCACAAGTTGTGACAAATAATTGTCTTTGATAATTGACAGAAACCTGTTTCCTTTCTGAGATCTACAGCTTTCGGTTTCCCAGTCTATATCGGGGTAGTTGAAGTCCCCCATAATAATCACCTCGTTATTTTTTGCTACTTCGTCTATTTGTCTCATTAATAGACTTTCCGTGGCTTCTGCTATATTTGGTGGTTTATAACAGACTCCTATGATAATTTTATTATTGTTTTTTGCCCCATGTATCTCCACCCATAAGGACTCGACCTCCTCATTTCCCTCCCATACATCCTGCCGTATTGTAGGCTTTAGACACGTCTTTACATATAGACAGACTCCACCCCCTTTCCGACTTCTTCGATCCCTTCTAAACAGACTGTAACCCTGTAAGTTAACTGCCCAGTCATAGCTTTCATCTAACCATGTCTCGGTTATTCCCACTATGTCATAGTTACCTGTAGATATTTCTGCTTCCAGTTCATCCATCTTGTTTGCCAGGCTCCTGGCATTTGCTAGCAAGCAGTTTAAACGATTTTGTTTTGTTCCAATCTTCTCCCTGTGGATTGTATTTGAAATTTTCTTACCTCCCTCCCAAGTATCTTGTCTTGGACCTTCTTTGTCGCACTTCATATCTTTCATTAGTATGTTCTCTGGTTGCATGTTCGTGTCCGACGTTTTTCTTCCCATCCCCTCTTCTTCTAGTTTAACGCCCTCCTGATGAGTGTTGCGAGTCTCCTGGCGAATGTGTGTTTCCCGGGTTTGTTGAGGTGTAGTCCGTCTCTGGCAAGGAGTCCGTCATAGAGGTAATTCACACCGTGGTCCAGGAATCCAAATCCTTGTTGTCTGCACCATCGTCTCAGCCAGTTGTTCACATCAAGGATCCTGTTCCATCTCCTGACACCATGCTCGTCTACTGGAAGGATAGAAGAAAAAACTACGTGCGCATCCAGTTCTTTTACTTTCTTTTACTTTCGTCCAAACACAAGGGCTTCTGCAATTCGCTGCTGAAATCACATGTCCTCTCTATATAAAAAGCGGCCATGTTCCCTCAGCGCCATTTTATACATGTCACTGCTGGAGACAGACGCTGCTCAGTGTGCGCCCATGTACTAAGAGATATTAGCTAGATAGATGGGCGCTTGTTTGGAAGTCAGATAGTGTCGATAAGTCCTCTGCTGTCTACCTGTTCAATCGACCTTGAAGCACTTTTTTTTTCTTGTGCAATTACTGAGATTTTGACAGAAAGAGCAGGGCCCATGCCGTAGAACAGTGTTGTGCACCGGTTGTATTGTGCTCCATAAGGGAGTATACAGTGGTGGCCAAAAGTATTGGCACCCCTGCAATTCTGTCAGATAATACTCAGTTTCTTCCTGAAAATGATTGCAATCACAAATTCTTTGGTATTATTATCTTCATTTAATTTGTCTTCAATGAAAAAACACAAAAAGAATTGTCCTAAAGCCAAATTGGATATAATTCCACACCAAACCTAAAAAAAGGGGTGGACAAAAGTATTGGCACTGTTTGAAAAATCATGTGATTCTTCTCTAATTTGTGTAATTAACAGCCCCTGTAACTTACCTGTGGCACCTAACCGGTGTTGGCAATAACTAAATCACACTTGCAGCCAGTTAACATGGATTAAAGTTGACTCAACCTCTGTCCTGTGTCCTTGTGTGTACCACATTGAGCATGGAGAAAAGAAAGAAGACCAAAGAACTGTCTGAGGACTTGAGAAACCAAATTGTGAGGCAGCATGAGCAATCTCAAGGCTACAAGTCCATCTCCAAAGACCTGAATGTTCCTGTGTCTTCCGTGCGCAGTGTCATCAAGAAGTTTAAAGCCCATGGCACTGTGGCTAACCTCCCTAGATGTGGACGGAAAAGAAAAATTGCCAAGAGATTTCAACGCAAGATTGTGCGGATGGTGGATAAAGAACCTTGACTAACATCCAAACAAGTTCAAGCTGCCCTGCAGTCCGAGGGTACAACAGTGTGGTAGGATACCCAGGAAGACCCCACTTCTTTCCCCGAGACATAAAAATGCCAGGCTGGAGTTTGCCAAAACTTACCTGAGAAAGCCTAAAACGTTTTGGAAGAATGTTCTCTGGTCAGATGAGACAAAAGTAGAGCTTTTTGTGAAAAAGCATCAACATAGAGTGTACAGGAAAAAAAAGAGGCATTCAAAGAAAAGAACACGGTCCCTACAGTCAAACATGGCGGAGGTTCCCTGATGTTTTGGGGTTGCTTTGCTGCCTCTGGCACTGGACTGCTTGACCGTGTGCATGGCATATGAAGTTTGAAGACTACCAACAAATTTTGCAGCATAATGTAGGGCCCAGTGTGAGAAAGCTGGGTCTCCCTCAGAGGTCATGGGTCTTCCAGCAAGACAATGACCCAAAACACAGTTCCAAAAGCACTATAAAATAGTTTGAGAGAAAGCACTGGAGAATTCTAATGTGGCCAGCTATGAGTCCAGACCTGAATCCCATAGAACACCTGTGGGGAGATCTCCAATTGGCAGTTTGGAGAAGGCACCCTTCAAATATCAGGGACCTGGAGTAGTTTGCCAAAGAAGAATGGTCTACAATTCCAGCAGAGCATTGTAAGAAACTCATTGATGGTTACCGGAAGTGGTTGTTCGCAGTTATTTTGGCTAAAGGTTGTGCAACCAAGTATTAGGCTGAGGGTGCCAATACTTTTGTCTGGCCCATTTTTGGAGTTTTGTGTGAAATGAACAATGATTTGATTTTTGCTTCATTCTCTTTTGTGTTTTTTCCTTGCAAGCAAATTAAATGTAGATAATAATACCAAAGAATTTGTGTTTGCAATCATTTTCAGGAAGAAACTGAGTATTATCTGACAGAATTGCAGGGGTGCCAATACTTTTGGCCACCACTGTACCTTCAATCTATTTTTGCACTTGCTAATGTGATAAAGCAAGCAAGCCCTTGTAGGCCACATTTTGATTTTGTGGGGTTGAAATTCAGCTGTCTGCAGAGCTTGTCAGTGCAGAACTTCTGAGTGCACAGCACAAAAACCTTTTTTTTCATTTGATAATGTGATAGTGCAAGCTGTGTTAGCCCAGTTTGTAGTTTTTTTGGTGGGTGAACTTCAGCTGTATGCACAAATATATTTTTTCTGTTGGCAGGCAGTCCACAAAAGTTTTTTTTGTGTCGTAAATGTTATACACTTTGCTAAAAGCCACCTAGTATTTTAGTGGTGGTGAAATTCAGTTGTTTTCAGAGTAAAAAAAATGTTTTTTGTTCTCTTTCTAGGCAGAGTCCACAAAAGATTTTTTTGTGTTGCAAGCGTGATACACTCTGCTAAAAGCCACCCACTATCTTAGCGGCTGTGAACCTCAGCTGTTTTCAGAGTAAAAAAATTGTTTTTTTTCTCTTGCTAGGCAGACTCCACAAAAAAATCTAATTTTGTTTTGCTAATAGCGTGCTCCTACCACAGTATCTGAGCAACATGAGTGGGAAAAAGAGAGGTCGTGGTGGAAGGGAGAATAGGCTTGGTGTTCAAGGTATACGTGGGGTAGGTGGTAATGTTAGTGAAAGCACTAGTGAACCAACACCGTCATGTCCTATCCAAAGACAACTTGCAACTTCTGTTCCTGGACGGGCTACTCCACTCCTTTTCTTTGGCAGCAGCACAACAGTATGCCTTGTAGATGAGGGCCAGAAAGAGCATGTGCTCTAGTGGATGGCAAGCGCTGCATCAAATGTCCTCTCCTCCTCTTCCTCCACCTCAACATCACACACAGTACAGTCCACAGAAGTGGCACCTCAATTACCCTTGCTTCCCCCCATGTCACAATTGTCCAAGTGCCCAACTGACTTTAGCGAACCACAGATGGAAGAGTCTGTAGAACTGTTCACCCATTCTATACCATGGGCATCAGAAGTATACTCCAAATATTCACATAGTCAAGAAGAGGAGGAAAGCCTCTGCACCGATGCCCAAAATTTTTTTAGGTTGGATTCAGGGCAGGACGGAGTAGAGTCCGAGTAGGTTCCTGACCCTCATCACCAGATATTAACCACCGGGGAGGGAGGTGATCCTGATGAGACTTAGATACCTGAGGCTTATGTGGACTGTACTGTGCTGTCAGGTCAACAAGAGGAGAAGGGTCACTCTGAGGGCGAGGAATGGGATAACATATTGGATGATGATGAGGTTGATGACCCTACTTGGTGTGAACCCAGAGTCACGCAGCCAAGTAGCTCATCTGAGGAGGTGGAGGAGGAAGATGAGGAGGTTACCTTTTGCCCTACGGCACAGACACGGAGTGATGCAAGCACAAGGAGCACTGCATCTTAAGCCACAACTGTGGCTGTGGCCAGAAGCGGTCGTGGGTCTGCAGCTTGCAGGGGCGGCAAGGGTTGCCTAGCCTAGGCTTTTTTTGTCACCACAAAGGATGAGTCAACTCACGTTATCTGCAAACTTTGCGATATATAACACAGTAGAGGGAAAAACTGCAATAATTTGACTACTACATGCATGAACGTTCACATGCGCAAACAACATGCGTTAAGCTGGGAATCTCACCGCACTGAAATGCGGACCAGCGGACCTCAACAACAATCAGCTGCCACATCAACCACATCCACTGCTTCATCCTCCTCCTCTGTTACCGTGCCAAGTATTGGCAGGCAGGTCTCCCACATCCAGTTCTCTACCCGCTTTAGTCAGGCTGAGTGAGAGCCCATCAGCTGTAACTGAAGCGGATATGCCTGCTGTGTTTGTTTCACTGAGCACACCACATGTTTCTCAATCCACCGTAACATCTGCGCCTGCACCTCACTCACGGTCCAGCAGTTTGTCTATTTCACCGTACGCTGCCCTCTCTCAACACTGCAACCAGCCATCGGTCCCGCAGTTGTGGTCACGTAAAAGATTGTTTCATCCTACACATGACAAAGCTAAGAGCTGGAACTCCACCATCTTCAATCTGTTGGCCACGGAAATGTTGCCTTTCCGCCTGGTAGACACAGCCGGTTTCCAAAAGCTGATGGCCATCGCAGTCCCCCAGTACCAATTGCCCAGTCTCCATTACTTCTCTAAGAAAGCTATGCCTGTGCTACACCAGCATGTCGCAGACAACATCACCCGTTCCTTGACTAAATCTATGTCTGCTAGGGTGCATTTCACCACAGACACCTGGATGAGTAAGCATGGCCAAGGATGTTACATCTCGCTGACTGGGCACTGGGTGACTCTGGTGGCTGTGAGGACAGGCGGGGAAGGGTCTGCTCCACAAATCTTGGAATCCCCAAGGCCTGTAGAAAAAACCTCTGTATTTTCCACTTCCTCCACTGCTTCTGCCTCCTCCACCTCCTCTAGGGCCTCGAGCTGCGCAATCAACCTTTGCCTTAACAAGACAGGTGTTCCAACACTGCAGAGCGAATCCACACCACCTCCGTACTGCGCAGCCAGGGCTCACCGCAATCAGGCAGTCTTCAAATTAATATGCCTTGGAGATCGCAGTCAAACAGCTGAAGAGTTGTGATCAGCTCTCCATGCTCAGTTTCATCAATGGCTGTCTCCGCTGAACCTGGAGCCAGGGAAGGCCGTGCGCGATAATGGTGCGAACCTGTTGGCTGCCCTTTGCCGAGGCAAGCTCACACACGTGCCTTGCTTGGCTCACATCCTCAACCTGGCGGTACAGCGATTTCTCCGCCACTATCCCGGCCTGGATGAGCTGCTTCAGAAAGTGCGGAAACTGTGTGCTCACTTCCGATGTCCGCACACCTCATGTCATCGACTTGCATTGTACAGAGGTCTTTCTCCATTCCAGTTAACAGGTTGATATGCGATGTGCCGACGTGGTGAAATTTCACTCTGCACATATTGTAGCGACTGTGGCAGCAGCAATGAACCCTGAAACAGTATGTATAGCCTGGGGAATGCAGTATGGACGTGGGGCATATCACGTTTACAAAGTGGGAACAGATTAAGGACCTCTGCACCCTTCTGCATAGTTTTGAAATGGCTACTAAATTAGTTAGCACTGACGATGCCGTCATCAGCATCACTATTCCAGTTATCTACATGCTGGAGCATACTTTGAATAGCGTGCGGCACGAGGTGGTTGTCCCAGAAGAAGAGAAGGATGCACAAGGGATAAAAATGTCTCAAAGTTCCAAAATGTCATCACACAGGGGGATGCCAAGTGACAGTGGATTCTTGCAATTGAGGGGGTTTGTTGACACCAGACATACTGTTAGGGAAAGTGCAAGAGCCGAGGAACAAATGGAGGAGGAAGAGGTGATGGGTGAGCAACAGTCAGAATATGAAGAGGATAATCATCCCCTATCTGTTGAACGTGGTTGGCAGGAGGGGACGGAGGAAATGAGCATCGGTGTTACGCAACCAACAATAGAGCCTGGCCTTGGACCACCTGGAAGAGCCCGACATATGAGTGCCTTCTTGAGTGCCTTCTTGATGCACTATCACTCTGTTAGATCCACATTATAAGAGTACATTTTGCCAGATGCTTCCCGTCCTGGAAAGGGACCTGCTAATGTTGGAGTATCGAAACAAGCTTTTAAGCAACCTTAATAGAGCTTTTTCCCAAGATAGTCGTGAGACACACAGTGTGCATCTCAGCTGTAGTCTTTCAACCTCCTACACGTCAGTTCGTCAACGCCAAAACATTAGCAGTAGCAGAGGAAGTGGCAGAAGCAATTTCTGTGAGTCCCTTCACACAATTTTTAGACCAGCAAGTGCACCAGCACAACAGAGTTCAAGTCTGACACGTGGTGAACGACTGGAGAGGATGGTGGAGGAGTATCTAGAGCTCAGTACTAATACCATCAGGGAGGATTTTGACCCTTTTAAATTTTGGTCTTCAAAAATGGATGAATGGCCTGAGCTCGCCTGTCACGCCTTGAAGGTTTTATTGTGCCCGGCAGCCAACATTCTCTCAGAACGTGTCTTCAGTGCTGCTGGTGGTGTCCTGACGGATAAGCGCAGCTGGCTGTCCATGAAAGTGTTGATCGGCTAACTTTCATTAAGATGAACAAGGCAGGGATCTCAAATGACTTTTATACCCCAATTGCAGACTGTACAGACTAGGTGATGTTGTAGCTTTTAGTGTGCTGCATTGATCTTGTGGAATTGCATTCTATGATATGTCTTGTGTGCCTGCGCTTGCTTCTGCTGCAGGTTTTAGGCCCTAAGTTTTTGAAATGTGGAGAATACAGATTTGGTCTCTCAATCCATTGGGTTGGCTGTAGTGGAAGAGGTGTCGTTTGTAATTCTACAATTTCTACTGTACTCAAATTGATGCCACTTTGCTGGTGTTAGGCCCTAATTTAGGGAAACGTAACACTTCAGGTTCGGTCTCCATCTCCTGGGTTGGCTGTAGTGGGAGCTGTGTCGTTCCTAATTTTACAATTTCTACTGTACTGAAATTGATGCCACTTTGCTGGTGTCTGTTAGTGTTGAGCCACCCCCATAGTGTTCGAGTTCGGTTCGGTTCGTCGAACACCCGTGTGTTCGCCGAACTGTTCGTCGAACTGTTCGTCGAACACCTTCGAACACCGTTAAAACCAAAACACATAGAAACACATAGAAAACACCTTCAAAGGTGTCCAAAAGCTGACAAACTGCTCAGAAGACATAACTAACACATGGAAAAGTGACAAGTACATATAGTCATGCGAAAATAAAAGAGGTGGAGGAGTAAAAGGAGGGGGAGACACAGATATAGGCATGTCATGCCCTTCTAAAATCCAAAAAGTGAGAAGCCGACACGGCCAGTCCGCTCCTGCCCGTGCCACCTCCGTGTCGCCGGGTTTGTGCCAGAGCCGCGGTGAACCCTGACGGCCAGCCCCCCTCTCCCAATACTGGTGCCTGTCCGCTGGTGGGTCGAGCGAGCCCCCCTGTGGTGGAGGCAGCTCTAAGCTTTTTAATTTAAATTGTCTCTCTAATTTGAATGAATACACTTTAAATCCATTTACTAGGATCTATTGGAGGGCAAGTCTCATGCCGGTGTAGCACCCTGAGGATTCGGCTGCTACAGGGGTATTGCACCTCAACCCAGAGGTGTGGTATTCCACTCCCGGGTAAGGATGGAGTGTGGAACTGAGCTCAGATAGCTGCATACACTACATACATCCCATTTCCGGGGGACAGATCGACGGTACTCCCACCAATATATGTGCAGGTACGATAGTGTCTGTCCCTGGCTGGAGTGGGAGGGGGGTGGAACATCCCAGTAGTGTAGGGGCAGATAGGGGGAGCAGTCTGGGTAATGCTAGGAGCTCATTGGGTGCTGGTCACCTGAGCTCACACATAGAGGGAGTATATAAGGTGGGAACCATCTTAGATCAGGGTCAGTCTGTCAGAGTTTAGTCAGAGGAGCAGAGCAGAGAAGCTCAGCCAGAAGGGCTGACAGGGAGTTGTGGTTCCGGCTGGGCCCAGCTCCAAGGCCAAGAGAGAGAGAGGAGTCAGAAGGACCCAGAGAAAACAAGCAGGAACCCCAAGACCCCAGAATACAAACAACAGGGTGAAGGGTTGGCACCTAGGGTACCGGATCCCAAGCTGGCAGAGAGAAAAGCACACCTTAGCCAGAGACCGGAGGTCGTGGGCAGGATCTGCCACGACCCTCACCAAATCCACCAGGAGGGCAGACCAAGTATAGGGTCAGGGAACCCAGAGGAGGTGTACCCACCAAGAGACCCGAGGGAGCCGGACATAGGTGGATCCCTGGTGAGAACGGCCAGAAGAGAGGGAAAGTCAGACAGGAGCTCAGGACCACGCTCCAGAACTGCCTGGGGGTTAGCCGAGTCCAGGACCTGGTGGACGCAGCACGGCTCGGGTGGTCGCTTCAGGCCAGAGTGACCATAAGAACACCCGTAAGTAAAAACCCCTGAACTGCACAGCCCGACTCTGAGTCTTCTTGCTGATTCATCCTGCACCTTCACAACCACCATTCTCTACATCTGACCCCCTGAGGCTATACCCCTCCCGTTGGGGGTTATACTACCTAAGCTGCACACACATCACCAGCCTCAGTGGACCCTGCTGCAGCGGCGGCCGTATTGACCGCAATTCAACGGGTGGCGTAGTCGACACAAAAGAACTCTAATAACATCTGTAGGACTGCCACACACTGAGTTTGACACCCTGGGCACGGACCGGGTCACAGCCACTCGGAGACTACAACCCCCATCTGATCCGGCTCCGGGTATCCCTAACAACACTGGCCCAGGGGGCGCGTCACCAGCAGCCGCGGTAATTCCAGCTCCAGTAGCGTCCACTAAAGCTGCTGCAGTTAAAAAGCTTTTATAAGGATCGAGCTCGGCTGTCCACCGCAAGGCATCCTACTGCCAGTCCCAGCCCCTATGCCTTGGGGTGCCTCCTGATGCTCTTCACTAAGTATCCCATGGTCCCGAAGCATTTCCTTTGAAAAAATTAAGTGTCTAAACTACAGGTGGTGCAGCTTGCTTAACAGCCGGGATAATCTGCTGACTAGCAGACACTGCTACTAGGCACAAAGTATTTCCTGGGCTAGATGCAGTTAAAAATTTGTAATTAGATACTCTCGTTGGATGCTGAGAAAGCATTCCATAGAGTCTCCTGGCACGCCATATATGATTCTCTTAAAAAGCTTGGGGTAGGGGTCTAGGGGACCCTTTTATAGCCAAAATCACGGCCCTGTATCGCAATACGTCACCTAGGCTGAAGATAAATGGAACTGTAGCACCCTGAGGGCTCGGTTGCTACAGACGTATTGCACCTCACCCAGAGGTGTGATATCTCACTCTCAGGTAAGGATGGAGTGTGGATCAGGACCCGACACCTGAATGCATTACACCACATTGCCGTGGGGCAGGGCGACCAATATGCCCCTGAGATGGGCACGACAGTCCCTGTCCCTGGCTGGAGTGGGGGGAGGGAACACTGAGGAAGGGGAACCCTGTAGTGCAGGAGCAGGGAGGAAGCAGTTCCTGGGTGCATTGAGAAGGGAGTATAAAAGGTGGGCACCATCTTAGTTCAGTGCAGAGAAGTCTGAGCAGAAGTGCCAGGGAGCAGGGGCTCTGCATGAGCTCTGCTCCGGAGGCGGGCCTAGTAACAGAGGCCCAGGCCTGGAAGAGGGAGAAGGAAGGAAGAGGAGCGGAGAAGGCTCCAGGAACGAGGAATGAAGGGATCCCAGGGGTGCGGACGGGCGAGTCGCCACCGCACGCCCGAATCCACCTGCGTGGATGGGTTAGGCCAAAGGGGGAGACCGGTCCCCGAACTAGTGGAGGCAGGAAACGACCCTCAGCTAGAAACCGGAGGCTCTGACATTTTATGTGGCGCAGCCCCTCGCTACACCCGCTAGGAAGGCACCACATAGGGTCAGGGAAACTGGCGCCAAGTTTACCAAGAGGAGACCCGAGGCAGCCGGACAGAAGTGTTGGTAAGAAAGGCCAGACAAAGGACACACAAAGGGGGTCCTGTGAAGTGCTCCAAAGTTATCTGGGAGTTGTCTGAGCCCCTCACCTGGTGAGCACAGTACGACGTGGGCAGCCGTTACCTGCAGACGTGGTCTGGATAATAAGAACTGTGAGTAAAGGCCCTGAACTGCATCACTGACTCCGTGTCGTTACTGCTGCTGCCCTGCACCATCACCCCCATCCTCCGCATACACTGCCCTGAGGCTATACTCCTCCCGTGGGGAGTTATGCTACGCTCTGCTGCACCCACAACACCAGCCTCAGTGGTCTGCCCTGTAGCGGCGGTTCACTCTGACCGCAATCCACGGGTGGCGTAGTCGGACATTTAAACATCAAAACCACATAAATAGTTCCGCCACTGGTTTGACCGCCCTGAGCCACGGAACCGGGTCGCCGCCACGAAGACTACAACCACCAGCATCCACCAAAAAGGGTCCGGCTCCGGGTGTCCCAAGGCCCAGGGGGTGCGTCAGAACATTTTCATCACCTTTCACAATCACCAATGGGACAAGGCAGTGATGTCCTCTGTCCCCTCTCTTATACATCCTAGTGACGGAGCACCTGCTCTCATCAATTCGCCATAACCCCAATATTAGGTGGATTGAGGTGGGAGGCACCGAGTACAAGTGCTCTCTATTTGCTGATGATGTCCTAGTATATATCACTCAATCACATATATCCATCCATGCTGTTATGGCTGAAATAGATCACTTTGTTACATGGTAAAATTTTAAAATCAATGCAGCGAAGTCTGAGGCCCTCGATGTCTCCCTCCCCAAATCCATATAGGATTCCATCCAGTCCAACTTTCCCTTTGCCTGGCCCTCACAGGGTATCAAATACTTAGGAATTCCTATTCATAGAGACCTCTCCCATCTATGTTATCTTAATTTTGGGCCCTTTATTGAACAACTCCATACAGACCACGGTTGGCAAGTTAGAACTGTAAGATTCACTACGTGAACCACTGGTGTTTTGTGGAAAAGCACATGTACACTGCGTTCCAAATTATTATGCAAAAAGTGTTTAGGAGTGATAAGGGAAGAATTTGTCTGTTTGTCAGTTAAACTCATTGATGGTGATGTGTGTCAGGGCTCTTTATATCACTGTAAGCAATTGCAGACACCTGTGCTAATTAGTTTGGCAGGTGTGTCCAATGAAAGGCAAGACTACTTAAGAAGGCTCTCTCACATTATTAAGCAGCCTACATTTTCTGCCAAAATGGGAAAGAAAAAGGATGTGTCGGCTGCTGAGAAGCAACAAATTGTGGAGTGTTTAGGTCAAGGCATGACTACAATCAACATTGTGCGATGATCAGGATGAAGTGTCTTGGCAATCAAGAAGTATGTAGCTGATTCACAGTACACACGTGTGCGTGCTGATAAGGGCAAATTGAGGACTCTTTCCTACAGGCAATTACGCCAGGTTGAAAGAGCAGCGGCAAAAAAGCCTTGTCATAGCAGCAGACAAGTTTTTGAAGCTGCTTGTGCCTCCAACGTCCCCCGAACAACAAGATGCAGGGTCCTTCAGAGGTTTGCAGCTGTGCATGCGCCATCCTGTCGACCTCCTCTATCCACTTCACACAAGCAGAAACGGCTCCAGTGGGCCAAACATTACATGAAGACTGATTTCAAAACTGTTTTGTTCACGGATGAGTGCCGTGCAGCGCTCGATGGTCCAGATGGATGGAGTGGAGGATGGCTGGTTGATGGACACCCCACGCAAACACGGCTACAGCGCCAACAAGGAGGAGGTGGAGTAATGTTTTGGGCTGGAATCATGGGGAGAGAGATTGTCGGCCCCTTTAGGATCCCTGAAGGCGCTAAAGATGAACTCCATAATGTATGTGGATTTTCTCAAACAGCACTTCCTGCCATGGTTCAAGAAGAAGAACCGTGTATTTCACAGCAAGATCATTTTTCTGCATGATAATGCACCATCTCATGCTGCACATAAAACATCTGCATCTCTGGCTGATATGGGCATAAAAGGGGACAAACTTATGGTGTGACCCCCATGCTCCCCTGACCTCTACCCCATTCAGAACCTTTGGAGCATCATTAAAAGGAGTGTCTATGATGGCGGGAGGCAGTTCACATCTAAGCAACAGCTCTGGGAGGGTATTCTGTCCTCATGCAAAACAATTGAAGCAGAAACCATCCAAAACCTGACAAATTCAATGGACGAGAGAGTTCAGAAGCTCCTTTCGAACAAGGGGTCCTATGTGAAAATGTAACATCACCTAGAATAAAGTTTTGAGTTGAAAACTGTTTGATTTCAGTTTCTAACAACCTGCTAATGCTTATAATTTCAAAAATGACCATTTTTTTGGTCTTTATTAAAATGAAAAGGTTGATCGAAAAGTTTGGGGGATCTAAGAGTGTGGCAACCCAGTAGTCATGATTACTTCGAATTCTGACAATATGAGGGTCATGCTGCAGGTAGTGCAGCAAGAAGGCACTTATGTGCCTTGCGCATCTCGGAGCCCCAAAATTATTTTCCGGGCTAGATGCAGCTAAAAATTATTTTTAATTTTAAATCTGGTGAAGCTTTAGTATAGATGGCCTAATAGGATCAGTGCTGCACACTGCTACAAAGCCCAAATTATTTTCCAGTCAAGATACAGATAAACATGATTAGTAATTTGAAAGCTTAAAACGGTTGGTAGGGTGATTTTAACCAATCATCAAGCTTTTACTCTCCCCAGGATGACACAGGGGTAGAAAAGTCGTTTCGGATCCATGATTTGTTCATCTTTATGAACGTGAGTCTGTCTACATTATCAGTGGAGAGCCGCGTGCGCTTATCTGTCAGCACACCACCAGCAGCGCTGAACACACTTTCAGACAGAACGCTGGCTGCGGGGCATGACAAGATCTCCAAGGCGTAAGTGGCTAGCTCCGGCCATTTATCCAGATTGGAAGCCCAAAAAGAGCAAGGGTCCAGTGACACAGTCGTGGCTTCAATGTTTACTTGGAGATACTCCTGTACCATCGTCTCTAGGCGTTGACTATGTGTCAGACTTCTTGTCTCCTGTGGCCTTGCAAAGGATGGGCTAAAAAAGTGGTGAAATGATTCCGCAAAATTGATGTTACCAGCAGATACTGTGGTTCTGTTACGGTTTGAGTGCTGAACACTTGACGGTCCCATGGTTGGCAAGTTGGAACTGTGAGATTCACTACGTGCACCACTGGTATTTTGTGGAAAAGCACATGTAAGATTCTGCAACAGTCTCTGCTGATACTCCTGCATGCGTGCATCCCTTTCTATGGCAGGAATAATTTCTGCAAATTTACTTTTGTACCGGGGATCTAACAGTGTGGCAACCCAGTAGTCAGGATTATTTCTAATTCTCACAATTCGAGGGTCATGTTGCAGGTAGTGCAGCAAGAAGGCACTCATGTGTGTTGCGCATCCAGGAGCACCAAGTCCCTGTTGTGTTGGTGGCGAGGTAACAATCATGCTTCCTTCCTCTGTCCTCTCCCCCCAACCTCGCACAACAGAAATGTGATCAAGGTCTCCCTCATCTGATGAGTCTTCCATCAGTTCGTCCTCCACTTCTTCCTGGGCTCCTGCACCTTCCTCACTAGTTTGGCTGCTACCATGCACCCTGGTAAAACCATCTCCCCCACCCTCACATGCCTGCCGCCTTGGTGCTGCCGACCGTCTGGACCTTGCAGATGTTAGCCCTTCCGCATACAACTCCTCCTCCTCTACTTCCTCCACCTCCTCTTGTGCCACCACCTGACTCCGAATTCTGTTTAACATGTGCTCTAGCATGTAAATCACCGGAATAGTCATGCTGATAATGGCATCGTCAGCACTAAACATCTTCGTCGCCATTTCAAAACTGTGCAGAAGGGTGCATAGGTCCCTGATCTGAGACCACTCCTCCAGCGTGATTTGCCCCACCTCTGAATCTCGTTGGCCCAGGCTATACGTCAGAATGTATTGCACCAGGGCTTGTCGGTGCTGCCACAGTCGCTGCAACATGTGCAGAGTTGAATTCCACCGGGTAGGCACATCGCATTTTAGCCGGTGAAGTGGCAGGCCCAACGACTTCTGTAGAGATGTAAGTCGCTGAGCTGCGGGATGCGAACGGCGGAAGTGAGCACACAGCGACCGTGCCCTCTGCAGAAGGCCATCTAGTCTGGGATAGTGGGCTAAAAATTGCTGGACAACCAGGTTCAACACGTGAGCCATACAAGGCACGTGTGTGACATTGCCCCGGCGAAGGGCCGCACCCAGGTTTGCAGCATTGTCGCACACGGCCTTCCCTGGTTTCAGGTCCAGTGGAGACAACCATTCATGAAATTGGTTCTCCAGAGCTGACCACAACTCCTCAGCTGTGTGACTCACATTTCCCAGACATTTCAATGTAAAAACCGCCTGATGACGTTGAGCCCTACTGCCAGCATAGTAAGGAGGTGTGCAGGATCCCTTCTGCGCAGTTAGAAAGCTTGTGGCATGACCAGACAGGCTTTGGGTGCAGGTGGAAGACCGAGAGGAGGTTGAGGAGGCAGAAGCAGTGGAGGAACTTTGACATAAAGAGGATTGACGCACAACTCGTGGGGACGGCAAGACTTGGACAGCAGCCCCTTGTCCTGCTGTCACCATAGTTACCCAGTGCCCAGTCAGCGACATGTAACGCCCCTGTCCATGCCTACTCGTCCAAGTGTCTGTGGTGAAATGCACCCTGTCACACACAGAGTTTCTCAAAGAAGCGGTGATGTTATGTGCGACATGCTGGTGGAGCGCAGGCACACCTTTCTTTGAGAAGTAGTGCCGACTGGGCATCTGGTACTGGGGCACTGCGACGGACATAAGGTCTCGAAAATCCTCTGTGTCCACCAGGCGGAAAGGCAGCATTTCTGTAGCCAAGAGCTTGCAGATGGTTAAATTCAACCTCTTAGCTTTCTCATGGCTAGGAGGAAATGGTCTTTTACTTGTCCACATCTGAGGGACCGAGGGCTGGCTATTGTGCTTAGACGGGGTTGATAAGGGTGTCCCCGGCAAACTGCCGGTCTGTGAGGAAGATGCAGGCGGACATGTTAGATTGCCTTGATCCAAAGGTGGTGCTATCGATGTCGGACAGCGCTCAACACCAGCTGGTGTTACCACCTCCAAAGAAAATGATGACCTGCCAATCACGCTGGCTGTTGCGGGTAAAGAGGTGGCAGGTCTGCGCCCCAAAACAGGTGTGACTGCTGTCCCCCCAGTCACAGAGGATGAAGAGGCCGCGGATGCACAAGATATGGCAGACGGTGGTTGGCCCAGCCGGCTAGGCCGCATTGTAGCACACTGAGCTTCCCACTGCAACTTATGCTTCATGTCCATGTGCCGGTTCATGCATGAAGTACTCAAACTATGTATTTTTTGGCCTCTACTTAGCTTTTGCTGACAAATGTTACAGATAACACGAGTTGGGTCATCTTTATCGATCTGAAAAAATGCCCAGGCTATGCAAGGCTTAGCACCCATGCGACCTGAAGAGCCACCACGACTTGTGGTGAGAGGCAGAGTTGTGTTTGAGGATGCAGTTGTTGACGTGCTTCCAGTACTACGTCTCTGTCCAGGAAGGCGCAACCTGACCTCGTCGTCACTAGCATCTTCCTCCACCTCCTCTGCTGACCTCATCTCTTGGCTGACTGTGGGTTGACAGTAAGTGGGATCTCCGACCTCATCATCATCACCCTGTGCGTTATCACACCCGTCATCCTCAGAGCCAACCTGTTCCTGCCCTGACAAAAAACTAAAGTTGTCGCTCCAATCAGGTATTTGAGTCTTATCATCGTCTTCCTCATTGTCTCCACCAACAGGAGTTACAGTTTGGGAATGAGGGTCTACATTATGGTCAGAACCTTCTGCGTCTGGTCCTGGATCCGACTCATAAAGATTCTGGGCATCAGTGCAGATCATTTCCTCGTCTGGATGCACAGAAGCGCTGGAGTCGACCTCTGATTCCCAGGCTATAGTATGAGTAAACAGCTCTGCAGACTCAACCATCTGTTCTACCTCATACTCAGACGGGCAGCTGGAGATTTGGGAGCTGTGAGGAAGCAAGTGCGATTTGGGTGACACCTTTGAGGACTGGAGTATTTGTGATGTTGAAGTTGATGTGGAGGAGAGCCCACTTAAAGGAGCACTTGATATCCGTTGAAGCACCTGCTGTTTTTGTGCCTCATCTGGAATTTGTAGCGATTGGCGTGGCCGTAAGAAAGGGATCTTATCACATTGTCCGCTAAAAGAAGTAGACATTTTAGTTTGGCTGGAAGATGGTCTTTCTTCTGCAGATGTTACTGTTGCTTTAACACCTACCCCACGGACACAACCTTTTTTCCCCTTCCCAACACGCCTATTCCCCTTTCCACCAGCAGCAGGCCTTTTTCCACTCATTTTGGTGGTTAACTAATTCACAACTCTGGAGTTGTTTGCACAAAAAAACAATGGATGGTAACCGAGCAGAGCTGAGTGGCCAAACTGTGGTATTAGGCCAAAACTATTGGCTGGGTTAGATGCAGAAAAAAATTATTTTGAATTTGCAACCTGATGGAGGTCAGTATAGATGGATTAATAGAACAAGACCCACACACAGCTAGAAGCCCAATATTTTTTCAGAGGTAGATGCAGGAAAAAAATATATTCAGTTTGCAACCTGATGGAGGTCAGTATAGATGGACTAATACAACAAGTCCCACACACAGCTAGAAGCCCAATATTTTTTCAGAGGTAGATGCAGAAAAAAATATATTCAGTTTGCAACCTGATGGAGGTCAGTATAGATGGACTAATACAACAAGTTCCACACACAGCTAGAAGCCCAAATATTTTTTCAGAGGTACTGTAGATGCAGATAAAAATTAGTTTTAATTTGGAACCTGATGGAGGTCAGTATAGATGGACTAATAGAGAAAGTCCGACACACTACTAGAAGGCCAAATATTTTTTCAGAGCTAGATGCAGAAAAAAATTATATTCAGTTTGCAACCTGATGGAGGTCAGTATAGATGGACTAATAGAGAAAGTCCGACACACTACTAGAAGGCCAAATATTTTTTCAGAGCTAGATGCAGAAAAAAATTATATTCAGTTTGCAACCTGATGGAGGTCAGTATAGATGGATTAATAGAAGAAGACCCACACACAGCTAGAAGCCCAATATTTTTTCAGAGGTAGATGCAGGAAAAAAATATATTCAGTTTGCAACCTGATGGAGGTCAGTATAGATGGACTAATACAACAAGTCCCACACACAGGTAGAAGCCCAAATATTTTTTCAGAGGTACTGTAGATGCAGATAAAAATTAGTTTTAATTTGCAACCTGATGGAGGTCAGTATAGATGGACTAATAGAATGATGCTATGCCCAAAAGATTTTACTTCACTAGGTGCAGTAAAAGAATTGGTATTCTATACACAGGTGGTATATCTTGCAACACAGATAGGCTACTCCACTGACTAACACACTCTGCAATAGGCCAAAAAGGATTAGCTTTGCTAGATTCAGCCAAATGCTGTGAAAAAAACTTGCACAGCACTGGCACAGACCTGCCTGGCAAAAACTGATAGGAACTGATGTAACCTAGTCCTGAAAAGGACTCCAATTACAATTAGTCTTTACTCCCACAACCTATCTATTTAAGAGCACAGACCTCCCTGATAAAAGTCGTAGGAAATGCTGTAACCTAGTCCTTAAAAGGACTGCAATCACAACTATTCCCTACTCCCAAGCTATCTGTAGATTTGTGCGAAAATTGGCTTGAAATTAACAAGGTATAGCGCACACAGCAACAGCGGTGCCGTCTAACACGCAGCTGCAGCAGTGAGAAAATGGTGGCGACGGGGAAAATGGCTTGGTCTTATAGGGCAAGGACATGTGACATACACTGCCAATGACACATGCCCTTGCTTGTGTGAAAAAAAGCACTTCGCTCCGTGTGTGCGCTGCTGATAGGCTGACAGATTGCACCTCCCCACTGCAAATGCGGGAAAGAGAAAAAAAAATGGAGATCTTCATTGTTCCTGCAGAGATCCATCCCCTGCCCCTCCCCCCACCCCGCTGTACACTCAAACTGCGTATTAACATTAATTTTCATCATTACTGAGAAAAAATCCAGTTATGATTTTGGTGCACGAACAGTTATCGAACATAACCTCGAACAGCCGAATTTTTCTCAAATTGTTCGTGTTCGCCGAACGGCTCGAACACCGCCCAAAACAGCTCGAATTTGAGATTGGCGAACAGTTCGAGTAGAACAACGCTCATCTCTAGTGTCTGTCACTAATTTTTGGAAATGTGGGGAATCCTGATTGGGTCTCCATCTACTGGGTTGGCTGTAGCGGAAGAGGTGTCGTTCCTAATTCTACAATTTCTACTGTAGTGAAATTGATGCCACTTTGTTGGTGTCTGCCACTAATTTTTTGAAATGTGGGGAATCCTGATTCTCCATCTAATGGTTGGCTGTAGGGGAAGAAGTGTTGGCCCTAATTATACTATTTCTATTGTAGTGAGATTGATGCAACTTTGGTGGTTTTAGGCCCAAATGTTTTCAAACGTGAACACTCCTGATTGGGTCTCCAATTAGAATTGTCACCAAAAAGTTCTATCTTTGTCTCATCAGACCAGAGAATCTTATTTCTCATAGTCTGGGAGTCCTTTATGTGTTTTTGAGCAAACTCTATGCAGGCTTTCATATGTCTTGCACTGAGGAGAGACTTCCGTCTGGCCACTCTGCCATAAAGACGCGACTGGTGGAGGGCTGCAGCGATAGTTGACTTTGTGGAACTTTCTCCCATCTCCCTACTGCATCTGTGGGGCTCAGCCACAGTGATCTTGGGGTTCTTCTTTACCTCTCTCACCAAGGCTCTTCTCCCATAACTGCTCAGTTTGGCTGGACGGCCAGGTCTAGGAAGACTTTTAGGAAGACTTCTGGTGGTCCCAAACTCCTTCCATTTAAGGATTATGGAGGCCACTGTGCTATTAAGAACCTTGAGCACTGCTGAAATTCTTTTGTAACCTTGGCCAGATCTATGCCTTGCCACAATTCTGACTCTGAGCTCCTTGGGCAGTTCCTTTGAGCTCATGATTCTCATTTGGTCTGACATGCATTGTGAGCTGTGAGCTCTTCTATAGACAGGTGTGTGCCTTTCCAAATCAAGTCCTATCAGTTTAATTAAACACAGCTGGACTCCAATGAAGGAGTAGAACCATCTCAAGGAGGATCACAATGAAATGGATAGCATGTGACTTAAATATGAGTGTCTTAGCAAAGGGTCTGAATACTTATGACCATGTGATATTTCAGTTTTTCTTTTATAATAAATTTGCAAAAATTTCTTCATTTCTGTTTTTTTCAGTCAAGATGGGGTGCAGAGTGTACATTAATGAGAAAAAAATATGAACTTTTCAGAATTTACCAAATGGCTGCAATGAAACAAAGAGTGAAAAATGTAAAGGGGTCTGAATACTTTCCGTACCCACTGTATCTTCTAATTTTTTTATTCCTCTATTTTCCACAAATTTAATGAAATTATGTTGATTTTTAGGGAAAGTGATAGATATTTCCATGTGGTTGCTTCCATTATTGGAAAGGAAGGATCTGGAAGTGTAGTGTCTAGTCTAATAAAAGAGCCATAATAAGTGATTGTAAAGGAAGGTTCTAATTTAATGATTTTTCCAAATTTATCCATCTTGTACTTATTACTTGAATTAGCCAATTTTGACTTTGCTTTATTAAATTGGAATAACAATATCCTAATACCTTTGGAACATTTAGACTTCCTCTCTCTTAAAGTTTTTGTAAAATATTTGTTCTCATTCTAGAATGTTTTGAGTTCCACACAAAATTCGACATCTATGTCTGAAATGTCATAAGCTAAATTTTAGAAATAGGTAATGGTATTATACTAAAGGTATATTAGTTTTGGCAGAGAAATAATTTTGAATGTGATAATTCTTTTCACCTGGATTTTGTCGTGTTTTAAATAATGAATAATATCCACATGAATATTATTAAAAGTTGTTTGTACATTTTCTCTTTTATAACATTTCCTGGTTTTGGTAATTGTATACCCAGATAAGGAATGTTTTCTTCCTCCCATACTAAATTAAATTGTTTCCTAATGTTTTCTTTCAAAGTCTAATCATTGAAAAAGTTAAGGACTTGGAATTTATCGGAGTTAGTCTTATAATTAGAAATTTCTAATAAGGATTCAGTTGTTTCAAATATAGCTCTAATACATTTTATTGAGTCTGGCATTGATAGAATAATGTAATCAGTAAGCATATTTATTTTATATTGTCTTTAGAGATGAGTGAACCTGATCTTAAAAGTTCGGGGTTCGTACTGGACTGTTGGTGTCTGGTGCTAAATGCCGAACACGGACTTCTCCCGAAAGTCTGTTGCAATGTTCGAAGTTCTGGAGAAAGTCCATTGCAGAGAGAGAAACAGACAGAGTGAGAAAGAGAGACTTTACAGCTCAAAAGTTCGGGTCCTCATTGTTTTCAATGGGGTTCGTGTTTTGGTTCAAGTTCAGGTACAGTTCTGGTACCCAAACCGAACTTTGGAATAAAGTTAGGGTCGTGTACCAGAACCCGAACTTCCGCGAGCCAGCACATCCCTAATTGTCTGTCATTAGTATACATACCTTAAATCTTTTGATTACTCCTGATCTTTTCGGTAAATGGTTCTATTTCTAGGGAACATAATAAAGGTGACATGAGACAGCCTTGCCTCGTCTTATTAGTGATAACAAATTATTTTTAAAAATAATTCTTTGTTAATATTTTAGCAGACAGGTTTAAGTGTAATGTCACTATGCCACTTAAGCTTAGGCTTTGAAATCCAAATTTGACGAGAGTGGTCTTTAGATATCCTCAGTTATTTCTGTCAAACAACTTCGCTGCCCCCAGTGTTAGAAGCAGAGAAGAAATTGGAAATTATACCACTCCTAGCAGCAAGAGTCCTAAATAAGATGGATTCTCTATCTCTTACTCCAATCATTTTAACAGAAAGTCCTTTAACAATCCCTTCAAAAGGGAATCATTCTTACAACACATATCATTGATTCCTAAAGAATAACACACTATGTAATTATATCCCTGCTAAACAATAATACCAAGCTTTACGCAATATTGATCACCTAACGCATACAAAAGTCCACTCACAATAAGTTTAATCCAGAACATTCTGGTTTCATTCCTTGTAGAAAAGCTAATGATAATACCACACAAATTCTACATGCACTACACTTAGCACAAATAGCAAAGAGGCATGCAGTCTTTCTATCGAGGGATGCCACAAAACATTTTGATAAGATTAGCGGGTGTTTCCTTAAGGCTGTCTTATCAAAATTCCATTTTTCATCAGAATTTATTGAGACAATTATGACACTCCACCAAAACACCACAGCAAGGCTTAATCAATGTATATACATTTCTCAGCTATTTCAGATTATAAATGGGACTAGGTTGTCCTTTGTCTCCTTTAGAGATGAGCAAACTTGTTCGGAAAACATTCGCCAATTTCAAATTCGTCACGAACATTGCACATTTGGATTCGTGATCGGACATCTGAGCGTTTTTACTTAAAATCGGGCCAATTCGGTAAAAGTGCTGTAAATGATTTCCACTACTGTATTTTTTATGACTTTGGCTAGGATAGTGGTGCTGTATTATGAATGGGGGGGACGTGTTTGATGAGGGGAGGGGTGGGGACAAGTCAGAGTAGCAGCGTGCTGTTAATCTAATTTTTTCTTACAGCGAGGAAAGTGAAAAACCTGCACCACCTGCAAGCAGCTGCAATAGTCAGTGCAAAGCTGAACATGTACAGTGCAGACACCTAAATAGGACTTGGTAACATTTCACGTGCAAAAGCTCATAAAAAAGTTTAAACAGTCCAAAATAACCATAAGAAAGAAAAATGAGCTGCACTCACCAGTCCTTAAAAGCAGTATCTTTATTTCATGAGAATAAAAAGTCCGGCAAGCAGGGAGAGCGGGGAAGAAAAAAGCAGACAACAGCTGTTTCGTGTGAAGACGCTTCTACAGGTTTTCCCCGCTCTCCCTGCTTGCCGGACTTTTTATTCTCATGAAATAAAGATACTGCTTTTAAGGACTGGTGAGTGCAGCTCATTTTTCTTTCTTGTGCTAATTTTTTCTTAATGTGTGCAGATTCCGCCAATCCAATCAGGGCACAGGAACCATCCACAATGTCTAGACACAAGGGCTTGTGCCATTGACTGCTAAAGTCACATGTCCCTCTCCATATAAAGAGCAGACATGTTGTTTTTGCGCCATTTTGTAAGTGTAACAGTGCGGAGAGGCTACTCCTGACACTGATCCTGGATACTAGCTAGGCGGTTGCTTCTAAATCAGATAGCTTAGATAGATAGGTTCCTGTGTGGCTGGGAAATCGACCTTCCAGCAGATTAATCGTTTTTGCTATTAATGAGGTCTAGACAGTGACAACAGGGTACATTTCAGCATAGAACTCTTGTGTGCACTGCTTATATTGTGCTCCATGCACGAGTACACTTTTTTTCTGTTCCTACCGTGCTACATTAAGCAAGCCACATCTGACCTTGTAATTCTTTTGCACTGAGATTCAGCTGCATCCAAGACTCCACAGTAAAAAATCAAATTTTTCTGTTGCTACCGTGATACATACAGCAGGTCACATCTCAGCTTGTAATTTTTTGGTGAATATATTCTGCTATATACAGGCCTCGTCCACAGTAAAAAAAATTGAATTTCTTCTGCTACCAACGTAATACAGCAGGCCACATCTCCGCTTATAATATTCTGGCACATATATTCTGCTGTATCCAGGCCTCTTCCACAGTAAAAAATCTAATTTCTTCTGTTACTAACATGATACAGCAGGCCACATCTCAGCCTGAAATTTTTTTGTGCATATATTCTGCTGTATACAGGCCTCGATCACAGTAAAAAATTGAATTTCTTCTGTTACTAATGTGATACGGCAGGCTACATCTCGGTTTATAATATTCTGGCACATATATTCTACTATATCCAATTTATGAAAGAAAATGGCACCAACACATCATCAGTTAAAGAGAATACCTGTTGTTTAAGAGTATACTTTCTCAATTATTCAAACGGTGGTGCAAGAAAAAAATTCATAAATTCATATGATCAATAGAAAAATTAACACTCACCTTTTAATTAAAAATAATGTCCTGTATTTCTTGTGGTGGGACAATCCTTTTAGAAAGGCAGGGGGAGCGGGAGATGGATCAGGACAACAGCCGTTTCGCACCTATCCAAGCGCTTCTGCGAGTCCAAGTATACCAGAACACACACCTACTTCCTTTTTAACAGGTGTGCAAAAAGGTATGCGTCATAATGCAATTAAAATGAAAAGCAATACATACAATTTTATAAAAACAACATATACAATTTTATAAAAACATAGATAAATCAGACCTGTCATTGAGGCCCATTGGGCCATTGGCATTCGTTCTAATATTCCATTTTGCCTCTCTTTGCAAAAGATATTTATTATGGTTTCCTCCTCTTGCCGGACTATTAACCAGTTCTATACCTGCAAATTGCAATAACTTAGAATCAGCATTATGGTGCTCTGTCAAGTGTTTTAGAAATCTTTGCGAGCCTTTTTTAGTTATTAAGGAGTGTGCATGTTCACTGAAATTAATAAATAAGGGGTGAATCGTTTTACCAATGTAAAAATACCCACAAGGGCAAAAGATGACGTACACTATGTATTTTGATCTGCAAGAAATGAAATTTCTAACTTCATGTAAAACGTAGCCAATTTTCAAAGGGTGTTTAGTAGTTTAGTTCTGGTGTGTATTTGTTTCATTCTCTAACCCTAGGTGTTTAGTAGTTTAGTTCTCCAACCCCTGTTGTCGAATACTTTAGTTCTCCATCTTCTGGTGGGTATTGGTTTAGTTCTTCATGCCCAATCACTCTGCAGGCCTTGGAGATTCAAAGACTTGTGGAGCAGCCCATTACCCACCTGCCCCCACAGCCATCAGAGTCACCAAGTACCAAGTCAGTGAGATGTAACACCCCTAGCCAGATTTGCTTGTCTAGGTTGTCTGAGCTGAAATTCACCCTGGCAGACATCGATTTTTTTAAAGAACGGGTGATGTTCTCTGCAACATGGTGGTGTAGTGCAGGCACATCTTTCTTAGACAAGTAATGGCAAATGGGCAATTGGTACTGGGAGACTGCAACGGCCATCAGTTTTCAGAAAATGTCTTTATCCACCAGGTGCAAACGCAGCTTTTCTGTGGCCATCAGATTGGAGATGGTGAAGTTCAAGTTCTTTGCTTTGGCATGTGTAGGAGGAAACAATCTTTTATGTGATTGCAGGACTGAGAGCTGGCTGCTGTGCTGAGAGAGGGTGGAGTTGTTATGTTCTGCAACTTAGAACTAAGGAATAGAAGGAAAAAGCTGTCCCTGCACTGAGACTCAGCTTAACCCTACGCTGGGGTGGGTGCCCTATTCCTTGTGAATAGCCCCACCGAAACTCCAGCACTGAACTCAAACAAAGACCTGAAGGAAGGAGAAAGGGTGTCCCTAAAAGATCTAAGGACTGGGAGCAAAAACAGGAGACCTCCTAAAGGAAAGGTAAGTTGCAGAAACGAAGATAAAAGGAAACAAAACTGGTAGAACAAGAAGTCCCAGGATATCAATTGTCCAAAGCACAAAGAACTAAACAAGGCAACTTAGCGAGAGCACAAGCGTAACAACACTGTTGTCCAGCGGGGAATGGGAGACAGGTGCTGAGTAATAAAGAGTGAAGAGATCATGTGAACAAGACACACAGCACCAAAGGAAAAGACTAGATGTCAGCAAACCACAACAAGATGGCCGATAGTAAAGCAACATAGATTCTAACAGGAGTAGGATGAACCCAACAAACTGCTGGACTGAGTGAGAGATGCAGGCAGAGATGTTATGGTGGATTGAGAAAGATGGGGTGTGCTTGATGTCTGAGATCGGTCAAAAACAGCAGGCATGTCCACTTCCGTAACAGCTGACGGGTCAATTGATGCCACTTTTCCTGGAGTTTGCCCTCAATTTGAACTGTTTTTGACAGCTTTTTAAGGTGTTGTGTATGCATTTGGTTTTGCCAAAACGGATCTGTTCATCGAACTGTTCGTCGAATTGTTCAGAGAACATCGGTAAGTTCGCTGATCTGAAATGAATCAAACCTTGAGAGGTTTGCTAATCTCTAGTCTCCTTTAATCTTTGTCTTCTCAAAAGAGGCATATTTTGATTCATCCTGACTTTTTCAAGTATTGGACATTGGAAGCAACAACATGGAACACAAATTCGTTGCTTGGGCAGATTATGCCTTTTTCATGATAACAGACCCAATCAAATCGGTACCACCATTGATTGATGAATTGATCTCCAGTAGGGTCCCCAACTTTAAGATAAATTATACTAAGCTTCTGTTGTTCAATATTGTCATAACCCCATAACACTTGGGAATATATTTCTAAGAAGTTCCCTTTTAAATCAGCAGAAAACCATTTAACTTATCTAATAACTAAAATATCTAATAACTACAAATAAATATATAAGCTAAAATTTTACACCTCTTCTACCAAAATTAGAAAATTGGAAGACATTGAAACTATCATAATATGGCAAAAAAACTTGGCACTCCAAGCTTACCTGTAACCAGCGGTGGACACCGAGTTCACAGCGCTTTTCATGTATTATTCCAGGGATACAGTGGGGAAAATAAGTATTTGATACACTGCCGTTTTTGCAAGTTTTCCCACCTACAAAGAATGAAGAAGTCTGTAATTTTTATCATAGGCACACTTCAGCTGTGAGAGACAGAATCTAAAAAAATATCCAGAAAATCACATTGTATGATTTTTGCATAATTAATTTGCATTTTATTGCATAAAATGAGTATTTGATATAATAGAAAAATAGAACTTAATATTTGGTACAGAAACCTTTGTTTGCAATTACAGAATTTAGACGTTTCCTGTAGTTCTTGACCATGTTTGCACACTCCTCCATGCAGATCTTCTCCAAATCTTTCAGATTTTGTGGCTGTTGCTGGGCAAAATTGAGTTACAGCTCCCTCCAAAGATTTTCTATTGGGTTCACATTGTATGATTTTTACATAATTAATTTCCATTTTATTGCATTAAATAAGTATTTGATCATCTACCAACCAGCAACAATTCTGGCTCTCACAGACCTGTTAGTTTTTCTTTAAGAAGACCTCCTACTCTGCACTTAATACCTGCAGTAATTAATTACTGGGGCTCCATGCAAGATCTCGCCTCGTGGGGTAAGGATGATTCTGATAAAGATCAGGAATTAGCTCAGAACTAGATGAGTGGACCTGGTAATTGACCTGAAGAGAGCTGGGCCACAGTCTCAAACATTACCATTAGTAACACGCTACGCCGTCATGGATTAAAATCCTGAGGGCACGCAAAGTCCCCCTTCTCACATGTCCAGGCCCGTTTGAAGTTCACCAATGACCATCTGGATGATCCAGAGGAGGCATTGGAGAAGGTCATGTGGTCAAATGAGACCAAAATAGAACTTTTTGGTATCAACTCCACTCGCCGTGTTTGCAGGAAGAAGAATGATGAGTACAACCCCAAGAACACTGTACCAACTGTGAAGCATGGTGGGGGAAACATGATACTTTGGGGATGCAAAGGGGACATGACAAAAGGGGTCATAATTTGCGGGACTTTGGCCAACAACCTCCTTCCCTCAGTAAGAGCATTGAAGATGGATCGTGGCTGGGTCTTCCTGCATGACAATGACCTGAAACACACAGCGAGGGCAACTAAGGAGTGGCCCCGTAAGAAGCATTTTAAGGTCCTGGAGTGGCCTAGCCAGTCTCCAGACCTGAACCCAATATAAAATCTTTGGAAGGAGCTAAAACTCAGTGTTGCCCAGAGACAGCCTTGAAACCTGAAAGATCTGGAGAAGAACTGTATGGAGGAGAGAGCCAAATTCACACTGCAGCCTGTGCAAACTTAGTCAAGAACTACAGGAAACGACTGACCTCTGTAATTGCAAACAAAGGTTTCTGTACCAAATATTAAGTTCTGTTTTTCTAATGTATCAAATACTTTTTTCATGCAATAAAATGCAAATTAATTATGTAAAAATCATACAATGTGATTTTCTGGATTTTTTTTGATTCTGTCTCTCACAGTTGAAGTGTACCTATGATAAATATGACAGACCTCTCCATTCTTTTTAGATGGGAAAACTTGCAAAATCGGCAGTGTATCAAATACTTATTTTTCCCACTGTACACATGCAATACATACACTGATGAAGGTCTGAAATAGACCAAAACATCTACAGTACAGACCAAAAGTTTGGACACACCTTCTCATTTAAAGATTTTTCTGTATTTTCATGACTATGGAAATTGTACATTCACACTGAAGGCATCAAAACTATGAATTAATGTGGAATTATATACTTAACAAAAAAGTGTGAAACAACTGAAAATGTGTCTTATATTCTAGGTTCTTCAAAGTAGCCACATTTCGCTTTGATGACTGCTTTGCACACTCTTGGCATTCTCTTGATGAGAATGTGGGTGGAGCCAATGACGCACTTCCGGCGTGGCCATGTTAAATGCCGCTGTCAGAGTTTGACAGCG
The DNA here is from genome assembly GCF_046119375.1 of Phyllobates terribilis. Classification (NCBI taxonomy): domain Eukaryota; kingdom Metazoa; phylum Chordata; class Amphibia; order Anura; family Dendrobatidae; genus Phyllobates; species Phyllobates terribilis. The sequence goes on along the minus strand of NW_027362770.1, from coordinate 69,618,162 downwards.
GCATTTAATATGTCAACAGTCAGAGGTGGATCGCAATTCCACCCAAGGTTGTTAGGGGCACTTGACCACTAATCAAATCAGCTGTCATGTGCCTTAAACGATGCGGTCTCAATGCTGGAGCCCGCACCAAAGAGGGGGAGGTGACCTATGACGTATAGATACGTCATAGGTTGTAAAGTGTTTTTTATTACCAAATTGAAAGACATCTGATCATAGTGGAATGGCAATTAAACCCTCCTAAGAAAATCTGTGCTGAACTTGAACAACAACCATCATAGATGGATTTCTCAAACCTTTTCTGGAAAAATTAAAACAATAAAAAAAACTTCTTAAAAATACATCCAATATACTGTATATACCATTGCTGCTTTAAAAATCTGCTTTAGTATTAATATTACGAAAAAAATATTTCTGGAAAGGTATAATGAAATGCAATCTGTTAACCCCTTCCCGACTTCCAATTTTTCATTTCTGCGCTTTTGTTTTTTCCTCCTGTACTTCCAAGTGTCGTAACTTTTTTTATTTTTCAGTCGATATAGCCATATAAAAGCTTGTTTTTTGCAAGACAACTTGTACTTTTGAATGACACTATCCATTTTATCAGGTGATTTCCTGGAAAGCGGGGAAAAATTCCAAGTGCTGTGAAATTGCAAAAAAAAGAACAATTTCAAAGTTGACAATTAAATCTTAATCGGAGCTGAGTGAATAAATTTGGGGGGAATTGAAATCGACTCAAATTTTACAAAAATCCCCATTCGCTGAAATGTGGATATTGGTAACTTGCTTCAGCGTGGATTCAGCAAAAGGCGGCTGCTGGTCACCATTATACTCACCTCAATGCTCACCTGTTCGCCCCTCTGCTACTCACTACCACCTGTCCAGTACTTGCCACATCTTCTGATCCCCCGATGCTCACAACTGAAATCTTTCGCACTGTGCTGGATTTCTTGATGTCATTGCACTTGGGAGAGGTGAAACACAGAATCCAGCAAAGTGCGAGAGGACCAGATATTCCAACACAAGCAGCAGGGGATCAGGAGATGCAGTGAGAGCAGGATGGATGGCATTGAGTAAAAGAGGTACAGGAGAGGTGAGTGGAGGGTGACTATACCGATTTTTGTTATTTTTTTACATCTTTTGTTTTTGTTATGCTCTTGGGTCTGGAGAGAAACAAGAGCTCCACAAAGCATAATAGGAGACATTAAATTTGAATTTCCTGGAGAAAAACGCAAATAGACAAATTTGAATTTTTCAGCTGATCTGCTCATGTCTAATCTTAACCCCTTTACTCTCCAAGGTGGTTTGCACGTTAATGACCAGGCCAATTTTTACACTTCTGACCACTATCACTTTATGAGGTAATTACTCTGGAACGCTTCAATGGATCCCCCTGATTCTGAGATTGTTTTTGTGACATATTGTAATTTATGATTGTGGTAAAATTTCTTCAATATCGCTTGCTTTTATTTGTGAAAACAACGGAAATTTGGCGAAAATTTAGAAAATTTTGCAATTTTCAAAATTTTCATTTTTATGCCCTTAAATCAGAGAGATATGTCACACAAAATAGTTAATAATTAACATTTCCCATATGTCTACTTTACATCAACACAATTTTGGAACCAAATTTTTATTTATTAGGGAGCTATAAGGGTTAAAAGTTGACCAGCGATTTCTCATTTTTACAACAAAATTTACAATACCATTTTTTTAGGGGCCACATCACATTTGAAGTCACTTTGAGGGGTCTTTATGACAGAAAATACCCAAAAGTGACACCATTCTAAAAACTGAACCCCTCAAGGTGCTCAAAACCACATTCAAGAACTTTATTAACCCTTCAAGTGCTTCAGGAATTTTTGGAATGTGGAAGAAAAAAATTAACATTTAACTTTTTTCACAAAAATGTTATTTTAGACCCAATTTTTTTTATTTTCGCAGGGGTAACAAGAAAAAAAGGACCCCAAAATTTGTTGTGCAATTTCCCTTGAGCACGCAGATACCCCATATGTGGGGAAAAAACACAGTTTGGGCGCACGGCAGGGCTCGGAAGGGAAGGAGCGCCATTTGACTTTTTGAATGAAAAATTTGCTTGAATAATTAGCGGACGCCATGTTGCATTTGGGGAGCCCCTGATGTGCCTAAACAGTGGAAACCCCCCACAAGTGAAACAATTTTGGAAACTAGACCCCTCAGGGAACTTATCTAGATGTGTGGTGAGCACCTTGAACCCCCAGGTGCTTCATAGAAGTTTAAAACATTGAGCCGTAAAAATAAAATTTTCACATTTTTCGCACAAAAATGTTTTTCAGCCCCAAATTTTGCATTTTCATAAGGGTAACAGGAGAAATTGCACTATGCAGTTTGTTGTGCAATTTCTCCTGAGTAAGCAGATACCCCATATGTGGGGAAAAAACACTGTTTGGGCACACGTCATGGTTCAGAAGGGAAGGAGCGCCATTTGACTTTTTGATTGTAAAATTTGCTTGAATAATTAGCTGACGCCATGTTGTGTTTGGAGAACCCCTGATGTGCCTAAACAGTGGAAACTGCCCAAAAGTGACAAAGTGACACCATTTTGGAAACTAGACCCCTCAGGGAACTTATCTAGATGTATGGTGAGCACCTTGAACCCCCAGGTGCTTCACAGAAGTTGATATCATGGAGCCATGAAAATAAAATTTTCACATTTTTCCCACAAAAAATTTTTCAGCCCCCAGTTTTGCATTTTCATAAGGGTAACAGGATAAATTGCACCATGCAACTTGTTGTGCAATCTCTCCTGAGTAAGCCGATACCCCATATGTGGGGGAACACCACTGCTTGGGCATACGGCAGGGTTTGAAAGGGAAGGAGCACCATTTGACTTTTTGAATGTAAAATTTGCTTGAATAGTTAGCGGATGTGCCCCTGATGTGCCTAAACAGTGGAAAAAACCCACAAGTGACACCATTTTGGAAACTGGACCCCTCAGGGAACTTATCTAGATGTGTGGTGAGCTCCCTGAACCCCCAAGTGCTTTACAGAAGTTTATAATATGGAGCCGTGAAAATAAAAAAATCTAACTTTTTCCATAAAAATTATGTCTTAGCTCCAATTTTTTTATTTTCACAAGGGTAAGAGGAGAAAATGGACCCCAGAAACTTTTGTTCAATTTCTCCTGAGTCCGCCAATACCCCATATTTGGGGAAAATACAGTGTTTGGGCGCACGGCAGAGTTCAGAAGGGAAGGAGCACTTTGTGACTTTTTGAACACAAAATTGTCTGGAATCGAGAGCGAATGCCATGTCGTGTTTGGAGAGCTCCTGATGAGCCTAAATAGGGGTATAGTGAACATTTTGAACCCAGAGGTACGACAGAATTTGATAACATTAGGTCATCATATTGAATAAGTTGTCATTAGTCTAGAGCGCAAGTGCTCGCTACTTGAGTTTGCATCAGGTACTCAGGTATGCACCAAGTATCGCGTGTGCTCGAGTAACATGCTCGAGTCCCTGCCCGCATGTTTCAAGATTAGACACCCATGCGGGGATCGCTCATGCATGGCAAGCAATGCGCATGACCAAATTATCTTCCTGCTCTCTGGTGTCCCGGATGTTGTCATGACGACATCGGGTCCTCATGGCAACATCCGGGAAGCCGCGGCAGAGAGCGTTGGACACCGGCAGGAGAAGTGAGTATCGTGATCACCTCCCCTTGCCCCCGCAATGCTGCGATCGACTTGTGCCGGGAGGGATGCAGGACAGCTTCTAGCACATAGCACCGGGTGTCAGCTGACACCCGTCAGCGATCGCGCCCGCACAGCCTGTGTGCAGGTGAAATCAACAGGGCATTCTAATATGTACCTGGCTCTTAAGTCCCAGGGTGCAGATACGTATTAGTACGTCCTGGGCTTTAAAGAAGTTAACACATAGACTTAAAGGGGTTTTCCCACGAACAAAAGTTAATTTTAATCAATAGATCTTTGAATAATAATCATTTCCACATTTGGATGTGATTAAATTAAATGTTCCTGTGCTGAGATAATCTAATAAATGTGTCCCTGCTGTGTACTGTGTAATGGCTGTGTCTGACCGTGCAGGAACACGGTCTGATCATACCACGGCTCCTGGGCAGGGGAGGAAGAAAAACAGTATACAGACATTACAGCAGGGTATCACAGCTGATTCTTTCTTTGAAGTAAAACATTGCTTAAAAACAGGCAGGGGAATATTTTACCTCACAAAAAGAATCAGCTGTGATCCCCTGCTGTCCTGTCTGTATACTGTTTTTCTTCCTCCCCTGCCCAGGAGCTGTGGTATGGTCAGACACAACCATTACACAGCACACAGCAGGGGCACATTTATAAGATTATCTCAGCACAGGGACATTTTATTTAAACACATCCAATTGTGGAAATGATTATTATTCAAAGATCTATTCATTAAAATAAACTCTCATTCTTGGGAAAACCCCTTTATAGAGTTAGGCCTCCTTTGCATGTCATTGTCTCCAGTACTTGTGGTGACAGTTTTCACACATACTGGAGACACTTACACATGTAGACCCATTCAAATCAATAGGTCTGAGCACATCAGTCTGTTTCCATGGACTGTGTGTATTTTGTGCAAAATACACTGACATGTTCATCTTTAATCCGCAGTATGGCTCGCAAAACATCCTGCACACGTGTGTCATCAGTGTGACATGTACCAGCACCAGGGAAAAAGTAGTACAGTTAGCGCTGTTCCCAGGTTCCGGGTGCTGAAGCCAGCACTCATCATTGTCGCTTGCTTTCCCTCCGATCAGTGCGATTAGGCAACACTGATGGAAGTTGGAGTCACGCTGTGTGTGTATATCGTGTATTAAATAAATAAATAAAAATGGTGTGGGGTCCACCTTCATTTTCCTAACCAGCTAAGGGAAAGCTGACGGCTGGGTGCTAATGTTAATATTCTGGAATGGGGCCAATAGCCATAAATGTTCCCATGATATTAATAACAGCTCACATCTGTTTGCTTAGCCTTTACTTTTTAGAAAAAGGGGTACCCTCCAAAACATTGATGTGGGGTCCTCCTATTATTACTAACTAGCAAAGGCTAAACAGACAGCTGAAAATTCATATTAATAGGCTGGGAAGGCCCTATTCCAGACTAAAAACATCAGCCCTCAGCCGCCCCAGAAATAGCACATCTATTAGATGCCCCGAATCTGGTCCTTACCCTCAGCTCTTCCCACTTTCCAAAGTGCGGTGGCAAGTGGGATAATAGTTTTGGGGTTGATGTCAGCTGTTTTATGTCCGCTGAGATCAAGCTCAGGGGTTAGTAATGAGAGGCATCTATTGGACACCCCCATTACTAACCCCATAGTCAAATGTAATAAAGACAGATGCAGAGAAAAGTCCTTTAATTTAAAAAAACACTCCCCCAGAATAACCCTCTTTTACCCATTTATTTACCATAAAATAAAAAATCAAAGTCATCTTCACCTGTCCGTAGATAATCCACTAATGCTGATGTCTCACAACGATCCAAATAGTTTGGTGAGTGGTCACATCAGTGATGCGACCTCTCACCACGCCAGCTAAGGTCACCGGGGCTGATCAGCTGATCTTCAACTGATGTACCCCAGTGACCTCACTCCTGCAGCAGCAATGTACACTGACAGGAGTGATTTTACACCCTGGCTATTAATATCAGCCCGCAGTTGTCTGTTTAGCCTTTTCTGGTTAGATTTGATTTTATAGGGGGACCCTACATCAATTTTTTTCTTCGGTCCCCCTGTAATCTAGCCAGTAAAGGCTAAACAAACAGCTGTGGGCTGATATTAATAGCCAGGGAACATTGTTGGCTAATGGCTCCTTTCCCGGCTACTAATATCAGCCCCCAGCAGTCGGCTTTCCCTCTGCTGATTATAAAAATGACGCGGGAGCCCACGCCATTTTTTTTTTTACATTTTAGGCCCTGTGCCCACGATCTGGACGTAGCAGCGCTTTGGACGCATATTTTTGCTGCGTCCAAAACGTTACATTCTATTGAACGCAGGTAAATCCACATGTGTTCACTGAACCATGTGGATTTATCGCATTCAATACTTTCTAGTGGTCAAATTCTGTTGTGCAGACTAGCGACTCCGCAAGAGAATTTGACATGCTGCAGTCCTTAAAGACTCGTTGCATATCAGTGTCCACGGGTGATTTGCAGCCTCTGATGCATGCATAGTAGACATGGGATTTCTAAAAATCCCATCCACTATGCTGTAACATCTGGACGTCGCGGGTTTGATGCTGTATAAACACGCAGAGTCAAACCTGCAGTGGCTCCTGATCGTGGCCACGTACCCAAACTCACCTGCAGCATGTAAATTTCTGCAGCGGACACGCTAGTCTCCGCTGCAGATTTTGATTGATTGAAGTGTCATTATATGCCGTGAATTCACATGTACTGACAACAAAAGGGCGGCATTAGAACACCGCGTTTTGAACGCAGCAAAAATACGCTTTGTCTAAATCGCTGCTTGTTGCTGATTGGGGGGCGTAGTGGCTAATGAAACAGCTGTGAGCTGTTAATAATAGCCAGGGACCATGTTTGCCTAATGGCACCTTTCTATTCTAAAAATAGCAGCTCACATCTGCCCTAAAAATTGCATGAATGGGAATGCTAATCAAGATTGAGTTTATAGGATTAGCTGACATCTAGCTTAGCTCTTTTTCATTTTACAAGTGAATTAAGAATTTTAAGGATGAAAAATCAGGCCATGATGAGAAAGAAATGGATTTCTTTAAAATCTTTCCGACATGTGCCGTATGTGTATGGCACATGTCGTGTCTCTCCCTTTGGTGCGGGATCTGGCTATGAGCCAGCACCTTTCCAGGGACATGACCGCTGATCTGTACAGCTGTCATGTGCCCCTAACTGCAGTGGGGGGAATCGCAATCTCTGACAGTGGCATTTAACATGGCCGCGGCGGAAGGACGTCATAAGTCCCACCCATCGGTGCCTGTATCACTTGATGGCGGGTTGCCGATAGGTTGGCATGACAACCCGAGGTCTGCAGGAGACCCCTGCATTTTCATTGCCGGGATGCTATGAGCGTCGCCCAGTGGTCGGTGCTCATAGCAAGTGAGCATTTCTGCTACACACAGGCGATCAGATAATCACAGTTTTATTCTCCAACGGAGACTATTGAAGCAAGTGAAAAGTAAAAAAAAGTTTTTAATAATATTAAAAAAATAAAAGTTTAAATCACCCCCTTTTGCCCCATTCAAAGTAAAACAATAAAAAAAATCAAATATACATATATTTGGTATTGCCGTGTTCAGAAACACCCGATCTATCAATATAAAAAAAGAATTAATTGGATCGGTAAACGGCGTAACGAGAAAAAAAATCTAAACGACACAACATTGCAATAAAATGCAATAACTGGCATATCTACCCCAAAATGGTATCAATAAAAACGTCAGCTCAGCGCACTAAAATTAAGCTCTCACCCAACCTCAGATCCCGAAAAATGGAGACGCTATGGGTCTCACAAAATGGTGACTTTTTTTTTTTTTTTTTTTTAACAAACTTTGGATTTTTTTTTCACATCTTAAATAAAAAAGAACCTATACTTGTTTGGTATCTTCGAACTCGTAATGACCTGGAGAATCATAACAGATGTCAATTTTACAAAATTTTGAACTGTGGAATTGGAGTTTTTTGCAATTTCACCACACTTGGATTTTTTTTTCCGTTTTCCAGTACGCGATATGGTAAAACCAATGGTGTCGTTCAAAACTACAACTTGTCCTGCAAAAAATAAACCCTCATATGGCCATATTGACTGAAAAATAAAAAAGTTATGGCTCTGGGAAGAAGAGGAGCAAAAAACGAAAGCGAAAAAATGGAAAATGGCCCGGGGGTGAAGGGATTACATTAGATATATTACAAAGTTTGTATTTTTTTGTGAACTATCAATTTCTGGAAAAAAAATTAAAACAATTACTCTTTAATGTATTTGTGCCAAGTTTTGATTTTATCCTATATCCATTAGAGCCTAACCTATCACCAAGGATCCTGCCGCTGGGCCATATGCCTGGCAGAGTTTTACTTAACCTTATATTATCCCATGATTATTCCAAATTGATAGAAACATTGCATTGAGATAGGGAAAACAGGGAAATCTAAGTGATCCCACATCCTATTGAGGTCATATAGACCATAGGAGCAGTGTAGGGCAAGATACAAATCTGTCCTTTCAGGATTCAAATCTGAACCATTCTTTTTAAAAGGAATTTGTCACCGGGTTTTTGCCATGTAATTTGAGAGCAGAATGATGTACGGACAGAGATTCCAATTCCAGGGTCAATTGTTGGATTTCTTTGTGTAGTTTTGATAGAATCAGTGTTTTATCTGCTTGCGATCTACTAGATCTCTAAATGTTGAGCTTTGCATAACTCCGCCCACACCACTGATTGACAGCTTCCTGTGTACTCTGTACATTGGCAGAAGGCTGCTAATCAGTGTTGGGGGTGTGATTATACAGAGCAAGAGCAGGGGGACTACATGGCACAAGACCCCTAGTGCTCTAGTGATAAAACACTGATTTTATTAAAACTGCAGCAAGTAGCCCAGTAAATGACACATCATTGGAATCAGTGATTCTGTTCCTAGCTCATACAGCTCACAGAAAAAAAAACGCTCATTCCATTTAATTGAAAATTTGTCTTAAGGACCTGACATTACTTTATTGGGGCTAAAATAATATCCCACCAACGAGGCTAGAAATTGACAGTGAACACCACAACGTCAACACACATAAATGTGAGTAATGACGTATCCTGTAACAAATGTAACAATTGTTCTGATATATTTGGGGCACAAAAACACATGTGAATATTTTTAATTCTAAACACAATTGATAAGTGTTAATTCTTGCACATCCTCTACAATCTGTAAATCGCTATATTCATTTACTTTTGATATGGAAAGCTGTATTGCAAGCAAATTGTCCATATTCACAGGTGATTTGAATAAAAGGAAAATTTATTTAGAATGAAACTTACAATTAAAAGATATCTATAAAAATATAGAAGGCATATATGGAACCCCTATGCATATGAGAGAAGGATCTACCATGTTACAGAAGGGCGGTATTTAAAGGGAATCTATCAGCAGGTTTTTGCTACCTTCTCTGTGAGCAACATTAAAGGGGTTTTCCCACGAACAAAAGTTAATTTTACAAATTGTCTGTGTCTGACCGTGTGCGGAACATACCACATCTCCTGGGCAGGGGAGGAAGTAAAAGACAATACAGACATTACAGCAGGGGATCACAGAGGATTCATTTTGTGAGGTAAAATATTTCCCTGCCTGTTTTTAAACAATATTTTACCTCACGGAATGAATCCTCTGCGATCTCCTGCTGTAATGTCTATATTGTGTTTTACTTCCTCCCCTGACCAGGAGATGTGGTATGTTCCGTACACGGTCAGACACAGACAATTTTTAAAATTAACTTTTGTTTGTGGGAAAACCCCTTTAAGTGGGCAAAGAGACCCTGAATCCCACAAGATTCTGCAATGCAGCAGAGCTGAGAAAGCTTTTACTGCTCACACCAGGCTCTGTATTTACATTGTTTATAGACAGTGAGCTGCTTATCACAGGAGGCGGTGAAGTCGGATGAGTTCCTGAGCACCAACTAGTCACAGCAATGATAATCACCAGGTGATAAATCCTTCAGTGTAAGTAAACAACAGCACACAGCCGAACATGTGACACATTGTTAAATTCTGTGTTTTAACCTCTACCTCATGCTGGCCTCAGATTACATAGCAACACCTGCTGACAGATTTCCTTTATATAAAAATTCTGGCTCACAGCCATGAGTCTTCTTGGGAATGATGCAACAAGTTTTTCACACCTGGATTTGGGGATCCTCTGCCATTCTTACTTACAGATCCTCTCCAGTTCCGTCAGGTTGGATGGTGAACGTTGGTGGACAGCCATTTTCAGGTCTCTCCAGAGATGCTCAATTGGGTTTAGGTCAGGGCTCTGGCTGGGCCAGTCAAGAATGGTCACAAAGTTATTTTGAAGCCACTCCTTTGTTATTTTAGCTGTGCGCTTAGGGTCATTGTCTTGTTGGAACGTGAACCTTTGGTCTAGTCTGAGGTCCAGAGCACTCTTGAAGAGGTTTTCATCCAGGATATCTCTGTACTTGGCCGCATTCATGTTTCCTTCAATTGCAACCAGTTGTCTTGTCCCTGAAGCTGAGAAACACCCCCATAGCATGATGCTGCCACCACCATGTTTCACTGTTGGGATTGTATTGGGCAGGTGATGAGCAGTGCCTGGTTTTCTCCACACATATTGCTTAGAATTATCACCAAAAAGTTCTATCTTCGTCTCATCAGACCAGAGAATCTTATTTCTCATAGTCTGGGAGTCCTTAATGTGTTTTTGAGCAAACTCTATGCGGGCTTTCATATGTCTTGCACTGAGGACAGGCCCATCTCCCTACTGCATCTCGGGAGCTCAGCCACAGTGATGTTGGGGTTCTTCTTTACCTCTCTCACCAAGGCTCTTCTCTCACGATTGCTCAGTTTGGCTGGACGGCCAGGTCTAGGAAGACTTCTGGTGGTCCCAAACTTCTTCCATTTAAGGATTATGGAGGCCACTGTGCTCTTAGGAACCTTGAGTAAGGCAGAAATTCTTTTGTAACCTTGGCCAGATCTGTGCCTTGCCACAATTCTGTCTCTAAGCTCCTTGGGCAGTTCCTTCGAGCTCATGATTCTCATTTGGTCTGACATGCAATGTGAGCTGTGAGGTCTTATATAGACAGGTGTGTGCCTTTCCAAATCAGGTCCTATCAGTTTAATTAAACACAGCTGGACTCCAATGAAGGAGTAGAACCATCTTAAGGAGGATAACAAGGAAATGGACAGCATGTGGCTTAAATATGAGCGTCTGAGGAAAGGGTCTGAATACTTATGACCATGTGATATTTCAGTTTTTCTTTTTTAATAAATTTGCGAAAATTTCTACATTTCTGTTTTTTTTCAGTCAAGATGGGGTGCAGAGTGTACTTTAATGAGAAAAAAATGAACTTTTTAGAATTTACCAAATGGCTGCAATGAAACAAAGAGTGAAAAATGTAAAGGGGTCTGAATACTTTCCATACCCACTATAAATCCAGACTTGGCCGGTAACCAGTAAAATCGCTATATTGCTATTGCACTGTTCCAAGCTGATCTGAGGTGGGTAAATTTTACTGGGCTAAAAATACTGCAGTTTTCTCAGCATCTAAAAATTGTACTCTATTTAAACTGCGCCAGTTGTGCATTCAAAATTTAAATCCAGACTTGACCGGTAACCAGTAGCATCGTTATATTGCTATTGCACTGTACCAAGTTGTTCCGAGGTAGGCAAATTTTAATGCTCTGAAAATACTGCAGTTTTCTCAGCATCTAAAAATTCGACTCTATTTAAACTGCGACAGTTGTGCGTTTAAAACGTAAATCCAGACTTGTCCAGTAACTAGTACCATCGCTATATTGCTATTGCACTGTACCAAGTTGATCTGAGGTGGGAAAATTTGACTGAGCTAAAAATACTGCAGTTTTCTCAGCAGGGAAATACACTTACTTTGAAATGGGCAAGGCTCGTGGTAAGTGATGGGGAAGTGGACGTGATGCTGATGGTGAGTGCAGAGGCCGTGGGCAAGGTGAAACTGTGCCTGCTGCGGAAGCACAACAAAAACACATGTCATGTCAACCTACATTCCTGTCCCACATTTTAGGAGTTGTGGAATGCCACTCTTGAAGCCATACCAGTGTTATTGGTTGGATAGCAGATAATGCTTCCAGTCAGTTTGCCAGCATCACCCTGCCGTCTACACAGTCCAGTCTCAGTAGCCGTGAGTCTGGACCACATAATCCTCATCCTGAAGCTCCTTCCTGCCACCATGCTGAGTGCCCGGAGACAAGTGATCCCACACTTGGACACTCCAAAGAGCCGTTCAAATTTCCATTTATTGATTCTGGCCTCTCGCCTTGCCCACTTCGAGTGGGACATGAGGAGATTGCATGTAGCGATGCCCAAATATTGGAAATGCTGGAAATGAGTGTTCATTCTGGTCACATACATCTCTTGCACAGTCCATAACTTGATTGATTGTTTCCATACACTCATTGACCGATTCGTAATTTTTACGGTGATCTGTACTCAGAAATTCATTGAAGTTGACAGAAATTCATCAAAGTTGACAAAAATTTATCAAAGTTGACAGAAATTCATCGAACTTGACAGAAATCTATCAACGTTGACAGAAATTCATCGAACTTGACAGAAATTCATCAAAGTTAATAAAAATGTACTGATTTAATGTGTCATTCACAGTTTCACTTCAGCATTGGTATGTAAGAGGTAGTGGTGGGAGATTTGAAGCTACTGGAGCAGGAATTACCACTTCAGAACTCTACAGTGTTTTGTTTCCATCCATTTCTGGGTGCTTCTTGAAATATATTTGGGGTCATTGTCCTGCTATGAGGTCCATGATCTAGGATGCAAACCCAGCTTTTTAACCCCTAAATATCTTTGAACCTCCACCATATTTGACTGTAAGCATTGTGTTCTTTTATTTGTAGGCCTCATTCAATTTACAGTAAACAGTTGAATGATGTGCTTTAACAAAAAGCTCTATCTTGGTCTCATCTGTCCACAAAATGCCTGCTGGCTATCTCAAAATAGTGGAGGCCGCCTGCTGGCCCTCCAAGGTTCAAACTTTACAGAATATATATGAAAAAGAAAATTTGACCACTTCAGATGGATACATTATATTGCAGTAACAATATATACAGCTGTGCAAAGCATAGCCGGCTGCTGGCCCTCCAAAAATGCTTAGTGAGGCTGGCTGCTGGCACTCTAAAAATGTTGAGTGAGGGCCGGCTACTGGCCTTCTAAAATTTGAGTGAGGGCGGCCGAATGGCCCTCTGACGATAGTGAGGGCCAACTGCTGGCCTTCTAACAATACTAAGGGCCGCTTAATACTCTCTACAAATAGTGAGGGCCGCCTAGTAGCCCTGAAAAAAAAATGGGACTTTCGGAGTCCCTGCTTCATAAATGAAACAGGATGTGTGTGATCATGTCTCAAATACCACATGGCCAGATAAGGTATTAAAATGTTAAAATTACATTTACTGGTGAATGTATTTTTCACCGTTGAAAGCAATGTGAACGGTGCAAACAAAAACACTATGTGTGAACATAGCTCAAGGTGTAGAGGAGTATTTTTTTTTCTCTTATTTATTTTGTCTTATATACAAGTCATTATCCTTGCAAGAATGTTTCTTAACAAATTACATTTTTCACAGCAGCGACCTGGGATTCAGAGATGCTTCCACGGGTCTTCCCCATGCTGTTCCCATGCAATGTCAGTGCTGTTTCCATCAATCTGACCAATCTTTAGACTCCCTCCAGATCTATGGGGGATGCCATAAAAATGCTTGAGTTTCCCATTGACATCCATTCTACTCGTTACTCGGGTCGAGCACCCGAGCATTACAATTTGCTTGGCCCGAGTATCGAGTACCCGAACATTTTAGTGCTCGCCCATCACTAGTCCCCATGTCCCTGTAGCGCCCCGAGGGTTCGGCCGCTACAGGGGTATTGCACCTCAGTCCAGAGGTGTGATATTTCACTCCCGGGTAAGGATGGAGTATGGACCAGGGCTCAGTTAGCTGCATACAGCACACACACCCCATTTCCGAGGGACAGCTCAACGGTGCTCCCACTAGACAGAAGTGCAGGCACGACCGACTATGTCCCTGCCTGGAGTGGGGAGGGGGGTGGAACACCCAGTGCTGTAGGGGCAGATAGGGGTTGGTTCCTGAGCGTAGATAGGAGCTCATTGGTTGCTGGTCACCTGGGCTCATGGTCAGAGGGAGGTATAAAAGGTGGGCACCATCTTAGAACAGTGTTCAGTCTGTGAGGAGAGGAGAGCTGACAGGGAGCAGCAGCTCAGGCTGAGTGCTGCTCCAGAGGCAGGCCTAGAGAAGAGGCCGGAGCCTGAGAGGAGAAGGAGAAGTGGGCCTGGAGAAGAGGCCAAGGGAAGGAGGAGAAGACAGAACAGGAAAGAAGGAGAAGAGAGAGAGAAACAGAAGGGCTCAGGAACAAGAAGGTGGAAGGGACCCTAAGAACCCACGAGAATCCAGGGTGAAGGGTCAGGCAGATTAAGGGTACCGGATCCCAAGTTGGTGGAGGAGACACTACCCTCAGCCAAAGACCGGTCGTCGTGATCATTTATTGGTGCGACACCTCATCAAACCTGCTAGGAAGGCACCATATAGGACAGCGGAGGACGGGGCCCACGTTTACCTGCACAAGTCCGCGGCAGCTGGACAAAAGTGGGTCACTGGTGAGGCAGGCCAGAGAAAGGATTAAAGGGGGTCCTGTGCCATGCTCCTGAACTGCCTGGGAGTTGACCGAGCCCCTCACCTGGTGGACGCAGCACGGCTCGGGCAGTCATTCCCTGCAGAAGTGACTTGGATATTAACCGTGAGTAAAGACCCTGGACTGCAGTACGTTGTCTGTGTGCTTTTTCGCTCCTCCGGCACTACCGGTACTGGGACTCTCACCACCATCACTCCCACCATCCACTACACTGCCCTGGGGCCGCACTCTTCCCGTGGGGAGTCACATCATCCCAGCTGCATACATCATCAGCCCCAGCGGTCTGCCCTGCAGCGGCGGTTCCTAACAACCGCAATCCACGGGTGGCGTAGTCGGACATAATAAATAGCACATAACGGACTACCACTGGCCTGATCACCCTGAGCCACGGAACCGGGTTGCCACTACTACTCCCATCGTTCCCTATTGCCCGGATCCGAGTGCCCCACGGCCCAGGGGGCGAGTCATCCCTGTTTCTGAAGCTGTTGTGTGGTACAGTATCAAATGCCTTTGCAAAGTCCAGATAAATGACATCAAAAACATGACCAACATCCAGATTTACTTCCTCATAGAAACTCGCATGTTGGTTAGACATGACTCTTCTTTCATGTATCCATGCTTGTTGTCAGTTATTATATTATTCTCTGCAATACATTTTTGTAGACCATATCTTATACTGCCCTCAAAAATTTTGCATATCACTGATGTCAAACTTACCGGACAGTTGTTGCCTGGATCCACCTTCTTACATTTCTTCAATATCAGTATCATGTCAGTCATTCTGCAATCCCCACTAACCCTGTAACAAGAGAGTCCAAGAAGAAAGATACATCTTTCTGTCAATTGCTGTGCTAAACTCCCTCAATATCCGTGGATGAATGCCATCTGCCCTGAGTCTTTGTCAATATCAAAATTGCTGAGACGCAGCCATACTTCTACTTGTGTTCATTTAGTTTTATTGGGTGGTGAACTTTGATTTCCACTTTGCTGGCTGATACCTGGCACAGGCAGCTCATTGGTGAGCGCTGATGAAAAGTGCATGTTTAATATCTCAGCCTTGCCTTTGTCCTCTATAATTAGATTGTTATGATCATCTTTTAAGGATAAAACGATATTACAGAACAGGTTTCTTTAAAATCTCATTTAAATTTCCATTTTATTTGTAAAATAAATGTGGTCATTCTTCTGTGGAAACTTTAAATAAATGCTTTTGAATTAGCCATCTTACGGGAATTAAGAAATATCTATTTTTCCTCTTTTTCATGTCTCGGATTTATCTGGCTGCCTTCCAGCTTACATTTCAGTCTGCGTGCTCAACCACATGTTTTCTGAATTTTTTTTTTCAACTCAAATTTTCTCCTGTAGTATTATATACAGGTTATATTTTTATAACATAGAAGGAAACACAGACACACACATATGCGTAAAACACACACATATGTATACACAGTGTGTATATGTATGTATATGTATATGATGGCTGATTTGCCTTCACTCTATAGTTCAACCCAATGGGGTTAAGGTCAGGTGATTGTGGAGGCCATGTCTTCTGACGCTGGACTCATTAGGTCACATAGCCTTTGCATAGCCTGCAGGTGTGTTTTAGGTCATTGTGCTGTTACAACTAGAGATGAGCGTTGTTCGACTCGAACTGTTCGCCAATCTCAAATTCGAGCTGTTTTGGGCGGTGTTCGAGCCGTTCGGCGAACACGAACGATTTGAAAAAAATTCGGCTGTCGAGGTTATGTTCGATAACTGTTCGTGCACCAAAATCATAACTGGATTTTTTCTCAGTAATGATGAAAATTAATGTTAATACGCAGTTTGAGTGTACAGCGGGGTGGGGGGAGGGGCAGGGGATGGATCTCTGCAGGAATAATTAAGATCTCCATTTTTTTTTCTCTTTCCCGCATTTGCAGTGGGGAGGTGCAGTCTGTCAGCCTATCAGCAGCGCACACACGGAGCGAAGTGCTTTTTTTCACACAAGCAAGGGCATGTGTCATTGGCAGTGTATGTCACATGTCCTTGCCCTATAAGACCCAGCCATTTTCCCCGTCGCCACCATTTTCTCACTGCTGCAGCTGCGTGTTAGACGGCACCGCTGTTGCTGTGTGCGCTATACCTTGTTAATTTCAAGCCAATTTTCGCACAAATCTACAGATAGCTTGGGAGTAGGGAATAGTTGTGATTGCAGTCCTTTTAAGGACTAGGTTACAGCATTTCCTACGACTTTTATCAGGCAGGTCTGTGCTCTTAAATAGATAGGTTGTGGGAGTAAAGACTAATTGTAATTGCAGTCCTTTTCAGGACTAGGTTACATCAGTTCCTATCAGTTTTTGCCAGGCAGGTCTGTGCCAGTGCTGTGCAAGTTTTTTTCACAGCATTTGGCTGAATCTAGCAAAGCTAATCCTTTTTGGCCTATTGCAGAGTGTGTTAGTCAGTGGAGTAGCCTATCTGTGTTGCAAGATACACCACCTGTGTATAGAATACCAATTTTTTTACTGCACCGAGTGAAGTAAAATCTTTTGGGCATAGCATCATTCTATTAGTCCATCTATACTGACCTCCATCAGGCTGCAAACTGAATATAATTTTTTTCTGCATCTACCTCTGAAAAAATATTTCGGCTTCTAGCAGTGTGTGGGACTTGTTCTATTAGTCCATCTATACTGACCTCCATCAGGTTGCAAACTGAATATAATTTTTTTCTGCATCTAGCTCTGAAAAAATATTTGGCCTTCTAGCAGTGTGTGGGACTTGTTCTATTAGACCATCTATACTGACCTCCATCAGGTTCCAAATTCAAAATAATATTTTGTCTGCATCTAGCTCTGAAAAAATATTTGGCCTTCTAGCAGTGTGTGGGACTTTCTCTATTAGTCCATCTATACTGACCTCCATCAGGTTGCAAATTGAATATAATTTTTTTTTGCATCTAGCTCTGAAAAAATATTTGGGCTTCTAGCAGTGTGTGGGACTTGTTCTATTAGTCCATCTATACTGACCTCCATCAGGTTGCAAACTGAATATAATTTTTTTCTGCATCTAGCTCTGAAAAAATATTTGGCCTTCTAGCAGTGTGTGGGACTTGTTCTATTAGTCCATCTATACTGACCTCCATCAGGTTGCAAATTCAAAATAATTTTTTGTCTGCATCTAGCTCTGAAAAAATATTTGGCCTTCTAGCAGTGTGTGGGACGTTCTCTATTAGTCCATCTATACTGACCTCCATCAGGTTGCAAATTGAATATAATTTTTTTTTGCATCTAGCTCTGAAAAAATATTTGGGCTTCTAGCAGTGTGTGGGTCTTGTTCTATTAGTCCATCTATACTGACCTCCATCAGGTTGCAAACTGAATATAATTTTTTTCTGCATCTAGCTCTGAAAAAATATTTGGCCTTCTAGCAGTGTGTGGGACTTTCTCTATTAGTCCATCTATACTGACCTCCATCAGGTTGCAAATTAAAAATAATTTTTATCTGCATCTAGCTCTGAAAAAATATTTGGCCTTCTAGCAGTGTGTGGGACTTTCTCTATTAGTCCATCTATACTGACCTCCATCAGGTTGCAAATTAAAAATATTTTTTATCTGCATCTAGCTCTGAAAAAATATTTGGCCTTCTAGCAGTGTGTGGGACTTTCTCTATTAGTCCATCTATACTGACCTCCATCAGGTTGCAAATTAAAAA
The DNA here is from genome assembly GCF_046119375.1 of Phyllobates terribilis. Classification (NCBI taxonomy): domain Eukaryota; kingdom Metazoa; phylum Chordata; class Amphibia; order Anura; family Dendrobatidae; genus Phyllobates; species Phyllobates terribilis. The sequence goes on along the minus strand of NW_027362770.1, from coordinate 69,600,061 downwards.
TATTTTTTTGTCTGCATCTAGCTCTGAAAAAATATTTGGCCTTCTAGCAGTGTGTGGGACTTTCTCTATTAGTCCATCTATACTGACCTCCATCAGGTTGCAAACTGAATATATATTTTTTCTGCATCTACCTCTGAAAAAATATTTGGGCTTCTAGCTGTGTGTGGGACTTGTTCTATTAGTCCATCTATACTGACCTCCATCAGGTTGCAAATTGAATATAAATTTTTTCTGCATCTAACCCAGCCAATAGTTTTGGCCTAATACCACAGTTTGGCCACTCAGCTCTGCTCGGTTCCCATCCATTGTTTTTTTGTGCAAACAACTCCAGAGTTGTGAATTAGTTAACCACCAAAATGAGTGGAAAAAGGCCTGCTGCTGGTGGAAAGGGGAATAGGCGTGTTGGGAAGGGGAAAAAAGGTTGTGTCCGTGGGGTAGGTGTTAAAGCAACAGTAACATCTGCAGAAGAAAGACCATCTTCCAGCCAAACTAAAATGTCTACTTCTTTTAGCGGACAATGTGATAAGATCCCTTTCTTACGGCCACGCCAATCGCTACAAATTCCAGATGAGGCACAAAAACAGCAGGTGCTTCAACGGATATCAAGTGCTCCTTTAAGTGGGCTCTCCTCCACATCAACTTCAACATCACAAATACTCCAGTCCTCAAAGGTGTCACCCCAATCACACTTGCTTCCTCACAGCTCCCAAATCTCCAGCTGCCCGTCTGAGTATGAGATAGAACAGATGGTTGAGTCTGCAGAGCTGTTTACTCATACTATAGCCTGGGAATCAGAGGTCGACTCCAGCGCTTCTGTGAATCCAGACGAGGAAATGATCTGCACTGATGCCCAGAATCTTTATGAGTCGGATCCAGGACCAGACGCAGAAGGTTCTGACCATAATGTAGACCCTCATTCCCAAACTGTAACTCCTGTTGGTGGAGACAATGAGGAAGATGATGATAAGACTCAAATACCTGATTGGAGCGACAACTTTAGTTTTTTGTCAGGGCAGGAACAGGTTGGCTCTGAGGACGACGGGTGTGATAACGCACAGGGTGATGATGATGAGGTTGGAGACCCCACTTACTGTCAACCCACAGTCAGCCAAGAGATGAGGTCAGCAGAGGAGGTGGAGGAAGATGCTAGTGACGACGAGGTCAGGTTGCGCCTTCCTGGACAGAGACGTAGTACTGGAAGCACGTCAACAACTGCATCCTCAAACACAACTCTGCCTCTCACCACAAGTCGTGGTGGCTCTTCAGGTCGCATGGGTGCTAAGCCTTGCATAGCCTGGGCATTTTTTCAGATCGATAAAGATGACCCAACTCGTGTTATCTGTAACATTTGTCAGCAAAAGCTAAGTAGAGGCCAAAAAATACATAGTTTGAGTACTTCATGCATGAACCGGCACATGGACATGAAGCATAAGTTGCTGTGGGAAGATCACTGTGCTACAATGCGGCCTAGCCGGCCGGGCCAACCACCGTCTGCCATATCTTGTGCATCCACGGCCTCTTCATCCTCTGTGACTGGGGGGACAGCAGTCACACCTGTTTTGGGGCGCAGACCTGCCACCTCTTTACCCACAACAGCCAGCGTGATTGGCAGGTCATCATTTTCTTTGGAGGTGGTAACACAAGCTGGTGTTGAGCGCTGTCCGACATCGATAGCACCACCTTTGGATCAAGGCAACCTAACATGTCCGTATGCATCTTCCTCACAGACCGGCAGTTTGCCGGGGACACCCTTATCAACCCCGTCTAAGCACAATAGCCAGCCCTCGGTCCCTCAGATGTGGACAAGTAAAAGACCATTTCCTCCTAGCCATGAGAAAGCTAAGAGGTTGAATTTCACCATCTGCAAGCTCTTGGCTACAGAAATGCTGCCTTTCCGCCTGGTGGACACAGAGGATTTTCGAGACCTTATGTCCGTCGCAGTGCCCCAGTACCAGATGCCCAGTCGGCACTACTTCTCAAAGAAAGGTGTGCCTGCGCTCCACCAGCATGTCGCACACAACATCACCGCTTCTTTGAGAAACTGTGTGTGACAGGGTGCATTTCACCACAGACACTTGGACGAGTAGGCATGGACAGGGGCGTTACATGTCGCTGACTGGGCACTGGGTAACTATGGTGACAGCAGGACAAGGGGCTGCTGTCCAAGTCTTGCCGTCCCCACGAGTTGTGCGTCAATCCTCTTTATCTCAAAGTTCCTCCACTGCTTCTGCTTCCTCAACCTCCTCTCGGTCCTCCACCTGCACCCAAAGCCTGTCTGGTCATGCCACAAGCTTTCTAACTGCGCAGAAGGGATCCTGCACACCTCCTTACTATGCTGGCAGTAGGGCTCAACGTCATCAGGCGGTTTTTACTTTGAAATGTCTGGGAAATGTGAGTCACACAGCTGAGGAGTTGTGGTCAGCTCTGGAGAACCAATTTCATGAATGGTTGTCTCCACTGGACCTGAAACCAGGGAAGGCCGTGTGCGACAATGCTGCAAACCTGGGTGCGGCCCTTCGCCGGGGCAATGTCACACACGTGCCTTGTATGGCTCACGTGTTGAACCTGGTTGTCCAGCAATTTTTAGCTCACTATCCCAGACTAGATGGCCTTCTGCAGAGGGCACGGTCGCTGTGTGCTCACTTCCGCCGTTCGCATCCCGCAGCTCAGCGACTTACATCTCTACAGAAGTCGTTGGGCCTGCCACTTCACCGGCTAAAATGCGATGTGCCTACCCGGTGGAATTCAACTCTGCACATGTTGCAGCGACTGTGGCAGCACCGACAAGCCCTGGTGCAATACGTTCTGACGTATAGCCTGGGCCAACGAGATCCAGAGGTGGGGCAAATCACGCTGGAGGAGTGGTCTCAGATCAGGGACCTATGCACCCTTCTGCACAGTTTTGAAATGGCGACGAAGATGTTTAGTGCTGACGATGCCATTATCAGCATGACTATTCCGGTGATTTACATGCTGGAGCACATGTTAAACAGAATTCAGAGTCAGGTGGTGGCACAAGAGGAGGTGGAGGAAGTAGAGGAGGAGGAGTTGTATGCGGAAGGGCTAACATCTGCAAGGTCCAGACGGTTGGCAGCACCAAGGCGGCAGGCATGTGAGGGTGGGGGAGATGGTTTTACCAGGGCGCATGGTAGCAGCCAAACTAGTGAGGAAGGTGCAGGAGCCCAGGAAGAAGTCGAGGACGAACTGATGGAAGACTCATCAGATGAGGGAGACCTTGATCACATTTCTGTTGTGCGAGGTTGGGGGGAGAGGACAGAGGAAGGAAGCATGATTGTTACCTCGCCACCAACACAACAGGGACTTGGTGCTCCTGGATGCGCAACACACATGAGTGCCTTCTTGCTGCACTACCTGCAACATGACCCTCGAATTGTGAGAATTAGAAATAATCCTGACTACTGGGTTGCCACACTGTTAGATCCCGGGCACAAAAGTAAATTTGCAGAAATTCTTCCTGCCATAGAAAGGGATGCACGCATGCAGGAGTATCAGCAGAGACTGTTGCAGAGTCTTACATGTGCTTTTCCACAAAACACCAGTGGTGCACGTAGTGAATCTCACAGTTCCAACTTGCCAACCGTGGGACCGTCGAGTGTTCAGCACTCAAACCGTAACAGAACCACTGTATCTGCTGGTAACATCAATTTTGCGGAATCATTTCACCACTTTTTTAGCCCATCCTTTCCAAGGCCACAGGAGACAAGAAGTCTGACACATAGTCAACGCCTAGAGACGATGGTACAGGAGTATCTCCAAGTAAACATTGAAGCCATGACTGTGTCACTGGACCCTTGCTCTTTTTGGGCTTCCAATCTGGATAAATGGCCGGAGCTAGCCACTTACGCCTTGGAGATCTTGTCATGCCCCGCAGCCAGCGTTCTGTCTGAACGTGTGTTCAGCGCTGCTGGTGGTGTGCTGACAGATAAGCACACGCGGCTCTCCACTGATAATGTAGACAGACTCACGTTCATAAAGATGAACAATCATGGATCCGAAACGACTTTTCTACCCCTGTGTCATCCAGGGGAGAGTAAAAGCTTGATGATTGGTTAAAATCACCTCACCAACCGTTTTAAGCTTTCAAATTACTAATCATGTTTATCTGTATCTTGCTGGAAAATAATTTGGGCTTTGTAGCAGTGTGCAGCACTGATTCTATTAGGCCATCTATAATAAGCTCCACCAGATTTAAAATTACTAAACATGTTTATCTGTATCTTGGCTGGAAAATAATTTGGGCTTTGTAGCAGTGTGCAGTACTGATTCTATTAGGCCATCTATACTAAGCTCCACCAGATTTAAAATTACTAATCATGTTTATCTGTACCTTGGCTGGAAAATAATTTGGGCTTTGTAGCAGTGTGCAGCACTGATTCTATTAGGCCATCTATACTAAGCTCCACCAGATTTAAAATTAATAATAATTTTTAGCTGCATCTAGCCCGGAAAATAATTTTGGGGCTCCGAGCTGCGCAAGCCACATAAGTGCCTTCTTGCTGCACTACCTGCAACATGACCCTCATATTGTCAGAATTCGAAGTAATCCTGACTACTGGGTTGCCACACTCTTAGATCCCCCAAACTTTTCGATCAACCTTTTCATTTTAATAAAGACCAAAAAAATGGTCATTTTTGAAATTATAAGCATTAGCAGGTTGTTAGAAACTGAAATCAAACATTTTTCAATTCAAAACTTTATTCTAGGTGATGTTACATTTTCACATAGGACCCCTTGTTCGAAAGGAGCTTCTGAACTCTCTCGTCCATTGAATTTGTCAGGTTTTGGATGGTTTCTGCTTCAATTGTTTTGCATGAGGACAGAATACCCTCCCAGAGCTGTTGCTTAGATGTGAACTGCCTCCCGCCATCATAGACACTCCTTTTGATGATGCTCCAGAGGTTCTGAATGGGGTAGAGGTCAGGGGAGCATGGGGGTCACACCATAAGTTTGTCCCCTTTTATGCCCATATCAGCCAGAGATGCAGATGTTTTATGTGCAGCATGAGATGGTGCATTATCATGCATAAAAATTATCTTGCTGTGGAATACACGGTTCTTCTTCTTGAACCATGGCAGGAAGTGCTGTTTGAGAAACTCCACATACATTATGGAGTTCATCTTTACCCCTTCAGGGATCCTAAAGGGGCCGACAATCTCTCTCCCCATGATTCCAGCCCAAAACATTACTCCACCTCCTCCTTGTTGGCGCTGTAGCCGTGTTTGCGTGGGGTGTCCATCAACCAGCCATCCTCCACTCCATCCATCTGGACCATCGAGCGTTGCACGGCACTCATCCGTGAACAAAACAGTTTTGAAATCAGTCTTCATGTAATGTTTGGCCCACTGGAGCTGTTTCTGCTTGTGTGAAGTGGATAGAGGAGGTCGACAGGATGGCGTATGCACAGCTGCAAACCTCTGAAGGACCCTGCATCTTGTTGTTCGGGGGACGTTGGAGGCACCAGCAGCTTCAAAAACTTGTCTGCTGCTATGACAAGGCTTTTTTGCCGCTGCTCTTTTAACCTGACGTAATTGCCTGTAGGAAAGAGTCCTCAATTTGCTCTTATCAGCACACACATGTGTGTACTGTGAATCAGCTACATACTTCTTGATTGCCAAGACACTTCATCCTGATCATCGCACAATGTTGATTGTAGTCATGCCTTGACCTAAACACTCCACAATTTGTTGCTTCTCAGCAGCCGACACATCCTTTTTCTTTCCCATTTTGGCAGAAAATGTAGGCTGCTTAATAATGTGGGACAGCCTTCTTAAGTAGTCTTGCCTTTCATTGGACACACCTGCCAAACTAATTAGCACAGGTGTCTGCAATTGCTTACAGTGATATAAAGAGCCCTGACACACATCACCATCAATGAGTTTAACTGACAAACAAACAAATTCTTTCCTTATCACTCCTAAACACTTTTTGCATAATAATTTGTTGTACATGTGCTTTTCCACAAAACACCAGTGGTTCACGTAGTGAATCTTACAGTTCTAACTTGCCAACCGTGGTCTGTATGGAGTTGTTCAATAAAGGGCCCAAAATTAAGATAACATAGATGGGAGAGGTCTCTATGAATAGGAATTCCTAAGTATTTGATACCATGTGAGGGCCAGGCAAAGGGAAAGTTGGACTGGATGGAATCCTGTGTGGATTTGGGGAGGGAGACATCGAGGGCCTCAGACTTCGCTGCATTGATTTTAAAATTTGACCATGTAACAAAGTGATCTATTTCAGCCATAACAGCATGGATGGATATATGTGATTGAGTGAGATATACTAGGACATCATCAGCAAATAGAGAGCACTTGTACTCGGTGCCTCCCACCTCAATCCACCTAATATTGGGGTTATGGCGAATTGATGAGAGCAGGTGCTCCGTCACTAGGATGTATAAGAGAGGGGACAGAGGACATCCCTGCCTTGTCCCATTGGTGATTGTGAAAGGTGATGAAAATGTTCTGATGCACCCCCTGGGCCTTGGGACACCCGGAGCCGGATCCGTTTTGGTGGATGCTGGTGGTTGTAGTCTCCGTGGCGGTGACCTGATTCCGTGGCTCAGGGCGGTCAAACCAGTTGCGGAACTATTTATGTGGTTTTGATGTTTAAATGTCCGACTACGCCACCCGTGGATTGCGGTCAGAGTGAACCGCCGCTGCAGGGCAGACGGCTGAGGCTGGTGTTGTGGGTGCAGCAGAGCGTAGCATAACTCCCCACGGGAGGAGTATAGCCTCAGGGCGGTGTATGCGGAGGATGGGGGTGATGGTGCAGGGCAGCAGCAGTAACGACACGGAGTCAGTGATGCAGTCCAGGGCCTTTACTCACAGTTCTTATTATCCAGACCACGTCTGCAGGTAACGGCTGCCCACGTCGTACTGTGCTCACCAGGTGAGGGGCTCAGACAACTCCCAGATAACTTTGGAGCGCTTCACAGGACCCCCTTTGTGTGTCCTTTGTCTGGCCTTTCTTACCAACCCTTCTGTCCGGCTGCCTCAGGCCTCCTCTTGGTAAACTTGGCGCCAGTTTCCCTGACCCTATGTGGTGCCTTCCTAGCGGGTGTAGCGAGGGGCTGCGCCACATAAAATGTCACAGCCTCCGGTTTCTAGCTGAGGGTCGTTTCCTGCCTCCCCTAGTTTCGGGGACCGGTCTCCCCCTTTGGCCTGACCCCTCCATGCAGGTGGATTCGGGCGTGCGGTGGCGACTCGCCCGTCCGCACCCCTGGGATCCCTTCATTCCTCGTTCCTGGAGCCTTCTCCGCTCCTATTCCTTCCTTCTCCCTCTTCCAGGCCTGGGCCTCTGTTACTAGGCCCGCCTCCGGAGCAGAGCTCATGCAGAGCCCCTGCTCCCTGTCACTTCTGCTCAGACTTCTCTGCACTGAACTAAGATGGTGCCCACCTTTTATACTCCCTTCTCAATGCACCCAGGAACTGCTTCCTCCCTGCTCCTGCACTACAGGGTTCCCCTTCCTCAGTGTTCCCTCCCCCCACTCCAGCCAGGGACAGGGACTGTCGTGCCCATCTCAGGGGCATATTGGTCGCCCTGCCCCACGGCAATGTGGTGTAATGCATGCAGGAGTCGGGTCCTGATCCACACTCCATCCTTACCTGAGAGTGAGATATCACACCTCTGGGTGAGGTGCAATACCTCTGTAGCAACCGAGCCCTCAGGGTGCTACAGTTCCATTTATCTTCAGCCTAGGTGACGTATTGCGATACAGGGTCGTGATTTTGTCTATAAAAGGGTCCCCTAGACCCCTACCCCAAGCTTTTTAAGAGAATCATATATGGCGTGCCAGGAGACTCTATGGAATGCTTTCTCAGCATCCAACGAGAGTATCTAATTACAAATTTTTAACTGCATCTAGCCCAGGAAATACTTTGTGCCTAGTAGCAGTGTCTGCTAGTCAGCGGATTAGCCCGGCTGTTAAGCAAGCTACACCACCTGTAGTTTGGACACTTAATTTTTTCAAAGGAAATGCTTCGGGACCACGGGATACTCAGTGAAGAGCATCAGGAGGCACCCCAAGGCATAGGGGCTGGGACTGGCAGTAGGATGCCTTGCGGTGGACAGCCGAGCTCGATCCTTATAAAAGCTTTTTAACTGCAGCAGCTTTAGTGGGCGCTACTGGAGCTGGAATTACGCGGCTGCTGGCATGAGACTTGCTCTCCAATAGATCCTTGTAAATGGATTTAAAGTGTATTCATTCAAATTAGAGAGACAATTTAAATTAAAAAGCTTAGAGCTGCCTCCACCACAGGGGGGCTCGCTCGACCCACCAGCGGACAGGCACCAGTATTGGGAGAGGGGGACTGGCCGTCAGGGTTCACCGCGGCTCTGGCACAAACCCGGCGACACGGAGGTGGCACGGGCAGGAGCGGACTGGCCGTGTCGGCTTCTCACTTTTTGGATTTTAGAAGGGCATGACATGCCTATATCTGTGTCTCCCCCTCCTTTTACTCCTCCACCTCTTTTCTTTTCGCATGACTATATGTACTTGTCACTTTTCCATGTGTTAGTTGTGTCTTCTGAGCAGTTTGTCAGCTTTTGGACACCTTTGAAGGTGTTTTCTATGTGTTTATATGTGTTTTTGTTTGCCTGCCATTGGTTTTAAAGGTGTTCGAAGGTGTTCGACGAACAGTTCGACGAACAGTTCGGCGAACACACGGGTGTTCGACGAACCGAACCGAACTCGAACACTACGGGGGTGGCTCAACACTAGCTACAACTCAAATGATGGTCCCACTAAGTGCAAACCAGATGGGATGGCATGTTATTGCAGAATGCTGTGGTAGCCATTCTTGGTAAGTTTGCCTTGAATTTGGAATGCATCACCAAGAGTGTCACCATCAAAGCAACCCCACACCATCACACCTTCCCCTCGATGCTTCACTGAGGGCATCACACATATAGAAACCTTCCGCTGACCTTTTCTGTATCTCACATAGATATGGCGACTGGTAACAAAAATCTCACATTTTTACTTAAAAGACCACAGTACAGATTTCCACTAATCTAATGTGCAGTCCTTGTATTGCATGACCGAAACTACTGTCTTCTTCCTTCTTCTTGTTTGCGGCCCTCAACAGTGGCTTCTTTGCAGCAATTCTTTGCGGTGGTTTCTTGCAGTCTCTTCTGGACAGTTAATGTTGAAATGTGTCTGCTGATTAATGTCTGTTGATCATTTATTGGGGCTGATACCTTAGGTGACGTCAATTTGCATTTTCTGAGGCTGTAACTCTGATCAATTTATTCAATGTAGCAGGGATAATTCTTGATCTAACTTTCATGGAACTGTTCTCATGAGACCCAGTTTCATAAAGGTTGATGTTTCTTATGACTGCACTTGAGGATACGGTCAAGTTTCTAGCAATTTTCTGGACTGACTGTTCTTCACATACAGATGGACTTTTTTTCTCTCTACTTAGTTGAGTGATTCTTGCCATATTCTGTTGTGGAATATGGCTGAGCATGTCTCTACAAAACACACTTGATGGTTGCAATTTCTGAAGACCAATGACTCTAAAAATGAAAATTGCAAGACTGAGACAAGACAACTTGCTGTAGATTGGTATATTTCCCCAAGATTCTTCTCATATGAGGCTCAAGAAGTATATATGTATGTATGTATATATATATATATATATATATATATATATATACAGTACAGACCAAAAGTTTGGACACACCTTCTCATTTAAAGAGTTTTCTGTGTTTTCATGACTATGAAAATTGTACATTCACACTGAAGGCATCAAAACTATAAATTAACACATGTGGAATTATATACTTAACAAAAAAGTGTGAAATAACTGAAAATATGTCTTATATTCTAGGTTCTTCAAAGTAGCCACCTTTTGCTTTGATGACTGCTTTGCACACTCTTGGCATTCTCTTGATAAACTTCAAGTGGTAGTCACCGGAAATGTTCTTCCAACAATCTTGAAGGAGTTCCCAGAGATGCTTAGCACTTGTTGACCCTTTTGCCTTCACTTTGCGGTCCAGCTCACCCCAAACCATCTCGATTGGGTTCAGGTCTGGTGACTGTGGAGGCCAGGTCATCTGGCGTAGCACCCCATCACTCTCCTTCTTGGTCAAATAGCCCTTACACAGCCTGGAGGTGTGTTTGGGGTCATTGTCCTGTTGAAAAATAAATGATGGTCCAACTAAACGCAAACCTGATGGAGTAGCATGCCGCTGCAAGATGCTGTTGTAGCCATGCTGGTTCAGTATTCCTTCAATTTAGAATAAATCCCCAACAGTGTCAGCAGCAAAGCACCCCCACACCATCACACCTCCTCCATGCTTCACGGTGGGAACCAGGCATGTAGAGTCCATCCGTTCACCTTTTCTGCGTCGCATAAAGACACGGTGGTTGGAACCAAAGATCTCAAATTTGGACTCATCAGACCAAAGCACAGATTTCCACTGGTCTAATGTCCATTCCTTGTGTTCTTTAGCCCAAACAAATGTCTTCTGCTTGTTGCCTGTCCTTAGCAGTGGTTTCCTAGCAGCTATTTTACCATGAAGGCCTGCTGCACAAAGTCTCCTCTTAACAGTTGTTGAACAGATGTGACTGCTGCTAGAACTCTGTGTGGCATTGACCTGGTCTCTAATCTGAGCTGCTTTTAACCTGCGATTTCTGAGGCTCTTGACTCGGATCAACTTATCCTCAGAAGCAGAGGTGACTCTTGGTCTTCCTTTCCTGGGGCGGTCCTCATGTGAGCCAGTTTCTTTGTAGCGCTTGATGGTTTTTGCAACTGCACTTGGGAACACTTTCAAAGTTTTCCCAATTTTTCGGACTGACTGACCTTCATTTCTTAAAGTAATGATGGCCACTCATTTTTCTTTACTTAGCTGCTTTTTTCTTGCCATAATGCAAATTCTAACAGTCTATTCTGTAGGACTATCAGCTGTGTATCCACCAGACTTCTGCACAACACAACTGATGGTCCCAACCCCATTTATAAGGCAAGAAATCCCACTTATTAAACCTGACAGGGCACACCTGTGAAGTGAAGACCATTTCTGGTGACTACCACTTGAAGCTCATCAAGAGAATGCCAAGAGTGTGCAAAGCAGTCATCAAAGCAAAAGGTGGCTACTTTGAAGAACCTAGAATATAAGACATATTTTCAGTTATGTCACACTTTTTTGTTAAGTATATAATTCCACATGTGTTAACTCATAGTTTTGATGCCTTCAGTGTGAATGTACAATTTTCATAGTCATGAAAATACAGAAAAATATTTAAATGAGAAGGTGTGTCCAAACTTTTGATCTGTACTGTATATACAGTGCTGACCAAAAGTATTGGCACCCCTGCAATTCTGTCAGATAATACTCAGTTTCTTCCTGAAAATGATTGCAATCACAAATTCTTTGGTATTATTATCTTCATTTAATTTGTCTTCAATGAAAAAAACACAAAAAGAATTGTCCTAAAGCCAAATTGGATATAATTCCACACCAAACCTAAAAAAGGGGGTGGACAAAAGTATTGGCACCCTTTGAAAAATCATGTGATGCTTCTCTAATTCGTGTAATTAACAGCACCTGTAACTTACCTGTGGCACCTAACAGGTGTTGGCAATAACTAATTCACACTTGCAGCCAGTTAACATGGATTAAAGTTGACTCAACGTCTGTCCTGCGTCCTTGTGTGTACCACATTGAGCATGGAGAAAAGAAAGAAGACAAAAGAACTGTCTGAGGACTTGAGAAACCAAATTGTGAGGAAGCATGAGCAATCTCAAGGCTACAAGTCCATCTCCAAAGACCTGAATGTTCCTGTGTCTTCCGTGCGCAGTGTCATCAAGAAGTTTAAAGCCCATGCCACTGTGGCTAACCTCCATAGATGTGGACGGAAAAGAAAAATTGACGAGAGATTTCAACGCAAGATTGTGCGGATGGTGGATAAAGAACCTCGACTAACATCCAAACAAGTTTAAGATGCCCTGCAGTCCAAGGGTACAACAGTGTCAACCCGCACTATCCGTCGGCGTCTGAATGAAAAGGGACTGTATGGTAGGATACCCAGGAAGACCCCACTTCTTAACCCGAGACATAAAAAAGTCAGGCTGTAGTTTGCCAAAACTTACCTGAGAAAGCTTAAAACGTTTTGGAAGAATGTTCTCTGGTCAGATGAGACAAAAGTAGAGCTTTTTGGCAAAAAGCATCAACATAGAGTGTACAGGAAAAAAAATAGGCATTCAGAGAAAAGAACACGGTCCCTACAGTCAAACATGGCGGAGGTTCCCTGATGTTTTGGGGTTGCTTTGCTGCCTCTGGCACTGGACTGCTTGACCGTGTGCATGGCATTATGAAGTCTGAAGACTACCAACAAATTTTGCAGCATAATGTAGGGCCCAGTGTGAGAAAGCTGGGTCTCCCTCAGAGGTCATGGGTCTTCCAGCAGGACAATGACCCAAAACACACTTCCAAAAGCACTATAAAATGGTTTGAGAGAAAGCACTGGAGACTTCTAAGGTGGCCAGCAATGAGTCCAGACCTGAATCCCATAGAACACCTGTGGAAAGATCTCAAAATGGCAGTTTGGAGAAGGCACCCTTCAAATATCAGGGACCTGGAGCAGTTTGCCAAAGAAGAATGGTCTACAATTCCAGCAGAGCATTGTAAGAAACTCAATGATGGTTACCGGAAGTGGTTGTTCGCAGTTATTTTGGCTAAAGGTTGTGCAACCAAGTATTAGGCTGAGGGTGCCAATACTTTTGTTCGGCCCTTTTTTGGAGTTTTGTGTGAAATGATCAATGATTTGATTTTTGCTTCATTCTCTTTTGTGTTTTTTCATTGAAGACAAATTAAATGAAGATAATAATACCAAAGAATTTGTGATTGCAATAATCATTTTCAGGAAGAAACTGAGTATTATCTGACCGAATTGCAGGGGTGCCAATACTTTTGACCAGCACTGTATATATATATATATATATATATATATATATATATATATATATATATATATATATATATATATATATATATATATACACTGCTCAAAAAAATAAAGGGAACACTCGGATAACACATCCTAGATCTGAATGAATGATATATTTGTGGCGCCCTGCTGCGCACGGGTGCCACAGAACCCAGTAGGGAAAACTATAGCTCCTTCAAGTTGGAGTTCCTGGCCCTGGTCTGGGCCATCACTGAACAATTCAAGCACTACCTAGCCTACACTAAGTTTACGGCCTATACTGACAACAACCCCTTGACACATCTAGAGACAGCCAAGTTGGGAGCCATGGAACAGCGTTGGATGGCCCGACTGTCAAACTATCAGTTCACCATCAAGTACCGGGCAAGCCACAAGAGCGCCAACGCCGATGCCCTATCCAGAATGCCTCACCAGTCGGACACTGAAGAAGAAGTGAATGACCTGGAGGAGGTTGAGCTACCTGCCTTCCACAGAAATGAGATGGTCCACGAGCAGCGCACCTCCAGGAGGTATCGTGGTAAGACACTAAACCCTTTACCTCATCACAGTTGGAAGGAGACCCAGGACAACGACCCTGTTGTCAGCCGTATCAAAGAACTGATAACCCAGGAAGGTTCCTCCCTGGAGAAGGACGCTCCTCCACAAGCCAAGCAACTGTGGAATGAGAGAAGCCGGCTGTTCATCTATAGAGAGAAGCTGTGCCGAAGGTATGTCAACCCTAGGACCCATGAGATGGTATGGCAGATCGTAGGACAGACATCCAGATGGTGTTGGAGGCACTTTGGCTGAAAGAAGCTGAAAAGCCTCCTGAAGAATCGGTTTTATTGGGCTGTAATGCGGAGTTCCATAGAGAGGTGGTGCTGGGATTGTGGACCCTGTAGCCTCAGAAGAAAAGACTACAGCAGCCAGAAAGCACCCTTGCAGTCCATCAAGACAACCCAGCCCCTGGAGATCGTCGCTCTGGATCACGTCAAGCTGTCACCCAGCAGGTCAGGCTACTCCTGTGCCCTGACCATGGTGGATCACTACTCCCGGTTCCTGGTGGTAGCCCCCGTCAAGGATCTGACGGCAGAAACTGCAGCAAGGACGTTTCAAGCATACTTCTGCAGGCCCCATGGATACCCGGATAAGGTGCTGACGGATCAAGGCCCTGCCTTTGAAGCCGAACTGTTCAAAGAGTTTTGCCATCTGTATGGGTGTAAGAAGATTCGGACTACGCCGTACCACCCTCAAACCAATGGTCTGTGTGAAAAGATGAACAATATCATCATAGACCTGCTGAAGACCTTACCTCTAGAAGAAAGGAATCAGTGGCCAGACAAACTACCTGATCTGGTAGATCTGTACAATCACATACCTGTGAGTTCCACCAATTGTACTCCAGCGTACATCATGAGAGCAAGTTGCCCATGGACCTGGAGCTTGGAGTGATAGAACCGGAAGCAGACATGTCCACTGAAGACTGGGATACGACCTGACAGGAGCAGTACAAGAGAGTACAGGCCTGTGTCGAAGACAGTCTAAATAGGGTGAGAGATAAGCAGGAAGCACAGTACAACAAGAGTGCACCCGCAGAACCCTTAACACCTGAAGAAGTTGTGCTGAAGCGAAAGAGAAGAAACCACAAGCTTGATGACCAGTGGGAAAGAGAGCCTTACACTGTGTTGGATTCCAGGTTCAACAATAGAAAAACATGTCTAATCAGTAAAGATGGAGGTAAGACAGCTGTAACAGTCTCAAGAGACCACTTGAAGTTGTGCCCAGGTCTATTGAAGCCAAGGGAAGAAGTACCTCTTATAGTGATTGAAGAACCCAAAGAGGATGTACTCCATACTGTCTTACGAGATTTCCCGGCAGATTGGCCTCAACTGGATGGAACCGTAATAATACCTGTGATGCACTTCTACCAACAGCCAGAAGACCCTCCACTGCAAGTAAGACCTGTAAGTGCCCCAGAAGAGCCTGCTCAGGAAGAATCCCCGGAAGAAGGATCGCCGGTAGAAGCAAAGCCAGAAGGCCCAGTAAACAGAGTACTTGCCAGTCCCATCGAGAGGTTAAGACAGTTCTACAATTTGCCCACACGTAGATCTGACAGGGTAGCCGACACCCTGTGCAAACACAGACATCAACAACACCCCAGTACTATGTAGATCAACATGAAGTACAAAAGGCCAGGTCCCTGCTAGGTATAAGGAATAAGTTAGAAATACCTGCAGTGTAAATAGTTACCCAATTGGGTATTGCCTACTATTGTTTATTGTGTAAACTGAAAATTAATATGTGTTTATTTAGTTACCCGTCAGGGTATAAAGATTTGTTGGCTGAGGACTGTGACCAGCCCAAAAACTGTTCCTATATGTAGTTGCACTCCCTGGAGTGCCCCTTATTAGACCACAGAACAAAAACCCGTTTGGCATGGCCGAAGACGTGGTCCAACACCTGGATCACCTATGCCCTGTAACCACGCCCAGGGCCTACATTGAGGGTTTTCAGGCGGGTCCCTCATGTTCCTTCATCGGTGAAATGGACACCAGGTTACGAGACTTACTGTAACTTTATTAATGTTATTATTGTTATAATTTTTATTGTTATTATTGTTGTAATCTGTTACAAAATGCTTCAGTCCAGGAGTACTGAATTGTACTAGGGGAGAATGTGGCGCCCTGCTGCGCACGGGTACCACAGAACCCAGTAGGGTGCATGGATGGACTTCTCCACAAGAGGCCCTCACACATTCACACACCTCCACCCTACCACCGCAGACCACCAGAGGGAGCCCTGATAGGGATTTATATATGGAGGGTGGAGCCAGGCAGTTCAGTTCAGTCTGGGAGTTCAGTCAAGATGTCTAGTGTGCTCAGAGAGAGAGCAGCACGCAGGCTGCTGTGTGAGGCAAGTTCAGGCCTACAGCGCGCACTGAAGCCTAGTGAGGGCCCTGAGTGTGGCCGAAGGCGAAAGGGGAGAAGAAGCAACGAGGGGGCAAAGGAGCGTACCAGGCTCACCCCGAACTATACACCGGACACCGGGTCCGCGCCTACAGGGTCCCTTAATACCCAGTAGGGACCACCGGATACGTGGAGGACTACAAGTCCCAGGTTGACCAACGCTGACTACCGTACCAGGGCTAGGAGTCATGGAGGCCCCAGCGTCCAGGGAGAGTGATCTCCAAGAGAAGGCCCTACCACCAGGTCAGCAGGTGCAAGTGAGAGAGAGACAGTAATTAAGCCAGGCCTAGCTCCAGGCAGGTCAGAAGCTTAGCAAGTGAAAGCAACGGATCAGGAGGCCTTATACCCGCTCACTGGGGAGAGTACAGAAGTGCACCCTTTGTACCGAGTACCCTGCACCATACCTGCATCTACACCAGTAAAGGTACCGAAGCGAACCCCCGTGTGAGTGTCTGTCATTTCTCCCTGAACCATCCTGGCCGTCTCCCACCTGTACCACCATCTCTTTCCCCATGCTGCCCTGAGGCCCGCTCCACCTGCCCTGAGGCCCGCTCCCTAACATCTGCCTCAGAGGACTGTCGCAGCACTGGTAGATCTTACAAGGGCACCACAGGTGGCGTCACGAACTATTCCGAAAACCCCATATAAACCTAAAATCCCCTTTTCTTTTGGTTGACCGCCCTGGGCCATGGACCGGGCCAGCCACCGTGATATCCCCCACCGGCATCCATAGGCCCAGCTGCCGAGTACCCCACTGCCCCGGGGGCGCGTCATTTTCTCATTGAACACTTTGTTCTGTACAAAGTGTTCAATGAGAGAATGTGCTGACAACAAAATCACACAAAAATCATCAAATTTATTAACCAATGGAGACCTGGATTTGGAGTCACCCCAAAAATTAAAGTGAAAAGACACACTACAGGCTGATCCAACTTTGATGTAATGTCCTTAAAACAAGTCAAAATGGGGCTCAGTATTGTGTGTGGCCTCCACGTGCCTGTATGACCTCCCTACAACGCCTGGGCATGCTCCTGATGAGGTTGCGGATGGTCTCCTGTGGGATCTCCTCCCAGACCTGGACTAAAGAATCCGCCAACTCCTGGACAGTCTGTGGTGCAACGTGATGTTGGTGGATGGAGTGAGACATGATGTCCCAGATGTGCTCAATCGGATTCAGGTCTGGGGAACGGACGGGCCAGTCCATAGCTTCATTGCCTTCATCTTACAGAAACTGCTGACACACTCCAGCCACATGAGGTCTGGCATTGTCCTGCATTAGGAGGAACCCAGGGCCAACCGCAGCAGCATATGGTCTCACAAGGAGTCTGAGGATCTCATCTCGGTACCTAATGGCAGTCAGGCTACCTCTGGCGAGCACATGGAGGGCTGTGCGGCCCTCCAAAGAAATGCCACCCCACACCATCACTGACCCACTGCCAAACCGGTCATACTGAAGGATGTTGCAGGCAGCAGATCGGTCTCCTCAACATCTCCAGACTCTGTCACATCTGTCACATGTGCTCAGTGTGAACCTGCTTTCATTTGTGAAGAGCACAGGGCACCAGTGGTGACTTTGCCAATCCTAGTGTTCTGTGGCAAATGCCAAGCGTCCTGCACGGTGTTGGGCTGTGAGCACAACCCCCATCTGTGGACGTCGGGCCCTCATACCACCCTCATGGAGTCGGTTTCTAACCGTTTGTGCTGACACATTCACATTTGTGGCCTGATGGAGGTCATTTTGCAGGGCTCTGGCAGTGCTCCTCCTGTTCCTCCTTGCACAAAGGTGGAGGTAGCGGTCCTCCTGCTGGGTTGTTGCCCTCCTATGGCCCCCTCCACGTCTCCTGGTGTACTGGCCTGTCTCCTGGTAGCAGCTCCAGCCTCTGGACACTACGCTGACAGACACAGCAAACCTTCTTGCCACAGCTCACATTGATGTGCCATCCTGGATGAGCTGCACTACCTGAGAAACTTCTGTGGGTTGTAGAGTCCGTCTCATGCTAGTGACTCGCCCCCTGGGCCGTGGGGCACCCGGGACCGGACTTCAGGGCAACGCTGGGAGTAGTAGTGGCGACCCGGTCCAGTGGCTCAGGGTGGTCAGACCAAGGTTGTGGCAGTCTCTGTATCAGTATAATGCAATGTCCGACTATGCCACCTGTGGATTGCGGTCAATTAGAACAGCCGCTGCTGAACCGACCTCTGAGGCTGATGTTGTGAGGGCAGCAGCGTGTAGTATAACTCCCCACGGGAGGAGTCTAGCCTCAGGGCAATGTAGAGCGATGATGGTGGTTGTGGTGCGGGGCGTCCCAGTACTAGTAGTGCTGTACGCGGTGAGAAAGCACGGAGACAAGGTGTTGCAGTTCAGGTTCTTTACTCACAGTTCTCATCCAGGTCACTTGTGCACAGGTAGGACCGCCTGAGCCGTGCTGCGTCCACCAGGCAGGGGGCTCGATCAACCCCCAGGCAATTCCGGAGTGTGGCACAGGACTCCCTTCTATCCTTTCGTCAGCCGTGCCCCACCAGTGACACTACGCCTGTCCAGCTGCCTCGGGTCTTCTCCTGGGAGGACTGGGTGCCCACTTCCCTGACCCTATGTGGTGTGCCTTCCTAGTAGGTGTAGTGAGGGGTCGCACCAGTAAATGATCACGACCACCGGTTCTTGGTTAAGGATTAGTCACCTCCACCAACTTGGGATCCGGTACCCTGTTCTGCCAACCCGTCACCCGCAATCTCCTGGGACCTTAGGGTTCCTCCTGCCTTCGTGTCTCTGGGCCTCTCTTGGTGTTCAGTTCCTTCTTACTTTCCTTTCTGTTCTCCTCTCTTCTCTCGGGCCCCGGCCTCTACTCTAGGCCTGGCCCTGGAGCAGAGCTCCTGCAGAGCCTCTGCCCCTTGTCTTCTCCTCTCACTGACTGAACTCTCTTGTCCTAAGATGGTGCCCACCTCTTATACCTCCCTCTCTGTGTATGAGCCCAGGTGACTTGCAACCAATGGGCTCCTACCTATGCCCAGAAACCGTCCCCTCCTGCTCCTACATCACTGGGTTTTCCTCCCCCCTCCCCACTCCAGCCAGGGACATGATCTGTCGTGCCTGCATTACTGTACTAATGGGAGCACCGTTGAGCTGTCCCCCAGAAATGGGGTGTGTGTGATGCATGCAGCTAACTGAGTCCCGGTCCACACACCATCCTTACCCGGGAGTGGGATATCACACCTCTGGTTGAGGTGCAATACCTCCGTAGCGACCGAACCCTCGGGGCGCTACACTAGCATGAGTGTGAAAGCACAACCAACATTCAAAAGTGACCAAAACATCAGCCAGAAAGCATTGGTACTGAGATGTGGTCTGTGGTCCCCACCTGCAGAACCACTCCTTTATTGAGTGTGTCTTGATAATTGTCAATAATTTCCATCTATTGTCTATTCCATTTGCACAACAGCATGTGAAATTGATTGTCAATCAGTGTTGCTTCCTAAGTGGACAGTTTGATTTCACAGAAGTTTGATTTACTTGGAGTTATATTATGTTGTTTAAGTGTTCCCTGTATTTTTTGAGCAGTGTATATATATCTATAATTATTGCAATTACATATGTTTTGATATTTTGCTATACACATTTATTTCCTTTGTGTGTATTGGAACAACAGAAAAAAAAACAGAAAAACAGAGAAAGGAAGGCAAATTGGACATAATTTCCCACAAATCCCTATAATGGACACTACAAAATTGTTAGAGATAGATGCTGGGAAAGGAAGTTGCTTCTGCGCTCTCTGGAGTCACGACAAACCATTAGTATGGATAAAAATGTAGGTTTATTGTCAACCTAGGTAGACAATAAACCTACATTTTTATCCATACTAATGGTTTGTCGTGACTCCAGAGAGCGCAGAAACAACTTCCTTTCCCAGCATCTATCTCTGACATATCCATAGGAAGTTGCAGCATTTGGAGTCCTGGCTTTATATGTGTTGTGTCCCACGCAACCCTACTAGGTGAGCAGTTTTTAATAATTTTATGTAACATTTATTAATTGGAGAAGACCCTTTTGTGCTCTTGCAATTTTCTATAACTACAAAATTGTTGGCACCTTTCCAAAATTGTGGATGAACAACTTTGTTTCAAGCTCGTTCAAAATCACTTGTGTCAAGTAGCAGGTGTGGACAATATGAAAGTCACACCAGAAACCAGATAAAAAGGGGAAAAGTTGACTCAATCTTTGCTTTGTGTGTCTGTGTGTGCCACACTAAGCATGGAGAACAGAAATAAGATAAGAGAACTGTGAGGACTTGAGAACCAAAATTGTTGAAAAATATCAACAATCTCAAAGTTACAAGTCCACCTCCAGAGTTGATGTTCCTTTGTCCACAGTGCACAACATAATCAAGAAGTTTAGAACCCATGGCACTGTAGCTAATCTCCCTGGACGTGGATGACAGAGAAAAATTGATGAAAGGTTGCAACGCAGGATAGTGGATTAGCAACTCCAATCAAGTTCCAAAGAAATTCAGGCTGTCCTGCAGGTTCAGGGTGCATCAGTGTCAGCATAAAGTATCCATCAACATTTGAATTAAATGAAACTCTAAGGCAGGAGATCCAGGAGGACCCCACTGCTTACATAGAGACATAATAAATCTAGACTGCAATTTGCCAAAATGTACGTGAGTAAACCAAAATCCTACTGGGAAAGCATCTTGTGGACAGAAGAGACCAAGATAGAGCTTTTTGGTAAAGCACATCATTGAATTGTTTACCAAAAACAGAATGAGGCCTTCAAAGAAAAAAAACACAGTACTTACAGTGAAATATGGTGGAGGTTCAAAGATATTTTTGGGGTTGTTTTGCTGCCTCTGGCACTGGGTGCTTTAACTATGTGCAAGGTTTCATCAAATTTGAAGATTACCAAAGGATTTGGGTCGCAATGTAGTGTCCAGTGTCAGAAAGCTGGGATTGCGTCCTATAAGTAATGGGTCTTCCAGCTGGATATTGACCCAAAACATATTTCAAGAAGCACCCAGAAATGGATGAAAACAAAGCGCTGGAGAGTTCTGAAGTGGCCAGCAAGTAATGTTCTAAATCCCATTGAACACCTGTGGAGAGATCTTAAAATTGCTGTTGGGAGAAGGCACCCTTCAAATATGAGAGACCTGGAGCAGTTTGCAAAAGAAGAGTAGTCCAAAAATCCAGTTGAGAGGTGTAAGAAGCTTGTAGATGGTTATAGGAAGCGATTGATTGCAGTTATTTATTTCAAAGAATGCTTTGTGCAACCAAATATTAAGTTGAGGGTGCCAACAATTTCATCTGGACAATTTTGCCTTTTGTGTAAAATGATGTCCAATTTGCCTTATTTTCTCAGTTTTTTTATGTTGTTCCAATACAAACAAAGGAAATAAACAAGTGCATAATAAAACATGTGTAATTGCAATAATTTTCAGGGAGAAATACTTCATTTTCTGGAACAATTTCAAACGTGCCATCACTTTTGGTCATGCCTGTATATATACACACACATCATATTTTGTGGACTAAAAGACACACTGGACCATAAGATGCAGGAGGGGAGGAAAATAAAATGGTGGTACGTCGTATAGGCCCATTTTATGGTAGCTTACCGAGGGGTCGGCTGCAGTGGAGCGGGTTCACATGAGGCAGGGTCGCTGCTTCAGGAGGTTGACGGTGGCAGGAGTCAGTTGATACTGCATGCCCTGGGCTCTCCTAAGATGTCGGCACTGAGCGGAGTCCTCCTTCCCATTGATTTCCCTTCAGTGGGCTCAGGGAAAATGGCCGCCGGAGGCGGCGCATGCTCAGATTGAGATCTCAGGAGACGAGATACTTCTCAGCGTCTGGACACTATCTCCTCCCAGCCCAACGCCCGCAGCATCGCCCCACTCCTGCCGCTGTAAGAGGGTGACCAGGATCTGGTCATGCACCTTGTCTGTATGTGTACATATAATGTCATGTCCTGTTTGCAATATGAAAAGGTTTTATGATTAATTGCCCTACATGTTAGTAGAGGGTAGTGTAGGAAAGGGTTAAGGAGTTTGGGAGCTGCTGAGTGTGGGAGGAGCAGATTCAGTGGATCAGAGAGCAGTTTCCTGGTTGCAGTCAGTTCCTGGGAGAGAGAGAAAGATGTAAGACAAGTACAGTTGGTGGTCCAGGGGGCACCTTTGGCGCAAGTTGTCCAGCAGAGAAGAACCTGTACTCAGATAATCTGAATAGACATTTCCGTACGTTCGGGACCTACGGTCCATAGGATTCACAGTGAGTTGTGTCTCCACAAGCCTTCAGAGAAGGGGAAGCCGGACGGGAAACAGTCCGTACAGGGATTCTTACTACTGCAAGGGTCTTATAGACCAGGAGTGTTCACTATGAAAGGGACAACTCGGGACAAATGGACACTGAACATCTCTACGTGCGGTGTGTCGAACGGTGACCCTGGTGGAGTCGGTATGCAATGTAATGTGCTGTATGAAGATATTTACCAATGTTCTAGTAAAGCTCTTTTTTATAAAATGGAACAGAACTCCTTAAATGTGTGTGCGGCCGTTCCTGAGATGAGAAGACTGAAGACGGCAGAGATCTATGATCCAGATGTGAGTGTTCTGCACCACACACACAACATGGGAAAATATGTACTTTTAGCTTTGTCAGGGGACCAGGGTATGGGAACGCATCAGCCGTTGGCTATAACTACCACCCTGAGTCCCTTACACCGCCACCAGCCTCCTGAAGCAGCAACCCTGCCTCCTGTGACCCCGCGCCACTGCCGCCGACCCTCCATAAGCTAACTTTGGATTAGAGGCATCCCCATTTTCCTCCCAAATTTTGCGTCTTATAATCCAAAAAATTGTATATGTATATGTATATATATATATATATATATATATATATATATATATATATACATACATATATATATATATAAGGGAAGGTATATCAAAAGCAACATTTCAAGCCTTGAAAAAGGTTCTGTGAACCGGAACGTTGCTTTTTGGGCTCAATAAAGTCCATTTTTTCTAAAAAAAATTATTTGGAATGCTGCCTTTTGATATACCTTCTTTGATATGCAACAGTTTGGACAGACTGTTTGGAAGCCTGGCACCCATCAGTGAGTAATTATTAAATGGTGCTGTTTTCAATACACTGTATATATATATACCGATTGAGGATTCCTTCTAAAAAATTGGGTCCCAAGTTTGTAGGGCCCTTTAACGTGCTTCAGATAGTTAACCAATCTGCTGTTAGGTTGGAGGTTCCTACGTCCTGGAAGATTAACCCGGTGTTTCATGTTTCTCTGTTGAAAAAAGCTGATGTGTCGGATGGTGACGCCTCTGCCACTGTTCCTCCGGTGGTGGAGGACGGGGAATATGAAATTTCCCGCATCCTAAATTCTAGATGGTATAGAGGGAGTTTGCAGTATCTCGTCGCTTGGAAGTGTTTCGGACCTGAGGATAACTCATGGGTGAGGGCGGATGATGTTTCTGCTTCCAGACTTGTCAGAGCTTTTCACAGGAGGTTTCCTGGTAAGCCTGGGCCTAGGGGATCCGGAGGATCCTCTTAGAAGAGGGGGTACTGTTAGAACTCTCCTGTTAGGTTTTTTTTAGTTTGCTGGTCACATGCATATTTAATCCGGCTCCGCCCTCCTGGCCTTGCTGGACTTCATTGTATTTACTACTCTTGAGCTAGCTTGGTGCTCTGTTGCCGTTCTCTGTTAGTTTTGCTAGGTCTTCTGACCTCTATGCTTTTTGTTGTGTGTTTGTCTTTGACTGCTACTATTTCTGCTAGGAGGTGTCCAACTTATCCCAGTCCCTAGTTCTTGTAGGGATCCCTCCCTCACATCTATAGGTCTTCGTACAGACTAGCCGAGGACTTTAGCGGGTCTGATCGCAGGATCAGGTTCCCCGTTACATCGTAGGGATCTAGTTTAGTTCTATTGTAGGGACAGATCTCCTGTCTTTCCTTAGTCCCTGTAGCAGATCATAACAGGGTGAGAAGGAGACAACTGTTGGTGCAATAGTAAGAAAATGGAAGAATTACAAAATGACTGTCAATCGATCTGGGGCACCATGCAAAATCTCACCTCGTGGGGGTATCCTTGATCATGAGGAAGATGAGAGATCAGCCTAAAACTATCGGCGGGAACTAGTTAATGATCTCAAGGCAGCTGGGACCACAGTCACCAAGAAAACCATTGGAAACACATTACACCTTAAAGGTTTAAAATCCTGCAGTACCCGCAAGGTCCCCCTGCTCAAGAAGGCACATGTGCAGGCCCGTCTGAAGCTTGTCAATGAACACCTGGATGATTTTGTGAGTTATTGGGAGAAGGTGCTGTGGTCAGTTGAGACAAAAATTGAGCTCTTTGGCATTAACTCAACTCGCCGTGTTTGGAGGAAGAGAAATGCTGCCTATGACCCAAAGAACACCGTCCCCAATGTCAAGCATGGAGGTGGAAACATTATGTTTTGGGGTGTTTCTCTGCTAAGGGCACAGGGCTACTTCACCGCATCAATGGGAGAATGGATGGAGCCATGTACCGTAAAATCCTGAGTGACAACCTCCTTCCCTCCACCAGGAAATTAAAAATGGGTTGTGGCTGGGTCTTCAAGCAAGACAATGACCCAAAACATACAGCCAAGGCAACAAAGAAGTGTCTCAAAAAGAAGCATATTAAGGTCATGGAGTGGCCTAGCCAGTCTCCAGACCTTAATCCCATAGAAAATTTATGGAGGGAGTTGAAGCTCTGAGTTGCCAAGCAACAGCCTCAAAATCTGAATGATTTAGAGATGATCTGCAAAGAGGAGTGGACCAAAATTCCTCCTGGCATGTGCGCAACCCTTATCATCAGCTACAAAAAACGTCTGACTGTTGTGCTTGCCAAAAAGGGTTTTGCCACCAAGTATTAAGTGTTGTTTACCAGATGTCACGGGTGTGTCAGAGGTGACAGACAGTCGCCCTGCAGTGGGTTGCAGGAGATCTCTACATTTGGCATTGCAGACAGTTTCTTAGATAAGAGGCTGTCTTTAGGACCGAGCGGCTACCTCTCTCTTGCTAATTAGCTGTCGGGCCTGGGTGTATATATACCTGGTGTGTTTGAGAGGGAGTTTCCGGCTATATCCATTTCTACTTGTGAAGCTTAGCAGGAGCAGTACTTTGTCCTCTCTGGAGCTTGAGGCCATGTGCTTATTTGGAGTTCATCTAAAGCTAAGCCATTTTCCCTGTTTTGTCCACCCTTGTTGTCTATAGAGTTTAGTGGAGGTTGACTAGTGCTCATCTCCTTCCATCCCTAGCCATAGCCATACGCCAGGGAGAGAAGGGCGAGGCACGCGTGCGGCGATTGCTGATGAGGCAATATAGGGACGATAGTTGAGACAGGGTGACGCTGGACCAGACAGCTAGCTAGTGTCTGGGCTCCCTTTCCCTTTTCCCTCTGTGTTGCACTAAGTCTTCCCCACACCTGGCGTGACACCAGAGGAATCAAATACTTATTTCCCACTGCAAAATGCAAATAAATTATTTAATTTATACAATAAGATTTTCTAGATTTGTTTTTGGATATTCTATCTCTCAATGTTAAAATTAACCTACCCTTAAAATATAGACTGTTCATGTCTTTGTCATTGGGCAAACTTACAAAAACAGCAAGGGATCAAATAATTATTTCTTCCACTGCATATATTTATATATATATATATATATATGTATATATATATATATACACACTGTGTTCCAAATTATTATGCAAATAATATTTTCTCAGATTTTCCCAAATTACCTATATGAATTGCAGTCATTGTAATTTTCCAGCCAAATAACTATTAGAGTACAATTGAAAGGTTTTTGTACAAACTGCCTATGATAACAGTATATTTTTAAAAAAATAAAAAAACTCAAACTGCACTCAAAATACATGTTCCAAATTATTATGCACAGCAGAGTTTTCAACCTTTTCATTTTAATAAAGAACAAAAAATGGTCATTTTTGAAATTATAAGCATTAGCAGGTTATTACAAACTGAAATCAAACAGTTTTCAACTCAAAACTTTATTCTAGGTGATGTTACATTTGCACATAGGACCGCTTGTTCGAAAGGAGCTTCTGAACTCTCTCGTCCATTGAATTTGTCAGGTTTGGATGGTTTCTGCTGCAGTTGTTTTGCATGAGGACAGAATACCCTCCCAGAGCTGTTCCTTAGATGTGAACTGCCTCCCGCCATCATAGACACTCCTTTTGATGATGCTCCAGAGGTTCTCTATGGGGTTGAGGTCAGGGGAGCATGGGTGCCACACCATAAGTTTGTCCCATTTTATGCCCATAGCAGCCAGAGATGCAGATGTGTTATGTGCGGCATGAGATGGGGCATTATCATGCATGAAAATGATCTTGCTGCGAAATGCACGGTTCTTCTTCTTGAACCATGGAAGGAAGTGCTGTTTGAGAAACTCAACATACATTATGGAGTTCATCTTTACCCCTTCAGGGATCCTAAAAGGGCCAACAATCTCTCTCCCCATGATTCCAGCCCAAAACATTACTCCACCTCCTCCTTGTTAGCGCCGTAGCCGTGTTTGCATGGGGTGTCCATCAACCAGCCATCCTCCACTCCATCCATCTGGACCATCGAGATCATTTCATGTATGATAATGCCCCGTCTCATGCTGCACAGAACACATCTGCATCTCTGGCTGCTATGGGCATAAAAGGGGACAAACTTATGGTGTGGCACCCATGCTCCCCTGACCTCAACACCATTGAGAACCTCTGGAGCATCATCAAAAGGAGTGTCTATGATGGCAGGAGGCAGTTCACATCTAAGCAACAGCTCTGGGAGGGTATTCTGTCCTCATGCAAAACAATTGAAGCAGAAACCATCCAAAACCTGACAAATTCAATGGATGAGAGAGTTCAGAAGCTCCTTTCGAACAAGCGGTCCTATGTGCAAATGTAACATCACCTAGAATAAAGTTTTGAGTTGAAAACTGTTTGATTTCAGTTTGTAATAACCTGCTAATGCTTATAATTTCAAAAATGACATTTTTTTTGTTCTTTATTAAAATGAAAAGGTTGAAAACTCTGCTGTGCATAATAATTTGGAACATGCATTTTGAGTGCAGTTTGAGTTTTTTATTTTTTAAAAAATATACTGTTATCATAGGCAGTTTGTACAAAAACCTTTCAATTGTACTCTAATAGTTATTTGACTGGAAAATTACAATGACTGCAATTCATATAGGTAATTTGGGAAAATCTGAGAAAATATTATTTGCATAATAATTTGGAACACAGTGTGCATATATATACAGTGCCTACAAGTAGTATTCAACCCCCTGCAGATTTAGCTGGTTTGATAAGATGCAAATAAGTTAGAGCCTTCAAACTGCAAACGAGAGTAGGTTTTATGAACAGAAGCATAAATCTTACAAACCAAAAAGTTATGTTGCTCAGTTGAATTTTATTAAATTTTAAACATAAAAGTGTGGGTCAATTATTATACAACCCCTATGTTTAATATTTTGTGGAATAACCCTTGTTTGCAATTACAGCTAATAATCGTCTTTTATAAGACCTGATCAGGCCGGCACAGGTCTGTGGAGTTATCTTGGCCCACTCCTCCATGCAGATCTTCTCCAAGTTATCTAGGTTCTTTGGGTGTCTCATGTGGACTTTATTCTTGAGCTCCTTCCACAAGTTTTCAATTGGGTTAAGGTCAGGAGACTGACTAGGCCACTCCAACACCTTGACTTTTTCCCTATTGAACCAGGCCTTGGTTTTCTTGGCTGTGTGCTTTGGGTCGTTGTCTTGTTGGAAGATGAAATTACGACCCATCTTAAGATCCTTGATGGAGGAGCGGAGGTTCTTGGCCAAAATCTCCAGGTAGGCCGTGCTATCCATCTTCCCATGGATGCGGACCAGATGGCCAGGCCCTTTGGCAGAGAAACAGCCCCACAGCATGATGCTGCCACCACCATGCTTGACTGTAGGGATGGTATTCTTGGGGTCGTATGCAGTGCCATCCAGTCTCCAAACGTCACGTGTGTGGTTGGCACCAAAGATCTCGATCTTGGTCTCATCAGACCATAGAACCTTGAACCAGTCTGTCTCAGAGTCCTCCAAGTGATCATGAGCAAACTGTAGACGAGCCTTGACATGACGCTTTGAAAGTAAAGGTACCTTACGGGCTCGTCTGGAACGGAGACCATTGCGGTGGAGTACGTTACTTATGGTATTGACTGAAACCAATGTCCCCACTGCCATGAGATCTTCCCGGAGCTCCTTCCTTGTTGTCCTTGGGTTAGCCTTGACTCTTCGGACAAGCCTGGCCTCGGCACGGGAGGACACTTTCAAAGGCTGTCCTGGCCGTGGAAGGCTAACAGTAGTTCCATAAGCCTTCCACTTACGGATGATGCTCCCAACAGTGGAGACAGGTAGGCCCAACTCCTTGGAAAGGGTTTTGTACCCCTTGCCAGCCTTGTGACCCTCCACGATCTTGTCTCTGATGGCCTTGGAATGCTCCTTTGTCTTTCCCATGTTGACCATGTCTGAGTGCTGTTCTCAAGTTTGGGGAGGGTCTTAAATAGTCAGAAAAGGCTGGCAAAAGAGATCTTTAATCCACACATGTGAAGCTCATTATTCTTGGTGCCTGAACTACTTCTTAATACTTTAGGGGGACCAAACAGAATTCTTGTGGTTTGAGGGGTTGAATAATAAATGACACTCTGAATTAACTTTTAACTTTTAAAAAAAAAAAAAAAAAAAATTTGCTGCAGTGCATTTCCCACTTCCAGGCTGATCTACAGTACAAATGTCACAATGCCAAGTTAATTCCGCATGTGTCAACCAGCTAAATCTGCAGGGGGTTGAATACTACTTGTAGGCACTGTATATATATATATATATATATATATATATATATATATATATACAGTATAGACCAAAAGTTTGAACACACCTTCTCATTTAATGATTTTTATGTATTTTCATGACTATGAAAGTTGTACATTCACACTGAAGGCATCAAAACTATGAATTAACACATGTGGAATTATATACTTAACAAAAAAGTGTGAAACAACTGAAAATATGTCTTATATTCTAGGTTCTTCAAAGTAGCCACCTTTTGCTTTGATGACTGCTTTGCACACTCTTGGCATTCTCTTGATGAGCTTCAAGAGATTATCACCGGAAATGGTCTTCCAACAATCTTGAAGGAGTTCCCAGAGATGCTTAGCACTTGTTGGCCCTTTTGCCTTCTCTCTGCGGTCCAGCTCACCCCAAACCATCTCGATTGGGTTCAGGTCTGGTGACTGTGGAGGCCGGGTCATGTGGTGTAGCACCCCATCACTCTGCTTCTTGGTCAAATAGCCCTTACACAGCCTGGAGGTGTGTTTGGGGTCATTGTCCTATTGAAAAATAAATGATGGTCCAACTAAACGCAAACCGGATGGAATAGCATGCCGCTGCAAGATGCTGTAGTAGCCATGCTGGTTCAGTATGCCTTCAATTTTGAATAAATCCCCAACAGTGTCACCAGCAAAGCCCCCCCACACCATCACACCTCCTCCTCCATGCTTCATGGTGGGAACCAGGCATATAGAGTCCATCCGTTCACCTTTTCTGCGTCGCACAAAGACACCGTGGTTGGAACCAAAGATCTCAAATTTGGACTCATCAGACCAAAGCACAGATTTCCACTGGTCTAATGTCCATTCCTTGTGTTCTTTAGCCCAAAATTGTCTCTTCTGCTTGTTGCCTGTCCTTAGCAGTGGTTTCCTAGCAGCTATTTTACCATTAAGGCCTGCTGCACAAAGTCTCCTCTTAACAGTTGTTGTAGAGATGTGTCTGCTGCTAGAACTCTGTGTGGCATTGACCTGGTCTCTAATCTGAGCTGCTGTTAACCTGCGATTTCTGAGGCTGGTGACTCGGATAAACTTATCCTCAGAAGCAGAGGTGACTCTTGGTCTTCCTTTTCTGGGGCGGTCCTCATGTGAGCCAGTTTCTTTGTAGCGCTTGATGGTTTTTGCAACTGCACTTGGGGACACTTTCAAAGTTTTCCCAATTTTTCGCACTGACTGACCTTCATTTCTTAAAGTAATGATGGCCACTCATTTTTCTTTACTTAGCTGCTTTTTTCTTGCCATAATACAAATTCTAACAGTCTATTCAGTAGGACTATCAGCTGTGCGTCCACCTGACTTCTGCACAACACAACTGATGGTCCCAACCCCATTTATAAGGAAAGAAATCCCACTTATTAAACCTGACAGGGCACACCTGTGAAGTGAAAACCATTTCCGGTGACTACCTCTTGAAGCTCATCAAGAGAATGCCAAGAGTGTGCAAAGCAGTCATCAAAGCAAAAGGTGGCTACTTTGAAGAACCTAGAATATAAGACATATTTTCAGTTGTTTCCCACTTTTTTGTTAAGTATATAATTCCACATGTGTTAATTCATAGTTTTGATGCCTTCAGTGTGAATGTACAATTTTCATAGTCATGAAAATACAGAAAAATCTTTGTCCAAACTTTTGGTCTGTACTGTATGTATATATATATATATATATATATATATATATATATATATATATATATACATACATACTCCAGAAAAAGATGGATTAGATTAAGGAATCAAGGAAAGCTCAATATGCATAGGATAAAGTGTAGATTACTAAGGGCTTTTTTAAATCCTGTTTTAGGCCTGGATTTTTATGGGCAGCTTGTTGTTCTCTTACTGTTATTGGGCTTAACTTATTATTGAGCTGCTAAAGAGCGAAGAAAGGTGTGGTACTACTGAAGACACAGGTGTCTGTCAAGAGGCTGTGTCTACTAAGGTCCTTTGGATATTTGAGGTTGGAGTTACATAACACTACATAACTTTGTTTTTGTTTGGGTGGTTGGTAAATGAAGTTAATGTTTAATTAGCTCTCAGCAGAGCAGGGGTTAATTTGTGCTTTGTACCTTGATGTAAAAGATTTTTGTTTATTTTGTACAACAGCAAATAAGGAGAAAGGCTTGTTTGAATTGAATTTCAGTGTCTTTATATTCACTATTTATAGTCCAAACTAATGAGACTCACCCATTAATATTTGAATTCATGGTTTTCATTCAGTCACATTGCCCTAGGTGGATAAAATCCAGCCAATGCTGGATTCAAGCATGGTCCTCTAATAGGATGCTACTGTTATAACAAGTCAGTTCATGACATTTCTTCCCTTATAAATATTCCACGATCAACTGTGAGAGGTATTATTATAATGTGGAAGTGTTGAGGAACTGCAGCAACTCAGCCACGAAGTAGCAGACGACATAAGATTACAGTGTCTGGTGAGGTGCATACTGCATAAAGGTCTCAAAAGACCTCCTCTGGCAATAATATCAGCACAAACACTTTGCACTGGGAACTTCATGAAATAGTTTTCCATGGCCGCGCAGTTGCATGTAAGCCTTCACCAAGCACGATGCTAAATGGTGGATGGAGTGGTGTAAATCATGCAGATGAAATGTGTCCTATGGCCTTATGAATCACGCTTCTCTATTTGGCAATCTGATGGACAAGTGTGGGTTTGGTGAATATGACAACTATAAAGTTAAGTGGAGGAGGATTAATACCGTGGGTTGTTTTTCAAGGTTTGACTTAAGCCCCTTAATTTTAATGAAGGGAAAAAATGTAAATATATACCAAGACACATTTTGAAAATTGAATGCTTCCAACTTTGTGGCCGCAGTTTGGGAAAGGCCCTTTTCTGTTCCAGCATGACTGTGCCTGGGGTACAATGCAAAGCCCATAAAGACATGGTTGGGTGAGTTTAATGTGAAAAAAATTGATTGCCATGCAGAACCCCAAAGACACACTCTAAAATCCTGAAAAAAGCCTTCATAGAAGAGTGGAAATTGCTAAGGAGAAACTAGCTCAATATTAATGTCTATGGATTTAGAAAACTGCAATATGTAGGTGTCCTAATACTTTTGTCCAAATAGTGTATGTGTATAATATATAGATAGCATAGGGTATGTATTATTACAAAGAGATAAAAGTAGGAATACCCCATGTGAACTTTTCTCTTTTTTTAACACGTATTACACCCTATGTTTTATCACTAGGGTGTATTGGGCCAAGGCAAAATATTACCTTTTGGAGTGCTTCTTACTAAAAGTGATTATTTATTTATTTACTTGCGGATTTTTTGAGAAGAGCAGATACTATTTAATTTTGTAGGTGTTATATAATGAAAACTGGTCATAAACAGGAGAAAAATAGTATTTCTCCTACTTTAGTAAGGTAGTTCGTTCAATGAATAATATTTATCCCCAAAACAAACGCTCCCATCCTCTAAATTCTCTCATGCATAGCTTTGTCAAATATGTATACATTGTAAGAAGCAGAAAAGGATATGTGCAAATAAAAAAACCTTAATATCCAATTTCAGACATGGGTGCTGAGAGCCCACCGGTAACATTAACTCAGTGGCCCATTGTTCAGCTACATGCAAATATTACATTACCCTCATTCATAAACTCACTTGTTCTTTTATATAATAATGAACTGTGAACTTTATTAAATGAAAGATGGGAGTTTGCATTTGTCTGTACATAGTGAATCAAGTGTATTCAGACAGCTCCATTGCAGAACTTGCCACCAATGTGCGCCTCTGCTGTGCCGGAGAGTGACGTCAGCTGCTTGATCCCATGACCTGATCACGCTGCTGACGTCGCTCAGACTCAGCGGTCAGAACTTCAATTGTACTGGTGTCTGAAAGACGCGACTACAATTGAACACTGGGAGGCGGCGCACTGCACGTTCTGTGAGTTGGCTGTCAGCTTGACAGCCAGCTCACAGAACTGCCAACTCCCAGTCAGGGGAGGGGGCAAAATGCAGCCGCAGGGGAGACACTTTGGACAGCCGCATTAGGCGGCCCGACTGCACCCCCCCCCCCCCTGCCGGCTGCACCTGGGGCACATGCCTTGGCTGACTCTGCCTCTGAGGCAGGGCATCAGTCTTATAAGGTGTATAGTGGTGCAATCATTTTCTGAAGTGCTGCTAAAATATGCAAAATACCTGTAGATAATCAATGACTGCTGTGATGACGGCCTGTACTACTGACATTATGGCTTCTATAGCTGAGCAGCCATTAGAAGTTAAACTTCTTTAACCTCTTACTGACATTCAGCGTACATGTACGGCGCAAGAGGGAGCGGTTGTATGGAGCAGGGACACAGGCATACACTGCCCCATACCCGACAGATAATGGATTTGTGTTACAGCCAGGATCTTCCTCTAAATGCCTGGGTGGAGCGGAGCCCATGACTGTTAACCTTTTAAATGCTGTTTTCAATCTCTGATAGTTGCATTATCATTGAGCTTGCATGGCAGCAAATCATTCAATGCGCTCATCGGCGCCCCCCTGATGAGATTGCAGGGCACCAATGGATTGCTATGGCCGACGAGGGTCTATTGAAGACCCCTCATGCCTGCTGCCACAAAGCTCTGTTGAAACCCAGCCTGTGACTTCAAAGGTGAGTGATTTTTACTACAGTCCTCATCGTTATTGGCACCCATGAAGTTTAAGTACATAATGTGGAATATCTCCTGAAAAAAATTAATCAAGTAAAACTGTTTTTTTGTATAGAGCACTCATGCTAAATTCAAAAGAGCAAATGATAAACAATAATTTTAAACAAAATACAATGGGAGGGAAAAATAGAAAAACCTTGCTGTGTCACTGGTATTGGCACACTTTACATTAATTTAGTATGGAAACACATTTTTACTCGCCTGTGGTAAATCACAAAAGAGATTCACCTATGATTAATTGTCGGTGACCATGTGACGTGAATTAGCCAATGATTGATAACATTAGTGTTTTAAAAAGCCACATGGTAGGCTCTGTTCCTTTGTCACAATGGTGAAGACAAAGGAGCTGTCTGAGGACATCAGAACTGCTATTATTAGCAAACACAAGACTTCCAAATGGTATAAGGCCATCTCCCAAGACTTTGGTATCCCAGTTTCAACAGTGCACAATGTTATTAAGAAGTTTGCCAACCATGGAACCGTCAAGAACCTCCCTGGACGTGGGGGAAAGAGGAAAATTGAAAAGAGATGTATTCGAAGGTTGGTGTGAATGGTGGAAAAAACACATCAAACATCCAAAGACCTGAAGGCAAACCTGGACCAGTCTGGGGTCATGGTTTCCACACTAACAATATGCCGTACACTAAAGCAAGCAGAGCTTTATGGGCAAAGGCCAAGAAAGAAACCATTGCTCAGGAAAAGACATAAAAAGGATTGACTGATCTTTGCCAAAGAGTACCTTGACAACCAAAATCCTTATGGGAAAATGTTCTGTGGACAGATGAAACAAAAATAGAGCTTTTTGGCAATGTAAAGCAACAGTTTGATTACAGACGGTGCAATGAAGCTTATAAGGAAAAGAACACCTGACTAACATTTAGGCATGGTAGAGGGTCTATAATGCTGTGGGGTTGCTTTGCTGCGTCTGGTACTGGAGGCCTTGACTGTGTCACAGGAATCATGAAATCACAGAATTATCAAGAGATTTTAGAGCAAAATGTCCTACCCAGTGTAAAAAAAAACTGGTTTGGTTTAAGTCAAAGATCATGGGTCCTCCAGCAAGATAATGACCCAAAGCACACATCCAAAAGTACACAGGAGTGGTTGAAAAAGAAAAAAAGGACTGTTTTAAAATGCCCAGCAATGAATCCTGACCTCAACCCCATTGAAAATCTTGCAAAGATTCAAGAGCTTGAACAAACTGCAAAGGAAGAGTGTGAGAAAATTCCAGCTGAGAAGTGCAAGAAGCTAATAGATGGCTACAAGAAACATTTGGAGGCTGTCAGTGTACCAAAGTGTGTGCAACCAAGTATTAATTAGGGGTGCCTTTATTGCTGCGCATGCTGTTTTTTCTTTGAAATTGCAACATGGAAGTTGAAAAACAATGTTTTATAGTTGTATTACTTTGAACCACTAATTAAAAAATCCTGAGGATATAACTTTGGTACATGAAGGGTGCCAATAATGGTAAGCACTGCAGCACTGTATGTGAAGTACTGCTGTGGTATTGCTGTACATAGTAGAATATATTAGAAACATGTAGATTCTAGTCCCCTAAGTTAAAAAGTAAAAAAATTTGTTTTAAAAAGTAACATAAAAATGCAAATTACACCCTTCCCCCCATTTAAAAATAAAGATCTTAAAAACGTAAAAAACACACATACAGTGGGGAAAATAAGTACTGTATTTGATACACTGCAGATTTTGCAAGTTTTCCCACCTACAAAGATTGGAGAGATCTGTATTTTTATCTTAGGTACACAAAAATAAAAAAACCAGAAAATCACATTGTATGAATTTTACATAATTAAATTGAATTTTATTGCATGAAATAAGTATTGGTCATGGATGTGTCAGAAGTGACAGACAGTCGCCCTGCAGTTGGTTGCAGGAGATCCCTTCGTTTGGCATTACAGACACCTTCTTAGAAGCTGTCTCTCTAGGACCCAGCGCATACCTTCCTCTTGCTAATTAACACCCTGGACTGGGTGTATAAATACCTGCTGTTTGCTAGAGGGAGGTGCCAGCGATACTCACATGACTCCTTGTGAAGGCTTGGAGCAAGTGCATTACTTCTTCCTCTCTGGAGCTATGAGGACGTGTGTTCATCTCTCTGAAGTCGACTAAAGCTAAGCTATCTTCCCTTGTTTTTTCCCCCTTGTTGACTTTAGTTGTTAGTGGGAATCGACTAGTGCTCATCCCCTCTCTTCCCTAGCCAGGGCCAAATGTCAGGGAAAGACAGGGTGAGGTTCCTGTGCGGCAATTGGTGCGGAACCAATATAGGGATGCTAGGGGAGACAGGGTGATATAAGGTCAGCCTAGGATGTCTCCACTACCCCTTTTCCCTAGAATCTGGGCCCCCTTTTCCCTCTTCCCTTTGTGTTGCACTTTGTCTTTCCCACACCTTGCGTGACAGTATTTGATCACCTACCAACCAGCAAGAATTCTGGCTCTCACAGACCTGTTAGTTTTTCTTTAAGAAGCCCTGCTACTCTGCGCTCATTACCTGCATTAATTGCACCTGTTTGAACTCATTACCTGTATAAAAGACACCTGTCCACACACTCAATCAATCACACTCCAACCTCTCCACCATGGCCAAGACCAAAGAGCTGTCTAAGGACATCAGGGAAAACTGTGTTTTGACTGGCAGCTGCGTTTTGACAGCTGCCAGCTCTTTAATTTAGTCTTGCTCTGTGAGTATGCACACGCAGAGTGCACTACTGAACATTGCAGCACGTGCAATGAAAGATTATGTCCTGGCCAGTGCCAGCATCAGGACATACTTTATGGGTGGAGTTAGCACTTGATTTGCAGCAGCAGCCCCATGTCTTATCCTGTGATGTATAAACCACAGCCCCTGTGTCTCCTCCTGTGATATATGTACCGCAGTCCCTGTGCCTCCTCCTGTGATGTACATACCACAGCCCCTGTGTTTCCTCTCGTAACATACAAACCGCAGGCCTTCTGTCTCCTGTGATGTACATATCGCAGCTCCTATGCCTCTTCCTGTGATGTATGTACCACAGCCACTGTGCTTCCTCCTGTGTTGTACGTACCGCAGCCCCTGTTCCTTCTCCTGTGATGTATATACCGCAACTCCTGTTTCTCCTCCAGTAAAGTACGTACCGCACCCCTTGTGTCTCCTCTTGTGATGTACTGTACGTATTGCAGCCCCATGTCTCCTTCTGTGATGTATATGCCCCAGCCCCGTGTCTCCTTCTGTCATGTATACACCCCAGCCCCATATCTTCTCTGGAGATGTATATGCCCCAGCCCCGTGTCTCCTTCTGTGATGTATACACCCCAGCCCCATGTTTCCTCTGGAGATGTATATGCCCCAGCCCCATGTCTCCTTCTGTGATGTATACTCCCCAGCCCCGTGTCTCCTCCTGTGATGTATACGCCCAAGGCCCGTGTCTCTTTCTGTGATGTATATGGCTCAGCCCCTTGTCTTATCCTGGGATGTATACACTCAAGCCTCGTGTCTCCTCCTGTGATGTATATGCCCCTGTCCCATGATTCCTCCTGTGATATATACTTCTTAGCCCTGTGCCTTATCCTGTGATGTATATGCGCAGCCCTGTGTCTCCTCCTGTGATGTATAAGGCCCAGCCCGGTGTCGCCACCTGTGATGTATATTCCCAGCCCCGTGTCTCCTCTTGTGAAGTATATCTCCCAGCCCTATGTTTCCTGTGGTATATATACTGCATCCCCAGTGTATCCTATGTGATGTACATATTTTAGCTCTGGTGTCTCCGGCGTGATGTATATGCTCCAGCCCTGGTGTCTCCAACGTGATGTACATACAACAGTCTAAATGTCTCCTATGTGATGTATATACAGCAGGCTCGATGGCTCCAATGTGATGTATACACAGCAGTCTCCGTGGATCGTATGTGATGTATACATAGCAGTCCTGTTGCCGTCTATTTGATGTATGTACAGTGTCACTGTAGCTCCTATGTGTTGTATGTATAGCAGTCTTAGGGTCTCCTATGTGATGTATATGGCAGTATCGGCGTCTGCTATGTGATGTATATCAACAGTCTCTGTGTTTCCTATGTGATGTATATAGCTCTCTCGGTGTCTTTTATGTAATGTATTCTCATGTCTCCTATGTTACTACAAATCTCCGTCTGATTGAGTTCTATAAATATAAAAAGGAGCAGTGATGAATTTCCCACTGTGAGGAGACCTGTATAGTAATATACATCTGTGTTCAGTACAACTTACTGGTGTGAGTTCTTTACAAAACTTATAATTGCAAAGAGTCGATTGCGCTCCAGACCGACGCATACCTAGAAAAGCAGTTACAAGTAGCAACATCATCCATACCACCTAACATCACAGCAGCACTAAAGAGAATCAGTCCCAGCTGTTACATCATGAGTAAGTTAATAAAATGTTTGACCAAATATAGCAGGGTAATTTTCAAGTTGATAATCTTGTTCGTCCCTCAAAGTATGCTATAAATATCCAAATGGCCCTTGACTAAAAAAAGGTTCCCCATGCTTGGGCTAGGCAAACGTATGGTCAAAGGCAAGGTCCAACGTCCAGCTACAAAGGATCAGAAACAGAGCACTAGAAAACAAGGCACACACACACGCCACCGAGTTAATGCTATAATTAGGCACACAAACACGCCACCGAGTTAAAGCAATAATCACAAACTGATAGCCAGCTAAATAGCCAGGGAATGACCCAGAATGGGAGACACCTGGAAGAAACCCAGCATTACCCTGCCCTGATTGGCGGCTGCACTGTCGCTCACAATTCTGACAGCTCAGTACGACACTGATTCTATAGGGCGTCCAGGACACAGTGAATGGTGGAATCATAACGGTACCCCCCCTCTTCTAGGGGGGCCACTGGACACCCAGGTTTCCCAGGAAACCTAAGATGGATCGCCCGGACCAAACGATTGGCCTTCACAGAATGAACCGGTCTCTCCTCTGGTCCGTATGTCCTACAATGAACAAGATATTGGAGAGAATTTCGGACCCCCGATAATCCATGATCCTCTGCACTTCGTACTCCAAACCTCCATTGACAGATAACGGAGGAGGCGGGGACAAGTGAGACAACACCAAAGGAACAAACTCTTTTAACAGGGATATGTAGAAAACATGGAATGCGAAGAGATGGGGGAAGTTTTAATCTAAAGGCTACTGGATTGACTACCTCCAGAATCTCATAAGGGCCAATAAATTTAGGACCCAACTTCGCTGACGGTACTTTCAGCTAAATATTTTTGGTTGACAACTAAACCTTATCACCTAGTTTGAAGACAGGACTCGCCAAGCGTTTCCTATCGGCCTTCCGTTGTTGGTGAAGCTGAGTCACACCAATATTCTTATGAACCTGCCTGCAGAACTCATCCTAGAAAACTCATCAAAATGTGGATGAATACCATAATTACAAAAAACAGGTGAGGTTCCAGTTGAATGATTGACCTGACTGTTAAAGGCAAACTCAGCAAGAGGTAAAAATGAGGACCAGTCCTCCTGCTGAGCCGCAACAAATTACCTTAGGGTATCCCCAGGGTGCCCACTCAAGACGTAATCATGAAACTCTTGTAATAGATGCATTCTTAGGTTCACAGGTACAAATAATTTGGATTGTGGAGTAGAGAAAGGGGCCAACGACTGGACTCTAAATATCTCAACTTCCAAATCCTAGGATAACATGGAAACCACTATACCCTGAGGAAGAATGGAGGAGGGAGGTTCTGGAGGAGAAACTGAATCAAGGCTATGTGAGATAAAGCATCACCCCTTACATTCTTTTACCCCGGCCTGAACGTGATTGAAAAATTGAATCTGGAAAAAAATAAGGACCATCTGGCCTGTCTTAGGGGTTAACCATTTAGCAGATTCAACATAAGATGAACTCCTCCCTCCAAAAAATATCTCCATTATTCAAAAGCTAATTTGACAGCAAGAAGCTCGTGATTCCCAACATCAGGATTCCTTTCAGCAGATGAAAATTTCCTAGAGGAAAATGCATATGGCCGCAAGTTGATCACAGTTTTAGAACCTTGAGATAATAAGGGCCCTACCCCGACCTCCGAAGCATCCACCTCCACAATAAATGTTTCCTCAAGATCTGGTTGGATTAAAACTGGAGCTGAGATGAAACACTCTTTCAATTTTTTAAAAGCCCCAATAGCATCCGGCGACCAAACCTTAAGATCCGCCCCATTACATCTGAGATCAGATAGAGGTTTAACGATCTGAGAAAAACCCCTAATAAATATTCTATAGTAATTGGCAAATCCTAGAAAATGTTGCAAGCCTTTAAGATCACGAAGTTGAACCAATCAATTATGGCCTGCACTTTCACAGGATCCATCTTAAACCTTTCAGCCGATAAAATTAATCCCAAGAATGTTATTTCTTGAACAGAAAAAGTATATTTCTCCAATTTAGCAAATGACGAATTTTCTCTTAGCTTTTTTTTATTGCGAAGCAGACATGTTCATAGTGCTAATCCAGATAGGGCAAAAAAAATTATATTATCTAGGTATACCACAATACACCATCCAATGCATTCAGAAAAGATATAATTCAAAAAGTTTTGAAATACTGCTGAGGGCATTGGTTAACCCAAAAGGCATGACAAGATTTTAGAATACACCCTCAGCCGTTACAAATTATAAGCCCCTCTAAGATCAAGTTTAAAAAAAATTAGCCCCCATAAACTGATTATATAGGTCGGGAATGAGTGGTAGTGGGTATGTATTCTTAACCGTAATTTAGTTTAATTCACGGAAATCGAGGCAAGGACAGAGATCATCATCTTTCTTTTTCAGCAAAGAAAAACCCAGATATGACCTTTCTGTAAATTTTCATTCACATAATCGTTCAGGGCCAGACTAATTGTACAGGCGAGCTTTAGGTAATTTGGCATTAGGAAAAAGATTAATAGCACGATTAATAAGGACGATGGGGGGTAATATATCTGCCTCTTTTTCCAAAAACACAAAAGTTTTTAAAGTACCCCAGCAGACTCTCCACACTAGAGGAAATTTGTACAGAATTAAGCTATCTCTTATGACAATTGAGGCTCCACTTAACAATATCCTTCTGGCAAGGCTGCCACCAGGAATTTCAGCGCTACATACTAGCAAAATCGGGCCCCCTTGAGACTCTGCCCAGGCTCCACAGCAACTCTGCCTCCACAGAAACTCTGCCTTCACAGAAACTCTGCCTCTACCCCTCGAACCTTCCACAGTCCCACCGCCCACTCTTATAAAAACTCCACTTCTATACCACGTCCTCAACAATCACACATTAACAGTTCTCACCGAACACCATATCACATACATAGCCATCAGCTTTTGTTTTGGCCAAAAGATTTTTTATGCCTGCTACCACGACAAGTTATACTCTTTGGCAGAGCCATACTCTACTCTAACCTATTAAACATTTC
This sequence comes from Phyllobates terribilis, assembly GCF_046119375.1. Lineage (NCBI taxonomy): Eukaryota > Metazoa > Chordata > Amphibia > Anura > Dendrobatidae > Phyllobates > Phyllobates terribilis. Next base: position 69,559,138 of record NW_027362770.1, on the reverse strand, counting down.
TTAAAATGTCCAATACTCTTTTTAGGTATACTTTTACTTATTTTTCTTTAAGGGAATGTGTCACATACATTTTATAAAATGACCAACAATACCACATACAAGGGACAAATACCGTCACACCATGGCCAGACCACATAGTGACTGAATAATACCACATACAAGGGATAAATACCACCACACTATGACCAGACAACATATTACCACCACAGTGACCATATAATACCACATACAAGTAACAAATACCGTCACAACATGACCAGACCACATATTAACACCACATAGTGACTGAATAATACCATGTACAAGCGATAAATACCATCACACCATGACCAGACCACATATTACCACCACAAAGTGACCGAATAATACCACATACAAGGAATAAATACCACTACACTGTGACTAGACCACACATTACCATCACATAGCAACCAAAAAATACCACATGCAAGGAACAAATACCACCACATCATGACTAGATCACATATTACCACCACACAGTGACCGAATACTACAATATTGATCATTAATAAAAAACACAATACTAATATTGCCATAAGTGCCATTATACACAGGAGCTTTGTACATAGTGTATAGTGTACAGGTAATACAGTGATCACTGGTGACATTATACACAGGAGCTCTGTATACAATCTCATAGATTGTAAGCTTGAGAGCAGGACCTCACTCCTCTAGGTATCTGTTAATTTATGTGACTATTGTTATACTGTAATGCCTATTGTCTGTACAATTCCCCTCTAAAATTTAAAGTGCTGCGGAATATTTTGGCGCTATAAAAATAAAAATTATTAAAATTATTATTATACAGTGTACAGTTAATACAGTGTACAGGTAATACAGGGATCACCAGTAACATTATACACTGGAGCTCTGTATATAGTGTCAGTGTACAGATAATACAGTGATCACCGGTGACATTATACACTGGAGTTCTATATATACTAACTTACCGGTGACGTCTCTAGTTGAAGTCCTTCATCTTCGCTTTTCTTCATTCAGTGCAGACCTGTACTCTTTCCCCCAGTTCATTCCCAGTCACACTCCTGCATCCTCAACAACCCCACTCTGTATCTCCCGCTCCCCCGATTCATTAGATTTAAATGCCCCCTCTGCCCCAATTCATTATGTCATGTCCTCTTTCTCTCCCACCCTCAATTCATCATTATTTGGTCTCCCCCATCCTCAATACAACATATTTTGCTCTCCTCCACACTCAATTCATCATTTACTCTCCCCTACCCCCAATTAATCATCATTTGTTGTCCCCCACCCTCAATTCATCATCATTTCCTGTTCCCATACCCCAGTATCAATATGTCATCATTTACTGTCCCCACTTCCAATTCATTATGATTTGCTGTCCTCCATCCCCCAGTCTCAATCCATAATTTGCTCCCCCCCCACACTCAATTCATTATCATTTGCTGTCCCCCACCCCCAATTCATCATTATTTGCACTCCCCCACCTCAACACATCATCATTCACTGTCCCCTGTCCCCTGTACCACACCCTCAATTCATCATTATTTGCTCCTCCCAAGCCCATTTAACTAATTTTATTTAAATAAAAAAAAGTTTTTCATACTTACATCTCATATGATCCCCTGCAGGCACAACTCCACTTCTGGTGTTCTGGCGAATGGCGCATGTACATGCCGCCACGTACGCGATGACGTCATCATGGATGTGCCATCACCAGTGCATCACAGAAGAGGTGGAAGGACTCCCTTCGAGCTTCACGGCTGTTTCGTGGAGCTCCAGGAAAGCTCCCTGCGACGAGATGTGCGCTACCGCGCCAGCACTCAATGCTTTAATATATCCTGAGGCCTGGTGAGCAGAAGCATCTGGGACCCCCTCTCCTTACTTCTGCTTATCGGGCCCCATACAACAGTAAGGGAAGTAATGCGAACTAATGGCGGCCCTGCCTTCTGACACAAATCAATAACAGGATTGTGAATAAGCAGCGATGGAAACCCCAATACCAACCTGGCAGATAAATTATCCAAAACAGAACAGAAAATGGACTCAGAGTGAAGTGTTCCCACTCAAAGTGTGAACTCCACCATTACCATTTGAATGGGTCTTTCCAACCTAACTGTCCCTAAACCTAATTTCAGAACCAGTCCTGAATCAATAAAGTTGGCTGCAGACTCACAGCCAATGAAAGCTAGCGATGATAACAACTGGTTTTTGAAAAGTAGTTCCACATTTAGCAATATTTTATCTTAGGTGTGAAAAGGTATCTGAAAGTCTGGGTGACCCCCTCGACAATCACCCAGACTTAGGCGTTTCCCAACTACTTGCTTGCTTGAGGGATTATCGAGCAGTCGTTAAGAAAATGGCCAGTGCAACCATACTGGAGGCAGAGTCCAAGATTGTGCCAAAGTTTCCTCTCAATGGCTCGAGGGCTGGCAGCTCCAACTTCCATCGTTTCTGCCTCAGGTAAGTGGACAGATTCGGGAGGAATGACTGCTCACCACTCCTCTCCCGAGATCCATCCAAATGGCCTGGGTCATGGCCTCCCCCACAGAACAAAGTGGCGTATGCAGACCCGGAGTGTCCTTAAGTGTTTCAGAAAGGCTTCTACGGAACTTGAACTGGAGAGCTGCATCATTCTACAGAACTTCAGTTTATCATTGCCGGAACTCAGTACTATCGTCCCCAGCGGTGCGGCCCCCCTGTTTTAGGTTCATATTTTTTGCCTCAGTGACCTGGATTCTGTCAGGTTCGTCAACCCAATGGCATAAAAAAAATCGTCAACAGAAGACCATTCTAGGGCTTGTGGGGACAAAGAAAATATCTAAATCTGAGGGCCCCCTAACAGTAGGGACATGATTATTCCCACTTGCTGGGACTCATCCCCTGAAAACTGGGGATGCAGATTAAAAAATAGCCTACAGATCTCCCTAAACACTCTAAACTAGTTTGTCTCCTCCAAAAATGTATCAGTAAGGGCCACTACTGGTTCAGGAGAGACCTACCGCACGTCGGAAGGTATAAACATCATAGCTACTGCCGGCAGCGGAGAGGTCTGGGAGGTACTCATCACGCTAGAAAACTTACCCTGCAGCTGGAACTTCAAAAATTCTATATTCTGATGCTCCTTGGCCACATCCTGAATCATCTGGGTCAGATTCACCAGATGATTGCAAAGTGTACGAATTGGATCCATACTGATGGGGGGGTATAAATCGTCTAATGTGACGCTAAGTCACAAATGTCACACTGAGTCACTACTCACAGACAAGCCATGTGACAGGGTAGTCAAGGAGTCTGGGGTTAGATACCAAAAGAAATAGTCAACAGAGGAGTAAGACAAAGGCGTACTCAGGTCACAGCCTGACGTCAGAATTCCAGGAAGGTAAGAGATCAAGACAAAGGGGCTAGGTAAACAGGTAGTCAAAGGCAAGGTCCAAGATGGGGCTGCAAAAGATCAGAAACAGAGCACTGGAAAACAAGACACACACACACCACCGAGCTAAAGCTATGACTGGCAATTGTCAGACCCTGACAGCCACCTAAATAGCCAGTGAATCACACAGAATGGGAGACATCTGGAAGAAACCCAGCATGTTCCTACCCTGATTGGTGGCTGGACTGTCACTCACAGTACTGACAACTCAGCACACCCCTGCCTGAGATTGGACAACTGAGCTGTCACTCTCAATACTGACAGCTCAGCAGCCCCCTGCCCCAGATTGGACGACTGAACTGGCACTAATAATACTGACAGCTCAGCACGACCCTGATTCTATAGGGTGACTGTGCTGTCACTCACTGCATCCAGGACACAGTGGTGGAATCGTGACACTTCAAATGATTTATTGAACACTCTTTATGCTTGATTTTTCAACTTTACACTGAGCCTTTCTGAAGCTGAATGATTGGAGAGTATGGTGTCTAACTTGCATATTTGTATTACAGTCTGATCCAGCTTATGGCACTGAGTCCGACACGGAGACCATACCATTTGCCTGTTAATATACATGTGGGCAGGCAGAACTCAATTAAGATAAAATGATGCAGTTGCATTAAAAAATGTTACTTTGCAATAATTTGTGTGGTCTGTTATTGGTTGTTGCCATTTATTGGTAGAAGTAAATGCAAGATTTTCTGCTTTGCTTTTATCTGGGGCCTCAAATTAATTCTGCAGGATTGCGCTATACTTTTCTCACCTTTAGGGAACTTTTCACATATTCTGGCTCTTAGTATAACCTGGTGAAAAACTTAAACAGACTGAACTAAAAATCAAATCCTAACTTAGGTGCAGTCACAAAATCCAGCTTGGAACCTTTCAGGATTTCAGACTTGTGAGGTAAGCCTTGTGGTGACATTTGCGAGCACATGCTCAGAGCTCGCTCCCTGGTCAATCAAATCCGGAAGCTCTGGCCTCACGTGAGAGGCCTGGGAATTTTCAGCATAGCCGACGGTGATTCGAAGATGCAACAAAGACCGTACGGGTGGCGGTGACGGGTGGAGTGGCCAGAGAGATGAGCAATGAGGTGAGTATAAGGGTATTTTTTTTAAACATTATGATGGCCTTTTATGGTTTAGAAAAATGATAGCTAGCAGCCACCACTTTGTTGGATCCGCATGGAAGTAAATTACAAAAAAAATGCGCGTTTTGGCAAATTCGAGTAGAATTCAAGTACACTCAAATTTATTCGCTCATCTCTACCGGTCACCTGCTCTCTCAAAACTGTCATTTGTGCTATAAATTCCAAATGCTTTTCCACTTTCTCTCTTATCCTCAACAAATTCTCTCCTACAGTCCAAATTATTCCTACTTCCACCTCTGACCCACATACAGAATATGAGACTAGAATCAACTAGACTCTGGACTGTAAGAAGGTTTGCAGCAATCTCATATACTTAATAGACTAGAAAGAACAAGTTCCTGAGGAAAGATGCAGAATTAAAAAACATCAATGCTACAAATATTGCTTAAGAGATTTCATGCTAAACATCTTCCTTCTTCTATTACCGTCTCTTCTGGGAGAAACCTTAAAAGGAAGGGGAGGGTTTTGTTATGCTCCTTTCTAGGCTGTGCCGTGCCGAATTCCGCCTCCCTCCTTTATAGCCACTGTGCTTTGCATTGCTCCATGTCGGGATTTACAAGTGGCGTGGTATGTCTCCGTGACATCATTTCTCTAGGCCTTTTAAGGCCCATTTGGACACACCACTATGTCTGAGCATTAATCCCGAACTGTCTTCAACAGACGTGTGTTTGTACTCTGACTGTATCCAAGTCCTTGGTTTCTGTGATCAACCCTGACTTCTGTGAACTCTACACGATACTGGCTGATTAATTCATCCATTGCTATAATCTTCTTGGACTGTTATTAAAGTATGTTAACGTTATCTGCATCTGCTGCCATTTAACTCTAACTGCTGTGAACATCTTAAACTATTATTGACGTCTGTTTGCATTTTCTGCATCTGCTGGTGTTTAACCAATTGACTGCTGAGAACATCTTAACTGTTATTGGAGTCTGCACGCATTACCTACATCTTTGTTCCCGCTTGAAATCTGCTGTTTTCCCAGATGTGCCCTACTAGTTCTGTTTCTTCGAGCATGTCCTGCCTTGCCTGCTTGTCTGCTGTCCAGCATAGCTCATTATCCAAGTCCTCACTGCTCCATGTGCCTCCCTGCCTGCTGTGCCAACACCCTGGGTCCATTCTGACCTGCGCTTTTGTGAACCACTTCATCAGGTGAGCCTTACACTACCTAATATCCAAGGGGTGCTATTATAACTAGTGATGAGCGAATACATTCGGCACTATTCGTTACTCGCACTAATAGTACGGTATTCGGGCTATTCGTTACTCGGTGAGTAATTAGCTATTCGCCTTGGTATATTCGAGTGACCCACCCAGCATGTTTGGTGCTTTATTTGCAGCCAATGAACATGCTCGCCTTGCTTGCCAATCACAGTAATGCTGGCGCCATCTTTGGTGTGGCATTACTGTGATTGGCTGGCCTTACAGCGTCATAGTGGATATTTAACCCCTGCCGACGCCACATTACAGTCAGCAACACCATAGTGAGAGCTTTAAACCGAAGAAGAGTGAAAGTCAGGCACCTGGTAGATGCTGCAGATCTCTGCTATTTTGCATTGTGTTGTATGATGTAGGAACAGACTGGGGATTAGAGAGAGAGGCAGAGTTTCATCCACTAGCATAATATTTAAAGCAGAGGCAAATAATATTACTTAGTAGTACCAGCATATACTAAACCAATTTTTTTGCAGCTACATAATATTCCTGCGTACCAGCATATAAAAAAACATTTTTTTTTTACAGCTAAATAATAATCGTCAGTGCCAGCATATAGTAAACATCTCAGCATACAGTAAACATCTTTTTTAAAAGCCAATTGCTAAATAATATTCATGGCCTATTGCTGAAATAGCTAATATTTATCTAGCAGTTGAGCGACTTGCAGAGATACGCAAGCGTCACTAGTTACCAGTAATTTCCTTGAGTCTGCTGTTGGCGTGTGCCATAAAGGTGATATAAAAAAACAAAAAAAAAGTTATATTGATTAAATAAATAGCGTCTCTTTATCTAGCAGTTGTGCGACTGGCGCAAAACCTGCAGAGATACGCAAAAGTCACTATTTACCAGTAATTTTCCTGAGTCTGCTGTTGCAGTGTGTAATGAAGCTGATATCTGAAAACAAAGTAGCCACATATTGCTAGGTACAGGGAATTTGTACATAACACCTCTGTGAGGGTACTTGTGAAAAATAAAGCCAGGATTTTTTTTTTCATAACGCATTCAATATGGGAAAGGGTGACGTTAAGGAATGTGGACATGGATGTGGTGGTGCCCGCCAAGGCCGTGTGACAGATCAGAAGGTGACTGTATGTCCTTCAAACTTTCTGTCAAAATTCAGTCAGCGCGCTACACCACTGTCGAACCCAGACAAGTGCGAGGAGGTTGTGGGTTGGATGGCAGACAAAGGCTCCAGTGTGTTGACAAGCAGCACCACCAAGTCTTCCACATAGTCCAGTCTCAGTAGCCAAGACTCTGGGCCTCACAATCCTCAAACTGGTCCTCCTTCCTCCCTCCATAAAGAGTCCCAGGAGACATATGACCCCAACGCTGACCACTCTGAGGAGCTGTTTACATTCCTTTGTAATTATTCAGGCCTCTCAATGTGCACCATTAAAGATAGTCATGAGTAGGTGGAGTGCAGTGATGCACAAAATTTTGAGCACCAATGGCCGGGAGAAAGACACGTTGGGGAAGGTCAATTCATGTCTAAAGAGGTGGAGGATAATCATGATGCTCAGTTGCCATCAGCCTAAATTCGCAACTGAGAAGGAGGATCAGTTGATGAATTGGAAGATGACGTGGTCGATGATGAGGCCATTGATCCAACCTGGCACGGTGGCACTCCTAGCGAGCACAGCAGTGCAGAGAGGGATGGATCCGTAGCACGAAAACAGGCAAGAAGAGGTAGTGGTTTGACCAGGGGAAGAACTCGGTCAACTGTTCCACAGAGGACCCCCACTCGGCTAGATAACAGGTCAAGGGTGCGTTGTTCCCCTGTATGGCAGTTTTTTTCTGAAAGTCCTTCAGACAAAACAACTGTAATTTTCAGCATCAGCCAGACCAAGCTGAGAAGAGGCAAGAACACTGCTAACCTGAGTACCATCAGCATGCAGAAGCACATGGCAGCCAAGCACACCAGTAGGTGGGTGGAATGCCTGGGTAAAAAATCTGTGTCTGAGGGTGAAACCACGGCCCCTTCCCCTGTGTTACGGCCTTCCCAATCTGCTGTCCAGGAAGCAGGCGCAGATGCCTCCTGCCCACAACCTGCGGCTGCACAGACACAACAGTCAGCAACCAAGTCCAGTTCGTTGTCCCAGCGCAGCGTTCAGTTGTCCCTGGCCCAGACGTTTCACAGGAAGCAGAAGTTTCCACCCACCCAAAGGCCCAAAAGCTAAACACCCACATTGCCAAATTCGAATTGAAAATGTTGCCATTTCGGCTTGTGGGAACTGAGTGTTTCCGCGACCTCTTGGCGGTTGCAGCCCCACAGTACTCGATTCCCAGCCGCCACTATTTTTCCCTATGTGCCGTCCCCACGTTACATAAGCACGTGTTACACAATATCAGCCGTGCTCTGTCCAACGCAGTCACAGGGAAGGTCCTCCAAACCACAGACACGTGGACAAGTTCTTTTCGGACAAGGACGCTACATTTCCCTGATGGCACTCTGGGTGAACCTGCAGTCTGGGACAGAGTAAGAAGCAAGAATAGCGGGCCCAACTTCGATCAGGGTTTCAGTCTCCTCATATGACAGTTCCTGTCTCTCCTCCTCAGCTGAACAAGCCTCCCCATAACTCCCCAGCTGGGAGCTCCGCAGCACTGCCTTGGCGAAGTGGCAGCATGCTCTGCTGACGCTCATCTGTTTAGGTGATAAAGCTCTCAATGCAGGAGAGCTGTTGAAAGGGATAAAACACCAGACCGATCAGTGGCTCTCCCCGCCAAACCTCCAACCAGGTCTGATTGTGTACAATAATGGGCGTAACTTGGTGGTGGCTTTAAAGCTCGGCAAGCTGGTACACGTTCCATGCATGGCCCTGGTGCTGAACTTGGTTGTACAGCAGTTTTTAAAAACATACCCTGACTTGCAGGACCTATTTGCCAAGGTACGCCGTGTCAGCGCCCATTTCTGCAAGTCATCTTGGGCTTTCGCCTTTCTGGCTGCGCTACAGCAGCGCTTTAATTTGCCTCGTCACCGACTGATTTGTGAACTACCCACAAGCTGGAATTCAACCTTTCATATGTTGGCAAGGCTTAGTGAGCAGCAGAGGGCAGTGGCTGAATTCCAGCTTCTCAACACTCAGCACCCACACAAAACAACTGCCGAGTGGGTGTGGATCGCTGACATATGTGAGGTTCTTCAAAACTTTGAATACTGCACCAAGATGGTGAGCACTGATGATGCTATTATCAGCATAATCATCCCACTGCTCTGTCTATTAAAACGTTCGCTGCAGAATATCAAAGAGGAAGCTTTGAATGCCGAGCAGGTGGCTATGGAGCAAGATTTTACAGTGGCTGATACCAAACAGCCCAGCCTCACACAATATTCTCAGGCCACATTGGGTGATGACGAGGAACAGGAGGAGGAGGAGGAGAAGGATGAGGAACAGAATTTTTTTGGTCTGCTCTACAGAGGGGACTCCCAATATCAGCTTCATGCTTGTTCAGCATTTGTGGCCTGAAGAGGAGGAGGTGGTGCGTCGTGAGGAGAAGAGGATGGTTAGTGTTCGTACTGGTTGGGACCCTGAACGTTTGACTCTTTGTACTCTTCCACACATGGCACAGTTCATGTCCAGTTGCCTTCGAGTGAAATACATTTTGTCCACCATGAAATACTGGCTGTGCAACTTTCTTGACCCACGGTACAAAGAGAAATTTCCTTCTCTCATGTCAAAGGCAGATGTGCCATTTTCAGTGCATTCATGCCAGAGGACCATTGTGGAAGACTTGCTGAAAAGATTACCCTCAGACAACGCTGCTGGCAGAGGTACCGGCTCTTTTTACCCCCTAGGATAACAGAGGAGGGACACGCACACCAGGTGCAACTCGAGGGATAGGGGAAAAAGGCCACCAACTGGGCCATTTTCATGAAACAGTCACATCAGCAAGGGTCATCTGTAGGTGTAACTATGACGAGGAGGGAGAAGTTGACCAAGATGGTGAAGGAGCACTTAAGTGACCATATCAGCATCCTTCCTGATTCTTCAGTACCCTTTTACTATTGGTTGTCCAAGCTGCACATGTGGCGCCCCTGAGGGTTCAGTCGCCACAGAGGTACTGTTAGAACCCTCCTGTTTGTTTTTGTTTCTATCTTGTGTTTTGTGGTCACGTGACCATCTTCCTATATATTCCAGCTCCGTCCTTCTGGCTTTGCTGGACTTCAGTGTTGTTTTGACTGTCTCTCTAGCCAGGCGCTTTTTGTGCCTATCTATCTCTAGTTTGCTTGGTCCTCTGGGACCTCTAGTACTTTTGTCAGTTTATCTTTTGCTCTAAAACAACTTCTGTTAGGAGGTGTCCCATTTTTGTCCCAGTCCTTAGTTCTTTTAGGGACCCCTCCCTTTCTCTATAGGTCTCCGTTCAGACTAGCCTAGGACGAAGGCGGGTCTGTTCACAAGGAACAGGTTGCCCGCTACAACGTAGGGACTCAGCTTAGTCTTACTGTAGGGACAGCTCTCCCCATCTTTCCCTAGTTTTGTTGCAGATCATAACAGGTACTGCATCTCACCCAGAGGTGTGGTATCTCACTCTCAGGTAAGGAAGGAGTACTGCCCGGGACCCTAACACCTGCATCCAACACTACACTACTCCAGACCAGCAGGAGAGGCAAGATGCATCGCTTCCCTGCTAAGCCCTGTCCCTGGCTGGAGTAGGGGGAACCAAAGTAGGGGGAACCATGTAGTGGGTGTGGGTGGAGGAAGAAGATCAGGGGAGCATTAAAAGAAGTGATATAAAAGAGAGGGTGGAACATTCTAGTAGCGGCAGTTCAAGTCAGAGAGAGTCAGGAGCAGGAGCTCTGCAGGAGCTCTGCTCAGGGACAGCGCAGGCCTGAGTGAGGAGGCCCGGGAGAAGGGGAGGAGGAAGGAACGGCAGCAGAGAAAAGGCTCCAGGAGTGAAAAAAGGATCCCAGGGGTACGGGTAGTGCTGGAGGCCACCCGTACACCCGAGTCTACCAGGCGGTGTAGGGATCAGGTCGCAGTGAGGATTACAATATTCAACTAGGAAACCGGAGGCTGCAGTATTTCAGGTACTGCAGCCTGCAGTATTTCAGGTACTGCAGCCACAAGCCACGTCTATCTCACCAAGAAGGTGGCCATAGAGGATCCAGGGGACAGAGAAGACGTCGCCCAGCAAGGTCCGCGGTCACTGGATTGGGACACTAGGTGTGAGGTGCAGGGAGACGGCCAGAAGGAACACAGAGAAGGGGGTCCCATTATGTGCTCCGGAGGTACCTGAGGGTTGGCTGAGCCCCTGCCCAGTGAATGCAGCACGACGTGGGAAGCTATGATCTGCAGTTGTAACCAGGAGCAAAGTGAGAACTGTGAGTAAATCCGGGAGACTTCACCCCACTGTCTCTGTCAATTATTACTGCTGCGCCATCGCCCCCTGCACTACACTGCACCACGGGTGCTACCTCAATATCAACAACATCTACACTGCCCTGGAGCTTAGCTCTACCTGTGGAGAGCTAAACCAACTCTGCTGCATTAACAACAAGTCCAGAGGACCTGCTTCCCAGCGGCAGCTCCCTTTAGCCTCATACCACAGGTGGCATCACGAACATTTCATAAGAACTATAAATCCCTTGTAAATAATCCCCTTTTGATTGACCGCGCTGGGTCACGGACTGGGTCACTGCCACTGTGACATCTCCCCTAGCAACGACCGGCCCGGCACCAAGTACCCCACGGCCCAGGGGGCTCTTCACACACTTGGCCCGACCTCTCCTTGTACGCCTTGGAGGTGCTGCCATGCCCTGCCGCAATGTGTTGTCTGAGTGGGTTTTTAGTTCGGCCAGTGCAATCATAATGGATAGGCGCACACGCCTATCAATGGAAAATACATACAGGCTGACCCTTCTAGAATTGAACAAGTGCTGGATTTCCTCCGACTTTGTAAGCCCTATGGATGACAGCAACCTAACGTAAATGCAGCCCAAATATTATTTTTTGGAAGTTGTCTTAATGTCCATGCCTTACTATCCAAGCCCATTTTGTTGAGGAAATCACGTCCTACTCCTCCTGCTTCTGCAACAAGTACTTAGTGGGTGATATATGAATAATGGCGAACATTGGACATAATTTCAAAAAACATCACAGTAAAAGATAAAACCTTACCAACACCAGGTCAGATTACCAATGCACTGCAGGATGCAGCAAGCCTCCACGATAAAGGCGGGGACAGCACATGTGCAAAATACTGATGCAGACAGCCACTCACTGACCTACCAATTCATAGAGGGGTAGCTGTGTAGTATTAGTGTTGGTAAGGCTTTATCTTTTACTGTCATATATGTATACCCTACATGGGTAATGTTTTTAAATTTTTGGAAACCTTTGTACATTGTGTAATGGTGAAACTTATACTCCCTATCTCTACCTATTCTAATAACTGCAAAATGTATTGTGAGGTCCCCATCATGGTCTCTTTCATCATGTGTGATACAGACCCCTTGGGTAATTTTTGGAAAACTGCACATTGTGCAATGGTGAAACTTGTACCCCCTATCTCTACCTATTCTAATAATTGCAAAATGTATTGTGAGGTTCCCATCATGGTCTCTTTCAGCGTGTATGATACAGACTGCTTGGGTAATTTTTGGAAACCTTTATACATTGTGCAATGGTGAAACTTGTACTCCCTATCTCTTCCTATTCTAATAACTGCAAAATCTATTGTGAGCTCCCCATCACGGTCTCTTTCAGTGTGTATGATACAGACCACTTGGGTAATTTTTGGAAAACTTTGCACATTGTGCAATGGTGAAATTTCTACTCTCAATCTCTATATATTCTATTATTATAATTTTTTTATTGTGTTGTCCTTCTCACTGTCTCTTTCAGCGTGTATCTGGGAGCATGATGTTGACTTTTGGGTCTGCACTTGGACATTGTGGAACATCAATGCATTAATATGCTCCACACACTTCTTCAGGTTTCAGCCTTATACAGAATAATATTATGAGTAATGAAACATGCTCTATATATAAGCTGCTAGTTCAAAAATCTGACATAATACCTCTGTTAGATAACACCATATACTGCTGACATACGCAGCACCCCAGTAGGTGGGCATAACGCCTGGGTACAAAATCTGTGTCTGAGGGTGAAACCACTTGCCCTTCCCCTGTGTTATGTCCTTCCTGTCCAGTAAGCAGGCGCTGATGTCTCTTGCCCACAACCTGCAGTTGCACATACAGTAAGAACATTCAGTAACCACGTCCACTTTTTGGTCCCAGCGCAGAGTTCAGTTTTCCCTTGTCGGCATTGTATGTCTCTTCCGAAATTGTTAGCTAGATAGGAAATACATATTCATTAGCACTTTACATAGTTCGGTGCTGGACAAAGACCATTCCTGGCTTTTCCAGGCTTCTAAATGAAACTTGTGTCTCTTTATTAAACTGTCGCTTCTCTTAAATTTTCTAAATTTTGGTAAAAAAAAATGGTGGTGGAGTATTGGCCAGTTTATGTACATTTTAAGCAGGTGTAAGAGACTGGGTTAATACGCTCCATAGACCTATTCAGGTCACAGCCCTTCACATATTGGAACATGGTCATTGCCACGCTAAGGCCTTTACCTGAGCTCTGTAGCACTGCCTGTCACCTGAGTAATACACTCCACAGATCTCGTCACTCTCTGGGACATATCCTGCAATTACTTTGTTGATGCTCCAAACCATGTAAGATACATTCTGCCTGGTTGGATAGTTTCTAGAAGAAGTGCGTAGGCTTGTGCGGATTGGTCAATGGCACTCCTGTCTCTTTCCCTTGAGGAGGCTGCTTCAAAGTAAAATGAGGCTTGTACGTGTTCCTGACATGGGTTTCAGGCCTGACAGACTGACCACAAAACAGGCCCTCGCTTGCATACACTGTATTCAGAATTTAATTCAAATGCTTTTGGTGTCTGGTAGAATACAATTTACTGATATTGAGCATACAGCTCTCCCAACTCCTGTATTATATTCACCTTTCAGCGGCTTCACCCGCTATGACCGTGGCTTCATTGGGAACCGGTGGCCAAAATAAACTGTGGAGCTTACAAAACTCAGGTTTCATGCCACCTGCTGGCCCTCTGAAAATGTGAAGCGAGGGCTCCATAATGACATGGCGGTGGACGTGGTGGTGGTGGTGGTGGTGGCAGGAGAAGCCCAAAATTCAAATGGGCATGTTTTAGCTAGCATTGTAAAGTGCTGGGGAATATGTATTCCACTATCTAGCTAACAATTTTGAATCAATGAGAGCCTCACAAATGTGAAAGGAAAAACTAAAGCCAAAGAGCTACATGTGAACATATGCTAAAGGGGAGGTATATATCTTTATTTATTTATTTTTTGCCTTATGTACAAGTAACTAGATGGTGGCCCGATTGTAATGCATTGGGTATTCTAGAATATGCATGTGGCCGACCGGGCGCGACTAAGCAGTGAAGCAGTGTTTAAATGGGTTGTGCACTACTTTTAATTAACTTCACAATGTATCCCCTCGGTGCCCCTAATGAATTTTGTCATTACGTCATGTTGTCAATCCTGCTTGTGACAACATCGCTGACGACGCACAGCCAGCATGTAATTCTCCCGCCTGCAGCCGGATCTTGCTTCCGTTTACATCACGACTATTTGTGGCTGCAGCCAGGGGTCTACTGTTCCGCGCACCACAGTGAATGACGGGCTGTGGGTGGGGTTATCCCCCATCGTGTCACATCCAGCATCCACAGCGCGGTCTGTCAATGTGGTTTGTATGGCTCCGTCATTACTCTAATCCTGGTTTGTATGGCTGACTTATTTTGGATTGTACGCCTTCCTCATCTTAGCTTGTATGGCCCCCTTATCCTGGTTTTGTATGACCTACTCATTCTCCCATCTCCACAGCACAGTTAAAAAACTAAACCCTAATCCTCCCCTTGTTTCCTTTCTCTGCTCCAGCGGTGTCTGTCCTGTTTTCAGCAGCTCCTCGCAGGATGTGAGGCACAGCACGCGCTCTCAGATACTGCTGTGATTAGCTGCTGTCTGTAGATTCGCTGCTTTCTACGCCGGGACTAAGTGCGTGGAGAGGCACAAATCTGCATTCACTTTAGTAGCACATGCTGCAGATGTCGATATGAAGATTTAACAATAATACAATGAATACACAAAATAATACTTTATTATTAACTATTATTGGTTATAGAACTTAATACAACTGAACTAAATTATTAAACCCATGATCAAAATATATAAACTATTCCATGAATATGTAACAATATTTTAAAATAAATCATCGCACAAAAGAAGTACGACCCTAGAATATATTTCTTAACAATATCAACCTAAAATATTTTTGTACACAACATTTTTGGTGAATACTTTTAGACTATCTGTAAGCAACTTTCCTTGTAAATGGGTATCCAAAACTTGCACCCTGACATTGGATCTCATTTTAACCCTTGAAAATGCAACATAGAGTTGTCCATGACCAAAAACGGGCTCCGGTAAATATATGCCAACACGTTGTAGAGTTTGACCTTGTGACTTGTTTATTGTCATGGCAAATGCTGGTTTTACTGGAAACTGTCGACGTCGAAGCCTAAATGGAAGACCGGTGTCTGAAGGACATAAATCAATGCGTGGAATGAACACTTCGTTTCCTTTTGCAGATCCAGTGATCACTCTTGATTGAATTATGTGGGAATGGAGTCCAGTAACAATAAGGCGAGTTCCATTACATAGGCCATTTCTTGTATTTAGATTCCGCAGCAACATTACGATTGCTCCAACTTTAAGTTGTAGTCTGTGGGACGGCATTCCTGATGGCGTAACACTATTTAAAAATTCAACTGGATAATGCTCTCGTTCATCTTCATTGTCGACATCCACCGAATCATCACTTTTGTACAATTTATACTCTCCAGGCATTCTATCCATCACACGGGAATTTAGCAGAGCTATGTCATCGTTCTTGGGACAGAGAATAGCATAGGAAGAGGCCGTCTCAACACTGCTTTGGTCGTTCACATCTATTTCAACGCGTTGTCCAAAAACATCACTTACGATGCAGTCAGTGCACAACATGTCTTCTGGTATTTAAATAATGTCTTCTCCAAGGTTATATTCATTGCTAAGTTCACCATTCCCAAGTTTAAGAAGCCAGTTGCTGTACTCTGGGTCAGAAGATCGCATGTTGTTAATTAGTTGTAGTTTATTAAACTCTTTCCAAAGGTCTGACATTTTTAGGGTTGACTCGATAATATTTGTTCTTGTTCCATTCGGTACAACTGGAAGGCATTGCCTCAAATCTCCGCCAAGGACAAAAACTTTACCTCCAAAAGGAATTTCATTTTTTTCTGCAATATTTGTAGTCATAACTTCACGCAGAAGTCTGTCAATTAAGCTCAAAGCATATTTGGGTGCCATGGTGCACTCATCAAGTATCAAAAGATTTGCACTGTTTAACTGTTTTCCTGCAAATGTGTCTTGTTTGATTCTGGAAACAGAGATTTCATTGACTGGAACTGGTATCCCAAAGAGTGAATGCATAGTGCGACCTCCTCTTAAAAGGTTTGCTGCAATACCTGTGGTAGCCGATGACAATACGACTTTTCCCAACCCTCTAACGTGATGCATTAAAACTTCATAGAGGTATGTTTTACAACTGCATCCAGGACCGTCAATAAAGAAACATTTTGGCGTTGGATCGGCTTGGTTTTCTCCAGCGCTCACAATAGTGTCATATGCAATCCGTTGTTGATTTAATGAGTTTTTCTTCTCTGTTGCCAACAATAATTCATAAGCTTCGTCATACTCTTGAATTTGTGCAACTTGACATGCAGGCTGTGCCAAATTAAAGTCTGAAAATATTTTTCCATGCAGTAGTAGGACATTTTGGACATCTTGCATGGAATAAGCTTCGCAATTTTGACAATTTCCACTTTTGTTGTGAAGACGTAAGCAGTAATCTTCAATTATATGTTCTTTGAAATTTGTCCAAAGTTGATCCAGATTTGTAGGCGGTCCAAAGACACAAATGTAGGCAAACAATGCTCTGGAATCTCTCGATACAAATACAGCCTTGCGTTTTCGTCACGTTGGTTCAGCAAAAACCATTCCATTAATGTTGACGTTGTGCTTAAATTTTTTGAGACATCTTCGACTTGAGCATTTTCAAAGAAATAAAGCTGCTGTTGATTTGGTAAATGAATAGCTAAACGTATAATGGCATGGGACTGTGAATGCATTGGAAACGCAAATATTCTCTAAGCAGCTTCTGGAGCACTGACATATCTTGAGTTAAGAAACCGTGATAATTCATCGTGATTGACTTTTTTTTGTTGTATTTCGACGTTAGCTTTGTCATGCCCCTTGTGGATGTACTTGAAAAGATATTTAACACTTTTTATTGAAGCGCAGATTTCAACGCTGATGTGACAGTTGTAGCGTTTTAATAAGTACGGGTTGTATGGAACTATCCATGAGTTATTTATAATCTTTTTGTTGTGTACAATGTTATCAATCAGTTGTCTCCGGTAGGATGGGTAGCCTTCCAAATCTTTAACAGTGTGCTGTTTCAACTGCTTTGGAAACCCTTTTGTACACTTTCCGTTTTCCATGCATGGACTTTTTGGATTAGCTACACCGCATGGGCCATGAACCAAATTACAGATTACAATATTATACAATTCAGGATACTTTTCTTGGTTAGGAATTTCAGCCCACACTATGTTGTCAATTTCGTCCTCCGTGAGAAACTTGGAATCCGCGTCTAAAATAATTAGTATATGCGCATGTGGCAGACCTCGTTTCTGAAACTCTATGACATGTACCATTGCTACGACTGTTCCAAAAAGCCCATTTTTGATGTCTTTAGAAAGTTTTAGTCGAAATACGCTTGCAACTAAGTCCGGCCTGTGTTCAACTTGCTGCCAGGGTTGTAGATTTTCGGCAATTTCCGGCCATTTAGGATTACAGGTCATTGTTAAAAAAATGTCAGGTCTTACATACTTTGTTACTATTGCCATTGCATCTTGATAACGCTGTTGCATGTTGCGGGGGCTACCTTCAAAGGACGGCGGGAGAATTACTGTTTTTCCAATTGGAATTCCTTTTTGAATGGATTGTTTTTACAAATGTTCTTGAAGAACGCAGTAGTCTTCAACTTTAAGTTGTTTTTGGTTCATTCGTATGAAATTGAGCCGATTAGCTTCAATTTTAACGTATGCGTCGACTAAGTACTGTTGTGTCAGTTTCCCACCATAGGATTGAAGTAATTTTGCACAGACGGAAGAAAACTGTAGTACTGTAGTTGTGTAATTCTTCTTGAAGTTCCTTGCTGGTGTAGGTTTTCATGCCACCCTTGATCACCGCTTGGAAAGAATAGCGGATACAGAAGAGCATCAAGGTTGCTGTGCAAAATGCTAATATGTTGTGTTTTAGGAATGAAAGGGTTGTTTTTGTCTGGCTTAAGATGGACTAATATATCTCTTTGAAAAGGAGGCTCTCCATCATCGTTTTGAAAAACAACTGCGACCTCACTTACACGTGGTTTGTTGTAACATCGGGGATCTTGTTGACGTTCTTGTTTAATGGCCATGATAATAGAAGGCATTTCCGTCCCATTTTGTATAGCTCTCTGTTCCTCCTCAGCTTCGACGTCTTTTAGCATGCGATATGCGGCAGCAAATGGGCTGATTGTTTGTAAATGTACGGCAATTAGGTTCATCAATAATGCATTACACTTTTCATTTTCTTTTCGGTTCATCCTTTGTTCTGTAGCCTCATTTGGATCAAAGATGTATAATTGTGCAAATGTTGGTGGTTGCCCTAGTTCTGGGTGAAGTGTTCCAGTGCGGTGGTAGATCTGGTCATGAATTTTAAAACAATACGGTCCGAATCCAGGGGGCGGTGCAATGTTGGCACCAAATGAAGCAAACGCATGAGAACTGTTGATACTTCTGATATTTTCCATAAAATTTCTACTGTGTTCATGCGTTCCTTTCATCAACTGCTCAAACAGATCTGAGTGGTGACTTCTTGGTAGCATCACTTTTCCTTTTTGGCAGCATTGAGTAAACTGATTGTCAGATGGTTTTTCCTCGATGAAATTCAGAGAGTCGCATTTTGAACAAACTACATTCATCTTCCCACAGTAGTGTTGAATAATTATAGTTTCATTGTCTGTACGTAACGTGCAAGTTGTTGAATGTTCTTCTGGGTTTGCCTTAGTTGGTAGAGCATTTGTTTTTGATAAATTTGTCGATCGTGTTGTTCCCGGTTTGTTCTGGATTCTGGAGATTCATTCAGCTGACATTGTCTATGGGATTCCGCATCGTGTTTCTGTCTAGCCGCAGTGTGTTGCGGTGTTTCCCGTTCCCGACATTGTCTGTGAGATTCCGCATCCTGGGCTTGTCTGGCGGCAGTGTGTGGTGTTGTCTCCTGCTTCCGAAGTTTTCTGTGAGCTTCCGCATCCTGAGCTTGTCTGCCGGCAGTGTGTTGTGGTGTCTCCTGTTCCCGGCGTTTTTGGTGAGATTCCGCATCCTGGGCTTGTCTGGCGGCAGTGTGTTGCGGTGTCTCCTGTTCCCGGCGGTTTTGGCGATATTCTACATCCTTGGCTTGTCTGGCGGCAGTGTGTTGCGGTGTCTCCTTTTTCCGGCATTTTTGGTGAGATTCCGCATCCTGGGCTTGTCTGGCGGCAGTGTGTTGCGGTGTCTCCTGTTCTCTGCATTTTTTTTGGAGATTCCGCATCCTGGGCTTGTCTGGTAGCAGTGTGTTGCGGTGTCTCCTGTTCCTGGCGTTTTTGTTGAGCTTCCGCATCCTGGGCTTGTCTGGCGGCAGTGTGTTGCGGTGTCTCCTGTTCCCGGCTTTTTTTGTGAGATTCCGCATCCTGGGCTTGTCTGGTAGCAGTGTGTTGCGGTGTCTCCTGTTCCCGGCGTTTTTGTTGAGCTTCCGCATCCAGGGCTTGTCTGGCGACAGTGTGTTGCGGTGTCTCCTGTTCCCGGCGTTTTTTGTGAGATTCTGCATCCTTGGCTTGTCTGGCAGCAGTGTGTTGCAATGTCTCCTGTTCTCGGCATTTTTTTTTTTGAGATTCCGCATCCTGGGCTTGTCTGGCGGCAGTGTGTTGCGGTGTCTCCTGTTCCCGGCGTTTTTGGTGAGCTTCCGTATCCTTGGCTTGTCTGGCGGCAGTGTGTTGCGGTGTCTCCCATTTCCGACATTGTCTGTGAGATTCCGCATCCAGGGCTTGTCTGGCGACAGTATGTTGTGGTGTCTGTTGCTCTCGACGTTGTCGTTTTCTTGCTGCTTCTGCTGCTTTTCTGTCTTCCTCCGTGGTGTATTTTCGCTTACGACCCATTATAAAACAGGAAGCGTAAAGAAGTATCTCTTCAGCGTGCTGTCACTGGCAGAACATGTTCAGTAAACCTGACTGAAGTCCCTCGCACAGTGTGACTGAAGTCCCTCGCACAGTGTGACTGAAGTCCCTCGCACAGTGTGACTGAAGTAAGTCCCTCACACAGTGTGACTGAAGTCCCTCGCACAGTGTGACAGAAGTCCCTCGCACAGTCTGACTGAAGTCCCTCGCACAGTGTGACTGAGAAAGCCTGCTCAGTACGTTATGAGCAGTTTGTGAGTCACATGACCACATGGGCGGAGTTAGCCCTGCTATCTCCCGAAAGTGGCGTAGCTATTTGAAATGTTGCGGTAATTGGCCGTAGAGCGTGTTTAAATTTGGCGCAAAAATCTGTGATTGGTCGCGGGCGGCGTCCGCGACCAATTATAGAAGCGGGTTTTAAATCTCGCGCGCCGTGTTACTAAGGAGCGTTAAAATCTCTGATTGGTCGCGGCATGAGGGCGCGACCAATCAGTGAATTGTATTAGTGAGGACCGGGGAGCGGCTGCCTGTGCGGCTACTTCCGGTGCGAGAAGCTGGTCGGGGTCCTTCCGCTGCTACCGGCCGGGAGATGAGCAGCCGCTCACAGCAGAAGTATCCCGACCCGCAGCGCCCCTCCCCGGTCCTCCCTTCCGCATGGAGGTCAGCGGCGCTGGCGGTCGAGGTCCTTCTGCTGCTACCGTCCAGGAGATGAGCGCCTCACGCCGGTCATCTCCTGGCTGCATCTCCGTCCCGCAGATGAGCCGCTAACGGCTGCCATCTTTTTTCAGAAATCCCGCAGCGCTGATTGTCCACTGCCGGACCAATGAGCAACGCGGATTTCCAGGACAGATAGAAAGACAGACAGACAGACGGGATAAGACGATTATATATATAGATTATGAAGAAACAATGTTTCTTAGCATTTTTCCCTTTAAAAAAAAAAATGTAGGTTTGGTTGGTCTTCTTATAAATCCGTAAAACTGGCGCAATAGTCTGACAACATTATTTCCAGATACCATATGTGAGTCAGAAAGGCATGCAGACATCTCCTCCATGCTGTTCTCATTTAGTTTTAGCTCTTTCCCATCCATTTCAGCTTTTTTCTCAGGCCCCCAAACCTGTTTGTTGGGTCCATCAGAAAAATATTCGGCTTTCCCATTGACTTGCATTGGATTTGTTACTCAGTACGAATACCCGAATATTAGAAATTATTCTTGCCGATTTTCCGGAATCTGAATATTTCACTATTCGCTCAACACTAATTATAACCACACTCAAAAACTAGTCAGTGTAAAAATTTAAGAAAACAGTAGGTACTGTATATATAAGGAAAGAGCACTGGACAACAATATTCTGTTCACAAAAAAAAACATTTTATTTATTTATTGCAAAAGGACAGACCAAAAATAATTAAAAGCAATTACGGTACTATATCCCTACAAGGATATCCTAATAGGCGACCAACCAATATGCCTCCATCCTCAATTAAATCAATGGTAATATAAATATATAGCAGGTCAATAAATTATACGGTACCATGTAATACAACCTTCTATAACTTCAACCCTATACAACCTTGTATACCTATAAGGTGCATCATATCAGTATGTACAATTATTAAAGAAGTTGGCCACAACTTTTCATTATCCTCCCAATGTATCCCCCCGGGGCCCATAAGTGTCTTTGTAATTACCTTCTGTTGCAGTTACTACTTGTGAGCGGCACTATCGGTGGCCGCTCACAGGTATCACGTGACCCGCCACTGACGTCAAGTCAAGTGAGGCGTGACATCAGTGACGCGGTCCCTGCGGTGGATGCTGAGCTGTGGGTGGGGTTACCCCATGCGTCACACCCAGCATCCAACGTGCGCTTTCCCGATGAATGAGGAGAGGGAAAGCCGGGGTGTGACGTACGGGGTAGCTCCGCCCACAACCCAGCATCCACCAGTGGAACGCAGAAGACAGAGACCCCCGGCTGCATCCGAAATCATGACATGACATCAGCGGATGTCAGAGCCGGCTGCAGCCGGGGGTCACGTGATGTCTGTGAGCGACCACCGATAGCGCCGCTCACAAGTAGTAACTGCAACAGAAGGTAATTACAAAGACACTTATGGGCCCTGGGGGGATACATTGTGGGGGGAATAATAAGTAGTGGACAACCCCTTTAAGAATCGTATCCTGGGAAGTACAAGAGCATAACAACAACTAGAAAATGCAAGAAAAGTATATAAAGCAGTTTCAGAATTTGTCACAGAAAGCAGAGTAAAAATGAGAACTAATTAGTCAACTGGCAGAAAGGGTTTAGGAAGTAGGAAAGGAAAAGCCTTACGTTTATCACCAATTTGAATTCTTTCTTTAGGGATTCTGCTAGCAAAGTTTAATTTTCTTCAGCATCTTCCCTAAAGACCAAATATCTGAAACAAAATTCCTCTATAATTGCCTGATAAGGTTTGTCTGACACATATTATATTAAACATGGACTCACGAGGAAGGGATCTTGAAACTGGAACAAGGATGCTTACCTACTGAAGCAACTTTTGGCTTTAATGACCAAGCTCCATTTTTCAATTTGGACATGTAATTTTCGTGGTAAAAACTCTGGAATGCTTCTACATACACGTCTGTTGAGTTGAAGATTGTTTTTTTGTGACATATTGTACTTTATGGTAGTGGTAAATTTAGGTCTATAAAATTTCTGTTTATTTGTGAAATTATTGGAAATGTGGTGACAATTTAGAAACTTTGGCAATTTTCGCACTTTTAATTTTTATGCCCTTATAACAGATAAGGATTTAGAGGAGATCCAGCTCAGAAGGAGTAAAAATTCAGACTTTATTGAAGTGCGTCAAAATAGTGTTAACATCAGAAAAAATAAACCTATGCATTTCTGGTATGTATAACACTCTTAATCATGGTGATTAAGGGTGCTATACGCACCAGAAATTGATAGGTGTATTTTTTCTAATGTTTTCACCTTTTTAACGCATTCCAATTTTTACTTCTTCTGAGCTGGAACTCCTTTAAATCTTTAACTGTATGATGTTCATGGCAGTGGCTATGTTGCGGGCTACAGAAGACCGCTTGTTGCATGGGTGAGCTGGCTTTTTCCCTTCTTCTGTTTTTATAACAGTTATACCAAACAAACTAATTAAGAAATAGCATTTCCTACATACATAGTTTAAATCAGCATCATTTTTCCAGTGATCTTTTATTTTGTTATGTTACATGTTAGAATGTTAGGGTTAAAAGTTTAACAAATTTACATTTTTATTTATGTATTTATTTTTTAAACTTACAAATCCTGTTTTTTTTACCGACCTTTACAAGTCCGAAGTGACTTTGTGGGGAGAATTTAATGAAAAACCCTAAAAGTTATGGCATTTTAAAAACTGCACCCCTCAATGTTTTCAAAATTGATGTCAGAATATTTGTTAACCCTTCAGGTGCTACTCAGAAATTAACTAAATTTAATTTTATCCACAAAAAAATGTTGGTTTAGCCCTAATTTTTCATTTTCACAAGGGGTAATATGAGAAAATAAAGCCCACAATTTATTATTACGCAATTTCTCCTAAATGTCGCAATACCCTATATTTGGTAAAAAAAAACACTGTTTTACATGTGGCAGCGCTCAGAAGAAATGAAGCATCATTTTATTTTTGGAGAGAAATTTTGGCTTGAATAGATTGAGTAAGCCCATGAGGTGCCAAACTAGCATAAACCACAGGTGACCCCATTTTGAAATCTACATCTATTGAGGAATTCATTTAGTGATTTAGTGACCATTTGGACCCACAGGTGCTTCACAAAAATGTATAACATTGGGATGGAAAAATGCATTTTTTTCTACAAAAATATCGCTTTAACCTAAAACTTGTCATTTTCACAAGGGTAATAGGTAGTGATGAGCGAGCTCTAAAATGTTCAGGTACTTGTTGTTTGAGTCGAGCAAATTAGAATGCTTGAGTGCTCGGACCGAGTAACGAGCCAATGTAAGTCTATGGGAAACTCGAGCATTTTTCCGGCGGCTCCCCCCCGGTGGTCTGCAGAGGGCCTAAAAATTGCCCAAATCGATGGGAACAGTGCTCAAATTACATGGGAACAGCATAGGGAAGATCCCTGGAAGCATTTCTGACTCCTAGGTCACTTCTGTCAACAACGTTGTCAGAGGTATTACGCCACTTTTACGGACTCACAATAAAACCAAACTCACAAAGAAACCAAAATGGATTTTCCTGGAAAATATGTTAAGGAACATCATTTCCAGGGTAATGACTTGTATATAAGGCAAAATAATAAATATACAAAAACAAAAATGCTCCTCCACACCTTGGGCTATGTTCACATGTAGTGTTTTTGATGCGTTTTTGCACTTTGCACTTATAACCAAGACAAATGCATTCACCAGGAAATGTAATTTTAACATTTTACAACCTTATCTAGCCATGTGGTATGTGACATATCATTAGAAACATCCTGTTTCATTTATGATGGAGGGACACTGAAAGTCACAAAGCCTATTTTTATAGGGCCATCAGGTGGCCCTTACTGTTCTTAAAGGGCCAGCAGTCGGCCCTCGCTATTGTTAGAGAGCCATCAGCCGGCTATGCTTTGTTGTTCAAATTATTAACGAGTGGGTCGCCCATACTGTTATTGCTTATGCAGTGAAGCAACGGCTGCCAAAAATTTGGAGGAACTCCAATGCCCCTTGCAAGAGATGTAGAGGTCGGAGGGCCTCCTGCAAAAAATGCTCCCATTATTAGGAAGTGTGTCTCCCATATTATTTGCCTATGCTGTGAAGCAACGGCTGCCAAAAATTAGGAAGAACTCCAATGTCCCTTGCAAGAGACGTAGATATGTTGAAATGGTACATATGGTGGTGATATGGTGGTGGAGAATGAGGATGCGGAGAAGGAGAAGGACAAGAGCAAATAGACAAAATCAGAAAGCGTATACCCATGTCTGGGTGTGAAGACAGAGGTGCATGGGAATAGAGGTAGACCTCCCCAAAAATAGACACTGTATTTGAGTTTATGTTACTCTGCTATCATTCGGTGGTGTTGAGAAGTCTGGCCCAATCCAACCCTTGTTCATGTTTATAAGAGTCAGTCTGTCAGCATTATAATTCCACCGGCGGCATTAAAAACCCGCTCTGACAATACGCTTGCGGCAGGGCAGGCTAGGACCTCCAGGGCGTAGAGAGCCAGTTCATGCCACGTCTCCAGCTTGGATACCCAATAATTATAAGGCACAGAGGAATCACGGAGGATATTGGTACGGTCGGCAAGGTACTCCTTCACCATCTTCCGAAACTTTTCATTCCTTGAGAGAGTACCACACGCATCAGGGCTTGTGCGATGGGAGGATCTGAGAAAACTCTCCGAGAACTTTGACAGTGGTCCTCTGCCTCTGCTCGATTGCATTTGTGTCTCTCTCGCCTGTACTCCTTGGTTGTCCAACGAACTGTGACCTCTGCCGCCAGCTTTTTCAGATGGGAATTTTTTTAATAATTCCGCAACAAGGGCCTTCTCGTACTGCACCATTTTATTAGACCTGTCCTGCAAGGGAATAAGAGACAGAAATTTCTTCTTGTAGTGTGGGTCTAGAAGTGTCACCAACCAATAATGACTGTCACCCAAAATTTGGACAACGCGACGGTCACAGGAAAGGCAGCGTAACATAAACACAGACATGTGTGCCAGACTGCATAGAGGGAAGACTTCCGTGTCCTCACCAAGAGGATGACTGAACATTCTCTCCTCATCCTCCTCCTCTTCCTCCTCCCTGTCCTCAGTGCACTAGTAATTGGGACAGGAAGGTCGAGAGACAAGATGTGGGTGTTTGTTGTGGCACAATTTCAGCTTGCCCATGGCCACGTCCTCAGCCTCGGCTTCTGCATGCACCATCACCATCACGTCCACTTCCCAATCCCTTGCCACGCACTTTGCCCATTTTTAATGGAGGACAATATTTTCCACATTCACGAGAAATGGCTGATTTTGGAACGCAGTTATATGTGATATGTCTGACAGAGAACCACAATTTTAAATAGCAGGCCTGTAATTTGCTAATACTATGTTTCACAGACACCTAGTGTGCATAGCTTTACCAACACACTGCAACAAAATGAAAATGGAAGAAATGTCTGATTTTGGAACACTCTTATAGGTGATATGTCTGACAGAGAACCACGGTTTTAAATAGTAGGCCTGTAATTTACTAATATTATTCTACACAGAGACCTAGTATGAATAGCTTCACCGACACACTGCAACGGAATGAAAATGGAAGAAATGTATGATTTTTGAACAGTCTTATAGGTGATATGTCTGACAGAGAACCACAGTTTTAAATAGTAGGCCTGTAATTTACTAATATTATTCTACACAGAGACCTAGTGTGAAAAGCTTCACTGACACACTGCAACAGAATGGAAAAGGAGGCCAATATTTTCCACGTTCAGTTCAAATTTCTGGATTTTTATCGCTGAAATATTGAACAGATCTGGCTTTATTCTGCAGTGAGAACAAGCAAATGGAACAGAAAAATGGTGTACTCTGGATTGCTTTTTAAGCAAATAACCAGGATTAAGATAAAAAAAATTGCCTTTCTATGTCTAGAAATATCTGTAATTATTACAGCAGCAGCAGACAGGACGTTCAATGGATCCTCTTGAATAGTGTTGAGCCACCCCCGTAGTGTTCGAGTTCGGTTCGGTTCCTCGAACACCCGTGTGTTCGCCGAACTGTTCGTCGAACTGTTCGTCGAACACCTTCGAACACCGTTAAAACCAATGGCAGGCAAATAGAAACACATAGAAAACACCTTCAAAGGTGTCCAAAAGCTGACAAACTGCTCAGAAGACACAACTAACACATGGAAAAGTGACAAGTACATATAGTCATGCGAAAAGAAAAGAGGTGGAGGAGTAAAAGGAGGGGGAGACACAGATATAGGCATGTCATGCCCTTCTAAAATCCAAAAAGTGAGAAGCCGACACGGCCAGTCCGCTCCTGCCCGTGCCACCTCCGTGTCGCCGGGTATGTGCCAGAGCCGCGGTGAACCCTGACGGCCAGCCCCCCTCTCCCAATACTGGTGCCTGTCCGCTGGTGGGTCGAGTGAGCCCCCCTGTGGTGGAGGCAGCTCTAAGCTTTTTAATTTAAATTGTCTCTCTAATTTGAATGAATACACTTTAAATCCATTTACAAGGATCTATTGGAGGGCAAGTCTCATGCCAGCAGCCGCGTAATTCCAGCTCCAGTAGCGTCCACTAAAGCTGCTGCAGTTGAAAAGCTTTTATAAGGATCGAGCTCGGCTGTCCACCGCAAGGCATCCTACTGCCAGTCCCAGCCCCTATGCCTTGGGGTGCCTCCTGATGCTCTTCACTGAGTATCCCGTGGTCCCGAAGCATTTCCTTTGAAAAAATTAAGTGTCCAAACTACAGGTGGTGTAGCTTGCTTAACAGCCGGGATAATCTGCTGACTAGCAGACACTGCTACTAGGCACAAAGTATTTCCTGGGCTAGATGCAGTTAAAAATTTGTAATTAGATACTCTCATTGGATGCTGAGAAAGCATTCCATAGAGTCTCCTGGCACGCCATATATGATTCTCTTAAAAAGCTTGGGGTAGGGGTCTAGGGGACCCTTTTATAGCCAAAATCACGGCGCTGTATCGCAATACGTCATCTAGGCTGAAGATAAATGGAACTGTAGCACCCTGAGGGCTCGGTTGCTACAGAGGTATTGCACCTCACCCAGAGGTGTGATATCTCACTCTCAGGTAAGGATGGAGTGTGGATCAGGACCCGACACCTGCATGCATTACACCACATTGCCGTGGGGCAGGGTGACCAATATGCCCCTGAGATGGGCACGACAGTCCCTGTCCCTGGCTGGAGTGGGGGGAGGGAACACTGAGGAAGGGGAACCCTGTAGTGCAGGAGCAGGGAGGAAGCAGTTCCTGGGTGCATTGAGAAGGGAGTATAAAAGGTGGGCACCATCTTAGTTCAGTGCAGAGAAGTCTGAGCAGAAGTGACAGGGAGCAGGGGCTCTGCATGAGCTCTGCTCCGGAGGCGGGCCTAGTAACAGAGGCCCAGGCCTGGAAGAGGGAGAAGGAAGGAAGAGGAGCGGAGAAGGCTCTAGGAATGAGGAACGAAGGGATCCCAGGGGTGCGGACGGGCGAGTCGCCACCGCACGCCCGAATCCACCTGCGTGGAGGGGTCAGGCCAAAGGGGGAGACCGGTCCCCGAAACTAGTGGAGGCAGGAAACGACCCTCAGCTAGAAACCGGAGGCTGTGACATTTTATGTGGCGCAGCCCCTCGCTACACCCGCTAGGAAGGCAACACATAGGGTCAGGGAAACTGGCGCCAAGTTTACCAAGAGGAGGCCCGAGGCAGTCGGACAGAAGGGTTGGTAAGAAAGGCCAGACAAAGGACACACAAAGGGGGTCCTGTGAAGCGCTCCAAAGTTATCTGGGAGTTGTCTGAGCCCCTCACCTGGTGAGCACAGTACGACGTGGGCAGCCGTTACCTGCAGACGTGGTCTGGATAATAAGAACTGTGAGTAAAGGCCCTGGACTGCATCACTGACTCCGTGTCGTTACTGCTGCTGCCCTGCACCATCACCCCCATCCTCCGCATACACTGCCCTGAGGCTATACTCCTCCCGTGGGGAGTTATGCTACGCTCTGCTGCACCCACAACACCAGCCTCAGCGGTCTGCCCTGCAGCGGCGGTTCACTCTGACCGCAATCCACGGGTGGCGTAGTCGGACATTTAAACATCAAAAGCACATAAATAGTTCCGCCACTGGTTTGACCGCCCTGAGCCACGGAACCGGATCGCCGCCACGGAGACTACAACCACCAGCATCCACCAAAAAGGGTCCGGCTCCGGGTGTCCCAAGGCCCAGGGGGTGCATCAGAACATTTTCATCACCTTTCACAATCACCAATGGGACAAGGCAGGGATGTCCTCTGTCCCCTCTCTTATGCATCCTAGTGACGGAGCACCTGCTCTCATCAATTCGCCATAACCCCAATATTAGGTGGATTGAGGTGGGAGGCACAGAGTACAAGTGCTCTCTATTTGCTGATGATGTCCTAGTATATATCACTCAATCACATATATCCATCCATGCTGTTATGGCTGAAATAGATCACTTTGTTACATGGTCAAATTTTAAAATCAATGCAGCGAAGTCTGAGGCCCTCGATGTCTCCCTCCACAAATCCATACAGGATTCCATCCAGTCCAACTTTCCCTTTGCCTGGCCCTCACAGGGTATCAAATACTTAGGAATTCCTATTCATAGAGACCTCTCCCATCTATGTTATCTTAATTTTGGGCCCTTTATTGAACAACTCCATACAGACCACGGTTGGCAAGTTAGAACTGTAAGATTCACTACGTGAACCACTGGTGTTTTGTGGAAAAGCACATGTACACTGTGTTCCAAATTATTATGAAAAAAGTGTTTAGGAGTGATAAGGGAAGAATTTGTTTGTTTGTCAGTTAAACTCATTGATGGTGATGTGTGTCAGGGCTCTTTATATCACTGTAAGCAATTGCAGACACCTGTGCTAATTAGTTTGGCAGGTGTGTCCAATGAAAGGCAAGACTACTTAAGAAGGCTGTCCCACATTATTAAGCAACCTACATTTTCTGCCAAAATGGGAAAGAAAAAGGATGTGTCGGCTGCTGAGAAGCAACAAATTGTGGAGTGTTTAGGTCAAGGCATGACTACAATCAACATTGTGCGATGATCAGGATGAAGTGTCTTGGCAATCAAGAAGTATGTAGCTGATTCACAGTACACACGTGTGCATGCTGATAAGGGCAAATTGAGGACTCTTTCCTACAGGCAATTACATCAGGTTAAAAGAGCAGCGGCAAAAAAGCCTTGTCATAGCAGCAGACAAGTTTTTGAAGCTGCTGGTGCCTCCAACGTCCCCCGAACAACAAGATGCAGGGTCCTTCAGAGGTTTGCAGCTGTGCATACGCCATCCTGTCGACCTCCTCTATCCACGTCACACAAGCAGAAACGGCTCCAGTGGGCCAAACATTACAAGAAGACTGATTTCAAAACTGTTTTGTTCACGGATGAGTGCCGTGCAACGCTCGATGGTCCTGATGGATGGAGTGGAGGATGGCTGGTTGATGGACACCCCACGCAAACACGGCTACAGCGCCAACAAGGAGGAGGTGGAGTAATGTTTTGGGCTGGAATCATGGGGAGAGAGATTGTCGGCCCCTTTAGGATCCCTGAAGGGGTAAAGATGAACTCCATAATGTATGTGGAGTTTCTCAAACAGCACTTCCTGCCATGGTTCAAGAAGAAGAACCG
This sequence comes from Phyllobates terribilis, assembly GCF_046119375.1. Lineage (NCBI taxonomy): Eukaryota > Metazoa > Chordata > Amphibia > Anura > Dendrobatidae > Phyllobates > Phyllobates terribilis. The sequence continues at coordinate 69,528,658 of NW_027362770.1, read as the reverse complement.
TGTATTCCACAGCAAGATCATTTTTATGCATGATAATGCACCATCTCATGCTGCACATAAAACATCTGCATCTCTGGCTGATATGGGCATAAAAGGGGACAAACTTATGGTCTGACCCCCATGCTCCCCTGACCTCTACCCCATTCAGAACCTCTGGAGCATCATCAAAAGGAGTGTCTATGATGGCGGGAGGCAGATCACATCTAAGCAACAGCTCTGGGAGGGTATTCTGTCCTCATGCAAAACAATTGAAGCGGAAACCATCCAAAACCTGACAAATTCAATGGACGAGAGAGTTCAGGAGCTCCTTTCGAACAAGGGGTCCTATGTGAAAATGTAACATCACCTAGAATAAAGTTTTGAGTTGAAAACTGTTTGATTTCAGTTTCTAATAACCTGCTAATGCTTATAATTTCAAAAATGTCCATTTTTTTGGTCTTTATTAAAATGAAAAGGTTGATCGAAAAGTTTGGGGGATCTAAGAGTGTGGCAACCCAGTAGTCAGGATTACTTCGAATTCTGACAATATGAGGGTCATGTTGCAGGTAGTGCAGCAAGAAGGCACTTATGTGTCTTGCGCATCTCGGAGCCCCAAAATTATTTTCCGGGCTAGATGCAGCTAAAAATTATTATTAATTTTAAATCTGGTGGAGCTTAGTATAGATGGCCTAATAGAATCAGTGCTGCACACTGCTACAAAGCCCAAATTATTTTCCAGCCAAGGTACAGATAAACATGATTAGTAATTTTAAATCTGGTGGAGCTTAGTATAGATGGTCTAATAGAATCAGTACTGCACACTGCTACAAAGCCCAAATTATTTTCCAGCCAAGATACAGATAAACATGATTAGTAATTTTAAATCTGGTGGAGCTTATTATAGATGGCCTAATAGAATCAGTGCTGCACACTGCTACAAAGCGCAAATTATTTTCCAGCCAAGATACAGATAAACATGATTAGTAATTTGAAAGCTTAAAACGGTTGGTGAGGTGATTTTAACCAATCATCAAGCTTTTACTCTCCCCAGGATGACACAGGGGTAGAAAAGTAGTTTCGGATCCATGATTTGTTCATCTTTATGAACTTGAGTCTGTCTACATTATCAGTGGAGAGCCGCGTGCGCTTATCTGTCAGCACACCACCAGCAGCGCTGAACACACGTTAAGACAGAACGCTGGCTGAGGGGCATGACAAGATCTCCAAGGCGTAAGTGGCTAGCTCCGGCCATTTATCCAGATTGGAAGCCCAAAAAGAGCAAGGGTCCAGTGACACAGTCATGGCTTCAATGTTTACTTGGAGATACTCCTGTACCATCGTCTCTAGGCGTTGACTATGTGTCAGACTTCTTGTCTCCTGTGGCCTTGCAAAGGATGGGCTAAAAAAGTGGTGAAATGATTCCGCAAAATTGATGTTACCAGCAGATACTGTGGTTCTGTTACGGTTTGAGTGCTGAACACTCGATGGTCCCACGGTTGGCAAGTAGGACCTGTGAGATTCACTACGTGCACCACTGGTGTTTTGTGGAAAAGCACATGTAAGATTCTGCAACAGTCTCTGCTGATACTCCTGCATGCGTGCATCCTTTTCCATGGCAGGAATAATTTCTGCAAATTTACTTTTGTACCGGGGATCTAACAGTGTGGCAACCCAGTAGTCAGGATTATTTCTAATTCTCACAATTCGAGGGTCATGTTGCAGGTAGTGCAGCAAGAAGGCACTCATGTGTGTTGCGCATCCAGGAGCACCAAGTCCCTGTTGTGTTGGTGGCGAGGTAACAATCATGCTTCCTTCCTCTGTCCTCTCCCCCCAACCTCGCACAACAGAAATGTGATCAAGGTCTCCCTCATCTGATGAGTCTTCCATCAGTTCGTCCTCCACTTCTTCCTGGGCTCCTGCACCTTCCTCACTAGTTTGGCTGCTACCATGCGCCCTGGTAAAACCATCTCCCCCACCCTCACATGCCTGCCGCCTTGGTGCTGCCGACCGTCTGGACCTTGCAGATGTTAGCCCTTCCGCATACAACTCCTCCTCCTCTACTTCCTCCACCTCCTCTTGTGCCACCACCTGACTCCGAATTCTGTTTAACATGTGCTCCAGCATGTAAATCACCGGAATAGTCATGCTGATAATGGCATCGTCAGCACTAAACATCTTCGTCGCCATTTCAAAACTGTGCAGAAGGGTGCATAGGTCCCTGATCTGAGACCACTCCTCCAGCGTGATTTGCCCCACCTCTGGATCTCGTTGGCCCAGGCTATACATCAGAACGTATTGCACCAGGGCTTGTCGGTGCTGCCACAGTTGCTGCAACATGTGCAGAGTTGAATTCCACCGGGTAGGCACATCGCATTTTAGCCGGTGAAGTGGCAGGCCCAGCGACTTCTGTAGAGATGTAAGTCGCTGAGCTGCGGGATGCGAACGGCGGAAGTGAGCACACAGCGACCGTGCCCTCTGCAGAAGGCCATCTAGTCCGGGATAGTGGGCTAAAAATTGCTGGACAACCAGGTTCAACACGTGAGCCATACAAGGCACGTGTGTGACATTGCCCCGGCGAAGGGCCACACCCAGGTTTGCAGCATTGTCGCACACGGCCTTCCCTGGTTTCAGGTCCAGTGGAGACAACCATTCATGAAATTGGTTCTCCAGAGCTGACCACAACTCCTCAGCTGTGTGACTCACATTTCCCAGACATTTCAAAGTAAAAACCGCCTGATGACGTTGAGCCCTACTGCCAGCATAGTAAGGAGGTGTGCAGGATCCCTTCTGCGCAGTTAGAAAGCTTGTGGCATGACCAGACAGGCTTTGGGTGCAGGTGGAGGACCGAGAGGAGGTTGAGGAGGCAGAAGCAGTGGAGGAACTTTGAGATAAAGACTTGGACAGCAGCCCCTTGTCCTGCTATCACCATAGTTACCCAGTGCCCAGTCAGCGACATGTAACGCCCCTGTCCATGCCTACTTGTCCAAGTGTCTGTGGTGAAATGCACCCTGTCACACACAGAGTTTCTCAAAGAAGCGGTGATGTTGTGTGCGACATGCTGGTGGAGCGCAGGCACAACTTTCTTTGAGAAGTAGTGCCGACTGGGCATCTGGTACTGGGGCACTGCGACGGACATAAGGTCTCGAAAATCCTCTGTGTCCACCAGGCGGAAAGGCAGCATTTCTGTAGCCAAGAGCTTGCAGATGGTGAAATTCAACCTCTTAGCTTTCTCATGGCTAGGAGGAAATGGTCTTTTACTTGTCCACATCTGAGGGACCGAGGGCTGGCTATTGTGCTTAGACGGGGTTGATAAGGGTGTCCCCGGCAAACTGCCGGTCTGTGAGGAAGATGCAGGCGGACATGTTAGGTTGCCTTGATCCAAAGGTGGTGCTATCGATGTCGGACAGCGCTCAACACCAGCTTGTGTTACCACCTCCAAAGAAAATGATGACCTGCCAATCACGCTGGCTGTTGTGGGTAAAGAGGTGGCAGGTCTGCGCCCCAAAACAGGTGTGACTGCTGTCCCCCCAGTCACAGAGGATGAAGAGGCCATGGATGCACAAGATATGGCAGACGGTGGTTGGCCCGGCCGGCTAGGCCGCATTGTAGCACACTCAGCTTCCCACTGCAACTTATGCTTCATGTCCATGTGCCGGTTCATGCATGAAGTACTCAAACTATGTATTTTTTGGCCTCTACTTAGCTTTTGCTGACAAATGTTACAGATAACACAAGTTGGGTCATCTTTATCGATCTGAAAAAATGCCCAGGCTATGCAAGGCTTAGCACCCATGTGACCTGAAGAGCCACCACGACTTGTGGTGAGAGGCAGAGTTGTGTTTGAGGATGCAGTTGTTGACGTGCTTCCAGTACTACGTCTCTGTCCAGGAAGGCGCAACCTGACCTCGTCGTCACTAGCATCCTCCTCCACCTCCTCTGCTGACCTTATCTCTTGGCTGACTGTGGGTTGACAGTAAGTGGGATCTCCAACCTCATCATCATCACCCTGTGCGTTATCACACCCGTCGTCCTCAGAGCCAACCTGTTCCTGCCCTGACAAAAAACTAAAGTTGTCGCTCCAATCAGGTATTTGAGTCTCATCATCGTCTTCCTCATTGTCTCCACCAACAGGAGTTACAGTTTGGGAATGAGGGTCTACATTATGGTCACAACCTTCTGTGTCTGGTCCTGGATCCGACTGGGCATCAGTGCAGATCATTTCCTCGTCTGGATTCACAGAAGCGCTGGAGTCGACCTCTGATTCCCAGGCTATAGTATGAGTAAACAGCTCTGCAGACTCAACCATCTGTTCTACCTCATACTCAGACGGGCAGCTGGAGATTTGGGAGCTGTGAGGAAGCAAATGCGATTGGGGTGACACCTTTGAGGACTGGAGTATTTGTGATGTTGAAGTTGATGTGGAGGAGAGCCCACTTAAAGGAACACTTGATATCCGTTGAAGCACCTGCTGTTTTTGTGCCTCATCTGGAATTTGTAGCGATTGGCGTGGCCGTAAGAAAGGGATCTTATCACATTGTCCGCTAAAAGAAGTAGACATTTTAGTTTGGCTGGAAGATGGTCTTTCTTCTGCAGATGTTACTGTTGCTTTAACACCTACCCCACGGACACAACCTTTTTTCCCCTTCCCAACACGCCTATTCCCCTTTCCACCAGCAGCAGGCCTTTTTCCACTCATTTTGGTGGTTAACTAATTCACAACTCTGGAGTTGTTTGCACAAAAAAACAATGGATGGGAACCGAGCAGAGCTGAGTGGCCAAACTGTGGTATTAGCCCAAAAGTATTGGCTGGGTTAGATGCAGAAAAAAAATATATTCAGTTTGCAACCTGATGGAGGTCAGTATAGATGGACTAATAGAGAAAGTCCCACACACTGCTAGAAGGCCAAATATTTTTTCAGAGCTAGATGCAGACAAAAAATTATTTTTAATTTGCAACCTGATGGAGGTCAGTATAGATGGACTAATAGAGAAAGTCCCACACACTGCTAGAAGGCCAAATATTTTTTCAGAGCTAGATGCAGACAAAAAATTATTTTGAATTTGCAACGTGATGGAGGTCAGTATAGATGGACTAATAGAACAAGTCCCACACACTGCTAGAAGGCCAAATATTTTTTCAGAGCTAGATGCAGAAAAAAATTATATTCAGTTTGCAACCTGATGGAGGACAGTATAGATGGACTAATAGAACAAGTCCCACACACTGCTAGAAGCCCAAATATTTTTTCAGAGCTAGATGCAGAAAAAAATTATATTCAATTTGCAACCTGATGGAGGTCAGTATAGATGGACTAATAGAATGATGCTATGCCCAAAAGATTTTACTTCACTAGGTGCAGTAAAAAAATTGGTATTCTATACACAGGTGGTATATCTTGCAACACAGATAGGCTACTCCACTGACTAACACACTCTGCAATAGGCCAAAAAGGATTAGCTTTGCTAGATTCAGCCAAATGCTGTGAAAAAAAACTTGCACAGCACTGGCACAGACCTGCCTGGCAAAAACTGATAGGAACTGATGTAACCTAGTCCTGAAAAGGACTGCAATTACAATTAGTCTTTACTCCCACAACCTATCTATTTAAGAGCACAGACCTGCCTGATAAAAGTCGTAGGAAATGCTGTAACCTAGTCCTTAAAAGGACTGCAATCACAACTATTCCCTACTCCCAAGCTATCTGTAGATTTGTGCGAAAATTGGCTTGAAATTAACAAGGTATAGCGCACACAGCAACAGCGGTGCCGTCTAACACACCGCTGCAGCAGTGAGAAAATGGTGGCGACGGGGAAAATGGCTTGGTCTTATAGGGCAAGGACATGTGACATACACTGCCAATGACACATGCCCTTGCTTGTGTGAAAAAAAGCACTTCGCTCCGTGTGTGCGCTGCTGATAGGCTGACAGATTGCACCTCCCCACTGTAAATGCGGGAAAGAGAAAAAAAAATGGAGATCTTCATTATTCCTGCAGAGATCCATCCCCTGCCCCTCCCCCCACCCCGCTGTACACTCAAACTGCGTATTAACATTAATTTTCATCATTACTGAGAAAAAATCCAGTTATGATTTTGGTGCACGAACAGTTATCGAACATAACCTCGAACAGCCGAATTTTTCTCAAATCGTTCGTGTTCGCCGAACGGCTCGAACACCGCCCAAAACAGCTCAAATTTGAGATTGGCGAACAGTTCGAGTCGAACAATGCTCATCTCTACTCTTGAACTGTATCATACACTGCAGTCTGCCACATACACAGCCTGCCTAGCACTGATTATATGCAGCTGGATTAGTCCTCAGAAGGACTGTTAGTTCGGATGGATATAGATATATGTTGTGCAATACCTATACTAACTATAAACAAGCAAATCTCTCCCTAGCTCAGCAGCACCTCTCCCTACACTGTCTGATTCCGGAGTGACTGTGACGAGCACAGCGGCGCCCGGTCTTATATACACCTGATGATGCTGTGCGGCCAGCCAATCACTGTAATGCCCACAACCAACATGGCTACGGCATTACAGTGCATGGCAGGCAATCCCTGCATGTTCATTGGCTCTGTAAAGAGCGCCAAACATGCAGGGAGCAGACCCGAGCTCCCGTCCGAGCAACCCGGAAATACTCGCCGGGCGCCGAGCTAGTCGAGCACAGTGATGCTCGAGCGAGTACCGAGCAGTGACAAGCACGTTCGCTCATCACTAGTAATAGGCAAAGATGGACGAAAAATTTGTTACACAACTTCTCCTGAATATGGCAATATCCCGTATGTGATCAGGCCCCAAAAATGAGAACAGTGCAAATTTGTCTTAAACAAATAGCGGATGCCATTTTGAATTTTCAGGGCCCCTGAGGTGCCAAAATAGCAAAAACCTCTCACTAATGAGCTCATTTTGGAAACTAATTGTTATGCACACGCCCGGGCTAAGCGGCGTGTGCGTGTGATTGGTAGTGATTCCACTGGACCGTGCCGGAGAGTGAATGCCTGGAGGGGCGTGACTAGGTATTCACCCGATCCGACCAGGGTCGCACGACGGCATACGACGCCAGTGCACCAAGGAGGAACCGAGCAGAGGGACCAGGTGCTACTCCAGGACAGACCCCGGACACGGCTGTTGACCCACACAGGGGAATACAGGAACAGGCTGGTAGGCTGGCACACAGACTGGTGGGTATAGGCAGGCACGACTGGTATGCAGGCAGGCGGGTATGCAGGCAGGGGGGTAAAGGCAAGCACAGCTAGAGTGCAGACAGGGAGGCACTAGCAGGTAGGAACACAGGCGGGATAGGACCCAGTACACACTGGGACTCAGGAACAATACAGGCAAAGGGGTACAGGCAAGCACGGCTAGAGTGCAGACAAGGCTGAGCAGGGAGGACAGGGCTCTGTACACACGGAACAGACAGGAAGGGAAAGGCAGAGCCAGACACCCACAGGGTACTTGCAGTGAAGTAGCGAGTGGACCACAAACTCACAAACGGGAGTACAGAGACAACAGGCAGGAGTTAGGTACGAGTTCAGACTCTGCAGAAAAAGGAAGGGAACGGACATAGAGGCAAAACAGGTAAAGGATAGGAGAGAGTTCAGACTGGAACTGAGTGTACGGAGGAGACCGACACTGCAGCGGGATACAGGAGCGGGTCTGGGAATACTGCCCCCAGAGAGGCAGGACGAACAGGCAAGGAGCGTGTTCAGACAGGACAGACAAGATACAGGAGCGGGTCTAGGTAATCGGCCCCTAGAAGGCGGGAGGAACAGGCTAGGAGAGTGTTCAGACAGGACAGACAAGATACAGGAGCGGGTCTAGGTAATCGGCCCCTAGAAGGCGGGAGGAACAGGCTAGGAGCATGTTCAGACAGGACAGACAAGAGAACACAGAAAGGACTTAGTTCAGACACGGGAACTAATACCGAAAAGCAGGAGACATACAGGACTCAGTTCAGACACGGGAGCTGATACCGCAAAGCAGGAGACATACAGGACTAAGTTCAGACAGGCCTGGAAATACAGCCTCCAGGAAAGGCAGACAAGGAAACAAAGAACGGGACCTGGCACCTACAGAGTGCAAGCACACACTGAAGGAAACACTATGCTCAGGCAGGGATAGAAGGGAGCTGCTGAGCTATATACCAAGTGACAGACAGCAATAGGCTGAGGACGCACAAGGGGTGTGACCCACAGCAGGTACAAAAGGCAGGAAGTGATCGGGCGCCGCCCTTAAGCAGCAGAAACAGACACAAACAGACAGCATGGAGGGAAGCCAGAGAGACATTCTGGACAGGAGATCAAGTGCGCCCTCTTGCACAGTGGGAGATGGACCACCATGCAAGGACGCCGCCAGGTATGTTACACTAATCCAGTCAAGAAAATTTACCTTGGGCAGTGATGAGCATTTTTAACCCACAAGTGATTGACAAAATTTTATACGTTTCGGCTGTAAAAATAAAAAAATATGTTTTTGCCATTAAAATATTGCTTTAACCTCAAATGTTTCATTCTTGCAAGAGGGAATAGGAGAAAATGGACACCACAATTTGTTGAGCAATTTCTCTTGTACACCAAGATTCACACATAAATGGCTACATACTATTTTTTGGCCTTACAGCAGGACTTGGATGGGAAGGAGCTCTGTTTGACTTTTGGAGCACAATTTTGGCTGGAATATAGTGCTGATGCCATGATGCAATTGCAGAGTTAATGAGGTACCAAAACAACATAACTACCCACAATTGACCCTGTTTTGGACACGCAGGTGCTACAAAAAAATGTATAACATTAGTACGCAAAAATGAAAAATTGCATTTTTTTCACAAAATGTTGATCTAGCCTAAAATATTTCATTTTCACAGGGGTAATAGGAGAACTTGGACCCCATAATTTCTTATGCAGTTTCTCCTAAATGTGGCAAAATCCTATATTGGGTAAAAGAAATTGCTGTTTAGGCATGCAGCAGAGTTCAGAATAGAACAAGAGTACAAATTTGGCTGTTACAAATTGCTAAATCCCCGAGGTGCTGAAACAAATTACCTTATTTATTATTTATTATTGGCCAGTGAAAATGAAAATGTATATGTTTACCAGGAAACTGTTACTTCAGTCTCGAATTTTTAATTTTCTCAAGAGATAATAGGAGAAAGTGAACCCTACAATTTGTTATACAATTTATTCTGAACACAGTGATGATCATATAATATCATAATTTGCTATTTTCTACTTTTTGGTCTTACAGCAGAGCTTTGATGGGAAGGAGTATTATTTGACTCTTGGAGTACGATTTTGGGTGGAATAGATTACTGATGTCATGTCCTTATAAATAATGACATTTTAAAAACTATACCAATCAAGGAGTTCGTCTATAGGTGTAGTGAGTATTTTGACTCTCACTACAAATGCCTCAAAGAATTTTATAACAGTAAGCTGTAGAAATAAAAAAAAATACATTTGTACCACTAAAATGTTATGTTAGCTACAAATCTTTCATTTTCACAAGGGTTAATGGATAAAAATTGACCCCCAATTTGTTGTGCAATTTCTCCTGAATGTGGTTGGAACCTACTACTGTTTGTCCACACAGCAGGGCTCGGAAGGGAAGGAGCGCTATCTTTTGGAGCGCAGATTTTTCTGGAATAGAAAACAGGCACCATTTGCAGAGCATCCTAAATGCCAAATCAGCAGAAAAAAACAAAAGTGACCTCATTTTGGAAATCGCACCCCTCTATAAATTGATTTATTGATGCAGCATATTTTGGTTTCACCTGTGTTTTTCAGAAAAATGAATAGACTGAATGTTGCATAGTGAAAATTGCAAATATGCCAGCTTAATGCTCAAACATTTATTTATTTATTTTACACACTTATATAACTCCATAGTGCTTTACAGGCACTGTCCCCATTGGGGCTCACAATCTACATTCCCTATCAGTATGTCATTGGAGTGTGGGATGAAACCAGAGAACTTGGAGGAAACCCACACAAACACGGGGAGAATATACCAACTCCTTGCAGATGTCATTGGTGGGATTTGAACCCAGGACTCCAGCAGCAAGGTTGCAGTGCTAACCACTGAGCCACCGTGCCACCCTAAACATTCTGCCCAGCTTGTGCTTATGGAGAAATGCAGTACAGTAATGCAAAACATGTTTGCTCAGTGGTGGGTAGAAAGGTTTTTGGGTGCCTTGTCACTATTTCAGTGCCTTTGTCCTACCAGTAACGTGGAAATCCCATATTTATTGGTTGACAGAAGATGGATCTGAGTAGAAGAATATTTTTGTGGGTTTATTTTAAGTTATTGGCAACATTTTGGGGTACATAACATTTTTTGATGACTTTCAGCATAAGGCTCAGTTCACATTTATGCTGTGCTGTACACTAATCACTCAAACCAGGGTTTCTGTCTAAATCCCAAAAATTGTAAATGAGACTAAACTCCAGATGAAACCACTCACTATAATTAGACAGACTGAGTTACTATGCAATTAGCCTCTGTTCCGGTGGTGTCCCATCTTTTTAGGCATGCAAAAAAATGTGGTTGATCATACTTCTTGTGCTTCAAAGATGTAAAAAAATGATGGAGTACTGCCTGAACAGAGGCCAGATGGAGTCCAATGTGATTCCATCTGCCTCATTAGCCTGAGTTTCCTCTGAATCACACTTTTGGGGGCATTTTTACAGAAACTCAGAAATAAGTGCTTAGCGTAGAGTGCAGGATAAAGTTGAACAGAGCCTTAGGACTCATGCAGACGTCTGTGTAACTTGATCTGACACCATCATAGGCATATATGAGGCTGTCCAGTGCGGGTTGGGAGACCAAACATTGCTGGTCATGCTTAGACAGAGTTGCACAGATGGCTACATGAGTTCCTATACTGATTTTTGGGAGGCAGAATGAGAAAATAAACAGAAAGTCAAGAATTGTTTTTATGTTATTACATTTGTTATGCTGTTCACTTTGCAGTATAAGTAATAAGGTCTTTTCTCTTTAGGTCAGTACGAGTCCAGTGATACCAGATTTATATATCTTTTTGTTTGTTTACTTTTACACATTAAAAAAAATACCATATTTTGAGACCCATAACTTTTTTCATCTTTCCGCTGACAAAGCTGCATGAGGGCTTGTTTTTTGGGGATGAAATGATGTTTTTAGCTATGCCATTTTTATTTTATTTTTACATCCAACTTTTTGATCTCTTATTCCATTTTTTGTGCATCAGTATGATGAAAAAGCAACATTTGTGACGTTTTTTTATTTATTTTTTTACGGTATTCACTATACAGTATAAATAATGTGACAGTTTTATATGAAAGAGGGATATACGTCACTCTGTTATGATTCTGGGTGCTTGGATAGGAGAGCACACTATAAGTAAAGCATAAAATAGGAATCCGTGCCCATTGTAAGGTTGCAGCTGGACAGGTCATGGACGGGAGGTATGTGTCCCCAAGGTGCCAAGCTTCGGTGATGTAGGACCCGGAGAAGCAGGCTCCAGCACACATAGTGCTGAGAGGTAGTTAATGGGCCTGGATTATAGGGTTTTCGAGCAGCTGAAAGAGCAGGGGGGGGATCAGCTGCTCACTTATCTCCAGTCCAGGTTTTGGAAGGCTTGATTTAAGACAGCTGCGCCTGTCTCAGTCTGGCTGTGTGTTGTGTAAGGTGAGCAGGCCTTGCATGTGCTGCCCAGAGTCTGCTGGAGGCAGAGTAAAGCACCTCCATTTAAACGGCTGAGGCTGTGCTGTATGGACTTGTTATTTTGAGCTTTGTTCTGTTATACCTTTTTATGCCAGAAAGAGACTGTTATGTTTCGTTTTCCTGGCTGGTTTATTGATATTTAATAAACCACTAGTTTGTTTTGGAACGTGAGGACTGCATTCCTATGTGAACTTGCGTCTACCTGAGAGCTGATCCTTTACACCATCTTCAGGGCTGTTTCCCATTTTCTTTTTTGCGCTACTATCTATCTCATTGCCTAACTTACTTCTTCATCAGCAATCCGTATGAGGAAAGTCTTATTGTTTGACCGAAACGTTACGTTAGTTGGATTGTGGTTCTAATAAAAATATATTCTTTGCATTGCACATTTGGAGTGCCAGATTTTTATTTAATGTAACAATTTTATAATTTGAATTGTTCCAGACCCAGCAATAACAATTGTCTTTTTTTTTGTTGTTTATATTTGCATAAACCTACATTATTAGTGGCGGAACATTTTGACTTTTTTTTTTACATTTTGTATATATTTCTTAATTTCAAGGGGACTTGATTATTTTACATATTGATTGCGGATACCATGCACTGTAGAGCTCATGTACCCCCACATGGTACCAATTAAAACTTCAACTCATCCCACAAAAATAAACCACTACTCAGATCTGTCATCTAGGAATGGAAAAATAGAGGTTTTCCATGTCACTAGTAGCTCAAGGGCACTAGAAAAACAACACGACTCCCAAAAAACAATCCATGTAAAATCTGTAGTAGTGGGGAAGGACGTAGCCTTCCTTTGGCACTGAAAGTGTTAAAGGAGAATGTTCCTGTGGCGCCCCTGAGGGTTCGGTCACCACAGAGGTATTGCATCTCACCCAGAGGTGTGGTGCCTCACTCTCAGATAAGAAAGGAGTACAGCCCGGGACCCTAACACCTGCATCCAACACTACACTACTCCAGACCAGCTGGAAGGGCAAGATGTGTCGCGCTTCCTGCTGAGCCCTGTCCCTGGCTGGAGTGGGGGGAACCAAAGAAGGGGGAACCATGTAGTGGGTGTGGGTGGAGGACGTAGATCAGGGGAGCATTGAAAGGAGTGATATAAAAAGAGGGTGGAACCATCTAGAAGCAGACAGTTCTTCAGTGAGAGGAAGAGTTGGGAGCAGGAGCTCTGTAGGAGGGCCTGAGGAGAGGCCCAGGACTGAAGAGAGAGAGCGAGGAGCAGGGAAGGCTCCAGGAACGAGGAGGGGACCCCATGGGTACAGGCAGTGCTGGAAGCCACCTGTACGCCCGAATCTGCCAGGTGGTGAAGGGGTCAGGTCGCACAAAGGGAACCGGTCCCTAAACTAGCAGAGTTCTTCAAGTCTCAACTAGGAAACCAGAGATCTGTAGTATTTCAGTTACTGCAGCCACAATCCACATCAGTCTCACCAAGAAGGTAGCCATAGAGGACCCAGGGGACAGAGAAGACGTCGCCCAACAAGGTCCGCGGTCACTGGATTGGGACACAAGGTGTGAGGTGCAGGGAGACGGCCAGAAGGAACACACAGAAGGGGGTCCCGCTATGTACTCTGGAGGTACCTGAGGGTTGGCTGAACCCCTGCCTGGTGAAAGCAGCGTGACGTGGGAGGCTGTAAGCTGAACAGTGCAACCTAAGGAACTTTACAACTGTGAGTAAAACCCTGAAGACTGCACCCCTCCGTCTCTGTGAAATTGTTGCTGCGCCATCACCCCCTGCACTACACAGCAACATCCCTAACAACTCAGCACTGCCCTGGAGCTAAGCTCTACCTGTGGAGAGCTAAACCAACTCTGCTGCATTTACACCAGCTCCAGAGGACCTGCTCCGCAGCGGCGGTTCCATATAGCCGCATGCCACGGGTGGCGTCACGAACTCTATACAAGAACTATAAATCCCCTGTAAATATCCCCTTTTGATTGACCACCCTGGGTCATGGACCGGGTCACCGCCACTGTGACATCTCCCCTAGCGACGACCGGCCCGGCACTGAGTACCCCACGGCGCGTCATTCCCATAGTTAGATCTCTCTGAGCTGCCATTTGGTCCAGTTAAGGGGTTAGCTGTGATAATCCAGCTAGTAGAGTAGAGGGGGAACTTAGTGCCATGATCAAGCATAAAGTGTGTATAAAGCTTGTCCCTGATATATTTCCTTGTTGGACTGTAGAACTTGTAATCAGCCACAAGATGCCACTGTCAGGCGCAACTGTTAGTGAGAGCCTTCTACCAGAATGACAGTGAGGAATTAACTGCTGCAGGGGGCGGGGCATCCTAGGTAACGTCTGGGAAATTTTCCAGAAAGTGTCAGTTGAAGTCCTGTCAGAGTTGTGACAGGAAGTTTTACAGGTGGACAGCCAGGGAAATTGGCTGCTAGGGTAGACGAGGGCTCCCTACCCTCAGACAGTGGATCAACAGTGTAAATATCTCCTCAGGCAGGAGTATCATTAGCCGGCCGGAGAAACTCGATGGAGGTATTGAGGACCTGGGGCACGTCTAGTCTGCAGGTAGCAGAGGAAGATAGGACTCCAGGCTAAGTTGTGAGGGAGATATTGGATCTGGATACACTGTCATTGGTGAGGAAAATTCTCTTCAGCTAGAGAATAGAGTTAGAGAGACGCTTCACCAAAAGAGGGCACCAGGGCTGAAGATGTTTCTAGCACCTGTATGGAAGGTGAAAACCTGTTGGGCCTTATCCAATGTACCTGACTGTAAATACTGTATATACTCCTCTCCCCCAGTTATGGTTAAGAACTTTGTGTCCTCTGAATTTATTGCTGCCCTGGTCCCAGAAGAGAAATGCCTGGAGACGGCCGTAATCGGATGGTTTGAAGTAAGTGAAGAATGTCACATACCCAGCCACACATCAGAGGGAGGACACATATTGTCTGTAGGGTGTCAAAGCAAGCAGGGGCTACAACTCGCCCATGACTACCTCGCTGGGGCACCTTATAAATCCACGCTCACAAAGCCAAATGTCCCCTTCTGAGCCTTGTTCAAAGCACAGTTAACGTTGACACGTATTGCATAGCTACAGAGGGGAGATCTCAATTCAAGGGGTTCTCCAGGACTTAATGATTGAAAAGTCATCAATGTAAGATGAGTTGGAACTGAGTGATGTACGGGCAGAACACAAGAGCCACAGGAAGTAGATTGCTCAGTGGCCACAGACAAGTTGTCATGTAGTGACAAGAGACTGTGGGCACCTACCCAATCCCTCAAACTAGGGGCGCTCTAGGCTATCCCTGTCCCCCGCATTACCCCAGATGGTGGAGATGCCGGGGTCTTGTATCTTGCTATGCTCCTAGATTACCCTTATCTGTTTAACCCACCCAGGGAGGTGTGAGGCCAAAGTGTATAGGTAAACAGACAGGGATAAAAGAAAACTGCAATCATGGGAGGAGGAGGAATAGAAAGAAAAATAAACAAATGGGAGAGGATAAGGATAAACATGCAAATCAACTCCATGCAGCAATCTCCAGAAAAACTCTCCAACCACCTACTCCAAACACTGAACTTTCTCCTTCAACTCCAAACAAGCAAGGAGGAGGGTTCTTATACCTGCTGGAAGTCACATACTCAGAACAACTGATAAAACTCAAGACAAAGAACTCCAGGAGTCCAACTAAGCCGTTTAACCCTTGCAGCACCAGAGCAAAGAAAGTCAGAACTGCTAATAGGACGGTGAAGCCATTCTAACTACTGCAGGTGTATGTGTCACCAGATGCTGCAATCATAGAATCATAGAATCATAGAATGGTAGAGTTGGAAGGGACCTCCTGGGTCATCTGGTCCAACCCCCTGCTCAAAGCAGGATTCACTAGATCATCTCAGACAGATGTCTGTCCAGCCTCTGTTTGAAGACGTCCATTGAAGGGGAACTCACCACCTCTCGTGGCAGCCTGTTCCACTCATTAATCACCCTAACTGTCAAAAAGTTTTTTCTAATATCTAATCTGTGTCTCCTCCCATTTAGTTTCATCCCATTGCTTCTAGTCTTTCCTTGTGCAAATGAGAATAAAGATGATCCTTCTACAATGTGACAGCCCTTGACATATTTGTAGACAGCTATTAAGTCTCCTCTCAGTCTTCTTTTTTGCAAGCTAAACATTCCCAAATCCTGCAACCGTTCCTCATAGGACATGGTTTGCAGACCAGTCACCATTCTGGTCGCTCTTCTCTGAACTTGCTCCAGTTTGTCTATGTCTTTTTTTAAATGTGGTGCCCAAAACTGTACACAGTATTCCAGATGAGGTCTGACCAAAGAGGAGTAAAGACCGATAATGACTTCACGTGATCTAGACTGTATGCTTCTGTTAATACATCCCAGAATTGTATTTGCCTTTTTTGCTGCTGCATCACACTGTTGACTCATGTTCAGTCTATGATCTATTAGTATACCTAAGTCTTTTTCACATGTACTGTTGCTTAGCTCTATTCCTCCCATTCTGTATATGCTTTTTTCATTTTTATTGCCCAGATGTAGTACTTTGCATTTTTCCCTGTTAAAAACCATTCTGTTGGTTGCTGCCCACTGCTCCAGTTTATTTAGGTCTTTTTGAATCCTCTCTCTCTCTTCTCTAGTATTAGCTATCCCTCCTAGCTTTGTGTCATCAGCAAATTTAATCAGTTTACCCTCAATTCCTTCATCTAAATCATTGATAAAGATGTTGAACAATACAGGTCCCAGGACGGAGCCCTGTGGTACCCCACTTGAGACATTCATCCAGCTGGATGTGAAGCCATTTACAACCACCCTTTGAGTCCGATCACTAAGCCAGTTATGAATCCACCTAACAGTTGCCTGGTCCATTGCATACTTGGTCATTTTTTCAATAAGGATGGTGTGAGATACTTTGTCAAATGCTTTGCTGAAGTCAAGATATACTATATCTACAGCATTTCCCTGATCCACCCAGTCAGTGATTCTGTCATAGAAGGAAATTAAGTTAGTCTGACATGACTTGTTAGTTACAAACCCATGCTGACTCTGGTTAATCACTTCATTCTTATCCATGTACTTACATACATGTTGTTTAATAATTTGTTCAAAGATCTTTCCTGGTATAGAAGTCAGACTCACCGGCCTATAGTTCCCTGGGTCCACCTTCTTCCCCTTTTTGAAGATAGGAACAACATTTGCTCTTCTCCAGTCTTCTGGGACTTCTCCTGTTCTCCAAGAATTTTCAAAGATTATGGAGAGTGGTTCTAAAATTTCTTCTACGATCTCCTTCAGTACTCTGGGGTGTAATTCATCTGGACCTGGAGACTTGAACTCATTTATGTTAGCTAAATATTCCCTCACAATCTTTCTGTTTACACATAACTTGGATTCCTCTATTCCTTTAAAAGGACAGTGAAGATCAGTTGATGTTACATTTTCTTTCTGAGAGAAAACAGATGCAAAATAGGAATTAAAAAGTTCGGCCTTCTCAACATCCTCTCTTACCATTTCTCCATTTTCATCCTGTAAAAATCCTATAGCATCTTTGACTTTTCTTTTACTTTTGACATACCCCCAAAATCCTTTTTTATTGCTTTTGACATCTCTTGCAAGCCTTAATTCATTGTCAGCTTTAGCTAACCTGATACGTGCCCTGCAGGATCTGCAGACTGCATTATAATCTTCTTTAGATATGCCTCCCTCTTTCCATTTAATAAACATTTCTTTCTTTCTTTTTAGCATGTGTTTAAGTTCTGTGTTCATCCATCCTGGTTTCCTTAAATGCTTCCCATTCTTCCTACTTTTCGGGATTGTTAACGATTGTGCTTTGAGATTCTCATTTTTAAAAATTTCCCATCCTTCCTGGACATTTTTGTCCTTAAGGACATCCAGCCATTGGATCCCTCCTATTCTCTTTCTGAGTCTCTTAAAATCTGCCTTTCTAAAATCTAACCTTGAAGTCTGAGTCTTCACATGTCTTCCTCCTCTAGTTATCCAAAATTCTATAATAGCATGATCGCTGCCTCCTAGGGTCCCAGCCACCTTTACCTCCTCAACCATTTCCTCCCTGTTTATAAGGATTAGATCCAAAGTAGCAGATCCCCTTGTTTTCTCCCCTACCTTTTGGAAGATAAAGTTGTCAGCAAGAGAGGATAAGAATTTGCTTGACCTGTTAGTTTTACTTGAGAGAGATTCCCAACAAATGTCTGGATAGTTGAAATCTCCCATGACCACTACGTCATATTTTTTGGAGAACTTGGTCATTTGATACATAAAGAGTTCATCCATATCTTCAGCTTGCCCAGGTGGCCTGTAGTAAATGCCTACAATGGTGTCCTTTCCGTTGTTCTCTCCTTGTATTCTTACCCAAACAGTTTCCACAGAACTCCCAGTCTCTGAAGCTTCAATCTCTGTGCAGATATACGCTTTTCTAACATACAATGCAACACCTCCTCCTCGTTTATCAAGTCTGTTTCTTGCAAATAAGTTGTATCCTTTTAGCCTTTTATTCCAATCATGTGTATCGTCCCACCAAGTTTCAGTGATTCCAATGACATCATATTCCTTTTCCTGCATTAGTAGTTCCAATTCTCCTTGTTTGTTGCCCATGCTTTGTGCATTTGTATAAAAACATTTTAGTTTGTGATTGGTTTCTCTTCCTCCCATATTTTTATTATTTAAATTGTTTTGTCTTTGTTCTTCCTTTCCACTTCCAGTAGCAGAGATCTCAATAGTATTTGTCAGCTGTATGGCTTTTTCTGGCCTTTTGCTTCCCTTCCCACATTGTTCTAGTTTAAAGCTCTTCTGATGAGTGTAGCAAGGCGACTTCCAAATACATGTTTTCCAGTCTTCGTAAGGTGCACCCCATCTCTAGCAAGTAGTCCATCGTATAGGTAATTCATTCCGTGATCCAGAAATCCAAATCCTTGTTGACGGCACCATCGACGTAGCCAGTTGTTCACCTGTAGAATCTTATTCCACCTCATTGTTCCATGGCCATCCACTGGGAGGATGGATGAGAAGACCACCTGCGCTCCCAATTCTTTCACTTTCTTGCCTAAGTCTTCAAAGTCACTGCAGATGGTTTCCAGGTCCTTTCTTGCGGTGTCATTTGTCCCCACATGTATTAGCAGGAATGGGTAGTGATCTGTAGGTCTGAAGAGTCTTGATATCCTGTCAGACACATCTTTAATTTTTGCTCCTGGAAGACAGCACATTTCTCTTGAGGTTATGTCTGGTCTGCAGATAGCGGCCTCTGTTCCTCTTAACAGGGAATCCCCCATGACCACCACTCTCCGTTTTTTCTTCACAACATTCTTTTTTCTCCATCCAGGAGGATTCTGAGGGCTTACAAGGTTATTCATTGCTGGCAAAGTCTTATCTTGCTGTATTTCTTCATGGTGCTCCTGCGAGAGAGCCTGGTACTGGTTCCTGAGCAGTATGGGTGCTGACTGCCTCTCGATCCTCCTGCTTCGGTGGGTCACATGCTTCCATTCCTCTGTTTCGTCAGGTGCAGTTCGAATTTCTTCTCTTTCTGAATCATGAAGAGATAATTCTGCTCTGTCTAAGAACTCTTCACCTTCCTTAATGATTTTCAAGGTAGTTAACCTCTCTTCTAGATTTCGCAACTTTTCCTCCAACAGGGACACAAGCTTGCATTTCTGGCATGTGAAGTTTGGCTTTTCCACTGGCAAGTCTGTGAACATGTAGCAGGATATGCAGCTCACCAAATGGCTCCTGGACTCTTCCATGTTCTTATTGTTAATGTTCCCAAAATGCAGTGGGAATATGCAAATTATCTCCTCAGGACTCCTCCCCTGTTGACCTCACTATGTCACGGTATCCCTGTGCACTTTTTCTCCAATTGAAATGAATGTACCTCAGTAGTTGGCAGTGGTCACTAAACAATGCACAGTGCTGCTGTGTTCTGCAACAGTACATTGTTCCAGCGTCCTACGGAACAATAGTGTCCCAGTGATACTTGTGCCAGATATTGCTCATAATATTATTAGTTCCCCCATGTGCTCGCTAAAATAATATTAGCAGAATGTAATAGAGCGCCCAGATAGAGTGCCTATTAGTGATGAGCGAGCACTAAAATGCTCGGGTGCTCATTGCTCAGGTTGAGCAAATCGTAATGCTTGGGTGCTCGACCCGAATAACGAGCCCAATGTCAGTCAATAGGAAACTCAAGCATTTTTCCGGCGGCCTCCCCTGGAAGTCTACAGGGGGCCTAAAAATTGCCCAAATTGAAGGGAACAGTGTTCAAATGACATGGGAATAACATGGGGAAGACACCTGGAAGCATCTCTGACTCCCTGGTAACTGCTGTGAACAATGTTATCAGAGTATTACGCCACTTTTATGGACTCACAATAAAACATACAAAAACAAAACCAAAATGGATTTTCCTGGAAAAAACGTTAAGGAACATTGTTTCCAGGGTAATGACTTGCATATAAGGCAAAATAAATAACCCCCCCCTAAAATGCTCCTCCAGACCCTGGGCTATGTTCACATGTAGCGTTTTTGATGCATTTTTGCACTTTTGCATTGCTTTCAACGGTGAAAAATAGATTCACCAGTAAATGTAATTTTAACATTTTACTACCTTATCTGGCCTTGTGGTGTGTCAGACATGATCAGACACATCCATACAGTGCTGAAATTACATGGGTACTGCATGGGGAAGACCCCTGGAAGTATCTCTGACTCCCAGGTCACTGCCTAAAACCGTGGTTATCAGACGTGATCAAATATTAATGCGGTAATAATACAGACATTTTTGGCAACATAACAAATATTAAACTCCGTTTTAAAATGGGCAAGGCGCGTGGCAAGGGACAGGGAAGTGGAAGTAATGATGATGCTGATTGTGCACGCAGAGGCCGAGGCCATGGGCAAGATGAAACTGTGCCTGCTGAGGAAGCACAACAAGCAGCCACATCATGTCAACCTAGCTTCCTGTCCCACTTTCTAGGGCGCTGCGGAATACCACTCTTGAAACCTAACCAGTGTCAAAAGGTTATTGGTTGGATAGCAGATAAATAAATAATGCTTCCAGTCAGTTTGCAACCAACACCACCCTGCCTTCCACACTGTCAAGTCTCAGTAGCTGTGAGTCTGGACCATTATTATTATTTATTATTAGAGCACCTTACATGTGAAAAAGGGGTATACATAGCAAAAACAATTACAATAATCTCGAACAAAAATGGGACAGCGACTGGTACAGGAGGAGAGAGTACCCTGCCTGTGAAGGCTCACAGTCTACAAGGGATGGGCGAGAATACAGTAGGTGAGGGTAGAGCTGGTCGTGCAGCGGCATGGTGGAGTGAGTGTTACTGCAGGTTGTACGCTTGTCAGAAGAGGTGGGTCTTCAGATTCATTTTGAAGGTTTCAACAGTAGGCGAGGTTCTGATATGTTGGGGTAGAGAGTTCCAAGGTAGGGGAGATGCACGGGAGAAATCTTGTATGCGATTGTGGGAAGAATAGATAAGTGTCACGCTGGGTATGTGGAGAATCCAGTGTATAACAACAGGAAAAAGGAAGGGTGCCCAACAAGTGGGGAAAGGGGCAGTGGACACCCCTAAACAGCTTAAATGACAAACCTTGACTCCCCTATGGACCATATATAGGTTCTGCACCTATCGCCTAGCAGGAAACCTGGCCCTAGATGACCCTAAAGCTAGGCCCTAGGTGGGGAGGGGTGAGCACTAGTCAGCCCCACTGCAAACTAAAATACACACAAGGGAAACAAACAAGGGAATACACTTATCTTAAAGATGACACCGGGGAAAACAAGGCAACAACTCACGAAGCAACTCCAAGAAAATTCTAGCTGACTACTAGAATTCCAAGCCTGAATAGATAAAAGCAGTCTATCACCAGACACTCTCTGGAGAAACTGAGTGTATATAACGATACTGCAAGGGTCTGGTAATATGCAGCAGAAGATAAGGAATCGGATCATCGCTGGGTCCTAATGGTATAATCCCCAAGCAAGGTGAGGATCACCGCTGGGTCCTAGAAAGAGAGGGATCATGAAAGGATCAGGAAGATGTTTGCAAGGCCAAACGCAGCGACCTTCTAAAGCTGGACCCCGTATGGCTGCCTGTCAAACCTGACACACCCGTGACAATAAGAGAGGAGTAGATAAGAAGATCTTGTGAGGATCGGAGGTATGTTCCAGGAGAGAAGGTCACAGATGTATGGAGGAGAAAGGTTGTGGATGGCTTTGTATGCCGAGGCTAGTGTTTTGAATTGGAGTCTCTGGGCAATGTGGAGCCAGTGAAGGGATTGACAGAGAAGCGAGACCGAGGAATAGCGGGGGAACAAGTGGATTCGTTGGACAGCAGAGTTTAGAATAGATTGGAGGTGTTATGATAGGCTACAAGCACTAAGGAAAGACAGGAGATCTGTCCCTACAATAGAACTAAGCTAGATCCCTACGATGTAAAGGGGAACCTGATCCTGCGATCAGACCCGCTAAAGTCCTCAGCTAGCCTGAACGAAGACCTATAGATGTGAGGGAGGGATCCCTACAAGAACTAGGGACTGGGAGAAAGATGGACACCTCCTAGCAGAAATTGTAGCAGTAAAAAGACAAACAAACAACATAGAACATAAAGGTCAAAAGACCTAGCTAAACTGACTGAGAAAGGTTACAAAACACCTGGCTAGCTTAAGAGTAGAAATTACAATGAAGTCCAGCATGGCCAGAAGGGCGGAGCAGGATTAAATAGGCAAAAAAGATCATGTGACCAGCAAAATAGAAAAAACCTAACAGGAGAGTTCTAACAGTACCCCCTCTTCTATGAGGATCCTCCGGATCCCCTAGGCCCAGGCTTATCAGGAAACCTCTTGTGAAACGCTCTGACAAGTCTGGAAGCAGAAACATCATCCGCCCTCACCCATGAGTTATCCTCGGGACCGAAACCCTTCCAAGCGACGACATACTGCAAACTCCCCCTATACCGTCTAGAATTAAGGATGCGGGAAATTTCATATTCCCCGTTCTCCACCACTGGAGGAACAGTGGCAGTGGCGTCTCTATCTGATACATCAGCTTTTTTCAATAGAGAAACATGAAACACCGGATTAATCTTCCAGGAGGTAGGAACCTCCAACCAAACAGCAGATTGGTTAACTACCTGAAGCACCTTAAAAGGCCCTACAAACTTGGGACCCAATTTTTTAGAAGGAATCCTCAACCGCAGATTCTTAGAGGACAACTAAACCATGTCACCAACCGTAAACAAAACCTCTTGACGTTTCCTGTCAAAGTACCTCTTAGATTTTTTGTTAGCCTCCTGAAGATTACCACGCTCATCCGTCCAAACTCTCTCCAAATCACCGGAAAAACTCTCCTCCTCAGGCAGAGCCGATACCAATTTGGAGAATGACCCAAAAGACGGATGTCTCCCAGAACAACAAAAAAAAGGCGAACACCCAGCAGAAGAGGGTGTATGGTTGTTAAGAGCAAATTCAGCAAGCGGCAGAAACTCAGACCACCCCTCTTGATTGTCTGCCACAAAACAACGCAAGAACTGCTCAACATCCTGATTCTTCCTTTCTGTCTGGCCATTAGACTCAGGATGATATCCAGATGAAAACGACAAATGAACTCCCAACCTGTCACAAAAGGCACGCCAAAAACGAGCCACGAACTGAGGTCCCCTATCAGAAACAATGTCAGTAGAAACACCATGAAGTCTGACAATTTCCTTGACAAAGGCCTTAGCGAGTGTCTTAGCGCAGGGCAGTTTGATGAAGGAAACCAAGTGACACATCTTGCTAAAACGGTCCACGACCACCCAGATGACCGTGAAACCCTCAGAGGAGGGAATGTCAGTAATAAAGTCCATAGCCAGATGTGTCCAAGGTGCACTAGGAACCTCCAGAGGGTAAAGCAACCCCGCAGCAGGAGTATGAGAAGACTTAGATCTAGCACACACAGTACATTGACGCACCCACTTAATGACTTCCTTCTGCCATCCAGGCCACCAAAAACTGCGACCCACAAGTCTCTTGGTCTCAGAAATTCCTGGATGACCTGCCAACCGAGACTCATGACACTCAACAAACAAATCTCTCCTAAAGGTCCTAGGCACAAACAACCTCCCATGGGGAGTGTTAGATGGAGCATTCTCCTGTGCTTTAAGAATCTTATCTTCCAAAACGGAGTCCAATGCGGCAATCACAACACCTTCTTGTAAAATGCTCTCCTCCTCCTCAGCACCGACCATGGGAGAAAAGCTGCGAGACAACTCATCAGCTTTAACATTCTTGGTACCCGGGATGTAAGTAACGGAAAAATTAAACCGCGAAAAAAAAAGTGCCCACCTAGCCTGACGGGCATTCAAGCGCTTGGCAGCATCAAGATATATCAGATTTTTATGATCAGTGAAAACCTGAATGGGAAATTCAGCACCTTCCAAGAGATGACGCCAGTGTTCAAATGCAAGTTTAATAGCCAGCAATTCCCGATTACCAATATCGTAATTAAGTTCAGTCTCAGAAAAAAAAATTTTAAAAAAGGCACAGGGATGTACTCCATCCTTGTTTTCCTGAGACAACACCGCACCGACCCCCACACAAGAAGCATCAACCTCAACCAAAAACGGCTTAGTCACATCAGGCTGCATAAGGATGGGGGCAGAGCTGAACCTCTCCTTTCGAAACACAAACGCTTCAATGGCCTCAGTAGTCCACTGAACCGTATTAGCACCTTTCCTGGAGAGATCGGTCAGTGGTTTAACAATAATAGAAAATGTTTTAATGAATTTTCTGTAATAATTGGCGAAACCCAAAAACCTCTGTATCGATTTCAAACCAATAGGCCTAGGCCATTCCTGCACAGCTTGAACTTTCAATGGGTCCATCTCAAAGCCCTCGCTGGAGATAATGTAGCCCAAAAAACTAATTCTCTGTACAGTGAACTCACATTTCTCTAGCTTAGCAAAAAGCGAATTGTTAATTAATAACTGTAATACCTCACGTACGCTCCGCCAATGAGACTCCAGATCAGGCGAATAAATCAAAATGTCATCCAAATACACAACCACATTTTTGCCGATCAAAGGTCTAAGGATGTCATTAATAAGATTCTGAAAAAATGCTGGTGCATTGGTAAGACCAAAAGGCATAACCAGATTCTCAAAATGACCCACAGGAGTGTTAAAAGCAGTCTTCCATTCATCACCCTCCTTCATGCGCAACAAATTGTATGCCCCCCGGAGATCAATTTTAGAGAACCACTTGGCCCCCACTAACTGGTTAAACAAATCAGGAATCAATGGCAGTGGGTAGGGATTACGTGCAGTAATTTTATTTATCTCGCGAAAGTCCAGACAAGGACGTAAACCGCCGTCCTTTTTTTTAACAAAAAAAAATCCAACAGCCACAGGTGACTTAGAGGGTCTGATATGACCGGCGGCCAAGCTCGTCTGTATGTATTCCTCCAAAGATTAAATAAACGACTTTTAGGAAGAGTCGTTCCAGGGACAAATTCAATGGTACAATCATAGTCTCTATGGGGAGGCAAAATTTGCGACTCCTCCTTAGAAAAACTTTCCAAAAATCCTGAATAGGTACAGGTAATTCCCCTTTATCCACAGCAGCAATGCGCCCGTTACAACACTTGTCATAACACTTAGGGCTCCAGGACTTAATTTCATTAGTAGACCTATCCAGTACAGGATTGTGCAATTTTAACCAGGGTAACCCCAAAATTACTGGAGAAGGCAAATTATTTAATACTACCAAATCCAAATTTTCTTGGTGAATACCATTAATAGTGAGGGGAAATTCATAAACCTTGTGAGTAACACATTTCAAGGGAGAGCCATCGACAGAAACCACGGCAATAGGGGATGACAAAGGTTCGGTTTTAATTTAAGTTTTTCCAAGAATCCACCATCAATCACATTCAGAGTAGAACCACAATCCACAAATACCCGAAATTCAATTAATTCTTCCTGAGCTGCAGTGGTAGCAGAAAGAAATACCCCCTTAGTGTTTAAACAGGCTATACGGGCGTAACTGACCTTTTTTTTTTTTCTTTGTTCATACGAAGCACACAGTTCTTAATGAAATGGTCAGATTTTCCGCAATAAAAGCACAAACCTTCAGAAAACCTGCGGTCTTTTTCCTGAGAGCGGGGTGACATCGCCCCAATCTCCATCGGCTCTCCAATGTCAGTACAGACCCTCTCAAGACTAGGAGCTGACATGGCAAAGGATTTACTCATTAACCCTTGCACGCAGTCTCCTGTCCACCCGTATAGCTAATTGCATTGCCTCCTGCAAGTTTCCAGGTGTAGGATAAGGAATAAGCAGATCCTTAACCCTTTCACCTAGCCCAGCAAGAAACAAACTTTTCAGAGCTGAATCATTCCACCCCACCTGAGAAGACCACCGACGGAAGTGAGTACAATAATTTTGTACATTACCTGATCCCTGCCTCAAAAGTCTCAATTCCATCTTAGCTGATGAGACACGATCAGGATCATCATACAACAACCCCAAAGCAGAAAAAAAACTATCCACTGATCTAAAGCACGGATCACTAGGTTGGAGAGAAAAGGCCCATCCCTGAGGTTCTTTGCGCAAAAGTGACATTATGAACCCTATGCGCTGTGATTCATCACCAGAGGATCTGGGTCTCAAACGAAAATACAATAAACAAGCATTTTTAAAGGAAAAAAAATCTTGTTGTTCACCAAAAAATAAATCAGGCAATCGTACCTTTGGCTCCACACAATGCGCTCCAGAACAGCTACTCACATGTTGTTGGAGCTCGGCCACCTCCAGAGAGAGTCCCTGCAGGCATTGAGCCAAATCCTGAACCGACACCATGATGGAAACTGGAGGTCTTTCCTTAGAGATATTTTTGGGCTGGACTTACTGTTATGATAGGCTACAAGCACTAAGGAAAGACAGGAGATCTGTCCCTACAATAGAACTAAGCTAGATCCCTACGATGTAATGGGGAACCTGATCCTGCGATCAGACCCGCTAAAGTCCTCAGCTAGTCTGAACGAAGACCTATAGATGTGAGGGAGGGATCCCTACAAGAACTAGGGACTGGGAGAAAGATGGACACCTCCTAGCAGAAATTGTAGCAGTAAAAAGACAAACAAACAACATAGAACATAAAGGTCAAAAGACCTAGCTAAACTGACTGAGAAAGGTTACAAAACACCTGGCTAGCTTAAGAGTAGAAATTACAATGAAGTCCAGCATGGCCAGAAGGGCGGAGCAGGATTAAATAGGCAAAAAAGATCATGTGACCAGCAAAATAGAAAAAACCTAACAGGAGAGTTCTAACAGGAGGGGTGCAAGAGTGTTAAAAGGGAGGCCACAGAACAGGAGGTTGCAGTAGTCGAGGCGGGAGATGATGAGGTCATGCATTACTGATTTTGCAGATTATGATTTGAGGAATGTGCGGCTCCAGGAGATTTTTTTTACTTGGAGTCAGCATATTCCTCAACATTCCAGCCTTTACATAGTAATTTTCCTCCTGCTGAAGTCCTAGATTCCTCTTTCATTGCCCCCATAAAGTATTATGCAAACAAAAGTGCCCCCCCAAACACAGTATGATACCCCCATGGTAAATTCATCCACATGCACAGTATAATGACCCTACTGTACCCCACCTCAACTCCCAAGGCAAAGTATGGTGACCCCAACACAGTATGATCCCCCAACTGTGACCCCTACACAGCCCTCCATGCAGTATAATGGGCCTACATACAGTATATGTATGGCCCCCACACCTCACCATACTGTATAATGGCCCGCACTAATCCTCCAAACAGTATAATCACCCCCACACAGTATGAAGGACCCCACACAAACCTTTACACTGTATAATTGCTTGCATACAGTACAATTGACTCCTACATATTATAATGGCCCCACATAGCATTCCATATAGTATAATGCACTCCCTATAATCCTCCATATAGTAGAATGCACTCCCCATAGTCCTCCATATAGTACAATGCACTCCCCATAATCCTCCATATAGTATAATGCACCCCCCATAATCCTACATATAGTATAATGCACTCCCCATAATCCTCCATATAGTGTAATGCACCCCCCATAATCCTACATATAGTATAATGCACTCATCATAATCCTCTATATAGTATAATGTACCTCCCATAATCCCACATATAGTATAATGCACTCCCCATAATCCTCCATATAGTATAATGCACCTCTCATAATCCTCCATATAGTATAATGCACCCCCATTATCCTACATATAGTATAATGCACTCCCCATAATCCTCCATATAGTATAATGCACCCCCCATAATCCTACATATAGTATAATGCACATCCCATAATCCTCCATATAGTATAATGCACTCCCCATAATCCTACATAAAGTATAATGCACTCCACATAATCCCCCATATAATATAATGCACCCCCTATAATCCTCCATATAGTATAACGCACACCACATTGTCCTCCATAGAATATAATGCACTCCCCATGGTCCTCCACGCTATATAATGCGTGCACAATGGTCCTCCATACAGTATAATTCACCCCATGGTCCTCCACACAGTATAATGTGCCCACCATGGTCCTCCACACAGTATAATGTGCCCACTATGGTCCTCCATACAGCATAATGCACCCCCATGGTCCTCTATACAGTATAATGCACCCCCGTGGTCCTCCATGCAGTATAATGCACCCTCAGGGTTCTCCATGCAGTATAATGCAACCCCGTGGTCCTCCATACAGTATACTGCACTCCCCATAGTTCTCCATGCAGTATAATGCACTCCATGGTTCTCCATGCAGTATAATGCAGCCTCATGGTCCTCCATGTAGTATAATGCACTCCCCATGGTCCTCCATGCAGTATAATGCACCCCCATGGTCCTCCATGTAGTATAACGCACTCCCCATGGTCCTCCATGCAGTATAATGCACCCCCATGGTCCTCCATGCAGTACAATGCACCCCCATGGTCCTCCATGTAGCATAATGCACTCCCCATGGTCCTCCATGCAGTACAATGCACCCCCATGGTTCTCCATGCAGTATAATGCACCCCCATGGTCCTCCATGCATTATAATGCACTCCCCATGGTCCTCCATGCAGTATAATGCACCCCCATGGTTCTCCATGCAGTATAATGCACCCCATAGTCTTCCATGCAGCATAATGCAACCCCCATGGTCCTCAAAACAGTATAATGCACTCCTCATACTGTATTATGGCCACCGGTCACTGATTTAAAAAAATATATACACTACTTACCTCTCCTGGTTCCAACCAATGCTCCGGTCCCCTCAGCATGCAGTGTGAAGCGCCGGACATCTCAGAGCAACGAGCATCCTGTAATGACATCATACGTCGATTAAGAATGATGGGTATTGAATCGTCTTCTGACGCTCCCTCCTCCATCATCATTGCTCTCATTGCCCCCCCCCCCCCTCTGGCCATCAGCACGAACAATGATGATGGAGGAGGGAACATCACAAGACATTTCCATTCCCATCATTCTATGCGGGCGAGCGGCTGGGCAGTGCGGGTGCTAATGGGCGGAAGCAGAGGCCAGTGCGGTGCGGCTCACGGGTCCCATAGCAGTGGCGTGGCCTGCCGCTATTGGTGGCACACCACTGCATATATACACACACATACATACACTACCGTTCAAAAGTTTGGGGTCATTTAAAAATTTCATTATTTATTTATTCATTAAATTAATCAGAAATACACTCTGTACATTGTTAATGTGGTAAATGACTATTCTAGCTGCAAACGTCTTGTTTTTATTGCAATCTACATAGGTGTATAGAGGTCCATTTCCAACAACCACCACTCCAGTGTTTTAATGGTACATTGTGTTTGCTAACTGTGTAAGAAGGCTAATGGATGTTTAGAAAACCCTAGAAAACCCTTGCACAAGTATGTTAGCCCAGCTGAAAACAGTTTGGCTGATTTGAGAAGCTATTAAATTGACCTTCCTTTGAGCTAGTTGAGAATCTGGAGCATTACATTTGTTTGTTCTATGAAACTTTCAAAATGGTCAGAAAAAGAGAACTTTCATGTGAAACTTGACAGTCTATTCTTGTTCTTAGAAATTAAGGCTATTCCATGCAAGAAGTTGCCAAGAAACTGAAGATTTCCTACAACAGTGTGTACTACTCCCTTCAGAGGAGAGCACAAACAGGCTCTAACCAGAGTAGAAAGAGAAGTGGGAGGCCCCGCTGCACAACTGAGCAACAAGACAAGTATATTAGAGTCTCTAGTTTGAGAAATCGACGCCTCACAGCTCCTCAACTGGCAGCTTCATTAAATAGTACATGCAAAACGCCAGTGTCAACGTCTACAGTGAAGAGGAGACTCCGGGATGCTGGCCTTCAGGGCAAAGAAAAAGCCATATCTGAGACTGGCTAATAAAAGGAAAAGATTAATATGGGCAAAAGAACACAGACATTGGACAGAGGAAGATTGGAAAAAAGTTTTATGGACAGACTAATCAAAGTTTGAGGTGTTTGTATCACACAGAAGAACATTTGTGAGACGCAGAACAACTGAAAAGATGCTGGAAGAGTGCCTGGCGCCATCTGTCAAGCATGGTGGAGGTAATGTGATAGTCTGGGGTTGCTTTGGTGCTGGTAAAGTGGGAGATTTGTATAAGGTAAATGGGATTTTGAATAAGGAAGGCTATCACTCCATTTTGCAACGCCATGCCATACCCTGTGGACAGCGCTTGATTGGAGCCAATTTCATCCTATAACAGGACAATGACCCAAAGCACACCTCCAAATTATGCATGAACTATTTAGGGAAGAAGCAGGCAGCTGGTATTCTATCTGTAATGGAGTGGCCAGTGCAGTCAGCAGATCTCAAACCCATTGAGCTGTTGTGAGAGCAGCTTGACCGTATGGTACGCAAAAAGTGCCCATCAAGCCAATCCAACTTGTGGAGGAGCTTCAGGAAGCATGGGGTGAAATTTCTCAAGATAACCTCAGCAAATTACCAGAATGCCAAAGGTCTGCAATGCTGTAATTGTTGCAAAGGAAGCATTCTTTGACGAAAGCAAAGTTTGAAGGAGAAAATTATTCTTTCTAATAAAAATCATTTTGCAACTCATGTATATATACAGTACAGACCAAAAGTTTGGACACACCTTCTCATTTAAAGATTTTTCTGTATTTTCATGACTTTGAAAATTGTACATTAACACTGAAGGCATCAAAACTATGAATTAACACATGTGGAATTATATACTTAACAAAAAAGTGTGAAACAACTGAAAATATGTCTTATATTCTAGGTTCTTCAAAGTAGCCACCTTTTGCTTTGATGACTGTTTTGCACACTCTTGGCATTCTCTTGATGAGCTTCAAGAGGTAGTCACCGGAAATGGTCTTCCAACAATCTTGAAGGAGTTCCCAGAGATGCTTAGCACTTGTTGGCCCTTTTGCCTTCACTCTGCGGTCCAGCTCACCCCAAACCATCTCGATTGAGTTCAGGTCTGGTGACTGTGGAGGCCAGGTCATCTGGTGTACTCCCCATCACTCTCCTTCTTGGTCAAATAGCCCTTACACAGCCAGGAGGTGTGTTTGGGGTCACTGTCCTGTTGAAAAATAAATGTCTTGCACCCACTGTGAAATTTGGTGGAGGATCAGTGATGGTCTGGGGATGCTTCAGCAAGGCTGGAATTGGGCAGGTTAATCTTTGCGAAAGAGGTATGAATCAAGCCGCATACAAGGTTTTCCTTGAAAAAAAACTTGCTTCCTTCTGCTCAGGCAATGTTCCCCAACTCTGAGGACTGTTTTTTCCAGCAGGACAATGCCCCATGCCACACAGCTAGGTCAATCAATGTGTGGATGAAAGAGCACCACATCAAGACCCTGTCATGGCCAGCCTAATCTCCAGACCTGAACCCCATTGAAAACCTCTGGAATGTAATCAAGAGGAAGATGGATAGTCACGTGCCATCAAGCAAAGAAGAACTGCTTAAATTTTTGTGCCAGGAGTGGAATGAGGTCACCCAAAAGCAGTGTGAAAGACTGGTGGAAAGCATGCCAAGACTCATGAAAGCTGTGATTAAAAATCATAGTTATTCCACCAAATATTGATTTCTGAACTCTTCCTGAGTTAAAACATGAGTATTGTTGTTTTTAAATGAATAAGAACTCATTTTCTTTGCATTATTTGAGGTTTGAAAGCACTGTTTCTTTTTTATTATTTTAGGAGATATGTTGTCAGTAGTATATAGAATAAAACAACAATATTTCAACCACTAGGGGCAGCACTGGCAGGTAGCATAGTTAGGGAAAGCCCGAAGTCAATACATAGGAGAAGCAGTATAATCTTGTAGGATTTAGCAGGTTACATAATCAGGGAAAGCCAGGAGTCGATACACAGGAGAAGCAGCATAATCTTGTAGGAAGGAGCAGGTGAAGGAAGAGCTTGAGTAAAGGCTGGGAGCTCAATAATCTCACAAGGACTGAGGTGCCAGGCCTGTACAATCATGAACTCACATGATTAAGCTAATCCGGAACAACATAGGTACTAGAGTCCAGTTTAGCCAGGAACTGTCCAGCTAGCAGAATAGCTCAGAGGGAAGAGCTGCCGCCAGGTGTACAAGAGCTGCTGGGCTTGAGTCCTGACAGTGATGCTGAAACAAGGCCACATTTGTGCATAGAAATATTTGGTGCTGGTCATTTTTTTGGCCAGGCAGGAGTCCACATTTGAAAATCTTAATTCTTTCTGCTAATAGCGTGCTACAGAAAGCAGGCCACATTTCAGCTTTTAATTGTTTTGCGCCAATATTGTGATGAATTCAGGAGTCCACATTGCAAAATATAAATTCTTTGTGCTACTAGCGTGCTGCAGAAAACAGGCCACATTCCAGCATATAAATATTTTGTGCAACTAGTTTGGCTTCAGCCAGGAGTTCACATTTCAAAATCTAAATTTTTTTTGCGTATAGCGTGCTCCAGCCACACTATCTCAGCAAATAAATACTGATTGGTAATTTAGTGACAGGTGACTGATAGGTCTGGACCTAGGTTTGTGAAACAGCTGGTTAAAAGAAGGGAAAGGTACATTCAAAGGTACAAAGGCAAAAATTCCAATAATTTGGCTACTACATGCATGGGAATCTCATTGCGCTAAAATGGAGATTAGCGGGCCTCGCCAACCACATCTACCCCATCAACCACATCTGCTGCTTCTTCCGCCTTCGTCACCATGGCAAGTGTTCTCCAACTGGTCTCCGGCCACAGTAGCTCCACCTGCTACAGTTGGGGTGAGTGACAGCCCGTCAGCTGTTACGGAAGTGGACATGCTTGCTGTTTCTGCTTCACGGAGCACACCACATCTTTCTCAATCCACCATAACATCTCAGCCGGCACATCACTCACAGTCCAGCAGTTTGTCATGTTCACCCTACTCTACCTTCTCTCAGCATCTCTAAGAAAGCTCTGCCTGCACTACACCAGCATGTTGCAGACAACATCACCCTTTCCTTGAAAAAATCTATGTCTGCCAGCATGCATTTCACCACAGACATCTGAATGGGCAAGCATGGCCAGGAGCATTACATCTCGCTGACTGGGCACTGGGTCACTCTGGTGGCTGTGGGGGCAAGTGGGGAAGAAGCTGCTCCACAATTCTTTGAATCTCCAAGGCTTGCGGAACAAACCTCTGTATCTAGCACTCCCTCCACTGCTTCTGCCTCCTCCAAGGCCTCCACCTGTGCCCTCAATCTGTGCCTTAATGAGACACGCATTCCAACAGTGCAGAGAGAATCCCCCCACCTCTGTACTGCAGATGTGCCTAATATGCCTTATAGATCGCATTCACACAGCTGAAGAGTTGTGGACAGCTATCCAGGCCAAGTTTGAGCAATGGCTGTCTCCACTGAACCTGGAGCCAGGGAAGGCCGTGTGCAATAACGGTGCGAACCTACGCCGGGGTAATCTCACACACGTGCCTTGCATGGCTTCTCAACCTGGTGGTACAGCAATTTCTCACTCACTATAACGGCCTAGATGCGCTGCTGCAGAAAGCACAGTCTCTGTGTGCTCACTTCCGCCATTCATACCACGTGGGTACCACGCTACAAAGGTCTCTCAGAACGTGTCTTCAGCGCTGCTGGTGGTGTCCTGACGGATAAGCGCATCCTGTTGTCCCCTTAAAGTGTAGACCGCCTAACTTTCAAATCATGGATCTCCAAAGACTTTTGTACCCCAATCGCAGACTGTGCAGACTAGGCGATGGTGTAGTTTTTAGTGTGCTGTATTGATCTTGTGTTATTGCAATCTTTGACACCTTTGTCATTGCTTCTGTGCCTGATGTTGCTACTGCTGCTGATGTTATCAATAATTTTTTGAAATGTGGAGACTCGTGGTTGGGTCTCCATCTGTTGTGTTTCTTGTAGTGGAAGGGTTGTCAGTGCCCCATTATACTAATTCTTTCTCTGGTGAAATTGATGCCACTTTAGTGGTGTATAGCAATAATTTTTTGAAATGTGGAGACGCATGGTTGGTCTCTCCTTCTTGTATGTTGCCTGTAGCAGTTGGGCTCCCAGACTGGCAGGCCTGCACTTACTTTCAGTCAACTACCTGTGTTACTATCCTTACATTTTTCTACCAATAGTAGTCTATGAAACTTATGTTTGTGCCACCTGAGTGTGTCTGAGCAGAAAAGCAGCTTGAGTTGTTGCATGACGTATCAGGACTCCCAAGACAGCAGGCCTACACTGATCCCTCACCCACCTCATTTTAATTTGAAGTTAAATTCAAAGCTGTAAATGCTGGCCCAGACCCTAATACCTCATGCATGGCCCATGGCTGACTGCTGTGCCATTATAAAATTCCGACTGTGGGTCAATTGATGCCACTTTTTCTGGTGTCTGCCCCTAATTTTATCTGTTTTGGCAGATTTTGGGTCCCTTTGAAGGTATTGCCTATGCGTTTGGTTTTGCCTCCCATTGAATTCAATGGGTTTCGATATGTTCGTCGAACTGTTCAACGAACTGTTGGGCGGACATCAGGAAATTTGTCTATCAAAACCGAATCAAACCTTGAAAGGTTCGCTCATCTCTACCCAGAACCCTCTCACATAAGGTCACATATACAATATCATCAAATAATATCCATATAGAGTTACAAGCAGATGGAAAAAAAATCCTTATTCAATAGATAGAATAACCTCCAATGTCATAAGATGGAAGACATAGAGCCCCTTATAATGTGAAATACATATGACCAATATCAAGTAAAACATATGGATAATTACAGGAGGAAGAGGTGCATAGTACTTGGGGGTAAGAAAGAAGGAAGGAGATTAGTCAAGAGATAAACCTTGTATGGACCCCAGTAACTAGAGTCAATACTGAAACCATGTGAAAGACATGGCTAATGACAACTTACAGGCACCTATGAAAATGGGGAATAACCATGAAGGAGCGCTGCCAAAAGCAACAGGGATGTCAGTAGGAGATGCCCCATATGTATCGCTGTAGAATACAGCTTCATCATTTTTCTATGGTGTACAATAAAAAATATATTCTTTTATCAGCATTTAGGTGTGCTCATCGCTTATGTATGTTCTTTCCCCTCTCCCTTTAAATCTGCAGGTAAATGACATTAAAATGCTGCCTAGCCACCTTACTGAAGGTGCAGCTACCCAGAGAAAACTAAATGTAATGCTTCCCGGAATCTCTCTCTTCCAGTCAGAGTGGCACGCACAGAGCGACTACACATTACACTCTGAGTTGAGGTTGTAAATACACCCCTGCACTTTGATTGACAGTGCACTTTGCAAAGATGTCATTCAAAGTGCTTGGGCGTACTTATAGCCTCCGCTCACAGTATACTGAGCGATGCCTGTAACCATTCCGTGCACGCCCCTATGGTTGGAAGTGAGCTATTCTTTCAGAGAGGTGGCTAGGCAGCATTTTAACACTATCTACCTGCAGATTTATCCTATATCTGCAGGTAAATGATACTGTTGCGCATGGCAAGCTCCTTTTAATCTATCTGCAGCCAGCCGCATCATCCGACCCTACCCGAATTGGCTGCCAGACATCTCTGGTGGTGGAAAAACACCCAGAAAAATTAAAAGATCTGGTGCTGAAATGTATTATTCTGGTCCTTCTTTCCCCTAACATCCTCTGTTGGAATGAGAGTCAGGAGATCCATCATGTACATTACAATAATACTGGTTGAACCCGCTGATTTTGGTGGCACTGGACAACCACCTAAGGTTCTGTTTACATGTCCGTTCAGTCATTCCCTTTGTTTTAGAAACAAATGATCTGTTGCATCAGATATACAAAGAGAAGCGGTTAGGCCCCATTGAATATTATTGAAGTCTCTGTAATGTCCTTTTTTATAATGAAATAAAAAGTTTTGCCTGCAGGACTTTTCCTTCCATTTAAAAAAAGGACACCAAATGGACACTAGTGTTATATAGACAGTTGGCATAAAAAGTCTACACAGCTTTTCGGCATGTAAAAATATGAAATCAAAAAGAATAATTTCAGAACTTTTTCCACTTTTAATGTCACCTATAATCTGTATTATTCAATTTAAAAAGAAAATTAAATCTTTTCAGTTGGAAAAAGAAAAATAAAGAACTAAAATAATGTGGTTTTATAAATATGCACACCCTTAAGCTTTGTTGAAGTACCTTTGAATTTATGACAACATGCACGACGAATAAGCCTCCTTACCGTGCCAGAGCCGGTATGTCACTCTCCACAAGGAGAAACGTTACCCCTTAGACCTCAGTCCAGAGCCTCTCACCTAGCCAAATCAGTTCTCATACTTTGTACTGGCGAGGGCCAACAGCCTGAAACACCGTGTCTGCAAATTGAGATTCTGATTTGGCTTTTATCCAAAGTCATATTGCACGACTCGTTAAAGGGTTGATTGTGACTTGTAGGATTGCTGCTTTCAATAGGTGGCGCTATAGAGTTCAAGTCCTCTTTTTCTCTGAAGAGGCAATTTGCATATAGTCTTTTCTGTGGGAGTCTATCAGCATGGCACATCCGGAATTGTCATTCTTTGCCCATTCTTACTTGCAGTAGCCCTCCAAACCTGTCAGATTATGAGGCCATCTCCTGCGTACAGTGCCCTCTTCAGGTCACCCACTGATTTTCAGTTGGATTCAGGTCTGTGCTCTGGCTGGGCCATCCTAAAACTTTGATCTTCTTCTGCCGAAGTCATTCAATTGTTGAGTTAGAGATTGAGAGCTTAGCTTGTTGTGCTGAAAGGTAAAATTCCTCATCGTCTTCAACTTTTTAGCAGAGGCCTGAAGGTTTTGTTGCAAAATTGACTGATATTTGGAACTGTTTATTATTCCCTCAACCTTGACTAAAGCCCCAGTTTCAGCTGCTGAAAAACAGCCCCAAAGTATAATGATGCCTATATGATTAATTGTGGCTATGGTGTTGTTCTTTTTGCAGTTTGCAGTGTTGGCTTTGCACAAATGATACCCAAAAAGTCCAACTTTGGTCTCATCAGACCATAATATGATTTTCCACATGCTTTTGGTAGACTTGATGTAGATTTTGGCAAAATATAGCCAGACTTGGATGTTCTTCTTTATAAGAAAATGCTTCAGTCTTGTCACCCTACCCCACAAGCCAGACATATGAAGAATACGGATGATTATTGTCACATGCATTACACAACCAAGTAATTTCTAGAATTTGTAACATCCCTGGTGGCGTGCTGGCATGGCTTACCACCTCCCACCATGCAAGACCGCCATCTTACCTATCAGTCCAGGCTGCACACTTTGCTCCAGTACCTTCTGTGTGCATGTCTCTTGTCTGATTGCTATGGGCGGCGGCGCGGTTACTGCCTGATTCTTATAGTTACTGTGTGCGCACTCCTAATGCGTCCCCAGCCTATTGCTGTGAGTCACTGGATACTTAAACCCCCTCCACCCAGTAGGAGGTACCTGAGCAACACTTTCTTTCAGTGTGTTCTGTGCAACTGAGTTGCCAGGTTCTGTCCTGTATCTTGTCTGTTTCCGCCACCCTGGGGGCTGAATACCCAGGCCTGTTACCTGTATCTGTGACTTCTAGTCTGCTCCGCCACCCTGGGGGCTGTATACTCAGGCCCGTTATTTCTTTCTGTGACTTCTAATCTGTTCCACCACTCTGGGGGTTGTATACCCAGGCCTGTTACCTGTATCTGTGACTTCTAATCTGTTTCCGCCACCCTGGGGGCTGAGTTCCCAGACTCGTTCCTGTATCTTGTTCCTGGTTCAGTTCCTGTCTGAACTGTGTCCTAGTCTGTTACCTATTTTGTCTCTATGTCCAAACCTTCCCTTTTCCTGCAGTGTCTGAACCTGCACCTAACTCCAACTCGTTGTCTCTGTACTTCTGTTTGTGAGTTTTGTGTCCACTCGCTACTTCATTGCAAGTACCCTGTGTGTATCTGGTTCTGCTTGTCCACCGCACCTGCGGTTTCTCTCTGCTCTGTTTGTCCACCGCATCTGCGGTTTTGCTCTGCTCTGCTTGTCCACCGCATCTGCGGTTTCGCTCTGCTCTGCTTGTTCACCGCACCTGTGGTTTCACTCTGCTCTGCTTGTTCACCGCACCTGCGGTTTCGCTCTGCTCTGCTTGTTCACCGCACCTGCGGTTTCGCTCTGCTCTGCTTGTTCACCGCACCTACGGTTTCGCTATGCTCTGCTTGCCCACCACACCGCGGTTTCGCTCTGTTTTTTTATTCATACTTACATGGGAGTTGTGACTGTCACAACTCCACCAGATTATCGTTAATCTAGCACTTACTCACTCTCCCTCCATAGGGTATCACCCTATTGTGCACTCTGTTCCCCACATCTAGATATCTAGATTTCTTCTCTACCCCACAGGCTAGACATATGAAGAATATGGGAGATTGTTGTAATATTCAGTACATAATCAGTACTTACCAGACATTACTGCAGCTCCTTTAATGTTGCTGGAGGCCTCTTGACAGTCTCCAGGACCAATTTACTTCTTGTCTTTTCATCAATTTTTCAAGGACGTCCAGTTCAGAGGGTTTCTTTGTTGTGCCAAATTGAGCCCACTTCTTGATGACCGTCTTCATAGTGTTTCATGATATTTCTATTTATTGACAAATAAGTAATTATATCAATCCAAGCATCAGTGATTATGTCCAAAGTGGATAGCGGGGCCAGAAGATACCTCTGCATTTTTGTTATCCTTGCATCCTAGAAACATTTGACCTTGAAAACTTTTTGTGATACAATTAACATAATTTACCTATAGAGCTACAACCTCTGTACAAAGTAATCTATTGAATGGCATGAAATCTTCAGATGCCGCTCAGTATTGCTGCCAAAAGTGTAGCCCAGGACTATTATGCCTGAAAGTGGCGCTCGTGGACTTGTGCCACATGGCTGGCCTACCTAGGAAGTGGCTTAGCTAAGAGTCTACCTGGTGTTAACTGGAGCTCCTGATGGTGGAGACAGATTGGGTTGCAGATAGCTGCTTAGCTATGCCCCTTCCTAGGCCAGCCCTCTGGGACAGTGAGTCCACAAATCCACATGCGCCACCTTTGGGCGTAATAGTTTACTTGGTCGCAGGCCCCGCTGATCTCTGAAGCCGGGTGTACACTTCCCAACTTCAGAGGCGTGCAACCGGCTTCACAGACGCATTGACGCTGCCGAAATGAGCAGTGCGCATACGCTAGATTTGCATGGGCTGGAGATGAGGCCGGCTCATGCAAATTATGTTATCACGTCCACAAGGGCATGATGACATAGAAAGAGGACTGATTAGTCTGTGGCAACTAACGCCCCATCGACTAGACAAAGCCCTCATTAGCATAGGTAATGGGAATATTATAAATTCTTTTGTAAAGCATTTATTTTACTAAATTATGTTATACAGGGCTGGTTAGGCAGGGAGTTTAATCATACATAGGTGAATGCTGCTTGGTTGGAGGGCATGGGGGCCTGTCAGCTTCCCTTTAAAATTCAAATTCATGCTGACAGGTCCTCTTTAAGCATGTGAAGCCTGTGTTAGAGCAGGAGAATGAGCTTTGATACGTTCCGTATTCTGCTGGAGTCTGATCAGTGGTGCATTCTCCCTTATGGCCTGCAGTGTGGTATTCGTTTACAGACCGTCTGTATAGAGCTTGTGTCTGTCCAACATATAAGATGGGGTGTGGCTTACTATTGAGGCCTCATTCACACGTTCATGATTAAACATATAAGTGAAAAAATGGTACCGGTGTCAGCAGTGTTGTGCATCAGTTTGTCCGTTGTTACCATCAGTGTGTCCATTGTTACCATCAGTGTGTCATCAGCATGTCATCCATGTGTCCATTGTTACCATCAGTGTCATCAGTGTGTCATCCGTGTGGCCATTGTTACCATCAGTGTGTCATCTGTGTGTCATCCGTGTGTCCGTTGTTATCATCAGTGTGTCAGCGTGTCATCCATGTGTCCATTGTTACCATCAGTGTGTCATCCATGTGTCTGTTGTTACCATCAGTGTGTCAGCGTGTCATCCATGTGTCCATTGTTACCATCAGTGTCATCAGCGTGTCATCCATGTGTCCATTGTTACCATCAGTGTCATCAGTGTGTCGGTTTATATCATCAGTGTGTCATCAGTGTGTCATCAGTGTGCCATCCGTGTGCCCGTTGTTACCATCAGTGTTTTTCACGGATAGATAAATAAATGACAAAGCTTCTCCTATACTTTGCAATGTTAAACATGTGCAGCGCACAGAGTATACACTGATGCCATCCGTGTGCTGTATGTGGTTTTCACAGTTCCATAGACTTCTATTTGCCCTTTTGTCATTTGTGCTGTCTGAAAAAACCGGACATGTCTCTGTGTGTTTTGCACAGACACACGATCAATGAAATAAAGCCGGACATGTCACCAGCACTATTAATTATAATAGATATGTGTTGCATCGGTGAAAAAAATGGATACAACATGTACATGTAACACAGACATCTGAATGAAGCTTCAAAGTGATTATACAACACATTTTTAACAAGGGGTATAACAAGTAAAGCTAAAGTCAGCATAGCATGCCACTGTTTTTCTGTGATTGCGGGGCACATTGCATGTGGGTTGGCATGGTTTATGTGCCAAGGTTGCTTTTTTCTCCCAGTCCAGCTCTGATTCCATCCATCAGAATTGGGAGGCTTTGGCAGCAAGCCCATGGGTTGCCACTTCTATTCTATCCCATGACAGTCACAGAACTGGTGGACACAATTTGTTTAAGCTGATTACTGTAAGGCGCATGATATGTATACACAACCCCGGTGTGCTATTGCTGTGCTTTTTGTGTTACATAGGAGGCACTAGTTATTTTTTGTATTGATTCTTGACAAGTTTTTTTTTTTTTTCTCTTTTTGTATTTTACAGCCAGATGGAAGAAGCAAAGAATGTGTCTTTATTGAAAAAGTGCTAGAAAATAATTATACAGCTTTGATGTCAGCAAAATATTCCGGCTGGTATGTTGGTTTTACCAAAAAGGGAAGGCCTCGAAAAGGACCAAAAACTAGAGAAACTCAGCAAGACGTGCATTTTTTGAAGAGGTACCTAAAGGGAGTGGTGCAGCTACAGAGGCCTTTTAAATACACGACAGTAACTAAAAGGACTAAAAGAATACGACCTACAAAGTCAGGTGAAAGGCGAAAACTAAAATAAGAAAATGAGCTTCTTTAATAAAATCTTCCCAGTTTGAATCTAGCGCTGACAACTTTGCAAAAAAGTCCAATCAAAAGGAACAATAACACTGCTCTCCTAATGTGGTTTTATTTCTGCACTAGATTTGTGCTAAAGGCATTTTATTAAGCGCTCATTATCATTTTCAAGATTACTGCGCCAGAGGAATATTTTTACAATGTTGAAAAAATGAGGAAAAGCTTTATTTTTGTACTTTGTATTTGCAAATATTTTCAGGAATGCTGGAAGACTTCACGTAACTTGAAAATACTTTTGTTCCATGTTAACCGACGCAGGTGCTCTTTCTCAATGAGTAGCTTCTGAGCAGGTAACCAGAAAAACTGCACTAAACAAGTGTTTTTTTTTTCCCAAAATAAGATTAACTACATGCAATAACATATTTGTTATCTGCTGCAACTATAACAAAACACTTATGTGAGCACAATCATTCAGTTTCTTTGGAATTCCCAATACAGTTTTTCCTGTTAATGACATAAGGTGTCACAGTTGCGTGATCCTGCACTAGCCTCACTTTTAAAAAAAAAATGCTGCTAATATGACAGATGACTCCATCATCAGACAGAACGCTTTTACAAGCCATGTCTACATGTGGTGTTTCAATATACATACTGAGATGTGAATTATACTTTTTTAGATGAACATTTTAGAGGTTACTTTTGACACATGTACATTTTAACATGTATTTTGGTTTTCAGATATAGTTTTACTGGGAAAATTTGCACTGTTTAAAAATCGCTGCATCTTTTCCGTCTATGGTATGTATTGTATATAGCTATTTATTGCACTTCTGTATATAATAGTTCAATAAACTATGTAATAACCCCTAAATATTCAGGGCATATTTAAACAAAAAAAGAAACAGAATGCTACAAAATGTTGTTGTTAAACAATTTATTATTAATAATTCTACTAAGGTGTTAAGCCCCATCATGCATTATATTTAAAGTGAAGCTCTACCTTTGATTAAGCTTAGCTATATTGCCAGAAGATGTCAAATCTAGCATGTTGG
Organism: Phyllobates terribilis; assembly: GCF_046119375.1. Taxonomy (NCBI): domain Eukaryota; kingdom Metazoa; phylum Chordata; class Amphibia; order Anura; family Dendrobatidae; genus Phyllobates; species Phyllobates terribilis. Next base: position 69,486,259 of record NW_027362770.1, on the reverse strand, counting down.
GGACATTTACATTGCATTTGATACTTTTGTTCATTACATAACGTTGTCCAAGACTAGAGAAAAAAGTAGTACCAGACGCCGTTCACAGATATGAGCTTTGCAGTTGCTAGAAAACGTCAGACTCTTTTTTTCTAAGCTTGGACAGTCCTTTTAGCACATGAGCCCTTTGCCAGGCAATTTTCATTTTTAGATTTTCATTTCTCCCTCCCATACCATTTTTATTTTTCCATCGGTACAATCATATGAGGGCCTGGGGTTTTTTTGCAGAATGAGTAGTAATTTTGAATAACACCAGCCATTTTACCATAGAATGCAGTGAAAGGGGGGAAAAAGTTCCAAATGGGGTGACATGATGAAATAAATGCAATTCCATTATTGTTTTTTGGGTAAAAATGACTAGGAAACATGACCCGGTCAGTACAATTATGGCAATACCAAACTTCCATAGATTTTTTTATATTTAAATAGTGGAAAAAAAATCAGAAGTTTGTAAAACAAAATGTGTTAGTGCCATCATTTTCTGAGACCTGTAAGGTTTTTATTTTTCCATCAATAAAGCTGTGTGAGGGCTTGTTTTTTTTTGACGGTTTGAATGATACCAATTTTGGGTACATAAGACGCTTTCATCGGTTTCTATTACATTTTTTTAGGGAAGTCTGGTGACCGGTCATTTTCTTTTTCTTTACAGCATTTACTATATGGTTTAATTAATTTTACATTTTGATAGACCATACTTTGATGGATCAGATATGTTTATTTTATTTTAATTTATTTATTTTTTTCAATTCTTTATTTTTAATAGGGGGAATATGAGGGGGGGATTCCATTTTTTTTTTAATTTTTAATTTTTTATATATAAACTATTAAAAAATGTATTTCATTTTTTATCTGCGATTGTCTGATCGCTTACACAATAATACTGTGGTATTAAAGTATAAAGAGACAATTGTAATCTCCTATGAAGCTCCGCCTGTAGCCGAGCTTTACAGGGGTAACAAGATAGCATTGATGTTGGCCTTAAGAAGGACCCCAGCTGCCATGGTAACCCATTGTTGATACGTGATCACATTACAGTGGGCTAATGGTAGCCCATGCATGCAGACATTGACAACAACATCTAAATAGTTAACAGCAGCTATTGTTAGAACCTGACGTCGGCTGTGTTACACAGCCGGCATTTATGGCATGTGGAAGGAGCTTTGCTCCTGAAGCTATGAACTTTCAGATGCAGTTACCTTACTTACTTGTCATTGATTTTCAGGAAGCAAGTTTTAACTATACTGAACATAGTGTAGTAAATTGTCATTTAATTTGACATGCAATAAGATGTAATTATGTTACACTTGATGGCTATATAGCTAATTGTCAAATGCAGAGTTTTACACAAACTGAATATTAACTGGAAACCTATTTGTAACAAAAAAGAGAAATAAGCATGTATGTAATTATACATAAGAAAGCACCTAGCAATCATAAATGGTTTATGTTTTGTGTGAATAGATATAGTGACGTCAATACATGTACAAATGTATTCAATCATAGCATTTTGCACACTTGCAGGCTTTGCAAATCAAATGTGCATGATCTAACATGACAACTGTTATTATTTTTTATTTATATTTATTATATACAATATATTTCAAATATTTTACATGGAATAGGGCTCATCCAATACTTACATCCTCATTTCTGGCTGTGTGCCCATGATGAGTCTTTGGTGAGTTATTGATGTTGCATTTGTTTACGGTGTCAAAAACGCAACATCTTAGGTTACGTTCCCACGATGAGCTTTTTGGTAAGTTTAGTTTTTGATGTTGCAAATTTTCTGCACTATTTCTGCACCCATGAAGTAAAATAGGTTACATGGATTTTTTCAAAAGTACGCAGCGTAAAAAAATCACCGAAACCTCATTGTGGGAACGTAGAATGAGTTCCAGGGAAGTGGATGGGATTTATAGAAATCTCATGCCCACTTTGTTTTTTCAGCGCAAACTGAGCTGCGGTGTGCGTTTCAAAACCGCTACATGTCAATTTCTTCTGTGAGAACGCTGGGGTTTACGTGAAGGTTTTTCCCATAGAATTGCTTTAGATGCAGAAAATCCACAGGTAAAAAATGCACGTGCGTTTTTAGTGCTTTTCCACTGTGGAAACGCATTAAAAATGCATGTGATGCGCATATAACTATGTCAATAAAGTATTGTCAAAGTTAAATACCAGGAAGCATCAAAAACAAAGCAGATTTATTAAAAAAAAATACATACCAAAGAGATACAAAAAGACAATAAAAACGCATGTAAAAAAATGTAAGTAACATAAATTACTTAATAGGTGCGGAAAATCTGCAACATCAAAAATTCACCATCATGGGAACGTAGCCACAAAGTGGGTCTTGTCTGTCCTAGAAACCCTCTTGCGCTGAATTAAGCAAATACTAGTCAAGCGGGATTCACCCTGACATTTACACATATAGGGAAAGCCTTATGAATAACAAACATACGTGCATTTAAATACATATCAATAAATGTAATTATATCGCTAAGCTATGAAAAAATTCTACGGAACCCCATTGCATTAGTAAAAACTGGAGGCAGGCTAAATGCTTTTTGAGACATCGATCCTAAAAAGAAAGTGATTACCATCCTACACGCTCAGAGCCATCACCCGATACACGCTATATAGGCTATCCCGGTTGTGGAATTCACATAAGCTGAATGCAATTCCAGCAGTGAGGATAGTTACAAACAGGAGGTCGAACAAATACACTAAAGGTTAAAAAATAAGGGTTATAAAAACTGGACAATAGATAGAGCAAAAAAGATTGTTGAAGACAAACCGCGCTTCAAAATTCAGTGCTATTCCAATCTTACTGATAACACACAAGCATGTCACCATTAACATTGGAATTATAGTTATTATATTATTATTATATTTCAGCAAGCAACCAATTTTCCAATATCAAAAAATTATTTCATAGAAACCTGACAATTTTAGAGGAAGATCCCAATATTACACCCATTCACAAAAAAGGTTGTAGGGTGGTTTCAAAACACGCACCCACATTAGGTTTGGTATTAGCACCGAGCTATTTAAATAATAGATAATCCAGAAATAATTGCAGTTGGTTAACTAGCAAAGGATTTTATAAGTGTGGCATAAAATGCACTACATGTGAATTAAAATATGTAGGTAGCACCACACGTCAACTCAAAACCCATATCAGAGAACATTTGCACGACATAGACAATAATCATGCGACCAGAAATATGTCACAAGCGTCCAGACATTTTATCTAGAAACATAATTGCAGCAATTCTTCCATAATAATATGCCATAGAAAAAAACAAAAAACGAGGACTTGGCATGGAAAAAAATATTAAGAAATAGAGAAGCTTGGTGGATCTTCAAATTAAATAAAAGAATTCCACATTGCCTGAACCTACAGAAAGACATCATGCTGCATTATTAAATATACACTATTTATAGATGCAAAAAAATAATAAACTCTACTGAATAGTAATAAATTAATAGAAAAAACAGCTATCTACCATTTTAGATATTTTTGTGCATTACTATACAAATATATATGTGCCCCAGTTCTCATTAGCATGGTTGTGACTATGGGCCTCCAATTAAGAGTTAATATAAGCTATCACAATCATATTAACCCCATTATCATCATCAATCATCACGCCTTCAGAGTTTACATGTTAGGGGTTAACCACCCTGTCATTAGTTCACATCCACAAAGTTTATGCGCACTACTGGTCAACCATTAGACATCAAGATAAGAAGAAATAACATAAGCTGCCAGTGGTCAATTGTCCTGTACTAATTCGCACAAATCAGCATGAGCGTCACTTACAGGCTGTTATCAAGCATTGAAACACAAGAACTGACACTAGGCCTTGTAATCACTTTCTTTTAAGGATCGATGTGTCAATAAGCATTCAGCCTGCCTATAATTACACTTATTGATATGTACTTAAATATATATACAGGAGCTTCTCACTAAATTAGAATATCATCAAAAAGTTAATTTATTTCAGTTCTTCAATACAAAAAGTGAAGCTCATATATTATATAGAGTCATTACAAACAGAGTGATCTATTTCTAGTGTTTATTTCTGTTAATGTTGATGATTATGGCTTACAGCCAATGAAAACACAAAAGTCATTCTCTCAGTAAATTAAAATAATTAGCGAAAAACACCTGCAAAGGCTTCCTAAGCGTTTAAAAAGGTCCCTAGTCTGTTTCAGTAGGCTCCACAATAATGCTGAAGACTACTGACTTGACACATATCCAGAAGGCAGTCATTGACACTAAGTAAATGGAAAGTAAATATTGCATTTCATTTGGAAATCAAGGTCCCAGAGTCTGGTGTAGGTGCACTGTGTTTTATCAAGACCAAGTTCAGCGCAGCCGTCTACCAGGAAATGTTAGAGCACTTCATGCTTCCCTCTGCCGACAAGCTCTTTGGAGATGTAAATTTCATTCTCCAGCAGGACTTGGCACCTGTCCACACTGCCAAAAGTACCAATACCTGGTTTACAAACAACAGTATCACTGTGCTTGATTGGCCAGCAAACTCGCCTGACCTTAACCCCATAGAGAATCTATGGGGTATTGTCAAGAGGAAGATGAGAGACACCAGACCCAACAATGCAGAAGAGCTGAAGGCTGCTATCAAAGCAACCTGGGCTTCCATAACACCTCAGCAGTGCCACAGGCTGATCGCCTTCATGCCACGCTGCATTGATGCAGTAATTGATGCAAAAGGAGCCCCGACCAAGTATTGAGTGCATTTACTGAACATACATTTCAGTAGGCCAACATTTCGGATTTTAAAATCATTTTTCAAGCTGTTGTTATAAAGTATTCTAATTTATTGAGATAATGACTTGTGTTTTCATTGGCTGTAAGCCATAATCATCAACATTAACAGAAATAAACACTTGAAATAGATCACTCTGTTCGTAATGACTCTATATAATATATGACTTTCACTTTTTGTATTGAAGAACTGAAATAAATTAACTTTTTGATGATATTCTAATTTAGTGAGAAGCACCTGTACATCTGACTAACATGCAGGGGGAGGACAGGCCTAAATTTTGCATCAGGGTCCATCGGATAACCGCGATAACTGTATGCTTGTTATTCATAAGGCTTTCCCTATATGTGTAAAGGTCATCCTTTGCAATAACTTGTTTTTATTCACTTATTATATGAGACTTTGATATCATCAGTAATAATTAAGCCATTGGTGTGCTCTCCGGAACTCACAGCTGTTTCAGCACTCCACTTACAGACATTTTCCATCATTATTAAGCGTGCTTAGACACGTGAAACGCGTTGAAGGATGCCTTTTCTAATTTTGCAATGGTTTTAACGTAATCTGAATCTTTCCATTGAATAAAGAAGACTGCCCCCATGAAGCAGGATTCTCCCCTCATTCTTTTAAATTACATGTTCTGGCAGAACCGTTTCCTTGCTCCGGACTACAGCACCAAACATAATGTGGTGAGCTAGATTTTCTATATAGAATAAAATTCCCATTCTTAAGATTAGGAGAGTAGTTAGACAGAGCTTCAATTAGGGCTGCATCCGAGGATTGCGTGACGTACAAGTCACTCCACTATGTTAATAGTATATTTTTATCAATTAGCAAAATGCAAACTGAATTGAACAAAAGAGAAATCTAAATATTTGGTGTGATCACACTTTGACTCCAAGACAGCATCAGTTCTATGAGGTACACTTGTACTTAGTTTTTGAAGGAACATTTCCAAGATGTTTGGTAAGCTTTCCAAACATATTGGAAAGCTTACCAAATATCTTCTGTCATTCTGTCTATACATGCCATTCTAGACTGACTGGATGATGTTGAGAGCAGAGCTCTGTGGAGGCCAGATCATCACTTCCTTGTTCTTCTTTATGCTGAATATAGTTCTTAATGATATTGACTGCATGGTTGGAGTCATTGTCCTTCCGCAAAATAAATTTGGAGCCAATCAAATGCCTTTTTGATTGTCTTGTATAATAGTATCATGCATGATAAGTGTCTTCTGGTACTTCTCAGCAAGTGAGGACAATTCCTTTGCAAATTCCCAACTCCAATTAACTGAAATGCAGGCCCAAATTTCAAGGAGCCTCCACCATGCATCACTTTTGCTTGCAGACACTCATTATTGTACTACTCTTCAACCAATGGAGAATAAAATGCCTTATGTTATAGTGAAATATTTGAAATTTTGACTGTTTAATCCAAATAACTTGCAGCAATTTTTGCTTCAACCCAGTTCCTATGTTTTTATGCATAGTTTAGTCTCTGAGCCTTTTTTCCATGTCAAAGCTATAGTTTTTTAGCTGCAATTCTTCCAAGAATTGCAGCCAAAAATCTGCAATTCTAAACCACTTCTGATCAAACTTCTCTGAACAGTACATGGGTTAAGCTTCGTGCTACTGGTTTCTGCCAGTTCTGAGCTGATGGCACTGCTGGACATCTGATTTTAAAGGAAAGTAAGCATGTGTCTCATCTGCTGCACTAAGCTTCCATGTCTGACCATTACTTCTAAGTCCTCAAACTTGCCATTTTTTTGGTGTCCTCAATGCCGAGAAACATAGGCAAATACTTATCCATCATGACATGCCATAAGTAAGAAATCTGATTGGCTCAAAGCTTATCCTGTAGAAGGACAGCAGCCCCAAATATGCAGCCAATGTCTATCTTCAGTGTAAATGACAAGACGTCCTAGAAGTGATGATATGGCCCCTGATCTCAACATCATTAAGTCTGTCTGCTATTACATGAAGAACCAGAGAGATTTGATTTGTGCAAGTTACATCCGCAGAAGATCTGATAGTTTTCCAAGATGTTTAGTTAATTCAAAGACTGTGTGCAAGTGTACCTAGAAGAATTGATGCTTTGATGGTGTAGTAAACGCAAACGGTGGTCACACCAAATATTGACTTCATTTACTATTCTCTTTTGCTCATTCACTTAGCATTTTGTTATTCGATAAAAACACATTTTCTCTTCTATTTTTGATGACATTCTTACTTTGGAGGACTCCTTCTACACACCTGCCTAAGACTATATATATACAGTTGAAACCAGAAGTTTACATACACTATATAAAAAGACACATATGCATGTTTTTCTCAATATCTGACATGAAATCAGAATAAACCTTTCCCGTTTTAGGTCAATTAGGATTACCATCATTTTAAATATCTGCCAAATGACAGAATAATGAGAGAGAGAGAGAGAATGTTTTAAGGCATTTTTATTACTTACTGCAAAGTCAAAAGTTTACATACACTAAGATTACTTTGCCTTTAAACATTTCTGGACTGCCCCTATGATGATGTCATGTGTTTGGAAGATTCTGATAGTTTTTTGACAACATCTGAGTTAATTAGAGATACACCTGTGGATGTATCTTAATGCACACCTGAAACACACTGCTTCTTAATGTAGAAAGACTAAAGAAATCTGCCAAGATATCAGGAAGAGAATTGTCAACTTTCACAAGTCTGGCTCATCCTTGGGTACAATTTCAAGAAACCTGAAGATGCCTCGTTCATCTGTACAAACAATTATACACAAATACAAACAAGATGGGAATGTCCAGCCATCGAACCGCTCATGAAGGAGACGGGTTCTGTGTCCCAGAGTTGAACGTGCTTTGGTTCGACATGTGCATATCAACCCAAGGACAAAAGCAAAAGACCTTGTGAAGATGATGGTGGAAGCTGGTAAGATTATGTCAATATCCTCAGTGAAATGAGTACTGTATCAACATGGGCTGAAAGGCCGCATTGCCAGGTAGAAGCCATTACTCCAAAAGAAACATAAAAAAGCCAGATTAATGTTTGCAAATGCACACAGGAACAAAGACCTTCATTTTTGGAGACATATCCTGTGGTCTGATAAAACGAAAATTGAACTTTTTGGGTATAATGACCATTGTTATATTTGGAGGAAAAAGGGAGAAGCTTGGAAGCCTAAGAACACCATCCCAACTATGAAACACGGGGGGTGGCAGCATCATGTTGTGGGATTGTTTTGCTACAGGCGGGACTGGTGCACTTCACAAAATAGATGGCATAATGAGAAAAGAAGATTATGTGGCAATACTGAAGCAACACCTCAAGAAATTAGCCAGGAATTTAAAGCTTGGGCGGAAATGGATCTTCCAAATGGACAATGACCCGAAGCATACTGCCAAAATGGTAACAAAGTGGCTTAAGGATAACAAAGTCAATGTTTTGGTGTGGCCATCACAAAGCCCTGATCTCAATCCTATTGAAAATTTATGGGCAAAGCTGAAAAGGCAGGTGCGTGCAAGGCAACCTACAAACCTGGATCAGTTACATCAGTTTTGTGAGGAGGAATGGGCCCAAATTCCAACCAACTATTGTGAGAAGCTTGTGGAAGGATATCTCAAACGTTTGACTCAAGTCATTCAGTTTAAGTTCAATGGTACCAAGTACTAATGAAATGTATGTAACTTTTGACTTTACAGTAAGCAATAAAAATTCCTTAAAACATTCTCTCTCTCTGATTATTCTGGCATTTGGCAAATATTAAAAATTATGGTAATCCTAATTAACCTAAAACGGGAAAGGTTTATTCTGATTACATGTCAGATATTGAGGAAAACATGCATGTGTGTCTTTTTATATAGTGTATGTAAACTGGTTTCAACTGTACACTGGTGTGAAAAAGTGTTTGCCTCCTTCCTGATTTCTTATTCTTTTGCATGTTTGTCACACTTAAATGTGGTCACACTTTTGCATGTTTGTCACACTTTTGCATTTGATTACACTTAGATCACAAAACAAATTTAAATATTAGACAAAGATAACATAAGTAAACACAAAATGCAGTTTTTAAATGAAGGTCTTTATTATTAAGGAAAAAAGAAATCCAAACCTACAGGGCCCTGTGTGAAAATGTTATTATCACCTAAACCTAATAACTGGTTGGACCACCCTTAGCAGCAACAACTGCAATCAAGTGTTTGCGATAACTGGCAATGAGTCTTTTACAACACTCTGGAGGAATTTTGGCCCACTCATCTTTGCAAAATTGTTGTAATTCCACCACATTGGAGGGTTTCAGAGCATGAAACACCTTTTTAAGGTCATGCCTCAGCATCTCAGGTGGATTAAGGTCAGGACTTTGACTAGGCCACTCCAAAGTCTTAACTTCGCTTTTCTTAAGACATTCAGAGGTGGACTTGCTGGTGTTTTGGATTATTGTCCTGCCGCATAACCCAAGTGCGCTTCAGCATGAGGTCACAAACAGATGGCCGGACATTCTCCTTCAGGATTTTTTGGTAGACAGCAGAAGTCATGGTTCCACTTACCACAGCAAGTCGTCCAGGTCCTGAAGCAACAAAACAGTCCCAGACAGTGTGACAAATATTGCAAAAAAATAAGAAATCAGGAAGGGAGCAAACACTTTTTCACACCACTATATACATATATATATGTATATGTATATATATATATATATATACAGTAGAGACCAAAAGTTTGGACACACCTTCTTATTTAAAGATTTTTTGGTATTTTCATGACTTTGAAAATTGTACATTCACACTGAAGGCATCAAAACTATGAATTAACACATGTGGAATTATATACTTAACAAAAAAGTGTGAAACAACTGAAAATATGTCTTATATTCTTGGTTCTTCAAAGTAGCCACCTTTTGCTTTGATGACTGCTTTGCACACTCTTGGCATTCTCTTGATGAGCTTTTTTGTTAAGTATATAATTCCACATGTGTTAATTCATAGATTTGATGCCTTCAGCGTGAATGTACAATTTTCATAGTCATGAAAATACAGAAAAATCTTTAAATGAGAAGGTGTGTCCAAACTTTTGGTCTGTACTGTATATATATATATATATATATATATATATATATACAGTGGGTACGGAAAGTATTCAGATCCCTTTAAATTTTTCATTCTTTTTTTCATTGCAGCCAGTTGGTAAATTCTAAAAAGTTAATTTTTTTTTCTCATTGAAGTACACTCTGCACCCCATCTTGACTGAAAAAAAAACAGAAATGTAGAAATTTTTGCAAATTTATTTATTTCCAAATGGCTGCAATGAAACAAAGAGTGAAAAATTTAAAGGGGTCTAAATACATTCCGTACCCACTGTATATATATATATACAGTGCCTAAAAGTAGTATTCAACCCCCTGCAGATTTAGCTGGTTGACACATGCGGAATTAACTTGGCATTGTGACATTTGTACTGTAGATCAGCCTGGAAGTGGGAAATGCACTGCAGCAAATATTGTTTTTTTTTTTTTTTTTTTTTTTTTTTAAAAACGTTAAAAGTTAATTCAGAGTGTCATTTATTATTCAACCCCTCAAACCACAAGAATTCTGTTTGGTCCCCCTAAAGTATTAAGAAGTAGTTCAGGCACCAAGAATAATGAGCTTCACATGTGTGGATTAAAGATCTCTTTTGCCAGCCTTTTCTGACTATTTAAGACCCTCCCCAAACTTGTGAACAGCACTCAGACATGGTCAACATGGGAAAGACAAAGGAGCATTCCAAGGCCATCAGAGACAAGATCGTGGAGGGTCACAAGGCTGGCAAGGGGTACAAAACCCTTTCCAAGGAGTTGGGCCTACCTGTCTCCACTGTTGGGAGCATCATCCGTAAGTGGAAGGCTTATGGAACTACTGTTAGCCTTCCACGGCCTGGACAGCCTTTGAAAGTGTCCTCCCGTGCCAAGGCCAGGCTTGTCCGAAGAGTCAAGGCTAACCCAAGGACAACAAGGAAGGAGCTCCGGGAAGATCTCATGGCAGTGGGGACATTGGTTTCAGTCAATACCATAAGTAACGTACTCCACCGCAATGGTCTCCGTTCCAGACGAGCCCGTAAGGTACCTTTACTTTCAAAGCGTCATGTCAGGCTCGTCTACAGTTTGCTCATGATCACTTGGAGGACTCTGAGACAGACTGGTTCAAGATTCTATGGTCTGATGAGACCAAGATCGAGATCTTTGCTACCAACCACACACGTGACGTTTGGAGACTGGATGGCACTGCATACGACCCCAAGAATACCATCCCTACAGTCAAGCATGGTGGTGGCAGCATCATGCTGTGGGGCTGTTTCTCTGCCAAGGGGCCTGGCCATCTGGTCCGCATCCATGGGAAGATGGATAGCACGGCCTACCTGGAGATTTTGGCCAAGAACCTCCGCTCCTCCATCAAGGATCTTAAGATGGGTCGTAATTTCATCTTCCAACAAGACAATGACCCAAAGCACACAGCCAAGAAAACCAAGGCCTGGTTCAAGAGGGAAAAAGTCAAGGTGTTGGAGTGGCCTAGTCAGTCTCCTGACCTTAACCCAATTGAAAACTTGTGGAAGGAGCTCAAGAATAAAGTCCACATGAGACACCCAAAGAACCTAGATAACTTGGAGAAGATCTGCATGGAGGAGTGGGCCAAGATAACTCCACAGACCTGTGTCGGCCTGATCAGGTCTTATAAAAGACGATTATTAGCTGTAATTGCAAACAAGGGTTATTCCACAAAATATTAAACATAGGGGTTGTATAATAATTGACCCACACTTTTATGTTTAAAATTTATTAAAATTCAACTCTCGTTTGCAGTTTGAAGGCTCTAGCTTATTTGCATCTTATCAAACCAGCTAAATCTGCAGGGGGTTGAATACTACTTGTAGGCACTGTATATATATATACATACATATATATATATATATACACACACACACTAGTGCTTCCACTTTGGTGCATAAAAAGCTGCAAGATTTCCCTGCAATGCCTACTTGTGAGTAACACAAAACTAAAAGTAAAATAAAATATATGAAATTGCACTTATATTGCACACACCTATAATAAACAGAAAAATCTTTGTATGGATGAAATATTGATAAAATATCTACTAAGCTCAGACCACTCTTTTTTAAATTCAGCATGCTATCAAAAAGCAGCATGCTCTAGGTATGGAGTTTTGTTTTTTTTCTCTGATGTTTTCATTCCCACAAGACCTAGTACAATGGATATAATAGTAAAAATACATAGAAATTCAAACTGGTTTAAACTACTGAAAAAAAATTCAGAATAACAGTATAAATCATATAATTCTAGCTGCATGCAACCATTATTAGAAGAAAAAGGGAACTTACTGAAGAGAGTTGTAAAGTTTGCAACACTTAACGGCTTTTTTAGTAGCATAATCAGTATACATATAAAAATATAAGCTGTAACATAAACATAGACTTGTATTGTGTATATGTACACCTAAAGAGGTTTACAGGTTTTTATCAGGAATTTTTATTACTGAAAAGTGTAGACTGCTATGCATAGAAAAAAAAAAGCACAAGTTAAAGCCACAATTTCATAATGAAAGACATTTGCACAATGTTCAACTTGGATATAATATAAAAAGAAAAGGATGCCAAATTAACATATGAGCCCTCTAAAGATACATTTGGAAATTTTACAGCATAGGATATACATAGGATCACAGAAATCCTGTATACATAAACATATTGTAGAAAGGCACTGTACACGTAAAGGGTGATTCAACCAAAGCTACAAATTGAGGAATATGTTTAAACTTCAAAAAAGCGCTATGTAATGCCACTAGCCAACCAAACATATAAAGTTAACCACTTACTTCATGTTTATAGTTATTCCATCAGCCTGCATTTATACATTCCAATTCTTAACTATCATTGCTACCTTATTTCTCTCTTTTTTTATGTTACATTTTTATAATTTACCTAACAATAGACCAATGGTGTAAAATGTATTCTTTCATAGGCTCACAATAAAGACCCAATTTTGCAAGACCAAGCAGGTTTGTAAAAAAAAATATTATTTGTGGAAACAAATATTTAGGAAAATATGCACTTTTCACATAGAAATACTGTGCTATGGTTTTTCAGTAGAACTGCAGGCAGTGGTGTAATTGAAGCTCATGAGCCCAATGCAAAATTTTCAATACGTCCCCCAGTTATCACAGGTATTTAATAGTAATGGCCTTCTCATATGACCTAAACAGGTTTATTGGGCGCTCTGGGCTCCAGGGCAAAAGTGTGACTGCAACCCCTGCACACCACTGCAGTGACACCTCTGACTGTAGGTCCCAAGTGCTATGGCTGTAAGATGGAAGCTAAAATACAGCCACTTTATAGCCATAACCAGGGGATGCATGTAAATCAAAACAATCTAGCAGATTAAAGTGCCGATAAGCCACAAGGCATGCATCATCTTCATGTGAAATGATCATAAGCTGTGTAGTCAGAATGCTGCTGAACTTCACCTTTCCCCATCATCTACAGTTCTAATGGATAACTGAAAGGTAACTTTGCTTATGCATCTGTGAATATCTCTATAAGCTCTTATTTAATGTGTATCACAGGTTTTAATGTGGTTCAATCATATGATGTTGTAATATTTTCCATTGTAAACCACTTTGACTTCTAATATTCAGTGATGTCTGTTAGAATACAAGGCTAAAACAAGGTGTACAGTAACATTACTAAAAACTTAAATGACATAAATTTAAATCAAACATTCCAGAATTTATGGTGCCTTGTTAAAATTCCGAGTGTGATATGAATACTATGTTGATTCATACTATGCAATAAATTAAGATTCTTTAATACTTCTTTAGTCTCTTATTTTTATTCTGTAATACTATTGAGGGCTTTGGTTAAACTTGGTTATTTATAATCAGCCCTGTGGTTTGAATTGTGATCTGATTTGTTCTAATAAAATAAACACATAATCCTATCCAATAAAAAAGGTATATAGTGGAATGCAGTTGACATTTCTTTTTTAAAGCTTAAGCAAAGATTTTTTCATGTATCCTTCTTATTGATCCAAATGTACACTACAAAACACTATGCAATCTATAGACACAACTCTTCTATTGGCCATTGTCACATTTTTCTACACCTTAAAGAGGTATTCAGAAATATGAAAAAAGAACAACTTTTGGCTGACTGCCCAAAAGTACTACTACTCGGGTGCATGGCAAGGCTCGGAAGGGAAAGAACACTTTTGGAATGCAAAATTTGCTGGAGTAGATAGTGAACGCCATGTCATGTTTGCAGAGCCATTGATGTGCCTAAACAATGGAAACCCCACACAAGTGACCCTGTTTTTGAAACTACACACATCAAGGAATTTATCTAGATGTGTGGTGAGCACCTTGAACCCACAGATGCTTCACAGAAATTTATAACGTCAAGCCATGAAAATGTAAAGATACATTTTTCCCACAAAAATGTTGCTTCAGCCTCAAATTTTTCCTTTTCACAAAGGTAACAGGAGAAACTAGACCACAAAATTTGTTGTATGATTTCTCCGGAGTATGCTGATACCCCATATGTGGTGGAAAACTACTGTTTGGGCGAATAGCAGGGTTTGAAAAGGAAGGAGCGCCAATTAAATTCTGGATCACAATTTTGTCTGGAATAGATTGCGGATGCCATGTCACATTTGAAGAGCACCTGACATGCCAAAACAGCAGAAACCCCAACAAGTGATCCCATTTTGTAAACTACACCTCTTGAGGTGTAATGAGCATTTTTAACCCTCAGACGATTCACAGAATTGAGCCAATGGAAAATTATCATTTTTTCCACTAAAATGTTGCTTTGGTCCCAAGTTTTCTATTTTCAAAAGGAAAAATAGGAGAAAATGAATGGTACAATTTGTTACGTAATTTCTCCTGAGTATGCCAATACCCCATATGTGGTCGAAAACTACTTTTGAGGCATAATGCAAAGCTTAGAAGGGATGAAGCGCCATATTGGAGTTCAGATTTTGCTTGAATGGTTTGAGGATGCAATGTCACATTGGCAGAGCCCCTGAGGTGCCAAAACAGCAGAACCCCTCCATAAGTGACCCCATTTTACAAATTACACCCCTCAATGTTGGTATGGTTTGTGGGTGCCATGACCCACTGAAAAAGCCCCTGAGGTTTCCAGAACAGCAGAAAACCCCATAAGTGACCCCATTTTACAAACTACACCACTCAATGAATTAATCTAAAGGTAAAGTTGACACCACGAGTGTGTCACAGAATTGTGCAGTGAAGAAAAAATGATTACATTTTTACCACAAAAATTTAGTTTTAGCCCCAGATTTTACATTTTTACAAGGGAAAATGGGTAAAACTGGCAGCAAAATTTGTCACACAATTTCTGCTGAACGTGGCAATGCCCCATTTGTGCCTGTACAGTACTGCTTAACCAGACAGTGAGACTCAGGAGGAAAGGAGAGCTATTTGACTCTTGGAGAACAAATTATCATAGAATAGTTTGTGGACAACATATACAGAGCTATTAAGTTCCAGAAGAACAGAATCCCCCCTCATGTGACCACATTTTGGAAATTACACTCCTTTGGGATTTTATCTACAGCTGTAGTGATGATTTTGACTCCATGGGTGTTTTCCAGAAACAAGCAGCAGATTTTGCTGAGTGAAAATTGCAAATCTGTCATTGTAATGCTCGTACATTGTAGTGCATGGACCCCGTAAATTAAGTGAACTCTCATCGCTACAGAACTGACAAACATGTAGACGCTAAATGTGGTTTATTGGTTACTTAGAATTTTAATAAGCCCTGGCTGGTTAGGTAATCAAAGTTAAAAGGCAAATAAAAGTGTTAGTCCACGGCCACACTATGCTATAATAGATTAATTATTAGTCACAGAGAGGATTAGCAATTGCCTGGGTAATTGTAACCCAGCAGGGACAGGCTAGTATAGAGAGGTGTTATTACAGAAGAGATGAGCATTTATCTGGGTAACTGTATCCCTGTAAGGACAGATTACTAACACCTTTTGAAATCTCACCTTTATTAGATCTGGGTAATTGTATCCTATAAGTATCTGATCACTAGTATTTATGTGGATTATTTCCTTATTGTCTTTTTACTAATCTGGGTAACTGAATCCCATATAAGATTGGTCAATACACCTAGAAAAATCCCTTGGTAATTCAGTAAGTCTGGGCACTATATCCCAGCAGTGATTAGTCACTACTAGTGATGGGCGGACTCATGGATGTTCGAGTCCGGCGGGATCAGCTGAACATCTATTAATAGTTTGGTTCAGATACCAGAACAGTACCCGAATCCGAACCCCATTCATATGAATGTGGAGCCCGAACATGTGTGGTTTCCCATGCTGTTATCTGCGCGACAGCGCAGGAAACAGTGGCTCTGATCGGTGGTAAGATGGTTACTGTCGGTCAGTGCGCTGCGAGATCACGCTGTCAGATGTTAAAAAACACAGTTATACACACCTTAACACCTAATCCCTGAATCCCTTGTCCCATGTAAAAAATAAAAAATAAAAAAACACCATAATACTCACCTTAACACCTAATCCCCGAAGCCCATGTCACCTTTAAAAGAGAAAAAATAATAAACCTCCATAATACTCACCTATCCGCCATAATCCATAGTGTTCCACGATGATCCGGATCACTTCTAGAACAGATGTGACTGTTCTACCCAGCTACACACTGATAGGACGTAATCGCTCCCACAGTACATATCGCTGAGATGCCGTGAGAGAGTTCATAGGAGTTCATCAGCTGATGAGCTCCAATGATCTCACTTACGGCATCACCGTTGCGTAAGAAAGTTCTCACACAGCGACGGTGCCATGAGGCCTCAGGGGCTCATTAGCTGATGAACTCCTGTGAACTTTCTCACGACAGCTCAGCGCCTGTGTTAGTGTGTAGCCTGCTGTTGTGTAGAGCAGTGACTGCTGATGTGACTGGTCTACAAGTCATCTGGAACGTTGTGGGACAATATGGATTATTTCATCACTTCCGACAGGTGAAGGATATTTTTTTTTATTTTTGTTTTTTTACAGGTGACAATGGCTTTTGGGATTTGGTGTTAAGTGAATATAAATTAGCTTTTTCACTTTCTGCTTTTTTTACAAGGGACAATAGCTTCAGGGATTAGGCGTTAGGTGAGTATAACTGTGTTTTTTATTTTGAAATAAACGTGTTAAACCGTGTGTATTTTTATTTCAAATAAAGGATTTACGTGCTGTGTCTTTATTTAAAAACTTTTACTATGGGGTTAGTAATGGGGGTGTCTTATAGACACCTCTCCATTACTAACCCCTGGGCTTCATGTCAGGTGCCAATTCAAGGCTGACATGAACCCCAACCCTATTACCCCACTTGCCACCACACCAGGGCAAGTGTGAAGAGCCAAGGCTAAGTGCCAGTTTTGGCGCATCTTTTTGATGTGCCATTTCTGGGGTGGCTGAGGGCTGATGCTATTAGCCTCAGAATGGGCTAGTACCCATGGCCCCTTCCCTGGGTATTAATATCAGCCCACAGCTGTCTTGTTAGCCTTTGCTGGTTAGATTTTATAGGGGTACCTACCTCAATTTTTTTATAGGTCCCCCCTGTAAACTAGCCAGTAAACGTTAATCAAACAGCTGTGAGCCGTTATTAATAGCCATTGAATATTTGGGCCGAATGGCCCCTTCCTAGGCTATTAATATCAATCTGCAGCCATCTGTTTAGCCTTTGCTGGTTAGATTTTATAATGGGGACCTTATGTCAATTTTTTCTGGGGTCCCCCTGTGAACTAGCCAGTAAACACTAATCAAACAGCTGTGAGCTGTTATTAATAGCCAGGGAACATGTTGGCCTAATGACATTTTAATAGGTTGACAGGCAAGGGGCCATGGATACTAGCCCCCTCCAAGGCTAATAACATAAGCCCTCAGCCGCCCCAAAAATGGTGCATCAATAAGATGAGCAAAATCTGGCGCTTAGCCTTGGCTCTTCCCACTTAACCTGGTGCGGTGGCAAGTGGGATAATAAGGTTTGGGTTCATGTCAGGCTTGTATTGGCAGTTAACAAATAAAGTTGCATTCTGCAATGCTAAGTATGCAAACATGAAATATGAAAATTGAATTGCATTACTGCTCTAGAAAATAGAAATAACTTTATTCTCTAAGAGAGGATTCACATTAGGAAGGTTCCTGGTAACGAGAAACGCCTTACTGTGGCTACCAGGTACACATGAATCGGCCAATTTATGCACTCAGTTATTTCTATTTTAAAGAGCAGTAATGCAATTCAAATTTCATATTTCATGCTCGCATACTTAGCGTTGCAGAGTGCTACTTTATTTGTTAGTTATATATGAAGATGTCTACTCTTAGTAAGCACCTGTACACACCTGTTTTCTGTTTTGAAGGTGACGGTCAGTATTTTGATATTTGCATACATAGGCTTTCTGGCTGAGCACTCCACCCCTAAGCTTCAGACGATTTTAGTTACAGCAGGATGTTACCTTCCCATACACATTCAGACTTTAGTCTCTAAGAGAGGATTCACATTAGGTAAGTTCCTGGTAACGAATAACATGAATTGGCTAATTTATGCACTAAGTTTACTCAGTTATTTCTATTTTCTAGAGCAGTAATGCTATTCAAATTTTATATTTCATGTTCGCATACTTAGCGTTGCACAGTGCTACTTTATTTGTTACAGTGGATACGGAAAGTATTCAGACCCCTTTAAATTTTTCACTCTTTGTTTCATTGCAGCCATTCGGTAGATTCTAAGAAGTTATTTTTTTTCTCATTAGAGAACACTGCACCCCCATCTTGACTGAAAAAAACAGAAATGTAAAAATTTTGTAAAAAAGAAAAACTGAAATATCACATGGTGACATATATTCAGATCCTTTGCTCAGTATTGAGTAGAAGCACCCTTTTGAGCTAGTACAGCCATGAGTTTTCTTGGGAATGATGCAACAAGTTTTTCACACCTGGATTTGGGGATCCTCTGCCATTCTTCTTGCAGATCCTCTCCAGTTCCGTCAGGTTGGATGGTGAACGTTGGTGGACAGCCATTTTCAGGTCTTCCCAGATCTGCTCAATTAGGTTTAGGTCAGGGCTCTGGCTGGGCCAGTCAAGAATGGTCTTAGAGTTGTTCTATCCTGTGTGTTGTTTTAGCTGTGTGCTTAGGGTCATTGTCTTGTTGGAAGGTGAACCTTGGCCAAATCTGAGGTCAAAAAGCACTCTAGAAGAGGTTTTCACCCAGGATATCTCTGTACTTGGCCACATTCATGTTTCCTTCAATTGCAACCAGTCGTCCTGTCCATGCAGCTGAAAAATACCCCCATAGCATGATGCTGCCACCACCATGTTTCACTGTTGGGATTGTATTGGGCAGGTGATGAGCAGTGCCTGGTTTTCTCCACACATACCGCTTAGAATTATCACCAAAAAGTTCTATCTTTGTCTCATCAGACCAGAGAATCTTATTTCTCATAGTCTGGGAGTCCTTCATGTGTTTTTGAGCAAACTCTATGCGGGCTTTCATATGTCTTGCACTGAGGACAGGCTTCCATCGGGCCACTCTGCCATAAAGGCCTGACTGATGGAGGGCTGCAGTGATAGTTGACTTTGCGGAACTTTCTCCCATCGCCCTACTGCATCTCTGGAGCTCAGCCACAGTGATCTTGGGGTTCTTCTTTACCTCTCTCATCAAGGCTCTTCTCCCACGATTGCTCAGTTTGGCTGGACGGCCAGATCTAGGAAGACTTCTGGTGGTCCCAAACTTCTTACATTTAAGGATTTTATGGAGGCCACTGTGCTCTTAGGAACCTTGAGTAATGCAGAAATTATTTTGCAACCTTGGCCAGATTTGCGCCTTGCCACAATTCTGTCTCTGAGCTCCTTGGGCAGTTCCTTTGAGCTCATGATTCTCATTTGGTTGACATGCACTGTGAGCTGTGAGGTCTTATATAGACAGGTGTGTGCCTTTCTAAATCAAGTCCTATCAGTTGAATTAAACACACCTGGACTATAAAGAAGGAGTAGAACCATTTCAAGGAGGATCAAAAGGAAACAGACAGCATGTGACTTTAATATGAGAGTCTGAGCAAAGGGTCTGAATACTTATGACCATGTGATATTTCAGTTTTTCTTTTTTAATAAATTTGCAAAAATTTCTACATTTCTGTTCTTTTTTCAGAGAAGACGGGGTGCAGAGTGTACTTTAATGAGAAAAAAATGAACTTTTTAGAATTTACCAAATGGCTGCAATGAAACAAAGAGTGAAAATTTTAATATGAATATTTTCCGTACCCACTGTATATATGGAGATGGCTACTCTTAGTAAGCACCTGTACACACTTGTTTTATGTTGTGGAAGTGACGGTCAGTCTTTTGATATTTGTATTGGCAGCTGACATGAAGGGTAGGGGATAGTAATGGAGAGGCGTCTATGTAAGACACTCCCATTACTAAACCCATAGTAAAAGTTCATAAATAAAGACAGCATATAAAAAATCCTTTATTTTAAATAAAAGTCCACACGGTTTTACACATTTCTTTAAAAATAAAAGAACACTGTTATAGTTACCTAACGCCTAATCCCTAAAGCCATTGTCCCCTGTAAAAAACAGAAAATACAAAAGCGAATTTATACTCACTTATCGACTAATCCCAGAATACATTGTCACCTGTAAAAAGAAACAAAAATTATATCCCTCACCTGTCAGAAGCGATGAAATAATCCACAATGTCCCACAACGATCGGGATCACTAGTAGAGCAGTCACATCAGCAGTCACTTATGTGACTTATGTGGCTGCTCTACACGACAGCAGGCTACACACTGACACAGGCAGTGTGTAGCGCTGAGGTGCCATGAGAGTTCACAGGAGTTCATCAGCTGATGAACTTCTATGACCTCACTTGCACTACTGCCGCTTCATGAGAACTTTTTCAAGGAACGGCCGTGCTGTAAGTGAGATCACCGGAGATCATCAGTTGATGAACTCCTGTGAACTCTCTCACGGCAGCTCAGCGCTATACACTGCAGGAGCAATTATGCTTCTGTCAGTGTGTAGCCGACTGATAGGTAGAGCAATCACATCTGCTGAAGTGACTGCTCTAGAAATTATCCTTATCGTCGTGGGACCCTATGGATTATGGCGGATAAATGAGCATTATGGTGATTGATTATATTTTCTCTTTTACAGGTGATATGGGCTTCGGGGATTAGGTGTTAAGGTGAGAATGGTGTTTTTTTATTTTTTTTACAGGGGACAAGGGCTTCAGGGATTAGGTGTTAAGGTGAGTATAACTGTGTTTTTTTTTTTTATTTAAATATTTATTAATTTTAACTTTTTTCTTACTTTGAGCACAAGTCCCGGCTGATTAATATTCTTGCTGTTATCAGTGACAACAGGCATAGGCTGACGGGTGTTGTACTCTCAGCGCACAGAAAAGGACATGAATTTAAAAAATCACAGGCCTTCCCAACACCAGGTCAGATTACCAAAGCGCAAGCAGGATGCAGCAGACCCCAATGATAAAGGCAGCGGCAAGCACAGGTGCAAAATACTGATGTAACAGCCACCCACTCCATGAATTGGCAGATATGTGAGTGGCTGTGTAGTATTACAAACGAACACAGATGGGGCTTGCATAGAACGCCAGTCACACAGATAGGTGTGATGCACAGTGTCTGGCTTACAGCCTATTAATGATGCACATAATTTTAAATCAAGCGGACTATCCAGCACTACACTGTGTGCAGAATTATTAGGCAAGTTGTATTTTAGAGGATTATTTTTATTATTGATCAACAACTATGTTCTCAATCAACCCAAAAGACTCATAAATATCCAAGCTTAATAATTTTGGAAGTTGGAGTGTTTTTTTTTTTAGATTTGGCTATCTTAGGAGGATATCTGTTTGTGAAGGTAACTATTACTGTGCAGAATTATTAGGCAACTTAATAAAAACCAAATATAATCCCATCTCACTTGTTTATTTTCACCAGGTAAACCAATATCAGTGCACAAAATTTAGAAATAAACATTTCTGACATGCAAAAACAAAAACCAAAAAAATGAGTGATGAATATAGCCACCTTTCTTTATGATGACACTCAACAGCCTTCCATCCATAGATTCTGTCAGTTGCTTGATCTGTTTTCGATCAACATTGCGTGCAGCAGCCACCACAGCCTCCCAGACACTGTTCCGAAAGGTGTACTGTTTTCCCTCCCTGTAGATATCACATTTTATGATGGACCACAGGTTCTCTATGGGCTTCAGATCAGGTGAACAAGGGGGCCATGTCATTATTTTTAGTTCTTTTAGACCTTTACTGGCAAGCCACGCTGTGGAGTAGTTGGATGCATGTGATGGAGCATTGTCCTGCATGAAAATCATGTTTTTCTTGAACGATACCGACTTCTTCCTGTACCACTGCTTGAAGAAGTTGTCTTCCAGAAACTGGTAGTAGGTCTGGGAGTTGATCTTCACTCCATCCTCAACCGAAAAAGGTCCCACAAGTTCATCTTTGATGATACCAGCCCATACCAGTACCCCACCTTGCTGGCATCTGAGTCGGAGTGGAACTCTCTGCCCTTTACTGATCCAGCCTCTGGCCCATCCATTTGGCCCATGAAGAGTCACGCTCATTTCATCAGTCCATAAAACCTTTGAAAAATCAGTCTTAAGATATTTCTTGGCCCATTCTTGACGTTTTAGCTTATGTTTCTTGTTCAAAGGTGGTCGTTTTTCAGCCTTCCTTACCTTGGCCATGTCCCTGAGTATCCCACACCTTGTGCTTTTTGATACTCCAGTAACGTTGCAGCTCTGAAATATGGCAAAACTGGTGGCGAATGGCATCTTGGCAGCTTCACGCTTGATTTTCCTCAAATCATGGGCAGTTATTTTGCGCCTTTTTTGGCCAACACGCTTCTTGCGACCCTGTTGGCTATTTGCCATGAGACGCTTGATTGTTCGGTGATCACGCTTCAAAAGTTTGGAAATTTCAAGACTGCTGCATCCCTCTGCAAGACATATCACTATTTTGGACTTTTCAGAGCCCGTCAAATCTCTCTTCTGACCCATTTTGCCAAAGAAAAGGAAATTGCCTAATAATTAAGCACACTTTATATAGGGTGTTGATGTCATTAGTCAACATCCCTCCTCATTACAGAAATGCACATCACCAGATTTACTTAACTGGTATTTGGCTCTCAAGCCTATGCAGCTTGGAGTAGGACAACATGTATAAAAAGTATCATGTGATCAAAATACTCATTTGCGTAACATTTCTGCACGTGGTGTATATACGTGCACCCCACATGACCGACGCCCCAATTCACCCAACCAATACGTCATGTAATGTATTTATCTTATACATTATTTTTCATCTTTTTATTGCACATTTTTCATCATTTGCAGGATGCAACCATGCCCTTTTACTGTTGGTTGGGTAAATTGAGGCGCCTGTCTTGTGGGGTGCACGTTTATAGTTATAGTGCTCACACAATAAAATAAGCTTTTTTTTTTGCAAAAAAAGTTTTTGCATCGCCGTATTTTGAGAGCTATAACTTTTCTATATTTCTGCCGACAGAGTCATGTGAGGGCTTGTTTTTTGTGGGACGAGTTGATGTTTTTCTTGATGCCATTTTCGAGCACATGACATTTTTTGATCAGTTTGTATTCCGATTTTTGGGTGGCAGAAGAAACAAAAACCAGCAAACTAGGAATTGTTTTTTGTTTGTTTTTTTTATGCCGTTCACCGTGTGGTAAAAGTGATAAGACAGCTTTATTGTTTGGGTCAGTACGATAACAGTGATACCACATTTATATAATTCTTTTAATATTTTGCCACTTTTACACAATCAAAACTATTTAATAGTAAAAAGAATTGTTTTTGCATCGCTATATTCTGAGAGCTATAGCTGATGGAGCTGTATTGTGGCTTGTTATTTGCAGGATAAGGTTATGTTTTCAGAAACACCATTTTTAATTACATTTAACTTTTTGATGCATTTTATTCCACTTTTTGTTTGGCGGTATGATGAAAAAGCATAGTTTTTTGCCACATATTTTTTGTTCACTGAAGGGGTTAGCTAGTGTGACAGTTTTTGTTTATTTTTATATAAATATACTTATTTATTAACAAGAACAAAGAGAACTTTCGGACAAGGTCCCAAATGTATGAAAAAATATAAATTCTTTATTTGCATAGAAAAAAGGGAAAACACACATGAATTGCTCAGAAACAATTAAAATCAATGAAAAAGCTAGGAAGTAGAGACAATATTATCAATAGTCCCATATCAATGAATCATAGATAGAGAATTTTTCACATGAATCATCAAGGTTGCATAATCAAGACCCAAATTGGGTGCAAATTGAAGCAAATATCCCCTGAATGACAATTATGAATGTATTATAAAGGGGAAACCCATCATAAAGCAGCACCAGGAATGATTCACGTTTTTTAACAATATGAGGCTTGTGCTTAGAGTATTCTAAATAAACATTTCATTCATCTATATGAAAGCTTGTCCCTAGGGACGATAACTGGGTGATGCATTAGTACATCTGTGTTACATAGGGTTAAAGATGTAAATAGCAGCTCCAAAATTACTTAGAAGGAGGTAATCGCTTCACCCATGGATCAATAAAGTAATCGGGAAAACACAGCCATTTGTGCCATAGGGCAAGATTACATACTTACAATGACTGAAGCAGGAACACGAGACTCTACTTCCTGCTTTACCCTACGCGCGTTTCGGCTGCACTTGCCTTCGTCAGGGGGTGGTGCATGAATGGGATGCCAGGGTTTAAAAGGCTGAAGCAGCCAATGACATATGTGTGATTAACTGGCCAATCAATGCAGGGAGGGCGTGGGATGACGCATGTCCGTCACCGCCCCACCGCCGCATCCACGGCAACCGCGTCATGTGACCTCCCGGCCCGCTACCACGTGGGGAGCACGTGATCGCGAGTCCAGGACCACATAGAGATACGGCCAGCGAGGAAGCGACGGTAGGCAGTGGAGACATGCGTACCGCCCATCCAGCAAACATGGACACAAGAAACATAACAAAAGAAAGGTGCTCCTGTCAATAGATCAGTCAATAAATATAAGGACACAGTCCTAACAATAGGGATATGGTCTAATTACAAAAGCAAACATGGGCTTTAATTAACAGTGTTCCTATACAGAGTAAGTACATCATTCAATAGATCTGTTATATTTAAAGGGACACCATCAAATAACAAATAAATATATAACATCTAATGTAGACTCCTAGTATATCATGGTGAAATAAGCAAGGAATCGGTGGACATCATTAACTAGCATGATAATGACCAAACCACATAAAATAAATATGAATATGACGTTAAGTGGTCGCACATCCCCCAAAGGAAAAGGATGAGGGGAGAAGGAGAGGGAGGGTGAGGGGGGGAGATACAATCGAACCTTAATGACGTCCACCAGTTTCAACATCCCATATCCCATATCCATGGAAGTCAACACCAGTATAACGATATTTAAACAAAATATGGCATATCACAAATCCGCAGACAAGGTTACAAATAGAGATGAGCGTTGTTCTACTCGAACTGTTCGCCAATCTCAAATTCGAGCTGTTTTGGGTGGTGTTCGAGCCGTTCGGCGAACACGAACGATTTGAGAAAAATTCGGCTGTTCGAGGTTATGTTCGATAACTGTTCGTGCACCAAAATCATAACTGGATTTTTTCTCAGTAATGATGAAAATTAATGTTAATACGCAGTTTGAGCGTACAGCGGGGTGGGGGGAGGGGCAGGGGATGGATCTCTGCAGGAATAATGAAGATCTCCATTTTTTTTTCTCTTTCCCGCATTTACAGTGGGGAGGTGCAATCTGTCAGCCTATCAGCAGCGCACACACGGAGCGAAGTGCTTTTTTCACACAAGCAAGGGCATGTGTCATTGGCAGTGTATGTCACATGTCCTTGCCCTATAAGACCAAGCCATTTTCCCCGTCGCCACCATTTTCTCACTGCTGCAGCTGCGTGTTAGACGGCACCGCTGTTGCTGTGTGCGCTATACCTTGTTAATTTCAAGCCAATTTTCGCACAAATCTACAGATAGCTTGGGAGTAGGGAATAGTTGTGATTGCAGTCCTTTTAAGGACTAGGTTACAGCATTTCCTACGACTTTTATCAGGCAGGTCTGTGCTCTTAAATAGATAGATTGTGGGAGTAAAGACTAATTGTAATTGCAGTCCCTTTCAGGACTAGGTTACATCAGTTCCTATCAGTTTTTGCCAGGCAGGTCTGTGCCAGTGCTGTGCAAGTTTTTTTTCACAGCATTTGGCTGAATCTAGCAAAGCTAATCCTTTTTGGCCTATTGCAGAGTGTGTTAGTCAGTGGAGTAGCCTATCTATGTTGCAAGATATACCACCTGTGTATAGAATACCAATTTTTTTACTGCACCTAGTGAAGTAAAATCTTTTGGGCATAGCATCATTCTATTAGTCCATCTATACTGACCTCCATCAGGTTGCAAATTGAATATAATTTTTTTCTGCATCTAGCTCTGAAAAAATATTTGGGCTTCTAGCAGTGTGTGGGACTTGTTCTATTAGTCCATCTATACTGACCTCCATCAGGTTGCAAACTGAATATAATTTTTTTCTGCATCTAGCTCTGAAAAAATATTTGGCTTTCTAGCAGTGTGTGGTACTTTCTCTATTAGTCCATCTATACTGACCTCTATCAGGTTGCAAACTGAATATATTTTTTTTCTGCATCTACCTCTAAAAAAATATTGGGCTTCTAGCTGTGTGTGGGACTAGTTCTATTAATCCATCTATACAGACCTCCATCAGGTTGCAAACTGAATATAATTTTTTTCTGCATCTACCTCTGAAAAAATATTTGGGCTTCTAGCAGTGTGTGGGACTTGTTCTATTAGTCCATCTATACTGACCTCCATCAGGTTGCAAACTTAATATATTTTTTTTCTGCATCTACCTCTGAAAAAATATTGGGCTTCTAGCTGTGTGTGGGACTTGTTCTATTAATCCATCTATACAGACCTCCATCAGGTTGCAAACTGAATATAATTTTTTTCTGCATCTACCTCTGAAAAAATATTTGGGCTTCTAGCTGTGTGTGGGACTTGTTCTATTAGTCCATCTATACTGACCTCCATCAGGTTGCAAACTGAAAATAATTTTTTGTCTGCATCTAGCTCTGAAAAAATATTTGGCCTTCTAGCAGTGTGTGGGACTTTCTCTATTAGTCAATCTATACTGACCTCCATCAGGTTGCAAATTAAAAATAATTTTTATCTGCATCCAGCTCTGAAAAAATATTTGGCCTTCTAGCAGTGTGTGGGACTTTCTCTATTAGTCCATCTATACTGACCTCCATCAGGTTGCAAATTAAAAATAATTTTTATCTGCATCCAGCTCTGAAAAAATATTTGGCCTTCTAGCAGTGTGTGGAACTTTCTCTATTAGTCCATCTATACTGACCTCCATCAGGTTGCAAATTAAAAATAATTTTTTGTCTGCATCTAGCTCTGAAAAAATATTTGGCCTTCTAGCAGTGTGTGGGACTTTCTCTATTAGTCCATCTATACTGACCTCCATCAGGTTGCAAACTGAATATATTTTTTTTCTGCATCTACCTCTGAAAAAATATTGGGCTTCTAGCTGTGTGTGGGACTTGTTCTATTAATCCATCTATACAGACCTCCATCAGGTTGCAAACTGAATATAATTTTTTTCTGCATCTACCTCTGAAAAAATATTTGGGCTTCTAGCTGTGTGTGTGACTTGTTCTATTAGTCCATCTATATTGACCTCCATCAGGTTGCAAACTGAAAATAATTTTTTGTCTGCATCTAGCTCTGAAAAAATATTTGGCCTTCTAGCAGTGTGTGGGACTTTCTCTATTAGTCCATCTATACTGACCTCCATCAGGTTGCAAATTAAAAATAATTTTTATC
Organism: Phyllobates terribilis; assembly: GCF_046119375.1. Taxonomy (NCBI): domain Eukaryota; kingdom Metazoa; phylum Chordata; class Amphibia; order Anura; family Dendrobatidae; genus Phyllobates; species Phyllobates terribilis. The sequence goes on along the minus strand of NW_027362770.1, from coordinate 69,458,416 downwards.
TGCATCCAGCTCTGAAAAAATATTTGGCCTTCTAGCAGTGTGTGGGACTTTCTCTATTAGTCCATCTATACTGACCTCCATCAGGTTGCAAATTAAAAATAATTTTTATCTGCATCCAGCTCTGAAAAAATATTTGGCCTTCTAGCAGTGTGTGGGACTTTCTCTATTAGTCCATCTATACTGACCTCCATCAGGTTGCAAATTAAAAATAATTTTTTGTCTGCATCTAGCTCTGAAAAAATATTTGGCCTTCTAGCAGTGTGTGGGACTTTCTCTATTAGTCCATCTATACTGACCTCCATCAGGTTGCAAACTGAATATATTTTTTTTCTGCATCTACCTCTGAAAAAATATTGGGCTTCTAGCTGTGTGTGGGATTTGTTCTATTAATCCATCTACACAGACCTCCATCAGGTTGCAAACTGAATATAATTTTTTTCTGCATCTACCTCTGAAAAAATATTTGGGCTTCTAGCTGTGTGTGGGACTTGTTCTATTAGTCCATCTATACTGACCTCCATCAGGTTGCAAACTGAAAATAATTTTTTGTCTGCATCTAGCTCTGAAAAAATATTTGGCCTTCTAGCAGCGTGTGGGACTTTCTCTATTAGTCCATCTATACTGACCTCCATCAGGTTGCAAATTAAAAATAATTTTTATCTGCATCTACCTCTGAAAAAATATTTGGGCTTCTAGCTGTGTGTGGGACTTGTTCTATTAGTCCATCTATACTGACCTCCATCAGGTTGCAAACTGAATATAATTTTTTTCTGCATCTAGCTCTGAAAAAATATTTGGCCTTCTAGCAGTGTGTGGGACTTTCTCTATTAGTCCATCTATACTGACCTCCATCAGGTTGCAAATTAAAAATAATTTTTATCTGCATCCAGCTCTGAAAAAATATTTGGCCTTCTAGCAGTGTGTGGGACTTTCTCTATTAGTCCATCTATACTGACCTCCATCAGGTTGCAAATTAAAAATAATTTTTTGTCTGCATCTAGCTCTGAAAAAATATTTGGCCTTCTAGCAGTGTGTGGGACTTTCTCTATTAGTCCATCTATACTGACCTCCATCAGGTTGCAAACTGAATATATTTTTTTTCTGCATCTACCTCTGAAAAAATATTTGGGCTTCTAGCTGTGTGTGGGACTTTCTCTATTAGTCCATCTATACTGACCTCCATCAGGTTGCAAATTGAATATAATTTTTTTCTGCATCTAACCCAGCCAATAGTTTTGGCCTAATACCACAGTTTGGCCACTCAGCTCTGCTCGGTTCCCATCCATTGTTTTTTTGTGCAAACAACTCCAGAGTTGTGAATTAGTTAACCACCAAAATGAGTGGAAAAAGGCCTGCTGCTGGTGGAAAGGGGAATAGGCGTGTTGGGAAGGGGAAAAAAGGTTGTGTCCGTGGGGTAGGTGTTAAAGCAACAGTAATATCTGCAGAAGAAAGACCATCTTCCAGCCAAACTAAAATGTCTACTTCTTTTAGCGGACAATGTGATAAGATCCCTTTCTTACGGCCACGCCAATCGCTACAAATTCCAGATGAGGCACAAAAACAGCAGGTGCTTCAACGGATATCAAGTGCTCCTTTAAGTGGGCTCTCCTCCACATCAACTTCAACATCACAAATACTCCAGTCTTCAAAGGTGTCACCCCAATCGCACTTGCTTCCTCACAGCTCCCAAATCTCCAGCTGCCCGTCTGAGTATGAGGTAGAACAGATGGTTGAGTCTGCAGAGCTGTTTACTCATACTATAGCCTGGGAATCAGAGGTCGACTCCAGCGCTTCTGTGAATCCAGACGAGGAAATGATCTGCACTGATGCCCAGAATCTTTATGAATCGGATCCAGGACCAGACGCAGAAGGTTCTGACCATAATGTAGACCCTCATTCCCAAACTGTAACTCCTGTTGGTGGAGACAATGAGGAAGACGATGATGAGACTCAAATACCTGATTGGAGCGACAACTTTAGTTTTTTGTCAGGGCAGGAACAGGTTGCCTCTGAGGACGACGGGTGTGATAACGCACAGGGTGATGATGATGAGGTTGGAGATCCCACTTACTGTCAACCCACAGTCAGCCAAGAGATGAGGTCAGCAGAGGAGGTGGAGGAAGATGCTAGTGACGACGAGGTCAGGTTGCGCCTTCCTGGACAGAGACGTAGTACTGGAAGCACGTCAACAACTGCATCCTCAAACACAACTCTGCCTCTCACCACAAGTCGTGGTGGCTCTTCAGGTCGCATTTGTGCTAAGCCTTGCATAGCCTGGGCATTTTTTCAGATCGATAAAGATGACCCAACTCGTGTTATCTGTAACATTTGTCAGCAAAAGCTAAGTAGAGGCCAAAAAATACATAGTTTGAGTACTTCATGCATGAACCGGCACATGGACATGAAGCATAAGTTGCAGTGGGAAGCTCAGTGTGCTACAATGCAGCCTAGCCGGCCGGGCCAACCACCGTCTGCCATATCTTGTGCATCCACGGCCTCTTCATCCTCTGTGACTGGGGGGACAGCAGTCACACCTGTTTTGGGTCGCAGACCTGCCACCTCTTTACCCGCAACAGCCAGCGTGATTGGCAGGTCATCATTTTCTTTGGAGGTGGTAACACCAGCTGGTGTTGAGCGCTGTCCGACATCGATAGCACCACCTTTGGATCAAGGCAACCTAACATGTCCGCCTGCATCTTCCTCACAGACCGGCAGTTTGCCGGGGACACCCTTATCAACCCCGTCTAAGCACAATAGCCAGCCCTCGGTCCCTCAGATGTGGACAAGTAAAAGACCATTTCCTCCTAGCCATGAGAAAGCTAAGAGGTTGAATTTCACCATCTGCAAGCTCTTGGCTACAGAAATGCTGCCTTTCTGCCTGGTGGACACAGAGGATTTTCGAGACCTTATGTCCGTCGCAGTGCCCCAGTACCAGATGCCCAGTCGGCACTACTTCTCAAAGAAAGGTGTGCCTGCGCTCCACCAGCATGTCGCACACAACATCACCGCTTCTTTGAGAAACTCTTTGTGTGACAGGGTGCATTTCACCACAGACACTTGGACGAGTAGGCATGGACAGGGGCGTTACATGTCGCTGACTGGGCACTGGGTAACTATGGTGACAGCAGGACAAGGGGCTGCTGTCCAAGTCTTGCCGTCCCCACGAGTTGTGCGTCAATCCTCTTTATGTCAAAGTTCCTCCACTGCTTCTGCCTCCTCAACCTCCTCTCGGTCTTCCACCTGCACCCAAAGCCTGTCTGGTCATGCCACAAGCTTTCTAACTGCGCAGAAGGGATCCTGCACACCTCCTTACTATGCTGGCAGTAGGGCTCAACGTCATCAGGCGGTTTTTACTTTGAAATGTCTGGGAAATGTGAGTCACACAGCTGAGGAGTTGTGGTCAGCTCTGGAGAACCAATTTCATGAATGGTTGTCTCCACTGGACCTGAAACCAGGGAAGGCCGTGTGCGACAATGCTGCAAACCTGGGTGCGGCCCTTCGCCGGGGCAATGTCACACACGTGCCTTGTATGGCTCACGTGTTGAACCTGGTTGTCCAGCAATTTTTAGCCCACTATCCCAGACTAGATGGCCTTCTGCAGAGGGCACGGTCGCTGTGTGCTCACTTCCGCCGTTCGCATCCCGCAGCTCAGCGACTTACATCTCTACAGAAGTCGTTGGGCCTGCCACTTCACCGGCTAAAATGCGATGTGCCTACCCAGTGGAATTCAACTCTGCACATGTTGCAGCGACTGTGGCAGCACCGACAAGCCCTGGTGCAATACGTTCTGACGTATAGCCTGGGCCAACGAGATCCGGAGGTGGGGCAAATCACGCTGGAGGAGTGGTCTCAGATCAGGGACCTATGCACCCTTCTGCACAGTTTTGAAATGGCGACGAAGATGTTTAGTGCTGACGATGCCATTATCAGCATGACTATTCCGGTGATTTACATACTGGAGCACATGTTAAACAGAATTCGGAGTCAGGTGGTGGCACAAGAGGAGGTGGAGGAAGTAGAGGAGGAGGAGTTGTATGCGGAAGGGCTAACATCTGCAAGGTCTAGACGGTCGGCAGCACCAAGGCGGCAGGCATGTGAGGGTGGGGGAGATGGTTTTACCAGGGCGCATGGTAGCAGCCAAACTAGTGAGGAAGGTGCAGGAGCCCAGGAAGAAGTGGAGGACGAACTGATGGAAGACTCATCAGATGAGGGAGACCTTGATCACATTTCTGTTGTGCGAGGTTGGGGGGAGAGGACAGAGGAAGGAAGCATGATTGTTACCTCGCCACCAACACAACAGGGACTTGGTGCTCCTGGATGCGCAACACACATGAGTGCCTTCTTGCTGCACTACCTGCAACATGACCCTTGAATTGTGAGAATTAGAAATAATCCTGACTACTGGGTTGCCACACTGTTAGATCCCCGGTACAAAAGTAAATTTGCAGAAATTATTCCTGCCATAGAAAGGGATGCACGCATGCAGGAGTATCAGCAGAGACTGTTGCAGAATCTTACATGTGCTTTTCCACAAAACACCAGTGGTGCACGTAGTGAATCTCACAGTTCCAACTTGCCAACCGTGGGACCGTCAAGTGTTCAGCACTCAAACCGTAACAGAACCACAGTATCTGCTGGTAACATCAATTTTGCGGAATCATTTCACCACTTTTTTAGCCCATCCTTTGCAAGGCCACAGGAGACAAGAAGTCTGACACATAGTCAACGCCTAGAGACAATGGTACAGGAGTATCTCCAAGTAAACATTGAAGCCATGACTGTGTCACTGGACCCTTGCTCTTTTTGGGCTTCCAATCTGGATAAATGGCCGGAGCTAGCCACTTACGCCTTGGAGATCTTGTCATGCCCCGCAGCCAGCGTTCTGTCTGAACGTGTGTTCAGCGCTGCTGGTGGTGTGCTGACAGATAAGCGCACGCGGCTCTCCACTGATAATGTAGACAGACTCACGTTCATAAAGATGAACAAATCATGGATCCGAAACGACTTTTCTACCCCTGTGTCATCCTGGGGAGAGTAAAAGCTTGATGATTGGTTAAAATCACCCTACCAACCGTTTTAAGCTTTCAAATTACTAATCATGTTTATCTGTATCTTGACTGGAAAATAATTTGGGCTTTGTAGCAATGTGCAGCACTGATCCTATTAGCCCATCTATACTAAGCTCCACCAGATTTAAAATTAATAATAATTTTTAGCTGCATCTAGCCCGGAAAATAATTTTGGGGCTCCGAGATGCGTAAGACACATAAGTGCCTTCTTGCTGCACTACCTGCAACATGACCCTCATATTGTCAGAATTCGAAGTAATCATGACTACTGGGTTGCCACACTCTTAGATCCCCCAAACTTTTCGATCAACCTTTTCATTTTAATAAAGACCAAACAAATGGTCATTTTTGAAATTATAAGCATTAGCAGGTTATTAGAAACTGAAATCAAGCAGTTTTCAACTCAAAACTTTATTCTAGGTGATGTTACATTTTCACATAGGACCCCTTGTTCGAAAGGAGCTTCTGAACTCTCTCGTCCATTGAATTTGTCAGGTTTTGGATGGTTTCTGCTTCAATTGTTTTGCATGAGGACAGAATACCCTCCCAGAGCTGTTGCTTAGATGTGAACTGCCTCCCGCCATCATAGACACTCCTTTTGATGATGCTCCAGAGGTTCTGAATGGGGTAGAGGTCAGGGGAGCATGGGGGTCACACCATAAGTTTGTCCCCTTTTATGCCCATATCAGCCAGAGATGCAGATGTTTTATGTGCAGCATGAGATGGTGCATTATCATGCAAAAAAATGATCTTGCTGTGAAATACATGGTTCTTCTTCTTGAACCATGGCAGGAAGTGCTGTTTGAGAAAATCCACATACATTATGGAGTTCATCTTTAGCGCCTTCAGGGATCCTAAAGGGGCCGACAAACTCTCTCCCCATGATTCCAGCCCAAAACATTACTCCACCTCCTCCTTGTTGGCGCTGTAGCCGTGATTGCGTGGGGTGTCCATCAACCAGCCATCCTCCACTCCATCCATCTGGACCATCGAGCGCTGCACGGCACTCATCCGTGAACAAAACAGTTTTGAAATCAGTCTTCATGTAATGTTTGGCCCACTGGAGCCATTTCTGCTTGTGTGAAGTGGATAGAGGAGGTCGACAGGATGGCACATGCACAGCTGCAAACCTCTGAAGGACCCTGCATCTTGTTGTTCGGGGGACGTTGGAGGCACCAGCAGCTTCAAAAACTTGTGGGTGCTATGACAAGGCCTTTTTGCCGCTGCTCTTTTAACCTGACGTAATTGCCTGTAGGAAAGAGTCCTCAATTTGCCCTTATCAGCACGCACACGTGTGTACTGTGAATCAGCTACATACTTCTTGATTGCCAAGACACTTCATCCTGATCATCGCACAATGTTGATTGTAGTCATGCCTTGACCTAAACACTCCACAATTTGTTGCTTCTCAGCAGCCGACACATCCTTTTTCTTTCCCATTTTGGCAGAAAATGTAGGCTGCTTAATAATGTGAGACAGCCTTCTTAAGTAGTCTTGCCTTTCATTGGACACACCTGCCAAACTAATTAGCACAGGTGTCTGCAATTGCTTACAGTGATATAAAGAGCCCTGACACACATCACCATCAATGAGTTTAACTGACAAACAAACAAATTCTTCCTTTATCACTCCTAAACACTTTTTGCATAATAATTTGGAACACAGTGTACATGTGCTTTTCCACAAAACACCAGTGGTTCACGTAGTGAATCTTACAGTTCTAACTTGCCAACCGTGGTCTGTATGGAGTTGTTCAATAAAGGGCCCAAAATTAAGATAACATAGATGGGAGAGGTCTCTATGAATAGGAATTCCTAAGTATTTGATACCCTGTGAGGGCCAGGCAAAGGGAAAGTTGGACTGGATGGAATCCTATATGGATTTGGGGAGGGAGACATCGAGGGCCTCAGACTTCGCTGCATTGATTTTAAAATTTGACCTTGTAACAAAGTGATCTATTTCAGCCATAACAGCATGGATGGATATATGTGATTGAGTGATATATACTAGTACATCATCAGCAAATAGAGAGCACTTGTACTCGGTGCCTCCCACCTCAATCCACCTAATATTGGGGTTATGGCGAATTGATGAGAGCAGGTGCTCCGTCACTAGGATGTATAAGAGAGGGGACAGAGGACATCCCTGCCTTGTCCCATTGGTGATTGTGAAAGGTGATGAAAATGTTCTGATGCACCCCCTGGGCCTTGGGACACCTGGAGTCGGACCCTTTTTGGTGGATGCTGGTGGTTGTAGTCTTCGTGGCGGCGACCCGGTTCCGTGGCTCAGGGTGGTCAAACCAGTGGCGGAACTATTTATGTGGTTTTGATGTTTAAATGTCCGACTACGCCACCCATGGATTGCGGTCAGAGTGAACCGCCGCTGCAGGGCAGACCGCTGAGGCTGGTGTTGTGGGTGCAGCAGAGCGTAGCATAACTCCCCACGGGAGGAGTATAGCCTCAGGGCAGTGTATGCGGAGGATGGGGGTGATGGTGCAGGGCAGCAGCAGTAACGACACGGAGTCAGTGATGCAGTCCAGGGCCTTTACTCACAGTTCTTATTATCCACACCACGTCTGCAGGTAACGGCTGCCCACGTCGTATTGTGCTCACCAGGTGAGGGGCTCAGACAACTCCCAGATAACTTTGGAGCGCTTCACAGGACCCCCTTTGTGTGTCCTTTGTCTGGCCTTTCTTACCAACCCTTCTGTCCGGCTGCCTCGTGCCTCCTCTTGGTAAACTTGGCGCCAGTTTCCCTGACCCTATGTGCTGCCCTGCTAGCGGGTGTAGCGAGGGGCTGCGCCACATAAAATGTCACAGCCTCCGGTTTCTAGCTGAGGGTCGTTTCCTGCCTCCACTAGTTTCGGGGACCGATCTCCCCCTTTGGCCTGACCCCTCCATGCAGGTGGATTCGGGCGTGCGGTGGCGACTATCCCGTCCGCACCCCTGGGATCCCTTCGTTCCTCGTTCCTGGAGCCTTCTCCACTCCTCTTCCTTCCTTCTCCCTCTTCCAGGCCTGGGCCTCTGTTACTAGGCCCGCCTCCGGAGCAGAGCTCATGCAGAGCCCCTGCTCCCTGCCACTTCTGCTCAGACTTCTCTGCACTGAACTAAGATGGTGCCCACCTTTTATACTCCCTTCTCAATGCACCCAGGAACTGCTTCCTCCCTGCTCCTGCACTACAGGGTTCCCCTTCCTCAGTGTTCCCTCCCCCCACTCCAGCCAGGGACAGGGACTGTCGTGCCCATCTCAGGGGCATATTGGTCGCCCTGCCCCACGGCAATGTGGTGTAATGCATGCAGGTGTCGGGTCCTGATCCACACTCCATCCTTACCTGAGAGTGAGATATCACACCTCTGGGTGAGGTGCAATACCTCTGTAGCAACCGAGCCCTCAGGGTGCTACAGTTCCATTTATTTTCAGCCTAGGTGACGTATTGCGATACAGGGCCGTGATTTTGGCTATAAAAGGGTCCCCTAGACCCCTACCCCAAGCTTTTTAAGAGAATCATATATGGCGTGCCAGGAGACTCTATGGAATGCTTTCTCAGCATCCAACGAGAGTATCTAATTACAAATTTTTAACTGCATCTAGCCCAGGAAATACTTTGTGCCTAGTAGCAGTGTCTGCTAGTCAGCGGATTATCCCGGCTGTTAAGCAAGCTACACCACCTGTAGTTTGGACACTTAATTTTTTCAAAGGAAATGCTTCGGGACCACGGGATACTCAGTGAAGAGCATCAGGAGGCACCCCAAGGCATAGGGGCTGGGACTGGCAGTAGGATGCCTTGCGGTGGACAGCCGAGCTCGATCCTTATAAAAGCTTTTTAACTGCAGCAGCTTTAGTGGACGCTACTGGAGCTGGAATTACGCGGCTGCTGGCATGAGACTTGCCCTCCAATAGATCCTTGTAAATGGATTTAAAGTGTATTCATTCAAATTAGAGAGACAATTTAAATTAAAAAGCTTAGAGCTGCCTCCACCACAGGGGGGCTCGCTCGACCCACCAGTGGACAGGCACCAGTATTGGGAGAGGGGGTCTGGCCGTCAGGGTTCACCGCGGCTCTGGCACAAACCCGGCGACACGGAGGTGGCACGGGCAGGAGCGGACTGAACGTGTCGGCTTCTCACTTTTTGGATTTTAGAAGGGCATGACATGCCTATATCTGTGTCTCCCCCTCCTTTTACTCCTCCACCTCTTTTCTTTTCTCATGACTATATGTACTTGTCACTTTTCCATGTGTTAGTTGTGTCTTCTGAGCAGTTTGTCAGCTTTTGGACACCTTTGAAGGTGTTTTCTATGTGTTTCTATGTGTTTTTGTTTGCCTGCCATTGGTTTTAACGGTGTTCGAAGGTGTTCGACGAACAGTTCGACGAACAGTTCGGCGAACACACGGGTGTTCGACGAACCGAACCGAACTCGAACACTACGGGGGTGGTTCAACACTAGTTACAAGCCCATGTCAATAAAAAGGTCAAAAAATTAATGCATAACAAAATATCAAAAAGTGATACATTAATACAATGTGTGGCAAAAGACAGTAAACATATAGCACCATATAGCAAACAACATGCATCAATAATACATCTATTAATATTTATAGAATTTGACGTCCATAATCCAGTTTAGATAGATCTTCACATTACATCCATAGAATATAGGCTACTTCAGCAAAAAGACTAAAATAAAAGAAAACAAAAATCAATAAAAGAACACAAAAACCACTTAAAATGACAAAAAAAAGCCATAGCAGGGCAATCAGAGAAATGGCACATAGCTGATATTTTCGTTTAGGCCAGATGGATGTAGGGTCTTGAGCACCCAGATCCATCGGCTCTCTTTCTGGACTAACCTTTGGCTTACATTGCCCCCTCTAATGTTGGCAGTGATCATGTCTATACCACGGACCTTAAATTTAGATGCATCACATCCGTGATACAATTTAAAGTGTTTTGGTAACGTTTTTAATACAGAAATGTCGGTCTCCGCCGCAGCAGCTTCAATGCCCAATACGTGTTCACGTACTCTTATTTTAAGTTGCCTGGTGGTAAGTCCCACGTAAATTTTGGGACATGGGCATGTTGCATAATACACTACTGCTTTGGAGACACAAGTAATAGATTTAGCAATGGAATAGGTTTTAGATCTACTTGAATCTGTGAATGAATCAATGCGTTCGATATTTGGACACGCCAAACATCTACCACATGGTGAACAGCCATTGATCGACATGGGTCTGCTGAGAAAATTAGAGGGGGCAGTGCAATGATAATGACTCCTTGTAAGGTGATTCCGAAGGTTTTTAGCTTTTCTAAAAGTGATCTGAGGTTTAGGTGGCAAGTACTTGGACAACACAGGGTCAGCCAACAAAATTGGCCATGATTTCATGAGGCTGTCACGGACCATTGATGCCCCTGAATTGAATGTCGTAATAAAACGTATGATATTGTTATCTTTCGCTGGTTTAACTGTGTATAAACAGTCATGCCGTCTGGTGTATTTGGCACGATGGAAGGCCCTCTTTAGAGCTCGGTGACCATATCCCCTTTCTCTGAATCTTGCCATAAGTTTTTGTGATTCTATCAAGAACTCGGTTTCAGAGGAACATAACTGTCTTAATCTAAGAAATTGTCCCATAGGGACTGCATTAATCATATGTCGAGGGTGAGCAGATGAAGCATGTAAAAGCGAGTTCACCGCAGATGGTTTGCGGTAAACCGTAGTTTGAAGTGTATCATTTTCATCTCTTATAACTCTCACATCAAGAAAGTCAATGTTAGACGTATTGGCCTGATAAGTTAAATGGATGTTATAATTATTGTTGTTAAGTTCCCCAATAAAGGAGTCCAACATTTCAATGGAACCCTGCCAGATCAGAAAGATGTCATCGATGTACCGCGTCCAAAAAACGACGCGGTCCATCGATGTCAGCCCATCTGACTGGAATAGGTCTCTTTCCCACAGCCCCAGGAACAGATTAGCGTATGACGGGGCAAAAGGAGCCCCCATCGCTGTTCCCTGGAGCTGCAGGAAGTATGACCCTTTAAAAACAAAGAAGTTGTGGGAAAGGCTAAACTCCAATAAATCCAAGGAGATCATATTTTTAGAATGATTGGATGACTGCAAAAAGAACTTAGTCACTCCAACACCATCAACATGACGTATATTCGTATAAAGCGACTCAACGTCGCAAGTCACCAATATTGTATCAGATCCAATGTAAAGTTCATCGATTTTCCTGAGGAAATCCCCAGTATCTTTAATGAAAGATGGGAGACATTCAGGGGCTGTAACTTTGTGTCAATAAATTTACCGGCATTTTCAAGATAATTGCCACACCCGGATAATATAGGTCTGCCAGGTGGACATTGACTATCCTTATGCACTTTGGGTAATAGGTAAAGTGTTGGAATGGTTGGTTCCAACACTTTAAGTGCAGAGCATAATTTCTGTGAAATTGTCCCAGCATCTTTCATTCTCTGTAGGAACTTATCGTATTTACTGTAGAAATTGCTCGAGGGATTAAAGGTAAGTTTTTTGTAATATGCCTCGTTATTCAACTGTCGAAATGCCTCTTTTTCATAGCTGGATTTGGGCCAAATAACTACATTTCCACCCTTGTCTGCCTGCTTAATCTCTACATCACTCAAGGATTTGATTTTTCTCAAGGATTCTCTTTCTTGCCTAGTAAGATTGTCATATTGAAATTTTTGTGGCCCCTTCTCCAGATCTTTGGAAACAATCTGTACAAAAAGGTCAATGTTAGAGCAGGCAGACAAGGGTGGAAATTTTTTTGATCTAGGTGCAATTGAAGGGGGAATTATATTACCTTCACCCATTTCACTCTCTCTCTCAAGGTCCTCCAGATCTCTCAGTGCTTGTTGTTCTGTTTCTGTAGGAAACATATTATACAGAGTTTTATCATAAAAGTATTTTTTTAAATACAGTTTACGTGCAAAAATATTTAAATCTTTGATGGCAGTAAAGCTGTCAAAAGTCGCACATGGTGCGAAAGTTAGTCCCTTCATCAACAGGCTAAGGTCTGAGTCAGAGAGGAAATGGGTGCTAAGATTGATTACCTTTAAATCCCTTTTATTCATCTCTGAAAATTGTTCAAAATTCTGTTTGTAGGGGTGTTGACGAGTGGGATAGTTATGCCTTGATCGTACTCCATATCCTGTTTCTCCATATCTGTGTTCAGGGTTTGAAGGCAATCGGTAGTTAGAGAAGTTTTAGCCCTCCCATATATCTCCTCTAATTGTTTGTCAATAGTAATTAATGTATTAGTATTGAGACCAATCGGAAGTTCCATAAACTTCCTTGAGGCCTGGTTACATGTCTCTTCCCATGCTTTGATGAATATGTCATCATCGATGGGGAATGATGGCATGACTTTAATATAGAGAATATCGTCCCTAGGGACAAGCTTTCATATAGATGAATGAAATGTTTATTTAGAATACTCTAAGCACAAGCCTCATATTGTTAAAAACGTGAATCATTCCTGTTGCCGCTTTATGATGGGTTTCCCCTTTATAATACATGTATAATTGTCATTCAGGGGATATTTGCTTCAATTTGCACCCAATTTGGGTCTTGATTATGCAACCTTGATGATTCATGTGAAAAATTCTCTATCTATGATTCATTGATATGGGACTATTGATAATATTGTCTCTACTTCCTAGCTTTTTCATTGATTTTAATTGCTTCTGAGCGATTCATGTGTGTTTTCCCTTTTTTCTATGCAAATAAAGAATTTATATTTTTTCATACATTTGGGACCTTGTCCAAAAGTTCTCTTTGTTCTTGCTCTTTGCACATTATTTCGGTAGTCCCTACCATAATTAATATCATAGTCCTATTATGGGGGGTTATTGATCCCTAACATTTCTCACCCCTAACTTTCCATGTTGTGGATTATTTATACTTATTTATTAGTATAATATTTTTTGCATTTTTTTATTTATATTGTAACATTTTTAAAAAAATATTTTTTTAAATAAATGTTAATGTTTCTTTTTACTTTATTACTTGGTCCCTCTATGGGACTTTAACTTTTATTACTTTGATCACTGATATAATGCATTGCAATGCACCAGCACTGCAATGCATTATACCTGTCAGTGTTACACTGACATAACACATTTTAGACCATGCTCCTGGCATGGTCTAAACAGGCTACCATAGCTGGGACACTGGGAGGTCAAAATGATGACCTCAGGTTTCCATGACAACAATTGGCAGCCCGCGGTGAAGTCACAGGGGTGCCGATCACATGGGAGAGGGAGCTCCTTTTGTTAGCCTTCCAAAGGCTGCGATCGATATTGATCACAGCATTTAGTGAGTTAGACAGCCGAGGGTGGTGTGGGCAACACTATTGGCTGTGACAATCGGCTATCACGTAAGCCGACCTTTCGGCCACGATCGCATGGGCACAGCTCGTGTGCCGTGTACGATCACCGTGCCGTAACTGTACATCATGGGTCGGGAACGCCTTCCCAACCATGACGTATAGGGGCGTAAAAGGTCATGATCAGGTTAAAATGGCAGTTTTTTTTACATGTTGTACATGACAAGTATTTTTTAAGTTGCTTTTAGTCACATTTTTTGTGGCTTGTTTTATTTATTAATTAGTATTTTCTACACATACTTACAAGTATTTTTCTAGACCTATAGTAAAGTCTATGGAAACAAATCATCATATGTCATGGGCCCTAAAAATGCCATAAACCATAAGGCATTGTGTATAGCACATTTTGTATTGTGCTATAGGCTTCAAATTAAAAACTTACTGCACAAGAAAAACTATGAAAGTATAATGAAAAAACTTTCTAAACTGTAAATCCAGCTTAACCCATCTCAAACTATCCATATTGGATTCTTTTTTCGGGTGACTTAATGTGTCTTTTATGTCTCAATTAGTGATGAGCGAGCACTAAAATGCTCAGGTGCTCGTTGCTCCGGTCGAGCAAATTGGAATACTCAGGTGCTCGACCCGAGCAACGAGCCCAATGTAAGTCTATGGGAAACTCAAGCATTTTACCAGCAGCCCCTCAGAGGTCTGAAGGCGGCCTAAAAATTGCCCTAATCGATGGGAACAGTGCTCAAATGACATGGGAACAGCATGGGGAAGACCCCTGGAAGCATCTCTGACTCCCAGGTCACTGCTGTAAACAATGTTGTCAGAGTATTGTGCCACTTTTAAGGACTCACAATAAAACATACAAAAACTAAACCAAAATGGATTTTCTTGGGGAAAATGTAAAGGAACATCCTTTCCAGGGTAATGAATTGCATATAAGGCAAAATAAATAACCAAAAACAAAAATACTCCTTCACACCTTGGGCTATGTTCAAACGTTGCGTTTTTGATGTGTTTTTGCACTTTCGCATTGCTTTCAATGGTGAAAAATATATTTACCAGTAAATATCATTTTAACATTTTACTACCTTATCTGGCCATGTGATGTGTGAGACATAATCAGACATATCCTGCTTCATTTATAAAGGAGGAGGGACTCTGAAAGTCACAAAGTCTATTTTTATAGGGCTATTAGGTGGCCCTTAATATTCTTAAAGTCAGCCCTCACTATTGTTAGAGGGCCATTAGCTGGCTAGGCTTTGTTATTAAAGAGTGGGTCTCCTATACTGTTATTGCAGTGACTGCAGTGGCTGCCTAAATGTAGGAAAAACGGCAATACCAATTTAAAGACACATAGAGGAGGGCCTCCTTAACAACATGTTGCCATTATAAAGGAGCAGTTCTGCTATACAGTTATTGCATATGCAGTGACTGCAACGGCTGCCTAAATGTAGGAAAAACCCCAATATCAATTTAAAGACACGTAGAGGAGGGCCTCCATAACAACATATTGTCATTATAAATGAGCGGTTCTGCTATACAGTTATTGCATATTCAGTGACTGTAACGGCTACCTAAATGTAGGAAAAACCCCAATAAAAATTTAAAGACACATAGCGGAGGGCCTCCGTAACAACATGTTCCCATTATAATGAAGCAGTTCTGCTATACAGTTATTGCAAATGCAGTGACTACAACAGCTGCCTAAATTTTGAAAATACCCAAATACCAATTTGAAGACACATAGACATGGGCCTCCGTAACAACATGTTCCCATTCAGGGCCGGCGTCAGCACCCGGCGCACCCGGGCAAATGCCGGGGCCCTGAGCAGGCAGAGGGGCCCACTGGCGGTCGCGCACTCCGCTGGGCTATGGGCGGAGGAGAGCGGTGTCAGCGCCTGCCCTTCTCCGCCGCTTGCTCAGGGCCCCGGCAGCCGGATACTTACCTCTCCCCGTGCCTCCGCAGATCAGCTGTCTTCCTGCTCTGCGCTCCCTGTGACGTCTCAGGTCAGAGGGTGCGGTGACGTCTTTACACTGCGCCCTCCTCTGAGCCGTCACAGGGAGCGCTGAGCGGGAAGACGCCGACAACGCTGGAGTTCGGACCCGGGCAGTGGGCAGCGGGCAGCAGGTAGCAGGTGAGGAGAAGGGAGGTGAGTATTTGATTTTTTTTTTTTAATGTATGGAGGCATGGGGCAGTATAAAGAGAGGGGGGACATCCTGCATGGGGCATTATAAAGAGGGGGGGCATCCTGCATGGGGCATTATAAAGAGGGGGGGTGACATCCTGCATGGGGCATTATAAGGTGGGGAACAGCCTGCATGGGGCATTATAAAGGGGGGTGGGGCAGCCTGCATAGTGCATTATGTGGGGGGGGGACAGCCTGCATGGAGCATTATAAGGGGGGGGGCAGCCTGTATGGGGCATTATGTGGGGGGTAACAGCCTGCATGGAGCATTAAAAGGGGGGGGGCTGTATGGGGCATTATGTGGGGGGTAACAGCCTGCATGGAGCATTATTAGGGGGGGACAGCCTGTATGGGGCACTATGTGGGGGGTAACAGCCTGCATGCAGCATTATATGGGGGCCAGTATCCTGTATGGAGCGTTATAAGGGGACCGGTATCCTGTATGGAGCGTTATAAGGGGACCGGTATCCTGCATGGAGCGTTATATGGGGGCCAGTATCCTGTATGGAGTTTTATAAGGGGACCAGTATCCTGTATGGAGCGTTATATGGGGGCCAGTATCCTGTATGGAGCTTTATAAGGGGACCAGTATCCTGTATGGAGCGTTATATGTGGGCTAGTATTCTGTATGGAGCCTTATATGGGGGCCAGTATTCCGTATGGAGCCTTATATGGAGGCCAGTATTCCGTATGGAGCCTTATATGGGGGCCAGTATTCCGTATGGGGCCTTATATGGGGGCCAGTATTCCGTATGGAGCCTTATATGGGGGCCAGTATTCCATATGGAGCCTTATAAGGGGGCCAGTATTCCGTATGGGGCCTTAGATAGGGGCCAGTATTCCATATGGAGCCTTATATGGGGGCCAGTATTCCGTATGGAACCTTATATGGGGGCCAGTATTCTGTATGGAGCCTTATATGGGGGCCAGTATTCCGCATGGAGCCTTATATGGGGGTCAGTATTCCGCATGGTGCCTTATATGGGGGCCAGTATTCCGTATGGGGCCTTATATGGGGGCCAGTATTCCTTATGGGGCCTTATATGGGGGCCAGTATTCCGTATGGGGCCTTATATGGGGGCCAGTATTCCGTATGAAGCGTTATATGGGGGCCAGTATTCCGTATGGAGCCTTATATGGGGGCCAGTATTCTGTGTGCAGCGATTCACCGGTTTCTGAGCTATTGTGGAATTTACAATAGATATCACTCATGTAATGTAAGAAGTGAAATCTTTGCATTGTACTATATATATATATATATATATATATATATATATATATATATATTTCTCCGCCGTATCTCTGCATCATGAATCGTGGTATGTGTTAAAGGGGCCCACTGAGACTCTTTCGCCCGGGGCCCAGAAAAACCTGGAGCCGGCCCTGTTCCCATTATAATGGAGCAGTTCTGCTATACAGTTATTGGAAATGCAGTGACTACAACGGCTGCCTAAATTTTGGACTCACTCCAATGCCCCTTGGAAGAGACATAGAGGAGGGCCTCATGAAAAAAATGTTCCCATTATAAAGGAGCGGGTCTTCTATACTACTCTTGCATATGCTGTGACTGAAAAGGCAGCCAAAATTTTAGACGAACTCCAGTGCCCCTTGGAAGAGACGTAGTGGAGGGCCTCCTGAAAAAAATGTTCCCTTTATAAAGGAGCAGGTCTCTTATACTATTCTTGCACATGCAGTGACTGCAAGTGCTGCCAAAAATTTGGACGCACTCCAATGCCCCTTGGAAGAGACGTAGTGGAGGGCCTCATGAAAAAAATGTTCCCATTATAAAGGTTTGGGTCTCCTATACTGTTCTTGCATATGCAATGACTGCAAGGGCTGCCAAAAATTTGGACGCACTCAAATGCCCCTTGGAAGAGACATAGAGGAGGTCCTCATGAAAAAAATGTTTCCATTATAAAGGAGCAAGTCTTCTATACTGTTCTTGCATATGCAGTGACTGCAAGGGCTGCCAAAAATTTGGACACACTCCAATGCCCCTTGTAAGAGATGTAGAGGAGGGCCTCATGAAAAAAATGTTCCCATTATAAAGGAGCGGGTCTCCTATACTTGTAATCAGGGTCGGACTGGGGTGCCTAGGGCCCACCAGGAGAACTGACTCTAGGGGCCCACACTACAGCCCACCATAAACGGTTTTATTACTTGTTATGCATTTCTATAATGCACTATAGTTACATGATTGGCCGCGCTGTGAAGCACTGAGCGGCAGGACTTTCCTCGGACAGTCATTCCGTACTGCCAGAGTCCCTTTAATGGTAACTTGTCACCTTGAAAAACGCTATTTATCTGCAGATATAGGGGTAATCTGCAGGTAAATAGGGTTTAAAGCCTGGTTAGACGGCTTATTGGAAAAGCATTGGCTACACGGAGAAAATTACATTTTATTCTCCCTACTGCCACTCGCTTCCTGTCATAGGATCGGTGCAAGGAGGGAGACATTACAGTCACCGCTAACTACAAAGTGAGCGTGCTGCAATAACGTCCGCACCTTGATTGTGACACTTCCATGGAGCCCAACGTCAGGCTGAGCTTCATTGAATGACTAACATGGCAGCAGCACCTGGCAATTAGTGCTGAGCGAGCGTGGTCGGATAAGGTGTGATCCCAGCATGCTCGGGTGTTATCCCAGTATCTTGTAGTGCTACTATGCTTGAATCCCCAGGGTAGCATGTTTTGCGGCGGTAGACAGACGCAACACATGCAGGAATTGTGGGTTTGTTAGGTAATCCCTGCATGTGTTGCTTCTGTCTACCGCCGCAAAACATGTTACCGCAGGGACTCGAGCATATTAGCAGAGCACTACAAGATACTCGGATAACACCCGAGCATGCTGGGGTCACACCTTATCCGACCACACTCACTCAGCACTAGTTGCCAGGTGCTGCTGCAGTGTTAGTCGTTCAATGAAGCTCAGCCTGAGGTTGGGCTCCATGGAAGTGTCGCAATCAAGGTGCCGGAAGTTATTGCAGCACTTTGTAGTTCGCGGTGACTGTAATGTCTCTTATCCGACCACGCTCACTCAGCACTACTGGCAACCCATCAGCAACCTGCAACTGCGTCACAGGGGGCTGCATGCACCGGCCATCGTGCTATCTAAATGCTGCTGTCAGTGATTGACAAGGGCACTTAAATACTCAAAACATCAGCAATCAAAGCGAGCTCTGATCACTGCTGTTACAGGCAGACGCCGGCTATGTAACACAGCCGACATCTGCCCGGTATGGAGCAGGCTCAGCTCCTGAACCCGCTCCATACAAGCACATCCCAATGGTCACAGTTATGACAAGGTTAGCAAATTTCACTTGTCTGTTCCTAAATGTGGAAAGACAAATGCAATTCCCTAACACATGTGAAAGATACCTAATAGATTTAGTAAAGGTGCCTCAAGCATATGAATGTTATTACACACCACAATGCACAGTTACATACACGCATCTTACAAAAATACATATTATTCCAGATACGCAGACGCGCACAAACACACAGACGCGCACAAACACATCAGTGCATGAATACATCATCTGAACCACCATCAACTGTAATGTCAGGTCAGCCCCATATATCTTTCTATCACATAAACCTACAACTCCCAGTATGTAATTAACAATAGAGATACTGGGAGTTATCAGTCATCATCAGACTGCGGACCATACAGGAACCACAGTACTGATGAGACACAGGCAGGATCACAGATGAACATTTACATCCAGGTATCTTACCTGAGACGTCTTCTCTGATTAGAGTTGTTCTCTTTCTTTTCTTCCTCTTGTCCAGACTCCATGATGACTTTTCTCATCCACAGCTCGTCTCTGCAGACTTCCATCTTCTCCGGTCTTCTGCAGCACATCCCGACACGATGCCCTTAAAGATAGCAGTGTCATTATAATGCTCCTGAATAAAAATATCTACACTGAGCCCCTGAATAAACCTAACTCTTACAATGCTCCCTGCACAAAATATGACATACACTCTACCCCTCTTATGGTACCTGCTCTCCACACTGTCCTCTCCTTACCATACTGGGCCCCCTCTTCACACTGTCCTCTCACACTGTGTCCCCCCTATACTGCCCAGTCTCTATACTGTGCCCCTTCATCACACTCCCCCCTCCTCAGCATACTGTTCCCCCCATTCTGTGCCCTCACACTGTTTCCCCCATACTGCCGCATCTCTATACCTTCCCCCACACTACCTAGTCTCTGTGCTGTGTCACCTCACATTTTTCTCCCTCCATACTGTCTCCTCACACTATTCCCCCACTCTTCATACTGTTTCCTCACACATCCCCCTTCCTCATTCTGCTCCTGCACTCATTCCCACCCCTCCTCTGGTTCACCATACTGTTTTTTCACACATCTCCCCATTCTGTCTCCTAAAATTTCTCTCCCCTCTCTCCCCAGATATAATAAATCTTCGGAAGAGCACACAGACATGCAGAAGCACGCTTACACACACGAACACAAGCGCACACAGACACATACTAAGGGCTCTTTCACACGTCAGTACATGCGGTGACAGTTTCCACACGTACCAGAGACATTGGTACACGTAGACCCATTCAAATGAATGTTTTTACCTGCTGCACCTCCCACAAAACGTCCCGCACACTGATGACAGCGCTCTTCCCAAGCACCGGGTGCTGAACGCTGCTCTCATCATAGATCCCTGCCGGCGCTGTGATCAGCAGCAGCAGAGTCAATGATGAGAGTAGTAGTCTACTCCCGTCGTGTAGAACTGTAAAAATAGGAATAAAATAAAAAAATCCTTATACTCACCTCTCCTAAGCATCACCCGCTGTAATCCGTGCAAGCGCTCACGCCGAGAACGACTCCTGCAGCGAGTGGGCCCTGGAGCTGCGCTCAACAAGGGGTGCCCTGTCAATCACTGAGCGCAGTACCGGGGCCCGCTCGCTGCAGGAGTCATTCTCCTCGGAGTGAGCGCTCACACGGATTACAGCGGGTGACGCTTAGGAGAGGTGAGTATAAGGATTCTTTTATTTTATTCCTATTTTTACAGTTGGACACGGAGGGAGTAGACTACTACTCTCATCATTGACCCTGCTGCTGCTGATCGCAGCACCGGCAGGGATCTATGATGAGGGCAGCACTCAGCACCCGGCTCTTGGGAACAGCGCTAACTGTACACTGATTCCCAAGTGCCGGTACGTGTCACACGGATGACACACAGGTGGGCATTGATGTCTCCAGTCCCATAAATATCAGGACACGTGAAAGAGCCCTAATATACCCACACAGATACACATACTCACAGAAATGGGGACACGTACACACGCAGGCAAGCACACACAGAAATGCACACGCAATCATGCTCAGACACACTCAATCACACACAAAAATGCAGACACGCAGGTAAGTACGCACACACGTGTGAAGACACATATACACACGTAGACATGCAGGCACTCAAATACATACACACAAACACATGCAGGCATATACAGTACACACACGCATGCAGGCATATACACACACACTGTACACACACATGCATGCATATACACACACTGTACACACACATGCATGTATATACACACACACATGCAGGCATACACACACACACGCATGCAGGCATACACACACACACGCATGCAGGCATACACACACACACGCATGCAGGCATACACACACACACACATGCAGGCATACACACACATGCAGGCATATACACACATGCAGGCATATACACACACACACACGCATGCAGGCATATACACACACATGCATGCATGCAGGCATTTACACACACGCATGCAGGCATTTACACACACGCATGCAGGCATATACACACACACACACGCACACACGCATGCAGGCATATACACACACACGCATGTATGCAGGTATATACACACACACACACGCACACACGCATGCAGGCATATACACACACACGCATGTATGCAGGTATATACACACACACGCGCATGCAGGCATACACACATACACACACACATGCATGTATGCAGGCATATACACACACATGCATGTATGCAGGCATACACACACACATGCATGTATGCAGGCATACACACACGCATGCATGTATGCAGGCATATATACACACACACACAAGCTTGTATGCAGGCATATACACATACATGCATGTATGCAGGCATATACACACACATGCATGTATGCAGGCATATACACACACATGCATGTATGCAGGCATATAGACACACACGCATGTATGCAGGCATATACACACACGCGCATGCAGGCATACACACACATGCAGGCATATACACAAACTGTACACACATGCATATACACACACACAGGCATATATATATATATATATATATATATATATATATATATATATATACACACACACACACACACAGCCATATAACTCACCCATAAAAATTTGGCACGGTGCTCTTGACATGAAATTGAAGCAGTGAGAGCTGTAGGCCTGCAGCCTTGTTTCCAATTCCAGGCCAGGCCACATTCCACATATCCAGCCCCGGAGCCGGTATTAAAAAGCCCAGAGTCAGAGCAGGAGAGAAGGGGGCGGTGCTCCGGTGCCACCACCTGGTCGGGAGCCGGTATTACTACAGGGGAGCAGGCCAGAACAGATATGGAGCCGGGATGGAACCGTATGAGAAGCCCTGGAGCAGGGAGAGCAGAGCGAGACGTCGGGTTCTGTGGCTCCGGCGTATCATAGGACGGCCCCGGAGCAGAGAGAAAGCAAAGCAGAGCGCGGCCGCGGCGTATCAGAGGGCAGACGAGAGCACCTTCAATGTCACCTGACACCACAGTCTGCCACAGAATCCATCCTCTTAGTGTCAGAGAGTCACGTGGTAAGTATGCTGCATGCACGTCACCGCAGGCCCGCTGTCACCAATGAATGTGCCGTGCGCGCGACGCTACATTTGATTCAGCCGCGCTTTTAAAAGGCTCACACTTTTAAAGGGCCCCCGCCACCAATTCTCTCACTCTCATGTCGGGGCCCACCGGGAAATTTCCCGATTTCCCGCCAGGCCAGACCGACCCTGCTTGTAATGACCATGCGCTAAGTGCATGGGCTGAAAAACATTTACCCCTGGGGTAAACATTTCCTACGGGCATCATAAACACCCTTAAAAAAAATTATGTGGGTGTTGCATCACGGTCACCCTGCTGATATTGTGGTGGAAGATTAGGAGAAGGAAGAGGACAACAGAAAATAAACTTAAATCCAGTGTCTTTTTTTGGGAGGTCTATTCCCATACACCTTTTCACACCAAGACATGGGTATACACTTCCTGATTTTGTCTATGTTCCCCTTCTATCATTCGGTGGTGTTGAGAAGTCTGGCTCAATCCAACCCTTGTTCATTTTTATAAGAGTCAGCCTGTCAGCATTTTCAGTTGACAGGTGGATGCGCCTATCAGTTATAATTTCCCTGGCGGCACTAATCCGCTCTGACAAAACGCTAGCGGCAGGGCAGGCCAGGACCATCAAGGCGTAGAGAGCCAGTTCATGCCACGTGTCCAGCTTGAATACCCAATAATTATAAGGCACAGAGGAATCACGGAGGACGTTGGTACGGTCGGCAAGGTACTCCTTCAGCATCTTCGTAAAATTATCCCTCCTTGTGAGAGTATCCCGGGTATCAGGGCCTGTGTGATGGGAGGGTCTGAGAAAACTTTCCCAGACATTTGACAGTGTTCCCTTGCCTCTGCTGGATCATATTTGTGTCTCTCTTGCCTGTACTCCTTGGTTGTCGAATGAACTGTGACCTCTGCCGCCAGCGTTTTCAGGTGGGATTTTTTTTAATAATTTCACAACAAGGGCCTTTTGGTACTGCACCATTTAGGTAGATCTGTCCGCCATGGGAATGAGAGCTAGAAAGTTCTCCTTGTAGCGTAGGTCTAGAAGTGTAACCAACCAGTAATGACTGTCACCCAAAATTTGGAGAACGCGTCGGTCACGGGAAAGGCAGTGTAACATAAAGTTAGCCATGTGTGCCAGACTGCTAACAGGCAAGACTTTCGTGTCCTCACGAAGAGGATGACTGACCATGCTCTCCTCTTCATCCTTCTCCTCCTCCTCCCTCTCCTCAGGCCATCCACGCTGATCAGACAGTATAACAGTTGTGCGTGTAGTACCATCTATAGCGCAGGAAACTAGCTTCTGTTCTTACTCCTCCTCCTCTTCCTCATTGTCACCCAATCCACGTTGGGATGAGATGAGGATGGGCTGTGTGGAATCACCCTGTATGGTTCATTGCTCCATTTCATCGTGCTCCGCCTGCAATGCCTCCTCTTTAATTGTGAGCAGTGATTGTTTCAGAAGACAGGGAAGGAAGCGGGATGGTGACGCTAATTATGGCTCCATCGCCCCTCACCATCTTGGTGGAGTCCTCAAAGTTTTGGAGAACGGCATAGATGTCTGACATCCATGCCCACTCCTGAGCTCTTATGTGCGGAGGCTGGACGTTTTTAAGCTGATTTAACAGCTGCTCACAAATCCTTCCTAACATATGCAATGTTGAGTTCCAACGCATTGGGACATCGCACACCAGTTAGTGACCTGGAAGCTGCAAACCCTGCTGAAGCACGGCAAGGCATGGTAGAAGGAAGGAGGATCAGAGTGAAGAATATGCGGTCTAGACTCACAGCTACTGAGACTTGACTGTGTGGAAGACAGGGTGGTGGTGGTGGTGTCAAAGTGACTGGAAGCATTATCTACTCTCCAACAACCTTTTGACACTGCTCTCGGTTCAATAGTGGTGTGCTGCGCTCCTCTAGTAATTGGGACAAGAAGGTCGGGCGACAAAATGTGGGTGTTTGTTGTAGCACAATTTCAGTTTGCCCACGGCCTCGGCCTCTGCATGCATCATCAGCATCACGTCCCTGCCCACGCGCCTTGCCCATTTTAAATGGAGGATAGTATTTTGCACAGTCACTACAAATGGCTGGATTTGTACCGCAGTCTGATGGACGCACACGGTTTTAAATAGCGGGCTTGCAGTTTCCTATTATTGCCAGTGACCACATGTGAATAGTTTCACTGACACACTGCTGCAAAACTGTAAATGGAGGACAATATTTTGCACGGTCACTACAAATGGCTGGATTTGTACCGCAGTTATATGTGATACATCTGACGGACGCCCACGATTTTAAATAGCGGGCTTGTAGTTTATTATTATTGCCAGCCACCACGTGTGAATAGCTTCACAGACACACTGCTGCCAAACTGTAAATGGAGGACAATATATTCCACGGTCGCTACACATGGCTGGATTTATATCGCAGTTATATGTGATACGTCTGATGGACGCCCATGATTTTAAATAGCGGGCTTGTAGTTTCCTATTATTGCCAGCGACCATGTAGGAATAGCTTCACTGACATGCTGCTGCCAAACTGTAAATGGAGGACAATATTTTCCAGGGTCGCTACAAATGGCTGGATTTCTACCGCAGTTATATGTGATACGTCTGACAGACGCCCACAGTTTTAAATAGCGGGCTTGTAGTTTCCTATTATTACCAGCGACCACGTGTGAATAGCTTCACTGACACACTGCTGCCAAACTGTAAATGGAGGACAATGTTTTCCACAGTCGCTACAAATGGCTAGATTTGCACCGCAGTTATATGTGATACGTCTGACGGACTCCCACGGTTTTAAATAGCGGGCTTGTAGTTTCCTATGATTGCCAGCGACCACGTGTGAATAGCTTCACTGACACACTGCTGCCAAACTGTTAATGGAGTACAATATTTTCCACGTTCACTACAAATTTCTGGATTTTTATTGCTGTAATATGGGATCACATCTGATGATGGAAAAGATCTGGCTGTATTCTGCAGTGCTACCAAGCAAATGGAGCAGTAAAATGTTGGACACTTACTTTTTTAGTAAATAATCAGGATTAAGAGCAAAAAAAAACAACTCTGGTATCTAGTCCAATGGCTATCTGTAACAGGCAGCAGCAGCAGACAGAACGAGCAATGGACACTATTGTGCTGCATAGTGTTCACAAATTTCTTTGCCTGCCTAACTCCCGCTATCACCATTGAATATATGCAGCTGGATTAGTCCTCAGAAGGACTGTTATTTCTGATGGATATGTATCCTGGTGTGGAATACTTATACCTAACTATTATACTGCCAATTCTGTCCCTCACACAGCAGCACCCCTCCCTACTCTGCCTGTCTGAAGGGTAGACTGTGACGAGCATAGCATCACCAAGTCTTATATAGACCCGATGACGCTATGCGGCCAGCCAATCCCTTTAATGCCACAACCAACATGGCTATGGCATTACAGTGAGTGACAAGCAATCCCTGCATGTTCATTGGCTCTCTAAAGAGCGCCAAACATGAGGGGCGGGGACCCGAGCTCCTGCCCAAGCATCCCGGAAATGCTCGTCAAGTGCCAAGCATCTCGAGCAGTGAGATGCTAGGGTGAGTACCAAGCAGTAGCGAGCATGCTTGCTCATCACTAATCTCAATCTCTATTGACAAAGTTTTTGTTATTCTTGTTTTATATTTTTTTTTACATAGTTAATAAAGTGGATAATGTAGGTTCACAAAAAAGTAAAAGTAAAAAGGCAAACAAAAGATATAACACTGTCAAACTAATGTAAGAAAATGTGAGTTTGGTTAAGTGCACACGTAGCATTTTTGTTGCGTTTTCTCTGCACGGAAATGGCACAAAACGCATCAAAAACAGTCTGCCAGCTATTGCAATGGTAATCCTGATGTGCTGCGCTCATGATGTGTAAATTACCATTGCGGAAAAAAACGCAGTATGTCCATTATGCCCAGCGTTTCCGGACCATTTCCCGCCCATTGACTTTATTGAAACACAGCAAATCTGCAGGTATAATATTTATACCTGCGGATTTGCTGCATTTCAATTAAAGATGTGCCGCATGTCAGTGTCCACGGGTGATTTGCAGCCTCTGATGCATGCATAGTAGACATGGGATTTCTAGAAATCCCATCCACTATGCTTTAACATCTGGAAGCTGCTGGTTTGACACTGTAAAAACATGCAGCGTCAAACCTGCAGCGGCTCTTGATCGTGGCCACGTACCCAAACTCACCCGCAGCGTGTCAATTTCTGTAGTGGACACGCTAGTCTCCGCTGCAGATTTTGACCGATTGAAGTGTCATTATATGCGGTGTATTCACATGTACCGATAACAAAAGTGCGGCATTAGAACACTGCATTTTGGACGCAGGAAAAATACGCTGTGTCCAAAGTGCTGCTGAGTGCTGATCGGGGGGACGTAGCAGCTAACGAAACAGTTGTGAGCTGTTAATAATAGCCAGGGACCATGTTAATGGTACCTTCCTAGGCTAAAAATAGCATCTCACAGCTGCCCAGAAATTACATGAATAGAAATGCTAATGAAGATTGGGTGAATGGGATTAGCTGACACCTAGCTCTTTTGTTTGGTGATGACAAGGTGTCAATCAGACCCTTTCATCACCAAACCTAATTAAAGTAAAAAGTTAAATAAACACACAGACACAGAGTAAACACTTTATTTGAAATACAACAGACACATTTTTTAATAATTTAAATGAACCAATATACTCACTCCAGTTCTGACGGTAATCCAAAAAGCAATATCCCAATAAATAACTTTATTTAGCTCCAAAAAGCATTCATTGATGTACAAAAATGCTTTAAAAAACGCTTAAAAAATGCATCAAAAAACGTGTCCAAACCTCTCGATTTTTCTGCAGGGTTTTTCCTGCCAAGGAGATGCAGAAACGCTGCAGAAATTTCTGCTTCAAATCCTGAATGTGTGCACATAGCCTAAAAATCAAAAGGATTTTTAAGATTAGACACATTGCTGACCAATATCAATGAAATGGTAAAAATTGAAGTAATAAGAACCTGGAACTTTAAAAGAAAAAGTAATTAAGCATGTTGAAAGAGATCACTTACTTGTAAACAAGAATAGAGATACTTGATGTAGAGTTTTAAAAATGATCAAGCATGTATGTAGTTGACTTATAAACCCCTATTACCTAGAAAAGAAAAAAAGGAACCGATAGGACTGCATAGGAAGCACTAAATATACGGGAATTAGTGAAAGGGGATTTCAAAAATGGTAGATTAAAGATCTAAAAATAGTTTTACTGGCTTCCAGATCTCAATAGGAAATTTAAAAAAAGAAATCAATATCGCAAAGTTATCCTTAAAAACACAACAAACTGAAAATAACATTAAAGGGAACCTGTCAATAGTTGTATTCTTCCTAAACCACTGATGTCTTGACAGTGATCCTTGCATACAAAGAGCTATACTCTGAAAAACTGCTCTCAATGTACAGATTCTTCTCTTTGTGCCTGCGTAAAGTTGCAGGCAGTTACCTGTAATCAAAAGTGCTGAGTTTTGTTTTATTCCCATATGGCTGGTTCAATGTGTGCTAATCCATGTTGGGTTGCTAGCAGTGGCATAACTATAGCCTGATAGGCCCCGGTGCAAGATTTGGACTGGGCCCCTCCCATCCTGAATAAATTTTATATATGAGTCCTCCATCCTAGTATATACAGTATATGTCCGTCATCCTGGCCTCATTCTGGTATATTTATCGCCCATCCTGGTATATGTCTCTTATGCCGTGCCCCATCCAGGTATATAATCCCCATCCTGGTGTATATGTCCACCGTTCTGCCATTGTTCATTAACGTATAGAAGATAATAAACCATTATACTCACCAAGGGGCATACATAGAAGTCATTTGGCTCAATAGAGAAGTATAAATGCTCTCCCCATAGTAAACAATAGTAGAATAATGCACCCTCATAGACATCCATAGTAGTATAATGCACCCCATAGACATCCATAGTAGTATAATGCACCCCATAGACATCCATAGTAGTATAATGCATTACATAGACATCCATAGTAGTATAATGCACCCTCATAGACATCCATAGTAGTATAATGCACCCCATAAACATCCATAGTAGTATAATACACCCCATAGACATCCATAGTAGTATAATGCACCCCATAGACATCCATAGTAATATAATGCACGCCACAGACATTCATGGTAGTATAATACATCCCATAGACATCCATAGCACGGTTAACAAACAAAGTAGCACTCTGTAACGCTAATTATGTGAACATGAAAAATATAAAATAAGAATAGCATTACTGCTGTAGAAAATAGAAATAAATAAGAAATCTTAGCGCATAAATTGGCAAATTCATGTGTACCTAGGATCCGCAATAAGGCATTTCTCAAAATACCAGGACCCTATCAATGTGAATACCTATCCAAGAGACATTTGTCTGCTTATGTGTGGGATAATAAGATCCTGCTGTAATTAAAATCGCCTGTGGCAGGATCTTATTATCCCACGCATAAGCAGACGGATGTCTCTTGGAGAGGTATTCATATTGATAGGGTCCTGGTATTTTGAGAAATGCCTTATCGCGGGTACCAGGTACACATGAATTGGCCAATTTATGTGCTAAGATTTCTCATTTATTTCTATTTTCTACAGCAGTAATGCTATTCATAGTTCATATATTTCATGTTCGCATACTTAGCGTTACAGACTCCTACTTTGTTTGTTACTTGTAAATTTAGATGGCTGCTCCTAGTAAGCCCTGTTCACACCTATTTCTTGTTTTGACATCCATAGTAATATAATGCACGGTACAGACATCCATAGTAGTATAATACATCCCATAGACATCCATAGTAGTAAAATGCTCCCGCATAGACATCAATAGTAGTAAAATGCACCCCCATAGACATCCATAGTAGAATAATGCACCCCCTTATAGACATCCATAGTAGTATAATGCACCCCCATAGACATCCATAGTAGCATAATGTACCCAAGAGACATCCATAGTAGTGTAATGCACCCAATAGACATCCATAATAGTATAATGAACCCCATAGATATCCATAGTAGTGTAATGCACCCAATAGACATCCATAGTAGTGTAATGCACCCAATAGACATCCATAATAGTAAAATGCACCCCATAGACATCCATAGTAGTAAAATGCACCCCCATAGACATCCATAGTAGTATAATGTACCCTCATAGACATCCATAGCAGTATAATGCATCTCCATAAACATCCATAGTAGCATAATGTACCCAAGAGACATCCATAGTAGTATAATTCACCCCATAGTTATATATAGTAGTATAATGCACCCCATAGACAACCATAGTAGTATAACGCACCTCATAGACATCCATAGTAGTATAATGCACCCCCAAAGACATCCATAATACTATTATAATGCACCCCAGTCATATCATGGAATTATACTACTATTATAATACACCCCAGTCATCCATAGTAGTATAATGTACCCCATAGACATGCATAGTAGTATAATGCACTCCTATAGTCATCCATAGTAATATAATGCAACCCCATAGTCATACATAGAAGTATAATGCACTCCCATAGACATCCATAGTAGTATAATGCATCCCATAGATATCCATAGTAGTATAATGTACCCTCATAGACATCCATAGCAGTATAATGCATCTCCATAAACATCCATAGTACCATAATGTACCCAAGAGACATCCATAGTAGTATAATTCACCCCCATAGTCATATATAGTAGTATAATGCACCCTATAGACAACCATAGTAGTATAACGCACCTCATAGACATCCATAGTAGTATAATGCACCTCCATAGACATCCATAATACTATTATAATGCACCCCAGTCATATCATGGAATTATACTACTATTATAATATACCCCAGTCATCCATAGTAGTATAATGTACCCCATAGACATCCATAGTAATATAATGCACCCCCATAGTCATACATAGTAGTATAATGCACCCCCATAGACATCCATAGTAATATAATGCACCCCCATAGTCATACATAGTAGTATAATGCACTCCCATAGACATCCATAATAGTATAATGCATCCCATAGATATCCATAGTAGTATAATGCACCCCCATAGACATCCATAGTAGTATAATACATTCCATAGATATCCATAGTAGTATAATGCACCCCCATAGACATCCATAGTAATATAATGCACCCCATAGTCATATATAGCAGCATAATGCACCCCAGGCATCCATAGAAGTATTATGCACCCCATAGACATCCATAGTAGTATTATGCACCCTCATAGACATACATAGTAGTTTAATGCACCCTATAGACATCCATATTGTAATACAACTCTATAGGCATCCATAGTAGTATAATATAATGCACCCCCATAGATATCCATAGTACTATAATACCCGCTATAGACATCCATAGTAGTATAATGCAACCCATAGATATCGATAGTATTATAACTCACCCCACAGACATTCATAGTAGTATAATGCATCTCATATATGTCCATAGTAGTATAATTCCCCCATAGACATCCATAGTAGTATAATGCACCCCATAGATATCCATAGTTTTATAATGAACCCAATAGACATCCATAGTAGTATAATGTACCCAAAAGACTTCCATAGTAGTATAAATCACACCCATAGAAATCCATAGCAGTATAATGCATCCCATAGACATCCACAGTATTATAATGCACACCACAGACATCCATAGTAGTATAATGCAACACCATAGACATCCATAGTAGTATAATACACCCCAAAGACATCCATAGTAGTGTAATGCACCCAATAGACTTACATAGTAGTAAAATTCACCACAAGGAAATCCATAGCAGTATTATGCACCCCATAGACATCCATAGTAGAATAATGCACCCCCCTTATAGACATCCATAGTAGTATAATGCACCCCCATAGACATCCATAGTAGCATAATGTACCAAAGAGACATCCATAGTAGTGTAATGCACCCAATAGACATCCATAATAGTATAATGCACCCCATAGATATCCATAGTAGTGTAATGCACCCAATAGACATCCATAGTAGTGTAATGCACCCAATAGACATCCATAATAGTAAAATGCACCCCATAGACATCCATAGTAGTAAAATGCACCCCCATAGACATCAATAGTAGTATAATGTACCCTCATAGACATCCATAGCAGTATAATGCATCTCCATAAACATCCATAGTAGCATAATGTACCCCAGAGACATCCATAGTAGTATAATTCACCCCCATAGTCATATATAGTAGCATAATGCACCTCATAGACAACTATAGTAGTATAACGCACCTCATAGACATCCATAGTAGTATAATGCACCCCCATAGACATCCATAATACTATTATAATGCACCCCAGTCATATCATGGAATTATACTACTATTATAATACACCCCAGCCATCCATAGTAGTATAATGCACGCCCATAGACATCCATAGCAATATAATGCACCCCCATAGTCATACATAGTAGTATAATGCACCCCCATAGTCATACATAGTAGTATAATGCATCCCATAGATATCCATAGTAGTATTATGCACCCCATAGACATCCATAGTAGTATAATGAACCCCCATAGATATCCATAGTACTATAATGCACGCTATAGATATCCATAGTAGTATTGGACCCGAAAGACATCCATTATAGTATAATGCACCCCCATAGTAATCCATAGTAGTATAATGCATCCCTAAGACATACACAGTAGTAAAATACTCCACCATAGACATCCAGAGTAGTATAATGAAACCCATAGACATCCATAGCAGTATAATACATCCCATAGATATCCATAGTACTATAATACACCCCCATAGACATCCATATTAGTATAATGCATCCCATAGACATCCATAATAATATAATGCACACCATAGAAATCCATAGTAGTATAAAGCACCCCTATAGACATTCATAGTAGTACAAAACACCCCTATAAACATTCATAGTAGTACAATACACCCCCATAGACATACTGTACATAGTTGTTTAATGCACCCTATAGACATCCATATTGTAATACACCCCTATAGACATCCATAGTAGTATAATACATCCCATAGATATCCATTGTACTATAACTCACCCCACAGACATCCATAGTACTATAATGCAAGCTATAGACATCCATAGTAACATCATGCACTCCATAGACATCCATAGTAGTATAAATCACCCCCATAGACATCCATAGTAGTATAATGCATCCCATAGAAATCCACAGTATTATAATTCACCCCATAGACAACCATAGTAGTATAATGCAACACCATAGACATCCATAGTAGTATAATGCATCCCCAAGTCATCCATAGTAATATAATACACCCCCATAGACATCCAGAGTAGTATAATGCAACCCCAGAGACATCCATAGTAGTATAATACATCACATAGATATCCAGAGTAGTATAATACTCCCCCATATACATCCATACTGTTATAGTGCATCCCTAAGTCATCCATAGTAATATAATATGCCCCATAGACATCCAGAGTAGTATAATGCAAGCCCAGAGACATCCATAGTAGTATAGTACACCCCATATACATCCATAGTGGTATAATGCATCCCTATGGACATCCATAATAGTATAATACATCCCATAGATATCCATAGTAGTATAACTCATCCCACAGATATTCCTAGTAGTATAATGCACCCCCATAAACATCCATAGCAGTATAATGCACCCCATAGACATCCATAGTAGTATAATACATCCCCATAGACATGCATAATAGTATAATGCACCCCATAGACATCCATAGTAGCATAATGCAACCCATAGATATCGATAGTAGTATAACTCACCCCACAGACATTCATAGTAGTATAATGCATCTCATATATATCCATAGTAGTATAATTCCCCCATAGACATCCATAGTAGTATAATGCACCCAATAGATATCCATAGTTTTATAATGAACCCCATAGACATCCATAGTAGCATAATGTACCCAAAAGACATCCATAGTAGCATAAATCACACCCATAGACATCCATAATAGTATAATGCATCCCATAGACATCCACAGTATTATAATGCACCCCACAGACATCCATACTAGTATAATGCACGCCCCATAGATATTCATTGTAGTATAATGCACCCCTATAGATATCCATAGTATAATGCACCCCATAGACACTCATAGTAGTATAATGCATCCCGATAGACATCCATAGTAGTATAATGCACCTCCCTAGACATCTATAGTAGTATAATACACCACCGTAGACATCCATAGTACACAGTGTGCAGAATTATTAGGCAAGTTGTATTTTAGAGGATTATTTTTATCATTGATCAACAACTATGTTCTCAATAAACCCAAAAGACTCATAAATATCCAAGCTTAATATTTTTGGAAGTTGGAGTGGGTTTTTTTAGATTTGGCTATCTTAGGAGGAAATCTGTTTGTGCAGGTAACTATTACTGTGCAGAATTATTAGGCAACTTAATAAAAACCAACTATAATCCCATCTCACTTGTTTATTTTAACCAGGTAAACCAATATCCGTGCACAATATTTAGAAGTAAAGATTTCTGACATGCAAAAACAAAAACCAAAAAAATTAGTGAGCAATATAGCAACCTTTCTTTATGATGACACTCAACAGCCTTCCATCCATGGATTCTGTCAGTTGCTTGATCTGTTTTCGATCAACATTGCGTGCAGCAGCCACCACAGCCTCCCAGACACTGTTCCGAGAGGTGTACTGTTTTCCCTCCCTGTAGATCTCACATTTTATGATGGACCACAGGTTCTCTATGGGGTTCAGATCAGGTGAACAAGGGGGCCAGGTCATTATTTTTTCTTCTTTTAGACCTTTACTGGCCAGCCTCACTGTGGAGTAGTTGGATGCATATGATGGAGCATTGTCCTGCATGAAAATCATGTTTTTCTTGAACGATACCGACTTCTTCCTGTACCACTGCTTGAAGAAGTTGTCTTCCATAAACTGGCAGTAGGTCTGGGAGTTGAGCTTCACTCCATCCTCAACCCGAAAAGGTCCCACAAGTTCATCTTTGATGATACCAGCCCATACCAGTACCCCACCTCCACCTTTCTGGCGTCTGAGTCGGAGTGGAGCTCTCTGCTCTTTACTGATCCAGCCTCTGGCCCATCCTTTTGGCCCATCAAGAGTCACTCTCATTTCATCAGTCCATAAAACCTTTGAAAAATCAGTCTTAAGATATTTCTTGGCCCATTCTTGACGTTTTATCTTATATTTCTTGTGGTGGTCGTTTTTCAGCCTTCCTTACCTTGGCCATGTCCCTGATTATCGCACACCTTGTGCTTTTTGATACTCCAGTAACATTGCAGCTCTGAAATATGGCAAAACTGGTGGCGAATGGCATCTTGGCAGCTTCACGCTTGATTTTCCTCAAATCATGGGCAGTTATTTTGCGCCTTTTTTGGCCAACACACTTCTTGCGACCCTGTTGGCTATTTGCCATGAAACGCTTGATTGTTCGGTGATCACGCTTCAGAAGTTTGGAAATTTCAAGACTGCTGCATCCCTCTGCAAGACATCTCACAATTTTGGACTTTTCAGAACCCGTCAAATCTCTTTTCTGACCCATTTTGCCAAAGGAAAGGAAGTTGCCTAATAATTAAGCACACCTTATATAGGGTGTTGATGTCATTAGTCAACATCCCTCCTCAATACAGAGATGCACATCACCAGATTTACTTAATTTGTAGTTGGCTCTCAAGCCTATGCAGCTTGGAGTAGGACAACATGTATAAAAAGTATCATGTGATCAAAATACTCATTTGCCTAATAATTCTGCACACAGTGTAGTATATTGCAATCAACAGACATCCATAGTAGTATAATACACCCCCTAGATATCCATGGTAGTTTAATGCACCCCCACAGACATCTACAGTTGTATAATGCACCCAATAAGCATCTATAGTAGTATAATGCACCCCATAGATATCCATAGTAGTATAATGCACTTCAGTCATCCATAGTAGTATAATGCACCCCCATAGACATCCATACTAATATAATTCGCACCATAGAAATCTATAGTAGCAGAATGCACCCCCATAGACATCCATACTAGTATACTGCATCCCATAGACATCCATAGTAGTATAATGCACCCCAGGCATCCATAGTAGTATAATTCACCCCCATAGACACACATAGTAGTATTATGCACCCACATAGCCATTGTAGTATAATGCACTACCATAGACATCCACAATAGTATAATGCACTCCCACAGAAATCTATAGTAGTATAATGCACCCCCATAGACATCCAAAATAATACAATGCACCCCATAGACATTCATAGTAGTATAATGCACCCCACAGATATCTATAATAGTATAATGCACCCCATACACAGCCATAGTAGTATAATGCATCTGTAAGACATCCATAGTATTATAATGCACCCCCATAGACATCCATAGTAGTATAATACATTCCATAGATATCCATAGTAGTATAACTCACCCCACAGATATCCATAGTAGTATAATGCACCCCATGGATATTCATAGCACTTAGTGATAAGCGAGCTTGCTCGCCACTGCTCAGTACTCACCCCAGCATCATCCTGCTCAACATGCTCGGCGAGTATTTCCTGGTTGCTCAGGCAGAGCTTTGGGTCCCCACTCTGCATGTTTGGCGCTCTTTAGAAAGCCAATGAACATACGGGGGTTGCTTGCCACGCACTGTAATGCTGTAGCCATGTTGTTGTGGCATTACAGTGATTGGCTGGCCGCATAGCGTCATCGGGTCTATACAAGACCTGGTGACACTAGGCTCATCACAGTCTATCCCAGAAACAGGCAGAGTAGGGAGAGGTGCTGCTATGTGAGGGACAGAAATGGCAGTGTAATAGTTAGATATATATATATATATTCACCTGAACTAACAGTCCTTCTGAGGACTAATCCAGCTGCATATATTAATCCTGACAGCAGGAGTTAGGCAGGCAGGCAAGGGAGTGTTTGTGGCAGTGTATACAGCACATTCTGTCTGCTCCTGCTGTTACAGATATCCGTAGACATATCCCCAGATATCAGGGGCTAGGGCTAATTTTTTTTTCTTAATCCTGATTATTTGCTTAAAAAGGAATCCAGAGTACACCATTTTACTGCACCATTTGCTTGTTCACAGAATACAGCCAGTTTTTTTTACTTTATTCACATTACTGTATTGTGGAAGCAGAGAAACATTTTTCATTGATCAGACGTGATCCCTTATGACTGCCATAATAATACAGAAATTTTGTGGAGCGTGCCAAATATTCTACTCCATTTAAAGGCAGAGAGCTGTGTTTTGTTGAACCAATTGACACTTGGTCGCTCTAATATCATACTATTAGGTCACCCTATGGCTGCTTTTTTACTGTAGACTGGCTCCAGAAATCTATAAGATTGGAATCTATAAGATCCCTTCACTGACTCCCCATTGCCCAGAGACTCCAATTCAAAACCTTAACAATGACATGCAAAGCCATCCACAACCTGTCTCCTCCATATATCTGTGACCTAGTCTCCCGGTACTTACATGCACGCAACCTCCGATCCTCACAGGATCTCCTTCTCTACTCCCATCTTATCTCCTCTTCCCACAATCGCATACAAGATTTTTCCCGTGCATACCCCCTACTCTTGAACTGTGTACCCCAACATATCAGACTCTCGCCTACTGTTGAAACAGTAAAAATGAAGCTGAAGACCCACCTCTTCTGACAATTGTACAACCTGCAGTAACCCTCGCTCAACCATGCCACTGTACGACCAGCTCTATCCTCACCTACTGTATTCTCACCCATCCCTTGTAGACTGTGAGCCCTCACGGGCAGGGTCCTCTCCTCTCCTGTACCAGTCGCTGTCACATTTTTGTTCAAGATTATTGTAATTGTTTTTGCGATGTATACCCCTTTTTCACATGTAAGGCGCCATGGAATAAATGGCACTAAAGTAATAATAATAATGTGGTCCAGACTCACTGCTACTGAGACTGGTCCATGTGTAAGACAGGGTGATGGTGGTGGCAAATTGACTGTAAGCATTATCTGCTATCCAACCAACAACCTTTTCACACTGCTCTGGCTTCAATAGTGGTGTTCCGCGGCCGCCTACAAATTGGGACAGGAAAGTAGTTCGACATGATGTGGGAGTTTGTTGTGCTCTCTCAGCAGGCACAGTTTCATCTTGCCCACGGCCTCGGCCTCTGCGTGCACTATCATCATCACCATAACATCCACTTCCCCGTCCCTTGCCACACACCTTGCCCATTTTAAATGGAGTTTAATATATGTCACGTTGCCAAAAATATCTGTATTATTACCGCAGTAATATAGGATCACGTCTGATGACCACAGTTTTAGGCAGTGACCTAGGAGTCAGAGATGCTTCCAGGGGTCTTCCCCATGCTGTTCCCATGTCTTTTCAGCACTGTATGGATGTGTCTGATCATGTCTCACACACCACATGGCCAGATAAGATAGTAAAATGTTAAAATGACTTTTACCAGTGAATGTATTTTTCACCTTTGAAAGCAATGCAAAAGTGCAAAAACGCATCAAAAACCCTACATGTGAACATAGCCCAAGGTGTGGAGGAGCATTTTTTGGGAGGTTATTTATTTTACCTTATATACAAGTCATTACCCTGGAAAGGATGTTCCTTAACATTTTTTCCAGGAAAATCCATTTTGGTTTCGTTTTTGTATGTTTTATTGTGAGTTCGTAAAAGTTGAACATTGTTCACAGCAGTGAACTGGGAGTCAGAGATGCTTCCAGGGGTCTTCCCCATGCTGTTCTCATGTCATGTCAGCACTGTTCCCATCGATTTTGGCAACTTCTAGGCCCCCTGCAGACCTCCGAAGGGGAAATGGGATCCAAATATAAGAGTGCGGCTGATCGGAGATGTGTGGTGGGTCCGGACCTGTGTGTTGGTGACTTGGTGTGGATGTCCTCTATTAAATAGGACCTATCATTTCCTCTTCTTTTTGTAATGATAGTTGTTATGTCTCATCTAGTTCAGATGAGCAGCTGTAATGAAGCACAGACAGATGACAGTGGTGCAGCATGGTGGCCAAGCAGAAACAACGGAGAACGTAGTAGCTTGATGGCAGCAGGAGCACCAGAACTGGAACCACAGGATATCATGAGCAAAATTGAGGCACCGGCAACTGGCGTAATAGAATTAAAGACTCTGATGAGACTCTAATCAGAGTTGGATCAGTTTTTCTCGGACTTGGAGAGAAAAAACAAAAAGTTTCTCCATCTTCTCCATTCTGTCAGCCTGTGAAAATTGGACCGGCAGCGAATGTCATCCAAGTAATGTCCAATTTTTTCACGGACCTATAGACTTGCATTTCTGATTTTGATCTGACACTGGGATCTGAATCGGACTTGTCTCCAATTTTTTTCCACGGACCACTCGGTCTGAGGAAAAAATCTGACATTTGCACAGCCCCACAGAATATCATATTTATGAGTGCTATCCTTCAAAACCACAGATAGCATTCAAACAAGAAAATCGGTCATGTGCAGGAGCCCTTATGTGGAGTGGATCAGTGGGGGACTGGGTCCTGAGAAATCAACTGATTGTTCAAAACAGCTGCTCTATAGCATGCTGTTCAAAGCACAGAAGCACAGAGCTCCTGTCTGAGCGGGCTCAAATCTATGTACAGGCTCCATAGAAAGTCTATCAGCTTATGTTTCACTCTGTGTACACAGACTGACCAAATGAAGAGGGTGGAGAAACTTTTCTTCTTCCCTCTCCACCTCTGAGAAAAACTGATGCCACTCTGATCAAACGCTGATCAAAGTCTGATCAGAGTCTGCAACTCTATTATATTATATATATGTGTGTATATATATATATATATATATATATATATATATATATACAGTATATGTATATACACACCATATTTAGCAGACTATAAGATGCACTGAACCATAAGAAGCACCCCAAAGTGGAAAATAGGGGAAAAAAAAAAAATAAAATGGTCTTATAGTCCGTTTAAATTGTAACTTACCGGCGGGGCAGCGACGGTGGAGCGGGGTCACAGGAGGCAGGGTCGCTGCTTCAAGAAGCCGGTGGTGGCAGGAGTGGGGTGATGCTGCTGGCCCTGGGCTCTCATAAGATGTTGACAGCGGTGAGCGGAGTCCCTTTTCTCATTGATTTCCTTGCAGTGGGCTTCGGGAAAATGGCCAAACCCCGGTGGCCATTTCCCGCAGCCCACAGCAGTGAAATCAATGGGAAAGGGGACTCCGCTCACCGACACCAACATCTTATGAGAGCCCAAGGCCCGCAGAATCGCCCCATTCCTGCCCCTGGTAAGCCACCTTCGGATTATAAGATGCACACCCCCATTTTCCTCCCAAATTTGTAGGAAAAAAGTGTTGCACAGCTTCTGGATACGCACAGTTGCGGTGGAAACTTCACAGAGCAGATTACATGGGATAACAAGCTTTTACTTCTCAGAACATGAGGTAAAGGAAAAAATGCACAGTCACACAGTACTGCACCAGGAAGTAAGAACAAAAACAGAAATTACAAGAGAGATTTTTTTTCTTTTACAATACAGTAAACAAGGAAACTTTACACAACATCGCCATTTACTGTCAGATCAGCATACAGTCCTCTTTCACACAAACAAAGAAGTCTACAACTGTTGCATATACCAACACCCTTCCTCAACAGTAAGGACATATTCAGTCAAACCCAATTTCTTCATTAGTCTCTGATGTTTTTCAGCATTCAGTGCCTTTGTGAAAATGTCTGCTGTCATATCTTCAGTTGAACAATATTCTAATTTCAGGATTCCTTGTTCCTGATAGTCCCTCAAGAAATGATACTTCACATCAATGTGCTTGGTTCTTGGGTTAACTATTTCCATCTGAGCAAGAACAAGACATCCCTGATTGTCCTCATTTATTTTTGTTGGTTCCAACTGTGCTTGTCCTAGGTCTGTTAGCAATTGTCTTAACCATTGAACTTCTTGCTGCTGCAACATATTCTGCTTCTGTTGACGACAGCGTTACTATTGATTGTTTTTTACTAGTCCAACTAATTGGTCCACCTGAGAGAAAGAAAAGATAGCCACTGGTAGATTTTCTTTCAGTTGGATCTCCAGCCCAATCTGCATCAACGTATCCAGTCAAAATGCATTTATCACTTGTAGGCAGTTTCAGTTTAACATTGCTGGTTCCTTTCAAATAACGTATTACTCTCTTCACAGCATTCCAATCCGCTTTATTTGGCTTGGACACTTTTCTACTCAGAATTCCTACTGCTGCTGCAATGTCTGGCCTTGTAACAGTCGCTAGATACAGTAATTTTCCTATCGCCATTCTGTACTCTTCATTATTTGGTAACACATTTTTCTCACTACTCATCTCTTTAAG
This sequence comes from Phyllobates terribilis, assembly GCF_046119375.1. Lineage (NCBI taxonomy): Eukaryota > Metazoa > Chordata > Amphibia > Anura > Dendrobatidae > Phyllobates > Phyllobates terribilis. Next base: position 69,417,482 of record NW_027362770.1, on the reverse strand, counting down.
ATAATTAGTTTCCATTGGAGACTTTGCTGGTTTTGCATCCTTCAATACAAATGTTATGTCTTGAATCATGTGATTTTGATTAAGTAGGAAACTTCCATCTTCTTCTCTTTCTATCTGTATTCCTAAGTACTGTTTCACATTTCCCAAGTCTTTGATCTCGAAATGTTGATTCATGATTTTTAGTATGTCCTCTTTATCCCTTTCTTTTTCAAAACAAACTAAAATGTCATCAACATATATGAGTACATAGATTCATCCATCCATTAGTCTTTTTGTGTACAGGCAAGGATCAGCTTTGCTTCTTTAAAATTTTTCATTTGTGAGCACCTCCGTGATTTTATCATTTCACGCTTTAGCCGCTTGTTTTAAACCATATATACTTTTATGTAATTTGCAAACCATATTTGGGTTACTTTCATCTTTGAATCCTGGAGGTTGTTCCATGTAAATATCTTCTGTTAAACTTCCATTCAAAAATGCTGTCTTTAAATCCAGATGTTTCAGTTCCATTTGTTTCATTGCTGCAACTGCACACAAAGTTCTTATTGTAGTATGTTTGACAACTGGAGCAAATGTTTCATCATAGTCTTCTCTATATTTTTGAAAAGTACCTTTAGCTACGAGTCTTGCTTGGCATCGTTCTGCTGTGCCATCTGTTTGGTACTTTACTTTAAAAACCCATTTACATCCTGTTAGGTGTTGGGCATTTGCTGGATTTGAAATGGGTCCAGAACATTCTGTGGTCTCCCATTCTGGTCCAGCTGGGGCTGATGCTGCTCAGCATCGGCGTCAGTCCCAACACCTAGCTGGTCCACAAGATGTACAGGTTGTCTCTTGGGTCTTTGTTCCTAGCAACATGAAGGATAGGTTGCGGAGGGAGACAGGGCTGCTAAAGCCAACGTCCAGGATTCTCTGTACTGAGCATGCCCGTGACATGGCGGACCGTGATTGGTGGTTTGGGAGTCAGCTGATCCGGTGACCTGGCACCGCCTGATTGGTCGCAGGTGACATCACCAATGGTGCGACGGTGGGCAGGGCTTAATCGTTAAAAAGCCCGTCCACAAACATGACGGCGCGCTCTGATCATTGAGCTGTGATGGTGTTGTGTGGACGCTTGGTCTCTTGGGATCCACGTGTGCTTTAGTTTCTGGCAGGCAGGTTTAGTGGAAATAGGCAGGCTTAGATGAAATAGGCAGGTTGCTTCATCTGACAGTCTGGCTCCGACAAAGGGGTCACCTTACACCCCAAGCAGTCTGCAGACACCCTATTCCCAGTACCACCTGTAAGCCACGTGGAGAGATACTCCTCAGTCCGGTAGAACACCGGCTGGGAGCACGTATTCACCGGCGTGAGTCACACACGCATCCTAGCGCCAACTGTGTAGTCCCTGTGCTGCAACAGGACTACAGATACATTATTTATCGCACATCTCTCGTGCAGTTAACGGAGATAGTGCGAATCTCTATTCCCGTTCCGGTGTGCTGTAACACGGAGGGGTTTGTTATTTAAGTTGGTTGTTTTACCTTCTCACCCGGAAGGTGTTCGGCCGCAGTCCACCAGGCTGCATCGCGGACCCCGGGTTCGGTTGCTTTCCATTATTTAATAAAGTTGTTTGCAACCGTCCCCCTAACACATCCTATAGCTTTTCTTCCTTCTGGTAATTCTATTAGTGTCCATGTTTTTGAGTCATGCATGGATTTTATTTCTATTTCTGTTGCCTCTATCCATTTATTGGCTTCTTCTTCAGGAAGTCAAGATATGTCTTCCCAAGACGTAGGCTCATAAATTTTACTTGTACTTGCCTTGTATGAAAGGCGTATTGGTGGTTTTCCTTTGTTTTCTCTTATTGAACGTCTTGGTTCTGTGTCTGTTTGTAGTTGTTTCTCTTCACTTTCAGTATTCTGCTTTTTATTAATTTCAACTTCTTTTTCGTCAGAAATTCCTTCAGCTATATCATTGCTGTTTTTCTCATTTTTTGTTTCCAGTGAAATCATAGTGTCTTCATTTAGATCCTCAATGAATGTCACACTGTTACTCACCATAACTCTGTCTGTTTTGGGATCTAGGATTCTATATCCTTTGCAATTTTCACTATATCCAACAAATATTCCTTCCATGGACCTATTTTGAAGTTTGGAACGTTTTTCTGTTGGAATGAATGCATAAACTTTACAACCAAAAACTCTTAAATGATTTACACTTGGTTTTATACCTTGCCACAGTTCATATGTTTTTTTTTTTCAGTTTTCTAGAAAAAAAGTCAGTTCTGTAGATATGCAGCTGTCATTGCTGCTTCATCCCAATAGTTTGGAATCTGTCAGCATACACCTTATCATTTCAGTCAGAGTTCTGTTTTTCCTTTCTGCTACTCCATTTTGTTCAGGTGTGTAAGGAACAGTCTTTTGATGCTCTATAACATTTTTCCTTAAATAGTTTTCTATTTGGTGTCCTGTGAATTCACCTCCATTATCACTTCTAATGACAATTGGCTTCCTCTGAAATTTATTATTCGACTTTGTCACGTAGTCTACTAGTTTATTGAAAACTTCGCTTTTGTTCTTGATCAAGTATGTGACTTGAGTAGTCATCTATAAAAGTCACCATATATCTATTGCCTCCTGATGTAGTCACTTTCATGGGTCTTCATACGTCAGTATGCACCAAATCAAGTGGTCTTGTGCTTTTCGTTTCACTTTCTTTAGGAATAGATATCCTTGTGGCTTTTGATTTTATACAACATTCACATCTTACGGTAATTGAGCAATCAGATATCAATAGACCCTTTGTCAATTCTTTCCTTTGTAGCTCCATTATACTTTCAGGATGTCTGTGTCCTAGATGTCTATGCCACATGTGAATACAATTCTTGTGATCATGTGTACACAACTTCATCTGTTCCTTTAATGTGTCTAGATGATATAATTGTTCATCTGCCTTGACATTGGTTATTACCTTGTTTCCTGCTAGGATTGTACACTCACCTTTGAATTTTACAGTAAGTCCTTTATCTGTTAGACGTTTTACAGATAACAATCCTCCTTCTAATCCTGGGACATATAACACATCCTGTACAAGTATTTTTGAATCGTGCTCATACTTGTTAGAACAGTTTAGCATTCCTTGTTCAACACCTTCTGCAGTTATTTTGCTTCCATCTGCAAGATAAATGGCTTCCTTCTTATTTAAATTAAATTCAGTAAGCAAATTTTTATTACTTGTCATGTGACTTGTCAATAAGTCAATAAACCAACCCAACGATGATTTCTTATCAGTCACTTTAAATGTGCCATTCCAATTATTTTCACATGAATCAGAAATTGTGTTTTTCATCTTCTCTGTATTCTCTTTATGATGTCATTTCTGTTGTTCTACTTTCCATAAAGTACAGTCTTTTTTTAAATGTCCTTTTTTATTACATCTGAAACATTCTCTTGTCTCTTTATTATAGGGTCTTTTTGAGTCTGTAGCTTTAAGAGCATTTCCATTATCTTTTTCAGTAGAAGAATCATTTGTTTGTTCTTTCCTTCTTTGATATTCATCTGTGAGGCTGGTCTTCACAAACTCTAATGTAATGTCTGTTTCAGGTCTTGTCTCTAGTGCATTTATCAAAGCAGTATCTGAATCTGGTAAACTGCACAATAATATTGCTGCTACATGGCTTTCCTTAATATCTTCACCAATTTATCTCAGCTGTGATATCACTTCCATAATAGAGAATATATGCTTCTGCATGTCATTTTCTGCACTTAGTCTCATACTGTAAGGCTTTCTTAGCAGAAATAACTTGTGATTTAACCTGGGTCTTTCATGTGGCTTTCTTAGTGCTTCCCACATTCCCTTTGCTGTATCCTCATTCCTTATGTGGATTAATTGAGCATCATCCACTAATAGGTTGATGGTAGCTCTTGCTTGTCTATTTTTCTTATCCCATGTCTGATTATCATCATCAGGTCTATCTGTAGTGATTACTTCCCATAAATCATCTTTAGACAATAACATTTCTACTTTGAACTTCTGTAACCGATAATTCTCATTATTCAGCTTAGATACGGTGAGTTTTAGCTCTGTGCTACTTGTCATCTTTAACTTGTCTTACTTGTTTGGAGAGAATTGTACTGAAGAATTCTTCTGCATTCACCAGGGTCTTGCTGAGCGTTCCAGTGTCCTGGGTGTCTGGGGCCCTCGGTGCCTGGGGTCCTCGGTGCCTGGGCCCACAACCTGTGGCACAGCTTCTGGATACCCACAGTTGCGGTAGAAACTTCACAGAGCAGATTACATGGGATAACAAGCTTTTACTTCTCAGAACATGAGGTAAAGGAAAAAACGCACAGTCACACAGTACTGCACCAGGAAGTAAGAACAAAAACAGAAAATACAATAGAGACTTTTTTCTTTTACAATACTGTAAACAAGGAAACTTTACACAACATCACCATCTACTGTCAGATCAGCATAACGTCCTCCTTCACACAAACAAAGAAGTCCACAACTATTGCATATACCAACAAAAAGTGCATCTTATAATCCAAAAAATACGGTATGCCAAGCAGAAGCAGGGAGCCGCTTTGTGTATCTGCAAGTTTGTGCCTTTAACTTCAGCCTTGCATAGATGCTTAGAAGCCTTGTGGTGCATTAAATTACCCGATGTGTGGCTTATTCCCACTGGTAGACTTGGCTTCAGATGTTAAATGAACGATCTGTAATAAATAATTGAGTGTGCAATATTCTCGGCAGTATATGTCCTATTTACACAGGATGATGTGCTGCAAGAACGCTGATCTTTTTATGGAGCACAAAAGATCATTTTACCTGATGAACGAGTATTTTGCTCATTCATTGGATTATGGGCAACCTGTTTAGATGGCACAATTATCATGAACGAGCGTCCCTAGGACACGCTTGTTCGCAATAATCGTGCAGTGTAAATGCACCTTTGGCAGCAGAATATCTATTGCTTATTAAATCATCAAAGTAATCATGGTATTAGATTGTAAACTTCTAGGAGCAGGGTGTAGATTTGCTTTCAGCAGCCTGTATAATGTATTAGCTATTGAACCCGTTCTACGCCCGGGTGGCGAGCATTTTTATTGGTATATGGTCTCCCATGCTGGTATGTGCTGCCCCCCTCCTGGTATTTGTGCTGCCCCCATCCTGTCCCCACCATCCTATCCTGGTATGCATGGCACCCCTCACGCCCAATCCTGGTATGCATGGTACATCTCACCCCCAATCCTGGTATGCATGGCACCCCTCACCCCCAATCCTGGTATGCATGGCACCCCTCACTCCCAATCCTGGTATGCGTGGCACCCCTCATCCCCAATCCTGGTATGTGTGGTACCCCATCCCTCATCCCTATCCTGGTATGTATGGTATCCCTCATCCTGATATGAATGGGCCCCTAACCCACATCCTGGTATGCATGGCACCCCTCATCCCCATCCTGGTATGCATGGGCCCCTCATCTCTATCCTGGTATGCATGGGCCCCTCATCCCCAATCCTGGTATACATGGTACCACTCATCCCTATTCTGGCATACATGGTACCCCTCATCCCGATTCTGGTATGTATGGTACCCCTCATCCTGGTATGCATGGTACCCCGCATTCCTATCCTGGTATGTATGGTACTCCTCATCCCTATTCTGGTATACATGGCACCCCTCACATCCCTATTCTGGTATGCATGGCACCCCTCAACCCCCCCAATCCTGGTATGCATGGTCCCCTCACCCCCCAATCCTGGTATTCATGGTCCCCTCACCCCTCAATCCTGGTATGTGTGGTACCCCTCAGCCCCCAATCCTGGTATGTGTGGTACCCCTCACCCCCCAATCCTGGTATGAATGGTCCCCTCACCCCCCAATCCTGGTATGTGTGGTACCCCTCACCCCCAATCCTGGTATGCATGGTCCCCTCACCCCCCAATCCTGGTATGTGTGGTAGCCCTCACACCCCCAATCCTGGTATGCATAGTCCCCTCACCCCCCAATCCTGGTATGCATGGCATCCCTCATCCCCCAATCCTGGTATGCATGATCCCTTCACCCCCCAATCCTGGTATGTGTGGTACTCCTCACCCCCCAATCCTGGTATGCATGGTCCCCTCACCCCCCAATCCTGGTATGTGTGGTACCCCTCATCCTGGTATGATGGTCCCCTCACCCCCCCAATCCTAGTATGCATGATCCCTTCACCCCACAATCCTGGTATGCATGGTACCCCTCACCCCCCAATCCTGGTATGTGTGGCCCCCTCATCCCTTTCACACTGTACACACATACAAAAAAAATAAACACTTATACTCACCTTTCTTCTCTGTGCTCCAGGGCTGCTGCGTCCTGTTCTGCAAATGTGTCTTCAGTAAAATGGTGCCGGATAGCGCTATGCGCATGCGCCGATCCGACGCCTCACTCCCGCCCCGGTCTCCGGTGAAGAGAGGCGCCGCGGCAACGCTCCTCCTGGTGAGGTAAGTATGTCAGTATGGCGCCAGAGATCGCGGTATGCATTCAGTGTCTACGCATACCGCGATCTCTGGCGCCACACACTCCTCTTATCTGTAACGGCTCCATGCGTGCTTCTGCCTGGAGCCAGACTGCACGTCACGCATGCACAGTCTATCGAGGCTTCAGACAGAGACACTCTTGCAGCTTTATATTATAGATATTAGACTGTAAGCTCCTAAGAGCAGGATGTACAGTATATTAGTATACATGTACTGTATATTGTATACTAGATTGTAAGCTCCTAGGAGCAGGGTTTAGATTACTCCGTATGCTCTCACCAGCCTGTATATTGTATATTAGACTGTAAGCTCCTAGGAGCAGGGTGTATATTAGTCTATAAGCTCTTAGCAGCATGTACTGTATATTGAATATTAGATTGTAAGCTCCTAGGAGCAGGGTGTATATTAGTCTATAAGCTCTCAGCAGCATGTACTGTATATTGAATATTAGATTGTAAGCTCCTAGGAGCAGGGTGTATTTATCTTTTCATTTCTAAGTCGGTTCTCCTGATCTTACGCGTATAATACATGCAGATATACCGCAATATGCAGCAGGACAGACGGGATCCAGGGAAATATCCAATAGCCATAACTGGGCTCAGGAAGGAATTTCTCCCTCACCCTGAGGCAGAACTCTCCAGGGGGTTTCTTCGCCTTCCTCTGGTTCGTTCGATCCAGTGGCTCTCAGCCGGTCCTCAATGCCCACAGCTAGGTCTGTGGTCTTAATGGAGCCTGACCTGACAGTCATTGTGATCATGGTTTAATTTCTTAAAGGGCCAGTATTATTTTTATTACGATGTTGTTTATTGCTATTCCAATAAACAATAAAAAGAACTAAAATAAAAGTATCATGTGAGTTTTCTTGTCTTGACATTTTTTTTACAGTTGCTATGATGGGAGTGATCTTTACTACCCTCAATACTCCAGAAGTTGAACCAGGAATTATGGAGGGTGCCATTTACAGAAGGCAAACCACATATATCTCCACCCATTGTGGTATCATAATGTCAACTCCTGCCTCAAGTTACATTACAAAGGTTATGGAGCCAATCTCTGTGATAGGGGCATGGCACTAAAATAGTGTTTATCCTACACAACAAACTAACCTGATAGAAGACTGAAGACACAGAGTCCGAATACAAGAGACACAATCAGATAAGGGTGCCTTGTTGAATGATCCCTGAAACAGTCAGTTCACTGGTGAACACGAATGAATAGTGCCGATTTAATATCTCAGCCTCTTCTTTGTCCTCTATAATATCTTGTTATTATCATCTTTAAGAGGCCGATACTATCAGTTTTTTTCTTTTTGCCATTGATGTATTTATAAAATGTAATATTGCTGGTAATTTGTTTTTCTGTAGATAATTTTGCTAACTTGATTTCTTTTTTACATTTCTTATTGAGATCTTTATACTCCTGAAATGCTATTTCTGCATTTTTGGCCTTCAAGATTTTGAATGCCCTTTGTTTTTGTCATATTAAACTATGAACTGTCTTATTTATCCATGATGGTTTCTTTTTATTCCTGGACATTTTATCACCAGAAGGTATAAGTTTTTTTACAGGATTCTAGTAGTAGATTCTTAAACATGCCCCATTTATATTTGGTATCCCTAGGTACCATGATGTGGTCCCAATTTACACGATTAAGCTCCTCTCTTAATTTGCTGAGCATGTGGATTCAAAGCGGCTTGTACCAGCACTGCTGGTAAGTCCACATGGAAGGATAAATTCAAGATGAGAAATTCCAACAAAGGATTTTTATTTAAGGCTATAAAGTAAACACATTTCAAAGTTTATCTAACGACTTCATCAGGACAGGGTATAACCAAAGTTTTTTTGGTCAGAGTTCAACCACAGCGCATCAGCACATTGCACAAATCATGAGAAAATCCTGAAAAGCAAATGAAGACATAAAACATCTAAAACGCTTACATATAAAACAAAAATAACGCTATATTTGGTAAAAATTTAAAATAAATATAATTGTAAATGTACACTGAGAATCCTGCGGTAGCTGAAACTAGGTTATAAGGACAATGTTGAAGGATTTACCACACTAGATCCTGTTACCAAGTGGTTAACCCAAACCCTGGAGCAAAAAGGACCACACGCACAAAAAAACACACCAAAGAGAAAACAGGAGGAAAACGCCCCAGAAAAAAGACCGAGAATGAAAAAACACCAGTAACAAAGTAGTCAACCAGAAACTTCCATCTCCTTTTACTCCTCAATACATTTGCAGATGAAGATTTCATTCTATCCAGGGGCATGACTGCAGCAGATGTATACTCTATGGGCATATAATGGTGTTGTGACATTCACAACTTGGTCAGATGAGCACCTCCTCATCTCACCCTAACTTCCTCTACACTATACTATATTACCCTATATGTGCTTTCTTTCTTTTCTCAGTCTTCTCCATACTAAAAACCTCAAGCTGCCCCTTCTCAATATTGAGTCCTCCATGTTTGCCTCTTCTCAATACTGAGAACCCTACGCAACCCTTTCTCCATACTGAGCCCCCTATGCGGCTCCTTCTCCCTAATGAGTGCTCTGTTTGGCCCCTTCTCCACATTGAGCCTCCCATGCTGCTCCTTCTCCATACTGAGCCTCCATAATGCCCTTTCTTCATATTGAACATTCATGCTGCTTCCTCTCCATACTAAGCCCCCCATACTGACTCTTCTGCGCACTGAGCTCCCACATACTCTGTCCTTCACCATACTGTCCCTTGCACTATCCCTCACTTTGTAAGTCCCATAATCCCTAGTCTATAGTAAGAGACTGCAAGCTGTCCCTGAGGCCATGCAATCTGGATCTCCTGTGACGATCGTGGCACAGTCCAGGGGGCTGCCGATGCCAGTGCTTCTTTTCATTTGAATGTGCATCCTTGAATGCACATTCAATTGAAATGTGTCATGGTGCAGAGACCAGCTCTCGGCACCGCAATACCAATACTAGCCAATCAGAGGCTGTCAGCTGACATCATCAAGCCTGTTGTGGGAGGCATATGACGTTACTGCCATGCACTGATACGGCTGTGGAAGAGAAGAGGACACTGTTCACTGAGTGAGCGAGGTAACGTGAGAAAGATGTTTTTTTTAATGTGTATGTGAACAGTGGCACAATGGGGGACATTACTAAAAGATGGGGACCAGAATGGGGGACATTATTAGAAGATAGGGACCAAGATGAAGGACATTACTATTATAAGTCCTCCGCTGTGTACCTGTTCAATCGATCTCGCAGCACATTTTTTTTCTTGTGACAGAAAAAGCAGGGCCCATGTCATAGAACAGTGCTGTGCACCGGTTGTATTCTGCTCCATGCAGGGGTATACCTTCAATTTATCTTTGAACTTTCTAATGTGATAAAGCAAGCAAGCCCTTGTAGGCCATTTTTTGATTTTGTGGGGTTGAAATTCAGGTATCTGCAGAGCTTGTCAGTGCAGAGCTTCTGAGTGCAGAGCACAAAAACCTTTTTTTTTTAAATTTGCTAATGTGATAGTCCAATCTGTGTTAGCCCCGTTTGCCTTTTTTGTGGGTGAACTACAGCTGTATGCACAGTTTTTTTGTGTCGCAAACGTGATACACTCTGCTAAAAGCCACCTACTATCTTAGTGGCGGTGAACCTCAGCTGTTTTCAGAGTAAAAAAAGAGATTTTTTTTTCTCTTGATAGGCAGAGTCCACAAAAGATTTTTTTGTGTCGCAAATGACGCGCCCCCTGGGGCTGTGGGGTACTCGGTAGCCGGGCCGGTCGGTGCTGGGGATGTCACGGTGGCAGTGACTCAGTCCGTGACACAGGGCGGTCAATTAAAGGGAAAGTAAAAGGGGAATAAAGTTTTTAGAGATAATGTTTGTGATGCCACCTGTGGTATGCGGCTATATGGGGCCGCCGCTGCGGTGCAGATCCACTGGAGCTGATGGTGACGCAGCAGAGTTGGTTCAGCTCTCCACAGGCAGAGCTAGGCTCCAGGGCAGTATATGTAGAATTGTGGAGGTAGATGTTGTTGGTGCGGTGTAATGCAGGTGATAGCGCAGATAATGACCAGTCCACAGCTTAATGGAGGTTTCCTCTTATCTTTACTTGCGGTTTGTTAAGCAGACCGGTGCACGGGTACTGGCTGGTAGTAGAGGTCCGGGCGGCCTGGAAGCAGGTTGGGGATCCACCTCGCCAGGTGGAGTTGTAGGCCTTCCCTCTGCGCTAATCTCTTTGGCCCTGCTGCTTGAAGCTATGCTGCGGCCCTCGTCCCTGAGTAAAACGTCTTTTTCCTCACCCATATGGCAGGCAGCTCCGGCCTTCCTCAAGTGTCGCTCCCATGTGGCGGTGCTGGGTCCTATGATGCTGCTGTGCCGCCGGGTGTCTGGTGGGGCCAGGAGACCTGCAGTCTCCTGCCCTCTGGATTCAGCTGCTGGGCCTTCAGTGCCCATACAACCACGGACTCCGGTGTCCGGTTCCTTTGCGCTTCTCTCTGGGGTGAGCTTATCCACAACTCCCTTCCCCAGGTCCTTCCTCGTCGTTCTCCTGTTTCCAACACCTCTCAACTCACTCTTACTAACCTCCAGATTCCAGTTTTTAAGGGGAGGAGCTCCCCTTTCTGGTCTGGAGCGAGGAAAGTGTTGTATGCTGGTAAACCTGATTAGGGGACCCCTCCTTGCTTCCAGGCATGGCATCACCCCCTGTGAGGGAGGCAATGCCACTGTGACAACCGGACTCCTGGGGTGCCACATTAATGTGATACACTCTGCTAAAAGCCACCCACTATGTTAGTGGCGGTGAACCTCAGTTGTTTTCAGAGTAAAAAAAAATATTTTTTCTCTTGCTAGGCAGAGTCCACAAAAAGATCTCTACATTTGACATTACAGACATCTTCTTAGCGGCTACCTTTCTCTGGCTAATTAACTCCCTGGGCTGGGTGTATAAATAACTGCAGTGTACCAGAGGGAGGTGTTGGCGATATTAATTACTACTTCTGTAAGTTTTAGGAAGAGCAGTACTTCTTTCTCTCTGGAGCTTGAGGACGTGTGTGCATTTGTCTGGAGTCGTCTAAAGCTAATCAATTTCCCCCTGTTTGTGTACCTTTGTTGTCTATAGTGTTTAGTGGAGATTGACTACTGCTCATCTCCTCCCTTCCCTAGCCATAGCCATTTGCCAAGGAAAGACAGGGCGAGGCACGCGTGCGGCGATTGATGAAGAGCTAATATAGGGACGTTAGGGGAGACAGGGTGACACTAGATCAACCTAGGAGCTCTCCACTTACCCCCCTTTCCCTAGAATCTGGGCTCCCTTTCCCTCTTCCCTTTGTGTTGCACTAAGTCTTTCCCACACCTTGCGTGACACAGAGTCAATAAAAGATTTTTTTGTGTCGCAAACATGATACACTCTGCAAAAAGCCACCCCCTATATTAGTGGCGGTGAACTGCAGCTGTTTTCAGAGTAAAAAAAAATATTTTTTGTCTTGCTAGGCAGAGTCTACAAAAGATTTTTTGAGTCGCAAACGTGATACACTCTGCTAAAAGCCACCCACTATCTTAGTGGCTGTGAACCTCAGCTGTTTTCAGAGTAAAAAAAAAAATTCTTTGTCTTGCTAGGCAGAGTCCACAAAAGATTTTTTTGGTGTCGCAAACGTGATACACTCTGCTAAAATCCACCTACAACATTAGTGAAGTTCTGCTGTTTTCAGAGTTAAAAAATAGATTTTTTGTCTTGCTAGGCCGAGCCCACAAAAAATCTAATTTTGTTTTGCTAATAGCATGCTCCTACCACAGTATCTGAGCAATATGAGTGGGAAAAAGAGAGGTTGTGGTAGAAGGGAGAATAGGCTTGTTGTTAAAGGTATACGTGGGGTAGGTGGTAATGTTAGTGAAAGAACTAGTGAACCAACACCGTCATGTCCTATCCCAAGACAACTGACAACTCCTGTTACTGGACAGGCTACTCCACTCCCTTTCTTTGGCAGCCGCACAGCAATACACCTTGTTTATAATTGTCAGAAAGAGAGGGTGCTCCAGTGGATGGCAAGCGCTGCTTCAAGTGGCCTCTCCTCTTCTTCCTCCACCTCAACATCACACACAGTACAGTTCATAGAGGTGGCACCCCAATTACCTTTGCTTCCCCCCGCGTCACAACTGTCCTAGTGCCCAACTGACTGTAGCGAACCACAGATGGGTGAGTCTGTAGAACTGTTCACCCATTCTATACCATGGGCATTAGAAGTGTGCTCCAAATATTCACATAGTCAAGAAGAGGAGGAAAGCATCTTCACCGAAGCCCAAATTTTTTTAAGTTTGGATTCGGGGCAGGACGGAGTAGGGTCCGAGCAGGTTCCTGACCCTCGTCACAAGACGTTAACCACCGGGGAGGGAGGTGATCCTGATGAGACTCAAATACCTGAGGCTCATGCGGACTGTACTGTGCTGTCAGGGCAACAAGAGGAGAAGGGTCACTCTGAGGGTGAGGAATGGAATAACACATTGGATGATGACTAGTGTTGAGCGTATTTGTTTGGCATTTCAAATTCAGGTTCGTGTTCGGGGTTCCGGCTTGTTCGCGCCAAAAAATCAGCTCCATCCACGAACATCCCTGATTTGCCAAAGCTAAGAGGTGGAACTCCACCATCTCCAATCTGTTGGCCACTAAAATGCTGCCTTTCCGCCTGGTAGATACAGAGGGTTTCCGAAAGCTTATGGGCGTCACAGTCCCCCAGTACCAGTTGCCCAGTTGCCATTACTTCTCTAAGAAATCTGTGCCTGCCCTTCACCAACATGTCGCAGACAACATCATCCTTTACTTGACTAAAACTATGTCTGCCAGGGTGCATTTCACCACAGACACCTGGACGAGCAAGCAAGACGAAGGGCGTTACATCTCGCTGACTGGGCACTGGGTGATTCTGGTGGCTGTGGGGGCAGGCGGAGAAGGGACTGCTCCACAAACCTTGGAATCCCCAAGGATTACAGAGCAAATCTCTATTTCCCACTTCCTCCACTGCTTCTGCCTCCTCCATCTCCTCTAGGGCCTCCACCTGCGCAATCAACCTCTGCCTAAATGAGACAGGGGTTTCAACACTGCAGAGCGAATCCACACCACCTCCATACTGCGCAGCCAGGGCTCACCGCAATCAGGCAGTCTTCAAATTAATATGCCTTGGAGATTGCAGTCATACTGCTGAAGAGTTGTGGACAGTGCTCCATGCTCAGTTTCAGCAATGGCTGTCTCCACTGAACCTGGAGCCAGGGAAGGCCGTGTGCAATAACGCTGCAAACCTGTTGGCGGTCTTTCGCTGAGGAGAGCTCACACACGTGCCTTGCATGGCTCACGTCCTCAACCTGGTGGTAATGCGATTTCTCTGACACTATCCCGGCCTGGATGAGCTGCTTCAGAAAGTACAGAAACTGTGTGCTTACTTCCTCCATTCGTACCCCTCATGTCATCAACTTGCATCGATACAGAGGTCTTTCTCCATGCCAGTTAACAGGTTGATATGCGATGTGCTGACATGGTGGAATTCCACTCTGCACATGTTGCAGCGACTGTGGCAGTAGCAACGGGCCCTGACGCAGTACGGACGTGGGGCATATCACATTTACGGAGTGGGAATAGATTAAGGACCTCTATACCCTTCTGCACAGTTCTGAAATGGTTACTAAATTAGTTAGCACTGACGATGCCGTCATCAGCATCACTATACCGGTCATCTACATGCTGGAGCAGACTTTGAATAGTGTGCAGCACGAGGTGGTTGTCCCAGAAGAAGAGGAGGATGCCAAGTGACGGTGGATTCCTGCGATCGAGGGGGTTTGGTGACACCAGACATACTGTTAGTGAAGCTGCAAGAGCCAAGGAACAAATGGAGAAGGAAGAGGTGATGGGCAAGTAACAGTCAGAAATAAAGAGGATAATCATCCCCTCTCTGTTGAATGTGGTTGGCAGGAGGGGACAGAGGAAACAAGCATCAGTATTACGCAGCCAACAATAGAGCCTGGTCTTGGACCTCCTAGAAGAGCCCGACATATCTGCAACATGATCCCTGTATAGTTAGGATTCTAAATAATGCTGACTACTGGGTTGCCACTCTGCTAGATCCACGTTATAAGAGTAAATTTTGCCAGTTGCTTCCCGTCCTGGAAAGGGACCCGCTAATGTTGGAGTATCAAAACTAGCTTTTAAGCAACCTTAATAAATAAAGCTTTTCCCCAAGGTATCAGTGAGGCACACAGTGTGCATCGCAGCTATAGTCTTTCAACCTCCGGCACGTCAGTTCGTCAATGCCAAAACATTAGCAGCAGCAGCAGAGTAAGTGGCAGAAGCAATTTCTGTGAGTCCTTTCACACATTTTTTAGACCACCTCATGCACCAGCACAACAAGTCTGACACGTGGTGAACGACTGGAGAGTATGATGGAGGAGTATCTAGAGCTCAATATGAATACCATCAGGGAGGATTTTGACCCTTTTACATTTTGGTCTTCAAAAATGGATGAATGGCCTGAGCTCGCCTGTCACGCCTTGGAGGTTTTATCATGCCCCGCAGCCAGCGTTCTCTCAGAACGTGTTTTCACCACTGCTGGTGGTGTCCTGACAGATGAGCGCAGCCGGCTGTCCCATGAAAGTGTTGACCAGCTAACTTTCATCAAGATGAAGAAGTCATGGATCTCAAAGGGCTTTTGCACCCCAATTGCAGACTGTCCAGACTAGGCGATGTTGTAGTTTTTAGTGTGCTGCATTGATCTTGTGGAATTGCATTCTATGATATGTCTTGTGTGCCTGAGCTTGCTTCTGCTGCAGGTTTTAGACCCTAATGTTTTGAAATGTGGAAAATACAGATTTGGTCTTTCAATCCATTGGGTTGGCTGAAGTGGAAGAGGTGTCATTGCTAATTCTACAATTTCTACTGTACTCAAATTGATGACACTTTGCTGGTGATAGGCCATAAGTTAGAGAAATGTGAACACTCCAGGTTAGGTCTCCATCTCCTGAGTTGGCTGTAGTGGGAGAGGGGTCGTTCCTAATTTTACAATTTCTACTGTACTGAAATTGATGCCACTTTGCTCGTGTCTGCAACTAGTGATAAGCGAGCACTAAAATGCTCGGGTACTCGTTGCTCGGGACGAGCAAATTGGAATGCTCGAGTGCTCAGTCCGAGTAACGAGCCCAATGTAAGTCTATGGGAAACTTGAGCATTTTTCTGGCGGTCTGCAGAGGGCCTAAAAATTGCCCAAATCGATGGGAACAGTGCTCAAATGACATGGGAACAGCATGTGGAAGACCCCTGGAAGCATTTCTGACTCCCAGGTCACTGCTGTCAACAATGTTGTCAGAGATATTACACCACTTTTACGGACTCACAATAAAACATACAAAAACTAAACCAAAATGGATTTTCCTGGGAAATATGTTAAGGAACATCCTTTCCAGGGTAATGACTTGTATATATACAGTACAGACCAAAAGTTTGGAAACACCTTCTCATTTAAAGATTTGTCTGTATTTTCTTGACTATGAAAATTGTACATTCACACTGAAGACATCAAAACTATGAATTAACACATGAGGAATTATATACTTAACAAAAAAGTGTGAAACAACTGAAAATATGTCTTATATTCTAGGTTCTTCAAAGTAGCCACCTTTTGCTTTGATGACTGCTTTGCACATTCTTGGCATTCTCTTGATGAGCTTCAAGAGGTAGTCACCGGAAATGGTCTTCCAACAATCTTGAAGGAGTTCCCAGAGATGCTTAGCACTTGTTGACCCTTTTGCCTTCACTCTGCGGTCCAGCTCACCTCAAACCATTTTGATTGGGTTCAGGTCTGGTGACTGTGGAGGCCAGGTCATCTGGCGTAGCACCCCATCACTCTCCTGCTTGGTCAAATAGCCCTTACACAGCCTGGAGGTGTGTTTGGGGTCATTGTCCTGTTGAAAAATAAATGATGGTCCAAATAAATGCAAACTGGATGGAATAGCATGCCGCTGCAAGATGCTGTGGTAGCCATACTGGTTCAGTATGCCTTCAATTTTGAATAAATCCCCAACAGTGTCACCAGCAAAGCACCCCCACACCATCATACCTCCTCCTCCATGCTTCTCATTGGGAACCAGGCATGTAGAGTCCATCTGTTCACCTTTTCTGCGTTGCACAAAAGACGCAATGGTTGGAACCAAAGATCTCAAATTTGGACTCATCAGACCAAAGCACAGATTTCCACTGGTCTAATGTCCATTCCTTGTGTTCTTTAGCCCAAACAAGTCTCTTCTGCTTGTTGCCTGTCCTTAGCAGTGGTTTCCTTGCAGCTATTTTACCATGAAGGCCTGCTGCACAAAGTCTCCTCTTAACAGCTGTTGAAGAGATGTGTCTGCTGCTAGAACTCTGTGTGGCATTGACCTGGTCTCTAATCTGAGCTGCTGTTAACCTGCGATTTCTGAGGCTGGTGAATCGGATAAACTTATCCTCAGAAGCAGAGGTGACTCTTGGTCTTAATTTCCTGGGGCGGTCCTCATGTGAGCCAGTTTCTTGGTAGCGCTTGATGGTTTTTGCAACTGCACTTGGGGACACTTTCAAAGTTTGCCCAATTTTTCGCACTGACTGACCTTCATTTTTTAAAGTAATGATGGCCAGTCGTTTTTCTTTACTTAGAATTTGTATTATGGCAAGAAAAAAGCAGCTAACAGTCTATTCAGTAGGACTATCAGCTGTGTATCCACCTGACTTCTGCACAACACAACTGATGGTCCCAACGCCATTTATAAGGCAAGAAAGCCCACTTATTAAACCTGACAGGGCACACCTGTGAAGCTCATCAAGAGAATGCCAAGAGTGTGCAAAGCAGTCATCAAAGCAAAAGGTGGTTACTTTGAAGAACCTAGAATATAAGACACATATTTCTCTGAAGAGGCAATTTGTATATTAAATTTCCCAGAGGAGCATTGCATGGCGAATAAGCCTCCTTACCGTGACGTGCCAGAGCTGGTGTGTCACTCTCCATAAGGAGAAACGTTGCCCCTTAGACCTCAGTCCAGAGCCTCTCACCTAGCCAAATCAGTTCTCATACTTTGCACTGACGAGGGCCAACAGCCTGAAACACCGTGTCTGCAAATTGAGATTCTGATTTGGCTTTTATCCTAAGTCATATTGCACAACTCGTTAAAGGGTTGATTGTGACTTGTAGGATTGCTGCTTCCAATAGGTGGCGCTATAGAGTACAAGTCCTCTTTTTCTCTGAAGAGGCAATTTGCATATAGAATATAAGACATATTTTCAGTTGTTTCACACTTTTTTGTTAAGTATGTAATTCCACATGTGTTAATTCATAGTTTGATGCCTTCAGTGTGAATGTACAATTTTCACAGTCATGAAAATACAGAAAAATCTTTAAATGAGAAGTTGTGTCCAAACTTTTGGTCTGTACTGTATGTCTCTTCCCAAATTGTTGTTTAGATAGGGCATACATATTTGTTAGTGACGCGCCCCCTGGGCCGAGTGTGCGCATGTGTGGGATACCGGGTCTCTGGGGGTTGTAGTCTCCGTGGCGGCGATCCGGTCCCGTGGCTCAGGGTGGTCAAACCAGTGGCAGTCTTTATAGGGTTTTTGTGGTTTAATGTCCGACTACGCCACCCGTGGATTGCGGTCAGGGTGTACCGCCGCTGCGAGGCAGACCGCTGAGGCTGGTGTGGTGTGCGCAGCAAAGGATGGGATAACTCCCCACGGGAAGAGTATGGCCTCAGGGCAGGGAATGTGGATGATGGGAGTGATGGTGCGCGGGCGTCCCAGTACTAGTAGTGCTGTATGCGGTGAGAAAGCAGGAACGACTCAAAGTCTTTGCAGTGCAGTTCAGGGTCTTTACTGGTGATATTAAGGCAGACCCTCCCGGGAGTACTGGCTAGCATAAGAGGCCTGGTCAGTCTGCGAGCAAGCAGGAGTTCCCCTGGCCAGGTGGAGTTGTAGGCTTCCCTGTCTATCTGCACTCTTCCTGGCTACCTTGCTGTAAGCGAGTGGAAGTAGCCCACGTCCCTGAGTATACCGTGTGGTGCTCACCTGTATGGCTGGTGACTTGGGGCCTTCTGATAGCCTCCGCTCCTCGATGGCGGTGCTGGTCCCTTCCTTGTGACTGAGCCTCCGGGCTTCTATGGCCAGAGGACCTGGAATCCCCTGCCGGCTGGGTTCTGCTGCTGGACTTAGAGGTTCCCACAGCCTCAGACTCTGTTGTCCGGTAGTAGTCTCTTCAGCCAGGACGAGCAATATATCTGCTTCCAGTCCCTGGCACTCAGCTCCTGCTCCTACAGAGCTCCTAGCTGTCTCTTGCCCTGTGTCTGGAACTTCACTCCAGGCTCTGACTGACTAACCCCGCCCCAGATCCAGCTTATATAGGGCAGATTCCTCCCCTCCCAGGTCTGGGCAGGAGGTGTTGCATGCTTAAGGGCTCCTGACCAGGAAACCTCCCACTTGCTCTCAGACGTAATATTTTGATTACTGTGGTAACCAGACCCCTGGGGTCCCACATTAGCACTTTACATAGTCTGGTGCTGGACAAAGACCATTCCTGTCTTTTCCAGGCTCCTAAATGAGACTTGTCTCTCTTTAGTAAACTGTCGCTTCTCTTAAATTTTCTAAATTTTGGTAAAAAAAATGGTGGTTGAATATTGGCCAGTTTCTGTACATTTTAAGCAGGTGTAAGAGACTGGGTTAATACGCTCCATAGACCTATTCAGGTCGCAGCCTTTCACATATTGAAACATGATCATTGCCACATGTGTTAATTCATAGTTTTGATGCCTTCAGTGTGAATATACAATTTTCAGTCATGAAAATACAGAAAAATCTTTAAATGAGAAGATGTGTCCAAACTTCTGGTCTGTACTGTATAAGGTAAAATAGATATACAAAAACAAAAATGCTCCTCCACACCTTGGGCTATGTTCACACGTAGTGTTTTTGATGCGTTTTTGCACTTTTGCATTGCTTTCAACCGTGAAAAATGCATTCACCAGGAAATGTAATTTTAACATTTTACTACCTTATCTGGCCATGTGCTGTGTAGCGTCGGCGTCCCTGCCTCCTGCTAGGCAGGGACGCCGTTCCCCTCACCTCTTCGCTCCGTGCCCGGCGGCTTCCTCCCGCTCTGCTGGCAGCGCGCGCTGCTTCCCGGCCTCTGTGCTTAGGGCGCGCGCGCACGCGCTCCCCCTCTCTTAAAGGGGCTGCACGCGCCGTCCTAAGGAGTCCCCGGCCAATGGCCGGAGGACCTCACCATATATAAGGCACCTCCTCCAAAATGGAGGTGCCCGAGCAATGTTGTTGCAAAGCCTTTCAACTCTGCTTCAGCCCTCAGGTCCCGTTACCAGTTACCTACCAGTCACCTGCCAGTCACCTGCCAGATTCCTGCCTGTTACTTATCTATCTGCGGTCCGACAGTCTGCCTACCAGCCCTGCCAGTCTGTCTATGGATCAGTCTGCCCGCTCACCTGGGAGCGCTCACCTACTACCTGTCTGCTAGCCTACCTGGAGGCTCCGCCGTCACGTGCTGTGACCACCTGCCTGTCCAGAGACTCTTGCCCGCTCACCTGGGAGCGCTCACCTGCTACCTGCCTGTTAGCCTACCTGGAGGCTCTGCCGTCACATGCCGTGACCACCTGCCTGTCCAGAGACTCTTGCCCACTCACCTGGGAGCGCTCCTCTGCTACCTGCCTGCTAGCCTACCTGGAGCCGTCACTTGCTGTGACCACCGGCCTGTCCTGAGACTCTTGCCCGCTCACCTGGGAGCATCCATCTGCTACCTGCCTGCTAGCCTACCTGGAGCCGTCACTTGCTGTGACCACCGGCCTGTCCAGAGACTCTTGCCCGCTCACCTGGGAGCGTCCACCTGCTACCTGCCTGCTAGCCTATCTGGAGGCTCTGCCGTCACTTGCCGTGACCACCCGCCTGTCAAGAGACTGTCCCTGTCACCTGACGTGTCCTCCTGCCCTTCTACCCAGAGACTGTACCCGTCACTAGCCGTGACTACCTGCCCGCCTTTCCTGGGAGCCACCCGCTTCCTTACAAGGACTGCCCCCTTGTATAGTTGCTCAGAGGTTCCACCTCCCCGACCTCTTACAGTTTGCTCGGGCCATGGAACCCGGTGGCACCCAAACTCCCTCGCTCTCGGACCTATGCCATGAACTGTCCCGTCAGAGGTCCCAACAGGAGTCCATCCTGAGCCACCTGCGGAACATCAACTCTCGCATGGACACTGACTGCTCCACCAGCAACCACCGCTAGTGTCTTGACTCGCAACCCGGCAGCGCCGCTGCCCACCAATACCATGGCATCCTGCCCCGGTCCCCGGCTTTCTGCACCTCCTCGCTTCGGAGGCGACCCGCTCAAGCTCGGGGCTTCATAAACCAGTGCACCCTGCACTTTGAACTCCTGGCCCACCAGTTTATCTCCGACCGAGCCAGAGTGGCATTCATCATGTCCCATCTCACTGGGGAGGCACTGGCATGGCTTAACCCTCTGTGGGAGAGAGGGGATCCCCTGGTGTCCGACCTGTCGTCTTTCCTCACTGCTTTCCGAAGGGTCTTCGATGAACCGGGACGAAAGACCTCATCTGCCTCCTCTTTGCTACGTCTCCGCCAAGGGAGTCTCACCGTGGGCCAATATGCCATACGATTCCGCACTCTCGCTTCTGAGCTTGCCTGGGATAATGAGGCCCTGGTGTCCGTCTTCTGGGAGGGCCTTTCCGGTCGGATTAAAGATGAGCTCGCCGGTCGGGACATTCCTACCACCCTGGATGACCTGGTGTCTCTGGCTACCCGGATTGACATCCGGTTTCAAGAACGTACCAAAGAGACCACCCGTGAGAGAAAGTTTCCCCGCCTAGCTCCTACTTTCCAGAAACCTGTCTCCTCTTCTGTCACTCCCCGGACGCACTCACCCGAGTCCATGCAGATCGACCAGACCAAGTTGGTCAAATCTCGCCAAGAGTCACGCCGAGCCGAGGGGAGCTGCTTCTATTGTGGCAGTAAGGAGCACCTGATTCGTTCCTGCCCGGAGAGGCCGGGAAACTCCAGTGTCTAGGACCGCTCGGAGAGGTCGCCCTAGACAAAAATAAGTCCTCTCCAACCCTGACTTGTCTGTATCTATCTCCTGGGGAGAGAACTGTCACTTTGAACTCGCCCACCTGGACTCTGGATCCACTGGAAACCTCATCTCTCAGTCCCTGGTTGAGAAATACCGTATTCCCACCAAGTCTCTGGCTGAACCTTTGTCAGTCGCCTCCGTGGATGGAAGACTCCTTCCGGTGACCATCCTGCTCGTCACGGAACCCATAACCCTGCAGGTGGGAATGCTGCACTCTGAGGTAATCTCCTTCCATGTGTTGTCCGGACTCTCCCACTCCCTATTGCTAGGTCTACCTTGGCTCCAGACACATGAACCCGTGTTGAACTGGCATTCCGGTGAAGTACTCCGGTGGGGGCCGGCCTGCCATAAGACCTGCATGGTTCCTGTTCGTCCGGTTCATCCTCCACCTATCCCAGCTAATTTACCCGGTCTTCCGGCTCCTTACTGGCCCTATGCTGACGTCTTCGGTAAGAAAGAAGCAGAGACATTGCCACCTCATAGGCCATATGATTGCCCGATCGACCTGGTACCCGGCGCCACTCCACCCCGTGGGCGTATTTCTCCATTGTCTGCGGCAGAAACCCGGGCCATGTCTGAGTACATAGAGGAGAATCTGGCCAGGGGATTCATCCGGAAGTCTACTTCCCCGGCTGGAGCCGGATTCTTCTTTGTCAAAAAAAAAGATGGCTCGCTTCGCCCCTGTATTGACTATAGAGGACTCAATCAGATCACGGTTAAAAATAAATACCCCTTTCCGCTCATCTCTGAGTTATTTGATCGCCTTAAAGGCGCCAGGATCTTTTCCAAGCTGGATCTACGTGGAGCATATAACCAGGTCCGTATCCGTCAGGGAGACGAGTGGAAAACTGCATTTAATACCCGGGACGGACACTATGAGTACTGTGTGATGCCCTTCGGTCTCTGCAATGCTCCCGCCGTCTTAAAAGAACTGGTCAACGACATCTTCCGTGACCTTCTTTACTCCTGCGTGGTGGTATACCTGGACGACATCTTGGTCTTCTCTCCGGATCTTCCCACACACCGGAGGGATGTTCGTCAGGTCCTGCTTAGGCTCAGGCAGAACCACCTCTATGCTAAATACGAGAAGTGCCTTTTTGAGCAGACCTCTCTTCCTTTTCTGGGCTATGTTATCTCCCAGACAGGCTTGCGAATGGATCCCGAGAAGCTCTCTGCTGTCCTAAAGTGGCCCCGTCCGAGGGCTTGAAGGCGATACAGTGATTCCTGGGCTTTGCTAATTACTATCGTCTCTTCATTCCTCACTTCTCGTCACGGACTGCGCCCATATCTGCGCTCACCCGTAAGGGAGCAAATCCAAAGGTATGGTCATCCGAAGCTGAGGAGGCCTTCCTTTCCCTGAAACAAGCCTTCTCCTCTGCCCCTGTGCTGCACTGTCCGGACTGCAACAAACAGTTCTACCTGGAGGTTGATGACTCCTCCTCTGGAGCCGGAGCAGTGCTCACCCAAAAGTCTTCCTCCGGGAGAATGGTAACCTGCGGCTTTTTCTCTAAAATCTTCTCCTCCTTTGAGCGCAATTACTCCATAGGAGACAGAGAACTGCTAGCCGTTAAATTGCCGCTGGAGGAGTGGCGTTACCTGCTTGAAGGGGCTCTATACCCGGTGATCATCTACACGGATCACAAGAACCTGGCATATCTCCAAAATGCCCAGAGACTTAATCCACGTCAGGCCCGGTGGTCTTTGTTTTTTGCCCGCTTCGATTTCATCCTTCATTTCCGCCCGGCGGACAAAAATGTCAAAGCTGATGCCTTGTCCCGATCCTTCCTGTCCTCCGACCAAGAGGAGGAGCCTATGCACATTATCGACCCCTCCAAGGTGATGAATGTGGCCCCCTTGGATTTGACTCGTCTTCCACCCGGCAAGACGTTCGTGGCGCCTCCAGACCGTGAGAGGGTTCTTCGCTGGGGGCATTCTTCTAAACTAGCTGGCCATGCCGGCCAAAAAAAGACCTTCCTACTCATTTCCCGGCATTACTGGTGGTCTACCCTGCGTAAGGATGTGGTAGACTTCGTCTCTGCCTGTTCATCTTGTGGCCGCAACAAGGTTCCCAGACACTTACCAGCTGGTCATCTCCTGCCGCTTCCCATACCTGTTGCCCCGTGGCAACACATCGCTATGGACTTCATTACCGATCTTCCTGTCTCTGCCGGGTGTACTGTCATTTGGTTGGTCGCGGACCGCTTCTCTAAAATGGCCCACTTCATTTCCCTGCCTGGTCTTCCGTCTGCACCTGAGCTGGCTAAGGACTTTATCCGCCATATCTTTCGTCTCCATGGCCTACCCCTCCACATCGTGTCGGATCCAGGGGTTCAGTTTACCTCACGCTTCTGGAGAGCCACATGTAAACTGCTGGACGTCACCCTGGACTTCTCCTCCGCTTACCACCCTCAGTCCAATGGTCAAGTGGAGCGGATCAATCAGATAAGATAAGATAAGATAAGATATACTTTATTTATCCCGGAGGAAATTGCGGTATCACAGCAGCAGAACACAGATCTCGAACATGACACATATGATAACATAACATTTGGAATGCTTTAGACATTGCTTTTCAGACATTTGTTAAACACCCCCATAGCTGTTGGAACAAACGATCTCCTGTATTTTTCCTTTTTACACCTTAGTTGTATTAGGCGATTGCTGAATGTGCTCTTCTGTTTCGCAAACAGTTCATAAAGCGGGTGTGTGTTGTTGCCCATTATAGCTCTGCACTTCTTCTTAATCCTATCCTCTACCACCTCTTCAAAAGTCCCAAGCTGTAGGCCCACCGTCGCGCTAGCCTTCTTTATAAGTTTGTTGAGCTTGTTGGCGTCAGCAACACGCACACTGTTACCCCAGCAAATTATTGCCGCAAAGGTGGCACTAGCCACAATGTATTGGTAGAACACCTCAAGCATTTTGCCACACACATTAAAAGACCTTAACTTCCTTAGGAAGTACAATCTACTCATCCCCTTCTTGTAGACCTTCTCCATGTGGCACTTCCAGTCTAGCTTGCTATCCAGGTAAACCCCCAAATATTTGAAACTGTCCACCATCTCCACATCCTGACCATCAATGGTAACAGGTAGGCATACCTTCTTCCACCTTCCATAGCTCATCACCAACTCCCTGGTTTTCTTAACATTTAGTTCTAGATGGTTAGCCTGGCACCATACTACAAAGTCCGCAACCACCCTTCTATATTCCTCTTCATCCTGGTCCTTCCCAATACCGCCAACTATCACAGAGTCATCCGGGTACTTCTGGAGGTGACAACGGTCTGATTTATACTGAAACCAGATCCTTACCAGCTATCTCCGGCACTTTGTTAATGCCCACCATTCTGATTGGGTGGACCTCCTTCCTTGGGCCGAGTTCTCTTATAATAACCACGAGAGCGAATCCTCTTCCAAGTCCCCGTTCTTTATTGTCTATGGCCAGCACCCCCGGATTCCGTTTCCCGTTTCCGCCTCTGTGGACAACCCTGCCGCGCAGTCTCTTGTCAGCGAGTTTTCTACCATTTGGGAGAGTACTAGGTCTGCACTTCTTCTGTCCTCCGAGCGGATGAAGCGATATGCTGATAAGAGACGTCTGGATCCGCCTCAATTCCGTCCGGCAGACAAGGTTTGGCTCTCTTCCAAACATGTACGGCTCAAGATACCCTCCTACAAGTTAGGTCCTCGCTTCATCGGTCCTTTCGAAATCCTCAGGCAAATTAATCCAGTGGCCTACAAATTAAAACTCCCGGCCACCTTACGGATTCCCAACTCCTTCCACGTATCTCTCCTCAAACCCGTTGTCTTTAACTCTTTTTCCAACAATCCAGGTACTCCTCCTGCTCCGGTTTCCGCTGAAGACGTCTTTGAGGTAGAGAGTATTCTGGCCACTAAGAGGGTAAGAGGAAAGACTTTTTTTTTGGTAGATTGGAAGGGGTTTGGTCCTGAGGAGAGAACATGGGAGCCCCGGGAGAACATCCATGCCCCTCTCATCCTTGCTAAATTTCTCTCTGGCCTAAAAAAGGAGGGGCCTAAAGGGGGGGGTACTGTAGCGTCGGCATCCCTGCCTCCTGCTAGGCAGGGACGCCGTTCCACTCACCTCTTCGCTCCATGCGCGGCGGCTTCCTCCCACTCTGCTGGCAGCGCGCGCTGCTTCCCGGCCTCTGTGTTAAGGGCGCGCGCGCTCCCCCTCTCTTAAAGGGGCCGCGCGCCGTCCTAAGGAGTCCCCCGCCAATGGCCGGAGGACCTTACCATATATAAGGCACCTCCTCCAAAATGGAGGTGCCCGAGCAATGTTGTTGCGAAGCCTTTCAACTCTGCTTCAGCCCTCAGGTTCCGTTACCAGTTACCTGCCAGTCACCTGCCAGATTCCTGCCTGTTACTTATCTATCTGCGGTCCGACAGTCTGCCTACCAGCCCTGCCAGTCTCTCTATGGATCAGTCTGCCCGCTCACCTGGGAGCGCTCACCTACTACCTGTCTGCTAGCCTACCTGGAGGCTCCGCCGTCACGTGCTGTGACCACCTGCCTGTCCAGAGACTCTTGCCCGCTCACCTGGGAGCGCTCACCTGCTACCTGCCTGTTAGCCTACCTGGAGGCTCTGCCGTCACATGCCGTGACCACCTGCCTGTCCAGAGACTCTTGCCCGCTCACCTGGGAGCGCTCCTCTGCTACCTGCCTGCTAGCCTACCTGGAGCCGTCACTTGCTGTAACCACCGGCCTGTCCTGAGACTCTTGCCCGCTCACCTGGGAGCGTCCATCTGCTACCTGCCTGCTAGCCTACCTGGAGCCGTCACTTGCTGTGACCACCGGCCTGTCCAGAGACTTTTGCCCGCTCACCTGGGAGCGTCCACCTGCTACCTGCCTGCTAGCCTATCTGGAGGCTCTGCCGTCACTTGCCGTGACCACCCGCCTGTCAAGAGACTGTCCCCGTCACCTGCCGTGTCCTCCTGCCCTTCTACCCAGAGACTGTCCCCGTCACTAGCCGTGACTACCTGCCCGCCTTCCCTGGGAGCCACCCGCTTCCTTACAAGGACTGCCCCCTTGTATAGTTACTCAGAGGTTCCACCTCCCCGACCCGTTACATGCTGTGTGAGACACCATCAGACACATACTTTTTCATTTATGAAGGAGGGACTCTGAAAGTCACAAACACTATTTTTATAGTGCCATCAGGCGGCCCCTACTATTTTTAAAGGGCCAGCAGTCGGCTATGCTTTGTTGTTCCCATTATTAAAGAGTAGGTCTCCTATAATATTATTGCATATGCAGTGACTGCAAGGGCTGCCAAAAATTCGGAAGCACCCCAATACCCCTTTGAAGAAACCTAGAGGACGGTCTCAGTAAAAATAATGTTCCCATTATAAAGGAGTGGGTCTCCTACAGTGGTAATGCCCATGCAGTGACTGCAAGGGCTGCCAAAATTTGGGAAAAACCCCACTACCAATTTAAAGACGCATAGAGCTGGGTCACAGTAACGACATGTTCCCATTAGAAAGGAGAGGGTCTGCTATACAGTTATAGGGTATGCAGTGAGTCCAACGGCTGCCAAAATTTAGGAAAAACCCCACTACCAATTTAAAGACGCATAGAGCTGGGTCACAGTAATGACATGTTCCCATTAGAAAGGGGAGGGTATGCTATACAGTTACAGGGTATTCAGTGAGTCCAACGGCTGCCAAAATTTAGGAAATACCCCAATAACAATTTAAAGACACATAGAGCTGGGTCACAGTAATGACATGTTCCCATTAGAAAGGAGATGGTCTGCTATACAGTTATAAGGTATGCAGTGAGTCCAACGGCTGCCAAAATTTAGGAAAAACCCTACTAACAATTTAAAGACGCATAGAGCTGGGTCACAGTAACAACTTGTTCCCATTAGAAAGGAGATGGTCTGCTATACAGTTATAGGGTATGCAGTGAGTCCAACGGCTGCCAAAATTTAAGAAAAATCCCAATAACAATTTAAAGACACATAGAGCTGGGTCACAGTAATGACATGTTCCCATTAGAAAGGAGATGGTCTGCTATACAGTTATAAGGTATGCAGTGAGTCCAACGGCTGCCAAAATTTTGGAAAAACCCTACTAACAATTTAAAGACGCATAGAGCTGGGTCACAGTAACAACTTGTTCCCATTAGAAAGGAGATGGTCTGCTATACAGTTATAGGGTATGCAGTGAGTCCAACGGCTGCCAAAATTTAAGAAGAACCCCACTAACAATTTAAAGACACATAGAGCTGGGTCACAGTAATGACATGTTCCCATTAGAAAGGAGAGGGTCTGCTATATAGTTATAGGGTATGCAGTGAGTCCAACGGCTGCCAAAATATAGGAAAAAAAACATTAACAATTTAAAGACACATAGAGCTGGGCCACAGTAACGACATGTTCCCTTTAAAAAGGAGAGGGTCTCCAATACTGTTTGCCTATGCAGTGAATGCAACGGCTGCCAAAAATCTGGAGGTACTCCAATGTCCCTTCCAAGAGACGTAGAGGTCGGAGGACCTCCTGAAAACAATGTTCCCATTATTAGGAAGTGGGTCTCCCATACTGTTTGCCTATGCAGTGAATGCAACGGCTGCCAAAAATTTGGAGAAACTCCAATGTCCCTTGCAAGAGACATAGATATGGTGATATGGTAGATATGGTGGTGATATGGTGGTGGAGAATGAGGATGAGGAGAAGAAGGAGGACAAGAGAAAATAGACAAAATCAGGAAGCATATACCCATGTCTGGGTGTGAAGACAGAGGTGCACGGGAATAGAGTTAGACCTCCCCAAAAAAATACACTGTATTTGAGTTTATGTTACGCTGCTATCCTTCGGTGGTGTTGAGAAGTCTGGCCCAATCCATCCGTTGTTCATTTATATAAGAGTCAGCCTGTCAGCATTTGCAGTTGACAGGCGGATGCGCCTATCGGTTATAATTCCACCAGCGGCACTACAAACCCGCTCTGACAAAACGCTAGCGGCAAGGCAGGCCAGAGCCTCCAAGGCGTATAGAGCCAGCTCATGCCAAATTTCCAGCTTGGTTACCCAATAATTATAAGGCACAGAGGAATCAAGGAGGATGTTGGTACAGTCGGCAAGGTACTCCCTCACCATCTTTCCCTCCTTGTGAGAGTACCCTGCACCTCAGGGCCTGTGCGATGGGAGGGTCTGAGAAAACTGTCCCAGAACTTTGATAGTGTTCCCCTGCCTCTCCTGGATTGCATTTGCGTCTCTCTCGCTTGCACTCCTTGGTTGTCGAATGAACTGTGACCTCTGCAGCCATCGTTTTCAGATGGGAATTTTCTTAATAATTCCGTAACAAGGGCATTCTGGTACTGCCCCATTTTATTAGGCATGTCCGACGTGGGAATAAGAGACAGAAAGTTCTGCTTGTAGCGTGGGTCTAGAAGTGTCACCAACCAGTAATGACTGTCACCCAAAATTTGGACAACGTGAGGGTCATGGGAAAGGCAGCGTAACATAAACTCAGTCATATGTGCCAGACTGCTAACAGGCAAGACTTCCATGTCCTCACCAAGAGGACGATTGACCATGCTCTCTTCCTCCTCCTCCCTGTCCTCAGCTCATCCACACTGAACAGACGGTATGACAGTTGTGCAGGTAGTACCGTCTAAAGCGCAGGAAACTAGCTTCTGTTCTTGCTCTTCCTCCTCCTCTTCCTCATTGTCACCGAATCCACGTTGGGATGAGATGAGGCTGGGTTGTGTGGAATCACCCTGTATGGTTCCTTGCTCCATCTCATCGTGCTCCGCATGCAATGCATCCTCTTTAATTGTGAGCAGAGAGCGTTTCAGAAGACAGAGAAGCGGGATGGTGACACTAATTATGGAGTCATCGCTGCTCACCATCTTGGTGGCGTTCTCAAAGTTTTGGAGGATGGTACAGGTGTCTGACATCCATGTCCACTCCTGAGGTCTTATGTGTGGAGTCTGACCTGAATATCGACGGCATTGTTGATACTGGTAGACAACAACTGCCCTCTTCTGCTCACAAATCCATCCCAACATCTGTAATGTAGAGTTCCAACGCGTGGGGACATCGCAATCCAGTTGGTGAGCTGGAAGCTGCAAACGCTGCTGAAGCACGACAAGAGCGGTGGAAGCTGTAGCTGACTTTCTAAACTGGGCACATACATGGCGTACTTTGACAAGCAGATCCGGCAGATTCGGGTACGTTTTGAGAAGCCGCTGAACCTCGAGGTTAAGCACATGGGCCACGGGCCAGGCGTGATATGTGTGTGACCTCACTTTGCCGATAGCAGGTTCCAGCCATTGTCACACACAACTATGCCTGGCTGTAGGGTCAGCAGTATCAGTCACAGATCTGCCTGCTCTTTCAGAGCTTGTCCACAACTCTTCAGCGTTGTGCGGTTTGTCACCTAAGCATATTAGCTTCAGCACAGCCTGTTGCCGCTTGGCCGAGACAATGCTGCAGTGCTTCCAGATTGTGACTGATGGTAATTTCAGAGATAGAGGCTGAAAAGGGGGAGGAGAAGGTGCAGGAGCTTTAGAATGTGGGGGAAAACCTGATTGACCCATGTCCCTCAATCCTCATTGTTGGGAGGACGTGTTACGCCCCAAGATCCGACTGGGTCTCTGCTTCCACTATATTAACCCAGTGTGCCATCAGCGAGATGTACCGTCCCTGCCCACAAGCACTTGTCCACATGTCCGTGGTTAGGTGGAATTTCCCAGTAACTGCGTTGTTGAGGGCATGGCCAATGTTGTGGGACATGTTCTTGTGTAATGCGGGGACGGCACACCGGGAGAAATAGTGGCAGCTGGGGACCGAGTATGAGCCTAAAGGCAACATTTCGAGCTCAAGCATTCGCGAAATGTGTGAATTTA
Source organism: Phyllobates terribilis (assembly GCF_046119375.1). Lineage (NCBI taxonomy): Eukaryota > Metazoa > Chordata > Amphibia > Anura > Dendrobatidae > Phyllobates > Phyllobates terribilis. The sequence continues at coordinate 69,386,995 of NW_027362770.1, read as the reverse complement.
GTAGTGTGGCCTGTGGGGCGTTGGCTGCGTATTTGCGCTTGTGTTCCAAGGACTGGGGTAGGGACAACTGAACGCTGGGCTGGGACAAGGATGTGGACATGCTTGCTGATGGTTCTAGTTGAGAGTGTGCATCTTTGCATGCGCCATGGACAGGGGATTCGCGTGCACGCACAACAGCGGAGGAAGCAGTGATGTCACCCGCAGACAATGTTTCTGGACTTTGTTTTTGAGCTTTGACAAAGGACGCATATTGCGTTCTAAACACGTTGCTATGACTACCAAATTTTATATGGAATTGACATTATATCAATAAACTTCTTGTATCCTTGATAGAAGCTGGAACGTATTCTTAATCTCTGTTTGCAAGCGGTCCCTTGAGCTTCCGTGCTCCAGGACGCCCAGGAGTGTAGGTGAGTTGGCTTCTTTTTTCTTGTAATGTTTCTGGACCCTGGGGTTCGGCCCATTTAGTCGGGTGCTTTGCTGCCATGTGCCTGATCATGCTGGTGGTGGTCAGGCTGCTAGTTTTGCTACCCCTGCTGATGCTGGTCTGGCAGGTGGTGCAAATGGCCTTTTGGGGGTTATCTGCAGAGTCTCTAAAAAACAACCACACTCTGGAAGACATAATAGTTGTACTGGCAACTTCTGTCTTGTTGGCGTAACGGAGAACGCTTTCCCGCCTTGTGTCTGTGGGCACCACACTGCTTCTTCCTGACTGTTGTGGTGCTGTGTGCTGCTGTCCTTGCTCTGCATGTTCCCCTGCCAGGTTGGGTCAGTTACTATATCATCCACCACCTCGTCTTCCACTTCCACACCCTGGTCCTCCTCCTGACTTTCTGGCAATTGTGTCTCATCATCATCATCCACCTCATGCGACAATAATTGCACTTTCCCATCCTCACCTTCGTGTGACTGTGGCTGCTCAAATATTTAGACATTGCTACATGCGTTCTCCTCTTGACTCGCTTGAAGCTGGCGGGGTGAAAGGCCTGAATCTACAAATGGAAAAGTGAACAGCTCTTCTGAGTGTCCAAATGTGGGATCAGTTGTCTCCGGGCACTCGGCATGGTGGGAGGAAGGAGGATCAGGGTGAAGAATATGTGGTCCAGACTCACGGCTACTGAGACTTGACTGTGTAGAAGACAGGGTGGTGGTAGTGGTGGCAAAATGACTGGAAGCATTATCTTCTATCCAATCAACAACCTTTTGACACTGCTCAGGGTTCAATAGTGGTGTGCTGCGTTCCCCTAGTAATTGGGACAGGAAGGTCGAGAGACAAGATGTGGGTGTTTGCTGTGGCACAATTTCAGCTTGCCCACGGCCATGTCCTCGGAATCGGCCTCTGCATGCACCATCACCACCCCGTCCCTTGCCACGCACCTTGCCCATTTTAAATGGATTACAATATTTTCCACGTTAACGAGAAATGGCTGATTTTGGAATGCAGTTATATGTGATATGCTTGACAGAGAACCACGGTTTTAAATAGCAGGTCTGTAATTTACTAATACTATTCTTCACAGAGACCTAGTGTGAATAGCTTGACTGACACACTGCAACAGAATGCAACAGAATGGAAGGCAGAAATGGCTGATTTTGGAACGCAGTTATATGTGATACGTCTGACAGAGAACCACGATTTTAAATAGCAGGCCTGTAGTTTACTAATACTATTCTTCACAGAGACCTAGTGTGAATAGCTTGACCGACACACTGCAATGAAATGGAAGACAGAAATGGCTGATTTTGGAACTCTGTTATATGTGATATGTCTGACAGAGGACCACGGTGTTAAATAGCAGGCCTGTAATTTACTAATACTATTCTTCACAGAGACCTAGTGTGAATAGCTTGACCGACACACTGCAATGAAATGGAAGGCAGAAATGGCTGATTTTGGAACACTGTTACATGTGATTTGTCTGACAGAGAACCATGGTTTCAAATAGCAGGGCTGTAATTTACCAATACTATTCTTCACAGAGACCTAGTGTGAATAGCTTGACTGACACACTGCAACGAAATGGAAGGCAGAAATGGCTGATTTTGGAATGCTGTTATATGTGATATGTCTGATAGAGGACCATGGTTTTAAATAGCAGGCCTGTAATTTACTATTCTTCACAGAGACCTAGTGTGAATAGCTTGACTGACACACTGCAACGAAATGGAAGGCAGAAATGGCTGGTTTTGGAACGCTGTTATATGTGATATGTCTGACAGAGAACCACGGTTTTAAATAGCAGGCCTGTAATTTGCTAATACTATTCTTCACAGAGACCTAGTGTGAATAACTTAACCCACACACTGCAACAGAATGGAAAAGGAGGCCCATATTTTCCACGTTCAGTTCAAATTTCTGGATTTTTATCGCTGAAATATGGAACAGATCTGACTGTATTCTGCAGTGCTAAAAAGCAAATGGAGCAGAAAAATGGTGTACTCTGGATTGCTTTTTCAGCAAATAACCAGGATTAAGAGCAAAAAAAAAATTGCCCTGGCCCCTGATATATGGTGCTACGTCTACAAATATCTCTAAGAACAGCAGCAGGAGGAATGTACTATGGACCCTCTTGCACTATATGCACTGCAGTCTGCCACATACACTGCCTGCGTGCCTAACTCCTGTTATCACCACTGAATATATGCAGCTGGATTAGTCCTCAGAAGGACTGTTAATTCAGATGGATATATAGATATGCTGTGAAATACTTTTACTAACTCTAAACAAGCAAATCTCTACCTCACTCAGAAGCAGCTCTCCCTACTCTGCCTGGTTCCGGGGTAGACTGTGACAAGCATAGCAGCTCCAAGTCTTACTTATATAGACCTGATGACGCTGTGCGGCCAGCCAATCACTGTAATGCCCACAACCAACAGGGCTACGGCACTACATTGCATGGCAAGCAATCTCTGCATGTTCATTGGCTCTCTAAATAGCCCCAAACATGCAGGGCGGGGACCCGAGTTCCCACTCAAGCAACCTGGTAATACTAGCCGAGCTTGTCGAGCAACGTGATGCTCGGGCGAGTACCGAGCAGTGGCAAGCACGTTCGCTCATCACTATCTGCCACTAATTTTTGGAAATGCTGATTGGGTCTCCATCTACTGGGTTGGCTGTACTGGAAGAGGTGTCAATCCCCATTATACTACTTATACTCTAGTGAAATTAATGCCACTTTGGTGGTTTTAGGCCCAAATGTTTTTAAATGTGAACACTCCTGATTGGGTCTCCATCTACTGGGTTGGCTGTAGGGGAAGAGGTGTCGTTCCTAATTCTACAATTTTTACTGCAGTGAAGTTGACTCCACTTTGTTGGTGTCTGCCACTAATTTTTGGAAATGTGGGGAATCCTGATTGGTTCTCCTTCTATTGGGTTGGCTGTAGTGGAAGAGGTGTCGGTCCCCATTATACAACTTATACTCTACTGAAATTGATGCCACTTTGGTGGTTTTAGGCACAAATGTTTTCAAATGTAAACACTCCTGATTGGGTCTCCATCTACTGGGTTGGCTGTAGAGGAAGAGGCTTTGGTCTCGTTTACAATAGTTATACTCTAGTGAAATTAATTTTTTGGTGCAGATATTCTTCTCCACACAGGGGTACACAGACCTGATAAACTCAAAATTGGTATATAAAGCAGGCTACATCTCAACTAAAAATTGCTTGGGCCAGATATTGTTCTCCACACAGGGGTACACAGATCTGATAAACTCAAAATGGGTATATAAAGAAGGTTACATCTCAGCTTAAAATTGTTTGGGACAGATATTCTTCTCCACACAGGGGTACACAGACCTGATAAACTCAAAATTGGTATGTAAAGCAGGATACATCTCAGCTTAAAATTGTTGGGGCAGATATTCTTCTCCACACAGGGGTACACAGACCTGATAAACTCAAAATGGGTATATAAAGCAGGCTATATCTCCGCTTAAAATTGTTTGTGGCAGATATTCTTCTCCACACAGGGGTAAACAGACCAGATAAACTCAAAATGGGTATATAAAGCAGGCTACATCTCCGCTTAAAATTGTTTGGGGCAGATATTCTTTTCCACACAAGGGTACACAGACCTGATAAACTCAAAATGGGTATATAAAGCAGGCTACATCTCAGCTTAAAATTGTTTGGGGCAGATATTCTTCTCCACACAGGGGTACACAGACCTGATTAACTCAAAATGGGTATATAAAGCAGGCTACATCTCCGCTTAAAATTGTTTGGGGCAGATATTGCTCTCCATACAGGGGGGGAAAAAAGGTTGGGTACGAGCAGCTTCCTGACCCTGGACTGTACTGTGCTGTCAGGGCAAGAAGAGGAGGAGAGTGACTATGAGGGCGAGAAATGGGATAACATATTGGATGATGATGAGGTTGTACATCCATCTGAGGAGGTGGAGGAGGAGGGAGACGAGGAGGTTACGTTGCGTCCTATGGTGCAGATATGGAGTGATGCATCCTTACCCACAGCCGTGGCAGTGACCAGTAGTGGTCGCGGGTCTGCTGCTCACAAGGGCAGCAAGGGTTGCCTAGCCTAGGCCTTTTTTGAGACCGCAAAGGATGAGCCAACTCACATTATCTGTAAACTTTGCGATAAAAAACTCAGTAGAGGGAAAAACTGCAATAATTTGATTACTACATGCATGGACCTTCACATGCTCAATCAACATGCGTTACTCTGGCAGTCTCACTGCGAAAAAATGCAGACTTCAACAACCATCAGCCGCCTCATCAACCGCTTCCACTGCTTCTTCCTCCTCCTCTGTTACCGTGACAAGGATTGTCACACAGGTCTCCCACCGCAAAACTTCTGGTTCTCTACCCGCTTTAGTCAGGCTGAGTGAGAGCCCATCAGTTGTAACGGAAGCAGACATGTCTGCTGTATTTGTTTCACCGAGCACACCACATGTTTCTCAATCCACTGTAACATCTGCGCCTGCACCTCACTCACGGTCCAGCAGTTTGTCTGTTTCACCGTACTCGGCCCTCTCTCAGCACCGCAGCCAGCTCTCGGTCCCACAGTTGTGGTCACATAAAAGATTGTTTCCTCCCACACATCACAAAGCTAAGAAATGTTGGTGTCAGGCCTTATTTTTTGAACTTTGAACACTCCTGTATGGCTGCTTTTTTACTGAGGAGGTAACCGGAGAACCTGGGGGAAACCCCCGCAAACACGGGGAAAACATACAAACTACTTGCAGATGTTGCCCTCTATCATCATAAAGGAGTTAGCTCGTTGTCTAGGAGACCGACCACTGCTGCTGTCTACCTTGTGAACATTGTGTTGAGGCTTGCAAGGTGTCACGAGTTTACCGTGACAGAGAGGAGCCAGAAGACCGCAGCGTCTGATTCCTCCCACTTCTGCATGCATTAGAAGCCTTTCACCTTCATATTAATCAGTGCAGGGGTTAGTCTGCTCAGTTGTGAGCTCCTGGAAGCTTACCGTGATTTAGGCTCTCAGCAGATTTGTCTCGTGTATCTCCCCTACTGTGATAACGCTGTATCCAAACATATCAGACTGTTGCCTACCGTGAAAACCTTGAAAAGGAAGCTGAAAATCCACTTCTTGTGACAAGCGTATAATCTGCGGTAACGCTCTCTCCAACATACCGCTGCACGACTAACTGTACCCTGACCTACAGTATCCTCACCCATCCCTTGTAGAATGTTTGTGCTCCCTCATAGCCAGGGTCCTCTCTCCTCTTGTACCATTCGGTGACCCTTTTTCACATGTAACGCGTCACGGAATAAATGTTGCTGTAATAGTAATAATCATTAGAGTACTTGTACTCTAGGTCAATTGATGGCACTTTCCTGATATCTACCCCTAATTTGATGTGTTTTGGCAGCTTTAGAGCTCATTTGAAGGTGTTGCATATGCTTTTTTTTGTCCCTCCATTGAATCCTATGGCGTTCAGTAATGTTCAACTAACATTCGACGAATCAATTTGGCGAATGTCTAAATATTCAGCGAATATTTCCGAACCAGACATTGAAATATTCGCTCATCTCTATGTAAATAATGTGTGGCGGGCACCACCCAAATAAACCATGGAATCAACCCAATGCGTATAAAACCTGAATAGAGAAAGGACACAAGATACGCAACAACCGGGGATCCCTATGGCTCAATAAATATCATAAATATCAATCAATAGTGAAATCAAATAACCTTTATTGACACAAATACCACAGATAAAGTTTAAAAACATTTAAAACCGCCAAATGGCAATAAGAAACAGTCCCAGGCTAAAAGTTTCTCAGGTCCCAACAATTCATGTTTTGTGATGTAGGATACTTCATCAGTTAAAACAAACTTCGCACTGTCCCATAGGACACTTTATATGTGTTGATGCAACTTTGCTTTTTTTTGTTTGTTTTTTTGGAGGGGAAAGTAAAGATATATATTGTATCTTAACACATTTGCTTGAAGACCATTACCTCTCAATATCTCTCTGCATGTGCAGCCAGAAGAAACGTTCACGGATCAAGTTGGTTGTCCTTTCCACTCCCAGGTGTCCCATGTTTTCATGGAGTTCTTTGAAGACCAATCTACGGAATAGACTGGGTAGTACCAACTGCCGGTTTTGTCCTCCTTTACAGGATACCGTCATCACTGAGGTAGAGCTTCGTTCATTGTTTAACTAAAACAGATACTGCTGGTGACTCATTATCACTCTCCCATTTACTTGGAAACCAATTTTGGTCCGAAAAAGGAGGACTCTACCAGTTATCTGATCTTCCTGTTATGCTTTACGGATTTTTCCTTTTGGTAGTTGTTGAATGGACAGGAGGTGATCTTGTTCTCTCGCTTTTATGATGGTTTCCAGCGTCACCGGACACCACAATGGTGTGTCTTCCTCTTGATAAGCTTGCACCGCTTTGGTAGTGCTCTCAATTGCTTCCAGACCGACTTCCTCCGAGCATTCTTGCATGAACTCTTCAGGCTCTAGTGGCATTCTCAACAATCTGTCAACATTGCATTTTCCTGGCCTATACTTGATGCTGAAATTGAAGTCAGCTAGTTCAGCGACCCATCTCTGACCCGTTGCATTCAATTTGGCTGTAGTGAGGACATAGTTCAATGCGTTGTTGTTAGGGCTTTGAACTGTTCTTTCAATTACTGTAGTTCAGTCTGCAAAGAGAGATTCACGCTTTTGGTAATTGGTGCTGCCCCTCCATCCTCCAACTTCAACCTGGTTAGAAACTGTGTTAGCTCCTGGAGGAATGTCCCCATGACGTCTTCAGCTTCTTTCTCCCCCAGCTCATCCATTTTTGCATTAATGGCAGCTAACGGTTGCCTGCGGTTGTGTGCTTTAGAAATCTGTTCTTCTGACATCTTTATATGTTCTGAAACTGTTCTCAATTCTTCACAGGTTAGCTGAAGAAGCAGCTCACTAATTCTGTCCATTTGTATTCCCACATCTATTGCTGCTAGTGAGTTTTCTTTAGGGCTGATCCCCTTTAACTGGTGTAGCAGAGTTGAATTGAGATGCTGTGCTGCTGTGTTTTTCCAGACACTTTTTCTCTTCTCCATCTACACGCTAATTCAGGATTCTCCGTACGGGTCACCAATGTTACACACACGCCGCTAGGTTCAGATAGGGTTTCATGAATTCTTTGGAATCCTGGGGGAACCGATACTCAGGGCGACCATAGGCTGTAGCTTCTCTCAGGCACACAATGAACTCCCTTGCCAACCAGACACATCTGACAAGAGTCTTTTTCAACAGTTTAACAGTGGAATTTAATCAGAAGCACAGCCAGTGCAATTCAGAGATATTACAGCAACAATCTTCATTACAGTACAGTCTGAGTTTTTTGCGCAACCGGCTCCAGTAACAATACAGTAGTTTCTTCACAAGGAACAGTATTACAGTCTCCAGTAGCATAATTCAGCATAGATTAGATCTCTTAGCAGCACACTTCTATGCATGCACAACCACAGGCTTTTCCTTCATAAGGACACAATAGTACACAGCATTCTTTATCCTGCATGGAGATGGAAGGGGAGGGGTTTGATGAGGGAGATGATCCCTGTGATACAATTCCTTCCAGTCCTTATCTTCCTGCCTGATAATACTCTGCACTGTTAGTTCAGGGAGTTTATCTGACCTGTGTTTAGTTTCTCTCCTGATCTGAATCCTGTTCAGTTGCTTTCTGTCAGATACAGATAACACACTATCTTTCTCTTCAGCTTTAGCCAGACTATAATAACAAGTTCCCCACAATCCCCCTGGGGCTCTGCTAAAACACTCCCTGTCTCCTGTGACTGTGTTAACCCCTCAAGTTTCTGGATGTTATGTTCTGCTACCAAAGCTAAGGAAAGAGAGGAGATCTGTCCCTACTATGAGACTCAGCTGAATCCCTACGATGTAACAGGGAACCTGATCCTGCGATCAGACCTGCTAAAGTCCTAATCTAGTCTGTACGAAGACCTATAGATGTGGGGAGGGAATCCCTACAAGTACTAAGGACTGGGAGGAATATGGGACACCTCCTAACAGAAATAGTAGCAGACAGACGAACAAACAAAATAGATAGAACATAGAGGTCCGTAGACCAAGCAAACTAACAGAGTTAGATACAGAGCACAGGCTAGCTAGAAAGTAGATATACAATGAAGTCCAGCAAAGCCAGAAGGGCGGAGCAGGACTAAATAGGCCAACAAGGTCATGTGACCAGCAAAGGAAAAAAAACCTAACAGCAAGGTTCTAACAGTACCCCCCCTTCTAAGAGGATCCTCCGGATCCCCTAGGACCAGGCTTATCAGGAAATCTCCTGTGAAACGCTCTGATAAGTCTGGACGCGGAAACATCATCTGACCTCACCCAAGAGTTATCCTCGGGTCCGAAACCTTTCCAGGCCACAAGATACTGCAAACTACCTCTATACCGTCTAGAGTCAAGGATGCGAGAAATTTCATATTCCCCGTCCTCCACCACCGGAGGAACAGAGGCAGAGGCGTCACCATCCGACACAACAGCTTTTTTTAACAGAGAGACATGAAAGACCGGATTAATTCTCCAGGAGGTAGGAACCTCCAACCTAACAGCAGATTGGTTGACAACCTGAAGCACCTTAAAGGGCCCTACAAACTTGGGACCCAATTTCTTAGAAGGAATCCTCAACCGCAGATTCCTAGAGGACAACCAAACCATGTCACCAACAGCGAACAAAACCTCCTGTCGTTTCCTATCAAAGTAGTCTTTAGATTTTCTGTTGGCCTCCTGAAGATTACCACGCACATCCGTCCAAACTCTTTCCAAATCACCGGAAAAATTCTCCTCCTCAGGCACGGCAGATCCCAACTTGGAGAACGACCCAAACGACGGATGTCTCCCAGAACAACAAAAAAAAGGCGAACAACCAGCAGAAGAAGATGTATGATTGTTCAGAGCAAATTCGGCAAGTGGCAGAAACTCAGACCACCCCTCTTGATTGTCTGCCACAAAACAACGCAAGAACTGCTCAACATCCTGGTTTTTCCTTTCTGTCTGGCCATTAGATTCAGGATGATATCCGGACGAAAACGACAAATGAATTCCCAACCTGTCACAAAAGGCACGCCAAAAACGAGCCACGAACTGAGGACCCCTATCAGAAACAATGTCAGTAGGAACGCCATGAAGTCTGACAATTTCCTTGACAAAGGCCTTAGCGAGAGTTTTAGCGCAGGGCAGTTTGACGAAGGGAACCAAGTGACACATCTTGCTAAAGCGGTCCACGACCACCCAGATGACAGTAAAACCCTCAGAGGGGGGAAGGTCAGTTATAAAGTCCATAGCCAAATGTGTCCAAGGAGCACTGGGGACCTCCAAAGGACAAAGCAACCCCGCAGCAGGAGTATGTAAGGACTTAGATCTAGCACATATAGTACATTGGCGCACCCACTTAATGACTTCCTTCTGCCATCCAGGCCACCAAAAACTGCGACCCACCAGTCTCTTGGTCTCAGAGATTCCGGGATGACCTGCCAACCGAGATTCGTGACACAAATCTCTCCTAAAGGTCTCAGGCACAAACAACCTCCCATGAGGAGTGTTAGATGGGGCATTCTCCTGAGCTTTAAGAATCTCATCTTCCAAAACGGAGTCTAAAGCAGCTATCACAACACCTTCTTGTAAAATGTTTTCCTCTTTCTCAGCACCGACTATGGGAGAAAAACTGCGAGACAAGGCATCCGCCTTAACATTCTTAGTACCAGGGATGTAAGTAACGGAGAAATTAAACCGCGAGAAAAACAGTGCCCACCTAGCCTGACGGGCATTCAGGCGCTTGGCAGCATCAAGATATATCAGATTTTTATGATCCGTAAGAACCTGAACGGGAAATTCCGCACCTTCCAAGAAGTGGCGCCAGTGTTCAAATGCGAGTTTAATAGCCAATAATTCCCGATTACCAATATCGTAATTCAATTCAGTCTCCGAAAATTTTTTTGAAAAAAAGGCACAGGGATGTAATCCATCCCCGTTATCCTGAGACAATACTGCGCCAACCCCCACAGAGGAAGCATCAACCTCAACCAAAAACGGCCTAGTAACATCAGGCTGCATAAGGATGGGAGCAGAGGTGAACCTCTCCTTGAGATACACAAAAGCTTCAATGGCCTCAGAAGACCACTGAACCGCATCAGTACCTTTCCTGGTGAGATCAGTCAGAGGTTTGACAATACTAGAAAAAATTTTTATGAACTTTCTATAGTAATTGGCGAAACCCAAAAACCTCTGTATCGATTTCAAACCAATAGGCCTAGGCCATTCCTGCACAGCCTGAACCTTAACCGGATCCATCTCAAAACCTTTGCTGGAGATAATGTAGCCCAAAAAACTAATTCTCTGTACAGCGAACTCACATTTCTCCAGCTTAGCAAAAAGCGAATTGTCCATTAATAACTGTAATACCTCACGCACGCTCCGCCAATGAGACTCCAGATCTGGCGAATAAATCAAAATGTCATCCAAATACACAACCACATTTTTACCGATCAAAGGTCTAAGGATGTCATTAATCAGATTCTGAAAAAATGCAGGAGCATTAGTGAGACCAAAAGGCATAACCAGATTCTCAAAATGACCCACAGGAGTGTTAAAAGCAGTCTTCCATTCATCACCCTCCTTCATGCGCAACAGATTGTATGCCCCCTTAAGGTCAATTTTAGAGAACCACTTGGCCCCCAATAACTGGTTAAACAGATCAGGAATCAATGGCAGTGGGTAAGGATTGCGTACCGTAATTTTGTTAATCTCACGAAAATCCAGACAAGGACGTAAACCGCCGTCCTTTTTTTTTACAAAAAAAAATCCAACCGCCACAGGAGACTTAGAGGGCCTAATGTGACCGGCGGCCAAGCTTGTCTGTATGTATTCCTCCAAAGCCTTCCTCTCATGAATAGTAAGGTTAAATAAACGACTCTTAGGAAGAGTCGCTCCAGGGACAAATTCAATAGAACAATCATAGTCTCTATGGGGAGGCAAAACCTGCGATTCCTTCTCAGAAAAAACTCTCCAAAAATCCTGAATAGGAACAGGCAATTCTCCCCTATCCAAAGCTGCAATACGCCCGTTACAACACTTGTCATAACATTTATGGCTCCAGGATTTAATTTCACTGGTAGACCAATCCAGTACAGGATTGTGAAATTTTAACCAGGGCAAACCCAATATTACTGGAGAAGGCAAGTTATTCAACACTACCAAATCCAATTTCTCATGGTGAACACCATTAATAGTGAGAGGAAATTCACTGACCTTGAGAGTAATATTCTTCAAAGGGGAGCCATCCACAGAAACCACAGCAATGGGGGATGACAAAGGTTCAGGTTTTAAATTGAGTTTTTCCACGAATCCCCCATCAATTACATTCAGTGTAGACCCGCAATCAACAAACACCCGAAATTCCATTAATTTTTCCTGAGCAATCGTGGAAGCAGCTAAAAATATACCCTTGGAATTTAAACAGGCAATACGGGCGTGACTGACCATTTTTTTTTTCTTTCTTCATACGAAGCTCACAGCCTTTAATCAAATGACCAGATTTTCCGCAGTAGAAACACAAGCCTTGCGAAAAACGACGGTCTTTTTCTTGAGAGCGAGGTGCCACCGATCCAATCTCCATCGGTTCACCACTGTTAGTACACACATTATCATAACCAGAAACTGACATAGCAGAGGATTTGCTCTCATTAACCCTAGCACGCAGTCTTCTATCCACCCGTATAGCTAATTGCATAGCCTGTTGCAAATCTTCAGGTGTAGGATAAGCAATTAGCAGGTCTTTAACCCTTTCACTGAGCCCAGCAAGAAATAGACTTTTCAGAGCAGAATCGTTCCACCCTGTTTGAGTGGACCAACGACGAAAATGTGTACAATATTTTTCCACATTACCCGATCCTTGTTTTAGACGTCTCAACTCAGTCTCAGCTGATGCGACACGGTCAGGATCATCATATAATAGTCCCAAAGCAGAAAAAAAACTATCCACTGATCTGAAGCATGAATCACTAGGTTGCAAAGAAAAGGCCCACTCCTGAGGCTCTTTGCGCAAAAGTGACATTATGAACCCTACGCGCTGGGATTCATCCCCAGAGGACTTAGGTCTCAAACGAAAATACAATAAGCAAGCATTTTTAAATGAAAAAAATTCTCGGTGTTCACCAAAAAACAAATCCGGCAAACATACCTTAGGCTCCAAGAAATGTGCTCCAGGACAGTTACTCACGTGCTGACGGAGCTCGGCCACCTCCAGAGAGAGTCCCTGCAGGCGATGAGCCAAATCCTGAACCGACACCATGATGGAACAGAAAAATCTTTCCTTAGAGAATTTGCTGGCTGGACTTACTGTTATGTTCTGCTACCAAAGCTAAGGAAAGAGAGGAGATCTGTCCCTACTATGAGACTCAGCTGAATCCCTACGATGTAACAGGGAACCTGATCCTGCGATCAGACCTGCTAAAGTCCTAATCTAGTCTGTACGAAGACCTATAGATGTGGGGAGGGAATCCCTACAAGTACTAAGGACTGGGAGGAATATGGGACACCTCCTAACAGAAATAGTAGCAGACAGACGAACAAACAAAATAGATAGAACATAGAGGTCCGTAGACCAAGCAAACTAACAGAGTTAGATACAGAGCACAGGCTAGCTAGAAAGTAGATATACAATGAAGTCCAGCAAAGCCAGAAGGGCGGAGCAGGACTAAATAGGCCAACAAGGTCATGTGACCAGCAAAGGAAAAAAAACCTAACAGCAAGGTTCTAACACTGGATGCTTCTGAAGCACAACACTACTTCTGCATGTCACACATGGAACCAGAGGAAGGTGAGTAGAATGAGTTTTTTTTATGCAGATGCAGAACGAGGAATATATATACCAAAAAGGGGTGCAGGATGGGGGGCATATATACCAGGATGGGGGACATAAATACCCTGATGAGCCTAGGATTGGTGTCATATATACCAAGATGGGGGACATATATACCAGTATGGGAGACATACATTATATACCAGGATGGGAGACATATATACCAAGAAGGGGGACATATATAGCAGGAAGGTGGACATACACTGACGAGCAAAAGGGTAACAATGTTTTAAACTTTTGAATTTCAAACTCCATATCTCACTATCCACTACTGCTTTGAACGTAAGACTACCCTGATTTTATAGACAATCATCTTGGCTTTCTCATACATACAAATTTGACTTGCAACTATTTTGATTGTGATTAGTTATGCAGAATCTTGTAATGTCACTACATTTTTACTGTTTTGCTCATGGTGGTGGAAAAATCTTTTCTTCCTGTATACTAAAAATTACAACCTGTTCTCACACTCCCTAATAGCTCAGTGTGTTATTAGGTTGGTTTCCAAGTTAAAGGTCATCGATAAGGGTCTCTCGGCCAAGAAAATTGCCAAACTGGATCATGTGAGTACCATGACAGTTGGAAAAGATGCAAAATGAAGTCCGTCCATCCATTCAAATGCCATGAGGTGGACGCCCACGAAAAATATCGGAGTCAACAATTTGGCTCATCACAAGGTCTATCAGTTCTAGTGCGACAAACATGGCAATGAAGGTAGCTCGTATACTTCATAATAGTGAGATCACAAACATCCATGCAAGTACAGTGCGATGCACATTACACAATTCTGGAATGGTGGCCCGAGAAAAGGTGAAGAAGCCTCAACTTCAATATTGTCATGAGAAGCGCTGGCTTGAGTTTGTAGAAAAGTGGACAGTAGAAGGTTGGAAACAGGTGATTTGGAGCGATAAGATAAAAGTCAATAGACTAGGGTCTGATGGGTACAAATGGGTCTGGAAGAAAATAGGGAAAAAGAGGTTAACGGATCGAGAAATTGAAGGAACTGTCAAGTTCGGTAGAAGAAATTCGATGATTAAAATTGGGTTGTTTCACAGCCAAAGGCGTTGGATCGATGTTGGTTTCAATGCTAAGCTATATGTGAGTATCCTACAAGACAAATTAGTTTGTACACTCGAGTAGTATGGGTATGAAAAGGACGACATAGCCTTCCATTAAGACAACTACAAGAAGCATATGTCAAGATTAGTGAAGAAATGGTTCAGTGACAGTGAAGCAGAGGTGCTGGATTCACCCCCATAGTTCAAAGACCTCAACCCATTCGAACCCTTGTGTGTAGAGTTGAAGAAAAAGCTGAATACAAACCCAAGTGACTCGACCAGTATGCACCAACTTTAGGAACATGTAGAAGAGACCTGGCATAAGAGTTCGGTCGAATCATGCTTGAATCTGATTGAGAGCATGCCCAGAAGGATTCAGGCAGTGTTGAAAGTCAAAGGTGGTTTTACAGAATAATAAAAATTTAAATTTAGATTTTTAGGATCGAAACTGTAACAAAGCAGTGACATGACAAGAATCTGCATAACTAATCATATGCTAAATAGTTGCAAGTCAAATTTATGTATGAGATAGCCAAGATGATTGTCTATAAAATGATAGTAGCGTCACATACGAGTCAGTAGTGGATGGTGAGATATGGAGCCTAAACAAAAGTTCAAAACATTGTCAGCCTTTTTCTCGTCACTGTATATACCAGAAAGGGGCCCAGGATGGGGAACATATATATCAGGATGAAGGACATATATACCAATAAGGAGCGCAGGATTGGTGACATATATACCGGGATGGGGGACACATAGTTACCAAGATGGGGGGCATATATACCAGGAAGGGGCCAAAGATGGAAGACATATATACCTGGAAGGGGCTCAGGATGGACTGACATATATACCTAGAAGGGGCCCAGGAAGGGGGACATTACTGCATAATAAAGGGGGAGGAGAATACATATGTCTTTATAGGAATGTTAAAAGTGCACATACATCTGGCCAACATGCAGGGGGGAGGACAGGCCTAAATTTTGCATCGGAGTCCATCGCACTCTAGTTACGCCACAGCTTGTAACATCTTATAAATGCTTATCTTACTTATTCATATGTAAACTTGCCTGATAAATGGGCCTATGTGCTCTAAAAGTTTGCAAATATAATTTTGCTGGTTAAAAAAAAAGGTATTACTCCTAGGATACTTTTGTATTTTTGACAAAGGTATTTGCACAGCTTATTGATGTCTAACAGAAATTCAAGCAGAGATTGTTAGTCTAAGGATTATATAAAGATCAGGAAATCAATATTTCTTATGAAAATCTGTACTACAAATTTCAGTAGATCAGCAGTGCATGAGTGCATTGTATAGCACATATTTAGGTAGTTTGTTGTCGTGATTTTTATTTTGGCATTATTTTGTAGCAGAAATCATTGTATATTGCACGTAAGGCACAAGAGGAAGACCTGCGCATTCTGAGTGATACCATTACCTACATGCCAAACCAAATTAGTTGAAATGAAAAAAAGTTCCCATTTTTATAGGCCTCAGTTGTTCTTTCATAGCTCTTTGGCTCCATCTGCTGATCTTATTTTAAGAACTACTGTCACATTTTCTTTTTACCTTCTGAAACATGAGCATTGCTAATGATGGTATAAAGTCTGTTTATTTTTTTGTGGACTCTTACCAAGACTGTTTGACAATGCCCTAGAGTCCTAGACAATACCACTTCCATTGTTTTTATGGTGTGCTTAGCAGAACATAGCTGCAAAAAGAAATACTAAAAAGCAAAAACAAGCAAACAAACTTCAATTACTGATTTTTAAATAGTTTAATTACATGTGGATAACAATATATTTATGTAGGTGTTTAACTTATTTGTAGAATTTATGTCTCATGTAAACATAGTTGGGTTCCTTAACCCCTTCCTTCTGCAGCCAATTTTAGTTTTTTCTCTCTTTTTTTAAATAGCCATAACTATTTTATTTTTGCATTGATAAAGCCATATGAGTGCTTGTTTTTTGCAGAATGAGCAGTAGTTTTGATAACAGCATTCATTTTAATATAATAATATTTAAAGTAAGAGAAAATGGCAAAAAATTCCAAGTGCTGTGAAATGGTGAAAAAAAAAACATAACTCCGCTGTTAATTTTTTTGGGGGGCCGCCATCAGAGCATTACTGCCCTTACTGCTGTATGGGGCCCAGTGAACAGCAGTAAAGAGCAGGGGCCTGGGCCTGATCAGGGGCTCCCCCTCTTGTGTTTCTGCTCACTGGACCCCGGGGTATTGCGTGCTGGTGTGCCACCGCCAGCGGCGCTTATCTCAGCACATTGAGCTTCTGTTGAATGGCCGTGCAGCTTCCTCTTCTGTGAAGCACTGGAGTCGGCGCATACGCGATGATGTCATCGCATACTCGCTGGCATCAAGCACCAGGATGCCAGTCTGGAAGTGGAGCTGCAGGGATCGTATGAGAGGTAAGTATGAAAACTTTTTTTTAATAGAATTAAATAAATGATCTTGGGAGAAGCATATGATGAACTGGGACTTGGGAGTGGGCAGAGCTTATGATTGACTGGGACTGGGGAGTCGGCAGAGCATATGATGAACTGGGACTGGGGAGTGGGCAGAGCATATGATGAACTGGTACTGGAGAGAGGGCATAGCTTATGATTGACTGGGACTAGGGAGTGAGCAGAGCATATGATGAACTGGGACTAGGGAGTGGGCAGAACATATGATGAACCAGGACTGGTGAGTGGGGAGAGCATATGATGAACTGGTACTGGAGAGATGGCAGAGCTTATGATTGACTGGGACTAGGGAGTGAGCAGAGCATATGATGAACTGGGACTAGGGAGTGGGCAGAACATATGATGAACTGGGACTGGTGAGTGGGGAGAGCATATGATGAACTGGGACTGGGGAGTGGGCAGAGCATATGGTGAATCGGGACTAGGGAGTGGGCAGAGCATATGATGAAATGGGACTGGGGAGTGGGCAGAGCATATGATGAACTGGGACTGTGGGGTGGGGAGAGCACATGATGAACTGGGAGTGGGGGATGGGGAGAGCAAATAATGAACTGTAAGTGGGGGATGGGGAGAGCTAATGATGAATTAGGAGTGGGGGACAGCAAATGAAGAATGGGGGTGGGTAGAGCAAATGATGAATTGGGAGTGGGGAGAGCAAATTAATTGGGAGTGGGCATGGGGAGAGCATATCATGAATTGAGAGTGGGGTAGCGCAACTAATGATGAATTAAGCGTGGGGGTGGGGAGAGCAAATGATAATGAATTGAGGGTGGAGGACAACAAGTGATGATGAATTGCGGGTGAGAGAGAGTAAATGATGAGGCAGTGGGAGACATGACAAAATGAATTGGGGTGAAGGGGGGCATATACATATAATGAATTGGGAGAGGGGTGCATTAAGGATGACGGAGTGTGACTGGTAATGAATTGGTGGAAAGAGTACAGGTTCTAATTCATTTATATATTTATTAGGTGGGGAAAGTGGCTATTTATAGTCAGTGGGGGGAGCACTGGTGGATTACAATTTATATTTGGAATGGTGAGTTGCATAATAACTAATTATATATTAATGGTGGGTGCACTTCTATATTCAGCTGTGTAGTGTAGAAGTTGGGGAATGTGTTCTAGATAACTGTGTGTTATTTTTTGCAGAAATGAGTCCTGGCTGGAAGAAGTGATGGCGGTCTGCGCTCGATGAAGGAGAAAAGCGAAGATGAAGGACTTCAACTAGAGATGTAACTGGTGAGTCAGGGTGTTATCTGTTCACTGACACTATACACTGTATACTATGTACAGAGCTCCTGTGTATAATAGCACTTATGGTAATATTAGTATTGTGGTTTTTTTTGTTAATGATCAGTATTGTAGTATTCTGTAACTATGTGGTGGCAATATGTGGTCTGGTCATGGTGGCGGTATTTGTTCCTTGTATGTGGTATTATTCTGTCACTATGTGGTGGTAATATGTGGCCCAGTGTCACGTAGAGTGTAGGAAAGACAAAGTGTGACACAAAGGGATGAGGGGAAGGGAGCCCAGACACTAGAGAAAGGGGCAAGTGGAGACCTCCTAGGCTGATCTGCAATCACCCTGTCTACCCCTACAATCCCTATTGGTTCCTCACCAATCGCCGCACAGGAACCTATTCCTGTATTTCCTTAGCACTTGGCCCTAGATAGGGAAGGGGGATGAGCTCTAGTCGATCCCCACTGACAACTAAAGACAGAAAGGGGGCAAGGGGAGACAGACATGGGGAAAGTAGCTTAGCTTGAGTTGACTTCAGAAAGATGGCACATACGTCCAGTAAGAACTGCACTAGCTCCAAGCCTTCACAAGGGGTCATGTGAATATCACCGGTGCCTCTCTATTGCAAAGTGAAAGTACAGTGCCTTGTGAAAGTATTTGGCCCCCTTGAACTTTTCTACCTTTTGCCACATTTCTACCTTCAAACATAAAGATATAAAATTCTAAATTTTTGGGAAGAATCAACAACAAGTGGGACACAATCGTGAAGTGGAACGCAATTTATTGGATATTTTAAACTTTTTAAAAAAATTAAAAACTGAAAAGTGGAGCGTGCAATATTATTCGGCCCCCTTGAGTTAATACTTTGTAGCACCACCTTTTGCTGCGATTACAGCTGCAAGTCGCTTGGGGTATGTCTCTATCAGTTTTGCACATCGAGAGGCTGAAATTCTTGCCCATTCTTCCTTGCAAAACAGCTTGAGCTCATTGAGGTTGGATGGAGGGTGTTTGTGAACAGCAGTTTTCAGCTCTTTCCACAGATTCTCGATTGGATTTAGGTCTGGACTTTGACTTGACTATTCTAACACCTGGATACGTTTATTTTTGAACCATTCCATTGTAGATTTTGCTTTATGTTTGAGATCATTGTCTTGTTGGAAGATAAATCTCCGTCCCAGTCTCAGGTCTTTTGCAGACTCCAACAGGTTTTCTTCCAGAATGGTCCTGTATTTGGCTCCGTCCATCTTCCCATCAATTTTAACCATCTTCCCTGTCCCTGCTGAAGAAAAGCGGGCCCAAACCATGATGCTGCCACCACCATGTTTGACAGTGGGGATGGTGTTTTGAGGGTGATGAGCTGTTTTGCTTTTACGCCAAACATATCGTTTTGCATTGTGGCCAAAAAGTTCGATTTTGGTTTCATCTGACCAGAGCACCTTATTCCACATGTTTGGTGTGTCTCCCAGGTGGCTTGTGGCAAACTTCAAACGAGACTTTTTATGGATATCTTTGAGAAATGGCTTTCTTCTTGCCACTCTTCCATAAAGGCCAGATTTGTGCAGTGTATGACTGATTGTTGTCCTATGGACAGACTCTCCCACCTCAGCTGTAGATCTCTGCAGTTCATCCAGAGTGATCATGGGCCTTTTGGCTGCATCTCTGATCAGTCTTCTCCTTGTTCGAGATGAAAGTTTAGAGGGACGGCCGGGTCTTGGTAGATTTGCAGTGGTCTGATACTCCTTCCATTTCAATATGATCGCTTGCACAGTGCTCCTTGAGATGTTTAAAACTTGGGAAATCTTTTTGTATCCAAATCCAAAACTTTGCCACAACAGTATCTCGGACCTGCCTGGTGTGTTCCTTGGTCTTCATGATGCTCTCTGCACTTGAAACAGAACCCTGAGACTATCACAGAGCAGGTGCATTTATACGGAGACTTGATTACACACAGGAGGATTCTATTTATCATTACCAGTCATTTAGGACAACATTGGATCATTCAGAGATCCTCACTGAACTTCTGGAGTGAGTTTGCTGCACTGAAAGTAAAGGGGCCGAATGATATTGCACGCCCCTCTTTTCAGTTTTCAAAAAGTTTAAAATATCCAATAAATTTTGTTCCACATCACGATTGTGTCCCACTTGTTGATTCTTCCCAAAAAAATTAGAATTTTATATCTTTATGTTTGAAGCCAGAAATGTGGCAAAAGGTAGAAAAGTTCAAGGGGGCCAAATACTTTCATAAGACACTATATTTATACACCCAGGCCAGGGTGTTAATTAGCAAGAGGAAGGTAGCCGCTGGGTCCAAGAGTGAGACAGATCTAAGAAGGTGTCTGTAATGCCAAATGAAGAGATCTTCTGCAACCAACTGCAGGGCGACTGCCTGTCACACTCGTGACAGTACCCCCTCCTCTACGAGTGGCCCCTGGACACTCAGGACCAGGTTTCTCAGGACAAGAGGTGTGAAATAAATGAATCAACCTGGCAGCGTTCACCTTTGATACTGAAGCCCACATCCTCTCTTCTGGACCATAACCCTTCCAGTGAACCAAGTATTGTAGGGAACGACATTGGAGACAAGAATCTACAATCCTCAAAATCTGAAACTCAAGATTACCATCAACCATTACTGTGGGCGGCGGTACAGGTGAGGGCTCAAGAGGTTCCACATATTTCTTGAGTAAGGACCTGTGGAAAACATTGTGGACCTTAAGGGCCTGAGGAAGCTCAACACGAAATGCTGCTGGGTTAATGACGACGGTTATTTTATAAGGATCAATAAACCTGGGTCCCAGCTTCCAAGAAGGGAACTTCAACTTCATATTCCTGGTAGACAACCACACAAAGTCATTCACATTCAGGTCCGGACCTGGCAAGCGTTTTCTGTCAGCCATACGTTTATACCTGTCTCACATCATCTTTAAATTACTCAGGACCCCCCCGCCACACCGAGGAAAGCAACGAAGCAAAATGGTCCTTCTCAGGAACTCCGGAAGCTCCTCCCCACTAAAGGTATCAAACTGTGGGTGGTAACTGTATGCACCAAAGAACGGTGACCTGCCAGTGGATTCTTGACGATGATTATTAATGGCAAATTCTGCCAGTTGTAAGTGGGATGCCCAATCCTTCTGATTTTTGGAGACGAAACACCTGAGGTAGGTCTCCAAATTCTGATTGACACGCTCGGTCTGTCCATTCAACTGAGGGTGGAAGACAGAGGAAAAGTACAGCTGCACCCCCAGTGGAGAACAGAATGCCTTCCAGAACTTGGAAACAAACTGGGTCCCCCGATTTGACACCACATCGGAGGGAACCCTGTGAAGCTTCACAATCTCATTTATGAACACCTGAGCAAGTGTCTTGGCATTTGGAAGTGCAGGTAATGCGACGAAGTGAACCATTTTACTGAACCTATCTACAACCACCAAAACCACCATTTTGCCTGCAGAAACCGTTAGGTCAGTAATAAAATCCATGGACAAGTGTGTCCATGTCCTACTATGGATAGGTAGCAGAAGAAGAGTACCAGACTGACGGGTATGCAAAACCTTAGAACGCGCGCAAATACTAAAAGTAGATACATGTTCAATCACATATCGATGCAACCCCGGCCACCAAAACAATGAGAGAGGAGGTCCGTGGTTGCCTTACCACCTGGATGACCAGCAAGCACAGAGTTATGATGTTCCTTAATTACTTTGCGGTGCAGATTAGATGGTACAAATAACCTTCCTGAAGGGCAGGAGGCAGGGGCATACCCCTGAGCCTCCAACACCTCACCCTCCAGTTCAGGATATAATGCCGAAATGACTACCCCCTTCTGAAAAATGGGGGCAGGGTTCTCATGGTCAACAAAATTGAACCTAGTAAAAAACAGGGATCATCTGTCTTGCCTAGGGTTGAGACATTTAGCTGACTGGAGATATGACAGGTTCTTATGGTCAGTAATAACAGTAATAGAATGGACAGCCCCCTCCAACCAATGTTGCCATTCTTTGATCTCCAATTTGATCGGCAAAAGTTCCCTATTACCCATGTCATGATTTCTCTCAGCCGAGAGTTGCGAGCTCTGCAACTGAACCCATACCAAGAGAGAAAGGAAAAAAAAAACACATCCGAAAAAAAAAACACAATTAAACTCAAGTGTCAGTTGTTTTTTTTCTCTCTAAATATGCACGGCCGGTGATAATGTCAGAGTGAAGGAAAGACAAAGTGCAACACGAAGAGATGAGGGGAAGGGAACCCAGACACTAGGGAAAGGGGGAAGTGGAGACCTCCTAGGCTGATCTGCAATCACCCTGTCTAACCCTACCATCCCTATACTGGTTCCTCACCAATTGCTGCACAGGAACCTATCTCTTTATTTCCTTAGCGCTTGGCCCTAGATAGGGAAGTGGGGTGAGCGGTAGTCGATCCCCACTGACAACTAAAGACAGCAAGGGGAGACAGACAACTTCAGAGAGATGGCACACACATCCTATTAGCACCAGATAGGAAGTAAGAACTGCACTTGCTCCAAGCCTTCACAAAGGGTCATGTGAATATCACCGGCGCCTCCCTATTGCAAAGTGAAAGTATTGAGTGCATTTACTGAACATACATTTCAGTAGGCCAACATTTCGGATTTTAAAAACATTTTTCAAGCTGTTGTTATAAAGTATTCTAATTTACTGAGATAATGACGTTTGTGTTTTCATTGGCTGTAAGCCATAATCATCAACATTAACAGAAATAAACACTTGAAATAGATCACTGTTTGTAATGACTCTATATAATATATGAGTTTCACTTTTTGTATTGAAGAACTGAAATAAATTAACTTTTTGATGATATTCTAATTTAGTGAGATGCACCTATATACCCAGATATATATATTTTTTTCATATATTTATACTGTATATGTACAGTTGAAACCAGAAGTTTACAAACACTATATAAAAAGACACATATGCATGTTTTTCTCAACATCTTACATGAAATAAGAATAAACCTTTCCTGTTTTAGGTCAATTAGGATTACCATCATTTTTAATATTTGCCAAATGCCAGAATAATGAGAGAGAGAGAATGTTTTAAAGCATTTTTATTACTTACTGCAAAGTCAAAAGTTTACATACATTTCATTAGTATTTTGTACCATTGCCCTTAAACTGAATGACTTGGGTCAAACGTTTGGGATATCCTTCCACAAGCTTTTCAGAACAGTTGGTTGGAATTTGGGCCCATTCCTCCTGACAAAATTGGTGTAACCGATCCAGGTTTGTAGGTCGCCTTGCTCACACATGCCATTTCAGCTTTGCCCATAAATTTTCAATAGGATTGAGATTACGGCTTTGTGATAGCCACTCCAAAACATTGACTTTGCTATCCTTAAGCCACTTTGTCACCATTTTGGCAGTATGCTTTGGGTCATTGTCTATTTGGAAGATCCATTTCCGCCCAAGCTTTAAATTCCTGGCTAATGTCTTGAGGTGTTGCTTCAGTATTGCCACATAATCTTCTTTTCTCATGATGCCATCTATTTTGTGAAGTGCACCAGTCCCGCCTGTAGCAAAACAACCCCACAACATGATGCTGCCACCCCCCGTGTTTCATAGCTGGGATGGTGTTCTTAGGCTTCCAAGCTTCTCCCTTTTTCCTCCAAACGTAACAATTGTCATTGTGCCCAAAAAGTTCAATTTTAGTTTCATCAGACCACAGGACATGTCTCCAAAAATTAAGGTCTTTGTTCCTGTGTGCATTTGCAAACATTAATCTGTCTTTTTTGTTTCTTTTGGAGTAATGGCTTCTTCCTGGCAGAGTGGCCTTTCAGCCCATGTTGATACACTACTCGCTTCTGTAGCGCCGGCGTCCCTGCCCTCTGCTAGGCAGGGACGCTGTTCCCCTCACCCCTCCGAGCCCGGCGTCCTCCTCCCGCTCTGCTGGCAGCGCGCGCTCCTTCCCGGCCACTGTGCTTAGGGTGTGCGCGCGCTCCCTCCCTCTTAAAGAGGCCGCGCGCGCCGTCCTAAGGAGTCCCCGGCCAATGGCCGGAGGACTTCACCATATATAAGGCACCTCCTCCAAAATGGAGGTGCCCGAGCAATGTTGTTGCACTGTTCACTACGCTGCTTCAGCCCTCAGGTCCCGTTGCCAGTTACCTGCCAGATTCCTGCCAGTTTGCTGTCTGATTCCTGCCTGATATTCCGCTTACCTGCCTGCTAGCCTGAGGTCCGACGGTCTGCCTACCGACTCCTGTCAGTCTGTCTAAGAACCAGCTTGCCCGCTCACCTGGGAGGGCACTTCTGCTACCTGCCTGCTAGCCTGAGGTCCGACGGTCTGCCCTCCAACTCCTGTCAGTCTGTCTATGGACCAGCTTGCCCGCTCACCTGGGAGCGCACATCTGCTACCTGCCTGCTAGCCTACCTGGAGGCTCCGCCGTCACGTGCTGTGACCACCCGCCTGTCCAGAGACTCCTGCCCGCTCACCTGGGAGCGCTCATCTGCTGCCTGTCTGTTGGTCTACCTGGAGGCTCCGCCGTCACATGCTGTGACCACCCGCTTATCCAGTGAATCTCGCCTGCTCACCTGGGAGCTCACGTCTACCATCTGCCTGCTAGCCTACCTGGTGTTAGAACCTTGCTCTTAGTTTTTTTTTCCTTTGCTGGTCACATGACCTTGTTGGCCTATTTAATCCTGCTCCGCCCTTCTGGCTTTGCTGGACTTCATTGTATATCAACTTTCTAGCTAGCCTGTGCTCTGTGTCTTGCTCTGTTAGTTTGCTTGGTCTACTGACCTCTATGTTCTATATATTTTGTTTGTTCGTCTGTCTGCTACTATTTCTGTTAGGAGGTGTCCCATATTCCTCCCAGTCCTTTGTACTTGTAGGGATTCCTTCCCCACATCTATAGGTCTCCGTACAGACTAGCTTAGGACTTTAGCAGGTCTGATCGCAGGATCAGGTTCCCTGTTACATCGTAGGGATTAAGCTGAGTTCTATCGTAGGGACAGATCTCCTCTCTTTCCTTAGCTCTGGTAGCAGAACATAACACCTGGAGGCTCAGCCGTCACAGGTCGTACCAACCCTTTACCCAGAGACTGCCCCGGTCACTTGCCGTGACCTCCTGCCCGTTCATCCAGAGACTGCCCCGGTCACTTGCCGTGACCTCCTGCCCGTTCATCCAGAGACTGCCCCGGTCACTTGCCGTGACCTCCTGCCCGTTCATCCAGAGACTGCCCCGGTCACTTGCCGTGACCTCCTGCCCGTTCATCCAGAGACTGCCCCGGTCACTTGCCGTGACCTCCTGTCCATTCACCCAGAGACTGTCCCGGTCACCTGCTGTGACTGCCTGCCCATCTTCCCTGGTCGCCACCCGCTCCCTTACAAGGACCGCCCCCTTGTGTAGTAGCTCAGAGGTTCCGCCTCCCAGACCTGTTACAGCTTCCGCCATCATCTTCACAAGGTCTTTTGCTTTTGTCCTTGGGTTGATATGCACATGTCGGACCAAAGCATGTTCATCTCTGGGACACAGAACCTGTCCCCTTCCTGACCAGTATGATGGCAGGACATTCCCATCTTGTTTGTACTTGTGTATAATTGTTTGTACAGATGAACGCGGCATCTTCAGGTTTCTTGAAATTGTACCAAGGATGAGCCAGACTTGTGGAAGTCTCCAATTCTCTTCCTGATATCTTGGCTGATTTCTTTAGACTTTCCCATGATGCTACACAAAGAAGCAGTGTGTTTCAGGTGTGCATTAAAATATATCCATCACAGGTGTGTCTCTAATTAACTCAGATGTTGCCAAAAAAAACTATCAGAAGCTTCCAAACACATGACATCATCATATGGGCAGTCCAGAATTGTTTAAAAGCATAGTAATCTTAGTGTATGTAAACTTTTGACTTTGCAGTAAGTAATAAAATGCCTTAAAACATACTATCTCTCATTATTCTGCCATTTGGCAGATATAAAAAATTATGGCAATCCTAATTGACCTAAAACGGGAAAGGTTTATTCTGATTTCATGTAAGATATTGAGAAAAATATGCATATGTATCTTTTTATATCGTGTATGTAAACTTCTATTTTCAACTGTATATTGTTTTATATGCTGCAATACCACATGTGAGGCAGTGACTGGGATCGTATATGAGGGACGTTAAATATGCCCCAGAATGTGTACAGAGACCTATTAATCCCGTTGGAGTGCATTGCAGTCACAGACACAGCTGCAGCTGCAATGCAGGAATGAAGGTGAGCATTGACCTGGTCTGGCTATCTGGCTAAGGCAGATTAAGTAAAACCCGGCAGGGCCTTAATTTCTTGGAGGAGGCTACAGGAAGGCAGTGGGGTGGCCTCCTCCCTCCAACCCGGGTTTTCCAGTGGCTCTTGCCACAGGTCCTTTAAAAACCCTGCATTAAGGATTAGTGTTGTTCAGTGTTGGGACCTGCTAGGAGCATAGCAGGAAAGCTCGGCGGGCCTGTGTGTAGCTGAACCCACGCCTGGGAAGGCTGTGCACCCGTCAGGCTCTGAGCGGCCCGGCGCAGCCTTTGCCCACGGCAACCGTTGTTTATGGACTTATTTTAACCCGGCTACGAACCAGAGGACTTTCTGTTTTACCCGTGAGTTGCTGAATAAAAGCTGCTTATGTTGGACTTGCTTGGGTCACTGCCTCAGTTACTGCATGGTGTGATCACCGCCGCCTTACACACAGTATTGATGTATATAGTGAAAATCATAGTCTGTTATCCTGCCAGGCACAGGCTGGACATCACAGAAGAGATCACATGACAGGCATGGGGGTCTTCAGATGGCCCCTGACTATCATAGCAACCCATTGGTTCCCTGTGAGTATGGAGTTGTGGGGGGGACAGTATGGAGTTATGGCATCATGGAAGCATGGAAGGACAGTATGAAGTGGTGGGGGGATAACATGTAATGGTGGGAGTATGGGAGGGCAGTATAGAGGGGTGGGAGCATGGGGGGACAGCATGAAATTGTGGGAGCATGGGGGCAGTATGGAGTTATGGGAGCGTGGGGAAATAGTATGAAGTTTTGGGGGACAGAATGAAGTTTTGGGAGTATGAGGGAACAGTATGAAATTTTGTGGGGACAGTATGAAGTTGTGGGGGCATGCGGGGACAGTATGGAGTTGTGGGGGACAGTATGGAGTTGTGGGATCATGGGGGACAGTATGGAGTTGTGGCATCATGGGGGTCAGTAGGAGTTGTTGAAGCCTGGGTGTCACTATGGAGTAGTGGGAGTGTGGGGGACAGTATGAAGTTTTGGGGGGACAATGTGTAGTTGTGGGAGTGTGAGGGAACAGTATGAAGTTTTGGGAGGACAGTATGAAGTTGTGGGAGCTTGGGGGGACAGTATGGAGTTGCAGGGGAAAAGTATGGCGTTATGGGAGCATGGAAGGAAGGTATAGAGTTGTGGGATCATGGGGTGACATTATAAAGTTGTGGGAGCTTGGAAGGACAGTATTGAGTGGTGGGGGACAGCATGGAGTGGTGGGAACATGGACGGTCAGTATGGAGAGGTGGGAGCATGGGGGGGACAGTATGTAGACGTGGGAGCATGGAAGGAAGGTCTGGAGTTGCGATCAATCTTGAGAGGGGGGAATTTTTTAGATTTGGAGAGGAAAGTCATACTTCACCGGAGGAGGTCTCTTGTTCTTCTTCTAGTACCTCCAGAATTCTAATAGCTTGACATTCATCTTCGGTCCACTGATATTCATCGGGTTGCTTTGTATGTGACTTCTGCAAGATCAGTTTGTTTGAAGGTGCTAATCTTTTACGGCTCTGAAGAAATCTAGATGAGAGGTAGGAGAAAATTTGTGCCTTGGTCAAATCAATCCTAATAAATTAATAACCTGTAATCTCGATAGTTCTGGAGTAGGTAGAGGAGTCCT
Organism: Phyllobates terribilis; assembly: GCF_046119375.1. Taxonomy (NCBI): domain Eukaryota; kingdom Metazoa; phylum Chordata; class Amphibia; order Anura; family Dendrobatidae; genus Phyllobates; species Phyllobates terribilis. The sequence continues at coordinate 69,358,964 of NW_027362770.1, read as the reverse complement.
CTTGTTCCTTCCAAAGTTTCTAAATTGATTGTCAGCCTTTCTCTTACTATTTTTTAAATTATAAATCCATCTGTTATTTTGTGATTGAGAGGCATCTTCCCTAGAAGATAAGGAGGACATAGAGAAAGACCTGTGTATGCAATATTCTCTGGTCTTTCCTTGTTGCCATCTGTAGACAGTTTTGCTCTGAAAATCATGTAAGTCCCACTGGAACTTTTTAACCACCAAACAATGAGGAGGGCACTATCCAATAAACAGGATCTACCTGCAGCATCTCATAAAGTAATAAATATGAGAACAGAAAAAAGAAGAGATGCAAACTAGCAGTGATCACCCAAATGGTCACAAAGTAACCAAATATTTATCAATAACAGCGAAGATCTATAAAAATATATCAATTTATTGAATACAAATAATTCCTGACACACATGCACAAAATAACAAACCGACAAACAAGTAAAACACCATTAAAAATAGTAGTGAGAAAACACCACTGTCTAAGGAGCCAGCTGGTACACTGAAAATGAAAATAATAAATAGTAAATAATGATACAGTGTATAATGTGTCCTCCCTTTTGCGTAATATCAAACGCACAGGTCCAATACAATATCTGTGATGGTCAATACTACACAGACCCAGAAGTGCATGTATTAAAGAGAAGAATAGCTAACACAAGGCATGTGGAATAAACCAAAAGCTGAAAACAGCAAAATATAGCTTAGGGTGCCTACAGACTGGTTAAGGCAACCAATATCAAAAACAGGGAACCAAGTCAGTGAAATGACAATGCATACATAAATAAATAAATAGTCAAGTAGCACAATATCCTAACCACATAATGGGAGATGCCCCCGCATGAATAAAAAGGATGTACAGTCGCCGTAGATGGCCAAATTTGCCCCTAAGCTAATCTATGAACATGTCTGCAGCAGGGCCTAGGACACACAGAGAAGGATAATACCGAATGGTGGGGACCAGTGCGTGAGAAGGAACAGCTGGCGCCGCAGAGCCCGACGCGTGTCGCCACTCACGGTGGCTTCATCAGGGGCATGTACCGCTGGAACTTTTTCTCATTGACTTCTTGCACTTCATTCTCCCAAGGAACAGCTTGTGTTCTGTTCTAGCAGTGAATTTTGCTATCTGAAAGTTATTCACTTTGTGTCTATTACAGTTACACAGTTATACTTTCTGTGTGTATTGAACCCTATTTTTATATTGTTTGGTAACAACACCATCTGCTGGCGACTCTAATGTATGTATTCTAGTTTCAGTTTGCAATGTATTATGGGAAGTTCCTAAGGCATTGTGGGATTGTTCCTGTTGCATTATGGTCTTGTTATGACACTGTGAAAGGAACAGCAGCCACTGATCCTGTATGCTCATGTAGAGAAACCACATCACTTCTTTTCCATCTTGTGCTCCTTGTAGAGTTGATAAGCTGTTATCTATGTGTTTTAATGCAGTGTTGTTACAAGTATGTTTGCATTTATTCGATGGATAATCATTAGTGTTGAGCGAACATGCTCGACACTGCTCGGTACTCGCCCGAGCATCACGCTACTCGGGATGTTCAGCGAGCACCGAGCATTTCCGGGTTACTCGGGCGGGAGCTCGGGTCTCCGCCCTGCATGTTTGGCGCTCTTTACAGAGCCAATGAACATGCAGGGATTGCCAGCCAGTCACTGTAATGCCGCAGCCATGTTGGTTGTGGGCATTACAGTGATTGGCTGGCCGCACAGCGTCACCTCGAGTATTTAATACCGGGCGCCGCCATCTTGGACACAGTCGCTCCAGATCAGACAGTGTAGGGACAGCGCTGCTGATTTAGGGAGAGATATAAACTGCGAAATAGTTAGTGTAGGGTCTGTAAAGGCTGCCAGATCAAACAAACAGTCCTTCTCAGGACTAATATCTATCCCAGATATCAGGCAGGCAGGCTGTATAGGAGACGCAGTGGTTATACCAGCAAATGCTGCATTACAGTCCTGTGTGCTGCTCCTGTTGCTGAAATTGCTGGACTTAGCTCCAGGTCTCAGGTGAAAGGAAAAATCCTTTTTTTTTTCATCTAAATCCTCTTTTTTTTTTCCTCCTTCACACTGTACAAATACCCGTCTTATTAACCTTTTGGTGCCCCCCCCCCCCCAAAAAAAAGCGTGTCTCTGATTTTTCAGACGCAAATATATCTGTTGAAAATAGTCAGGTGCAGGCTAGAGAAACAGAAGTGTTGTTTTGCACTTCCACGGTTCAAACCTCTGTATTATCCACTTTTGGGCCATTTGTATCTAAAAAAAAAAACAGTTTGAGTGTGTCGCTCACTGTTCAGCCGCAATTATATCTATTTAAAAAAGTCTGGTATACACCAGTAAACAATAACTGTGGTTTTGCCATCCCACGGTAAAAAATCTCTATTATTCAGGTTTTGGTATATTTTCCGTAAAGAAAAACAGTAGTGTCTCCTGACTGTTGTGACACAAAAATATATCTGTTGAAAATAGTCTGGTGTAGGCCCGACAAATCCCAGTGTGGTTTTGCAGTTCCACGGGTCAAATCTCTGTACTATCCAGTTTTGGGCCTTTGGTATCTAAAAAAACACAGTTTGAGTGTGTCGCTCACTGTTCAGCCGCAATTATATCTATTTAAAAAAGTCTGGTATACCCCAGTAAACAATAACTGTGGTTTTGCCATCCCACGGTAAAAAATCTCTATTATTCAGGTTTTGGTATATTTTCCGTAAAAAAGAAACAGTAGTGTCTCCTGACTGTTGTGACACAAAAATATATCTGTTGAAAATAGTCTGGTGTAGGCCCGAAAAATCCCAGTGTGGTTTTGCAGTTCCACGGGTCAAATCTCTGTACTATCTAGTTTTGGGCCTTTGGTATCTTAAAAAACACAGTTTGAGTGTGTCGCTCACTGTTCAGCCGCAATTATATCTATTTAAAAAAGTCTGGTATACCCCAGTAAACAATAACTGTGGTTTTGCCATCCCACCGTAAAAAATCTCTATTATTCAGGTTTTGGTATATTTTCCGTAAAGAAAAACAGTAGTGTCTCCTGACTGTTGTGACACAAAAATATATCTGTTGAAAATAGTCTGGTGTAGGCCCGACAAATCCCAGTGTGGTTATGTAGTTCCACAGGTCAAATCTCTGTACTATCCAGTTTTGGGCCTTTGGTATCTTAAAAAACACAGTTTGAGTGTGTCGCTCACTGTTCAGCCGCAATTATATCTATTTAAAAAAGTCTGGTATACCCCAGTAAACAATAACTGTGGTTTTGCCATCCCACCGTAAAAAATCTCTATTATTCAGGTTTTGGTATATTTTCCGTAAAGAAAAACAGTAGTGTCTCCTGACTGTTGTGACACAAAAATATATCTGTTGAAAATAGTCTGGTGTAGGCCCGACAAATCCCAGTGTGGTTATGTAGTTCCACAGGTCAAATCTCTGTACTATCCAGTTTTGGGCCTTTGGTATCTAAAAAAACACAGTTTGAGTGTGTCGCTCACTGTTCAGCCGCAATTATATCTATTTAAAAAAGTCTGGTATACCCCAGTAAACAATACCTGTGGTTTTGCCATCCCACGGTAAAAAATCTCTATTATTCAGGTTTTGGTATATTTTCCATAAAGAAAAACAGTAGTGTCTCCTGACTGTTGTGACACAAAAATATATGTGTTGAAAATAGTCTGGTGTAGGCCCAATAAATCCCAGTGTGGTTTTGCAGTTCCACGGGTCAAATCTCTGTGCTATCCAGTTTTGGGCCTTTGGTATCTAAAAAAACACAGTTTGAGTGCGTCACTCACTGTTCAGCCGCAATTATATCTATTTAAAAAAGTCTGGTATACCCCAGTAAACAATAACTGTGGTTTTGCCATCCCACGGTAAAAAATCTCTATTATTCAGGTTTTGGTATATTTTCCGTAAAGAAAAACAGTAGTGTCTCCTTACTGTTGTGACACAAAAATATATCTGTTGAAAATAGTCTGGTGTAGGCGCGACAAATCCCAGTGTGGTTTTGCATTTCCACGGGTCAAATCTCTGTACTATCCAGTTTTGGGCCTTTGGTATCTAAAAAAACACAGTTTGAGTGTGTCGCTCACTGTTCAGCTGCAATTATATCTATTTAAAAAAGTCTGGTATACCTCAGTAAACAATAACTGTGGTTTTGCCATCCCACGGTAAAAAATCTCTATTATTCAGGTTTTGGTATTTTTTACGTAAAGAAAAACAGTAATAATTTTTCCCTGATTGTTCAGATTGTTTAAAAGAGTCGGGTGTAGGCCAGAGAAATAGAACTGTGGTTTTCCTCTTCCACGGTTCTAATCTACTTTTTATTACCCTTTTTCCATTGATAGTGCAAGTGTAAGCTATTTTACTTCCTTTACAATGGGCAAGGCGCGTGGTAAGGGACGAGGAAGTGGACGTTCTGGTGATGGTTCGTGCAGAGGACGGGGCCGTGGCCAAGGTGAAAATGTGCCACAACCAACAGCCACATCTTCTCGCTCCCACTTCTTGACTGAATTACTAGGGAAGCACAGAACAACACCAGTATTCAGAACTGATCAGTGTGAACAGGTTATTAATTGGATAGCAGATAATACTTCCAGTTACCTGGGCACCACCACCTCCGGTCTGTCTTCCACACGGTCAACTCTTAGTAGCCGTGAGTCTCGACCGCATACTCCTCCTCACCCTGATGCTCCTTCCTCCCACCATGCCGAGTGTCGTCAGACAGCAATTGATCCCACACTTGGACACTCTGAAGAGCTGTTTACTGGTCCATTTCCATATTTGTGCCCCTCGCCTGATACGCTTGAAGTGGTGGAAGAGGAGATCTCATGTACCGATGCCCAAATATTTGAATAGGCACGGCCACAGGAAGTCGACGCTGGCAATTTGTCACAAGAGGTGGACGATGACGAGACACAATTGCCAGGAAGTGAGGAGGAGCATCGGGGTGCGCAAGTGGAAGAGGAGGAGGTGGTGGATGATCTAGTAACCCACCCAACGTGGCAGGAGGACATGCAGAGTGAGGCCAGCAGCACACAGGGGGAGGGAGGCAGAGTATCCCAACAGGCAGGAAGAAGCAGTGTGGTGGCCGCAGACAGAAGGCGGGCAACCGTTCCCCGTAACACCAACACGAGGGACGTTGCCAGTACAAGCGGTAGGTCTTCCAGAGTCTGGAATTTTTTTAAAGACTCTGCTGATAATCCCAAAAAGGCCATATGTTCCACCTGCCATGCCAGCATCAGCAGGGGTGACAAAACTACCAGCCTGACCACCACCACCATGATCAGGCACATGGCAGCAAAGCACCCGACTTTGTGGGGCGAAACCCAGGTTCCACGACCAGTGTCAGCGGGTGTCACCACTGCTTCTTCCACTGTTGTGCGTGCAATAGAACCCCCTGTTGTGTGTGCAAGGCAATCCCCTGTCCATACTGCATGTAAAGATGCCCCCTCCTCTCAGTCTTCACTTGTTATGGCAGTTTCTCAAGAAACAGCATCAACGTCCACGTCCCACCGCAGCGTTCAGTTGTCCATATCCCAGACCTTTGAATGAAAGCGGAAATTCGCAGCTAACGCCCCACAGGCCACAGTCCTAAATTTGCACCTTTCACGACTGCTTGCATTGGAAATGCTGCCTTTTAGGCTGGTGGAGACGGAATCCTTCCGCAATCTTATGGCGGTGGCCGTCCCTCGGTACTCGGTCCCCAATCGACGCTATTTTGCCCGGTGTGCACTACACAAGCACGTGTCCCAAAGCATCTGCCGTGCCCTCAACAACGCAGTTACTGGGAGAGTCCACCTGACAACGGACACGTGGACAAGTGCTTGTGGCCAGGGACGGTACATCTCTCTGACGGCACACTGGGTAAACATAGTGGAAGCCGGGACCCAGTCGGACCTTGGGACGGAACACGTCCTCCCCACACCGAGGATTGCGGGCCTTATGTCAGTCATAGTTGCCCCCACAGTGTATAGCTCCTGCGCATCATCCTCCTCCTCCTCATGTTCAGACTCCATCTCAGATATCACCACATCAGTTACAAGCTGGAAGCACTGCAGTACTGCCTCTGCCAAGCGGCAACAGGCTGTGCTGAAACTCATAAGCTTAGGTGATAAACCTCACACTGCTTGTGAGTTGTGGACAGCTGTGAAAGAGCAGGCAGATCTGTGGCTGAGACCGCTGAACCTACATCCTGGCATGGTCGTGTGTGACAATGGCCGTAACCTGGTGGCGGCTCTGAGGCGAGGTGAGATCACACATGTACCATGCCTGGCTCATGTGCTTAACCTCATGGTTCAGCGGTTTCTTAAATCGCACCCTGAGTTGCCAGATCTGCTTGTGAAAGTACGCCGCCTGTCAGCTCATTTTCGCAAGTCGGCTACAGCTTCCACCACCCTTGCTGTGTTGCTTCCAGCGCACCGACTGGTGTGTGATGTCCCCACTCGTTGGAACTGTACCGTCCACATGTTGCAAAGGATTTGTGAGCAGAAGAGAGCAGTTGTGGAGTACCAGATGCAACAAGGCCGTCGATATTCAGGTCAGACTCCACACATAAGACCTCGGGAGTGGACCTGGATGTCTGACATATGTACCATCCTGACAAACTTTGAGGAGGCCACCAAGATGGTGAGTGGCGATGACGCCATCATTAGTGTCAGCATCCCACTTGTCTGTCTTTTGCAACGCTCTCTGCAGAGAATTATAGAGGAGGCATTGCAGCCAGAGTATGATGAGATGGATCAAGAAGCCGTAGTGGGCGATTACACACAGCCCAGCCTCATCTCATCCCAACATGCATTGGGGGACAATGAGGGAGAGGAGGAGGAGGAGGAGGAGGAGGAAGAACAGGTATCATGCGCTGTAGACGGTAGTACCTGTACAAGTGTCATACAGTCGGTTCAGCGTGGGTGGCCTGAGGACAGGGGGGAGGAGGAGAAGGAGGAGGAGGAGAGCATGGTCAGTCGTCATCTTGGTGAGGACATGGAAATCTTGCCCGTTACCAGTCTGGCACGCATGGCTGACTTTATGTTACGCTGCCTTAACCGTGACCCTCGCGTTGTCAAAATGTTGGGTGACAGTCATTACTGGTTGGTGACACTTTTAGACCCCCGCTACAAGGAGAACTTTCACTCTCTTATTCCTGAGGTGGAGAGGTCTACAAAAATGGGGCAGTACCAGAAGGCCCTTGCTGCAGAACTCTTAAAAAAATTCCCATCTGAACACGCTAGCGGCAGAGGTCACAGTTCGTTGCCCAACCAAGGCGTACAGGCGAGAGAGATGCAACTCCAATCCAGCAGAGGCACTGTCAACGTTCTGGGACAGATTTCTGACACCCGCCCAGCTTACATGCCCTGAGGCGCGGGGTACTCTCACAAGGAGTGGAAAATTTCAAAAGATGGTGAGGGAGTACCTTGCCGACCGTACCAGCGTCCTCCGTGATTCCTCTGTGCCTTTTAATCATTGGGTATCCAAGCTGGACACTTGGAATGAACTCGCTCTGTACGCCTTGGAGGTCCTGGCCTGCCCTGCCACTAGCGTGTTATCGGAGCGTGTTTTTAGTGCCGTTGGGGGAATTATAACTGATAAGTGCACTCGCCTGTCAACTGACAATGCTGACAAGCTGACCCTTATCAAAATGAACAAGGGCTGGATTGGGCCAGACTTCTCATCACCACCAAATGACAGCAGAGTAACATAAAGTCAAATCCACTGTGTTATTTCGGGAGGTGTATTCACATGCACCGCTTCACACCCACACATGGGTATACGCTTCCTCATTTCAGCTGTTTTATGTTCTTCTCCTTATCCTCAGCCTCCACCACCACTATACCACCAGGGTGCCAGCATTGCAAGTTCCTCCGTCCTTATTTTTGTCAGCTTTTGCTTGGAATACATAAGCAAATCCAATGGGAGACCCACTCCCCAATAATGGGACTTATGTTTGTAATATGCTGTACTGCATGGTTCTTGTAAGGGGCATTGCAAGTTGCTCCATCCTAATTTTTGGAAGCTTTTGCTTGGAAGGCATAAGCAAATCCTATGGGAGACCCACTCCCCAATAATGGGACTTATGTTTGTAATATGCTGTACTGCATGGTTCTTGTAAGGGGCATTGCAAGTTGCTCCGTCCTAATTTTTGGAAGCTTTTGCTTGGAAGGCATAAGCAAATACTATGGGAGACCCACTCCCCAATAATGGGACTTATGTTTGTAATATGCTGTACTGCATGGCTCTTGTAAGGGGCATTGCAAGTTGCTCCGTCCTAATTTTTGGAAGGTTTTGCTTGGAAGGCATAAGCAAATCCTATGGGAGACCCACTCCCCAATAATGGGACTTATGTTTGTAATATGCTGTACTGCATGGCTCTTGTAAGGGGCATTGCAAGTTGCTCCGTCCTAATTTTTGGAAGCTTTTGCTTGGAAGGCATAAGCAAATCCTATGGGAGACCCACTCCCCAATAATGGGACTTATGTTTGTAATATGCTGTACTGCATGGCTCTTGTAAGGGGCATTGCAAGTTGCTCCATCCTAATTTTCAGAAGCTTTTGCTTGGAAGGCATAAGCAAATCCTATGGGAGACCCACTCCCCAATAATGGGACTTATGTTTGTAATATGCTGTACTGCATGGCTCTTGTAAGGTACATTGCAAGTTGCTCCGTCCTAATTTTTGGAAGCTTTTGCTTGGAAGGCATAAACAAATCCTATGGGAGACCCACTCCCCAATAATGGGACTTATGTTTGTAATATGCTGTACTGCATGGTTCTTGTAAGAGCAATTGCAAGTTGCTCCGTCCTAATTTTTGGAAGCTTTTGCTTGGAAGGCATAAGCAAATCCTATGGGAGACCCACTCCCCAATAATGGGACTTATGTTTGTAATATGCTGTACTGCATGGCTCTTGTAAGGGGCATTGCAGTTCCTCATAATTTTTGGAAAGCCTTCCATTCACTGCTTAGGCCAGCAGTGCACAGGAGACCCAGTTGCTATAAATGGAAAAAAAGGTTTAATTAAGGCCCTCTGACCTCCATGTCATTTCCAAGGGGCATTGGAGTGCCTCGAAATTTTTGGTAGGTATTGCACTCACTGTATGCCCTATAACTGTGTAGCCGAACCGCTCCTTTTGTTACAGAAACATATCCTACAAGACATATCTGGTTGACTGGCCTGATATTGATATGAATGGTCACCTTGGCACTCTCAACTCCCCTGATGGAGAAGCCAGGGCCCACCGGAGGACTCTGGTTGTCTGGTGGGCTCGGCCAATGCTGCCCTAAAGCAGGCCAGGCTAAGAAAAGTGTGGGAAAGGTTACCGGGACAAATAGGGGTGGCTGGGGACCGAGTATGGACACCCGGCCGCCCCCTGGAGGCTGGGGAGCAAGCGGGGACATCCGGCCACCGGGCGGCTGGGGACTGAGTATGGATACCAGGCCGCCGACGCAGCCATGGCGTGGTGGCCAGATTCCGCCTCCACATGCCTAAAAGGCCCAATTTCAAGTGCAAGCAAGCAGTATGGTATTGCAGCCTGGGGGTGGGTGGGTGGCAGGCTGCATACTTGCGCTTGCATTGCAAGGAATGGGAGAGGTACAATTGAACACTGTGCTGGGACAAGGACTTGAACGGGGATAGTTGCAAGTCTGCAACGACAGGTGCAGAGTGGGAGGCATCTTCCCATGTACCATGAACAGGGGTTTGGCATGCACACACTACAGCGGAATAGGCCCTCCTTCCCATTAAATGCACTGGGGAGGGCACAGGTAATGTTTTGGTATACGCGCTTAATCTTATGTATAAGGCACACCAGGACAAATAGGGGCGGCTGGGCACTGAGTATGGATACCTCGCTGCCGAAGCAGCCATGAGGTAGTGGCCAGCTTCGGCCTCCTCCAAACTAAAAGGCCCCATTTCCAGTGCAAGTTAGCAGTATGGCATTGCAGTCTGGGGGTGGGTGGGTGGCAGGCTGCACACTTACACTTGCATTAAAAGAAAACAAAGCAGATGCTAACTTCTGTCATCATCATCATGCTCCTCACCTTGGCACTCTCAACTCCCCTGATGGAGAAGCCAGGGCCCACCGGAGGAGTCTGGTTCTCTGGTGGGCTCGTCCAATGCTGCCCTAAAGTAGGCCGGGCTAAGAAAAGTGTGTGGGGGGATGTTCCAAGGAGAAATAGGGGTGGCTGGGGACCGTTTATGGACACCCGGCTGCCCCCAGGCGGCTGGGAACCGTGTGTGAACGCCCGGCCGCGGAGCGGCTGGGGACCGAGCATGGACACCCGGCCGCCGGGCAGCTGGGGACTGAGTATGGATTCCAGGCCGCCAACGCAGCCATGACGTGGTGGCCAGATTCCGCCTCCACATGCCTAAAAGGCCCAATTTCAAGTGCAAGCAAGCAAGCAGTATAGTATTGCAGCCTGGGGGTGGGTGGGGGGCAGGCTGCATACTTGCGCTTGTATTGCAAGGAATGGGGGAGGTACAATTGAACACTGCCCTGGGACTAGAACTTGCAGACAGTGACCTGGGTGTCAGAGATGCTTCCAGGGGTCTTCCCCATGCTGTTCCCATGTCTTTTCAGCACTGTATGGATGTGTCACACAGCACATGGCCAGATAAGGTTGTAAAATGTTAAAATGACATTTCCCAGTGAATGCATTTGTCACAGTTGAAAGAAATACAAAAGTGCAAAAACGCATCAAAAATGCTACTTGTGAACATAGCCCAAGGTGTGGAGGAGTATTTTTGTTTTTGGTTATCTATTTTACCTTATACACAAGTCTTTACCCTGGAAAAGAAATTCCTTAACATATTTCACAGGAAAAAAGTTTCAGTTTCATTTTTGAACATTTTATTGTGAGCCCTTAAGTGGCTTAATACCTCTGACCACGTTGTTGACAGCAGTGACCTGGGGGTCAGAAATGCTTCCTGGGGCGATCCCCATGCTGTTCCCATGTCATTTGAGCACTGTCACTATCGTTTTGGGCACTTGTTAGGCTTTTAAAAGACTGCCGGGGGTGCCACCACAAAAATGCTCGGGTCTCCCATAGACTAACATTGGGCTCGTTGCTCGGGTCGAGCACTTGAGTATCACGGTGAGCTCGGCCCGAGCTTCGAGCACCCAAGCATTTTAGTGCTCGATCAACACTAATAATCATTACTTTGTATATTACCTCATGTTATGCCGTGTATTGCAGACTATCTGTATCTATGCACAGTACAGTTATGTTCTGAAATATCCCTGTTATTACACCCTATAGTTTCACCTTTTCCTGTCACAATCTGCAATCAATAAAAGGTTACAACTTCACAGCCTCTTTTCTTAAGAAAACATGGGGTTTAGCCAGATGTCTCACTACGCACCATGCTAATGTGGATGAGTACAGTATAGCTTGTCCCAGGGCCGGCTCCAGGTTTTTCTGGGCCCCGGGCGAAAGAGTCTCAGTGGGCCCCTTTAACACATACCACGATTCATGATGCAGAGATACAGCGGAGAAATATATATATATAGTACAATGCAAAGATTTCACTTCTTACATTACATGAGTGATATCTATTGTAAATTCCACAATAGCTCAGAAACCGGTGAATCGCTCCACACAGAATACTGGCCCCCATACAAGGCTCCATACGGAATACTGGCCCCCATATAATGCTTCATACAGGATACTGGCCCCCATATAACGCTCCACACAGAATACTGGCCCCCATATAACGCTCCACACAGAATACTGGCCCCCATATAAGGCTCCATACGGAATACTGGCCCCCATATAAGGCTCCATACGGAATACTGGCCCCCATATAAGGCTCCATACGGAATACTGGCCCCCATATAACGCTTCATACAGGATACTGGCCCCCATATAACGCTCCACACAGAATACTGGCCCCCATATAACGCTCCATACAGGATACTGGCCCCCATATAACGCTCCACACAGAATACTGGCCCCCATATAACGCTTCATACGGAATACTGGCCCCCATATAAGGCTCCATACGGAATACTGGCCTCCATATAAGGCTCCATATGGAATACTGGCCCCCATATAAGGCTCCATACAGAATACCGGCCCCCATATAACGCTCCATTCAGGATACTGGTCCCCTTATAAAGCTCCATACAGGATACTGGCCCCCATATAATGCTCCATACAGGATACTGGTCCCCTAATAAAACTCCATACAGGATACTGGCCCCCATATAACGCTCCATACAGGATACCGGTCCCCTATATAACGCTCCATACAGGATACCGGTCCCCTTATAATGCTCCATACAGGATACCGGTCCCCTTATAACTCTCCATACAGGATACTGGCCCCCATATAATGCTGCATGCAGGCTGTTACCCCCCACATAATGCCCCATACAGGCCCCCCCCCTTTTAAAGCTCCATGCAGGCTGTTACCCCCCACATAATGCCCCATACAGGCCCCCCCCCTTTTAATGCTCCATGCAGGCTGTTACCCCCCACATAATGCCCCATACAGGCTGCCCCCCCTTATAATGCTCCATGCAGGCTGCCCCCCCCTTTATAATGCCCCATGCAGGATGTCCCCCCCCCCCTTTATAATGCCCCATGCAGGATGCCCCCCCCTTCTCTTTATAATGCCCCATGCAGGCTGTCCCCCCCCTCTATATAATGCTCCATGCAGGATGTCCCCCCCCCTTTATAATGCCCCATGCAGGATGCCCCCCCCTTCTCTTTATAAAGCCCCATGCAGGCTGTCCCCCCTCTATATAATGCCCCATGCAGGATGTCCCCCCCCCCTTTATAATGCCCCATGCAGGATGCCCCCCCCTTCTCTTTATAATGCCCCATGCAGGCTGTCCCCCCCCTCTATCTAATGCCCCATGCAGGATGTCCCCCCCCTTCTCTTTATAATGCCCCATGCAGGCTGTCCCCCCCCCCTCTATATAATGCCCCATGCAGGATGCCCCCCCTTCTCTTTATAATGCCCCATGCAGGATGTCCCCCCCCTCTATATAATGCCCCATGCAGGATGTCACCCCCCTCTATATAATGCCCCATGCAGGATGTCACCCCCCCCTCTCTTTATAATGCCCCATGCAGGATGTCACCCCCCCTCTATATAAAGCCCCATGCAGGCTGTCCCCCCCCCTCTATATAATGCCCCATGCAGGATGCCCCCCCCTTCTCTTTATAATGCCCCATGCAGGCTGTTCCCCCCCCTCCTCTATATAATGCCCCATGCAGGATGTCCCCCCCCCTTTATAATGCCCCATGCAGGATGCCCCCCCCCTTCTCTTTATAATGCCCCATGCAGGCTGTCCCCCCCCCCTCTATATAATGCCCCATGCAGGCTGTCCCCCCCCCCCCTCTATATAATGCCCCATGCAGGCTGTCGTCCCCCCTCTATATAATGCCCCATGCAGGATGTCACCCCCCCTCTATATAATGCCCCATGCAGGATGCCCCCCCCTCTATATAATGCCCCATGCCTCCATACATTAAAAAAAAAATCAAATACTCACCTCCCTTCTCCTCACCTGCTACCTGCTGCCCGCTGCTCGGCTCCGAACTCCAGCGTTGTCGGTGTCTTCCCGCTCAGCGCTCCCTGTGACGACTCAGGGGAAGGCGCGGTGTAAAGACGTCACCGCGCCCTCTGACCTGAGACGTCACAGGGAGCGCAGAGCAGGAAGACAGCGGATCTGCGGAGGCACGGGGAGAGGTAAGTATCGGGCTGCCGGGGCCCTGAGCAAGCGGGGGGAAGGGCAGGTGCTGACACCGCTCTCCTCCGCCCATAGCCCAGCGGGGTGCGCGACCGCCAGTGGGCCCCTCTGCCTGCTCAGGGCCCCGGCATTTGCCCGGGTGTGCCGGGTGCTGATGACGCGCCCCCTGGGACATATTCCTTTTTGAGGGGAATACCCGGCACCGGATCAGATGGGGGGTTGTAGTCTACGAGCGGCTGTGACCCGGCCCGTGCCCAGGGCGTCAAACTCAGTGTTATGTGGCAGTCCTACAGATGTTATTAAGAGTTCTTTTGTGTCGACTACGCCACCCGTTGTGATGCGGTCACTGTGGCCGCCGCTGCAGCAGGGTCCGCTGAGGCTGATGGTGGGTGCGCAGCTTGGTGGGATAACCCCCAACGGGAGGGGTATAGCCTCAGGGGGGGGACAGGTGCAGAGGATGGGGGTTGTGGTGGTGCAGTGCAGACGGCAATGAAGACAGAGTCGGGTTGTGCAGTTAAGGGTGTTTACTTACTGCAGATGTTGTACTGGTCACTCCAGCTTCGAGTGACCACCCGAGCCGTGCTGCGTCCACCAGGTCCTGGATCCAGCCAACCCCCAAACAAGTCCGGAGCGTGGCCCTGAGCTCTCCTTCTGTCCCGTTCTCTGGCCGTCCCCACTAGTGATCCACCCAGGTCCAGCTCCCTCGGGCCTTCTGTTGGGAGACCCTTGGCCTTGGGTTCCCTGACCCTCCACGTGGTATGCCTTCGGGGTGGATGTGGTGGGTGGCCGTGGCAGACGCTGCCCACGGCCTCCGGTCTCTGGCTGGGGTGTGTTTTTGCCCCCACCAGCTTGGGTTCCGGTACCCTGATGCCGACTCTTCACCCGTGGATTGGATTTGGGGTCTCAGAGTCCTCTCTTCTGTTTCCCCCTCTGGGTCTCTCTTGCTTTCTCTTCTCTCTCTCTGGCTCAGGCTTCTCTGCTCTGCTCTTCTGCTCTCCAACAGACTCTTTGCAAAAGGCTGACTCACTCCTCCTCTACAGCAGACTGACCCTGATCTTTGATGGTGCCCACCTTAAATACTCCCTCTATGTGTGAGCTCAGGTGACCAGCACCCAATGAGCTCCTATCTTTACCCAGGCTGCTCCCCCTATCTGCCCCTACACTACTTGGGATGTACCACCCCCCTCCCACTCCAGCCAGGAACAGACTCGGTCGTACCTGCACATTTCTAAGTGGGAGTACCGTCGGTCTGCTCCTCGGAAATGGGATGTGTGTAGTGCATGCAGCCTACCGAGCTCAGTTCCACACTCCATCCTTACCCGGGAGTGGAATATCACACCTCTGGGTTGAGGTGCAATACCCCTGTAGCAGCCGAATCCTCAGGGTGCTACATTCCCCCCTGGTAAATCACAGCACGTCCTCGGGCTGTAAGACAAAAACATCACATAACATGCAAAATTTTTCATAAACATATAAAATATATAAAACATTATATATATAAAACTTTTCAGATAAAACATTCTCGTCGCCTCTGGCTCCTCCTCCGGTCACTGTGCAACGTGTGACCGGGAAAAGTGCGACAGTCTCTCTAGAAAACTGGTTTTCCTATAAAACCGGTAGGGGGCGCTTTAGGACGCGCAACTATATACAAGGGAAGTTGGCCGCTCTCAGTCCTCGGCCAGGTAAAGGGAAGGGAATGGCTGCTCACAGTCCTCAGCCTGGTATGGATACGGAATAACGGGTAAACAGTTCACTCATGCTGGTCCCAACGGGGACTATATATATGTAGCAACAGTTTCTTTGGTACCCGGTCGGGTAACTATCTACATCTCCTGCTCTGCCGCACTCAACGGCGTCTTCCTCCTGCTCTTTGCTTGTAGCTGGTTGTAACTTCAGACCCGTCCGGGTCCTCTTGCTTTATGGTTACCTTTGGCTCTAGTTTCAGACCCGTCCGGGTCCTCTCCCAGATGCGGCACTCTTGGTCTTATGGGCGCGGTGGTGGTGGCGCCCGGGTTGCCCAGGCCTTGCGGCCAGGCCTGGGGCACCTGGAAGGTGAAGGGCACCGTTAGGACGGCGGCGCCCTGGGCTACCTGGCCTTGCGGCCAGGCCGGAGGCTCCGCGGAGGTAGGGGGCGCTGTTGGTGATGCGGCGCCCGGGGGTACTAGGCCTTGCGACCAGGCTGGTGGTATTTCCTGCTTTGTCACGCTCCGGGTCGAGGCGCGTGACGTCACAGGGGTCGCTGCGGCGGCTTCCGGTCGGGGCTTAGTCCATAGCGGTGACATGGCGGCTACGGGCACAGCAGGGGGACTTTCGGGCTCTGCGACGGGGAGCTGGGGCAGGTGGGCGGTTTCCCGGCTTGGGGTATAGGCGTCCCCTTTACCTGCCTCCATGTGTTCGGCTCCCTTCTCAGCGCCGTCTCCGGCCTTTGGTCCTCCCGCGCCATCCTCAGAGGCGGTCTGTTTCCTCTTCCAGGGTAGCGTGCTCCGTTGACTGGTCTCAGCTTGCTGGGCCATCTCCCGGCTCCATTCCGCCAATGTCTCTCGCTGTACCCGGGCCATCCTCCGTGCGAGGCCCTCCAGGGCAGTCTGTGCACACTCCCGGTCTCGGGGGAGCTGTGCAAGGACCTCCACTAGGCCTAGTGGGGTCGTGGTGTCTAGCAGGCTCCTGACCAACGGGTCGGTGCTGCTCTGCTCTTCTTCCAGCAGGCTCCTGGCCAGCGGGCCGGTGCTGCTCTGCTCTCCTTCCTCGGTCTCTAGCAGACTCCTGGCCAGCGGGCCGGTGCTGTTCTGCTTTCTCTCCATCTCCAGGCAAGCTCCTCCGCCACTCCTCTCCAGGCTTCTTGCCTCCGGGTGCGCTCTCTCCAGACTCCTCGTTAGACTTCTTGTCTCCGGGTGCGCTCGCTCCAGACTGCTCCAGGCGGCACCCATCTTCGTTCTTTTCTTTCGTCTCCTCCCACTTCGAGGGCGGTCCCGGGGCAACTCGGTGACTGTCAGCTCCAGGGGTAGTTCTTTCACGCTGACAGACACCTCTAGCATCACAGTCTCTGTTGGTGGGGGCGGTTTCCACTTTTGGCGCCATTTTCTGTCCTGGCCCACGATGGGAGGTGGCCTCTCGCCACCCTCTGGCACGCCCATAATGGCGTCCGCTGCTCTTCCAAGGCGGGAAATCTGCGGATTTGGCGGGAAGCGTCGCCCAGTGGCGGGAAACTCTGCAGATGGCGGGAACAAGCTGGAAATGGCGGACAATCGGCGGGAAACGACCTGTGATGGGGTCCGATGGCGTGGACCCTCCGGAACCGGCGGGAGACTTCTTTCTAAGGTAAACTTGCACTTTTCTTCAGGCACGCAGTACTCGGTTGTTGTGGGCACGTAATCCTGCCGACTACGCCAAAGTTGACGCGCCCCCTGGGACATATTCCTTTTTGAGGGGAATACCCGGCACCGGATCAGATGGGGGGTTGTAGTCTCCGAGCGGCTGTGACCCGGCCCGTGCCCAGGGCGTCAAACTCAGTGTTATGTGGCAGTCCTACAGATGTTATTAAGAGTTCTTTTGTGTCGACTACGCCACCCGTTGTGATGCGGTCACTGTGGCCGCCGCTGCAGCAGGGTCCGCTGAGGCTGATGGTGAGTGCGCAGCTTGGTGGGATAACCCCCAATGGGAGGGGTATAGCCTCAGGGGGGGACAGGTGCAGAGGATGGGGGTTGTGGTGGTGCAGTGCAGACGGCAATGAAGACAGAGTCGGGTTGTGCAGTTAAGGGTGTTTACTTACTGCAGATGTTGTACTGGTCAGTCCAGCTTCGAGTGACCACCCGAGCCGTGCTGCGTCCACCAGGTCCTGGATCCAGCCAACCCCCAAACAAGTCCGGAGCGTGGCCCTGAGCTCTCCTTCTGTCCCGTTCTCTGGCCGTCCCCACTAGTGATCCACCCAGGTCCAGCTCCCTCGGGCCTTCTGTTGGGAGACCCTTGGCCTTGGGTTCCCTGACCCTCCACGTGGTATGCCTTCGGGGTGGATGTGGTGGGTGGCCGTGGCAGACGCTGCCCACGGCCTCCGGTCTCTGGCTGGGGTGTGTTTTTGCCCCCACCAGCTTGGGTTCCGGTACCCTGATGCCGACTCTTCACCCGTGGATTGGATTTGGGGTCTCAGAGTCCTCTCTTCTGTTTCCCCCTCTGGGTCTCTCTTGCTTTCTCTTCTCTCTCTCTGGCTCAGGCTTCTCTGCTCTGCTCTTCTGCTCTCCAACAGACTCTTTGCAAAAGGCTGACTCACTCCTCCTCTACAGCAGACTGACCCTGATCTTTGATGGTGCCCACCTTAAATACTCCCTCTATGTGTGAGCTCAGGTGACCAGCACCCAATGAGCTCCTATCTTTACCCAGGCTGCTCCCCCTATCTGCCCCTACACTACTTGGGATGTACCACCCCCCTCCCACTCCAGCCAGGAACAGACTCGGTCGTACCTGCACATTTCTAAGTGGGAGTACCGTCGGTCTGCTCCTCGGAAATGGGATGTGTGTAGTGCATGCAGCCTACCGAGCTCAGTTCCACACTCCATCCTTACCCGGGAGTGGAATATCACACCTCTGGGTTGAGGTGCAATACCCCTGTAGCAGCCGAATCCTCAGGGTGCTACACTGACGCCGGCCCTGCCCTGAGCAAGCGGGGGGAAGGGCAGGTGCTGACACCGCTCTCCTCCGCCCATAGCCCAGCGGGGTGCGCGACCGCCAGTGGGCCCCTCTGCCTGCTCAGGGCCCCGGCATTTGCCCGGGTGTGCCGGGTGCTGACGCCGGCCCTGGCTTGTCCATATCCGTTTTAAACTGTTCCATGTTAACAGGTGAGAGCAATTCACTTAATTTACCCGGGTTGTTTCTATCTCTACTTCCAAGGTTTCTAGACTTTTCTTACTGTTGCCAATAAACAGCTCAATGAATGACCTGGAATATACATTGCATGCTTCCTTCTATCTGGTCCTAAAAGTAGTATCCTCTACCTGGAATGATAACATGATTTTAACACGTAGATGTCTAGGGATCAAACTCTTTTCTCATTTTGTATGTGTAGTGCCGGCGTCCCTGCCCTCTGCTAGGCAGGGACGCTGCTCCCCTCACCGCTCTGCCCCGTGCCCGGCGTCCCTCTCCCGCTCTGCTGTCAGCGCGCGCTCCTTCCCGGCGTCCTCCTCCCGCTCTGCTCTCAGCGCGCGCTCCTTCCCGGCCCCTGTGCTTAGGGCGCGCGCGCGCGCGCTCCCCTCCTCTTAAAGGGGCCGCGCGCGCCGTCCTAAGGAGTCCCCGGCCGGAGGACTTCATCATATATAAGGCACCTCCTCCAAAATGGAGGTGCCCGAGCAATGTTGTTTGCACCTGTGTCTCACCTGTGCTTCAGCCCTCAGGTCCCATTGCCAGTTACCTGTCAGATTCCTGCCTGATTACTTGCTACCTGTCTGCTAGTCTGAGGTCCGACGGTCTGCCTTACTACTCCTGTCAGTCTGTCTAAGGACCAGCCTGCCCGCTCACCTGGGAGCGCACCTCAGCTACCTGCCTGCTTGCCTGAGGTCCGACGGTCTGCCTTACAACTCCGGTCAGTCTGTCTATGGACCAGCTTGCCCGCTCACCTGGGAGCGCTTCTCCGTTACCTGCCTGCTTGCCTGCCCGGAGGCTCCGCTGTCACGTGCTGTGACCACCAGCTACTCCAGACTCTTGCCCGCTCACCTGGGAGCGCTTCTCCGTTACCTGCCTGCTTGCCTACCTGGAGGCTCCGCCGTCACGTGCTGTGACCACCTGCTATTCCAGAGACTCTCGCTTTCTCACCTGGGAGCACACATTCTCCATCTGCCTTGCTAGCCTACCTGGAGGTTCAGCCATCACAGGTCGTACCTACCCTTTATCCAGAGACTGCCCCGATCACTTGCCGTGTCCTCCTGCCCGTACACCCAGAGACTGTCCTGGTCACCTCCTGTGACTACCTGCCTGGTCGCCACCCGCTCCCTTACAAGGACCGCCCCCTTGTATTGTAGCCCAGAGGTTCCGCCTCCCAGACCCGTTACAGTTTGCTCGGGCCATGGAACCCGGTGGCACCCAAGCTCCCTCGCTCTCGGACCTCTGTCTTGAACTGTCCCGTCAGAGGTCCCAACAGGAGTCCATCCTGGGTCACCTGCGGAATGTCAATACTCGCCTGAACACTCTGTCTGATCCACCAACAACCTCCGCCAGTGCCATATCTTGCAATCTGGCAGCTCCGCTGCCCACTAATACCATGGTATCCTACCCCGGACCCCGGCTTTCTGCACCTCCTCGCTTCGGAGGCGACTCCGTCCAGGCTCGGGGCTTCTTAAATCAGTGCATCCCTGCACTTTGAACTTTTGTCCCACCAGTTTAACTCCGACCGGGCCAAAATTGCCTTCATCATGTCCCATCTCACCGGGGATGCCCTGGCCTGGCTAAATCCTCTATGGGAGAGAGGAGACCCCCTGGTGTCCAACTTGCCTGCTTTTCTCACGGCTTTCCGGAAAGTCTTCGACGAACCCGGACGGAAGACCTCATCTGCATCATCGTTGCTACGCCTCCGTCAGGAGAGTCTCACCGTGGGCCAATATGCCATACGGTTCCGTACCCTTGCCTCGGAGCTGGCCTGGGATAACGACGCTCTGGTTTCCGTCTTCTGGGAGGGTCTGTCCGGCCGTATTAAAGATGAACTAGCCGGTCGGGACATTCCTACCACTCTCGATGACTTAATAACTCTTGCCACCCGGATTGACCTACGGTTCCAGGAGCGTGCCAGAGAGGTCACCCGTGAGAGGAGGTTACCACGTCTAGCTCCTACTTTTCAGAAACCCGTCACTCCTTCTGTCTCTAACCAGGTACACCCTCCTGAGCCTATGCAGGTCGACCAGACCAAGATGGTCAAGACCCGTCAGGACTTACGCCGTGCCGAGGGGACCTGCTTCTACTGTGGCAGTAAGGAGCACCGGATCCGTGCCTGCCCGGAGAGGTCGGGAAACGCCTGTGTCTAGGTTCGCTCAGAGAGGTCCACCTAGACAAGAATAAATCCTCTCCATCCCTGCTGTTGTCAGTTTCAATCGTCTACGGGGAGAACCGTTATTTCGAACTAGCCCAACTGGACTCTGGAGCAGCCGGGAATCTTATTTCACAGTCCCTGGTAGAGAAATACCGCATCCCCACCAAACCTCTGGCTGTACCCTTGTCTGTGGCTGCCGTGGATGGGGGGCTCTTACCAGGCCCCATCCAACTCATCACCGAATCCATTACTCTGCAGGTGGGAATGCTGCATTCTGAAAGTATCTCCTTTCATGTTCTGCCTGGACTCTCTCACGCCCTCTTGCTAGGTCTGCCTTGGCTCCAGAAACATGCACCCGTGCTTGACTGGCAAACCGGAGAAGTCCTTCGCTGGGGACAAGACTGTCATAAGACCTGCCTGGTTCCCGTCCATCCCGTCCGTCCCTCTCCTACCCCAGCTAATCTACCTGGACTTCCAATTCCTTATTGGTCTTATGCTGATGTCTTTAATAAAAAGGAGGCAGAGACATTACCCCCTCATAGACCATACGACTGTCCCATCGACCTGTTACCCGGTACTACTCCTCCCCGTGGGCGTATTTATCCTTTATCCGCTGCTGAGACCCGGTCGATGTCCGAATATATTGAGGAGAATCTGGCCAGGGGATTCATCCGGAAATCTACCTCCCCGGCGGGAGCAGGCTTCTTTTTCATCAAAAAGAAGGACGGCTCTCTCCGTCCCTGTATAGACTATAGAGGCCTAAACCAGATCACGGTGAAGAATAAGTACCCCCTTCCGCTCATTCCAGAATTATTTGATCGTCTGAGGGGGGCTAGAATCTTCACCAAACTAGACCTCCGTGGGGCGTACAACCTGGTTCGTATCCGTCAAGGGGATGAATGGAAGACGGCATTCAACACCCGGGACGGCCACTATGAATACCTGGTAATGCCCTTTGGTCTCTGTAACGCTCCTGCCGTCTTTCAAGAGTTGGTCAATGACATCTTCCGGGACCTTCTCTACTCCTGCGTAGTGGTGTACCTGGACGACATCTTGGTCTTCTCTCCGGATCTCCAGACTCACCGGAGGGACGTTCGTCAGGTCCTGCTCAGGCTCAGGCAGAATCACCTCTTCGCTAAATACGAGAAGTGCCTCTTTGAGCAGACCTCGCTTCCGTTTTTGGGCTACATTATTTCTCAGACCGGCCTACGAATGGATCCAGAGAAACTGTCTGCCATCGAGAAATGGCCCCGACCGGAGGGGTTGAAGGCCATTCAGCGGTTCCTGGGCTTCGCCAACTACTACCGCCTCTTCATACCACACTTCTCTTCCCGGACTGCCCCAATTTCCGCGCTCACCCGTAAGGGTACTAATCCCAAAGAGTGGCCGCCCGAAGCAGAAGAAGCCTTTCTTTCCTTAAAACAGGCCTTCTCTTCCGCCCCGGTGCTGCATCGCCCGGACGGCAACAAGCAGTTCTTCCTGGAAGTGGACGCCTCCTCCTCTGGAGCTGGAGCGGTACTTACTCAAAAATCTTCTTCCGGGAGGATGGTAACTTGCGGCTTCTTCTCTAAACTCTTCTCCTCCTCTGAGCGCAATTATTCCATAGGAGATCGAGAGTTATTGGCCATCAAACTGGCATTGGAGGAGTGGCGTTACCTGCTTGAGGGGGCTCTTCACCCGGTAATAATTTACACTGACCACAAGAACTTGGCTTACCTCCAGCATGCCCAGAGACTTAACCCGCGCCAAGCCCGGTGGTCCTTGTTTTTTGCTCGTTTTGATTTTGTCCTTCATTTTCGCCCGGCTGACAAAAACGTCAAGGCGGACGCCTTGTCTCGATCCTTTCTGGTATCTGATCTCGAGGAAGATCCGAAACACATCATCGATCCCGCCAGAGTAATGCAGGTGGCTCCCGTGAGTCTAAATCGTCTCCCTCCCGGAAAGACGTTCGTATCAGTACCTGATCGGGAGAAGATCCTTCACTGGGGTCACTCGTCTAAACTGGCTTGCCACGCTGGTCAGAAGAAGACCCTCCAGCTTATTTCCCGGCACTACTGGTGGCCTACCCTGCACAAGGATGTAATAGACTTTGTTTCTGCCTGTGTGTCCTGCGCCCGCAACAAGGTTCCGAGACATCTGCCAGCCGGTCGCCTCCTTCCGCTCCCAGTACCTGCTGCCCCCTGGCAGCATATTGCAATGGACTTCATAACTGACCTCCCACTCTCTGCCGGTTGTACGGTCATTTGGGTGGTCGCTGACCGCTTCTCCAAGATGGCTCATTTCGTTCCCCTGCCAGGCCTCCCGTCTGCACCCGAGCTAGCTAGAGACTTTATTCGTCACATCTTCCGTCTTCATGGCCTGCCCCTCCACATCGTGTCGGATCGTGGGGTACAGTTCACCTCACGCTTCTGGAGAGCCACTTGTAAACTACTAGACGTCACCCTGGACTTCTCTTCCGCTTACCACCCACAGTCCAATGGTCAAGTGGAGCGGATCAATCAGAACCTGACCAGTTACCTCCGGCACTTCGTTAATGCCCACCATTCTGACTGGGTGGATCTCCTACCATGGGCCGAGTTCTCTTACAATAATCACGAGAGCGAATCCTCCTCCAAATCCCCGTTTTTTGTAGTCTTTGGTCAGCATCCTCGGATTCCTTTTCCTGTCTCCACCTCGGTGGACAACCCGGCTGCGGAATCTCTCGTTAGCAAATTTTCCTCCATTTGGGAGAGTACCCGATCCGCACTCCTTCAGTCGTCCGAGCGGATGAAAAGACACGCTGACAAAAAACGCCTGGATCCTCCTCAATTTCGTCCAGGAGATAAGGTCTGGCTCTCATCTAAATATGTTCGACTCAAGATACCCTCTTACAAGTTAGGGCCTCGGTTCATCGGACCTCTGGAGGTCACCAGTCAGATCAACCCGGTGGCCTATAAATTGAAACTCACGGCCAACTTACGGATCCCTAACTCCTTCCATGTATCTCTCCTCAAACCTGTGGTACTTAACTCTTTCTCCAAGTCTACAGGTACGCCTCCTGCTCCGGTTTCTGCTGAGGACGAGTTTGAGGTAGAGAACATTCTTGCCACCAAAAGGGTAAGAGGAAAGACCTTTTTTCTGGTAGATTGGAAGGGGTTTGGTCCTGAGGAGAGAACGTGGGAGCCCCGGGAGAACATCCATGCCCCTCTCATCCTAGCTAAATTTCTGTCTGGCCTAAAAAAGGGGGGGCCTAAAGGGGGGGGTACTGTAGTGCCGGCGTCCCTGCCCTCTGCTAGGCAGGGACGCTGCTCCCCTCACCGCTCTGCCCCGTGCCCGGCGTCCCTCTCCCGCTCTGCTGTCAGCGCGCGCTCCTTCCCGGCGTCCTCCTCCCGCTCTGCTCTCAGCGCGCGCTCCTTCCCGGCCCCTGTGCTTAGGGCGCGCGCGCGCGCGCGCGCTCCCCTCCTCTTAAAGGGGCCGCGCGCGCCGTCCTAAGGAGTCCCCGGCCAATGGCCGGAGGACTTCATCATATATAAGGCACCTCCTCCAAAATGGAGGTGCCCGAGCAATGTTGTTTGCACCTGTGTCTCACCTGTGCTTCAGCCCTCAGGTCCCGTTGCCAGTTACCTGTCAGATTCCTGCCTGATTACTTGCTACCTGTCTGCTAGTCTGAGGTCCGACGGTCTGCCTTACTACTCCTGTCAGTCTGTCTAAGGACCAGCCTGCCCGCTCACCTGGGAGCGCACCTCAGCTACCTGCCTGCTTGCCTGAGGTCCGACGGTCTGCCTTACAACTCCGGTCAGTCTGTCTATGGACCAGCTTGCCCGCTCACCTGGGAGCGCTTCTCCGTTACCTGCCTGCTTGCCAGCCCGGAGGCTCCGCTGTCACGTGCTGTGACCACCAGCTACTCCAGACTCTTGCCCGCTCACCTGGGAGCGCTTCTCCGCTACCTGCCTGCTTGCCTGCCCGGAGGCTCCACTGTCACGTGCTGTGACCACCAGCTACTCCAGACTCTTGCCCGCTCACCTGGGAGCGCTTCTCCGTTACCTGCCTGCTTGCCTACCTGGAGGCTCCGCCGTCACGTGCTGTGACCACCTGCTATTCCAGAGACTCTCGATTGCTCACCTGGGAGCACACATTCTCCATCTGCCTTGCTAGCCTACCTGGAGGTTCAGCCATCACAGGTCGTACCTACCCTTTATCCAGAGACTGCCCCGATCACTTGCCGTGTCCTCCTGCCCGTACACCCAGAGACTGTCCTGGTCACCTCCTGTGACTACCTGCCTGGTCGCCACCCGCTCCCTTACAAGGACCGCCCCCTTGTATTGTAGCCCAGAGGTTCCGCCTCCCAGACCCGTTACAGTATGCAGTGTATGCAGTCATTTTTACATGTTTTCACACATTATTTTGGTTCATATTATATTTCTATACTCCCAATTTATTATTATTTTTTTATTATTCATATTTTTATTTATTTTATTTTTTTATATACTTTAAAAAAAATACATTTTCTTTCTTTTAAACACTGTTACTCATTCTTTCTTTTCTCCCTCTTTCCTTCTTTCTTTCTCTACGCTATATATTTGCATTGCCAGTCTGTACATGCCCTGTGCTCTGGCTTATCTCCTGTGCGGTGTGCGCTCGCTCTGGCCACTTGGTGCCGGATTTTTATGGTGACGCATCTTCCAGGCTTTTCCCTCCCTGCTATCCTCATGACGCATCTCATGGGGTCATGGATCGATGACATCAGACACCGAACTCCGGACTTCCGGATGGTCGACTTGACCAGTGTGAACACTGCTTCTGAGCAAGGATTGGTGAGTTCCACTGAAAAAAGACCTGGTCCCCTCCATTGCTCCTATCCTATTCCCTACTTGAAAGAAGCTATACGAGAAATGCGCGTAGGGGTCTCTCTACTGCTACTCAGGTTACCTGTCTAGCTATGCCTCATCCCTTTAAACTGCTTATGTATTGCTAGATTCTTCATGTATATTTAATCTGTTTATTTTAATTGCCTTGTTTCTCTATGTGTCTGCATTATTCACTGTGAAACATTGAAGTACAAAATATTTACCTTGATATAGCCACTTGGTTTTAATATCCATACTGCAAGGAGTTCTTTCACCAGACACTTTGTGGCAATATCTGCTACCATTTGTGATGGTATTTATTTTTATTTATTAATTTTTTATTTATTTTACTCACTTATATAGCGCCATTAATTCCACAGCGCTTCACAGACAATATTGGCACTGTCCCCATTGGGGCTCACAATCTACATTCCCTATCAGTATGTCTTTGGAGTGTGGGAGGAAACCGGAGAACCTGGAGGAAACCCACGCGAACATAGGGAGAACATACAAACTCCTTGCAGATATTGTCCGGTGGAAGTCAAACCCAGGACCCCAGCACTGCAATGCTAACCACTGAGCCACCGTGCTGTCCTGGTATCTAATCTTCTAAATTTGGCATGCACATGTCATCAGCCTTGTACTAAATGTTAGTGATATTATTTCCTACATAAGGATTTTTAATTTTAATTTTAACCCATTGGTACTATGTGATCGTGCCATAATGGGCCGACAGGAGTTGATAGGAGTCAGAATGTGCACACACCACTGAGTGTTCCATTAAAATTCTACATGTGGGGAGAGCTTAGCTCATGAGCCCTCTTCACACTTGAGGACCCCAGTATGGACATACAGTTATACCCATATGCACCAAAGAGTTAAAGGATTTGTTTTTTGCGCCCCAAGCTAATGTTTTTATTGATATCACTTTAGGGTAGATTCGATGTTTTCATTGCATCTTATTACAATTTTCTGTGTTATTACGGCAGCCGAAAAATGCAATTCTGCCGTTTTGATTTTTTCTTCTTGTTTTGCTGTTAGCCAATTGGATTAATTTATTTGATATTTTGATAGATCTAACTTTTAGGAACGCAGCGATACCAAAATATATGTATTTATTTATTTCTCAATTTTGAATGGGTAAAAGGGGGTGATTTGAACTTTTTAATATGTTCATAATTTCTTAAAACTTTTTTTTTTTACTTTTCACTTTATTTGTTAGTTCCTTCAGGAGCGTTGAACCTGCGACTGTCTGATCGCTTGTGCTATATGCAACAATACCACCATATTGCTTTATGTAGCAAAAACATGAACATCAGCCACAAGCTGACTGTAATGAGAGTACTGTCATGACAGGCACAAGGGTCTTCAGCAGACCCCTGGCCAACATGGAAACCCATAGGCCCCCACGATCACGTCACGGGTGAGTAATGGGCGCATAGAGTAGCGTGCCCCCTGCCGGCATGTTGTCAATGCCGCTGTCACAGATTGACAGCGGCATTTGACAGGTTAACAGCAGCTGGCAGAGCTCCTCTTCTCCCTCGGCTGTTAAAGGCAGGTGATGGCTGATTCAATCAGCCATCATCTTCTGGCAAACATGCGAGCTCGGCTTGTGAGCTGTGTAGGCTATCTTACTGCATAAAGGGAGATGATGAAGCCCCATACTAGATATAAAGGGCAGTGAAGGCCATCATAATGTACAGTGCCTACAAGTAGTATTCAACCCCCTGCAGATTTAGCTGGTTTGATAAGATGCAAATAAGTTAGAGCCTTCAAACTGCAAACGAGAGTAGGTTTTATGAACAGAACCATAAATCTTACAAACCAAAAAGTTATGCTGCTCAGTTGAATTTTATTAAATTTTAAACATAAAAGTGTGGGTCAATTATTATTCAACCCCTATGTTTAATATTTTGTGGAATAACCCTTGTTTGCAATTACAGCTAATAATCGTCTTTTATAAGACCTGATCAGGCCGGCACAGGTCTGTGGAGTTATCTTGGCCCACTCCTCCATGCAGATCTTCTCCAAGTTATCTAGGTTCTTTGGGTGTCTCATGTGGACTTTATTCTTGAGCTCCTTCCACAAGTTTTCAATTGGGTTAAGGTCAGGAGACTGACTAGGCCACTCCAACACCTTGACTTTTTCCCTCTTGAACAAGGCCTTGGTTTTCTTGGCTGTGTGCTTTGGGTCGTTGTCTTGTTGGAAGATGAACTTACGACCCATCTTAAGATCCTTGATGGAGGAGCGGAGGTTCTTGGCCAAAATCTCCAGGTAGGCCGTGCTATCCATCTTCCCATGGATGCGGACCAGATGGCCATACCCCTTGGCAGAGAAACAGCCCCACAGCATGATGCTGCCACCACCATGCTTGACTGTAGGGATGGTATTCTTGGGGTCGTATGCAGTGCCATCCAGTCTCCAAACGTCACGTGTGTGGTTGGCACCAAAGATCTCGATCTTGGTCTCATCAGACCATAGAACCTTGAACCAGTCTGTCTCAGAGTCCTCCAAGTGATCATGAGCAAACTGTAGACGAGCCTTGACATGACGCTTTGAAAGTAAAGGTACCTTACGGGCTCGTCTGGAACGGAGACCATTGCGGTGGAGTACGTTACTTATGGTATTGACTGAAACCAATGTCCCCACTGCCATGAGATCTTCCCGGAGCTCCTTCCTTGTTGTCCTTGGGTTAGCCTTGACTCTTCGGACAAGCCTGGCCTCGGCACGGGAGGACACTTTCAAAGGCTGTCCTGGCCGTGGAAGGCTAACAGTAGTTCCATAAGCCTTCCACTTACGGATGATGCTCCCAACAGTGGAGACAGGTAGGCCCAACTCCTTGGAAAGGGTTTTGTACCCCTTGCCAGCCTTGTGACCCTCCACAATCTTGTCTCTGATGGCCTTGGAATGCTCCTTTGTCTTTCCCATGTTGACCATGTCTGAGTGCTGTTCACAAGTTTGGGGAGGGTCTTAAATAGTCAGAAAAGGCTGGCAAAAGAGATCTTTAATCCACACATGTGAAGCTCATTATTCTTGGTGCCTGAACTACTTCTTAATACTTTAGGGGGACCAAACAGAATTCTTGTGGTTTGAGGGGTTGAATAATAAATGACACTCTGAATTAACTTTTAACGTTTTAAAAAAAAAAAAAAAAAAAAAGCAAAAACAAAATTTGCTGCAGTGCATTTCCCACTTCCAGGCTGATCTACAGTACAAATGTCACAATGCCAAGTTAATTCCGCATGTGTCAACCAGCTAAATCTGCAGGGGGTTGAATACTACTTGTAGGCACTGTATATAGGGGCTGTGGGGCTATCATACTGTATATAGGGGTTGTGGGAACATTATACTGCATACAAGGAGGAGATTACACAGTATATATCGAGCTTTGGCAAGCCTCATACTGTATATAGGGAGCTGTTGGCCAGCTTACTGTATAAAGGGAGCTTTGGGGTCATCATTCTATAAATACGGAGTTGTAGGGTTATTATTCAGTATATAGTGAGTTGTGGGAGCCATTATACTGTGTACAGAGAGCTATATATAGACAGCTGTGTGGAAATTATACTTTGTGGAGGCCATCATTATTTATATTGTGGGCAGTGGGGCCATATAACGTATATAAGGATCGTGGGACCATCATACTGTGTATATGGAGTTGTGGGGACCCCATAAAAAGCTGTGGAGCCATCATACTTTATATAGGAGCTATTGAGGCCATCACACTGAATATAGGAAGCTGTGGAGACATAATACTGTATATAGGGAGCTGTGGGGGACATCATATTATAAGCACAGTGATGTGGGAGATACTGTACTATATATAGGAAGCTGTGTTGGACATCACACTATATATAGAGAGCTGTGTGGGTACCATACTGTATATAGGGTCTGTGGGTTCATCATACTGTATATAGGGAGATTTGTGGGCCACATACTGTATATAGGAAGCTTGGTGAATCATATTATATATAGGGAGTTGTGGAGGCCCCCTGTATAAAGAGAGCTTTGCGCAGTCATACTGTATATAGGGAG
This sequence comes from Phyllobates terribilis, assembly GCF_046119375.1. Lineage (NCBI taxonomy): Eukaryota > Metazoa > Chordata > Amphibia > Anura > Dendrobatidae > Phyllobates > Phyllobates terribilis. The sequence continues at coordinate 69,329,398 of NW_027362770.1, read as the reverse complement.
CTGTAGGGGCAATCATACTGTATATAGGTAGCTATATAGGTCCCATACTGGATATATGGAGATGTATATAGCGGTTGTAAGTTCACTATATGTAGTAAGGAAATGATATTGTATATAGGGAACTGTGGGGGACATCACACTACATATAAGGAGATGTGGTCGACATCATACTTCATATAGTGAGCTGTGGAGGCTCAATATTTGATATAGGAAGCTGTACAGGCCATCATACTGTATATAGGATATAGTATACTGGCACACATATAGTTCTCCATACAGTATACTGGCCCCACATAGTCCTCCATACAGTATACTGGCCCCCATATAGTCTTCCATGCAGTATAATGGCCCCACATAATCCTTCATACAGTATACTGGCCCCACATAGTCCTCCATACAGTGTACTGGCCCCCATATAGTCCTCCATACAGAATAATGGCCCCACAAAATCCTCCATACAGAATACTGGCCCCCATATAGTCCGCCATAGAGAATACTGGCCCCATATAGTCCTCCATACAAAATACTGGCCCCCATATAGTCCTCCTGTGGTGAGGCCAGGGACTGGAAATTCATATTCCCAGTTATGAAGGTCTCAGCAGGAATGATAGTCTGTCTGACTTCAAAGGACCCCAGGGGAAATAGTGTATTCCCAACAGTCAGGATATGACTTAATTACCATTACGTTACTATGCCGGCTCCAAAAGGCAATTACCAAAAGGATGCTATTGCCCAGGAGGGAATTGAATACAGGTCAGCTAGGATATATACCTTTGTAGTGCAAACGCCTATTCCTGACAAGAGTATGGGGGATCTAATTGAATCACGGCAATGAGGAATAGCTAATTGAATTACCTCTGAAGTCAGGGGAAGCTCCTGTGTTAGATCAATTACCATGCGCACCTTACAATGAGAATATTGCTGGGAAATGGATTATAAAATGTCTGATAGAAGGGAAGAGGAGATTACATGTAAATCACCTATTTTCTGCCCTGCCCAAGTTACGTATAAATGTGTCCCTCTGTGAGAGAGGAGGAGTCTTCTGTTGAGGGTCACCTGTCGCTACAGATGTGCAGAAAGACACAAGGAACCGCCCTGGACCCATGACAGCACCCTTCCTGCCGTGTCCAGAGACCTTTGATGAAAGTGTGGTATATTAACTTTTATTCCTTTTAATTTTACTGTATCGTATTACTGCTTCCTTACTGTATTTGTCTGACTACTGTATATATATATCTTGTAACCGATTGTATATATTGTACCTAGCATCGCTCTTTTGAGTAAATAAATATATAAAATTTATAAGCTCGCTTCACATTATCCTAAACCCAGAACTCACGGAAGTTGTGAGGAAGGATCAGGGGCACGTGGCGCCGATCGGTTTGTGAGAATTGGTGGCAGCGGCGGGATTTGGATATCTGTGAACTGAGCTCAGTGCTAGTTAGTAGATCAGACATAGTATACAGTGAAAGAGTGTGTACGATACTGTACCCTTCCCCCTCTAAGTTTTCTGTCCTATCTTTTATTTGGCTACGGTCTCTGGTGGATGGCATACTGCCTCAGAAGCAAAGGTTCCCAGATGAGTGCTACCAGAGGGGACGCTGAGCAGATGGAAGGTGGCAGCGTTGTGCCAGTCACTGACCAGACTGAGGTGTCAGAGGGGGGTGGAAGTGCCCCCGACACCCACGAAAATCCTGGACATTCTGTTATGCAATCCACAGCTCCAGCTGGAGGGGCCAGTAACCCGGCCCTGGACGCTCTTATGCAGGCCTACCTCCAGGCTCTGAGAGATGGACAGCAGGAGCAGAGCCAGGCCGTGCTCCACATGTGGCAAGCTGAGCGAGATGCCCAGGAAAGAAAGTGGCAAGCTGAGCGAGATGCCCAGGAAAGAAAGGAGGAGAGGCAGTACCAGCTACAGTTAGCCCAGCTGCGGAGCCGGCAGGACCCACCGGCTCAAACAGCACAGACTCCAGCAGCCCCAAAAACTAAGCTGCGCTCAGAGGATCTGCCTGTCCTGGAATCGGACGGAGACCTGGACCTTTTCCTGAAAGGTTTTGAACAGGTGTGTCTCCAGTACCAGGTACCGAAGGCAGACTGGGCACGCACCCTGTCCACCAGGCTAAGAGAGAGAGCCCTGGACGCTTTCTCGTCTCTCCCTGCAGCCCAGCACCAGGACTATGACCTCATTAAAGCTGCGCTGATCCTGAGGTACCGTCTCACACCTGAGGTGTACAGAGTGAAATTCCGCAGCCTGAGGAAACGACCGACCGAGAGCCACCTAGAGACTCTGCTCCAGATGAGTGTCCAGCTTCACAGATGGGCAGAGGGAGAGATAGACAATCCCGACGAAGCAACCTTGGATCTGTTCCTCAAGGAGCAATTCTTAAATATTTGCTCGGAGGAAGTGCAACAATATGTCTTGGACCGGAAACCCCAAGATGCCAGAACTGCTGCGGAGCTAGCGGATGAGTACGTCGCCAACCGGACGTCACGGAGACCCGTCAGCACCGGCTGGAGGGGGGGTAAGACCAATCCTGTTGCAGGTAACCCTGCAGTTTCCCCTGAGACGACACCACGCCCGAAAACCTATGGGCCCCATTGTTCCCCCTTCCAAGCCCCAGGGAGGACCCCCTCGATGTCACGCCTGCAATCAGCCGGGACATTACAGGGCGAACTGCCCTAGCCGGAGGAGGAACCCCCCTACTTCCCAAACCCCAGCAGCGGGTCCAACAGTTTATGTGGTGGGGAGGGGTGGGGCCAGGCCCAATGACAATCTCCAGCAAGTGACTGTGGGGAATAAAGTGGTTATGGGACTAAGGGACACGGGGGCCGATGTGACCCTAGTACAGCCTGAACTGGTACCCCCGGAGAGTATCATCCCTGGAAAGACGCTGACCGTCAGTGGGGTTGGTACGGAGAAGATAACTCTACCCATGGCTTTTGTGCATCTGGATTGGTGTGTGGACAAGGGGCTGGTAGAGGTCGGGGTTACATCTCGTCTCCCTGCTAATGTCTTGTTGGGGACAGACTTGGGGCCTCTCACCTCTCAGTATGGGAAGAGAGCAACCCCACTGCCCTGTGGTAATGTATCTTTAAGTGATATTATACTTTGTGGTACCATACATGCTGATCCTTGTAGTGATGTGCCAGCTGACAGGAGTGCAGCTGGGGGGGATTTAGCCCCCTTTCCTGCTCTCTCAGCTGACATGTCCAGCTCTGAACTTTTCAGTGAGAATGCTAATGTAATTCATTGTCGTGCTAATGAACTCTCTGGCTTGGCTGAGGAGCTGGTGGGGGCCTTGCCTGCCCCTCCCAACTGTCAGCTTGCACATGATCCCTCCAGCAGCTCAAAACCTAGTGAACCTGTCAAGTGTGTATCACATGTTGGGGCAACCCACAGTGACCCCACAACCCATCCAGGTGAGGGAAGGGGACCGGGACTCCCTGAGGAGACCCCAGGCATTGCAGTGGTCACCCGCAGCAGGAGGGCTCAGGGGGCAGAGGCTGCTTTGCACTCTGACTCCTCCACCCCATCACCTGGGTCTGGGACTGGGCACACTGGTGTTAACCTCCCAGCGCCGTTCCCTGAGGGTTCCGGCGAGAGTGCGGCCTTCAGGTCCCTGTTAGCGGGCTCCAGCCAGAAGTTCCAGGCGGCTGTCCAAGCCGACAGCAGCCTGGAAGCCTTGAAGGAACGCGCAGGTAAGCCCCCCTTGGAGACAGACAAGGACCGCTTGTTCTGGGACCAAGGGAGGCTGTATAGGGAAACACTGCCCACAGATGGACAAGAAGGTTGGCGCAGCGAGAGGCACCTAGTGGTACCTCAGCCGTACCGGGCTGAGTTGTTACGGCTCGCGCATGAGATTCCGTTGGCTGGTCACCTAGAGGTCGCGAAGACCAAGGCTCGGCTAGCCCACTTGTTTTATTGGCCTAAGATGGGGACAGCAGTAGCTGCCTACTGCCATTCGTGTGTCACCTGTCAGAGGATGGGGAAGGCGGGGCCAGGCCCTAAAGCCCCATTGATACCTCTGCCCATAATAGGTGAGCCTTTCCAGCGAATTGCTGTGGACCTCATTGGGCTGCTGCCCATTCCCAGCAGCTCCGGGAAACGCTACATACTAACGGTAGTTGACTACGCTACTAGGTACCCAGAAGCTGTCACGCTGTCCTCCATCAGGGCAGACGTAGTGGCCAAAGCCCTGCTAGAAATCTTCACCCGTGTTGGTTTCCCCCAGGAGATGCTCACGGACCAAGGGACCCAGTTCATGTCTGACTTGATGCAGAGCCTGTGTAAGCAAACAGGGGTGCAACATCTGGTGTCCAGCCCGTATCACCCACAGACTAATGGCCTGTGTGAATGGTTCAATGGCACGTTGAAACAGATGATCCGAATGTTGGTCGAGTCCCAGGGACGTGACTGGGAGCGACACCTCCCACATCTGTTGTTTGCTTACCGTGAAGTGCCTCAAGCCTCGACGGGGTTCTCCCCCTTCGAGCTCCTGTATGGAAGACGGGTAAGGGGACCCCTCGCTCTCGTGAGGGAATCCTGGGAGGAAGAAGCAGCCACCCCGGGCGTTTCAGTTGTGGAATTTGTCTTGCAATTCCGTGACAGAATGCAGGCTCTGACGCAGCTGGTGCATAACAACATGGTCCAGGCCCAGGCAGAGCAGAAGCGCTGGTATGACCAGAATGCTCGGGAGAGGACATACCAGGAAGGGCAGAAAGTATGGGTCCTAGTCCCTGTGCCCCAGGACAAGCTTCAGGCAAGATGGGAGGGCCCTTATGACGTGCATCAGCAGCTCAGCAAGGTCAATTACCTGGTCACAATTGACCCGGTCCGGAACAGGCAGAAGGTCTTCCATGTCAACATGATGAAAGCGCATCATGACAGGGAAGCCTGTGCCTTTCCGGTGTGCAGTCTGCCGGAGGAAGGGGAGGAGGAGGACCTCATGGATCTGCTCGCACATGCCCGTGCGGGAGGGTCCATGGAGGATGCCCCCATGAACATCCTTCTGTCTGAGGACCAACGGTCCCAGCTGAAGGAGGTCATGCGCCCTTTCCCTGGCCTCCTCTCGGGAAAGCCCGGGCGGACAAAGCTGGCAGTCCACCGAGTGGACACGGGGAATCACGCCCCTATCCAGCGAACGGCATATCGCGTCTCCTTGGAGGTACAGGAGCACATGCGGAAGGAGATTGCCGAGAGGCTGGAGCTGGGGGTGATCCACCCGTCCACCAGCGCATGGGCCTCACCTGTAGTCCTCGTACCCAAAAAGGACCAGACGACCCGGTTCTGTGTGGATTACAGGGGGCTCAATGCCATTACCGCCGATGACGCGTTCCCCATTGCCGCGCATCGACGACCTGCTTGACCGGTTGGGCAAGGCTCAGTACTTGACCATCATGGACTTGAGCCGAGGATACTGGCAGATTCCCCTGTCCCCAGAGGCACAGGAGAAATCAGCCTTTATCACTCCTTTTGGACTGTATGAGCCCACCGTCATGCCATTTGGCATGAAGAATGCCCCCGCCACTTTCCAGCAGATGGTCAACACCTTGCTGTCAGGGTGCTAAGGGTTCGCAGCTGCGTACCTGGATGACATTGCCATCTTCAGCCCCACTTGGGAGGAACACCTTCGGCACCTGTCAGAGGTGCTTGGGCGGATCCACCGGACAGGCTTGACCATCAAGCCGGGAAAGTGTCAGATGGGCATGACCGAGGTCCAATACCTGGGACACCGGGTAGGTGGGGGGAAACTGAGACCAGAACCCGGGAAGGTGGATGCAATCACGACCTGGCCCACCCCAAGGACCAAGAAACAGGTGATGTCTTTCTTGGGAACGGCCGGGTACTATAGGAAGTTCGTACAGGACTATAGTGCCCTGGCCAAGCCCCTGACAGACCTCACCAAGAAGAAGCTGCCGCAAGCTGTCAACTGGACAGCGGACTGCGAGCGCTCCTTCCAGGCCATGAAAGCTGCCCTGGCGGCAGCCCCTGTACTCCAGGCGTATGACGACTCCCGGCCGCTTGTAGTACAGACTGACGCCAGCACCTACGGACTCGGTGCGGTGCTGAGCCAACCTGACTCAGCAGGTCAAGAGCACCCTGTTCAATACCTCAGTCAGAAACCTCTGATGAGGGAAGTGGCCTACTCTACGGTGGAGAAGGAATGCCTGGCGATCGTGTGGGCTCTGCAGCATCTGCAGCCATACGTGTACGGGCGTCATTTCACCGTGGTGACGGACCACAACCTGGTCACTTGGCTATCTCGAGTAGCCGGTGAGAACGGAAGGTTGTTGCGTTGGAGCCTAGCTCTCCAACACTACAACTTTGATGTTCGGTATAAGTCCGGCCGGGCCCACGGTAACGCAGATGGGTTATCCAGGCAAGGGGAGGCAGCTGAAGTGCTTGCGGATGATGACCGACGAGGTCTTCCTCCGAACGCACTCTAAAAGGGGGAGGTGTGGTGAGGCCAGGGACTGGAAATTCATATTCCCAGTTATGAAGGTCTCAGCAGGAATGATAGTCTGTCTGACTTCAAAGGACCCAGGGGAAATGGTGTATTCCCCACAGTCAGGATATGACTTAATTACCATTACGTTACTATGCCGGCTCCAAAAGGCAATTGCCAAAAGGATGCTATTGCCCAGGAGAGAATTGAATACAGGTCAGCTAGGATATATACCTTTGTAGTGCAAACGTCTATTCCTGACAAGAGTATGGGGGAGCTAATTGAATCATGGCAATGAGGAATAGCTAATTGAATTACCTCTGAAGTCAGGGGAAGCTCCTCTGTTAGATCAATTACCATGCGCACCTTACAATGAGAATATTGCTGGGAAATGGATTATGAAATGTCTGATAGAAGGGAAGAGGAGATTACATGTAAATCGCCTATTTTCTGCCCTGCCCAAGTTACGTATAAATGTGTCCCTCTGTGAGAGAGGGGGAGTCTTCTGTTGAGGGTCACCTGTCGCTACAGATGGGCAGAAAGACACAAGGAACCGCCCTGGACCCATGACAGCACCCTTCCTGCCGTGTCCAGAGACCTTTGTTGAAAGTGTGGTATATTAACTTTTATTCCTTTTAATTTTACTGTATCGTATTACTGCTTCCTTACTGTATTTGTCTGACTACTGTATATATATATCTTGTAACTGCTTATATATTGTACCTAGCATCGCTCTTTTGAGTAAATAAATATATAAAATTTATAAGCTCGCTTCACATTATCCTAAACCCGGAACGCACGGAAGTTGTGAGGAAGGATCAGGGGCACGTGGCTCCTATCGGTTTGTGACACCTCCATATAGAATACTGGCCCCCATATAGTCTTCCATACAGTGTACTGGCCCCATATAGTCCTCCAAACAGTGTACTGGCCACCATACAGTCCTACATACAGAATACTGGCCCCCATAAAGTCCTCCATACAAAATACTGGCCCTCATATAGTCCTCCATACAGAATACTGGCCCCCATATTCTCCTCCATACAGTATACTGGCCCCCATATAGTCCTCCATACAGTGTACTGGCCCCCATATAGTCCTCCATACAGTGTACTGGTCCCATATAGTCCTCCATACAGTGTACTGGCCCCCATATAGTCCTCCATACAGTATACTGGCCCCCATATAGTCCTCCTGACAGTATACTGGCCCCCATATAGTACTCCATACAGTATATTGCCCCCCATATAGTCCTCCATACAGTGTACTGGCCCCCATATAGTCCTCCATACAGTTTACTGGCCCCCATATAGTCCTCCAAACAGTGTACTGGCCCCCATATAGTCCTCCATATAGTGTACTGGCCCCCATATAGTCCTCCAAACAGTATACTGGCCCCCATATTGTCCTGCACACAGTGTATGAGCCCCCATATAGTCCTGTACTCAGTGTATGAGCAACCATATAGTCCTCCATAGAGAATATTGGCCCCCATATAGTCCTCCATACAGAATACTGGCCCCTATATAGTTCTCCATACAGAATACTGGCCCCCATATAGTCCTCCATACAGAATACTGGCCCCTATATTGTCCTCCATACAGAATACTGGCCCCCATATAGTCCTCCATACAGTATACTGGCCCCCATATAGTCCTCCATACAGTGTACTGGCCCCCATATAGTCCTCCATACAGTGTACTGGTCCCATATAGTCCTCCATACAGTGTACGGGCCCCCATATAGTCCTGTACACAGTGTATGAGCCCCCATGTAGTCCTCAATAGAGAATACTGGCCCCCATATAGTCCTCCACACAGTGTATGGGCCCCCATATAATCCTCCATACAGTGTGCTGGTCCCCATATAGTCCTCCAAACAGTGTACTGGCCCCCATATAGTCCTCCATACAGTGTACTGGCCCCCATATAGTCCTCCATACAGTGTACTGACCCCCAAATAGTTCTCCATACAGTATACTGGCCCCCACATTGTCCTCCATACAGTATACTGGCAGTATACTGGCCCCCACATAGTCCTCCATACAGTGTTCTGGCCCCCAAATAGTCCTCCATACAGTTTACTGGCCCCCATATAGTCCTCCATACAGTGTACTGGCCCCCAAATAGTCCTCCATACAGTTTACTGGCCCCCATATAGTCCTCCATACAGTATACTGGCCCCCATATAGTCCTCCATACAATGTACGGGCCACCATATAGTCCTCTATATAGTGTACTGGCCCCCAAATAGTCCTCCATACAGTATACTGGCCCCCATATAGTCCTCCATACAGTATACTGGCAGTATACCGGCCCCCACATAGGCCTCCATACAGTGTACTAGCCCCCAAATAGTCCTCCATACAGTATACTGGCCCCTATTTAGTCCTCCATAGAGAATACTGGCCCCCATATAGTCCTCCATACAGTGTACGTGCCCCCATATAGTGTATGGGCCCCATCTACTGCCCCATGCCTCCATACAAAAAAAAAAATCAGTCTCCTCAGCGTCAACGTCTTCCCGCTCTGCACTGTAACTGCTCAGCCGAGGGCGCGGTGGAAAGACGTCATCGCGCCCTCTGACCCGAGACGTCACAGCAGAGGAAGCGGAAGACACCAGAGCTGCGGAGGCATGGGGAGAGGTAAGTATTGTGCCGGTTCAGGCGACTGCTATGGGGGCCCCCCCGGCTCACGGGGCACATAGCAGTCGCGTGGTCTTCTGCCATTGGTACGCCACTGCCCATCGGCCACCCTGCAACGTGCTCGCGGGGCTCTAATGATTTGCATTAACAGCAGGGAGTCTATTGAAGACCCCCATATCTGCCATCACAGAGCTTTGCTGAAACTCAACTGTGTCTGGGTTTCAAAGAAGATTTTTGCTCTGTACAGCAGTACTGAGGTATTACAGTATATAGCACAAGCGATCAGACAAATGCAGGTTCAGGTCACCTAAGGGCGCTAATAAATAGAGTAAAAAGCAAAAAAAAAAAACAAAGTTTAAAAAACATTAAAAAAAATAAAGTCGTCCCCCATTTCTCCATTAAAAATATAGATATTACAAAATGGAAAAAACATACAAATATGCGATAACACTGCGCCCATAAGAGTCCAATCTATCAATGTATAAATTTAAAGCACCTCTCCAGCATTTCTTTTTAGTGCAGTGCTGGAGTGGTGCCAGTAATCTACATTCCCTGCCCCTATTCTTACTTACCAGCTGCTCTTTTCATCTGCTCTCAGCGCCACTCCAGTCGGTCTCCAGTAGTTTGTGACCTGTTGGATTGCTCCAGTGTTTGCTGGGTGATCTGGAGGTCACAACTCAGTGTAAGTCTATGAGGAGCAGAACGAGGCCAGAACGAGACGCTCATAGGCTTACATTCAGCGCTTGTGACTGTTACCTCTGACTTCCGGTCAGTCAGAAGTTGCTGTCACAAGATAGTGGACAGAAGCGGCACAGGGAAGAGCTGAAGACAGCGGCTGGCAAGTATAAGAACAGGGGCAGGGAACTTACATTAGCAGCACACCTAAAAAATGCCGGAGTGGAGTTTTAATTAACCTGAAATACAGTAAGGAGTGATCAAAATGTCATATCTACAAGTATTCCAAAATGGTATGAAAATAAATGTAGTCTTGCCCCATAAAAAATATGGAATTACACAGCTCCATTGACAGATAAAAATGATAAGGGTCTCTGAAAATGGTGACAGAATGCCAAAAAAAAATGATATGAACATATTTTACAAATTTCCAAATTCTCTTTTCACAGCAAAAATATTTAAAAAACTGCACAAGTTTGGTATCGCCGTGGGTGCCATCATACTATAATAAGCTATGGGGGTCATCTTGCTATATATAAGGGGCAGTGGGGCCATCATACTGTATATAAGAGCTGTAGGGGGCATAATATAGTGTACAAGGTGGTGTGGGGGCCATCATACAGTATATATTGGGCTCTGGGGAACATCATACAGTACTGTATATGTGGGGCTGCGAGGGCCATTATACAGGATATAGGGAGTTGTAGGGTCATCATACCAATTATAGGGAGCTGTGGGTGCAATCATACCGGATATAGGGAGCTGTGGGGATCATCATACGGTGTGTATGGAGATGTGGGGACCATCATATAGAGCGTACGGAGCTGTGGGGATCATCATACGGTGTGTAGGGAGCTGTGGAGACCATCATATAGCATGTAGGGGGCAGTGGGGACCATCATACAGTGCATAGGGAGCTGTGGGTGCAATCATACCGGATATAGGGAGCTGTGGGGATCATCATACGGTGTGTAGGGAGCTTTGGGGACCATCATATAGAGCATAGGGAGCTGTGGGGATCATCATACGGTTTGTAGGGAGCTGTGGAGACCATCATATAGAGTGTAGGGAGCTGTGGGGACCGTCATACAGTGTATAGGGAGCTGTGCGGACCATCATACAGTGCATAGGGAGCTGTGGGGACCATCATACAGTGTATAGGGAGCTGTGGGGACCATCATACAGTATATACTAGGCTTCAGGGGCCATCATACAGTACTGTATGTATGGGGCTGCGAGGGCCATTATACAGGATATAGGGAGGTGTAGGGCCATCATACCAGTTATACGGAGCCGTGGAAGCAATCATATCGGATATAGGGAGCTGTGGGACCATCATATAGTGCATAGGAAGCTGTGGGGACCATCATACAGTGTATAGGGAGCTGAGGGGCATTGTTACTTAAAGGGAATACTCAAGGGTATTTGTTGCTTGGAGAAGATACTTTGGATATTATAACTTTCAAAAGAGCATATCTGGCATAAATACTTGCTAGGTAGCACAGTGGGGGCTTTACTACAGGGTGGGCCATTTATATGGATACACCTAAATAAAATGGGAATGGTTGGTGATATCAACTTCCTGTTTGTGGCACATTAGTATATGGAAGGGGGAAAACTTTTCCAGATGGGTGGTGACTTTGGCGGCCATTTTGAAGTCGGCCATTTTGGATCCAACTTTATTTTCAATGGGAAGAGGGTCACGTGACACATCAAACTTATTGAGAATTTCATAAGAAAAACAATGGTGTGATTGGTTTTAACATAACTTTATTCTTTCATGAGTTATTTACAACTTTCTCTTTGTTTACAGCCATTGACATGTCGCAGAGGTTAACACGTGAGGAGCGGATAGAAATTGTGTTGATGTCTGGTGAACGCAGTACCCGGGTCATTGCAGCAGATTTCAATGCAAGATACCCTACGAGACCACCCATCTCCGATGCTACAGTTAGCAAACTGCTTGCCAAATTTCATGAAACAGGTTCAGTGTTGGATTTGCCAAAATGTGGACGTAAGAAAACTGTCACTAATGAAGAAACATCAGTGGCTGTCCTAGCTTCATTCAGCAAAAGCCCACAGCGTAGTACTCATGGCATGTCGCTGGAGAGTGGCATCAGTCGAACATTCCTTCGGTGGATATTAGCTACGCACAAATGGCACCCTTACAAAATCCAGCTGCTGCAGCATCTCAACGAGGATGACCCAGATCAGCGCACTGAATTTGCAGAATGGGCAAAACAGAAATTGTAACAGGACCCTCAGTTTACACAGAACATTATGTTCAGTGATGAGGCAAACTTTTTTTGTGAATGGTGAAGTTAACAAACAAAACCACCGCTATTGGTCTGACACTAACCCACAGTGGATAGATCTCTCCAAGACTGTTGGAACACAAAAATTGATGGTATTGTGTGGAATATGGGGTACAAAGATAGTGGGGCCATTCTTCATCAATGGAATCCTCAATGCCACTGGATATCTGAAATTGCTACATGATAATGTGTTGCCCTCTTTATGCACTGAAGATGGCACGTTCCCTGAGTTTTTCCAACAAGATGGTGCACCACCACATTATGGGTGTCAGGTCCGAGCATACCTACATGAACAGTTTCCTGGAACGTGGATTGGTCATCGTGGGCCAGTTGAATGGCCACCAAGGTCTCCTGATCTGACCCCCTTAGACTTTTATCTTTGGGGTCATCTGAAGGCAATTGTCTATGCTGTGAATATACGAGATGTGCAGCATCTGAAACAACGGATACTGGAAGCCTGTGCTAGCATTTCTTCTGCGGTGTTGCTATCAGTGTGTCAAGAGTGGGAGAAGAGGGTTGCATTGACAATCCAACACAATGGGCAGCACTTTGAACACATTTTATAAGTGGTCATAAACTTGTAAATAACTCATGAAAGAATAAAGTTATGTTAAAACCAAGCACACCATTGTTTTTCTTATGAAATTCTCAATAAGTTGGATGTGTCACATGACCATCTTCCCATTGAAAAAAATAAAGTTGGATCCAAAATGGCCGACTTCAAAATGGCCACCATGGTCACCACCCATCAGGAAAAGTTTTCCCCCTTCCATATACTAATGTGCCACAAACAGGAAGTTGATATCATCAACCATTCCCATTTTATTTAGGTGTATCCATATAAATGGCCCACCCTGTACTTTCTATGGGACGCTATTATTTTTATAGGTCCCCTCTATCTGGCACATTGTCTTTCTAGCATTCATTTTTGGAGGGGTAATCATAGTAATAACATAATATTTAAAGTATTGGGGTTACTGTTCCACACTGGAATACCAGGCAGGATGAGGAGTTTGTGTAGGTTGGGAATAGTTGGGATGGTACTGGAAATGTGAGACACAAGATGTGCCTTTGTTTTAATCTCTGCTGCCGAGTCCTGACTGGAAGAAATTGTTATGGTGGTCTGGACCACATGAAAAAGAAGAGAAAAGTCAACGACTTCATCAGAAAGAAAGTCATTATACTGTATATATGTATATAATTGTACTGTAATCTCTGTAATATGGTTGGCAGGACTCTTATCTACCACAATATTGTCACTGTATGGTGGTAATATTGTGGCACCCCAGGGGTCTGGTTTCCACAGTAACAAGCAATGTTATGTCTGAGAGCAGGTGGGAGGTCTCTTGGTCAGGAATCCTATGCATGCCACACCTCCTGCCCAGTCCTGGGAGGGGAAGGACTTCCCCTATATAAACCTGGGGCTGAGGCAGGGTTAGAGAGTTGAGAGGGAGAGTTCAGCCAGGAGGGCTGACAGGGAGCTGTGGCTCCGGCTGGGCCCAGCTCCTGGGCCATGCCAGAAGTAGAGAAGAGAAGCAGCATAGGAAGAAACAACAGGAGCTCTGTGGGAGCAGTGTTACAAGGAGTCAGGGGCTGGCAGCTGCAGAGCTCGCCCTGACTGAGAAGATTTCTTACCGGACCCGGAGTCCGAGGCTGCGGGGACTAACTCCTACCCAGCAGCAGAATCCGTCAGGCAGGGGATTTCAGGTCCTCTGGCCCAGAAACCCGAAGGCACGGTCACACGCGTGGGACCAGCACCGCCATCGTGGAGCGGAAGCTACTAGAAGGCCCCGAGTCACCGGCCATACGGGTGAGCACCACACGGTACACTCAGGGACGTGGGCTACTTATACTCGCTTCTAGCAGGGTAGCCAGAAGAGTATCGTTAGTTTGGGAGGCCTACAACTCCGCCTGGCCAGGGGAGATCCCATCTGCTCAAGGACTGACCAGGCCCCAACCGCTAGCCAGTACTCCGGGAGGGTCTATCTTTGTCACCAGTAAAGACCCTGAACTACACCGCATCGTCTCTGAGTGGTTCCTGCTACCCCCATCATCCACGTCGGCTGCCCTGAGGCCATACCCCTCCCGTTGGGGGTTATACCATCCACGCTGCACCATCCTTCCACCGGCCTCAGCGGTCTGCCCTGCAGCGGCAGCTCCATAGCTGCATTCAACGGGTGGCGTAGTCGTCCATCATCTACCGCTGATACAGCGCCACTTAGTCTGACTCCCTGGGCACGGACCGGATCACCGCCACGAGACTACAACCCTCAACAGATCCGGCTCCGGGTAAGCTCCCGCGTGCGCAATGCAGCGCGACACAGGCCCAGGGGCGCGTCAACTTTTGGCGTAGTCGGCAGGATCTCGTGCCCGCAACCACCGGGTACTGCGTGCCTGAAAAAGACTGTTCAAACTTACCAGTGGTGAAGATTCCCGCCATCCGGCGCCATCTTCTGTCTTCTTCCCGCCATCCGCGAAGTTTTCCCGCCATCCGGCGCCATCTTCTGCCTTCTTCCCGCCATCCGTGGAGTTTTCCCGCCGTTGGACGCCATCTTGAAGACGCCGCGCGGGAAGAAGAGGGGTGTGGACTCCGAAAGCGCGCGAGAACTGAAGCCCCGCCTCACGTCCGGACGTTGCGTAAGGTCCTGGAAGGAGCCCAGCAGACGCCGACGTCACAGGAGCGCGACGGAAGGTCCTCAACCCTGACGATCCACTGCGGAGCCGCGGCCTACGGAAGAGGATCATCGCAAGGTAGGCCACGGTCCACTAGGGGGGAGAAGGATGTCGGATACGGAGGAGAGCTTCACCGCTTCAACCCCCGCCAGCGCCACCGCTGTTGCGGTCATGCCTTTCACCATGCCCTATATCCCGGGGGCAGCCTGGCTACCCCAGTACTCAGGGGAGTCACATACCCTGCATGACTTTAGAGAAAAGCTGGATAGCCTCTTCCAGGTGTACCCCCTCACAGAGGAGCAAAAAGTGAGCATCCTGGTGGCCCAATTAACCGGGGCAGCCCAAAGGGAGGTAAAGTCCTGGCCACCTGGGAGGAGGACTGCCGCAGAGATACTAACCCAGCTAACCGAGGAGGAGCTGCAGTACTACCAATACGAGGAAAGCCAAGAGGACCCGGACGGGTCTGAGGACTACCCTCAGGAGGGAGCACAAAGAGGACATAGCTACTGAAGGGAAGTAGCGTGAATAAAGAGCTGTAAATAGTTACCCGTAAGGGTACAAGGACTGCTGCTAATCAAAATATGGTCCCCGTTGGGATTAGTGAATTGTTCCCCATGTGCCCCTATCTTAAACCAGGCTGAGGACTGTGAGCAGCCATTCCTTATCCCCACTGACCGAGGACTGAGAGCGGTCGTTCTTTCCCTCTACCTGGCCGAGGACTGAGAGCGGCCATATCCTGTAAATAATTATGTGTTTCTAGTAATTTATGGGAGTCTTTGGTGGATTTACCGGGAATCCTTTGTACATGGTTGGAGTGTAACCCAGGAATGGACTAAAGACTGTTAAGGACTCGGGGCAGGACAGACCCCTACCTGGTTACGTCTCCCTGTTTTGGTGAAATGGACACCTTACTTTTCTTCAAAGACTGCACCCGGTTGCGGACACGCCGTAACCATCTTTATGTGTTTTTCTTATTGTATTATTATTGTTATACCTTGTTATGTTTTTCTAAAAATATGTTTAGTCCCGGAGTACTAAATTTCACTAGGGGGGAATGTGGCACCCCAGGGGTCTGGTTTCCACAGTAACAAGCAATGTTATGTCTGAGAGCAGGTGGGAGGTCTCTTGGTCAGGAATCCTATGCATGCCACACCTCCTGCCCAGTCCTGGGAGGGGAAGGACTTCCCCTATATAAACCTGGGGCTGAGGCAGGGTTAGAGAGTTGAGAGGGAGAGTTCAGCCAGAAGGGCTGACAGGGAGCTGTGGCTCCGGCTGGGCCCAGCTCCTGGGCCATGCCAGAAGTAGAGAAGAGAAGCAGCATAGGAAGAAACAACAGGAGCTCTGTGGGAGCAGTGTTACAAGGAGTCAGGGGCTGGCAGCTGCAGAGCTCGCCCTGACTGAGAAGATTTCTTACCGGACCCGGAGTCCGAGGCTGCGGGGACTAACTCCTACCCAGCAGCAGAATCCGTCAGGCAGGGGATTTCAGGTCCTCTGGCCCAGAAACCCGAAGGCACGGTCACACGCGTGGGACCAGCACCGCCATCGTGGAGCGGAAGCTACTAGAAGGCCCCGAGTCACCGGCCATACGGGTGAGCACCACACGGTACACTCAGGGACGTGGGCTACTTATACTCGCTTCTAGCAGGGTAGCCAGAAGAGTATCGTTAGTTTGGGAGGCCTACAACTCCGCCTGGCCAGGGGAGATCCCATCTGCTCAAGGACTGACCAGGCCCCAACCGCTAGCCAGTACTCCGGGAGGGTCTATCTTTGTCACCAGTAAAGACCCTGAACTACACCGCATCGTCTCTGAGTGGTTCCTGCTACCCCCATCATCCACGTCGGCTGCCCTGAGGCCATACCCCTCCCGTTGGGGGTTATACCATCCACGCTGCACCATCCTTCCACCGGCCTCAGCGGTCTGCCCTGCAGCGGCAGCTCCAAAGCTGCATTCAACGGGTGGCGTAGTCGTCCATCATCTACCGCTGATACAGCGCCACTTAGTCTGACTCCCTGGGCACGGACCGGATCACCGCCACGAGACTACAACCCTCAAGAGATCCGGCTCCGGGTAAGCTCCCGCGTGCGCAACGCAGCGCGACACAGGCCCAGGGGCGCGTCAATATCAGTCTGTTCAATATCGTTTTTTTTCTTTAATTTAGTAACAGCTCAATGTATTTCAGTGGTACGCGTATGGCGGTATTATTGGTCTTTGTACAGTGTGTGTTATGTAGAGGCAATGGTCATACAGGTGCATCTCACTAAATTAGAGTATCATCAAAAAGTTAATTTATTTCAGTAGAGGCAATGGTCATACAGGTGCATCTCACTAAATTAGAATATCATCAAAAAGTTAATTTATTTCAGTTCTTCAATACAAAAGTGAAACTCATATTATATAGAGTCATTACAAACAGAGTGATCTATTTCAAGTGTTTATTTCTGTTAATGTCCACTTTATTTACTTGCGGCTTTATTTTGCCTCTTCCGACGACATAGTTCAAGTACTTGGCCTCCTCTTTTCCGACGACACATTTTTTCAGATTTATAGTAAATCCCGTCTTCCTTAGAGCTTCCAGAACAGCCTGTAGCTTTGGTAGATGACTAGCCCAGTCTGGGCTAAAGACTACAATGCAGTCAAGATAGGCAGCGGCATACTTCTTATGTGGGGCTAGGATCCGATCCATAGCCCTTTGGAAGGCGGCTGGGGCCCTCTGTAGTCCGAATGGCATCCGAGTATATTGAAAGCACCCATCAGGTGCCGAGAAAGCCATCTTCTCCTTGGCCGTCTGGGACATGAGGATCTGCCAGTAGCCCTTTGTCAGGTCAAGAGTGGTGATGTACCTTGCCGGTCCAAGCCTCTCGATGAGTTTGTCGATGCGGGGCATCGGGTACGCGTCACACTTGGACCCCTCATTCAGCTGGTGGTAGTCATTACAAAACCTCCACTCTCCGTTTTGGCACGAGGACCATTGGGCTCGACCACCCACTCTTTGACTCCTCTATCACTTCAAGGTCTAGCATCCTCTTTACCTCGCCCGAGATCACCTTCCGGCGTGCTTCCGGAATCCGGTACGGCTTCAGATTCGCTCTTACATGTGGCTCTGTCAGTACGTCATGCTCTACCACCTGAGTATGCCCCGGCAACTCTAAGAACAACTCCCAATTTTGCTGTAGTAGTTCTCTACATTGTTGCTTCTGGGCCGGCAATAGAGTCTCTGCTATAGTGACCTCTTCCACCTTGCCTTCAGGAACGGCTCCCAGGCAAGGAGTATCCACCATGCCACGGCTTGAGCAAGTTCACATGGTATACTTGGTGTGGCTTTCTTCGGCCAGGCTGGTGGACTCGGTAGTTCACTTCACTGAGTTTCTCCACCACCTCATACGGGCCTTGCCACTTGGCCAGGAATTTACTTTCGACAGTGGGAATGAGAACCAGAACGCGATTCTCAGGCTGGAACTGTCTCAGCCTTGCTGACCGGTTATACACCCTCGCCTGGGCTTCCTGCGCCCGGATGAGATGTTGCTTCACGATGGGCATTACTTTTGCCATTCTCTCCTGTAACTGGGCAACATGTTCAATGATGCTCCGGTGGGGGGTGACCTCGGCCTCCGAGGTTTCCTTGGCGATATCTAGGAGACCCCTTGGATGCCGGCCATACAGAAGCTCAAACGGAGAGAAGCCAGTGGAGGCTTGGGGAACTTCCCTGACCGAAAACAGTAGAAACAGAAGCAGGTAGTCCCAGTCTCGACCATCCCTCTTGACAACCTTTTTGAGCATTGCTTTCAGAGTCTTATTAAAGCGCGCCACAAGGCCATCAGTCTGCGGATGGTAAACAGAGGTTCGCAGCTGGGTAATTCGAAGCACTTTACACAGCTCCTTCATCATCTTGCTCATGAATGGAGTTCATTGGTCCGTCAGGATTTCCTTCAGCATGCCGGTCCTGGCAAAGATGTGGACAAGTTCCCGAGCTATGCTCCTACTGGACTAGTTCCCTAAGGGTACAGCTTCGGGGTACCGGGTCGCATAGTCCATGATGACCAAGATATATTGGTAGTCCCAGGCCAATTTAACCAAAGGACCCACGAGGTCAATGGCAATCCTCTCAAAGGGAACTTCTATCACAGCTAGTGGAACTAAGGGGCTATGGAAGTGGGAGGTGGGCGCAGTTATCTGGCAGGTGGGGCAGGACCTACAATAGTTTAAGATGTCCCAGTAACATCATGGCCAATAAAACCTCCTCACTATTCTCTCCTGTGTTTTTTTCACCCCTAGGTGTCCCCCCAGAATATGTGAGAGTGCCATATCCATTACCCTCCGTCGGTATGGTCCCGGCACTAACAGCTGTTCCACTGTCTCACCGCCCCTTGGTTTAACCACCCAATATAGCAACTCCCCCTGAACTGCAAAGTGGTGGAACCTGGTATCGGCCCACGGCTCTTGGGCAACCCCATTACATACAGTAACCTGGTCAAATGCCCTCTTTGAGGTCAGGCCCTGAACTTGAGCAGTCCCAAAGTTTTCTCCAGACACATCTAACTCAGGGAGGTCGGCCTCCTCGGTCACCGTCTCGCCATCATCGCTGGCAAGGACGCACAGTGGGATCTCATCCACTTGAGACTTCGTCGGGGGTTCTTCTCCAAGGACCTGGCTTATTCCCATGCAACTTAGTCCGGTTCCACTCCCCCACAAGTCCAAAAATAAATAAAAACCACGGCCCAGTATGACAGGATGTATCAGATCCTTAACCACCCCGACCACATTTGGTCTAACATGCACTGTGAGCTGTGAGGTCTTATAAAGACAGGTGTGTGTCTTTCCAAATCAAGTCCTATCAGTTTAATTAAATACAGCTGGACTCCAATGAAGGAGTAGAACCATCTCAAGGAGGATCACAAGGAAATGGACAGCATGTGACTTAAATATGAGTGTCTGAGCAAAGGGTCTGAATACTTATGACCATATTTCAGTTTTTCTTTTTTAATAAATTTGCAAAAATTTCTACATTTCTGTTTTCTTTCAGTCAAGATGGGGTGCAGAGTGCACTTTAATGAGAAAAAAAATGAACTTTTTAGAATTTACCAAATGGCTGCAATGAAACAAAGAGTGAAGAATTTAAAGGGGTCTGAATACTTTCCGTACCCACTGTATTTGCACGTATATACATTTTCTTGCACATTTGGGCTATATTGCCCGATTCATTCATCTTGCCATGTGCAATTGTTTTCTCTTTTTCTAGGGTATTTTTTTAAGCTCTTTAGGTCATGGTTGATTCCGGTTTATATTATTTTTTAAGCATATTTTGTATATTGAGTGATTCATATTGTTATCTTAGTCTTAGGTGACATTGGAGGAGAGGTGTTTGGTGTCTGATGGAATGTATTTATTACAGCAATTTTTGCTTTTTTAAATGTTTTTAATTGTTCATGATCATCTTTTTGTTTAATATAATTACATTATCTTAGATTGCTGTGATCCCAGTGTTTGTTGCACACTTCTTTTTTCTTTTCTTTGTTCAACCTATTCACACTTAGTCGCTGACCAATACCACATTTCTAATGCCACTGCCTAAAACCATGGTCATCACATGTGATCCGATATTTCTGTGGTAATAATCGTCACATTTTTTGGAGCATGCCAAATATTACACTCCATTTAAAATGGGCAAAGCGCGTGGCAAGGGACGGGGAAGAGGACGTGATGCTGATGGTGCACACAGAGGCCAAGGCCATGGGTAAGATGAAACTATGCCTACTGAGGGAGCACAACAAACACCCACATCATGTCGAACTACCTTCCTGTCCCAATTTCTAGGGGGCCGCAGAACACCACTCTTGAAGCCAGAGCAGTGTGAAAAGCTTGGTGGTTGGATAGCAGATAATGCTTCCAGTCAGTTTGCCACCACCACCACCCTGCCTTCCACACGGTCCAGTCTCAGTAGCTGTGAGTCTGGACCACATATTCCTCACCCTGATTCTCCTTCCTCCCACCATGCCGAGTGCCCGGAGACAAGTGATCCCAAACTTGGACACTCTGAAGAGCTGTTCGCTTTTCCATTTATAGATTCGGGCCTCTCGCCCGGTCCACTTGAAGCGGGGCAAGAGGAATGCGCATGTAGTGATGCCCAAAAATTTAAGCAGCCACGGTCACACCAAGGTGACGGGGGATAAGTGCAATTACTGTCTCTAGAGGTGAATAATGATGATGAGACACAATTGCCAGCAAGTCAGGAGGAGGCCGAGGGTGCGTACGTTGAAAACTAGGTGGTGGACGATGAAGTCACTGACTTAACCTTGTAAGGTGACATGCATAGCGAAGACAGCAGCACAGAGGGTGAGGGAGGTTTAGCACCACAACAAGCAGGAACAAGCAGTGGGGTGGCCACAGACACAAGGCGGGCAACTCTTCCCCGGAACACCAACATGAGGGAAGTTGCCAGTCCAACTGTTAGGTCTTCCAAAGTCTGGATGTTTGTTAAAGACTGTCCAGATAATCCCAAAAAGGCTATTTGCAACATCTACCATGCCAGCATCAGCAGGAGCAGCAAAACTACCAGCCTAACCACCACCAGCATGCTCAGGCACGTAACAGAAAAGCACCCGACTAGTTGGGCCAAACGCCAGGGTCAAGAAACAGTGTCTGCAGGTGAGACCATTGCCTGTTCCGCTGTTGTGCGTGCACCCCAATCCCCTGTCCATGGCGCAGGCGAAGATACCTCCCACCCTGCACCTGTCATTGCACACTTGCAACCACCACTATCAGCAACGACGTCCTTGTCCCAGCGCAGCGTTCAGTTGTCCCTACCCCAGTCTTTTGAACGCAAGCACAAATATGCAGCCAATGCCCCATAGGCCACAGCGCTAAACTGCCACATTTCTCAACTACTTGCACTTGAAATGTTGCAATATGTGGTGGATAAAGGTGGCACTTTGCAACATTGTAAGTGCGATGAAAAAATAACTTTATTCCAAAAGCACACAATTAGAGCATGGAGCTGGGGAAGTGGGAATCCTCATAGACTCATGCCCCCACATTCTACAGCTTCCGCACCTCATCCTCCCTAGCCTCCTCCTCCTCTTCAGCCACCATCTCCGAAATGACCATATCAGTCGGAAGCTGGAAGCACTGCAGCAATGCCTTGGCCAAGCGGCAACAGGCTGTGCTGAAGCTAATATGCTTAGAGGACAAACCGCACACTGCTGCAGAGTTGTTGACAGCTGTAACAGAGCAGGCAGATCTGTGGCTGTCACCGCTGAACCTACAGCCAGGCATGGTCGTGTGTTACAATGGCCATAACCTAGTGGCGGCTCGCAAGCTAGGCAAGCTCGCACACATACAATGCCTGGCCCATGTGCTAAACCTAGTGGTTCAGCAGTTTCTCAAAATCTACCTGGATCTGCCAGATCTGCTTGTGAAAGTACGCCGCGTGTGTGCCCATTTCCAAAAGTCACCTACATTTGCAGCTTCCAGCTCACCGACTGGTGTGTGATGCCATCACGCGTTGGAACATAACGTTGCATATGTTGGGAAGGATTTGTGAGCAGCAGAGGGCAGTTGTTGAGTACCAGATTCAACACGTCCATCGGTATTCAGGTCAGCCTCCGAACATAAGAGCAGATGAGTGGGCATGGATGTCTGACATCTGTGCCATCCTCCAAAACTTTGAGGACTCCCCCAAGAAGGAAAGTGGTGATGACGCCATAATTAGCGTCACCATCCCGCTTCTCTGTCTACTGAAACGCTCGCTGCTCACAATTAAAAAGGAGGCATCGCAGGCGGAGCATGATGAGATGGAGCAAGGAACCATACAGGGTGATGCCACACAGTCCAGCCTCATTTCAACACGGATTGGGTGATAATGAGGAGGAGGAGGAACAGGAGCTGTTTTCCTGTGCTACAGATGGTACTACCCACACAACAGTCATACCGTCTGTTCAGCATGGATGGCCTGAGGAGAGGGTGAACGAGGATTTGTGAGCAGCAGAGGGCAGTTGTTGAGTACCAGATTCAACACGTCCATCGGTATTCAGGTCAGCCTCCGAACATAAGAGCAGATGAGTGGGCATGGATGTCTGACATCTGTGCCATCCTCCAAAACTTTGAGGACTCCCCCAAGAAGGAAAGTGGTGATGACGCCATAATTAGCGTCACCATCCCGCTTCTCTGTCTACTGAAACGCTCGCTGCTCACAATTAAAAAGGAGGCATCGCAGGCGGAGCATGATGAGATGGAGCAAGGAACCATACAGGGTGATGCCACACAGTCCAGCCTCATTTCAACACGGATTGGGTGATAATGAGGAGGAGGAGGAACAGGAGCTGTTTTCCTGTGCTACAGACGGTACTACACACACAACAGTCATACCGTCTGTTCAGCATGGATGGCCTGAGGAGAGGGTGAACGAGGAGGAGGACCACGAGGATGAAAGCATGGACAATCGTCCTCTTGCTCAGGACAGGGAAGTTTTGGCTATTGGCAGTCTGGCACACATGGCTGACTTTATGTTCCGCTGCCTTTCCCATGACCCTCACATTGTACACATTTTGGGTGACAGTAATTACTGGTTTTTCACACTTCTAGACCCATGCTACAAGGAAAACTTTCTATATCTCCTTCCCATGGCGGAGAGGTCTAATAAAATGTTGCAGCACCAGAAGGCCCTTGTTGAGGAATTATTAAAAAAAATCCCATCTGAAAACGCTGGCGGCAGAGGTCACTGTTTGTTGGACAACCAAGAAGTACAGGTGAGGGAGACACAAATACAATGCAGCAGTTGCAGAGAAACACTGTCAAAGGTGTGGGACAGTTTTCTCAGACCCTCCTAGCACTCAGGCCCTGTTGCGCGGGGTACTCTGACAAGGAGGGAAACGGTTTGGAAGATGCTGAAGGAGTACCTTGCCGACCATACCAACGTCCTCCGTGATTCCTCTGTGCCTTATAAATATTGGGTATCCAAGCTGGACACGTGGCATGAACTGGCTCTCTATGCCTTGGAGGTCCTGGCCTGCCCTGCTGCTAGTGTTTTGTCAGAGCGGGTTTTTAGTGCCGCTGGGGGCATTATAACTGATAGGTGCATCCGCCTGTCAACTGAAAATGCTGACAGGCTGACTCATATCTGCCACCTGACAGGCAGAGATGCCGTCCCCCTTACCGCCGTGCTCCTGGCCCGGCGTCTTCCAGCTCTCCTGCTGCTGCTGCCGGCGCACGCAGCTTCCCGGGCACTGTGTTTAGGGCGCGCACGCGCTCCCTCCCTCTTAAAGGGGCCACGCGCGCCGTCCTAAGGAGTCGCCGGCCAATGGCCGGAGGACTTCTCATATAAAAGGCACCTCCTCCAAAATGGAAGTGCCCGTGCTAGGTTGTAGCTTTGTGTTCTAAACTCTGCTTCAGCCCTCAGGTCCCACTGCTAGTCTGACTACCAGTCCAGTCCGCCAGCCTGACTACCTGTCCAGTCCGCCAGCCTGACTACCAGTCCAGTCCGCCAGCCTGACTACCAGTCCAGTCCGCCAGCCAAGTGCACTCTCCAACCCGACGGTCTGCCTACGGTCCAAACCCGCCAGTCTGTCTATGGGCCAGGCTTGCCTGCCTACCCGGAGAACGTACCTGTTACCTGCCATGCCTACCAGCCAGCCTACCTGGAGGCTCCAACCAGTTACCTGCTGTGCCTATCAGCCAGCCTGCCTGGAGGCTCCTGCCAGTTACCCGTGGGAGTCACCTGCTCTCATACAAGGACTGGCCCAGAGTAGCACCTGGTCCCTCTGCTCGGTCCTTCCCTGGTTCATGGAGTCGATTGAGCCACCGTGCGACCTTGGTCAGTCCGAGTTGATACCTAGTTACGCCCCTCTTGTCCCTCCTTGCACCGCAGCACAGAGGTTCCACCACCCGGATCCGTAACAGTTTGCACGGGCCATGGAACACGTTGGCCCCCAGGCTCCTTCGCTTGCTGACCTGTACCATGAGGTTTCTCATCAGAGATCCCAACAGGAAACCATCCTGACCTACCTGTGGTCTGTCAACTCTCGAATGGACATGCTGTCTGTCCCACCTGTGCCTGCCTCGAGCCGAGCGACACCCGCTCCGGCAGCGCCGCGGCCTACCAATACCATGGCATCCAGCTCTCTGCGCCTCCTCGTCTTATGTCGGGGTTTTCTGTACCAGTGCACGCTGCACTTTGAACTACTGGCACATCAGTTTCCCTCCGACCGGGCCAAGGTGGCGTTCATCATGTCTCACCTCACCGGGGAAGCATTGGCATGGCTAAACCCTCTATGGGAGAGAGGGGATCCCCTGGTGTCCGATCTTCCGGCTTTCCTCACTGCCTTCCGGAGGGTCTTCGATGAGCCCGGACGAAGGACTTCTACTGCCTCCTCATTGCTCCGTCTCCGCCAAGGGAGTCTCACCGTGGGCCAGTATGCCATACAGTTCCGTACCCTCACTTCTGAGCTTGCCTGGAACAATGAGGCCCTTGTGTCCACTTTCTGGGAGTGTCTTTCCGGTCGAAATAAGGACGAGCTAGCCGGCCAGGACATTCCTACCACCCTGGATGACCTGGTGTCACTAGCTACCTGGATTGACATCCGTTTCCAGGAACGTGCTAAGGAGACTACCCGGGAGAGAAGATTTCCTCGTCTTGCTCCTGTTTTCCAGAAACC
The DNA here is from genome assembly GCF_046119375.1 of Phyllobates terribilis. Lineage (NCBI taxonomy): Eukaryota > Metazoa > Chordata > Amphibia > Anura > Dendrobatidae > Phyllobates > Phyllobates terribilis. Next base: position 69,303,998 of record NW_027362770.1, on the reverse strand, counting down.
TGCCTCCCAACCAGCAACTCCCCGGGCACGCTCGCCTGAACCCAGGCAGATCGACCAGACCAAGATAGTCAAGTCTCGCCAAGAAACATGCCGAGCCGAGGGGAGCTGTTTCTACTGTGGTAGTAAGGAGCATCTGATCCGTTCCTGTCCGGTGAAGCCGGGAAACTCCAGTGTCTAGGACCGCTCGGAGAGGTCGTCCTAGGCAAGAGTAAATCCTCTCCATTCTTGACTTTATCCGTTTCTATTTCCTGTGGAGAGAACCGCTTCTTTGAATCCGCCCACCTGGATTCCGGAGCCGCTGTGAATCTCATTTCTCAGTCCCTTGTAGAGAAGTATCAGATTACTACCAAACCTCTGGCTGAACCATTGGCAGTCGCTTAAGTGGATGGAAGACTCCTTCCGGTGACCATCTTGCTCGTCACTGAGCCTGTAACCCTTCAGGTGAGAATGCTGCACTCGGAGAGGATCTCCTTCCATGTGCTATCCGGTCTCTCTCACTCCCTTTTGCTAGGTCTACCCTGGCTACAGAGACATGAACCCGTTCTGAATTGGCAATCCGGTGAGGTGCTCCGTTGGGGGCAGGATTGCCATGAGACCTGCCTTGTGCCGGTTCGCCCGGCTCGACCTCCGTCTACTCCGGCTAATTTACCTGATCTACCGGCACCTTACTGGTCCTATGCAGATGTCTTCGACAAGAAGGAAGCAGAGACACTGCCACCTCATAGGCCATATGATTGCCCTATCGACCTGGTACCCGGTGCCACTCCACCCCATGGGCGTATCTACCCTTTGTCGTTGGCCGAAACCCAGGCCATGTCGGAGTACATCGAAGAAAATCTGGCTAGGGGATTCATCCAGAAATCTACATCTCCGGCTGAAGCTGGATTGTTTTTCGTAAAAAAGAAAGACGGCTCACTACGCCCCTGTATCAATTATAGAGGACTCAACCAGATTACTATCAAAAATAAATACCCCCTGCCGCTCATCTCTGAGTTGTTCGACCGCCTTAAAGGCGCGAAGATCTTCACCAAGCTCGATCTTCGTGGGCGTATAGCTTGATCCGGATCTGCCAAGGAGACGAGTGGAAGACGGCATTCAATACCCGGGATGGTCACTATGAATACCGTGTGATGAACTTCAGCCTCTGTAATGCTCCAGCCGTCTTCCAAGAATTAGTTAACGACATCTTCCATGACCTCTTATATTCTTGCGTGGTGGTGTACCTGGACGACATCTTGGTCTTCTCTCCGGATCTTCCCACACACCGGAGGGATGTTCGTCAGGTCCTGCTTAGGCTCAGGCAGAATCACCTATTTGCAAAATTTGAGAAATGCCTCTTCGAGCAGGCCTCTCTTCCGTTCCTGGGCTATATTATCTCTAAGACAGGTCTACGGATGGACCCCGAGAAGGTCTCTGCCATCTTAAAGTGGCCCCGTCCAGAGGGGTTGAAGGTGATTCAGCGATTCCTGGGCTTCACTAACTATTACCGTCTCTTCATCCCACATTTCTCTTCCCGGACTGCACCCATCTCTGTGCTCACCCGTAAGGGAGCAAATCCTAAGGAATGGACGTCCGAAGCGGAGGAGGCCTTCCTCTCCTTAAAACAAGCCTTTTCTTCTGCCCTGGTGCTGCACCGTCTGGATTGCAACAAGCAGTTCTTTCTGGAGGTTGATGCTTCCTCTTCCGGAGCCGGAGAGGTGCTCACCCTGAAATCTCCGTCCGGGAGAATGGTAACCTGCGGCTTCTTCTCCAAGCTCTTCTCCTCGTCCGAGCGCAACTATTCCATAGGTGACCGAGAACTGCTAGCCATCAAATTGGCTCTGGAGGAGTGGCGTTAACTGCTAGAGGGGGCTCTGCACCCGGTGGTCATCTACACTGACCACAAAAACCTGGCATATCTACAAAATGCCCAAAGACTCAATCCGCGTCAGGCCCGGTGGTCTTTGTTCTTCGCCCGCTTCAACTTTACCCTACATTACCGCCCGGCGGACAAGAACATTAAAGCCGACGCTTTGTCCCGATCCTTCCTGTCTTCCGATCAAGAGGAGGAGCCTATGCATATCATCGATCCCTCCAAAGTGATGAATGTGGCTCCCTTGGACCTGTCTCGTCTCCCATGCGGTAAGACGTTTGTAGCGGTTCCGGATCGTAAGAAGGTTCTTCACTGGGGTCATTCATCTAAACTAGCCGGCCATGCTGGCCAGAGGAAGACCTTCCTGCTCATTTCCCAGCATTACTGGTGGCCTTCCCTGCGCAAGGATGTTGTAGACTTCGTCACGGCCTGTTCTTCCTGTGCCCGCAACAAGGTTCCCAGACATCTTCCAGCCGGCCGTCTCCTGCCTCTTCCCGTACCTGCTGCCCTGTGGCAACACATTGCTATGGACTTTATTACTGATCTCCCTGTTTCTGCCGGTTGTACTGTCATTTGGGTGGTCGCTGACCGCTTTTGTAAAATGGCCCACTTTATCCCTCTGCCTGGTCTCCCGTCTGCATCTGTGCCGGCTAAGGACTTCATCCATCACATCTTTCGCCTCCACGGCCTACCCCTCCACATTGTGTCTGATCACGGGGTCCAGTTTACTTTGCGCTTCTGGAGAGCTACGTGTAAGCTGCTGGATGTCTCCCTGGATTTCTCCTCCACTTATCATCCACAGTCCAATGGCCAAGTGGAATGTATCAACCAGATCCTTACCAGCTTCCTCTGGCACTTCATCAACGCTCGCGATACCGATTGGGTAGAGCTCCTACCATGGGCCGAGTTCTCCTATAACAACCATGAGAGCGAATCTTCTTCCAAGTCCCAATTCTTTGTGGTCTATGGTCAACATCCCCGGATTCCGTTTCCCGTCTCCGCTTCAGTGGTCAACCCTGCCGCGGAGTCTCTGGTCAGCGAGTTTGCCACCATTTGGGAGGACACTAGATCCGCACTTCTTCAATCCTCCGAGCAGATGAAGAGACATGCCGACAAGAGACGTCTGGACCCACCTCAATTCCGTCCAGGAGACAAGGTTTGGCTCTCCTCCAGACATGTTCGTCTCAAAATACCCTCTTATAAGTTGGGTCCACGGTTCATCGGTCCATTTGAAGTCCTCAAGCAAATCAATTCAGTAGCCTACAAGTTAAAACTCCCGGCCACCTTACGGATTCCCAACTCCTTCCACGTATCTCTCCTCAAACCAGTTGTTCTTAATTTTTTTTCCGACGATCCAGGTACCTCCCCAGCTCCGGTCTCCGCTGAGGACGTCTATGAGGTAGAGAACATTCTGACCACCAAGAGGGTAAGAGGAAAAACCTTTTTTATGGTGGATTGGAACGGGTTTGGCCCAGGGGAGAGAACTTGGGAACCCAGGGAGAACATCCACGCCCCGCTTCTCCTTAAAAAATGTCTTTCAGGCCTAAAAAAGAGGGGGCGTAAAGTGGGGTGATACTGTAGCATCGGCGTCTCTGCCCCCTGACAGGCAGAGACGCCGTCCCCCTTACCGCCGCTCTCCTGGCCCGGCGTCTTCCATCTCTCCTGCTGCTGCTGCCTGCGCGCGCAGCTTCCTGGGCACTGTGCTCCCTTCCTCTTAAAGGGGCCGCGAGCACTGTCCTAAGGAATCCCAGGCCAATGGCCGGAGGACTTCTCATATAAAAGGCACCTCCTCAAAAATGGAGGTGCCCATGCAAGGTTGTAGCTTTGTGTTCTAACCTCTGCTTCAGCCCTCAGGTCCCGCTGCTAGTCTGACTACCAGTCCAGTCCGCCAGCCTGACTACCAGTCCAGTCCGCCAGCCTGACTACCAGTCCAGTCCGCCAGCCAAGTGCACTCTCCAGCCCGACGGTCTGCCTACGGTCCAAACCCGCCAGTCTGTCTATGGGCCAGGCTTGCCTGCCTACCTGGAGAACGTACCTGTTACCTGCCGTGCCTACCAGCCAGCCTACCTGGAGGCTCCTACCAGTTACCTGCTGTGCCTATCAGCCAGCCTGCCTGGAGGCTCCTGCCAGTTACCCGTGGGAGTCACCTGCTCTCATACAAGGACTGGCCCAGAGTAGTACCTGGTCCCTCTGCTCGGTCCTTCCCTGGTTCACGGAGTCGATTGAGCTGCCGTGCAACCTTGGTCAGTCCGAGTTGATACCTAGTTACGCCCCTCTGGTCCCTCCTTGCACCGCAGCACAGAGGTTCCACCACCCGGATCCGTAACATTATCAAAATGAACAAGGGCTGGATTGGGCCAGACTTCTCAACACCACCGGATGATAGCAGGGGATCATAAAGTCAGATCCAGTGGCTTTTTTGGGGGGTCTATTCCCATACACTTCTTCACACCCAGAGACGCGTATACACTTCCTGATTTCGTCTATTTTCTGTTGTCCTCCTCCTTCTCCTTCTCCTCATCCTCCACCACCATATCACCAGGGTGACCATAATGCAACTCCCACATCATTTTTTAAGGGTGTTTATGATGCCCGTAGGAAATTTTTTTAGACGTCTACCTCTAACATTCTGTATGTTATACAGTATGTTCATGTATACCCCTCAGGGGTAAATGTTTTTCAGCCCATGCACTTAGTGCATGGGCATTACCAGTATAGGAGACCCACTACCCACTCCTTAATAATGGGAACAATTTTTTTTAACAATAACCTCCTCTACGTCTCTTCAAAGAGGTACTGGAGTGCGTCCAAATTTTTGGCAGCCCTTGCAGTCACTGCATGGGCATTACCACTATAGGAGACCCGCTCCTTAATAATGGGAACAATTTTTTAATGAGGCCCTACTCTACGTCTCTTCAAAGGGGTATTGGAGTGCATCCTATTTTTTGGTAGCCCTTGCAGTCACTGCATACGCAATAACAGTATAGGAGACCCACTCCTTTTTAATGGGAACATTTCTTTAATGAGGCCCTCCTCTACAACTCTTCAAAGGGGTATTGGAGTACACCCTAATTTTTGGCAGCCCTTGCAGTCACTGCATACACAATAACAGTATAGGAGTCCCACTCTTTTATAATGGGAACTTTTTTTTAATGAGGCCCTCCTTCACAACTCTTCAATGGGGTATTGGAGTGCATCCTAATTTTTGGCAGCCCTTGCAGTCACTGCATACGCAGGTACATTATAGGTCGTGTATCTCCCTTTGATGCGGGCTCCGGTGCCGGAGCCCACATCTTTTCCAGCACATGTCAGCACATGCTCCTAACAGATGCGTGAGGAATCGCGATCCACTCATGGCTATTAACATGTTAAATGCCACTGTCAATATCTGACAGCAGCATTTAACATGATCATGCCGGAAGCGCGTCACAAACCACGTCCATCAACACCCCTGTGACATGATCGCGGGGCGCCGATGGGTTGGCATGACAACCGGGGGTCTGCAGCAGACCTCCATGCTTGTCATTGCTGATCTGCTATGAATGCCAGCCATAGAAGATGATGATTTTTCCTACACATAGCAGGGCTGAAGCCATACTATGTGTAGCACAGGCGATTGAATGATCGCAGCTTCAAGTCTCCTAAGGAGACTATTGAAGCAAGTAAAAAGTAGAAAAAATATTTTTAAAAATATTTAAAAAATATATAAAATTTCGTATCACTCCCCTTTTGCTCCATTCAAAATAAAACAATAAAAAAAAGACACGTTTGGTATCACCGCCTTCAGAAACGTCCGATCTATCAAAATATGAAAAGAATTATTATGATTGGTAAATGGCGTAATGATAGAAAAATCAAAACGCCAGAATTATGCTTTTTTGGTTGCCTCAACATTGCAATAAAATGCAATAACAGGCGATCAAAACATTGTATCTACCCCAAAATGGTATCAATAAAAACATCAGCTCAGTGCACAAAAAATAAGCCCTCACTCAGCTCCAGATCCCGAAAAATGGAGACGCCACGGATCTCGAAAAATGGCACCATTTTTTTTTTTTTTACAAATTTTGGATTTTATTTCATAACTTAAATAAAAAAGAACTTATACATGTTTTGTATCTGCAAAATTTGAATGACCTGGAAAATCATAATGGCAGGTCAGTTTTAGCATTTAGTGAACACAGTAAAAAAAATAAAAAAAATTGTGGAATTGCACTTTTTTTGCAATTTCACCGCAGTTGGAATTTTTTTTCCTATTTTCCAGAACACTATATGGTAAAATCAATGGTGTCATTTAAAAGTACAATTTGTCCTGCAAAAATAAGCCCTCACATGGCCATATTGATGGAAAAATAAAAGTTATGGCTCTGGGAAGAAGGGGAGCAAAAAACGAAAACGGAAAATCCCAAGGTCGTGAAGGGGTTAAGATCTTTCCACAGGTGTTCAATGGGATTTAGACTCCAATTGAGAATCTGTGGCCAGACTTAAAGATTGCTGGTCACCAGAGGAAACCATCTAAGGGTGGTTTCACACGTCCGTATATTTCCGGCACTGGAAAAATTGGTACCGGAGATATCCGTGTCCCATGTGTTCGTGTTTGTCACACGTGTGGCAACTGTGTGCCGCCTGTGTGCCGCATCAGGAGCACAGGTACCAGCGCCTGGGAATCAGCGCTACTGTTAGTTTATGTAGGGGTGTCTCTATGGGGGAGCAGGCAGGCCATTTGCCCTGAGCATTGCTGGCAGGGAAGCGCCATCGACCATCTGGTATGGTGGTCTGAGGTGTCTCCCAGGCTGCTGCATTTTGTCGCCTCCAATGTGGGATTCGGTCATCCTCTGAGCAGGCTGTCAAGCTGACATCTGGCTCACGCAAGGTGTAACACGTCGGCTCCAAGCTTTCAATTGTACTCTCGTCTTTCAGGCGCAAATACAATTAAAGCCCTGACTACTGGCACTTCCAGGCCAGGGCGATGTCAGCAGCATGATCAGGTCAGGATGTCACTCTCCAGCACCGCATACGCATAATGAACGTCAGTTTGGTAAGTGCTCCAATGGAGCTGAAGAAAATGAGGATTTCTTGTAATGAGAGAGACAGTATAAGTAGGGGGGAGTTTGAGGAGACAGTATGGAGAGAATGAAATGTGTGAGGAAACAGTATGATGAGGGGGGATGAGTGAGGATACAGTATTGAGTGGAATACTGTGAGGAAACAGTATGAGGGAGAAAAATGTGAGAGGTCACAGTACAGAGACTCGGTGGGGTGGGGGGACAGTATAGAGAGGGGTCAGTATAAAGGGACAGTGTTAGGGCACAGCAAGAAGGGGACAGTATGTCAAGGATGGGAAGTGTGAGGAAGGGGCCCAGTATAGAAAGGAGAGGGCAGTGTGGTGGGCATGTACCATAAGAGGGACAGTGTGGGGGTCAAATTTTGTGCAGGGAGCACAGTGAGGGACAATTATTTATTCAGGGGCTTTGCATAGGGCAGATATTTTTATTTAGGAGCATTGTAATCACGCTATTTTTAAGGGTACTGTGTCGGGATATGGGATGTGCTGCAGAACACTGGAGAAGATGGAGGTCTGCAGAGAAGAGTTGTGGATGTGAAAAGTCATAAGGGCTTCTGAACCAAATGGAGAAGAAAAGAAAGAACAACTCCAATCAGAGAAGATGTCACCTATAAGATCCCTGGAAGAAAATATTTTTGTGAAACTTACTTTGTCTCATCAGTATTGTGGTTCTTTTATGGTCTGCAGTCTAATGATGACTCATAAAAACAACTCCCAGCATCTCCTTACCACTATTAACGACATACAGGGAGTTGTAGATTCATATGATACAATTTCATCATGGTATTTATACTACATGAAGACAATAGGGATGGGAATCCACTTCAATCAGAAAAGATGCTACCTATAAGGTACCTGGATGTAATGTTTATTTGTGATACTGACTACGTTTCATTAGTAATGTGGTTCTTGTATGGCATATGAAAAGAGATAGTAAGGCACCAGTCACACTATGCAGCTTTCTATTGTCGAGCACTAATCGCTGCACTTTGCATATGAAAGAGTGTTAGCCTGGAAACCACGTAGACAGGGCACTAGCCGTGTGCATGCGAGACAGGTGGTGCAGATTCCATATATAGTGAAACTTGAGCCATAAAAGCTCTATAAATGGAACAGATAATCCACTCACCAACAGTGTTGCTTGCTACCTGGTATTGGTAGTGGACCCGTTGAAGCGCAGGACCCGCGCTAAACGGCCGTTGTCCTCTTACCCCCCGCACCCCAGAACCTGCACCACCCCTCCGCATGAGTAATCCCGAATAAACAGGACTATTATCAAGCAACACTGTTGGTGAGTGCATTATCTGTTCCATTTCTATAGCTTTTATGGCTCATGGTTCTTGTATGGTCTGCAGTCTGATAATAACTGTTAACAATTCCCAATATATCCTTAGTATTGTTAAGGACATACTGGGAGTTGCAGGTTCATGTGACTCAAGTGCATATAGGACTGACCTGACATTGAAATTGATCGCTGTATTAAGCTTGGTGATCTATTTATGTATTGATGGTGGTTCTGGTGATACATTCCTGCACTGATGGTGGTTCTGGTGATGTATTTCTGTACTGATGATGGTTCTGGTGATGTATTTCTGCACTGCCAGTGGTTCTGGAGATGTGTTTCTATATTGATTGAGATTCTAGTGATGTATTTCTGTACTGATGGTGGTTCTGGTGATGTATTCTTGTGCTGTTGTTGGTACTGATGGTGGTTCTGGTGATGTATTCTTGTGCTGTTGTTGATTTTCATCCTGCACACGTTACAATCTATAACTTGTAAGATTACATGATACATGGCTATGTTAATAATGTGTTGTGACATCGGAAAAGTTAAGGGTTACTCCATTTGCATTTATGTTAGGAACATTAAAGGGGTTGTCCAGGTTTGTGATGAAAGTCTACAATCTCTCTATGTGACTGTTAACTTCTGAATCCTCATAGTGCATGTAGTGCATGCTGTTAGGATTCTGTGGTGCTGATGGTGACAGCGTGAGGGCATGTAACTGCAAGTGAGCAATATGCATATATTGCAGTCACATGCCAACTAGACGTGTGCTGCCTCGCTCAAATCACTTGTTTTAAGGGAGGCAGCGCACATCTATTTGGACACATACTTGCGGTTACATGACCGTGCAGACTGTGAGGATTCAGAAGTCTGCAGTCTCATAGAGTGACTGGAGTCTTTCATCACAAACCTCGACAACTCCTTTAATTATAACATTAAGCACTGTAGCATACCCAATCCTTAAAGCATGTAATATACACTACTTGCCAGTTCCAGCAGTCATCACATGACCACTCATGCAATTTTCATACTTATGGTCATGTGAATACTAGCTTTTCTTCCTGTTTCTCTCAACGAAGCAAGGGCTGTAGTATTTCACTGACCATTGAGAGAATGCTGAAGAGCAGCTAGTCAGCTTGTGTCTGTAAGTATGCAAATCGCATCTAAGTGGTCACATGATGACTACTCAAACCACTTGAGCTGTGTATAGGAGGGGGCGCCAAACTGAATTCTTACCTTGGGAGTCGGAATACCTAGATCCGCTTCTTATTAATGTTGAAACAAAATCATTGTTTTTGGGAGCACAAACAGGAGATGTATTGCTGATTGCATGATGCTGTAAGGGGACAGAGTGATCACTCTACTCCCATCATTCTTTATCTCCTATGTAAGGAGGCGGGTAAACAAGCACTGAAGACCTGAATATAATTAACTGGAGCTTGTTTAACCCTATAAAATCAGCTAGCACTCTAAATGTTTCCGTGTCATGGTACAAATATGTTAGGTCCCAATTTTAATTTTTGCCCAAAGCCACACTTTGTCTAAAACAGGCACTGCATTCAGATACAATACCATATAGTGAATAATGGTGCAACCTGTGCAACCACAAAGGGACCCATGAGATAAGGGGGCCCACTTCCATCTCCAAAGCAGATGGTATTGTGTATTATGATGCGCTATTGGACTGCAAAGGGATACTGTTGTTGCACAGGGGCCTTTTTAGTCTGTGTTTGCTCCTGATCCGTTACCTAGTACAAAAAACTTAATGGGATACAAAAACGAACCATAACTATATGACAAAAATGAATCCTGTATAAAGTAGACAGATGATTGAGGGATCAGAAAGTCTTAATTCACTGAAAATGACATCAAATAACAAAAAATTCACCAAAAAAAAACAGCCTACTTACCAATATCTGGGTCAGGGGCGGACATACCACCGATGCAGCTGAACCAGGGCCCAGAGGTGGAGGGGGGCTCCTGCAGGGCGGCTAATACTGATTGCCCTCTTCATACGCGGTGGGCAGGGAGAGATCTCTGCAGCTCTGCTGCTGACAGGAGGAAAATGGCAGCAGAGCTGAGAGATCCATCTTCTGCTTCCTGCCCGGCGCTTTCTCCCTGACACAGGCATGCGCGGCTTGATGATGTCAGCATGTAGCGAGGCCCTGTGTTAGGGAGAAACTTGCCAGCAACAGCGATGCTGCGGGTGATTGGGCAGAGAGGTAAATGTTGTTTTTTTGTTTTATTTTTTTTACTACTACACTGGGGAAAGGTCCAGGACAATGAGGGGTGGTGGGGGAGACAATGATGGGGAAGACAATGATGGGGATGGGGGAGATAACAATGATGGGGTGAGGGAGAACAATGATGAAGGTGGGGAAAAACAATGATGGAGGTGGGCGAGAGCAATGATGGGGATGGCGAGAACAATGATGGGGAGAGCAAAGATGGAAGTGGTGGAGAGCAATGATGGAGGTGGGGGAGAGCAATGATGGGGAGAGCAATGATGGAGGTGGGGGAGAGCAGTGATGGAGGTCAGGGAGAGCAATGATGGGGATGGGCAGAGCAATGATGGAGGTGGGGGAGAGCAGTGATGGGGATGGGGAAAGCAATGATGGGGGAAACCAATGATGGAGGTGGGGAAGAGCAATGATGGGGAGAGCAATGATGGAGGTGGGGGAGAGCAATGATGGGGATGGGGAGAGCAATTATGGAGGAGGGGAAGAGCAATAATGAAGGTGGGGGAGAGGACAATGATGGGGATTAGGGAGAACAATGATGGAGGTGGGGAAGAGCAACAATGGAGGTGGGGGAGAGCAATGATGGAGAGAACAATGATGGGGATGGGGAGAACAATGATGGGGTGAGGAGATGACAATGATGGAGGTGGGGGAGATGACAATGATAGAGGTGGGAGAAAAGAAAATGATGGAGGTGGGGGAGATGACAATGATGGATGTGGGAGAAAAGACAATGATGGAGGTGGGGGAGATGACTATGATGGAGGTGGGGGAGATGACTATGATGGAGGTGGGGGAGAGGACGATGATGGAGGTGGGGGAGATGATAATGATGGAGGTGGGGGAGTGGACAATGATGGATATATTTTGATTGGTGCGTGGCTAATAGTATATTAATGTTGGGGTACATATCAGTATTCAGGGACGCAGTGCGGGAGAGACGCATGTATGTATACAATATATGTGACCTTGTTATTTTTAGAACTGTGGTGATCATCGTTACAGGACGAGTCGTGACTGGGAGATGTCAACATGAAGGTCTGACCAGATGGAGAAGAAGCAGCAGAAACCGACTCTGATCAGATGAGACGTTAGCGGTAAGTTCCTGGATGTAAATATTATTCTGTATCTGCTCTGTGTGACTTGGAGTGATAATGTTATCTGTAAAATTCCTTAGGCTGCATTCTCACATTTGTGTTAAATGTGCGTGAGCTGTCAGATTTTTTTATTGGACAGCACACAGACTCCTAGAGTTGTCTGGGTCCATTCACACATCCGTGAAAATCACGTGTCTGAGTATGGGATTTGTGAGGGTCAAGGAATGTCCTGTTCTGATCCGATTTTGAGGATCAGAATAGGACGTGCTCAATGCGTCTGTAATAGCGGGCAGCACACAAATGCTGCACACAGATACAGGAATGTAGCTTTATTATGTATAGCATAGTCCCTTAGTATATAGTGTGCTCAGTTATTATGTATAACGCCGTCCTTAGTTACATAGTTTCATCTTTTATTATGTATAACATGCTCCCTTATTACGTACCATCCTCTCTAGTCATACTGTATATGGTGCCATCTTTTATTATAACGCTTCCCCTGCTGTTATGTACAGTGCTGTCCCTTACATAGTATATTCGTGTTATTTTTGTCAGTCACAGCGCCCTCTTTTACTACATAGTCGTCTTTTGTTAGATATAAAATGACTGCTGATGGAGTAGCTGGTGAGGCAGCATCTGACCAGAAGACCGGTCCATCAGCTCCTCCATCATAAAAAAAGCTTTTCCATGCTCCATCAGCCATCATTACATTATATATCTAACATGAAAGGACTCTATGTAATAACATACAGGGCGCTATATTATCTGATTTGTAAGGGACGTTGCTGTACATAACAAGAGAGAACACTGTGTAATAAGGGACGGTAATATACATAATAAAAGAAACTATGTAAGATATATATATCTGTAGCTTTGTCGCCATAAAAGGAGGGGGGCCCACACACATTTCTTGCACAGGGGCCCCAAGCTGTCAGTGTTCGCCCCTGATCTGGGCATTATTCTAATGTACTGCAGTATACAGCAGCCCTATTTGATAAAGTCAGAGGCAGCACATTTACAAAATACTGATGAACAACCACACAAATGCCTACCATCCATGAAAGGAGTTGCTTAGTATTGTAAATGAACACAGATAAGGCACCAGTCATACAGTGAGTGTATGGCTGTACATTAGTATTTTGCTCCTTTGCTCCTTCACCTTTTATTTTGGGGGCATGCTGTATCCTGCAGTATATTAGTATTGTGATTAGGTTTTGGTAAGTATGGCTGCTTTTTTGTGTGGAAAGGAACAGTCTGCATTCAATCATTTATTCTCCTCCCAACACTCAAGTATATGGTATGACAGTGAATTCAGGCTACCTGCATCCACATTTTGTGAAATTTTATGTTCCCTATCCAACGTTTGCCCCTTTAATTTTGCACTGTTAATCCCACCCATATTTTGTATACTGTAATCAAGGGACCACATTGTCATATTGAACCAATCCCAAGGGGCACAAAAATATTGAAAGGGGTACGTCATCAAGAGAATGCCAAGAGTGTGCAAAGCAGTCATCAAAGCAAAAGGAGGCTACTTTGAAGAACCTAGAATATAAGACATATTTTCAGTTGTTTCACACTTTTTTGTTAAGTATATAATTCCACATGTGTTAATTCATAGTTTTGATGCCTTCAGTGTGAATGTACAATTTTCAAAGTCATGAAAATACAGAAAAATCTTTAAATGAGGTGTGTCCAAACTTTTGGTCTGTACTGTATATATATATATTTTTTTTATTTATGTGTGTATATAAAAATAAATACTAACTTTAGATTCGGTTTAGGGTTTTTGTTTGTTGGGCAAGCATATAAAATATAATAATGGCCAGCAGAAGGTTTACCACGGAGAGGACGTGCACTCTGCTTTGCTCAGTTTCAGGAGAGATACAGAATCTGCTTCTAAAACAGAACTATTTTCATCTAGTGATGACTCCTTTTTCTTCGCGGGATTCCACAGCCCAATGTTAGTGGAGTAAGTCGTCGCTGCTGAAATATCAGAGACAGGGTCAAGTTCCACAGTCCCCCCTCCATTGTGGTATCCTGATGATTCCTTTTCCTCGCAAGTTCCACAGTTTTCAGCAGGGCCTGGTATAAGTTTGTCACTAGTTTTACCCCGTTTAATTTTTTCCAAATTTTTGTCACCCAAGAAGACCTACAATTAATTGCCCACCAACTAATTTAAATGCCCAACAATACCTTTCCCAAAAAGCCACATCCTTCCATTCCTGTTCATGGATACCCACAAGTGTCCCTGAAATAAAAAAAATTTGAGGGCATTACCCTCAACATAGGTTTAGTGAAAAAAAAAAACAACACTCTCCACTCCTACTAGGAAACAAAATCTGTTCATAGTACCCTTGTATTTGCAGCAACCCGTTATGAAACCCTAATGAGATTTCTTCATTTTAGTGATAATTCCCAAGTCCCCCCAAGAAATGACCCCAACTACGATTGCCTTAACACATTGAGACTCCTAATTTCCCTCCTACAAAACTCATTTTTAAATTACTATACCTCGGAGCAAAATGTTGCAGTTGACGAATCCCTTATGAGTTTCAAGGACCATCTGTCATTCCGGCAATTCATTCCCTCCAAGCGAGCCAAATACGGTGCCAAATATGGTGCCAAATCGGTGCATGGTTCTTGCTGAACCTCTTATACCAGACAAATAGTTTAGAGCTCTGTAGGGGACTGGTTGTTTTGTGCATATAGTAGTCCCTACTTTGACAGGCAGGAGTCTGCTATGTTGTACCACGTCTATTAGCACATTTGTCCCTTATATAGGAATTGATGGAGCTAAACATTATATGACCACTCTCTGTGACAACACAGCATTTATTCTTAATTAGACCAGATGTATTGTTCAGTAGGTCAGGAGACATAGGCCATTGTTCATATGAGCCTGAATGTTGACTCTTGAATTGATGTTTGCTGCAGATTATTGTGCTGCTATCTTTGGAGGACAGAGTAATTGAACAATCAGTGTTTGCTAATATGTTGATTACTTATTGTATCAGTCCATGCAGCTTGTTGACCTGCAAACATTGGAGGACAAACTATGCAGATTGATTGAATACTCGAACAAAGAGATGACCTCATCCCACATTCCCCCTGACCTGTGGACAAAAGCCTGGAAGGCAGATGAGGGTATAAAAAGGGACCTCTATCCTTCTGCAGAGAGTCTCTACATGACAGTAGCCAAGGCACCATGGCTCCAACTGGAGGAATTCAGATTTGATACACTCTACAGGACACCAGCTTAAGGGACCATGTTCACAGCTGAAGGAATACAGATCTGCGGCATTGCCCATCAATGAACCAATGGAGACGTTTGAAGAAGCCAAATTGAGACAATCAGTTCACCTGGCCACGTACCTCAATGGACTATAAGCTTCCTAAGCTTGTTGTTACCTACTGTCTATGTGTGCCTGCCAAAGGCAGGGTGCCACTGGTAGGGGTAGTCGGCCCTAGAAGCACCGAAGTCGCAACTGCTCTAATCCAGGAGAACCAGCGGGTGAGATTCTGTAATTTGCACCATCTTGTGTATTTGCTTGGACTATCCTATATGTTGTTGTCTGTGGGTGGTTCAATAAAGTATTACAACACTGTTTTACCCACACCCTGTGTTGTATGAGTAGTATTACGTTCACGGGGAAGGAGTGCGGGTGTTCAGTGGAATGAGCCTTGGTACATGCGTTCTTTCTAAAGACAGCCAGGCTAGTGGACGAGAGCACCCACTGACCCTTGTGTCTCCACAGCCTCTTTGAGAGATAAACCTGTCATTCTAGCCCTGCTGGTGTTCTTTCATCTTTGGAACAAACTCAGGTTTACCACAGAGTTGGTTGCATTTCCTTTACATTTTGAACATTTTGCCCCTTACTACAGAACAGGTTTTTTTTCGTGCTACAATATAAACAAATGTGGTACAACTGTTTTGTTAACCAGACAGAGTTTTATAATCCGCAAATGTGTGTTAGGGGCATGCCTCCCTTTGGGAATATTAATTCCTAGAAGTATTTTCTTGTTCGGCAGCTCAATGTCTCTGTTACCTTTGAATGGGTCCTAAAATTCCACCAATTTCACCCTAAAGACCAAATGATGCGCCATCTATTAGAGGCAGTCTCGTGTGTCCAGTACTCACATTGGTGCCATATTGGATGTATTTCTGAACACTGAAAAACTAGCGCAGTAACATTTGAGGAGTGTTCTTCAGAATGTACAAAAAAGATTCATAAAAGTGACAGTAAAGAAATTGCAAATTGCATTTTTTCAAACTTGTGCTGCATCAACTGCATAAAAAATGGTGGTATCAAACTACTCACTACCTCCCTAGATAAATACATTACAGGGTATAATTAACAAAAAAGACATTATTATTATTAATTATAGCGCCATTTATTCCATGGCGCTTTACATGTGAAAGGGGTATACATGGCAAAAACGTATACAATAATTTTGAACTATACAAGTCAGCGACTGGTACAGGAGGAGAGAGGACCCTGCCCGCGAGGGCTCACAATCTACAAGGGATGGGTGAGGATACAGTAGGTGAAGGTAGAGCTGGTTATGCAGTGGTATGGTGGAGTGAGAGTTACTGCAGGTTGTAGGCTTGTCGGAAGAGATGGGTCTTTAGGTTTGTTTTGAAGGTTTCCACGGTAGACGAGAGTCTGATGTGTTGGGGTAGAGAGTTCCAGAGTAGGGGGGATGCACGAGAGAAATCTTGTATGCGACTGTGGGAAGAGGAGATAAGAGGGGAGTAGAGAAGGAGATCTTGTGAGGATCGGAGGTTGCATGCAGGTAAGTACCGAGAGACTAGGTCAGAGATATATGGAGGAGATAGGTTGTGAATGGCTTTGTATGCCATCGTTAGGGTTTTGAACTGGAGTCTCTGGGTAATGGGGAGCCAGTGAAGGGATTGACAGAGAGAACAGGCTGGACAATATCAGGGGGAAAGGTGGATTAGTCGGGCAGCAGAGTTTAGGATAGATTGGAGGAGAGCAAGAGTATTAGAGGGGAGGCCACAAAGCAGGAGGTTGCAATAGTCGAGACAGGAGATGATGAGGGCGTGCACTAGTGTTTTTTTTAGATTTGTGGTTGAGGAATGTGCGGATCTGGGAGATATTTTTGAGTTGAAGTCGGCAGAAAGTGGAAAGGGCTTGAACATGTGGTTTGAAAGAAAAAATTAGAGTCCAGGGTTACCCTGAGGCAGCGAGCTTGCGGCACTGGGGAGATTGAGCAGCCACTGACTTTGATGGATAGGTCAGATGGGGGGGATTGAGGGAGACGATGGAAAGATGATGAATTCAGTTTTGTCCATGATAAGTTTTAGAAATCTATCAGAGAAGAAGGATGAAATATACAGACATTGTGGGATTCTGGTTAGTAAGGAGGTGATATCAGGTCCAGAGAGATAGTCTCATGGCTTTCAGTTTCATCTCTATGCTGATGACACACAGATCTATGAGCTGTCCCAGGCCGAAGGTGTAGATGGAGAAGAGCAGGGGGTCCTAGAACTGAGCCTTGGGGGACACTGACAGATAGGGGGTGAGATGAGAAGGTGGTGTGTGAGTGGGAGACACTGAATGTCTGGTGTGTTAGGTATAAAGAGATCCAAGATTGGGCCAAGTCTGTGATGCAGAGAGATGAGAGAGTTTGCAGTAAGAGGGATTTCTGTTGTTCTTGAACCAGACAGGCTCTGCAAATATGACAATCTATTCTAAATAGAGCCAAATTTGTGTTCCAAAATTTAAATTGTACCCCTCCCTTGCCAAGCTCTGCCATTTGTCCAAACAGAACTTTTTCACTACATGTGGAATATCGCCACACTCCTAAGAAAGTGGGTAACAAATTGTGGGGTCCACTTTTTGGTGTTACCTCTTGTAAAAAAAAAAAAAACTTGAGGCGAAAGCAACATTTTTGTGAAAAAAAAAATTCAATATGACGACCCTATGTTATCAAATTCTGTGTAGTACCTATGGGTTCAAAATTCTCACTATACCCTTGGATAAAATCATTGAGGGGTGTAGTTTCCAAAATGGGTTCACTTGTGGGGGAAGGGTGTGAAGACTCGGGATCTTCCGTGGGCGTAACTCTACTCAGACAACACAGGGTGAGGGTAAAACAGCGTGGCAATACTTTATTGAACCACAAAGCGGGCAATAAACACATAGAACAATCCCAGCAAATACCCAAGATGGTACAACATTACACAGTCTCACCCTTTCGCTCCGCCCACTTTGGATAGAACAGCTGCAACTTTGGGACTTCCAGGCCCAACTACCTCAACCAGTGGCCCTCTGCTTCTGGTGGGCCCCCACAGAGAGAAGGTAGCAGCAAGCTTAGGAAGCTAGCAGTCCATCAAGGTACAAGGCCAGGAGACCCGAAGGGTCCACCCTGATCTCTCCGAGAGTTTCCATAGGGCCAGATGACCGGCATTCATGACAGACATTCTCCGAATGTCTCCATGGGTTACAGGCGACCGGTGGGTCACTTCTGGCAACCCCAAAACAACATATCCAAGGGGCCAGGTGACTTCATCGTCCCAACCTGGTCTCCCCAAATGTATCCATGGGCTCTCGGATAGTCAATGGAGCAGATCCATATCTTTCCAGTCAGGGCCCTACCCTTTGGCCGGAATCATGTAGAATCCAAATCTGTCTCTTTGGATGGAGCCACCATGCTATCTATCTACTTTCCTGAAGGATGTCTCTCATTCTCCTTGTAAAGTCTTTCAGATTCTCCTTGATTCTTCTTCCTGCACTACAGACATCTTTGTTTATATTTACATCTGTGTAAGGTCATCAGTCACAGGTTGGGGAAAAGGGCAGCACTAAGATCTCATTGTTTGAGCAAATCAATTTACATAGTTGGTATACAGTGGGCTCATTAAACCAACATTCAGCTGACTTTTAGTACAATATGTAATTAGCATATTAGTACACATCATTGTTTCCAAACCCAAGAGGAAATAACAATCAGGGTTATCCTTATTGACCAGGCACATAAATATATAAAGATAAGTGTATTTCTCTTGGATTAACAAATCTAAACGTCTGGCTTATTAAGATTATAGGCTGTATCGTCACAGAGGGGTTCTGCTGCTTAGGCGCCTTAGGGGCCCTGCAAAGGCAACATGGTGTCCGCAATCGATTTCAGATAAATTTGTGTTATAAAATTCAAATTGAGCTCCTTCCTTTCTGAGCCGTGCCGTGCACGTAAACAGAGGATTCTGACCACATTTATAGTATTAGTGCACTCAGAAGAATCTGGGTAATAAATTGTGGGGACTGGTTTGTAGTGCTATCGCTTGTAAAATTTGGAGCTAAAGCAACATTTTTGTTATGATCTGCAACATGTACTAAGGAAAGATAAGGGAAAACTGTCCCTAAAGTAAAACTATGCTGAATCCCTATCATGTAGCGGGCTGCCTGTTCCTAGCGAGCAGACCAGGCTTAGTCCTCAGCTGAACGAAGACCTATAGCATAAGGGGAGGGGTCCCTAAAAGGACTGGGACAAAAATGGGACACCTCCTAAACAGAGAAGTTGTTGCAGAACACAAATAGACAAACAGACAAAAATGTACTAGAGGTCCCAGAAGGACCAAACGAACTGACAGAGAAAAGGCACAGAAGCACCTGGCTAGAGAAACAGTCAAACACTGAAGTCCAGCACAGCCAAAAGGGCGGAGCTGGAATATAAAGGCAGATGGTCACGTGACCGCAAAACACAAGATGGAAAAAACAAACAGGAGGGTTCTAATAATTTTAGAGGAAAAAATAAAATATTTATTTTTTTCATTCCCGTTTGCATTAATTCCTTTCTAGCACCTGAAGGGTTAAAAAAAATTGCTGACAGAAGTTTTGAAGTACTTGACGGATGCGTTTTTTAAAATGTTATTACTTTGAGCAGTTTCCAATATATAGGCCCCTCAAGGTCCACTTAAATCTGAATAGGTTTCTCAAGAAACCGGTTTTGTAAATTTCTTGAAAAAAATGAGAAATTTCTGTGCCAATAAGAAACCAGGTAACAGATTGTGGGGTCCATTTTCTTGTGCTATTCCTTGTAAAAGTGAAAAAATTGGGGCTAAAGCAACATTTTAGAATAAAAATTACTATTTATTTTTTTCATTCGATTTTGCATTAATTTCAGTGTATCACTTGAAGGGTTAAAAATATTCTGATAGCAGTTTAAGTATTTTAGAAGTGCTTTTTTTTTTAAATGATATCACTTTTTGGGCATTTCATATATATAGAACCCGCAAAGTCCATTTAAATTTGAATAGGTCCCTAATAAAACAGGTTTTGTAATTTCTTGAAAAAAATTTGAAATTGTTGATTAACTTCCTAACTAAATAAAATAACATTTGAAAAAGGATGCAGATGTAAAGTAGACATATGGGAAATGGTATTTATTAATTATATTCTACAGAATGACTAACTGGTTTAAGGATATAAAAAATGTAAAAAGTTTAAAAATTTCTAATTTTTCAAAATTTGCGCCAAAATTCGGATATTTTCACAAATAAATGCAAAACATATTGATCTAAATTTACCACTAACAAAGCACAATGTGTCAAGAAAAAAATAATCTCTGAAATGCTGGGATACGTTAAAGCATTTTAGAGTTAATACCATATGAAGTGACACTGGTCAGAGTTAAAAAAATGTGGCCTGGTCATCAAGGTGAAAATTAGGTCAGTCGCTAAGAGGCTAAGCATCCACAGTGACTTCCAGGGGTTGCAGCTGGAAGTCATGGTCCAATATTCACTCTAGTCTGGGAATACAAGCCTCGAGTAGGTCTTGGCGCATGCATAGTTGACTTCAGGACCTGCTCAAGGCTAGAAGCCCTGACCTAGAGTGAACAATGGGATGGAGATGTAACACCTCAGAGGTATGGAGGATTGGACAGCAGACTGGGATCAGAGGGGGCAGCCGGAAATGTGAGCTGAACGAATTAATTGGTCTGCTTGGGTGTGTCAAAGCCATTGGCAAACACCCAAGCAGCTTTCATCCCTTCAATGAAAATGCAAAGCAACCCAAAACACCAAGGTTACTTACCGGTAGCCGGTTTTTCCTGAACCCATGACAGCACACCTTGAGAGAGGGATCCGTGCCACCAAGGACAGGTAACCGTCTGAAATAAAAGGGCGGTACCTCTCCCTCGCTTCAGTTGGATTACAGAGCATTGAGAGGACCTCCAGAAAAGGTTAGACACATAACCAACACCTACAATATACATATAAATCAACCAAAATGTAAAGTGCTCACCAGGGTGTGAGAAAGAGACAGGGGGGGAAAACTACGGTTGCTGTCATGGGTTCAGGAAAAACCGGCTACCGGTAAGTAACCTTGGTGTTTTCTCCTCACCCATGACAGCACACCTTGAGAGAATTTTGGAGAATATGAGCACCCTAGGGAGGGACCACCGCCTGAAGTACCCTTCTCCCAAAGGTGAGGTCAGAGGAGGATAGATCCAACCTATAGTGCTTGTAGAAGGTGGATGGTGCAGACCAAGTAGCAGCTTTATATATCTGGTCAATTGAGACGTCTGCTCTCTCTGCCCAAGAGGTCACTACAGCTCTGGTGGAATGAGCTTTAATACCGTCCGGTGCCGGAACACCTGTAGATATGCAAGCTAGACAAATGGCCTCCCTAAGCCACCTAGAAATAGTTCCCTTTGACACCCCGTCACCTTTACTACTCCCCTGAAAGGCCAGAAACAAGGAGTGGTCCTTCTTCCACTGAATAGTCATGTCTATGTACTGTAGTAAAGCTCTTCTAACATCTAGATTGTGGAATCTAACCTCCCCGGGGTTTTTTGGGTTACTGCAAAATAAGGGAAGCACAATCTCTTGATTACAGTGGAATCTGGAAACTATTTTCGGAAGGTATGATTGATCTGTACGTAGGACGACCTGGTCATCATGAATTTGGGTGTATGGGGGATCAACAGAAAGGGCCTGCAGGTCACTCACCCTACGGGCTGATGTTAGGGCCACTAGGAGAATGGTTTTGAGGGTGAGGAACTTTGGAGAGATAACCTGCAGGGGTTCAAATGGGTCGCCAGAGAGTGCGTTTAAAAACAATTTCAGGTCCCAGGGTGGAATGCTGAGAGCCCGAACTGGTTTAGCTCTTGAACAGGATTTAATGAATCTAGAGACCCACATGTTCCCTGCCATGTTGCAATTATAGAGTGCCGCTGGGGCGGACACCTGAACTTTAAGTGTTCCCGTAGCTAACCCCAGGTCACATCCCTTCTGTAAATACTCTAGGACATCTTTAATTGGAGGTTTATTCGACAACGGGGAGTCTATAAAATTTAGGAATTTTCCCCAGATTCTGCTATAAATCTTAGTTGTTATGGGCTTCCTACTACCCAATAGGGTGGAAACTAGGCCCAGTGAAAACCCCCTATTGCTCAGTAACGACCTCTCAAATTCCAAGCCGCCAGATGGAAACATTTGGCTTGTGCGTGGAACATCGGCCCGTGGATGAGAAGGTCCGGCCTGTCCGGCAGAATCCAGGGATCCGAGACCGACATTAGGCGAAGCAGGGACAACCAGGGTCTTTTTGGCCAAAAAGGGGGCTATCAGAATTTTTCTTGCCCCCTCCTCCCGAATTTTCCTCACAACTGCCGGGATCATTACTATTGGTGGAAACGCGTAGGCCCTCCTGAACTTCCAGGGTATCTGGAGAGAATCTACAGCATAGGGATTCTCTGTTGGATCTAGTGAACAGAATCTCTCCACCTTCCTGTTCGCCCTGGTGGCGAACAAATCTATGTCCGGTGACCCCCATAGTTGGATAATCTCTTGGAAGACTATCGGGTTTAGAGCCCACTCTCCTTGTCTTAAAGTGTGGCGACTGAGGAAATCTGCCATTGAAATTTCTACCCCTCGGATGTAAAGAGCACTGAGGGATGGGAGATGCTGTTCTGCTAGTTGCAGGATTCTGTTTGCCACTACCATCAGGGAGCGTGATCTTGTTCCTCCCTCGTGGTTTATATAAGCTACTGTCGTCCGATTGTCGGACCTGATCTGGACATGGCGACCCTGTATGTGGGGAAGGAAGCCTATCAGGGATTTCTCCACTGCCAAAAGCTCTTTTAGGTTCGATGATGTCCCTATTTCGTGACGTAGCCAGAGCCCCTGAACCGAGAGATCTGCTAGATGACCCCCCCCGCTGGAGCCACTTGCATCTGTTGTAATTGTATGGTCGACTGGTCTGGACCAGTGCAAGCCTGAGGTCAGATTCTCCCTGTTTGTCCACCATGAGAGGGAGTCTACCGTCTCTAAGGAAAGAGATAGTCTTTTTTCTAAATGTCCGTTGAAGGATTTTTGCGCTTACAGGACCTCCCACTGAGAAAGCCTCAAATGACCTTGGGCCCATTTCACTGCCGGGAGACAGGACATCATGGAGCCCTGTAGGGACATTGCTCCTCTCAGGGACATCACTCGAGACTTTATGGCCCTTGAGACTGAGCTGATTATTTTGCAAACCTTGTTCTCCGGGAGGAAGCAGGCTTGGAGTTGGGAATTTAGGGTCAAGCCCAGAAAGATCTGAGTCCTTGAGGGGGATAGTTTTGATTTTTGAATATTTATCAACCATCCTAGCTGATGTAAGGCTGTACTGACCTCTAAAGGTTGAGAAGAACAGTGGTCCTCTGATTTCCCTATTAACAGAAAGTCGTCTAAGTAGGGAAGAACCACCACGTTTTTGATTCAGAGAAAAGCTGTCACCTCCGTTATAACCTTTGTAAACACTCTCGGTGCTATCGAGAGTCCAAAAGGTAGGACAGTAAACTGGAAATGCCTCAATTCCCCTTGGATGAATAGGGCTACCCTTAGGTACTTCTGGTAGTCTGGATGGATTGGGATGTGATAATAGGCATCTTTTAGGTCGATAACTGCCATGAAACAATTGTGGTGTAGGAGTTTTACTGCTGAGTTCACTGATTCCATCTTGAAAGTCTGGTTCTCTATCAGCTGATTTAGACTTTTGAGGTTGATAAAGGTCCTTAAGGACCCATTTGGTTTTTGTTAGAACCCTCCTGTTTGTTTTTTCTATCTTGTGTTTTTTGCGGTCACGTGACCATCTGCCTTTATATTCCAGCTCCGCCCTTTCGGCTGTGCTGGACTTCAGTGTTTGACTGTTTCTCTAGCCAGGTGCTTCTGTGCCTTTCTCTGTCAGTTCGTTTGGTCCTTCTGGGACCTTTAGTACATTTTTGTCTGTTAGTCTTTTTGTGTTCTGCAACAACTTCTATGTTTAGGAGGTGTCCCATTTTTGTCCCAGTCCTTAGTTCTTTTAGGGACCCCTCCCCTTATGCTATAGGTCTTTGTTCAGACTAGCTAACGACTAAGGCGGGTCTGTTTGCTAGGAACAGGCAGCCCGCTACATCATAGGGATTCAGCTTAGTTTTACTGTAGGGACAGTTTTCCCTTATCTTTCCTTAGTACATGTTGCAGATCATAACAGTAAGTCCAGCCCAAAAAAACTAAAAGGAAAAAAATTCGGGGATCAGTATGGTATCCGTCCAGGATTTGGCTCAACGCCTGCAGGGATTGTCTCTGGAGGTGGCAGAGTTCCAGCAACACGTGAGTAGCTGTTCTGAAGCGCATTTTGTGGAACCCAAGGTAGGACTGCCTGATGTTTTTTATGGTAAACAGCAAGATTTTTTTTCATTTAAAAATGCTTGTTTGTTATATTTTCGTTTGATACCAAGGTCCTCTTGGGATGAATCACAGCGCATTGGTTTTATGTCATTTTTGCGCAAAGAACCACAGGGGTGGGCCTTTTCTCTCCAACCTAATTATCCATGTTTAAGGTCTGTAGAAGAATTTTTTTCTGCTATCGGGTTATTATATGACGATCCTGATCGAATCTCATCTGCTGAGGCAGAACTCAGGCGTTTCAATCAGGGGTCAGGTGATGTTGAAAATTATTGCACACACTTCAGAAGATGGGCCTCAGAAGTTAAATGGAATGATCCAGCTCTGAAATGTCAATTTCTTGCTGGTCTGAGTGAAATGGTTAAGAATTTGCTAATTGCATTCCCCGCACCTGAGACTCTGCAGGATGCCATGCAATTAGCTGTTCCTGTGGATAGGATACTGAGATTTAGACAGAATGAGGTAAAGACTCCTGTAATGCCAGGTCCTAGTCCCCAGAAAATCTGCTCTGACGGCGAAGAACCGATGGAGGTTGGGGCGAAGTCGCTCCCCTTTCAGGAAAGAGACCGGAGGTTCGCCGAGGGTTTGTGTCTTTATTGTGGTAAAGCTGACCATTTGATTAAGTATTGTGAGCTTCATTTAAGTAAAGAAAAAAAAAAGGTCAGGTACGCCCGTATAGCTTGTTTACGCTCTGCAGGAGTATTTCTTTCTGGGAGTACTACTTTGCAGGAAAATTTGATTGAATTTCAGGTATTTGTGGATTGTGGTTCAATACTTAATGTGATTGATAAACGGTTTTTGGAAAACCTTACATTGAAATCCAAACCTTTGTCATCACCTATTTCTGTGATTGCAATTGATAACACTCTTGAAATGAATTACTCACAAGGTTGCTGCATTTCCCCTCACTATCAATGGAGTTCACCAAGAAATTTTGGACTTTGTTGTATTAGATAATTTACCCTCTCCGGTCGTTCTAGGATTGCCTTGGTTAAAACTGCCCAATCCTTTGCTGGACTGGTCTGCTAATGTGATTAAGTCTTGGAGTCCAAAGTGCTATGATAAATGTTGTAATGGTCGCATTGCGGCTGTGGAAAAAGGGGAATTACCTGTACCTATTCAAGATTTTTGGCGGGTTTTTTCAGAGGAGGAGTCGCAAGTTTTACCTCCTTATAGGGATTATGATTGCGCCATTGAGTTTGTTCCTGGAGCTACTCTTCCCAAGAGTCGCTTGTTTAATCTGACTATCCCTGAAAGAAAGGCCTTGGAGGAATACATACAGACTAGCCTGGCTGCAGGTCACATTAGACCTTCTAAGTCGCCTGTGGCAGTTGGATTTTTCTTTGCTAAAAAAAAGGACGGGGGTTTACATCCATGTCTGGATTTTCGTGAAATTAATAAGATTACCGTACGCAATTCCTACCCTTTGCCGTTAATTCCTGACTTGTTTAACCAGTTGGTGGGGGCCAAGTGGTTCTCTAAAATTGATCTCCGGGGAGCATACAATTTGTTACGAGTGAAGGAGGGTGATGAATGGAAAACTGCCTTTAACACTCCGGTAGGTCATTTTGAGAATCTAGTGATGCCTTTTGGTCTTACCAATGCACCTGCATTTTTTCAGAACCTTATTAATGACATCCTGAGACCTTTGATTGGTAAGAATGTGGTTGTGTATTTGGATGACATTTTGATTTATTCACCAGATCTAGAGTCCCATTGGCAGAGTGTACGTGAAGTTTTGCAGTTATTGAGTGATAATTCACTCTTTGCTAAGCTGGAGAAATGCGAGTTCGCTGTGCAGACAATTAGTTTTTTGGGCTACATTGTCTCCAGCGAGGGCTTTGAGATGGACCCGGTGAAGGGTCAGGCTGTGCAGGAATGGCCTAGGCCTATTGGTTTGAAATCTATACAGAGATTTTGGGGTTTTGCCAATTTTTACAGGAAATTCATTAAGATTTTTTCTGTAATTGTTAAGCCTCTGACCGATCTCACCAGGAAAGGTGCGAATACGGTCCAGTGGACTACTGAGGCCATTGAAGCGTTTGAGTATCTCAAAGAGAGGTTCAGTTCTGCCCCTATCCTTATGCAGCCTGATGAGACCAAGCCTTTTTTGGTCGAGGTTGATGCTTCATCGGTGGGGGTCGGAGCAGTTTTGTCTCAGGAGAACAAGGATGGAGTACATCCTTGTGCCTTCTTTTCGAAAAAAATTTCGGAAACCAAACTGAATTATGATGTTGGAAATCGGGAGTTGCTGGCTATTAAACTTGCGTTTGAACATTGGCGTCATTTTTTGGAAGGTGCTAGATTTCCTATTCAGGTTTTCACAGATCATAAGAATTTGGTCTATCTGGATGCTGCCAAGCGATTGCATGCCCGTCAAGCTAGGTGGGCACTTTTTTTTTCTCGGTTTCATTTTTGTGTTACCTATATTCCTAGTACTAAGAATGTTAAAGCCGATGTTTTATCTCGCAGCTTCTCTCCTACCGTCGGTGCCGAGGAGGAGGAGAGCATTTTACAGAAAGGAGTTGTGGTGGCGGCATTGGACTCCGTTTTGGAGAATGGGATTCTGAAAGCTCAAGATGATGCTCCATCTAACACTCCCCATGGGAGGTTGTTCGTGCCTAGAGCCTTTAGGAGAGATTTGTTTGTGGAGTGTCATGAGTCTCGGTTGGCAGTTCATCCAGGAATTTTGGAGACTAAGACTTATCAGTCGCAGTTTTTGGTGGCCTGGATGGCAGAAGGAAGTCATCAAGTGGGTGCGTCAATGTATTGTGTGTGCTAGATCAAAGGCTTCACATACTCCTGCTGCGGGGTTGCTTTGCCCTCTGGAGGTTCCTAGTGCGCCTTGGACACATCTCACTATGGATTTTATTACTGATCTTCCTGTGTCCGAGGGTTTTACTGTCATCTGGGTGGTCGTGCACCGTTTTAGTAAGATGTGTCATTTGGTTCCATTCATTAAGTTGCCCTGCGCCAAGTCACTCGCTAAGGCGTTTGTTAAGGAGATTGTCAAGCTCCATGGCGTTCCCATGGATATTGGTTCTGATAGAGGACCTCAGTTTGTGGCTCGCTTTTGGCGTGCTTTTTGTGACAGGTTGGGAGTCCATTTGTCATTTTCGTCTGGGTATCATCCTTAGTCTAATGGGCAGACTGAAAAAAAGAACCAGGATGTTGAACAGTTTTTGCGTTGTTTTGTGGCGGACAATCAAGAGGTGTGGTCTGAGTTTCTGCCTCTCGCAGAATTTGCTCTTAACAATCATACATCCTCCTCTGCTGGGTGTTCTTTTTTTTTTTTTTGTACTGGGAGACATCCGTCTTTTGGTTCGTTCTCCAAATTGGGGTCGACGGTGCCGGGGGAGAAGAAATTTTCCGGTGATTTGGAGAGAGTTTGGACTAATGTACATTGCAACCTTCAAGAGGCCAACAAGAAGTCCAAGAAGTATTTTGACAGGAAACGTAAGGAAGTTTTGTTTACTGTGGGTGACATGGTTTGGTTGTCCTCAAAGAACCTGCTTTTGAGGATTCCCTCTAAAAAACTGGGTCCTAAGTTTGTGGGTCCATTTAAGGTGCTTCAGGTTGTTAACCAGTCTGCTGTTAGGTTGGATGTCCCTACTTCCTGGAAGATTAATCCTGTGTTTCATGTTTCATTGTTGAAAACGGCTGATGTGTCAGATAGGGATGCCACTGTCACAGTTCCTCCTGTGGTGGAAGACGGCGAATATGAAATTTCTCGTATCTTGAATTCTAGATGGCATAGAGGGAGATTACAGTATCTTGTCTCCTGGAAGGGTTTCGGTCCCGAAGACAACTCCTGGGTAAGGACGGATGATGTCTCTGCTCCTAGAATTGTTAAAGCTTTCCACAAGAGGTTTCCAGATAGGCCTGGGCCTGGAGGATCCGGAGGATCCTCATAAAAGAGGTGGTACTGTTAGAACCCTCCTGTTTGTTTTTTCCATCTTGTGTTTTGCGGTCACGTGACAATCTGCCTTTATATTCCAGCTCCGCCCTTTTGGCTGTGCTGGACTTCAGTGTTTGACTGTTTCTCTAGCCAGGTGCTTCTGTGCCTTTCTCTGTCAGTTCGTTTGGTCCTTCTGGGACCGCTAGTACTTTTTTTGTCTGTTTGTCTTTTTGTGTTCTGCAACAGCTTCTCTGTTTAGGAGGTGTCCCATTTTTGTCCCAGTCCTTTTAGGGACCCCTCCCCTTATGCTATAGGTCTTCGTTCAGCTGAGGACTAAGGCGGGTCTGTTCGCTAGGAACAGACAGCCCGCTACATCGTAGGGATTCAGCTTAGTTTTACTGTAGGGACAGTTTTCCCTTATCTTTCCTTAGTACATGTTGCAGATCATAACAGTTTTTTTATCACAAATAGGGGGGAATAAAATCCCCTTCCCCATTGTGAATCCGGAACTTCGTGAAGGACCTGCTTGTTGACTAAATCTAGCACCTCCGATTCTAGGGCTATCTGCTCCTCCATGGACTTCCTCCTGGAGGTAATCATGAAGGTTCGGTGAGGGACTTGACTGAAGCGTATCTTTAGGCCATTCTTTATGATACTCAACACCCAGGGATTTGAAGTAATGGCTTCCCAAGCTGGGATAAAATGGGAAAGCCTTCCCCCGACCTCTAACCCTGCGTCATTGGGGAGATTTTTTGGTACTGGAGGATGGCCCCCAAACATGTAAGCAGAGTCTTTTTAGATCTGGGCTCGCATCTTTTCTTTTCTCCCAGAGGGCGACCCCGGTTAAATCTTTTCCTCCGAAAGTAGGACCTTTTTGTGTCCCCCGTGAACCCTGTGAAACCTCTCTTCCAGTCGCCAGCCTTCTCCAAAAGCTCATCCAGTTTTTGGCCAAACAAGAGTTTACCATCACAAGGAAGGCAACATAGTTTATGTTTAGACTGCAGGTCTCCTGGGCAACCCTTGAGCCACAGGGCTCATCTGGCAGCGTTAGATAAGTTAGCAGACCTGGCAGCAAGTTTAACCGAATCCGCTGAGGAGTCTGCAAGGAAAGCGGACGCTGCCTGTAGTAAAGGTAGATTGGAGAGGATTTTATCTCTGGATATCTTTTTATCCTTGAGCTGGTCTTCTAATTGTTGAAGCCACACCATGAGTGACCTAGCAACACAAGTGCCTGCTACCACTGGTTTCAGGCCCCCTGCCGCCGCTTCCCAGGTGTGACGCAGGAAGGAATCTGCATTTTTATCTAGAGCATCCTTTAGACTGCCCGAATCTTCCAGGGGTAGGAACGATTTTTTGGATGATCGGGCGACAGACCCATCAACTTTAGGAATTTTATCCCAGGGCCCAGAGACACTATACTCGAAGGGGTACCTTCTTTTAGAGGATGAGGGCAACATTCACGATTTCTCAGGCTTCCTCCATACTGGTCTATAAGGGTCTGAATTTTAGGATTCATTGGAAAGGAGCGTCTCTTTTTTTCCTCCAGGCCTGCAAACATATTGCCTTCCAGGGACCTGGCTGCCTTCTCCTCCATCAACCCCGTGGTAGATCTGACCGCTCTGACCAACTAATCCGTACCCTCAATAGGGAAACAGGGCCTACCACTGTCTGATGAAGAGGAGGATGATGAATCACTGAGGCATGGATCCTCTGCCTGGGAGGATGAATCATAGTCGGAGGAGATCTCGTTATGGGATCTCTTTTTCCCCTTAAGTAAACCTTTTAGGGAATCTTGAACCTCTGTACGGATTACGGACTTCAAATTAGAAGCAAAATCCGGGGTGATCTCCGCTATGGTTTGGTTAATACAGCTAGCATAAAGCTGTTTCTGCCAATCTATGGAAAAGGGGACTTGGCCTAAGGTGCAAACCCTGTGCTTCTGTTTGGTGCCACTCTTAGGTTCCTAAGGAATGAAGCACATAATAACTTTCCATTACTATTAAGTGACATTCACAAAGATCACTCACCCCTGAAGTCACAAAAGGGTACCGGATTTGGAGGCTGTGGCGGCACATAAGATGTGGATGGCCCTGAAACGTCCGACACCTTACTTCTCCTGCTGCCGCTACAGTTGCTGGAGCGGCTATCCGTATAAGAGGAGTCCGACTGCTTCTTCCGCTGCCGTTGTTGAGATGGAGGGGTCAGCCGCTGCTGCTCCTGGCTGTCCTGGTCTGCCATAGCTGCTATACCACAAGTACGAGTATAGGCAGCGTTTGACCAGGACAACCCCTCACCTTAAATAGGGCACATCCGGAACCTCCTCCGGTTCAGGTGTCCTCCCCCCTCCTGACGCCCGCCAGCCGAAGTGTCAAAAGCCGTCCGGCAAGCGCTTACAGGGCGCTGCCATGATGGATCCGGGTGCCGCCCCCCGATGTCATCAGGCCCGCCTCTCCCAGCGTGCACCGTGCCGTGACGTCAGGCGCGTCACACCCGGAAGACACCGCTCCCGGCGTGCGGCCAGGCAGGAGCCTGCGGCAGGGAGAGGACAGCGCAGTGGTCTGCGGGGAGCCGGAGCCCTCCTCAAAGCCTGCGCTGCTCGGACACGGCTCCAGGGAACCGCGGACGGTGCATCTGGAACCCTGTGCACAGGCTGGTGCCCGCTCTTCCACACCGGAACAGGCCCAGGTAAGTATGGACATCTTCTTTCAGACAGGTTCCCATCAAGGACAGGAAACCAACTGAATCGAGGGAGAGGTATTTCAGGCGGTTTCCTGTCCTTGGTGGGGGGGATCCTTCTCTCAAGGTGTGCTGTCATGGGTGAGGGGAAAATACTAATTTGCAAAGTAAGTACACGTAAGATCACACCTGGAAATGAAAATATGGCAACAGCGTGCACTATAGTTGTGGGGTGTATGGTTGATAAATTTGAATATTAAAACAGGTATTCAAAAATTTTAATGTGTCAGTTATAAAAAAAAAAAATTTTTTAAAAAAGGCAAGAACAGCCGAGTCACTCATCACGGGCACAGGGTTAACAAGAGGGCACTCACTAAGACTGGAAGAGAAAAGGTTTCAGCACCAGCATAGGAAGGGGTTCTTTACGGTAAGAGCAGTGAGAATATGGAATTCACTGAGTGAGGAGACGGTAATGTCGGATTCACTACACCAGTTCAAGCGGGGACTGGATGCTTTTCTAGATACCAGGCAGATTTCTGCATATACTTAAAAATAGAATAAAATAGTAGGTTGATACAGGGATTTATTCTGACTGCTGGTTTCAGAGTCGGGAGGGAATTTTTCCTCAGGTGAAGATTGGCTAAATCATTTGGGGTTTTTGCCCTCCTCTGGATCAACTTTAGCAACTACAGAACTTACAGGTCGAACTTGATGGACGCAAGTCTTTATTCGGCTTTACAAACTATGTACTATGTAAGCAAGTTCCATTTTTTTTTTTTTTATTAATTGACAGAATATGGTATCAGAACATATTAACACTAGGACTACTGGACTCGTGACCCCGCCTAGAACTACTGAAAGGAGTCATTTTGACTCCTTGCTTGTTTTCGTTTATTTTTAGAGTTTCATTTGTGGTTATTTATTAATAATTATATTTTTTGTAATGTATTATTATTGTGAGATCCAACAGTAATGCTTTTGATTGTTTTTTTTCTGCTTTTCTTATTTTTCTACAGAAAATAACAATAATTATAATAGACGTTTTTCAAACATTTTTTTTTATTCAAGTGCACACATATAAACAACAACTGAAGAACAAAAAGCAGAGAAAATGTAGGTGGAGGAGCATAAAAATGAAAATATGGCGCAGAATTCACCTTCTAAACATTTGGTGTTTCTCATTTTAGGCATTGCCTTTGATTTATGGCAGTACATTGCCCACACAAAGACTTACCACAAGTCTTACAATTTCCGACAGATCTATTTTTCTTGCACTTATCTTTGATCTGGCAAAATTTTGTTTGAACCATCACTTCTGAGCATGTAGAAACTTGGGACGTGGAACCCTTTTCCCTATCTGTGACATAAGGACCACTCAACTCTCTCACAAGCGTTTGCAAAAATGCCTTGCGTGACATTTTTTGGTGGGTAATCTCCTTGAATATTATCCATGCATTTATACCCGCAAAGTCTAAGGCATTTTCAAATGCATGAACAGGCCATCTCCTTGTGCATGTTCGTGTGGTATATTTTCGTGCCATCTGATCCACTACATCTACTCCATATTTTGTTTCATTGTAAAACTTTACCGTTTCTGGAGTTTTTTTAGCGGAATCAGACGCAACAACAACATCTGGATGGACGGAACTCAAAATGACAACATTTTTGTTGGGCTTTCCTTGATATACTGTAAGTGTAAAATTGTCTTCATTTCTAAACACTTTAGTGTTGTACAATTCCTCTTTCATGGATTTTATTTCTTTAGGCACTTCTCGCCTTATCTTGTTCAGTGTTCCCACGATGGTTGTTCCTTTGCTTTTTAGCTGTTTAGCTAATTTTACTGAAGTAAAATAATTATCGGTTGTAACATTGCGACCTTTTTTCAAAAACGGGTCCAATAACTTCATTACCACATGGTCAGCTAAACGGTCCTCAGCACGGCGTGTGTCATCTTTGCCTAGATAAGGGAAGCCATTTGCCAGATATTTGCTCCTCTTATCAACAGCTAGCCAATATTTGTGGCCATATTTATCTGGTTTGGAAGGCATGTACTGCGTGAATGGACACCTAGTTTTGCTTGGGAAAAGTTGCTCATCCACCATTATGTATGGGCCAGGTTTGTAACACGCAATACAATTTTCAATAAACCTGTCCCACACAGTAGAAAATAGAGCAAACTTGTCCGTTTGCAGTCTCTCCGATCGAGTAGATTTCTCATCAAATCTGAGAAACCTCATAATTTCAACAAAGCAGTCCCTAGACATTGTCGCTTTGCAAAACGGTATTCCCCAGTCATTACACCAAATACTGCTAATCGAGTGACGGTTCGTGCCAGATATTCCACGAGCATAGAATATCGCAATGAATGCATCTAGCTCCTCATCAGATAGAGTTTGTTCAGCATTACACAGTAATACAAGCAGGTAAAACACAAGGAAAATGTGAAAAGTTGAGATGTAAATTGAATTACATCTATATGAACATCAGGGTAAATAAGACAGAGTGAAAAAATTATGCACAAAACTTTATAGCAACATTTAGTGACAAAAGGACCTCAAAATATAGTAGGGAGTCAAAATGACTCCCTTCAGTAGTTCTTGGTAAATTTTGAAAAAAACGCGCAAATTTTTCACCAAAATTATTTATTCTCACAAAATCTTTTTTCACATCATATTTGAGGAAAAGTCACCGAGTTTCAAGCCGGAATTCTGAAAAATGTAGTCACAGAAGAGAAATAAAAAACGAAAGGAGTCAAAATGACTCCATCAGTAGTTCTAGTGTTAATATGTGGAGGGACATTTGGAGTCATTTTTAACACAAAGGGCACAGAATGGATCATTATTAATACAAGGAGGCACACAAGGAGAAATTATTAATTCAAGTGGCACATAATGTGGCATCATTAATGCAAGGTGGCATACAAAGGGACATTATTAACCTTGTTGACAATGACAGCCTTACATGTATGGGGGCAGTGCACCATCACTACATGGAGCAGTTAGTGGTGAGCCATCTGCTTACAGCAGGGGTACAGGCTGTGTTAGTTAGCCGACACCCGGGAGTAACTGATGTGATTGGAGCTCAATCTCAACAGTTTAACCTCTTAAATGCCAAACGTGAAAATGGTATTTAAAAATCTTTAACATGGCAGGCATCACTTGTGTATGGCTATTAACCAACCCCAAAGCAATACAACCACTGAGTACCGCTGCTGCAGAAAGCCCCCAAGCCTACAGTGTTAGAACTCATAAGACGCCCACATCTGTGACTGGACTTCATAGGAGATCATCAATTTCACAATACTATAGTATTGGAGTGTATTGTGTAGACCAGGAGTGTCCAACCTTTTGGTTTCCCTGGAGCACATCGGAAGAAGTGGAGTGGTCTTGGTCAGCACATTAAATACACAAACACTAACAAAAGCCAATAAGCAAAAAAAAGTCAGTGCATAATTTCTGATATCTGCCATCAAAGTCACCGCATAAGCAAAAAAGTCTTCACATAATAATCCTATTTATACAAGAGAATAGACTTTTAAAATTGGCGAGCATGATCACTAATCTAGAGAATGTACATATCTAACTTATAAAGCACTACTCTGAGGAGGTGCGTAACTAGGAGAAGGGGGGAGGCGGGGCATTGGCCTGGGTGTAGCGAGCAGTGGGCTACCACCGAGCCACTCAATGCAGAGGTTTGAGGTGTTTCTAAAGCAATGGCATTCTGCTGCTCTACGACTTGCCTGGTAAGTTCACAGCTGGCTCGGAGAACATATAAAACTCTGGCTCCTTGTACTCAATTATTATTATTCTCAATTATTATAGCGCCATTAATTCCATGGCGCTTTACATAGTATGGCGGTATACATAGCAAACAATAAGTACAATAATTTTATCATTTTTAATTTTAGATTTTTTTTATTTCATTTTATACATAGCAAACAACAAGTACAATAATTTGAACAAAAACGAGTCAGCGACTGGTACAGGAGGAGAAAGGACCCTGCCCGCGAGGGCCACAGTCTACAAGGGATGGGTGAGGATACAGCTGGTTGTTCAGTGGTATGGTGGAGCGAGGGTTACTGCAGGTTGTAGGCTTGTCAGCAGAGGTGGGTCTTCAGGTTCCTTTTGAAGATTTCCACGGTAGCAAGAGTCTGATATGTTGGGGTAGAGAGTTCCAGAGTAGGGGGGATGCATGGGAGAAATCTTTTATGCAATTGTGGGAAGAGGAGATAAGAGGGTAGAAGAGCAGGAAATCTTGTGAGGATCGGAGGTTGCGTGCAGGTATGTACCAGGAGACTAGGTCACAGATGTATGGAGGAGACAGGTTGTGGATGGCCTTGTATGGCATGGTTAGGCTTTTGAACTGGAGTCTCTGTGCAATGGGGAGCCAGTGAAGGGATTGACAGGTGAGGTCAGCGAGTAGCGGCGGGGACAGGTGGATTAGTCGGGCAACACAGTTTAAGATAGATTGGAGGGGTGCGAGAGTGTTAGAGGGGAGGCCACAGAGCAGGAGATTGCAGTAGTCGAGGCGAGAGATGATGAGGGCGTGCACTAGAGTTTTTGCAGATTCATGGTTGAGGAATGTGCGGATCCGGGAAATATTGTACTTGTACATGTGTCTTTCAGGCGTGATTAAATTGAAGCTCTGACTGACGGCACTTCTGGAGTCAAGGAGATTTCATCAGTATGAT
Source organism: Phyllobates terribilis (assembly GCF_046119375.1). Classification (NCBI taxonomy): domain Eukaryota; kingdom Metazoa; phylum Chordata; class Amphibia; order Anura; family Dendrobatidae; genus Phyllobates; species Phyllobates terribilis. The sequence goes on along the minus strand of NW_027362770.1, from coordinate 69,268,528 downwards.
CCTGGTCACCTGATCATGCTGCTGATGTCACAAATGTAACAGAAAAGGGGGGCAGTGATGAGGTAAGTACTCCAATGGAGCCGAGGATACAAAGGAGTATTATTGAGAGGAGGATGGAATCTAGTGAGGGTACAGTACACAGGGAAATAGTGTGAAAGGACAATATGGTTGGGGAATGTGTGAGGGGATAGTATAGAGGCAAAAAGTATGCGGGTACAGTATTTACTTATTTAACTCACTTATATAGCGCCATTAATTCCACAGCGCTTTACAGACATTATCATCGCTGTCCCCATTTGGGCTCACAATCTACATTCCCTATCAGTATGTGTTTGGAGTGTGGGAGGAAACCGGAGAACCCGGAGGAAACCCACGCAAACACGGGGAGAACATACAAACTCCTTATGGAGGGGATTCTGAGGGGACAGTATGGGGGGGCAGTAGTGTGAGGGAACAGAATGCTTGTGCACACACAGTTCTTCTCTACACAAAAATGAAAGTGCCAGCTGCCAGAAAAACTGGGCTAGTGGCCCACCATGCAGTTACAGCACTGCAGCCCTCCAGGAATCTGTGTTGGGCCACATTCATAGCCATCCTGGGTCACATGTGGTCCGTGGGTTTGACACACTTGGTGTAGACCACCAACTTCCGTATGAGGACTAATTAAAAATGTAAACACTATTTTTTAAAAATTATGTATTTAAAAAAATTTAAAATTACTCCCATTTTCCTAAACATAATAGTCAAATGTAAAAAATATATTTAAAAAATTGACGTTTGATTTTGTCATAATTGCCTGAACTAATTAAATACATTCATAAACACTGAGATAGTAACGACAAAATATAGAAGTTGTGGGATTATGGAAATCACTGAATAGAGACATGTTAATGATATGCAAATGATGGTAAAAAATGGAAACAATGTTTCAAAACATCTTGATTTATTCAGCACCTAGTATGTGCACCACATGCAGAAATACACACTTAACTACCTTAACATGCCATCAATGAGGTTATTAATGGTTATCTGATTAATATTTTGCCATTTTGAATGCACTTGGGAACACAAATCATTCAGATCCACTGCTGGCAGCTCTCTTTGCAATTGCAGAGCAATGACATCCAAGATTAGCTCTATGAGAGACAAGTCTGGAGACTCAGCAGGCCATGGTAGAATCTTTAGGTCACACAGGCTGCTCACACTAGCATGAGCAACTTGCAGCCTCTCGTTATCCTATTGATACACGTATATTACTTACCGGTAATGTGTTTTTTCGGAACCCATGACGGCACAACGAGAGAGGGGATCCACCCTTCAAGGACTGGAAACCTTCAAGATAAAAAAGGCGGCGCCTCTCTCCGAATCAGTGGATTACAGAGCATGAGAGGACATAATTTTATTAACCATAAACTAACTTCACCCATGTGAATACTAAACACCCACCAACCGGAAGGTGAACACCATAGTGATAGGGAGGGAATGTAAAGGTGCCTTCATGGGTTCCGATAAAACACATTACCGGTAAGTAATATATGTGTTTTTCTGTCACCCATGACGGCACAACGAGAGAATTACAGAGAACTAAGTATGTAAGGGAGGGACCACGGCCAGCAGAACCCTTCTCCCAAATGTGAGATCAGAGGAGGCAGAAAGGTCAAGTCTATAGTGGTTATAGAAAGTGGACGGAGATGACCATGTGGCCGCCTTACATATTTGCTCAATGGGCACGTCCGCTCTTTCTGCTCTTTCAGAAGGAAGGTAGGGCTATCTCCTGAGACATATGAAATTTAGAAACAATTTTAGGAAGGAAAGCAGGGTCTGGTCTCAAAACTACCCTATCGTCTAGCACGAAGGTAAAAGGTGGATCTGCAGACAAAGCCTGTAACTCACTAACCCTCCGTGCTGATGTTAAGGCCACCAGAAGTATTGTTTTTAGGGTGAGTGATTTTATGAATCCTGAGCTAAGGGGCTCAAAGGGAGAACCTGTTAACGTGTTTAGCACTAAGTTTAAATCCCAAGAAGGGACCCTTATTATAGGTGCTGGATTGGCTCTACTGCATGCCCTCACGAACCTGGAAATCCATTTGTTACCGGCCAGATTATAATTATACAAGGCCCCTAAGGCAGAGATTTGGACTTTTAAGGTGCTAACCGCTAGGCCTTTCTACAGCCCTTGCTGCTCTTGCTGCTGATGCGGTGGGGAGGGCTGCTGTGAGGCCATTTGCACTGCGCCCCTGCCTGGCCGGTGATCTACCCTTAAGTACCCTTATTGTGCCAGGGAGATCACCGGCCGGCATCCCTGCAGCTTCCGGTACCTCCCCCGAAAATTACATCAGGGGGTCAGAGGTCCAGGCGCGCGTCATCGGGGTGCGACTTCTGCTTCACTTCCAGTCGCGCCCCGTGACGTCACATCTGGGATGCGGGGTTTGCCAGCTACCACGCTTTGTAGGTGCCGCAAACCCCCGCCCGCGCTTCCAGGAACCATGGGACCGGCCACAGCAGAGACTGTGCCTGGCCAGCACCGACCGGCCCCGGTAAGATGACTTGCTGTCGCCGCCGACAAGAAGGAAGGTCCCCCATCAAGGACAGGAAACCACTAATGCGGAGAGAGGCGCCACCCTTTTTATCTTGAAGGTTTATCATAGAATCATAGAATGGTAGAGTTGGAAGGGACCTCCTGGGTCATCTGGTCCAACCCCCTGCTCAAAGCAGGATTCACTAGATCATCTCAGACAGATGTCTGTCCAGCCTCTGTTTGAAGACGTCCATTGAAGGGGAACTCACCACCTCTCGTGGCAGCCTGTTCCACTCATTAATCACCCTAACTGTCAAAAAGTTTTTTCTAATATCTAATCTGTGTCTCCTCCCATTTAGTTTCATCCCATTGCTTCTAGTCTTTCCTTGTGCAAATGAGAATAAAGATGATCCTTCTACAATGTGACAGCCCTTGACATATTTGTAGACAGCTATTAAGTCTCCTCTCAGTCTTCTTTTTTGCAAGCTAAACATTCCCAAATCCTGCAACCGTTCCTCATAGGACATGGTTTGCAGACCAGTCACCATTCTGGTCGCTCTTCTCTGAACTTGCTCCAGTTTGTCTATGTCTTTTTTAAAATGTGGTGCCCAAAACTGTACACAGTATTCCAGATGAGGTCTGACCAAAGAGGAGTAAAGACCGATAATGACTTCACGTGATCTAGACTGTATGCTTCTGTTAATACATCCCAGAATTGTATTTGCCTTTTTTGCTGCTGCATCACACTGTTGACTCATGTTCAGTCTATGATCTATTAGTATACCTAAGTCTTTTTCACATGTACTGTTGCTTAGCTCTATTCCTCCCATTCTGTATATGCTTTTTTCATTTTTATTGCCCAGATGTAGTACTTTGCATTTTCCCTGTTAAAAACCATTCTGTTGGTTGCTGCCCACTGCTCCAGTTTATTTAGGTCTTTTTGAATCCTCTCTCTCTCTTCTCTAGTATTAGCTATCCCTCCTAGCTTTGTGTCATCAGCAAATTTAATCAGTTTACCCTCAATTCCTTCATCTAAATCATTGATAAAGATGTTGAACAATACAGGTCCCAGGACGGAGCCCTGTGGTACCCCACTTGAGACATTCATCCAGCTGGATGTGAAGCCATTTACAACCACCCTTTGAGTCCGATCACTAAGCCAGTTATGAATCCACCTAACAGTTGCCTGGTCCATTGCATACTTGGTCATTTTTTCAATAAGGATGATGTGAGATACTTTGTCAAATGCTTTGCTGAAGTCAAGATATACTATATCTACAGCATTTCCCTGATCCACCCAGTCAGTGATTCTGTCATAGAAGGAAATTAAGTTAGTCTGACATGACTTGTTAGTTACAAACCCATGCTGACTCTGGTTAATCACTTCATTCTTATCCATGTACTTACATACATGTTGTTTAATAATTTGTTCAAAGATCTTTCCTGGTATAGAAGTCAGACTCACCGGCCTATAGTTCCCTGGGTCCACCTTCTTCCCCTTTTTGAAGATAGGAACAACATTTGCTCTTCTCCAGTCTTCTGGGACTTCTCCTGTTCTCCAAGAATTTTCAAAGATTATGGAGAGTGGTTCTAAAATTTCTTCTACAATCTCCTTCAGTACTCTGGGGTGTAATTCATCTGGACCTGGAGACTTGAACTCATTTATGTTAGCTAAATATTCCCTCACAATCTTTCTGTTTACTGATAACTTGGATTCCTCTATTCCTTTAAAAGGACAGTGAAGATCAGTTGATGTTACATTTTCTTTCTGAGAGAAAACAGATGCAAAATAGGAATTAAAAAGTTCGGCCTTCTCAACATCCTCTCTTACCATTTCTCCATTTCCATCCTGTAAAAATCCTATAGCATCTTTGACTTTTCTTTTACTTTTGACATACCCCCAAAATCCTTTTTTATTGCTTTTAACATCTCTTGCAAGCCTTAATTCATTGTCAGCTTTAGCTAACCTGATACGTGCCCTGCAGGATCTGCAGACTGCATTATAATCTTCTTTAGATATGCCTCCCTCTTTCCATTTAATAAACATTTCTTTCTTTCTTTTTAGCATGTGTTTAAGTTCTGTGTTCATCCATCCTGGTTTCCTTAAATGCTTCCCATTCTTCCTACTTTTCGGGATTGTTAACGATTGTGCTTTGAGAATCTCATTTTTAAAAATTTCCCATCCTTCCTGGACATTTTTGTCCTTAAGGACATCCAGCCATTGGATCCCTCCTATTCTCTTTCTGAGTCTCTTAAAATCTGCCTTTCTAAAATCTAACCTTGAAGTTTGAGTCTTCACATGTCTTCCTCCTCTAGTTATCCAAAATTCTATAATAGCATGATCGCTGCCTCCTAGGGTCCCAGCCACCTTTACCTCCTCAACCATTTCCTCCCTGTTTATAAGAATTAGATCCAAAGTAGCAGATCCCCTTGTTTTCTCCCCTACCTTTTGGAAGATAAAGTTGTCAGCAAGAGAGGATAAGAATTTGCTTGACCTGTTAGTTTTACTTGAGAGAGATTCCCAACAAATGTCTGGATAGTTGAAATCTCCCATGACCACTACGTCATATTTTTTGGAGAACTTGGTCATTTGATACATAAAGAGTTCATCCATATCTTCAGCTTCCCCAGGTGGCCTGTAGTAAATGCCTACAATGGTGTCCTTTCCGTTGTTCTCTCCTTGTATTCTTACCCAAACAGTTTCCACAGAACTCCCAGTCTCTGAAGCTTCAATCTCTGTGCAGATATATGCTTTTCTAACATACAATGCAACACCTCCTCCTCGTTTATCAAGTCTGTTTCTTGCAAATAAGTTGTATCCTTTTAGCCTTTTATTCCAATCATGTGTATCGTCCCACCAAGTTTCAGTGATTCCAATGACATCATATTCCTTTTCCTGCATTAGTAGTTCCAATTCTCCTTGTTTGTTGCCCATGCTTTGTGCATTTGTATAAAAACATTTTAGTTTGTGATTGGTTTCTCTTCCTCCCATATTTTTATTATTTAGATTTTTTTGTCTTTGTTCTTCTTTTCCACTTCCAGTAGCAGAGATCTCAATAGTATTTGTCAGCTGTATGGCTTTTTCTGGCCTTTTGCTTCCCTTCCCACATTGTTCTAGTTTAAAGCTCTTCTGATGAGTGTAGCAAGGCGACTTCCAAATACATGTTTTCCAGTCTTCGTAAGGTGCACCCCATCTCTAGCAAGTAGTCCATCGTATAGGTAATTCATTCCGTGATCCAGAAATCCAAATCCTTGTTGACGGCACCATCGACGTAGCCAGTTGTTCACCTGTAGAATCTTATTCCACCTCATTGTTCCATGGCCATCCACTGGGAGGATGGATGAGAAGACCACCTGCGCTCCCAATTCTTTCACTTTCTTGCCTAAGTCTTCAAAGTCACTGCAGATGGTTTCCAGGTCCTTTCTTGCGGTGTCATTTGTCCCCACATGTATTAGCAGGAATGGGTAGTGATCTGTAGGTCTGAAGAGTCTTGATATCCTGTCAGACACATCTTTAATTTTTGCTCCTGGAAGACAGCACATTTCTCTTGAGGTTATGTCTGGTCTGCAGATAGCGGCCTCTGTTCCTCTTAACAGGGAATCCCCCATGACCACCACTCTCCGTTTTTTCTTCACAACATTCTTCTTTCTCCATCCAGGAGGATTCTGAGGGCTTACAAGGTTATTCATTGCTGGCAAAGTCTTATCTTGCTGTATTTCTTCATGGTTCTCCTGTGTGAGAGCCTGGTACTGGTTCCTGAGCAGTATGGGTGCTGACTGCCTCTCGATCCTCCTGCTTCTGTGGGTCACATGCTTCCATTCCTCTGTTTCGTCAGGTGCAGTTCGAATTTCTTCTCTTTTTGAATCATGAAGAGATAATTCTGCTCTGTCTAAGAACTCTTCACCTTCCTTAATGATTTTCAAGGTAGTTAACCTCTCTTCTAGATTTCGCAACTTTTCCTCCAACAGGGACACAAGCTTGCATTTCTGGCATGTGAAGTCTGGCTTTTCCACTTGCAAGTCTGTGAACATGTAGCAGGATATGCAGCTCACCAAATGGCTCCTGGACTCTTCCATGTTCTTATTGTTAATGTTCTGAAAACAGTGAAAAAAGCTTAAAAAAAAAAGCTTCAAAATGCGTGCGCGGTTTACCGATGTCCTCTTTTCAGCTCCAACAGCCAAAATCCAGTGTTCTTTGAGCACGCGGAGACTCTTCACTTACCCCAAAATGCAGTGGGAATATGCAAAGTATCTCCTCAGGACTCCTCCCCTGGTTTCCTGTCCTTGAAGGGCGGATCCCCTCTCTCGTTGTGCCGTCATGGGTGTCATAAAAAAAAAAATGTCTCTTTAGACACTTTCATGTTTCTCATAAAGAACTTTTCATGGAATTGCTCATGTGGTTTCCAGACCAATCTCCAGTTATCACTGTGTGCAAAAACAGAAATAGGACTCATCGCTGCTCATGCTACTGTGAGCAGCCAGCGTATCCTAAACATACTATCACAGCCTGCAGCATCTACAGACTTGTCTCCCATCGATCACATCTGGGACATCATTGGTCAGCAATTGTAAAGGGAACTGCCAGCAGTGGATCTAGATGATTTACCAAAGTGCATTCAGCATGTCAGAACATTCCTCAGTTTGCATATCATTCACATGTCTATCGATCCTGTGATTTCCATAATTCCATGACTTTTCTGTTTGGTGTTGCAAATTCAATGTTAAGGAATGTATAAAAACATTTATCTTGTTAGGTGAGAGCCAAAATGGCAAAAAAAAATTACGCCATTGTTTTTTGGGTACTGTTTTTATGGCATTCCTTTTGTGGTAAAAATGATTCTCCTGTTCTGTATGATTACAGCAATACCAAATTTTCATTGATATTTTTCTTCATTTAAAATTAATGTGTCACAATTTTTATTTTTGTATTAATCATTTATTTTATAATTATTTATTTTAACCCCTTAATAACATCTGACGTACTAACACGCGTCTGTGCCCTGGGACTTAAGAGCCAGACCCGTATTAGTACGTCATCGCGATCGCGCGCGCACACAGGCTGTGCGGGCGCGATCGCCGCCGGGTGTCAGCTGATTGTCACAGCTGACACCCGGTACTATGTGCAGGGAGCGGTCACGCACCGCTCCCAGCACATTAACCCCCGCGATGCTGCGATCGAAGTCGATCGAAGTCGATCGCGGCATTGCGGGGGCAAGGGGAGGTGATCGGCGATACTCACCTCCTCTTCCGGCTTCCAGCGCAGTCTGCAAAGGCTTCCCGGGTGTTGCCATGACGACCCGATGTCGTCATGACAACATCCGGGTCACCAGAGAGCAGGAAGATTGCTTGGACATGCGCAGTGCATCTCCAAGCAATCTTCACACTGTGCACTTCTGACAGCCTTCATGGCATAGGGATGGTGCTCCATTCCTGTGCCATGCAGGCGATCAGAAAAAAAAAAGTGAAAGTCCCAGAGTGGGACAAAGTAATAAAGTGTATAAACTGTGTGAAAGTGGAAAAAAAAAAAAATGTGCAAAAATATTATAAAAAAATAAAAAAAATAATACACCAAAAATAAAAATATAATGTACCCATCAATAAATATTATTATAAAAAAAATAAAAAAAAAACAATAAAAGTACACATATTTGGTATCGCCGCGTCCGGAACAACCTGACCTATAAAACTGTCCCACTAGTTAACCCCTTCAGTGAACACGGTAAAAAAAAAAAAAAAAAAACCAAGCAAAAAACAATGCTTTATCACCATACCGCCAAACAAAAAGTGGAATAACACGCGATCAAAAAGACGCATATAAATAAAAATTATACCGCTGAAAACGTCATCTCGTCCCGCAAAAAACAAGCCGCCATATAGCTCCATCAGCCGAAAAATAAAAAAGTTATAGCTCTCAGAATAAAGCGATACTAAAAAATATTTTTTTCTATAAAATAGCTTTTATTGTGTATAAGCGCCAAAACATAGAAAAATGATACAAATGTGGTACCGCTGTAAACGTACTGACCCGAAGAGTAAAGCTGCCTCATCAATTTTACCACACGCGGAACAGAATAAAAAAAAAAAAAAAAAAAAACAATTCCTGAATTGTTGGTTTTTGTTTATTCTGCCTCCCAAAAATCGGAATAGAAAGCGATCAAAAAATGTCACGTGCCTGAAAATGGCACCAATAACAACGTCAAGTCATCCCGCAAAAAACGAGCCGTCACATGACTGTCTGCCAAAATCTGGAAAAATTATAGCTCTCAAAATATGGCGATGCAAAAACTAGATTTTACAAAAAATGCGTCTTTTAGTGTGTGACAGCTGTCAGTCATAAAAACCCCATATGATTCTGGCATTGCTGTAATCACTCCGACCCGAAGAATAAAGTCGTCTAATCACTTATACCGCACAAGGAACGGCGTCAAAAATAAACTCTTGAGTTAGGATTGGGCTAGGGTTAGGGCTGGGTTTGGGGCTAGGGTTCTGCTGGGGCTAGGGTTGTGCTGGGGCTAGGGTTGTGCTGGGGCTAGGGTTGTGCTAGGGATTTTTTTCAAAAGTAAGAAAAAAAGATGACGATATGGCGACTAGTGTTGAGAGCAAGTGCTCGCTACTTGAGTTTGCATCGGGTGCTCTGGTATGCATTTAGTATCGTGGGTATTTGAGTGACATGCTCGAGTCTCTGCCCCATATGCTTCGCGGCCAAAAAACTTTACGGGGATTGCCTGCCATGCACGAGCGATCCCCGCATGTTTTTTTTTGGGTGTCTAATAACCGTGAAACATGCGGAGCAGGGACTCGAGCATGTCACTCGAGCACACGCTGTACATGGTGCATACCTGAGTACCCGATGCAAACTCAAGTAGCGAGCACTTGCGCTCAAGAATAATGAAAACTTATTCAATATGATGACCTAACGTAAACAAATAATGTGCCGTACCTCTGGGTTCAAAATGTTCACTATACACCTTAATAAAATCTTTGAGGGGTATAGTTTCCAAAATGGGGACACTTGTGGTGGAGCTCCACTGTTTAGGCACATCACGGGCTCTCCAAACGCGACATGGTGTCCGCTAACAAATTGAATGGAAAATCGGCTCAAATTGTTAGCGGACGCCATGTTGCGTTTGGAGAGCCCCTGTGTGTCCAAACATTGGAGCTCCCCCACAACTGACCCCATTTTGGAAACTAGACCCCCCAAGGCACCTATCTAGATGCATAGTGAGCACTTAGAACCCCCAGGTGCTTCACAAATTGATTCGTAAAAATGAAAAATTGAAAAGAAAACACTTTCATTTTTATGAATCAATTTGTGAAGCACCTGGGGTTCCAAGTGCTCACTATGAATCTAGATAGGTGCCTTGGGGGGTCTAGTTTCCAAAATGGGGTCACTTGTGGGGGAGCTCCAATGTTTGGGCACACAGGGACTCTCTAAATGCAACATGGTATCCGCTAACAAATTGAATGGAAAATCGGCTCAAATTGTTAGCGGACACCACATTGCGTTTGGAGAGCCCCTCTGTGCCCAAACTTTGGAGCTCCCCCACAAGTGACCCCATTTTGGAAACTAGACCCCCCAAGGCACCTTTCTAGATGCATAGTGAGCACTTGGAACCCCCAGGTGCTTCACAAATTGATTCGTAAAAATGAAAAAGTGAAAAAAAAAACACTTTTTCATTTTTATGAATCAATTTGTGAAGCACCTGGGGTTCCAAGTGCTCACTATGAATCTAGATAGGTGCCTTGGGGGGTCTAGTTTCCAAAATGGGGTCACTTGTGGGGGAGCTCCAATGTTTGGGCACACAGGGACTCTCCAAATGCAACATGATATCCGCTAACAAATTGTCGGCTCAAATTGTTAGCGGATATCATGTTGCATTTGGAGAGTCCCTGTGTGCCCAAACATTGGAGCTCCTCCACAAGTGACCCCATTTTGGAAACTAGACCCCCCAAGGCACCTATCTAGATGCATAGTGAGCACTTGGAACCCCTAGGTGCTTCACAAATTGATTCGTAAAAATGAAAGTGTGTTTTTTTTTTCACTTTTTCATTATTACGAATCAATTTGTGAAGCACCTGGGGGTTCCAAGTGCTCACTATGCATCTAGAAAGGTGCCTTGGGGGGTCTAGTTTCCAAAATGGGGTCACTTGTGGGGGAGCTCCAAAGTTTGGGCACAGAGAAGCTCTCCAAACGCAATGTGGTGTCCGCTAACAATTTGAGCCGATTTTCCATTCAATTTGTTAGCGGACACCATGTTGCATTTAGAGAGCCGCTGTGTGCCCAAATATTGGAGCTCCCCCACAAGTGACCCCATTTTGGAAACTAGACCACCCAAGGCACCTATCTAGATGCATAGTGAGCACTTGGAACCCTCAGGTGCTTCACAAATTGATTCATACAAATGAAAAAGTGTTTTTTTTTTCACTTTTTCATTGTTACGAATCAATTTGTGAAGCACCTGGGGGTTCCAAGTGCTCACTATGCATCTAGAAAGGTGCCTTGGGGGGTCTAGTTTCCAAAATGGGGTCACTTGTGGGGGAGCTCCAAAGTTTGGGCACACATGGGCTCTCCAAACACAACATGGCGTCCGCTAATTATTCAAGCAAATTTTACAATCAAAAAGTCAAATAACGCTCCTTCCCTTCCGAGCCCTGCCGTGCGCCCAAACAGTATTTTTTCCCCAAATATTGGGTATCTGCGTGCCCAGGGGAAATTGCACAACAAATTTTGGGGTCCATTTTTTCTTGTTACCCCTGTGAAAATAAAAAAAATTGGGTCTAAATTAACATTTTTGTGAAAAAAGTTAAATGTTCATTTTTTTCTTCCACATTCAAAAAATTCCTGTGAAGCACCTGAAGGGTTAATAAAGTTCTTGAATGTGGTTTTGAGCACCTTGAGGGGTGCAGTTTTTAGAATGGTGTCACTTTTGGGTATTTTCTGTCATAAAGACCCCTCAAAGTGACTTCAAATGTGATGTGGTCCCTAAAAAAATGGTTTTGTAAATTTTGTTGGAAAAATGAGAAATCGCTGGTCAACTTTTAACCCTTATAGCTCCCTAACAAAAAAAAATTTTGGTTCCAAAATTGTGCTGATGTAAAGTAGACATGTGGGAAATGTTATTTATTAACTCTTTTGTGTGACATATCGCTCTGATTTCAGGGCTTAAAAATTCAAATTTTGAAAATTGCAAAATTTTCAAAATTTTCGCCAAATTTCCGTTTTTTTCACAAATAAACGCAAGTGATATCGAAGAAATTTTTCCACAATCATGAAGTACAATATGTCACGAAAAAACAATCTCAGAATCAGGGGGATCCGTTGAAGCGTTCGAGAGTAATTACCTCATAAAGTGACAGTGGTCAGAATTGTAAAAATTGGCCCGGTCATTAACGTGCAAACCACCCGCGGGGCTTAAGGGGTTAAAAACAAAATGAAAGGTTAACTTTTTTTTTCTGCAGCCGCTGAGATTGCATTTTATTTTTTTCTGAACATGGCACTAAGGCAATGTTCACAGGTTCAGTATTTGGTCAGTATTTTCCATCAGTATTTGTGGCCAAAACCAGGAGTGGGTGATAAATACAGAAGTGGTGACATTTTTCTATTATACTTTTCCTCTGATTGTCCCACTCCTGATTTTGGCTTATAAATACTTATGGAAAATACTGACCAAATACACAACGTGTGAACATGGCCTTACACAACAAATACATCAGCTCCGAAGAATAGGAGACTGCGGTTGGAGTCCGACGCTATCCCATGGGCTGTGGCTGCTTCAGCTGTGACTTGGGCACGAGCCCTGGGCTGTCAAGTTCTGGGTTACAATTTCCCAGTCACCGCTCATGCAGTTCAGTGGCGAGAGGTGAAAGGAGATCCAGGACAGCGGCTGTGAGGACAGGTATGGCAGCATGCCATTGTGTTATTAATGCTAAGCTAATGCAATGTTCTCACCTCTGCGGTCTTGCTCTCACCATGAAGAGCAGAGCTGCAGCGGTGACGTACTCCAGTGATGAGAACAGCTCGGTAGCCTGGCATTAGTAGTACAATCTAATCGAATACAAGTCTAACCTTAGCATTAGTTATAGTCAGCTTAGCCATGTATCAATCATGTGTGATACAGTTTGCTGAGCCTCGTATCTAACCCCATCATGTGAGATACAATCTGTATCTAATCCTACCATTTGTGACACATTGAGCAATGGACTGCCAAAGTACAGAATTGGCGCTGCCAGCCGTCCTCAGTGATACTATCCTTTCGCAGATACCCAAAAGGAAAGAAGTGATATTAGGCATGTAAGCAGACCCCACCAACATTTACTGCAGTTGTAACGCGAGCTACCAGTACCCTAGGTTTTCATGGCAAATGTCAACAGCAGTACCCCCCTAGTGTTTAAACCCTTCACGACCTTGGACGCATCCATACATCCAGGCAATGCTATGTGCGTGTAATAGTGGGGAAGGACATAGCCTTCCTTTGGCACTGAAGTAGTTAAAGAAAGTGTTCCTGTAGTTAGACCTCTCTAAACTGTTCGTGGGCCAAGCTAAGGGGTTAGCTTTAGTGGTCCAGTCAGTAATGTAATGTAGAGGGGGGAACTTAGTGCCCTGATCAAGCCTCGAGTGTTATAGAGCTTGTTCCTGGCATAATTCCTTGTGGGCTGCACTACCTGTAACCAGCCACAAGATGCCACTGTCACGGGTGCAGATATCAGGTTGAGTCTGCTAGAAGGGTTACAGACAGTGATGGGGTTAATGCTGTGTGATGGCAGCCCACAGAGGGTGGGCACTTTAGGAAAATCCCTGCTTAGTTTCCAGAAGCAGGAAGTGATGAGTAGTAAGAGATAGGACAGTGAACTGTACGGGCAGCCTGTCTATATGGTGGCTGCTAGGGTAGACGGGAGCTCCATACCCTCAGACAGTGGGATCACCAATGTAAAAGTCTCTCTACGCAAGAGTCCTGTTAGCTGGCCGGAGAAACTCAACAGAGGTATTGAGGACTAGGGGCACTTCTAGTCTGCATTAAGCAGAAGAAGATAAATAGGACTCCAGGCTAAGACGTGGGGGAGATATCGGATCCGGAACACTGTTGGTATTGCAGAAGAGTCTCTTGGGCTAGAGATTAGAGTCACAGAGATGCTTCACTTAAAGAGGGAACCAGGGATGAAGATGTTGCCAGTGCCTGTGAGGGAGATAATAACCTGTCGGGCCTTATCCATTATATCTGCCTGTAAATACTGTACATATTCCTCTTCCCCAAGTAAAGTCCAAGTTATGGTAAAGAATCTCGTGTCCTCTGACTTTATTGCTGCCCTGGTCCCAGAAGAGAAATGCCTGGAGACAGCCGTGATCAGACGGTTTGAAGTAAGTGGAGAGCCCCACATACACAGCCACACATCAGAGGGAGGACACGAATTGTCTGTAGGGTGCCAGAGTGAGAGGGGGCTACAGCTCGCCCACGACTACCTCGCTGGGGCACCTTACATGCGCACGATCTCTGCCTGATATGACAGCTGACACTCACCACTCCCAGTAATTTAACCCGCTAAATGCAATCAACATTAATCACAGCATTTAGAATGCATCCCTCTGCTCTCCGATTGGCACCCCCGCAACGTCATACTGGGGGGGCCCGATCATTGCCATGGCGACTCGATGTCATGACTACATCCGGGTCACTAGAGCTAGCAAGCTTGTTACACCATGCTTAGAACGTGGTCTAACAAGCTTGAGTGGGAGCAGAAGTGACAGTTTATAAACATAGAAATGCATTGCTGTGCTTAATGCCACATTGAGTATTTGGTGAGTTTTTTACATCACCATTTGTAAGCCAAAACCAGGAGTGGGTGATAAATACAGAAGTGGTGACGTGTTTGTTACGGGTCCAGGTGATGGAACCTCTGTGCTGGGATACAAGGAGGGACCAGAGGGGCGTAACTAAGAGCCTACTCGGACCGACCCTGGCCACACGGCGGTGTAGTCAACTCTGTGAACCAAAGAGGGACCGTGCAGGGGAGCCAGGTGCCACTCTGGGACCGACCTTGTGTGAGAGGAGGCGACTCCCACGGGTCAGGTGGCGGAGGCTGACCGGTACAGCGGCAGGTAGCTTGATGGGTGATCCGGGTAGGTAAGCAGGTGGGTACGGCTGGTAGCCAGACAGGTGATCCGGGTAGACAAGTAGGCGGATACGGCAGGTAACCTGACAGGTGATCCGGGTAGGCAAGCCGGCAGGCACGGCAGGTAGACAGGTTGGCGGGCACGGCAGACAGACAGGCTGGCAGGCACTGGAACCTGAGGGCTGAGGAGAGTGTTAGCACACAAACAACAACCTTGCACAGGCACCTGCATTTTGGAGGAGGTGCTTAATATAGGAGTGGTCCTCCGGCCATTGGCCTGGGACTCTTTAGGATGGCGCGTGGCCCCTTTAAGAAAGAGGGAGGGCGCGTCCCAAGCACAGTGCTCGGGAAGCTGCACTTGGTGCACGCAGCAGCAATAGCAGGGTAGCTGGAGGACGCCGGACTGGGACGGTAAAGGGAAAGGCGTCTCTGCCAAGCTACAGTACCCCCCCCTTTACGCCCCCTCTTCTTTAGGCCAGCAAGAAATCTTTCAAGAAGACGAGAGGCATGAATGTTCTCCATGGGCTCCCAAGATCTCTCCTCAGGACCAAACCCCTTCCAATCCACAAGAAAGAAAGTCTTTCCTCTTACCCTCTTGATGGCCAAAATGTTCTCTACCTCAAAGACTTCCTCAGCGGAGACTGGAGCTGGGACGGTACCTGGATCATCAGAGAAAGAATTAAGGACAACAGGTTTGAGGAGAGACACGTGAAAGGAGTTGGGAATCCGTAAGGAGGCTTGTTTCAGCTTGTAAGCCACTGGATTTATTTGGTTCAGAATCTCGAACGGACCGATGAACCGCGGACCCAACTTACTGTATATGGTAACTAACTTGATGCTATCTTGAGACGGACATATCTGGAGGAGAGCCAGACTTTGTGTCCCGGACGGAATTGAGGCGGATCCAGACGTCTCTTATCAGCGGGAATTGGATGTTTCGCCCCCAGCAGTTCGCCCCGGGTACATTTCGCCGCTGCACGTTTCGTCCCCAGCACTTGGCCCCCAGGATGTTTTGCCCCGCACATTTCACCCCCGCACATATCGCCCCCAGTTCGCCCCGGTCCGGGGGGCGAAATGTGCAGGGGCGAAATGTGCGGGGGCGAAATTTCCTATAACCCTTATCAGCATGCTTCTTCATCCGCTCGGAGGACTGAAGAAGCGCAGATCTAGTGTCCTCCCAAATCACGGAAAATTCACTGACAAGAGACTCCGCGGCAGGATTGTCCACAGAAGCGGAGACGGGAAACGGAATCGGAAGGGGGGTGTTGACCGTAGACTACAAAAAACGGAGACTTAGAGGATTCACTCACATGGTTGTTATAGGAGAACTCGGCCCAGGGCAGGAGCTCCACCCAATAGCTATGGTGAGTGTTGACAAAGTGCCGAAGAAAGCTGGTAAGGATCTGATTGATATGTTCCACTTGACCATTGGACTGAGGATGATAGGCAGAAGATAAATCCAAAGAGACATCCAGCAGCTTGCACATGGGTCTCCAAAAACGAGAAGTGAACTGAACTCCTCGCTCCGAGACAATGTGGAGGGGTAAGCCGTGGAGACATAAGATGTGACCGATAAAGTCCTTAGCCAGCACAGGTGCAGACGGAAGACCAGGCAGAGGAATGAAGTGAGCCATCTGGGAGAAGCGGTCGGCGACCACCCAAATGACAGTACAACTGGCCGATACTGGGAGATCCGTGATAAAATCCATTGCAATATATTGCACAGTGCGGAAGGCACGGGAAGAGGAAGAAGACGACCGGCTGGAAGGTGCCTAGGTATCCTGTTACGGGCACAAGAGGAACAAGCCGCAACAAAATCCGCAACATCCTTGCGCAGGGTGGGCCACTAATAGTGCCGGCCAATGAGCAGAAGTGTCTTCCTTTGGCCGGCATGGCCAGCCAGTTTGGATGAATGGCCCCAGAGTAAGACCATCTTCCGATTCTGAGCCGCTACAAAAGGTCTTACCAGGAGGTAGATGGGACAGGTCAAACGGAGCAACAGTCATTATTCTGGAGGGGTCAATGATGTGAAGAGGCTCCTCTTCCAGGTCGGAAGACAGAAAAGAGCAGGATAGAGCGTCGGCCTTAATGTTCTTGTCTGCCGGGCGGTAATGGAGATTGAAGCAGAATCGAGCAAAGAACAAAGACCATCTGGCCCGGCGCGGGTTTAGTCTCTGGGCGGTCTCCAAATTCGCAAAGGTTTTTATGGTCAGTGTAGACGACCACTGGGTGCAGAGCGCCACTCCAGCGCTAATTTGATTGCCAGCAGTTCTCGATCTCCTATGGAGTAATTACAGAGAGTTAAGCCACGCCAACGCCCCTCCGGTGAGGTGAGACGTGATGAACGCCACCTTGGCCCGGTCGGAGGTGAACTGGTGTGCCAGGAGTTCAAAGTGCAGCATGCACTGATTTATGAAGCCCCGACATAGGGCCGGGTCACCACCATAACGTGGAGGAGCAGATAGCCGGGGTCCAAAGCCAGAAGCCACAGCGCCACTGGGTTGAGGTGCCGCCGGAGCGGGCGCCCCTCGGTTAGAGGCGGACACAGTCGGGATGGACAGCACGTCCAGGCAGGAGTTGACTGTCCGCAGGTAGGACAGGATAGTATCCTGTTGGGCTCTCTGGCGAGAGACCTTTTGGTACAGGTCTGAGAGCGAAGGAGTCTGGGAGCCACCGGATTCCATGGCCTGTGCAAACTGTTACGAGTCCGGGTGGTGGAACCTCTGTGCTGGGATACAAGGAGGGACCAGAGGGGCGTAACTAAGCGGCTACTCGGACTGACCCTGGCCACACGGTGGCTTAGTCGACTCCATGAACCAAGGAGGGACTGGGCAGGGGACTGACCTTGTGTGAGAGCAGGCGACTCCCACAGGTCAGCTGGCTGAGGCTGACAGGTACAGTGGCAGGTAGCTTGACGGGTGATCCGGGTAGGCAAGCAGGCAGGTACGGCTGGTAGCTAGACAGGTGATCCGGGTAGACAAGCAGGCGGGTACGGCTGGTAGCCAGACAGGTGATTCAGGTAGACAAGCAGACGGATACAGCAGGTAGCCAGACATGTGATCCGGGTAGGCAAGCCGGCAGGCACGACAGGTAGACAGGCTGGCGGACACAGCTGAAAAAAGAGAGGCTGGCGGGCATTGGAACCTGAGGGCTGAGGAGAGTGTTAGCACACAAACAACCTTGCACAGGCACCTCCATTTTGGAGGGTGTTTAATATAGGAGTGGTCCTCCGGCCATTGGCCGGGGACTCTTTAGGACGGCGCGCGCGGCCCCTTTAAGAGGGAGGGAGCACGAGTACCCTAAGCACAGTACCTGGGAAGCTGCATGTAGTGCGCGCAACAGCAGCAGCAGGGGCAGGGGAGCTGGAGGACGCTGGACCAGGACCTATAAAACTGTCGCACTAGTTAACCCCTTTAGTGAACAAGGTAAAAAAATAAAAATAAAAAATGAAGCAAAAACCTATGCTTGATCATACCGCCGAACAAAAAGTGGAATAAAAAGCGATCAAAAAGACAAATGTAAATAAAAATGGTACCGCTGAAAACGGCATCTTATCCCGCAATAAACAAGTTGCCATACAGCTCCATCAGTGGAAAAAAACTTATAGCTCTCAGAATAAAGCAATGCAAAAATAATTATTTTTTCTATAAATTAGTTTTTATTGTGTAAAAGCGTCAAAACAAACAATATGCCGTATATACTCGAGTATAAGCAGAGGTACCTAATTTTACTACAAAAAACTGGGAAAAGTTATTGATTACAGTATAAGCCTAGGGTGGGAAATGCAGCAGCTACTGGTAAATTTCCCCATCCTGATATGCACAGCACCCCTCATCCCCAATCCCGGCATGCACGGCGCCCCTCGACCCCAATTCCGGCATGCACGGCACCCCTCATCTCCAATCCTGGCATGCATAGCCCCCCTATCCTTGTATACATGCTCTCCCATCACTGCACACATAAAAAAATAGGAATTAGTCGTACCGGTAATTGTATTTCCAGGAGTCCATCATGACAGCACGTCAGCAGGCAAGTCCTACTCATCCTCTAGGGACAGGAAACACAGAGAGGTTTAAAAGTCTCCTCCCCCCCTTCCACCTCACCCTCAGTGTTTGTACCAATCACCACACCAGGATGGATGCAACTCAATTTTATTGAATATTTACCAAAATATTACTTCACTTCGGTATTCATAGATCGGGGGAGGGAATATAATGGTGCTGTCATGATGGACTCCTGGAAATACAATTACCGGTAGGACTAATTCGTATTTTCCCAGGACGTCCCTCATGACAGCACGAGAGGAGAAATACCAAATAAATGGCTTCTCAGGGTGGGACCATTGTCTGAAGGACCTTTCAAGCAAAGACTAATTGCTGACCTGATGGTACATCTAGTTTGTAGTGTCTTCAAAATGTGGATAGGCAGGACCAGGTCGCAGCGCGGCATATCTGGTCCACCGATGCTCCAGCTCTATCAGCCCAAGATACCGAGATTGCTCTTGTCAAGTCAGCTTTGATATTAGCTGGGGGTTCTTTCCCTTCTAATTCATATGCCAGAGCTATTGCAGATGTTATCCATATGGCTATAGTCATCTTAGAGGCTCTCTTTCCTCTGTTTTTGCCTGAATGTTGAAGGAATAGATTTGAGTCCTTTCTCCAGGGCTCCATAGATTCCACATAATGATTCTTTGGAGATTGGCAGAAGGATGGTAAAACTACCTCTTGATTTAGGTTTGCCAGGGAAATGATTATTGGGAAAAAAGGAGGGATCTAATCTGAGAACTATTCTATCATCTAACATTTTTAGAATGGGATCCCTTACTGACAGAGGCTGCATTTCCCTAACTCGTTTTGCTGTGGTGACCAACTAAAAATACTGTTTTCACAGAGAGTAATTTAATGCTAGATTCTTTTAATGGCTCAAATGGAGATTTACATAAGCGGAAAGTACTCGGTTTAAATCCCACAGTGGGACCTGCTTCCTAATTGTGGGCCTTAGGCGGGTGACTGCCTTGGAAAACCTTGCAATCCAAGAGTGGTCAGCCAGTTGGAAATTTAGGAAGGCACTGAGAGCAGAGATCTGTACTCTTAGAGTACTAGGTCTTAGACCGTTCTCAAATCCACGCTGTAGGAAGTCTAGGCTCTTGGCAACATTCGGACTGTTCGTCCCTGAAACAGGTTCTCCTGAGAAGGAACAGAATTTTCTCCATATTTTGAGATATATAGCAGAGGTTACAGGCTTCCGGTTTGCTTGCATAGTTGTTATTACCTTCATCTGAAAGACCTTAGGCTTAGGATCTGCCTCTTAGGATCCAGGCAGTGAGATGAAGGAAGCGTCTGTCCTGATAAAAGAGGGGACCCTGGAAGAGAAGGTCTTGTCTCTACGGAAGGAAGAAAGGATCCTCTAGGGCCATCTGATGAAGCGGAAACCAGTTCCTCTTAGAAGGGAGCTACCAGGATTATTGTGGCCTGATCCTCTTGAATCTTTTGCAGGATTCTTGGTATGCAGGCACCCCTCCAATCTATCCTAAACTCTGCTGCCCGACTAATCCACCTGACCCCCGCTATTCCCCGACCTCTCCTCTGTGTCAAACGCTTCACTGGCTCCCCATTACCCAGAGACTCCAGTTCAAAACCCTAACCATGGCATACAAAGACATTCAGAACTTGCCTCCTCCATACATCTGTGACCTAGTCTCCCGCTACACACAACCTACGATCCTCACAAGATCTCAGTCTCTACTCCCCTCTTATCGCCTCTTCCCACAATCGCATACAAGATTTTTCCCGTGCAACCCCCCTACTCTGGAACGCTCTACCCCAAAGCATCAGACTCTCACCTACCGTGGAAACTTTCAAAAGGAACCTAAAGACCCATCTCTTCCAACAAGCCTACAACCTGCAGTAACCATCGCTCCACCACACCGCTGCACAATCAGTACTACCCTCACCTACTGTATCCTCACCCATCCCTTGTAGACTGAGCCATCACGGGCAGGGTCCTCTCTCCTCCTGTACCAGTTTGCCATTGCGTTTTTGTTCAAGAATTTTGTAGTTGTTTTTGCTATGTATACCCACTTTTTCACATGCAAAGCGCCATGGAATAAATGGCGCTGTAATAATAAATAATAATAATATACAGTGGTGGCCAAAAGTATTGGCACCCCTGCAATTCTGTCAGATAATACTCAGTTTCTTCCTGAAAATGATTGCAATCACAAATGCTTTGGTATTATCTTCATTTAATTTGCTTGCAAAAAAAAAAACACAAAAGAGAATGAAGCAAAAATCAAATCATTGATCATTTCACACAAAACTCCAAAAATGGGCCAGACAAAAGTATTGGCATGCTCAGCCTAATACTTGGTTGCACAACCTTTAGCCAAAATAACTGCGAACAACCGCTTCCGGTAACCATCAATGAGTTTCTTACAATGCTCTGCTGGAATTGTAGACCATTCTTCTTTGGCAAACTGCTCCAGGTCCCTGATATTTGATGGTGCCTTCTCCAAACTGCCATTTTGAGATCTCTCCACAGGTGTTCTATGGGATTCAGGTCTGGACTCATTGCTGGCCACCTTAGAAGTCTCCAGTGCTTTCTCTCAAACCATTTTATAGTGCTTTTGGAAGTGTGTTTTGGGTCATTGTCCAGCTGGAAGACCCATGACCTCTGAGGGAGACCCAGCTTTCTCACACTGGGCCCTACATTATGCTGCAAAATTTGTTGGTAGTCTTCAGACTTCATAATGCCATGCACACGGTCAAGCAGTGCAGTGCCAGAGGCAGCAAAGCAACCCCAAAACATCAGGGAACCTCCACCATGTTTGACTGTAGGGAACGTGTTCTTTTCTTTGAATGCCTCTTTTTTTTTCCTGTACACTCTATGTTGATGCTTTTTCCCAAAAAGCTCTACTTTTGTCTCATCTGACCAGAGAACATTCTTCCAAAACGTTTTAGGCTCTCTCAGGTAAGTTTTGGCAAACTCCAGCCTGGCTCTTTTATGTCTCGGGGTAAGAAGTGGGGTCTTCCTGGGGATCCTACCATACAGTCCCTTTTCATTCAGACGCCGACTGATAGTACGGGTTAACACTGTTGACACTGTTGTACCCTCGGACTGCAGGGCAGCTTGAACTTGTTTGGATGTTAGTCGAGGTTCTTTATCCACCATCCGCACAATCTTGCGTTGAAATCGCTCGTCAATTTTTCTTTTCCGTCCACATCTAGGGAGGTTAGCCACAGTGCCATGGGCTTTAAACTTCTTGATGACACTGCGCACGGAAGACACAGGAACATTCAGGTCTTTGGAGATGGACTTGTAGCCTTGAGATTGCTCATGCTTCCTCACAATTTGGTTTCTCAAGTCCTCAGACAGTTCTTTGGTCTTCTTTCTTTTCTCCATGCTCAATGTGGTACACACAAGGACACAGGACAGAGGTTGAGTCAACTTTAATCCATGTTAACTGGCTGCAAGTGTGATTTAGTTATTGCCAACACCTGTTAGGCGCCACAGGTAAGTTAGAGGTGCTGTCAATTACACGAATTAGAGAAGCATCACATGATTTTTCAAACAGAGCCAATACTTTTGTCCATCCCCTTTTTTAGGTTTGGTGTGGAATTATATCCCATTTGGCTTTAGGACAATTCTTTTTGTGTTTTTTCATTGAAGACAAATTAAATGAAGATAATAATACCAAAGAATTTGTGATTGCAATCATTTTCAGGAAGAAACTGAGTATTATCTGACAGAATTGCAGGGGTGCCAATACTTTTGGCCACCACTGTAGAAGACCTTCTTTCCAACTCTGGGATAAGGCGTCCACCCTTTCTGGGTTGTCTCCCGGATTAATAGAGCAGAATTTTGGTAATTTTGTATTCTTCCTGGTTGCAAAAAAAAAAAAAAAAAATCTATGCAGGGGGTACCCCACTTCTGGATCAGGAGTTGAAAAACTTCTTCGTTCAGTTCCCATTCAGAGGGCTCCAATTTATTCCTGTTGAAGAAATCCGCTATTTTGTTTTCTGAGCCTTTCAGATGGATCGCTGAAAGAGAGGACCGTCCTTTCTGCCCACTGGAAGATTTTCCCTGCTAACTTCTGCAGGAGTCTGCCCTTTGGACCTTCCTGTTGATGAAGAAAGGCGACAGCTGTCACATTGTCTGTGAAGATCCTTACATGTTTTCCTTTGATGATATCCTGACATTGCTGGAGCGTCTCCGTTCACATCTGGAGGCCATTTGTCCTGAAGGTAATGTCCTTCTACCTCTGCTCCCCAGTCTTGCGTCGGTGGTAATGCATATGAAAGGAGACCGAACCCAAGAGACTCCTGTCCAGAGATTTGACCGGTTTGTCCACCATGACAGGGAAGCTTTTAGGGCCACTGGTAATCTCATCTTCTTGTCCAGGCCTGAAGGATGTTTGTTCCAGACCGACAAGATTGCTCCCTGAAGATGTCTTGAGTGGGCATGGGCTCACTGAACACTTGAGATACAGGAAGTCATAATGCCCAGGATTCTCATGGCATATCAGATTGAGACCGAATTTCTTCGCTGGAAAATCTGGATCCTGGTTCTGAAGTTTTCTTCTTTTACCTTGGGTAGGGACGACCTCATGTAATGCTAGTAGCGCAGCACACCCAGAAAAACCTTCCTGGTATCTGGATGCAAGTCGGATTTTGTCCAGTTGATGCACCACCCCAGATTTTTCAGAGTGGCGATGGTATAGGTTCGTTGTTGGATCAGAAGGGTGGCTGACTCTGCCACCAAAAGGATGTCATCCAGATATGGAATAATCATAATGCCCTTTCTTCTGAGGAAGGCTGCCGTCTCCGTCATTATTTTTGTATATATACGAGGAGCCGAGTTTAGGCCAAATGGTAGACAAGTGAACTGTATGTGATGGACTATACCCCTTCTTTCCATGGCGAACCTCAGATACTTTTGATGAGCAGGATGAATGGGTACATGGTAATAAGCATTTTCTAGATCCAAAGTGCACATTACCAAATCTTAACTTATTAATGGAATAGTGGATCTCAATGTCTCAATTTTGAATTTTTTGTACTTTACTCACAGATTTAGGGGCTTTAGACTTATTATGGTGCAATATTTGCCCAAAGGCTTTTTTATAGAGAAGAGGAATGAATAATGACCTTGCTCTATTTCCTGAGGAGGAACTGGGATAACTGCCCCGATATCAAATAGGGTAATAGTTCTGTTATGTCCTGCCATAGTCTTGGCTGTGAGGGAAGATGAAGGCTGAGTTAGCTGATAGTTTTGTGGGGGAGGCTTAGAGAAGTCTATTCTGTAGCCCTTTTTTATAGACCGCAGGATCCACTGACTGCATGTTATAGACTGCCAATTTTTTTTTTTTTTAGAAAGAACTGAAGCCTCACCCCCACCTTTCTGGCAGGGTCTTCCCAAGGGGGCAGAAGAAAACTGTGTGGATCTACCCCTGCCTCCCTTGGGGTAACTCCACCTACTAGTTTTGCCTTTACCCCTGTAATCCTGTCTGAGGGATTGCCTGGGTTTACGAAAGGACTGGTATCTTTTGGACCTATCCTCCCGGAAGCCTTTTTTGTTGTCGGAGGCCCTTTCAAGGATCTCATCTAATACTGGGCCAAAAACATGTGAAACTGAAAATTAAATAGAGCAGAGTTTATTTTTGGAATGACTATCCCCAGACCAGGCCTTCAACCAGATTGCGCTTCTAGCTGAGTTAGATAATACGTTTGTTCTGGCCACAAGCCTTACTGATTCGAACGAGGCATCAGCCATAAACTGAGCTGCAGTTTTTAGGAGGGGGAGGGAGTCTAGCATGACTTCTCTAGGGGTATTAGATGACTGTTGGGTGGTCAGTTCGTCAATCCAAAGACACCTGGATCTGGCGACTGATGTGGAGGCTATATTAGCCTTACTAATTGCTGCCGAAGACTCCCAGATTTTTTTTGAACAGACCCTCTGCCTTCCTGTCCATGGGTTCCCGGAGACCAGTGGAATCCTCAAAAGGTATTGATGTCTTTTTTGCTATTTTAGCAATGGGAACATCTACCTTTGGGACCTCTTCCCAAAGCTTAACTTCCTCAGGGTCAAAAGGGAGCCTAGCTTTAACATCCCTGGGAACAATTAGCCTTTTTTTCTGAGTCCTCACACTCCTCTAGGATCATTGCTTTAATATGCTCATTCTCGGGAAACCCTATTTCTCTGCGTTCTTAATCCTCCAAACATTTCGTCCTGTATGGAGTGAGCAACCTTAGTATCCTCTATATTCATTGTGCGCCTTATTGCTTTCAGCAGACCATCCGTATTTTCTGACGAAAAGAGGTACTTCCGATCGTAACTGGGGAGAGGGCTCCCCTTCTTTCTCGAAGTCTTGATCGGAATCTGAGAAAGGATAAGCCCATTCCTGTGATGATTCCTCCATCTCCCGCCTGGCTCGTTTATGGCGGGAAGTGGACTGAGCTGCTTGGGGTGGCATGAGGGTAGAGACAGTAGACTGGACCTCCTCTCTGAAAATGGACCGCATGTCCTCTACGAACGATGGTTGTTGTTCATCTCTTAGAATCTTTGCTATACATTCTGAGCATAGTTGCTTTTTATATGACTGTCATAGTTTAGCATTACAAGCCGGGCATCTTCTGGGTTTTTTCCTGAGGAGGATCCGGATCCTGGCTGGGTTTTATCCTAATTTTAAGAAAGATATGGGACTGTGTGTACTGACCATACAAATAAAGCAGCCTTATCAATTTTACCACATGCAGAACGGCATTTAAAAAAAAAAAAAAAAAAAAAAACAATTCCTGAATTGCTGGTTTTTGTTCATTCTGCCTTCAAAAATCAGAATAGAAAGTGATCAGAAAATGTCACGTGCCAGAAAATTATTCCAATACAAACATCAACTCGTCCTGCAAAAAAACAAGCCATCACATGACTGTCGGCCAAAATATGAAAAAATTATAGCCATCAAAATATGGGGATGCTTTTTGCAATAAAAAGCCTCTTACCTCTTTCACAAGTCAGTGTCTACAGTGTGTGACAGCAACCAAACATAAAAAATTCAATATAAAGCTGGAACCGCTGTTATCGCACCGACACAAAGAATAAAGTTGTCTAATCACTAATACTGAACAAAGAACGGCGTAAAAAATAAATAAAACCAATTCTTCAAATGGGAGACTTTAGAAGTATGCTGGCACCAATCCCACAAGCACAAGTGATGTTCTCAATATCAGCAGTTACTTACGATCTTTTGCGGTGGTGCATAAGCTGTAGTTCAAGACAGACATCGATATGAAGAAAAGTGGAAAGCAACACTCACCAGATCTTTCTTGGCTTAAAAGTCCTTTATTCCATCATGCGTGGACAATCCAGGAAAACATGCGGCAAGCAGGTAAAAATAGGGAGTAGATGCAGGGGAGGGAGAGAAGACGACGGCCGTTTCGTGTCCAGCTGACGCTTCTACGGGTCCTATACTAAAAATGGTGTTAGGTCACTTCCTTTAAGGGTGGTGACTATTCATGTATTAACAAATAGGAAAACTAACTAATTATTTTTAATCTGTTTTCCTATTTGCTATGTAAGGGAGTAAAAAATAAATAAATTCTGACAAAACTCCCGGCAGAAGATTACCTATAATGAAGCAGATGGAGACACTGTGGACGCCGTCTGGCCTATGATACGGCGGTATCCATCTTTTTCTTAGGCGTGCACTTCTGAAAAGAAGGACATCGCTGCACAGAGGCCATACGGAGTCCAGAGTAACTTTGCTGCTTCATTATAGTGAATGGGTCCCTGAGGGTTTCATCTGTCACGTCATTTGGAGATTTAAATGGAAACCCCGATAGAAGTGCTCAGAATACAGCGCAGGATAAATATTATCCCAAACTTTATGTAACATGTTCCCAATAAAGGCTTCAACTCAATCCAAAAAAAAAAGTCCCACTCAGGTTCGTCATCTGTTAACAGAAATATAGGGGGCTTCCACGTTACTGGTAGTACAACGGCTCTGGAAAAGCTAAATGGCTCCTCGCCCCTCAGAAGAAAGGCAGCAAATTCTGTGATCCCAAATCCAAATTCCCCCTCCCTTCTGAGCCCCTGTGGGCCTAAACCACAGTTAGCGTTCACATGTTTCGCTTTTCTGTAGCAATGAAAGCCCGCCTAATTTACGGGTGCATGTCTTCAGAAGAATGATCTGGGCACAATGTACAGGTACTAAAACATACTGGGAACTACCACGCATTGGGCATTACAACATATGGGGTAATACAATGGCAGTTTGCAATTTTCACTCAGCAACATCCACTGCTTCTTGTTTCTGGAGAACACCCATGGAGTCAAAATCGTCACTACAAATGTAAATAAAATTCCCAGAAGGGTATAACTTCTAAAATAGGGTCACTTGAGGGGGATTCTGCTCTTCTAGCACTTAGGGGCTCTGTATGTGGAGTCTGCAAACTATTCTAGGAAAATCTGCTCTCTAGGAGGCAAATAGCGCTCCGCCCCTCCCAAGTCTCGCCGTGTGGCTAAGCAGTATGGGGTATTTCTACATTCAGAATAAATTGTGGGATACATTTTGGTACCATTTTTACCCATTTCCCTCTGTGAAAATATAAAATCTGGGGCTAAAACAAAATTTTGGTGGTAAAAATGTATTATTTTTTTTCACTGTCCAATGGTATAAAATTCTGTGACCCACCTGTGGTGTCGATATGATCACTGCACCCCTGGATGAATTCATTGAGAGGTATAGTTTGTAAAATGGGGCCACTTATATTATAGGGGGGAGGTCTGCTGTTCTGGTACCTCAGGGGCTCTGCCAATGTGACATGGCATCCTCAAGCCAGCCCAGCAAAATCTGAACTCCAATAAAGGAGCTTCTTCCCTTCTGAGTTTTGCTCTGTGCCTCAAAAATATTTTTTGACCACATGTAGGGTCAGTGTACTCATGAGAAATTGCACAACAAATTTTGTGGTCCATCATCTCCTGCTATCCTTGTGAAATTAAAAAAAATTGGGGCTAAAAGATCATTTTTGTGGGAAAACTGCGCTTTTTCATATTCACGACTCTACGTTATAAACTTCTGTGAAGCACCTGGGGGTTCAAGGTGCTCACGACACATCTAGATACATTCCTTGATGGGTCTGGTTTCCAAAATGGGGTCACTTGTGGGGGGATTCCACTGTTTAAGCACATTAGGGGCTCTCCAAATGCGACATGTCATCCGCTAATTAGTCCAGCAAATTTTGCATTCAAAATGTCAAATGGTGCTCCTTCCCTTCTGAGCCCTGCCATGCGCCCAAACCAGGGCTGTGGAGTCGGTAAGCCAAACCTCCGACTCCTCAATTTCCATGACACCGACAGACTCCAACTCCACGACTCCGACTCCCTCATACATGGCTCATGTTTAAGTGATAAATTTACTGTAGCACAGATTCATCTCAGCTAAAAGTCTAGACCCTTAGATCAGGAATAGGACAGACATTTATAGGACATTTCATAACTTTCCCAAATTCTTATGAAAAAATATTCCCCACAAACTGCATTGAACTACTGTACCCAATTTATTAGATATTTTAGGATTTGGAGTAGGTCCATTTTATACCGACTCCACCAAAATGGACTCCGACTCCACAGCCCTAGCCCAAACAGTAGTATTCCTTCACATATTGGGTATCAGCGTGCTCAGGAGAAATTGAATAACAAATGTTGTGCTCCATTTTCTCCTGTTACCCTTTTAAAATTAAAAGAATTGGGTCTAAAGTAAATTTTTTGTGAAAAGGAGTTAAATGTTAATTTTTTCTTTCCACATTCCATTAATTCCTGTTAAGCACCTGAAGGGTTAATAAACGTCTTGAATGTGGTTTTGATCACCTCGAGGGGTGTAGTTTTTAGAATGGTGTCACTTTTGGGTATTTTCTGTTACAGACCCCTCAAAGTCACTTCAAATGTGATGTGGTCCCGAAAAAAAATTATTTTGTAAATTTTGTTTTTAAAAACGAGAAATCGCTGGTCAACTTTTAACCATTCTAACTCCCCCCCCCCCCCACCAAAAAAAATATGTTTCAAAAATGATGCTGATGTAAAGTAGACATGTGGTAAATGTTATTTTGTGTGACATACAGTGGTGGCCAAAAGTATTGGCACCCCTGCAATTCTGTCAGATAATACTCAGTTTCTTCCTGAAAATGATTGCAATCACAAATTCTTTGGTATTATTATCTTCATTTAATTTGTCTTCAATGAAAAAACACAAAAAGAATTGTCCTAAAGCCAAATTGGATATAATTCCACACCAAACCTAAAAAAGGGAGTGGACAAAAGTATTGGCACTGTTTGAAAAATCATGTGATGCTTCTCTAATTCGTGTAATTGACAGCACCTGTAACTTACCTGTGGCACCTAACAGGTGTTGGCAATAACTAAATCACACTTGCAGCCAGTTAACATGGATTAAAGTTGACTCAACCTCTGTCCTGTGTCCTTGTGTGTACCACATTGAGCATGGAGAAAAGAAAGAAGACCAAAGAACTGTCTGAGGACTTGAGAAACCAAATTGTGAGGAAGCATGAGGAATCTCAAGGCTACAAGTCCATCTCCAAAGACCTGAATGTTCCTGTGTCTTCCGTGCGCAGTGTCATCAAGAAGTTTAAAGCCCATGGCACTGTGGCTAACCTCCCTAGATGTGGACGGAAAAGAAAAACTGACGAAAGATTTCAACGCAAGATTGTGCAGATGGTGGATAAAGAACCTCTACTAACATCCAAACAAGTTCAAGCTGCCCTGCAGTCCGAGGGTACAACAGTGTCAACCCGTACTATCCGTCGGCGTCTGAATGAAAAGGGACTGTATGGTAGGATACCCAAGAAGACCCCACTTCTTACCCCGAGACATAAAAAAGCCAGGCTGGAGTTTGCCAAAACTTACCTGAGAAAGCCTAAAACGTTTTGGAAGAATGTTCTCTGGTCAGATGAGACAAAAGTAGAGCTTTTTGGGAAAAAGCATCAACAGAGAGTGTACAGGAAAAAAAAAGAGGCATTCAAAGAAAAGAACACGGTCCCTACAGTCAAACATGGCGGAGGTTCCCTGATGTTTTGGGGTTGCTTTGCTGCCTCTGGCACTGGACTGCTTGACCGTGTGCATGGCATTATGAAGTCTGAAGACTACTAACAAATTTTGCAGCATAATGTAGGGCCCAGTGTGAGAAAGCTGGGTCTCCCTCAGAGGTCATGGGTCTTCCAGCAGGACAATGACCCAAAACACACTTCCAAAAGCACTATAAAATGGTTTGAGAGAAAGCACTGGAGACTTCTAAGGTGGACAGCAATGAGTCCAGACCTGAATCCCATAGAACACCTGTGGAGAGATCTCAAAATGGCAGTTTGGAGAAGGCACCCTTCAAATATCAGGGACCTGGAGCAGTTTGCCAAAGAAGAATGGTCTACAATTCCAGCAGAGCATTGTAAAAAACTCATTGATGGTTACCGGAAGCGGTTGTTCGCAGTTATTTTGGCTAAAGGTTGTGCAACCAAGTATTAGGCTGAGGGTGCCAATACTTTTGTCTGGCCCATTTTTGGAGTTTTGTGTGAAATGATCAATGATTTGATTTTTGCTTCATTCTCTTTTGTGTTTTTTCCTTGCAAGCAAATTAAATGAAGATAATAATACCAAAGAATTTGTGATTGCAATCATTTTCAGGAAGAAACTGAGTATTATCTGACAGAATTGCAGGGGTGCCAATACTTTTGGCCACCACTGTAACTCTCTGATTTAAGGGCATAAAAATTAAAAGTTTGAAAATTGCGAAATTGTCACCAAATTTTTTATTTTTTCCAAATAAAGTCGTATTGAACAAATTTTACCACAATCATGAAGTACAATATGTCACGAAAAAACAATCTCAGAATCAGGGGGATCCGTTGAAGCGTTCCAGAGTAATTACCTCAAAGTGACAGTGGTCAGAATTGTAAAAATTGGCCTGGTCATGAAGGTGAAAACAAGCTTGGGGTGTAAACGGGTTAAAGTTGGAAAATATTAAAATTGTAATTATTTTTCATATTTTATACGAATGAAATAAAAGAAAATTAAAACATTAATACTTTACATTTCTTCAAATTTTGAAAAAACAATTTGATGGTACATTCCCTTTAAGTAAAGAAAAATTCTGAAATCTAAAAGAAAACAAAATTCCAAAAATAAAAACATTTCGGATTTTAAAAACATTTTTCAAGCTGTTGTTATAAAGTATTCTAATTTACTGAGATAATGACTTTTGTGTTTTCATTGGCTGTAAGCCATAATCATCATCATTAACAGAAATAAACACTTGAAATAGATCACTCTGTTTGTAATGACTCTAAATAATATAGGAGTTTCACTTTTTGTATTGAAGAATTTAAATAAATTAACTTTTCGATGATATTCTAATTTAGTGAGATGCTCCTGTAAATGCTTTGCAGAAATTGGAACTCTGCTTATGTTCCCATACATCATTTTTCGTTAAGGCTATGTGCACACATTGAGTTTTTTCAGTGCAGAAATGGGCCAAAAACGCATTGTAATCCTTGTCCCAGCATTTCCTATGGGAATTTGGAAGATCTGTGCACATGATCAGGTATTTTCCTGACAGGATTTCATTTGCATTTAAATCTGCAGCGTGTCAATTCTTTGAGCGGATTTGCCAGTGGTTTTCCTATACAATGCATTGTAAAAACCGGATGGCAAATACGTAGGCTTCTGCGAAGCATTTAAATGTCTGACAGTGATATTTGAATTGAGTGGTTGCTGGAGCTTGTGTGCACAGATCTTCCAAATTCCCATAGGAAATGTGGGCCCATTTCTGCACGCAAAAAATGCACCGTGTGCACATAGCCTAAGGGGTTATTAGAGAGAGGCACAAATGGGACCAGTCACTGGGTGATTAAAGTACCACTGATGGCAGCTGGGCCCAGGTGCAAAAGTGACCCTTAGGACTCTAGTTGTAGCCCTGGGGTGTTGCAGCCATTACCTGTTGTGAATAGTGACCTGCATCCAGCCTTATAAGAGGGCTATAACCTTATATTGGAACGCTCCTGTGATGAGAAGACTGCTGGAACGTGACCCTCTGCAGATCAGGACATTATTAAGCATAGTGGCCAGCGTGGAAGCTGCAACCTTCCAGGTTTCCTTTCTTTAAAAGTAAATAGTTCTCTAAACCTTGTCTTAAACCTTTCTTTCCCATACCATGATAGCAGGTTTTGCACCAGTATGTCAATTCCTGAAGACGTGTTTGTTACCTGTGAGAACATTGGAGATGTACAAACCTGCTTGAGCTTTGCTTCTGGAGAGTATAAAGGGGAAGATGGTCACGCTCCCTTCCAGCAGGCAGAGGTGGTCCTGGCTCTATCTAGCCATGTGCTGCGGTGCCAAGGCATCATGGGACTGGCACATGGGGAGATGGGGCAAACTTTCCATCTACATTTTTTGGGGTCCCACTGAATGTAAAATGAAGCAACTTTGCAACCAGCACTGATTACAACATATCTACAAATCTACACGGTTTATCATGCAGACATTGGGGAGACTTGTCAAACTAAATGCTCCACATTTCTGGTGTAACTTCTGCGACTTCCCAACAAGGGGGCATTGTCTTGCTGGAAAGAGACATAGCCTAAAATGCCATTCGGTGCACCATGGGATTAATGCACCATCATTGTGGTTCTTAAAGGGAATCTGTCATCAGGTTTTTACTACCTAATCTGAGAGCAGCATAATGTAGAGACAGAGACCTTAAGTCCAGCGATGTGTCACTTACTAGGCTGCTTACTGTGGTTTTGATAAAATCACTGTTCGCAGAAGATCGTCAGTACTGGACTAGTGAACATGCTGCCGCATAGTCCTCACTGT
Organism: Phyllobates terribilis; assembly: GCF_046119375.1. Taxonomy (NCBI): domain Eukaryota; kingdom Metazoa; phylum Chordata; class Amphibia; order Anura; family Dendrobatidae; genus Phyllobates; species Phyllobates terribilis. The sequence goes on along the minus strand of NW_027362770.1, from coordinate 69,236,028 downwards.
TCATGTGCTCTGTATAACCAAGCGCTCATATCAATTGGCAGCTTTCTTCCTATGCACAGTGTATACAAAGCAGCCAATTAGTGGATGTTTTGGAGTTATACAGAGCTCAGCATTCAGAAAAGTGGGGGATCTGTAACATAAAAACAGTGATTTTATCAAAACTGCAGCAAGCAGCTCAGAAATTGACATATCGCTGCAATCAGACTGAAATAGGTAGCAAAAACCTTAAGACAGGTTCTCTTTAAAGGGTAACTTGTATGCAGTGGGAACCATATTTAGACTTTTACACAATGCAGGATTACAAAATTGGTACACTGACAAGTGTTTTCTGGGCTATAAAGCAAAAGTGGCTGTTTAGTGGGGTAAAGCTCTTGACCGGTTCCCTTTAAAGTAGACTTCTAGTTTGCCAGTACATTGTTAAGCTTCAGAAACTACTAATTACAAATATATTAAGAAAATGGTTTAAATGAATTCCATTCTGCTTATGTAATGTACCCCCAAACCAGACGTGATCATTAAAAGGAATGCCATGATCAGGCCAAGCCCCTCACAAATTTAATATAGCAAAACTAGTAGGTGGCAATGCTCTTACTGATAAACCCCAAACTAATAGCATACGAAGTAGCTATCTTCCCCTCAGAGACCTCCACATCCTAAATACGGGCAGAGAGGGGGGGGGTCACACAAATCCAGGCGAAAAGTGAAGGTGACATTGACAATACTGTTCAAGAAAAGAGGCCATCCTCACATGAAGTGGATGAAACTGTGAGATAATGGTGATACAGGATCACTTTATTAAAATACACAAAACACGTTTGGGATCGGACTGATCCCTTTATAATAGGAGCATATAATACAGAAGCTTGCTGTGCGGTATATATCTGTATATATACACATAAAAAAGGTGCGCAAGTGCGGCAAAAATAAACATACATACAATTATACAAATAAAGTGCACACAATTCCCAATAAATAGATCTTTAAATTCATTCATCTATACACAAAAGAAAAGTTATAAAAAATTTTCATTACAAAACCATTAGATCTCTATAATTATATGTACATAATTATATATATATATAGTATATTATATATGTGCGCGCTTGAACTGGAGCCAATGACCAAGGTTACCCTAACACCATAGTATCTGCTACAAGAGGCCAATGTCAGCGATGAGAAGATGTTTGAGGAGGTTAGTATGGTCACTTCTGCTGAAGGAATTACTAAGGACAGTATTAGAGACATAAGGGGAAGGACTGTGCCGGCATGGGTGGATGTACAATAGATGGAGGAACCACTGAACATGTCGCTGTGTGATGGACCGGACAGGGAACAGAAGGGAGGTACAAGAGTAAAGGCCAAAAGAGGTAGTAGTTGTCACCAGAAGACAGCAAAACACCTGGAACAGTCACCGGGGAACATGACGAGGCTGACGGCAGTCCTGTTTACTTACAACACTTTCTATGACCACCAATGATGAACAAAAGATATAAAAAAAACACATGTTCAGACAGTTAGAGAGCTATTAAAAGGGTATTCCCACCTCCAAGATCCTATCCCATTATGTAGTAGGTGTAATAATAATACAATTAGCAAATACATCCAATTAGAAATGTAGTATAGTTCTTCTCATTCGCTATGTCACTTACCTCATATACCTTAGATATCCATGGTTACAAACACAAACAGCTGTCACTATGCGAGTAGTCATAACCATGGATACATAAGGTCCTGCAATGCCTACACATGGCAGAAGAGACATAGCAAATCAGAATAACTATACTACATTTCTAATTGAAGGTAATTATTATTACACCTACTACATATTAGGATAGGATCTTGGAGAAGGGAATACCCCTTTAATGGGGTTTTATGTGATAAAGTTTAAAAGGGGTATTCGAGGTTCATAATTCAGACCTAGCTTTAAGTGACTCTCCATCCTAGCACAGAAACGTGACTATATTTTGTAATATATTGTCACCATACCTGGTCCCCTCACATTTCTTCCTGCTGCCTTCTTCACTAAGACTAGCAGTCCGGTCCTACTACGTCCAACATGGCCACCACTGTGGAATAAGGAGCGGTGGCAAATCTGAACCACACTCCCACAACCCAGGACAGGCAGAGGCATCATGGCTCAGACTTTCCACCAATCCCCATGTCACTCCCGATCACAGCGGAGGAGGTAGCAGGAGGCCAATAGGGGGTTGACTACACAGAGATATATAGGCACTCTTCAGTGCCAGGGTGGAGTTCACTTTAAACCATTCCCTGGTCCTTCTGCTTTATCAGCGGCAGGTAAGCAACGATGTAACGTCCCTACTGAGACCTTCCGTCCGTAATGGCGCTACATCATGAGCAGGGAATGGCTGCTAATGGAAAAGGAGACAGCACACCGTGGCGCACTAAACAGACCAGCAACAGGTTAGAATCAGAGCAAAATATATTGCAATTTGCCTTCTTTTATAAACCTCAGAAGACCCCTCTTGCATAGCCTAATACACCAACAAAAAAAGATTGAAAGTCCACAAGTGCATTTACCCTGTGTGAACATATCCTAGTCAGTGTATAGCAGTTCCCAATGTTTGAGGTTTCAATCTCTCACTATTATTTAATATCTTGGTTGCTGTCAATGTAGAGGAACCATCTTCAGGGACACAAAACCTGAATACAACTGGAGAAGCAATAAGAATGTAGATGTCATCCCTCAGGATGTCCACAAGAACGTTTCCATTCATGGACAGCAAGTGGACATCTTAAAAATGGTGAGGATTGAAACAAAGTACAGTACAATGTTGCAGCACTTAATTGACAGGAATTAAGTTTTATTTTAACAGAAAACAAAAAGAATGTTTAACCATTAAATCTGGAAGTTTGGAGGTGAAATATCTCATTTGGGGGACATTAGAAAAAAAAAAAAAAAAAAAGATTAGGGTTTAGGGGGTTGACAAGACAGAACATGAGGTCTACACAACTTTCTCAAACCTCAAGGTGCCCCCACGTGGTTTTCCCTAGCTCTCCTGGAGCAGCTGTAGAGTTGACTCTTTCTGAGCTTTTTATAATGTAATGCTTGGTTCGGGTAAATTGAACAACATTTTTTATTTTGACACAGTATCATCATGTTCTAATAGACGATGCCTGTATAAGAAAAAATAAAAAAGTGGTGGTTTAAAACAGGGCTTCTCAAGCTTTTTCTAGAGTCGAAGTTGGTGCCAAAAGCAAAAATATTGCTCAATTTTCTTTCACCTCCTAAACTTTATATAACCTTAAAAGGAACCTGTCAGCAGGATTTAGCACTATAAACGTAAAGGTACAGCCATAATGGTGCCATTACACTGATTAAATAAATACCTTTGTTGAAGGAATTCGATCAGTGGTTCTTTTTTAATCATGGTTTGAAGTTTTCTTCTGATGACGTCTTCTGTGCATTGGGGTGGGCGCTGGGTCTTCTTCTGCTCCGGCCCCTCTGCCTGCCTCCTGTGCTTCTACAGGTCACTGAATATTCAGTGACCTGCCTTAGGTTTGGAATTTCGCACCACCGCCATCATCATTGTGTGGGAGACGTGTGCACAGTGTGAGCTTCCACATCTGGTCTTCAATAAAAATGGCGCCGGAGGCGGTACATGTGCAGATCAAGATCTGAGCCAAGTTGGCAGCGTGAAACTTCAAAACAGAGGCAGGTCACTGCACTGCACCCCCATACCCGCCCCAATGCAGAGAAGACATCATTAGAAGAAAACTTAAAACCTTGATTAAAAAAGAACCACTGATCCTTCAACAAAGTATAAATTTAATCAGTGTAATAGCACCATTATAGCCATACCTTTACTGCAATAGTCATAAATCTTGCAGACAGGTTTTCTTTAAACTTTACAGTATTGTGTCACTTACTGGGCTACTTGCTGTAGTTCTGATAAATCAGTTTCATCAGCAAGAGATCATCACTAGAGGGCTAGTAAACCGGCTGCTATGTAATCCTCCCTGTATGACCACAACCCCACCACTGATTTGCAGATTTCTGCCTATGCAGTGTACACTTAAAGCTGCCAATCATTGGTGAGGACATGATTATACAGAGTTCAGCATTCAGAGAACTGGTAGATCCACAGCAGATAAAACACTGTTTTCAATCAAAACTTCAGCAAGCAGCCCAGTAAGCGACACACTGCTGGAATCAGAGTCCCAACACTATGCTGCTCTCAGATGCGGCTGCATAAACCTGACCGCAGATTACCATTCGTTATGCTGCTATACTGCGCACTGTAGCAACCAGATAAAAACATGCAGCTTTTCACGTCTGTAAAAGCCGCCTCCCCACCAATGAGAAGCATTGGTCCACAAGATCCAACCTGCAGTGCAGCCCGCCGATGATGCACCATATGGCGACTAAGGGTCCTGACCTGTGTAACTGTCCATCCCCCTACATAATGGACAGAAATAACTTACTGCAGTTCTATCTTCTCTCAGTGATTTGGGGTGAGGACACTTTATCCCTGTCTCTATGATGGGCACACTGGGGCAAGGTAGTTCTAGGTTATTTGGCCATTTTATGCACTAACCTAGGTGATGATAAATGATACTGTACATAGCCTTTTTTTTATAATGATGCTAAACAATTGCATATTGATGGAGGAAAGTGCTGGAGATTGGCATAAATGCCACTTACGTGGGGGTGGACATCTAGAAATGAGTGTGGCTGCCTTGAGGTTCTCCCATAGATCGTTTGGCCGCGATTAATTCCCTGGCCTAATATAAGTTTTATTAAGCAGACGGCACCGGAGTTTTATATCATCAGCTGAGCCTCGTTTATTAAAGGGGAATCTGTAGGGGAGATCTAACCCCATTACGCACATATGGTCATGGAGGTGTTTGACATGTAAATCCATAGACACCTTTATGTCTTCTATCTGCTGCTGCATTCTCAAGTAATTAGCGTTTTCATTCATATGCAAATGGTGCATGAAGTGCTCTGGGAATGACCGAACTTTCCAGGCCTCCAAAGGTTGGTTCTCCACCTAGCATCAGCCTCATGAACATTGTCAGTCGGATTTTCTAGCCTGGTGGCTGATTTCCAGTGATGTATCAACCAAGCTGAAGAGGCCGATACTAGCAGAAGGAACAATTTTGAGAGGCAGAGGCCTTAGTAGTGCTCTGTCATGCCCAGCGGGACAGAGCAGATCAATAAAAAACTAGCTACTCAAGAACACAGCAACAGATAGAAGATATAGAAGTGTTGTTGGATTTAATTTGTAAAGCCTTGCATGACCTTGTGTGTGTTTTGGGGGATGGAGAGGGGGTTGATTGTCTTGACAAATTCCTTTCAAAAGGGGATGTTCAACTTTTATTTTACAAAAAGCTTAGAATGGGAGAAAATAAATACTTGATCTGGTTTCAAACCTCCCAACATTCACAGTCCAGGTATGGACCGCGAAGTCTGGGCCGGCTGTGGGCCTCTGGACCTGAACTCAGCAGCCTCATAGGTATATATGAAACTGATGAGTACAGGTAGGAGATCCCGTGGCTGGTCTGTAAATCGTGGTCCATGCTTGGACTATAAATATTGGGTACGTTTAACCACCCTTACCAATAGCATCTAGGTGCTCCCAGTGTCCCCGCCGGTCTCTGCATCCTTTATAAATGGATATGTGACCTCTGCAGTGGACACCAGTGGTCACCGCTGCACTGATCTTATGTCCATACTGGAATCTTATCCCTAGAGACAAGAATACAGAGAACGGTCACAGGACTGGTAAGGTGAGTATTACGCTCATTTTCTACCATTCTAAGCTTTGGTTAATAAATTTCAAAGGGGCCGGACAACCTGTTAGGTGGCAACGAGATGAGGAGATACGTACATTATAGTCATTTGCAAATTAGTATCCAATAACTGGCACGGATGACCCGACTAATCCTCCTTGGCATCTGAGCGGCAGATCTCCATTCCCATGCGTCCTAAGCCAAAGGAAACACAAATGCACAGTGTGGTGATGGTACAAGGAGGCGGCTGAAAGACACAGCAAAGAGAAGGTTAGTGACAGCGCCCTGTGTCGGCGGGCAGCGGTGGCACGGCTCACACAACCAGAAGAGGGCTCTCAGAATAAGGAAAAGGACCTAATTAAAAACCTTCTTTAATAATGGATTTAGAAGTGCATCAAAAGTCATCAACGATATATTTGTTTCCATGTGTAATACAAAACATACTGTTCAGCATCTATACATAAACCTTTAGTCTATAAATACAGAGATATATACATGGCAGACATTTAGAAAGAGGAACAAGCTTCAGACTGGAAATAAATTATCAGGTCAACTGGCAAAAATCACAAATTAACAAAATTTCATTTAAAATGTTCTCGTTTAATCATTTGTTTCATGTTCACATAATCGTCACCGACCGGTTCTGCTCTAGGCCCAGATGCAATGCATATTGTAGAAAAGAGAGCACTTTATTGGATAACCTATGTACCTGGGGTCTACACACCGCCACGGCGGCGGGCAGCGGCATAACACGGACACACAGCATGCCATAGCCCTGCCGAGCAGGGGCCACCTCCAGCCCAGCCTGGCCATTTGGTAACAAAATAGCTTCTAAAATATTATCATCATCTCTTTGTGCTAAAGTCAAATGTTATTAGCGACATGAAAGGACCTGTGTCTGTCAGAGCGCCATCATCAGAGCGGGTGTAGAACAGTCCGGGGGGAGGGGCGAGTTAGGGACAAACACCATCCTCTCTGCTGTCATCAAGTAGGAACACATCATAGATAAGGTTATTACTCTGTTTAGCAGCTGCTTACTGTTAGAGGTGGGGAAGTGGACACATCCAGCGATGGGAGTGACGGCTGTCAGTCTGTGGAGGTTGTGGGCGGTGCTCCCGACGCTTATTAACAGTTCGCTCTTCGTCGTGTGCGGCGCTGGCGGTGATCAATCGTCGTCGCCGTCGTCGGCCTCCTCGTGCTGCTGCTGCTCGGAGGCGCGCTTGTCCCTCTGCTTCTCCTGGATCTTCTTCATCTCCTCCGCGTACTTGCAGAACGTGTGGCCGAATTTGGCCCACACTTTGTACGGGACGGTGATGGAGTTGCGGTAGGTGGGCTTCACCTCGCTCACCCGCATGAACACCCCGTACTTGTTGGAGCCGACATCGAAGAAAAAGCGCTTGTTGTCCACAGTTAAGGAAGTGCCCTCGGGTAACTCTGCGGGCTCCTCCTCCACCCCGTAGTCGTCGATCAGCTTGGCCAGGGCATCGCGGAACTCGATCAGTCCCTGCGCCGGCAGCGCGATCGTCTGCCCCTGTGTGGAGCCCAGGCCCGGGCCGCGGTTCACCGTCTGGCGGATCCTCAGGAAGCGGCCGCGCTGGTTCTCCTTCAGGTCCATGTAGTACTTTCGGTTCTCCCGGACCAGGAACTCGCTCTTCAGCGCCCGCCGGGGCTCGTCCTGCGCCATGTCGGGGTTCGAGGGTCCCAGCTGCGCGTAGTGCTCGATAAAATCCCCCAGGTAGTCGCGGAACTCCACGGCCACGGACATGGACAGGGTCAGCCGGCTCTTATTGCCCCCAGCCCCGACCTCCGCTATCTTCAGGAAGCGGCCCTTCGCGTTCTGCTTAACGTCCAGGTAGAAGCGTTTGTTCTGAATGTCCACCCGCTTAGAGGCCAGCTCCTGGGTGTCGTGCTGCAGAGCCGAGCCCCCGATCCCTGAGGCGGGGTGTAACGAGCTGCCACCGGAGCTCATCGCCGCTCCTCCTTGCTCGCTACCACTGTCTCTATCCGCCATGATGCCGCCTGCCTTCTTCCCCTCTGCCTGCAACTCCCACAGACAGGACGCGGATCTCGCGAGAACCGGAGACAGGCGGTGCGGCGGAAGGGGGCGCTCCACTTCCCGGAAAGTTGTCTTTGCTCGCACCGGGCCCGTGTGTATGGGTGCCTGCCTCGCAGGCTGGTAGTCCCTGCAGTGTATGGGTGCCCGCCTCGCAGGCTGGTAGTCCCTGCAGTGTATGGGTGCCCGCCTCGCAGGCTGGTAGTCCCTGCAGTGTATGGGTGCCCGCCTCGCAAACTGGTAGTCCCTGCAGTGTATGGGTGCCCGCCTCGCAAACTGGTAGTCCCTGCAGTGTATGGGTGCCCGCCTCGCAAACTGGTAGTCCCTGCAGTGTATGGGTGCCCGCCTCGCAAACTGGTAGTCCCTGCAGTGTATGGGTGCCCGCCTCGCAAACTGGTAGTCCCTGCAGTGTATGGGTGCCCGCCTCGCAGGCTGGTAGTCCCTGCAGTGTATGGGTGCCTGCCTCGCAAACTGGTAGTCCCTGCAGTGTATGGGTGCCCGCCTCGCAAACTAGTAGTCCCTGCAGTGTATGGGTGCCCGCCTCGCAGGCTGGTAGTCCCTGCAGTGTATGGGTGCCCGCCTTGCAGGCTGGTAGTCCCTGCAGTGTATGGGTGCCCGCCTCACAGGTCGGTAGTCCCTCCCGCCTCGCAGGCTGGTAGTCCCTGCAGTGTATGGGTGCCCGCCTCGCAGGCTGGTAGTCCCTGCAGTGTATGGGTGCCCGCCTCGCAGGCTGGTAGTCCCTGCAGTGTATGGGTGCCCGCCTCGCAGGCTGGTAGTCCCTGCAGTGTATGGGTGCCCGCCTCGCAGGCTGGTAGTCCCTGCAGTGTATGGGTGCCCGCCTCGCAGGCTGGTAGTCCCTGCAGTGTATGGGTGCCCGCCTCGCAGGCTGGTAGTCCCTCCCGCCTCGCAGGCTGGTAGTCCCTGCAGTGTATGGGTGCCCGCCTCGCAGGCTGGTAGTCCCTGCAGTGTATGGGTGCCCGCCTCGCAGGCTGGTAGTCCCTGCAGTGTATGGGTGCCCGCCTCGCAGGCTGGTAGTCCCTGCAGTGTATGGGTGCCCGCCTCGCAGGCTGGTAGTCCCTGCAGTGTATGGGTGCCCGCCTCGCAGGCTGGTAGTCCCTGCAGTGTATGGGTGCCCGCCTCGCAGGCTGGTAGTCCCTGCAGTGTATGGGTGCCCGCCTCGCAGGCTGGTAGTCCCTGCAGTGTATGGGTGCCCGCCTCGCAGGCTGGTAGTCCCTGCAGTGTATGGGTGCCCGCCTCGCAGGCTGGTAGTCCCTGCAGTGTATGGGTGCCCGCCTCGCAAACTGGTAGTCCCTGCAGTGTATGGGTGCCCGCCTCGCAGGCTGGTAGTCCCTGCAGTGTATGGGTGCCTGCCTCGCAAACTGGTAGTCCCTGCAGTGTATGGGTGCCCGCCTCGCAAACTAGTAGTCCCTGCAGTGTATGGGTGCCCGCCTCGCAGGCTGGTAGTCCCTGCAGTGTATGGGTGCCCGCCTCGCAGGCTGGTAGTCCCTGCAGTGTATGGGTGCCCGCCTCGCAGGCTGGTAGTCCCTGCAGTGTATGGGTGCCCGCCTCGCAGGCTGGTAGTCCCTGCAGTGTATGGGTGCCCGCCTCGCAGGCTGGTAGTCCCTGCAGTGTATGGGTGCCCGCCTCACAGGTCGGTAGTCCCTCCCGCCTCGCAGGCTGGTAGTCCCTGCAGTGTATGGGTGCCCGCCTCGCAGGCTGGTAGTCCCTGCAGTGTATGGGTGCCCGCCTCGCAGGCTGGTAGTCCCTGCAGTGTATGGGTGCCCGCCTCGCAGGCTGGTAGTCCCTGCAGTGTATGGGTGCCCGCCTCGCAGGCTGGTAGTCCCTGCAGTGTATGGGTGCCCGCCTCGCAGGCCGGTAGTCCCTCCCGCCTCGCAGGCTGGTAGTCCCTGCAGTGTATGGGTGCCCGCCTCGCAGGCTGGTAGTCCCTGCAGTGTATGGGTGCCCGCCTCGCAGGCTGGTAGTCCCTGCAGTGTATGGGTGCCCGCCTCGCAGGCTGGTAGTCCCTGCAGTGTATGGGTGCCCGCCTCGCAGGCTGGTAGTCCCTGCAGTGTATGGGTGCCCGCCTCACAGGTCGGTAGTCCCTCCCGCCTCGCAGGCTGGTAGTCCCTGCAGTGTATGGGTGCCCGCCTCGCAGGCTGGTAGTCCCTGCAGTGTATGGGTGCCCGCCTCGCAGGCTGGTAGTCCCTGCAGTGTATGGGTGCCCGCCTCGCAGGCTGGTAGTCCCTGCAGTGTATGGGTGCCCGCCTCGCAGGCTGGTAGTCCCTGCAGTGTATGGGTGCCCGCCTCACAGGTCGGTAGTCCCTCCCGCCTCGCAGGCTGGTAGTCCCTGCAGTGTATGGGTGCCCGCCTCGCAGGCTGGTAGTCCCTGCAGTGTATGGGTGCCCGCCTCGCAGGCTGGTAGTCCCTGCAGTGTATGGGTGCCCGCCTCGCAGGCTGGTAGTCCCTGCAGTGTATGGGTGCCCGCCTCGCAGGCTGGTAGTCCCTGCAGTGTATGGGTGCCCGCCTCGCAGGCTGGTAGTCCCTGCAGTGTATGGGTGCCCGCCTCGCAAACTGGTAGTCCCTGCAGTGTATGGGTGTCCGCCTCGCAAACTGGTAGTCCCTGCAGTGTATGGGTGCCCGCCTCGCAGGCTGGTAGTCCCTGCAGTGTATGGGTGCCCGCCTCGCAAACTGGTAGTCCCTGCAGTGTATGGGTGCCCGCCTCGCAAACTAGTAGTCCCTGCAGTGTATGGGTGCCCGCCTCGCAGGCTGGTAGTCCCTGCAGTGTATGGGTGCCCGCCTCGCAGGCTGGTAGTCCCTGCAGTGTATGGGTGCCCGCCTCGAAGGCTGGTAGTCCCTGCAGTGTATGGGTGCCCGCCTCACAGGTCGGTAGTCCCTCCCGCCTCACAGGCTGGTAGTCCCTGCAGTGTATGGGTGCCCGCCTCGCAGGCTGGTAGTCCCTGCAGTGTATGGGTGCCCGCCTCGCAAACTGGTAGTCCCTGCAGTGTATGGGTGCCCGCCTCGCAAACTAGTAGTCCCTGCAGTGTATGGGTGCCCGCCTCGCAGGCTGGTAGTCCCTGCAGTGTATGGGTGCCCGCCTCGCAGGCTGGTAGTCCCTGCAGTGTATGGGTGGCCGCCTCGCAGGCTGGTAGTCCCTGCAGTGTATGGGTGGCCGCCTCACGGGCTGGTAGTCCCTGCAGTGTATGGGTGGCCGCCTCACGGGCTGGTAGTCCCTGCAGTGTATGGGTGGCCGCCTCACGGGCTGGTAGTCCCTGCAGTGTATGGGTGGCCGCCTCACGGGCTGGTAGTCCCTGCAGTATATGGGTGCCCCCCTCACAGGCTGGTAGTCCCTGCAGTATATGGGTGCCCCCCTCACAGGCTGGTAGTCCCTGCAGTATATGGACGGTTTCCTCACAGGCTGGTAGTCCCTGCAGTATATGGGTGCCCCCCTCACAGGCTGGTAGTCCCTGCAGTACATGGACAGTTTCCTCACAGGCTAGTAGTCCCTGCAGTACATGGGTGCCCGCCTCACAGGCTGGTAGTGCTCGCAGTTTATGGACCGTCTCACAGCACCTGGAGAACCAAAGCTGGGCCAGCACACTTGTTGGTATAAGTGTTATGTGTATGTGCCCATTCACACTGTGGACACAATAATAGTACATGTGCATAACATAGGGGACGTAGTTCACACTATTTTGATTAAAAAAAAAAATGTAAAAGCCATCCCACCGCGACAAGGTGCACTCAGTTGGGATAGTTCCTACCTCTTGTATCTCACCTCGTTATGTGCCAGCAGCCCTCAAAATAGACAGGAGCAGAGCAGGACCCAAACCTGACTGATTTGCACCTGCTTGTGGAAAGCTTGTGTGGTTCACACAAGCCGGGGAGCCCGGAACGAGTGCCCGGCTCACACAAGCCGGGGAGCCCGGAACGAGTGCCCGGCTCACACAAGCCCGGAACGAGTGCCCGGCTCACACAAGCCCGGAACGAGTGCCCGGCTCACACAAGCCCGGAACGAGTGCCCGGAACGAGTGCTCGACTCGCTTATTTTTTTTACTTTATATTTTCCCCTCAATATCAGAAAAAAAATAGGCACTACGTAGTATCAAAAAAGTAAAAATTATTTCAATATCTGATATGGCAAAAAATAAATAAACGTTTGTAGCGGTCTTACAATTGCATGTAAGAAACCCGAAAATATGCCTGATCACGAACAGGGAATATTACTTTGCCTTGAACTAGTTAACATCTTTCTGCCAATTTACCGTTTTTTCCTCCTTCTTCAAAGAGCCTTACCTTTTTATTTTTCTGTCCCCATAGCCCTATGAGGGCTTGTTTTTTTGCAGGACGAGCTGTACTTTAGAGTGACATGTGATGTACTGGAAAACAGTTCCAAGTGCGTCAAAATTACTAAAAAAAAGTGCAATTCCACTATTGTTTTTGGTGTTTTTTTATTTTCCATGTTCACTATTCGGTGAACTGACCTGGCAATATAATTCTCCAGACCATTCCGATTATTCAGATACCAAACATGTATAGTTTGTTTTTTTAAGTGCTGAATTTTTTTTACTTCTGTCACCATTTTCCGAATCTTGTAATGTTTTCAATTTTTGGACGATGGGGCAGTTTTAGAGCTTATTTTTTTGCGCCGTGTGCCACCAGTTTTATTGATACCATTTTGAGGTAGATACAGTGTTTGGATCGCCTCTTATTGCATTTTATAGCAGGGTTGGGGTGGCCGAAAAAAACAATTCTGAAGGTTTTTTTCTGGTTACTCTGTTTACTGATCAGATTAATTTATATTTTGATAGATCAGACTTAAGAACGTAGTGATGCCAAATGTGTATTTTTTATTTATTATACAGGAAAAATATATATTTTTGTACCGTAGTCTCGAAAGCTTGCAACTTGTTTTTATTTTTTTTTCTTCATATTTTGAAACTATTTTTCACTTTCTCTTGTACATGTCAGTCCCCTTAGACGACTTGACTGCAATCATCCTATTACTTGTGCTACATACGGCATTGCATCAGCACTGCTCTGTACAGCTCAAATCGCTATCCTATGAACGGCAGCTAAACGCTGGCCTTCACAGGAGGATCTTAATGACAGGCAGAGAGGTCTTCATCAGACCCTGGCTGTCATAGCAACCCATTGGCTCCCCGACATCACGTCACGGGCGTGCTGATGGGTGCAAAGGATGATGCACCCTCCTGCTGGCACGCATTAAATGCTGCAGTCAGAGATTGACAGTGACATTTAACATGTTAACAGCCTCAGGCAGAGCTCTGCTCCACCTGCTAGTGGCAGATGATCGCTGAATAGTTCAACCATCATCTGCTCGGAAAGATGCAGGCTCGACTTTCAAGTCAGGGACCTGGCATATGATGTAATGGTATGTTAGCACTTAGTTTACATGAAATTTGAATCAGATCTGCGCACTGAGGATTCTCCAGCTCCAGGAGTGAGCAGTCACGTGACCTGAAGTATGTGATCTGTATACTTCTGGCCACATTTCGACTAGACTTGTCTGGCCTCACTAAATACACTTACATTGAGCCCTCACCCATCTAGTCAGCACATGACCGCATGTATGCAAATTACATACTTGTGGTCACATGACCGCCCAATCCCAGCACCGGAGAATTCTCACAGCATTCTGTGCACGCATTGTGAGGATTCACAAGTCTTCAATCTTGTAGTCTAAGACCGGACAACCCCTTTAAATAGAAAAAAAATAACCACTGAACACTGGCTTTATTTTGTGGTAATCATTGTGGGCTTTCAATTCTTAACCCCTTCACTCTTAGGCTCTTTATTTTGCCTTCTTTCAAGACCAAAAAGTTTTGAATTTCAAGTTGTATTTTTTCAATGACGTCCATTTTACCATACAATATTTTTGTTAAAACTTAAAAAAATTAATTTTATTGTTTAGCGCCCCTTAGAGAAATTGATAATGTGATCACTTATACTATATAATGGAATATCACAGTATTGCAATATATAGTACGGTGCTGAACTCCCGTGGCTAAACTTCCCGCCGTACTAAGATGGCACCAAGAGGGGCGGATCAACAGACCCCCCGGCTGCAATGGTAACCCATTAGTACTGGGAGATCAGGTTGTGGAGAGCTACTGTGGGGTGGTGCACATGCACGGCATCTAATTGGTTAACAGCGGCAGTCTGAGCTCAGCTCTGGCCTCTGCTGTTAGTGCCAGATGCTGGCTAGGTCATCTCTCCACTCCTGAGCCCTCTCTACTTTAACCCCTTGGTGCACATGGGTGTAACTATGTCCCAGTCAGGGTCTGCAAGGGTGAAATCTACAACACTTACAACAAAATCTACTATAAAACCTGAATATAATAAATGCACATTTTGTCTAGAACTTGCATTGATTCGACCTCAAATAAATCCGCATCATGTGCAGGGGCCTTATGGGTAGGTTTACATGGTCATTTTTCAGCCAGTTTTTGCACAAAAAACTGCAAAAGAAGAAAAAAACCTTCAAAAAAGGAACGAACACTCATTCTTAAATAAAAAACACTTGTTCATAGGCCGCTTTTAAATAATTTAGTCTTTCAAAGGATGCCAAGTGGTTAGATGTAGCAACATGTCCATTTTTTTTTTAATAAATATTTCTGCTGCAAACAAAGCCAGCATTTACTACATTACTCAATGCAGTTCAAAAAACATACAGGAAAAATGGGTAAGGAAACGCCATTACAAAAAAGAGAGACAAGCCCAGGAAATGACCAAAAAACGCTGGCAAAATACGCTTCAGGATTACTAAACTCCAGAGAAAAGGAACATTTCCTGAGGCATCAGCTTTTGCTTGAAAAACAGGTTTTTGACCTCTAGTAAGACTCAGCTTGAAGAATCCTAAGTCTATGTTCACATGGAATTTTTTGAGCCATTCAAGATAAAGCTTTTCCAAGCGGAATCTGCTTTGGGAAAATGCTTTTTTTGGGGCGGGGGGTTTGTTATTAAGAGGTATGGTCACAGTTAGTTTTTTTCAGCAGCTGAAAAAAAATTGCTCAGAAAAAAAGACGCCTTATTGCTCAGACTCTTCATATTGCAACAAGCGTGTGATATACATACTTCCAAACACATTCCAACCAGACGTTCACAGCCTCGCTCAGTTAATTTGTATTGAGCAAGGCTGCGCACGTCTAGTCGTAATGTGGCCGAGAGTATTCATATTGCATACGCGGTCACATGACTGACTGCTCCCAGTACTGAAGGATCCTGGCATGACTGCAGACTTTTGAGCCAAACCTGGACCAGAGAAGAGCGACCAGAATGGTGACTGGTCTGCAAACCATGTCCTATGAGGAACGGTTGCAGGATTTGGGAATGTTTAGCTTGCAAAAAAGAAGACTGAGAGGAGACTTAATAGCTGTCTACAAATATGTCAAGGGCTGTCACATTGTAGAAGGATCATCTTTATTCTCATTTGCACAAGGAAAGACTAGAAGCAATGGGATGAAACTAAATGGGAGGAGACACAGATTAGATATTAGAAAAAACTTTTTGACAGTTAGGGTGATTAATGAGTGGAACAGGCTGCCACGAGAGGTGGTGAGTTCCCCTTCAATGGACGTCTTCAAACAGAGGCTGGACAGACATCTGTCTGAGATGATCTAGTGAATCCTGCTTTGAGCAGGGGGTTGGACCAGATGACCCAGGAGGTCCCTTCCAACTCTACCATTCTATGATTCTATGGACAATCCCTTTAATGATTACATGAATTCCAATAATACCATACACATTAAAAAAAACAGTGAGGAACTCAGAAAGTGCAAAAGCAATCCAATCATGATATGTGCAAATATGAATGACCCTTATCACTAATGTCTCACCTCTCCATGTGTCAAACTTGTCTGACCTGGGGAAGTGAAAGCAGGCGCACCGCTGACAATTAAAACCTTGTCTAGGAAAGATGGGTGGATGAGTGCACAGCCTGGAAGAGGCCACACCCCGCGCTACACAATAAAAGGGCCCACACACCTTAAGTATTTAATATCCAGGTGCACAAATACACTGCTGCAACCAGTATACAAGCATATATACGTGTTTAAAGCATGCATAAATCCAATTATTTATTTTGCTCACTTACATAAGTTCATTCCACAGCGCTTTACAGACATCATCACCACTGTCCCCATCGGTGCTCACAATCTACATTCCCGATCACTATGTCTTTGGCGTGTGGTAGGAAACCGGAGAACCTGGAGGAAACCGACACAAACACTGGGAGAGCATACAAACTCCTTCCATATGTTGTCCTTGGTGGGATTTGAACCCAGGGCTGCAAGGCTGCAGTGCTAACCACCGGGTCATATATGTGTAAAAATGTCTCCTGCTGGAAAACCTTCCAAACTAGTCACTATCCAATCAAAAGGCTGCAAAACAAAAACACTTCAATAAAAAAAACTCACCAGAAGCTTGATAAAGTCTCCAAGTTTCCACTAGAAAAACGTGTTTATTACCACCTAGAAATAACTCCGCATCCACATGGCCCAAGGGTATGTGCACACAACCTCTTATTGAGGCTCCATAGTCTGCCGGAAAAAGCTCTAAATAAATGGCAAAAAGAATGAACGTACCCACTGTAAAAACGACTTGGTGTCCATATGTGCAGTCTTCTGAGTTTCTTTTAACCTATTCAGGTTTCCAAAGATGCAAAGAGGGTAAAAGTGACCTGACCACTCTTCTGGCTGCTTGTGATTGGAAGCCCCTCACTAGTTTACTCAATACAAGATTTAAAAAAAAACGTTGATGGCCAAAGACATAACAAAGAACAGCCAAAAAGACACCGCTGTGTCCTGAAGCATCTTCCTCCTGAAAACTCGCTGGGTTCCCACATCTAAAAGACGTCATGTTCACACTGACTTTTCGGAGCAGAAACTCTTCAATGAAAACACTTGGGTTTTGGAGAGTTTTTGATCAATGTGAACAAATGCCTAAGGAGTTTTTTCTGTTTCTGAAGTAGTTTTTGGAGTGTTTTACCCATGATCCCATCAGAATCTACTTCAAAAAGAAGTTTTCAACACTTTTTTTTTACATCAGGCATTTTTAAAAATGTGTTCAGGAAAACAAACACAGACTTCCTCATAGTAACAGCAAAGTGAATTTTTTATCAAAATTAATAGGAAAAGTTTTCCAAGCATTTTTTATTTGGATTGTGGTGATGAGGATCCACTTAAAAAACTTTGTGAACATAGTACTGCGTTTATGGGGTTGTCTGGGCATTGGGCATGTGTTCTGACAATAATTAGGGAATAGGCTTGATTGGACTACATAAAGTGGTCCTAGTGTAACAGGAAATGCTGCAGTTTTCACATAAATTTAATGCATTTACATTTAGTACATACATGGAGTAGATACAAATGAAAAGATGTCTTTCTGCTGTATTCTGTCTCCCTACCAGGGTGTAATGACCGTGGTCACAGAGGCCACGACCAGGCATTTTGCGGGTGAGCGGTCCGCCAACGCTAGCAGAAGCGTCAACTAGATGTGCGTCCTCGGAAGCACATCCAGTTGAAGCATTTTGCAGCGCACAGACCCTTTGGGTCCGTGCGTGGCAATACACTGTCGGCCAATCAGAGGCCAGCATCTGACATCGGCAAGCACGTGACTGGGGGCGCATGGCAGTGATGTCATGGGCTCCCATCATTTGCACGCTGAAGTCAGCTGCCGACTTCAGAAGGGGACGCTGCACGGAGTGGAGGTGAGTATAAGGCCACAGCCCCACTATCAGTATTCGGTCAATATTTTTTTTCAGGAGTGGGAGCCAAAACCAGGGGAGGAACAATCAGAAAAAAGGTATAATAGAAACAAGTCACCAATTCTCCATTTATCACCCACTCCTGGTTTTGGCTCCCACTGAGAAAAAAATACTGACTAAATACTGATAGTGGGGCCATGGCATATTTTTTTATGCATTAAATAACAGTGGCAGAATGGGGGACATATAACAAGATGGAGATATACCAGGATGGGGGCTATATATACAAGCATGGGGCCCAGGATAAGGCTACGGTCACACTATCAGTATTTGGTCAGTATTTTACATCAGTATGTGTAAGCCAAAACCAAGTGAGGAACAATCAGATGAAAATAATAATAGAAACATGTTCACAAATTCTGCATTTTTGACCCACTCCTGGTTTTGACTTACATATACTGACCAAACACAGATAGTATGACCATAGGCTAAGGGACATATTACCAGGATAAGCAACATATTACCAGGATAAGTGACGTATACCAGGGGAAGGGACATATTACCAGGATGGGGCCAGGATAAGGGACGTATACCAGGGTAAGGGACATATTACAATGATGGGGCTCAGGATAAGGCACATATTACCAGGATGGGCCCAGGATAAGGCTAAGTGCCCACGATGCAGAAATGCTACATATTTTTTACGCTTCTCCCTGGCAGGAAAAACTCATGCGGATTGTACATGCGTTTTTCCTGCCAGGTAAAAGCGTTTGTCAAGCGTTTTTGCATGCATTTCTGCTTGCAGGTTATCAAGCGCTTTTCCAAGCGATTTTAGCATCACTTGGAAAAGTGCTTGACAACTTGGTCACACTATATAAATATATGGATTTATATAGTGTGACCAAGTAATAGTTAAAAAAAAAGAATAAGAATGGTAAAAAATAGCAAAGATTATACTTACCTTCTGATGGCCCCTGGTCTCCTTCTCCGATGCATCCAGTCTCCCCGGTGTCTCCCGGTTGTGTAAAATGACCTGCCACGACGTCATTTAGTCATGTGACAGGTCACGCGACCACCGACGTCAGCGGTCGCGTGACCTGTCACATGACTAAATGACGTCGTGGCTGGTCTTTTCACACCACCGCGAGCCGCTCAACACACCGGACGCATCGCTGAGGAGGCCGGGGGACATCGGAAGGTAAGTATAATCTTTATTTTTTATTTTAAATTCTTTTTTTTACAGGTACCATGGTACCCGGGTCTGGAGGAGAGTCTCCTCTGCTCCAAACCTGGGTACCATCCGCACATTGAATCGCTTCATATCCGCGTGTGCACATGTAGTGATGTGGATATCAAGCGTTTCAATGCAAGTCAATGGTGGCAATTACGCTGCGTGTCCGCAAAATTAATAGACATGCTGCGTATTTTTCCGCAATGATAATCCGCAGCGGAAATTTCCGGAGCATGTGCACAGCACATGCGAATTATCATTGGGGACCATGGGGCACGTATTACCAAGCGTTTTTTAAGCGTTTTCGCTGCGGAAATTCCACGGCAAAAACGCTTGAAAAAACACATAGTGGTCACTCAGCCTAAGGGACGTATATCAGGTTAAGGGACATATTACCAGGATGGGGCCCAGGATAAAGGACATATTACCAGGATAAGGGACGTATACCAGGGTAAGGGACATATTACCAGGATGGGGCTCAGGATAAAGGACATATTACCAGGATAAGGGACGTATACCAGGGTAAGGGACATATTACCAGGATGGGGCTCAGGATAAGGGACATATTGCCAGGATGGGGCCCAGGATAAGGGACGTATATCAGGTTAAGGGACATATTACCAGGATGGGGCTCAGGATAAGGCACATATTACCAGGATGTGGATACATATCAGGATGGGGCCCAGGATAAGGGACATATACCAGGATGAGAAATATACAGTGGCATGTAAAAGTTTGAGCACCCATGGTCAAAATTACTGTTATTGTGAACAGTTAAACAAGTTGAAGATGAAATGATCAGTAAAAGGCTAAAGTTAAAGATGACACATTTCTTTTGTATTTTAGACAAAAAAATATGTATATATTTTTTTCTTCATCTTTTACACTTTAAAAATTGCAAAAGAGGAAAATGGGCTGATGCAAAAGTTTGGGCACCTTGGAGATTTGTGTGCTCAGATAAGTTTGACCAAAATTTCAGACCTTAAAGTGAACCGATATGAGATACCACCTTTCAGGCCTCATATACAGCATTCTATAATGCTGTATATATGACCCCAACCTGGCCTGCAAGACAAGAAAAAGAGCTTTTATTATACTCACCTGGGGTCGGTCCGGTCATATTAGAATGCTGTATATGAGAGCTGAAAGGTGGGCTTATCTCATATCAGTCAAACCTGGTGACAGGTTCCCTTTAATTAGCCTGTTAGGGTTATGGCTTGTTCACTTTCATCATTAGGAAAGGCAAAGTGATGCAAATTTCCCAGCTTTACAAAAATCCAGCCTCCTCTAACCTTGTGTAAAAAAACAGCAGCCATGGGTTCTTTTAAGCAGCTGCCCAGCACGCTAAAAATGAAAATCTGGAGGCCACAAAGCTGGAGATGGCTGTAAGAAGATAGCAAAGTGTTTTCAAGTTGCCCTTTCCTCAGTTCGAAATATAATTAAGAAATGGCAGTTAACAGGAACAGTGGAGGTTAAGATAAGGTCTGTAAGACCAAGCAAAATTTCAGTGAGCTGCTTGTAGGATTGCTAGAGAGGGAAATCAGAACCCCCGCTTGACCCTAAAAGATCTTCAGAAAGATTTAGCAACCTATGGAGTTGTGGTACATTGTTCTACTGTTCAGAGACACCTGCACAAATATGGCCTTTATGGAAGAGTCATCAGAAGAAAACCTCTCCTGAGTCCTCACCATAACATTCAAAATATGCAAAAGAACATCTAAACAAGCCTGATGCATTTTGGAGACAAGTCCTGTGGACCGATGAGGTTAAAATAGAACTCTTTGGCCACAATGATCAAAGGTATGTGACATTACAAAGCTGACATCAACCCCAAAACCATTACCTCGCTTGCCAATCCACAAGGGCAAGCAGGAAGAGCCAAGGCTAAGCACCAGAATTGGCCCATCTAATGGATGCACCATTTCTGGGGTGGCTGAGGGCTGGTGTTATTAGTCTGAGAGGGGACCAATATCCATGTCCCCTTACCAGCCTATTAATATCAGCCCACAGCGGTCTGCTTGGCCTTTGCTGGTTATTAAAAATAGGGGTCCCCCCTTTTTAATAACCAGTAAAGTCTATGCAGACAGCTGATATTAATAGGCTATCAACCTTTATGGATATTGGCCCCTTCCAAGAATAATAACACCAGCCCTCAACTGTCTGCTTTCCCTCAGCTGGCTAATAAAAATAAGGGGAACCCCTCACTATTTTTTCATTTAATTGTATTTATATTTATTAGCTAAATACATGTACAGTAAACTACACACGCACTGCACTTGTTAATATATCTCGCTGACATCTTTTTATAGATCTATTCTATTCTGATAGTTCACGCTTTGAATTTACTGTACTCGGCTGATGAAATGTCGGATTTCCTATGAGATGGGTGTGTAAAAATCACATGGCACACGCATGGCCTGTGTGTTGTGCAATTTTTTTTCGCACCTATTGACTTACATTGGTGAGTCTCGACCATTTTACGCGGCCATGCACAGCATGCTGTGATTTTTTCCTAACCCCAATTACGGGTGAGGAAAAACTTGCAGATTAACTTCCTAATTGAATAACATTGTTGTGAGTGCAATGCTGTTTTTTCTCACATTGCACTCGCCGATTTTATACGCAGATGTGAGTAAACCCTTAACTTCATACTTTCCAGTTCTCCTGGATCAGCCTGGGGAGCCTGAAAAAGCTGGCAAAACTTCTAGGTACCAGAAAAGCATCCTAGAACCCCCTGGAAAGCTGTGCCCTGGAAGGTCTATTTGTGAATGACAAATGCATGCTTCATCAAACTGACTTTCCATGTCCAGAAACAAAGTCCGGGGAGTCAAGTAAAAAAATAGTGCACCACAAGTGATTTTATTCCCAGGGCAAAGATCCCATTTCAACCTTGTGTATAGTAACATCAACAAAATTCTACTGATCCTGCTCCAGGATAAAAGGTTACTTTATTTATTCCTCATTGCAGGGATTTTTTTTAGACTTTTATTACTTTTGTGTATTGGGCTAAGACCTAACAGGCAGGTAGTTGTTAACTATCTGCCTTTTCTGCATGGGGACGATCTCAGCCGGTGATTCCCTTTTTATTTCGCCTCTCGTTAACACAGCAGCTGTTCCTCTTCCAATCTACTCTGTCGACGGGGTGTCACTGCCAACGTCATGCTGATTGACAGCCAGATTCCCAGAGTTAGGTAGCAGCTAGCCAGCTGTCAATCAACGTAACATTGGCAGAAATACCCTATCGACAGAGCAGACCTGAAGAGGCAGAGCTGCTGTGTTGACGTGACTTCAGGGGACTCACCAGCAGTTAAGGTCCATGACCCCTCTGAGCTGGCAGAAATCGTCACCATGCAGGTGGTTCCAGATAAGTACCAGATAACCCCTTTAAACCTCAGCAGACCATCCAAAATTTATACATTTATGTATTCAAGATGCATATTATGCTCCTAGCCATGCTAGCACATTCAGGAGGCATGGATGGGATGTAACCTCTAAGGGAGCAGTCAGGCAGCTTTATAAATCAGATTGGGATCTGGATGCAGTGCACAGACTGGCCAGTGGCTCTCTCGACCCGAGTGTGCTTCATGTATTTCTAGTCAGCTGTTACCTTAGGCGAATTATAATGAGGGCAATCTGGGCTACTGCCCGGGGCCCGAGGCTCCGGGGGGGCTCATGGCTAGATTGCCCTCATTATAATGTGTGTGGCACACATCTCCCGGCAGGCAGGGGTGGCTGGGCCGGAGGGCACTCAGGCCGCTCCCCCAGCAGTTGCACAGGGCCCCTGCTTCTTTTTCGGACGGGCCAGCACTGCACCTCTAAACTTGCTTGTGTGCTGACCCGGTCCCGTCACAACTAGGAGACACAGCCCTGTGCGCGGCCGTGTCTACTAATGTGACGTCACTCTGTGTGCCCTCTGCACTGCTGCTTACCCTCGGATCAGAGCTGGATGACGGGAGCCGAGCAGGGGGATGGTGAGTGACGTGTGTGTGTATATCATTGTGTTATCTATGTATGTGTGATATGTCTGTTTATATATTTTTTTGTGTTTCAAATATGTTTATGTATGTATGTGCCTTTGTACAGTACAGACCAAAAGTTTGGACACACCTTATTTAAAGATTTTTCTGTATTTTCATGACTATGAAAATTGTACATTCACACTGAAGGCATCAAAACTATGAATTAACACATGTGGAATTATATACTTAACAAAAAAGTGTGAATCAACTGAAAATATGTCTTATATTCTAGGTTCTTCAAAGTAGCCACCTTTTGCTTTGATGACTGCTTTGCACACTCTTGGCATTCTCTTGATGAGCTTCAAGAGGTAGTCACCGGAAATGGTCTTCCAACAATCTTGAAGGAGTTCCCAGAGATGCTTAGCACTTGTTGGCCCTTTTGCCTTCACTCTGCGGTCCAGCTCATCCCAAACCATCTCGATTGGGTTCAGGTCTGGTGACTGTGGAGGCCAGGTCATCTGGCGTAGCACCCCATCACTCTCCTTCTTGGTCAAATAGCCCTTACACAGCCTGGAGGTGTGTTTGAGGTCATTGTCCTGTTGAAAAATAAATGATGGTCCAACTAAACGCAAACCGGATGGAATAGCATGCCGCTGCAAGATGCTGTGGTAGCCATGCTGGTTCAGTATGCCTTCAATTTTGAATAAATCCCCAACAGTGTCACCAGCAAAGCACCCCCACACCATCACACCTTCTCCTCCTTGCTTCACGGTGGGAACCAGGCATGTAGAGTCCATCCGTTCACCTTTTCTGTGTCGCACAAAGACACAGTGGTTGGAACCAAAGAGCTCAAATTTGAACTCATCAGACCAAAGCACAGATTTCCACAGGTCTAATGTCCATTCCTTGTGTTCTTTAGCCCAAACAAGTCTCTTCTGCTTGTTGCCTGTCCTTAGCAGTGGTTTCCTAGCAGCTATTTTACCAAGAAGGCCTGCTGCACCAAGTCTGATCTTAACAGTTGTTGTAGAGATGTGTCTGCTGCTAGAACTCTGTGTGGCATTGACCTGATCTCTAATCTGAGCTGCTGTTAACCTGCGATTTCTGAGGCTGG
Source organism: Phyllobates terribilis (assembly GCF_046119375.1). Lineage (NCBI taxonomy): Eukaryota > Metazoa > Chordata > Amphibia > Anura > Dendrobatidae > Phyllobates > Phyllobates terribilis. The sequence goes on along the minus strand of NW_027362770.1, from coordinate 69,212,193 downwards.
TGACTCGGATAAACTTATCCTCAGAAGCAGAGGTGACTCTTGGTCTTCCTTTCCTGGGGCGGTCCTCATGTGAGGCAGTTTCTTTGTAGCGCTTGATGGTTTTTGCAACTGCACTTGGGGACACTTTCAAAGTTCGCCCAATTTTTCGAACTGACTGACCTTCATTTCTTAAAGTAATGATGGCCACTCGTTTTTCTTTTCTTAGCTGCTTTTTTCATGCCATAATACAAATTCTAACAGGCTATTCAGTAGGACTATCAGCTGTGTATCCTCCAGACTTCTGCACAACACAACTGATGGTCCCAATCCCATTTATAAGGCAAGAAATCCCGCTTATTAAACCTGACAAGCACACCTGTGAAGTGAAAACCATTTCCGGTGACTACCTCTTGAAGCTCATCAAGAGAATGCCAAGAGTGTGCAAAGCAGTCATCAAAGCAAAAGGTGGCTACTTTGAAGAACCTAGAATATAAGATATATTTTCAGTTGTTTCATACTTTTTTGTTAAGTATATAATTCCACATGTGTTAATTCATAGTTTTGATGCCTTCAGTGTGAATGTACAATTTTCATAGTCATGAAAATACAGAAAAATCTTTAAATGAGAAGTTGTGTCCAAACTTTTGGTCTGTACTGTATATGTCTGTATATGTGTGTGTGTGTGCACATTTCTGCAACCCGTATACATGCAAGTCTGCATGTATATACATGACTGCATTTGCGTGACTTAATGTGTGTGACTGCATGTGAATGACCGTGGGTGTGCATGCTTACTGGTGTCTGACTGAGTGTGTGCGTGACTACGTATGGCATCATGCTGTATCTGGAGAGCTACGTGTGGCCTCATGCTGTATCTGGGGAGCCAAGTGCGGCCTCATGCTGTATCTGGGGAGCGCCGTGCGGCCTCATCCTGTACATGAGGAGTGCCGTGCGGCCTCATGCTGTATATAGGGTGCTACGTGCAGCCTCATGCTGTATCTGGGGAGCTAAGTGCGGCCTCATGCTGTATCTGGGGAGCACCGTGCGGCCTTGTGCTGTACATGAGGAGCGCCGTGCGACCTCGTGATGTGTCTGGGGAGCACCATGCGGCCTCATGCTGTATCTGGGGAGCACCGTGCGGCCTCATGCTGTACATGACGAGCGCCGTGCGGCCTCTTTGTAACGGGTCTGGGAGGCGGAACCTCTGAGCTACTATACAAGGGGGCGGTCCTTGTAAGGGAGCGGGTGGCGACCAGGGTAGACGGGCAGGCAGTCACAGCAGGTGACCGGGACAGTCTCTGAATGAACGGACAGAAGGTCACGGCAAGTGACCGGGGCAGTCTCTGGATGAACGGGCAGGAGGTCACGGCAAGTGACCGGGGCAGTCTCTGGATGAACGGGCAGGAGGTCACGGCAAGTGACCGGGGCAGTCTCTGGGTAAAGGATAGGTACGACCTGTGGCGGCTGATGATAGACGTGAGCTCCCAGGTGAGCAGACGAGAGTCTCTGGATAAACGTGTGGTCACAGCATGTGACGGCGGAGCCTCCAGGAAGACCAACAGACAGGTAGCAGATGAGCGCTCCCAGGTGAGCGGGCAGGAGTCTCTGGACAGACAGGTGGTCACAGCACGTGACGGCAGAGCCTCCAGGTAGGCTAGCAGACAGGCAGCAGATGAGCGCTCCCAGGTGAGCGAGCAAGCTGGTCCAGGGGCGGAACTACCGCCCGTGCAGCCGGTTCATTGAACGGGGGCCCCGAGGGAGAGGGGGCCCCTCCAGCCTCCAGCAGGGCCGCCATCAGGGCATGTCTGCCCTGACTCCAGTGTGGGGCCCAGCCGGTAGGGGCCCCCTTGGAGCCCCGTTGGGGGCCCCCTCTTGTGAGTCTCTCTCCTCATGGGGCCCCCGGCCCCATGCTAAGCGTCGGGTCCGGGACATCTCAGCGCAGCGCTGCGCTGCGCTACTGCGGCAGCGCCTTCATGATTCCCCTGATTTCCGGTCATGTGACGGCGCCGTCACATGGCCGGAAGTCAGGAGAACCTGGTGTCAGCGATTTGGACGAGCGCCAGGATTCTGCAGGGATCGCATGGGGGTAAGTATAACAAGTTTTGTTTTTTTCAAAATACAATTTACTAGGAGTGGGGGGAATGGGAGGTGTGTGTGTGTGATAAGAGATGCATGGGGGGGGGAGATGATAAAAGATGCACATGGGGTGGGGGGGATGAGAGAGGTGCACATGTGGGGGGAGGGGGATGAGAGAGGTGCACGTGGGGGGGAGGGGGATGAGAGAGGTGCACGTGGGGGGGAGGGGGATGAGAGAGGTGCACGTGGGGGGGATGATAAAAGATGCACATGGGGTGGGGGGGGTGAGAGAGGTGCACATGTGGGGGGGGATAAGAGATCCACATGGGGGGGAGATAAGAGATGCACATGGGGGGGAGATAAGAGATGCACATGGGGGGAGATAAGAGATGCACATGGGGGAGGGGGATAAGAGATGCACATGGGGGGGAGATAAGAGATGCACATGGGGGGGTGAGAGAGGTGCACATATGGGGGAGGGGGATGAGAGATGTGCACATGGTGGGGATGAGAGATGCACATGGGGGGGATGAGAGAGGGGCACATGTGGGGGAGGGGGATGAGAGAGGGGCACATGTGGGGGAGGGGGATGAGAGAGGGGCACATGTGGGGGAGGGGGATGAGAGATGTGCACATGGGGGGGTGGTGAGAGCTGCACATGGGGGGATGAGAGGGGCACATGTGGGGGAGGGGGATGAGAGATGGGCACATGTGGGGGAGGGGGATGAGAGAGGGGCACATGTGGGGGAGGGGGATGAGAGATGTGCACATGGGGGGGTGGTGAGAGCTGCTCATGGGGGGGTGAGAGCTGCACATGGGGGAATTGGGAGAAAATGAGCTGCACATGGGGGAATTGGGAGTAGGGGGATAATGAGCTGCACATAATGAATGTGGGGTGGGGGAGAGTAAATGATAAATGACGATGGGGTGGGGAGAGCACGGACATGATATAATGAATTGGGGCAGGGGGTGCATGTAAATAATGAATGCGGGGAGCAGGAAGTATAGAGTAGAGGTTCTAATTAAATTATATATTAAGTGCCTATTTACAGTTAATGGGGGCACCGTGGTGGATTACAATTTATATTTGGAATGGTAGGTTGCATAATAACTAACCATATATTGATGGTGGATGCACGTCTGTATTCAGCTGCGTAATGTAGAAGTTGGGGAATGTGCTCTAGATAACTGTGTTATTTTATGCAGAGACGAGTTCTGGCTGGAAGACGTGATGGCGGTCTGTGCTGGATGAAAGACTTCACCTAGAGACGTCACCAGTGAGTCAGTGCATTACATGTACACTTACACTATATACTATGTACCGGGCTCCTGTGTATAATGTCACTGGTGATCACTGTATTACCTGTACACTATATACAGAGCTCCTGTGTATAATGTCACTGGTGATCACTGTATTACCTGTACACTGACACTATATACAGAACTCCTGTGTATAATGTCACTGGTGATCACTGTATCACCTGTACACTGACAATATAGACAGAGCTCCTGTGTATAATGTCACTGGTGATCCCTGTATTACCTGTACACTATATACAGAGCTCCTGTGTATAATGTCACTGGTGATCCCTGTATTACCTGTACACTATATACAGAGCTCCTGTGTATAATGTCACTGGTGATCCCTGTATTACCTGTACACTATATACAGAGCTCCTGTGTATAATGTCACTGGTGATCACTGTATTACCTGTACACTGACAATATATACAGAGCTCCTGTGTATAATGTCACTGGTGATCCCTGTATTACCTGTACACTATATACAGAGCTCCTGTGTATAATGTCACTGGTGATCCCTGTATTACCTGTACACTATATACAGAGCTCCTGTGTATAATGTCACTGGTGATCACTGTATTACCTGTACACTGACACTATATACAGAGCTCCTGTGTATAATGTCACTGGTGATCACTAGATTACCTGGACACTTACATTATACATACCATGTATAGAGCTCCCGTGTATAATGACACTTATGGTAATATTAGTAATGTGGTGGTAATATTAGTAATGTGGTGGTAATATGTGGTCTGGTCATGGTGTGGCAGTTTTTCTCCCTTCTGTGTGGTATTATTCGGTCACTATGTTGTGGTAATATGTGGTCTGGTGATGGTGTGGCGGTATTCCCTGTATGTGGTATTATTGGTCATTTAAAAAAAAAATGTATATGACACATTCCCTTAAAGAAAACTAAATAAAAATATATCTAAAAAGAGTATTGGATATTTTAAGAAAATTTTAATAGGTTAGAGTAGGGCCCGGCCAGAAGAGTCTACCTTATCGTGGTGGCGGCTTTAAAAATCTTTTGGCCAAAACAAAAGCTGTTGGCTATGTATGTGGCACCGTCACATGGCCGAACGTCAGGAGAGCCTGGTGGCAGCGACGTGGACGAGCGCCAGGATTCTGCAGGGATCGCATGGGGGTAAGTATAACAAGTTTTATTTTTCTTAAATACAATTAATTAACTAGGAGTGGGGGGGATGAGAGATGCACATGGGGGGGATGAGAGATGCACATAGGGGGGATGAGAGATGCACATGGGGGGGATGAGAGATGCACATGGGGGGGATGAGAGATGCACATGGGGGGGGATGAGAGATGCACATGGGGGGATGAGAGATGCACATGGGGGGATGAGAGATGCACATGGGGGGATGAGAGATGCACATGGGGGGATGAGAGATGCACATGGGGGGGATGAGAGATGCACATGGGGGGGATGAGAGATGCACATGGGGGGGTGAGAGATGCACATGGGGGGGTGAGAGATGCACATGGGGGGGTGAGAGATGTACATGGGGGGGTGAGAGATGCACATGGGGGGGTGAGAGATGCACGGGGGGGGTGAGAGATGCATCGGGGGGGTGAGCTGCACATGGGGGGGATGAGAGCTGCACATGGGGGGGTTATGTTTACATAACTTTGTTGCCTTATGAAGCGCAGGGGGGGGGGCCCCCAAAAATTTCTTGCACAGGGGCCCACTACAGTCTGTGTCCGCCCCTGAGCTGGTCCTTAGACAGACTGACAGGAGTTGGAAGGCAGACCGTCGGACCTCAGGCAAGCAGGCAGGTAGAAGATGTGCGCTCCCAGGTGAGCGGGCAAGCTGGTCCTTAGACAGACTGACAGGAGTTGGAAGGCAGACCGTCGGACCTCAGGCTAGCAGGCAGGTAGCAGGATATCAGGCAGGAATAAGACAGCAGACTGGCAGGAATCTGGCAGGTAACTGGCAACGGGACCTGAGGGCTGAAGCAGAGTAGTGAACAGTGCTACAACATTGCTCGGGCACCTCCATTTTGCCTTTTATATGGGAGGTCCTCCGGCAATTGGCCGGGGACTCCTTAGGACGGCGCGCGCGGTCCCTTTAAGAGCGGGGGAGCGCGCGCGCCCTAAGCACACTGCCGGGGAAGCAGCGCGTGCCGGAAGCAGCGGGGAGAGAAGCGCTGGAGGACGCCGCGCCAGGAGCGGGGAGGTGAGAGGGACGGCGTCTCTGCCTAGAACGGGGCAGAGACGCCGATGCTACACTCTTGATGTGTCTGAGGAGCGCCATGCGGCCTCATGCTGTATCTGGGGAGCACCGTGCGGCCTCATGCTGTATCTGGAGAATGGCGTGCAGCCTCGTGCTGTACATGACGAGCGCCGTGCGGCCTCGTGATGTGTCTGGGGAGCGCCATGCGGCCTCATGCTGTATCTGGGGAGCACCGTGCTGCCTCATGCTGTATCTGGGGAACACCGTGTGGCCTCGTGCTGTACATGAGGAGCGCCGTGCTGCCTCATGCTGTATATAGGGTGCTATGTGCGGCCTCATGCTTTATATAGGGTGCTATGTGCGGCCTCATGCTGCATCTGAGGAGGGCCGCGTGGCCACGTGCTGTATCTGGGGAGCACAGTGTGGCCTCATGCTGTATCTGGGGAGCGCCGTGCGGCCTCGTGCTGTACATGAGGAGCGCCGTTTGGCCTCGTGATGTGACTGGGAGCACCATTCGGCCTCATGCTGTATCTGGGGGCTATGTGCAGCCTCATGCTGTATATCGGGAGCACCGTGCAGCCCCATGCTGTACATGGGGAGCGCCGTGCGGCCTCGTGCTGCACATGGGGAGCGCCGTGCAGCCTCGTGATATGTCTGGGGAGCTCCGCGTGGCCACGTGCTGTATCTGGGGAGCACCGTGCGACCTCCTGCTGTATCTGGGGGGCTACGTGCAGCCTCATGCTGTACATGGGGAGCGCCGTGCGGCCTCGTGCTGTACATGGGGAGCGCCGTGCAGCCTCGTGCTGTACATGGGGAGCGCCGTGCGGCCTCGTGCTGTACATGGGGAGCGCCGTGCGGCCTCGTGCTGTACATGGGGAGCGCCGTGCAGCCTCGTGATATGTCTGGGGAGCGCCGTGCAGCTTCGTGCTGTATCTGGGGAGCTCCGTGTCGCTTCATGCTGGATCTGGGGAGCTAAGTGCGGCCTCATGCTGTATATACACCTTCTCATTTAAAGATTTCTCTGTATTTTCATGACTATGAAAATTGTACATTCACACTGAAGGCATCAAAACTATGAATTAACACATGTGGAATTATATACTTAACAAGAAACTGTGAAACAACTGAAAATATGTCTTATATTCTAGGTTCTTCAAAGTAGCCACCTTTTGCTTTGATGACTGCTTTGCACACTCTTGGCATTCTCTTGATGAGCATCAAGAGGTAGTCACCGGAAATGGTTTTCACTTCACAGGTGTGCCCTGCCAGGTTTAATAAGTGGGATTTCTTGCCTTATAAATGGGGTTGGGACCATCAGTTGTGTTGTGCAGAAGTCTGGTGGATACACAGCTGTTAGTCTTACTCAATAGACTGTTAGAATTTGTATTATGGCAAGAAAAAAGCAGCTAAGTAAAGAAAAACAAGTGGCCATCATTACTTTAAGAAATGAAGGTCAGTCAGTGTGAAAAATTGGGCAAACTTTGAATGTGTCCCCAAGTGCAGTTGCAGAAACCATCAAGCGCTACAAAGAAACTGGCTCACATGAGGACCGCCCCAGGAAAGGAAGACCAACAGTCACCTCTGCTTCTGAGGATAAGTTTATCCGAGTCACCAGCCTCAGAAATCGCAGATTAACAGCAGCTCAAATTAGAGACCAGGTCAATGCCACACAGAGTTCTAGCAGCAGACACATCTCTTCAACAACTGTTAAGAGGAGACTTTGTGCAGCAGTCCTTCATGGTAAAATAGCTGCTAGGAAACCACTGCCAAGGACAGGCAACATGCAGAAGAGACTTGTTTGGGCTAAAGAACACAAGAAATGGACATTAGTCCAGTGGAAATCTGTGCTTTGGTCTGATGAGTCCAAATTTGAGATCTTTGGTTCCAACCACCGTGTCTTTGTGCGACACAGAAAAGGTGAACGGATGGATTCTACATGCCTAGTTCCCACCTTGAAGCATGGAGGAGGAGGTGTGATGGTGTTGGGGTGCTTTGCTGGTGAAACTGTTGGGAATTTATTCAAAATTGAAGGCATAATGAACCAGCATGGCTACCACAGCATCTTGCAGCGGCATGCTATTCCATCCGGTTTGCGTTTAGTTGGACCATCATTTATTTTTCAACAGGACAATGACCCCAAACACACCTCCAGGCTGTGTAAGGGCTATCTGACCAAGAGGGAGAGTGATGGGGTGCTACGCCAGATGGCCTGGACTCCACAGTCACCAGACCTGAACCCAATCGAGATGGTTTGGGGTGAGCTGGACCGCAGAGTGAAGGCAAAAGGGTCAACAAGTGCTAAGCATCTCTGGGAACTCCTTCAAGATTGTTGGAAGACCATTTCCGGTGACTACCTCTTGAAGCTCATCAAGAGAATGCCAAGAGTGTGCAAATCAGTCATCAAAGCAAAAGGTGGCTACTTTGAAGAACCTAGAATATAAGACACATTTTCAGTTGTTTCACACTTCTTTGTTAAGTATATAATTCCACATGTGTTAATTCATAGTTTTGATGCCTTCAGTGTGAATGTACAATTTTCATAGTCATGAAAATACAGAGAAATCTTTAAATGAGAAGGTGTGTCCAAACTTTTGGTCTGTACTGTACGGGTGGCCTCATGCTGTATCTGGGGAGCTAAGTGCCGCCTCATGCTGTATATAGGGTGGTACGTGCGGCCTCATGCTGTATCTTGGAGCTACATGTGGCCTCATGCTGTATCTGGGGAGCTAAGTGCGGCCTCATGCTGTATATAGGGTGCTATGTGCGGCCTCGTGATGTGTCTGGGGAGCGCCGTGCGGCCTCATGCTATATCTGGGGGGCTATGTGCAGCCTCAAGCTGTACATGGGGAGCGCCGTGGGGGCTCATGCTGTACATGGGGAGCGCCGTGCGGCCTCATGCTGTACATGGGGATCGCCGTGTGGCCTTGTGCTGTACATGGGGAGCGCCGTGCAGCCTTGTGATGTGTCTGGGGAGCGCCGTGCAACTTCGTGCTGTATCTGGGGAGCTCCGCGTTGCCACGTGCTGTATCTGGGGAGCACCGTGCTGCCTCATGCTGTATCTGGGGGGCTACTTGCAGCTTCGTGCTGTGTCTGGGGAGGGCCGTGCGGTTTTGTGCTGTATCTGGGGAGCACCGTGCGGCCTCATGCTGTATCTGGGGACCGCCGTGCGGCCTCGTGCTGTATCTGGGGACCGTCGTGTGGCCTCGTGCTGTATCTGGAGAGCGGCGGGTGGCCTCATGCTGTATCTGGGGAGCGCCGTGCGGCCTCGTGCTGTATCTGGGGAGCGCTGTGCGGCCTCGTGCTGTATCTAGGGAGCGACGTGCCGCCTCGTGCTGTATCTGGGGAGCGCCGTGCCGCCTCGTGCTGTATCTGGGGAGCGCCATGAGGCCTCGTGCTGTATCTGGGGACCGCCATGCGGCCTCGTGCTGTATCTGGGGAGTGCCGGGTGGCCTCGTGCTGTATCTGGGGAGCGCCGTGCCGCCTCATGCTGTATCTGGGGAGCGCCGTGCGGCCTCATGCTGTATCTGGGGAGCGCCATGCGGCCTCGTGCTGTATCTGGGGAGCGCCTTGCGGCCTCATGCTGTATCTGGGGAGCGCCGGGTGGCCTCGTGCTGTATCTGGGGAGCGCCGTGCGGCCTTGTCCTGTATATAGATGGCTACGTGAAGCCCATACTGTATATAGATGGCTACGTGGGACCCATATTGTATATAGATGGCTACGTGGGACCCATACTGTATATAGATGGCTACGTTGGGCCCATACTATATATAGATGGCTACGTGGGGCTCATACTGTATATGGGATGCTAGATGGGGCTCATATTGTATATAGGAGGCTACATGGGGCTCATACTGTATATGGGAGGCTATATGGGGCTGATACTGTATATAGGGAGTTATGTGGGAGCTCATACTGTATATAGGAGGCTATGTGGGGCTCATACTGTACCTAGGAGGCTATATGGGGCTGATATTGTATATAGGGAGTTATGTGGGGGCTCATTCTTTATATAGGGAGCTATGTGGGGCTTTTACTGTATATAGGGGGATTATGTGGAAGCTCATACTGTTTGTAGAGGGCAATGCGGTAGCTCATGCTGTATGTGGGGGCTCATATTGTATGTAGGGTCTCATACTGTATATAGGGGGATGTCAGCATACTTATTTTTGCTCAATATTAAGTCATACAATTAATATAAAAAAATAATTAAAATTAATATATTAATATTGAGCAGAATTAATTTCAGCCTGTTGGTTCGGCCTCCACAACAGTCATGGTCTCTCATGTGGCCCAGTGGGAAAATTAATCTCCCACTCTCCCACCCTGCTCTATTTTGTATAGTGCTATGTTATGCATACCGCTGAATACAAGGGAAAGATTTGTGCGGCGCGCTTAGCGCTCCACTGTGTCTTTTTCCATCTACAGATCTGCACCATCTATCACATGATTTATCAAATGGGGATCATGTGACATGTCACGTGATACATCAGGTACCGGGGGCCCACGTATTCTAAGCTGCCTGGGGCCCTGGCTACTCTTAATCCACCCCTGGCTGTTACGCTCGGGTCGGGAGAGCCGCCGGCCAGCCCATACACTGTGTTCTGATCTCGGTTCGATTTACACATCCATGAAAAAAGTGAGAAAACAGTGGTGCACTCCAGGGTTTCCTACAAAACGATTCCAAAAAGTTGGAAAGAATGAATTTCCTAAGATGAAGGTCCAAGCTGAGCATCAAGCATCTGCCAGTCTGCTAATGCCTTGATTTATACACAGCCTTTTGGACACCCCATTATCTGGGTGATTAAACTGGTTACCATGTGTCTCATGCTAAAGCAGTTGTCTAAGATCTTAAAAGCTTACCCAAGTGTAGCAATGTTAATAAATAAAAATGCATCTTGTTTTCAAACCCCAGTGACTTGCAGAGACTATCAGAGAGACAGAAAAAAAAAACACACCTACAGGCACCACTGCTGACAAAGGTGAATGTAGTGATCGTGCTTGTAAAGACAAATCATTAGTACTGGGAATTTCAGGGAGGAAGGGGCCACTAGATAGTTGTGTCTTTTTGGTTGCTTATTACAGATTTTTTTTGTGGAATTATGGTGATCAAAAAAACATAATTTTGGTGTTCCTGAATTTTTTTTTGTTTACTTATTAGGTTGTTTTTATATTTAGATAGGTCGAAATTTTCTGAACGCGGCGATACCATGTGTGCATTTTTGTTTAATTTTTTATATATCTTTCAAAAGGGGGACAAAGGAGTGATTTGAACTTTTAGTTTTTTATTTTTTCATATTTGTAAAACTTTTTTTTACTTTTATTTTTAGCCTTCTTACGGGACTTGAAGATACGATAGTCCGATCACTTTTGCTACAGTGGGGAAAATAAGTATTTGATACACTGACGATTTTGCAAGTTTTCACACATACCATGAATGGAGAGGTCTGTAATTTTTATCATAGGTACAATTCAACTGTGAGAGACAGAATCTAAAAATAAAATCCAGAAAATCACATTGCATGATTTGAAAATAATTAAATTGCATTTTATTGCATGAAATAAGTATTTGATCACCTATCAACCAGCAAGAATTTTGACTCTTACAGACCTGTTAGTTTTTCTTTAAGAAGGTGTCGTTTATACAGGTATCGAGTTCAAACATGTGAAATTAATACAGTTAACAAGTGCAGAGTAGGAGGGCTTCTTATAGAAAAAAACACACCAGTGTCATCGTCGGGACGTAGTTTGTGGGCGGAATTAGAGCGCAACTTGTACGGCCCCCTAAGGATGGTGTCAATATCCCAATGGCCCTTGGCAGGAAAAAGATTCCCCACCCCAGATTCAGGAAAATGACTTAAAATAACTGTGTGATCCACACCTGGCTCATTTTAATGAATGTGAGCTTGCCCATGTTGGCTGCTAACAGAAGGATGTGCCTGTCTGTTATCATACCCCCTGCCATTCTAAACACACATTCCTACAGTATACTTTACTCAGGGCAGGCCAGCACCTCCAATGTGTAAAGGGGAAGCCCAGGCCATGTGTCCAATTTGGAGACCCAGAAGTTAAATGGGGAAGACCCATCACTCAGTACATGGAGACATGTGGTCACATACTTTTTCACCATGTTGTTGAAACGCTGTCTCCTACTAATACAGACTGTATCAGCTGGTGGTGCCAGATGTTGTAGCATGCTAAGGAAGGTTTTTTTAGATTTTGGCCAGGCTAACCCTCCCTTCTGAGGTGGTGCCGGTGCCCCTTATAATGGTGTGAATAACCCCTGTTCCTCCTCTTCTTCCTCTTGTGCCACCACCTCATCCATCATCGCCTGAAGCATTTTTTCAAGGACGCAAATAAGTGGAATAGAAACGCACAGTCTCTTCAGCATATGCAAGGTGGAGTTCCACTTTGTTGGCACGTCGCATATATGGCTGTGAGAGGGAAGGCAGAATTGATGCTCCAGCACAGACAGGCGAGCAGCAGGATGAGAACTCCGAAAGCGCGCACAGATGGCCTGCACTTTCTGCAGCAGCTCTGACATCTCGGGGTAATTTGGTGCTGCAGGAAGCTCTGCACCCCAAATTCTGCACATGCGCCAGGCAAGGGATGCACGTCATACCGGCTAGGCTCAGCGCTGCTATGAGATTTTGCGCGTTATCGAACACCACCAGGCTGGACTTGAAGTTCAGCAGCACCAACCACTCTTCCATCTGTTATTTGATCCGTGTCCACAGCTACTGCGTTGTGTGGGATTTTTCCCCCAAACAGATGAGTTTCAGAACAGCCTGTTGTCTTTTCCCCCTGACTGTGCAGAAGTTGGTGGTGCAGGTGTTACTCTGACCAGATGAGGAGGTGGTGGAGGAAGCAGATTAGGAGCAGGAGGCAACATGGACAGAGAAACATCCAATTAACATCCATCAATCCTCGGTGGTGGTAGGACATGCGCCAAAATGCTTTCTGCCTCAGGCCCAGCCACCAGTACATTTACCCAGTGGGCAGTTAGGGACATATAACGTCCTTGCCCGTACTTACTGGTCCACTTATCAGTGGTTGTGTGCAGCTCGACACTGATGGCGTTGCACAGTGCACACCTGATTTTCCCCGCAACATGTTCATGCAGTGCAGGGATGGCCCGCCTGGAATAGTAATGGTGGCTGGGAACCACCTTCTGTTATCCCTTTAGAAATGACTTGTAATCGGATGGAAGAGGCCGAGACTGCAGCATAAGAGGGAGCAGGAAGAGGCTCAGATCTTTCCTGGTTTTTCAGATGTGTCTTCCACTGTAGCTTGTGCTTTGCATTTCAATGCTTCGTTATGCAGGTGGTGCTCAGTTTAAGAACATTTATGCCTCGCTTCAGTCTTTGCTGGCACAGCATGCAAACCACTCGTGTCTTGACAGGGAGCTCCTTTGAGCTGGCTTTGGTGTGCTCAGTTCGTTGGCACAGTGGGTAGCAGCAACTGACGTACTAATTTAGCACCTGGCTTCCTCTTTTGCTGTGTAGGTGAGGCAGTGTGACCACCACCTCTTCCTCCGAACTGCCCAGGTAACTCGGATGGCCTTGACTCCATGTAAGGTCTAGGACCTCATCATCCCCCATCGCATCATCGCACCTCACCAGTCCTTAACTCTGCTGCCCGACTAATCCACTTCTCTCCTTGCTACTCCTCCGCTTCTCCCCTCTGCAAATCCCTTCATTGGCTCCCAATTCCACAGTGTATCCACTTCAAGCTACTAACACTGACCTTAAAAGCCATCCAATAATCTTTCTCCCCTATATATCTCTGAACTAATCTCCTGATCTCTCCCACCACGTAATCTCTGATCCTCCCAAGACGTCCTTCTTTCCTTCACAATCGTACGTTCCTCATCAAATCGCCTTCAAGAATTCTCCTGAGTATCCCCCATCCTCTGGAATTCTGAGCCCCAACACGTCCAATTATCCCCTACATTTGGAACTTTCAAGCGGAACTTGAAAACCCATCTCTTCAGAACAGTTTACAGCCTGCGAAGACCATGCTGCCACCTTACTACTAGCAGAGCTGCTGCCTCATCAACACCGGAGCTGCTGCAACCCCTGAACCTACTGCCTCCTTTCCCCTCTGTAACTGTCACTATTAGTTTGTTCATGGTAATTTCTATTTGTATCTTGTATGTAACCCCTCCTAATGTATAGCACCCATGGAATCAATGTTGCTCTAAAAATAAATAATAATAATCCCCTGCATGATCTTCCACCCAGTCCTCACCTCTGCCCTCTTTGCCGGCCTGCACACAGTAGAAAGCCGTAGCAGTTGGCACCTGTGTTTCGTCTACATCATCCTCATCTGAGATGTGCTGCGGTGGTCCACTGACCGTTTGCGCTACTCCTCCCACATACTCATCCTCAAACAGAGCAAGTGGTTGGGCATCAGTGCACTCAATCTATTCCACTTGTGGGACAGGGCCAGGTGGATGGCCCACGGAACCACAGCCAGCGAAGTCATCAAAAAGCAGAAGTGACTGCTTCATGACTTGGGACTCGGACTGCTTGCCTGATTAGCAAGGGGGTGAGGTGGAAGACAAATGCCCATGGGCCGCATGTGCAAACTCTGCGCTTTCAGCAGGGGACTTGGTGGAAGTCAAATCGACTCTAAAACCGCCTCTACTTGTTCTGGCCTCACCATTCATCCAGCGGTGCTCGAGCCTACGAAATTATGCAGAACTTCCTTTTGCCTGCGTACATTTGGGCACATAGCAGGCAAAGATCCAGGGCCGGCTCCGTGTTTTTGTGGGCCCTCAACGAAAGAGTCTCAGTGGGCCCCTTTAACATATACCACGATTCATGATGCACAGATACCGCAGAGAAATATATATATAGTACAATGCCGAAGATTTCACTTCTTACATTACATGAGCGATATCTATTGTAAATTCTACAATAGTTCAGAAACCGGCGAATCCTCGCAGCGCACAGTGCAGCCCGGACAGTATAGTCCTCCATACAGTATTATGGGCCACATATATTGCTCCATGCAGAATACTGGTCCCCATATAACGCTCCATACAGGATACTGGTCCCCATATAACGCTCCATACAGGATACTGGTCCCCATATAACGCTCCCTACAGGATACTGGCCCCCATATAATGCTCCATACAGGGTACTGGCCCCCATGTAATGCTCCATACAGGATACTGGCCCCCATATAACGCTCCATAGAGGATACTGGCCCCTTTATAACACTCCATACAGAATACTGACCCCCACATAATGCCCCATGCATGCAGGATGTCACCCCCCCTTATAATGCCCCATGCAGGATGTTACCTCTCCCCCCCCCCCCATATAATGCCCCATGTAAAATGTCACCTCTCCGCCCCCATATAATGCCCCATTCAGGATGTCACCTCTCCACCCCCATATAATGCCTCATTCAGGATGTCACCTCTCCCCCCCATATAATACCCCATGCAGGATGTCACCTCTCCCCTCCATATAATGCCCCATGCAGGATGTCACCTTTCCCCCCCATATAATGCCCCATGCAGGATGTCACTTGTTCCCCCCATATAATGCCGCATGCAGGATGTCACCCACACCATATAATGCCCCATGCAGGATATCACTTGTTTCCCCCCCATATAATGTCCCATGCAGGATGTCACTTGTTCCCCCCCATATAATGCCCCATGCAGGATGTCACTTGTCCCCCCCCACCATATAATACCCCATGCCTCCATACATATCAAAAAAAAAATCAAATACCTCACTTCTCACCTGCTGCTGCTGCTCCAGACCCCTCACCCGTGCCGGCGTCTTCCGGCTCTGCGCTGCCTGTGACGGCTCAGGAGAGAGTGCGGTGTAAAAACGTCACTGCGCCCTCTGACCTGAGACGTCACAGTGCAGCAGCCACGGAAGAGATCGAAGCTGCTGAGGAGGCACTGGGAGAGGTAAGTATTGTGCTGGGGCCCTGAGCAAACGGGGGGGGAGCGGGCGCTGACACCGGCTCACGGGTCCCATAGCGCGCCGGAGTGCCTGATGGTGAGTGGGCCCCCCCTCCTGCTCAGGGCCCCGACACTTGCCCGGGTGCGCTGGGTGCTGACGCCGGCCCTGCACAGATCAACCATGTCCTCTCTCTCCCTGCAGCAGCTACACCACCACTAGCAGCAACACAACCATGTCCCCTATTTGATGCTCTCCTCATTCTTTCCTCCCCCAAAAAATGCAGAGTATTATACTGCCTGTATACAGAGAGAGAGAGTGGCCAGAAAATTATTACACCTTAGACAGACATGAATAGTGCCACACTGCCTGTAGAAAGTGAGAGTCTGTCTGTTGCTGGGATCCCGATGACCATGGTTCCCCTGATCTATCTTAAACCCCCCTCCAGTGCATCCCGTGGTAAATCCTCATGATAGAGAAAGAAACTCGTTGAGAGGTTATTTGGGGTACTGATTAACATTGTTGGCAGTCCTATACTTGGGTACTGCCCTTGTAAAGCATGACAGAGAGGTTTAGGTAATGTATAGACCAGTATTAACCTTCTAAATCCCCTTCATGCAGAAATCAAACCATTTATTGCCATGCACTGTTTTTCATGAACACTCTTTTTGCACATTGTTGGACTGATTTTGCTCCAACTGGTAATCCATAGTTTGTTACTTTATGAATCAGCCCATTCTGTTTTAGTTACTTTTAACCATATATGTGTTTGCGTGGGTTTCCTCCGGGTTCTCTGGTTTCCTCCCAGACTCCAAAGACATAGTGATCGGGAATGTAGATTGTGAGCCCCAATGGGGGCAGTGCCGATAATGTCTGGGAATTGTAAAGCGCTGCGGAATATGTTGGCACTATATAAATAAAAAGATTATTATTATTATATGTGTCTCCTAATAGGACTTTAAAGAGAACCTGTTATCAGGATCATCCATGTTAAACTAAAGGTATGGGCATAAAGGCACTGTTATACTGATTTAATAGGTACCTTCAGTGTAGAAATCTGCAGCCTTATTGTTGTTTAATTATAATTAGAGTTTTGGTTTCCTAAGCTCATCGCGCATCTGGGCGGGACTGTGGGGTGGGATTTTGAGTAGGGGCTTCGTCTCTGCCACGGCCCCCCCGCTGCCTCTGGTGTCCATATCTTCTTACGGTTTTAAATTTCGGGCCGGCGACATCCTAAACGCGGGTGGCGCTAGTGCACATTGATCTTGCAGCGGGTTTCAGTAAAATGGAGCCTGTTACTGTGCATCATTGAGCCAGGTTCTAAATCTACGCATGCACCAATGCCATTTTCCTGAAGCCTGCTGCAAGGAAAGAGTTGACATTCAGAGATGGGTCTGTGACAGCGGTAGGCTGTACCAAGTAAAGGACATTCCAAGGAGATGAGGCCACCCCAAGCAAGGAGATAATGGCTGCAGATAGAGATCTGACTGTGTGAAGGCTTCCTTTCTCTTAACTATGACATTATGGAAATGATTAAGCTTAGGGAACTCTTTATTGTAATTGTTTTGCTATTGGTTTTATACTGGGCATTCGATTCTTGGTATGAAATTGTTTCTTGTTTGAACTGTTGTTGGTGTACTTTCTTTGCTGACCGCCCCCCAGCATCTAACTATGGATATTGTTATTGTGTGGTATTCTTATCGGTTGATATTGGACATTGACGTTTTTTTAATTATGTACTGTGTAGTGACTGTCAGAACCTATGTAAGACCAATATTTAAAAGGGCACTTCCAAAAAAAAAACATTATGTAGCCAAAAAAGGGGAACGCGGACAAAGCACAGATGATAAAATTAACACTCTTTGTTGGCAAATTTATCAAAAAACAATAAAATTGTTGTAAAGAGGGAGAAAAAAGGCAGAATAAATCCTTTGCATGCCAAACCATTCAGTATAAGATGTGGAATACATGATTAATCAGTATAGGGTGATATTTAGTATTTAGAGGGTCATAACATCATTTCTACAAATAAGGTGCACTAAATATATGAAAAAGTATTGCATAAATTAGTAATAAATAATAATAATACAGGTATGAATCAAATAGATATACGAGATACAATAAACTAGTGCAAAAAATATATATGTACAATGAGGACACCAAGTGGTCAAATAAATAACTGCATTTTGTATTATGATGAAATGAATGGATAAGAAAGCACCAGAAAGAAATCAAGGTGATTCAAATAGGACACATGATGAAATATATGAGGTGGAATAATATAAAACAGCTGAAGAAAAATAAATGGTGGCCAACATAAGCAAATTGTAAATATATAAAATAATGGTACAAACTAGAGGGTTTATACAGTGGCTTGCAAAAGTATTCAACCCCTTTTTATCTATTTTGTTACATTAAACCTGTGTTAAATATTTTTGTCATCAGATTTGTGTGTGATGAATCAGCACTAAATAATCTAAGTTAGTGAAGTGAGAAAAATATAGGCATAAATTAAATTTATGGGATCAAATAACTAAAGATTGCCATTTGCTATGAAGCCCCTAAAAATTTCTGGTGCAAGCAATTACCTTCATAAGTCACATGCTTAGTGAAAGGAAGTCCATCTGTGTGCAGTCTACAGAGTTTTGCAAAAGTATTCACCTCACACACACACAGACCCACTCTTTGGCATTTTTTTTTTGAGGGTTTGCATTAGTTCATCTAAAGAACATGCCTACAACTGTGAACATTTTGTTTTCTTTTTATTGTGAAGAAAACAACAAATAGGACAAAACAACTGAAAATTTCAGTGTGCACAACTATTCACCCCCTTAAAGTCAGTACTTTATAGAGCCTCCTTTTGCAATTACAGCTGCAAGTCACCTTGGATAATTCTCTGAGCTTTCCACAACTTGCCACTGGAATTTTTACCCATTCCTCAAGGCAAACTGCTCCAGCTCCTTCAAGTTAGATGGTTTCCTCTGGTGAACAGCAATCTTCAAGTGTGACCACAAATTCTCAATTGGATTAAGGTCTGAGCTTTGACTAGGCCACTCCAAAATATTTATATGTTTCCCCTTAAATCATCTTAAATGCTCACAGTTGTAGGCATGTTCTTTACATGAACTGATGCAAACCTAAAAAAAGCAGGGAAATTCCAGGTTGTGAGGTAGCAAAACATGAAAAATGCCAAGGGAGGTGAATACTTTCTCAAGCCAAATCCCCCCCCCCCCCCAACCTACTGTCTCCTGCCCCATCATCCTGTAGAATGTAAGCCCACAAAGGCAGGGTCCTCTTCCCTCTGTACCAGTCTATCATTGTTAGTTAGTTTACTGTAAGTGATATCTGTATTTGTTATGTAACCCCCTTCTCATGTACAGCACCATGGAATCAATAGCGCTATATAAATAATAATAATAATTGTATATACACACAGTGGTGTGGCAGCAAAGAAAAGGGGGATGGTTGCTGAAAATCTCAGAGACTCATATATCCAGCATGGACACCATGATAAAAAGAATTGTCATAAATATGAAGGTTAATACCTGTATATAGACTGCGGACGCGGAGGATAGAGACCCCCAGGAAGAAGCCAACACGAAATGTGTATATATAAACCTGAATATATTAGTACCATTATTTTATATATTTACAATTTGCTTATGTTGGCCACCATTTTTTTTCTTCAGCTGTTTTGTATTATTCCACCTCATATATTTCATCATGTGTCCTATTTGAATCACCTTGATTTCTAACTTGTGATTTCTTATCCATTCATTTTATCATAATACAAAATGCAATTATTTATTTGACCACTTGGTGTCCTCATTGCACATATATATTTTTGTACTAGTTTATTGTATCCCATATATCAATTTGATTCATACCTGTATTATGATTATTTATTACTAATTTATGCAATAGTTTTGCACATATCTAGTGCACCTTATTTGTAGGAATCATGTTATAACCCTCTAAATACTTTATCATCCCATGGTGATTAATCATGTATTCGACATGTTACACTGACTGGTTTTGTATGCAAAGGATTTATTCTGCCTTTTTTCTCCCTTTTTACAATGATTTTACTGGATATTGATACATTTGTCAACAAAGAGTGTTAATTTTATCATCTGGCATTTGTCCGCTTCCACCTTTGTGTAATGGCTGTGTCTGACCATGCAGGAACATGGTCTGATCATACCATATCTCCTGGGCAGGGGAGGAAGCAAAAGAGACTATACAGACATTATATCAGGGGATCACAGCTGATTCTTTCTTTGAGGTATAACATTGTTTAAAAACAGGCAGATAAATGTTTTACTCACAAAAAGAATCAGCTGTAATCCCCGGCTGTCCTGTCTGTATACTCTTTTGCTTCCTCTCCTGCCCAGCAGATGTGGTATGATCAGACCATGTTCCTGTACGATCAGACACGGCCATTACACAGTACACAGCAGGGGAACATTTATAAGATTATCTCGGCACAGGGACGTATTTTTAAACACATCCAATTATGGAGCTTATTTTTGTTCCAAGATCTATTGATTAAAATTAACTTTGCTCGTGGGACAATCACTTTAAAACCTTCATGCCATGGCCATTTTTCCATCTTCTCCTCCCTTCTTCCAAGTGCCACAACTTTTTTTTTCCATCCTTACAGCTGTATGAGGGCATGTTTTTTGCTGGACGAGTTGTACTTTTGAATGAAAGAGCAAATTATAAACAATAATTTAAAACTAAAAACAATGGGAGGGAAAAATATAAAAATCTAAAGCTTGCTGTGTAACTGGTATTGGCACCTTTTGCATTAATTTGTTATACACATTTTGTCTCACCTGTGGTAAATCACAAAAGACATGTGACATGAATTAGCCAATGAATGATGACTTCAGTGTTTTAAACATGTTAGGCCCTGTTCCTTTGTCACAGTGGTGAAGACAAAGGAGCTGTCTGAGGACATCAGAACTTCCAAGACTTCCAAAGGGTATATGGCCATCTCTAATGACCTTGGTATGCCAGTTTCAATAGTGCGCAATATTATTAAGAAGTTTTCCAAGCATGGAACCGTCAAGAACCTGGATGTGGGTGAAAGAGGAAAATTGACAAGAGATGTCTTCGAAGATTGGTAAAAATTGTGGAAAAAACATGATGTCATACATCTAAAGACCTGAAGACAAACTTGGAACAGTCTGGAGTCATAGTTTCAACAAGTACCATATGCCGCACACTAAACCAAGCAGAGCTTTATGGGCGAAGACCAAGGAAGAAACCATTTCTGAAGAAAAGACATAAAAAAGAATGACTGATCTTTGCCAAAGAGTATCTTGACAAACCACAATCCTTCTGAGAAAATGTTCTGTGGACAGATGAAATAAACATAGAGCTTTTTGGCAATGTAAAGCAACAGTTTGTTTACAGACGGCACAATGAAGCTTATAAGGAAACAAACAGCTTACTAACATTTAAGCATGGTGGAGGATCCAGAATGCTGTGGGGTTGCTTTGCTGGGTCTGGTACTGGAGGCATTGACCGTATCACAGGAATCATGAAATTAGAGAATTATCAAAAGATTTTAGAGTGAAATGTCCTGCCCAGTGTAAGAAAACTTGGCTTGAGTCGAAGATCATGGATCCTCCAGCAAGACAATGACCCAAAGCACACATCCAAAAGTACACAGGAATGGTTGAAAAAGAAAAAATAGACTGTAATAAAAAATGGTCAGCAATGAGCCCTGACCTCAATCCTATTGAAAAGCTTTGGGCTGAGCTGAAATCTGCCATTGGGAAAAAGATCCCTGTAAACATTCAAGAGCTTGAACAAACTCCAAAGATAGAGTGGGAGAAAATTGCAGCTGAGAAGTGCAAGAAACTTATAGATGGCTACAAGAAACGTTTGGAGGCCGTCATCAATGCCAAAAGGTGTGCAACCAAGTATTAATTAGGAGTGCCTTTATTGCTACACTTGCTGATTATTCTGTTTCTCCTTTGAAATTACAACATGGAAGTTGAAAAACGTTTTATTGTTGTATTACTTTGGACCACTAACTAAAAATCCTGATGATATAACTTTGGTACATTTCCATTTATTTATAAAGATATTGTGCAGTCTATGAAAAAAATTAAGGGGTGCCAATAATGGTGAGCAGCATTGTAAGAATTACGCTGCTACATACCTGGACGATATCGTAATCATCAGCCCAGATTGGGGAAGTCATCTGGGAAAAGTCCAGGCGGTGTTTGATGCTCTCAGGAAGGCGGGGTTCTCTAAAAATCAAAAAAAAATGCCATGGGGAAAGAGGAAGCCAAATACCTTGGTTATGTAGTAGGTAGAGGCAAAATCAAACCCCAGATCAATAACATGGACACAATCCAGAACTGGCTAAAACCACTCTCAAAAAAGTAAGTTAGAGCCTTTCTGGGAATCGTGGGGTACAACAGGAGGTTCATTCCAAACTTTGCCATGGTGGCCGCATCCCTGACCGACCTCCTTAAGGGGACAAAATCAGTCATGTCCAAATGGACGGCGGAGGCGGCCTTTCAAGAACTGAAAGTAGTTCTGTGTAAGCAGCTGGTCCTAGTAGAGTGCCTTTGCTAAAGTTCTAAGAAGGTGGACTCTAAGCCAGGTTGGCAAACAAGCACTAGTGTATGGACTTGTTACTTTATGTTTCATTTTGTGCTGGACAAAGGCTGTATTTAAGTTTTCCTGTGATGTGGTTTATGAGCACTGAAATAAACCAGCTGGACTTTAAATAGAAACGGTTTCTGTCATACCTTAAATCTCTCCTAAGTGAGTAGCATTGTTACACAGCACACAATCCGCCCTTATGAACCACGGTCTATACCAGGGGTTTCAAACACGCGGCCCGCGGGCCGCATGCGGCCCCTCCGGCTGCTTCTTGCGGCCCGCAGGCACAGACCCCGTAACGATCGCGGCTCTCTCCAGCCGCCGCCGACATCAGCGCTGTAGTCCAGTTTATTGCCGCGCAGAGACCGGCTCTCTGCACAGCAATACCAGTGTCAGCCGCCGGCCTGTCAGAGGCTAGCAGCTGACGTCTGCGTCCCAGCGCAGCGGCTATGACGTCACTGCCATACGCAGATGTCAGCTGCTGGCCTCTGATAGGCCGGCGGCTGACACTGGTATTGCTGTGCAGAGAGCCGGTCTCTGCGCGGCAATACACTGGACTACAGCGCTGATGTCGGCGGCTGCTGGAGAGAGCCACGATCATTACGTGGTCTGTGCCTGCGGGCCACAGGTGCAGAAAGGACGCCGAGGGAATGGAGGACAGGTGAGAATCTCTTTTTTTTTTCCTCTGTCATGTGAAATACAGCACATGGGGACCCTGACCGCAGTATGGGGGGACCCTGACCGCAGTATGGGGGGACTGGGACCCTGACCGCAGTATGGGGGGATGGGGACCCTGACCGCAGTATGGGGGATGGGGACCCTGACCGCAGTATGGGGAAACCTGGATGGGGGACCATGTCTGTAATATGGGGGACCTGGATGGGGGCACCATGTCTGTAATATGGGGGACCATGTCTGTAATATGGGGGACCTGGATGGGGGACCATGTCTGCAATATGGGGGACCATGTCTGCAATATGGGGGACCTGGATGGGGGACCATGTCTGTAATATGGGAGACCATGTCTGCAATATGGGGGACCTGGATGGGGGACCATGTCTGTAATATGGGGGACCTGGATGGGGGACCATGTCTGTAATATGGGGGACCATGTCTGTAATATGGGGACCATGTCTGCAATATGGGGGACCATGTCTGTAATATGGGAGACCATGTCTGCAATATGGGGGACCTGGATGGGGGACCATGTCTGCAATATGGGGGACCTGGATGGAGGACCATGTCTGCAATATGGGGGACCATGTCTGCAATATGGGGGACCTGGATGGGGGACCATGTCTGTAATATGGGAGACCATGTCTGCAATATGGGGGACCTGAATGGGGGACCATGTCTGCAATATGGGGGACCTTGTTGGGGGACCATGTCTGTAATATGGGGGACCTGGATGGGGGACCATGTCTGCAATATGGGGGACCATGTCTGCAACATGGGGGACCTGGATGGGAGACCATGTCTGCAATATGGGGGACCTGGATGGGAGACCATGTCTGCAATATGGGGGACCTGGATGGGAGACCATGTCTGCAATATAGGGGACCTGGATGGGAGACCATGTCTGCAATATGGGGGACCTGGATGGGAGACCATATCTGCAGTATGGGGGACCTGGATGGGGGACCATGTCTGCAGTATGGGGGACCATGTCTGCAGGATGGGAGACCATGTCTGCAGGATGGGAGACCATGTCTACAGTATGGGGGACCTGAATGGGAGACCATGTCTACAGTATGGGGGACCTGAATGGGAGACCATGTCTACAGTATGGGGGACCTGGATGGGAGACCATGTCTGCAGTATGGGGGACCTGGATGGGAGACCATGTCTGCAGTATGGGGGACCTGGATGGGAGACCATGTCTGCAGTATTGGGAACCTGGAGGGGAGACCATGTCTGCAAGATGAGGACCAGTTCAAAAGGTGTATAGAAAATAAAATGGTATCACTAAAAATGTCACTTTGTCATACAAATAACGCGGCCCCCAAAATTAAATGTTTTTCCGTGTGCGGCCCATATGCCCAGCTGAGTTTGAGACCCCTGGTCTATACCATGACTGTCCCCTCTCCAGTGTCTTCCCTTACGCTCTCTATATCGCCATCATGCTAATCCCTCTCCATACTGTATCTCCATTTCACGCTTTCTCTATATTCATTATGTGCCCCTTCTTCACTCTATACCCTCATACAGTCATGGTCGAAAGTTTTGGCACCCTTGAAATTGTTCCACAAAATGGAAGTATTTTTCCCAGAAAATTATTGCAGTTACAAATGTTTTGTTTCACACATGTTATTTCCTTTGTGTCTATTGGAACAACACAAAAAAACTGAAGAAAAGGCAAATTGGACATCATTTCACACAAAACCCCCAAAATGGGCCAGACAATTTGGTTGCACACACTTTGGAAGAAATAACTGCTATAAATCACTTCCTATAACCATCAACAAGCTTCTTACACATCTCAACTGGAATTTTGGACCACTCTTCTCCTGCAAACTGCTCCAGGTCTCTCACATTTGAAGGGAGCCTTCTCCAACAGCAATTTTAAGATCAGTCCACATGTGTTCAATAGATTTAGATCCGGACTCATTGCTGGACACTTCAGAACACTCCAGCGCTTTGTTTATATCCATTTCTGGGTTCTTCTTGAAGTATGTTTGGGGTCATTGTCCTGCTGGAAGACCCATGACCTAGGACACAAACCCAGCTTTATGACACTGGGCACTACATTGCGACCCAAAATCCATTGGTAATCTTCAGCTCTCATGATGCCTTGCACACAGTCAAGGCACTCAGTGCCAGAGGCAGCAAAACAACCCCAAAACATCTTTGAACCTTCACTATATTTGACTGTAGGTACTGTGTTGTTGTTGTTTTTTTGTAGGCCTCATTCCGTTTTCGGTTAACAGTGGAATGATGTACTTTAACAAAAAACTATCTTGGTATCATCTGTCCACAAGACGCTTTCCCTGAAGGATTTTAGCTTACTTACGTACATTTTGGCAAACTGCACTAGCTTTTTTATGTCTCTGTATGAGCAGTGTGGTCCTCCAGCCATAGCGTTTAATTTCATTCAGATATCGATGATTAGTCCGCGCTGACACTGATGCATCCTGAGCCTGCAGGACAGCTTGAATTTCTTTGGAACTTAATTGGGGCTGTTTATCCACCATCCGGACTATCCTGCATTTAAACCTTTCATCAATTTTTCTCTGCCGTCCACATCCAGGGAGATTAGCTACAGTGCCATGGGTTGTAAACTTCTTGATTATGTTGTGCACCATGGACAAAGGAACCTCAAGATCTCGGAGATGGACTTGTAACCTTGAGATTGTTGATATTGTTCAACAGTTGTGGTTCTCAAGTCCTCAGACAGTTCAATTCTCCTCTTTCTGTTCTCCACGCTTAGTGGGACACACACAAACACACAATGCAAAGACTGAGTCAACTTCTCCCCTTTTTATTTGGTTTCAGGTATAACTTTCATATTGCCCACACCTGTTACTTGCCACAGGTGAGTTTGAACAAGCATCACATGCTTGAAACAAAGTTATTTACACACAATTTTGGAAAGGTGGCAACAATATTGTTGGGCCCATTTTTGGGGTCTTGTGTGAAATGGTGTCAAGTTTGCATTTTTTTTCAGTTTTTTTGTGTTATTCCAATAAACACAAAGGAAATAAACGTGTATAGCAAACACAGGCTTATTATAATGAGGGCAATCTGGGCTACCGCCCGGGGCCCGTAGCTCCGAGGGGGCCCATGGCCAGACTGCCCTCATTCTAATGTTATGTGCGCCGCCCGCATAACAATGTAGTAGACGCGAACACGCAGCGCACTCTGCATGCCCACGTCTGCTGTACTCACGTGCATTGCCCCTGGGATTCCCGGCAGTCGGCTCCTGCACTGCTCTGTGTGATGCTCGGTGCTGGCTCCGTCCCCTGCTCATCTTCTGCTGCCTTGCTTCCTGTTCCCTCCTGCTGGCAGCTCCTGGTGATGGTAATGTCGGGGTAAAAGAGAATATATATTTTTGTAACTTTTATACTTTTGTAACTTTTATACGCTTTTTTGCTAATGTACTAACCACCATTTTGTGTCTTATAACAATAAGCTTTCCTTGCTACGTATTACTCAAATCGAAACTTAAACTAAGACAGTTCCAGTGTTGCCAAGACTTATTTCAGAGAAACGAAACAAGATTATAAGCTGACGGCTGCAATATCTGCCCAGAGACTGAGATAAGGAGATGTGGACCAATCAGGAGTGGCCAGACACTGGACTTTCATGGCTTACCCCGCTCCGGACAACCCCTATCCCCTCCCCATTATGTAGTGTATTTAGGTTTGTGTATGTAGGAATAAACACAGAACATTGCTGAGAACGTTGTCTGTAGTAGCCTTCTGAGCATGCTCTGAGTTTGAACCAGCTTGTTGTCTGACTCATTCTTTGAATGGTTGACCCATGCTCATAGCCTTAATTTGGAGTGACTGGAGGACGAGTGGAATGTCATCACGACCCCCACAGTAAGAAGCAAATAGCTGCTTCCTGTTCTGTGAGAGAGAGACTTGGGCATGTCACCCTGTGGGCTGCAGAGTATGTGACCAAGGGAGGGCCGCAGGGTAGGTGATCAAGGGGGAGCCGCAAGGTATATGACCATGGGGGGGCCACAAGGCATGTGACCATGGGGGGGCCACAGGGCATATGATCATGGGGGGGCCACAGGGCATATGACCATGGGGGGGGCAGCAGGGTATGTGATCATGGGGGGCCTGCAGGGTATGTGACCAAGGGAGGGCTGCTGGGTATGTGACCAAGGGAGGGCCGCAGGGTATGTGACCAAGGGAGGGCCGCAGGGTATGTGACCAAGGGAGGGCTGCAGGGTATGTGACCATGGGGGGCCTGCAAGGTACGTGACCAAGGGAGGCCCGCAGGGTATGTGACCAAGGGAGGCCCGCAGGGTATGTGACCAAGGGAGGGCGCAGGGTATGTGACCAAGGAAGGGCCGCAGGGTATGTGACCATGGGTGGGACGCAGGGTATGTGACCATGGGGGCTGCTAGTGGCTGCATAGTATATTATCTTGAGGGATACAGATTAATGTTATCCTGTGGGTTTGGGGGCTGCAAGGAGCTATGTGGGGGCTCATACTATATAATGGGAGCTATGTGAGGACTCATACTGTATGTATATGGCTGTGTGAGGGTTCATGTTGTATGTAGGGGGCTCATACTGTATGTAGGCTATGTTGGGGGCTTTTACTGTATATTGGGGGACTGTGTGGTGTCATTGTATGTAGGGGACTTTTTGTGGATCCATACTGTATAAAAGGGAGTTATGTGGGTGCTCATACTGCATCTATGAGGCTGTGTGAGGGTTCTTACCGTAGCTATGTAGGGGGCTCATACTGTATGTAGGGGGCTATTTTGGGGGCTCATACTGTATATTGGTGGACTGTGTGGTGTCATATTGTATGTAGGGAGCTCATACTGTATATTAGGGGCTATGTGAGGGCTCATACTGTATATTGGGTGCTGTGTGTGGACTCATACTGTATGTGGAAGCTCATACTGTATATTGGGGGACTGTGTGGTGTCATTGTATGTAGGGAGCTCATACTGTATGTTGGGGGCTCATACTGTATATTGGGGACGGTGTGGTGTCATTGTATGTAGGGGACTTTGTGTGGATTTATACTGTATAAAAGGAGTTGTGTGGGAACTCATACTGTATCTATGGGGCTGTGTGAGAGCTCTTACCGTATCTAGGTAGCTATGTAGGGGCGCATACTGTGTGTAGGGGGCTGTGTGTGGGTTCATACTGTATATGGAGGGCTGTGTGGGGGCTCTTATTGTATGTAGGGGGCTATGTGGGGGTATATTACCTGCGCCTGTGAGCTCTTATTCTCATTGCAGTACGGCTTAGGCTATGTGCCCACGATGCAGAAATGCTCCAGATTTTTCCTGAGCGTTTCTGCATCTTCCTGGCAGAGAAAATGCATGCAGATTTTACATGCGTATTTTCTGCCAGGTAGAAGCGTAAGTGAAGCGATTTTAACATGCGATTTCGCATGCGAGTTGTCAAGCGGTTTTCCAAGCGATTTTAGCATCACTTGGAAAAGTGCTTGACGACTTGGTCACACTATATAAATCCATGCAACCGGCAAGGATTTATATAGTGTGACCAAGTTACGATGCTGCAAATGCAGCATCAATAGTAAAAAAAATAAAAAAAAAACATTATACTCAACTTCAGATGGCCCCCGTTCTCCTTAGCGATGCGTTCAGTATCTTCGGCGGCTCCCGGTGCTCTAAAAAGGACCTTCCATGACATCATTTATTCATGTGGTGGTCACGCAACCATCACCTGACCGGTCGTGTGACCATCACATGACTAAATGACGTCACGGAAGGTCCTTGCAGACCACCGCTGGAAGTCAAGGAGACAGCAGCGCCGCTCAGAGGAGACCGGGGGATGCCGGAAAGGTGAATATAAGTTGGTTTTTTTTACATTTTAATTATTTTTTTAACTACAGGTACTATGGTACCCGGGTCTGGAGGCGAGTCTCCTCTTCGCCAGTCCCGGGTACCCTCCGCACATTGAAAACCGCATGATATCCGCATGTGCACGTGTAGTCATGCAGAAGTCATGAGGTCCAATGCAAGTCAATGGTGGCTAAAACGCCGCGATTCCGCAAAATAAATGGTAGTGCTGCGGATTTTTCCGCAATGATAATCCGCAGCAGAAATTTCCGCAGCATGTGCAGAGCACATGCGGATTATCATTGTGGAACATTGCAGACCTTCTACCAAGCGTTTTTTAAGTGTTTCCGCGGTGGAATTGCCGCTGCGGAAATGCTTAAAAAAACGCATAGCGGGCACACAGCCTTATAGTCTTCTTTTCTTGTCCTGATTGAAGGAATTCCCTGATGGATCCCTGAATGACCAAAAGAGGAGAAAAAGCGTCGGAAGAAGATGCCATTAAGTTCAGTACACAACTGTTCAGGCCATATAGGGTCTATATACACTGCTCAAAAAATAAAGGGAACACTCAAATAACACATCTTAGATCTGAATGAATGAAATATTCTCATTAAATACTTTGTTCTGTACAAAGTTGAATGTGCTGACAACAAAATCACACAATAATCATCAATGGAAATCAAATTTATTAACCAATGGAGGCCTGGATTTGGAGTCACCCCCAAAATTAAAGTGGAAAAACACACTACAGGCTGATCCAACTTTGATGTAATGTCCTTAAAACAAGTCAAAATGAGGTTCAGTATTGTGTGTGACCTCCACGTGCCTGTATGACCTCCCTACAATACCTGGGCATACTCCTGATGAGGTTGCGGATGGTCTCCTGTGGGATCTCCTCCCAGACCTGGACTAAAGCATCCGCCAACTCCTAGACAGTCTGTGGTGCAATGTGACGTTGGTGGATGGAATGAGACATGATGTCCCAGATGTGCTCAATCGGATTCAGGTCTGGGGAACGGGCTGGCCAGACCATAGCTTCAATGCCTTCATCTTGCAGGAACTGCTGACACACTCCAGCCACATGAGGTCTGGCATTGTCCTGCATTAGGAGGAACCCAGGGCCAACCGCACAAGCATATGGTCTCACAAGGGGTCTGAGGATCTCATCTCGGTACCTAATGGCAGTCAGGCTACCTCTGGCGACCACATGGAGGGCTGTTCAGCCCTCCAAAGAAATGCCACCCCACACCATTACTGACCCACTGCCAAACCGGTCATGCTGCAGGATGTTGCAGGCAGCAGATCACTCTCCACAGCGTCTCCAGACTCTGTCACATGTGCTCAGTGTGAACCTGCTTTCATCTGTGAAGAGCACAGGGCGCCAGTGGCGACTTTGCCAATCCTGGTGTTCTGTGCAAATGCCAAACGTCCTGCATGGTGTTGGGCTGTGAGCACAACCCCCATGTGTGGACGTTGGGCCCTCATACCACCCTCATGGAGTCGGTTTCTAACCGTTTTTGCAGACACATGCACATTTTGCAGGGCTCTGGCAGTGCTCCTCCTGTTCCTCCTTGTAGGCGGAGATAGCGGTCCTGCTGCTGGGTTGTTGCCCTCCTACGGCCCCCTCCATATCTCCTGGTAGCGCCTCCAGCCTCTGGACACTACGCTGACAGACACAGCAAACCTTCTTGCCACAGCTTGCATTGATGTGCCATCCTGGATGACCTGCACTACCTGAGCAACTTATGTGGGTTGTAGAGTCCGTCTCATGCTACCACGAGTGTGAAAGCACAACCAACATTCAAAAGTGACCAAAACATCAGCCAGAAAGCATTGGTACTGAGATGTGGTCTGTGGTCCCCACCTGCAGAACCACTCCTTTATTGAGGGTGTCTTGATAATTGCCAATAATTTCCATCTATTGTCTATTCCATTTGCACAACACCATGTGAAATTGATTGTCAATCAGTGTTGCTTCCTAAGTGGACAGTTTGATTTCACAGAAGTTTGATTTACTTGGAGTTATATTCTGTTGTTTTAGTGTTCCCTTTATTTTTTTGAGGAGTGTATATAATCTTGCATCTGCGGTTAGACAGATAACAAACAGGCAATCCCCGCTTGTATTGTAAGTGTTGTGACTTGTCTAACAGACAAAATAATAACATGCAGCCGCAGGGACTCTAATATATTATCCGAGCACTACAAGATACTCGGATAACACCCGAGCGTGCAGGGATAACAAGTTATCTGAGCACATTCGCCCATCACTAATGCCTTTATGTACTGAATTTTTAAAATAAAGAGAATTTTTTTTTTTTTTTATGGTTTACATGTAGGAAGGCCCCATAGATTGATTGCTTTGGTTGTTGATTGAAGGGGCTATGTGGGGGCTCGTACTGTATATAAGTTATGTCAGCATATTAATTCTGCTCAATATTAAGTGATTCAAATAATATTATTATTTTTGATATGTTAATATTGAGCAGAATTAATTTCAGCCTATTGTTCGGCCTCCACAACAGTCACGGTCTCTCATGTGTCCCCTTCTGAAAATTAAGAAAATTAATCTCCCACCCCTGCCCTATTATTTATGGCGCTATTTTATATATAGTTCCATATATAAGGGAAAAATGTGCGCGCCGCGATACACTCACCGCTGTTTCTGTCAGCAGGGGGTGGAGAAGGAGGGCAACCTTCTAAAGTGCCCGGGGCCCTGGCTACTCTTAATCCACCCACGATAACAAACCATGTGTAATTGCAATAATTTTGTGGGAAAAATACTTCATTTTCTGTAACAATTTCAAGGGTGCCAACACTTTTGGCCATGACTGTACTGCCCACTATACTACCCTTTCTAAACAGTATTCCCATCTCACACTGTCCGCCTACAGAGCATGATGGTCACCCCCATACGCATTATCACGTTCACTCCTAAAATACAGTATTTTGTGCCCCACTGTCCCCCATATAGTGAGATAGCCTCCCATACAGTATGATGCCCTCTACAGCCACCATTATACTGTATTATGTTCACCGCAGTCCCCCAAATACAGTATGGTCACAATTAGTCACCCATATGCAGTATGGTCACCACTACAGTATAATGCTCGCACAGCCCCTTAAACACAATGTCACCCACGGCCCCTTTGTGAAGGAAATCTATAATTGCAAGGGAAACTATAATATAAGTAAAATAACTAGTTAAGGCCGCATCCACATACTGTCTCTGCACAAATGAGATAAAATCTGCCTACTCTTATTGCAGGAACTGCGTACAACAGGGGGGTGGGGTCTCCTGGGAGAATACTAGGTGTCAAACATGGCAGCTCGGCCTGGACCACTCTCTTCAAAGATCTAGCAGATGGTTTGTAACTAGGAAAGAATATTTCCTATTGTCTGTAAAGAGACAAGGGGGAGGCGGGGGTAAAACACAGGTATTTGAAATGCCACAACTAAGCCCATCGTCCATTCACAAACAGCAACTTTTAAGTGGTTAATCTCGGTCATCCTGGAAATATGAGCCTATGGTCAGGACTATAAAAAGCTGGGTGACACAAAAAGAAGTGGTTCACATGTGAGGGCTGCCTAGGAGGCTGATGGAACCCATAATTTATTTCTCTTTCCCTCAAGGAAACAGAAGATAACTGTAGACGCAAACGTTTAGGTATTTGTTATTTCACCCTTTTTTATTTGATAACTGTTTAACATCATTTAATATCTTTTATTGCAAGCGCTGTATATTTTTATATTAAAGCTTAACATATTCAATGTTTGATCCTTGTATGCTCTAATGAACCATAGCCTTTCAGAGAGTGGGTGACCTTTTGATTGTCTGACAATGACATAGTTTGGGGACTCATCACCCCATGTGTTTGATGAGTGGTGGCAGCGTGTTAAGAAATCGGGGTGTGTGGGCTGTGTCTGGGTGTGATTTATGCTCACTTTATAGCCAAAAACAGAGGTTGAGAGCTGGATTGAGTGAGAGTAGATAAATTAACCCTTGCAGGCACATCCCACCTCACATGCTGAGAAGTGTGTACGTGACACCCTTATATTCATTATATTGGCCCTGAGAAGCAGTTTGTCCACCATAGCCCCCTTTACAGTATAATATCCCCCATAGCCCTCTATACAGTATGAGGTTACCATTGCACCATCACCCAACATTCAGTAGCCAAATAAGAAAAAAAGTATATTCACCCATTCCAAACTTACTGTCCTCTACTATCATGATTAGTGTCAGGGATTCATGCACCCCACAATCCCGATTACTCATTATGTAGCTATCAGCAAGCGAGCATTGAGCGTATGGTGTACACACCTCCGAATTACAACGCATGGAATATGTGTATATGCTCCCGTACGATCAATGCCAGCTTCACGATACACCAATTAAGATTATTCGCTGCCACCACCAATCAGTTTTAAATATTCAAATACCAGACAGTCCTGACTGTATGCCTGCTTTCTGGTAGCGTATATGGCTTTGGGGGAGAAACTATTACAAAACCGAAGAAACAGAACTACAAAATTTTATATTTAATTCAAAAGGGAGGCAGTGTTTATAAAAAATATACAAAGATTTTACAAAGGGGGAAATACAATACAAAATATACAGTTACACAAAATAAAAAGGGATTAACGGTAAAAAGTTACTAGACAGATCGCAGAGACGATTCAGTTTAGCTGGAAGGGAGGCGCTCCAATGGACCGTTATCGAACGGGACCCGTGCTTACAAAATATGTATCTCCCGGCATGAGTACAGACCCATCTTCAGCTGGATCTTTTATGCTGAAGGAGGGGCCCTGCCCACTCACTCCCCTGTGATCTGTGATGACCTCACATGGGCTGGTCTCCGCCCTTCATGGTTTTATTAAAATCTCCATTTTCTGTGATAACTTCTCGCTGGTTGATCGCAGAAGTTAGCAAGTTACGCAATATTTCTTATTGCGAATTTACCTTTCTTTAGAGACCAGACATAACCTGGCTGCTGTCCGTTATTTTGGTACTTTTGCGTGATAGCTCACTGGCAGGTCGTACAGATACAGAAAAATGTGTGTATTGTTCCTTAGCTAACCCTGCCGCTAAAAATGTGTCCCATCACAATCGGAATTATAGAATTCCAATATTCCATATTTCATGTCGGTGCCTACAAGATTGCAGATCGCACACATGTGCAAATGAGAATGTCCTGGCTATTGTGGAGTGTGAGATGGGTTTCCTTTGAGGCTTAAAGAGCGGTTTCCTCTTTAGCCCGGTGTCTACTCATCACAGGTCTCTGCTAATAAGAGTTACATTTGTATGGTAATTAGCCTGCACAATTGAGCTTGTCACCTCTCCTGTTTACTGGGATTTGCATAGAGACAGCGCTGTAGATTGCAAGCTCTTCTCCTTGCAAGTAAGATAGGGAAGTGGGGATGAGAGAGGGATTTGGAGGGGGAGAGAGATCTTCAAAATTTTGTATGACAATTAGCAATGGCACTGGGCAGGGCGATGCAGTGATGCCATTGCACTGAGTGATGTCAACTGTGTTGCACCGCCATTATCATACAGGACGCAGGCCAGAAGTATCCAGTGCTGGTGTAACCGGCAGAGCATGGAGCAGATTAAAGGTGGCGTTCACATCTATTGTATCAAGTCGCAAATACAATTGAGTGCAGGAATGGCACAACTGCCGGGTTGCAAGCAGAGAGCAGTGTTGGGGACTCATTGACAGTGCTCACCTGATCTGTGTTCTGAATCCTGCCGACACAACACTGCTTGTGATTTTATATTTATTTTTTTAAACTGCACCCTTCTCCACCCCCTACAAAATTTTTTGTTGGAATACGTTTCAAATTGCATATCACATTGGGGAGAGCACCCAAGGTGTCAAAACAGCAGAAACCTCCCACAAGTGAGCCAATATTAGAAACTACACCCCTCATCGAATTCATCTTGGGGTTTAGTGAGCATTATAAACAGACAGGTGAATCAGAGAATTTTATAACATTGGGACCACATTTTTATTTCCACAGCCTAAGTTTTTAATTCTAGCACTAATAGAAAACAGCATAATTTGTTACAACATTTCTTATGACTAAGTCAATACCAAAATGCGGTCGGTAACTATATTTCAGTCACAGCGCAAAGCTTAGGAGAGAAGGAGCACTATATTGGAGTGTCGACTTTTCTGCAATGGTTTACGAGTGTCAGGACACATTAACAGAACCCCCCCCATCCCAGTATTTTATACCATTTGGTAATGAAGAAAAAAATTGTTCAGTAGTGTGCAAAATAATAGCAGTCCAATATGACTAACCAGATTAATCACTGTTTTTGGTATAAATTATATTACCACATGTCAAACAATTTACAAGTTGGTACAGTAGATTCTAAGAAAACCAACAGACTCCACATTCATGATCTGCATGTTTTTGAGTTTGTGTTTTTGAATAATTAATTGAAACGGGATGTGTTCAAAATAATAGCAGTGTGGTGTTCAATTAGCGAGGTCAATTATTCTGTGAAGAAACAGGTGTGAATCAGGTGGCCATTATTTAAGGGTGAAGCCAGCACATGTTGAACATGCATTTCTCCTTGAAAGCCTGAGAAATATGGGTTGTTTGAGACATTGTTGAGAAAAACAGTGTACTTTGATTAAAAAGTTGATTGGAGAGGGTAAAACTTCTAATGAAGTGCAGACAGTGATAAGCTGTTCAGCTAAAATGATCTCCAATGCTTTAAAATGGAAAGCAAAACCAGAGAGAGGTGGAAGAAAATAGAAGACTACCATTTGAATGGATTGAAGAATAGCCAGAATGGCAAAGGCTCAGCTCCAGGATGATCAAAGACAGTCTCAAGTTAACAGTGAGTATTGTGACAGTTAGAAGATGCCTGTGTGAAGCTAATCTCTTAGCAAGAAGTCCCCGCAGTATCACACTGTTAAAAAAAAATAAATAAAAAAAATAACGACATGTACTGAAGCGGATACAATTGTTCATTTTGGCCACAGACAGTTCATCAGACGACCCCCCAAACTCTGCATGCAAGTCACAGTACACTCTGAAGACAGTGAAGCATGGTGGTGCAAGCATCATGATATGGGCATGTGTCTCTTACTATGGTACCGAACCTATTTACCGCATACCAGGGATCATGGACCACTTTGCATATATTAACCCCTTTAACCCCGAGGGCGGTTTGCACGTTAATGACCAGGCCAATTTTTACAATTCTGACCACTGTCACTTTATGAGGTAATAACTCTGGAACGCTTCAACGGATCCCCCTGATTCTGAGAATGTTTTTTCGTGACATAATGTACTTCATGATATTGGTAAAATTTCTTCGATATGACTTGCGCTTATTTGTGAAAAAATCTGAAATTTGGCGAAAATTGTGACAATTACGCAATTTTCAAACTTTGAATTTTCATGCCCTTAACCCCTTTATGCCCAAGACGTATTAATACGTATCTGCGTCATGGGCTTTAAGAGCCTGATACGTATTAATACGTCATTGCGATCGCGAGCGCACACAGGCTGTGCGGGCGCGATCGCCGCCGGGTGTCAGCTGATTGTCACAGCTGACACCCGGTGCTATGTGCAGAGAGCGGTCCCGCACTGCTCCCGACACATTAACCCCCGCAATGCTGTGATCAAGTGGCAAGGGGAGGTGATCGCAATACTCACCTCCTCTTCCGGCCTCCAGCGCTGTCTGCCGCGGCTTCCCGGATGTTGCCATGACGACCCGATGTCATCATGACAACATCCGGGTCACCAGACAGCAGGAAGATTTTTTGGTCATGCGCAGTGCATGACCAAACTATCTTCTCCCTGTGCAGTGCTGACAGCCTGCATAGCACAGGTATGGTGCTCCATTCCTGTGCTATGCAGGCGATCAGAATAAAAAAAGTGAAAGTCCCATAGTGGGACAAAGTATAAAAGTAAAAAAACTGTCAGAAAGTGTAAAAAAAAAATTGTAAACATATTAAAAAAATATATAAAAAAAAAGAATCCACCAAAAATAAAAATATAATGTACCCATCAATAAATATTCTGAAAAAACAAACAATAAAAGTACACATATCTGGTATCGCCGCGTCCGAAACGACCTGACCTATAAAATTGTCCCACTAGTTAACCCCTTCAGTGAACACGGTAAAAAAAATAAAAAAAAAAACAAAGCAAAAAACAATGCTTTATCATCATACTGCCAAACAAAAATGGAATAACATGCGATCAAAAAGATGAATATAACTAAAAATGGTACCGCTGAAGACGTCATCTCGTCCCGCAAAAAACAAGCCACCATACAACTCCATCATCCGAAAAATCAAAAAGTTATAGCTCTCAGAATAAAGCGATGCAAAAAAATATTTTTTTCTATAAAATTGCTTTTATTATGTAAAAGCACCAAAAACAAGCATACAAAAACAATATAAATGTTGTACCGCTGTAAACGTACTGACCCGAAGAATAAATCTACCTTATTAATTTTACCACACGCGGAGCAGAATAAAAAAATTAAAAAAAAAAACAATTCCCGAATTGTTGGTTTTTGTTAATTCTGCCTCCCAAAAATCGGAATAGGAAGCGATCAAAAAATGTCACGTGCCTGAAAATGGCACCAATAAAAACGTCAACTCATCCTGCAAAAAACAAGCCGTCAAATGATTCTGTCGGCCAAAATATGGAAAAATTATAGCTCTCAAAATATGGCGATGCAAAAACTAGATTTTACAAAAAAATGCGTCTTTTAGTGTGTGACAGCTGTCAATCATAAAAACCTGATATGATTCTGGCATCTCTGTAGTCGCACCGACCCGTAGAATAAAGTCGTCTAATCACTTATACCGCAGGAGG
Organism: Phyllobates terribilis; assembly: GCF_046119375.1. Lineage (NCBI taxonomy): Eukaryota > Metazoa > Chordata > Amphibia > Anura > Dendrobatidae > Phyllobates > Phyllobates terribilis. The sequence goes on along the minus strand of NW_027362770.1, from coordinate 69,174,751 downwards.
AACGGCGTTAAAAATAAACTCTCGGGTTAGGGTTGGGATTTTTTTCAAAAGTTAAAAAAAAAAAAAAAAAAGGTGACGATATGGCTTGAGCTCAAGTGTTCGCTACTTGAGTTTGCATCGGGTACTCGGGTATGCACTGAGTATCGAGGGTTCTCGAGTGACATGCTCAAGTCTCCGCCCCATATGCTTCGCGGCCAAAAAAACCTCGCAGGGATTGCCTGCCTTGCATGAGCGATCCCCGCATGTTTTTTTTTGGGTGTCTAATAACCGTGAAACATGCGGGCGGGGACTCGAGCACCCTTGATACATGGTGCATACCCGAGTACCCGATGCAAACTCAAGTAGCGAGCACTTGCGCTCAAGACTAATGACAACTTATTCAATATGATGACCTAATGTTATCAAATTCTGTGTCGTACCTCTGGGTTCAAAATGTTCACTATACCCCTTGATAAAATCCTTGAGGGGTGTAGTTTCCAAAATGGGGTCACTTGTGGGGGTTTCCACTATTTAGGCACATCACGGGCTCTCCAAATGCGACATGGCGTCCACTCTTGATTCCAGCCGATTTTGCGTTCAAAAAGTCACACAGTGCTCCTTCCCTTCTGAACTCTGCCGTGCGCCAAAACACTGTATTTTCCCCACATATGGGGTATTGGTGTACTCAGGAGAAATTGCACAAAAGTTTTTTGGGGTCCATTTTCTCCTCTTACCCTTGTGAAAATAAAAAAATTGGGGCTAAAACGTAATTTTTGTGGAAAAAGTTTGATTTTTTTTATTTTCACGACTCCATGTTATAAACTTCTGTAAAGGACTTTGGGGTTCAGGGTGCTCACCACACATCTAGATAAGTTCCCTGAGGGGTCTAGTTTCCAAAATGGTGTCACTTGTGGGGGGTTTCCACTGTTTAGGCACATCAGGGGCACATCCGCTAATTATTCAAGCAAATTTTACACTCAAAGATATGTCACAAAAAAGTTAGTAAATAACATTTCCCACATGTCTACTTTACATCAGCACAATTTTGGAACCAAAATTTTTTTTTGTTAGGAAGTTCTAAGGGTTAAAAGTTGACAAGCGATTTCTAATTTTTCCAACAAAATTTACAAAACCATTTTTTTTAGGGACCACATCACATTTGAAGTCACTTTAAGGGGCCTTTACGACAGAAAATAATGAAAAGTGACACCATTCTAAAAACTGCACCCCTCAAGGTGCTCAAAACCACATTCAAGAAGTTTATTAACCCTTCAGGTGCTTTGCAGGAATTTTTGGAATGTGGAAGAAAACAATTAACATTTAACTTTTTTCACAAAAATGTTACTTTAGACCCAATTTTTCATTTTCGCAGGGGTAACAGGAGAAAATGGACCGCAAAATTTGTTGTGCAATTTCCCCTGAGCACGCAGATGCCCCATATGTGGGGAAAAAACACTGTTTGGGCGCACGACAGGGTTCGGAAGGAGTGCCATTTGACTTTTTGAATGTAAAATTTGCTTGAATAATTAGCGGATGCCATTTTGCGTTTGGAGAGCCCCTGATGTGCCTAAACAGTGGAAACCGCTCACAAGTGACCCCATTTTGGAAACTACACCCCTCAAGGATTTTATCAAGGGGTCTAGTGAACATTTTGAACCCAGAGGTATGAGACAGAATTTGAGAACATTAGGTCATCATATTGAATAAGTTGTATGTATTGCAGGTGCTCGAGTGACATGCTCAAGTCCCCGCCCGCATGTTTCACGATTATTAAAAAAAAAAAAAACATGCAGTGATCGCTCGTGCATGGCAGTCAGTCCCCGCAAGGTTTTTTTGGCTGTATAACAGCAGTAAAACATATGAGGCGGAGACTCGATCATGTCACTCAAGCACCCGCAATACTCAGTGCATACCTGAGCACCCGGTGCAAACTCATGTAGCGAGCACTTGCGCTCAACACTAGTCGCCATATCGTTGTCTTTTTTCTTTAGTTTTGAAAAAATCCCAACACAACCCTAGCCCAACCCTAACACCAACCCTACCCCTAGCCCAACCCTAACACCAACCCTACCCCCCTAGCCCAACCCTAACCCTGGCACAGCCCTAACCCATGGGTTTATTTTTTAAGCCATTCCTCGTGTGGTATAAGTGGTTAGACGACTTTATTCTTCGGGTCGGTGCGATTACAGCGATACTAGCAGATTCATATCGGGTTTGTATGATTTACAGTTGTCACACACTAAAAAACGCTATTTTTTTTTGCAAAGGCTAGTTTTTGCATTGCCATATTTTGAGAGCTATAATTTTTCCATATTTCGGCCAATAGTCATGTGACGGCTTTTTTTTTTTGCGGGACAAGTTTTGATCGCTTTCTACTCCGATTTTTGGGAGTCAGAATAAACAAAAAACAACAATTCAAGCATTGTTTTTTTGTTTGTTTTCTTATGCCGTTCAGTGTGTGGTAAAATTGATAAGGCAGCTTTATTCTTCGAGTCAGTACGTTTACAGCGGTACCACATTTATATTGTGTTTTTGTGCTTTTACACAAAAACTATTTTATAGAAAAAATAAGTTTTTTTGTATCGCTTTACTCAGAGCTATAACTTTTTTCAGCTGAGAGCTGTATGGCAGCTTTTTTTATTTTTTTTACATTAGTCTTTTTTTATCGCGTTTTGTTCCATTTTTTGTTTGGCGGTATGAAGTATAAAGATAAAGCATCGTTTTTTGCTTAGTTTTTTATTTTTATTTTTTTACCGTGTTCACTACAGAGGTTAACTAGTGGGACCCTTTTATAGGTCAGGTCATTCCGGACGCAGCGATACCAAATATGTGTACTTTTATTGGTTGTGTTTTGTTTTGTTTTTTATAATATTTATTTATGGGTACAGTATATTTAAATTTTTTATTATTTTTGTCATTTTTTTTTATATTTTTACAATTTTTTTGTAAAAAAATTTTTTAACTTTTTTTCCTTTTACACTTTTCACTTTTTGCAGCCTGTCAGCGCTGCACAGGTAGAAGTTAGTTTGATCGCGCACTGCGCATGATCAAAGTAACTTCCTGCTGTCTGTTGACCCGGATGTCGTCACCATGGCAACGTCTGGGAGCCCGCATAGACAGCGCGGGACGCCGGAGAAGAGGTAAGCGGCGCTTACCTCCCCTTGCTTCCGGAATGCTGCGATAGACTTCGATCGCATTTTGGGGGTTAATGTGCAGGGAGCGGTGCGGCACCGCTCCCTGCACATACTATCAGGTGTCAGCTGTGACAATCAGCTGACACCCAGTGGCGACTGCACCTGCACAGCCTCTGTGCGGGCACAATCGCCAGGGCGTATTAATATGCATCTAGTCCAATAGGCCCAGGGCGCAGATACATATTAATACACCAGTCAGAAAGGGGTTAAAATACTTGAAGAGGTCACATTGCCTTACGCTGAAGAGAATATACTCTTGAAGGTGTTTCAACAAGACATCGACCCTAAACACACCAGTAAACAAGCAAAATCTTGGTTCCAGTTCAACAAAATTGAGGTTATGGAGTGACCAGCCCAATCCTCGAACCTTAATCCGATAGAACACTTGTGGGGTGACATCAAAAATACAGTTTCTGAGGCAAAGCCAACAAATGCCAAAAATTTGTGGGATGTAGTCAAAGCATCCTGGGTGGGAATAACAGTTGACAAGTGCCAGAAGTTGGTTGACTTTATGCAACATAGATGTGAAGCAGTTCTAAAAAACTGTGGGTATACAACTAAATATTAGGTAAGTGATTCAATGGAATGCTAAATACACACAAAAAAAAGCATACATATTGTGAGTTTGTAAAGACAAACACTGACATTCCTATTTTAAGTGACAGGGACAGTCTCTGGGTAAAAGGACGGGTACTCACGGCAAGTGACAGGGACAGTCTCTGGGTAGAAGGACAGCAGGCAGGTGGCTGGTGAGCGCTCCCAGGTGAGCGGGCGAGAGTCTCTGGACGGGCAGGTGGTCACGGCAAGTGACGGCAGAGCCTCCAGGTAGGCTAGCAGACAGGTAGCAGGTGAGCGCTCCCAGGTGAGCAGGCAAGAGTCTCTGGACAGGCAGGTGGTCACGGCAAGTGACGGCGGAGCCTCCAGGTAGGCTAGCAGGCAGGTAGCAGATGAGCGCTCCCAGGTGAGCGGGCAGGCTGGTCCATAGACAGACTGACAGGTGTCGGAAAGCAGACCGTCGGACCGCAGGCTTGCAAGCAGGTAAACAGATATCAGGCAGGAATCAAGCAGGAATCTGGCAGGTAACTGGCAGGTAACAGGCAGGAATCCGGCAGGTGACTGGCAGGTAACAAGCAGGAATCTGGCAGGTGACTGGCTGGTAACTGGTAACGGGACCTGAGGGCTGAAGCAGAGTGAAGGCTTTGCAACAACATTGCTCGGGCACCTCCATTTCGGAGGAGGTGCCTTAAATATGGGAAGTCCTCCGGCAATTGGCCGGGGACTCCTTAGGACGGCGCGCGCGGTCCCTTTAAGAGAGGGGGAGCGCGCGCGCGCGCCCTAAGCACACTGCCGGGGAAGGAGCGCGTGCCGGAACCAGCGGGGAGAGAAGCGCTGGAGGACGCCGCGCCAGGAGCGGGGAGGTGAGAGGGACGGCGTCTCTGCCTAGTACGGGGCAGAGACGCCAATGCTACAGTACCCCCCCCTTTAGGCCCCCTCTTTTTTTGGCCAGAAAGAAATTTTTCAAGGAGAAGCGGGGCGTTGATGTTCTCCCTGGGTTCCCAAGTTCTCTCCTCAGGACCAAACCCCTTCCAATCTACCAGAAAAAAGGTCTTTCCTCTTACCCTCTTGGAGGCCAGAATACTGTCTACCTCAAAGACGTCATCAGTAGAGATGAGCGTTGTTCTACTCGAACTGTTCGCCAATCTCAAATTCGAGCTGTTTTGGGCGGTGTTCGAGCCGTTCGGCGAACACGAACAATTTGAGAAAAATTCGGCTGTTCGAGGTTATGTTCGATAACTGTTCGTGCACCAAAATCATAACTGGATTTTTTCTCAGTAATGATGAAAATTAATGTTAATACGCAGTTTGAGTGTACAGCGGGGTGGGGGGAGGGGCAGGGGATGGATCTCTGCAGGAACAATGAAGATCTCCATTTTTTTTTTCTCTTTCCCACATTTACAGTGGGGAGGTGCAATCTGTCAGCCTATCAGCAGCGCACACACGGAGCCAAGTGCTTTTTTTCACACAAGCAAGGGCATGTGTCATTGGCAGTGTATGTCACATGTCCTTGCCCTATAAGACCAAGCTATTTTCCCCGTCGCCACCATTTTCTCACTGCTGCAGCTGCGTGTTCGACGGCACCGCTGTTGCTGTGTGCGCTATACCTTGTTAATTTCAAGCCAATTTTCGCACAAATCTACAGATAGCTTGGGAGTAGGGAATAGTTGTGATTGCAGTCCTTTTAAGGACTAGGTTACAGCATTTCCTATGACTTTTATCAGGCAGGTCTGTGCTCTTAAATAGATAGGTTGTGGGAGTAAATACTAATTGTAATTGGAGTCCTTTTCAGGACTAGGTTACATCAGTTCCTATCAGTTTTTGCCAGGCAGGTCTGTGCCAGTGCTGTGCAAGTTTTTTTCACAGCATTTGGCTGAATCTAGCAAAGCTAATCCTTTTTGGCCTATTGCAGAGTGTGTTAGTCAGTGGAGTAGCCTATCTGTGTTGCAAGATATACCACCTGTGTATAGAATACCAATTTTTTTACTGCACCTAGTGAAGTAAAATCTTTTGGGCATAGCATCATTCTATTAGTCCATCTATACTGACCTCCATCAGGTTGCAAATTGAATATAATTTTTTTCTGCATCTAGCTCTGAAAAAATATTGGGCTTCTAGCTGTGTGTGGGACTTGTTCTATTAATCCATCTATACAGACCTCCATCAGGTTGCAAACTGAATATATTTTTTTCTGCATCTACCTCTGAAAAAATATTGGGCTTCTAGCTGTGTGTGGGACTTGTTGTATTAGTCCATCTATACTGACCTCCATCAGGTTGCAAATTAAAAGTAATTTTTATCTGCATCTACCTCTGAAAAAATATTTGGGCTTCTAGCTGTGTGTGGGACTTGTTCTATTAGTCCATCTATACTGACCTCCATCAGGTTGCAAATTGAATATAATTTTTATCTGCATCTAGCTCTGAAAAAATATTTGGGCTTCTAGCAGTGTGTGGGACTTGGTCTATTAGTCCATCTATACTGACCTCCATCAGGTTGCAAATTGAATATAATTTTTATCTGCATCTACCTCTGAAAAAATATTTGGGCTTCTAGCTGTGTGTGGGACTTGTTCTATTAGTCCATCTATACTGACCTCCATCAGGTTGCAAATTGAATATAATTTTTATCTGCATCTACCTCTGAAAAAATATTTGGGCTTCTAGCAGTGTGTGGGACTTGGTCTATTAGTCCATCTATACTGACCTCCATCAGGTTGCAAATTGAATATAATTTTTATCTGCATCTAGCTCTGAAAAAATATTTGGCCTTCTAGCAGTGTGTGGGACTTTCTCTATTAGTCCATCTATACTGACCTCCATCAGGTTGGAAATTAAAAATAATTTTTATCTGCATCTACCTCTGAAAAATAAATAAATAAATAAAAAAATTTTTTTCTTAGCTGAGTTCCAGGCGAATTACGCACCCGTCCAGATGGATCTATCTGCTCTCGTTCCTGCGGATCCGCTACGTTACTATGGGGATCCAAGACAAAGTCGTGCATTTGTGGAGCAATGCATGCTACACTTCAAGTTCTACCCTCTATGTTTTCCCACCGATCGGGTTAAGGTGGCATTCATTATGTCTTGCCTGGCGGGTGATGCCTTGGAATGGATCAACCCCCTATATGAAACACAGGATCCGATCCTCCTGGACCTAATGGCCTTCCTGGTGGCCTTTCTAATGGTCTTTGATGATCCTAACCCGGAGGCTCCTGCTGAAGCTTCACTTCCCAATATCCCGGAGCAACCCCGATGGGTAATGTGTGTGGGTAGCGCAATAGTCCTCCAGCCCAATGAGACTACTGCCCACCCAGAATCCTCACAGGGTGATTACGCTTTCCGGAATACTTCTCCCAAACTCAAGAGGCAGTCCAGACGTGCTAGACGTAGAGGCAAGCCGTCACGCCAGGGTCTGTCCTCCCTGAGACCTCCTGACCCCAACCTTGAAGTCCCTACTGAAGCTTCATCTCCCTGTATCCCGGAGAAGCCCCAACGGGTAATGTGCGTGGGTAGTGCACCGGTTCTCCTGCCCGAAGAGACTTCTGCCCATCCAGACTCCACACAGGAGAACTTCCTGCACCCGGCATCAGATGCTTCACCCACTTTAACCGGTGTGCATGTCCAAGGATGCTCCAAAGCTGTGGTTACCTCAGAGTCTGTGCACCTCTACTACCTGGCGGAGGACCCCCTGTTGCCTCCTGAATCCTCCGGGATACCACTCGATGACAAATGGAGAGAGACTTCTCTACACCCGGTACTCGATACTTTGTCCGCTTCGTCCTGTGAGCCTGACAATGGGTACCCCAAAGTGGTAGTTACCCCAGAGTCTCTACACCCCTCCGACCAGGCGGAGGACCTCCAGTTGTCTCCAGAACCCTTCGGGGTGCTACCTGGTAGCGGAAGGACAGAGACCCTCCTATACTCTGTACCTGATACCTCACTCGCTTCGTCCAGTGAGTCCAACCTAGTGTACTCCGAAGCAGAGGTTACTCCCGAGTCTCTACACCCCTCCGACCAGGCGGAGGACCTCCAGTTGTCTCCAGAACCCTTCGGGGTGCCACCTGGTGGTGAATGGTCAGAGACTTTCCTATATCCTGGATCTGATACCTCCCTTGCTTCGTCCAGTGAGTCCGACCTTGTGTACTCTGAAGCAGAGGTTACCCATGAGTCTCTACACCCCTCTGACCAGGCGGAGGACCTCCAGTTGTCTCCAGAACCCTTCGGGGTGCCACCTGGTGGTGAATGGACAGAGACTTTCCTATATCCTGGATCTGATACCTCGCTTGCTTCGTTCAGTGAGTTCGACCTAGTGTACTCTGAAGCAGAGGTTACCCATGAGTCTCTACACTCCTCTGACCAGGCGGAGGACCTCCAGTTGTCTCCAGAACCCTTTGGGGTGCCACCTGGTGGTGAATGGACAGAGACTTTCCTATACTCGGTACCCGATACCTCGCCTGCTTCCTCCAGTGAGTCCGACCTAGTGTACTCTGAAGCAGATGTTTTCTCTGAGCCTCTGCACTCTTCTGACCCGGCGGAGGACCTCCAGTTGTTTCCTGAATTCTCCGGGGTACCACCAGATAACAAAGAGACAGTGACTTTTCCTCATTATGTACCTGATAACCCGTCTATTTCTTCCTGTGAGCTTGACAAGATGTACCTCGAAGCAGAGATTACCCCCAAGTCTCTGTCCCCCTCCAACCCGGTGAAGGACTTCCAGTTGTCTCCTGTACCCTCTGGGGTGCCACCTGAAAATATGTGGAGAGAGACTTCCTTGTGTGCTGTTCCTGGTACTCCACCCGTTTCGTCTGTTGCTGAGGATGGATGGATAGGAGGTAGCATCCTAGCTAACCAGATGAGATCAGTTTTTCCTGTGGACAGTGGAAGTGATCTCCTTGAAGTGAACGACTGGTCATCGAATTCCCTGCGGAAGATTCTGGCAGGCCTGAAGAAGAGGGGGCGTAAGGGGGGGGGGTACTGTAACATACCTGGCGGCGTCCTTGCATGGTGGTCCATCTCCCACTGTGCAAGAGCGCGCACTTGATCTCCAGTCCAGAATGTCTCTCTGGCTTACCTCCATGCTGTCTGTTTGTGTCTGTTTCTGCTGCTTAAGGGCGGCGCCCGATCACTTCCTGCTTTTTGTACCTGCTGTGGGTCACACCCCTTGTGCGTCCTCAGCCTATTGCTGTCTGTCACCTGGTATATAGCTCAGCTGCTCCCATCTATCCCTGCCTGAGCATAGTGTTTCATTCAGTGTGTGCTTGCACTCTGAAGGTGCCAGGTCCCGTTCTGTGTTCTCTTGTCTGCCTTTCCTGGAGGCTGTATTTCCAGGCCTGTCTGAACACGCTCCTAGCCTGTTCCTCCCGCCTTCTAGGGGCCGATTACCTAGACCCGCTCCTGTATCTTGTCTGTCCTGTCTGAACACGCTCCTAGCCTGTTCCTCCCGCCTTCTAGGGGCCGATTACCTAGACCCGCTCCTGTATCTTGTCTGTCCTGTCTGAACACGCTCCTTGCCTGTTCGTCCCACCTCTCTGGGGGCCGTATTCCCAGACCCGCTCCTGTATCCCTCTGCAGTGTCGGTCTCCTCCGTACACTCAGTTCCAGTCTGAACTCTCTCCTATCCTTTACCTGTTTTGCCTCTATGTCCGATGTCCGTTCCCTTCCTTTTTCTGCAGAGTCTGAACTCGTACCTAACTCCTGCCTGTTGTCTCTGTACTCCCGTTTGTGAGTTTGTGGTCCACTCGCTACTTCACTGCAAGTACCCTGTGGGTATCTGGCTCTGCCTTTCTCTTCCTGTCTGTTCCGTGTGAACAGAGCCCTGTCCCCCCTGCTCTGCCTTGCTCACCGCTCCGGCGGTTCTAGCCTGCTCTGACTCCTTTGCCCACTGCTCCGGTGGTTCTAGCCTGCTCTGACTCCTTTGCTCACCGCTCCGGCGGTTCTAGCCTGCTCTGACTCCTTTGCTCACCGCTCCGGCAGTTCTTGCCTGCTCTGACTCCTTTGCTCACCGCTCCGGCAGTTCTAGCCTGCTCTGACTCCTTTGCTCGCTGCTCCGGCAGCCTTGCTCCGCTCTGACCCTTTTGCTCACTGCTCTGGCAGTCTCGCTCCGCTCTTATCCTTTTGCTCACTGCTCCGGCAGTCTTGCTCCACTCTTGCTCACCGCTCCAGGCGGCCTCGTCCTGCTTTACTCTTGCTCACTGCTCCAGCAGTCTCGCTCAGCTCTGACCCTTTGCTCACCGCTCCTGGCGGCCTTGTCCTGCTCTACTCATGCTCACCGCTCCAGGCGGTCTTGTCCTGCCCTGTTCTCGCTCACCTCTCTGGGCGGCCTCACTCTGCTGTGTTTGTCCGCCACATCTGTGGTTCTGTTCCTGAGTCCCAGTGTGTACTGGGTCCTATCCCGCCAGTGTCCCTACCTGCTAGTGCCTCCCTGTCTGCACTCTAGCTGTGCTTGCCTGTACCCCTCTGCCTGTATTGTTCCTGAGTCCCAGTGTGTACTGGGTCCTATTCCGCCTGTGTTCCTACCTGCTAGTGCCTCCCTGTCTGCACTCTAGCTGTGCTTGCCTGTACCCCCCTGCCTGCATACCCGCCTGCCTGCATACCAGTCGTGCCTGCCTATACCCACCAGTCTGTGCGCCAGCCTAACCAGTCTGTTCCTGTATTCCCCTGTGTGGGTCAACAGCCGTGTCCGGGGTCTGTCCTGGAGTAGCACCTGGTCCCTCTGCTCGGTTCCTCCTTGGTGCACTGGCGTCGTATGCCGTCGTGCGACCCTGGTCGGATCGGGTGAATACCTAGTTACGCCCCTCCAGGCATTCACTCTCCGGCACGGTCCAGTGGAATCACTACAATCACACGCACACGCCGCTCAGCCCGGGCGTGTGCATTACAGAGATGTTATCCCTTCCGCATACGACTCCTCCTCTACTTCCTCCACCTCCTCTTGTCCCACCACCTGACTCCGAATTCTGTTTAACATGTGCTCCAGCATGTAAATCACCGTAATAGTCATGCTGATAATGGCATCGTCAGCACTAAACATCTTCGTCGCCATTTCAAGACTGTGCAGAAGGGTGCATAGGTCCCTGATCTGAGACCACTCCTCCAGCGTGATTTGCCCCACCTCTGGATCTCGTTGGCCCAGGCTATACGTCAGAACGTATTGCACCAGGGCTTGTCGGTGCTGCCACAGTCGCTGCAACATGTGCAGAGTTGAATTCCACCGTGTCGGCACATCGCATTTCAGCCGGTGAACTGGCAGGCCCAACGACTTCTGTAGAGATGTAAGTCGTTGAACTGCGGGATGCGAACGGCGGAAGTGAGCACACAGCGACCGTGCACTCTGCAGAAGGCCATCTAGTCCGGGATAGTGGGCTAAAAATTGCTGGACAACCAGGTTCAACACGTGAGCCATACAAGGCACGTGTGTGACATTGCCCCGGCGAAGTGCCGCACCCAGGTTTGCAGCATTGTCGCACATGGCCTTCCCTGGTTGCAGGTCCAGTGGAGACAACCTTTCATGAAACTGGGTCTCCAGAGCTGACCAAAACTCCTCAGCTGTGTGACTCACATTTCCCAGACATTTCAAAGTAAACACTGATGCGTTGAGCCCTGCTGCCAGCATAGTAAGGAGGTGTGCAGGATTCCTTCTGCGCAGTTAGAAAGCAGGTGGCATTACCAGACAGGCTTTGGGTGCAGGTGGAGGACCGAGAGGAGGTTGAGGAGGCAGAAGCAGTGGAGGAAGTTCGAGATAAAGAGGATTAACACACAACTCGTGGGGACGGTAAGACTTGGACAGCAGCCCCTTGTCCTGCTGTCACCATAGTTATCCAGTGCCCAGTCAGCGACATGTAACGCCCCTGTCCATGCCTTCTCGTCCAAGTGTCTGTGGTGAAGTGCACCCTGTCACACACAGAGTTTCTCAAAGAAGCGGTGATGTTGTGTGCGACATGCTAGTGGAGCGCAGGCACACCTTTCTTTGAGAAGTAGTGCCGACTGGGCATCTGGTACTGGGGCACTGTGACGGACATAAGGTCTTAAAAATCCTCTGTGTCCTCCAGGTGGAAAGGCAGCATTTCTGTAGCCAAGAGCTTGCAGATGGTGAAATTCAACCTCTTAGCTTTCTCATGGCTAGGAGGAAATGGTCTTTTACTTTTCCACATCTGAGGGACCGAGGGCTGGCTGTTGTGCTTAGACGGTGTTGAGTAGGGTGTCCCCGGCAACTGCCGGTCTGTGAGGAAGATGCAGGCGGACATGTTAGGTTGCCTTGATCCAAAGGTGGTGCTCTCGATGTCGGAGAGCGCTCAACACTAGCAGGTGTTTCCACTTCCCAATGAACTGACGACCTGCCAATCACACTGGCTGTTGCGGGTAAAGAGGTGGCAGGTCTGCGTCCAAAAACATGTGTGACTGCTGTCCCCCCAGTCACAGAGGATGAAGAGACTGCGGATGCACAAGATGGGGCAGACGGTGGTTGGCCCAGCCGGCTAGGCCGCATTGTAGCACAGTGAGCTTCCCACTGCAACTTATGCTTCATATCCATGCGACGGTACATGCATGAAGTACTCAAACTATGTATTTTTTGGCCTCTACTTAGCTTTTGCTGACAAATATTACAGATAACACGAGTTGGGTCATCCTTATCGATCTGAATAAATGCCCAGGCTATGCAAGGCTTAGAGCCCATGTGACCTGAAGAGCCACTACGACTTGTGGTCAGAGGCAGAGTTGTGGTTGAGGATGCAGTTGTTGACGTGCTTCCAGTACTCCGTCTCTGTTCAGGAAGGCGCAACCTAACCTCGTCGTCAATAGCATCTGTGATGCCCCGCTGCGCTTGGTATCACAGATCCTACAAGAGTGCATTGATGGAATCCTCCACAAGAGGCCCCCATAAACATTCACACATCTCCACCTTCCACCTCAGACCAGCAGAGGGAGCCCGTTAGGGATATAAATAGGGAAGGTGGAGCTAGGCAGTTCAGTTCCTCTGAAGAGTTCCTGCAGTAGAGAAGCCTAAGAGAGGTCAGTCTGCAGTGGAGCTCAGTCTAGTCTAGAGAACGCAGTTAATAGTTCAGCAGTGGAGCACGAGGCTCCTGCTTGCTAGATTCAGGGAGCCCAGATAGAGCTTAAGGTGTGCCGGTGCCGTAAGATCAGTGAAGCGCGGCAAGCTGCCGTTAGTGTGTATAGCCTAGTGAGGGCCCGAGTAGGCCGAAGGCGAGTGGCGAGTTAGTACATAAGGGGCAGAGGAGCTTATCCAGCTCACCCCGAAGCATTTACCGGACACAGGATCCGAGCTTACCGGTATCTCTATGACCCAGTAAGGCATAACCGGAATCCCTGGAGAACTACAAGTCCCAGGATCGCTAAGGTGCTGATATGTAACAGAGCCAGGAGACGCTTAGGCCCCACATACTGGGAGCGTGAACTCCAAGAGAAGGCCCTACCACAAGGTCAGCCAGCGCAGGACAGAGACAAAGTTAAGCCTAGCTCCAGGCAGGTCAGAAACTTACTACGCAGAGGCAAGAAACAGGAGGCCCTACACCCGCTCATTGGGGAGGATCCTGATATGCACCCTTCACCCTACAGTGCTCCGGGATGTGCCTGAATTTCCACCAGTAAAAGGTACTGAAGTGACTACCGTGTCCGTTCCCGTTCTTGCTCTGACCCAGCTGGGTCTCGCCTGTCCTGCATTCCCCCTGCATACGCTGCCCTGAGACCTAGCTCCACCAGTGCGGAGCTATACCATCGAGCTGCCTTATCACCGGCCTCAGTGGACTGCTGCAGCGCTGGTGCTTGTCACCAGATACCACAGGTGGCGTCATGAACTCTTATAAAATTAACAATTATCCACCCTTTTAAAGAGAGACCCCAGGGTACGGGCCAGGGAGCCGACCACCGCGACATCCCCAAGGCCAGGCAAATGCCCGGGTACCGAGTCATCCCCATCCCCAGGGCTAGTCACATCCTCCTCCCCCTCCTCTGCTGACCTCATCGACTGACTGTGGGTTGACAGTAAGTGGGATCTCCAACCTCGTCATCATCACCCTGTGTGTTATCACACCCGTCGCCCTCAGAGCCAACCTCTTCCTGCCCTGACCGAAAAGTCAAGTTGTCGCTCCAATCAGGTATTTGAGTCTCATCATCGTCTTCATTATTGTCTCCACCAACAGGAGTTACAGTTTGGGAACAAGGGTCTACATTATGCTCAGAACCTTCTTCATCTGGTCCTGGATCCAACTTATAAAGATTCTGGGCATCGGATCAGATAATTTCCTCATCTGGATTAACAGAAGCTCTGGAGCAGACCTCCGTTTCCCAGGCTATAGTATGAGTAAACAGCTGGGCAGACTCAGCCATCTGTGTTATCCCATACTCAGACGGGCAGCTGGAGACTTGGGAGCTGTGAGGAAGCAAGTGCGATTGGGGTGACACCTCTGAGGACTGGAGTATTTGTGATGTTGAAATTGAGGTGATGGAGAGCCCACTTGAAGGAGCACTTGATATCCGTTGAAGCACCTGCTGTTTTTGTGCCTCATCTAGAATTTGTAGCGATGGGCGTGTCCGTAAGAATGGGATCGTATCACATTGTCCACGAAAAGAAGTCGACATCTTAGTTTGGCTGGAAGATGGTCTTTCTTCTGCAGATGTTACTCCCCCCCCCACCGTGGGGGGCCTCGACCCACCGGCGGACAGGCACCAGTATTGGGATAGGGGGGCTGGCCGTCAGGGTCCACCGTGGCTCTGGCACAAACCCGGCGACACAGAGGTGGCACAGGCAGGAACGGACTGGCCGTGTCGGTTTCTCACTTTTTGGATTTTAGAAGGGCATGACATGCCTATATCTGTGTCTCCCCCTCCTTTTACTCCTCCACCTCTTTTCTTTTCGCATGACTATATGTACTTGTCACTTTTCCATGTGTTAGTTGTGTCTTCTGAGCAGTTTGTCAGCTTTTGGACACCTTTGAAGGTGTTTTCTATGTGTTTCTATGTGTTTTTGTTTGCCTGCCATTGGTTTTAACGGTGTTCGAAGGTGTTCGACGAACAGTTCGGCGAACACACAGGTGTTCGACGAACCGAACCGAACTCGAACACTACGGGGGTGGCTCAACACTAGTCATCAGCGGAAACCGGAGCAGGAGGGGCACCTGGATTATTGGAAAAAGAGTTAAAGACAACGGGTTTGAGGAGAGATACGTGGAAGGAGTTGGGAATCCGTAGGGTGGCCGGGAGTTTTAATTTGTAGGCCACAGGGTTAATTCGCCTGAGGACTTCGAAGGGACCGATGAATCGAGGGCCCAACTTGAAGGAGGGTACTTTGAGCCGCACATGTTTGGACGAGAGCCAAACCTTGTCTCCCGGATGGAATTGAGGCGGATCCAGACGTCTCTTATCAGCATATCTCTTCATCCGCTCAGAGGACAGAAGAAGAGCGGACCTGGTACTCTCCCAAATAGTAGAAAATTCGCTGACAAGAGACTCCGCAGCAGGGTTGTCCACAGAAACGGAGACAGGGAGCGGAATCCGGAGGTGCTGGCCATAGACAATAAAGAACGGGGACTTGGAAGAGGATTCGCTCTTGTGGTTATTATAAGAGAACTCGGCCCAAGGAAGGAGGTCCACCCAATCAGAATGGTGGGCATTAACAAAGTGCCGGAGATAGCTGGTAAGGATCTGATTGATCCGCTCCACTTGACCATTGGACTGAGGGTGGTAAGCGGAGGAGAAGTCCAGGGTGACGTCCAGCAGTTTACATGTGGCTCTCCAGAAGCGTGAGGTAAACTGAACCCCTCGATCCGACACGATGTGGAGGGGTAGGCCATGGAGACGGAAGATATGGCGAATAAAGTCCTTAGCCAGCTCAGGTGCAGACGGAAGACCAGGCAGGGGAATGAAGTGGGCCATTTTAGAGAAGCAGTCCGCGACCACCCAAATGACAGTACACCCGGCAGAGACAGGAAGATCGGTAATGAAGTCCATAGCGATGTGTTGCCACGGGGCAACAGGTATGGGAAGCGGCAGGAGATGACCAGCTGGTAAGTGTCTGGGAATTTTGTTGCGGCCACAAGATGAACAGGCAGAGAAGAAGTCTACCACATCCTTACGCAGGGTAGACCACCAGTAATGCCGGGAAATGAGTAGGAAGGTCTTCTTTTGGCCGGCATGGCCAGCTAGTTTAGAAGAATGACCCCAGCGAAGAACCCTCTCACGGTCTGGAGGCGCCACAAACGTCTTGCCAGGTGGAAGACGAGTCAAATCCAAGGGGGCCACATTCATCACCTTGGAGGGGTCGATAATGTGCATAGGCTCCTCCTCTTGGTCGGAGGACAGGAAGGATCGGGACAAGGCATCAGCTTTGACATTTTTGTCCGCCGGGCGGAAAAGAAGGATGAAATCGAAGCGGGCAAAGAACAAAGACCACCGGGCTTGACGTGGATTAAGTTTCTGGGCATTTTGGAGATATGCCAGGTTCTTGTAATCCGTATAGATGATCACCGGGTATAGGGCCCCTCCAAGCAGGTAACGCCACTCCTCCAGCGCCAATTTAACGGCAAGCAGTTCTCGGTCTCCTATGGAGTAATTGCGCTCAGAGGAGGAGAAGATTTTAGAGAAAAAGCCGCAGGTTACCATTCTCCCGGAGGAAGACTTTTGGGTGAGCACCGCTCTGGCTCCAGAGGAGGAGGCATCAACCTCCAGGTAGAACTGTTTGTTGCAGTCCGGACGGTGCAGCACAGGGGCAGAGGAGAAGGCTTGTTTCAGGGAAAGGAAGGCCTCCTCAGCTTCGGATGACCATACCTTGGGATTTGCTCCCTTACGGGTGAGCGCAGATATGGGCGCAGTCCGTGACGAGAAGTGAGGAATGAAGAGACGATAGTAATTAGCGAAGCCCAGGAATCGCTGTATCGCCTTCAAGCCCTCCGGACGGGGCCACTTTAGGACAGCAGAGAGCTTCTCGGGATCCATTCGCAAGCCTGTCTGGGAGATAACATAGCCCAGGAAAGGAAGAGAGGTCTGCTCAAAAAGGCACTTCTCGTATTTAGCATAGAGGTGGTTCTGCCTGAGCCTAAGCAGGACCTGACGAACATCCCTCCGGTGTGTGGGAAGATCCGGAGAGAAGACCAAGATGTCGTCCAGGTATACCACCACGCAGGAGTAAAGAAGGTCACGGAAGATGTCGTTGACCAGTTCTTGGAAGACGGCGGGAGCATTGCAGAGACCGAAGGGCATCACACGGTACTCATAGTGTCTGTCCCGGGTATTAAATGCTGTTTTCCACTCGTCTCCCTGACGGATACGGACCAGGTTATAAGCTCCACGTAGATCCAGCTTGGAGAAGATCCTGGCGCGTTTAAGATGATCAAATAACTCAGAGATGAGCGGAAGGGGGTATTTAATTTTAACCGTGATCTGATTGAGTCCTCTATAGTCAATACAGGGGCGTAGCGAGCCGTCTTTCTTTTTGACAAAGAAGAATCCGGCTCCAGGAGGTAGATTTCCGGATAAATCCCCTAGCCAGATTCTCTTCAATGTACTCAGACATGGCCCGGGTCTCGGCTGCAGACAACGGGTAGATACGCCCACGGGGAGGAGTGGTGCCAGGTACCAGGTCGATCGGGCAGTCATATGGCCTATGGGGTGGCAACGTCTCTGCTTCCTTCTTACCGAAGACGTCCGCATAGGGCCAGTAAGGAGCCGGGAGACCTGGTAAATTAGCTGGAGTAGGCGGAGGGCGAACTGGGCGGACCGGAACCAGGCAGGTCCTATGGCAGTCTGGACCCCATCGGAGTACTTCACCGGATCGCCAGTTCAATACGGGTTCGTGTGTCTGGAGCCAAGGTAGACCTAGCAACAGGAAGTGAGAAAGTCCGGACAACACATGGAATGAGATTTCCTCAGAGTGCAGCATTCCCACCTGCAGGGTTATGGGTTCAGTGACGAGCAGGATGGTCTCCGAGAGAAGTCTTCCATCCACGGAGGCGACTGATAATGGTTCAGCCAGGGACTTGGTGGGAATACGGTATCTCTCTACCAGAGACTGGGAGATGAGGTTTCCAGCAGCTCCAGAATCCAGGTGGGCAAGTTCAAAGTGACGGTTTTCTCCCCAAGCAATAGAGACCGGTAAAGTCAGAGACGGAGAGGGCTTACTTTTGTCTAGGACGACCTCTCCGAGCGGTCCTAGACACTGGCGTTTCCCGGCTTCTCCGGGCAGGAACGGATGAAGTGCTCCATACTGCCACAATAGAAACAGCTTCCCTCGGCTCGGCGAGATTCTTGGCGAGATTTGACCATCTTGGTCTGGTCGATCTGCATAGGTTCAGGCGAGGGCGCCCGCGGAGTGACTGATTGAGAGGCAGGTCTCAGGGAAGTAGGAGCAGAGCAAGGAAAGTCTTTCTCCCAGGTAGTCTCTTTGGCACGTTCTTGGATAGCTAGTGACACCAGGTCATCCAGAGTGGTAGGAATGTCCCGACCAGCTAACTCGTCCTTAATCCGACCGGAAAGACCCTCACAGAAGACGGACACCAGAGCCTCATTTTCCCAGGCAAGCTCAGAAGCGAGGGTGTGGAACCGTATGGCATATTGGCTCACGGTGAGACTCCCTTGGCGGAGACGTAGCAGTGAGGAGGCAGAAGAGGTTTTCCGTCCAGGTTCATTGAAGACTTTCCGGAAAGCAGCGAGGAAAGACGGCAGGTCGGACACCAGGGGATCCCCTCTCTCCCACAGGGGATTTAGCCATGCCAGTGCCTCCCCAGTAAGATGTGACATGATGAAGGCCACCTTGGCCCGGTCGGAGATGAACTGGTATGCCAATAGCTCAAAGTGCAGGGTTCACTGGTTTATGAAACCCCGAGCTAAAGTAGGTTCGCCGGCAAAGCGTGGAGGTGCCAGAAGCCGAGGTCCATAGTCGGGTACCATGAAGGGACTGGATTGCGGTACCGCAGGAATGGGCACGGCTGGACCAGAGGTAGACATAGACAAGTCACACAATGCGCCTAGACGAGAGTTAACGGACCGTAGATAGGACAGTACCACCTCCTGCTGAGTTTTCTGACGTAAGACTTCCTGGTGCAGATCAGAGATCTGGGGGCCACCGGGTTCCATGGCCCGAGCAAACTGTAACGGGTCTGGGAGGTGGAACCTCTGTGCAACTATACAAGGGGGCAGTCCTTGTAAGGAAGCGGGTGGCTCCCAGGGAAGACGGGCAGGTAGTCACGGCAAGTGACAGGGACAGTCTCTGGGTAGAGGGGCAGGTAGTCATGGCAAGTGACAGGGACAGTCTCTGGGTAAAAGGACGGGTACTCACGGCAAGTGACAGGGACAGTCTCTGGGTAGAAGGACAGCAGGCAGGTGGCTGGTGAGCGCTCCCAGGTGAGCGGGCGAGAGTCTCTGGACGGGCAGGTGGTCACGGCAAGTGACGGCAGAGCCTCCAGGTAGGCTAGCAGACAGGTAGCAGGTGAGCGCTCCCAGGTGAGCAGGCAAGAGTCTCTGGACAGGCAGGTGGTCACGGCAAGTGACGGCGGAGCCTCCAGGTAGGCTAGCAGGCAGGTAGCAGATGAGCGCTCCCAGGTGAGCGGGCAGGCTGGTCCATAGACAGACTGACAGGTGTCGGAAAGCAGACCGTCGGACCGCAGGCTTGCAAGCAGGTAAACGGATATCAGGCAGGAATCAAGCAGGAATCTGGCAGGTAACTGGCAGGTAACAGGCAGGAATCCGGCAGGTGACTGGCAGGTAACAAGCAGGAATCTGGCAGGTGACTGGCTGGTAACTGGTAACGGGACCTGAGGGCTGAAGCAGAGTGAAGGCTTTGCAACAACATTGCTCGGGCACCTCCATTTTGGAGGAGGTGCCTTAAATATGGGAAGTCCTCCGGCAATTGGCCGGGGACTCCTTAGGACGGCGTGCGCGGTCCCTTTAAGAGAGGGGGAGCGCGCGCGCGCGCCCTAAGCACACTGCCGGGGAAGGAGCGCGTGCCGGAAGCAGCGGGGAGAGAAGCGCTGGAGGACGCCGCGCCAGGAGTGGAGAGGTGAGAGGGACGGCGTCTCTGCCTAGTACGGGGCAGAGACGCCGATGCTACAGTGATGCATACCATTTTGGATAACTTTATCCTGTGCTCTATGCTGAGGACTTGCATCAGGGTCTCCATCTACAGCTGCATAATACGAGATTCAGACAGAACCCTGACAGATCCATTCCCTATAATTAGGCAACAGAGTTACTCTGGACTAAGTTTGGCCTCTATTCAGAGGGGTCTGCTTTTTCAGAGGCGCACAAAACTAAAGTAGACAGCGATTTTGTACATGACTAAAGAGACAGACCTTGTCGGATCATAGGTGAGATGGAGCCCAAAGTGACTCCATCTACCAAATAGAGAATGTTCTGTAGGGAGTTTTGTATCCGATTTAAATGGAAACTGATTGTAAAGCGCACAGGATAAATGTGAACTGAGCCTTATTGCTATCTTTGGGAGGCAGACTTAAGAGATGAACAGCATTTCAAGAATGGCTGTAATTTTTTTTTTACAGCAGTCACTGTTGTAAAATTGATATGACCGCTTTATTCTTCAGGCCAATACAATTACAGCGATGTCAGCTTAATATAATTTGATGTTTTGCAAGTCTGACACACTAAAAACCGCTTTACAAAAATTGCGAACTATAATTTTTCCATTTTTCTGCCAACACTCATCCCGCAAAGGAAAAAAGTCCTCCCATGACTATTTATTGGCACTAGGAAAAAATGGATTCAGCTCACCTGTTTAGGTGTGCGGTCAAAAAAAAGCTCAAAAAGTCCAAAAGGGTTACTGATTCAACATCTAATAAATCCAAATTTGCCAGAACCTTCTAATCTTATTTTCAAAACCACTATTCAGGCATGGAAAAAAAAATAGCTAAATCTAAGAATAGAAAAACAAAATTCAAACAAAATTAAAAATTTCCCACTGTCTTATCGATATTTTGTGTAAAGAAAAAAATCCTGAAGCTTGGTCAAAATTGGGAATCAAAACAATTAAGGACCTTTAAGATGGAGATTTATTCCCTTTTCGGAACTCAAATTAAAATATAAGCTACCTAGCACAGATTTTTTTCATTTCATTTTGGTTAAAGATACCATTCAGGTTCTTTTAAATAGTAAGTCCCTCTTCTCTGAAATTATTGGCCTACTTGTTGGAAATCCTAACTGCAAACTTTTATGCTATTTATATTCTCATTTTAACAATATCTCCCTCGAAAAACAAACCCATATGATTAAATGAGAACTAGATTTGAAAAAATCACTTTAGATCAATGAGAAAAAGGCTTTAAAACTTACATACGCTTCAAACATTTGCATGACTTTACATGAGCAGTATTATAAGATCTTCACTAAATGGTATTTTACACCAATTAGGCTGTCAAGAATTAATACAAATCTTCCCCCTAAATGTTGGAGAAACTGTGGATATAATGCAGACTTGATGCTTGTCTATTAAACTGCCCCAAAATTAAAAATCTCTAGTATCAGGTGTCTCAACTAATTAACCAACTTCTTAACTGGAACCTACATTTATTACCTCAAATGGCGTTACTCTCCATTGAAATGGACCAAGTTCCCCTTTCCGGACGGTTTATTCTTTTACATATTTACATATTTTCCAAGTTGTGAAAGTATCGATTGAATTTAGGAAATTACTTTTTCCATAAAGCTATGATATTGTTCAAAAAAGAATGCTACATAAAACTTATGAATATAAATTTGCAATTGAAAAACAATGTTTGAAAAGTTCCATAAAAAAAAATTAATATTTGGTCTCACGTATTTCCTTAATTTGTATTCTTTGGATTGTAAACCTAACTTTGTGATATGGATATTGAGATATTAGTAAATATGTTTTCTTTGATATTTGTTTGATCTGTATTCTTGCCTCAAAATTGTACAAATATGTTTGTAATCTTTGTTCTCCTTACTCCCAACCCTATCTTCCTGTTCTCTCCACTTTTTTCCTCCTTAATAAAAGTGATTCCTACCCAATTTTCCTTACCTTACATCCCCCCTCTTTTCTGTCACGGTCTCCACACTTTCCTTGTCTGCTAGGTTACTATTGTGTGGAGGCTGTCAGTCTGTTTTGGGTGTGCTGGGTTGTTTCTGCAATCATCTGTGTTCACTTCCCTTGATTAGTCTTCTACTTAAGCATGCTAGCTCCCTCACCCAGTGTCATTTGTACACTTGGTATTGCCTGTGTAGGACTGATCTCTCTGTGCCTGACCCAGTCTGACTATTTTCCCTTACCTGGATTTTGACCATTTGCTTGTTATCTGACTACTCTTTTGTCTGCTCCCTTTGTACTGCGCCATCTTCCTGGACTTGACTTTGGATTGTTTGACCTCCCTATTTTTATCTAGTAAGTAGCTCTAATATTATATTTCTTTCAGTAATATTAGTCTTTTCTCTCCTCTTCTGAGACTGTTATTTCTGTAGTGACTCGCGTCACATTACAATTGACCGTTCACTTTTTTTTTTCCTTTTTCCCACCTATGGATTCGTTACGTACTTTGTGTGATCAGGTGGCGAATCTGACTCAGTTAGTTCAGGATCTGGCCTTGGAACAACACAAACTGGCGTCCTCACAGGCTCAGTTACAAGACCAGATTTCTGGTACGTTTACAGTCCCTCAGAATCTTTCCTCTCCGACCACTGTCATGACTTCTGAACCATCTGACGTATCTTTGAGCCCCCCTGAACTGGCTATAGCACTCCCTGACAAATTTTCAGGGGAGAAAGATCAGTTCAGAACTTTCAAAGAAAGTTGTAAATTATTGTTTACCTTGCGTCCTCGGTCATCAGGGAATGAGTCACAGCGGGTGGGAATTATAATGTCACTTCTGCGCGGGGGTCCCCAGACTTGGGCATTTTCTCAACCCCCTTTTTCTCCTGAACATCTTTCTGTGGACGCTTTCTTTGACGCTTTAGGACAGATCTATGACGAACCTGACAGGGTCAAGGTGGCAGAGACAAGGATCATGAACCTGACACAGGGTAACCACACAGCAGAAGACTACTGTTCTGAATTTCGTCAGTGGTCTACTGAGGTTCTCTGGAATGACGCGGCTCTCAGGTGCCAATTCCTCAGGGGTCTTTCGGAGCCTCTAAAGGACGCTCTGGCTCTGCATGCTCCACCTGGTTGTTTGGGGGAGGCCATGACTCAGGCTATCCGCATGGATCGGAGGATGCGGGAGAGACGCAAGGTTCAACACGAGGTTCCATTTTGTCCACCGGGCCCGGGTCGTTTACCAGAGGTAGAACCTATGGAGGTTGGAGCTGCCAGCTCAAGGGTTAAGGAGAGGAGATGCCGCCTGGAACTTGGACTTTGTCTGTATTGTGGCCAATCTGGACATCTCTTAAAGGATTGCCCAGCACGACCTGCAACGAATAAGCCGTCGGGAACCGCCTAGGTCTGGGTGATTGTCGAGGAGGTCACCCAGACTTACAGGTACCCTTTTACTCCTCTGATAAAGTGTTGTTGAATGCTGAACTTCTGTTTCAAAAACAGTGTCTATCAACATTTACCTTTATTGACTGTGGAGCCGCGGCTAATTTCATTGATTCGGGACTTGTTCAGAAATTAGGATTAGGGACAGTTAAGTTAGAAGACCCTATTCAAATTGTGGCTATTGATAGAACACCGTTGCTAAAAAATCTGGTTCAGTTAGTTACGGTGGAGTTCACACTCAAGGTGGGGTCACTGCATACAGAATTAATCTCCTGTTATGTCCTGGACAATTTACCTGCTGGGATTGTGTTGGGTCTTCCTTGGCTGCGCATACATAATCCGATCATTGACTGGTATCAGAAAGATATTGTCAAATGGGACCCTCATTGTATTGAAAAATGTCTTAAATCTGTGCATGCTTGCTCCGTTAGTCTGGAGGGTCTTCCGGAATACCTGAAGGACTTCGGAGATGTTTTTTCGGAAGTAGAGTCTGAGATCTTACGTCCTCACCGTCCCTATGACTGTGCTATTAATCTCATTCCTAATGCCAAATTACCCAAAGCTCGCTTGTATAACTTGTCTGGCCCTGAGCGGGCATCCATGAAAGCTTATATTAACGAAAGTTTACGGAAAGGTCATATTTGTCCTTCCTCATCGCCGGTTGCAGCCGGATTATTTTTTGTTAAAAAAAAAAGATGGAGGTCTCCGTCCCTGCCTCGATTTCCGAGAATTAAACAAGATAACTGTTAAAAATACTTATCCGCTTCCACTTATCCCTGATCTATATAATCAACTTTCGGGGGCCAAATGGTTTTCCAAACTGGATCTTAGAGGGGCATATAACCTGATACGTATTCGAGAGGGTGATGAGTGGAAGACAGCGTTTTTAACTTCTGAAGGTCTTTTTGAAAATCTCGTCATGCCTTTTGGGCTAACAAATGCACCCGCGGTCTTTCAGAATTTTATGGATGATATTCTCTCTGATTATATTGGGAGATTCATTGTGGTTTATTTAGATGATATTCTAATTTTTTCACCTGATCTGGATATTCATTATAAACATGTCCGTTTGGTTCTGCAAAGGTTAAGAGATAATTGTTCGCTTGCCAAGATTGAAAAATGTACCTTTTCTGTTCAAGAAATATCATTCTTGGGCTTCATTGTGTCAGCCTCCGGGTTTAAGATGGATCCTGGGAAGGTTCAGGCGATCATTGATTGGGTTCAACCCAGCGACCTTAAGGCTCTGCAGCGCTTTTTAGGGTTCGCAAATTATTACAGAAAATGTATTAAAGGTTTTTCTCAGATCGTCAAGACTCTTACGGACCTCACTGGCAAAGGGGCGGAGCTAAAGGTTTGGTCGTCAGAAGCAGTCGGGGCTTTTAAAAACTTGAAGAAATGTTTTATGTCTGCTCCTGTACTTGTTCAACCAGATCTCCAGAGGCCGTTCATTGTGGAGGTGGATGCTTCCGAGGTTGGGGTGGGGGCTGTATTGTCTCAAGGTCCTAAAACTTTAACTAATCTGCGACCATGTGCCTTTTTCTCTAAGAAATTTTCTCCTGCTGAAAGAAACTATGATGTGGGTAATCGAGAGTTACTTGCTGTCAAATTGGCTTTTGAAGAATGGAGGCATTTTTTGGAGGGAGCCATTCATCTGGTCACCGTGGTGACAGATCACAAGAATCTAGCGTATATCGAATCTGCTAAGCGGTTGACACCTAGACAGGCCAGATGGTCTTTATTTTTTTCAAGATTTAATTTTTCTATTACGTTCAGGCCTGGGTCTAAGAACGTGAGGGCGGATGCCCTGTCTCGTAGCCTTGATTCTGTGTCCCCTCCGGAGCCTCCTTCCTCCATTCTTCCTCAGGGTATAGTTGTGGCCATGGTTTCCTCTGAGCTGGAAGCAGAAATTCGTACTGCTCAGTCCTTGGCTCCTTCCAATATTCCTGAATGCAAGTTGTTTGTCCCTGTGTATCTCAGATTACGCCTTTTGCAAGAATTCCATGATTCTGTGTTGAGTGGTCATCCTGGAGTTACTGCCACCCAGAAGGCAGTTGCTAGACTCTTTTGGTGGTCTGCTATGCGTAGGGACATTAAAGATTTTGTGTCTGCTTGTGAAACTTGTGAACGCGCTAAAGTGCAACATTGCCGGCCGGCTGGGGAATTAGCTCCTTTGCCCATTCCAGAAAGACCATGGACTCATTTGTCCATGGATTTCATTTCCGATTTACCTCTGTCTGGGGGGATGACGGCTATTTGGGTGGTAGTCGATCGATTCAGCAAACAGGCTCACTTCGTTCCATTATCCGGGTTACCCAATTCAGAGACGCTCTCCAAACTGTTTATTACTCATGTGGTACGATTGCATGGGATTCCTCTTAATATTGTATCTGATAGGGGAGTACAATTAGTCTCTAGATTTTAGAGGGCTTTCTGCAGAAGGTTGGGGATTGATTTGTCCTTTTCTTCTGCTTATCATCCTGAAACTAACGCTCAGACCGAAAGGACAAATCAGTCTTTGGAACAAATTTTAAGATGTTTTGTCGCTGATCAGCAGGAGAATTGGTCATCCTTTCTTCCTCTGGCTGAGTTTGCCTTTAACAGTCGGGTTAATCAGTCCACAGGAACCTCTCAGCTTTTCTGTAATTATGGGTTTCATCCTCATTTTGGTGAGTTCTCCAGGATAAGTTCTGGGTGTCCTGGGGTAGATGTAACCATTCAAGAGTTGGGGGATGTCTGGAGGGAGGTTAAAAAGAATATTGGGGTGGCTCAGCATCGGCAAAAACCAAAGGCCGATAGGAAATGCTCGTCAGGTGCCGCCTTCAAGGTGGGGGATAAGGTATGGCTATCCTCTAAGAATATTAGATTGAAGATACCCTCGCTGAAGTAGGGTCCTAGATTCATTGGTCCATATGAGATTCTGGAGGTGGTCAATCCGGTTTCCTTCCGATTACGACTCCCTCAGTCTTTCCGTATTCCTAATGTGTTCCACAAGTCTTTGTTGAAGGAATTTATTCCCCCTGTTCTGTCTCCCTCGCCCCCGCCTCCTCCGGTGTCTATTGAGGGAAGCTTAGAATATGAGGCACAAAAGATCATTGTTTCCCGTATGGTCTGGAATTCCCTTCAATGTCTTGTACATTGGAAGGGGTATGGACCTGAGGAACGGTCCTGGGTTCCGGCTCATTCTGTGAGGGCTGATCGGTTGGTCCGGGCCTTTTATCGGCGGTTTCCTGGGAGACCTGGGGGTCCGGTGGCCCCCCCTTGAAGAGGGGGTACTGTCACAGTCTCCATACTTTCCTTGTCTGCTAGGTTACTATTGTGTGGAGGCTGTCAGTCTGTTTTGGATTTGCTGGGTTGTTTCTGCAATCATCTGTGTTCACTTCCCTTGGTTAGTCTTCTACTTAAGCATGCTAGCTCCTTCACCCAGTGTCAATTGTACACTTGGTATTACCTGTGTAGGACTGATCTCTCTGTGCTCTGTGCCTGACCCAGCCTGACTATTTTCCCTTACCTGGATTTTGACCATTTGCTTGTTATCTGACTACTCTTTTGTCTGCTCCCTTTGTACTGCGCCATCTTCCTGGACTTGACTTTGGATTGTTTGACCTCCCTATTTTTATCTAGTAAGTAGCTCTAATATTATATTTCTTTCAGTAATATTAGTCTTTTCTCTCCTCTTCTGAGACTGTTATTTCTGTAGTGACTCACGTCACATTTTCCTTTTCCATTTAATTATGAAGGAAGACCAGCACTTGCCTCATATGTATAAAAACATATTTTTCATTGGTTACACATTTATTGGCACTATTTTGAGGTACATAACATTTTGAGATTGTTTTCTATTCTGTTGTTTAAAAAAGCCAGAATTTAACAAAAAAAAACCCCTTTAATACAGATTTTTTTAAAAATATTTTTACAGTGATACCTCATTTATATGGTTTTTACACTCAAAAATTTTTCATAGAAAAAAAGTTTTTGCATAACCATATTCTGAGAGCTATAACTTTTTATTTGTAAGTTGAGCGTTGTCTTGTTGTTTGAAAGATGAGATGACTTACAAATACAATTTTTATTTACATACTTTTTAGTTGCGTTTTATTTATTGTTCGATGGTGTGATCAAAAAACTTTTTTGCCATGATTTTATTTTTAATGGCACTGACCATAGGGGTTAAGTTGTTTTTGGTTTTTATATAAAAATGTATATTTATTGGAGTAATATTTTTTGTGTTGATCTTTTTTTTTTTATATTTTTACACTTTAAAAACTTGTTGTTTTTACTTCGTTTCTCCATGGGACTTGAACTCCCTGCAAAATAGGATGTACCAGTATGTCCAATACAGGGCCCAAGACATAATTTTCATCGGGCCGCAGTGCTTAAATGCATATTGGGCCACCTCCCAGTTTTTTCGACTGCTGGAACATTAACTTTTGTCAACAGAACCGTGCGCGTGTGCACACAGCGTTCTGTACTGAACGGTGCCACGCACAGAAGACTGGATTAAGTTAGACACTGACAAGTGCCAACTTCAGGACGTTCTTTGTTGGCGGAGTTAGCATGCTCTGCCCTCCTGTCCACTATCAAGTTACAAGCTTTGCAACTTCAGGGTCTCCGTATATCCCATGATGAACAGAGCATTCTACATGTCTCCTACACACGGTCAAAATTGTTGGTACCCCTCGTTTAATGAAAGAAAAACCCACAATGGTCACAGAAATAAATGGAATCTGACAAAGGTAATAAATTAAAAATCTATTAAAATGAACAAATGAAAGTCAGACATTAATTTTTTTTAAAATTCTGTGGAAGCAGGGTGGAAAAGCAAACTCATGAAATAGGCTTGGACAGAAATGATGGTACCCCTGAAAATGTGACAAAAGGGACATGTTAAATCAAGTTGTGTCCACTAATTAGCATCACAGGGGTCTACAATCTTATGATCAGAATGTGGAACTGTATATAGGGCTACAGATACTCACTGTGCAGTCTGGTGACATGGTGTGTACCACTCAACATGGACTAGAGGAAGCAAAGGAAAGAGTTGTCTCAGGAGATTAGAAAGAAAATTATTGACAAGCATGTTAAAGGTAAAGGTCATAAGACCATCTCCAAGCAGCTTGATGTTCCTGTGACTAGACTTGCACATATTATTCAGAAATTTAAGATCCATGGGACTGTAGCCAACCTCCCTGGACGTGGCCGCAGGAGGAAAATTGATGACAAATCAAAGAGACGGATAATACGTATGGTAACAAAAGAGTCCAGGATAACTTCTAAAGAGATTAAAAGTGAACTTTAAGCTCAAGGAACATCAGTGTCAGATCGCTCCATCCATCGTTGTTTGATCCAAAGTGGACTTCATGGGAGACGACCAAGGAGAACACCATTGTTGAAAAAAAATCATAAAAAAGCCAGACTGGAATTTGACAAACAACATGTTGACAAGCCACAAAGCTGCTGGGAGAATGTCCTATGGACAGATGAGACAAAAATGGAAGTTTTTGGCAAGGCACATCAGCTCTATGTTCACAGATGGAAAAATGAAGCAC
This sequence comes from Phyllobates terribilis, assembly GCF_046119375.1. Lineage (NCBI taxonomy): Eukaryota > Metazoa > Chordata > Amphibia > Anura > Dendrobatidae > Phyllobates > Phyllobates terribilis. Next base: position 69,146,025 of record NW_027362770.1, on the reverse strand, counting down.
ATCAAGAAAAGAACACTGTCCCTAATGAGAAACATGGAGGAGGCTCTGTTATGTTCTGAAGCTGCTTTGCTGCATCTGGCACAGGGTGTCTTGAATCTGTGCAGGGTACAATGAAATCTCAAGACTATCAAGGGATTCTAGAGAGAAATGTGCTGCCCAGTGTCAGAAAGCTTGGTCTCAGTCGCAGGTCATGGGTCTTGCAACAGGATAATGACTAGTGTTGAGCGAACATGCTCGACACTGCTCGGTACTCGCGCGAGCATCACGCTACTCGGGATGTTCGGCGAGCACCGAGCATTTCCGGGTTACTCGGGCGGGAGCTCGGGTCTCCGCCCTGCATGTTTGGCGCTCTTTACAGAGCCAATGAACATGCAGGGATTGCCAGCCAGTCACTGTAATGCTGCAGCCATGTTGGTTGTGGGCATTAGTGATTGGCTGGCCGCACAGAGTCACCTCGAGTATTTAAAACTGGGCGCCGCCATCTTGGACACAGTCACTCCGGATTAGAGAGTGTAGGGACAGCGCTGCTGATTTAGGGAGAGATATAAACTGCAAAATAGTTAGTGTAGGGTCTGTAAAGTCTGCCAGAACAAACAAACAGTCCTTTTCAGGACTAATATCCATCCCAGATACCAGGCAGGCAGGCTGTATAGGAGACACAGTGGTTATACCAGCAAATGCTGCATTACAGTCCTGTGTGCTCCTGTTGCTGAAATTGTTGGACTTAGCACCAGGTGTTGGGGGCCAGGAAAAATCCTTTTTTTTTCATCTAAATCCTCTTTTTTTCCTCCTTCACACTGTACAAATACCCATCTTATTAACCTTTTGGTGTGTCTCCCCCCCCCCAAAAAAAAGCGTGTCTCTGATTTTTCAGACACAAATATAACTGTTGAAAATAGTCTGGTGTAGGCTAGAGAAACAGAAGTGTTGTTTTGCACTTCCACGGTTCAAACCTCTGTATTATCCATTTTGGGCCATTTGTATCTAAAAAAAAAAAAAAAACTGTTTGAGTGTGTCACTCACTGTTCAGCCGCAAATCTATATATTTAAAAAAGTGTGGTATACCCCAGTAAACAATAACTGTGGTTTTACCATCCCACGGTAAAAAATCTCTATTCAGCTTTTGGTAGTTTTTTCCGTAAAGAAAAACAGTAGTGTGTGACTGTTGTGACACAAAAATATATCTGTTGAAAATAGTCTTGTGTAGGCCCGACATCCCAGTGTGGTTTCGCAGTTCCACGAGTCAAATCGCTGTACTATCCAGTTTTGGGCCTTTGGTATCTAAAAAAAAAAAAGCAGTTTGAGTGTGGCGCTCACTGTTCAGCCGCAAATATCTCTATTTAAAAAAGTGTGGTATACCCCAGTAAACAATAACTGTGGTTTTCCTCTTCCACGGTTCTAATCTACTCTTTATTACCCTTTTTCCATTGATAGTGCAAGTGTAAGCTATTTTACTTCATTTACAATGGGCAAGGCGTGTGGCAAGGGACGTGGAAGTGGACGTTCTGGTGATGGTTCGTGCAGAGGACGGGGCCGTGGCCAAGGTGAAAATGTGCCACAACCAACAGCCACATCTTCTCGCTCCCACTTCTTGACCGAATTACTAGGGAAGCGCAGAATAACACCAGTATTGAGAACTGATCAGTGTGAACAGGTTATTAATTGGATATCAGATAATACCACCACCTCCAGCTTGTCTTCCACACGGTCAACTCTTAGTAGCCGTGAGTCTCGACCGCATACTCCTCCTCACCCTGATGCTCCTTCCTCCCACCATGCCGAGTGTCGGCAGACAGCAAGTGATCCCACACTTGGACACTCTAAAGAGCTGTTCACTGGTCCATTTCCATATTTGGGCCCCTCGCCTGATACGCTTGAAGTGGTGGAAGAGGAGATCCCATGTTGCGATGCCCAAATATTTGAACATCCACGGCCACAGGAAGTCGATGTTGGCAATCTGTCACAAGAGGTGGACGATGACGAGACACAATTGCCAGGAAGTGAGGAGGAGGATCGTGGTGCACAAGTGGAAGAGGAGGAGGTGGTGGATGATCTAGTAACTGACCCAACGTGGAAGGAGGACATGCAGAGTGAGGCCAGCAGCACACAGGGGGAGGGAGGCAGAGTACGCCAACAGGCAGGAAGAAGCAGTGTGGTGGCCGCAGACAGAAGGCAGGCAACCGTTCCCCGTAACACCAACACGAGGGACGTTGCCAGTACAAGCGGTAGGTCTTCCAGAGTCTGGAATTTTTTTGAAGACTCTGCTGATAACCCCAAAAAGGCCATATGTTCCACCTGCCATGCCAGCATCAGCAGGGGTGACAAAACTACCAGCCTGACCACCACCAGCATGATCAGGCACATGGCAGCAAAGCACCCGACTTTGTGGGGCGAAAGCCAGGGTCCACGACCAGTGTCAGCGGGTGTCACCACTGCTTCTTCCACTGTTGTGCGTGCAATAGAACCCCCTGTTCTGTGTGCAAGGCAATCCCCTGTCCATACTGCATGTAAAGATGCCCCCTCCTCTCAGTCTTCACTTGTTATGGCAGTTTCTCAAGAAACAGCATCAACGTCCACGTCCCACCGCAGCGTTCAATTGTCCATATCCCAGACCTTTGAACGAAAGCGGAAATTCGCAGCTAACGCCCCACAGGCCACAGTCCTAAATTCGCACATTTCACGACTGCTTGCTTTGGAAATGCTGCCTTTTAGGCTGGTGGAGACGGAATCCTTCCGCAATCTTATGGCGGTAGCCGTCCCTCGGTACTCGGTCCCCAGCCGACACTATTTTGCCCGGTGTGCCATCCCCGCACTACACAAACACGTGTCCCAAAGCATCTGCCTTGCCCTCAACAACGCAGTTACTGGGAGAGTCCACCTGGCAACGGACACGTGGACAAGTGCTTGTGGCCAGGGACGGTACAACTCTCTGACGGCACACTGGGTAAACATAGTGGAAGCCGGGACCCAGTCGGACCTTGGGACGGAACACATCCTCCCCACACCGAGGATTGCGGGCCCTATTTCAGTCAGAGTTGCCCCCACAGTGTACAGCTCCTGCGCATCCTCCTCCTCCTCCTCCTCATGTTCAGCCTCCATCTCAGATAACACCACATCAGTTACAAGCTGGAAGCATTGCAGTACTGCCTCCGCCAAGCGGCAACAGGCTGTGCTGAAACTCATAAGCTTAGGTGATAAACCTCACACTGCTTGTGAGTTGTGGACAGCTGTGAAAGAGCAGGCAGATCTGTGGCTGAGACCGCTGAACCTACATCCCGGCATGGTCGTGTGTGACAATGGCCGTAACCTGGTGGCGGCTCTGAGGTGAGGTGAGATCACACACGTACCATGCCTGGCTCATGTGCTTAACCTCGTGGTTCAGCGGTTTCTTAAATCGTATCCCGAGTTGCCAGATCTGTTCGTGAAAGTACGCCGCCTGTCAGCACATTTTCGCAAGTCGGCTACAGCTTCCGCCGCCCTTGCTGTGTTGCAGCAGCGTTTGCAGCTTCCGGCACACCGACTGGTGTGTGATGTCCCCACACGTTGGAACTCTACCCTCCACATGTTGCAAAGGATTCTGTGAGCAGAAGAGAGCAGTTGTGGAGTACCAGCTGCAACAAGGCCGTCGATATTCAGGTCAGACTCCACACATAAGACCTCAGGAGTGGACCTGGATGTCTGACATATGTACCATCCTGACAAACTTTGAGGAGGCCACCAAGATGGTGAGTGGCGATGATGCCATCATTAATGTCAGCATCCCACTTGTCTGTCTTTTGCAATGCTGTCTGCAGAGAATTAAAGAGGAGGCATTGCAGCCAGAGTATGATGAGATGGATCAAGAAGCCGTAGCGGGCGATTACACACAGCTCAGCCTCATCTTATTCCAACGTGCATTGGGGGACAATGAGGGAGAGGAGGAGGAAGAGGAGGAGGAGGAGGAAGAACAGGAGCTGCTATCATGCGTTGTAGACGGTAGTACCTGTACAAGTGTCATACTGTCGGTTCAGCGTGGGTGGCCTGAGGACAGGGGGGAGGAGGAAGAGGAGGAGGAGGAGAGCATGGTCAGTCGTCATCTTGGTGAGGACACGGAAATCTTGCCCGTTACCAGTCTGGCATGAATGGCTGACTTTGTTACGCTGCCTTAACAGTGACCCTCGCGTTGTCAAAATGTTGGGTGACAGTCATTACTGGTTGGTGACACTTGTAGACCCCCGCTACAAGGAGAACTTTCACTCTCTTATTCATGAGGTGGAGAGGTCTACAAAAATGGGGCAGAACCAGAAGGCCCTTGCTGCAGAACTCTTAAAAAAATTCCCATCTGAACACGCTAGCGGCAGAGGTCACAGTTCGTTGCCCAACCAAGGCGTACAGGCGAGAGAGATGCAACTCCAATCCAGCAGAGGCAGGGGAACACTGTCAACGTTCTGGGAGTTTTCTGACACCCGCCCAGCTTACAGACCCTGAGGCACGGGGTACTCTAACAAGGAGTGGAAAGTTTCAAAAGATGGTGAGGGAGTACCTTGCCGACCGTACCAGCGTCCTCCGTGATTGCTCTGTGCCTTTTAATTATTGGGTATCCAAGCTGGACTCTTGGAATGAACTCGCTCTGTACGCCTTGGAGGTCCTGGCCTGCCCTGCCGCTAGCATGTTATCGGAGCGTGTTTTTAGTGCCGCTGGGGGAATTATAACTGATAAGCGCACTCGCCTGTCAACTGACAATGCTGACAAGCTGACCCTTATCAAAATGAACAAGGGCTGGATTGGGCCAGACTTCTCATAACCACCAAATGACAGCAGAGTAACAAAGTCAAATCCACTGTGTTATTTCGGAAGGTGTATTCCCATGCACCGCTTCACACCCACACATGGGTATACGCTTCCTTGTTTCGGCTGTTTTATCTTCTTCTCCTTATCCTCAGCCTCCACCACCACTATACCACCAGGGCGCCAGCATTGCAAGTTCCTCCGTCCTTATTTTTGGCAGCTTTTGCTTGCAAGGCATAAGCAAATACTATGGGAGACCCACTCCCCAATAATGGGACTTATGTTTGTAATATGCTGTACTGCATGGCTCTTGTAAGGGGCATTGCAAGTTGCTCAGTCTTAATTTTTGGAAGCTTTTGCTTGGAAGGCATAAGCAAATCCTATGGGAGACCCACTCCCCAATAATGGGACTTATGTTTGTAATATGCTGTACTGCATGTGACGCGCCCCCTGGGCCGTGTGTACACGTGTGTGGGATACCCGGTGCCAGGTCTCTGGGGTCTGTAGTCTCCATGGCGGTGACCCGGTCCCGTGGCTCAGGCTGGTCAAACCAGTGGCAGTCTTTCTTAGGTTTTGAGGCTAATTGTCCGACTGCGCCACCCGTGGATTGCGGTCAGGGAGTACCACCGCTGCGAGGCAGACCGCTGAGGCTGGTGTTGTATGCGCAGCAGAGAATGGGATAACTCCCCACGGGAGTATAGCCTCAGGGCAGTGAGTGTGGATGATTGGGGTGATGGTGCACGAGTGCAGCAGGAATGACTCAGTCTTTGCAGTGCAGTTCAGGGTCTTTACTGATGATTATAAGGTAGACCCTCCCGGGAGTACTGGCTAGCATAAGAGGCCTGGTCCGTCTGTGAGCAAGCAGGAGTTCCCCTGGCCAGGTGGAGTTGTAGGCCTCCCCGTCTGTCTGCACTCTTCCTGGCTACCTTGCTGTAAGCGGGTAGAAGTAGCCCACGTCCCTGAGTGTACCGTGTAGTGCTCACTCGTATGGCTGGTGACTTGGGGCCTTCTGTTAGCCTCCGCTCCACGACGGCGGTGCTGGTCCCTTGCTTGTGACTGAGCCTCCGGGCTTCTATGGCAGTGGACCTGAAATCCCATGCCGGCTGTTTTCTGCTGCTGGATATACAAGTCCTCTCAGCCTCGGACTCCTGTGTCCAGTTCCTATTGTCTTCTGCCAGGGCGAGCTCTGCTCAGCTTCCAGCCCCTGGTCTTTAGCTCCTACAGAGCTCCTTGCTGTTACTTTCCCTTGCTCTCACTCTGACTGACTGTTCTCTGTTCTGACTCACTCAACCCCGCCCCAGATCCAGTTTATAAGGGCAGAATTCTCCCCTCCCAGGACTGGGGCAGGAGGCTGTTGCATGTTTAAGGGATCCTGACCAGGAAACCTCCCCCTTGCTCTCCGACGTAATATCTCTATTACTGTGGTGACCATACCCCCTGGGTGCCACACATGGCTCTTGTAAGGGGCATTGCAGTTCCTCATAATTTTTGGAAAGCCTTCCATTCACTGCTTAGGCCAACAGTGCACAGGAGACCCAGTTGCTATAAATGGAAAAAAAGGTTTAGTTAACGCCCTCTGACCTCCATGTCATTTCCAAGGGGCATTGGAGTAACTCGAAATTTTTGGTAGGCATTGCACTCACTGTATGCCCTATAACTGTGTAGCCGAACCGCTCATTTCGATACAGAAACATATCCTACAAGACATCTGGTTGACTGGCCTGATATTGATGTGAATGGTCCCTGTTCCTCCTGCTCTTTCTCCTTTGCCACTACCTCATCCATCATTTATCACCTGAAGCTTTGTTTTAACGGGAGTCATAGAACTTGGATAGTAGCAGGATAACATCCAGCAATCCTCGGAGGAGGTATGATATGCGCCAAAACGCTGACCACCTAAGGCCTAGCCGCTACTACATACATGCGCTTGCATTACAACAAAACAAAGCAGATGCTAACTTCTATCATCCTCATCATGCTCCTCACCTTGGCACTCTCAACTCCCCTGATGGAGAAGCCAGGGCCCACCGGATTTGTCTGATAGTCCGGTGGGCTCGGCCAATGCTGCCCTAAAGCAGGCCAGGCTAAGAAAAGTGTGGGAAAGGTTACCGGGTCAAATAGGAGTGGCTGGGGACCGAGAATGGACACCCGGCCACCCCCTGGAGGCTGGGGAGCAAGCGGGGACACCCGGCCACCAGGCGGCTGGGGACTGAGTATGGATACCAGGCCGCCGACACAGCCATGGCGTGGTGGCCAGATTCCGCCTCCACATGCCTAAAAGGCCCAATTTAAAGTGCAAGCAAGCAGTATGGTATTGCAGCCTGGGGGTGGGTGGGTGGCAGGCTGCATACTTGCGCTTGCATTGCAAGGAATGGGAGAGGTACAATTGAACACTGCCCTGGGACAAGGACTTGAATGGGGATAGTTGCAAGTCTTAAACGACAGGTGCAAGGTGGGAGGCATCTTCGCATGTACCATGAACAGGGGTTTGGCATGCACACACTACAGCGGAATAGGCTCTCCTTCCCACTAAATGCACTGGGGAGGGCACAGGCAATGTTTTATTATACGCGCTTAATCTTATGTATAAGGCACACCAGGACAAATAGGGGCGGCTGGGGACTGAGTATGGATACCTCGCTGCCGAAGCAGCCATGAGGTAGTGGCCAGCTTCGGCCTCCTCCAAACTAAAAGGCCCCATTTCAAGTGCAAGCAAGCAGTATGGTATTGCAGCCTGGGGGTGGGTGGGTGGCAGGCTGCATACTTGCGCTTGTATTGCAAGGAATGGGGGAGGTACAATTGAACACTGCCCTGGGACTAGAACTTGCATGGGGATAGTTGCAAGTCTGCATCTTCTGATGCGGCAAGGATCACTTATGATGGGCACACTTTTAGACAGTGACCTGGGAGTCAGAGATGCTTCCAGGGGTCTTCCCCATGCTGTTCCCATGTCTTTTCAGCACTTTATGCATGTGTCACACAGCACATGGCCAGATAAGGTTGTAAAATGTTAAAATGACATTTCCCGGTGAATGCATTTGTCATAGTTGAAAGCAATACAAAAGTGCAAAAACGCATAAAAAATGCTACTTGTGAACATAGCCGAAGGTGTGGAGGAGTATTTTTGCTTTTGGTCATTTATTTTAACTTATACACAAGTCTTTTCCCTGGAAAGGATGTTCCTTAACATATTTCACAGGAAAAAAGTTTCACTTTCGTTTTTGAACGTTTTATTGTAAGCCCGTAAAAGTGGCTTAATACCTCTGACCACGTTGACAGCAGTGACCTGGGGGCCAGAAATGCTTCCTGGGGCGATCCCCATGCTGTCCCCATGTCATTTGAGCACTGTCACTATCGTTTTGGGCACTTGTTAGGCTTTTAAAAGACTGCCGGGGGTGCCACCGTAAAAATGTTCGAGTCTCCGATAGACTAACATTGGGCTTGTTGCTCGGGTCGAGCACCCGAGTATCACGGCGAGCTCGGCCCGAGCTTCGAGCACCCGAGCATTTTAGTGCTCGCTCAACACTAATAATGACCCAAAACACACAGCTAAAAACACCCAAGAATGGCTAAGAGGAAAACATGGGACAATTCTGAAGTGGCCTTCTATAAGCCCTGACCTAAATCCTATTGAGCATCTTTGGAACGAGCTGAAACATGCCGCCTGGAAAAGGCAACCTTCATACACGAGATAACTGGAGCAGTTTGCTCATGAGAAGTGGGCCAAAATACCTGTCGAGAGGTGCAGAAGTCTCATTGACAGTTACAGGAATCGTTTGATTGCAGTGATTGCCTCAAAAGGTTGTTCAACAAAATATTAAGTTAAGAGTACCATCATTTCTGTCCAGGCCTATTTCAGGAGTTTATTTATTTATTTTTTTTAATTCTGTGGAAGCAGTGTTGTATACAGCAGTCTCATATCTCCCATGTGATGTATATACAGCAGTGTGTCAGTGTATGTCAGGAGTCTTAAAACTCAGCTGGATAAACGGGCCGCGTTCTCTGCAAGAGATTACTTTTTCAGATAACATTTTTCTATACGACTGATAAAAATTGTTTGCATGTTTCTTACTCTAATGGTTTCTATCATATGGGTTATGGTACAGGCCTTTTCTTTTACATGTAACAGTATTTTTAGTGGCCAAAAATTATCTTTCTTTTACATTTTTTTTTTTAATGTTTTCTTTTTTGACCCTCAATCTGCCCCATACAGTAATCTAGTTTTCCAATTGGCCCATATAGCAATTCTGGCCCCATCCTGTAATTATGTCTCCAATCCTGTAATAACATCCCTCAGCCTGTTATGTCTCCTGTCCTGTAATAATAGCCTATGTTCCGTAATGTCCCCAATCCTGTAATGTCTCTCAGCCTGTAATGTTTCCGGTCCTGTAATAATGTCCAAGCTTGTAATGTCAGTCGTCCAGTAATAATGGTCTCCTATCCTGTAATATCATCCCCTTCCTGGTCCCATCTTCTAATACTTTTCCCATCCTTGTCACATCTTACAGTAATGTCCGCATCTTATAGAAATGTCCCCCATTCTGCAGCTCTTTACATACTCGATAGAAAATGAAAAAAGAAAAAAATGTCCTCACCTGACCTCACTCCCTCAGCAAACCGCATCCTCTTCTTGCTCCACAGCTGGGGCGCTTAGCAATGACGTCATGTGTGCCCGCGCAAGGACGCAGATGTCAGCTGCTGACCTCCGATTGCACCACAATAGCAGCCACTGGCCAGAGAGCTGGACGCAAATGTCTCAGGGGCCCGAGAGCCGCACAACAGAGCCCCAGGGGCTGCATGCGGCCTGCGTGTTTGAGACCCCTAGTCTATGTGATGGATATACAGCAGTCTCAGTGTTGCGTTTTATTCTACTTTTTCTATATTGGTACTTGCAATCTTTGGACCTGCTCAACAATTTTAATATAATCTTGATGGGCAGCTACATCATTTGTATTATGCACGGATTTTTTTCCTCATCTGTGGTGACAGAAATCAAGAAAATTATGTATTGCGACACAGGGAGGGGTATGGTGCTGGATGGGAGATATATTCCTTCCAGCAAGTGCCTCTCGCAGTGTGTGTGTGTTTTTGGTTGGAAAAAGCTGAGGGATGTTTTATGGCAACGTCAGACCTGAAAGTCCACGGCCTTTAATCTACGTGGTTTAAACAAGCTGGACGTCAGTTTTGTTCTCCTGTCTGCTGCAACTATTTTTTTCTGCTGCCAGTGTGCATAAAACACTGAGCCTGGACTGAAAACCTGTGTGCCTCTTTACTGCGTTCCTGCCACTGCCTACCAGAGTGAAGCCCCACAATATTTCATGTTAGGCCCAAGACAACTGTTCCACCATAAGGTTGGACACCCCTGGCCTTAACGATATCGCTTTTCCCTGAAGATACTTTTCAGGAAACTCCCAGGTTCTTAACATGATGTTGAATTAGTATAAGTATATGTATTCAACTTATGTTAATATACTGACAACACAAACTATGAAGAAACGTTTTATTAAATATTTGGGATGAATGGTCATTTTAACAAGAGGAACATAAAACAAGAACTTAAATTCAACTGAAAGTCATTATAGCCTGTATATGTAAAAATGGAAGGTATACCATTACCATTTCTTTTAAACAGGATTGTATGAAGCGATTTTTTCAGAGAGAGTAAGGCGGAAATATGCTTTTACAATGTAATGTCCCCAACATAAGTGGCATTTAAGAAAACAAATAACCGTAACTGAGAAAACATTAAAGGGGTTGTCCACTACTTGGACAACCCCTTCTTAAATGCTTTAAGTCTTCAATTGTAAAATAATGAGGGAACGGGGGGAGGGGGCTATGAGCAAAATTCTCCGACGACTGGTGCTGTTCTAGTGATGTAGGCGCTGTACCTGCTTTCTCACGTGACCTCATGTCACATGACTGATTCAGCCCATCAGCAGGTGGAAAGTGTTTTAATTAATGATTAGCATTTAAGAATGGTTTGACCAAGTAGTAGACAGCCCTTTTAAATTCTCCTGGGCATCCCAATCCAAGATTTAAATGGAGTTCAGCTGTATCTTAATTAACATATTTTAGATGTGCAGTTCCAAGAGGCGGTGATGTCCATGTTCCTGGCATGGCCTAAAAGCACAAGAAAAAAAAAAAGTTAAGTCACAAAAAAAAAACATTCTTGTTCTACAAATCACCTACAATAAGCATTCCTCCTGATCTCATGTGGGGATGCCTCTGCAGGCAATATAGAAATCTTCCTGCATCGTAAACCATTAGTAGAGAATACAATCCTGCATGCCCACATCAGTCATCCCTCACACTTGAGCTCAAACCATATAAAAGGAAGTTTATAAAAGGCATAAAATGCTCAAATGTCAAAACTTCTCACATACGATGCGACAATATAAAAGAATCTCCCATAGAAAAGAGAATATAAAGAATAGATGTTTGAGTGGGAACATGCCATAGGTAAAGAAAAAACTTCATTCCCAATTTAAAGGGAACCAGTCATGTCAAAAAATGCTGTTAACCTGCAAATATGGGGTTAATTTGCAGGTTAACAGCACTCTAATGCTATGTGGCTGCCACTACTACCGAGAGGAAATAACTTCATTCTTCCAGGCATCCTCTGGCTTTTACTCAAGAGGTTCAGCTTCAAGCACCGCTCAGCACATAGTGAGTGGTGGCAGCAACTACGCCCTGGCACTGACTGACAGCCACCTCACCACTGATGCACTGTAGAGTCGGCGGTCAGCCATTGCTGGGGTGTGGTTACAGCCACCACTCACTATGTACTGAGCTGTAACTAAAGCTAAACCTCTAGGACTGAAAGCTGGAGGCTGCCAGGAGGAATAAAGTTCATTTCCTCCTGGTCACTGAACTTTCAGTGTAGCAGCTGCATGGCTTTATATTAACCCTATATCTGCAGGTTAATAGCATTTAGGGACATGACTGGTTCCCTTTAAAATATCCTCAATTCCAAAAAAGTTGGGATGTTGTGTAAAATGTACAGAAAATATTGCAAATGATTTGGAAATCTTAGCCATTTTTATTCACAACAGAACAAAGAACACATCAGAAGGCTAAGCGTATTTCCATTTAGTCAAAAAAAAAAATACTAAGTCTATGTGCGCACGTTCAGGATTTGATTGCAAAAATTTGTCCAGCATATGTGCATCTCTTGGCAGGAAAAATGCTGCAGAAAAAAAAAAAAAAAACGCGGTTTGCCACGATTTTGACGCGTTTTTAATGCGTTTTTGTACATCAATGAATGCTTTTTGGAGCTAAATAAAGAGATTTGAAAAAAGAAACGTGTGACATTGCTTTAACCCTTGGATTACCATCAGACCTAAGGTGAGTATATTGGTTATAAATAATGTGTCTGTTGTATGTCAAATAAAGTGTTTTACTCTGTGTGTGTTTATTTAACTCTTTACTTAAATTCGGTTTAGTAATGAAAGGGTCTGACGGACACCTTTTCATCATCAAACAAAAGGGCTAGGTGTGTCAGCTAATCCCATACACCCATTCTCATTAGCATTTCCATTCAAGTCATTTCTGGGGCAGCTGAGAGCTAATATTTTTAGCTTAAGGGTTACGGATCCGGGTGGTGGAACCTCTGTGCCGCGGTGCAAGGAGGGACCCAGAGGGGCGTGACTAAGTATCAACTCAGACCGACCCTGGTCGTACGGCGGCTAACGACTCAGTGACCAGGGAGGGACCGAGCAGAGGGACCAGGTGCTACTCTGGGGACGACCTTGTAAGAGAGCAGGTAGCTCCCACGGGTCAGCAGACTGGGACTGACCGGAATAGCGGATGGACACAACAGGCAGGCAGAAGTCTGGATAGTTGACGGGTGGTCACGGCACGTGACGGCAGAGCAGGCCGAAGTCTCTAGGTTAGAAGGCGGGTGGTCACGGCAAGTGACCGCAGGAGCCTCCAAGTAGGCTTTCAGGTAACAGGCAGGTAACAGGCGAGTGCTCCCAGGTGAGCGGACTAGCAGGCACGGCAGGTATCTGGCAGGTAACTGACAGGTGCTTCCTGGTAAGCAGGCGGACTTGCCCATAGACAGACTGGCGGGTAGAACGGAAGGCAGACTGTCGGGCAGGAGACTAGTCAGACGGGCGGACTGGAACAGTAGTCAGGCTGGCAACTGGACCTGAGGGCTGAAGCAGAGGTAATTATACTGTGCAACAACTTTTGCTCGGGCACCTCCATATTGGAGGACGTGCCTTATATATGGGAGGACCCTCGGCTATTGGCCGGGGACTCCTTAGGACGGCGCGTGCGGCCCCTTTAAGAGAGATGGGAGCGCGCCCTAAGCACAGTGCCCGGGAAGCTGCGCGCGCCGGCAGCAGCAGGAAGAGGAGCGCAGGAGGATGCAGCGCGGGGAGGTGAGAAGGACGGCGTCTCTGCCTGGTAGGGGGCAGAGAGGCCGATGCTACAGTACCTCCCCCTTTACGCCCCCTCTTTTTTAAGCCAGAAAGAAATTTTTCAAGGAGAAGGGGGGCATGGATGTTCTCCCTGGGTTCCCAAGTTCTCTCCTCTGGGCCAAACCCCTTCCAATCAACCAGAAAAAAGGTCTTTCCTCTTACCCTCTTGGTGGCCAGAATATTCTCTACCTCAAACACGTCCTCAGCAGAAACCGGAGCAGGGGGAAGAATCTGGATTGTTGGAAAAAGAGTTAAAGACAACTGGTTTGAGGAGAGATACGTGGAAGGAGTTGGGAATCCGTAAGGTGGCTGGGAGTTTTAACTTGTAGGCCACTGGATTGATTTGCTTAAGGACTTCAAATGGACCGGTGAACCGAGGACCCAACTTGCAGGAGGGTATTTTGAGCCGAACATGTTTGGAGGAGAGCCAAACCTCGTCTCCCGGACGGAATTGAGGCGGATCCAGACGTCTCGTCAGCATGTCTCTTGATCCGCTCGGAGACTGAAGAAGTGCGGACCTAGCACTCTCCCAAATGGTGGAAAATTTGCTGATCAGAGACTCTGCGGCAGGTTGTCCACAGAAGTGGAGACGGGAAACGGAATCCGGGGATGTTGACCATAGACTATAAAGAACAGACTTGGAAGATGATTCGCTCTCATGGTTGTTGTAGGAGAATTCGGCCCATGGCAGGAGATCCACCCAATCAGTATGGTGAGCGCTAACAAAGTGCCGGAGGTAGCTGGTAAGGATCTGGTTGATCCGCTCCACTTGACCATTGGACTGTGGATGATAAGCAGAGGAGAAATCCAGGGTGACATCCAGCAGCTTACACGTAGCTCGCCAGAAACGAGAGGTGAACTGAACCCCTCGATCCGACACGATGTGGAGGGGTAGGCCATCGAGACGGAAGATGTGGAGAAAGAAGTCCTTAGCTAGCACTGATGCAGATGGAAGACCAGGCAGGGGGATGAAGTGAGCCATTTTAGAAAAACGGTCGGCGACCACCCAAATGACTGTACAACCGGCAGAGACAGGGAGATCTGTGATAAAGTCCATAGCAATGTGTTGCCACGGAGCATCAGGTACGGGAAGAGGCAGGAGATGACCGGCTGGTAGAGGTCTGGGAACTTTGTTGCGGGCACAGGACGAACAGGCTGAGACGAAATCTACCACATCCTTGCGCAGGGTAAGCCACCAGTAATGCCGGGCGATGAGCAGGAAGGTCTTCTTTTGGCCAGCATGGCCGGCTAGTTTAGATGAATGACCCCAGCAAAGAACCTTCACACGATCTGGTACTGCTACAAACGTCTTACCAGGTGGAAGACGAGTCAGATCCAAGGGGGCCACATTCATCACTTTGGAGGGGTCGATGATGTGCATAGGCTCCTCCTCTTGATCGAAGGATAGGAAGGATCAGGACAAGGCGTCGGCTTTGACATTCTTGTCCGCCGGGCGGAAGTGTAGGACGAAGTCGAAGCGGGCGAAGATCAAAGACCACCGGGCTTGGCGCGGGTTGAGTCTTTGGGCATTCTGGAGATATGCCAGGTTTTTGTGATCAGTATAGATGATCACCGGGTATAGAGCCCCTTCTAGCAGGTAACGCCACTCCTCCATCGCCAATTTAAAGGCTAACAGTTCTCGGTCTCCTATGGAGTAGTTGCGCTCCGAGGAAGAGAAGACTTTGGAGAAGAAGCCGCAGGTTACCATTCTCCCGGAAGACGACTTTTGGGTGAGCACCGCTCTGGAGGAGGAAGCATCAACCTCCAGGTAGAACTGTTTGTTGCAATCCGGACGGTGCAGCACTGGGGCCAAGGAGAAGGCTTGCTTTAAGGAAAGGAATGCCTCCTCAGCTTCGGGTGACCATTCCTTGGGATTTGCTCCCTTACGGGTGAGCACAGATATGGGAGCAGTCCGAGATGAGAAGTGCGGGATGAAGAGACGATAGTAGTTGGCGAAGCCCAGGAATCGCTGAATTGCCTTCAACCCCTCCGGACGGGGCCACTTTAGGACAGCAGAGAGCTTCTCAGGATCCATTCGTAGGCCTGTCTGGGAGATTACATAGCCCAGGAATGGAAGAGAGGTCTGCTCGAAGAGGCACTTCTCGTATTTTGCATAGAGGTGGTTCTGCCTGAGCCTAAGCAGAACCTGACGAACATCCCTCCGGTGTGTGGGAAGATCCGGAGAGAAGACCAAGATATCGTCTAGGTATACCACCACGCAGGAGTAAAGAAGATCCCTGAAGATGTCGTTGACCAATTCTTGGAAGACAGCGGGAGCATTGCAGAGACCGAAGGGCATCACACGGTACGCATAGTGACCGTCCCGGGTATTGAATGCAGTCTTCCATTCATCTCCTTGACGGATTCGGACCAGGTTATACGCTCCACGTAGATCCAGCTTGGAAAAGATCCTGGCGCCCTTAAGGCGATCAAACAACTCTGAGATGAGCGGCAGGGGACGGTTTTTACCGTGATCTGATTGAGTCCTCTATAATCAATACAGGGGGGTAGCGAACCATCCTTTTTGACAAAGAAGAATCCGGCTCCAGCCGGGGAGGTAGATTTCCGGATGAATCCCCTAGCCAGATTCTCCTCAATGTACTCAGACATGGCCCGGGTTTCGGCCGCCGACAACATGTAAATACGCCCACGGGGTGGAGTGGTGCCAGGTACCAGGTCGATCGGGCAATCATATGGCCTATGAGGTGGCAGTGTCTCTGCTTCCTTTTTATCGAAGACATTTGCGTAGGGCCAGTAAGGAGCCGGTAGACCGGGTAAATTAGCTGGGGTAGGTGGAGGACGAGTCGGGCGAACCGGAATCAGGCAGTTCCTATGGCAGTCCTGCCCCCACCGGAGTACTTCTCCGGATTGCCAGTTCAGCACGGGTTCATGTGTCTGGAGCCAGGGTAGGCCTAGCAATAGGGAGTGAGAGAGTCCGGACAGCACATGGAAGGAGATTTTCTCCGAGTGCAGCATTCCCACCTGCAGGGTTAGGGCCTCAGTGACGAGCAGGATGGTCACCGGAAGGAGTCTTCCATCCATGGAGGCGACAGACAATGGTTTAGCCAGAGGTTTGGTGGGAATTCGGTATCTCTCTACCAGGGACTGGGAAATGAGGTTTCCAGCAGCTCCAGAATCCAGATGAGCAATTTCAAAGAGACGGTTCTCTCCCCAGGAGATAGAGACAGACAAAGTCAGGGATGGAGAGGGCTTACTTTTGCCTAGGACGACCTCTCCGAGCGGTCCTAGATACTGAAGTTTCCCGGCCTCTCCGGGCAGGAACGGATCAGGTACTCTTTACTGCCACAATAGAAACAGCTCCCCTCGGCTCGACGTGACTCTTGGCGAGATTTGACCATCTTGGTCTGGTCGATCTGCATGGGTTCGGGCGAGTGCGCCCGGGGAGTGACTGGTTGAGAGGTGGGTCTCTGGAAAGTAGGAGCAAGGCGGAGGAATTTTCTCTCCCGGGTGGTCTCTTTGGTGCGGTCTTGGAACCGGATGTCAATCCGGGTAGCGAGTTAGACCAGGTCATCCAGGGTGGTAGGAATGTCCCGACCGGCTAGCTCATCCTTAATCCGACCGGAAAGACCCTCACAGAAGACGGACACCAGAGCCTCGTTATCCCAGGAAGCTCAGAAGCGAGGGTACGGAACCGTATGGCATATTGGCCCACGGTGAGACTCTCTTGGCGGAGACGTAGCAGAGAGGAGGCTGAAGAGGATTTTCGTCCTGGTTCATCGAAGACTTTCCGGAAAGCAGCGAGGAAAGCCGATAGGTCGGACACCAGGGGATCCCATCTCTCCCACAGGGGATTTAGCCATGCCAGTGCCTCCCCAGTGAGATGGGACATGATGAATGCCACCTTGGCCTGGTTGGAGATGAACTGATGTGCCAAGAGTTCAAAGTGCAGGGTGCACTGGTTTATGAAACCCCAAGCTAAGGCGGGGTTGCCAGCAAAACGTGGAGGTGCCGAGAGCCGGGGTCCATAGCCGGAGGCCATAATAGGACTAGGTTGTGGTGCCGCGGAAGTAGGCGCTGCCTGACCAGAGAAGGACACAGACGGATCGGATAATGCACCTAGGCGAGAATTAACAGACCGCAGGTAGGACAGGACCGACTCCTGTTGAGCTCTCTGACGTAAGACCTCCTGGTGCAGGTCGGAGATTGCGGGGGTCTGGGAGCCACCGGGTTCCATGGCCCGAGCAAACTGTTACGGATCAGGGTGGTGGAACCTCTGTGCCGCGGTGCAAGGAGGGACCCAGAGGGGCGTGACTAAGTATCAACTCAGACCGACCCTGGTCGTACGGCGGCTAACGACTCCGTGACCAGGGAGGGACCGAGCAGAGGGACCAGGTGCTACTCTGGGGACGACTTTGTAAGAGAGCAGGTAGCTCCCACGGGTCAGCAGACTGGGACTGACCGGAATAGCGGATGGACACAACAGGCAGGCAGAAGTCTCTGGATAGTTGACGGGTGGTCACGGCACGTGACAGCAGGAGCCTCCAGGTAGGCTACGGCAAGTGACGGCCAAGCAGGCCGAAGTCTCTAGGTTAGCAGGCGGGTGGTCACGGCAAGTGACCGCAGGAGCCTCCAAGTAGGCTTTCAGGTAACAGGCAGGTAACAGGCGAGTGCTCCCAGGTGAGCGGGCTAGCAGGCACAGCAGGTAGCAGGCAGGTAACTGTCAGGAACAGGCAGGTAACAGGCGAGTGCTCCCAGGTACAGCAGGTAGCTGGCAGGTGCTTCCTGGTAAGCAGTCGGACTTGCCCATAGACAGACTGGCGGGTAGAACGGAAGGCAGACTGTCGGGCAGGAGAGTAGTCAGACTGGCGGACTGGAACAGTAGTCAGGCTGGCAACTGGACCTGAGGGCTGAAGCAGAGGTAAGTATACTGTGCAACAACTTTTGCTCGGGCACCTCCATATTGGAGGACGTGCCTTATATATGGGAGGACCCTCGGCTATTGGCCAGGGACTCCTTAGGACGGCGCGCGCGGCCCCTTTTAAGAGAGAGGGAGAGCGCCCTAAGCACAGTGCCCAGGAAGCTGCGCGCGACGGCAGCAGCAGGAAGAGGAGCGCTGGAGGACGCCGCGTGGGGAGCGAGGAGGTGAGAAGGACGGTGTCTCTGCCTGGTAGGGGGCAGAGACGCCGATGCTACATTAAGAAGGTGACTTTAGACAAACATGCTCCCTGGCTATTAATAACAGCTCACAGCTGTTTTGTTAGCCGCTATGCCCCCACTATCAGCAACAAACAGCGCTTTGGAAGCAGCACATTTTTGCTGCATGCAAAACGCTGTGTTTTAATGCCGCACTTACATGTGGATCCACCGCATCTGACATTTCAAATCGGTCAAAATCTGCAGCAGAGACTAGCATGTCCGCTATAGAAATTGACATGCTGCGGGTGAGTTTGGGTACGTGCCCATGATGAGGAGCTGCTGTGGGCTTGAAGCTGCGTGTCTATGCAGAATCCAGATGTTACAGCATAGTGAATGTTATTTCTAGAAATCCCAAGTCCACTGTGCGTGCATCTGAGGCTGTGGATCACCCGCGGACACTGACATACGGTGTGTCTTTCAGGACCGCAGCATGTCAATCTCTTGCGAAGTCGCTAGTCTCTGCAACAGAAATTTGACCACTAGAATGTATTGAATGCGGAAAATCCGCATGGTTCAGTGAACACATGCGGATTTACCTGAATTCAATAGAATGCATCGTTTTGGACGCAGCAAAAATATGCTGCGTCCAAAGCGCTGCAACGTCCGGATAGTGGGCACAGCCTAAAATTTAAAAAAAAAATAAAAATGGCTTGGGCTCTCGCATAATTTTTATAAAAAAAGAGGGAAAGCCGACCGCTGGGAGCTGATATTAGGAGTCGGGGAAGGGGCCATTAGTCAAAACTGTTCCCTGGCTATTAATAACAGCCCACAGCTGTCTGTTTAGCCGTTACAGGCTAGATTACAGGGGGACCCCAGAAAAAAATTGACGTAGGGCCCCCTACAATATCTAACCAGAAAAGGCTAAACAGCTGCGGACTGATATTAAATAGCAAAGGAAGGGGCCATGGATACTAGCCCTCTCCGCGGCTAATATCAGCTCTCAGCAGTCGCAGAAATGGAGCATCCATAAGATGCGCCAAATCTGGCGCTTAGCCTCCGCTCTTCCCACTGCCGTGTAGTGGTGGCGAGTGGGGTAATAGGATTAGGATTCATGTCAACCTTGTATTGGCGGCTGACATGAAGCCCAGGTTAGTAATGGAGAGGAGTCTATAAGACGCCCCATTACTAACCCCGTAGTAAAGGGTTTTGACGCTTTTTCAATAAAGACACAGCCAGAATAAAGTCCATTATTGAAAAAAAAAAAAAAAAAAAACCACACACACGGTTTCAATAGTTTATTATATTTCCAATCCCCGAATCCCTAAGTCTCCTGAAAAAAATAAAGAACAACCAACCATGTCCCTCACCTGTTAGCCGTCATGATGTAATCCAGATCACTGATTTGACTGCTGTAGAAGACAGCACTGTTCACTGACAGGAGTGTAACGACTCCTGTCAGTGTACACTGTTGCTGCTGGATGAGGTCAAACGAGTTCATTAGCTGAAGATCAGCTAATAAGCTCCGGTGCCTTCATTTACTGCATCAGTGATGCGTGGGAACATTTGTGAGAATATTCTCACGCACAACCGATGCCGTAAAGGGAGTTCCCAGAGCTCGTCAGTTTATCTTCAGCTGATAAACTCACGTGACCTCATCCAGCAGCAGCCATGTACACTGCTGGGAGTGAGCGAGCTCCGGTCAGTGCACCGCCGGGTGATCGGGTCGCTGGGGGACATCGGGAGGACGCCAGAGAGGTGAGAAGAGGTGTTTTTTTTTTTTTTATTTCAAATAGATTTTTACTTTTTTTCACACCACTCAGCGGCTATAGGGCCTGTGAGACAGGGAGCCCTGATGTGAAACCGCATCGGACCCTTCCATCCCACATCACAATCTCACATACAATAGTATACTGCCAATGGCGGCAGGCCACGTCACTGCTATGGGATCCGTGAGCCGGGGGGTGGGGGGTGGTTTGGGGCCTCACCGAACCGGGACCAGCTTCCGCCCGTTAGCACTCCCACTGTCTAGCCACTCGCCCACCAGAATGATGGGAATGGAAATGTTTTCTGACACTTCCTCCTCCATCATCATTGCTCGCACTGACAGCTGGAGGTTGGGGGGCCAGTGCGAGCAATGATGATGGAGGAGGGAGCATCAGAAGACGTTTCCACCCCCATCATTCTTACTTGACATATGACGTCATTACTGGGCGCCCGCTGCTCTGATATGTTCAGAGCTTCACACTGCACGTTGAGGGGAATGGACCATTGGGAGAGGAGATGCGAATATTGTATTTTTCCTTTTTTAAATCAGTGACCGGTGGCCATAATACAGTATGAGGGGTGCATTACGCCGCATGGAGGACCACGGGGGGTGAATTGTGCCCCATGGAGGACCACGGGGGGTGAATTGTGCCCCATGGAGGACCACGGGGGGTGAATTGTGCCCCATGGAGGACCACGGGGGGTGAATTGTGCCCCATGGAGGACCACGGGGGGTGAATTGTGCCCCATGGAGGACCACGGGGGGTGAATTGTGCCCCATGGAGGACCACGGGGGGTGAATTGTGCCCCATGGAGGACCACGGGGGGTGAATTGTGCCCCATGGAGGACCACGGGGGGTGAATTGTGCCCCATGGAGGACCACGGGGGGTGAATTGTGCCCCATGGAGGACCACGGGGGGTGAATTGTGCCCCATGGAGGACCACGGGGGGTGAATTATGCCCCATGGAGGACCACGGGGGGTGAATTATGCCCCATGGAGGACCATGGTGGGCACATTATACTGTGTGGAGGACCATGAGGGTGCATTGTACTGTATGGAGGGTCATGGTGGGCCCGTTCTATTGTGTGCAGGGCCATGGGGATGCATTATACTGCATGGAAGATTATGGGGGTGCATTATACTGTATGGAGGACCATGGGGGTGCATTATACTGTGTGGAGGACCATAGTGGGCACATTATATTATGTGGAGCACCATGAGGGGTGCATTATATTCTATGGAGGACGATGGGGAGTGCATTATACTATATGGAGGATAATGGGGGGGTGCATTATACTACATGGAAGGCTATGTGGGGCCATTATAATGTGTGGGGGTCCATTATACTGTATGCAAGCAATTATACAGTGTGAAAGTTTGTGTGGGGTTCTTCATACTGTGTGGGGCCATTATACTGTTTGGAGGGCTAGTGCGGGCCATTATACTGTATGTAGGCCCACTATACTGCATGGAGGGCTGTGTGGGGGTTACAGTTGGGGTCACCATACTTTGCCTAGGGAGTTGAGCTGGGGTACAGTAGGATCATTATACTGTGCATGTGGAGGAATTCACCATGGGGGTATCATCCTGTGTTTGGGGGGCACTTTTACTATGTAAAGGCTGGGATGTTGTGAGATATGCTTTTCTGTGATACCAACAATTATTTTTTGGCGGGGGCGGTGGAGGGGGCAAATTACAACTTCTGCTATGGGGCCCCATGACTTCTATGAACGCCCCTGGCTGAGGAGACTACTACTCCCCTCAGCCGCGCCGCTCTCGCTGTTATCAGAAGGAGCTGTGGTTGGAGATTCTTCTTCCCCGGCCAAGGTACCATTCTTTGTAGCGTTTCTGCAGTACAAAGAATGGACATGCTGCGGATATTTATGTAATGACAATCCTGAGCGGAAAATTCCGCATCATGTGCACAGCACATCAGGATTGTCACTGCATTAGCTGGCAGACATATTACCTAGCATTTTTGGTGCATTTCCGCACAGAAAAACTGCCGCGAAAACGTATAAAAAACGCACAGTGTGCACATAGCCTAACTCGCTTAGAAATAGATGGCAGCAACACATCTCAACAAGTTGAGATATGGTTAACAAAAGGCAGGAAAAGTAAGTAATACAAATAAAAAACAGCTGGAAGGTAAATTTTTAAAGTGAGGATGTTGAGTGGCAGTGTCTCAGAAACAAAGATGGTCTGAGGTTCACCAATCTGTTAAAAACAGAATCTAAAAATTGTGTAACAAATAAGAAAATAAATTAAATGCTTCTCAACATAAAATTGCAAAGACTCCCATCTGAAAACCACGTGCACAAGGTTTGCTCATGCCTGGTCTTGAAGGCATGTTGTAGTCAGACGTGTTCGATTCTTAACAGGTGCACATCTTTTAATGAGTGCGCATCACCTCATTAGAAGTCAATTTGCGCATAGCCACAAATTTTACGCCAGTCAGTAACTGGAATAAGATTTGTTATTTAAGGAACACTGCAGCTAGCCATAAATTAGACGAGCTGTGGAGTCACAATCCCATCATCACCCATTTTGGCAAAGCTGGATGAAAATGGCGTAAATTTTTATTTTTTTTTTTTTAACTTGCAACCCCGCGTTGAGCAAAAAATGTGCAACTTTTCAAAGAGATTTACAACAGAATTCTGGCGTAATTGCTTTAATGAATCGGGGTCTATGTTCAGGAAGCGATGCAAAAAATAGAATTAGACTTACCGGTAATTCGGTTTCTAATAACCCACCACGACAGCAAACAGGAGGATGTAACCCCACCCTAATAGGGACAGGAAATAAGAAGAGGTTTAAATAACCCCTCCCACATCCTCCCTCCAGTGTTATTACAAAGGACCACAAGAGTATAGATGCTTCAAATTAATATTTTTATTTCTACTGATCAAGCTGTTGTAGAAACAATAAGCGAGGGGGAGGGAATTACCCGTGCTGTCGTGGTGGGTTATTAGAAACCGAATTACCGCTAAGTCTAATTCTATTTTCTCTAATAACCCCCCATGACAGCACACAGGAGGTATACCAAAGATATACTAGGGAGGGACAATAGCCTGAAGGACCTTCCTTACGAAGGCTAAATCTCCAACAGACATTAGGTCTAGTCTGTAGTGTTTGGAGAAAGTAGGAATTGAGGACCATGTGGCAGCCCTCAAATCTGTTTGATGGATGCGCTGGCTTTTTCAGCCCAGGAGACAGATATCGCCCTTGTAGAATGGACCTTGAGCTTTGCTGGAGGAGGTAGATCCTGGATCTGGTAAGCCTCCGTAATCACTCTCTTAATACAGTTGGCTATTGTGGATTTTGCTGCTTTCTTTCCTTTGTTTGGACCTTGTGTATGGACAAATAGGTTCTCGTCTTTCCTTCCTTCTTCTGCTTCCTGAAGATAGTGCAGTACTATTCACCGAACGTCCAGAGTGCGGAATTCCATCTCTTTTTTGTCTTTTGGGTTGTCACAAAAAGATGGAAGGATTATCTCCTGAGATCTGTGGAAATTTGAGACCACCTTAGGTAGAAATGAAGGGTCAAGTTGGAAAATTAGACGATCTTCCAGGATTCTCAGGTAGGGTTCGTTGACCGAAAGGGCCTGTAGTTATTGCCACCAGAAAAGCCGTTTTCCAGGTCAGCCTGTCCAGTCTTATGGTTGATAAGGGCTCAAAGGGTGGAAGGGTTAACCCTTTCAGAACAATGTTAAGGTCCCAGGCGGGAACCAGGTCGGTTACTCTAGGGTGGATGCGGGTGGCTGCTGTCATAAATCTTCTCACCCACTGATGTTCCGCTAGTCTTTGATCGAAGTATGAACTTAACATCGCTACCTGGACCTTAAGAGTACTAGGTCTGAGACCTTTGTTCAGACCTTCTTGTAAAAAGTCTAGAATCTGAGCCACATCAGCCCTATGAGGGTCTGGGCGAGTGGGTGCACACCACCTTAAGAAGGTTTTCCAGATCTAATAGTAAATGGTGTTCGTTACAGGTTTCCTGCTCTTCTGGAGAGTTTTGATGACTTTCTCTGAGAGGCCTCTTGTTTTTAATAACAGGAATTCAGAAGCCAGGCAGTTAGGTGTAGTCTCTCAGGATCCGGATGGTGAATCGGTCCCTGGAGAAGGAGATCCTTGATGGGAGGAAGGATTAGAGGGCTCTCCACACTCAGACTGGTTAACGTTCCGAACCAACTTCTTTTTGGCCAGCGAGGGGCCACTAGGATTACTCTGGTCCCTTCGGTCCTTATCTTCTGTAAGGTTTTTGAAAGGATAGGTAATGGGGGAAAGGGGCATACGCTAGTTTGAATTCCCATTTGTAAGCGAATGCGTCCACGCCCAGGCAAGGACCGTTTGGATCCAGGGAGAAATATTGAGGTACTTTCATGTTCTGGTGTCTGGCGAAGAGATCTACCTCTGGATAGCCCCATCTCTCGACTAACATCTGGAAGACGTCTGGGTTTAGGCTCCACTCTCCTGGATGAATCTTTGTTCTGCTTAAGAAGTCAGCCTGGATATTGACTGAACCTTTGATATGAAGAGCCGACAAGGCTAGATGTTCTTCGGCCCAGAAGAATATTCTTGCCGAGATTGCTTTTAAGCTTTCGTATCTTGTGCCCCTTGATGACGAAGGTGGGCTACCGTGGTGATAGTCTAAAAATATCTGAATGTGAGATTTCTGGACCAGAGGCTCTGCAGACTTCCTCTACGGCTTTTAGTTCTCTGAAATTTGATGAGCGTTGGCTCACCTCTTTGGTTCATATACCCTGGAATAGCTCTTGGGAGAGCATGGCTCCCCAACCCTTTTCGCTGGTATCCACCTTTATGGTTACCAGCGGATTCTGGATCCATGGTACTCCTCAGTTCAGATTTTTTCCGTTCAGCCACCAGAATAGAGAGGTCCTTACTCATGGAGGTATAGGGATTCTCCTGTTCTGTGACCGTGGGGGATCAGTCCCAATTTGTAAGGCTGTGCGTCTGTAATATTCGGGTATGCGACTGAGCCCAGGCCACCATCTGCATACAGGAGGTCAAAGACCCGAGGACCGACATGTAGTCTCTTAATGATACTAATCTTCTGCTCCTTAGGACATTGATTTTTGCTTTTATCATGACCTGTTTTTGTTTGGGCAGGAATGATATCTGGCTGTGGGAACCCAATAGTACTCCTAGAAATGTTTTTGTCATGGAGGGAACCAGGTCTGATTTTTTCTGGTTCACTTACCAGCCCAGAGACTATAGAACATCTACAGTTGACCACTCAGATCCTCGGAGTACTGGTACTGAGGGCCCGATTAACAGGTCGTCGAGGTATGGTACTATTGAAATGTTCTGACCCCTGATATAAGCCATGACTTCTGCCATGACTTTTGTAAATATTCACGGGGCTGATGAAATTCCAAATGGGAGAACATTGAATTGATAGTGGACTATTTGATCCCCCTGAGCCACTGCGAATCTTAGGAACCTCCTGTGAAGTGGATGTATGGGGATGTGGTAATATGCATCCTGGAGGTAGATTGTGGCCATGACATGGTCCTGTCCTATCAGGGGGACCGTCAACCTGATGGATTCCATCTTGAATCGTTGATAGTGGATATATGGATTCAGTGGCCCTAGATTGATTACAACGCGGTGTGAGCCATTTGGGTTTTTTTATTAGGAAGAGTCTGGAATAATGTCCTGTGCCTATCTCTCTTGTAGGAACCAGGGATATCACCCCTGAGGACAATAGGTCTGTAAGACCGGATTATCATGGTGGCCTGACGACTCAGAGGAGAGCGGTGTTAATCTTATCCTCTCTGGAGGATAGGAGGAGAAATTTATTTTTACTCCGAACTCGACAACCCTCAGGACCCGTGGGTCTGAGCAGATTTCTTTCCACTGAGGGAGAAAACTGGAGATGCGGCCCCCGACTGTCCTGACGTCATGGTCTGTTCTGATGTTGGTTTTGGGAGAGAAAGATTTTTGCCTCCTACGTTTTTGGTAGCTCCATTGTCCAGTTTCGCCTTTACCCCTATATTGAGGGGTCTGCTCTTGGGAGAGACGAAAAGGCCTCTTCCTCACATTCCTAGGTTCCGGGAGGGCCTTCTTGTCTGAGGCCTTCTCTAGAAGATCATCTAGGGCTGGCCCGAACATGTATTTCTCCTTAAAGGGGATGGAACACAACTTAATTTTTGATGCCACGTTGCCGTTCCAGGATTTCAACCATAGGGCCCATCTTACAGAGTTTGATAGCCCAGATGCTCTTGCCGCCACTGTCACAGATTCTGCAGAAGAGTCTGCTAAAAATCCCGTAGCTTTCTGTAGAAGCGGTAGGGATGCCAAGATGTCTTCTCTGGGGGTGCCTGAAACTAGGTGTTCCTCCAGTTGATCTAGCCAACGAGCCATTGATCGAGCTACGCCCGTAGAGACTGCGTGTTGCCGAGGTCTCCCAGGATTTTCTGAGTAGTCCCTCCATTTTGCGTTCCAAGGGGTCTTTTAATTGAGAGGAATCTTCAAAGGGCAGTGTGGTTTTCTTTGCTACTCGTGCAATTTGGATATCCACTCTTGGGACTTCAGACAAGCGCATTCTGCCGTCTCATTGTCTACAGGAAATCTATCCCTTAACTCTGTAGGGGTATTTAATCTCTTTTCTGGAGATTCCCACTCCTCTGAGACCAAGTCCCTAATACTCTGGTGTATAGGGAACACTAATTTTTTCCTGGAACGTAGCCCCCCAAACATCTGATCCTGTACTGTTTGGGGCACTTTTTCTTCCTCGACCTCCATAGTTCTCCTTACTGCCATGAGGAGTTCCTCCAAGCTATCTGATGGAAAGTAATATGTCTCTCGTTGGGAGTTATCAGGGGTTGGTCTTAGTTCACCTTCCTCTGGAAGATCTTCCGAGATATACATCTCCTGAGAGTCTTCCTCCCCTCCCTCTGGCGGGCTAATTTTCCTCTTTTTGGCTGCTGAGGGAGTAGATGTAGAACCCTGACTAGGTGAGGGCGTAGGGAGAGTGACCGAGGCTAAGGAGGATTTGATCTCTTGACATACAATCCCCTTTATCTCCTCCATTAAGGAAGGTTGTTCCTGCCTGATCATCTTCTCCGTACAGTCCTTGCATAGGGGCTTTCCATGGGAGGACGATAGTTTTTTGTACAGATGGGACATCTGCGTGACGGTTTAACTTTTACTCCAGTTGCAGGTTCCTTGTCCCCCTACAAGAGAGGGGAGAAGGGGAGGGGAGCTATAATCATTTTTTCCTGCATCTGGGAGATGGACTACCAGTTACTGTGACCGAACCGGCGCTGGGCTCTACAGATGCAGAGCAAGAAGCTTCAACAGACATGCTTTTGCCCTACCTCTAGATGTCTTCCTGTTCAGGGCTCCTTTTATTGGCGACCAGACCAGCGCCTCCCTCTGTTTAGAGGGCTACTCCCCCGGTGTCCAGGTGAAGATTTCTTTTCACCGGCGGCATTCTGCTCTTTTTCCCCCATAGCTTTTTGATGCGGTCCACAGTGGAATGCAAATTGCCGGAAGTGACATCATCCACCGCCCGACGTCACTTTCGGCACCGCGGAGTGCGCTCCACATCCTGGAGCCGGCATCGCCCACGCATCCAGCGGGGGAGAGGAGGAGGAGATGGACCGGAGAGCTCAGAGAGGCCTCCAGTCAGAAGATCCTGCAGACCTTGTCCGAGAGCGCGGACTGCAGGAGGGGGTCCCGAATCCGGAGGAGACGGGAGCAGCGCCTTGAGGAGGAGAGGTAAAGACCGCTCGATGCTCCGCTGCCCGGCTAGTAGCTTTCCCCCAGTGCCTGTCGCCGGCCCAGCACACCGGGGATGACCTGTTCATCCCTGATAGGGACAGGAAATAACACTGGAGGGAGGAAGCGGGAGGGGCTATTTAAACCTCTTTGTATTTCCTGTCCCTATTAAGGTGGGGTTACATCTTCCTGTGTGCTGTCGTTGGGGGTTTTTAGAGAAATTCAACATGTTTATGATGCATACTTTTAATAAACTTAAAATAAAGCTGTTTGGACTTTAGCCTTTTGCAAATGCTGGACATCTCTTCATGGGGTTCACGACCTTTTAAAAACTTATGATCTAGAACAAAAGGACTCTGGTTAGCCAGTAACAGACATCTTACCTCTACATTACATTGTAGTTTTTCATCCCTCCCTTATTTAACTGCTTGTACCCATATATAAAATGCTTCAGCAATGGTTACCACATTGTACCCTCTACATTCACTGGTAGTAGGGAAGTGGCTGCTTTGAATATGGATGAAATATCTTTGTTTTCACTCAATTGTGGTCAATGGGAAAACTTACAAAACAAACTTACTTTAGAAAAGTCAACAGTGCTTGACGTTGGTCGATGGAACCCAGTGGAAGGATGTAATACTCCATATTCATCCCTTTCCATATACTGGTGTAGTGAAAACACAGAGTTTTCTGGTTGAGGTTGATGGAATACTTGGGCATTCATGACTGGCTGAGACCACCCAGAAAACACTTCTATGTTAAAAAAAATAATAATAATTTCAGCAATCATACATTAAAGATCTTACATTGTATAAAACCATAAAATGTTTCTAAAAGTTATAAACCAGACTATTGCTCCTAAAGAAATCATTGGTTTCCATTCATCAAGTAGAAGGCATTAAAATAGCCAACTCTTCAGATGCAAGGTAATGAACACCAGTGAAAGAGCTAGCAAGTTGTTAGATTTCATATATCACTTCCTTAGTGCCACACGTATTCTGCTGGTGGCTCTTACGGTCTCCAAATGAACGCTAGAGCCATCATTTAAACCAGAAAGATTCTGAAAAGTCAGTTCATCACAAAGTATTCACTAAGATTCCCTGCGCTTTCTCCTTTAGACCCAGCACCAGGTATGACAACAGCACAGACTCATTAAGACCGTTTTGCATACCAGTCTAAATGAAGGGTCTGCTGGAGTAAGATGCGCCAGACACTAGATTAAATTCCTATCATAAATTCATGCCACATCAGTTGAGTAAATTATGAATTTGTTGGCCACACTCAACCACAAACCACTTTGCTAAGCACCACCCAAGAGTTGCTGGACATTGTGTAAATGCCAGAAATCCCAAAAATGTTTGTGCAACTATGTAAGGTTGTAAAATTGTTGCACAACTTGATCAGTTCTCCGAGAGAATTCTGCTACAATAGGTGCTATAAATATGGCACATGACCACTGTAGCCTGCACATTCTGGCCATCTGGAAACCAGGCCCGAGAGGACCACTGTATCATATCAGCCCATCAATAAAGGAAACAAGAGGCAAGCAAAGTCATTTTTTTTGTTTTTAATATTTGCTGGTGATTTGGGAAAAGCTGTGAACTTAAAACATTTTGTAATTGTTCAAATTCATACCTGGCTCACTGTTGACTCCAAATGACCATATACCATTTTGTCCAACAGAAGTCGAGTAGGTGTTCCCAACGGCACAAGAGCCACTCTGTCGAATTCGTGCTAGCCTCTCTGTTCCAATAGGAGGTGGTATTTTGCGATCATTAGTAAAGTTTATTGGCTGTATTGGGCCTGACAACTGAGGATCAGTTGACGATGGCAGTGGAGACGTAGAGCCAGACAGAGCTGATGGACCAAGAGAGTGACCTGAAATATAGACAATGCTTAAATGTAGCTAGAAGAAAGGTCTACTAGCAGGACTAAGAATTACATCTTAAAAGGAAACCTGTCAGATTCATGCTGCCCAAACCACGAGCAGCATGAATCAGAGCCTGGCTGTGTGATTGCTACCAGGTAGATTTAAAAACCTAGCACTTTACAGTAAAACAATCCAAGCTGCAATCGCACATTCAGGCTCGGATTCATGCTGCCCATTGTTTTTCTGTTTTAGCTGCAAGAATCTAGCGACAGGTTCCCTTTAAATATGGCTTTATAATTTGTAAATAAAAATCATGACCCTAATGTAATACCTACATGAATTTGAAGAATTAGTCCAAGGATGCGGTGAAAAGTGTTGTCTACCAAAATTAGGGGAGCAAACATTATGTCCTTGCAAAAATGTTTGACTTGCATAGAGATTGGTTTCCAAGCTGTTCATTGATGGTGCCGAAATGGGCAAAGAGTTGTCAGAATCAAAGGATGCTGGAACGAAAATAAACAGCTTACAACACCACATTTACAGAACAACTGTGAAGCTCAAATACCGATCAATTGATTTCAATAGGAGGTGCATGTGCAGTATCCAGCTGTGGCCACGATAAAAAAAAGAAGCAGCTCTGCAATTTGGAATTGCCGGCTGGTACTACCGACACCGAGCAGCTGATCGGCGGCAGCGCCGGGTGTCGGACCCAGACCAATTAGACATTGATGTCCTATCCTAGGGATAGGTCATCAATGATAAAAGTAGTTGACAACCTCTTTAAAAGGAAATGCTTACAGAACTTACCGCATTGATGGGCCTGCAAAAAATAGTTGTGGAAATCCACATTGTGGTCAAAGAGGTTAGTAATTTCCAGTTAGCTGTATGTAAAATGGAATATTAGTATCAACAAAACGGGAAGGTTATTAAAGGAGCATATATAAGTAGCGTAGGGAGGAAGTCATGGCCAACAAAACAAAATGGTCAGAAACAGGAATCAGTGTTTGTGACACAATGTACTAATCCAGCAGTTTATTTTTGTTTTTTATTTCACTATCCTTTATATCAGTAATATATGTTCAGTGCTTTTTCTAACATGGCTCTGGTTGTCTCCTGAAGCATGTAACTGCAGTTGTGACCAGCTGGCTCACTACGGCTTCCTCCTTGTGACCAGCAGTCACTTTCTGAATGTAATTCTATGGTACGCAGAAGAAGGCTTTCATAGCCTAACATTAAAAAACAAAGTAATGGTCAGCAGTGTGAGCGGGCAAGACAGCGATGCAGTCACAATGGATGATTGGGACCAGAACAGTGCAAAAAAGGTAGAGGACATTGACCGGTAATTATTTTAATGCATTAACTGTGCATACATTACTGATAGCTAATGGATAGTGAAATAAAAATAAAACAAAAATTGTTGGATTGGGACTTTAAAGAGTAACCATTTTACATTTTTATTTTCATAAAATCAATACAACACATGAAAACTGGAAACATTAGTAAGATCTATTTCAGGGAAATCTGCTTTTATCTACAGGGGTTTGAATAACAGCTCGGCGTTAGTGATTTGGTGGAGGAACCAGTGCTACGGCCAATTCTTTTAAGTGTCCAAGGAGCCATTTTTCAACACGACATCACCAGGTCCCATTTGGCTATGCTGCTGTGCGCATACTGCATGCCCTAAATGTATTACCATGGCCTGCAGTATCCCTGGACTTGTCTCCCATCGAGCACATCTGGGGCATCATTTGTTGGCAATTTCAAAAGGGAGATTCCAGCAGTGGATCTTGAGGATTTGTGTACCCAAGTGCATTCAGCAGGGCACGACATTCCTCAGGCAACTGATAATAACCTCCCTGATAGCATGCCAAGGCACGCAAGTGAGTATTTCTGCATGTGGCGCTCACTCTCTGCTGAATAAAAGGAGATGTTTTGAAAATTGTATCCATTTTTTTTTAATATTGTTTGCATATTATTAACATGTTTATTGTCTATCCTGCGATTTCTGTATTATCGACTTTTCCTTCTTGGTGTTGCAATTACAATGTTGAGGAATGTATTTTACGGTTTTCAATATGTTTCTATGTGGGAAAAGAATGCGCCATTCAAAACTACAGCTCACCCCACAAAATACAAGCCCTCATATGGCTATGTTGGCGAGAAAATAAGAAAAGGTTATAGCTCTTCGAAGAAGAGGAAGAAATAACTAAAGCGCAAAAATGAAAACTGACTCAGATGGAAAGGATTAAAAGTTAGAGACTGCTTCAGGGCACTTTTTACTAAAATGCATGCATTAGATAATTTTTTTTTCAGTTGGGCTTCATTAAAAAATGTGAACAGTTTAGTTTCTACAGTCTATATGCATCACAGTACATAGGTAAACAGTGAATCAGTCAGCGTGTTTGAAGGCAGGGTTTATTGCTATGTACAGTGACACACAGAGGCTGTTGAAGCCAAGCAGTTAAATAATTTTAGTTAAACCCTACTAAATATTTTGCATTTACCGTATATATTCAAGTATAAGCCGACTCGAGTACAAGCTGAGGTACCTAATTTTACCACAAAAAACTGGGAAAACTTGTCGACTCGAGTATAAGCCTAGGGTGGGAAATGCAGCAGCTACTGGTAAGTTTCCCCATCCTGGTATGCATGGCACACTCCCATCAGTGCACACACAAAAAAAATAAACACTTGGGCTGTGTGCCCACGATGCGGTTTTTAAGCGTTTCTGCAGCAGCAAAAACGCTGCAGAAACGCTTAAAAAAAACGCTTGGTAGAAGGCCTGCCATGTTCCCCAATGATTATCCACATGTGCTGTGCACATGCTGCGAAAATTTCCGCTGCGGATTATCATTTCGGAAAAAAACGCAGCACTACCAATTATTTTGCAGAAGTGCTGCGTTTTCGCCGCCATTGACTTGAATTAGACCGCATGTATTCCGCTTCACTAGATAAGCACATCCGGAATACATGCGTTCAATGTGCGAATGGTACCCAGGTCTAGAGGGGAGGACCCTGGTACCATAGAAACTGTAAAAAAAAAAAAAAAAAAAGAATAAAATAAAAAATAAATATGATACTTACCTTCTGATGGCCCGCGTTGCACTCCTCCTCCCTTGCAGATCGCGATGGACTGGAGGACCTGCGCTGACGTCATAGTCATGTGACGGGTCACGCGAGGCTGACGTCGGCAGGTCCTTCAGTGTACCGCGATCTGCCGGCAGTCAGCACCGAGCGAAGCAAGACTCCGGGGGTCATCGGAAGGCAAGTATAGATTTATTTTTTGACATTCTCTTGGGTCACACTATATAAATCCATGCCGTTTGCATGGATTTATATAGTGTAGCCAAGTTGACAAGCACTTTCCAAGTGATGCTTCACATCTGCATGTCCCTGGCAGGAAAACGCATGTACAATCCGCATGCATTTTTTTCTGCCAGGGAGATGCAGAAACGCTCAGGAAAAATCCAGAGCATTTCAGCATCGTGGGCACATAGCCTTAAACTCACCTTCATTCCTCCTCTCTGCTCCACAACTGCATCCTGTCTGCCAGTAGCTCATGTCAGCATCTGAGCAGTGTATGATGTCACTACTATGCGCCCTCAGATGCGGAGGTGAACTGCCGGCATATTCACTCAGCTCCACACTGGGACTATCGGCGCGGAGAAGAGTGAATATTAATTTCCTTTTAGCAGCGGCACACGTGGTAGCTGCGGCAGCGGCTACTACGTGTGCCCCGCTCCTCCTCCGCCGCCGCGCCCCCCCCCACCGGAATTTCTACATACTCGAGTATATACCCGCGTATAAGCCGAGGGGAGCTTTTTGAGTCCAAAACACCGTGTTGAAAAAGGTCGGCTTATACTCTAGTATATACGGTAAGTTTGCGTGTTAAATGAACCTTGTTTTTCATCATACCCCTGATTTTTTTAATTTGGCAAGATGTAAAAAAGCTGGGTGAACTTCCTCGAACTTTGGGGTACCATAATTTTTTCCTGTAGTTCTATGCAGTTAAGTTTCCTGTTGCCAAATCTGATTGCTTTTGTTAACAGATCTTGGTATAGGTTATGAAATCTATAATGGGTTTATTTGCCCTCTGAAACCTTAAGGCTATATTCACATGTGTTTTTGCTATGTTTTTTTCCCGCAGGCAACACCTGCTCTCTTGGCAGCAAAGAAGCGGCTAATAAAAAGCATGTTTTGCTGCCTTTTTCAGGATCCCAAAGTTAAGCTTTGCTTCCACCACAGAAGCATGAACACAGGTAACCAATGGAAGACACATGTGAAACCATAAAAACATTTTTGGAAAAAAAGGCAGTTTGATCAAATTATTTAGTGGAAAAACATTTTTATGTCTGAAAAAATAGTGACTATTCTGAACAAAAAAAGTTCATATACGAGTTAATGAAAAAAATACAGATTTACAGGTGTAACAGCAGGGGGAGATGAATTGGTCAGGAATAGCTTACCTATGACATTGGCAGAGCATTGAGTTTGTAGGCCCCCCTTTACTTTTACACTTTGAAAAGCCCTTGAGATGGTCAGGTATTGTTCAATTTCACACCTTGGTCAGCCAATGTTCACTTTGCACATATCACTAATTTAATTAAACTGTAGTAATCCTAATTAAAAATTGTAATAATCCTAAACTGCCTTCTCAGGTGATGAGACCAAGACATTATGGTTTAAACTTGGGGGGGGGGGGGAGGGGGGAGGGGGGAAGGAGGGTGAACCGAAAAAAATAAAAATAAATAATTGGTTTCACATACTGCTGTACCTGCTTTTCACTAAAAACCCAGCAGTACCTTGTGCTTTTTGCTGCGTTTTTGCACTTACTCATTGCTTTCTATGGGTGAAGAAACGCTGAAAGATGTGACATGCTGCAGTTTTCAAGAAACACAGGAGTTTTCCAATTCAGTCAGGAAAAATAACCAATGTGTGTGCAAGAGATTTCTGAAATCTCATAGCTTTTGCTGGTACTATGAAGTACAGCTTAAAATTTGCATAAAAACACAGCAAAACGTGCAACGTGTGAACATAACAGCCCATTCACCACTGTATATATTGCAAATATTGTATTATGTTGATAACTATATATTTGCTACATTAAGGCTGTGTTCACCCGATGCGTATTTCATGCGTTTCCGCGGCGTTTTTGCAGTTGCGTAAACGCCGCGGAAACGCATGAAAAACGCATGGTAGAAGGGCAGCAATGTTCCCCAATGGAAATCCGCATGTGCTGTGCCCATGATGCGGATTTTTCCGCAGCGTTAACGCTGCGGTCAAAAATCCGCAGCATGTCAATTAATTTTGCGGAAACGCGGCGATTTCGCCGCCATTGACTTGCATTAGAACGCGCCAATTCCGCAAGACTGCATTTGTACTTGCGTAATTGGTGCGTTCTAATGTGCGGATGGTACCCGGGTGTGGAGGAGAGGAGAGTCTCAGCCACACCCAGGTACCATTAAAAAAGCTGTAAAAAGAAGAATAAAATAAAAAATAAATGTATTCTTACCTTCTGTCGGCCCGCACAGCGCTCCCGCTTGGTTCCCGGCACTTGCAGTGAGTTGTAGGACCTGCGGTGACGTCAGAGTCATGTGACGGGTCACGTGACGCTGACGTCGGCAGGTCTTTCAATTCAAAGTTGCCGGCAGCCGGGAGAACGGAGTGAGCAGGACAGCGCGGGCCATCAGAGGTAAGTATATACACTCTCTCGGTTCACACTGTATAAATCCATGCTGTTTGCATGGATTTATATAGTGTGACCTAGTTATCAAGCACTTTCCAGGTGATGCTAAAATCGCCTGGAAAGCGCTTGTCAATCTGCATGCGGAAACGCATGTGAATCTGCATGTGGATCCGCATGTATTCTGCAGGAAAAACGCATGCACAATCTGCATGCGTTTTTTCTGCCAGGGAGATGCAGAAATGATGCAGAAATTTTCTGCTTCATTTCTGCATCGTGTGCACATACCCTAAATGTGAATAATCATTTAAACTATAAATTATGGGATAAAAAGGTTATTAGAAGTTTTGTGGAGTACTTGGTAGTAATGTTGCAGTTCAGTGATTACTAGGTTCATACTGTGTCCATTGAATGCCAGAAGAGTGACCTTCAGACATGTTTGACTATCACATGACATATATACCAGACAGACAAGATTGCTGTCAAAGCTGCTGAGGGACAAAAGTGCGTTCTCGGCGGATATAAAATCTTACCCACTGATCCAGATGAGCGTCTTTGCGGAGATCTGAAACCAGGTGGATTATTCACAATTAAAGAGTGAAAATTTTCAAGCATGGTGGTATCTGGACCAGGTGTTTGGTCAGTTAGGAACTGGTTAGTCGTTTCTCCAGATGAATGACATCCTCCCCAACCTTGACCGCTTGGTACCTGGTTAATGTGACTGGAAAACTGATTGTTAAGTGCAGGAACGAATGGTGGTGGCAACTGTGTACTTGTCAAATTCAGATGTACTTGGGAATTGTTCATAGACTGAGCTGAAAGGGTTGACTTGATATTTGCTTGGGGGAGTGAATCTTGAATATTACTGGACTGAGAATCTGTAACAAAGAGAGCATGTTCATCCTGGTGAATGAGTTTTGAGGGGATCATAGAGTTTAATGGACTCCTATATTGCATCCTATGCAATGCATATGGCTTATTAGAAAATTGTGGAACTCTGCAATTGTCGTCAAGTTCTGCAGCAGCTTCAGTCATATAAACAGCAACCTTTGGTTCATTCCTATCTGACATGGTACCCGAAAAGGTCTCCTCCTTCACATTTTTATGTGCTGATGAGGGACAAAATGGTATTTGGTCACTTGTAAATGAGCAATTATCGGGCCAATTCACCCCAGATGAGGAGCGGATTTCTGTTGACTGATCCAATGGGCGCACTGTTCTTTGGACTGTAGAAACACCTTTTGTATTTGAGTTGTTTTCTGCTTGCCCCTCAAAGACTGCACTAGTATTTACCACATCATTTGTGGTTGTAGATGACATGGAAGAAACTGAAGTATATTTGTTTGTTGTGTTAGAGGATATGGGCACACCATTGCTGGTTTTGGGGTTGCAAGAGAATAACTGCTTCCTGATGGATGAAGGGCTGTCTCTTATGCTTGAATGTTGAGAAATATCAGTTAACTTTGAGGTAGAAATTGAACTTCCAAATAAGGATTCATCAGTCTGTGCAGATTTATCAGTTTCTTGCAATGTATGTTTTGGAGAAATAATTTTGCTACTTGATCTCACAGGAAATGGTCCCCATGTACAGGGAGATGGTCTAAAAGAGCCTCCAAGCTGGGTAAATGGTAAGTGAGGGTGTCTGATTGGTTGCATGGGTTGGGCTGTTAGAAGCGCAAATTGTGGATGGCTAGAAGACATAGGAAGGGGTCCATGCAAAGGGAGGTGCAAATTTTCTTGGATGTTTTTGGTCTGTTTTGGAGACTGATAAGAGGTCAAAACTCTAGCCATAGAAGATGTTGCTGTGCTAGACATAAAAGAAGGACTTTTGTTGGTAGACACATTGCCTGCCCCAGATGAAGAACTTAGTGTCTTGGGAGCACGAATCAGTCCCTTTGGTATCAAGTCTTCAAGTTCTTTTGCAGGATCTTGAATCAAGGCATTAATCAGTTGTACCACGTATCTTGTGGATTCTGTACCACCTCTGAGGTAAAAAAAAAAAAAAAAAAAAATAAAAATTTATAGGTGATTAACATACAATAACCATATATAAACACTCACTGTGCAAGTCTCTAGCGCCTGACGACTGCAGAAAATGCACAAACCCCACAAAGGATATCAAAGCATTAATGAGACTGAGCATCAGATCTTTTCTGTTTCAGGCTTAAATAGAAATAACCAATAAAGTGTTCCTAGGTTAGGATTAAATAGACACTATGCTATCAATTTAGAAGAGAAATCAGTATTAGCACATCACTGAAATTTAGAAATTTTATGCGTTTTATTTTCTTGTTCTTTTTTGATCCAACAAGAACTTTTGTTCAATCTAGAATCCAACACTACATGCCTTAAAAGTCTGACCTCTTAAAGGGAACCTGTCATGTCCTAGCTACCTTCTACACTGCCCCCATAGCGTTCTTCGTGATGCAATGTGCATCACTAACAAGCCGTTTTCATGAAAACTGGTGCAGCTATAATGATTTTATAATCTTTAATATACTTAGATCCTACCTGCTCGTTCAGTCATAGGGGTGTGCTTGTCATATTCAGTCATGGGCGGGCGCAGCATTCACTCACTCCTGGCGGCGCCCATATATTTGAATCCTGCTCCCGGCAAGCGCTAATATTGTAAGGCGCAGGCGCACTGGTAGATGTCCGCCCGCTTGCTGTGTGATTACCAGCTACCACGCGCGGGAAACATAACTTATGCGCAGTGAAGCTGGTAATCACACAGCCTCACTGCACAGGCAGCAGGACATCTACAAGTGCGCCTGCGCCTCACAATATTAGCGCTTTCCTGGAGCAATATTCAAATAGATGGGTGGCTCCAGCAGTGAGTGAATAATGCGCCCGCCCATGACTGAATATGACAAGCACACCCCTATGACTGAACGAGCAGGCAGGATCTAATTATACTAAAGATTATAAAATCATTATAGCTGCACCAATTGAAAATGGAAAAAGCTCGTTAGTGATGCACATTGCATTACTAACAACGCTATGGGGGCAGTGTAGAAGGTAGCTAGGACGTGACCGGTTCCCTTTAAGGGCACCAGAAGGAAGCTATAGCATGAAAGTAACTTACATGGCCTCCATAACCAATGGGACTAAGGTTGTGGCTGCTTACAACTAGCTATCCGACAGGTAAAAATTAAGTCTAGCTGAATAAAAATATTCATTCATGACATGACTAAAACTGCATAAATTTACAGTTACACCAGAAACTTGCTTCAAATATTACATTTAGATCCAGCTTCAGTGAATCCACTTTTTTGCTTTCCAATTTACCAATTAAAGAAGCGCTCCTCCTCCCATCAAATTTTTTATCCTCTTGCTATATTGCAGTCATCATATTATATAGCTGTACCTGCAATTGCTCATTTTGCCTTTCTACTCAGCTAATTCTTCTCTTTTCTATCATTAGGTCTATTACATCACGTGATTAAAAAAGGACTAGCTGAATCCTTCTAAGAGTCAGTCACTGCAGAAGTGCCCGGCAGGGGAAGGAGTGCAGCAGCTGGGTCAAGAGTTGAAGAGGGGAATGATTTCTGCAGGGACAAGATACTCCTGTTTCTATATAGATCAGAGAAAAGAGAAGAACTAGCTGAGTAGAAAGGGAAATCAGCAATAGCTGGGCTGTGGAGTCGGAGTCTGTGCCCATTTTGGTGGAGTTGGTATAAAATGGAAAGACTCCGAAAATATATAATAAATTGGGTTAAGTAGTTCAATGCAGGATGTGCTGTAAATTTTTTCATAATAATTTGGGAAAGTTATGAAGTGTCCTATACAGGTCTGTTCTATTCCTGATCTAAGGATCTCTGCTTTTAGCGGAGATAAATCTGTGCTGCACTTTATGTACATGCTCAGTAGTGAAGCAGGGCTGTGGAGTCGGAGTCATGAGTCAGGGAAATTGACGAGTTAGTGGGTTGGCTAACGGATTCTCAGGCCTTGATTGCAAGTACACAGTGCAATATAATATGATGACTGCAATATATTAAGAGGATACACATTTTCATGGGAAGAGTGCGTCTTTAAAGGTCATGTCAGGTACTTGAACCTCAATTGAAGAATCTAGTCAGGCAACACACAGGATAAAGCTGTATTATAAGCATGTAGGACAACATCTCACTGCCATTACAAAATACATTATAATTATATACAGTACAGACCAAAAGTTTGGACACACCTCATTTAAAG
The DNA here is from genome assembly GCF_046119375.1 of Phyllobates terribilis. Classification (NCBI taxonomy): domain Eukaryota; kingdom Metazoa; phylum Chordata; class Amphibia; order Anura; family Dendrobatidae; genus Phyllobates; species Phyllobates terribilis. The sequence continues at coordinate 69,106,476 of NW_027362770.1, read as the reverse complement.
ATTTTTCTGTATTTTCAGGACTATGAAAATTGTTCATTCACACTGAAGGCATCAAAACTATGAATTAACACATGTGGAATTATATAGTTAACAAAAAAGTGTGAAACTGAAAATATGTCTTATATTCTAGGTTCTTCAAAGTAGCCACCTTTTGCTTTGATGACTGCTTTGCACACTCTTGGCATTCTCTTGATGAGCTTCAAGAGGTAGTCACCGGAAATGGTCTTCCAACAATCTTGAAGGAGTTCCCAGAGATGCTTAGCACTTGTTGGCCCTTTTGCCTTCACTCTGCAGTCCAGCTCACCCCAAACCATCTCGATTGGGTTCAGGTCTGGTGACTGTGGAGGCCAGGTCATCTGGCATAGCACCCCATCACTCTCCTTCTTGGTCAGGTAGCCCTTACACAGCCTGGAGGTGTGTTTGGGGTCATTGTCCTGTTGAAAAATAAATGATGGTCCAACTAAATGCAAACTGGATGGAATAGCATGCCGCTGCAAGATGCTGTGGTAGCCATGCTGGTTCAGTATGCCTTCAATTTTGAATAAATCCCCAACAGTGTCACCAGCAAAGCACCCCACACCATCACACCTCCTCCTCCATGCTTCACGGTGGGAATCAGGCATGTAGAGTCCATCCGTTCACCTTTTCTGCGTCGCACAAAGACACGGTGGTTGGAACCAAAGATCTCAAATTTGGACTCATCAGACCAAAGCACAGATTTCCACTGGTCTAATGTCCATTCCTTGTGTTCTTTAGCCCAAACAAGTCTCTTCTGCTTGTTGCCTGTCCTTAGCAGTGGTTTCCTAGCAGTTATTTCACCATGAAGACCTGCTGCACAAAGTCTCCTCTTAACAGTTGTTGTAGAGATGTGTCTGCTGCTAGAACTCTGTGTGGCATTGACCTGGTCTCTAATCTGAGCTGCTGTTAACCTGCAATTTCTGAGGCTGGTGACTCGGATAAACTTATCCTCAGAAGCAGAGGTGACTCTTGGTTTTCCTTTCCTGGGGCGGTCCTCATGCAAGCCAGTTTCTTTGTAGCGCTTGATGGTTTTTGCAACTGCACTTGGGGTCACTTTCAAAGTTTTCCCAATTTTTCGCACTGACTGACCTTCATTTCTTAAAGTAATGCTGGCCACTCGTTTTTCTTTACTTAGAATTTGTATTATGGCAAGAAAAAAGCAACTAACAGTCTATTCAGTAGGACTATCAGCTGTGTATCCACCTGACTTCTGCACAACACAACTGATGGTCCCAACCCCATTTATAAGGCAAGAAATCACACTTAATAAACCTGACAGGGCACACCTGTGAAGTGAAAACCATTTCCGGTGACTACCTCTTGAAGCTCATCAAGAGAATGCCAAGAGTGTGCAAAGCAGTCAGGTGTGATGGTGTGGGGGTGCTTTGCTGGTGACACTGTTGGGGATTTATTCAAAATTGAAGGCATACTGAACCAGCATGGCTACCACAGCATCTTGCAGCGGCATGCTATTCCATCCGGTTTGCATTTAGTTGGACCATCATTTATTTTTCAACAGGACAATGACCCCAAACACACCTCCAGGCTGTGTAAGGGCTATTTGACCAAGAGGGAAAGTGATGGGGTTCTACGCCAGATGACCTGGCCTCCACAGTTACCAGACCTGAACCCAATCGAGATTGTTTGGGGTGAGCTGGACCACAGAGGGAAGGCAAAAGGGCCAACAAGTGCTAAGCATCTCTAGGAACTCCTTCAAGATTGTTGGAAGACCATTTCCAGTAACTACCTCTTGAAGCTCATCAAGAGAATGCCAAGAGTGTGCAAAGCAGTCATCAAAGCAAAAGGTGGCTACTTTGAAGAACCTAGAATATAAGACATATTTTCAGTTTTTTCACACTTTTTTGTTAAGTATATAATTCCACATGTGTTAATTCATAGTTTTGATGCCTTCAGTGTGAATGTACAATTTTAAAAGTCATGAAAATACAGAAAAATCTTTAAATGAGAAGGTGTGTCCATTTTACTGGAAATATGAAGCCAATTAGCATTTCATAGGTAAGACACAGGCATTGCTAAGGTTCAAGCACAGATCAGCCTTTTAATGACACCTCTACAGTCATGGTTAAGTTTTGAGCCTGACAAAATTTATTTTTTGCAAAGTTTACTGCTTTGGTGATTAGAAGACCTTGTAGTTAGATGTTTCTCTGATTACTAGAGTACCATTATAAGAATTTCACAAGTTTTTACGCTTGTACTGACATACATCAAGTTTATGTAAAGTCAGTATTTAGAGCTGATCCTTAATTTTCAAAGATTTCTGCAATTTGCCCTGGAATGGATATTGGCTTCAGGGTAACATCCTGACTGATGACAGCCTATACTTACCCAATTAGTGCTTGGGAATTTATCTCAAATTTGTGTTTTTGTTTATCCACTTGCTGTTTGACGATTATGTTCTCAATGGGATTAAGATCTTGAAGTTTCCTTGCGATGAAACCAAAATTTCAATGTTTTATTCACGGAGCCACTTATCACTTTTGATCTTGGGGGATTTTTACATTACATACCAATCTTTATTCATAGCAGTGTTATTTAAAATTTGTGAATGAGCCCACTGTTGTATGAAAAGCCACTGCCCGCATGAATGTTCTCAGGATGCTTTACTATTGGCATGACAGAGTAATCCTGGTAATGCTCATTTTTTTCAGAAATTCTTCCAGATATCTCAAGCAGACTGAAGAGGGCTTAATCATAGAAAAAATATCTTTACCCCAGTAATTTATAGTACAATCCCTGTAATTCACTTCAAGAAAAACAAGCATGGAAGTGGCTTCTTTCCTTCTTTTCTTGACTCCAGGTCAGCCTCTAAAAGCCTTCATCTCACTGTGCCTGATGCCATTCGTGAGCAAGCTCTGCACTGGTGTTGAATCTATCCCGTAGCTAAATGCTCTTTAGGAGATGGTCATGGCACTTGCTGGACTTTCTTGGGTGCCCTGAAGCTTTCTTCACAGCAATTCAATCTCTCAGATTTTTGTGATTTAATAAATGGCTGATTTATATTTGCAATTCATCTGCTCACTCTTCATAATAATCTAGAGTTAATGTAAATTGCCACTATAAAACTGAAGCAGCAAACTTTGTGGAAAAAAAAAGTCTGACAGTCTAAACTTTTGGTGATGACTTAAGTAGAGTGGTACAACATGTAGTGTAGGACGTTACCCATATTTAGAAAAGTTCCATTTGATGTTTCCTGTACAAGGCGTCCCATACTGGACCCCTAGGAAGCTCAAGTCCTCTACACAAAGTCATTTTGAGATCTAAGCAGCTCTAATTTTTATATGTAAAGAAGATATATTTTTATTACCTACTTAATTTTCTATAATTATAATTCTATCATTTTTTATTTTTAATTATTTTAGGATGGAGATTTGGAAGCTTCGGAACCAATAACATTTTTTTTCCTATATACTTAGGGTCTCATGTTACAAAGTTTCAGCCTACAATGGGCATTTCAGTACAAACATGGTAACGTCAAGGACCACTGTACACTTATGATGTAATATATTCAATACATAGTAAAGTCCCTCCATAAAATACCTTATAGTAATCATTCGCTCTCCATTTTTATCTTTTTGTTTATCGACATCAATGTGGGCCCCAGTGACATCTTGAATTGCAGTGATATTACATCCACCTCTCCCCATTATACGAGATACTACAGAAGCAGGAACCGACAGCTTCTTTGATCTGTAAAGAGACAATAATCTCTACTAAAAGACTGAAAACATTTATATATGTATAAAAAAAAGTGACAAATCACTGACCTCCTAACAACTTCTTTCCAACCTTCTTCTCTCCGCTGTCCCCTTTTAGGGCTACACGTGTTCAGCTTCAGATTCGGTAATGTAAGTGGAGGGGCTTTGTAATTGGATGATGAGGGCGGCCTATTGCTCGAATCATTTTCACTTCTATATGTATGCAAGTTATAAAAATTAGAAGTTCAGGGTAAATCATTTCCACATTAGACCTAACAATGTAGAGTACTAATTGGTTACTGATTGCATAATACAATACACAGCCGTCGAACAGCCACCAATCCACTAACTATAAAAAGGAATTTAAGACTATATCTAAAAAGGTAAAATTTCTTAATCATGTGATCAAAAAAGTCAAAAGCATGAGAACATTTGTGCAGTGTGAATTGCAATTGTCAGTCGAGCTGCTGATTGATGTAGCTTTGCAAGTTAAAGGGGTTTTCAACTTTACAAAACTGGTCACAAAACGCTTGTATATTGCATACACATAAAACATAGCAGTACTCATCCTCCCAGGATCCAGCGCTGGCTGTCCGCCACTGCTCTGGTGATGTCACGACTACAGCTTACAGCCAATCACCGAGCTCAGCGGCTATGCTGATGTGGACGGCGGGAGTTTCTAAGCTCTGTGGTGTAGTCAGGACGTCACTGCTGCAGCAAAAACAGAGACCTGAGCAGAGGCAGAGAGCCCGCACTAGACTCCGGAGGGAGAGTACCTGCTGCGTTTGATATTTTACATGTATAAGAGCATTTCAGGACTAGTTTTACAGAGGGGTTTTCCACTGTAATATGTACAGTTAGGTCCATATATATTTGGACAGAGACAACATTTTTCTAATTTTGGTTCTAGACATTACCACAATGAATTTTAAACAAATCAATTCAGATGCAGTTGAAGTTCAGACTTTCAGCTTTCATTTGAGGGTATCCACATTAAAATTGGATGAAGGGTTTAGGAGTTTCAGCTCCTTAACATGTGCCACCCTGTTTTTAAAGGGACCAAAAGTAATTGGACAATTGACTCCAAGGCTATTTCATGGACAGGTGTGGGCAATCCCTTCGTTATGTCATTCTCAATTAAGCAGATAAAAGGCCTGGAGTTGATTTGAGGTGTGGGTCTTGCATTTGGAAGGTTTTGGTGTGAAGTAAACATGCGGTCAAAGGAGCTCTCCATGCAGGTGAAACAAGCCATCCTTAAGCTGCAAAACCAGAAAAAAACCATCCGAGAAATTGCTACAATATTAGGAGTGGCAAAATCTACAGTTTGGTACATCCTGAGAAAGAAAGAAAGCACTGGTGAACTCATCAATGCAAAAAGACCTGGGCGCCCACGGAAGACAACAGTGGTGGATGATTGCAGAATAATCTCCATGGTGAAGAGAAACCCCTTCACAACAGCCAACCAAGTGAGCAACACTCTCCAGGAGGTATCAATATCCAAATCTACCATAAAGAGAAGACTGCATGAGAGTAAATACAGAGGGTTCACTGCACGGTGCAAGCCACTCATAAGCATCAAGAATAAAAAGGCTAGACTGGACTTTGCTAAAAAAAAACATCTAGAAAAGCCAGCACAGTTCTGGAAGAACATTCTTTGGACAGATGAAACCAAGATCAACCTCTACCAGAATGATGGAAAGAGAAAAGTATGGCGAAGGCGTGGTACAGCTCATGATCCAAAGCATACCACATCATCTGTAAAACACGGCGGAGGCAGTGTGACGGCTTGGGCATGCATGGCTGCCAGTGGCACTGGGTCACTAGTGTTTACTGATGATGTGACACAGGACAGAAGCAGCCGAATGAATTCTGATGTATTCAGAGCCATACTGTGTGCTCAGATCCAGCCAAATGCAGCCAAACTGATTGGTCGTCGTTTCATACTACAGATGGACAATGACCCAAAACATAAAGGCAAAAGAAACCCAGGAGTTTATTAAAGCAAAGAAGTGGAATATTCTTGAATGGCCAAGTCAGTCACCTGATCTCAACCCAATTGAGCATGCATTTCACTTGTTAAAGACTAAACTTCAGACAGAAAGGCCCACAAACAAACAGCAACTGAAAACCACCGCAGTGAAGGCCTAACAGAGCATCAAAAAGGAGGAAACACAGCGTCTGGTGATGTCCATGAGTTCAAGACTTCAGGCAGTCATTGCCAACAAAGGGTTTTCAACCAAGTAATAGAAATGAACATTTTATTTACAATTATTTAATCTGTCCAATTACTTTTGGTCCCTTTAAAAAACAGGGTGGCACATGTTAAGGAGCTCAAACTCCTAAACCCTTCATCCAATTTTAATGTGGATACCCTCAAATGAAAGCTGAAAGTGTGAACTTCAACTGCATCTCAATTGTTTTGTTTAAAATTCATTGTGGTAATGTCTAGAACCAAAATTAGAAAAATGTTGTCTCTGTCCAAATATATATGGACCTAACTGTATTTATTTTGCCAAAAACAATATGGTCAATGTGGTAGTAAGGCCTAGTGCATAATAGGACATGAAAGCAGCAATCACATTTTAAAATGTAAAAAAAAAAAACACCTCACCTTGGGGAAATCTTAGGTGTTCCTACTTTGGGTTTTTCTTCCCACTTGTTGAGCAGTAATGAACACTTTTTTACTCTAGGCGTGTTGATTTCACAGTTGTTAAGTTCTTGGCTCCCATTGTGAACCTGGACTTCACTGGTGCAATCATTAGAATCCAAGATGACAAAGTCACAGATAACCCCTCCAGCAGCTTCTACATTTTCATCAGCCATGTCATTTTTATCAGATTTTTGCCGCGCTTTAGACATATGCTGGTCAGGGTCAATGAGCTGCATGTTTGAAGGGAGGTCTTTGATTTTGCTTTTTTTATTTTTCTGATTAGTGATTGGTGTAATGATTACATTGCTCCTTTTGCCAAACACATTTGTAAACGTAGTAGACGTTGCAGAGATGCCAATTGTAGTCATTGTTGTTGCACTTGGTGGCTCTAGGGGAAAGTCATCTTCCTCTATAGTAAGAAAAAAAAAGTGAGAGCAATAATTCAAGGTTGTGCAGGAGGGTTCTCTTCCTCCAGATCGGACATCGGGCATGGAGAAAGAGCTACCATAGCAAGTGTCCAACACCAGGCATGTCACGCATGAGCCCTATTCTAATTTTTCGTGTGTAGATAAAAACTGGAATGAGAATAAGCGCAATAGGGTCTTATCCGGATTACAAAAGAGTACAACGGGATTTGCTCACCTGGGTGTGGGAGGGTGGGGGTCTGAAAGTCATAACCCCTTTGTTAGCTTGTAAGCAAAGACAGCTGCTGCAGATCCACCAAACATACTAAGCAAACTTGGAGATGAAAGTGGATTGTCCTGATGAAGAGGTATGATCATCTCAAAACAAGTTGACAAATAAAACCACATCTATACCGCAACCACTCTCCTATCGTATATTGGATTCTCGGCAGCGCAGTTTTACATCCACTTTCATCTCCAAGTTTGCGTACTATTCTAATTTTTAGGACGCGTGCACAATACTTGCTGAGCAGGTGGTCACCTCAACCGCCAGGGTGCACAGCGTGCAATTGGGTCTCTCCACTCCCTGTGTCAGGTGAGTAGAAAGAAAATAACTGAACAAATTGTAAACTAATATTTTGTGCAAGATTACAATAATCCCAATTAGCTGTAAACATCACAGCATACCGACATTATCTTAAGTACAGTAGTTCACAAAATACCTAAAAAACATCTTGATGATATTTGATAAACCTTACCACTAGCAAGAGGGGACAAACCTTTTTTAATTGTTTGAGCCAACAAATAGATTTGAGATATTAAACCATTAAAATATCTTTACATAAAGAAAACCATCACCATCATCTTGCTTCAGCAACGCACTGCTCCTCTCTGCTTACTGGGGGGGGACTAACCCTGAAGAGTGAGTTTGGACCAGCATCACGGTCACACTGCTCGTCTGACCTGTATGTGCTTTCATGATGCAAGCAGAGGCAGGTCTGTCTCTATGGCAGAGTAATGTGCTGGCACTGAGCCCGGCATGATCCAGTGATCTGGCCAGCTTCTGAGCAGTACTTTCCTTCCACGCGTTAAAGTATACAGCATGAAGCGCACACTTCATGTATGGGAGACCTATGTAACGAGTAGTACACAATAGAGTATCCCTCTGCTCTTGAGACTCCAGACTTAAGAGCTAAATTGCAAAGTTGCTTGTTTTTACAAGTGCATTACAATTTTACCCATTTACTATGGTGCGACAACCCTTTAAAGAGAAACTTACACAATTTAATTTAAGCCCAGTACCTCCTCCAATTGCTGCCGCTCCACAGATTCTAAATCAGTTCTTGGTTTTCTGCTGCGACCTTCCATAACAGGTGCAAATTTTTGCTTTAACCAACTGGGCGTATACCACAGAACTGAGGTACACTGCTGAGTTTTGGATTGGCTAGCTTTAGAGGAAAAAAAAAAGCAAACTCCCACGGTATGCGCAGTTAGTTGAAGGGAAAACTTGCACCATTATTAAAAGGAAGGAGGGGGCATGACTTTGGAAAAGAGGAGCAACGAAGAATAAGAAAAATTGGATTATTTTTACTTAAACAGTGAAAGGCCCTCTTTCAGGAGATCAATAAGTGTCTTTGTAATGGGGCTGCCTTCACTGAGGCTTTGAGAGGACAGTTTTTATAAGGACTCGTTCACATGACTATTTTTAGGTCTGAGAACTGTCAGAAAAGAAGAAAAAAAAAAAAAAAAAAAGACAGCTTTCGGACCAGTGTTATTTAATGTGACAGTACAGATGAACAATTTTTTTCACAGACCAAATCTGCGTGTGGGGGAGGGGGTGGAATTGCAGCGTGCACTAGTTTCCCCTGTAAATTGGATGAGACTCACCCATTCAAATCAATGGGTGTGTGAAAAAGATTGGATGCCATAGACCGTATAGCATCAGAGTTTTATGGATAAATTGCAAATTTGTGGCATAGGAAACTGTAAATGGTCTTGTAAATTATTAAAGCAGCACTCCACCTTGGTTTTGCACTCGCAGTGCAATCCTATATACGCAGAGACAGGCAATGGAGGGGATGGAGAAATGACTTCCTCTTCCGCACCGGAGCTGTGATTCTGTTTTGCGAGAGGACCGGAGCACAGCGCACTGTCAGAGCAGAGCTGGAGCAGAGTGTCATTAGATTATCGCATCGGATGCCATATGCTATTGTGATTCCAGCCTAATAGTGATTTTCGCAAGACTAAGTCAAGTATACCTTTGGAAGGGGTGGCGTGAGAATAACTTTCAGCTATTTTTCCAATAATGTAAAAGTATTTTTTTATTTATATTTGAGCCCCAAGTCATATCGTGATGAATACTCTGGTGAGTTGTCCCTCGTGCTTAGGATTTCAGAATTCAGTACTGGACAACCACTACCTTATCACTTCAGCATACTCGTCTCCAGCAGTGGCACTGCTCCAGAAAAGGTGTGTGTTGCTATTCCCAGCAGGTCATGGGACCTTTGCAGCCAATCAGCAGCTGCTGATAGGCTGTGGCTCATCCATATTCTGGCGGACATCTGTTATGATAAAATGACCGAGGCTGCAGCTGATCAGTTTGGTCAGAGCGGACATCACATGACCAGCTGGTAATAGCGGTGCTGACATCAATGGAAAGGTGCCGCTGAGGGAGAGGAGTAGATGGTTTTAATATTAAATGGGGTACTGAAGTGATTAAGCACACGACTACAGCTGAGCAAAAGATACAATTTCAGCTTTAATGATTGGGTACAATTTAAAGGCCATTTGTCAGTAGGATCAACGTCTATATGGGCATGCAGGTCATAGGAAGCTGAGTAAAATTATACCTTGATATCTGTGATCAGATCTTTTATGTCAGAGAAATCCACTTAATCTAACCTCCAGTACACACTAGAAATACCAACAACTCATAAGAAAACCTTACCCTCACCACTGGGGGCATCATCTTCAACACCTAGCTCACACGTCTCTGAAAGTTTACAGTCATCATCTCCAAGTTTCTTTTTTTGCTCTTCCTTCTTTTTTTTCCTTTTCTCTTTTCGTTTCTCTCTTTTAACAGCAAGAGCTTGTTTGCGACTTTCTTCTCTTGACTTGTTTTGCAACAAGAAAAAAAATAAAAAGTTGTTTAACGTATTAATCTTAAAATCAATTGGCTTTAATGTAATCTAATATATATAATAGTCTTATCCCGTCTGTCTGTCCTTCTGTCCAGGAAATCCCACGTCGCTGATTGGTCCAGCCGCGGCCAATCAGCGACGTGGGATTTCAGAAAAAGATGGCGGCCGTTAGCGGCTCATCTGCCGCACGGAGGTCAGCGGCGATGCAGCCGGGAGATGACCGGGAGATGACCGGTGCGGCCAATCAGCGAATCATATTAGTGAGGACCGGGGAGCGGCGCTGCCTGTGCGGGTACTTCCGCTGTGAGCAGCCGGGAGATGACCGGCTGCTCGCAGCAGAAGTACCCCGACCGGCGGCGCCACTGACCTCCATGCGGCTACCGTCAGGAGAACAGCGGCTAGGGCCACTGATCTCCTGACGCCAAGTGTGAAGGGAGGACCGGTGAGCAGCGGCGCCGCCGGTCGGGATACTTCTGCTGCGAGCAGCCGGTCATCACAGGCAGCGCCGCTCCCCGGTCCTCACTAATCCGATTCGCTGATTGGTCGCGGCTGCTGGCCGCGACCAATCAGCAATATTGGGGCCAAATTTAAACACCGCTCTGCTGATTGCACCCGGTCGGCCACATACATATTCTAGAATATCAGATGCGTTAGAATCGGGCCACCATCTAGTCTCTAAATAATTATGTAACTATTTAAATGTTAATTTTTCTCATTCACTTCACATACTGATCCATTTTCTGGGTTGATTGCCTGGAGCAGCTCTTCAATGCCCTGACTATCATGGCACCATAGTCCTATTTCCTTTCCTTTTCCTGGCTCAGCATTTCTGCAGTCTATGTAACTGTCTATGACTCCCCTTTTACCTCCCGCGGGAGTGTGTAGTCACATGACAACCAGGTTCTCATCCGCTTCACTCAGTACGGCTACAGCAGTCACGATTCCACAGTCTGCAGCCACACATGTTCTTACCATTTTTTCTTTTTTAAAACTATAGCATTACTGGTAGCAATGAAAAGTAGATAAAAATGGCCTGTTTAAACAAATTTTCACTTTTCTTTGTGATGTTTCCCAGATCATTTTAAGGAAGTAGTGGAGATTTGGGAAAACAATAGGAGTAGTGATTAAAGAGCAGCAGAATAGCAGCAGTAGTAACATGGGAGTAGTGGTAATATTGGTAAAAAGCTGGCAGAATTAGCATGTAAACACTTAATCTAAGATAGAAGAACAGCAGTGCTATTTATTTTGGAAAACTCAAAAATGACAGAGTAAGTGATGGGAAGTACATTTTAGTGGCAGTAGTGCATTCTACAGCCTTGTACTATCTGCATACAGATGTTTTACCATCGGCATAAAGTATGATCCGTTACCTTTTCCAGGTCAAGCTCCTTCAGCAGAATACTGGCATTTTTATTTGCCTCTGCAGCCTGCTGGTCTTTTGCTTTAACTATTGTTTCCATGCACTGATGACATTTCTTCAAAAGATCCTGGAATATACAATTTTCAGATTTAATTTACATTAACATAGAAAAACAAATCAATATATGAAAAACCTTGCATTGAGGTGTCTGTGTGAGCTCCATGCTATACCTAGTAAATTCACTGCAATCCTCTGTGGAGACATTATCTCGCAAAATATGTTCCATAGAGAGGAATCTGCCAAGTACACTTGGGAAGCGCTCAGATGCCACCTTTGAGCGTAGCCTATAAAGGCAAGGTGAAGTCGTGGACTTGCATGGCTGATGACGCGCGACAAAGATCTTAGAGGCTGCCTACTTCACTCCCTGTACCAGACTGGCTTTTTGGAACCTAGGAATAGCCAACACCCCAGAGATGCTCCTTCGCACACTCCATACTCCGAGCAAATCACCTACTGAATTGTCAGGACCAAGGCAGATAGCTGTGAAGGCCTTGTCACAGGCGTGGTTAAACTCCTAAACTCTGCACAGCCCGATCGAGCCCTGAAGAAAACCACACTGCGGGAGCTAGTGTACCACTCTGATGACATGGAGAAGCATCTGTCTTTATGAGTGCCAATGCCGACCTGTCCGACCACCAGTAAGAGACTTCGTCCACTCAGTCTTCGAGAGCTTATTTGTTATAGATCTTGGGCACAGTTGGCAAACAGGGGCCCTTGCTAGTCTGTCGCCTACTGAATTTGCACAACTGCTTATATGTAACCTGGATAGTGGATTCCTTTTGAAATAGCATCCAGCCCAAGTATACACTATGCGCTGCTGCCATCTAGAGACACGGCTCCGTTACGGCTCAATGGACATTTTATACCTAAAGGCTGGCTGATAGTTTAGGACTTACAGGGTCTGCAGCTTAACACAACTTTGAAAGGTGCAGAAGCACTGCAACCAATTTTTGTTCTGTGCTCAGATCCTTGCCACCTTCATCTTGCATAAAGAAGCACTCCTTCTCTTCTCAAAGTTTTTATCCTCTTAATATATTGCAATCATATTATATAGCACTGTATCCTTACAATTGCTCATTTTGCCTTTCTACTCACCCAATTCTTCTCTTTTCCATTAGATCTATGACCTCACATGATTACAAACAGACTAGCTGAATCCTTCTAAGTTCTATGTAGTAAGAGGAGGTCAATGGTCCTGCCAACCGTTTCCAGGGGAGCAAACCCAAAAGGAAGACCTGACCACGGTCATCTTTCTTCCACTCTCTTGTATACACACCATCTAGGCCCATACTATCTTCCATAGCCTCTTTACAGAGATCCCTAGGAAGCTTTACAGTATCATAAATCATCCAAGCTCATTTGGTCTCAATACAGACACCAGTTCTGGCGGTGAAGCAAACGATAGCCTATGACACTCTAGCTAGATTTTCAAAATATGCAACTTGTCTGCATCCATCAAATTCTAGTCTATCCTTTGACCTATTACATATTGCACCATATTGACTCGTGGTTCCTTCTATCTCATCCTCCCTGTGCCCCCTCCCCCCAATCCCACCCCATCACTTCACCACCCTTCACACTGTTTAACCTCAACTTGATGCCACCCACCCCAGTATAAGTGTAGCAGTAACTAGATACTTTTTCACATAAATTGTTCAGTTATTTCCTATGATGCCGATTACCTTCCCTGATGTGGAGGGCTAATTGTCTTCTGTAATTCGCAATGCTTTACTATTGAGATTATCTGTTGTGTATAGGAACATTAGCTCGATTTGCAGATGACAAGAGATGGATGTCAAACTACTTCACTTAAAAGAAAATCCAAAATCCTTGAAGTTTGTTTTCTTACTGTGTATATTTGTGCATGTGCTTGCAGTCTCCGGTATCCAGCACAGTTACGCCGCTGCTTTTCAGACTCTACAGAACACTATGCGTGAGCCGGAGAGTCTCTTACATTGTCCGATTAGGAAGCCTCATTCTGACGCTCCATAGGTTTCCACTAAGAGCCACTTCCAAGTAACGCAGAGCAAAGTGTTAACTGGAGTTTGAGGAGCGGTGACGTCACAGGATACCGGAGAAAACAGCGGTAGGCGATTAAACACACACTACACTACATACATATACACAGATTTAGCAGTTAAAAAAAACCAAAAAAAAAACACTTCATGGGAAAGAGTCTTTAGAAAGAATGGGTCATTAAACGTATTAATGATTTTGTTATAACATAGGAAAAAACATTCAAAGTGGTTTGATATTTTCAACTCTTCAAGGGAATCTGTCAGCAGGTTTTTGCCATGTAATCTGAGGACCGCATGATGTAGGGGTTAAAACGCTGAATTCAGCTATGTGTTATTTATCAGGCTGTGTGCTGTTGAGCCACTATGGTGGTCTTCTCACTGTTGGCCTAGGTCTCCAGCAACCGCTAGCACGACTCCGCTATAAGCAGCTCACTGTCCATAGGGAGGCTGTGGTGCGGTCAGGGTTAGCTTTCTGAGCTCTGCTACATCTGAAAACTCTGTCACAACTGATGAACATAGTTGGAATCAGGGTCTCTCTTCCTACCTTATGCTGATCTCAGATGAGGTAGAAAAAACCTGGAGAGTTTCCCTTTGAAAAACACAAATGGTAGCAGTTGCTGACATTTGCCATGAAAGCATAGTATATTGGAGCGGATCTTACGATCGCAGTGAATGTGGTCTGTTGTCACTCCTCCCTTCTACTTCTGGGTCTTTGTTCTGTGATCCTAAACTTCGTTCTCCCTTATAATTTCGCAGACAATATTTTGGTGATTTAAGTGATACTGACATGTGGAAAGCATCACCGAGGACGGCCGGCAGCACAGATCCTGGCTTTCCTGCTTAGGCTGAAGTTGAAATGGTGTCCTTCCCCACAGTGCAGCATAATCCTACTGCTAGCAAACCATTCATCCATGGTTTCTTGTTTTTTTTGTTTGTTAGGTGGTGTTTTTTTTTTTTTAATTTTCTTTTACAACAGCCCAGTAAAGCAATTCTCCAGGTCAGTATCTCGGATGTTCTGGGACGCGCAACGTATTCATTTCTAGGTGGTCTTCTGTTTACATGGAGCGTTGACATGTATTGGTGGTACATATGAGGTTTGATCGCTTTTTATTGCATTTCTTTAGAAGGGTGTGGTGACAAAACTAAATTCTGGCATTTTGATTATTTTTTCTGCTTATAGCATTTTCCACAGGGAAGTGTTAATTTTGATAGACCAGGCTTTAACAGGAACGGCGCTGCGACTTTTTTTTTTTTTTTTTTTTAATGTATGCAAGTTGTATCTGTTCCTGAGAAAGCCGGTCCCAGGAACTAGGATCTTCAACTGCGATAAAAGAGGACGCGTTAAGGGGGCAGTTATTCAGATCTTTACAGAGATGTGAACGGAGCTGTCATATTGCGTCTGCAGTGCTCAGATCACAGTAATTACACAATTCAACAGTCAGTATCACACATGATGGATTAGATACACGGCCCAGATGACAATTATTGTGATCCAAGCACCATGTCATGCCATTGTGGCGCTCAGATCACATACTTGTCATTAAGTACCAGGGAGTAACAGGTTCGAAATGCATAAGAACACTCATCCCCCAATTCATTTCATTTTTCACATCAAACTTGAGATAAATACACTGCTCAAAAAAATAAAGGGAACACTTAAACAACAGAATATAACTCCAAGTAAATCAAACTTCTGTGAAATCAAACTGTCCACTTAGGAAGGAACACTGATTGACAATCAATTTCACATGCTGTTGTGCAAATGGAATAGACAATAGATGGAAATTATTGGCAATTATCAAGACACACTCAATAAAAGGAGTGGTTCTGCAGGTGGGGACCACAGACCACATCTCAGTACCAATGCTTTCTGGCTGATGTTTTGGTCACTTTTGAATGCTGGTTGTGCTTTCACACTTGTGGTAGCATGAGACGGACTCTACAACCCACAGAAGTTGCTCATGTAGTGCAGCTCATCCAGGATGGCACATTAATGCGAGCTGTGGCAAGAAGGTTTGCTGTGTCTGTCAGCGTAGTGTCCAGAGGCTGGAGACGCTACCAGGAGACAGGACAGTACACCAGGAGATGTGGAGGGGGCCGTAGGAGGGCAACAACCCAGCAACAGGACCGCTACCTCCGCCTTTGTGCAACGAGGAACAGGAGGAGCACTGCCAGAGCCCTGCAAAATGACCTCCAGCAGGCCACAAATGTGCATGTGTCTGCACAAACGGTTAGAATCCAACTCCATGAGGGTGGTATGAGGGCCCAACGTTCACAGATAGGGGTTGTGCTCACAGCCCAACACCGTGCAGGACGCTTGGCATTTGCCACATTACACCAGGATTGGCAAAGTCACCACTGGCGCCCTGTGCTCTTCACAGATGAAAGCAGGTTCACACTGAGCATATGTGACAGACGTGATAGAGTTTGGAGACACCGTGGAGAGCGATCTGCTGCCTGCAACTTCCTTCAGCATGACCGGTTTGGCAGTGGGTCAGTAATGGTGTGGGGTGGCATTTCTTTGGAGGGCCGCACAGCCCTCTATGTGCTCGCCAGAGGTAGCCTGATTGCCATTAGGTACCGAGAGGAGATCCTCAGACACCTTGTGAGACGATATGCTGGTGCAGTTGGCCCTGGGTTCCTCCTAATGCAGGACAATGCCAGACCTCATGTGGCTGGAGTGTGTCAGCAGTTCCTGCAAGATGAAGGCATTGAAGCTATGGACTGGCCCGCCCGTTCCCCAGACCTGAATCTGATTGAACACATCTGGGACATCATGTCTCGCTCCATCCACCAACGTCACGCTTCACCACAGACTGTCCAGGAGTTGGCGGATGCTTTAGTCCAGGTCTGGGAAGAGATCCCACAGGAGACCATCTGCAACCTCATCAGGAGCATGCCCAGGCGTTGTAGGGAGGTCATACAGGCACGTGGAGGCCACACACAATACTGAGCCTCACTTTGACTTGTTTTAAGGACATTACATCAAAGTTGGATCAGCCTGTAGTGTGTTTTTTCACTTTAATTTTGGAGGAGACTCCAAATCCAGGCCTTCAGTCGTTAAAAAATTTGATTTCCATTGATGATTTTTGTGTGATTTTGTTGTCAGCACATTCAACTTTGTACAGAACAAAGTATTTAATGAGAATATTTCATTCATTCAGATCTAAGATGTGTTATTTGAGTGTTCCCTTTATTTTTTTGAGCAGTGTATATATCTATCTATATAACACATACACACACCCACCCACCCCTGTATTTCCCCAAAAATAAGCCCTAGCAGGCTTAGTTAAGCCCTTGGAGAAGAGAAAAAAAGTTCAATTGCCCAGGCACCATTCCGAGGTTAAAACTCCTTAATGACATTTTGTGACATCAGTCACCAAGAGTTCTTTAAATACAGGAGTCTAGAGAAACTAAAGAGGAGACAGATGGTATCAGGGCCGATGTTAAGGGGATAAAACTGGGCAATTTCTCAGGGCACCAAGCATTTCTATTCAGAGGTTAAAACTACTTAAGGGCCTTTGGTGATGTCACGGTTATGTGACAATGTCACCAAAGGTTCTTTAACTGCAGGAGACAGGCTGGTATATACAATATGTGCAGTGTGTGTAAATTTACATATGCATCTGCAGTGTTTGATGTTATGATTATATTTGAACCAAGTCGATTTTTTTCTTCAAGAAAGCGAGCAAACGAGAACAAGCAAACGAGAACTGATTCCAAACATACAGCCAAGAAAATTTTCAATTGGTTTCAGAGAAAGAAAATAAAACTGCTAGAATGGGCCAGCCAATCACCGAACCTGAATCCAATTGAAAATTTATGGAATGAAATAAAGCTCAGAATTCATAGAATGAGCCCACAGAACCAGAAGGATTTGAAGTTTGTTTGTGTGGAAAAATGGGCCAATATCACACCTGAGCAATGCATGCGACTAGATTCTCCATACTGGAGGTGTCTTGAAGCGGTCATCACTAAAAAAGGTTTTTGTACCAAGTTTTAAATACATTTCAGTAGGCCTTTTCAATACCCCCACCACACTGTCATTTCTCAGGGAAAAATGGTTTGATTTATTTGCCTTTGTGGATTGGATGACATCTGGTGAGCATGTGAATAGCACCTTAAGAAACATTTAAAAAAATTAATTGATGGGTTACTGTGGTATATAGGAGCACAATACCAAGATCTTGAAAATTTCCTTTAGGCCTCGCTCAATACATGCTGTCTGAAAAAACGGACTGCATTTTTTTTTTTTTTTTTTTTTATAACATAGGAAACTGTAAATGGTCTTGTAAGCCATTAATAGCTGCTGGAAAAAAATGCACACCAACAATAGAGAAAAAATGATCCCTCTTATGTGGATGAAATTTTGAACAAATTTCTTATATGCTGTTGTGAATCTACCCCTTACAGAGAACATATATATGGTTTTATTTTCAGATTTTTTTTTTATTCAATTTTATGTGTCCTGTTCAGAAGCCATTGTGTAAGGGGGGGGTAGCCTTTTGTAAGATTTTATGGTTTTTTTTGTTATAAAGATCGTGATATGGAAAATTAAAACATTACTTTTTAATTTCTGGTTAACCACTTCGCGCCAGAGCCTGTTTTTGCCTTCGTGACCGGGCCAATTTTTTCAATTCTGACCACTGTCACTTTATGAGGTAATTACTCTGGAACGCTTCAACAGATCCCCCTGATTCTGAGATTGTTTTTTTGTGACATATTGTACTTCATGATAGTGGTAAAATTTCTTCGATATCACTTGCGTTTATTTGTGAAAAAATCGGAAATTTGGCGAAAATTTTGAAAATTTTGCAATTTTCAAACTTTAAATTTTCATGCCCTTTAATCAGAGAGATATGTCACACAAAATAGTTAATAAATAACATTTCCCACATGTCTACTTCACATCAGCACAATTTTGGAACCAAAATTTTTTTCTGTTAGGAAGCTATAAGGGTTAAAAGTTGATTAGCGATTTCTCATTTTTACAACAAAATTTACAAAAACATTTTTTTAGGGACCACATCTTATTTGAAGTGACTTTGAGGAGCCTTTATGACAGAAAATACCCAAAAGTGATACCATTCTAAAAACTGCACCCCTCAAGGTGCTCAAAACCACATTCAAGAAGTTTATTAACCCTTCAGGTGCTTCACAGGAATTTTTGGAATGTGGAAGAAAACAATGAACATTTAACTTTTTTTCACAAAACTGCTACTTTAGCCTCAAATTTTTAATTTTCACAAGGGCAGCCAGAAAAAATGGACCCCAAAATGTGTTGTGCAATTTCTCCTGAGCACGCTGATACCCCATATGTGGTGCAAAGCCACTGTTTGGGCGCACGGCATGGCTCGGAAGGTAAGGAGCGCCATTTGACTTTTGGAATGGAAATTTGACTGGAATCGATAGCGGACGCCATGTTGCATTTGGAGAGCCCCTGAGGTGCCTAAACAGAGGAAACCCCCCAACAAGTCACCCCATTTTGGAAACTAGACCCCTCAAGGAACTTATCTAGATGTGTGGTGAGCACCTTGAACCCCCAGGGGCTTCACAGAATTTTATAATGTTGAAGGGTGAAAATAAAAAAACACATTTTTAACACAAAACTGCTACTTTAGCCTCAAATTTTTAATTTTCACAAGGGCTGCCAGAAAAAATGGACCCCAAAATGTGTTGTGCAATTTCTCCTGAGCACGCTGATACCCCATATGTGGTGCAAAGCCACTGTTTGGGCGCACGGCATGGCTCGGAAGGTAAGGAGCGCCATTTGACTTTTGGAATGGAAATTTGACTGGAATGGATAGCGGACGCCATGTTGCATTTGGAGAGCCCCTGAGGTGCCTAAACAGAGGAAACCCACAACAAGTGACCGAATTTTACAATCTACTCCTCTGTATAAATTAATCTAGTGGTGGGAAAATAAGTAGATAGGCAAATGGTCACTAAACCCATAGATGAATTCCCACAGAGGTGTCATTTCCATAATGGGGTCACTTCAGGGGGGATTATGCTGTTCTGGCACTTTTCAGAGTACCAGAGCTAAAGAATCCCCCCTGAAGTGACCCCATTTTGGAAATGACACCCCTCTGGAAATTCATCTATGGGTTTAGTGACCATTTTAACTCGATGGATGATTTCCAGAAACAAGCACGCAATGGAAGGTTTAGATTCTGGAGAACCCCCCCCTGGAAATTAAGTGAGCTCTACTCGAATATGTCATTCACTAAATGAACCAAATGTTTGAATGACAAATTGGGATACATTTTTACAGTTTAAAAACGTGGTTCTGTGTGGTAGATTTTAAAGCAGTCAGTGACGCATAAGGCTGGCAATGATGGGCATTGTGGGCAATAGTAGCGGGTATCACGCCTCATTCCTCTCTTAGTACATACACGACATCTTTTCTGGGGGTTCCTTCTTGTTTCCGTTGCTGGAATAAGTGCAATAAAATGTCGCTCAGTGAGTCTTTTCACATCCTCAGATTCTAATGGATGAGCGGGGCTAACACTTTGAAAGACAAGATTTTCAATTACCTTTTCTTGATAATCAAGAAAAGGATCTGAATTTCCTGCTTTTTTGTACAACACAAAAGAATTGTATGTGGCCACCTGAAACAAATAAATAACCAACTTTTTATACCAGGTATAGGACTTTCTTGATACCTGGTATGGCTGTAGAACCTGGTCTGCAAGGTCCACACCCCCCATGTGTTTGTTGTAGTCAATGACTGACACAGGTTTTTGCTTCGGAGTGGTGGATCCTAGTTCTACAGTGGCCCTTGTGGCATCTGTGTGGATCGAGCTGAGGACAAAAATATCCCTCTTATCCCTATATTTCAGGGCAAGCAGCTCTCCGTTGCGTACAGCCCCTGACTGCCCCTTTTGAAACTTTTGGTTGACCAATGGTTGTAGAAACCCCTGACGGTTTTTACGGATGGTCCCACAAGCCCCGATGTTGTGTTCAACCAGACTTTTAAATAGGGGTATGCTGGTGTAATAATTGTCCACATATAGATTGTAGCCTTTTTGAAAAAATGGACTTATCAGCTCCCAAACAATTTTTCCAGATGTCCCCAGATAAGTAGGGCATCCTGGTGGGTTTAGTTGGCTGTCTTTCCCCCGAAAAGCGGATGTGTATCCGGTTGAACTTTCGTACATTTTATAGAGCTTTATTCCAAACCTTGCCCTTTTAGATGGGATAAATTGCTTGAGGTGCAGTCTTCCTTTGAATTTTACAAGGGACTCATCTATAGAAATATTTTGTGTTGGGCTGTAGAGGCTTAAGAATTTTTCTGACAAATTTTCAAAGATGGGTCTAATTTTATATAACCTGTCATGTTCTGGGGCATTTCTGGGCAGGCATTGACTATTGTCGTTAAAATGCCAAAACCGCATGAGCATTTCATAACGGGTCCTAGGCAGAATGACTGAAAACATAGGGGTGGCTTGAACAGGGTGGTTGGACCAGTAGGATCGAATGCTCGGTTTTTTAACAAGCCCCATGGCAAATGTAAGTCCTAAAAATTTTTTTATTTCCGGGACATTAGTTGGTGTCCATAAATTTGCCCTAGCATAGTAAGATCGGGGATTCTGGCTTATGAATTGGGATGCATATAAATTTGTTTGCACGACAATATGCTCTAGCAAGCTGTCTGTAAAAAACAAATTAAAAAAATGAATTGGTCCAAAATCTTCCACCTCCACATTTATACCAGGAGTGGCGTTGAAATCAGGGCTGAATGGAGCAGCCGAATCCGAAGCCTCCCATCTGGGAAATGCTAGATCATGTGGCAAAGCCCCTTGTACACTGGGGTGCGCCAATTCACTAGTAGCAGGGACAGCACTTGTACTGGGCAGTGTTCCCTGATTTGGAGACGTTTCTCCAGTAGCGCTATTTGCCCCTATTGCTGTACTGGTCCTTGGGCTTGAGGATGGAACAGAATCACTGCTCATTTCTGGGCTCTCAGTGTCGCCGCTACTAAAGCCCTCAAAATCCACATCTCCATCTGAGATTGCGCTGTCATCAGTGTCAGAACATAGCTGGGCATACACCTCCTCTGCGGTATAAGTCTGACGGGCCATTTTATTTTTATATTTTTTGACTGGACTGAACGGACCGGACTGACCGGACTGGACTGATAGATCTGACAGGACTGACAGGACTGATAGATCTGACAGGACTGACAGGACTGATAGATCTGACAGGACTGACAGGACTGATAGATCTGACAGGACTGACAGGACTGATAGATCTGACAGGACTGACAGGACTGATAGATCTGACAGGACTGACAGGACTGACAGATCTGACTGACTGACAGATCTGACTGACTGACAGATCTGACAGGACTGACTGACAGATCTGACAGGACTGACTGACTGATAGATCTGACAGGACTGACTGACTGATAGATCTGACAGGACTGACTGACTGATAGATCTGACAGGACTGACTGACTGATAGATCTGACAGGACTGACTGACTGATAGATCTGACAGGACTGACTGACTGATAGATCTGACAGGACTGACTGACTGATAGATCTGACAGGACTGACTGACTGATAGATCTGACAGGACTGACTGACTGATAGATCTGACAGGACTGACTGACTGATAGATCTGACAGGACTGACTGACTGATAGATCTGACAGGACTGACTGACTGATAGATCTGACAGGACTGACTGACTGATAGATCTGACAGGACTGACTGACTGATAGATCTGACAGGACTGACTGACTGATAGATCTGACAGGACTGACTGACTGATAGATCTGACAGGACTGACTGACTGATAGATCTGACAGGACTGACTGACTGATAGATCTGACAGGACTGACTGACTGATAGATCTGACAGGACTGACTGACTGATAGATCTGACAGGACTGACTGACTGATAGATCTGACAGGACTGACTGACTGATAGATCTGACAGGACTGACTGACTGATAGATCTGACAGGACTGACTGACTGATAGATCTGACAGGACTGACTGACTGATAGATCTGACAGGACTGACTGACTGATAGATCTGACAGGACTGACTGACTGATAGATCTGACAGGACTGACTGACTGATAGATCTGACAGGACTGACTGACTGATAGATCTGACAGGACTGACTGACTGATAGATCTGACAGGACTGACTGACTGATAGATCTGACAGGACTGACTGACTGATAGATCTGACAGGACTGACTGACTGATAGATCTGACAGGACTGACTGACTGATAGATCTGACAGGACTGACTGACTGATAGATCTGACAGGACTGACAGATCTGACAGGACTGACTGACTGATAGATCTGACAGGACTGACTGACTGATAGATCTGACAGGACTGACTAACCCTAACTCTTACTTTCTTTTTTATTTATTTTTTTTACTTTCACAGTGGCAAGGCTGACACCGCTCTTGTCACACTGTTTCTCCTCTGCTCTCTCACTGAGATCGGAGGAGAAACAGTGTATTTATCAGGCAGATCGCCCGGGAAAGTTTGTTGCTAAAACAAACTTCCCTGGTGATCTCTCTGATTGGCTGGTGTGACGCTGACATCATCGAGACCTGAGCCAATCAGGTCTCGATGATGTCAGAGGTCACAGCACCGGGATCCCCGCCGCTCCTGAGGTATGTGGGGGGTCCCGATCGCCGACCACCAGCTGTCACTATCTCTTAAATGCCGCGATCGCTATGGATCGCGGCATCTAGAAGATAGGAACAGGTTAACATCATGGGGACCTGATCCATTCAGGTCCCCATGATGCCACATGTCAGAGCTATCGCTCTGAACCGGTACCGCAGCGCTAGCAGGACCCTGGGGGTCCTGAGCGCTGCGGGACCACCCACCGTTTTTAAACGTCGGCGCTGCACAGAGCCCGGGCAGCGCCGACGTTTATGTACAGTGGGCGGTCCTGAACCGGTTAAACACTTGGATTTCAACAATAAGCAATTTACTGTAATTTTCCAAAGACAGTCCCTATAACTCATTTCCAGAACAAGGCCCTCTTCATGTGTGGAAAGAATGATTTTGGAATTCCACATGAATAGGTCTTTATTTTACACTTTGTTTTAAGAATGTAAGAAAACAAAAAATTGACCAGAGGGAAAAGGAAAAATAAGGGAAAAAAAATCACAATTTCATATGTTTTTTAAATTACAAAATGAAGATTAACTTATCCAGACAAAAAAAATTTCTGCACCATAATTTCCAGAGTCTCCCAGTGATCATACTGATGTACTTTGCCTCACATACATCATACTTCTAAAAAACCAAAATCATCATTTATGTTTACAAGTATGCCTTCTGCCGTGTGCACTCGTGTTCACAAAGCATCTATGCACAGAAAGGTTTATAGTAAATGGGTTAGGATTAGTGTTGAGCATTCCGATACTGTAATATCGGGTATCGGCCGATATTCGCGGTATCGGAATTCCGATACTTAATTCCGATACTTTTACAATATCGGATACCGGAATCGGAAGTTCCCATAATGCCTGCGCTCTGCAGTGTCTGTGAAGGATGACAAGTTGGATGGCAGCGCGATCCAGCCTGTCATCAGAATGCCATCCCAGCGGGGGAGAATTCTCCTGATTGTTTAAAAGCCGGCGCGCGGTATAAAGCCGCCGGCTTTTAAACAATCACACAGCCCCATACTGCTTCCCCGCAGCCTCCCACCCCGATCCTCCGCTCCCCTCGCCACCTCCCATCCCGATCGTAAGTTAGGACCGGGCGGGGAGCGCAGCTCCAAGGAGCGGGGAGTGAAGGACCCGGGCGGGGAAGCCGGCAGTGAAAAGACTTCACTGCCGGCTTTCCCGTTCTGTGCTGCGCTTTCCCGCCGGTTATTTCAAATGAACAGCTGAGGTATCAGGTGATGCCGATCAGCTGTTCATTTGAAGTAGCCGCGGTGCCCTCAGAGGGTTCATGTGAGTTCATGCTTGACTGCATGAACTCACATGAACTTTCCCACGGCCGCACAGGTCAGCCTCACCTCCCAGACCCGTCATGATTAGTGTGTGTGCGGGGTGTGTGTGCGGGGTGTGTGTGTGTGCGGGGTGTGTGTGTGTGCGGGGTGTGTGTGTGTGCGGGGTGTGTGTGTGTGCGGGGTGTGTGTGTGTGCGGGGTGTGTGTGTGTGCGGGGTGTGTGTGTGTGCGGGGTGTGTGTGTGTGCGGGGTGTGTGTGTGTGCGGGGTGTGTGTGTGCGATGTGTGCGATGTGTGCGGTGTGTGTGCGTGCAGGCAGACATAGGCCGATGTGACACTACTACTCCCATCGGCCTATGTCTGTCCCCCGTCCACTCCTGCCAGCAGGATCAGCTCGATGGGAGCAGTAGTTCCCATCAGACTGATCCTGCTATTTAAATTGCCCTACTGTGTCCCCAATAAATGTTAAATACATGTCATTGGTGGCCAGTGGTTACCTAAAAGAAATTAGTTCATACATTACCTGTCCCCGCCGATCGCCACCTAAAATAAAGTAAAAAATAAAAAACTACACCTATACTCACCAAGACACCTAATTCCCCGAAGCCATCGATCTCCTGTAATAAAATATAAAATAATAAACCACAACCTTATCCTTACCCCTCCGTAGCAGTCCACGAGTGTCCCACGAAGATCTCCAGTTCAGAGCAGCCACATAGAATGTGACCGCTCTGAACCGCTGCCGCCGCTAGAGTGACGGGGCCGTAAGGGTTCACCGGAGTTCAGGCAGCGCTGCTCCGGTTAGCTCCTTTACGGCCCTGCTGTATCGTGAGAAATTCCCACGGTACAGCAGTGCCGTAAAGGAGGTCTCCGGAGCTGCGCTGCCTGAATGCACTCCGGTGACCTCAGTCAGTGGCTCCCGCTGCCGGGAGCGGACGTGTTCCCGGCAGCGTGAGCTTACAGCAGCCATGCACAGCTGTCACCATCTCCAGATGTGACAGCTGTGCATGGGAGATCAGCGCAGGAACGTGGACAGGTAACTATTATTTTTAGTAAACTAAGAATTAAAAAAAATTGTGTGTTTTATTTCAAATAAATTATTTTTTTCTGGGTGTAGTGTGTGTTTTTTCTTTTTAACACTTTGTAGGTTAGTAATGGGGGTGTCTTATAGACGCCCATCATTACTAACCTGGGCTTCATGGCAGCTGGCGCTGACATGAACCCCACCACTATTACCCCCTGCCACCGCACCAGGGCAGCGTGGAAGAGCGAGGCTAAGTGCCAGAGTTGGCGCATCCTATGGATGCGCCATTTCTGGGGCGGCTGACGACTGGTGTTTCTAGCCTGGGAGGGGGCCAATATTCATGGCACCCTTCCTGGGCTATTAATATCAGCCCCCAGCTGTCTGCCTAGCCTTTGCTAGCTATTAAAATAGGGGGGACCCCACGTCATTTTTTTGGGGGGGGTCCCCCATTTTAATAGCTAGTAAAGGCTAGGTATTCAGCTGGGGGCTGATATTAGTAGCCTGGGAAGCTCCGTGGGTTTTACCCCCTTCCCAGGCTTCAAACATCTGCCCCAGCCGTCTGCTTAACCTCCGCTAGAGACTAAAATTATGGGGGATCCCACGCTATTTTTTTTTAAAATAAATCCATTATTTTAACACTAAATGACATTTGAGGAGATAATAAAGATGCAGTCCCTAAATTATTATTTATTTTTTAATTAATTTTTCCCAAAACTTTTGACGTGGGCTTCGCCATATTTTTGTATGCCAGCCAGGTACAGCATCCAGCTTCTATGAACGCGCCATTTTCCGGGGCGGCTGCGGACTGCAATTTTCAGCGGGGGGCAGAAAGCTTGGGCCTCCCTGCGCTGCAGATTCCATCCCCCAGCTGCCTAGTTGTACCTGGCTGGACACAAAAATAGGGAGAAGCTCCACGTTTTTTTTTTTTTTAATTATTTCATGAAATTCATGGAATAATTAAGAAAAAAAGGGCTTCCCTATATTGTTGTGTCCAACCAGGTACAAATAGGCAGCTGGTGGTTGGGGGCAGCCCGTTCCTGCCTGCTGTACCTGGCTGGACCCAAATATAGTGCAAAGCCCCACGTCAATTTTTTTTTTAATTATTTCAGGAAATTCATGAAATAATTAAAAAAAAAATTATGTGGGGCTTCGCCCTATATTTGTGTCCAGTCAGGTACAGCAGGCAGGAACGGGCTGCCCCCAACCACCAGCTGCCTATTTGTACCTAGCCGGACACAACAATATAGGGAAGCCCTTTTTTTCTTAATTATTCCATGAATTTCATGAAATAATTAAAAAAAAAAATACGTGGGGCTTCGCCCTATTTTTGTGTCCAGCCAGGTACAACAAGGCAGCTGGGGGCTGGAATCCGCAGCGCAGGGAGGCCCAAGCTTTCTGGGCCCCACCCGCTGCAAATTGCAGTCCGCAGCCGCCCCGGAAAATGGCGCGTTCATAGAAGCGCCATCTTCTGGCGCTGTACCCAACTCATCCAGGGCCCTGGTGCGGTGGCTCACTGGGTAATAAAGGGGTTAAGGCCAGCTTGGCATTATCAGCTGGCCCTAAGCCCGAAATTCATGGGGTCACGCCAATATTAGACATGACCACCATGAATTTCTAGTAAAGTATTTAAAAAAAACACAAACACCCCGAAAAAAGTCCTTTAATTGAAATAAACACACAATTCTTTATTGTTCTAAATTAAACCATACTTACAGTCACGCCCATTCCAGCTGAAGCCAACGATCTCCTGCAATAAAAGTAAAATAATAAAGCAACCTCATCCTTACCTTTCCATGGTTCCCAGGACAGCTTCAGCTCTGCTACATCGAGATGACAGGCTGGACCGCAGCAGAACGCTGCCATCCAGCCTGTCATCCCGCAGACACTGAGAAGCGCAGGCATGCTTGCGCTCCTCAGTGTCTCGCTGTGACGGCATCCAGATGAGCCGAGGTCATGTCCAATGAACTCAGCTCACCTCATGCACGTCACCGACAGCGTGGGAAAATTCTCCTGCACTCAGCGCTTCAGCGTGAGAATTTTCCCACGCTGTCAGTGACGTGCATGAGGTGCGCAGAGTTCATTGGACATGACCTCACCTCATGCACGTCACTGACAGCGTGGGAAAATTCTCACGCTGAAGCGCTGAGTGCAGGAGAATTTTCCCACGCTGTCAGTGACGTACATGAGGTGAGCCGAGTTCATTGTCGGCTCATCTGGATGCCGTCACAGCCAGACACTGAGGAGTGGAAGTATGCCTGCGCTTCTCAGTGTCTGCGGGATGACAGGCTGGATGGCAGCGTTCTGCTGCGGTCCAGCCTGTCATCTCGATGTAGCAGAGCTGAAGCTGTCGTGGGAGCCATGGAAAGGTAAGGATGAGGTTGCTTTATTATTTTTCTTTTATTGCAGGAGATCGTTGGCTTCAGCTGGAATGGGCGTGATGGTAAGTATGGTTTAATTTAGAACAATAAAGAATTGTGTGTTTATTTCAATTAAAGGACTTTTTTCTGGGTGTTGTGTTTTTTTTAAATACTTTACTAGAAATTCATGGTGGTCATGTCTAATATTGGCGTGACCCCATGAATTTCGGGCTTAGGGCCAGCTGATAATGCCAAGCTGGCCTTAACCCCTTTATTACCCAGTGAGCCACCGCACCAGGGCCCTGGATGAGTTGGGTACAGCGCCAGAAGATGGCGCTTCTATGAACGCGCCATTTTCCGGGGCGGCTGCGGACTGCAATTTGCAGCGGGTGGGGCCCAGAAAGCTTGGGCCTCCCTGCGCTGCAGATTCCAGCCCCCAGCTGCCTAGTTGTACCTGGCTGGACACAAAAATAGGGCGAAGCTCCACGTTTTTTTTTTTTAAATTCATGAAATTCATGGAATAATTAAGAAAAAAAGGGCTTCCCTATATTGTTGTGTCCGGCTAGGTACAAATAGGCAGCTGGTGGTTGGGGGCAGCCCGTTCCTGCCTGCTGTACCTGACTGGACACAAATATAGGGCGAAGCCCCACATCAATTTTTTTTAATTATTTCATGAATTTCCTGAAATGATTTAAAAAAAATTGACGTGGGGCTTCGCACTATATTTGTGTCCAGCCAGGTACAGCAGGCAGGAACGGGCTGCCCCCAACCACCAGCTGCCTATTTGTGCCTGGTTGGACACAACAATATAGGGAAGCCCTTTTTTTCTTAATTATTTCATGAAATAATTAAAAAAAAAAAATACGTGAAGCTTCTCCCTATTTTTGTGTCCAGCCAGGTACAACTAGGCAGCTGGGGGATGGAATCTGCAGCGCAGGGAGGCCCAAGCTTCCTGCCCCCCCCCCCGCTGAAAATTGCAGTCCGCAGCCACCCCGGAAAATGGCGCGTTCATAGAAGCTGGATGCTGTACCTGTCTGGCATACAAAAATATGGCGAAGCCCACGTCAAAAGTTTTGGGAAAAATTAATTAAAAAATAAATAATAATTTAGGGACTGCATCTTTATTAACTCCTCAAATGTCATTTAGTGTTAAAATAAAGGATTTATTTTAAAAAAAATTGACGTGGGGCTTCGCCCTATATTTGTGTCCAGCCAGGTACAGCAGGCAGGAACAGGCTGCCCCCAACCACCAGCTGCCTATTTGTACCTGGCCGGACACAACAATATAGGGAAGCCCTTTTTTAAAAAAATTATTTCATGAAATAATTAAAAAAAAATTGACGTGGGGCTTCGCACTATATTTGTGTCCAGCCAGGTACAGCAGGCAGGAATGGGCTGCCCCCAACCACCAGCTGCCTATTTGTACCTGGTTGGACACAACAATATAGGGAAGCCCTTTTTTTCTTAATTATTTCATGAAATAATTAAAAAAAAAAAATACGTGAAGCTTCTCCCTATTTTTGTGTCCAGCCAGGTACAACTAGGCAGCTGGGGGATGGAATCTGCAGCGCAGGGAGGCCCAAGCTTCCTGCCCCCCCCCCCGCTGAAAATTGCAGTCCGCAGCCACCCCGGAAAATGGCGCGTTCATAGAAGCTGGATGCTGTACCTGTCTGGCATACAAAAATATGGCGAAGCCCACGTCAAAAGTTTTGGGAAAAATTAATTAAAAAATAAATAATAATTTAGGGACTGCATCTTTATTAACTCCTCAAATGTCATTTAGTGTTAAAATAAAGGATTTATTTTAAAAAAAATTGACGTGGGGCTTCGCCCTATATTTGTGTCCAGCCAGGTACAGCAGGCAGGAACAGGCTGCCCCCAACCACCAGCTGCCTATTTGTACCTGGCCGGACACAACAATATAGGGAAGCCCTTTTTTTCTTAATTATTCCATGAATTTCATGAAATAATTAAAAAAAAAAAATGCATGGGGCTTCGCCCTATTTTTGTGCCCAGCCAGATACAACTAGGCAACTGGGGGCTGGAATCCGCAGCGCAGGGAGACCCAAGCTTTCTGGGCCACCCTCGCTGCAAATTGCAGTCCGCAGCCGCCCCAGAAAATGGCGCGTTCATAGAAGCGCCATCTTCTGGCGCTGTACCCAACTCATCCAGGGCCCTGGTGCGGTGGCTCACTGGGTAATAAAGGGGTTAAGGCCAGCTTGGCATTATCAGCTGGCCCTAAGCCCGAAATTCATGGGGTCACGCCAATATTAGACATGACCACCATGAATTTCTAGTAAAGTATTTAAAAAAGCACAACACCCAGAAAAAAGTCCTTTAATTGAAATAAACACACAATTCTTTATTGTTCTAAATTAAACCATACTTACCATCACGCCCATTCCAGCTGAAGCCAACGATCTCCTGCAATAAAAGTAAAATAATAAAGCAACATCATCCTTACCTTTCCATGGCTCCCACGACAGCTTCAGCTCTGCTACATCGAGATGACAGGCTGGACCGCAGCAGAACGCTGCCATCCATCCTGTCATCCCGCAGACACTGAGAAGCGCAGGCATACTTCCACTCCTCAGTGTCTGGCTGTGACGGCATCCAGATGAGCCGAGGTCATGTCCAATGAACTCAGCTCACCTCATGTACGTCACTGACAGCGTGGGAAAATTCTCCTGCACTCAGCACTTCAGCGTGAGAATTTTCCCACGCTGTCAGTGACGTGCATGAGGTGAGCTGAGTTCATTGGACATGACCTCACCTCATGTATGTCACTGACAGCGTGGGAGAATTCTCACGCTGAAGCGCTGAGTGCAGGAGAATTTTCCCACGCTGTCAGTGACGTGCATGAGGTGAGCTGAGTTCATTGGACATGAACTCGGCTCATCTGGATGACGTCACAGAGAGACACTGAGGAGCGCAAGCATGCCTGCGCTTCTCAGTGTCTGTGGGATGACAGGCTGGATGGCAGCGTTCTGCTGCGGTCCAGCCTGTCATCTCGATGTAGCAGAGCTGAAGCTGTCGTGGGAACCATGGAAAGGTAAGGATGAGGTTGCTTTATTATTTTACTTTTATTGCAGGAGATCGTTGGCTTCAGCTGGAATGGGCGTGATGGTAAGTATGGTTTAATTTAGAACAATAAAGAATTGTGTGTTTATTTCAATTAAAGGACTTTATTCTGGGTGTTGTGTTTCTTTTAACTTTGACTATGGGGTTAGTAATGGGGGTGTCTTATAGACACCTCTCCATTACTAACCTGGGCTTGATGTCAGCTGGCATTATAAGCTGACATCAACCCCAACCCTATTACCCCCTGCCACCGCACCAGGGCAGCGTGGAAGAGCGAGGCTAAGTGCCAGAATTGGCGCATCCTATGGATGCGCCATTTCTGGGGCGGCTGACGGCTGGTGTTTCTAGCCTGGGAGGGGGCCAATATTCATGGCTCCCTTCCTGGGCTATTAATATCAGCCCCCAGCTGTCTGCCTAGCCTTTGCTAGCTATTAAATTAGGGGGGACCCCACGTCATTTTTTTGGGGGGGTTCCCCCATTTTAATAGCTAGTAAAGGCTAGGTATTCAGCTGGGGGCTGATATTAGTAGCCTGGGAAGCTCCGTGGGTATTACCCCCTTCCCAGGCTTCAAACATTTGCCCCAGCTGTCTGCTTAACCTTCGCTAGAGCCTAAAATTAAGGGGAACCCCACGCCAATTTTTTTTTAAATAAATCCTTTATTTTAACACTAAATGACAAGTACAGTAAGCAACACTGTCACTGTACTTCTTATATATGTGGCTGACATGTTTCTATCTATCTAATCTATGTGTGAAGCTCTATTCTGTCTGTTATAAATTGTCGGGCACCGCTGCTGAATTGCCGGCCGGCTTTTTTAAAGAGACGGTGCACGAAAACACTAATATTTTTTTTAATAAATCCTTTACACTAAATGACAAGTACAGTAAGCAACACTGTCACTGTACTTCATATATATGTGACTGACATGTTTCTATCTATCTAATCTATGTGTGAAGCTCTATTCTTTCTGTTGTAAATTGTCGGGTACCGGTGAATGCCGCTAATGAATTGCCGGCTTTTCATGTCATTCTACATTATTCTTAGTTGTTTTACTTCATGTAGAATTAACCTACAAGGAAAGAAAGGGTTTATTTTCATTCCGATATTTGTGTCCCATTGACTTGCATTGGTTTCCGGTATCGGAATCGGCGATATCCGATACTTTTTGGGTATCGGCCCGATCCAATCCGATACGATATTTCCTGATATCGGAAGGTATCGCTCAACACTAGTTAGGATCTGAATAGAGACCTAGGTCCATCAAGTTCAACCTTTCTCCACCAGTTGCACTCCCCATACCAACACTACACTAACTTACTGGAACTAGGCCTCACAAATGAATTGCCATTTTTATTATTACTGCACTATTTCAAATAAACCAGTTTATAATTTTTTAGTTTTATTTTGCATTACTGTTATGGTATTCATAAAATCCCTGTACCTAAATCTGTTGATCCAGAAGAAGGCAAAACCCCCAGGATACATTCAGCCAATTTGCATCACAGGGAAAAATTCCTTCTTGACCCCGAGAAAGGTGATCAGTATAAGAACCCCGGATCAAAAGTACTACTATAGGTGTAACATTTTGTTTAATTTAACTGTAGCCCACTACATGTGTATCGAGGAAATCATCCAGCCCTTTTTTGAACGCATTATAACTTCCATGTGAAGTGTGTCCATGTCACAAGTTCTTTTTAAAGGGAAACAGCCACGTTGTACATGTAATTCAATCTGTGGACAGCATGGTGTAGAGAAGAATCTGAGCAGAATGATACACAAGTTTGTTGGAAAAGATTCGGTACACGTAATCTGAGTCCAGTGGGTGGTCATTGCATGCAGAGATAGCTGTCAAAGGCATACAGGGATGACTGTCAATCACTGATTAGGACCACCTTCTGGACACATACAAAAATAAAAGTATTTCAATGAATAAAGTGAAAGTTTAACAAACTTTTCCCACAAAAATGTAAATCAATCTGATCGGCTCATTCTGGTCTACAACATCCTACCTGATCAGAGACCATTCCAACATGACAGGCTCCTTTTAATGGGAGTTAAGGCAGTACTTGGCAGTGGCCACTAAACTATGCATGGAGCCGCGATATTCCACTCCGTACATTGCTTACGTTCAGCAGATGCTGGAGCGGATATCACCTGATTGGTGGGGTACTAAGTGTGGGACCCCCAACGATCTCTCCTGCACAGTCATCAATATGAGAGTCAGTAGGCTAGTCATTTATAACCCCCTTTAGCTTCAACCAAATACCAATCATGTTAAATGAATAGTGTACAGAAGTTGAGGCATGAGAACTCAAATGATAGGATGGGTGGTGGTATCCTGCAGTTCTCGGTGCAGCAGCTGCATTCACTCTTCCTAATGCATTAGGGGGCCTTCACAGACTACATTTTAATTATTTATTCATTTTTTTGATGGACACTTTTTTGCAATTCATTTTTAGGCATTTTATATGAGATTATCTTTGTATGTCATTCATTTCTGTTACCATGACGTAATCTACTAAACGAAGTTGCTACTGCCATACACTCCCATTATAAACAGTGTTACTTAAATCTGTTAAATACATGTGTGTATTAATAAGGATGCAGACAAGATGTCTTTAAAATGATCAGAAAACTTTCACTGTTTTTGTTGTACATTTCCTACAACACAATGGATCATAGAAATACTCACCTTATCAGTTATTGTTGCAATGTATCGCATGCATTCAATATCAGATGGAAACTGATTCACTTCCTTTACCAAGAACTGTACAACTTTTAGATGACCCTTTAAAAAAAAGAAAAAAAAACATCTGTAAATCTAAAACAAAAATAATCTCAAATCAATGAAATCTTTTACATGCTCCCAAGGAGGATCAGTTTAAAACGCTGAGCACTTGGGAAACAAGCAAAGACCTTGCTCCACGAGTTAGAATAGCAGGTTAATGACAGAAGATGGAGACGTCACTAAGTGTACCACCCATAGCATTTAACAATAACGCTGGGTACACCTTTTAGGATTGTAGTTTTTGTTTTTTTACTTGATTTTCCTTACATGATTGTTGGAGAGAGTGGAAGGGAGGGAGGAGAGTGCCAGCTTTCCTGAGCGGTTAGCATTTAGAGATATGCTTTACAATAGAGATTACAGAGAGTATGAGTCTAGTTAGAAGCCGAACAAGCCAGTAGCTGGCTTTTGGCTGAACAAACACTTAGCCAGCGGATAGCTCACCTGACCCCCCACTGCCCCCCCTCATAAAACAGAACATAGTAAGGTAGGTTGAATTAAGACCTAGATCCGTCAAGTTCAACCTTCCTCCCCCAATTGTACTCCCTACACTAACACTACACTAACTTACTAACTGGGACTAGGCCTCACAAATTTATTATCACCATTTATTTATTATTGCTGCACTACACGGTGTGCAGAATTATTAGGAAAGTTGTATTTTAGAGGATTATTTTTATTATTGATCAACAACTATGTTCTCAATCAACGCAAAAGACTCATAAATATCCAAGCTTAATATTTTTGGAAGTTGGAGTGTTTTTTTTTTAGATTTGGCTATCTTAGGAGGATATCTGTTTGTGCAGGTAACTATTACTGTGCAGAATTATTAGGCAACTTAATAAAAACCAAATATAATTCCATCTCACTTGTTTATTTTCACCAGGTAATCCAATATCCGTGCACAATATTTAGAAATAAACATTTCTGACATCCAAAAAAATTAGTGAGGAATATAGCCACCTTTCTTTACGATGACGTTCAACAGCCTTCCATCCATAGATTCTGTCAGTTGCTTGATCTGTTTTCGATCAACATTGCGTGCAGCAGCCACCACAGCCTCCCAGACACTGTTCCGAGAGGTGTACTGTTTTCCCTCCCTGTAGATCTCACATTTTATGATGGACCACAGGTTCTCTATGGGGTTCAGATCAGGTGAACAAGGGGGCCATGTCATTATTTTTTCTTCTTTTAGACCTTTACTGGCCAGCCATGCTGTGGAGTAGTTGGATGCATGTGATGGAGCATTGTCCTGCATGAAAATCATGTTTTTCTTGAACGATACCGACTTCTTCCTGTACCACTGCTTGAAGAAGTTGTCTTCCAGAAACTGGCAGTAGGTCTGGGAGTTGAGCTTCACTCCATCCTCAACCGAAAAGGTCCCACAAGTTCATCTTTGATACCAGCCCATACCAGTACCCCACCTCCACCTTGCTGGCGTCTGAGTCGGAGTGGAGCTCTCTGCCCTTTACTGATCCAGCCTCTAGCCCATCCATCTGGCCCATCAAGAGTCACTCTCATTTCATCAGTCCATAAAACCTTTGAAAAATCAGTCTTAAGATATTTCTTGGCCCATTCTTGACGTTTTATCTTATGTTTCTTGTTCAAAGGTGGTCGTTTTTCAGCCTTCCTTACCTTGGCCATGTCCCTGAGTATCGCACACCTTGTGCTTTTTGATACTCCAGTAACGTTGCAGCTCTGAAATATGGCAAAACTGGTGGCGAATGGCATCTTGGCAGCTTCACGCTTGATTTTCCTCAATTCATGGACAGTTATTTTGCGCCTTTTTTTGGCTAACACGCTTCTTGCGACCCTGTTGGCTATTTGCCATGAAACGCTTGATTGTTCGGTGATCACGCTTCAAAAGTTTGGAAATTTCAAGACTGCTGCATCCCTCTGCAAGACATCTCACAATTTTGGACTTTTCAGAGCCCGTCAAATCTCTCTTCTGACCCATTTTGCCAAAAGGAAAGGAAAGTTGCCTAATAATTAAGCACACCTTATATAGGGTGTTGATGTCCTTAGTCAACACCCCTCCTCATTACAGAGATGCACATCACCAGATTTACTTAATTGGTAGTTGGCTCTCAAGCCTATGCAACTTGGGAGTAGGACAACATGTATAAAAAGTATCATGTGATCAAAATACTCATTTGCCTAATAATTCTGCACACAGTGTAGTACAATTAAAAATATACCCGTTGAGAATTATTTTAAATTAATTTTATATTTTGTATTACTCATAGGATTCTAATAATGGTATTCGTAAAATCCCTATGCCTAAATCTGTTGATCCAGAAAAAGGCAAAAAAAAAAACCAGGACACATTCAGCCAATTTGTGCCACAGGGGAAAAATTACTTCTTGACCCTGAGAAAAGGCGATCAGTCCTAGAACCCTGTATCAAACCTAATTATGTTACTAGTTATGTAATTACTATTACCGTACTAAGTGTACTACTAAAGGTGTAACAATAACCCACAATGTTATGTGTATTGAGGAAATCATCCAGTTTGGCCATTTATGCATTTTCAATGGGGTGTGGGGGTGAAAAAAAGCCATCACCTGGAGAACAAAGGTGTTGGGCAATGAATTCAAAGTGTCCTACCCTCATTTTTCTCATTGAGACATCAAAGTAATTGGCTGACCCATCATCAGTTCTTCAAATTTAAAGCGGTACTCCAGGGAGATGAAATGGATTTCAATGCAAATTCTGCATAAACTACAGAGGCTCCTATTCCTTTTACTGTTCTTCCATGAATTTTAAGATATTACAGCTACTAAATGTGACCTCGCACCAGAGCACTGCTCCTGCTGTTTGAGAGGTCTGCCTCACTTCTGGGATGGTACGTCACAAATCAGGGACTTGGCTTACTTCTTGCACCTTATGCAAGCCAGCTAATTTACCAAACCTCATCACAGGCTGTGGGTGGGTTTCATGTCCCCACCCTCCAGCTCTCTGAGGTCTTGCATGGTCATGCTTCTATGTCACATAGGAGCTACGGAGGAACAAGTTCTGATATGGGTAGTTCTTCGCTTCCTCTCTGATCCTTCACAGCTTATGTGGCACCTCATGGATCCCTCTCCTGCATGCTTCTGAAATGTCACATACAAGCTGTGAGAGGTTTTTGGTAGCTAAAATTCAGCAAAGCCTTGAAATGAAAAATATCTTTCTGGATGCAAATAGGGGAATAAAAGAACATTTTTAAAAACAACCTTTTGTGACGCTCACTTTTAAAACACATGCCTAAACTCTAACAGTAATAATAAATGTTTTACCTTCCGAAATGCTGACATTAAAGGAGTTATTTTCCGATTATCAGCAGCATCAACATCAGCACCAGCATGAACAAGAAGTTGAACTATGTCAAAATGTCCTCCATTAGC
The DNA here is from genome assembly GCF_046119375.1 of Phyllobates terribilis. Lineage (NCBI taxonomy): Eukaryota > Metazoa > Chordata > Amphibia > Anura > Dendrobatidae > Phyllobates > Phyllobates terribilis. The sequence goes on along the minus strand of NW_027362770.1, from coordinate 69,069,544 downwards.
TGCAAGCCAAGTAGGCGTGTTCCCTTTCTTATTTCTCACATCAATATGTGCACCTCTAAAAACAGAAGAAAAGGGAAGAATTAAGCATACTACATTTGGCAAAGAAAAAAAATACAGACAGAACTTTGTGAATGCATAGGTTTAAAGTGCCATAATCATCTGCTAATAGTGCATGAACAACTTCACGGTGGAGGTAGGCAGAGTCCAGAACCAGTCTGTACACTGTACCTCGCAGCGCACTTACTGTAGGGGTTGTTACAGTTATGCGAATGTTAATTGTGTCTACAGTAAGATGCCCAGGCCGTGATGCAAGAGTTGCCACAAGTCATAATTTCATCCAAAATGCATATTCAAACAGTGAAATGTTCTCTTTTCATAACCAGAAGTCTCGTTTTCTGATAACCACATCAATTGTGTCTAATAAGTGTGTTCATTGCTGCTCTAAAAGTACCCACAAACTGAAGATGGCAAGAATAGCTTGGCTGGGTTAGCCGGTGAATTCCAGAGTGCAAGAAACATGTGGAGAAAAAGAAGAGTGCGATACCACCAGCGGCGTGTGAACGGGGAAGAAGAGTATATGAACTCACCTGAAGGTGTTGTCCAGCAGGCACAGTACTGAGACAAGTCTGATAGCTGCAGCCTTTGGGAGTTTGCACTACCTCCATGCAGTCCTGACAGGCAGTCAGGACTCCGGATAATTTTGCACAGGAATAAAAAAAAAGCGGCGTCTCTGTGAGCGCTGCCAGTGAAGCAGTGACTGTGCTTTTTTATTCCTATTCAAGAGTGAAAGAAAAGTGCTCATCAGGTGCTCGAGAAAGCTGGATGGCAAGTGTCCTAGTGTGTGACCCAGTGCAGACAACTAACTAGCCTATCGAAATGGCGAGTAGTGGCAACGAAAAGTGTGGTGTGGATGTGAGAACTGGCTGTGGGGTGAGCATAGCTCAATGTCAGCCTACTGTAATAGGTGAGTGGACGAGAGAGTGTGTGAAGCTGAGTCTTCCTCTACAGTAAGATCCAAGGCACGCATGTCATGAGTAAGTGGTGTTGGTGACAAATCGGAGGCAGCGGGAGTGCAGATTCATGACATCTACTTGTCTGAACAAGGAAGCTTAAGATTTAGTCGTGGTGATATCATAAATTTCACTAAACACGACCAAACCATCTTAACCCCTTCACAACACGCGGGAAGTGCGTTGCTGCAAACTGCAGTAGAAGTATGGCGCCACAATTGCACCGGCTCTCTAGCAGAGCTGGCACAATCATCAGCAGATGTCAGCAATACATCATAGCTGACACCCTGCAGTAAGGCCCACGATCGGTGCTAGCGCTGAACGCGGGCGTTTAACCCCTCTGATGCTGCTGTCAATAGTGACAACATCATCTATCGGCTTGCAGAGAGGGGAAACTCCCCCTCTGCTCTGATCGGCACAACGCGATTGCGATGGTCTCCATGGTCACCCCAGGCAGAAAGATGGCCGTGGAGTCACACGTATGGTGGCCTTTAAGTTTGTGCGGAGAGCAGGAGTTAACACACCTCCTGCCTGTGTACGATTCACTGATCGAATACCCTGCAATGCAAAAGCACTGCAGAGTATTAGATCAGCGATCAGGACAGGGAAAGCTTGTGTTTCTGGGACAAGGAATTCTATAATAAAAAATATAATAAAAAAAAAAAAAAGTGCATATTTGGCATCGCAGTGTCCGGAACGACATGATGTATTGAACTGTCAAACTAGTTAATTCCTTCAGTAAACACTGTAAACATAGAAAATAAAAAAATAAAAGAACGAGACCAAAACCTATGCATTTTCATCATACCGCCGAAAGACACATGATCAAAGGTCGAACGTAAATATAAATTGTATCGCTGAAAACGTCATCTTGTCCTGCAAATAAACAAGCCGCAATGTAGCTACAGAGAAAAAATAAAGCTATAGCTTTCAGAATACAGCGATGCAAAAATATTTTTTTATACAATAGTTTTTATTGTGTAAAAGATGCAAAACAAAACAAAAAAAGATATAAATGTGGTATCGCTGTAATTGTACTGACCCAAAGAATAGATCTGTTTTATCACTTGCCACACGGTGAATGGCGCAAAAAAAACGTTGAATTGCTGATTTTTGTTCATTGCGCCTTCAAAAATCGGAATAATTTTTTTTTAAAACGTTTAAAATATCCAATAGATTTTGATCCACTTCACGATTGTGTCCCACTTGTTGTTGATTCTTCCCCAAAAAATTTGAATTTTATCTCTATGTTTGAAGCCAGAAATGTGGCAAAAGGTAGAAAAGTTCAAGGGGGCCAAATACTTTCACAATGCACTGTACATTTTGTTGAAAAAATTAGAAATTGCTGATCAACTATTAACCCTTATAACTTACTAACAAAGAAAGTATGTTTCAAAAATGATGCTGATGTAAATAAGACATGAAGTAAATGCTATTTTTCTACTTTGCGTGACATAACTGAAGTTTAAGTCCGTTCTGACATATCTATACGTCCCTGCGCCTTAATGACCAGGTACATATAGGTACGTCTCACGGTTCGCAAGCACACAGACTGTGCGCGCACGATCACGGCCAGGTGTCAGCTGATTCTGACAGCTGACACCCATCACTCAGTGATCCTGCACTGCTATGCTTCATAGCAGAAATCAGACTGCAGAAAGTGAGAGTCCCATAGTGAGACTCAGGCCACGGCCCCACTATCAGTATTTGGTCAGTATTTTTTCTCAAGAGTGGGAGCCAAAACCAGGAGTGGGTGATAAATGCAGAATTGGTGACTTGTTTCTATTATACCTTTTCTCCGATTGTTCCACTCCTGGTTCTGGCTCCCACTCCTGAGAAAAAATACTGCCCGAATACCGATAGTGGGGCTGTGGCCCAAGTAAAAAAGTTATAAGATCTATCGTAACCATAAATAAATATTATGCAAAAAAAGAAATCAATCAATAGAAGTATATATTTGTTATCGTTGCATCCGGAACGACCGGACCTATAAAATTGTCCCACTAGTTAACCCCTTTAGTGAACACGGTAAAAATAAAAAAAACGAAGCAAAGAAAGATGCTTTATCTTCATACCGCCGAACAAAACGCCATTAAAAAGACTAATCTAAATAAAAATGATACCGCTGAAAACGTCATCTTGTCCCACAAAAAACAAGCTGCCATACAGCTCCAGTCGAAAAATAAAAACAATTTTATAGAAAAAAAATGCATTTTTTTTGCATAGCTTTTTGTGTAAAAGCGCCAAAACATAAAAAATATAAACGTAATATTGCTGTAAACATACTGACCTGAAGAATAAAGCTGCCTTATCAATTTAACCACACGCCGAACGGCATAAAAAAAAACACCAAAACACAATTCCTGAATTGTTGGTTTTAGTTTATTCTGTCTCCCAAAAATCGGAATAGAAAGCGATCAAAAAATGTCACGTGCCCGAAAATGGTACCAATAAAAAAGTCAACTTGTCCAGCAAAAAAACAAGCCCTTACATGACTGTCGGCCAAAAAATTATAGCTTTCCAAATATGGCGATGCAAAATCTATTTTTTTTTCCAGCAAAACAAGCATTTAGTGTGTGCAGCCAAACATAAAAACCCAATATAAATGTGGCATCCCAAAGATCGCAGTAAGGCTCGGCGCATTCTTATCCTCCGCTCTGCGCTTACAACGGGGTTTCCATGTAAATCTCTGAAATACATGATTTAGATGGAACCCTGAGCAGAAGATTCCCTGTAATGAGGCAGATGGAGGCACAGTCGACGCCGTGTGGCCTGTGATCCCACGGTGTCTTTTTATTAGGCATGCATAAAAGTTTTGTGAACCTCTGAAAAAAAGGACACCACTAAACAGAAGCCAGACTGAATCCAGAGTAACTCTGCTGCCTCATTATAGTGAATGGATCCCTCGGGGGTTTCATCTGAATTACGTCACTCAGATTTAAATGGAAACCCTGTTAACAGTGCTCAGCGTAGAGCACAGGATAAATGGCAACATAAATGGGTCAGTCTTCAGTTAACGGAAATATAGGGGGCTTCCAAGTTACTAGTAGCACAAAGGCTCTGGAAAACTGAAATGGCTCTTGCCCCCCAGAAGAAAGTCAACAAATTCTGTGCTCCCAAATACAAATGCCCACCTCTCTTTTGAACCCCACAGTGTGCCTAAACCGCAGTTCGTGTCCACATGTTTGGCATTTCTGTAGTGATGAGAGCCCGCTTAGTTTACGGGTGAGTGTCTCCAGAAGCACAAGCTGGGTATAACGTACTGGTCACCACAAAGAGAGTTTGCAATTTTCACTCCACTGCTGCTGGTTTCCGGAAAACACCCATATAGTTAAAATCCTCACCACACCTGTAGATAAATTTCCAAAGGGGTATAATTTCCAAATTCTGCTTGCTCTACTAGCACTTAGGGTCTCTGTATATTGAGTCTGCATACTATTCTAGGAAAATCTGCGCTCCAGGAGGCAAATAGCGCTTTGTCCCTACAGAGTGTCGCCGTGTGGTTAAGCAGTACTGTACAGTCACATATGGGGTATTTCTACATTCAGCAAAAAAAGTGACACATTTTGGTGCCATTTTTACCCATTTACCAGTGTGAAAATGTAAAATCTGGGGCGAAAACAAAACTTTGGTGGTAAAAAAGTAATTATTCTTTCTTCACCGCCCAAAAATTCTGTGAGGCACATGTGGTGTCAACATGCTCACTGCACCCCTAGATGAATTCATTGAAAGGTGTAGTTTGTAAAATGGGGAAGGATGGGGGGGGTGTGGTTCTGATATTCTGCCACTTTAGGGGCTCTGCCAATGTGACACGGCACTGTCAAACCAGCCCAGCAAAATATGAACTCCAATACTGCGCACCTTCCCTTCTGAGCTTTGCACCGTGCCTCAAAAAAGGAGATTTTTGTGTACTCACAGTAAAATCTCTTTCTCTTCGCCTCTAATTGGGGGACACAGGACCTTGGGTGTTATGCTGCTGTCCACTAGGAGGCGATACTATGCTCATCTGAAAAAGATTAAGCATGGCTCCTCCTCCGCAGTATACACCCCTGGACGGCATCAGCCTACTCCAGTTTTGTGCAAAAGCAGTAGGAGGAACGAAACAGATAACATAACCATGCCTATAAGAAGGCAACTATGTAAGAACTCAAAGGAAAACCAATATGAGAACTCAACTTAACGGCCCGGAACGGGCAACAGGGTGGGTGCTGTGTCCCAAAATTAGAGGCTACGAGAAAGATTTTACGGTGAGTACAAAAAAATCTCCTTTACTCTGTCGCCTCATTGGGGGACACAGGACCTTGGGACGTCCCAAAGCAGTCCCTGGGTGGGAAGCAATGGACGAATATTGTGTAGACAAGTCCCTACAATTGGGGCACCAAGGCCTGCAGAACACGTCTGCACAGGCTCGCATCTGCTGAGGACTGGGTATGAACGTTGTAGTGTTTTCTAAACGTGTGTAGGCTAGTCCAGATGGCTGCCTTACACACTTGTTGTGCCGAAGCCTGGTGCCGAAGGGCCCACAAGGCCCCTACCGCACGTGTAGAATGTGCTTTAATACCTGCTGGAATAGGCGAATTTTTGAGGCGGTAGGCCTGTTGTATGGTGGATTTGATCCACCTGGCAAGGGTAGCCCTAGAAGCTGGCAGACGCTTGCAGCCACCTTCCAGAAGGAGGAAAAGAGAATCAGATTTCCGGAAGGGCGCAGTCCTAGACACATAGATACGCAGTGCCCTGACAAGGTCAAGCGTATGCAAAGCCTTTTCCACTCTATGAACCGGAACCGGACAGAGGGATGGTAGTGAAATTTCTTCATTGAGATGAAAGCTGGAAACCACCTTGGGGAGGAAGGATGGAACCGTACGGAGGACTACCTTGTCCTGGAAAAAAATCAGGAAGGGCTGTCTGCAGGAGTGCCTTGAGTTCAGACACTCTGCGTAGCGAGGTGATTGCCACGAGGAAAACCACTTACTGGGATAGAAGACGGAGTGGGACTTCCCTAAGGGGTTCAAAGGGTGTTTTCTGTAATGTTGTCAGCACCAGGTTGAGGTCCCACGCTTCTAGAGGTCGTCTGTAGAGGGGAACCAATCTGGAAACCCCCTGGAGAAATGTTCTTACTTGTGGTTTATGAGCAATGCACTTTTGAAAAAGCACTGAAAGAGCTGACACCTGGCTCTTAAGGGAGGCCAGGGATAGTCTGGCTTCCAGACCCGATTGGAGAAAACCGAGTACCCTGGGTAGGGAATAAGGGAGTGGGGTCTGGTTACGAGATTCGCACCAGGTAAAGAAGGCTTTCCAGGTACGGTAGTAAATCTTGGCAGAGGTTTGTTTTCGTGCTCTGATCATGGTTTTAATGACATCTGGCGAAAAACCTGCCTGGGTTAGAACCCAGGTCTCAAAGGCCAAGCCGTCAAATTGAGGGCCTCTAAGTTCTGGTGGTAAAACGGGCCTTGTGACAGAAGATTCGGGCGGTCGGGAAGACGCCAGGGTACGTCTGCTGTGAGTCGTACGATGTCGGCGTACCATGTGCGCCTGGGCCAGTCCGGTGCGATTAGGATGGTTGGAACTACCTCCTGTTTGATCTTCCTCACCACTCTGGAAATCAGGGGGAGAGGTGGAAAAATGTACAGGAGCTGGAACTGGGTCCAGTCCTGAACCAGGGCGTCCGCCGCTAGCGCTCTCGGGTCGCGTGTTCTGGCCATGAAGTTGGAGACTTTGGCATTGAGGTGAGAAGCCATTAGGTCCACGTCCGGAGTGCCCCAACGCTGGCAGATCTGTTGGAAGATTTCGGGATGGAGAGCCCAGTCTCCCGAGTCTATTCCTTGTTGGCTGAGGAAGTCTGCTTTCCAGTTGTCTACACCCAGAATGTGGACCGCCGAGATAATGGAGCTCGTTTTCTCCGCCCAGTGGAGGATGCGTGTCACCTCTCGCATCGCTCTGGCACTGCGGGGTCCCCTTGGTGATTGACATATGCCACGGCCGTGGCATTGTCCGATTGTACGCTGATGTGAGAGGCAGCCAGTAAGTGATGGAAGGCTCTCAATGCCAGGAGGATGGCACAAATCTCCAGGATGTTGATGGGGAAGGTTGTTTCCGCTGGGGACCACTTGCCCTGTGCTCTGTGGTGTAGGTGTACTGCACCCCAACCCGTCAGGCTTGCGTCGGTGGTCAGGACCTTCCATTGACCTGGGAGAAAGGATTTCCCTTTTGTTAGAGAGGTCCGGTTGAGCCAACAGTGAAGAGACTTCCTGGTTGACGACGTCAGCTGGAACTTCTTGTCGAGAGAAGAAGGGTTCCTGTCCCATGACTTGAGAATGTCTAGTTGGAGAGGTCTGAGGTAAAGCTGGGCAAATGGAACCGCTTCTATTGCCGCCAACATCCTGCCAAGGACTCATGGCAAACCGGAGAGATCGAGGGGGTTTGCTGAGAAGGGTGCAAACTCCTAGACGGAGAGGCAGTGCATTGTCTTTGGGGAGAAGCACTAGGCCCTTGGAGGTATTGAATAGCATTCCCAGGAATGTCAGAGACTGGTTTGGGGCTGGTGATGACTTTTGTAGTGTAACGGGTCTGGGAGGCGGAACCTCTCAGCTACTATACAAGGGGGCGGTCCTTGTAAGGGAGCGGGTGGCGACCAGGGAAGACGGGCAGGCAGTCACGGCAAGTGACCGGGGCGGTCCTTGTAAGGGAGCGGGTGGCGACCAGGGAAGACGGGCAGGCAGTCACGGCAAGTGACCGGGGCGGTCCTTGTAAGGGAGCGGGTGGCGACCAGGGAAGACGGGCAGGCAGTCACGGCAAGTGACCGGGGCAGTCTCTGAGTGAACGGGCAGGAGGTCACGGCAAGTGACCGGGGCAGTCTCTGAGTGAACGGGCAGGAGGTCACGGCAAGTGACCGGGGCAGTCTCTGGGTGAACGGGCAGGAGGTCACGGCAAGTGACCGGGGCAGTCTCTGGGTGAACGGGCAGGAGGTCACGGCAAGTGACCGGGGCAGTCTCTGGATGAACGGGCAGGAGGTCACGGCAAGTGACCGGGGCAGTCTCTGGATGAACGGGCAGGAGGTCACGGCAAGTGACCGGGGCAGTCTCTGGATGAACGGGCAGGAGGTCACGGCAAGTGACCGGGGCAGTCTCTGGATGAACGGGCAGGAGGTCACGGCAAGTGACCGGGGCAGTCTCTGGATGAACGGGCAGGAGGTCACGGCAAGTGACCGGGGCAGTCTCTGGATGAACGGGCAGGAGGTCACGGCAAGTGACCGGGGCAGTCTCTGGATGAACGGGCAGGAGGTCACGGCAAGTGACCGGGGCAGTCTCTGGATGAACGGGCAGGAGGTCACGGCAAGTGACCGGGGCAGTCTCTGGATGAACGGGCAGGAGGTCACGGCAAGTGACCGGGGCAGTCTCTGGATGAACGGGCAGGAGGTCACGGCAAGTGACCGGGGCAGTCTCTGGATGAACGGGCAGGAGGTCACGGCAAGTGACCGGGGCAGTCTCTGGATGAACGGGCAGGAGGTCACGGCAAGTGACCGGGGCAGTCTCTGGATGAACGGGCAGGAGGTCACGGCAAGTGACCGGGGCAGTCTCTGGATGAACGGGCAGGAGGTCACGGCAAGTGACCGGGGCAGTCTCTGGATGAACGGGCAGGAGGTCACGGCAAGTGACCGGGGCAGTCTCTGGATGAACGGGCAGGAGGTCACGGCAAGTGACCGGGGCAGTCTCTGGATGAACGGGCAGGAGGTCACGGCAAGTGACCGGGGCAGTCTCTGGATGAACGGGCAGGAGGTCACGGCAAGTGACCGGGGCAGTCTCTGGATGAACGGGCAGGAGGTCACGGCAAGTGACCGGGGCAGTCTCTGGATGAACGGGCAGGAGGTCACGGCAAGTGACCGGGGCAGTCTCTGGATGAACGGGCAGGAGGTCACGGCAAGTGACCGGGGCAGTCTCTGGGTAAAGGGTAGGTACGACCTGTGATGGCAGAGCCTCCAGGTAGGCTAGCAGGCAGATGGTAGATGTGAGCTCCCAGGTGAGCGGCCAGGAGTCTCTGGAATGGCAGGTGGTCACAGCACGTGACGGCGGAGTCTCCAGGTAGGCTAGCAGGCAGGTAGCAGATGTGCGCTCCCAGGTGAGCGGGCAAGCTGGTCCATAGACAGACTGACAGGAGTTGGAGGGCAGACCGTCGGACCTCAGGCTAGCAGGCAGGTAAGCAGAATATCAGGCAGGAATCAGATAGCAAACTGGCAGGACTCTGGCAGGAATCAGGCAGGTAACTGGCAACGGGACCTGAGGGCTGAAGCAGAGTAGTGAACAAGCCAACAACATTGCTCGGGCACCTCCATTTTGGAGGAGGTGCCTTATATATGGTGAAGTCCTCCGGCCATTGGCCGGGGACTCCTTAGGACGGCGCGCGCGGCCCCTTTAAGAGGGAGGGAGCGCGCGCGCCCTAAGCACAGTGGCCGGGAAGGAGCGCGCGCTGCCAGCAGAGCGGGAGGAGGACGCCGGGCTCGGAGCAGAGGGGTGAGGGGAACAGCGTCCCTGCCTAGCAGAGGGCAGGGACGCCGGCGCTACAGTACCCCCCCCCTTTAGGCCAGAGAGAAATTTAGCTAGGATGAGAGGGGCATGGATGTTCTCCCGGGGCTCCCACGTTCTCTCCTCAGGACCAAACCCCTTCCAATCTACTAGAAAAAGGGTCTTCCCTCTTACCCTTTTGGTGGCCAGAATGTTCTCTACCTCAAATTCGTTTTCAGCGGAAACCGGAGCAGGAGGCGTACCTGTAGACTTGGAAAAAGAGTTAAGTACCACAGGTTTGAGGAGAGATACATGGAAGGAGTTAGGGATCCGCAAGTTGGCCGGGAGTTTCAATTTATAGGCCACCGGGTTGATCTGACTGATGACCTCCAGAGGACCGATGAACCGAGGCCCTAACTTATAGGAAGGAATCTTGAGCCGGACATACTTGGACGAGAGCCAGACCTTATCCGCTGGACGGAATTGAGGAGGATCCAGACGTTTTTTGTCAGCATGTCTTCATACGCTCGGATGACAGAAGGAGTGCAGACCGGGTACTCTCCCATATGGAGGAAAATTTGTTAACAAGAGATTCCGCAGCCGGATTGTCCACCGAGGTGGAGACGGGAAATGGGATCCGAGGATGCTGACCGAAGACTACAAAAAACGGGGATTTGGAGGAAGATTCGCCCTCGTGATTGTTGTAAGAAAATTCGGCCCATGGCAGGAGATCCACCCAGTCTGAATGGTGGGCATTAACGAAGTGCCGGAGGTAACTGGTCAGGTTCTGATTGATCCGCTCCACTTGACCATTAGACTGTGGGTGGTAAGCGGAGGAGAAGTCCAGGGTGACGTCTAGCAGTTTACAAGTGGCTCTCCAGAAGCGTGAGGTGAACTGTACCCCACGATCCGACACGATGTGGAGGGGCAGGCCATGAAGACGGAAGATGTGGCGGATAAAGTCTTTAGCCAGCTCGGGTGCAGACGGGAGGCCTGGCAGGGGAACGAAATGAGCCATCTTGGAAAAGCGGTCAGCGACCACCCAAATGACCGTACAACCGGCAGAGACGGGGAGATCAGTTATAAAGTCCATTGCTATATGCTGCCAGGGGGTAGCAGGTACTGGGAGCGGAAGGAGGTGACCGGCTGGCAGATGTCTCAGAACCTTGTTGCGGGCGCAGGACACACAGGCAGAAACAAAAGTCTATTACGTCCTTGTGCAGGGTAGGCCACCAGTAGTGCCGGGTAATAAGCTGGAGGGTCTTTTTCTGACCGGCGTGGCCAGCTAGTTTAGACGAGTGACCCCAGTGTAGGATCTTCTCCCGATCAGGTACTGATACGAACGTCTTACCGGGAGGGAGACGATTTAGACTCACGGGAGCCACCTGCATTACTCTGGCGGGATCGATGATGTGTTTCGGTTCTTCCTCGAGATCAGACACCAGAAAGGATCGGGATAAGGCGTCCGCCTTGATGTTTTTGTCAGCCGGGCGAAAATGAAGAATAAAATCAAAGAAAGCAAAAAACAAGGACCACCGAGCTTGGTGCGGGTTAAGTCTCTGGGCATGCTGGAGGTAAGCCAAGTTCTTGTGGTCAGTGTAAATTATTACCGGGTGAAGAGCCCCTTCGAGCAGGTAACGCCACTCCTCCAATGCCAGCTTGATGGCCAATAACTCTCGATCTCCTATGGAATAGTTGCGCTCAGAAGAGGAGAAGAGTTTGGAGAAGAAGCCACAAGTTACCATTCTCCCGGAAGATGATTTTTGGGTAAGTACCGCTCCGGCTCCAGAGGAGGAGGCGTCAACCTCCAGGAAGAACTGCTTGTTGCCATCTGGGCGATGCAGCACCGGGGCGGAAGAGAAGGCCTGTTTTAAGGAAAGAAAGGCCTCCTCTGCTTCGGGCGGCCACTCTCTGGGATTAGTGCCCTTACGGGTGAGCGCGGAAATTGGGGCAGTCCGGGAAGAGAAGTGCGGTATGAAGAGGCGATAGTAGTTGGCGAAGCCCAGGAACCGCTGAATGGCCTTCAACCCCTCCGGTCGGGGCCATTTCTCGATGGCAGACAGTTTCTCTGGATCCATTCGAAAGCCGGTCTGAGAAATAATGTAGCCCAAAAACGGAAGCGAGGTCTGCTCAAAGAGGCACTTCTCATATTTAGCGAAGAGGTGATTCTGCCTGAGCCTGAGCAGGACCTGACGAGCATCCCTCCGGTGAGTCTGGAGATCCGGAGAGAAGACCAAGATGTCGTCCAGGTACACCACTACGCAGGAGTAGAGAAGATCCCGGAAGATGTCATTGACCAACTCTTGAAAGACGGCAGGAGCGTTACAGAGACCAAAGGGCATTACCAGATATTCATAGTGGCCGTCCCGGGTGTTGAATGCAGTCTTCCATTCATCCCCTTGACGGATACGGACCAGGTTGTACGCCCCACGGAGGTCCAGTTTGGTGAAGATTCTAGCCCCCCTCAGACGATCAAGTAATTCTGGAATGAGCGGAAGGGGGTACTTATTCTTCACCGTGATCTTTTTAAGGCCTCTATAGTCTATACAGGGACGGAGAGAGCCGTCCTTTTTTACGAAAAAGAAGCCTGCTCCCGCCGGGGAGGTAGATTTACGGATGAATCCCCTGGCCAAATTCTCCTCAATATATTCGGACATCGACCGGGTTTCAGCAGCGGACAATGGGTAAATACGCCCACGGGGAGGCGTAGTACCGGGTAACAGGTCGATAGGACAGTCGTATGGTCTATGAGGGGGTAATGTCTCTGCCTCCTTTTTATTAAAGACATCAGCAAATGACCAATAGGGAATCGGAAGTCCAGGTAGATTAGTTGGGGTAGGAGAAGGACGGGCGGGATGAACAGGAACCAAACAAGTCTTATGACAGTCCTGTCCCCAGCGAAGGACTTCTCCGGTCTGCCAGTCAAGCACGGGTGCATGTCTCTGGAGCCAAGGTAGACCTAGTAAGAGGGCGTGAGAGCGTCCAGGCAGAACATGAAAAGAGATGCTCTCAGAATGCAGCATTCCCACCTGCAGAGTTATGGATTCGGTGATGAGTTGGATGGGACGTGATAAGAGGCCCCCATCCACAGCAGCGACAGATAATGGTATAGCCAGAGGTTTGGTGGGAATGCGGTATTTTTCTACCAGGGCCTGTGAAATAAGATTCCCGGCCGCTCCAGAGTCAAGTTGGGCTAGTTCGAAATAACGATTCTCCCCGCAGATAATTGAGACTGACAGCAGCAGAGATGGAGAGGATTTATTCTTGTCTAGGTCGACCTCTCTGAGCGAACCTAGACACAGGCGTTTCCCGACCTCTCCGGGCAGGTACGGATCCGGTCCTCCTTACTGCCACAGTAGAAGCAGCTCCCCTCGGCACGGCGTAAGTCCTGACGGGTTTTGACCATCTTGGTCTGGTCGACCTGCATAGGCTCAGGAGAGTGTACCTGGGGAGAAACGGAGGGAGTGACGGATTTCTGAAAAGTAGGAGCTAGACATGGAAACCTCCTCTCACGGGTGACTTCTTTGGCACGCTCCTGGAACCGTAGGTCAATCCGGGTGGCAAGAGTTATTAGGTCATCGAGAGTGGTAGGAATGTCTCGACCGGCAAGTTCATCTTTAATACGGCCGGACAGACCATCCCAGAAGACAGATACCAGAGCGTCGTTATCCCAGGCCAGCTCCGAGGCAAGGGTACGGAACCGTATGGCATATTGGCCCACGGTGAGACTTCCCTGACGGAGGCGTAGCAGAGATGATGCGGATGAGGTCTTCCGTCCAGGTTCGTCGAAGACTTTCCGGAAAGCCATGAGAGAGGCAGGCAAGTCGGACACCAGGGGGTCTCCTCTCTCCCATAGAGGATTTAGCCAGGCCAGGGCCTCCCCGGTGAGATGGGACATGATGAAGGCAATTTTGACCCGGTCGGAGTTAAACTGGTGGGACAAGAGTTCAAAGTGCAGGGTGCACTGATTTATAAAGCCCCGAGCCTGAGCGGAGTCGCCTCCGAAGCGAGGAGGTGCAGAAAGCCGGGGTCCGGGGTAGGATACCATAGTATTGGTGGGCAGCGGAGCTGCCGGATTGCGAGTCATGGCTCTGGCGGTGGAGCAGTCAGAGTGTCCAGGCGAGTATTGACATTCCGCAGGTGACCCAGGATGGACTCCTGTTGGGACCTCTGACGGGACAGTTCATGACACAGGTCCGAGAGTGAGGGAGCTTGGGTGCCACCGGGTTCCATGGCCCGAGCAAACTGTAACGGGTCTGGGAGGCGGAACCTCTGAGCTACTATACAAGGGGGCGGTCCTTGTAAGGGAGCGGGTGGCGACCATGGAAGACGGGCAGGCAGTCACAGCAGGTGACCGGGACAGTCTCTGGATGAACGGGCAGGAGGTCACGACAAGTGACCGGGGCAGTCTCTGGGTAAAGGGTAGGTACGACCTGTGATGGCAGAGCCTCCAGGTAGGCTAGCAGGCAGATGGTAGATGTGAGCTCCCAGGTGAGCGGGCAGGAGTCTCTGGAATGGCAGGTGGACACAGCACGTGACGGCGGAGTCTCCAGGTAGGCTAGCAGGCAGGTAGCATTTGTGCGCTCCCAGGTGAGCGGGCAAGCTGGTCCATAGACAGACTGACAGGAGTTGGAGGGCAGACCGTCGGACCTCAGGCTAGCAGACAGGTAAGCAGAATATCAGGCAGGAATCAGATAGCAAACTGGCAGGAATCTGGCAGGTAACTGGCAACGGGACCTGAGGGCTGAAGCAGAGTAGTGAACAGTGCAACAACATTGCTCGGGCACCTCCATTTTGGAGGAGGTGCCTTATATATGGTGAAGTCCTCCGGCCATTGGCCGGGGACTCCTTAGGACGGCGCGCGCGGCCCCTTTAAGAGGGAGGGAGCGCGCGCGCCCTAAGCACAGTGGCCGGGAAGGAGCGCGCGCTGCCAGCAGAGCGGGAGGAGGACGCCGGGCTCGGAGCAGAGGGGTGAGGGGAACAGCGTCCCTGCCTAGCAGAGGGCAGGGACGCCGGCGCTACATGTAGGTTGACTAACCAACCTAGGCGACTCAGGCTGTCGATTGTGATTGAGACGCTGAGCTCGCAGTCCTTGAAGGTAGAAGCCTTGACTAGAAGATCGTCCAGGTATGGAGAGACCACTATGCCTCTGGAGTGTAGGAAGTGCATGGTGGCTGCCATGACTTTGGTAAACACTCTGGGAGCCGTGGCAAGTCCGAATGGGAAAGCCACGAACTGGTAATGGTCCTGGTCGATTGCGAACCTGAGAAATCTCTGATGGGCACGTGCAATCGGTATATGTAGGTATGCATCTTGTATGCCTATGGAGGCGAGATATTCTCCTTTTTCCATGGATGCAATGATTGACCGGAGGGACTCCATACGGAAGCGACGTACTCGCACATATTTGTTGAGTTGTTTTAGGTCTAGTATGGGCCGTACCCCTCCTCCTTTCTTGGAGACTACGAAAAGATTGGAGTAGAACCCTTGGAAGCGCTCGGCTGCGGGGACAGGTATTATGACTCGTGCTTGAAGAAGCGATGAGACCGCTTGGTGGAAGGCGCGAGCTTTTACTGGCGGTTTTGGGGGAACAGATAAGGAGTCTGTTTGGTGGGTTGGAGGCGAACTCTATTTTGTATCCTGAAGACACTAGTTCCCTGACCCACCTGTCTTCTGTAATAGGTAGCCAGACTTGATGAAAGAGTAAAAGTCGGCCGCCTACGGGTGGGGTGTCTTCCTGAGTCCGTGAGTCATGATGAGGAGAAATTCTTAGATTTTCTTCCTTTTGATTGTGAGTGGCCTGCCTTTGACTGCCAGGATTTGTCCGACCTTTGTGTCGGCCTCGAGTCTTCCCTGCGTGTGAAGCGGCTGTTATTTTGTGGTGGCCGTGAAACGGACCAGCCGGAAGAGTTCCGAAATGATCGGAAGCGAGCTTGGTTACGCTTGCTATAATTGCGCTTGGGTTACTCTTACCCCCGGTGGCATTGGATATTATCGTGTCCAAGCTTTCACCGAAAAGTCGACCGCTGAGGTATGGAAGGTGCGTGAGGGACTTCTTTGAGACTGCGTCCGCTTTCCATTCTCGCAGCCAAAGGATACGCTGAATTGTGATGGCGTGTGATATTGCCCCCGCTACACCCCTTGCAGAATCCAGATCTGCATGAAGCATGTAATCAGCCACAACTGCTATCTGAACTGCTTGGTCCGACAGTTCAGGGGCAAAAGCTTGGAGGCCAGTTTGTATATTTTTTGCCCAAGCAAGTATGGCCTTGGCTGCCCAGACTGAAGCTAACGCAGGGGCTAGGGAGGCCCCTGTGGTTTCGCAAATTGAGCGAGCCATACTTTCTACCTGCCGGTCTGCTGCGTCCCTAAGGGTTGAGCTATCTGGCAGTGAAAGAAGTGTCTGTGCTGCCAGCCTGGAGACTGGGGGGTCCACTGCTGGTGGGTCTGTCCATTCTTTGGTGGTTTCCTTTGGAAATGGGCAACGGGCCTCCAGAAACTTGCGATTGGTAAGCTTCTTGTTAAGCTGTGAGAATTGTTTTGTGAGGATAGATTTAAGTTCTGGATGATCCAAGAAAACCTTAGGCGGCTTCAGAGCTCCTTCAAATGAAATCTTATTTGGTTGTGCGTCCGGGATCGGATCAGAGATGTCCAGCACCCGATGTATGGACGAGATTATGTCCTCAACTAGCGCTGCATTGCTAGGTGGGATTGGAGTTAGGGATCCATCAGTTTCCTTGTCTGAGTCAGAATCGAAGATGCCTTCTGACTCCTGTGTATTATTAAGGTGTCTCCTAGGTGACCCAGAATGGGGGATTTCTCTGGACAAGGAATGGTGCGGAGAAATATAATGTCCGTCCCTGGTAGGGGACTGTGTAGATGACCTGGGACTACGGTATCTCTCCCTAGACAGGGATGACCGTGTGCTATGGGATGACGCAAATGAGCGTGACCTGTGGGTGAACTTGCGTCCTGACCTTGACATGGATGTGCCTGGGCCAGTATGTGACCGAGTCAGACTTTCCCTTTGTTGGGTAGCATTCATAGTCGAGGTATGGCTTTGCAGAGCCTTAAGTAATTTGGAGGTCATGTTATCTATGGACTGTGTCATAGATTGTGACATTTGAGTGACCCATTCAGGAATAGCATTAGACACTGAAGGGTTGGTAGGGGCTACATGGGACTCTGGCACAGTAGTCTGAGTACAATCCTTGCAATGCGGATATGTGCTGCTGCTGGGAAGAGCATGACTGCAGGCTGTACAGAAAGCGTAAAAACCGTCCTGCTTGGTTTTCTTAGACTTTGAGCCCGGCATAGTGCACCTGGAGGGGCTATGCAAGGGGGCTAACTGTGCAGAGGAGGAGACAGAGTAATAAAATTCACAGCTGAGGTAACTCAGACTGTGAACTTACCCCACCAATATGCCCCTGTGAACAGCGCTGAAAGAGCCTGGTCCTGTGCCCCCCCGGAGACTTGGCTGGCCTGTATGCGTCCTGCAGCTTATTATGGCCGCCGTAGCTCTTCTCCAGCTTGCAGAGATGAAGGAGAAGAGGGGCGGAACGCTGCAAGGACGGCAGTTGCTATGGAGATGCGCGCCCTGCAGCCTAGATCCGCCCCCTGTCTGACACAGCAGTGAGTCAAAATAGTCATCGGGGGGGGGCGGAAAATGGGCAGCTGCTTCGGCTAGGCTTGGCGGAAAATGGGCGGCGGCTTCGGCTAGGCCGAAGCCGCGGAGTAAATTTATTTTCTATTCCCAAAAGGGCTCCAGGCTAGCGCGGTAGTCCGGGGGGGGTTGGGTCGGATCAGAACCGGACCCCCCCCCGGATTGAAAGGCAGAATGGTGGTGGGGGCATAAGTGGAAGGGGGGCTCTGAAAAGAGTCCCCCTTAGGCACTTAAGATGTAAAGCTGCCGCAGGTACAGAGCCTGTGAAGGCATGTGCCTGTTTGTGCCATGGCTGCCTGCACTCCCCCCGGCTCCTACAGGGTCCCGCAGTCAAGCTGGGGTTCCTGTATTGCTGCCCATCCTCGGCTGTGGTGTGCTGGCTGGTAAGAGCTGCAGTTGCTGCCGTCCATGCCCTACCTGATGGTGTCTCAACCTAATACCCCTGGGGGGGGATTAAGGAGGGTGCTGCGGTCACCGTCAGAGGGCTTTTTTCCTCGCCTCAAGTTCGACCCAAGACCGGAGGAATTGGAGAAGGAGGGGGGGTCTCAACTTCGAGCCTGAACCTGAGGGGCCAGAGAAGGAGCAACATGGGGAATATGCCATCTCGACTTCAACAGTGCACCCCTAGAAGGGGGCAGAGGAAGGAGCCATGCCGGGAGTCTCTTAAGAGACCCTCTTTTCTTCATCTGTAATCCTGTGCTGAAGCAAGGGACGAGTGAAGGTCTGAGGTGTGCCTCCTATGCGACACTAAGCGAAAACTGGAGTAGGCTGATGCTGTCCAGGGGTGTATACTGCGGAGGAGGAGCCACGCTTAATCTTCTTCAGATAAGCATAGTGTCGCCTCCTAGTGGACAGCAGCATAACACCCAAGGTCCTGTGTCCCCCAATGAGGCAACAGAGTAAGTAGTTTTTCGACGTTCTCAGGAGAAATTGCACAACAAATTTTGGGGTTTATTTTCTCCTGCTATTCTTTTGAAAATGAAAATACTGGGGGCTAAAAACAACATTTTTGTGGGAAAAATTTTTTTTCTTCATTTTTACAGATCCACATAAAATTCTGTGAAGCACCTGGGGATTCAAGGTGCTCACCACACATCTAAATAAATTCCTTGAGGGGTCTAGTATCCAAAATGGTGTCACTTGTGGGGGTTTCCACTATTTAAGCACATCAGGGGCTCCCCAAAGGCGACATGGCATCCGCTAATTATTCAAGCAAATTTTACATTCAAAAAGTTACGGCTCCTTCCCTTCAGAGCCCTGGCGTGCGCCCAAACAGAGGTTTTCCCCCACAAATAGGGTATCTGTGTGCTCAGGAGAAAGTGCACAACAAATTTTGGGGTCCATTTCTTCCTGTTACCCTTGTGAAAATAAAAAAAAAAAACTGTCAAAAGTAAACATTTTTTGAAAAAAAGTTAAATGTTCATAGTTTTCTTCCACATTCCAAAAATTCTTGTGAAGCACCTGAAGGGTTAATAAACTTCTTGAATGAGGTTTTGAGCACCTTTGGAGGGGTGCATTTTTTAGAATGGTGTCACTTTTGGGCATTTTCTGGCATAAAGCCCCTCAAAGTCATTTCAAATGTGACGTGGTCCCTAAAAATCAAGAATCAGTGGGATCCGTTGAAGCGTTCCAGAGTTATTACCTCAAAGGGACAGTGGTCAGAATTGTAAAAATTGGACTCGTCATGAACGTGCAAAACAGCCTTCGGGCGTACAGGGGTTTAAGGGCATAAAATTAAAAGTTATCGATATTTTCACAAATAAATGCAAAAATATCGACCTAAATTTAGCACTAAAAGTACAATGTGTCAAGAAAATACTAGATCAGAATCGCTGGGATCCGATGAAGCGTTCCAGGAGTTATCACATATGAGTACGTGCCCACGGTCAGGAGCCATTGTGGGTTTGACGCTGCGTGTCTATGCAACGTCAAATCCCACAGCGGCCAGATGTTACAGGATAGTGGATGGGATTTCTAGAAATTCCATGTCCACTATGCGAATCTGGGCACCTGTGGATCACCCGCAGAAACTGACACGCGGTGAGTCTTTCAGAGTAATCGTGGAAGACTACCCAAGGACCACCACAAAGTTTGCATGATGCAGAATTATTTCATGGGAAAGAATTTACTACAACTGACACGCCAGGAGAGTTAACAAGTAGTGATGAGCGAGCATTCCCGGATAGAGTTATCGGAGTGTACTCTGGTTCAGATGGAGTAGCCGGCGTGCTCGAGTCAAATGCTTGTGTATCCGCAAGGGTAGAGGCTGTGTATCAGCCACAATATATGCACCGCGGGTACACGAGCATGCCGACTACTCCATCTGAACCAGAGCACACTCTGATAACTATGTGAACATGCTCGCTTATCACCATTAACAAAACTTCTTAAAAGGAAACCGGTCACGGTGAAATAGTATCTGATCTGCAAGCTACATGTTATAGAGCAGGAGCAGCAGGAAAGATAGTTCAATATAACTTGTACTTTGTTCAGTGAAATCCCAGGTGTTTGTACGCATGAGTCAAATGGGCGGTCAAACTCAATGACTGCATGTACAGTCATACAAAGACGAATTAATTGCGTAGGACCGCCCCCCTGGGCTCATACATACAATCACCAGGGGTTTCAATGGATAGTATAAAATAAGTTATACTAAAACTCCTCCTACAGACCTATATACCATTCTGCTCAGCTTCTCCATCTCTATACCATGCTGTCCACAGAGATGACTGTATGTACAAAGTGACAGGTCCCCTTAAAGTATAAGTTTTATTTTCATTCAGTAACTCACCGATTAATAAGAAGCTCACAGAATTTGTAATGTCCTTTATCTGCAGCTATAGTCAAAGCAGTATCTCTTGACGAAGGCACAGGTGGAGAGTTGACATCCGCTCCTTTGTCTAATAGCACTCTGCCCACCTCAGCATAACCTCCAGAAGCAGCTTCCATCAGAGGAGTCAGGCCAGTCTATTAAAAATAATAAGATGGTTTAGAAAGGACCTGCCAGAAGACAAATGTGAAATAAAAATATAGAAGGAACGGTCAGCCTTTGGATCAAACTGTGGCCACTGTGCAACTTGTATTAGTAGTGAAAAGGGAAATCATCACAACTTGAAGTTTATGGAACCCAGATGGTAAGATTTGGAATGTTCAAGTTGACAATTTTGTATGAGAATCATGACCATAGATTCTCAGATTAATTGGATGTGTCATAAATGTTAGGTCAGTGGCAGTCTGACTGCCAGGACCCAAATCTATCCCAAGAAAAGGTGGAAATGTGAATTAATTTTCTTGGAGTCGAGACCTTATCTGAAGTCCCAATGATGACCAAAGTAGATCATCACTGTTCTAAGCTCAAATGGAGCCACCTCAGCTCAACAGATACCACTTTCTTCAGGATGTTTAGTATTGGCATGGGAGCTCAAAACCTTATCAGACTTCGAAAAAATATATTACTAAAATTACATGATCACCTGATAATCACAACAATGAGTTTGCTATAAGTGTTAATTTTGTGATGTCCCCCTTTTTTGATTTGGCTAGATGCTACCACTTTAGTTGGCTCTTTGGTGTTGCCACTGAATGTCACCTTAATTTGTCAAGAAATAATTCAGTAACGTCCACATGGGACTATGAAACACTTATTAGTCAACTCAACTGTTAAGTTACTTTTGAGAAACTGAAAATGGAGGAACTGTGTGGCCAGCAGTAGTAATATTTTTGTAAAACCCCTTGGACTGAAGATGGAAATCTACATTTCAATCAAGCACACATTGATGGTTGTTATACTGGCATACAGTGGTTCCATTATGAAAATCCGGTCACCAACCATGGACCCAACCACATACAATTTCCTAATTCACAAGTGCCTTGGGACAAGAGGCAAATTATTTACTAAAGCTTTGAAAGAAAGTGCTGTAGTTATCAATGAAAGATGCATAAAACTAGTTCAGTGAAAAGCTGTGCGATTATACTACCATGTCTGTAATGTGAAGATTCTCTATTATGGAGCCATATTTCCCTGCGAGTTAGGAATGCAATGTTTATTACAAAACCTGCAGAAAAGCATAGGCCCACTCCTATCCCCCACAATGTTTACCCGATAACGACCATGAATTTATGATGCTTAGGCCAGAGCTTTAAATCCCACTCTACTGAAAGTTTACAACATGGAATTAAAGCTCCTGTAGTCAAGCAGGAGCAGGTCAGGTCTCTGGCAGTAAGGCACAGCCAAAGACCCATAGGAGAATACAGAATCAGTTTATTACTGTCCAATAACTGCATTAACATGCAGCTATAGGGTTCGTTTTCAAGTTAATAGCACTATGAAGTTGCCCGCAGGGCTGCGCAGCGGGAGTCGGATTCGTGGAGTCTGAGTCGGTATAAAATGTACTGACTCCAACTTCTAAAATATATAATAAATTGGGTACAGTAGTTCAATGCAGTTTGTGGGGAATATTTTTTCATAAGAATTTGGGAACGTTATGAAATGTCCTATAAATGTTTGTTCTATTCCTGATCTAAGGGTCTAGACCAGGGGTCTCAAACACGAGGCCCCTCCGGCTGCTTTTTGCGGCCCGCAGGCACAGACCCCGTAACGATCGCGGCTCTCTCCAGCAGCCGCCATCAGCACTGTAGTCCAGTGTATTGCCGCGCAGAGACCGGCTCTCTGCACAGCAATACCAGTGTCAGCCGCCGGCCTATCAGAGGCCAGCAGCTGACATCTGCGTCCCAGCGCAGCGGCGTATGACGTCACTGCCATGTGCAGATGTCAGTTGCTGGCCTCTGACAGGCCGGCGGCTGACACTGGTATTGCTGTGCAGAGAGCCGGTCTCTGCGCGGCAATACACTGGACTACAGCGCTGATGTTGGCGGCTGCTGGAGAGAGCTGCGATCGTTACGGGGTCTGTGCCTGCGGGCCACAGGTGCATAAAGGACGCCGAGGGAACGGAGGACTGGTGAGAATCTTTTTTTTTTTCTCTGTCATGTGAAATACAGGGGACGGGGACCCTGACCGCAGTATGGGGGGACGGGGACCCTGACCGCAGTATGGGGGGACGGGGACCCTGACCGCAGTATGGGGGGACGGGGACCCTGACCGCAGTATGGGGGGACGGGGACCCTGACCGCAGTATGGGGGGACGGGGACCCTGACCGCAGTATGGGGGGACGGGGACCCTGACCGCAGTATGGGGGGACGGGGACCCTGACCGCAGTATGGGGGGACGGGGACCCTGACCGCAGTATGGGGGGACGGGGACCCTGACCGCAGTATGGGGGGACGGGGACCCTGACCGCAGTATGGGGGGACGGGGACCCGGATGGGAGACCATGTCTGCAATAGGGGGGACCTGGATGGGAGACCATGTCTGCAATAGGGGGGACCTGGATGGGAGACCATGTCTGCAATAGGGGGGACCTGGATGGGAGACCATGTCTGCAATAGGGGGGACCTGGATGGGAGACCATGTCTGCAACAGGGGGGACCTGGATGGGAGACCATGTCTGCAACAGGGGGGACCTGGATGGGAGACCATGTCTGCAACAGGGGGGACCTGGATGGGAGACCATGTCTGCAACAGGGGGGACCTGGATGGGAGACCATGTCTGCAACAGGGGGGACCTGGATGGGAGACCATGTCTGCAACAGGGGGGACCTGGATGGGAGACCATGTCTGCAACAGGGGGGACCTGGATGGGAGACCATGTCTGCAACAGGGGGGACCTGGATGGGAGACCATGTCTGCAACATGGGGGACCTGGATGGGAGACCATGTCTGCAACATGGGGGACCTGGATGGGAGACCATGTCTGCAACATGGGGGACCTGGATGGGAGACCATGTCTGCAACATGGGGGACCTGGATGGGAGACCATGTCTGCAACATGGGGGACCTGGATGGGAGACCATGTCTGCAACATGGGGGACCTGGATGGGAGACCATGTCTGCAACATGGGGGACCTGGATGGGAGACCATGTCTGCAACATGGGGGACCTGGATGGGAGACCATGTCTGCAACATGGGGGACCTGGATGGGAGACCATGTCTGCAACATGGGGGACCTGGATGGGAGACCATGTCTGCAACATGGGGGACCTGGATGGGAGACCATGTCTGCAACATGGGGGACCTGGATGGGAGACCATGTCTGCAACATGGGGGACCTGGATGGGAGACCATGTCTGCAACATGGGGGACCTGGATGGGAGACCATGTCTGCAACATGGGGGACCTGGATGGGAGACCATGTCTGCAACATGGGGGACCTGGATGGGAGACCATGTCTGCAACATGGGGGACCTGGATGGGAGACCATGTCTGCAACATGGGGGACCTGGATGGGAGACCATGTCTGCAGTATGGGGGACCTGGATGGGAGACCATGTCTGCAGTATGGGGGACCTGGATGGGAGACCATGTCTGCAGTATGGGGGACCTGGATGGGAGACCATGTCTGCAGTATGGGGGACCTGGATGGGAGACCATGTCTGCAGTATGGGGGACCTGGATGGGAGACCATGTCTGCAGTATGGGGGACCTGGATGGGAGACCATGTCTGCAGTATGGGGGACCTGGATGGGAGACCATGTCTGCAGTATGGGGGACCTGGATGGGAGACCATGTCTGCAGTATGGGGGACCTGGATGGGAGACCATGTCTGCAGTATGGGGGACCTGGATGGGAGACCATGTCTGCAGTATGGGGGACCTGGATGGGAGACCATGTCTGCAGTATGGGGGACCTGGATGGGAGACGATGTCTGCAGTATGGGGGACCTGGATGGGAGACCATGTCTGCAGTATGGGGGACCTGGATGGGAGACCATATCTGGAAGATGAGGACCAGTTCAAAAAGGTGTATAGAAAATAAAATGGTATCACTAAAAATGTCACTTTGTCATGCAAATAATGCGGCCCCCCCCAAATTAAATGTTTTTCCGTGTGCGGCCCATATGCCCAGCTGAGTTTGAGACCCCTGGTCTAGACTTTTAGCTGAGATGAATCTGTGCTACAGTAAATTTATCACTTAAACATGAGCCATGTATGAGGGAAATGGAGCCATGGAAATTGAGGAGTCGGAGGTTTGGCTTACCGACTCCATAGCCCTGGTTGCCCGGCCGCCGTAATGAAAGTACGGCATCCGAGATAAATTTATTTCTCCCGGAAGCTGACAGCTTTCAGCCATGCATGGGTGCCAGCATGACTTCAGTCATCACTCACTATACTGTGGGCAACGGCTGTAAGCACGCCCCAGCACTTTGGCTGACCGCTCGCTCAGCAGTACATCAGTGCACAACCGGCTGTCAAAGTGCTGCTTACAGCATGCTGAGTGATGACAAACTGTGCTGCCACACCTGCATGACTAAAAGCCAGCGGCTCCTGGGAGAAAAAGCTCATTTTCCCACGTTGCTGCACTTTCAACACAGAGGCTGGGCACCTTCATAATGCGATTAACCCTTTATTTGCAGGTTAATAGAGTTATCAGAACTGACAGGTTTCCTTTAGGGGATTAAAATTGCTTTTGGTAAATATTCTAGTCTAATATACCCAGTTACGGTCATGCTCCTGCTTTGTGACTTGCCTCCACTTTTTGAGCCTTGTGATTCCTTTATAAGCATTACAGGGGCTGCAATTTTTTTCCCCTTTCAAAGCATACAATGCATCAGACCTTGTCCAATTGCCTACCTGCCCTTAAAGGCTCGCTCACACTGGCTTCTCACATGCGAGAGAATCGGGCCCATTATGGTAATGACACTCGGCTCAGTCTGGGAGAGTTTGATCAGAGTCATCTTACTGAGATCAGATTCGGTTACATGAGAGAATCGCAGCACAGGTGTGGAGAAGATGGAGAATGTCATTTCTCCATCTTCTCCAATGTCTGAGCGTACATTGCCCTGCACATGACAGTACAGTCTGATGTTTCATACGCACCCACACACTTGTATGGGTGTGCGTAATCCAAATATTACAGCCACTCCGCATGCGGAAATGGTTTACTCATGCCAAAATCGGTATGAGAAAACAATCGCTAATCTGCACTCCCCATAGCATAACATTGGGCCAAGTGTTATCTGATAAAACATTCGATACCACTCGGCCGTGTTATATGCCAGTGTGAGCGAGCACTTACTGAAAGCCTGTCTGTCTGTTATATCTGCATGTGCTTTGGAGAGACAGAAGTGAAGAAAATCCCAATATTGTCCATTAAGTGCATCATCTATGCAATTAAATCAAGTTTTTTTGAGCATACAGTGATCATTTACTACAAAACACCATTTCAGCAAATCTCTTCTATGTAGGAATATTTGTCTCAGTAATAGAAAATTTGCTCTTTGGAAAAATGCAGGCGGAGCAGATTTTTCAGATTTGATTATATCCACCAACATTTGATAATCTGCCTATTATGTACGGCTATTGTAAGTAAAGAAAGGTATACTTTCCTAGAACATATGACATACCTTGGCTCTGTGTTCAACATTAGCTTTTCTATCCAGCAGTAGACTCACGACTTCAGCTCTTCCCTGAAAGCATGCTAATGTGAGCGCTGTATTGCGATTTGTCTCAATCTGAGCATTAATGTCCGAGCCCATGTCAAGAAGCAGTTTAACTGCAGGAACGTGGCCATTCATAGCGGCCAACATTAGGGGAGAAATGCCCAATTTACTGCCAGTCCTGGAAAAAAACAAAAACACAACTCATAAGACATAAAACATTAGCAGAGAATTAACAGGAGAATAGAAGTACTTGTAAAACAGTAACGTGCAGACACAACCATTACCTAGAATTAATTTCTGCCCCAGCATTTAACAAAATCTTGATAATATTGACATATCCACCAGATGCGGCCAGACTGAGCGGTGTATAGTCTGAAACATTTCGGTGCTCCTTGTTGGCTCCTCGAGACAAAAGCAGCTCAACAACCTGTCATTAGCAACAGAAAAATACATTTCTTGGTCAAAAAGGTACTTTCCTAATGAATCTGAACATTTTAAGTTTCTAAAATCCATGACAAGACGGTATGACTGCTAATGGATGCCCCAATCAGGCCACACTACAGCACATACAGAGCACCGGGGAAGAGATTATGGACTCACCTCCTGACGACCCCCAGAACATGAGAGAGACAATGGTGTATCCTTGGTGCGCTCAGACTGGGCCTCAATATCAGCACCCTTATCTAAAAGGATTTCAACTACTCCTGCATGTCCAGCTGTAGCTGCCAAAATCAGAGGCGTGAAACCTGAAAGACAAAGCAATTACATGGAAAATGGCAAATAAAAACTGGGGCCAAAACATTTAGTTAATAGACTTCAATAAAAGTATAAGTGTGTTAGTAATAGGGGTAGCAAGGGTTCAGTATTTGGGTCCCACTTACATGGACAATGGGGGAGGACTGACTTACTTTAAGGCCCCGTCACACTTAGCGACGCTACAGTTATCCCGACAACGATACGACCTGTCAGGGATCGTTGCTGCGTCGCTATGTGGTCTCTGGTGAGATGTCAAACAGTCAGATCTTCCCAACAACGAAGCAACGATGCGGCAACCTGTAACGATCTGTATAACGATGCACGCCTATGTGTCTCAGTTCTGAGTCGCCAACAAGGTCGTTGGTAAGGTGTCAAACACACCGATGCATGCTACCCAGCGGGGCCTCAACGATCAAAGAAATGTCCAGACCATTCCGACACGACCAGCGATCTCACAGCAGGGGCCTGGTCGCAGCTAAGTGTCAAACGTAGCGAGATCACTACTCAGGTCGCTGTTGTGTCACAAAACTTAGCTTAGTGTGACGGGTCCTTTACTCTGCCCACTCCAGTATAGCAGAGGCATATTCTCAGAGGCATAAGCCTATTAGCAAACACGTCTTGCCTGTCTATGTATCTAAGGCTTAGTGCCCACGATGCAGAAATGAAGCAGAAATTTTCCTGAGCATTTCAGCATCTCCTTGGCAGAAAAACCATCCGGTTTTTACATGCGTTTTTGACGCGTTTCTGCATGCGGATTTGCCATGCGTTTTTCCAATGCATTGTATAAGCAAATACGCATGCAGAAACGCACAAGAATTGGTCATGTGCGGATTTTTTCTGTGAGTAAAATCCGCGCAGAAAAAATCCTGACCATGTGCACAGAACTTGCAGAATGTCATAGGAAGTCATGAGATAAGGTATGCAATGCGTTTCTGGAGCGTTTCCGCGCTTCAAATCCGCACCAAAAACGCATTGTGGGCGCACAGCCTAAGACTACATGTCCTAGTGCTGTCCGTTTCTTTCTCAGACAGCACACTGACCCATAGAGTTTCGCTTATCCACACACACAGCAGTTTTACAAATGGGTCCTTGTCTTCGGTCTGGGAGACTCAGAGCATGTCCTGTTCTCATCAGTTTTGTGGCTCAGGTTTGGCCATTAAAGCGTACATGGATCCATGAGACCACTGAATCTAGGAAGACTGACTTTGTACTTCAGGGGTCTATTTTTTCTATTTTTAATGGATACAGTTAGGCTGTCTGACCTTTTTATCCCTTGTTTACTATCAAAAAACCCCAAAACAGATGAGAAACTAAAGTGATGCAACTAGTATGACATCTTAGGAGGAGGAGGAGGGCATGAAGAAGTCCGTCCACTTCTCTCACTACGTCAGCTGTGGACTGACATGGATTTGCAGTGTGACTGAATATGAGCCAAGCTGCTGTTCTTGGCCATGGCGTGGGTCGTTCAGTGTGCCTGCTGGATGTGCGACATGATTCATTTTTGATTGGTTGAAATGAAAGAAGATTTTTTAACTGCATTTTCGGCTGGATGCTCCCATTTTTTCCTCATTATGTCATGTCCAGTCGGGTCCCAGACTACTGTGCAGAATCTACATGAGCTTCTGGTGTGCACGTCTCCGGTGAGCTGACTTATCCTTTTCCCCCTGCCTCCGCTTGCATTTGGCTAAAAACATACAGCACTGTGCTGTTCTGATCCAATAACCATTTACAACCGGAGACGATGCCGATGACAACTGATTGTTGGGTGGTCCAACACACAGACCAATCTGAAAATGATCACATAGCTTAAGGATAGGTCATAAATATCAAAGCAGTTGACAACCCCTTTATGAGAAGCACATATCTGTAGTTGACGTTTCTTATGCCAGTTTTGATTAACTGTGCACTGGAGTAGGATGCGACTAATTCATTAAAAGGTGTATGCCGCAGTGAATTTGGTGCATCTTTCAAATGCTGTGAGCCACCTCCATACGTTTTTACTCCAGTCTGGTACTGGAATATATTTTTATAAAACAATGACTCTACTTTACTGGCGTAAATTGTCATGAAGGAGCAGGGTCACGTCCCATCCTGCCCACTTTTCTCAAAGTTGGTGGCGCATGCCAACAGTGAAAAGAAAACGCTAAAAGTAAAAAAGTTTTAGATGAAATTGAAGCTGTGAAAATTTTTTACAATATTCACAAGGTATGCCAGAATTCTGGAGAAACATCTTGATGTCGGGCTCTTAGTCTATTATGGTCTTGCAGACAATACATACATGTGTTTCTACAGACCCTAATGGCTAAGTAATAGGTTAGCCAGCTTATGACATTCCCCTGCACAATTACTCTTTGCATTGTCTTTGGTCAATTACCTAGCCAAGCGGAAGTCTCTCCCACCCTCCAACCAAGCCACTGGGTTACTAAAGCAAGGCTGGTTTTTGGCTCACCCATTCTTTCAAGAAAAAGCAATATGAATACCATCAAACCCATAATCCTCCACTTGCCATGTCCAAGAAACTGGATGCAAGACCAGCAGGTGCGGATTACCTGGTGAGCATACTACGCCTTGGCCATTAGGTTCTGTAGTAATATATGCATACATGCATTTTCAGCAAGACCATGACGAGAGAACTCTATTACATATATTACATATTTTAATGAGGAACCTTCAGCAGCTTTAGCATCTTAAACTGGCCATATCATGAAATACGGCCATGTGAGGGCTTATTTTTTGCGGGACAAGTTGTACTTTTAAACCCCATCACTGGTTTTACCATATAGCGTACTGGAAAACGGGAAAAAATTTCCAAGTGCGGTGAAATTGCAAAAATTAAAAATAAAAAATACAATTCCACAGTTTTTTGTTTTAACCACGTTCACTGAATGCTAAAACTGACCTGCCATTATTATTCTCCAGGTCATTACGAGTTCATAGACACCAAACATGTAAATATATTTTTTTTTTATAGAAGTGTTAAAAAAAAAAAAAAAAAAAAAACAAACATTTTTTGAGACCCGTAGCGTCCCCACTTTTAGGAATCTGGGGCTGGGTGCGGGCTTATTTTTTGCGTGTTGAGCTTACGTTTTTATTGATACCATTTGGGGTAGATCCGATGTTTTGATCGCCTGTTCTTGCATTTTATTGCAATGTTGAGATGACCAAAGAAAACACACTTTCAGCTTGCTTTAATAGTCTCCATAGGAGACTAGAAGCAGTAGTTGTCTGATCGCCTCTGCTGCATACAAGCGATGAGCAGATCGCTTGTATGCAGCAGAAATGCTCACTTGCTATGAGCGCCGACCACTGGGTGGCTCTCATAGCAATTGAGACATAACCGCCACAAGGGTCTGCTGCAGACCACGGGTTGTCATGCCCACCCATCGGTGACCCGCGATCACGCGATGGGTCACCGATGTGCGGAGTTAGTGACGCGCTTCCGACGCGGTGATGTTAAATGTCGCTGTCAGATTGACAGCGGCATTTAACTGGTCAACAGCCACAGGTGGATCACGACTCCACCAGCGGCTGTTGCGGGCACATGTCTAAATCAGCTGACATGTACCCAGTTCAGTGCGGGCTCAGCGCCGGAGCCCGTGCTGAACCGGGTTTAAAAAAAAAAGTTTTCATTTTCTCGTCTAGTTTAAGAAGTCATTAGGTTGTAAAGTTTAGATTCTAATTTCCCCTTCACCCAAGGGGGCATTATCGGTTATTCGTCTTTGGTAGCGTTGACTTCTTCCCTTGCATGACATTGATCAATCTTAAGCAGAAGCCATCAAACAGGGGGAAAAATAAAACACCTAGAGAGTATGTCAGACCTGTGTGTGAGACAAGTAATGACACAGATCTAGTGTGGGAAGGGCAGTAGAGTAGAGCGGTGTCTCATTACAAACACCTAGAGCAGCTCTCCTCTCACAGCATTGCCAGCACTGCTCTAATTCAACTCTTTCCACACTAACAGCACTGCGAGAGGACATTTGAGATTTTTTTTTCTTGTGACTTGCTACCGTTTTCTAGTGCATTAAGGAAAAAATGTTTAATTGTAATTTAAATACAGCAGAACAGTGCCAGCTACACCATATCAAAGATAAATGATAGGGGCTGCAGAGATTAACTTAATTTTCTCCCTGTAGCGGCACATCGAACTAGAAAGCCACATACAGTTTAAAATGTATTTACCTGCCAATTAGCACCAAAGCTGCAGGTAAACACCATATTTTTTTGCTGACAGGTTCTCTTTTAAATACCCTTAGCTACAGAAGCAATCAAAATACACGGATTTATATTTAATCTTGTGGACTCCAGTGTCACTCGTACCATGCAAGACTCAGGTAGGGTTCCACAATGACAAAGGGCATGCAGCGGGTTAACCACGTCCACGTGAAGGGCAAATTTGTTGGCAATCCCTCAGTATTACTGTAATTGCTTGCCCTGATTTACCTCTGCATGTGAGCAAGCCTCAGTATAGCCCAGCATTGGTAAACTGTTTAAATGCACTCACCTTTTTTGTCTCGGTGCTCAATATTAGCACAACGAGTTATTAGGACAGATACAAGCTCCTCATGGCCTCCAGCACAGCCAAGCGTTAATGCAGTATCATGATTGCTTTCAGTCTGCAGAAAAACAAAATAGGAAACTGTCACATTCCAACCCAAGCTACAGTAGTATACAACATTTTGTTTGTAACTTACGTGTGCATCTATATCCACTGATGTAAAGGCTGGTAGCAAAGCATCTTGACTTCCATTTGCTGAAGCTGACTGAAGTACAGAAGAAGAAACTGTTGCAGATGGGTCACTACCAGACACAGAAAATATTTTGTCCGATACACCTAAATGGGAAAATAAAGAATAAGTTGGTATGTACAGAAATTCAGACAAACCTGAAAACCCTCATCTTATGATTCCTAATGGCACAGCTACTGATTGTCAAACAAAGTATTCCTTAACCATCTTAGGACTTGGGATCTTGGAGATGGGAATTCTCTCTATCCCAATACATAGTAGCAGTAATAATATTAGCAAATACATCCAATTAGAAATGTAGTATAGTTCTTCTGATACGCTATGTCGTTTAACTCATGTGCAGGGCATTGCATTAGCTTAGGTATCCATGGTTATCACCACTCATATAGTGACAGACAACGCTTAACGGTCGGAACCATGGATACCCAAGCTACTTCCATGCCTGCACATGAGGTAAGCAACATATTGAATCAGAAGAACTATACTAAATTTCTAATTAGATGTATTTGCTAATATTCTTAATACAAATACTACATATCAGGATAGGATCTTGGATATGGGAATACCCCTTTAAGTTTAGATCTGATTTTACCAAAACTTACGGTAATACAACCGTGCAGATGAATTGCAGTGCTGTAAAAAAAATTCAAGATTCATTAGACTATGCTCAACCTATGCGCCATTTCAGTGGCTATACAAGTAATGCGTCTATCTTCCAGTTGTAATCATGTGTATGGGTCTCCATAGTACCAGACAACACGCTAACCATGTGTAGTCTGATCCTGCAGTCATACGCCTTCCATCTGTCTCCTACTTTTTGCTAAACGACTGAATGAATTTACGAGAAGTAGACGACAGATTAGCTACAGAATCAGACTCCACCAAGCCTGCACAGGACACATACTGGTCTGGACACACAATAGAAAATTAACAAAATTAATATAAATTCATTGGAACAACAAAAAAGAAGAAATTAGTTAAGAAGGTAGACATTATATACAGCTTTCATTTCTCTTCTATACAATCTCCCATCTGGATAGACTTGGTTGCCTGTGCAAACACTTGACTTCTAATGAGGCCTTCAAGGTTATGTCTACAAATCACATAATGTGACCCACTACCACAAAAGTGCAGATGCCGAAAAATCTACAATTGTTACATACAGAATTTTTCCTTTCAATATTTTTTCCCACCAGACAGATTTACCATGCAAAACACTCCTTCCACTTAAGCATTTCATATAGACTGGTTAATTGTTGCCAGTTCCTACCTGCCATAATGTCATCAAGAGTATCATTCAGCATTTGGGCTGGAGAAGCAATCATTAAATTTTCTGCAACTTGAGCGGACATATTACTACTGTCAAGCGGCTGTTCCAGGGCGACGTTACTGCAAGATATGACCGGTTCACTAGAGCCTATTCCTGAAAGGCCCAGGTCATTAGATAATTTTGGCGCCATGTCCATGGGTGGAAACACCCTCTCTCCTTCACATGACTGCAGAAGTACTGTGTTGCAAACTGTACTTAACTGATCCAAGTCCTCACACTTATCTGGAAAAACCACCTCTTCGACTATTAATGTCGATTGGCTAGGTAGAGAACATGGGGGGAAAACAACAGTTTCTGACAAGTCAGGAGCATTTTCCAAGTTCTCTTTGCCAACTTGCTGCTGCGTTTTCATCTGTAATTGCCTTTCTACTTTTTGAAGTTCTTTTAGGATTTTCTTTTTCTTTTGCACCTGTTCTTCCCTGTTCTTTTTTAATTCCTCAATTTTATCTTTATTTAATGGTTCGCCCTGAATCAGTTCCAATGATTTTAGTTGTGCTCTTTCAATAGCACTAATTCGCTGACCAAGTTCGTTGAGCTTTCCTTCGGTTTCCTCCACTGTGCAATCTGGAGGTGGATATGGCTGGAGAGGACATTGGGTTTCAGTGTCTGAAGAGTGGAGATTATAAGGGGTCTTCTTGGATACACCTGTGCAAAAAATAGAGTTTGCACACATTGGTAATAGATTTTTCTACAATGTTAATATCATTGATCAGATTAGAGCTAACATTTTGTATGCCAGCTTTACAGTAAGACGAAATTTACAAGACACTATGTAAAAGAGGGTGAACTATGCTCAGATCAGCTAGCATTTAAAGAGTTATTTCCAACTTGTTTTTGGCATAGTCAAAGAATGAGTGGTGATAAGGATTTACCTGTCAGATATTGCAGGGCAGCCTTATTCTACTGACCTGTTCAGACAGTCCATGGACAGCATTTCTTGTAAAACAGACTAATACTTTTAATACCCCACACATGTAGATGGAGATCCAACAGAAGGGGGTGTGGGATTCAGGTGTAAAAGCTGCAAATAACTGGGCATTACCATGCTCCTTGTCATTCACAGAACAGGATCAGACTGTATGGAGGGACATGCCCTAATGACAAAGGTAACCATATTAACCCCTAATGTAAAGCGGTGCTGCGTCGCTTTCGATTAGTCAGCACCCTCTTCACACAGAACCAGATTGAGTGTGAATATAATCCAATGTTGATGGCCTAAAAGCCATCCATTTTATCCCTTACCCACCACAGCCAATTTTTGCGTTTGTACTTTTGTTTCTCCCTTTGCTTTATTTTTGGTATTCTTTTGTCATACATAGTCATAACAGCTTGGTTTTTGCAGGATGAGTTGTAGCTTTGAAATTTCCAAGTGTGGTAAAATCGCCCCCAAAACACCCCCACTTAATTAGATTGTTATAGGGGTTTGATTTTATGGTATTCATTATGTAATTAGTGACCTGTAAATCTGATTCTCTGGGTTACTATGATCATGACGATACAAAGTAATAAAAAATAAAAAATTGTGGTAAAAAAAAAGTTCAGGAGTTTGTATTGAAAATAAATGCAAAAAAAATTACAGGCCTCAGAAAATGGTGACACAAACCACATTTTATTTTTCTATTAATGAGATGTGCGAGCAATGTTTTTTGCAGAGCAAGTTTAATTTTTTTTTGTGGGGGGAGGGAGGGGAGAGTAAATACAATGTTTTGATTATTTTTTATTGCATTTTTCAATGAGGACCGAAAAACAGCAATTCAGGCATTTCTAATTTTTTTATTATTATTATTTGCTTTACGGCGTTAAACATTTATTATTTAACCATATGTTAATGTTTAATGTTTTTATTTAGAAAGGGGTACAAAGGTTTAGATTTTGCAATCTACTGATTGCTTTCTCTACATACTGGAAAACCACTGTATTGCAGATTCCAGCTTAAATGAAGGTCTGCTATGAAGCTCACATAGGAGTACACACAGGAATACCAACATGGCAGCCACAGGGCCTGCAGCAGGTCTTTCTCCCTCTGATAGTTTACTTAAGGGGGTCAGAGCACCACTCGCTATTCGATTGAGTACCCTGAAGCAGTGCCGAGCATGCTCACCCATCACTAGTGCGGACACCTGGTCCGGGATGTAGCGTCTCAGCAGAATATGGTGAAAATGGAGCATTTCACATTTCCTTTAAATTGATTAATTCCACCTTCCCATTTTCTACAATATTTATATGAAAGAATCGTGTAATTTGGAATTGATATTTATCATAGAGAAACATTGCAAGGAAAGGGCCTTTGTACGGACGTTTACTTGATTGATTGTGCATAAATCAGCTTCGGAGAGCTGTGCAGCAGGGCCAGAGTAACAAGCCGATAAATGTGTGACCCAAGTTCTGCACTGCCGTTAAGTCTGGACCCCTTTAAGACTTTCATAGTCCACATCAAACAGTGTACTACCAAAAACGATTCGGTGCCATAATTGCTTTTGTGTTACAAAGTGAATCACCACAAAATAAATACAATTTTGGCCAGTGACCACTTAAGTGCTTACCTTTCCCCAAGTCAATCTGGTCTGGAGGCTTATCTGGTTCTTGAGGTGGCACAACCATTGCCAGCGTATGCATTGGTACACAAGAAATCTACAGCAACATAAAGGGGTGACATTTCATAGCTGTTCAGTTTGTAACAGATACAAGATACGCAGTTCACTGTGGAAATTGAAAACAATCTTTTATTTCAACTTGAAAAACTTAAGGCCAAATTCAGATTTGCTTTGCTGCACATGCTGCTTGTCACTTGCCTCATTTCTTCGGAAAAAAAATAAATAAATTGGGAGAGGCAGATTTACCAATATTGTCGTCTGACATTAGGACAGCATAAAACGCACACAAGGTAGTCACATTTATCATCCTGGCAGTTTCATTTAGGCTTTTTTCCCCACCGCCTGTCTGGTGGTTACTTTAGACTTTTCTTTTGAGGCTAAAACGACCACAAACCAATAATGAATGTGACGTTTCAACACAACTGCACCTGCATTTCTAGAGACTACTAAAGTATCCAGAAAAGTGCAAATATCTATTCTCTTAGGCTCAAATAATAACATTTGTCCAACATGATTTGCTTCCTACTTTTGGCATAACTAATGCCAGGATTCTGGCACAACAGAAAACGTTTGGAGCACAGAAAAATCTGCATGTTTTTTTTATGCTTTTTTACATACTTTTTTTTCCCTTCGCATTTACGGTATTTGAATAAAGTAAAAAATGCTGAAAGAATTCACATGCTGCAGGAAAAAAATGTTGATGCTCAAATCCAGAAAGGAAAAATGAGCAGTGTGCGCATGAGACTTCAGAAGACTCCGTCACTTTGCTGGTACTGTAAAGTGCAGCCTTTTTTACCCTTGAAAAATTCACAAGACAAAAAAACAACAAACACGGCAAAAACAGATTACAAAAGCCCCAACATTAAATCTGCACCAAAGTTCTAGCAAATGTTCCTAAACCATTTTCTACAGAAAACTGCATTGATATTTTAACTAATTGCCTCCAAGTAAAAAAACAAAAAACTCTGCACTTAAACATAAATGAAATAGATGCAAATTTTATTCACATTTATGTACAAACTAGAAAAAGTCTCTAAGAAGTACGCATTGTAGAAAATACACGTGATCTTTCCTCTATAGCAAGAAAACACAAATATACTGTACAGGAAAGTAACTTACAGCAAAGGGATCCTGAAGCGCAGAGGTCAACTGACTGATATCAGTAGGGGGAAGAGACAGGGCATTTTTCGGGTAATCCAACAAATAAGAAACCACGTTTGTATGGCCACCTTTTGCAGCTTCTATCAGCATTGTGGATCCATCCTGAAAAACAACAAATAACTCCTCAAAGTTCATCTAACAGTCTTAGACCTAAAATGTAATGGTGCCATGGTTTGTGGTCATTTTATTTTTAATGCAGTCTATATCATACTAAAGGTTTTTGCAACTTGGTTATATTAAAGTGGTTACCCCCCACCCTCCCCCATTTAAAAAATTGGGCCTTAAAATAAGAATATAGTTGCCTCCCTACAGGAGCCCCAGTGTTCTCGCATACCAACTACAATGTTCTCCACGGGTCTCACAGATGTCACGTGATCGCAGTGACCAATCATAGCTACTGATGTAGTTTAGACTATACTTGAGCCAGAAAGGACAGTCTCCTCGTTCTCTTCTAGTTCAGATGGAAGGTCAGAGTTTGTCAACTCGGTGGCCATTAGACATCCTCTCCCAAAATGTAGGGAGGAGACCAAGACAGCCGGGAATATAGACAGCAGTGTGCAGAAACTGCACACCACAAACTTCTCAATGTAGCCATAGAAATGCAAGTTCGGTCTCTATGGAATACTTGCATTGTGCTCATACTGTGGTTTTACTTGGCAGCACAGCATATAAACATAGGCCCCGATTCAAAGTTATGCCAGAGAACACTTCAAGTTTTGGACCTTTGGAGCGTTTTTAGACCAGTTTCTGGCAGCTGAACAAAATAGCTTGGTGTTGCCCACAAAAATAGGTTAAGGACTTTGGCGCATCTTATTCCTACATTCTTCTCATTAAGTCTGGCATATGAAAACGTCAGTCTTAATAAAATGGGTGACATGGTTTTGGGGGTACTTCGCACAGAAAGAAAGCAAAAATGGATCAGGAACTTCGTCCTTGATATTTCAGCATGATATTACATTTTTATTACAAGACTTGAAGTAAACAACCCTCATGGTCCATTCAGAAGGGCCAATAATCAAGGAATGGGAGTTTGTGAGAATCCATATTGCAGACTATTGGCCAGTCTAAACAGTCCAGAAAATGCCTAACAACCTGTCAAAACACTTGTTTGTTGGGTGCAATAATTTTTTTTCTTGAAAATTCCTCTGCCTGTTTAAAACCGCAAGTAAACAATCGCCAATTGAAGGTTGTTTGATGGCCTGGATCATGCCATGTAAACAGCATTTAGGCCAACCCACACGTCTTCTCAGCATGCATGCCCTCCTTGTCCAAATCCTGATGAAGCTGTGGTGATACATGTGTCAGGTCTCTTGATGGGTGAGCTGACCACATTTAGCTATTATTGATAGTTTGTGTGTATGCCCTTTGCAACTCTTCCTCTTCTTTTTCTTGTATTTATTCTCTACAATGGATTATACACATTATTCCTCTTAGAGGGGATTCACCTGTAATTGTGATACACTACTAACAGCTGCCATACTTAAGGCCCTCTAGATAAGCTTTAGCAGTGTAGGTGAACCAACATGTGTTCTCTTATGTTACTATGAAATGTAACTCATGGCGATTTGCTTTTGGTATACCCATGTACTTAATCTTCTATGTGATTAGCTCACTCTGCATTTTTCTTTGGTAAATAGAAAAAAAAAATAAAAGCAAAAAATGTGGTCATGATGCACGGTTATGGCAGCCCCAGCCAGGTATGCATGGCATCCCCATCACAGTGCACACAAAAAATAAAAGGATCCTACTCACCTTTGGCATGGGGAGCAGTAAATATTCATCTTCTTTTAACAGCGGGCACACGCAAGAGCTGCAGCCGCCGGTTCCTGCCTCCTATGCCCCGCTCCTCCGCCGCTGCTGCCCATCCACAGCCAAAGCAACAAGTACACATTCGGACTACTAGGACGCACCCCCCACTTTCCAAAATTTGAGGAAAAAATGCGTTTTATAATCCAAAAAATACAGTAATCTAAAAATTTGGGTTAAATTGAGATTTATCTGATAAAGTTTTCCGACCTACAAAGAATAGAGAAGAAGCCTGTAATTGTTATCGTAGGTACACTTCAACTTTGAGACAGAATCTAAAAAAAGATCCAGAAAAATCACATTGTATGATTTTTACATAATTAAATTGCATTTTATTGCATGAAATAAGTATTTGATCACCTACCAACCAGCAAGAATCCTGGCTCTCACAAACATATTAGGTTTTCTTTAAGAAACCCTCCTACTCTGCATTACTTGTATTAATTGCGCCTGTTTGAACTTGTTACCTGTATATAAAAAGACACCTGTCCACACACTCAATCACACTTCAACTTCTCCACCATATCAAAGACCGAAGAGCTGTCTAAGGACACCAGGGACAAAATTGTAGACCGGCAACAGGCTGGGATAGGCTACAAGACAATAGACAAGCAGCTTGGTGAGAAGGCAACAACTGTTGGCAAAATAGTTAGAAAATGGAAGAAACACAAGATGACTGTCAATCTTCCTTAGTCTGAGGCTCCTTGCAATAGCTTGCCTCGTGGGGCAAGGATGATTCTGAAAAAGGTCAGGAATCAGCCCAGAACTACACGGGAAGACCTTGTCAATGACCTGAAGAGAGTTGGGATCAGTCTCAAACATTACCGCTAACACTACACCATAATGGATTAAAATCCTGCAGGGCACACAAGGACCCCCTGCTCATGCCAGCACATGTCCAGGCCCATTTTAAGTTCACCAATGACCATCTGGATAGTATGGGACAAAGTTGTGTGGTCAGAGGAGATCAAAATAGAACTTTTTGGTATCAACTCCACTCTGTATTTGGAGGAAGAAGGATGAGTACAGCCCCAAGTACAGTCCCAACCGTGACGGCACCATATTGAAGGGAGGATGGATGGGGTCATGTATTGCAAGATTTTGGCCAAAAACCACCTTCCTTCATTAAGAGCATTGAAGATGGGCCATGGCTGGGTGTTCCAGCATGACAATGACCTGAAACATTCTGCCAGGGCAACTAATGTAACAAGTACTTCAAAGTTCTGAAGTGACCTAGCCAGTCTCCAGACCTGAACCCAATAGAAAATCTTTGGAGGGAGCTGAAATTCAATGTTGCCCAGTGACAGCGCCGAAACCTGAAAGATTTGGAGAAGATCTGTATGGAGGAGTGGGACAAAATCCCTGCTGCAGTGTGTGCAAACTTGGTCAAGAACCAGAGGAAACGTCTGACCTCTACAATTGCAAACAAATGTTTTGGTATCAAATATTAATTTCTGTTTTTCTATTTCATCAAATACTATTTCATGCAATAAAATGCAAGTTATTTAGAAATTAAACTGACTTTCTGGATATTTTTTTTTTTTTTTTTTTTTTTTTTTTAAGATTCTGTGTCTCATAGTTGAAGTGTACCTAAGATAAAAATTACAGACCTCTCCATTCTTTGTAGGTGGGAAAACCTGCAAAATCGGCAATGTATCAAATACTTATTTCCCCCACTGTAAACATGTTTTCTTTACGTCTCCTTCGGATGTCCAGTTCTTTCTCACATGTGCTGTCAGTGATTATCAGACTTTTACTGTCGGCTCAGCTGCTCCTCTTGGACTCCGTTCACTATTCCATGTACAACAACACAGTAGTATTACAGCAAGTTGAGTTCCTTGGTTGTACTTTAGATAATCCATTCATTAATGTTTGCACTTCTACAGTAGCATTAGAAACTCACTTTAAGTCTGTGTGTTGGATCTGCTCCTTTTGCCAAAAGCAGCTCAACAACAGCAAGATGTCCACCAGCGCACGCGAGGGACACAACGGTGTGATCATTATTGGCAGTTGCTTGATTAATGTTGGCTCCTAGAAGGTGGGGGAAAAAAAAACAAAAACAAAAATAAACATACTAAACCAGTTCAAGACCAGGCCATTTACTCCACCACCCCATTCCCAACCAGAGACACTTTAAACAAAAACTTCTTTTTTTTTTGCTCATTTTCTTTGTAACTGGGGCCTTGGCTACATGGAAATTTCAGCATTTTGGCTGCATAAAAGACATCTGGGTTTCCTAGGACTTAGTAGCTCCTGTTCTCTCCCTACACTCGGTGATCACATAGTCACAGGGTTCGGAGATGAAAGCACAGCGAGTGCTTCCTAATCTATACACACAGGGCAAGTTCAGTGCTGTGCATACTGAGATGGAGAAGGTAGACCTGGTAATGAACCATATTTAGCCAGACATCTCAGAGGGAAGAGGTGTGACTGTCGGATTTGTGCCACCACAGCATCACAATCTAAGGAGAGCTGCTTAGACTGCAATGACGCTTTTAAAGTCATCAATGCAGAAATAAGAGAACTGCTCAGACATTTAGGCTACGTTCCCACAATGAGTATTTTGAGAGTTTTTGAGGTTATAGATTTTCCGCAGCATTTCTTAAGTAGCTAAATTAGGTTACTTGCATTTTTTTTTTCCCATTGACCGTCTTTCTACATGCATTTTTAAATCACCTTTTTTGTTGCATTTTGGGGTGTCATGTTTTAAATAAAGCCGCTTTGTTTTTGATACTTCCTGGTATTTGGCTTTGAGAAAGATATTGATACAGACATGCTCGGGATCCCATGCGTTATTTTTAGCACGTTTTCACTGCAGAAACTTTAAAAATCCATGCTTTTTTTTTTTTACCTACATTAATGCAATTCTATGGGGAAAATCTGCACATAAAAAAACTCTGAAATACGCAAAATGTCAATTTCTCTTGTGGGTGCTATGCAGCGTAAAAAATAATAAAAAAAAAAAGGCACAAAGCACCGTGGGCGTCCCAACAATTTCCCTGGAAATGTAAGACACAGCAATTGGCTTGCAAGTTCAACTATGGATTTCTCTTAAAGCAAAAAACTAAAACTAATTTCTCCCAGAAAGGTAAGAATTTACTCAGCATAAGCCTGTGTGCCCATGATGAGTTTTTGAGGCGAGGTAATTTAGTTGAGTCAAAAAGTGCAGCATCTTACAATTCCAGCAGAGTGGAGAGGATTTATAGAAATTTCATGCCCATTGTGCTTTTTTACTCAGTGTAAATTGACCTGCGATGCGTGTTTCAAATCCACAACATGTGAATTTCTCTTACGAATATGCTGAGTTTTAAGTGCAGATTTTCCCCAAACCATTATTAGCTGAAGAAAATCGGCAGGTAAAAAACATCCATGCATTTTTAGTGTGTTTCCACAGTGGAAATGCATCTAAAACGCATGTAAACCACACATTACTATCATAAAGTTTTGTCAAAGCCAAATACCAGGAAGTATCAAAAACAAAACAGCTTTATTTAAAACATGCCATACCAGAGACAAAAACCTCAGATTCAAAACTCAAACACTCATCGTGGGAATAATGTCTTAGAAGCGCCTTTACATACATGCCATTAGTTTGGGGTATAAAAGCCTGATGACAAGTTTTGTTTGAAGCACCACTCGAGCAGGTGTTTTATTGCAGCGCTGGAGTGGCTCTTCTAATGTAAGGTCCCTGCCACTACTCTCATACTTACCA
This sequence comes from Phyllobates terribilis, assembly GCF_046119375.1. NCBI lineage: Eukaryota > Metazoa > Chordata > Amphibia > Anura > Dendrobatidae > Phyllobates > Phyllobates terribilis. Next base: position 69,027,772 of record NW_027362770.1, on the reverse strand, counting down.
GCTTCTGTCTTCACTTTCCATCAGCGCCACTCCTGTCAGTCTCCAGCAGTTTGTGACCTACCGGATCGTTCCGGTGTCTTCAGCAGCTAGCCGGAGGTCACAACTCAAGTGCCTCGTTCTGGCTTTCAGACTTGCATTGAGAGCTTGTGATGTAGCTTCTGACTTCAGTCAGTTGTGTTCACAAGATGTCGCCGTGGGACTGGAGCGGAGCCGAAAAAAGGTGAAGACAGCGGCAGGCAAGTATGAGACAGGAGTCAGGGACCTTTGTTTAGTAGCACCACTCCAGTGCTAATAAACAAACGCTGGAGTGGTGCTTTAACTGCTTGTCCTTACGTCCTCAAAAAGGGTCCAATGCCATCAGGAACACAAATTAAAGTGTATGTAGAAAATATACATATTGTATGAATGTCAACAAAGCTTCTACATAGACTGCACAAACATGTCTGACATCCAAGTGATGGGGAAATGAAAGGAGGATACAACCATTGAAATCTTGAAATATCAACTAACATCTATAGTCCATATTTTAGTGCATGTAATAGCCTGCGGCTTGTGTTCCTTCCTAACGATTAACCTTGGCATGGGATCGCTAACCATATCACTGGCTTTATTTTACTTTAAGGACTTTCAGTAGTAATAACTTTATGGACTATTTTTGTCTCTAAAAGTTGATTTATGTACCAGCCCTATGAAAGGTTAGCCCAACTAAAAAGGCGGTTAGTTGGAGGTCATCAATTACACAAGTCATATTAGAAGTGAGGAACAGCTATGTAAATTGGATAGAGGTTGGTTAAAAGATTAAACAGCACTTGTAGTAGCCCATAGCCTGCACTGACAGAACACAATCGAAGATCATGCGTACAAAACCAGTATTGACAGGTTAAGTCAAAATTCTACCAACAGTGGACTGGTGCCATCAGGTAGGTGCTGAAAAGGTTACAGACTTTTTAGGAGAGGAGAAGCAATATAAAGTGTATCTGCTAAAAAAAAGTATTCATGTGAGGCATCTTTACACCCAGCAGATATGGGTTTGTTTTGTTTGTAGTTAATACAATAAAATAAAAAAATCTGCTACAACATTTAAGACAATGCAAGTCTCCTGTGATTTGACTCCTCAAAATGTGCTTAAATCACCATAATTAAAGTTATAATCTTTAAAAAACAAAAAAAAAGTATTGGGATAGGAAGATATTTTAATGAAGACATACCTTTGCTTATAAGAAACTGTACAGTACACAGGTGCCCTGCTCGTGCGGCTTTCATCAGAGGAGTTCTGCCTCCTTCAGATTCATGTTCCTACCAAAGACAAATGATCATATTTGATATTGGTATCCACACAGACCTCAGATTAAAGTGTTATTCCAGCATATACTAATACTTAAAGCGAGTAACATTTGTTTTCATTTTTATTCCATAAATCAACAGTACAGGTGAAAATAAGCAACTTTGTAAAATAAGTTAACAGCCAGAATTGATCAGTCATTATCAAAATTCTCAATTTTGACCAATAATCTGTATTCAGTGAATACAGACTTTCCCATTACTGAGAAATGACAGCGGACTTCTCACTTGTTCAAATAAATAAATAAATAAAGGACTTAAAATACTTAGTAAAAGTACCTAGTTCTAGTAAGTTAGTGTATTGATAGTGTAGGGAGTACAATTGGGGGGGGGGGGGGGGGTGGGAGGTTGAACTTCATGGACCTAGGTCTTTATTCAACCTATGCTACTACTATGTTACCTGAGCTCCATTGCTTCTGCTGTGCTTCTGCAATTTGCGCTTTGGCAATTGCTGACCAATGACAGGGGACAAGTCTGGAGATTCTGCAGGCCATGGTAGCTACACAAGCTGATCCAGTCCGTATTGCATGTGAAATTAGACATCACATACCAAGGCTCAACAGCGTCTACACAAACCATCAGGAGGTGTTTGCATGATATTTGGCTACAAGCCAAAATGTCCAGCTACAACTTTTCCAAAGACCTCATGCCACCAACCTCAAAGGCCATCATGGCATTAAGTAAAGCAGCAATAGAGGCTGGAATGGAGGTGTAACTTTTTCAACGAGTCCCGCTTTCGACTTTCATGCAATAATAGCTGGAGATTGGACTTTAGACCATGTGATTTCCCGACCAGAGACCCTCACGAGGGAAAGTTACACCGGTCCTTGTCCCACAATTATGGTGTGTGGTGGCATAATGTACGGAGCTGGACCTCCATTGTCTTTATTTCAGCTACATCAACAGCTTGGCATTACATTAATTTGGTGGTGGAACCAGTGGTAAGGCCATTTCTTCACAGTGACCCTGGAGCAGTTAGTCAACATGACTATGCCAGGTCACATGTTGCTCATGTCACTGTAAGCAGCGTGGCCTAAACATTTTACCATGGCCTGCAGAGTCTCTGGACTTCTCTCAAATGTGCTCGATGGGAGTAGTCTTTGGTTAGCAATTGCAACAGAAGCTACTAGAAGCGAATCTTCAGGATTTTGCATTCAGAGTGACAGAACATTCCTCAAATAAACGCATACTTAAAGTGGAAAGAATCAAGATAGATTGAAAATTTTGGTTCAGTTTTTCATCATTTGATATCATTAACATGTATATCTATCCTGCGATTTCCATAATTCCACGACTTTTTATCCTTGGTGCTGCAATTTCAATGTTGAGGTGTATACATAAACAAAATACACAACAACTCAGTATGGTTAAAGCTGAAAGTTTAACAAATAATCATTTAGTGAATTAATGTGGACGAAAGGTGTACCTCGCATTTAGTATGACAATTTAGAAAATGGAAAGAAGGGTGGATTAGCATTGCCCAACCTGTGGATCTACTTTCTAGCTTCACAGCTATGAAGGGATGGAATTTAGAACAAAATATAGGGTTTATGGCCTGACTGTGGCTTACTCAGACCAGGGGTGCGGCATTGTTGCCTTCTTTGGATGCTGGTTTTCCCAAACCTGGCTAATGAAAAATATTAATTTGAAGACAAAAGTCGGGTGAAAAGTAAACTGCGGATGGGGGTAACATGTATCCTGGTGGCATAATCCGAAACGTCCAAATATCTTTAGGCTTGGATGTTTTACCCCATGGGAAACAGCATGAATCCAGTTGTAATGAGAGCTACAGAAAAACTGCGTGTTTAAAAACTTCCAGCAACTTCACGAAGAATATGGGCTCAGCACTGTGCTGTTCACTTTTTTATTCTGCCTCACAAAGATCACAGTATGGCTCGGCTCACATTTATCCTGTGCTCGACTCTGAGCGCTTACACCAGGATTTCCATGTAAATTTCTGAATTTTCCGTGATTCAAAAGGAACCCCTGACGGAAGATTCCCTATAATGAGGTACATGCAGTCACTGTGGACTGTCTGGCCTATGATCAGGCAGTGTCCGTAATTTAAAGAGTGCATAAAAGTGAGGTTGACCACAGTTTTGTGCACCTCTGAAAAGGAGGACATCGCTAAACAGGCTATACAGAGTCCAGAGTAACTCTGCTGCCTCATTATAGTGAATGGATCCCTCGGGGGTTTCATCTGAATCATGTAATTTAGAGATTAGATGGAAACCCCAATGTAAGTGCTCGGCGTAGAGCACAAGATAAAGGTGATCCAAAATGTTATGTAAAACGTTCCAAAATAAAAGCTTCAACCAACTCAATTCACAAAAAAGCAGGTCTCCACTTAGGACAGTCATCTGTCAATGGATATATAGGGGGCTTCGACGTTACTAGTAGTACAAAGGCTCTGAAAAAGTTCTATGTCTCCTCGCAACTTTTGGCAATTTTCTGTCACTTCAAACGTGATGTGGTATCTAACAACCACGTTTTTTTTACATTTTGTTGGAAAAATTATAAAATTGATGATCAACTTTTAACCCTACTAACAAAAAAATAAAGTTTCAAAACTGATGCGGATGTAAAAGTAGACATATGGGAAATGTTAATAATTTATTAGTTTGTACAGAATGATTAACTGGTTTATGGATATAAAAATTTAAAAGTTTGAAAAAAATTGCTAAGTTTTCACCAAAATGCTAAAAAATTTCCACTATCAAAGTACAATGTGTCATGGGAAAAAAAAAAACCCACAAATCTCAATCACTGAGATTCCTTGAAGTGTTCCAGAATTATTACCACATAAAGGGACACTTATCAGAATTGTAAAATTTGGCCTTTTCAGGAAGGTGAAAAACAGGTTCGGTGGTTAATTAATCCTACTCCTTATACCCCAGGGAGCCTTGCTACAAATGAGTAGCATAAAAAAGGAGAACCACTTATGAATTTGGCAGGTGAGCAGGAGCCATGCCCCTTCCCATTGTGTCTCTTCCCCAAATCAAATCATTTTGTCGGAGCGGTTTAAACTTAGTGTGAAAATGACAAAAGTTGCAAAGTTTTCAGTGTTTTTGATGAATTGCCTGTAAATGTAACCAAAATAGACAAAATATCACATTATTCCACATGATTACTACAAAGAGGAGACTTGTTGCGGAGCAGATACAGGGTTCCTTATCAGTTCGCCCTTTGTCTTGCTGGGCACCCATCTATATTATCCTTCTTCTGGATGAAGTGGTTGCCATTTGATGTGGGAAGCAACTTCCATGTGCTCTGAGGAAACCCACGCAAACATAGGGAGAACATACTGAGGTTGCTGTACTCAACACAGCCCAGAAGAAGGAAAAAAAAAACAGCTATAATAATATAAGTATTATTCTAGCCTGACTTTTCTGTTAGCAATTTTCCTGCCAAATTGAGAGTCAAAGGAAACAACTACTCCAATTGAGGCCATGGCTTAAGGGTCCACAGCCCCTCATGCTGCTGATTGGGCTCCTCCATGATATTCTCAGGTTTGCCTTAGACACACTGTTAATTGGCAGAGGGTCTTGTTGTGATTCTCATTCTTTTGTTCTTTGCCATGTTGCACTGGACTTGAATGTTTAGTTTACCTTTAAAGGGAATCTGTCACCAGGTTTTTATTATGCAATTCAAGAACAGCACAATGTAGGGGCCAAGACCCTCAATTGCAGCAATAGATCACTTACTGGTCTGCTTGCTGTCATTTTGATACAATCACTGTTTTCTGTTGGAAATCCAGCAGTGCTCAGAATAATGAGCCCTGTATAACCCTCCCTCTCCACAGATTAGTAGTTTTCCATGTACACAGTATATTGATAAAAAGCTGCTAATCAGCGGAGAGGGTGTAGTTACACAGAGCAGGACTACATAAAAAGATCATCTCCTGCTGATAACAGCCTAGTAAATTACATTGCAGGAATCAGGGTATCAGCCCCTACATCAGTGGCCCCCAGCCTTTGTGACCTTGAGAACCACACATTCAGCACTAAGAGGGTCGTGAGCCACATGCAGCTCACACCCACCTCATTGTAGTGCCAACCAAAGCTCCCATTATGGATATACTGATATCCAAAGCTTTTCCACTGAAATCACCCCGAAGCAATATACAAAGATCCAGGGGTTCTTACAAATACCCCCATTCAGTATTCTACCAAAAAGCACTCCCAACAATGTCGCATCCAGCTTCAAGCACCTCCTCTGACAGGTAGTATCATCCTGTCTCCAGCGTACCATACTTAAATCTCTAAACCCCTAAGACCAGTATATGTGCATTCAGATCTGTTCTGTGTAGGGCTAGTCACAATATTCAACATTTTGAGACGTGCTCTTCATACCTGTTTGCTAGACCTGGAGCCAAGTCACCAAGCAGGCAGAGGCCACGAGCCACAATTCATGGGACCACGAGCCACAGGTTGGGGACCCCTGCCTTACATCATAGCAAAAACTTGCTGACAGATTCCATTTAGTACATTAATCTCTTGCTCTAGTATTAGTTGTTTGGTAGTCCTGTGACAAAAGGATTTCTTCTGTTCACTAATGGTCTCCCTCCCATCTTTCCCACTTTTCCCTTTTACTTTGAGGTTTGTTTTATTCTCCTCTTACTTATCTCTACACCCATTGTCTGGTTTACACTGTGGTTGGCAAGTTCTCTGGAAAGGTGTGCATAGATTGTATGCCTGTATGTATGCCTGGTTTTTCTGCTTTCTACCCACTCCTACTTTTCTGGTCACAACTGCCAGGCTTCCCCTCCTTCATAGCTAATGTATTTGAGATGATAAAATGATAATGACCAAGATATTGGCCTTAAACATAAGAGGTATGAATTCTAAAAATAAAAACCATTGTATATGACTTTATAAACCAATAGTCCAGTAATGTGATGTTTACACAAAACTCATTTGAAGGGGCAGAAAGTCCATGTTCTTAAGAGCCTGGATAGTCCAAAAGGTTTTCACACCACTTACTCCAATTATTCCAGGGGTTGAATCAGTCTAGTGGTTCAATCTCTGGCTCTGGAGATGATCCAGGTGGTTTACAACCATTTCCACAGATTTATAATCATTAATTGCTAAAGAGTTTTTTTTTTTTAATTAAAACTATTGCTTATGCCCATGTCCACCTCCTTTTAACCTGACAGTTCTGGCCAAAAATACAGTGAAAAATTATGAGCTTTCATCTTGCCCCAACTTTGATGGCAACTTTAATGCAGTACTGGACCCTTCTCTAGACCGTAGGAACTTATTTGATTTCAGCACTACTGCGTTAGCGAATTGGTGTACTGCATATATTTAGATATTTGGATATCGAGGTTTTCCAGTTGAAAATCTTCTCTGCCTTGTGCAGATTTGTCCTTGACCTCCCCAGATTTTCCTCCACTGGAAACTTATATCAAAAACTAGATGGTGGCCCGATTCTAACGCATCGGGTATTCTAGAATATGTATGCGGCAGACAGGGCGCAATCAGCAAAGCGGTTTTTAAATTTGGCGACTATATCGCAGATTAGTCACGGCCGGAAGTCGCGACTAATCAGCAGAGAGGGGGTTTAAATTTGGCGCCAATAATGGTGATTGGGTACTGGCACAGCTCATCTCTCGGCTGCGTCGCCGCTGATCTCCCGACGGTGGCCTGAGTGTTTAAAATCCGGCGCCAATTCGCGGACGTACTGCGGTAGTCGCTGATTGATTGTGGCCGGCTGGGAGCGACCAATCAGCGAACCGTGTTACTGAGTACTGGAGAGCGAGTTTAAATTTGGCGCCCAAATCGCTGATTGGTCGCAGGCGGCTGGCAGCCGCGACCAATCAGCACAGCATTGTTTAAATTTGGCGGCAATAATGCTGATTGGTCGCCGGCCGCAACCAATCAGCAGAGCGGTGTTTAAATTTGTCGGCAAGATCGCTGATTGGTCGCGGGCAGTGTCCGCGACCAATCAGCACATCAGTGTTTAAATGTGACTCCAAGATCGGTGATTGGTCGCGGCAGCTATTTAAGTGTGGCGCCCAAATCGGTGATTGGTCGCGGGCAGAGGCCGCGACCAATCAGCACAGCGGTGTTTAACTTTTGCGCCAAGATCACCGATTGGTCGCGGCCGGAGAGCGCGACCCATCAGCGAATCGTATTGGTGAGGACGGGGGAGCGGAATCGTATTAGTGAGGACCGGGGAGCGGCGCTGCCTGTGCGGCTACTTTCGCTGCGAGAAGCCGGGAGATGAGCGGCTGCTCGCAGCAGAAGTATCCCGACCCGCAGCGCCACTCCCCGGTCCTCCCTTCACACCCTAGCCGCATGGAGGTCAGCGGCGCCGGCGGTCGAGGTCCTTCTGCTGCTACCGGCCGGGAGATGATCGCCTCGCGCCGGTCATCTCCCGGCTGCATCTCCGTCCCGCAGATGAGCCGCTAACGGCCGCCATCTTTTTTCTGAAATCCCACGTCGCTGATTGGCCGCTGCCGGACCAGTGAGTGACGCGGAATTTCCTGGACAGACAGACGGGATAAGACGATATATATATATCCCTCAAAGCATTTCTGATCACTCAGCAATAGTACCTACTGTTTAGGTTGGTGTGTGCTCAAGGCAGAAGCTATGGAGACAACACTCTGCTTAAATGCAGTCGTCCTTAAGGCTCATTCAGGTTTTCCTCATACGAGTGATAGTGTTTTTCACAGATAGCATTCAGACCTATGAGTCTTTTTTGGCTGTTAACAGGACCATGTTTTTTTGCAGACTGAGGGGTTGTGCAAAGTCATGGAGACATGTCAGATATTGACCCTAGTGCCTGCTGAAACTTGGCAATGTAAGTCTTTGGGTCCACGAAGAGGGAAAAAAAAAAATATATAAAAAGCGGATGCATCAGTGTGCTGTAAGTTTTTCATGTACTGATAGAAGGTGAAAGCTGATGAAACTGTTGCAAATCTGATCAAAAATCACTGATGAAACTTGGTCCGTTTTCCTCCTATGTGAAAGGAGCCCTTCATTGTAAAAAAAAAAAAAAAATAATTTTATATTTCTGCTCAAAGTTTTGGGTCTTTATAGGCTTCTATCCTCCCCCCCACTTGTGCCCCTGACTCTTACAGTTTGACCTTTGTGGAACTCTTACTAAAATTTTTGCCAAAATACTGTCGATAAAACTAAGAAGTAATCTTGTATCTGATTCACCCAGATCAGACCGGGTTCATGCCGGGTAAGGCTACCATTAATCACTTAAGGAGTGAGAATTTTTTTTTTTTTTTCCCCCACTGACAAAGCCATGTGAGGGCTTGTTCATTTGTTTTTTTTTTTTTGAGGGACTAGTTTAGTTTAGTTGTAGCTTTGAATGACCCCATTTATTTTATCATATGGTTTACTGCAAAGTGGGAAAAAAAAAAAAAATCTAAGTGAAGTGAAATTGCAAAAAACAAACAAAAAAAAAAAAAACCAACAACGCAACTCCACAACTGCTTTTTGGGTCTTATTTTCTCGACAATTATTCTGCAGTAAAAATTACCTGGAAATATGACTGTCCAGGTCAGTAGGATTACAACGATGCCAAACTTAAATAGAATTAGTCTTATCGGTAATTCGGTTTCTAAGACCCTCCACAACAGCACCACCTGGAGGTTGCCTCCCCTTCCTAATTAAGGACAGGAAACACTACGTTAATAGCCCCTCCCCTATACTATCCCCAGTGTTTTCAAAGGACCACACAAGATGAATGCTTCAATAATATTTTATTAACACTAAAGGAGTTTTTCTCATAAGTCAAGAAGGGACGGGAATTACCCATGTTGTCGTGGAGGGTCTTAGAAACCGAATTACCGGTAAGACTAATTCTATTTTCTCCAATACTCTCCACGACAGCACCACCTGGAACAATACCAAAGAATGAATTAAGGGAGGGACAACCGCCTGTAGAACTTTCCTTCCAAATGCTAGGTCTCTATTTGACGTTAAATCCAATCTATAATGTTTAGCAAAGGTACGGACGGATGACCATGTAGCTGCCCTGCATATCTGCTCGACTGATGCGCTAGCCTTTTCAGCCCAGGAGACAGACATAGCTCTGGTGGAATGAGCTTTCAAGGATTCTGGAGGAAGTAAATCTTGATTTTTGAATGCCTCACAAATCACTTTTTTAATCCAATTTGCCAGGGTGTTTTTGGAGATTTTTTTCCCTTTGTTGGGGCCTCCATATTGTACAAATAGGCTCTGATCCTGTCTCCAGGACTCAGTCTGATTTAAGTAGAAGATGATAGTCCTTCTAACATCCAGTGAGTGGAACTCCTCTTCCCTGCTATTTGATGGATTCTGACAAAAAGATGGAAGGATTATAGGCTGAGACATGGAATTCAGATGAGACTTTGGGAAGAAATGAAGGCTCCAACTGGAGGATGATTCTGTCTTCCAGAACTCGAAAGTAATGCTCTCTGATGGAAAGTGCTTGAATTTCCCCAACTCTTCTAGCTGTAGTCAGGGCTACCAACAACGCTGCTTTCCATGACCGCTTGTCTATTTGAGATTCAGATATTGGCTCGAAAGGTTGTTTGGTAAGACCTTTAAGAATCGTATTGAGATCCCAAGGCGGAACATTTCTTGCTCTCGTCGGGTTCATTCGTGATGCAGCCATCATGAATCTCCTAATCCATCTGTTTTGGGCCAAATCCGTATCAAAATAGGAGGAGCTTAGGGTCGAGATCTGGACCTTAAGAGTGCTTGGTCTTCATCCTTTAGATAGACCGTTTTGCAAAAAATCCAGAATCTTAAGATATATTCGACTGAAAGGGATCTAGTGTGAGGGTCATACCATAGCTTGAAGGTCTTCCAGATCTTTCCATAAATGGAGTTTGTGACCTACTTCCTGCTTTTCTGCAGTGTATAGATCACCTCCTCTGAAAAGCCACTGGCTTTTAGGATGGTGGCTAAGGAGAGATTTTGAGGGGTCGGATGGTAGATCGGACCCTGATGCAGCAGATTGTGTATCTGAGGAAGAATCAACGGATCTGCCACCTTCAAACTGTTCAATATTCCGAACTTTGCCCTTTTGAGCCACATCAAAGCTATGAGGATTGTTTTTATTCTAGGTTCTCCAGAGTAGCCACCTTCCTTTGATGACTACTTTGCACACTCTTGGCATTCTCTTGATGAGCTTCAAGAGGTAGTCACCGGAAATGGTTTTCACTTCACAGGTGTGCCCTGTCAGGTTTAATAAGTGGGATTTCTTGCCTTATAAATGGGGTTGGGACCATCAGTTGTGTTGTGCAGAAGTCTGGTGGATACACAGCTGATAGTTCTACTGAATAGACTGTTAGAATTTGTATTATGGCAAGAAAAAAGCAGCTAAGTAAAGAAAAACGAGTGGCCATCATTACTTTAAGAAATGAAGGTCAGTCAGTGCGAAAAATTGGGAAAACTTTGAAAGTGACCCCAAGTGCAGTTGCAAAAACCATCAAGCGCTACAAAGAAACTGGCTCACATGAGGACCGCCCCAGGAAAGGAAGACCAAGAGTTACCTCTGCTTCTGAGGATAAGTTTATCAGAGTCACCAGCCCCAGAAACCGCAGGTTAACAGCAGCTCAGATTAAAGACCGGGTCAATGCCACACAGTTCGAGCAGCAGGCACATCTCTTCAACAACTGTTAAGATGAGAATTTGTGCAGCAGGCCTTCATGGTAACATAGCTGCTAGGAAACCACTGCCAAGGACAGGCAAAAAGCAGAAGAGACTTGTTTGGGCTAAAGAACACAAGGAATGGACATTAGACCAGTGGAAATCTGTGCTTTGGTCTGATGAGTCCAAATTTGAGATCTTTGGTTCCAACCACCGTGTCTTTGTGCGACGCAGAAAAGGTGAACAGATGGACTCTACATGCCTGGTCCCACCGTGAAGCATGGAGGAGGAGGTGTGATGGTGTGGGGGTGCTTTGCTGGCGACACTGTTGGGGATTTATTTAAAATTGAAGGCATACTGAACCAGTATGGCTACCACAGCATCTTGCAGCAGCATGCTATTCCATCTGGTTTGCGTTTAGTTGTACCATCATTTATTTTTCAACAGGACAATGACCCCAAACACACCTCCAGGCTGTGTAAGGGCTATTTGACCAAGAAGGAGAGTGATGGGGTGCTACACCAGATGACCTGGCCTCCACAGTCACCAGACCTGAACCCAATCGGGATGGTTTGGGGTGAGCTGGACCGCAGAGAGAAGGCAAAAGGGCCAACAAGTGCTAAGCATCTCTGGGAACTCCTTCAAGATTGCTGGAAGACCATTTTCGGTGACTACCTCTTGAAGCTCATCAAGAGAATGCCAAGAGTGTGCAAAGCAGTCATCAAAGCAAAAGGTGGCTACTTTGAAGAACCTAGAATATAAGACATATTTTCAGTTGATTCACACTTTTTTGTTAAGTATATAATTCCACACGTGTTAATTCATAGTTGTGATGCCTTCAGTGTGAATGCACAATTTTCATAGTCAAGAAAATACAGAAAAATCTTAAAATGAGAAGGTGTGTCCAAACTTTTGGTCTGTACTATATTATATATATATATATATATATATATATATATATATATATATATATATATATATATATATATATATATATATATATATATATATATATATATATATATATATATATATATATATATACACACACACACACATACATACACACATACATATACACAGTGCCTACAAGTAGTATTCAACCCCCTGCAGATTTAGCTGGTTGACACATGCGGAATTAACTTGGCATTGTGACATTTGTACTGTAGATCAGCCTGGAAGTGGGAAATGCACTGCAGCAAATTTTTTTTTTTTTTTAAAACGTTAAAAGTTAATTCAGAGTGTCATTTATTATTCAACCCCTCAAACCACAAGAATTCTGTTTGGTCCCCCTAAAGTATTAAGAAGTAGTTCAGGCACCAAGAATAATGAGCTTCACGTGTGGATTAAAGATCTCTTTTGCCAGCCTTTTCTGACTATTTAAGACCCTCCCCAAACTTGTGAACAGCACTCAGACATGGTCAACATGGGAAAGACAAAGGAGCATTCCAAGGCCATCAGAGACAAGATCGTGGAGGGTCACAAGGCTGGCAAGGGGTACAAAACCCTTTCCAAGGAGTTGGGCCTACCTGTCTCCACTGTTGGGAGCATCATCCGTAAGTGGAAGGCTTATGGAACTACTGTTAGCCTTCCACGGCCAGGACAGCCTTTGAAAGTGTCCACCCGTGCCGAGGCCAGGCTTGTCCAAAGAGTCAAGGCTAACCCAAGGACAACAAGGAAGGAGCTCCGGGAAGATCTCATGGCAGTGGGGACATTGGTTTCAGTCAATACCATAAGTAACGTACTCCACCGCAATGGTCTCCATTCCAGACGAGCCCGTAAGGTACGTTTACTTTCAAAGTGTCATGTCAAGGCTCGTCTACAGTTTCCTCATGATCACTTGGAGGACTCTGAGACAGACTGGTTCAAGGTTCTATGGTCTGATGAGACCAAGATCGAGATCTTTGGTGCCAACCACACACGTGACGTTTGGAGACTGGATGGCACTGCATACGACCCCAAGAATATCATCCCTACAGTCAAGCATGGTGGTGGCAGCATCATGCTGTGGGGCTGTTTCTCAGCCAAGGGGCCTGGCCATCTGGTCCGCATCCATGGGAAGATGGAAAGCACGGCCTACCTGGAGATTTTGGCCAAGAACCTCCGCTCCTCCATCAAGGATCTTAAGATGGGTCGTAATTTCATCTTCCAACAAGACAACGACCCAAAGCACACAGCCAAGAAAACCAAGGCCTGGTTCAAGAGGGAAAAAGTCAAGGTGTTGGAGTGGCCTAGTCAGTCTCCTGACCTTAACCCAATTGAAAACTTGTGGAAGGAGCTCAAGAATAAAGTCCACATGAGACACCCAAAGAACCTAGATAACTTGGAGAAGATCTGCATGGAGGAGTGGGCCAAGATAACTCCACAGACCTGTGCCGGCCTGATCAGGTCTTATAAAAGACGATTATTAGCTGTAATTGCAAACAAGGGTTATTCCACAAAATATTAAACATAGGGGTTGTATAATAATTGACCCACACTTTTATGTTTAAAATGTAATAAAATTCAACTGAGCAACATAAGATTTATGCTTCTGTTCATAAAACCTACTCTCGTTTGCAGTTTGAAGGCTCTAACTTATTTGCATCTTATCAAACCAGCTAAATCTGCAGGGGGTTGAATACTACTTGTAGGCACTAATATAAATAAATATATATATATATATATATATATATATATATATATATATATATATATATATATATATATATATATATATATATATATATATATATATATATATATATATATATATATATATATATATACACACACACACATATACATACATACACACACACATACAGATGAATGTACAGTTGAAACCAGAAGTTTACACCATTACTGTCCCATTGCCAAACTGATCATGCTGGAGGATGTTGCAGGCAGCAGAAAGTTCTACACGGCGTCTCCTGACTCTCACAAACGTCTGTCACATGTGCTCAGTGTGAACCTGCTCTAATCCATGAAGAGCACAGGGCGCCAATTTCGAATCTGCCAAATGCCAATCATCATGCACGGTGTTGGGCTGTAAGCTCAACACCCACTTGTGGAAGTCGAGCCCTCATACCATCCTCATGGAGTCAGTTTCTGACAGTTTGAGCAGACACGTGGATGATAGTGGCCTGCTGAAGGTCATTTTGCAGGGCTCTGGCACTGCTCCTCTCTGAACTAAGGAGGTGATAGCGGTCCTGCTGCTGGGTTGTTGCCCTCCTATGACCCCCTCCATAGCTCTGGGTGTACTGGCCTATCTCCTGGTATCTGTTCCATGCTCTGGACACTGACCGACACCGGTAGCCTTCTTGCCACAGCTCGAAATGATGTGCCATCCTGGATGAGCTGAACTACCTGAGCAACTTCTGTGGGTTGTACTGTAGACACTGCCTCATGGTACTGTACCTCTTCTAGGGGTGAGAGCAATTACAGAATGCAAAAGTGACTAAAAACACCAGCCAAAAAGGATGAGAACATAGAAATGGTCTATAGTCACCACCTGCAGAACCACTCATTTATAGGGGGTATCTTGTTAATTGCCGATCATTTCTACCAGTTGTCTGTTCCATTTGCACAACAGCAGGAGAAACTGATTCACAATCAGTGTTGCTTCATAACTGGACAGGTAGATTTTACATCAGTGTGATTGACTTGGCGTTAAATACAATGTACTGTAAGTGTTCCTTTTATTTTTTTTGAGCAGTATATACATACACATCTACACTTTTGTTCTTTTTTTTTTTTTATTGTCCTGAAGAAATAGTTTTGGTGCAATTTCAAAATGTTTTGACAGTAAACTACTTACTACTTCATCCAGTTTTTGAATCCACATGTCCATTCAGCAGCGCAAGTTTAACCCCTTCTCTTCCTCCAGCATTCATCTCCTCCTTGTGGGTCTGCAGCAGACGTTTTTTTTAAAGTGTCATCTGTGGTTGTGGGTACACAACTCTAACCAGGTGATCAAGTTCTCATATTTCATCATTATTTTTCCTGGATACAACCCCATTGCGCTTTTTGGTCCTTCCAGTTTTATACAGAGATCTCGTGGAGAGATTCAAAATAATCTCTGGCTTGAGTGTTAATTGGCCAAAATCTGCCCTCTTTCTGATGCTGGCTGAAATCCCCTTCTCTGGGTGAGCTGGTCAGTTTGTCTCAGTTCATAGATCTCCCCTATTCTACAGTAGTATAGGCAGTTAAACTTTGACTCTTTAGGACAGGGTTCCCCAACTCCAGTCCTCAAGGCCCACCAACAGGTCATGTTTTCAGGATTTCCTTAGTATTACCCAGGTGATAATTGCATCACCTGCACAGGCAATAATTCCATCACCTGTGCAATACTAAGGAAATCCTGAAAACATGACCTGTTGGTGGGCCTTGAGGACTGGAGTTGGGGAACCCTGCTTTAGGAGAGGCTACAAAGAATAACCCAAAAGGCGTGGTCTTCGATTATCCCTGTTAGGTAAAATTAATATCTATAAAATAGGTCTATCCAGCTATCTCTTTCTACATTCCTATGGACCTTCCCCTTGGAGTTCTTCGATCGTCCTGTTAAGATTTTACCCTCATTTTACTGGTAGGGCAGATCCCCCCCAGATTGAGGCTAGCGACCTTGCAGTCCCACAAGGAGGTCTAGCAACTCCTCATATGCATAATTATCTAGCAGCACAATTAGTATATTGCTCTACTTCCATATGAGTAAGCCATATAGAGCTCTCCTTGGCCCTTAGGAGGAAGCGGATTTCTCAGTCAGTGGGAGGCAAATAGCTAAACAAGATGAACACCGCAATTAGATTAGAGCAAGTTGTATACAAGAGATGTATAACTAAGATGAGCTTTGGGGAGAGTGGAAAGCTTACCCTGGGCAGGCGATTACCTGATAGCTTCTCCCATTGTCTCATGTACACCTTGATCGTTTAGTCTGCTGTACCGATTCTTTTTAAGGTAATATTTGATCTAGGGTGCACCGGTATAACTTTGAACATACTGGGATATTATTTAAATAAAATGTTCTTGTCGTCTTACTGTTAGAATTGGGAATGTGTTTTTTTTCTGCTGTATTTCTTGACTAGATAGGATGGGTTTGGGGGTAGAAGGATAGGGTAATGTTCATCTTTATGCTGTATGTATTTAAAACATCCCTAGAATTATTTTATGTAAAAAAGGGAAACATTTAGCAAAATGTAACAGTAGTCGCTGATTTTCCCCAGCAATGATGCAGCAGTGCTCCCAGTCTTTGCTTTCTTGCATCCGACAAGTGGCTGGGGCTGTCATGTGCTGGCCACAAGTAACCAAACAGAAGGAACATTGCTGGAAGGTCATTGCTATATTGTGGGGTTGGGGTGAGAAATAAAACTATTGTTTCATTTATATTTATCCATGAGCGTTTTAGAAAAAATTAATTTCACGTGCCACAGATATGCACAAGTTTCCATAGTGAAATAAGGTTTCTGTATTTAGTGTACACTACTCCTATGGATTGATATAGAAATTGCTATAGTTATTGAAAAAGCTATTATGGAAGAAGTTTTAATATATTGCATTATAATAAGTTGCATTAAAGTTAACTGCTTTAATCAAACTTACCAGATCAGCTCCAGCTTGAAGCAATGCTTCTGCCACATCTGTGTGGCCATTTTCACATGCATATGTTAAAGCGGTGTCTCCTGTGGCCGTGGAGGCATGGACATTTGCACCTTAAAGTAAAAACACCAGAGTTTTGTGTCTGCAATATGCAATATCTATGCAGTGGGAGATTAAAGGGATGGTGGAGGAATAAAAAATTAGGTCTTTCTTCTAGAATTGTGAAACACTCCTGTCCTTGGGTTGTATGTGCCATTATAGATCACCGCTAGAGGACCCCCATATATGGAGGTCTATATACCCCATTTACAGCCCTATAAATGCATGCATTTTAGAAGTGTGTAAACTGTTCATAACGATGCCAACCATAATTTTAACCCCATCACGACCTCGGACATACTTGTACGTTAAAGTAGTGTCCTGCCTTTGATTTGGGCTCGCACGCCGAGCACCCATCTTTCCCAGCCTGTGACGGCTGATTTAATCAGCATTCAAGCGCCTTTAACAGCCGTGGGTCGAATGGAGCTCCGTGCACAGCTGTAAACCTGTTAAATGCTGCTGTCAGTCCCTAAGGGGGACTAACACGTACAGTAAATTGTGAGAAAAAAAATAAAGTTTTTAAAGATCTGAAAATACAAAAAGTTCAAATCACCTCCTTTTTACCCCATTTAAAATAAACCAATAAAAAAAATATATATATACACATATTTGGTATCGTTACATTAGGAAAAGTCTTCTAATATAAAATAAATTAATCCGATCGGTAAACGTGAAAGAAAAATTAGGTTTTTTTTGGCTGCCACAACATTGCTATACAATGCAATAGGAAGCCATCAAAACCTTGTATTTACCCCAAAATTATATCCGTAAAAATGTCTACTCTGGGCATAAGCCATCACACAGCCCTATATCCCGAGAAACGATAATGTTACAAGTCTCGGAAAGTAGAGACAAATTTTTTTTTTCCCCCTTACAAATTTATTAATTTTTTTTTCCAACACTTAAAAAAAACACACACACACAAACATTCTACACACTTTTGGTATCTGCGTACTCATACTGACCTGGAGAATTTTATTGCCTTGTCTGTTTTACCATATAATGATCATGTGAAAAACACCCAAAAAAAACAAATTGTGGAATTGCATTTTTTTTTTTTGCAATTTCAGCACATTTGGAACTTTTTTCCCGCTTTCCGATGCATCACATGATATAATGAATGAAGTCCTTCAAAACTACAATTTTTCCCGCTAAAAAGCAAGCCCTCATATGGCTATAATGACGAAAAAAAAAAAGTAATGGCTCATGGAAAGAGGAAAAAAAAACTAAAATGGAAAAAAAAAATGGCAAGGTTGTGAAGGGGTTAAAAGGACTGGCTACTTTTCCTTTAACATGGTGTTGTAGACATGATTTTATGCCACTTAGTTCTCCTCCTGCACTTGTTAATCTTTCCTCACAGATGCACAGCTCTCCAGTCCATACAATGGCTGCTTATGCAGGAATATGTGACCAGACAAGTCCATCAGCCTCCTCAAATAGAAGAACAGCTCTCCCATGTAAAGGGATTTTCTATTGGAGGAGGCTGATTGACCATTCTGGTCCCATGCTCCTCCACCAGCAGTCATTTCTGAGACTGAACAGCTGTGCAGAAGGAGAACTTGTAATACTGATATTTTAACATATGCTGGGGACATGCTTTTGTGGACAACCCATTCATGTCTAGGGGAAAAAAGAAGACCCCAAGCCTAAAGTTATAAAACACATACCAGCAGACAGAAGATACTTCACTAGTTCAAGATGTCCTTCCTGAGATGCTTCCATGAGAGGAGTTGAGCAACCAAGCTCTACATCTGCCCCGGATTTCACAAGAAAATCTGTGACTTCAGCAAATCCTCCGCAGCATGCCAGCGTAAGAGCAGTTTCCTGGGTTTCTTCAGTCTGAGTATTTATGTTTGCACCTACAATATTAAGTTGCATCAGCATGTAGCAGTCATAATTTCCATGAGCAAAACATGGGAATATTTGGCAAATTTTTACTTTATAGCATTTTATCTATAGATGATCAAATGGACATAAAATTACCTTGTGCTAAAAGAAGTGCCACCATTTCCTCATGTCCTTCTCGCGCCGCTTCCATCAAAGGTGTGTAGCCTTCATCATTCACCTCTTCAAGATTGGCGCCTCTTTCTATTAAAAGAGCTGCTAGCTCTACATGCCCGCCACAAGCAGCTAACGTGAGGGGGGATTCAAAAGAATCTGCAGGCATATTGACCTGAGCTCCACTATCAAGTAGTAAGCGCGCTACCCCAACATGTCCATCCTAAAAAGGCAAAATATAAGAGATCAAAGTCACGCAGCACGGAGTGGAGTCTACAATAGTATTTACAGGGCTGGAAAAGCAATCAGAATCCTACTCATGCATTGTGAGAGGTTACTCTGTACAACGCTGCACCATATTTAATGGGTTTGTCTGACAGACTTATGCCATATCCAGATTATATGGATTCAGATTCCACCTCTGGGACCTACATCCATCTCCAGGAGTCCCTTGATGTCAGGACGGATGCCCTGGCCACATTTAATGGAGGAGAGGCAATGTAGAACTTTTTTCTGAAAGGAGGTTCCCGGGTCTTCCATTCCGATGGGTGCTCCAGTGCTGCCGTGACAAAGGTGGCCATCTCCATTCACTGTTATACTATAGCACATGTACAAACATTTTATTTTTGCGGCCAGGGCAGTAGTCCTAATGAGGCATCAGGGGACCTCCTACTGAAGATAGGTGGGACTCACATCAACGGCAGACCCTGTGGATATGCCACAAACATCTGGTCAGGAGTATTCTAACATAATAGAGCAAAATATCACTTAACCGGTTCCCGACCGCCCACTGTAGATAAACGTCCGCGCTGCCTGGGCTCTGTGCAGCGCCGACGTTTAAAAACGGTGGGTGGTCTCGCAGTGCTCAGGACCCCCAGGGTCCTGCAAGCACTGCGATTCCGGTGCAGAGCGTTAGCTCTGACAGGGTACATCATCGGGACCTGATTAGATCAGGTCCCAGTGATGTTAACCCTTCGCTGACTTCTATATGCTGCGATCTATAGTGATCGCGGCATATAGGAGACAGCAGGAAGAGAGGGGGTCGTCTTACTTACCTCCGAAGACCTCCGCTTCGTTTGAGGACCTGGGGTTGCTATGGCAGCTGGAGGTCACATGACCGCCTCCAGCTCTGCCATATATGGTGTTCTTCCTGTCTGGCTTCAGCCTGTGTGTAGCTGATGCCAGACAGGAGACTGACTGAAACAGTCAGTGAAGATCTCATGTAATGTAATATATGTCTATTACATTACATGAGATCAGTGATCAGAAAAATAAAAATTAATGTCCCATACAGGGACTAAGTAAAAGTGTAAAAAAAAGTAAAAAAAAAGTTTTTAAACTATTAAAAAAAAAAAAAACACAATAAATAAAAATAAATAAAATATTAAACCAATAAATCCGTATATTACTACAAAACCAAAAAAAGTACACATATTTGGTATCGCCGCGTCCGAAACAACCCGAGCTATAAAACGGTCACACTAATTAACTCCTTCTGTGCACACCGTAATAAAAATAAATAAAAAACGGAGCAAAAAAATATGCTTTTTCATCTTATCGCCAAACAAAAAGTGGAAAAAAATGCGATCAAAAAGCAGAATAGAAATAAAAATGGTACCACTGAAAACTTCATCTTGTTCCGCAAAAAAAAGCCGCCATACAGCTCCAGCAGCCGAAAAATAAAAAAGTTATAGCGCTCAGAATAAAGCAATGCAAAAAAAATATTTTTTTTTCTATAAAATTGTTTTATTGTGTAAAAGCGCCAAAACATAAAAAAAATACAGTAAGTGTAGTATCGCTGTAAACGTACTGACCCGAAGAATAACTCTGCCTGATCACTTTTACCACACGCAGAACGGCATAAAAAAAAACTCAAAAAACAATTCCTGAAGTGTTTGTTTTTGTTAACTTTACCTCCCAAAAAACGGAATAGAAAGCGATCAAAAAATGTCACGTACCCAAAAATGGTTCCAATAAAAAGGTCAACTCGTCCCGCAAAAAACAAGCCGTCACATGACTATCGGCCGAAATATGGAAAAATTATAGCTCTCAAAATATGGTGATGCAAAAACTAGATTTTGCAAACAAAAGCGTATTTTAGTGTGTGACAGCTGTCAGTCATAAAAACCCGATATAAATCTGGTATCTCTGTAATCGCACCGACCCGAAGAATAAAGTAATCTAATCAGTTATATCACACTAGGAACGGCATAAAAAATAAATAAAACAAATATTATTCACCTGCTACTGATTTGTTTATTATGTCTAGTAAGGCTCTGCTCACATTTATCCTGTGCTCTGCGCTGAGCACTTACACCAGAGTTTCCGTGTAAATCTCTGAAATACGTGATTCAGCCAGAACCCATGATGGAAGATTCCCTGTAATGAGGCAGATATAGGCCACTGTGGACGCCGTCTAGCCTGGGATCCCACGGTGTCATTTGTTTTAGGCGTGCATAAAAGTGCGGTTGGCCACAGTTTTGTGCACTTCTGAAAAAAAGGACACCACTAAACAGAGGCCAGACGGAGTCCAGAGTAACTCTGCTGCCTCATTATAGTGAATGGATCCTGCAGGGGCTTCATCTGAATTACATCACTTGGAAATTTAGATGGAAACCCAGATGTAAGTGCTCAGCCTAGAGCGCCGGATAAATGTTACGTAAAATGTTCCCAATAAAAGCTTCAACTCAGTCCTCAAAAAAAGCTAGTCCCCACTCAGGTCCATCATCTGTTAAAAATATAAGGGACTTCCAAGTTACTGGTAGCAGAAAGGCTCTGGAAAAGCAAAATGGTCTTTGCCCCCCAAAAGAAATTCAGAAAATTTTGTGGTCCCAAATCCAAATGCCTATTCTACAATAATTTGTTCTCCAATTGTCAAATAGCACTCCGTCCCCCCCAGATCTCGCCGTATGGCTGAGCCGTACGATACAGCCACATATGGGGTATTGCCACTTTTAGAAGAAATTGTGTGACACATTTCGGCACCATTTTTACCCATTGCCCTGTGTGAAAATGTAAAATCTGAGGGTAAAACATTTTTTTGTGGTAAAAATATAATTATGCTTTTTTCACTGCCCAATGGTATAAATTAAAAAATTAAAAAATGCTCACTACTTCCCTAGATGAATTCCTTGAGAGGTGTAGTTTACAAAATGGGGTCACTTGTGGGGGTTTCTGCTGTTTTGGCATGTCAGCGACTCTTCAAATGTGACATGGTGTCTGCTGCCTATCCCAGCCAACATAGCACTTCTTTCTCTTCCGAACCCTGCCGTACACCAATACAGTGGTTTTCCCCCACATATGGGGTATCGGCGTACTCAGGAGAAATTGTACAACAAATTTCATGGTGCAATTTATCCTGTTACCCTTATGATAATGCAAAATTAGGGAATGAAAAACATTTTTTATGGGAAAAATGTGAAAATTTTATTTTTACGGCTCAATATTATAAACTTCTGTGAATCAGCTGGGGGTGCAAGGTGTTCACCACACATCTAGATAAGTTCCCTAAGGGGTCTAGTTTCTAAAATGGTGGCACTTGTGGGGGGTTTCCACTGTTTAGGCACATTAGGGGCTCCCCAAATGTGACATGGCGTCCGCTAATTATTCAAACAAATTTTACATTCAAAAAGTCTAATGGCGCTCCTTCCCTTCCGAACCCTGCTATGTGCCCAAACAGTAATTTGCCTCCACATATGGGGTATCAGCGTGTTCAGGAGAAATTGCTTAACAAATTTCATAGTGCAATTTATCCTATTACCCCTATGATAATGCAAAATTAAGGGATGAAAAACGGTTTTGTGGGAAAAATGTGAAAATTTTATTTTTACAGCTCAATATTATAAACTTCTGTGAAGCACCTTGGGGTTCAAGGTGCTCACCACACATCTAGATAAGTTCCCTAAGGGGTCTAGTTTCCAAAATGGTGTCACTTGTGGGGGGTTTCCACTGTTTAGGCACATCAGGAGCTCTCCAAACGCAACATAGCGTCTGCTAATTATTCAGACAAATTTTACATTCAAAAAGTCTAATGGCGCTCCTTCCCTTCCGAACCCTGCCGTGCGCACAAAAAGTGGTTTTCCCTCACATATGGGGTATCAGCACGCTCAAGAGAAATTGCACAAAAAAATTTGGGGTCCATTTTTTCATGTTACCCCTGTGAAAATAAAAAAAATTGGGTGTAAAGTAACGTTTTTGTGAAAAAAGTTAAATGTTAATTTTTTTCTTCCACATTCCAAAAATTCCTGTGAAGCACCTGAAGGGTTAATAAAGTTCTTGAATGTGGTTTTGAGCACCTTGAGGGGTGCAGTTTTTAGAATGGTGTCACTTTTGGGTATTTTCTGTCATAAAGACCCCTCAAAGTGACTTCAAATATGATGTGGTCCCTAAAAAAATGTTTTTGTAAATTTTGTTGGAAAAATGAGAAATCGCTGGTCAACTTTTAACCCTTATAGCTCCCTAACAAAAAAAAATTTTGGTTCCAAAATTGTGCTGATGTAAAGTAGACATGTGGGAAATGTTATTTATTAACTATTTTGTGTGACATATCTCTCTGATTTAAGGGCATGAAAATTCAAAGTTTGAAAATTGCAAAATTTTCAAAATTTTCGCCAAATTTCCGATTTTTTCACAAATAAACACAAGTTATATCGAAGAAATTTTACCACTATCATGAAGTACAATATGTCACGAAAAAACAAACTCAGAATCAGGGGAATACGTTGAAGTGTTCCAGAGTAATTACTTCATAAACTGGCAGTGGTCAGAATTGAAAAAATTGGCCCGGTCACGAAGGCAAAAACAGGCTCTGGCGCCAAGTGGTTAAAATACATAGGTTTACAAGATGCACAATGTATGATTGACAAGCTGCAGCTTGTCAGGCACTTTATTATTCCTTATTCTACCTTATGGCTGCCATGCTTTACACCACAGCTCCCTTAGCCCTTTGTACTGTACACGGAGTATTAAAGATAAACAAGTTGTGTAGACCAGAGCTGAGCAAAGTGCGGCTTGGGGGCCACATCCGGCAGTCTGGCAGTTCCAATACGGCCCGGGGACAGAGACAGATGAAGGACGTGGCCCATGGGCGTCACCATACCCTCGCACGCCGTCACTGCTATACGCATACTCAGGATGCTGACAGCGGAGAATACTAGCAGCTCCTTCCACCAAGTAGCGTGTCCGGCAGACAGCAGACTGACGTCATTTCATCGTGTCTGCTGTGCGAAGAGTCAGTGCACCAGAGACCAAAGCAGAGCGCTGCAGGAATGGGAGCAAGGGGAGTATGGTTTTTTGCCTATATAAGGGACAATGTGGGGCTCCCACTGTATATGAGGCAGCTATGAATGGAGCAATGGTAACTAGGGATGAGCGAGTATGCTTGGATATAGAGTTATCAGAGCGTGCTCGGATTGCTGCAGCCGCATGTATCGTGGCTGACATTCTCCGCATGTTTAGCAGCAGTATATCAGCCACAATACATACAGCCACGGCTAACAGAGCATTTGAGCACGCCGGCTCCTCTGTCCGATCAGAGCACGCTCGGATAACTTCATATCAGAGCATGCTCACTCAATCCTAATTGTTACATATAAGAACTAATACTCCATTCACACATGGAACTTTGGGACCTTATTCTTTGGATCGGCAGGGTTCTTAACGGTTGGACCCAAAAGGTTACACATTTATAACCTACCCTCTGTGCGCTGAGCTGTGCATCTATACCTATAATGTTCCAGACATTGTCAATGGTAAAGGAGGATGTTTTAAAGTCAGGTTGATGAAGAGTTTTTATAATATTGTGTTTCGGAGTTGATCCAATTCCTTCCTCAGATACATCATGAGGTGCATCAACTCCGTAACACGTAATACATTAAAAATTCATCAACCTGACTTTAAAACATCCTTCACCAACTGGCAGAGCCTGGAATATCCCACAAGTTTGTCCTGATTCTCAAGCCTTCATTCCATTCCCAGAAGTATATGCCTAGGAACCAGAGATTGGTGCTGCAGCCGTCTCTAGTGGACTCACGCGCCCTCTCCAGCGTTGTGACGGCTATGAACAACCTTCCCAGGTGAGAGGTGCACGATCTCGTATTGTAACTAGACCCCAGAAAAACAAGGATTGCTTTCTCTATTTCTGTAATTTTATGTGTAACACAGTCTGGGTATCTAATCCTATTTGAGTTGTGATACAGTGATCAGTGAAACTAACTAACAAAATAGTCACTGCCAGCAGTCCTCAGTGACACGGTCCACAAGTCCGTATCACTTTGCAGTCAGCAACAAAACATCTCTGCACTGTAATCCTAAGCTCCATCCTCTTATCCTTCTGCAAACACCCAGAAGGCAGTGGGAGGAGTGAGATCATACCCGTGAACAGATCTCGCCCATTTTTATACGGTAAGCATGTAAAAACCATCAATGTTTTACATTTTATCACTTATTAGAAAAAAAAATTTGATGATCCATTAAGTAACTAAATAAGTTGTATAGTCTTCTACAAGTACATACCATGCAGGCCTCCATTAAGGCAGTGTGCATTTCATCCGTTTTATGCTCTTGATCAGCACCAGCATCCAACAAAAAACGAACCATCTCTAGATGTCCTATGGAGGAAGGCAAGAGGGCGAAACAATTTAATTTAGGATTTAAAAAACAAAAAACAAACAAGTATTAACAGAATGCCTCTGTACATGTTACAGCATAGATCAGACCAGTGTAAACTGCGGCCTGCGCACCACATCTGGCTCTTTGGCTCTCGCTTTCCAGCACTCTGACCTGGACACCCAAAGGGCCTGAAACCATGGCACAAAGGCCACATCATGTAGCTGCACCCTCTCCCCTCCCTCTCACCCCCGCACGGCGTCTTGATTTTACTGGTATATAAAAGGAGGGGGGGCGCTGTCGGCCATACATTGAAATTGTAACACCATGACGGAAATCACAGGATCGAGAGACATGTTAAATTATATCCAAAAGATAAAATAAAATGGGAAACATTTTCAAAATCTCTAATTATTCAGTATTATGTATGAGGACCACAATAAGAAATACACAATTTTGCAATAGCTGACCAAGCCTGTATGACCTAAACATATTACCATGGTCTATATTATAGGTCATCTATAGGCAAGTGGCTACACCTATCAAAATCTAAACCTACAACTTGCAAAGTGGAGTAAAAAAAAAAAAAACGCCAAAATAATTAAAAATTCAAACTATATTAGCATCAATAAAATACAATGTAAAAGGAGACATCACACAAACACCATACAGATCGGCTCCAATCTTCAGCAAATACAGCAGGGATAACTACCAAACCCTGTCAAAAAGTAAACGCCGTGCATAAGACAGAAAATTTACATCAGTATATGCCACACAATTGCACAGACATGTAAACCATACTTTGATAAAGGACTATGTCCATTCTGACTATCTTTATGGGACATGTAGGGCTGCATGCCAATTATTATGGTTTTCCTTTTGTCTATTATTCCTCCCATTTAGGGAAATGTGCTAATGGCTCTACAGTGCCTAGCAGGACCTTCAATGTTCATGTAAGCAGTACTATTATGTTATAGGACCACCATCTATCGGCTTCATGAAGCCCTACAGGTCCCATACAGATAGTCCTTTATCAATGTCCATTCTGACTAAGTATGGTTTACACGTCTGCAATTGTGTGGCATATACTGATGTAAATTTTATGTCTTATGCATAGTGTTTTAGACTTTTTGACATGATTTAGTAGTTATCCCTGCTGTATTTGCTCAAGATTGGAACCGATCTGTATGGTGTTTGTGTGATGTCTCTTTTTACACTGTATTTTATTGATGCTAATAAAGTTAGAATTTTTAATTGTTCTGGCAGTTTACGCCACTTTGCAAGTTGTAGGTTTAGATACTACCATGGCCTGCACATGCTCTGGACTTATCTCCCTGTTGAGCACATCTGGGACATCACTGGTCGGCAACTGTAAAAACAGCTGCCAGCAGTGGATCTTGATGATTTGTCCAAATGCATTCAGAATGGCAGAACATTCCTCAGGCAGCCATTAACATTTAATTAACCCTTTAGTGATCAGGCAAAAATTTTCAAAACTGACATGTCACTTTGTGGCAATAACTCTGTTTTAACATATCCCAGTGATTGAGACTTTTTGTGACATTATAATTTTAGAATTGTAAATTTAAAGTTGATATTTTTAGAATACAAAACAAATTAAAAATGTGAAAATTAGCAATTTTCAAACTTTTGATTATCCCTTTAATCTAGATAGTCATACATCACAAAATAGTTAACATTTACCTCATGTCTGCTTTGCATCACCGCCATCTATAAAATGTTCTTTTCTATTATTAGTATGTTAGAAGCTTTAAAATTAATGAAGTCATTTTTCATTGTATTCAAGTTGATTTTGAAAACTTACTCAGTTTTGAAGTGACATTGGGGGACATAAGAAAACCCCCAAAATAGATACCATTTTAAAAATAGCACCCCCTCAATATATTCAAAATTGCTTTCAGGTTGTTCATTAACCCTTCAGGTGCTGCTCAGGAATTAATGCAAAGCGGCATGACAATAGTGAAAAATGTTATTTTTACTACCTAAATGTTGCTAACTTCTGAATAGGCCGCTATAGCTGGCTGATTCTAAGGCCATTAATTGCCATGGTAACCAACAGGACCACACAACAATGATCTCAGGGTGCTGAAAGGGTTTTAAAGATGGAACCCCCACCCTCTGTTAAAGGGACTGTCAGCACAGAACGACTGTACAACTCAAGTACACGCGCTTGGGGCTTCATGGCGGGGCCAATCATTAAATACACCGTCCCACCAGCTTGCTTTCAATCTCCTGCCTTCTCTAGCTCAATGAAGCCAGAGCTGTAAAAGAAGAGGAGGGGTAAAGATTGAGGGAAAACAAGCAGGTGTGAAGGTCTAATGATTGGCATGGAGCACTGAGACTTCATTGAACAGTCCTTCTGTGCTGACAGAGTCCCTTTAACTATCTAGATGCCATAGTCCCTATTAACAGCATCTAAAAGGTGTTAAACAGCTATGGTCAGAGTCAACACCAATCTTGGCTGATATAAGAGGGTGTTCGCTACAGTGTACAGCTGACACTCACTGCATTTTCACACATCGAGGGATGCTATGCACATATCTCAGGTCACTTTTAAGTCGTATTGACGGTCACTAAGGGATTGTAGCCAAGTTGTGTAAGTTTGTGTGGCCCTCATGCTTAATAGTAAATAATTCAAGATGTTTTAAAAAAAAAATATTTTCATTTTCTCATCATTAATTTGTTTAATTGATCCTTGGCGTTGCAATTTCCATGTAGAGGAGAGTAGTTTCTGTTCAATGGAATCTGACTTTTTTTGTTTACAAAGAAATTAAAGTAAATCTATCAATGTTGAGTGTGGTACACACCATGTCACCAAACAGCACAGTGAGTATCTGTAGCCCTATACACAGGCCCACTGACTGGTTACAAGATTGTAGACACCTGTGATGCTAATTAGTGGACACAACTTCATTTAACATGTCCCTTTTGTCACATTATTTTCATGAGTTTAATTTTTATTTTTTAAATTCTGTGGGAGCAGGGATGAAAAGCAATGTCTGACTTTCATTTGTTCATTTTCATAGATTTTTAATTTATTATTACTTTTGTCAGATTCAAGTTATTTCTGTGACCATTGTGGGTTTTTCTTTCATTAAACGAGGGGTACCAACAATTTTGACCACATGTGTAAGTTTAGTTAACCCTCGATGGTTATTTTTCTTTGACGTGGAAACTCAGTTGGAGTGAGACTAAACTTAGAAGTGAATGCTAACAGTAGACAGCCTTGCCCATATTTCAGTCTGCATGATATTGCACTGTTTATTCCTAAAAAAGTCTAGCAGGAATTTTGCATTTTCAGCTCTTATAAACCCATTTTAGCACAGCTTACCAAACGGGATAGTGTTTAACAATCTTAGAAACCGCCCCTCAGCAGTAGGATGCAGCTTGTCCTAAAGCATGGCCCAGTGAAAAAAAACGGATGTCCTCCATGTGCTGTCCATATTTTATTGTTTTAATGTGTAGATGTTTAGTTCAATACTTAAAAGACTGATGCACCAATTATGGTAAAAATTGACTCCCAGATCAAAAATGGGTTCAACAGAAAAAAAGCAAGGATTATTTTTTCATGTATGACTAAAGCAGATTTGAGACATACCGCATTTTTCGGACTATAAGACGCACTTTATTCCTCCAATATTTTGGAGGAAAGTGGGGGGTGCGTCTTATAGTCCAAATGTACTATATTATACTGTTGCTGTGGGTGGTGTGACAGTGGCGGAGGAGCGGGGCACAGAAGCCTACACTCTGCCCGGCGCTAAGGAAAATGAATATTCACTGCTCCCCTTGCCCATGGGCGTGTGGAGCACTGACTGTTCATTCTCCTTAATAGCAGGTGCATAGTGTCGGCAGCAGCCATCGGCTCCTGCAGCAGCTCGGCAGTCACGTGTGCCCGCTATTAAAGAGCATGAATATTCACTACTCCCATGGGTGTGGGGAGTAGTGAATATTCATGCTCTAATAGCAGGCACTCGCGATCGCTACAGTGTGCGCCCGCTATTAAGGAGACTGAATAGTCACTACTCCCCACACCCATAGTCCCAGCGTGGGGAACAGTGACTATTCTGGCAGCTCATCTCAGCATGTGAGGGCGCATGGCAGTGACATGAGATGCTCACACGGTGAGATCAGCTGTTGGCAGCAAAACAGGACGCAGGGCAGGAGCAGATGGGAGGGGTGTAGAATCCTTTGCTTTTTGCGTGCAGTGTGATGAGGATGAAAGGTGCCATGCATACCAGGATGAGGATGGGGGCCACATATAACAGGAAGAAGGGGGCCCATATATACCAGGATAGGGTTATTAGTACAGAATTGAGGGACATTACCCCTCTCTAACAGTGTCAGCAGCAGACCCCCTCCCTATAACAGTGCATCATTAGTGGTCAGCCATCATCCACTCCGCAGTTATGACCAGGAAAAAATGGCAACTAGACAGAACGTGGAAAGGGGCAAATGCTTAATCTCTTATTTACACAGCCAGTCTATTCTTTATTTCTGGCTACACCTTAAATGTTTTTGTAACAAACAGAGAACTTCCTAATAAACATCAGTTTGCATGGAGTGGGCAGTCCCAGAAGCTCCATTTCCTGTCTGTGCATGACATCAGAGAGTTCTTGGCATTGAGACGCCATCAGTTCTGTGAATGGGGCTGGCTCATTTCAGCAGCTAAGCCAGCCCAATTCTTGTTCTAGGACTCCGTTGTTCCAGATATGAGCAGGCATGCCAAGCAGAAACTGGAAATGAAGCTGCTGGAAACTCACATTTTTTAAGTAAAGGATCCATTTTTAGAAATATTTTTAAGAATTTTTTTTTTTCAAATTGACAACCAAGTAAATCATTGCAGAAATCGCTAGCGTATATTTTATCTCTTCTCAACAAACCTTTATAGCATGCCAATGTCAGTGCACTCTCTTTAAATTCATTTGAATGAGTGTTAATGCCAGCTCCATTTTCCAGCAAAATCTTTGCAACCTCAACATGACCAGCACTGGCAGCTTCCATTAATGCGGTGTGTCCATTTTCATTATGCTCTTCTATATTGGCACCTTCTTCCAACAAAACTTTAACTACGTCAACAAATCCTCCAGCACAGGCATAGGTTAAGGCTGTATTTCCTAGAAAGAAAATAATTGTGCAAATAATGAACGCCAACAATCATTGTAAAGTAAGAGAGAGCCAGAGACTTGAGTTACCCACCAGTGGAGGAGCGAGCATTGACATCGGCAGAATGCAGAAGGAGAACCTTTACAATATCCACAAATCCACCACTAGCTGCTGCCATTAAAGGAGTGATGTCATTTTTATTGCCTCGATCTTCAACATTCGCATGCATTGCAAGCAGCACCTGGAAGTTTTCAAGAGCATGTCAAATCATAAGAGTCTTGTGGGAAGATTGTAATAGTATGACAAACACAAGTGACTCTCCCGCAACCTTATATTATGTGGCTTGTATTCTGCAGTGTGTCTACTGCCCCTATAAAGTGTCTCAGGAAACTGGACCCCTATAATACATGGCACTATTCTGCAGCACTGCCCAGGTCACTCAGCCCTTCTGATGATTTGCAGTTCTTTAAGGATGAGACAACCCTTTAAAGATCACATCCACCCCAGATAATAAAAAAACAAGATTTGCAGCTTACATGCTGTTAACCCCTTCCCATAGTGGGCAATTTTTAGGTTTTCACTTTTTTTTTCCCCTCAAGTTTCCCCAAGAGTCATAACTCTGATATTAGTCTTTAGCGCTGTGTACACAATGATAGTTCATTGTGTCTGTGCCTTCTTTCGGGTGACTCCAGTGGTCTCTGACAACCGGACCCCCGCTTCCACAGCTACACAGTTTAGAAGCCGTTATTAGATTTTCAAAATACAGACTTTTGCAGACATGGCAATAAATAATTATTATTATAAAAGGGGAGATTCAAACATCCATAAATGGCCCAAAGAACCTTCATAAGTGCAATTGCATGCACTACATAGTGCAATACCTTTATTTTTCACTATACATTGCAAAAGTAACTCCTTTGAAGCCCACCCTGTGTAGAAAGATGGCGGAGATGGGTGCCTTCACAGCATTCATTAATGAAATGGAGGACATCTACAGTACATATTGGTAAAAACATTAGAGAAATTTTTTCCTTTGTGCTATACTCACTTGTACCAGTTCGTAATATCCAGCTGAACAAGCCAAGCAAAGAAGACTTTCGCCTTCTTTAGTATGCTCATTTACACTTCTACCTTCATTTAGGAGTTTACGGACGGCATTTACATCTCCATCTGAACAAGCTTCAGCTAAACTGCGACTGTAAAACAATGTATTTGTTAATGGATTTAAAAAAAATTAAAAAAAATGATGTTTTATTTGTAATCAATCATTTTCTGTTGCAATCAGTAACAAATCTGACTTTTTCTATGGTAAATTTAAAAAAAAAAAAAAAAAAAAAACACCAACCACTGACCTTTACCCTCATTAAGAATCCTCTCTGCTTTTGAGAACAGAGGGATTTTCTCTTTTGTAGTTTCCAGCTCGTTTCTGGCCACCTCTGCAGTGCATAAGAGGTGGCCCATTGCTTTAGAGCCTGCAAGCACTGCTCGGAAACTGGGCGGATAGCTGGGCCCAACAAGCTTTGGCAATGATGGGCTCCTCCAGTTGGAGGTAAGACGAGGCAGTAATGACAACTCTGCATAGTGCTTAGAAGAAAACGCGGCAAAATAAGGAAAGGATGTATAATCATAGAAAACTTGGCAAATGCAAAAAAAAAAAAAAAAAAAAATTTTAGTTACCCTATAAAAGGAAACAAGAATAAAACCTGCACATCTGCCAGGTTGGTCCCAATATTTGACACCAGCACATGTAGACCAGTGAGCCAGTCCCCTAGATACCACATTTCATGAACGGCTTCTCCAACTACAAGGACAGACTTGCATCCAACTAGAACAGTGAGCTGGAAACCGGCACAAGGACGCTGCCAGCACAGAAGGTCGTTTGGAGGCCTACCATACATACTTTACCAGTGTTTCCAGCTACCTACACAGCCATGTGTACTGTGGCAGCGGACTTCACGCTTGTGCTGGTTTGGGCACCATGCACACAGCTTCCTGTGCCAGTATGTGCCACCAAACCACATCACAAAGGTAATATGGGAAACCACTATATATAAAGGCATGCCACGGAAAGCAAGGCTCTGGGCTCTTCACCATGCGGGCCCTTCTCCTCTGGCATATAAATGGCAATATCAGGGATCTGCAGTAAACGGCATAAATTATTAGATATGGAGCAAGTCAAGGTGGTGATTTTTTTTTTAGCGTTCGGCCTCTGTACTATAGAGGGAAAGTTCTGTAGTAACTGCTGGTAACTGTAGGTGTGAGCAGTGGTAAATTATGGTTTTCGATTAATCGTTATCCAGAATGCTAATAGAAGGATTATTTGAGCTACTATATTTCCTTGTAAACCAGATACAACTATTATTATACATTGTCTGTCACTTAGTCTCTGAAAAACATTAATTTAAATGATTTCTTTTTTGAGGGTTGGCAGACGGGGATGAAAATTCATTGGCCAACCATTACATGTCCTGGTGGGAGGAGAGTAGTATATACTGGACCACAAATCCATCGACGTCCACACGTATATGGCGGGGAGAGCAACAACAAGTATTTGGTTTTGATGAAGATTCAAAATACTATAAATTTAGCTTTCACAGTGCAACAACATTGCGACCCTGGGTGTTTTCTTAATTAAGTTGACATGGAGATTTTAGTGATGGCTCCATTAAGAATCCACTATATAGAAAGCAAGTCAGAGGGAATACCGTCTTTCATGCTGACAGTTTCACCCTAAATGTACAACTAAATACCTACCAATAGATTCATTTGTTCAGGCAAATTGTGCCCGCATAAAAAATGCAATATAACAAGAACGCAAAATCATTACTTATAGGCTCAACACCGTGGTTACAGCAAAGGTTTTAAATAAAGTAAAACGCACCGTTGATTGTCAAGCAAAGTAATTATTTCTTTCCCAATTCCAACAGTCAGAACATTAATATAGTTCTTTCTTCTTGCTCTTTTTATTACAGACTATGAAGACCACAATTACTGGGCTTAGAGCTTTCACTTTTAGGCTAAGTGCCCACGATGCAGAAATGCTCAGGATTTTTTCCTGAGCGTTTCTGCATTGTACATGCGGATTGTACATGCGTTTTCCTGCCAGGGACATGCGGATGTGAAGCGTTCTTCACTTGCATTTCCACATGCGGGTTGACAAGCGCTTTCCAAGCGATTTTAGCATCACTTGGAAAGTGCTTGACAACTTGGTTACACTATATAAATCCATGCAACTGGCATGGATTTATTTAGTGTGACCTTAAAGAATGTTTAAAAATAAAAAAATAAATCTATACTTACCTTCTGATGGCCCCCGGAGTCTTGCTTCTCTCCTTCCTGGCTGCCAGCAGCTCGCGGTACACTGAAGGACCTGCCGTCACATGACTAAATTACTTCAGTGCAGGTACTTCAGTCCACCGCGATCTGCCGGCAAGGGAGGACAAGCGTAGGGGGGGCCGTCAGAAGGTAAATATGATATATTTTTTTTTTTACAGGTTCTACTGTACCAGGGTCCAGAGGAGAGTCTCCTGTCCTCCACAATCAGGTACCATCCGCACATTGAAACGCATGGAATCCGTATGTACAGATCCAGTGATGCGGATTCCATGCATTTCAATGCAAGTCAATGGCGGCGAAAACACAGCGCTTCCACAAAATAATTGGTAGTGCTGCGTTTTTTTCCGCAATGATAATCCGCAGCGGAAATTTCCGCAGCATGTGCACAGCACATGCGGATTATCAATGGGGAACATGGCAGACCTTCTACCATGAATTTTTTAAGGGTTTCTGCAGCGTTTTTTCCGCTGCGGAAACGCTTAAAAAACGCATCGTGGGCACACAGCCTTAGAGTAACTGGTAGGTATAGAAAACATCACTTTTCTAGTGGAAGCGTATCCTGCAGAACAAATCAGGTAGGACTAAGGCTATGTTCACACATTGTGTTTTTGCTGCAGCAAAACCTGCTCTCTTGGCAGTGAAGTTACCATCTCAAAAATGGAGGTTTTCCTTTGACTTTGCTGCATTTTTGGTGCAATTTTTACTTCGGTTTTATCAGTGTACATGCTGATCAACTTTACTGGCAAAAAAAAAAAAAATAACCCAATTTAAAGTTCCTCAGGTTTTGGCACCAAAAAAATGCAGCAAAACCTGATCACTGCGCTTTTTCAGCGTTTTTTCCACTACCCATTGCTTTCAAAAATGCTGAAAGTAGTGACATGCTGCATTTTGCAAAACCCAAGGTTTTACACAAAATACTAATGACAAAAAACACAAAGCTGTGTGCATGAGATTTCTGAAATCTCATTGATTTTGCTGGTACTGTAAAACACAGATAAAAATTAGCATAAAAAACTGCTGAAAAAAAACAACGTGTGAACATAGCCTAAGGCTTATATTTTTCAGAGTGTTGTCATATTTCCAATAATAAAAATCTGTGAATTAAACTTCTATAGAGCAGCAGTTTTAAAGCACAATCAATGCTGCTCCTTTAAGAAGGACCTGTCAGTTGCTCAAAAAATGTAATTAAATACCTTGTAAAAATGCCTGAGCTCACCCGATTCGGACTTTGTTTTATGCTGCGTTGCTCCGTGGCAGAGATTCACATTTATTACTTTTGGAGCGGAGTATGTGAAATCTCTGAAGAAACACCTGGTAGGACTGCAAGCTAGGAATTCACATCCTGAGCTCCAGAAGAAACAAAATATTATTCTCTCTGCAATGGAATGACATAACAAAACTGAAAAAAGCAACAAAAACAGGGGACCTCACGGATTTTCACAAGGTATTTATCTCAATTTTTGAGAAAAGACAGGAGTGAGGAGGAACAGGATCTTCAGATTGATTGCCAGGGCTTTAACTTGTGAGCAGGGATGAAGATCTTTCACATGAAAGCCACTTTAAGATGGTCATACAAAGTAGCTAAAAAGCCTGTCACTGGCAACCACTAGCTGTACCGTCAGTTGTTCTAGACCTCTCTGCCATATTTCCCAGAATCATTTTAGTGTTCATTCAAAAACA
Organism: Phyllobates terribilis; assembly: GCF_046119375.1. Lineage (NCBI taxonomy): Eukaryota > Metazoa > Chordata > Amphibia > Anura > Dendrobatidae > Phyllobates > Phyllobates terribilis. The sequence goes on along the minus strand of NW_027362770.1, from coordinate 68,992,418 downwards.
TACATTTGTTTTACACTTTCACACACGGCTAAAGGATAGGTGTCATCAATATACAAGTCTTGGACGAGCCCTCTAAGGTTTACATTTAAAAGTGTTATTGATGCATAGTGTATGCTACAGAGCATTAATACATACTTGTCTACTTGTCCCATATGAATGTTGTCCGCCCTCATCCGGGTCAGCGCAGCAGCAGCTTCATCCAAAGCACAGCTAACTGATGAGGTCAATCTCTGAAGAACTTCAGGATCCGCAAAGGCTTTTCCATCAGCAGTAGATAGTTTTCCAATCCCTGTATTACACAGCAAAATCATGTGACCATAAAAAACAATTCAGTAAAATCTAACACAAGGGGGACGAATCTGTACCCTTAAGAAGGCCACCCAAATTAGACTATTGGGGTTTTCCTAAGTATAGTAAAGACTTTACTTAGGAGAAGTCACCAATATCAAATCTGTGCGTGTCCGAAACTCCCACCAGTCAGCATTGACCAGCTCCGGTAATGGCTAGATGTAAACGGTGTATAGAACACCAAAACTAAGTCATACTGTTTAGTTACTGCTTTAACACTCATCAATATTACACTAGAGGAACCTGCTTAATGCTGACCAAACCCACCAATTACTGTTGGACTGTCCTACTGTCTGCACTAAAAGCAGATTTTGGAGGAAAGAAGGGAATGCCATGCTGAACTTGAACATCCCTCATGCCCTTGTTCTCTCTGAAGAGAAGCCAACAAAGGAGGTATTATACAGCACAGCAGGTTTATCCTCTCCCCATTGCGACAACACACATGCGAAGCCATGGCCTGCATGCGTATGGGGTGGGAGGTTGTTAGGATGAATTGCACCCTTCTTGGCCAACGGATATCTAAAATGTCACCACCATTATGACAAGTAGTAAAATCTGGCAATACAAACTACCATCTAGTCCCTTCCTAGCAAGTAATATGGGTCAGTGGGAGTCCGGATCCAGAGATCCTCCATCTATCGCTTATCAAACCGCACTGCAGCCCACTGCTCAGCATGGAAAAAGGAGCAGAGCTCCAGCATATATAAATAAATCTAGTGATAATGTACACCAACACATTTTTGATATAGATAATATACTCGAGTTAAGCATCCATTTCGTACTCGTACAAAACAGATATTGGTTGGGGGTTTGAGATCCGCTATTTTGGACTTGTTTTCCCCGATTGAATGAACAATCCTTCCGCGCATCATACAGACCATTGCTTGTTTGACATTTTTAGAGGATTTCTAGCTTATTCACATTGTAGAGACCGGACACTAAATATTTAATGTTGAGAATAACCAGTAATCTATTCATAGGAAAGGTGATAACTTGCAGAATTATGGGGGTCCGATTGATGGGGCCTCGACCAATCCCTGAAACAGGGCTCTGAAATTCCCAATTGGAATGGAGAAGTAGCTGTTCGGCTACTTTCGGCAGTCCCATAGAGCATGAAAGGACGGGGAAGAGAGGTAATATGCACGGCCATTACTCCATCCCAATAAGACATTACAGAGCCATGTTGTTGGAATTGATGGAGGTTTTAGTGGTCGAGCTCCCACTGATCTGCAGGTTATCACCTATCCTTTGGATAGGCAATGAAGTGTTACTGCAAACATTTAAAAGTTTTCAACTGTCCAAAGGATAGGTGATAATTTGGAGACTGTGGGGACTCGATCACCAAACCCCTACAAATTCAGAATTTTGGCCTCGAAATGTCCAGTTGGAAGGGAGCGGTGGCCGTTCACCACCTTACAATATATCCTCTATGGGACTGCTGAAGATAACCAAGCAAGTTTTCTTTTTAACCCCATCCCAGCATATGATGTACCCTAATTTTGGCTATCTTGAATTTTCTCCGTTTACGTTGTCTACCGATCTGGTTAATTATTTTTATAATGTGATAGATCGGAATTTTCTGAATGCTGCCACTTGTCTCTTATGGACACAGAGTGGCAGCTCGCTTTTAATCGCTTCCATGGTGGTCTGTTTTTTTAGTTTGAATGCTTAAACCTTGAAGATTTTATAAAGATGTGATAATCCACTTTTTTGCATGTCTGCATACCTGCTGCCTCAAGTAAAGCTTCTAAACGTGCTTGTGTTGCTGGATCGACTGTTCTCAGGTCCGCTACTTCTGCAGCAGTTGATAAAAAAAGTTCTGATGCGGTTTTCAAAACGGAATTGTCCTCTTGGTCCAATATAAACGACTCCACCTATTGGAGGGGGGAAAAAAAAGGGAATCTTAAAAGACGGCAACAGAAGAAAACTTTCCATCATGGCACTCCCCACCCGACTACTCCCCTCTGGCCCTGTGTTCTGTACAGTGCCAGCCAGCGTCCGTACACTGCATACATTAGAAAGCACTGCGCATGATGGTCCCAGAGGATACAAGCTGGAATCTATCAGGGGGCAAAGCTACATTTTACAAGATGGAGTGCATAGACAAGCACTATCCAACAATACCGATCGATGCAGAGTGAAATAACCTTGGCGATAGTTTTTATACAGTTTTAAAACTATTACCACACAGATGATCTATCCTTGAGGTAGCGGATCAATATTATGGCCTGATGTCCCCGAAAGGAACGCACCTTTAAAGGGGTTATTGATGGGGTCAGAACAGAATATGCGAGTAGCTACAAACCCTTCAATGTTGGATTCTACACTTACAAATATGGGTACCGCACAGGTTTATAAACTTGACCCTTAACTAATGCATTTTATTCTCAACCTTGTTAACACTACTCTATTTAGAAAATGCCTATGGAAAATATCAAAGAAGAGCGCAGAACAGTGTATATAGGTGCTATAACCAGGTTTATTCACCCTGTACAGATGTGCGAGCATCAGGCACAACACTGAGAATCCAATCTCCTCTTGGCTGCTCTTCCGGTGAGACCGACTGACGGTCTAATGGTGAAGAGTGCAGGGAAGTGACTGGAATATTGGAGCGCTGCCACATGGAGCACACTATCTTTTGCAAAAAAGAAAACTTACAACATGTTTCAAAGCCAATCAGATGTCATCTTCAGGCATCAATTCTTTTTGCAAAAGATTGTGCGTTCCATCATTCAGCGATAGGTTTAATCCGGTCTCTTCCCTCCACTACGAAGGGTAATCTTTACAAGATGAAAAAGGAGTTTGGAGCAGTGTCAAACCACTGCAATACTCTACATTTTTTGTGCAAGATTATGCTCTTGTACACAGACCACCACTTAACTCAAGCTGAATGATTCAATTTTGGTTGCGCAAACATCAATTATTGGATATGAGGGTCTCCCAGTTTTAAGAGTGGCCCAACATGGTTGAATGTGGCCATTTTTTTTTTGCTGGAACCATAACTTTGGGAACCATTCTGGCATACACATTAATTTAAAATGGGGTTATCCAAAACAAAACTTTTTTTTTTTTTTTTTTTAATTTAATAATTGCGGTCACTAGTTAGAAAAAAAAAAAAAATCCCTGGCGTTAATGGCATTTGCACCCATGATGATCGTAGCATGGCACATTACAGGTGCAATGGCCACATGCAAGAGGAGTGACACCAGATCAATTGGAGGGTTGGGACTACAGTAACCATTGTTGCTGTAAAAATGATAAGCTTGATTGCTATCAATTTTAGGTTTATGCAATTTTTTTTTCCTTTGGTGGGGGGAAGGGGGGAGAAGGGTATGTGGCAACTAAAAATAAACCTTTTTTCCTTTTTTTTCGCATAACAACATTGCCCCACAAGCGTTTTCCCTTGCCAGGTCAAGCACCTGCGCTACGCTGCAGCCTCTCTCTCTGCAGCATGGACATCGCATCAACAGCGCTGCAGCCAATTCGTGATCTCAGCAGCTCCTATCAGCTACACTATGAACTTTGGTCTCTTTTTCAACCATTCTATGTAGTAAATAAGAATACTTTTTAGTCCCCATAGGGAACTTGAACCTGCAATTGTCGCATTATATACCGGAAAACTTCAGTACATAGTTAAAACCAAGATTTACTATGAAGTCAAGCCACATGCAGGGCATGATAGCAGTACAATCATGGCAGTGAAAGGCGCCTTCTGGCTGCTATGGCAACCCATAACACCAACCCCCACACACAAATCGCATCACCGGAGAAGATGAACATCCCACTGGTGCAGGCCTGCTACAAAGTGGTTAAATAGCAGTGATCAGAGCCAGCTGTGATCCCTGCTGCTTGAAGAAGGTTCTGGCAGTGCAACCCAATGCCACCCACTTGCCTTGTATGGCGCAAGTTTAGTTTCTGAGCCAGCTCCATACACTTGCACCTGGCACAGGCTGTACCTCTACATCCTACATCAGTAAGGGGTTACATAGTAACGTAGGTTGAATAAAGACCTAAGTCGATCAAGTTCAACCTTTCTCCCCCAATTGCACATTTTGTCTAAATTAACTAACCCACAATGTTACGTGTATCGAGGAAACCATCCAGCCCTTCTTTGAAAACTGTAAGGCTATGTGCCCACGATGCAGAAATGAAGCAGAAAATTTCTGCAGCATTTCTGCATCTCTCTGGCAGAAAAAACACATGCAGATTGTTCATGCATTTTTCCTGCAGAATACATGCGGATCCACATGCGTTTCCGCATGCAGATTGACAAGCACTTTCCAGGCAATTTTAGCATCACCTGGAAAGTGCTTGACAACTAGGTCACACTGTATAAATCCATGCAAACAGCATGGATTTATACAGTGTGAACCGTAAAAATAAAATAAAGCTATACTCACCCCCGATGTCCGGCGTGGCTGCAGCGCTCGTTCTCATCTGGTTCCCGGCTGCCGGCATATCGCGAGACAGAGCGGTGAAGGGCCTGCGGGTCACATGACTGTGACGTCACCGAAGGTCCTTCAGCGCTGCCGGCATGCAGAGAAGCCTTCGGAAAGGTGAGTATAAACTTTACTTATTATTTTATTCTTTTTTTTACAGGTAGAATGGTACCCAGGTCTGGATGAGAGTCTTCTCTCCTCCAGACTTGGGTACCATCCGCACATTTAAACGCATATAGAATCCGCTTGTCAAATGTACAGACGCGCATTCTATGCGTCTCAATGCAAGTCAATGGCGGCCATTCCGCTGCGCTTCCGCAAAATTAAATGACATGCTGCGGATTTTTGTACGCAGCATAAACGCTGCGGAAAAATCCTCAGCATGTGCATAGAACATGAGGAATCCCCTTGGGGACCATGGGGTGTGGATTACCTAGCGTTTCACAAGCGTTTACGCTGCGGAAATTCCGCAGCATAAACGCTTGAAAAACGCTACGTGGGCACCCAGCCTTATAGTATCTGCCATCACTACCTCTTGCATTCCACAGTCTGACTGCTCTTACTGTAAAGAACCCTTTCCTATTCAGGTGCCGGAATCGCCTTTCTTTCACCCGTAAAGGAGGTCCCCCTGGTCCTTAGTATGGTCTTTAGAAGGAATAAGTCATGTGCTAGTCCTTTGTACTGACCACACATATATTTATACATGTAAATGAGATCTCCTCTGAGGCGTCTTTTTTCTAAGCTAAACAAGCCCAACGTTTCCAACCTCTCATCATATGAGAGGCCTTCCATTCCTTGTAATAATCTGGTTGCCGCCTTTGAACTGACTAACTTCTGAATATCCTTTTTAAAATGTGGAGTCCAAAACTGGATCCCATATTCCAGATGTGGCCTCACCAGTGATTTATAAAAGGGAATTAGTACGTTGGGATCGCAAGATTTTGCTTCTCCTTTTATATATCCTAAGGCTGCGTTCACACATTGCGTATTTCCCTGCGTTTTTTTTTTTTTTTTTTTTACGCGCGCGTATTTTCCTGCGTTTTTTTACGCAGGTAAAAAAAGCACCTCCATTCACACACTGCGTTTTTTCCTGCGTTTTCTTACGGAGGTGCAGGAGAAATGAAGTGTGAGGAGCATGGACACCTGTATGTAATGTATGTGTCTGTGTGTCCGGTCTGTGTCTATGTGTCGGGTGTGTGAGTGTCCCCCTAGCAGTGTATGTACAGACAGCTTCTGGCTGCAGTACATACACTGCTTTAAAAGGAAAAAAAACTATGGATACTCACCTATCCGATGGATGGGAGAGCAGTCCGGTCCGGTCCCGCGGCTTCTAGCATCTGCTGTGAAGCGATCAGCTGACTGTCAGCTGACCGCGGCCGGTCAGCTGATTTACAAGCCGGTAAGCTACAGTCAGCTGAACGGTTCACCGGCAGATGCTGGAAGCGGCGGGACCGGAGAGGACACCTCTCCCATCCATCGGATAGGCGAGTATCCATAGTTTCTCCTGCGCCTCCATAAAAAAAAGAGCTGGAATTACGCAGTGTGTGAACACTGCTGCGTAATTCCATCGCTTATAATGGGCACAATAGAGAGAAAGCGCAGGACGCAGCTGCGTAAAGAATGGACATGCCAATTCTTTACGCAGCTGCGCTTTCGCGCTGCGTAAAATCACACTGTCTGAACGGCAAAGTGAATTTCCCATTCACTTTGCTGGCAGACAAGGCACATTGCGTATTTTGAAAAAGCGCGAGCAAAAAAGCGCGCGAAAATACGCAATGTGTGAACGCAGCCTTAAAACTTGTTTGCTTTTGCGGCTGCTACTCGACAATAAGTACTGCTGCTCAGCTTACTTGTAACCAGAATACCCAAGTCCTTCTCCTGTTCTGTAGTCCTGAGAATACTCCCATTTAATGTGTATGCAGCAATAGGATTACTCCATCCTAGGTACATTATTCTACATTTATCTACATTAAACCTCATCTGCGAAGAGTTTGCCCAGTCATCTTATCCAGATCATTCTGCAGTACTGTAATGTCAAGATCAGACTTTAATATCTTACATAGTTTGGTGTCGCTAGCAAAGACAAGACACTTTACGCTCAATCCCATCCCCAAGGTCATTAACAAAGAGGTTAAAATGAATCGGTCCTAGCAGGGCTGTGGAGTCGGAGTCGTGTAGTCAGAACCCACTTCGGTGGAGTCTGAGTCGGCACAAAATGGACCAACTTCAACTCTTAACCCCTTAAGCCCCGGAGCATTTTCCGTTTTTGCTCCCCTTGTTCCCAGAGCCATAGCGTTTTTATTTTTTGGTCAATATGGCCATGTGAGGGCTTATTTTTTGCGGGACGAGTTGTAATTTTCAACGCCATTAGTAGTTTTACCATATCCTGTACGGGAAAAAAATTCCAAGTGCGGTAAAATTGCAAAAAAAAGTGCAATACCACAGTTGTTTGTTTATTTTTTTTACCACATTCACTCAATGCTAAAACTGACCTGCCCTTTTTATTCTACAGGTCATTACGAGTTCATAGACACCAAACATGTATAGGTTCTTTTATATTTAAGTGGTGAAAAAAAATTCCAAAATTTGGTTAAAAAAAAAAAATAAATAACGCCATTTTCTAAGACCCGTAGCGTCTCCATTTTTCGTGATCTGGGGCTGGTTGATGGCTTATTTTTTGCGCACCGGGCAAACGTTTTTATTGATAACATTTGGGGTAGATCCGATGTTTTGATCGCCCGTTATTGCAATTTTGCGGCGACCAAAAAACGTAATTCTGGCGTTTATAATTTTTTTCTCGTTACGCTGTTTACCGATCGGATTAATTCTTTTTTTATATTGATAGATCGGGCGATTCTGAACACGGCGATACCAAATATGTGTATGTGGGGTTTATTTTTTAGTATTTTATTTTGAATGGGGCAAAAGGGGGGTGATTTAAACTTTTATATTTTTTTATATTTTCTTTTCTTTTTTTTTTTTTACTTTTTGCGTGCTTCTATAGTCTCCATAGGAGACTAAAGCAGCAACTATCCGATCGCCTCTGCTACATACAGGGGACAAGCAGGTCCCCTGCATGCAGCAGAAATGGTCCTGTGCTATGAGCGCCGACCACTAGGTGGCGCTCATAGCGACAAGATCATGACAACCACAGGCGTCTGCTGCAGACCCTGGGTTGTCATGCCCACCCATCGGCGACCCGCGATCACGTGACGGGGTCGCCGATGGGCGGGGCTTATGACGCGCTACCCGGAAGCGCGCGTTAAATGCTGCTGTCAGAGATTGACAGCGGCATTTAACATGTTAACAGCTGCGGGTGGATCGCGATTCCACCTGCGGCTGTTGCGGGCACATGTCAGCTGTAAGAATCAGCTGACATGTGCTCCGTTCAGTGAGGGCTCAGCGCAGCAGCCCTCACTGAACGGGCAGTACGCAAATATGCGTACTAATACGTCCCCGGTATTTCAGGGGTTAAAATATATAATAAATTGGGTACAGTAGTTAAATGCAGTTCGTGGAGAATATTTTTCATAAGAATTTGGGAAAGTTATGAAATGTCCTATTCCTGATCTAAGGGTCTAGACTTTTAGCGGAGATGAATCTGTGCTACAGTAAATTTATCACTTACACATGAGCCGCGTATGAGGGAGTCGGAGTCATGGAAATTGAGGAGTCTGAGTCGGAGGTTTGGCTGCTGACTATATCCCATTTAGAGAAATTACCATTTATGATGACTTTGTTTCCTATCATTTAGCCAATTCCTTACCCATCTACATACAGTTCCCCCAAGTCCTCGCTTCTGTAGCTTCAGTATAAGGCTGCTATGTAGTACAGTATCAAATGCCTTTGCAAAGTCCACATAAATCACATCAGCCGCATTACCAACATCCAGATTTGCACTTACCTCCTCATAGAACCCCAAAATGTTGGTTAGACACAATCTATTTTTCATGAATCCATATGGATCATCATTTATTATATTCTCTGCAATATAACTCTGCAGGTCATCTCTTATGATGCCCTCAAAAACATTACACACTACCAATGTCAGACTTGCTGGATGGTAGTTACCTGGATCCACCTTCTTACCTTTCTTAAATATCGATATCACATCGGCTATGCTCCAATCCTGTGGCACTACCTGTTACAAGAGAGTCTAAGAATAGGAGATAAATGCCATCTGGGCCAGGGGATTGGTCAATGTTTAATTTGCTCAGACGCATGCATACTTTTTTGTGTTAGGCCAAGTGCCCACGATGCAGAAATGCTGCAGATTTTTTCCGCATCTCCCTGGCAGGAAAAATGCATGCGGATTTAACATGCGTTTTTCCTGCCAAGTAGAAGCGTTTGTCAAGCGGTTTTAGCATCACTTGGAAAGTGCTTGACAACTTGGTCAAACTATATAAATCCATGCAACCAGCATGGATTTATACACTGTGACCAAGTTAATCGTTGAAAAAAAAGAATAAAAATGGTAAAAAATAAATAAAAATAAAATTAAAAATACTTACCTTCTGATGGCCCCCGGTCTTTTCTCCGCTGCGTCCGGTCTCTTGTACGGCTCGCGGTGGTGTGAAAGGACCTTCCATGACATCATTTAGTCATGTGACAGGTCACGCGACCGCCGACGTCGGCGGTCACATGACTAAATGACGCCATGGAAGGTCCTTTTACACCATCGCGAGCCGTCGGGGAGCCAGGACGCATCATACAGGAGACCCGGGGGGGGGGGGGGGGGGGAATATCGGAAGGGGAGTATATTTATTTTAAATTCTTTTTTAAATTTTTAAACAGGTTCTATGGTGCCCGGGTCTGGATGATCGTCTCCTCTTCTCCAGACCCGGGTACCATCCGCACATTGAATCACTTAATATCCGCATGTGCACATGTAGTCATGTGGATATTAAGCGATTCAATGCAAGTCAATGGCAGCAATTACGCTGTGTGTCCGCAAAATTAATGGACATGCTGCATATTTTTCCGCAATGATAACCCGCAGTGGAAATTTCCGCAGCATGTGCACAGCACATGCGGATCATCATTGGGGACCATGGGGCACGTATTACAAAGCGTTTTCGCTGCAGAAATTCTGCAGCAAAAACGCTTGAAATACACATAGTGGGTACACAGCCTAAAACTAGTTCTATCAGGTGGTGAACTTTGATTTTTGCCCTGTTGAAAACTCCCTGGAACAGACTGTTTGTTATTGAACATGGATGAAGAGTGCCTGTTTAATATCTCAGCCTTTTCTTTGTCCTCTATAATTATCATCTTTTAAAGAGCCTATACCATCTGTTTTTTTTCTTTTCGGCATTGATGCATTTATAAAAAAAAAATGTGGGGATTTATTTTTTTTAAGGTTTCTGGCGATTTGTTGCTCTGTAGATAACTTTGCTAGCTTTTTTTACATTTCTTATTTAGGTCTTTATACTCTTGAAATGCCATTTCTGTATACTGGTCTTCAAGATTTTGACTGCCCTTTGTTTTTGTCTTGTTAAACTTTGTACTGTCTTAATTTACCCATAATGGTTTTTTTATTCCTGTACAATTTTATTACCAGAGGGTATAAGTTTTCTACAGGATTCTAGTAGTATTTCCTTAAACCTATCCCATTTATGTTTGGTATCCCCAGTTACATTACCATGACATGGTCCCAGTCTACTCGATTAAGCTCTTCCCTTAATTTGTTGAAATCAGCTTTCCTAACGTTCCAGGTTTTGGCATTTCCTTTTTTAAATGTTTTATTGAATATTACATTGAAACTCACCATATTATGGTCGCTGTTTCCCAAATGCTTCTGGACCTGTATATCTGAATGTATCTGGTCTGACAACCAGATCCAGCAGATTAACTCCCCTGGTTGGTTCAGCTACCTGCCGAGAGAGGTAACTGTCCAGAACTGTGGATAAGAACTTGCAGCTTTTAGCACAACTGGAAGATTCTATGTCCCATTGAATGTCTGGATAGTTAAAATCCCCATAATAAAGGAAACTATTATTTGCTGCCTTTTTAATTTGTTGCAGCATTTCATCCTCTACCAGTTCTGCTATATTAGGAGGCTTGCAACAAACTACACTGTGTTCCAAATTATTATGCAAATATTTTCGCAGATTTTCCCAAATTACCTATATGAATTGTAGTCATTGTAATTTTCCAGTCAAATAACTATTAGGCTGAGTTCACACGATGCGTTTTTCATGCGTTTCCGCGGCGTTTTTGCAGTTGCGTAAACGCATGAAAAACGCATGGTAGAAGGGCAGCAATGTTCCCCAATTGAAATCCGCATGTGCTGTGCCCATGATGCGGATTTTTCACCGCAGCGGTCAAAAATCCGCAGCATGTCAATTAATTTTGCGGAAACGCTGCTCTTTTGCCGCCATTGACTTGCATTAGACCGCATGGAATCCGCATCACTGTATATGTTGATGCGCTTTTCATGCGGTCTAATGTGCGGATGGTACCCGGGTGTGGATGAGAGGACTCTCATCCAGACCCAGGTACCATTAAAAAAAAAAAAGAATAAAATAAAAAATATATACCGTATATTCCGGCGTATAAGACGACCTGGTGTATAAGACGACCCCCCTACTTTCCTGTTAAAATATAGAGTTTAGGATATATTCACCGTATAAGACTACCCCTTTTCCAACGCATACCAAACACCGGTAAAAATTAAAAAAAAACAGATTTGAATTTAACATGGTCCTTTTTTTAATTTAAATTCTTATGACATGCAGGTATATAGCAGGAAAACTGTCACTCATAAACATATTAAAATAGGGGGGACCCCACGTCATTTTTTGGGGGGTCCCCCATTCTAATAGCTAGTAAAGGCTAGGTATTCAGCTGGGGGCTGATATTAGTAGCCTGGGAAGCTCCGTGGGTATTACCCCCTTCCCAGACTTCAAACATCTGCCCCAGCCGTCTGCTTAACCTCCGCTAGAGACTATAATGATGGTGGATCCCACGCCAATTTTCTTTTTAAAAAATCCTTTATTTTAACACTAAATGACAATTGAGGGGTTAATAAAGATGCAGTCCCTAAATTATTATTAATTTTGTAATTAATTTTTCCCAAAAATGTTGACGTGGGCTTCGCCATATTTTTGTGTCCAGCCAGGTACAGCAGGCAGGAACGGGCTGCCCCCAACCACCAGCTGCCTATTTGTACCTGGCCGGACACAACAATATAGGGAAGCCCTTTTTTTTTTTTTTTTTTTTAATTATTTCATGAAATAATTAAAAAAAAAAAAGACGTGGGGCTTCGCCCTATTTTTGTGTCCAGCCAGGTACAACTAGGCAGCTGGGGGCTGGAATCTGCAGCGCAGGGAGGCCCAAGCTTTCTGGCCCCCCCCCGCTGCAAATTGCAGTCCGCAGCCACCCCGGAAAATGGCGCGTTCATAGAAGCGCCATCTTCTGGCGCTGTACCCAACTCATCCAGGGCCCTGGTGCGGTGGCTCACTGGGTAATAAAGGGGTTAAGGCCAGCTTGGCATTATCAGCTGGCCCTAAGCCCGAAATTCATGGGGTCACGCCAATATTAGACATGACCGCCATGAATTTCTAGTAAAGTAATTAAAAAAAACACAAACACCCAGAATAAAGTCCTTTAATTGAAATAAAGACACAATTTTTTAATGTTCTAAATTAAACCATACTTACCATCACGCCCATTCCAGCTGAAGCCAACGATCTCCTGCAATAAAAGTAAAATAATAAAGCAACCTCATCCTTACCTCTCCATTGTTCCCAGGACCGGTCCAGCTCTGCTACATTCACATGACAGGCTGGACCGCAGCAGAACGCTGCCGTTCAGCTTGCCATGCGGCAGACACTGAGAAGCGCAGGCATGCTTGTGCTCCTCAGTGTCTGACTGTGACGGCATCCAGATGAGCCGAGATCATGTCCAATGAACTCGGCTCACCTCATGCACGTCACTGACAGCGTGGGAAAATTCTCCTGCTCCCCGCATGCACAGTAGAAGTTTCCCACGCTGTCAGTGACGGACGTCCAGGAGGTGAGCTGAGTTCATTGTCGGCTCATCTGGATGCCGTCACAGCCAGACACTGCAGAGCGCAAGCATGCCTGCGCTTCTCAGTGTCTGCGGGATGACAGGCTGGATGGCAGCGTTCTGCTGCGGTCCAGCCTGTCATCTCGATGTAGCAGAGCTGGAACCATCGTGGGAACCATGGAAAGGTAAGGATGAGGTTGCTTTATTATTTTACTTTTATTGCAGGAGATCGTTGGCTTCAGCTGGAATGGGCGTGATGGTAAGTATGGTTTAATTTAGAACAATAAAGGATTGTGTCTTTATTTCAATTAAAGGACTTTATTCTGGGTGTTTGTGTTTTTTTTAACTTTTACTATGGGGTTAGTAATGGGGGTGTCTTATAGACGCCTCTCCATTACTAACCTGGGCTTGATGTCAGCTGGCATTATAAGCTGACATCAACCCCAGCCCTATTACCCCCTGCCACCGCACCAGGGCAGCGTGGAAGAGCGAGGCTAAGTGCCAGAATTGGCGCATCCTATGGATGCGCCATTTCTGGGGCGGCTGACGGCTGGTGTTTCTAGCCTGGGAGGGGGCCAATATTCATGGCTCCCTTCCTGGGCTATTAATATCAGCCCCCAGCTGTCTGCCTAGCCTTTGCTAGCTATTAAATTAGGGGGGACCCCACGTCATTTTTTTGGGGGGGGTCCCCCATTTTAATAGCTAGTAAAGGCTAGGTATTCAGCTGGGGGCTGATATTAGTAGCCTGGGAAGCTCCGTGGGTATTACCCCCTTCCCAGGCTTCAAACATCTGCCCCAGCTGTCTGCTTAACCTCCGCTAGAGACTAAAATTACGGGGAACCCCACGCCAATTTTTTTTTAAATAAATCCGTTATTTTAACACTAGATGACAAGTACAGTAACCAACACTATCACTGTACTTCATATATATGTGACTGACATGTTTCTATCTATCTAATCTATGTGTGATGCTCTATCTTTCTGTTATAAATTGTCGGGTACAGATGCTGAATTGCCGGCCGGCTTTTTTAAAGAGACGGTGCATGAAAACACTAATATTTGTTTTAATAAATCCTTTACACTAAATGACAAGTACAGTAAGCAACACTGTCACTGTACTTCTTATATATGTGACTGACATGTTTCTATCTATCTAATCTATGTGTGATGCTCTATTCTTTCTATTCTAAATTGTCGGGTGCCGGCTTATGCCGCTGCTGAATTGCCGGCTTTTCATATATTGTCACAGAAGCGATGCGAACTTCCCTGCTCCGGACACAGCGCACCGCTTCTGTGACAAGTGAAAGCTGTTGACACAGAAGCCCTGCGCTGTGTCCGGAGCTGGGAATACGCAGCGATGTGTCAGTTTCAGCACAGAAGCGCTGACTGTCTGGACCTACCGCCGCCGTATTTTAACTCCCTCCACCTTATATTAACTCCGACATGGCAGGGATACGGCCACGGCAGCTTATTAACACCCCCAGAGTATCCCCGCATGTCAATTTCTGAAAGTTCAAAAGCATTACCGGCGTATAAGACGACCCCAGACTAGACAGAAGATTTTTCAGTCTTCAAAAGTCGTCTTATACGCCGGAATATACGGTATATTCTCACCTTCTGACGGCCCGCGCAGCGCTCCTGCTTGATTCCCCGCACTTCGCGGTTGAATGAAGAAGGACCTTCGCTGACGTCAGTCATGTGACCGGTCACGTGACGCTGACGTCGGAAGGTCCTAAAGTCTTCACTGCCGGCAGCCGGGACCGAGCGAAGCCGGACACCGGGGGCCATCAGAGGGTAAAGTATATATTTATTTTTTGACATTCACACACTATATATATCCATGCCGGTTGCATGGATTTATATAGTGTGAAGTTGACAAGCACTTTCCAAGTGATGCTAAAATCGCTTGGGAAGCGCTTGTCAACCCGCATGCGGAAATGAAAGTGAAGACCGCTTCATTTCCGCATGTCCCTGGCAGGAAACCGCATGTACAATCCGCATGCGTTTTTTCCTGCCAGAGAGATGCAGAAACGCTCAGGAAAAAATCCTGAGCATTTCTGCATCGTGTGCACATAAACCTTTCAATTGTACTCTAAGGGTTTGTACAAACTGCCTATGATAACAGTATATTTAAAAAAAAATAAACTCAAACTGCACTCAAAATGCATGTTCCAAATTATTATGCACAGCAGAGTTTTCAACCTTTTCATTTTAATAAAGAACAAAAAAATGGTCATTTTTGAAATTATAAGCATTAGCAGGTTATTACAAACTGAAATCAAACAGTTTCCAACTCAAAACTTTATTCTAAGTGGTGTTACATTTGCACATAGGACCCCTTGTTCGAAAGGAGCTTCTGAACTCTCTCGTCCATTGAATTTGTCAGGTTTTGGATGGTTTCTGCTTCAATTGTTTTGCATGAGGACAGAATACCCTCCCAGAGCTGTTGCTTAGATGTCAACTGCCTCCCGCCATCATAGACACTCCTTTTGATGATGCTCCAGAGGTTCTCAATGGGGTTGAGGTCAGGGGAGCATGGGTGCCACACCATAAGTTTGTCCCCTTTTATGCCCATAGCAGCCAGAGATGCAGATGTGTTATGTGCAGCATGAGACAGGGCATTATCATGCATGAAAATGATCTTGCTGCGGAATGCACGGTTCTTCTTCTTGAACCATGGAAGGAAGTGCTGTTTGAGAAACTCAACATACATTATGGAGTTCATCTTTACCCCTTCAGGGATCCTAAAAGGGCCGACAATCTCTCTCCCCATGATTCCAGCCCAAAACATTACTCCACCTCCTCCTTGTTAGCGCCGTAGCTGTGTTTGCATGGGGTGTCCATCAACCAGCCATCCTCCACTCCATCCATCTGGACCATCGAGATCATTTCATGCATGATAATGCCCCGTCTCATGCTGCACATAACACATCTGCATCTCTGGATGCTATGGGCATAAAAGGGGACAAACTTATGGTGTGGCACCCATGCTCCCCTGACCTCAACCCCATTGAGAACCTATGGAGCATCAAAGGAGTGTCTATGATGGCGGGAGGCAGTTGACATTTAAGCAACAGCTCGGGGAGGGTATTGTGTCCTCATGCAAAACAATTGAAGCAGAAACCATCCAAAACCTGACAAATTCAATGGACGAGAGAGTTCAGAAGCTCCTTTCGAACAAGCAGTCCTATGTGCAAATGTAACATCACCTAGAATAAAGTTTTGAGTTGAAAACTGTTTGATTTCAGTTTGTAATGACCTGCTAATGTTTAGTTTCAAAAATGACCATTTTTTTGTTCTTTATTAAAATGAAAAAGGTTGAAAACTCTGCTGTGCATAATAATTTGGAACATGCATTTTGAGTGCAGTTTGAGTGTTTTATTTTTTTAAAAATATACTGTTATCATAGGCAGTTTGTACAAAAACCTTTCAATTGTACTCTAATAGTTATTTGACTGGAAAATTACAATGACTGCAATTCATATAGGTAATTTGGGAAAATCTGAGAAAATATTAATTTGCATAATAATTTGGAACACAGTGTAATTAAAAGCTTTCCATTATTGCCAACCAGATGTACATTTACCCAAACTGCCTCTACATTGTCGCAGCTCCCCACAATGTCATCATTGAGCACAGGTTTTAAGATGGATCTGACAATACACACCCCCCACCCTTTTTGTCTTTTCTAAATGTAGCATAACCCTCTAGGTTTGTCACCCAGTCATGGCTTTCATCCAGCCATGATTCCGTAACCGATATAATAGTCTCCCAGTCCATTTATTTGGTTTGCGAGACTTCTTGCATTTGCCAGCAAACATTTAATACTATTAGCGCATTTGTTACTCCAACTCCGCTCCCTACTTTCCTTGCGTATCCCAGCCCCCTTAGATCCTCATTAACCCGTCTCACTATTTATTCTATCCCCTTATTAGCACAACTACCCTCCCTCAGATCCTAGTTTAAAAGCTCCTCCATCCGTCAGACCATTTCACACACACACCCCCCCCCCCCCCCCAGCATAGCTGCACCCTCCCCAGTGAGGTGGAGCCCGTTCCTACCGTAGAGCCTGTAGCCGACAGCGAAGTCGGCCCAGTTCTCCATGAACCCAAACCCTTACTGCACCAATTTTCGAAGTCACTTATCTACCTAAACTCCCGCTGTCTTTCTAGTGGGATATGTTTGATATATGATATATTCAATAACCACTTTAAGCTCTTTGAGTTTTCCAATTAAAATTTCAAAGTTTACTAGCAAGTCTATATTTCACCTTTCACCACATGAAAGGGAATTCATATTGATAATTTGTTTTGTTACTTTTTGATCTATTAGGATACATACACTGTACATTGAACGGCCACTTTATAAGAAACAAGCATATACAGTTGAAACCAGAAGTTTACATACTATTTAAAAAGACACATGCATGTTTTTCTCAACATCTGACTCCTCAATTTCCATGAGACTGACTTCAACTCAGACTCCCTCATACGCGGCTCATGTATAAGCGATAAATTTACTGTAGCACAGATTTATCTCAGCTAAAAGTCTAGTCCCTTAGATCAGGAATAGGACATTTCATAACTTACCCTAATTCTTATGAAAACCTATTCCCCAAAAACCCGCATTGAACTACTGTACCCAATTTATTACATATTTTAGGAGTCGGAGTTGGTCCATTTTATACCGATTCAGACTCCACAGCCCTGGTTTTAAGGCATTTTTATTACTTACTGCAAAGTCAAAGTTTACATACATTTCATTAGTATCCTTCCACAAGCTTCTCACAATAGTTGGTCAGAATTTGGGCCCATTCGTCCTGACAAAACAGGGGTAACTGATCCAGGTTTGTAGGTCGCCTGCTCGCACCTGCCTTTTCAGCTTTGTCCATAAATTTTCAATCGGATTGAGTTCAGGGCTTTGTGATGGCCACTCCAAAACATTGACTTTGTTATCCTTAAGCCACTTTGTTACCATTTTGGCAGTATGCTTCAGGTCATTGTCCATTTGAAAGACCCATTTACGCCCAAGCTTTAACTTCCTGGCTGATGTCTTGAGATGTTTTGTCAGTATGGCCAAATAATCTTCTTTTGCATGATGCCATCTATTTTGTGAAGTGCACCAGTCCTTCCTGCAGCAAAACAACCCCACAACATGATGTTGCCACCCCCGTGTTTCACAGTTGGGATGGTGTTTTTAGGCTTCCAAGCTTCTCCCTTTTTCCTCCAAACATACAGATTAAAATTGAACTATTTGGGCATAATGACCGTTTCATCAGACCACTGGACTTGTCTGTAAAAATACAGGTCTTTGTTCCTGTGTGCATTTGCAAACATTAATCTGGCTTTTCTATGTTTCTTTTGGAGTAATGGCTTCTTCCTGGCACAGTGGCCTCCGCAATCATCTTCGCAAGGTCTTTTGCTTTAGTCTTTGGGTTGATATACACATGTCAGACCAAAGCACGTTCATCTCGGGGACACAGAACCAGTCTCTTTCCAGAGCGGTATGATGGCTGGACATTCCCATCTTGTTTGTACTTGTGTATAATTGTTTGTACAGATGAACGAGGCATATTCAGGTATCTTGAAATTGTACCCAAGGATGAGCCAGACTTCTGCAAGTCCTCAATTCTCTTCATGAAATCTTGGATGATTTCTTTAGACTTTCCCATGATGCTACACAAAGAAGCAGTGTGTTTCAGGTGCGCATTAAAATACATCTACAGGTGTCTCTAACTCAGATCTTGCCAAAAAAAAAAAACAGAAGCTTTTAAACACATGACATCATATGGGCAGTCCAGTAAAATAGGAGGCAGGTCAGTGAAGGGACAGTGAGCTGTCATACGAGCATATAGCTGAATATGTAAGCAGAGCACCAGATCGGGACAGCAGGTCTCCATCTGGTGCTCTCCTTACATATTCATCTGTATGCTCTTATGACAGCTCACTGCCCTTTCACTAACCTGACTATTTTACCTAGCCCCGCACTACTAGATGCATTATGTAAAATAGGAGGCAGGTCAGTGAAGACACAGTGAGTTGTCATAAGAGCATATAGCTGAATATGTAAGCAGAGCACCAGATAGAGCCCCCCCACAGGCCGCCCTAAAGCACGAGCACATCATTATCTCCAAACTGAAAGTAAAGTTTACACAAGAACCACAGGATTGATTTCATCAAACAAGGTATCATATTAATCAGTGTAATGTCACCCACCTGACAGTGTATGTAGTTTACTGAGCACAATCCTGTTGACAGGTGCGCTTTAAAAGGCATAGTAATCTTAATGTAATCTTTTGACTTTGCAGTAAGTAATAAAAATGCTTTAAAACAGTCTCTCTCTCATTCTGGCATTTTGGCAAATATTAAATACTATGGTAATCCTACTTGACCTAAAACGGAAAAGTTTTATTCTGATTTCATGTCAGACATTAAGAAAAACATGCATATGCGTCTTTTTATATAGTGTATGTAAACTTCTGGTTTCAACTGTAGAAGCACTTTTGGACGACCCATCACCTTCACAACCACAGCAATTCATGCAAGATGGATTTCAACATCAAGTGACATTCTGTAATGTAATTGATTCACACTAAAATGGACCCAGAGAAATCTCTTGTTTCATTACACTGGGTCACATCTAACATTTTTTACACAGGAAGACTCTTATTGTGAATGGGCAGATGTATCCAAAGCTAGTTTGGCATAAGTTGAAATGACAACCTGCAGTATGTTGGTATTGTGAGGTATTGGTAAGTATGGCCTTTTTTCTGTGAAAGGAATGTATAGTGGCTTGCAAAAGTATTCACCCCCTATAATCAGATGTGTGTGTGAAGCATCAGCACTAAATAGCCTAAGTTGGTAAGTGAAGTGAGAAAAACACAGGCATAAAATAAATTTACGGGATCAAATAACTAAAAGTTGGCATGTGCATATGTATTAACCCCTTTTGCAATGAAGCCCCTAAAAATTTCTGGTGCAAGCTATTACCTTCATAAGTTACATGCTTATTGAAAGATTGCACACAGGTGGACTTCCTAAGTGTCACATGGTCTGTCAGTATATGCAGACCTTTTCTGAAAGAGCATAGAGACTGCATCATCATTAAGCAAGAGCCACCACTAACCAAACAACACCATGAAGGCTAAGTGCCCACGATGCAGAAATGCTGCGGAGCGTTTCTGCATCTCTCTGGCAAAAAAAACGCATGCAGATTTCACATGCGTTTTTTCTGCCAGGTAGAAGAGTTTGTGAAGTGTTTTGAACATGCGATTTCGCATTTGGGTTGTCAAACGCTTTTCCAAGCGATTTTAGCATCACTTGGAAAATGCTTGTGGTCACACTATATAAATCCATGCAACTGGCATTGATTAATGTTGTGTGATTAAGTTATGATGCTGCAAATGCAGCAGAAAAAAAAAAAAAAAAAAAAGAATAATAAATTGTTCAAAAATAAAAAAATACTCCCCTTTCGATGGTGCCCGGTCTCCTTCTCCGGTGCGTCCGGTGTCTTCAGCTGCTCGCCGTGCTCTAAAAAGGACCTTCCATGACGTCATTTAGTCATGTGACAGGTTACGCGACTAAATGACATCATGGAAGGTCCTTTTACCAAAGCAAGCAGCAGAGGAGCCAGCAGCGCCGTCGGGAGCAGACAGGGGGCCATCAGAAGGCAAGTATATGTTTTTTTTTATTTTAATTCTTTTTTTTAAACCACAGGTGCTATGGTACCCGGGTCTGGAGGAGAGTCTCCTCTTCTCCAGACCCGGGTACCATCCGCGCATTGAATCTCATGACATCCGAATGCATGCGGTTCGATGGCGGCGATTTCACAAAATAATTGGTAGTGCTGCGTTTTTTTCCGCAATGATAATCCGCAGAAGAAATTTCCGCAGCATGTGCACAGCACACGTGGATCATCATTGGGAAACATGGCAGACAACTTAACATGCATTTTTAATGTGTTTTCTCGGCAGAAATGCAGCCGCGGAAACGCATTAAATTCGCATCGTGGGCACGCAGCCGAAGACCAAGGAGATTTCCGAACAAGTCAGACAGCTGTTGAGAAGTAGAAGTCAGGTTTGGGTTATAAAAAATATCCCAATCTCTGATGATGGATTTGATGGTGCTCTGGGGGATCATCAAATGGAAAAAGCATGGTACTACAACAAACTTGCCAAGAGAGGGCTGGCTCACCTAAACGCTCAGCCTGAGCAAGGAGGACATTAATCAGAGGCAGCACAGAAACCAAAAGGTAACCCTGAAGGAGCTGTAGAGTTCCCAAGCAGAGACTGGAGTATCTGTCCACACGACTACAATAAGCCGTACACTCCCTAGAAGTGGCCTTCATGGAAGAGTGGGCAGAAAAAAAGTCTTTACTTACACATAAAAATTGTAAGGCTCATTTTGAGTTTGCCGAAAGACATGTGAGAGACTCCCCAAATGTATGGAGGAAGGTGCTGTGGTCAGAGGAGACCAAAATTTAACTATTTGGCCACCAAGTTAAATGCTATGTCTGGCACCAAACCAATACAGCTCATCGCCCCAAAGAACACCATTACCACAGTGAAACATTGTGATGGCAGCAGGGACAGAGAAAATGGTCCGAGTCAATGGGAATATGGAGGGTGCGAAATGCAGGGATATTCTTGTGCAAAACCTGCTACAGTCTGTCAGTGATTTGAGACTGGGACAGTCTGGTTTAAGGGGAAATGTGTACATGCTTTGAGTAGCCTAGTCAAATCCCAGACCTTAATCCAACTGAGGATCTGTGGTCAGACATTTTCTCTGTTGTTCACCAGAGAAACCCATCTAACTTGAAGGAGCTGGAGCAGTTTTACTTTGAAGAATAGGCACAAGTATTAGTTGCAAGATGTGGAAAGTTCACCAAGACTTCTCCTAAGAGACTTGCAGCTGTAACTGCTGCAAAAGGAGGCTCTACAAAGTATTGACTTTATGGGAATGAATAGTTATACACTCTGAAGTTTTCAGTTATTTTGGCCTATTTGTTGTTGGCTTCACAAAAAGAAAACCAAATATATAGGCATGTTAACAAGAATTGATGCAACCCATCAAGCAGTGAAAGTCCAGGTTGCGAGTTAGCAAAAGAAGAGTAATGCCATGGGGGGGTGGGAGGGGAGAACTTTAGTAAGCCACTGTATATATGACAACATATTAGCATGCGCATGTAGCGCTCACAAAGTCACACCCTGCAAGATCTACCCCTACTATTCTGCTCTTCGTATTATCCACAACATCAAAAGGGGTAAGATTCAAAAGATCAGAGGTTTCTTCAATATCAAAAATTTGTGTCCAGGAATCTGTGTGCAAAATTTCTTAGGCTAGGTACAAATTGCACACTGTTGGGCATATACATTTTCTCAGGTGAGATTCAAATTGCAAAATGGGACCTGACTGTTGGTATGGGATAAAAAGTACAATAATGTTCAATTTAAATAAGGAGGCGGGGAACCCCCCCCCCCTCCCCCCTTTCCCCCCAGGAATCTATATAAATTTTGCTCTAGGGGTTGTTTGTTTTGGGGGTTTTTTTAAAGAAAGAGACTTGAGCCCATGATATCTTACTTGAATTTATAAGCTTTACAAATTACATTGGGGCAGAAGTATTTAACCATGGCAAATGGGAGGTGTTTGGCCCTAGATTGCAGCATTAACCCTTTGGCCTTATCACCATCAAGCTGATGGCATGACAGACTAAGCACCTATACCTCCATCAGACTCTTATATGCTACAGTTGCACCGTGGTTAAACAAGCATAATAGTCGGTGATTGATAAAGAAACTGCCATCATAAGAATATACCATTACATCCTAGTTTGGTCGGAAACCTGCAACTAGAACATATTAGTACGCCCAAATGCAGGAAAGGATTAAAAAGCTTTAAAACAGGTAAGTCAATGGTGCAAATATGTATACAGGGTGGAGTTTACTCTTTAAAAGTAAACCACTCTCACTTCAGGTTTAATGGCCTATAAATACAGAACACCTTATTATGAACAGGCTGAAACAGTAGAACAAAAGCCTTAAAAAAGTGCTAGCACCGAATTAAGAATGATGTAACATCAAGGACCCAGCAGAAGAGCAAGTGATATAGGAGAGAATCATAGCATAGACGACTATGGAAACAAACACGTGGCCAAGTTTAAAGGGGATGTCCAACAGAAGAAAAAAAAATAAGCCAAACATTTATCTGGATAAAGGAAAAACTCCTTTAAATCTTACATTGTAGTATGTTTTATAAAAACATAAAACCCCACACAATCTTACGGATTTATAAAGATTGTAAAAAAAAAAAATAATAATTAAGTACCCATCTCATTTTTTGGCCAGTCACCCTCCAGGCTCTTTATACATGGGTACAAAATGTACATACATGTACAAAAGTTTTCTGTCATGTGTTATTCCGTTTCAACTGTTCATTCTTTTTGAAAACCCGACTGCAAAGACTACAAAAAGGTTTATTATATTTTAGAGATCCACTAAGTTTAACCCCTAAAGAATGTAGATTTTTAGGCCTAAAGACATAATAAGTTATCTTTCATTACTGCATTTTGAAAGCCATGCGTTTCCAATTAAATGTGATCGGTAGTGCTGGGCAATTTATATATAAAGATTTTGTGTTGCAGTTTTAACATACAGACATAATATAAAAATCTATCTAGATCCATCTTCATAAACAGTTATAGGTTTGTCTTAATAGATGCATGTATTATGTATTTAAGAGAATTACCATATTGAGATCAGTTCTGAGGGAGGGGAAAGGCGATGGAACCCTTCCCTCTAACCACTTCGATGCATGGGTCGTGATGGACTTTGGCAGGCATGTCAAACTCAAATACACAGAGAGAAATAATTAAAAATTTGGACTAAGTCGCAGGTCAACCTTAGAAAAAAAAAAAAACGTACTAGTCGGTGGGGACCACAAGAACATATCTCACAACCTTGCAGCCCTTACAGAGTAATTTTCCTCCTATTGAAGCCCATAAATTGCCCCCATAAAGTATGATGCCAACAAAAGTGCCCCCCAAACACAGTATGATACACCCAGAGTGAATTCCTCAACAGTACTAGCCACAAGCACGCTATGATGACCCTACTGTACCCCCCTCATCTCCCCTGGCAAAGTATGGTAACCCAAACAGTATGATGCCCCAACTGTGACCCCAATACAGGCCTCCACACAATATAAACGGCAACACGTAATCCTCCATACAAAATAATGGCCCCACATAGTCCTCCATATGGCGTCGTGGGCCAAATATAATCACCCCCGAGGACCAAATTTGGCCCACAGGCATCAGCTAGTTAAACATCCAGAATTAGCATGGTCTTCAATCACAACTAAGATGCGCACAGTTACAAGCAGATAAATGTAGAACTGTACAAGGAGAGTCGACTAAACTGTCCAAATATTTTACTTAAGTCTCTATTTCTTTGTGTTAATAGTGTGAGAGTGTGAGAGTGAGTGAGTGAGTGAGTGAGTGAGTGAGTGAGTGAGTGAGTGTGTTGTGAATAGCCGTAATACTTCAGAATATTTAGAAAATATAGTGACGTGGAAAAAATAAAAAAAATTCTCTACAGAGGATATAAAAGGTCTACACGCCCCTGTCAAAATGACAGCTTTGTCATGGGGGTGGGGGAAGCCCTTTCAATACGACCCACATGCAAAACTTATTTTTAATTCACTAAAGTAGCACTTCAAAAAACACCAAACAAAATACATATCCTAAGATATCAGGTAAAAAAATATTCAGATTTGGATCACTTGAAATGGAATTACCCAATAGAAGACAGACAAATAAGTGAATGTAGTCTTAGTACTACCGGTAGCTAGATATCAAGTAGGTCATCATGACAGACCCTGAAAGAACATCTATCTCCACCCATGCAAGAACAGAAACAAAAGGATAAAAAGCACCAACTGCCTCTAACCTCCAGTGCTTTCATAATAATCGTCAAGATTCTTTAAATCTTGATAGAACAACAGAAGAACAATTACTTGGTTTCTATGAAAATAAGTTGCTGACTTCAGGAGGAAAGCAGGATCCAACTTTAAAGAAGTTGTCCACTACCTTTTCATTGATGCACTATCCATAGAATAGGGCATCATGTTTGACTGACCAGGGTCCCGCACCCGGCATCCCCACTGATCAGTTGTTATCGGTGCCGTAGGCACCAGGCAGGAAGTACTTGCGTGCGGTGTTGGCAGTCTAGCTGTAGTGGCCGCTGCGGGGTACATCTGCTTCCTATTCAATACAATCCTCATTTTTGCTAAGAATTTTTAGGCTGAGTTCACACGATGCGTTTTTAATGCGTTTTCGCAGCAATAGAAATCCGCATGTGCTGTGCCCATGATGCGGATTTTTCCGCAGCGTAAACGCTGCGCTCAAAAATCCGCAGCATGTCAATTTTGCGCAAACGCGGCGTTTTCGCCGCCAGTGACTTGCATTAGAACGCGCCAATTCCGCAAGACTGCATTTGTACTTGTGTTATTGGCGCGTTCTAATGTGCGGATGGTACCCAAGTGTGGAGAAGATGAGACTCTCCTCCACACCCAGGTACCATTTGAAAAGCTGTAAAACAAGAATAAAATAAAAAATAAAGATATATTCACCTTCTGACGGCCCCCGGTCTCCTTCCCTCTGCTCGAATGCAAGACTGAAGGACCTTCGGTGACGTCACAGTCATGTGACCGCAGGCCCTTCAGCGCAGTGTCTCGCGATATCCCGGCAGCCAGGAACAAGCCAGGAAAGAACGCGGAGCACACGCCGGGCCATCGGAGGGTAAGTATAGCTTTATTTTTTTATTTTTAAACATTCTTATACGGTCACAGTATATAAATCCATGCTGGTTGCATGGATTTATATAGTGTGACCTAGTTGTCAAGCACTTTCCAAGTGATGCTAAAATCGCCTGGAAAGCGCTTGTCAATCCGCATGCGGAAACGCATGTATTGCGCAGGAAAAACGCATGTACAATCCGCATGCGTTTTTTCTGCCAGGGAGATGCAGAAATTTTCTGCTTCATTTCTGCATCGTGTGCACATACCCTAAAGGTCGAGTTTTCCCCACATTAAAGAAACTAACACTAAGTGGGTACTTACCCTCCCCCTGGGGCTCCGACTGTTTTGCTTATCGCAAGGATGTCACATTGACATTGGATAAAGCAGTGCTGCGCAACCACAGCAGCATGTTTCATACACCTTGGAACAGCCGCTTAGCTCAGTTATTGACTACACCAAAAGTTGTGCGCCATCAGCGTGTGGTCAAAGATTAAGTTAAAGTATCAAGATGTAAGAGTGATGGGGATCCGACGATGGACCCGCACCGTACCCAAAAGATATTGGCTGTCACATCATCCTGCAACAGCAGCAAAAGTAGCTTGCACCAATCGCTGCCATCAAGTCACTGACAGCAGCATTTAATTAGAGTGATAGTATCACATCCCCTGCAACATGACCACGGCCTGCCAATGAGATCTAGCAGCCCTCGGCCTCCTGACAGCCCTATGGTTGCAATCTTAGACTTCTAGAGGAGCCCAATCCAGGTGGACAAAAGTTTTAAACTATATAGTACAGTATATAGAAAAACAGGTTATAGCAGGTTCAAGTGCCCTAAATAAATATATTTGAATACATCCATACTGTTTACCACATGGGATAATTTTTTTTCCGATAGTACATTTACAGACAGTCATATCATGTGTGCTCTTCCCTTTAAAAATAAAAATGTTACACTATGAAAAAATGCCAGCGGTTTCCTTGAGGAATATGCGACAGCCAAAAAAAATGTAAACACGATCAAAATGTCTTCTGTACTTCAATGTCAATAAAAGTCAGCCTCTCATGCAAAATACAAGCCCTCACACAAAAGTACAACTGATCAAAAAAACACTCATTGGAAAAATCAGACAAAAGCAAAACCCAAAACAATGGCTGAACACCATTTTTTCCTTCTCCTCCATCACAATTTCTTTACACTTAGAAAAGAATTCTAATTTCAGCACATACCATGCGAAACAAATGGTATAATTCAAAACTACAAGTTTTCATGCAGAAGAAAAAGAAAAAAAAAAAAAAACTAATACGGTTGCAAAGGAAAAAAATTCTTGGGAGAAAGACGTTGAAGGGTAAAAGCAAAGAATCGCCCTAGACACTAAAAGAAAAGGAGACAAACTATGAACCTCTGATAACAGCAAATCATTGGTCTACCACAGTTCTTGGTTTGTATACACCGCGTGCAGAATTATTAAGCAAATTTTGATCACATGATACTTTTTATACATGTTGTCCTACTCCAAGCTGCATAGGCTTGAGAGCCAACTACCAATTGCGTAAATCTGGTGATGTGCATCTCTGTAATGAGGAGGGGTGTTGACTAAGGACATCAACACCCTATATAAGGTGTGCTTAATTATTAGGCAACTTCCTTTCCTTTGGCAAAATGGGTCAGAAGAGAGATTTGACGGGCTCTGAAAAGTCCAAAATTGTGAGATGTCTTGCAGAGTGATGCAGCAGTCTTGAAATTTCCAAACTTTTGAAGCGTGATCACCGAACAATCAAGCGTTTCATGGCAGACAACAGGGTCGCAAGAAGCGTGTTGGACAATAAAGGCGCAAAATAACTGCTCATGAATTGAGGAAAATCAAGCGTGAGGCTGCCAAGATGCCATTCGCCACCAGTTTTGCCATATTTCAGAGCTGCAACATTACTGGAGTATCAAAAAGCACAAGGTGTGAGATACTCAGGGACATGGCCAAGGTAAGGAAGGCTGAAAAACGACCACCTTTGAACAAGAAACATAAGATAAAACGTCAAGAATGGGCCAAGAAATATCTTAAGACTGATTTTTCAAAGGTTTTATGGACTGATGAAATGAGAGTGACTCTTGATGGGCCAGATGGATGGGCTAGAGGCTGGATCAGTAAAGGGCAGAGAGCTCCACTCCGACTCAGACGCCAGCAAGGTGGAGGTGGGGTACTGGTATGGGCTGGTATCAAAGATGAACTTGTGGGACCTTTTCGGGTTGTGGATGGAGTGAAGCTCAACTCCCAGACCTACTGCCAGTTTCTGGAAGACAACTTCTTCAAGCAGTGGTACAGGAAGAAGTCGGTATCGTTCAAGAAAAACATGATTTTCATGCAGGACAATGCTCCATCACATGCATCCAACTACTCCACAGCATGGCTGGCCAGTAAAGGTCTAAAAGAAGAAAAAATAATGACATGGCCCCCTTGTTCACCTGATCTGAACCCCATAGAGAACCTGTGGTCCGTCATAAAATGTGAGATCTACAGGGAGGGAAAACAGTACACCTCTCGGAACAGTGTCTGGGAGGCTGTGGTGGCTGCTGCACGCAATGTTGATCGAAAACAGATCAAGCAACTGACAGAATCTATGGATGGAAGGCTGTTGAGAGTCATCATAAAGAAGGTGGCTATACTGATCACTTTTTTTTGTTTTTGTATGTCAGAAATGTTTATTTCTAAATTTTGTGCACGGATATTGGTTTACGTGGTGAAAATAAACAAGTGAGATGGGATTATATTTGGTTTTTATTAAGTTGCCTAATAATTCTGCACAGTAATAGTTACCTGTACAAACAGATATCCTCCTAATATAGCCAAATCTAAAAAAAAAAAAAAAACACTCCAACTTCCAAAAATATTAAGCATGGATATTTATGAGTCTTTTGGGTTGATTGAGAACATAGTTGTTGATCAATAATAAAAATAATCCTCTAAAATACAACTTGCCTAATAATTCTGCACACCGTGTATAAAGACGGCGACAACCCCTGATAATGTCTGTAAAGCGCTGTTAACACTATAAATGAGTAGAATAGAAAAATAAATTAACAAAGCTGCAATTGGGGTCACCCAGACAATTGTGTTTTCCATGAAAACTCATACTTTTATTTATCAAATGAGTTGCAAAATGATTAGAAAATACAGTCCAGACATTGACAAGGTTAGAAATAATGATTTTTATTAGAAAGAATAATTTTCTCCTTCAAACTTTGCTTTAGTCAGAGAATGCTCCCTTTGCAGCAATTACAGCATTGCAGACCTTTGGTATTCTAGCAGTTAATTTGCTGAGGTAATCTTGAGAAATTTCACCCCATGCTTCCTGAAGCCCCTCCCACAAGTTGGATTGGCTTGATGGGCACTTTTTGCGCATCATACGGTCAAAGCTGCTCTCACAACAGCTCAATGGGGTTGAGATCGGGTGACAGCGCTGGCCACTCCATTACAGATAGAATACCAGCTGCCTGCTTCTTCCCTAAATAGTTCATGCATAATTTGGAGGTGTGCTTTGGGTCATTGTCCTGCTGTAGGATAAAATTGGCTCCAATCAAGCGCTGTCCACAGGGTATGACATGGCGTTGCAAAATGGAGTGATAGCCTTCCTTATTCAAAATCCCATTTATCTTGTACAAATCTCCCACTTTACCAGCACCAAAGCAACCCCAGACCATCACATTACCTCCACCATGCTTGACAGATGGCGTCAGGCACTCTTCCAGCATCTTTTCAGTTGTTCTGCGGCTCACAAATGTTCTTCTGTGTGATCCAAACACCTCAAACTTTGATTAGTCTGTCCATAAAACTTTTATCCAATCTTCCTCTGTCCAATGTCTGTGTTCTTTTGCCCATATTAATCTTTTCCTTTTATTAGCCAGTCTCAGATATGGCTTTTTCTTTGC
Organism: Phyllobates terribilis; assembly: GCF_046119375.1. Lineage (NCBI taxonomy): Eukaryota > Metazoa > Chordata > Amphibia > Anura > Dendrobatidae > Phyllobates > Phyllobates terribilis. The sequence continues at coordinate 68,962,905 of NW_027362770.1, read as the reverse complement.
CACTTTGCCCTGAAGGCCAGCAACCCGGAGTCGCCTCTTTACTGTAGACGTTGACACTGGCGTTTTGTGTGTACTATTTAATGAAGCTGCCAGTTGAGGAGCTGTGAGGCGTCGATTTCTCAAACTAGAGACTCTAATATACTTGTCTTGTTGCTCAGTTGTGCAGCGGGACTCCCACTTCTCTTTCTACTCTGGTTAGAGCCTGTTTGTTCTCTCCTCTGAAGGGAGTAGTACACACCGTTGTAGGAAATCTTCAGTTTCTTGGCAGTTTCTCGTTCTTAGAAATGAATTTCTCCATGCAAGTATAGACTGTCGAGTTTCACCTGAAAGTTCTCTTTTTCTGTCCATTTTGAGAGTTTCAAAGAACAAACAAATGTAATGCTCCAGATTCTCAACTAGCTCAAAGGAAGGTCAATTTTATAGCTTCTCAAATCAGCCAAACCGTTTTCAGCTGGGCTAACATACTTGTGCAAGGGTTTTCTAAACATCCATTAGCCTTCTTACACAGTTAGCAAACACAATGTACCATTAAAACACTGGAGCGGTCATTGTTGGAAATGGTGGAAATGGGCCTCTATACACCTATGTATATACTGCAATAAAAACAAGACGTTTGCAGCTAGAATAGTCATTTACCACATTAACAATGTATAGAGTGTATTTCTGATTCATTTAAGGTTAGCTTCTTTGAAAAAAAAAATGTGCTTTTCTTTCAAAAATAATGAAATCTCTAAATGACCCCAAACTTTTGAACGGTAGTGTATATGTTTTTTTCTATTGTTTATGCTTTACTAAGGTGTCATTTTGTTCCTTAATTTGTCATTTGAGGGGTTATAGTTAAGGGTCTCACCCCGTATTTTACAGATAGGCTATATTGGTTACAGCCTCTGAATACATTGGGGGATGGGATGTTTTTTTCTCGTGCCTTACATTGCATTCTTAAATATTTTTGCTATATTTTTTGGTTATTATATTTGCATGTGTACATAGGCTTCTTTGAATGTGAATCTTTTTGTTTGGTATAGCAATGAGATAGCAGAAGCAGACTTACGCACTACTGGGACATTATGTGGCCTTATAGTCATATAGGAAGAGGGGAATCTAGAAATCCATGGGAATGTTTGTTTTTTTCTCTTTTTTAAATCATGGGATAACCTAAATAATGGAACAGGGGACAACTGGATTTAGAGTTTTCAATTGTCCATGAATTTACAGACAGTCAAAAGAGAGGGTTTTTTTTTTTTTTTAAGATTGTGCTTTGCTCTTTTCTGTGCTGGCAGTCTGCACCTTCCATCATCTTCACGCTCCTCAGAGTCAGGAAGCTCAAAAGCAGAAATACTAGCCAATGAATGACTATATGGCAGTCACTCCAATACTAGTCTGACTGACAATCATTGGATATAATCTGGTGTATCGGAGACAGATACAGAACAGTCTGCGTCCATCTTCATGTCTCCAGAGTCAGCCATCATGACTTCGCCCGAGAAGACTGCTTGCTCTATAGGTGATCTAACCTACAACCCAAGGCAAAAATTATGGAATCACTGGGCTCGGAGGATGTTTATTCAGTTGTTTAATGTTGTTGAAAAAAAAAGCAGATGACAGACATGGCACAAAACTAAAGTCATTTCAAATGGCAACTTTAGGGCTTTAAGAAACACTAAAAGAAATAAAAATGTGGTACCCAGTAAGGGTAATTTTTTTTCAGACCAAGCAGAGAAAAAAATTATGGAATCACCCTGTAAATTTTCATTTCCAAAACTAACACCTGCATCAAATTAGATCTGCATCTAAAAAGGAGTGATCACACCTTGGAGAGCAGTTGCACCAAGTGGACTGACATGAATCATAGAATCATCATAGAATCATAGAATGGTAGAGTTGGAAGGGACCTCCTGGGTCATCTGGTCCAACCCCCTGCTCAAAGCAGGATTCACTAGATCATCTCAGACAGATGTCTGTCCAGCCTCTGTTTGAAGACGTCCATTGAAGGGGAACTCACCACCTCTCGTGGCAGCCTGTTCCACTCATTAATCACCCTAACTGTCAAAAAGTTTTTTCTAATATCTAATCTGTGTCTCCTCCCATTTAGTTTCATCCCATTGCTTCTAGTCTTTCCTTGTGCAAATGAGAATAAAGATGATCCTTCTACAATGTGACAGCCCTTGACATATTTGTAGACAGCTATTAAGTCTCCTCTCAGTCTTTTTTGCAAGCTAAACATTCCCAAATCCTGCAACCGTTCCTCATAGGACATGGTTTGCAGACCAGTCACCATTCTGGTCGCTCTTCTCTGAACTTGCTCCAGTTTGTCTATGTCTTTTTTAAAATGTGGTGCCCAAAACTGTACACAGTATTCCAGATGAGGTCTGACCAAAGAGGAGTAAAGACCGATAAGGACTTCACGTGATCTAGACTGTATGCTTCTGTTAATACATCCCAGAATTGTATTTGCCTTTTTTGCTGCTGCATCACACTGTTGACTCATGTTCAGTCTATGATCTATTAGTATACCTAAGTCTTTCACATGTACTGTTGCTTAGCTCTATTCCTCCCATTCTGTATATGCTTTTTTCATTTTTATTGCCCAGATGTAGTACTTTGCATTTTTCCCTGTTAAAAACCATTCTGTTGGTTGCTGCCCACTGCTCCAGTTTATTTAGGTCTTTTTGAATCCTCTCTCTCTTCTCTAGTATTAGCTATCCCTCCTAGCTTTGTGTCATCAGCAAATTTAATCAGTTTACCCTCAATTCCTTCATCTAAATCATTGATAAAGATGTTGAACAATACAGGTCCCAGGACGGAGCCCTTTGGTACCCCACTTGAGACATTCATCCAGCTGGATGTGAAGCCATTTACAACCACCCTTTGAGTCCGATCACTAAGCCAGTTATGAATCCACCTAACAGTTGCCTGGTCCATTGCATACTTGGTCATTTTTTCAATAAGGATGGTGTGAGATACTTTGTCAAATGCTTTGCTGAAGTCAAGATATACTATATCTACAGCATTTCCCTGATCCACCCAGTCAGTGATTCTGTCATAGAAGGAAATTAAGTTAGTCTGACATGACTTGTTAGTTACAAACCCATGCTGACTCTGGTTAATCACTTCATTCTTATCCATGTACTTACATACATGTTGTTTAATAATTTGTTCAAAGATCTTTCCTGGTATAGAAGTCAGACTCACCGGCCTATAGTTCCCTGGGTCCACCTTCTTCCCCTTTTTGAAGATAGGAACAACATTTGCTCTTCTCCAGTCTTCTGGGACTTCTCCTGTTCTCCAAGAATTTTCAAAGATTATGGAGAGTGGTTCTAAAATTTCTTCTACGATCTCCTTCAGTACTCTGGGGTGTAATTCATCTGGACCTGGAGACTTGAACTCATTTATGTTAGCTAAATATTCCCTCACAATCTTTCTGTTTACAGATAACTTGGATTCTTCTATTCCTTTAAAAGGACAGTGAAGATCAGTTGATGTTACATTTTCTTTCTGAGAGAAAACAGATGCAAAATAGGAATTAAAAAGTTCGGCCTTCTCAACATCCTCTCTTACCATTTCTCTATTTTCATCCTGTAAAAATCCTATAGCATCTTTGACTTTTCTTTTACTTTTGACATACCCCCAAAATCCTTTTCTATTGCTTTTGACATCTCTTGCAAGCCTTAATTCATTGTCAGCTTTAGCTAACCTGATACGTGCCCTGCAGGATCTGCAGACTGCATTATAATCTTTTTTAGATATGCCTCCCTCTTTCCATTTAATAAACATTTCTTTCTTTCTTTTTAGCATGTGTTTAAGTTCTGTGTTCATCCATCCTGGTTTCCTTAAATGCTTCCCATTCTTCCTACTTTTCGGGATTGTTAACGATTGTGCTTTGAGAATCTCATTTTTAAAAATTTCCCATCCTTCCTGGACATTTTTGTCCTTAAGGACATCCAGCCATTGGATCCCTCCTATTCTCTTTCTGAGTCTCTTAAAATCTGCCTTTCTAAAATCTAACCTTGAAGTTTGAGTCTTCACATGTCTTCCTCCTCTAGTTATCCAAAATTCTATAATAGCATGATCGCTGCCTCCTAGGGTCCCAGCCACCTTTACCTCCTCAACCATTTCCTCCCTGTTTATAAGGATTAGATCCAAAGTAGCAGATCCCCTTGTTTTCTCCCCTACCTTTTGGAAGATAAAGTTGTCAGCAAGAGAGGATAAGAATTTGCTTGACCTGTTAGTTTTACTTGAGAGAGATTCCCAACAAATGTCTGGATAGTTGAAATCTCCCATGACCACTACGTCATATTTTTTGGAGAACTTGGTCATTTGATACATAAAGAGTTCATCCATATCTTCAGCTTGCCCAGGTGGCCTGTAGTAAATGCCTACAATGGTGTCCTTTCCGTTGTTCTCTCCTTGTATTCTTACCCAAACAGTTTCCACAGAACTCCCAGTCTCTGAAGCTTCAATCTCTGTGCAGATATACGCTTTTCTAACATACAATGCAACACCTCCTCCTCGTTTATCAAGTCTGTTTCTTGCAAATAAGTTGTATCCTTTTAGCCTTTTATTCCAATCATGTGTATCGTCCCACCAAGTTTCAGTGATTCCAATGACATCATATTCCTTTTCCTGCATTAGTAGTTCCAATTCTCCTTGTTTGTTGCCCATGCTTTGTGCATTTGTATAAAAACATTTTAGTTTGTGATTGGTTTCTCTTCCTCCCATATTTTTATTATTTAGATTTGTTTGTCTTTGTTCTTCTTTTCCAATTCCAGTAGCAGAGATCTCAATAGTATTTGTCAGCTGTATGGCTTTTTCTGGCCTTTTGCTTCCCTTCCCACATTGTTCTAGCCATGAATCATGGCTCCAACACGAGAGATGTCAATTGAAACAAAGGAGAGGATTATCAAACGCTTAAAAGAAGGTAAATCATCACGCAATGTTGCAAAAGATGTTGGTTGTTCACAGTCTAAAATCTGGACCAAATACAAACAACATGGGAAGGTTGTTAAAGGCAAACATACTGGTAGACCAAGGAAGACAAAGTGTCAAGACCGGAAACTTAAAGCAATAGGTCTCCAAAACAGGAAATGCACAACAAAACAAATGAGGAACGAATGGGAGGAAACTGGAGTCAATGTCTGTGACCGAACTGTAAGAAACCGCCTAAAGAAAATGGGATTTACATACAGAAAAGCTAAACAAAAGCCATTATTAACACATAAAACAGAAAAAAATAAGGTTACAATGGGCTAAGAAAAAGCATTCGTGGACTGTGGATGACTGGATGAAAGTCATATTCAGGGATGAGTCGCGAATCTGCATTGGGCAAGGTGATGATACTGGAACTTTTGTTTGGTGCCGTTCCAATGAGATTTATAAAGATGACTGCATGAAGAGAACATGCAAATTTCCACAGTCATTGATGATATGGGGCTGCATGTCAGGTAAAGGCACTGGGGAGATGGCTGTCATTACATCTTCAATAAATGCCCAAGTTTATATTGATATTTTGGACAGTTTTCTTATCCCATCAATTGAAAGGATGTTTGGGGATGATGACATCATTTTTCAAGATGATAATGCATCCTGTCATAGGGCAAAAACTGTGAAAACATTCCTTGAAAGAAGACACATAAGGTCAATGTCATGACCTGCAAATAGTCCGGATCTCAATCCAATTGAAAATCTTTGGTGGAAGTTGAAGAAAATGGTCCATGACAAGGCTCCAACCTGCAAAGCTGATCTGGCAACAGCAATCAAGAGAAAGTTGGAGCCAGATTGATGAAGAGTACTGTTTGTCACTCATTAAGTCCATGCCTCAGAGACTGCAAGATGTTATTAAAGCCAGAGGTGGTGCAACAAAATACTAGTGATGTATTGGAGTGTTCTTTTGTGTGTTTGTTTTTCATGATTCCATAATTTTTTCCTCTGAATTGAGTGATTCCATAATTTTTTCCCTCTGCTTGGTCTGTAAAAAATTACCCTTACTGAGTACCACATTCTTTCTTGATTTCTTTTAGTGTTTCTTAAAGCCCTAAAGTTGCCATTTGAAATGACTTTAGTTTTGTGCCATGTCTGTGATCTGCTTTTTTTCAACAACATTAAACAACTGAATGAACATCCTCCGAGCCCAGTGATTCCATAATTTTTGCCAGGGGTTGTAGTAGCACTACTATTTAAGTTTATACACACACATACCTCTTGCCTATTGTGCTCCTCAACAAAAATTAAAAAGAGTGGAATTGTCAAGATGTGTACAAGAGTAGTGTCTGTCTACACCACTTCTCCTGCCTTGTATGTTGGGTGTGGCTCAGTCGTTTCCAATTGATTCATCCACAGGGACACGCATCTGGCCACTGATGAATACAGGGTCGGGACAAAGTACTTTGGTGCCCTAAGCAAATGAAGCCGATGGGTCCCCCATGTGAACCCTCAGGCCACATGTAAAAGAATGGGTCAGACTAATTTAAAAGGACCCCACAGCATCTCCCCACCTCCTCCAATGGGTCAGGTAACAAGCTTAGACAACCACTTCCGCTAGAATTGGTACCTGTTTCACCAAAAAATACCAGCAAAATTTATAAAAAAAAAAAAAAAAAAGTGTACTTTAGAGGTGAGGGTCAACAGGGAGTGTGTTTTCATAGTTAAATATGGGATCATTCATTGCTTGCAGACCATTTATACACTTATGGACAGAGACAGAAAAGGGTCCCTGTGCAAGAGCAATATTTGGACCCTTTGCAGCCCAAGAGCTCCGAAAATGCAAAATTGCACCTGCTCTAGAAGTAGAAATGGGCCCCTGTGCGGCCGCACAGGTTACACCAATGATATGTCCGCCCATAGCTTCCACATTGCCTACCTTTATGAGCTACACCTGGCACACTGTCTTAATGAAGTATGCCATTTTCAGCTATAACTGCCACAATGTCTGCCCCTATGACCGACCCATGGCTGTCCATTCTCCAGCTCTACACTGTCCCCTCCTGCCATGCTGTACCCCCATTCCACGCTGCCCCTTCACCATATTCATACTGTGCCACTTTTTCACACTATGTCCTCATCCTGCCCACCATGTTGTCCTCTCCAAACTGGACCCACTCCTCACACTGTCCTCCTACACAGTATGATTGTCACCATAGTATAATATCCACTATGATGCCCCCTAGTCACCAATACAGTATAATGTCCCCCACAGCACCCCATGCAGTATGATATCCATAGCCCCCAATATAAAGTACAATGTCCCACACAGCCCCCTATACAGTATGGTCGCCACAGCCTCCAATATAAGGTCCCCACAGGCTCTAGGTATATCCTCCATTCATTAGGAAAATATGTTAATAAAAGCATACACTTACCTAATCCAGACTCCGTCACCTCTTCCTTCTGGTATGATGAACGGCTCCTCGTGCCTGCGTAGTGAGGCTGTGTACTTTCCAGCTTCACTGTGCATACGCTATGACGAGCTGCTCTAGCTGCAGACAGTGAAGCTGGAAGCTTCACTGCGCATGCGCAGTTAACAGCCTCAATATGCAGGCGCGGAGAGCCGCTCATCATAAAGCATGCGCGGCTCCCAGAGCTTGAAACTTTACTGCCTGGCCGTGATACTGCATAAGCATTTCATAACCAGCGCTCGACTGAATGTGAGCAGGTAGAATACAAGTACATAAAACATTATATACTTATTATATTACCACTAATTTTAATGAAAAAAAAGCATGTTAGTGATGCACATTGTATCACTAACAACGCTATGGGGGCAGTTTACATAGCAGATAAGACATGACAGGTTCCCTTTAATAAACTTCTTGGGTGTGGTTTTGAGCACCTTGAGGGGTGCAGTTTTTAAAATGGTGTCACTTTTTGGTCATACAGACCCCTCAAAGTCACTTCAAATGTGATGTATTAACAAAAAAAAAAATTGTACATTTTGTTGCATAAATGAGAAATTGCTGGTCAACTTTTAACCCTTCTAACAAAAAAAATTATGTTTCAAAAATTGAGCTGATGGAAAGGAGACGTGGCAAATGTTATTTCAACTAGTTTGTGTTACATAACGGATTTAAAGGGCATAAAAATGAAAAGTTTGAGAGACAATTTTAGCCAAATTTCAGATATTTTCACAAATAAATGCAAGTCATATCGAACAAATTTTACCATTAATTACAATATGTTACGAGTAGTGTTGAGCATTCCGATACTGAAATATCGGGTATCGGCCGATATTCGCGGTATCGGAATTCCGATACTTAATTCCGATACTATTGCAATATCGTATACCGGAATCGGAAGTTCCCATAATGCAATGAGACATTTTCATTTTATTCAGCCAATGAGGATCCTAAGAAGTGTGGGCACATCCTGTTAGGCATGTAGGCATCTTAACTAATGGCATGGCTGTGATTGGCTGCTGAAATGATGTCATGATGCACTATAAAAGCCACCGCCGCCATTTTGAGCTCACTCTGCTGTGAATTCAGTTAGGGATAGGACGCTGTTGTTCTGAGGGACAGTTTTAGCTACCTATTTGCTCTATACTGCTTTACCCAAGCTACTTTCTAAATCACTGTGCCTTGCAGTGCTAGTGCACAGTTCCCTGTGCTGTTCACCGCTATCTGCAAGGTCTGGTGTGTGAGTGCAGCTCACCCTGTAGTGTGTGCTTCAGCCAAGTCTGGTTGTAGTGCACTCAGTGTGTGTCACTGCCTCATACATTGTCCTTTTTTGCCAATTCATAATTTTTCCTGATATCTCCTATTAGTGTGGTGGTTCCATCTGTATTCAGCTAAATTGGTTCCAAACACACTATATAGGAGTAGATAGAGAAATTTTTTTCCGTCTTGCAGCACTAGTGCACAGTGCTCTGCATCTGTACTGTTCACCGCTGTCTGCAAGGTCTGGTGTGTGAGTGCAGCTCACCCTGTAGTGTGTGCTTCAACCCCGTCTGGTTGTAGTGCACTCAGTGTGTGTCACTGCCTCATACATTGTCCTTTATTGCCAATTCATAATTTTTCCTGATATCTCCTATTAGTGTGGTGGTTCCATCTGTATTCAGCTAAATTGGTTCCAAACACACTATATAGGAGTAGATAGAGAAATTTTTTTCCGTCTTGCAGCACTAGTGCACAGTGCTCTGCATCTGTACTGTTCACCGCTGTCTGCAAGGTCTGGTGTGTGAGTGCAGCTCACCCTGTAGTGTGTGCTTCAACCCCGTCTGGTTGTAGTGCACTCAGTGTGTGTCACTGCCTCATACATTGTCCTTTATTGCCAATTCATAATTTTTCCTGATATCTCCTATTAGTGTGGTGGTTCCATCTGTATTCAGCTAAATTGGTTCCAAACACACTATATAGGAGTAGATAGAGAATTTTTTTTCCGTCTTGCAGCACTAGTGCACAGTGCTCTGCATCTGTACTGTTCACCGCTGTCTGCAAGGTCTGGTGTGTGAGTGCAGCTCACCCTGTAGTGTGTGCTTCAACCCCGTCTGGTTGTAGTGCACTCAGTGTGTGTCACTGCCTCATACATTGTCCTTTATTGCCAATTCATAATTTTTCCTGATATCTCCTATTAGTGTGGTGGTTCCATCCATATTCAGCTAAATTGATTCCAAACACACTATATAGGAGTAGATAGAGGAGCCTTTCTGCAGCATTGGGCCCTGCAGCCCCAGCCAGATTAGTATTAGCCTATTTTTTGCAGCCTCATCTATTGCATTGTAGGTTACCTTCCTACATTGTAATAGCTACAAAAAGTTTGTGATACTATCGTTATTACATCTTTAGGCACATCCAGTGTCTTTTTGTGACAAAAAAAACCTAAATAAAGTTCACCAAACACTCCACTTTACAGTTGTGTAGGCCACATTAGCTCATATTAAAGTCTAGTCCACACTTTATAAAATTAGTGTTTCTTATACCTGTTAGCAGCTGTTCAGGAATAAGCACACTAAGCCCTTAGTACTTTTCTGCCTATCTTTATCAGTCTACCAAGATGAAGAAGGCAGGGAGTAAGGCATGTGGTCGTGGTCGTGGGCGTGGGCGTGGAGTTTCTGCAGGGAGAGGACGTGAGGATTCTGTGCCTGCAGGGAGAGGACGTGGGGATTCTGTGCCTGCTGCGGGCACCAGTGACTCAGCATCCCCCAGTTTTACCAGGGAACAGTCCTTTATGCGCAGCTTTGTAGGAGCTAGCCGTACCCCACTGCTGCGCGAGGACCAAATTGAAGCCGTTGTCGGATGGATGGCAGCTAACGCATCGACTTCAATTAGTTCCAGATCCTCTCAGGTCCTGAGCACTGAAGAGCACCCATCTGTCTCTTCACCACCTGCCAAATTGCCCAGGCAGTCAGAGAGCCCTGGACAGGAGCCATCTCTACTTCTGTTCTCTGAATCTCTTGGCTTGGAAAGAGGGGGCCAGCCAAGCAGAATTCGAGAATTTGAAGAAGAGGTAGTATGCAGTGATGCGCAACCGTTTTGTCTCTCTGAATCTGAAGAGGCGGGTGGGCCAGTGCCTATGGTCAGCAGCACACCTCAGTACGCATCTGATGATGAGACTCAGGTGCCACTTTCTGGTGCGTACTGTGCTGTCGAGACTACCCAGGAGAAGCAGTTGTTTGAAGAGGGTGGTGTAGATGATGAGGTCCTTGACCCATCATGGCGTGAGGGACAGGAAGGTGGTGGGAGCAGCTCTGAGGAAGAGATTCCCCGAACGGCCCAAAAAGGAGGGAGAGGGAGGGGGCAGACTTGGTTGCCTGTAGCCTCCACTTCGGCACCCATTAGGAGCATGGCTCTTCCAAAATCCAAAGCGGGCGCTCCCAAGACTTGCAGTGCCTGGTCCTTTTTTGACACAGTTGCAGATGACATTTGCTTTGTCAAATGCAAGCTGTGTAATCAGAAGGTGAAAAGAGGGAAAAGTGTCAGCAACCTCAATACCACAAATATGTGGAAACATGTGCGGACCAAGCACGTGGTGGAGTTACACAAACACACTGAAGACCTAGGCCAACCTACAGCGCCACCTACCACCTCTTCAGCTCGTGTTGTAGCCTCTTCCTCCAGCTCACACACAGCTGGTTCGGCTTCCTCACAGGATCGCCATGGAAGAATCTCTGGCACTGTTGTACAGAGACACAGTGTAATTCCACCCACAGCACCACTTTCCCAGTCATCCTCACACTCCCAGGCCAGTCTACAGCCATCGTTAGCACAGGCATGGGAGAAAAGGCGCCCATACTCGGCAAACCACCCCCGAGCACAGGCTCTGAATGCTGGCATTGCTAAACTACTGGCCCTTGAAATGCTATCATTCAGGCTGGTGGAGACTGACACATTCCGTAACTTTATGGCATTGGCAGTCCCACAATACAACGTGCCCAGCCGCTTTTATTTCAGCAGGCAAGCCGTCCCTGCCCTGCAACATCATGTGGAGGGAAAAATTAAACATGCGCTACAAAACGCCGTCAGTAGCAAGGTCCACCTGACCACTGATGCGTGGACCAGTAAGCATGGACAGGGACGATACCTTTCCCTCACTGCCCATTGGGTAAATGTTGTGGAGCCGGGTACAAATCTTGAGAGTGGCGCTGTACGTGTTCTGCCAACTCCAAGGATTGCAGGAATCCAGTCTGTACACATTGACTCCTCCTCATACTCCAGTTCCTCTGAATCAGCGCTGCAGGAGCCGTCACGGTCTACCTCCACATCGACCCGTGAACGGTTACCTGTTATGATGACCGATATGAGCACAGCCGTGGCCAAACGTCAACAGGCCGTATTAAAATTAATTTCTTTGGGGAATCGAAGCCACACAGCGCAGGAGCTCTGGAATGCCATCAAGCAGCAGAGTGACGTGTGGTTTGTGCCAGCGAATCTCCAGCCAGGCATGGTAGTGTGTGACAATGGCCGAAATCTGGTGGCAGCTCTGGGCCTAGGCAACCTCACTCACATCCCATGTCTGGCACATGTGCTCAACTTGGTCGTGCAGAGTTTTTTGAGGGACTATCCGGATCTTGATGCACTGCTTCACAAGGTCCGCATAGAGTGCGCTCACTTGCGGCGTTTCAGCAATGCAAGATCACGCATTGCAGCTCTGCAGCGCCGATTATGTCTTCCGGAACATCGCATCATATGTGACCTACCCACCAGGTGGAATTCAACGTTACATATGTTGGAGAGGTTGTGTGAGCAGCAGGCAGCAGTAATGGAGTACCAGCTGCAGCAGGCGCAAACAAGTCGCAGTGCGCGCCGTTCACACTTCACCACCACTGAGTGGGCCTCTATGAAGGACATTTGCCACGTTTTGCGTGCCTTCGATTATTCCACGCGGATGGCGAGTGCAGATGATGCACTAGTCAGCATGACTATCCCCCTTATCTGCCTGCTTGAAAAAACACTGCAAGCACTAAGGGACGAGGTTTTGGAAGAGGTGGAGGATGAGGAGTCACAAATGCCATCTGCTTCTCTACAGTCTGCGCAACGTGGTTCCTCACAAAGGCCTAGGCAGGGGACACTTTGTGAGGAGGATGAGGAGGAGTCAATGGATGAGGAAGACATCTGTCCAGAGGAGGGAGGTACACAATGCTCTAGTAGTCAGTATCTAGAGCGAGGGTGGGGTGATGCAGAGCAGGCAGAGATCACGCCTCAAGCAGGGGACAGCGTTTCTTGGCCAGTTGGCAGTCTGCAGCACATGGTTGATTTCATGCTGCAGTGCCTCAGAAACGACCGCCGCATCGCCCACATTCTCAACACGGCTGATTATTGGGTGTCCACCCTCCTAGATCCTCGCTACCGGGACAACTTACAAAGCCTCATAACACCATTGAACCGGGAGCGTAAAATGCGGGAGTACCAAGACGCACTGGTGCATTCCATCATGTTCTCCATTCCAACCGAGAGCAGTGCTGCTAGTGCTTTACAAAGCAGCTCAGTGCGTCGAGGCAGTGGAGGAAGCTCTGCACAAAGAGGGAGCAGAAGCAGCGCCTCAGCACAAGGCAAGACCAGTATGGCCGAAATGTGGCAAAGTTTTGTGTCCCCGCCGCCACAAATGTCTACACCATCACAGACAGCTCCAGTCAGCAGGAGGCAACGTTTCCGTCAGATGGTGACAGACTACATGTCTTGCCCTCTTAGTGTACTCCCAGACGGCTCTTCTCCCTTCAAGTTTTGGGTCTGTAAGCTGGATACATGGCCAGAGCTTAGTCAGTATGCACTGGAGGTGCTAGCTTGCCCTGCTGCTAGTGTATTATCGGAACGCGTCTTTAGTGCCGCAGGTGTACTAACAGACCGTCGCATGCGACTATCCTCCGATAACGTTGACCGGCTTACTTTTCTCAAAATGAACAAGGCCTGGATCTCTCATGAATTTGCCAGTCCTCTTCCAGAATAAATAATTGGTTGGCAACAGTATCCAGGTCTCCTGTTCTGTTCATGTTTCTACCACCTGAACTGTAATCCCTGAGCTCCAACACCGCCAGTTGGCGCTCGGAAGTGCCGTCTGCACAGTCAACACTTGCTGCCGTGTTATTGGGGTTCAGTAACGTCAGCTGTTCTCCTGCTGTGCGGACGGCAATTTCTCCTGATTTGTCCACATCCACTGTACTACACATTTTAAAGTTGCTCCAATTACTCCTCTGGCTCCTCTGTTTTCATTCTTATCCCTGGGCGCCAGCACCGCCAGTTGGCGCTCGGAAGTGCTGTCTGCACAGTCAACACTTGCTACCATGTTATTGGGGTTCAGTAACGTCAGCTGTTCCCCTGCTGTGCGGACGGCAATTTCTCCTGCTCTGTCCACATTCTCACTACTACAGATTTTAAAGTTGCTCCAATTACACCTCTGGCTCCTCTGTTTTCAGTATTATCCCTGAGCTCCAACACCGCCAGTTGGCGCACGGAAGTGCCGTCTGCACAGTCAACACTTGCTGCCGTGTTATTGGGGTTCAGTAACGTCAGCTGTTCTCCTGCTGTGCGGACGGCAATTTCTCCTGATTTGTCCACATCCACTGTACTACACATTTTAAAGTTGCTCCAATTACTCCTCTGGCTCCTCTGTTTTCATTCTTATCCCTGGGCTCCAGCACCGCCAGTTGGCGCTCGGAAGTGCCGTCTGCACAGTCAACACTTGCTGCCGTGTTATTGGGGTTCAGTAACGTCAGCTGTTCTCCTGCTGTGCGGACGGCAATTTCTCCTGATTTGTCCACATCCACTGTACTACACATTTTAAAGTTGCTCCAATTACTCCTCTGGCTCCGCTGTTTTCATTCTTATCCCTGGGCTCCAGCACCGCCAGTTGGCGCTCGGAAGTGCTGTCTGCACAGTCAACACTTGCTACCATGTTATTGGGGTTCAGTAACGTCAGCTGTTCCCCTGCTGTGCGGACGGCAATTTCTCCTGCTCTGTCCACATTCTCACTACTACAGATTTTAAAGTTGCTCCAATTACACCTCTGGCTCCTCTGTTTTCAGTATTATCCCTGAGCTCCAACACCGCCAGTTGGCGCACGGAAGTGCCGTCTGCACAGTCAACACTTGCTGCCGTGTTATTGGGGTTCAGTAACGTCAGCTGTTCTCCTGCTGTGCGGACGGCAATTTCTCCTGCTTTGTCCAAATCCACTGTACTACACATTTTAAAGTTGCTCGAATTACACCTCTGGCTCCTCTGTTTTCATTCTTATCCCTGGGCTCCAGCACCGCCAGTTGGCGCTCGGAAGTGCTGTCTGCACAGTCAACACTTGCTACCATGTTATTGGGGTTCAGTAACGTCAGCTGTTCCCCTGCTGTGCGGACGGCAATTTCTCCTGCTCTGTCCACATTCTCACTACTACAGATTTTAAAGTTGCTCCAATTACACCTCTGGCTCCTCTGTTTTCATTCTTATCCCTGGGCTCCAGCACCGCCAGTTGGCGCTCGGAAGTGCCGTCTGCACAGTCAACACTTGCTACCATGTTATTGGGGTTCAGTAACGTCAGCTGTTCCCCTGCTGTGTTCACGGCAATTTCTCCTGCTCTGTCCATATTCACTGTGCTACTTATTTAAAACTTGCTCCAATTACACCTCTGGCTCCTCCGTTTTTAGTATTTACCCTGGGCTCCAACACCGCCAGTTGGCGCTCGGAAGTGCCGTCTGCACAGTCAACGCTTGCTCCAGTGTTATTGGGATTCAGTAACGTCAGCTGATCCCCAGCTGTGTGTCCGGCAAATTCTCCTGCTTTGTCCACATCCACTGTAGTACGGATTTAAAACCTCCTCCAAATACACCTCTGGCTCTTCTGTTTTTAGTATTTACCCTGGGCTCCAGCACCGCCAGCTGGTTCTCGGCAGTTCCATTGGCTCTTGTACCTTCTGCTACCCATCCGGGTTCCAGTACCGTCAGCTGGTTCTCGGCAGTGTCTTTGGCACGGGTACTCCCTCCTGCCCAGCCTGGTTCCAGCACGCCAGCTGTTTCCGGGTAGTGTCAACGTCACTTTGCCTCCAATGCGTTGTCCTGTCGTGTTGCGGTCGGGTTAGCCGACTCTATGGTGCCTGCAGTTTAGGTGACTCCTATGTGGGCTGCGGGATCTGGCAATGAAGGCTGGTTCCATAGTGCCAATAGGACAAGCACCCTCTGTAGGACTGTGGGTTTTGGTAACTGCGGCCGGCTCGCGGCCTTGAACTTTTTTTTTACATGGGTACCTTCTGCTACCCATCCGGGTTCCAGTACCGTCAGCTGGTTCTCGGCAGTGCCTTTGGATTAGGTGCCTCCTTCTCGGTATCCAAGTTCCACCAACGTCTGCTGGTCCTTGGTAGTGCTTTCTGGCACAGGTACCTCCTGCTTAGTAACCGAGTTCCAGTAACATCAGCTGGTCCTCGGTAGTTCCATTGGCTCTTGTACCTTCTGCTACCCATCCGGGTTCCAGTACCGTCAGCTGGTCCTCGGTAGTTCCATTTGCTCTTGTATCTTCTGCTACCCATCCGGGTTCCAGTACCGTCAGCTGGTTCTCGGCAGTGTCTTTGGCACGGGTACTCCCTCCTGCCCAGCCTGGTTCCAGCACGCCAGCTGTTTCCGGGTAGTGTCAACGTCACTTTGCCTCCAATGCGTTGTCCTGTCGTGTTGCGGTCGGGTTAGCCGACTCTATGGTGCCTGCAGTTTAGGTGACTCCTATGTGGGCTGCGGGATCTGGCAATGAAGGCTGGTTCCATAGTGCCAATAGGACAAGCACCCTCTGTAGGACTGTGGGTTTTGGTAACTGCGGCCGGCTCGCGGCCTTGAACTTTTTTTTTACATGGGTACCTTCTGCTACCCATCCGGGTTCCAGTACCGTCAGCTGGTTCTCGGCAGTGCCTTTGGATTAGGTGCCTCCTTCTCGGTATCCAAGTTCCACCAACGTCTGCTGGTCCTTGGTAGTGCTTTCTGGCACAGGTACCTCCTGCTTAGTAACCGAGTTCCAGTAACATCAGCTGGTCCTCGGTAGTTCCATTGGCTCTTGTACCTTCTGCTACCCATCCGGGTTCCAGTACCGTCAGCTGGTCCTCGGTAGTTCCATTTGCTCTTGTATCTTCTGCTACCCATCCGGGTTCCAGTACCGTCAGCTGGTTCTCGGCAGTGTCTTTGGCACGGGTACTCCCTCCTGCCCAGCCTGGTTCCAGCACGCCAGCTGTTTCCGGGTAGTGTCAACGTCACTTTGCCTCCAATGCGTTGTCCTGTCGTGTTGCGGTCGGGTTAGCCGACTCTATGGTGCCTGCAGTTTAGGTGACTCCTATGTGGGCTGCGGGATCTGGCAATGAAGGCTGGTTCCATAGTGCCAATAGGACAAGCACCCTCTGTAGGACTGTGGGTTTTGGTAACTGCGGCCGGCTCGCGGCCTTGAACTTTTTTTTTACATGGGTACCTTCTGCTACCCATCCGGGTTCCAGTACCGTCAGCTGGTTCTCGGCAGTGCCTTTGGATTAGGTGCCTCCTTCTCGGTATCCAAGTTCCACCAACGTCTGCTGGTCCTTGGTAGTGCTTTCTGGCACAGGTACCTCCTGCTTAGTAACCGAGTTCCAGTAACATCAGCTGGTCCTCGGTAGTTCCATTGGCTCTTGTACCTTCTGCTACCCATCCGGGTTCCAGTACCGTCAGCTGGTCCTCGGTAGTTCCATTTGCTCTTGTATCTTCTGCTACCCATCCGGGTTCCAGTACCGTCAGCTGGTCCTCGGTAGTTCCATTTGCTCTTGTATCTTCTGCTACCCATCCGGGTTCCAGTACCGTCAGCTGGTTCTCGGCAGTGCCTTTGGATTAGGTGCCTCCTTCTCGGTATCCAAGTTCCACCAACGTCTGCTGGTCCTTGGTAGTGCTTTCTGGCACAGGTACCTCCTGCTTAGTAACCGAGTTCCAGTAACATCAGCTGGTCCTCGGTAGTTCCATTGGCTCTTGTACCTTCTGCTACCCATCCGGGTTCCAGTACCGTCAGCTGGTCCTCGGTAGTTCCATTTGCTCTTGTATCTTCTGCTACCCATCCGGGTTCCAGTACCGTCAGCTGGTTCTCGGCAGTGCCTTTGGATTAGGTGCCTCCTTCTCGGTATCCAAGTTCCACCAACGTCTGCTGGTCCTTGGTAGTGCTTTCTGGCACAGGTACCTCCTGCTTAGTAACCGAGTTCCAGTAACATCAGCTGGTCCTCGGTAGTTCCATTGGCTCTTGTACCTTCTGCTACCCATCCGGGTTCCAGTACCGTCAGCTGGTCCTCGGTAGTTCCATTTGCTCTTGTATCTTCTGCTACCCATCCGGGTTCCAGTACCGTCAGCTGGTTCTCGGCAGTGTCTTTGGCACGGGTACTCCCTCCTGCCCAGCCTGGTTCCAGCACGCCAGCTGTTTCCGGGTAGTGTCAACGTCACTTTGCCTCCAATGCGTTGTCCTGTCGTGTTGCGGTCGGGTTAGCCGACTCTATGGTGCCTGCAGTTTAGGTGACTCCTATGTGGGCTGCGGGATCTGGCAATGAAGGCTGGTTCCATAGTGCCAATAGGACAAGCACCCTCTGTAGGACTGTGGGTTTTGGTAACTGCGGCCGGCTCGCGGCCTTGAACTTTTTTTTTACATGGGTACCTTCTGCTACCCATCCGGGTTCCAGTACCGTCAGCTGGTTCTCGGCAGTGCCTTTGGATTAGGTGCCTCCTTCTCGGTATCCAAGTTCCACCAACGTCTGCTGGTCCTTGGTAGTGCTTTCTGGCACAGGTACCTCCTGCTTAGTAACCGAGTTCCAGTAACATCAGCTGGTCCTCGGTAGTTCCATTGGCTCTTGTACCTTCTGCTACCCATCCGGGTTCCAGTAACATCAGCTGGTCCTCGGTAGTTCCATTGGCTCTTGTACCTTCTGCTACCCATCCGGGTTCCAGTACCGTCAGCTGGTTCTCGGCAGTGCCTTTGGATTAGGTGCCTCCTTCTCGGTATCCAAGTTCCACCAACGTCTGCTGGTCCTTGGTAGTGCTTTCTGGCACAGGTACCTCCTGCTTAGTAACCGAGTTCCAGTAACATCAGCTGGTCCTCGGTAGTTCCATTGGCTCTTGTACCTTCTGCTATCCATCCGGGTTCCAGTACCGTCAGCTGGTCCTCGGTAGTTCCTCAGCTTTCTTGTACCTTCTGCTACATTTCCAAGTTCAAGCTTTTTGAAATGGTTCTTGGTAATCACTCTGGATCTCCCTGACGAGGACCCTGAAGACGAGGACCCTGAAGACCAACCCTAAGAAGACGAGGACCCCGAAGACAATGACCCTGAAGACGAGGACCCTGAAGACCACCCCGAAGAAGACGAGGACCCTGAAGACCACCCCGAAGAAGACGAGGACCCTGAAGACCACCCCGAAGAAGACGAGGACCCCGAAGACGAGGACCCCCGAAGACGACGACCCTGAAGACCACCCCGAAGAAGACCAAGAAGATGACCCTGAAGAAGTTGACCAAGAAGACAAAGAAGAGAAGACAAGCACCAAGATACAGAAAAACAAGAGACAGAAAACCAAGAAGCAGAAATACAAGAAGCTGCAGAACAAAAAGCGGAAGAACATTAAGCATAAGACTAAAAATCAGAGCAAAAGATAATATCTAAATTATAAGCAGAAGATGACTAAGCAGTGTATGGGGGTGAGTCCGTTCCTCCTCGTGGTGCCCCTGGAAAAGACCTGCTGCTGCAGGCCAAACTGAACGCGGACAAATCCTGTTGTAAATCTTTTGTGACGGGCAGAACGAAAGGTGTAATGTCCAACCTTTTATAGATAACTACAGGAATGCCTGTCACAAATAAGAATATGATGAAGAAGAAGAATATGAAGAAGATGAAGAAGTAGAATATGAAGAATGTAAAAAAAAGAATAATACGAAGAAGGTGAAGAAGAAGAAGGTGAAGAAGAAGTGGATGAAAAAGATGCTGAGGATGATGAAGGAGAAAGTGTGGGAGAAGTAAAAAAGAAGGTGAAGAGCATGGAAGTAGTGAAACATAAATATCTGACAAAATATAAAAATACTTAACATAGTTAATATTTCCGTAACTCAGAACATAATAAAAAAATATTAATTCCTGCTATTCCATTTGACTGGGCTAAACCTCTATGCCTTTATTGTCTCCCCCACCTCCCCCAATACATTCTACATTATTCTTAGTTGTTTTCCTTCATGTAGAAATAACCTACAAGGAAAGAAAGGGTTTATTTTAATTCCGATATTTATGTCCCATTGACTTGCATTGGTTTCCGGTATCGGAATCGGCGATATCCGATACTTTTTCGGTATCGGTCCGATCCAATCCGATCCGATATCGGAAGGTATCGCTCAACACTAGTTACGAGGAAACAATCTCAATCAGTGGGATCCTTTGAAGTGTTCCAGAGTTATTACTTAAAAGTGACAGTGGTCAAAACTGAAAGAAATTGGCCTGGTCATGAAGGTGAAAACAGGCTTCGGGGTGAAACCACATCAATTTTATTCTCATGGGTCAGTATTATATGTGAAAAATCTTCAAAAAAGGATAACAGTCTCCTCAATGACTGTGGCTATTAGAGAATCAATTTTTGGGATTGTGTCCCAGACCTTAGTGTCTTTAAGGCTATGTGCCCACGATGCAGAAATGCTCCGGATTCTTCCTGAGCGTTTCTGCATCTCCCTGGCTGAAAAAACGCATGCGGATTGTACATGCATTCTTCCTGCCAGGTACATGCGGATGTGAAGCGTTCTTCACTTGCATTTCCACATGCGGGTGTCAAGCACTTTCCAAACGATTTTAGCATCACTTGGAAAAGTGCTTGACAACTTGGTCACACTATATAAATCCATGCAAACAGCATGGATTTATATAGTGTGACCCAAGAGAATGTCAAAAAATAAATCTATACTTACCTTCCGATGGCCCCCGGTGTCTTGCTTCACCGTCCTGGCTGCCGGCAGATCGCGTTACACTTAAGGACCTGACGACGTCAGCGTCGCGTGACTCGTCACATGACTATGACATCAGCGCAGGTTCTTCAGTCCATCGCGAACTGCCGACAAGTGAAGAGAAGGAAAGCGGGGGCCGTCAGAAGGCAAGTATATATTTATTTTTTTTTATTTTTATTAATTTTTTTTTACAGTTTTCTATGGTACCCAGGTCCGGAGGAGATTCTCCTCTTCTCTAGACCTGGGTACCATCCGCACATTGGAACGCATGGAAAGCGCATCTACATATACAGTGATGCTTAATCCATGCGGTCTAATGCAAGTCAATGGCGGCAAAAACGCAGCACTTCTGCAAAATAATTGGTAGTGCTGCGTTTTTTTCCGCAATGATAATCCACAGCATGTGCACAGCACATGCGGATTACCATTGGGGGGACATGGCAGGCCTTCTACCATGTGTTTTTTAAGCGTTTCTGCAACGTTTTTGCCGCGGCGGAAACGCTTAAAAAACGCATTGTGGGCACACAGCCTAAATCTCTTTTTTAGTCCATCTTGCCTGAGGGAATCCAGCGGCCCAATAACTTTGCACACCGTGATAAAGGGTGTTGTATCCTTATGCTGCACCCTCTCTCATTACACAAATACACATCACCTGATCTGCTTGATCCAGTAAGCATTCAGGTTTATACAGCTTGGTGTTGGAAAATCTGCATAAAAATTTTCTGGTCCAAATACTCACATGTCTAATAATTCACCTGACCCACGGCTGCAGCCGGCTCGGACATCCACTGAGGTCATGTCAAGTTCTGGCTGCAGCTGGGCGTGACCCAGTGACGCCCCCCCCCCCCCTCCGATTGATGGGCTGTGGGCAGGGTTCCACCGCATGTCATAGCCTAGCATTCACTGCATTCAGTGGGAAAGCGCACGGTGGATGCTGGGCTGTGAAACCCTGCCCACAGCCTATCAATAAGGAGGGTATGGCGGGGGAGCAAGTCACCGGGTCACGCCAGGCTGCAGCCGGAACTTGACGTGACCTCAACGGATGTCAGAGGCGGCCGCAGCCGGGGGTCACGTGATGCCTGTGAGTGGTCAGCGATAGCGCCGCTCACAGGCAAAAATCACAAGGCATTTACAAAAAAAAACTTATTTCCACCTTTTAAATCAACAGGGGCATTTTCTGCAGTAGTGGACAACCTCTAACACAGTTTTGACAATACCTGATGCTGACACTGGAATCAGTTTGGGTGCTTTTACATAGAATTTTTCCACACATTCCTTGGAAGCCCCCCTTCCACCGCAAAACGTGATTCAGGAGTATGCACCAAGGGGGCCATAGACTATAATGGAGCCAACAGAGTGAAAGTGCGCTCTGTCGTGTATAATTTTCGGCCATATAGGCCTACTGGAGGCAGAAACTCCGACGTAGTAGGGGGGGGGGTGGTTGGATGCAAGCCCCAACGAGACCAAGGAACGAGTGACAAAACGCTATGTGTAAGCACCCTTAAAGAAAAACTGATGCCAGGATCTAGATTCTCCAACATTCCCTCACATAGCTATTACTTTCATGTAGCCTGGTCCCATCAGTCGTCACTCTGGCAGCCCAGCTACCTCTGCTTGGATGTGGCGTTTCTAGTCACATTCCAATTGTGCTCCCATGGCATGGAGACCGGTACTTCCACCCGGACTCCTTCCTCTATAGACAAATGCTCTGCACCAGAACTGAACGGTGGACACTGTGCACCACAGTTATACAGTTCAGATCAAGCGACTCAGCTAATGCCAGTAGGAAGATCCAGTGAATACAGGCCCAGGGTGAAGGAGCATAGTGGAACAGCCCCAGAACCAGAAAAGCTTTGGCACAAGCACATGGACCTCCTAATGTAAGAGATATCGTCCAATTAGCATCTAGGGAATCTATTACTAGAGAGGAGCTAGCCAAGTCCCAGAGAAGACAGAGGGAGGCAGAAGCCCTCAACCCTAGTCAGGCCTTGAACTATTTAATCAAATATGGAAAATAAATTATAAAAGTATGCATTTAACTTTTAAAAACCCCAAGTGTGACCTCTTATGCATCTGTCTTCTATAGAGACAGGAAAAACACTGGAGGGTGGAGGAGGGAGGGGCCTTTTAACCTGCCTGTGTTCCTGTCCCTACAGAGTCAGGGATAGTCATCATCCTATTGAGATGTCAGGAGAGTTAGTATACCACTGATACAATGACAAACAATTAAAGAGGCAGTTCTGTACTAACATATTGATGAAAAATGCATAGATCGTTGGGGATCCAACATCAATCTGCTGATATCTGCCCTGGAAACCCCCAGATGTAAGTAACTAAAGGCAAGGAACACCAGAGCTCCATACTCTAATGGTCACTGATGAGTACTTCATTTTGTCTCCAAGTACATTTCTCCACACATTGCTTTCATCCAGTTGCTGCTGATGCAGATATCAGCTGGTCAGTGTGGTGTCCGAATGATCTCACACTGAACACGTAGCCTATGGATAGGTCAACAATCAGCGAGATCCCTGATAATTCCTTTAAAATGCTCAAGACATTTACAAGATTCAAATCCTTCTTCAGATTCAATGGTAACCATCAGACGGGACTTCAAATAAGAGGCAATAACACTACACAGCAGATATCACCGGAGCAAGCATTCACAATTGGTTTAGTCACAGTTCACCTGCTCCCCCTCCCTTCACAATGAACTTTTCCCTAACCAGAGCATGCTAATGCCCAGTATATTTTCCTTGGAAAAAAACACGAGACATTTCAGAGAAAATGTATATTAGAGATATGATTGGGAACAAAGCCAGTTCCGCTCTTCACTGCGCCTCTCCATGTGATTGACAGGTGTCTCACAAGAGGGAAAGATCTCTCAATCACCTCTAGCAGCACTGGGAAGAGCCAGCAGAAAGGGCAGCCAAACTAGCCTTGGCTTGATTTTATATATATATATTGAAATATACATGCAATTTTGCAGCCAGGTCCTAATTCGTCATGGTTTTGGACACCATAAATGAGATGACAGGTTCCCTTTAAAGTGTCAGAATCAGAGAAAAACATACTTTTGAAGCTGCAAGTGACAGAGTCATGTTGTTGATAGTCAGAAAGACAGGTCCCTGGAAGCTTCTTCCCACACTCTTGCCTATAGTGACCAGGGCTGTGGAGTCGGTAAGCCAAACCTCCGACTCCCTCATACGCGGCTCATGTGTAAGTGATGAATTTACTGTAGCACAGATTCATCTCAGCTAAAAGTCTAGACCCTTAGATCAGGAATAGGACATTTCATAACCTTCCCAAATTGTTATGAAAAAATATTCCCCACAAACTGCATTGAAATATTGTACCCAATTTATTAGATATTTTAGGAGTCGGTCCATTTTATACTGACTCCACAGCCCTGAATTAGTGACGGGTCTCTCCCTGCATGTATATATAGGGAGAGACCTGTCACTACCGGGGAAGTGGCTGGGAAAAGCTGCTGGGGACACCTGTCCAACTAGCGACCAGGTCAGCTTTTATAGCATGTTTTTTTTCCTCTGAAACGTCGCAACGTTTCACAGTCAAATATACAGCCAGAATCTGATACATGCTGCCCATGGATCAACCTCCATGCGAGGGTATGTGCACATGGTGCGGATTTGCTGTGGTTTTGACGCTGTGTTTTTATGCAGCATAAAAACTGCAGCGGCCAAATGTTACAGCATAGTGGATAGGATCCCATGCCCACTATGCGTTTTTTGTGCACCTGCGGATGACCCGCCGAAACTGACTTGAGGCGCGTTTTTCTCTTGCGGAAACACATGCGGATTTTCCCATAGACTTGTATTAGATGATGAAAATCCGCATGTGTGTTTCAATAGCTTTTCCGCAGCGGAAACGCACACAAAAACGCTACATGATGATCAATAAAGTTTGTTTGAAAAAAACCTAATTCTCTGAAACTGAAAATTTCAACATGAAGAAATGAAAAACGCATGCGGCAAAACCGCATGTAAAAACCGCAAGTAAATGGTGCAGAAATACTGCAGGGTCAAAACCACAACAAATCCGGACCGTGTGCACATACCGTAACAGCTGACAGGTTCCCTCTAAAGCACAGTTGTAATATAAATTCCAAAAGGTACAAAGCTGTGTACCTCACTGGAGCACCTAGGCCCCGGCTTAGAAAGGATCTTCAAGGGTGCAGTCGGCTCCTGCCAATATGGGCTGAAGGACAGCATTCATAGAAGTATTGCCATTTAAAAGCATGACCATATTTGGCAAAACCAAGAACAAAACATATGCAAATACACATCAAGTCATATGTTTTTCTGCCGCAGGTTGGTATATGGTTAACCAGAACTGCTGGTAGGAACATCACCCAGTGTATCAATGCAAATGGGCTCAGAGATTACAAATGGACTATAGCAACAGCAGACAATCCTAACACAATACCCACTTATCAGGGTTTAACTGTCCCAAATGGGTTAAAGGGGTTATCCCAACTGAAGAGCAGGGCTCAGACATGTCCCACTGGAATACAGCAGTGGCCTCCATTCTAAATGTAAGATTTCAGAGTCCTGTTCTTAGACTAGTTGGGGACCCAGCAGGGAGGACCCCCAGTAATTAGCATATCATTTCATATACATACCTAAAGGCCCCGTCACACTTAGCGACGCTACAGCGATCCCGACAACGATACGACCTGTCAGGGATCGGTGCTGCGTCGCTATGTGGTCGCTGGTGAGATGTCAAACAGTCAGATCTTCCCAACAACGATGCGGCGACCCGTAACGATCTGTATAACGATGCACGCCTATGTGTTTTTGTGTCCGAGTTGTCAACAAGGTCGTTGGTAAGGTGTCAAACACACTGATGCATGCTACCCAGCGGGACCTCAACGATCAAAAAAAGGTCCAGACCATTCCGACACGACCAGCGATCTCACAGCAGGGGCCTGATCGCTGCTAAGTGTCAAACGTAGCGAGATCACTACTGAGGTCGCTGTTGCTGCTGAGTCACAAGTTCTGTGACGCGATCTAGTGTGACAGGGCCTTAATAAAGGTTTGTTCCAACTTGGCAACTTAAATTGGGAGTCCACTACTGCACAACCCATTCTTAAATGCCAAGGGCCCCAAAGATAAATAAAAGAAAAAACAGGCATCTCAGACCAATCCTGTCCCAGCCATGTTGCCACTGGGTTGCCCGACAGTCACATGACACTATGTCTTATGACCGCTGCAGCCTATCGGTCGCCACTGATGGCCTGCAGCCTTCACAGTTCCATCAGCCAGATAGAGCCGACACCAACATCGCTGGAATAGCGCCGATCCAGGGGAGAGTACTTTTTTTTTTCCTGGGGGACTTAGGAGCATGTGAATTACTGGACAACCCATTCTGAAATCGTAAAGGCCCCAGCGTAAAATCAAATAAAAAAATCTTGTACCTAACTTGATAAGACATGCGTCTCAACAATTCCAAGGTCAGCAGAACGACAATGAAGTGATGAGGGGGCATAACAGTGTACAGCGACTGAGTAGTGCCCACTCAGATGACTGGAATACAGCAGGATAGGGAAAATAGAATGTTCTATGACTTCAGCATTGCCCTGCCTTTACTTAGGGCATTTTGGCCGAAAGGATCCCTTTTGGATCACTTGTATTTGGGTGCAGTCTAATGACCCTAGTCACATTAACACTTGCGGAAACAGCTGACCATATGATGTATCTGGTAGCCTTTCTATCATGCCCCAACAGATAACATCAGTGGAGACAAGGATTGGGCATGTTGATTTAAAAAGTCTGATCCTTTGGTTCTACCAGCAGATAAGACACAAGTGGTGTGGGGCAGCGGCTGCAGCTTACCATATACATGAGAACATTGGGTCGACAGACAGCGTTCTCCCGACTCCTCCATACACGAGTGCTCGGCTCAGCCAAATGTTCATGTGTTTTCAAGAGGGGAGAGGAGAAGGCTTCAGCCAATCATGGCTGACCTGAAAACAAGAAGCGTGAGTGCTCGAGATCCAAACTTCTAGCTAACATGTATTGCGGGGGGGGGCTTTACTCCACCTTCACATGCAGACACCAATGGCCTCACTGCCTATGCCTGCATGCGACAGCTGAGATCTGTGATTGGCTGCTAGAACTGGTGGGGACCACCAGTTAGGTGATGCTGGAGGGGCTGCAGACTGATCAGATGAAGGTACGTGTATCAGGGGCCTTACTCCACCCTCATGTGCTGTACACCAATGGCCTCACTGCCTATGCCAGCATATAAGGCACGTGACAGCTGAGATCTGTGATTGGCTAGAAGAACCAGTGGGGATCACCAGGGCGGCGGTGCTGGAGGGGCAGCAGGCTGATCAGATGAGGGTACGTGTATCGGGGTCTTACTCCAATGGCTTCACTGCCTATACCGGCACGTGACAGCTGAGAGCTGTGATTGCCTACAAGAACCAGTGGGGATCACCAGGGTGGCGGCGCTGGAGGGGCAGAAGGCTGGTCAGATGAGGGTACGTGTATCGGGGGCCTCACTGCCTATGCTGGCATGTGACAGCTGAGATCTGTGATTGCCTACAAGAACCAATGGGGACCACCAGGGCGGCGGTGCTGGAGGGGCAGAAGGCTGGTTAGATGAGGGTACGTGTATCGGGGGCCTCACTGCCTATGCTGGCATGTGACAGCCGAGATCTGTGATTGGCTACAAGAAGCAGTGGGGATCACCAGGGCGGTGGTGCTGGAGGGGCCAGGCTGATCATATGAGGGTATGTGTATTGGGGGCCTCACTCCAATGGCCTCACTGCCTATGCCGGCACGTGACAGCTGAGAGCTGTGATTGCCTACAAGAACCAGTGGGGATCACCAGGGTGGCGGCGCTGGAGGGGCAGAAAGCTGGTCAGATGAGGGTATGTGTATCGGGGGCCTCACTGCCTATGCTGGCATGTGACAGCTGAGATCTGTGATTGCCTACAAGAACCAATGGGGACCACCAGGGCGGCGGTGCTGGAGGGGCAGCAGGCTGATCAGATGAGGGTACAGTTTATTTTTTAGAAAACCTGTGCAGAAGAATAGAAATGGTGAGTTAGTTTGGCAGGAGCTGGCAGAAGAGGTCGCGTCAAGGACTTCTGCGGCTTGGGATTTTAGGGTTTCCCCATCACCCTGGAGGAAGAGGCCGACAAGGAGAACCCTGGTGAGAGGGGGCTTCCTGTGCAGCCGAGTCCCAGCAGGGAGCAGCCCTCCAGCACTGCCACACTCAGGCCTAGGCACTGGGAGCCAGCCAGGTCCCAGCACAAGTCACACTGGGCTCCACCAGCACAGCTGCCAAAAATAGGAGTGCGAGGAGCAGGCCCAGAGGAAGCGGCAGGGCGAGCGGCGCCACTTACTTCAGAGACCTCGTCGTCGTCGCTGCCTGAGCCCACACCGGAGGACAGCACGGCCGCTGCCGCCAACTTAAAGTCCAGCGTGTCCCCTCCCGCGGGCAGGTCGGCGAGGAAATGCACCTTCTTTCCGGGCAGGAAAACTTCAGCCTCTATGCCAAGGGGCGAGAGCGGAGTCACCGAGTCTATCTCATGCTCGTAGCCGCCGGTGAGCATTCCCGTGCCGAGCTCCGCATTCTGCATGGCGCCGTGTCTGGAGGGGGCGCAGCGAGGGTCACTTTCCGGGGCCCGTTACACACAGCCCGACACGGAACACATTGGAAGTTCGCGAAAAAAAATCCTAAAACGTCTCCCCATGAACTTCTGCCACACTATCTTGCTGTTCTGTAAGCACCGCCCCTAGGCTGCAAAGTGCTCATTGATTGGTGGCGACCAGAGGCATCCAGCTTCTGATTGGCCGAGGAGCCTGTCACTCCTAATAAAGTCAGCCTCGCTTTCAGCTTGAGTTTACTGCCCTTACATCCCCTGGGGTACCGCCCCTCTTCCTGAAAGACATGCGGATAAGGTACGCCAATCACGTGACGTCAGAGCGCACGGCATTTCTGCAAGTCTTTCAGGTAACGCTTGCCCCGCCTAGGGGCGGGGCCGGATCCGCGGGACCTAGTCACGCAGGGCTGTGGAGGCAGTGCGCATGTGCGCGTCAGTCAGGAGGCTGGCTGTGCCCAGTGCTACCTGTGTTCCTCACAGCGCGCTGTCTCCGCTGACACTGTCTGCAGTGTGGGCGCCATGTGCCTGTCACTCACATTCTGAGTGCGGCCTTTGCCGTCACTCTGACCACAGCTATGTGGTACGTGTTGCCATGGGTTTTCTGGCCACTTATTAGCAGGTAAAACGCGTTAATTGTCGAAACCACGTAAAGACTGGAAAAGTGGTTTGTGGTAAAAGCCGCAGGTGTTAAGGACAAGTTCACACATCAGTTCCGGTGGATTCCGTTTTGCTGCATATACTGTTTTCTCGCCTGTTTTTATAGCTGACTGGGATGAAACCGTGAAAGTAACGTGTTTCCTGTTGTCACTTAGTAATGGATCAGGTAACGGTGTGTATCCCCCAGGAGCAGCGGCGGTGGTGCCCTCCAGTCATTGGGGCTGCTGGCGACGTACAGCGCTCCGCCATATCCAGCAGGCCCAGTGGGTGGTGCAGAGGCAGAGCACATGCATCTCCAGACAGGCCCAGCTCCCTGATCACTGCAGGTCCCTGTTTCAGACCTACTCTGTGGATAGGGGATATATTGGGATTTTGGGGGAAACCTGTCTGGCATCTCTGCAGGCAGCATGAATCGGAGCCTGGCTGCAGGATTCCAGCCAGGTCTATTATGCTCTGGTGTTTCTGAGAAAATATAGTTACAAGATCCGGCTTTTCCCAGCATTGCTCCAGGTGATTGACAGGTCTCTTCCTAGGTACACATGATGGGGACACCTGTCAGACTAGTCTGCTCTCCAGCTATGGTCCCCAGGAAAATCTTCAAAGTATATTTTCTCTGAAAGGCCATAGCATTTCGGAGAATAATGTGCGTAGCCGTAATGGTGCAGCCGGGATCCCATTTATGCTGCCTGTAGTTTGAGCATGAATTGCCTGAAAGGTGATGTGATTAGTGAGTGTAGCCGCACCAGCACGCCTGTATGACTGAAAACCAGTGGCTCCCAGGAAGAATAAGGTTTCTTTTCTCCCGGTGGCCAATCTCAGGGTAATTGCGTTATCCGACATGACAAGTTCCCTTTAAGTCTGACACCGGCAGGAGGATAGGCAATAACATGTATAGGCTAGAATACCCAATTTGTTCATGAAAAGAGAGACATCACTGGACTGTCCATGTGATCTAGAGTTCTCCGTCACAAGGGCATGGGAGCCCCAGACTCCAGCTTCATTAAAAGCTTTATCTGAACAGGAAGGTTCATTTGACCGAATTACTATATTTTTGTGTCGGTTTTTTTTATACAAATTATCGAGGCAATTCCCAAGACCAACCTGACTGAGTCTCATGATTTGACCACACACCATCGCAGGCATAGATCATTCTGTTGGTTTCTGTCATAAGATCATCGGTTGGGCCTAAAATTGGTACGAAAATATGGATGACAAAATACAACCATAATACAACCATGTGACCCTTTTCTAATTTATACTCTAGTAATTTTCTTGCACCCTGGTGGTCTTGCAGTGATTACTTTTTTACCATTCCAAAGGGACTGCTGCAGCCCATCATAACTTCCCCTGTGGTTATATACCGACGATGCTACAATCACAGCGTTAGGCTGTCACTGGCATGTCATTTGTCATGGGTTTCCTGCGACAGAGAGGGGCCAGAAGACCGCAGCATCTGATTTCACATGCTCCTGCACTGTATAGAAGCACTTCTTCATATTAAAAAGTGCAGGTTCCTCTTAGCAGTGCAGGGGTTAAACTGTTCAGCTTAGAGTCTCTGAAGCCTCCCTGCTTGCATGATCTCAGCAGTTCAGTATTGGCCACTTGCCTCTGGCAATCTGGACTGCCAGTGTTAGTCTTATACTGCTTGGTGTGGGGTTGAGGTGTTGGTTGTTGGTAGAGGCGTTTGGAGTGTAGACCTTGAGCTTGGTGTTTTGGCTGTGTGCAAATCCACATCCTCTCCTATTTGGTTTTCCTTCCTTTTCTCCCTGATGTTCCTCTCTATTGTCTGTGAGTGCATATTTGTATGATTGGTATTTTGATTTATCCCTGTACATCCTCCCTAGTTTGTCTGGTTTGTGTATTGTGACAGAGTCACTGGTTTTATGTGCGAGGGGAAGTATGTGTCACTCAGGATGCTCTCCTGTCTGAATTAAGACCTGCGGAATTTCTGCCAGCATGTTATATGTTGGGGGTTACCTCTTTAAAAGGGTGTGGTTTTATGGGAATGACGTAGAGAAGGGAAGGAAGTCATTTCCCATACCCCCCCCTCAGGGTGTGGCTGAACAGGGTTTAAATCAGTGTTTCCCAAACCCCATCCTCACGGGCCCCCCACAGGTCATGTTTTCAGGATCTCCTTAGTATTGCACAGGTGAGAGAATTCCTGATGCCTTGATGATACTTCAATCACCTCTGCAATACTAAGGAGATCCTGAAAACATGACCTGTGGGGGGCCGTGAGGATGGGGTTTGGGAAACACTGGTTTAAATGTTCAGTCAGTTTGTTTTCCTGTGTGGAGTGTGTGTTGTGGAGATTGACCTTTCCAGGCTCTGTGTGGCTGATGCCAGAGAGCAACACTGGTGTTACTGAAACTTCACAGGAGTATCTGCAGCCGCCAAAGGCCTTGCTGGCTAGAGGACTCTGTTATATTTCATCTTTTGTTTTCCCGTTAATCCCAAGAGGGACTGTTTATTTTTATGGGATGCTGCTGGACTTTATGCCGCAGGAAGTTTACCCAAACCGCATGTCCTGTGTCTGCCTCCGGAGAGCCGAGCAAGTCGCTTTACCACAGTTGGTGTGAGAGAGCGTGCAAAGATCCAGGAACACGTGTACCTGCCACAGAGAACGGTGGATGTCCTGGGTGAAGGCCGTCAGCCAACCAGAGATGTCCAACAACATGGAGGAGCTTATTAAGCATTTAGTCCAGAGCCAGCAGCAGCAACACCAGCAGCACCTGCAGCAATTACAGCAGCATCGGGAGCTGCAGCAGATCCTGCAGCAGCAAACTCAACAGGAGACGACCAAACTGTTACTACAACAGATCCAGTTGCAGCAAAAGGCACATAAACATCAGATACAGCTTCTGGCGGATGCCATCCAGGGCAGAGCGACCGCCCCAACTCGAGGGCCGAATGATGACTTCTACGTCAGGAAGGCGGTAAGACGGACCATGCAGAAGATGACCCTCAGGGATGATGTAGAAGCATTTCTGACAGTCTTTGAGAGGGTTGCTGATCGGGAGAGACTTGCACCAGAACAGTGGGCAGAGATTCTGGCACCATATTTGTCGGGGGAACCCCAAAAGGCATATTATTACTTGGCACTGCAGGATGCCAAGGAATACACCAAGCTAAAGACAGAGATCTTAGCACGCCTGGAAGTAAATGTGGTGAGAGCCCAACGAGTCCACCACTGGGCGTATGCCAGCAACAAGCCCCCTCACTCGCAGATGATTGACCTACTGCATCTCGTTCAGAAGTGGTTGCAGCCAGAGTCCTCCACTCTGGCCCAGATGGTCGAGTGATTGATAGTTTCGGGCACTCCCTTTCCATGCCAGCACAGACTTGGGTTGCCCAGGGCGATCCCCAGAACGCACATGACTTCATCGGCCTGGTAAAGAGCTACCAGGTGGTTGAGAAATCCCTCGGTAAACCGGATATAGTCACTTCTCCATACTGGATACCCAAAAGGGGGTGGGTTCACCATGGAAGGAGTCTAGAGCCACCTCTGGGGGTGTCCCACTCCTACTGAAGGTGCCACAAGGACTGTTGCTAAAGATATAGTCTGTTGGCGGTGTCACAACACTGGACACGTAGCAGCCAGGTGTCATATGTCCCCTGAGCCCATGGACTGCTGCCTAGGCAGACTGGTCTCCTATTATGCTTATTCAGCCTGCAGTGTGGACTGTCGACCCGCCGAGGGGCCGCAAGCGTGTGCCATGTCCGTTAATGGGGTAAAGGTGCTTGGACTGTTGGACTCTGGGAGTCTGGTGATCTTAATCAGAGCTACCCTTCCCCTCCAGTTGGTCACTTCTAAAACTGTGGGCGTTTGGTGCATCCATGGGGACGCCAAGGATTATCCTGTGGTGACAGTGGTAACTGACTGTGGTGCCCAGTCCCATGAAATCGGGGTGGTTAAGGACCTGAAACATCCTGTCATACTGGGCCGTGATTTTTCTTTATTTTTGGTCTTGTGGGGGAAGGGAACCGGACTAAGTAGCGTGGGCAAAAGCCAGGTCCCTGGAGAAAAACCCCTGATGAAGTCTCAGGTGGATGAGTTTTGATGGTGACCGAGGAGGCCAATCTCCCTGAGTTTGAGTTTGATATGTCCAGAGAGGCCTTTGGGATTGCTCAAGTTTGATACCTGACCTTAAAAGGGGCGTTTCACCATGTTACTGTATGTAATAAGGTTGCCCAAGAGGCGGGGGCCAACACCTATGTTCCCCCACTTTGCAATGCAGGGGGAGTTGCTGTATCGGGTGGCCAAACTAAGGGGCGGTGACATAGTGGAACATCTGTTAGTGCCGGGGCCATACAGACGGAGGGTACTAGATATGGCCAATTCACATGTTCTGGGGGGGGACACCTAAGGGTCGAGAAAACTCAGGAGAGGATATTAAGAAGGTTTAATTGGCCAGGATGTTACTGAGAAATTCAGAACTATTGTAGGTCCTGCCCCACCTGCCAAATAACTGCTCCCTCTTACTACTTCCGTAGTCCATTAGTTCCACTACCAGTGATGGAGATCCCCTTTGACAGGATTGTTATGGACACCATTGCGCTTCTGTACCACTGGCTTTGATGTGGCCCTTAAACTTGGTAAGATCGACTAAATCTACCTGCATTGCATTTTTTTATTGGCATCCCTACAACATTGGTCATCCATGCAAATACACGCTATTGCATTTGGTCTAGTCCCTTACTATCTATTTGAAACATAGCACTGACTGTTGATCTTATTATAGGACTGGCCTAACTTCCTGCTTTATACTTATTTGTGCCGTATTCCTTTTGCTCTACTATTGTGCATGGGTATAATCCATTGATATGATTACGGGCTGAAATGCCAGTGGTTACTGCTACTATCTGTTTGCACTTTACCCTAATTGTTGTTTGTATCTCTGTACTAATTAACGTTGAAAATAAAATGCGTATTTTTAAACCGTCATGACTTCTTGTATTCTCCATATTAAGTATTGTTATGGACCTAGTAGGACCCCTAGTCAAATCAGCCTGAGGCCACCAATATATCCTGGTGATCATGGACTATGCGACCCAGTATCCAGAAGCAGTGCCACTAAGGAACTCGTCGAGTAAATTCATAGCCAGGGAGCTCGTCCATATATTTGCCAGGAACGGTCTGCCGAAGGAAATCCTAACGGACCAAGAGACCCCATTCATGAGCAAGGTAATGAAGGAGCTGTGCAAGGTCCTCCAGATTACCCAGCTTCAAACCTCCCTTTACCATCCGCAGACTGACGGCTTAGTAGAGCTCTTTAACAAGACCCTGAGAGCGATGCTCAAGAAAGTCATAGAGAAGGATGGACAGGACTGGGACTGTCTGCTGCCCTTTCTGCTCTTCTCGGTAAGGGAGGTTCAAACGAGCCTCTACCTGTTTTTCTGTATTTGAGCTCCTGTATGGACGACATCGCGAGGGCTCCTGGACATCGCTAAGGAAACCTGGGAAACCGAGGCTACGCCACACCGGAGTATCATTGAACATGTTGGCCAGATGCAGGAAAGAATAGCGAAAGTGATGCCGATCTTAAAAATGCATCTCCTCCAGGTGCAGGTGCTCAGGCAAATGTCTATAACCGTTCGGCGAGGCTGAGGCAGTTCCAGCCTGAGGACCATGTTTTGGTGCCTACACTTGACAGCAAGTTCCTGGCCAAATGGCAAGGTCCGTACAAGGTGGTGGAGAAAGTCAGCGAGGTTAATTATAAAGTCCACCAGCCTGGCCGAAGAAAGCCGCACCAAATATACCACGTGAACTTGCTCAAGCTGTGGTGGGACCGGAAACTTGTGGAAATTCCTTGCCTGAGAGCCGCACCCGAAGGCAAGATGGAGGAGGTCACTATAGCAGAGACTCTAACACCAGCCCAGAAGCAACAGTGTCGAGAATTACTACAGCGGAATCGGGAGCTGTTCTCAGAGTTGCTGGGGCATACTCGGGTGTAGAGCACGACGTGCTAACAGAGCCACACGTAAGAGTGAGTCTGAAGCTGTACCGAATAACGGAAGCACGCCGGGAGGTGATCTCGGCCGAGGTGAAGAGGATGTTAGACCTCGGGGTGATAGGAGTCAAAGAGTGGGTGGTCGAGCCCAATAGTCCTTGAGCCAAAAGCCAATGGAGAATGAAGATTTTGTAATGACTACCGCCGGTTGAATGAGGTATCCAAGTGTGAAGCGTACCCAATGCCCCGTGTCGACAAACTCATCAAGAGGCTTGGACTGGTGAGGTACATCACCACTTTTGACCTGACAAAGGGCTACTGGCAGATCCCCATGTCCCAGATGGCCAAGGAGAAGATGGCTTTCTCGACACCTGATGGGTGCTTCCAGTACATTCGGATGCCGTTCAGACTACAGGAGTGCCCCAGCCACCTTCCAGAGGGCTATGGATCGGATCCTAGCCCCACATAAGTATGCCGCGGTGGTGGGCTCACATACGATAAACCTGACCGCATCTTCCTGGCCGAGTCTACGCTAAGTCAGCTTCAACAGGCTGACGGCCAGCGAAGGAGTATTGCTTTGAGTTTTGGAGGTGGTCCACCATTATAAATGGAAAGATCCCGCAATCCAAACCCAGTTCTATTTAGGGTTATCTGTAAGGGTAAAGGAAGTCTCTGTCCTGCATGAGACCCCGGTCTTCCTTGAGGCGGCCATGTCTCTGGCCATCTGTGTGGATCGCCATCTTCATCAGAGACATAAGGAGTTGCTCCAATTTACGGGGGGGGGGGGCGGAGTCGAGAGAAACTGGGTCTGAGTCAAGCAAGCAACCCATGCAGTTGGGTGAGGCGGCACGTTCTGTTGGTCCAACGGTAGTTCAGCGCAAAGGGGGAGTGTATTTCTTCTGTGGTGGAAAGGGTAATTTTGTGGGTGTTTTCCCACAGCCACCAGAAAACTAAGGAGTCCGGGTTGCGGGGATGTTGGCAATCCGGGTGTACTTATTTCCTCTGTTGGTACATCTCATTTTTTACTACCGGCCGAGATCCATCTTGGCAAAGATAAGGTTGTCATTTCTGGACAGTGGGGCGGGGTTTAATTTGATCAATGCTAGGTTCGTCCAGGCCTCAAACCACAACTGTTGTCTAGATCAATACCCATTATCGCTCTTTACTCAGGGTATTTTACTCAGGTCATTCGTATGTTGCATTTACAGGTAGGGGCCATGCACTCTGAATTTATAGACTGTTATGTGCTAGAGGGCTTGCCCTCTCGTGTGGCTCTTGGACTACTTTGGCTTATGCTGCACAACCCTGTGGTAGACTGGCTGCCTCGGAAAGTGATAAAAAGAATCCAGTATTGCCAAGAACACTGCTGGCAAATGCAAGAAGTCTCGCAAAAAAATGAATGAACTGGAGACTCTTATATAGTTCACAGAATATGATGTGGTTGGTATTTCGGAAACCTGGCTGCATGAATGCCATGACTAGGAAATGCAAAAACCTGGAACTTTAGGAGAGCTGATTTCAACAAATTAAGGGAAGTTCTTAATTGTGCAGACCGGGACCATGTGATGGTAACTGGGGATACCGAATGTAAATGGGGCATGTTTAAGAAAATACTACTAGAATCCTGCAGGAATAAAAAGAAACCATTATGGATAAATAAGACAATGCAAAGTTTATTAAGACAAAAACAAAGGGCATTCAAAATCTTGAAGGCCAAGAATACAGAAATAGCATTTCAGGAATATAAAGACCTAAATAAGAAATGTAAAAAAAGAAATCAGGCTAGCAAAGTTATCTACAGAGCCACATAAAAATAAATCTCAAAAAATGTTAGAAATACCATCTGTTTTTTTGGTATTGATGTATCAGCCCCTAAAAAGATGATAATAAGATATTTATAGAGGACAAAGGAAAGGGTGAGATATTTAGCAGACACTTTTCATCCATGTTCAATAACAAACCGTCTGTTCCAGGGATCTTTCAACAGGGCAAAAATCAAAGTTTATCACCTGATATAACTACTTTAAAGGGAATCTGTCACCCCTTGGCACTTTTCTGACCTCTATTATGGGCATACAGGTGATAGAAATGTGAATCTGTACTTACCTGTATGCCTCATATTAGAGGTCTTGTTGGTGTGAAATTGCTTTTTATTTTTTCTGACTTATGTGTTCCCGTCTGGGGGACAGGAAGAAATACCGCCTACTGTTTTAATTAAAATATTTCCCCCCTCCCGTGCACATCACACTGCCATTTGATGTGCAGTCTTCATAGCCAGGTCCCGCTCCTGCTCACTTCCACCTTTTTCTGCAAGGCGCATTTCTAGATTTCAAGATCCCTGCTCTTGTGCGCAGAGGGTGACAGATTCCCTTTAACACAAAAAGAAGTATGCCTGCGTCTGAGCAAATTAAACATTGACAAATCCACCGGCCCAGATGGCATTCATCCACGGACACTGAGGGAATTGAGCTCAGTAATAGACCGCTGTATCTCATATTCTTAGACTCTCTTGTATCAGGGGTAGTGCCACCGGATTGGAGGATAGCCGATGTGGTACCGATATTTAAGAAAGGTAAGAAGGTGGATCCAGGTAACTACCGTCCAGTAAGTCTGACATCGGAAGTGTGCAAAGTTTTTGAGGGCTTCATAAGAAATGACCTGCAGAGTTATATTGCAGAGAATAAATATAATAAATGATAACCAGCACGGATTAATGAAAAATAGGTCATGTCTAACCAACATGTTGGCGTTCTATGAGGAGGTAAGTGCAAATCTGGATGTTTGTAATGCAGCTGATGTGATTTACCTGGACTTTGCAAAGGCATTTGATACTGTACCACATAACCAGGGCGGTGGAGTTGGTATAAAATGGACCAACTCCGACTCCTAAAATATATAATAAACTAGATGGTGGCCCGATTGTAATGCATCGGGTATTCTACACTGTGTTCCAAATTATTATGCAAATAATATTTTCTCAGATTTTCCCAAATTACCTATATGAATTGCAGTCATTGTAATTTTCCAGTCAAATAACTATTAGAGTACAATTGAAAGGTTTTTGTACAAACTGCCTATGATAACAGTATATTTTTAAAAAAATAAAACACTCAAACTGCACTCAAAATGCATGTTCCAAATTATTATGCACAGCAGAGTTTTCAACCTTTTCATTTTAATAAAGAACAAAAAAATTGTCATTTTTTAAATTATAAGCATTAGCAGGTTATTACAAACTGAAATCAAACAGTTTTCAACTCAAAACTTTATTCTAGGTGATGTTACATTTGCACATAGGACCGCTTGCTTGAAAGGAGCTTCTGAACTCTCTCGTCCATTGAATTTGTCAGGTTTTGGATGGTTTCTGCTTCAATTGTTTTGCATGAGGACAGAATACCCTCCCAGAGCTGTTGCTTAGATGTGAACTGCCTCCCGCCATCATAGACACTCCTTTTGATGATGCTCCAGAGGTTCTCAATGGGGTTGAGGTCAGGGGAGCATGGGTGCCACACCATAAGTTTGTCCCCTTTTATGCCCATAGCAGCCAGAGATGCAGATGTGTTATGTGCAGCATGAGACGGGACATTATCATGCATGAAAATGATCTTGCTGCGGAATGCACGGTTTTTCTTCTTGAACCATGGAAGGAAGTGCTGTTTGAGAAACTCAACATACATTATGGAGTTCATCTTTACCCCTTCAGGGATCCTAAAAGGGCCGACAATCTCTCTCCCCATGATTCCAGCCCAAAACATTACTCCACCTCCTCGTTAGCGCCGTAGCTGTGTTTGCATGGGGTGTCCATCAACCAGCCATCCTCCACTCCATCCATCTGGACCATCGAGATCACTTTATGCATGATAATGCCCTGTCTCATGCTGCACATAACACATCTGCATCTCTGGCTGCTATGGGCATAAAAGGGGACAAACTTATGATGATTAAGTGCCTACCCGGACCGACCCTGGCTCCACAGCGGCTTAGTCGACTCCGTGAACCAAGGAGGGACCAGGAAGGTAGACAAGGTGCCACTCAGAGACCGACCTCATGTGAGAGCAGGCGACTTCCACGTGACCGAAGCCAACCGGCACGGCAGATGAGCACTGCTGGAAGGCAGGCAATACAGGTAGACAGGCGACTGACAAGAGGACACGCCTGATGGACAGGCTGGCGGGCACGGCTGGTAGACAGGCTGGCGGGCAGCACTTGGACCTAAGGGCTGGAGAGAGTGTTTAGCACACAAACAACTTTGCACAGTCACCTGTTATGATCTGTCACATAAACTAAGGAAAGAATGGGAAAAGCTGTCCCTACAGTAAGACTAAGCTGAATCCCTACGATGTAGCGGGCAGCCTGTTCCTTGTGAACAGACCCGCCTTCGTCCTCGGCTAGTCTGAACGGAGACCTATAGAATAAAGGGAGGGGTCCCTAAAAGAACTAAGGACTGGGGTAAAAATGGGACACCCCTTAACAGAAGTTGTTGCAGAGCAAAAAGACAAACTGACAAAAAGTACTAGAGGTCCCAGAGGACCAAGCAAACTAGACAGCGATAGGCACCGAAGCACCTGGCTAGAGAGACTGGCAAAAAACACTGAAGTCCAGCAAAGCCAGAAGGGCGGAGCTGGAATATATAGGCAGCTGGTCACGTGACCGCAAAAGACAAGATAGCAAAAACTAACAGGAGGGTTCTAACAGCACCTCCATT
Source organism: Phyllobates terribilis (assembly GCF_046119375.1). NCBI lineage: Eukaryota > Metazoa > Chordata > Amphibia > Anura > Dendrobatidae > Phyllobates > Phyllobates terribilis. The sequence goes on along the minus strand of NW_027362770.1, from coordinate 68,923,596 downwards.
TTGGAGGAGGTGCCTTAAATAGGGGTAGTCCTCCGGTCATTGGCCGGGGACTTTTTAGGACGACACGCGTGGCCCCTTTAAAGAGGGAGGGAGCGCGCGTGCCTTAAGTACAGTGCCCGGGGATCTGCACGCAGTGCACGCACCCCGGGCAGACTCTACGAGGGAGCCAGAGGGAGGAGCGAAGGACGCCGTACCTGAGCCACAGAGGTGAGGGGATCTGCGTGTCTGCTGGGCAGGAGGCAGTGACGCCGACGCTACAGTGGTCTTTCGGCTGAGATGTGTCCCCCTCAATTAGGTGCCATTTGATTGCCTCACAGTGGTAAGTGATCTTCATGAAAGTGGTAATGTGTTTTTTTCTTTCTTTCTTGTCATTTATTGTGAGGGAAAGAAATGTGTGGCAAAGTCTAAGCACAAGGAGTGTGGGTTTTGTAGAATGGTATTGCCTGATTGCTATCAAAAAAAGACTTTGCCAGACATGTATAGAACAAACTGTAGAAGAAGAGACCCCCTAACTTCGCCACTGATTTAAGGTCCACCATCAGGCAGAGGTCAAAGAATCCCTAAGATCCCTCTCTCAAAAAGAGCTTCATAGAATAATAAAAAGGCAAGGCAGTTTTCCCGTGTCAGTCGCTTCTAGTAAGTCAGAGAACGATGACTATTCCTTAGATTCCTCCTCATCAGCCTCTTCTTTGGACATCAATACAGGGTGTCTGTTTCCCTATAGAAGAGACAGATAAACTAATAAAAGCTGTCAGAGCCACGATGGGGATAGTGGATTCCAAACCAGAGAGGTCGGTGCAGGGAATTATGTTTGGGGGCTTAGATCAAAAGAAACGTAGGACTATTCCATTAACTGAAAAGATCCAGGCACTAGTCCAGAAGGAATGGAAAAGACCCAAGAAGAGACGCTCTCTTCCCCATCATTAAATAGGAAATATATTTTTGATGAGCCTTCCTCGTCTATCTGGGACAAAGCCGAAACATTGGATGTGGCCATAACAAAGGCTTCTAAAAAAAACTTCACTCCCCTTTGATGATATGGGAATACTGAGGGTTCCCCTCGATATAAAAGTGGACATTATTCTTAGAGATACGTGGGAGACGTCAGCCGGGGTCCTAAAACCAGCAGTGGCAGCAACATGTGCAGCCAGATTTTTAATGATCTGGCTGGATAACCTAGAAGCCCAATTGAAGGACAAGGAGACAATACTTTGGTCACTATCCAACTTATTCAAGGAGCAGCCGCATTTCTATCTGATGCTTCGGCTGACTCTGTACAAGTGGCGGCAAGATCAGATCAGCCCTTTCGAATGCGGCCCATAGGGCTTTGTGGTTACAATATTGACCAGGAGATATTAAGGCCAGAACAAGGTTGTGTGCCATTCTATGTGAAGGAAAATATCTGTTTTCCCAGCTTTGGATGAAATGCTGGAGAAGGCTGGTGATGTCAAGAAGGGATTCCTTAAGCTATCCATCCCAACTTACAAGCGATCCTTCCGGAAGAGAAAGTTTAGCCAAAGGAAGCTCTCCAGAGAACAGGATAGATGGAAGGACTCAAAGGGAGTAACTCAAAAGAGTTACTAGCAGTAGAGCTGGCAGTAGGCAAACTCCTGGTATCCCTAGGGTCATCCATGTCAGAATTCTCTCCGACAATCAGGTGTCAGTGGCATACATAAATCACCAGGGGGAACCCAATCCAGACCCTTGATGGTGGCAGATTGCTTATTCCACTTAGCAGAGTGTCATCTCCTTTCTTTGACGGCTCTTCATATAAAAGAAAACATCAAGGCGGAGTTCTTAAGCAGCAGTCAACTAAGGCAAAGGGAATGTGAGCTAAATCAATCCATCTTCAACCAAATAGTGCAGATGTGGGACCGTCCATACATGGATCTATTCGGCAGCAAACTAAACAGAAAAATGGAAAGGTTCTCTTTGCCTGAATCCCAGGGAAGGTGTAATGCACACGCCCGGGCTGAGCGGCGTGTGCGTGTGATTCCACTGGACCATGCCGGAGAGTGAATGCCTGGAGGGGCGTAACTAGGTATTCACCCGATCCGACCAGGGTCGCACGACGGCATACGACGCCAGTGCACCAAGGAGGAACTGAGCAGAGGGACCAGGTGCTACTCCAGGACAGACCCCGGACACGGCTGTTGACCCACACAGGGGAATACAGGAACAGACTGGTTAGGCTGGCACACAGACTGGTGGGAATAGGCAGGCACGACTGGTATGCAGGCAGGCGGGTATGCAGGCAGGGGGGTACAGGCAAGCACGGCTAGAGTGCAGACAGGAAGGCACTAGCAGGTAGGAACACAGGCGGGATAGGACCCAGTATACACTGGGACTCTGGAACAGAACCACAGATGTGGCGGACAAACACAGCAGAGTGAGGCCGCCCAGAGAGGTGAGCGAGAGCAGGGCAGGACGAGACCGCCCGGAGCGGTGAGCAAGAGCAGGGCAGGACGAGACCGCCTGGAGCGGTGAGCAAGAGCAGGGCAGGACGAGACCGCCTGGAGCGGTGAGCGAGACCGCCTGGAGCGGTGAGCAAGAGCAGAGCAGGACGAGACCGCCTGGAGCGGTGAGCAAGAGCAGAGCAGGACGAGACCGCCTGGAGCGGTGAGCAAGAGCAGAGCAGGACGAGACCACCTGGAGCGGTGAGCAAGAGCAGAGCAGGACGAGACCGCCTGGAGCGGTGAGCAAGAGCAGAGCAGGACGAGACCGCCAGGAGCGGTGAGCAAAGGGTCAGAGCTGAGCGAGACTGTCGGAGCGGTGAGCAAGGAGTCAGAGCAGGACGAGGCCGCCTGGAGCAGTGAGCAAGGAGTCAGAGCGAGACTGCCGGAGCAGTGAGCAAAAGGATAAGAGCGGAGCGAGACTGCCGGAGCAGTGAGCAAAAGGGTCAGAGCGGAGCAAGGCTGCCGGAGCAGTGAGCAAAAGGGTCAGAGCGGAGCAAGGCTGCCGGAGCAGTGAGCAAAAGGGTCAGAGCGGAGCAAGGCTGCCGGAGCAGTGAGCAAGGAGTCAGAGCAGGACGGACAGGGCTCTGTTCACACGGAACAGACAGGAAGGGAAAGGCAGAGCCAGACACCCACAGGGCACCCGCAGTGAAGCAGCGAGTGGACCACAAACTCACAAACGGGAGTACAGAGACAACAAGCAGGAGTTAGGTACGAGTTCAGACTCTGCAGAAAAAGGAAAGGAACGGACATAGAGGCAAAACAGGTAAAGGATAGGAGAGAGTTCAGACTGGAATTGAGTGTATGGAAGAGACCGACACTGCAGCGGGATACAGGAGCGGGTCTGGGAATACGGCCCCCAGAGAGGCGGGACGAACAGGCAAGGAGCGTGTTCAGACAGGACAGACAAGATACAGGAGCGGGTCTAGGTAATCGGCCCCTAGAAGGCGGGAGGAACAGGCTAGGAGCGTGTTCAGACAGGACAGACAAGATACAGGAGCGGGTCTAGGTAATCGGCCCCTAGAAGGCGGGGGGAACAGGCTAGGAGCGTGTTCAGACAGGACAGACAAGATACAGGAGCGGGTCTAGGTAATCGGCCCCTAGAAGGCGGGAGGAACAGGCTAGGAGCGTGTTCAGACAGGACAGACAAGATACAGGAGCGGGTCTAGGTAATCGGCCCCTAAAAGGCGGGAGGAACAGGCTAGGAGCGTGTTCAGACAGGCCTGGAAATACAGCCTCCAGGATAGGCAGACAAGAGAAACACAGAACGGGACCTGGCACCTTCAGAGTGCAAGCACACACTGAATGAAGCACAATGCTCAGGCAGGGATTGATTGGAGCAGCTGGGTTATATACCAGGTGACAGACAGCAATAGGCTGAGGACGCACAAGGGGTGTGACCCACAGCAGGTACAAAAAGCAGGAAGTGATCGGGCGCCGCCCTTAAGCAGCAGAAACAGACACAAACAGACAGCATGGAGGGAAGCCAGAGAGACATTCTGGACCGGAGACCAAGTGCGCGCTCTTGCACAGTGGGAGATGGACCACCATGCAAGGGCGCCGCCAGGTATGTTACAGTACCCCCCCCTTACGCCCCCTCTTCTTCAGGCCTGCCAGAATCTTCCGCAGGGAATTCGAGGGCCAATCCTTCACTTCAAGGAGATCACTCCCACTGTCCACAGGAAAAACTGGTCTCATCTGGTTAGCTAGGATGCTACCTCCTATCCAGCCATCCTCAGCAACAGACGAAACGGGTGGAGTACCAGGAACAGTACACAAGGAAGTCTCTCTCCACATATTTTCAGGTGGCACCCCAGAGGGTACAGGAGACAACTGGAAGTCCTCCACCGGGTTGGAGGGGAGCAGAGACTTGGGGGTAAACTCTGCTTCGAGGTACATCTTGTCAAGCTCATAGGAAGAAATAGACGGGTTATCAGGTACAGGATGAGGAAAAGTCACTGTCTCTTTGTTATCTGGTGGTACCCCGGAGGAGTCAGGAAACAGCTGGAGGTCCTCTGCCGGGTCAGAAGAGTGCAGAGGCTCAGGGAAAAGATCTGCTTCAGAGTACACTAGGTCGGACACACTGGACGAAGCAGGCGAGGTATCGGGTACCGAGTATTGGAAAGTCTCTGTCCATTCACCACCAGGTGGCACCCCGAAGGGTTCTGGAGACAACTGTAGGTCCTCCGCCTGGTCAGAGGGGTGTAGAGACTCATGGGTAACCTCTGCTTCAGAGTACACTAGGTCGGACTCACTGGACGAAGCAAGCGAGGTATCAGATCCAGGATATAGGAAAGTCTCTGTCCATTCACCACCAGGTGGCACCCCGAAGGGTTTTGGAGACAACTGGAGGTCCTCCGCCTGGTCGGAGGGGTGTAGAGACTCGGGAGTAACCTCTGCTTCGGAGTACACTAGGTGGGACTCACTGGACGAAGCGAGCAAGGTATCAGGTACAGAGTATAGGAGCGTCTCTGTCCTTTCGCTACCAGGTAGCACCCCGAAGGGCTCAGGAGACAACTGGAGGTCCTCCGCCTGGTCGGAGGGGTGCAGAGACTCGGGAGTAACCTCTGCTTCGGAGAACACTAGGTTGGACTCACTGGACGAAGCGAGCGAGGTATCAGGTACAGAGTATAGGAGCGTCTCTGTCCTTTCGCTACCAGGTAGCACCCCGAAGGGTTCTGGAGACAACTGGAGGTCCTCCGCCTGGTCGGAGGGGTGTAGAGACTCGGGGGTAACTACCACTTTGGGGTACCCATTGTCAGACTCACAAGACGGAGCGGACAAAGTATTGAGTACCGGGTGTAGAGAAGTCTCTCTCCATTTGTCGAGTGGTATCCCGGAGGATTCAGGAGGCAACAGGGGGTCCTCCGCCAAGTAGTAGAGGTGCACAGACTCGGAGGTAATCACAGCTTCGGAGCATCCTTGGACATGCACACTGGTTAAAGTGGGTGAAGAATCTGATGCCGGGTGCAGGAAGTTCTCCTGTGTGGAGTCTGGATGGGCAGTAGTCTCTTCGGGCAGGAGAACTGGTGCCCTACCCATGCACATTACCCGTTGGGGCTTCTCCGGGATACAGGGAGATGAAGCTTCAGTAGGGACTTCAAGGTTGGGGTCAGGAGGTCTCTGGGAGGACAGACCCTGGCGTGACGGCTTGTCTCTACGTCTAGCACGTCTGGACTGCCTCTTGAGGTTGTGAGAAGTATTCCGAAGAGCGTAGTCATCCTGTGTGGATTCTGGGTGGGCAGTAGTCTCTTCGGGCAGGAGGACTAGTGCGCTACCCACACACATTACCCGTCGGGGCTGCTCCGGGATATTGGGAAGTGAAGCTTCAGCAGGGGCTTCAGGGTTAGGGTCCTCGAAGACCATACGAAAGGCCACCAGGAAGGCCTGCAGGTCAAGGACGACAGGATCCCATGCTTCCCATAGGGGGGTGACCCATTTCAAGCCATCACCCGCTAGGTAGTCAATCATAAAGGCCACTTTAGCCCAATCGGAAGGAAAATAGAGAGGGTAGGCCTTGAAGTGTAGCATGCATTGCTCCATAAATGCACGACTTTGTTTTGGATCCCCAAAGTACCGTGGCGGATCCGCAGGAACGAGTGCAGAAAGATCCATCTGGACGGGTGCTTACTTCGCCTGGAACTCAGCTAAAGAAAAAAAAAAATTATTTATTTATTTTTAATGCACGTATTCGCTGGAAAAAGTCTCAGAGAGCGAACGCCGTGGGGCTCAACGGGAACCATGGCCTGAGCATGCTGTAATGCACACGCCCGGGCTGAGCGGCGTGTGCGTGTGATTCCACTGGACCGTGCCGGAGAGTGAATGCCTGGAGGGGCGTAACTAGGTATTCACCCGATCCGACCAGGGTCGCACGACGGCATACGACGCCAGTGCACCAAGGAGGAACCGAGCAGAGGGACCAGGTGCTACTCCAGGACAGACCCCGGACACGGCTGTTGACCCACACAGGGGAATACAGGAACAGACTGGTTAGGCTGGCACACAGACTGGTGGGAATAGGCAGGCACGACTGGTATGCAGGCAGGCGGGTATGCAGGCAGGGGGGTACAGGCAAGCACGGCTAGAGTGCAGACAGGAAGGCACTAGCAGGTAGGAACACAGGCGGGATAGGACCCAGTACACACTGGGACTCTGGAACAAAACCACAGATGTGGCGGACAAACACAGCAGAGTGAGGCTGCCCAGAGAGGTGAGCGAGAGCAGGGCAGGACGAGACCGCCCGGAGCGGTGAGCAAGAGCAGGGCAGGACGAGACCGCCTGGAGCGGTGAGCAAGAGCAGGGCAGGACGAGACCGCCTGGAGCGGTGAGCGAGACCACCTGGAGCGGTGAGCAAGAGCAGAGCAGGACGAGACCGCCTGGAGCGGTGAGCAAGAGCAGAGCAGGATGAGACCGCCTGGAGCGGTGAGCAAGAGCAGAGCAGGACGAGACCGCCTGGAGCGGTGAGCAAGAGCAGAGCAGGACGAGACCGCCTGGAGCGGTGAGCAAGAGCAGAGCAGGACGAGACCGCCTGGAGCAGTGAGCAAGAGCAGAGCAGGACGAGACCGCCAGGAGCGGTGAGCAAAGGGTCAGAGCTGAGCGAGACTGCGGGAGCAGTGAGCAAGGAGTCAGAGCAGGACGAGGCCGCCTGGAGCAGTGAGCAAGGAGTCAGAGCGAGACTGCCGGAGCAGTGAGCAAAAGGATAAGAGCGGAGCGAGACTGCCGGAGCAGTGAGCAAAAGGGTCAGAGCGGAGCAAGGCTGCCGGAGCAGTGAGCAAAAGGGTCAGAGCGGAGCAAGGCTGCCGGAGCAGTGAGCAAAAGGGTCAGAGCGGAGCAAGGCTGCCGGAGCAGTGATCAAGGAGTCAGAGCAGGACGGACAGGGCTTTGTTCACACGGAACAGACAGGAAGGGAAAGGCAGAGCCAGACACCCACAGGGCACCCGCAGTGAAGCAGCGAGTGGACCACAAACTCACAAACGGGAGTACAGAGACAACAAGCAGGAGTTAGGTGCGAGTTCAGACTCTGCAGAAAAAGGAAAGGAACGGACATAGAGGCAAAACAGGTAAAGGATAGGAGAGAGTTCAGACTGGAATTGAGTGTACGGAAGAGACCGACACTGCAGCGGGATACAGGAGCGGGTCTGGGAATACGGCCCCCAGAGAGGCGGGACGAACAGGCAAGGAGCGTGTTCAGACAGGACAGACAAGATACAGGAGCGGGTCTAGGTAATCGGCCCCTAGAAGGCGGGAGGAACAGGCTAGGAGCGTGTTCAGACAGGACAGACAAGATACAGGAGCGGGTCTAGGTAATCGGCCCCTAGAAGGCGGGGGGAACAGGCTAGTAGTGTGTTCAGACAGGACAGACAAGATACAGGAGCGGGTCTAGGTAATCGGCCCCTAGAAGGCGGGAGGAACAGGCTAGGAGCGTGTTCAGACAGGACAGACACGATACAGGAGCGGGTCTAGGTAATCGGCCCCTAGAAGGCGGGAGGAACAGGCTAGGAGCGTGTTCAGACAGGCCTGGAAATACAGCCTCCAGGATAGGCAGACAAGAGAAACACAGAACGGGACCTGGCACCTTCAGAGTGCAAGCACACACTGAATGAAGCACAATGCTCAGGCAGGGATTGATTGGAGCAGCTGGGTTATATACCAGGTGACAGACAGCAATAGGCTGAGGACGCACAAGGGGTGTGACCCACAGCAGGTACAAAAAGCAGGAAGTGATCGGGCGCCGCCCTTAAGCAGCAGAAACAGACACAAACAGACAGCATGGAGGGAAGCCAGAGAGACATTCTGGACCGGAGACCAAGTGCGCGCTCTTGCACAGTGGGAGATGGACCACCATGCAAGGGCGCCGCCAGGTATGTTACAGAAGGTCCCCAAGTGGTAGATTCCATCCTAATTCTGTGGGATTTCGACCTGGCATACGCCTTTCCACCAGTAGCCTTAATCCCGTTGGTTATAAGGAAGATCAGGGAAAACAGGGTAATCATTGTTTTAATTGCTCCCTTTTGGCCCAGAAGACCATGGTTCTCATGGTTAAGGATAGTGACCATTACCAATCCATAGGTACTCCCAGAGATTCCAAATCTCCTCTCGCAGGGGCTGGTGCACCATCCACAAGAAGCCAACCTAGATTTAACGGCATGGAATTTGAGACGCTGTTGAGAGAAGTTTTTCTACTAATCTTTTTTCCACCCTACTTCAGAGTAAGAAGGCAACTACGACAAGAATATATGCTAGAACTCTTCAGGGTCAAAAATAGAGGATGAGGCGCCAGTGGGTTTTATTCTGGAGTTCCTGCGAAAAGGTCTATATACCAGTACCCTCAAAGTTAAGGTGTCAGCTTTAGGGGCTCTGTATTAATGTGATTTAGCAGAAAATTATTGGGTGTCGAGGTTTAATAGAGCTTCATCTAGATCTAGGCCCATTTTAAGAGAAATATTAGTGCCATGAGTTTTAAATCTAGCCCTAACAGCCATGACGGAGTTACGGTTTGAGCCCATAGAATCAGCGTCCCTTATAACCCTTCTGGTAGCTTTAACATCTGCCCGAAGAGTTAGTGACATTCAGGCCCCTTCCATAATTTCACAGTTTACTCAGATACTATAATACAGAGTAAGTTTGAAGCACGATCCATCCTACCTACCTAAAGTAGCATCCCGGTTTCATAGATTACAGGAGATAGTTCTTCCTTCATTTTGCTCTAGTCCAAACAAATCAAAAAGTAGAAAAACTTCATACTCTAGATGTTAAAAGATGTCTAGTTAGATACCTGTCTTTTACAGAGGCCTGGAGGAAAGATCGTTCATTGTTAGTGTCCTTCCTGGGACTCAGGAAGGGACTTAAGGCTTCAAAATGCACAATAGCTGGGTGGATTAGGGAGGCCATTTCTTTAGCTTACTCAGCAAGTGTCAAAACAGTTCCAGAAGGTTTTGAAGTCTCACTCTACCAGGGCCGTTTCCACCTCCTGGGCGGAGAGATCGGATGTCTCAATCGAGCAGATTTGTAAGGCGGCAACCTGGTCTTCTCCTTCCATGTTTTATAAACATTATAGACTGGATATAGTTTTGTCTTCCGACCTCCCCTTTGAGAGAAGGGTGCTCCAGCTTGTGGTCCCTCCCTGAATACTTATTTCTCTGTAATGCTCTCGTGGTGCAGTCATGTGTGATCAATAAAGATTCTTCAGAACCCATGAGAACACCCTTATAAACACTCCCGTCACGTGTGGGTGAGCACTTCTTTTGCTAGTGTTATAAGGTCACGTTTTAAGTTGTGAGGTGGTGTTGGTAAATTTGAATTGTTATAATAACCATTGGAGGTCCTCTTGTGCTCTGTAATCCAACTGATGCGAGGGAGAGGTACCGCCCTTTTCAGCCTGTAGGTTTCCTGTCCTTGGAAGAGTGAATCCTCTTTCTCATGAGTTCCGAAAAATCCCATTACCGGTAAGTAACTAAGTCTTTTAGCACCAAAATTTTGTTTTAGCCCCAGATTTTACATTTTCAGATGGGGAAATGGGTAAACTTGCCACCAAAATTTGGCACACAATTTCTGCTGAATGTATAAATACCACATATATGGCTGTACAGTACTGGTTAGCTATACGGAGAGATTCGGGAGGGACTTAGCACTATTTGCCTCCTGGAGCCAGATTTTCCTAGAATAGTTTGTGGACTCCATATTCCGAGCCCTTAAGTGCTAGAAGAGCAGAATTCCCCCTCAAGTGACCCCATCTTGGAAATTATATCCCTCTGGGAATTTATCTACAGGTGTAGTGACGATTTTGACTCCATGAGTGTTTTGCAGAAACAAGCTGCAGTGGATGTTGCTGAGTGAAAATTGCAAACTGCCATTGCAGTGCCCAGTACGTTGTAGTCCCCAGTAGGTTGTAGTGCCCAGCTCATACTTCTGGAGACACGCACACGTAAATTAGGTGGCTTCTCATCGCTAAATAAATTCCAAACGTGGACACTAAATGTGGTTTTGACACACTAGAACGCAGAAAAGAGAGGGGAATTTGAATTTGGGAACGTAGAATTTACTGAATTTTCTTTTGAGGGGCGAGGAACAATTTAGCTTTTCCAGAGCCTTTGTACTACCAGTAACATGGAAGCCCCCCTATACTTCCATTAACAGATAACGGACCTGATTGGGGACTTGCTTTTTTGGTGGATTGATTTTAAGCTTTTGTTGAGAACATTTTACAGAACATATTTGGATCATATTTATCCTGAGCTCTACATTGAGCACTTACTTTGGGGTTTCCATCTAAATCTCCGAGTGACGTGATTCAGATGAAACCCCCGTGGGATCCATTCACTATAATGAGGCAGCAGAGTTACTCTGAACTTCGTCTGGCCTTTGTTCGTTGTTGTCCTTCTATTCAGAAGTGCACAAAACTGTGGCAGACCGCGCTTTTATGCACGCCTAAAAAGATGGATATTGCCAGATCATAGGCCAGACAGCATCCATAGTGGCTCCATCTGCCTTATTATAAGGAATCTTCCGCCGGGAGTTCCGTCCATATATCAGAGATTTACATGGAAACCCCTGTGTAAACGTTCAGTGTAGGGTGCAGGATAAATGTGAGCCAAGCCTTACTGCGATCTTTGGTAGGCAGAATGAACAAATGAGTAGAGGGAAGAAACAAAGGCATAATCAGGTAACGGTCTGAGGTCAAAATACAAGGAAGATAGCGGATCAGAACAAGGGGGTTAAACAAACAGATGGTCAGAACGAGGTCCAAGGCCAGGCAACAAAAGATCAAGAAGAAGAACACAAGGCACAGAGAGGGAAACGACACAGAGCTGAATGTACGTCTGGCAGAGGTCTGGGCCTACTAGCCCAGCTAAGTAGCAGTGCAATCACCTGGGGCAATGGCAATGAACACCTGGAGACAGCCAGTACTTCCTAGTCTCAGATTGGATGGCCGAGCTGTCAATCAAAACACCGACACCTCAGCATGCCCCTGCACCAGACTGGACACTGAGCTGTCAAAGTACTGACCGCTTCAGCACGCCCCTGTACCATATTGGATGTCTGAGCCGTCGGTAACTGCATCCCAGACACACTGAAGTGTGGAATCGTGACACTTTGTACTTCAGAGTTCTGTCCGCATTTCACCTTTTTTTAACCCCTTTACCCCCAAAGGTGGTTTGCACATTAATGACTAGGCCAATATTTACAATTCTGACCACTGTTACTTTATGAGGTAATAATTCAGACGCTTCAATGGATCCCACTGATTCTGATTTTTTTTCCTGACATATTGTATTTCATGATAGTGGTAAAATTTCTTCAATATGACTTGTTTATTTGTGTAAACATCTGAAATGTATCAAATTTTGCAATTTTCAAACTTTGAATTTTCATGCCCTTAAATTAGAGAGATATGTCACACAAAATAGTTAATAAATAACATTTCCCACATGTTTACTTTACATCAGCACAATTTTGGAACTAAAATGTTTTTTGTTATGAAGTATTAAGGGTTAAAAGTTGACCAGTGATTTCTCATTTTTCCAACAAAATTTACCAAACCATTTTTTTAGGGACCACATCACATTTGAAGTGACTTTGAGGGGTCTTTATGACAGAAAATACCCAAAAGTGACACCATTCTAAAAACTGCACCCCTCAAGGTGCTCAAAGCCACATTCAAGAAGTTTATTAACCCTTCAGGTGCTTCACAGGAATTTTTGGAATGTAGAAAAAAAAGAACATTTATTTTTTTTCACAAAAATGTTACTTTAGACCCCTTTTTTTTTATTTTTGCAAGGGCAACAGGAAAAAATGAACCCCAACATTTGTTGTGCAATTTCTCCTGAGCACGCCAATACCCCAAATGTGGGGCAGGAACCACTGTTTGGGAGCACGGCAGGGTTCGGAAGGGAAGGAACGCCATTTGACTTTTTGAATGTAAAATTTGCTTGAATAATTAGCGGATGCAATGTTGCATTTAGAGAGCCCCTGATGTGTGGTGAGCACCTTCAACCCCTAGTTGCTTCACAGAAGTTTATAACATTGAGCCGTAACAAAAAACTTTTACATTTTTTCCACAAAAATGTTTTTCAGCCCCCAATTTTGCATTTTCATGAGGGTAACAGGAGAAATTGCGTCATACAATTTGTTGTGCAGTTTCTCCAGAGTAATACCCCATATGTGGGAGAAAACCACTGTTTGGGCGCACGGTACGGTTCGTAAGGGAAGGAGCGCCATTTGACTTTTTGAATGTAAAATTTGCTTGAATAATTAGTGGACGCCATGTTGCGTTTGAAGAGCCCCTGTTGTGCCTAAACAGTGGAAACCCTCCACAAGTGACACCATTTTGGAAACTAGACCCCTCAGGGAACTTATCTAGATGTGTGGTGAGCACCTGGAACCCCCAGGTGCTTCACAGAAGTTTATAAAATTGAGCCGTGAAAATAAAAAAAATCAAACTTTTTCCACAAAAATGATGTTTTAGCCCCACATTTTTTATTTTCACAATGGTAAGAGGAGAAATGGACAACAAACATTTTTGTGCAATTTCTCCTGAGTACGCCGATACCCCATATGTGGGGAAAATACACTGTTTGGGTGAACGGCAGAGTTCAGAAGGGAAGGAGCACTGTGTGACTTTTTGAACACAAAATTGGCTGGAATTGAGAGCGGACGCCATGTCGCGTTTGGAGAGCCCCTGATGTGCCTAAATAGTAGAAACCCCCCACAAGTGACCCCATTTTGGAACTTAGACTAGACCCCTCAAGGATTTTATCAAGGGGTATAGTGAACGTTTTGAACCCAGAGGTACGACACAGAAATTGATAACATTATGTCATCATATTGAATAAGTTGTCGTTAGTCTTGAGCGCAAGTGCTCGCTACTTGAGTTTGCATCGGGTACTCTAACCCTAGAGTTTATTTTTTTCACCTTTCCTTGTGCGGTATAAGTGATTAGACGACTTTATTCTTCGGGTCGGTGCGATTACAGTGATGCCAGATTCATATCGGGTTTTTATGATTGACAGCTGTCACACACTAAAAGACACTTTTTTTTTAAAAGACTAGTTTTTGCATCGCCATATTTTGAGAGCTATAATTTTTCCATATTTCGGCCGACTGTCATGTGACGGCTTGTTTTTTCCGGGACGAGTTGACTTTTTTATTGGTACCATTTTCAGTCACATGACATTTTTTGATCGCTTTCTATTCTGATTTTTGGGAGGCAGAATAAACAAAAACCAAAATTTCAGGAATTTTTTTTTTTTATGCCGTTCTGCGTGTGTTAAGATTGTAGAAACCAAAAATTGATGACCCATAACAACACTATATAGAAAATGTATATCAAGTTTATTAGTAAAAATAGATAAGAATAAAACAGGCAAAAGGAGATACCCAGCAAAGGTGGCATCTAGGGTATATATAGATGTAAGCGGAATAGATAACAGTAACAAGCATCAGTATACGATAGTCAAAAAAAACCACATTAGTGTGTCACAGGAAACATAACATATGCCATCCCATAATCAGATATAAAGTCCAAAGCTTGAGAAAGTGCCAGTGCTTAATACAAATCAATTAAGTCAGAGCAATTTGTCCAACCTGATAGGTAGATGGCACAGCACATCATGTCCACTGAGGCACACATGTAGGAAAACAATGTCAATAGATATAAAAAAGGGAGAGGGTAGAAATCAAGATGAATACTGACCCCAGCGTGCCACCGCTCATCCGACGCGCGTTTCGCCGTATGCTTTGATCCTCGTCCTTTGGCTGACGGAGCTGTAAAGCGGCTTGTTTTTTGCGGGACAAGATGATGTTTTCAGCGGTACCATTTTTATTTACATTCGTCTTTTTGATCGCGTTTTATTCCATTTTTTATTTGGCTTTATGATAAAGCGTCGTTTTTTGCTTCTTTTTTTATTTATTTTTTTGCTATGTTCACTAAAGGGGTTAACCAGTGGGACAGTTTTATAGGTCAGGTCGTTCCGGACCTGGCGATACCAAATGTGTGTACTTTTATTGTTTTGTTGTTTTTTTGTTTCAGCATAATATTTATTCATGGGTACAATATATTTTTATTTTGTTGGGATTATTTTTTTCATTTTTATTTAATATTTTTACAATATTTTTTTTTTTTTTTTACTTTGATTCTTTTTTTAGCTTTTATACTTTGTTCCACTATGGGACTTAATTTTTTTTCACCCAGATCGCCTTTATATCATAGAAATGCTGCAGCAGCATCTCTATGCTATGCAGGCTGCAGCCCTGCACACACAAGTTAGTTAGACCGTGCACTGAGCACGGCCAACCTAACTTACTGCTGTCTGGTGACCCAGATGTCTGACATCGGGTCACCATGACAACCACCGGGACCCCACACAGACAGCGAGGGAGGCCGGTGAGGAGGTAAGTATCGGCGCTTACATCCCCTTGCCACTGGAATGCTGCTATTGACTTCGCACATAGTACAGGGGGTCAGCTGTGACAATCAGCTGACACCCGGCGGCGATCGCCCCGCAACGCTTTTGCGGGCGTGATCGCATTCTGCGTAATAGTACGTCCCTGGCCCAATAGGCCCAGGGCACAAGGACGTACTATTACCACATATGTCAGAAAGGAATTAACCGATACATTGTTAAAAGTCAATGGATAACAAAAAGTTCAGACAGTTGACCTACTTCAATGAAAATGGAAGCAACTTGGATGATATCTGAGAAAAAATGTATTTTGTTTTTCACGGAGGTAACACACAGAGTGTTACCTTACTTTGAAAATTAAGGGACTGAATTTCAACAGATGAAAGTATCTCTTCCTCTACAAGGTTAGGTCCTTAAAGGGGTTGTTCTGGCTTGTGGACAAAGTAGTTGTGAATCTTCACAGTACAGTCACAGGATTCTCTGGTACCAGCTCTGGAAGGTCATGTGACTGCAAGAATGCGATTTGCATATTTCCAGCCACATTCTGACTAGATGTGTCTGGCTTTACTTAATTCACTTGTATTGCACATGTATGCAAATTGCATATTTGTGGACATGCGACCGGTTGCTCCTGGCACCAGAGAATCTTCAGTGTGCAGACTGCGCTATGAGGATTCACAAGTTTGCAGTCACATAGAATGACTGAAGATTTTAATTCCATGCCTGGACAACCCCTTTAAAATTTTGTTTCCATGAACAGATAATTGTTCAAATAATGAAAAATACGATTGTTGCTTACCACTCGCAAATGATGTCAGACAAGTGTATATATAGTATGAAAGTCGCGAATTAAATGGTTGTAGAGCAATGATTATATTGTAACGTCGAACATTGTGCACAGTGTTCATACAGACAGGTCTGAAGTATAGGTGTCCTCAACATTTAGATCCCATAAGTGATACTATTCCTCTTGAATACATTAATTCGTAAATGAGTGAAAAAAAGATTTTCATTGATATTGTACAAAGAAAATTTAATCGAATTAGCTAAGTGAAAATTTCAACTACAAATATTTCCTCATCCTAATACTCCATGTGTTACAGAACTTTTGCCTTGGAACACGATCAACCCTATTTATGACTTGAAGGTCCACTCTTACTTTTTGCCGCTCGAATAGTTAAAGTGGTTTTCCCATGAATAAAAGTTAATTTTAATTAATAGATTTTGGAATAATAATTTCCACAATTGGATGTATTTCAATTAAATGTCCCCTGAGATAATCTTATAAATGTGCCCCTGCTGTGTAATGGCTGTGTCTGAGCGTGCAGGAACACTATTTGATCATACCACATCTCCTGGGCAGGGGAGGAAGCAAAAGAATATACAGACAGGACAGCAGGGGATCACAGCTGATTCTTTCTTTAAAGAAAAACATTATTTAAAAACAGGCAGGGGAATGCTTTACTTCACAAAAAGAATCAGCTGTGATCCCCTGCTGTAATATCTGTATACTCTTTTGCTTCCTCCCCTGCACAGGATATGTGGTATGATAAGACCATGTTCCTGCACGGTCAGACACAGCCATTACACAGCACACAGCAGGGAAACATTTATAACATTATCTCAGCACAGGAACATTTTATTTAAACACATCCAATTGTGAAAGTTTTTATTTTTCCAAGATCTATTAATTAAAATGTACTTTTGTTCGTGGGAAAACTTCTTTAAGCAATCGAACAATCTCCACTTACATTACACCCCAACCCCAGCCCTAACCTTAGCCCAACCCTAACCCTAGAGTTTATTTTTTACGCCGTTCCTCCTGCGGTATAAGTGATTAGACAACTTTATTCTTTTGGTCGGTGTGATTAAAGTGATACCAGAATCATATGGGGTTTTTATGACTGACAGCTGTCACACACTAAAAGACACATTTTTTTTGTAAAATCTAGTTTTTGCATCGCCATATTTTGAGAGCTATAATTTTTCCATATTTCGGCCGACAGAGTCATGTGACTGCTTGTTTTTTGCAGGACAAGTTGACATTTTTATTGGTACCATTTTCAGGCATGTGACATTTTTTAATCGCTTTCTATTCCGATTTTTGGGAGGCAGAATAAACAAAAACCAACAATTCAGGATTTATTTATTTTTTATGCTGTTCCGCGTGTGGTAAAATTGATAAGGCAGCTTTATTCTTCGGGTCAGTACGTTTACAGCGGTACCACATTTATATCGTTTTTCTATGTTTTGGCGCTTTTACACAATAAAAGCTATTTTATAGAAAAAATTATTTTTTCGCATCGCTTTATTCTGAGAGCTATAACTTTTTTATTTTTCGGCTGATGGAGCTGTATGGCGGCTTGTTTTTTGCGGGGCAAGATGATCTTTTCAGCGGTACCATTTTTATTTATATTTGTCTGTTAGATCGCGTGTTATTTCATTTTTTGTTTGGTAGTATGATGTTAAAGCATTGTTTTTTTGCTTAGTTTTTTATTTATTTTTTTACCGTGTTCACTAAAGGGGTTAACTAGTGGGACAGTTTTATAGGTCACGGCGATACCAAATATGTGTACTTTTATTGTTTTGTTTTTTTTTTTCATAATAATATTTATTGATGGGTACATTTATTTTTATTTTTGGTGGTTTTATTATTTTTTTTTTTTTTTATATATGTTTACTAATTTTTTTTTTTTTCGTTTAACACTTTTTTTTACCTTTATACTTTGTCCCACTATGGGACTTTCACTTTTTTTACTCTGATCACCTATATAGCATAGCATATAGGGATGGAGCACTATCCCTGTGCTATACAGGCTGTCAGCGCTGCGGATGCAGAAGGTACTTTGGTCATGCACTGCGCATGACCAAAGTATCTTCCTGCTGTCTGGTGACCCGGCTGTTGTCATGACTACATCGGGTCGTCATGGCAACATCCGGGAAGCCGCGGCAGACAGTGTTGGACGCCGGCAGGAGAGGAGAGTATCTCGATCACCTCCCCTTGCTCCTGCAATGCTGCGATCGATTTCGATCACAGCATTGCGTGGGTTAATGTGCCGAGAGCGGTGCGGGACTGCTCCCTGCACATAGCACCGGGTGTCAGCTGTGACAATCAGCTGACACCCAGCGGCGATCGCGCCCGCACAGCCTGTGTACGGGCGAAATCAACAAGGCGTACTAATATGTACCTCTCTCTTAAAGCCCAGGGCGCAGGTAGGTATTGGTACATCTTGGGCTTTTAAGGGGTTAAATTTATATACCAGAAACACACAGTAGGGCTAGTTTCACACTTAAAGTGCCTTGAAAAAGTATTCATACCCCATGAACTTTTCCACATTTTTTCACGTTACACCCACAAACTGAAATGTTTTTATTGGGATTTTATGTGTTAAACCAACACAAAGTTGCAAGTATTTGTGAAATGTAAAGGAAATGATATATCATGTTCTAATTATTTAAAAAATAAAAGTCTGAAAGTTGTGCTGTGCATTTGTAGTCAGCCCTCTGTAGTGTCATACCCCTAAATAAATTCCTGAGTGACAAATTGCCTTCAGAAATCACATAATTAGTGAATTGAGTCCACCTGTGTGTAATTTATTCTCAGTATAACTGCAGCTGTTCCTTAAAGGCCTCAGAGATTTGTTTGAGAATATTAGGGATCAAACTGCATCATGAAAACCAATGAACACACCAGACAGGTCAGGGATAAATTTGAAAAGAGTAAAGCAGGGTTCGGTTCTAAAAAGAAAATAGCCCAATGTCTGAACATCTCACGGAGCAATGTTCAATCCATCATCCAAAAATGGAAGGAGTATGGCACAACTGCAAACCTACCGAGACATGGCCGTCCACCTAAACTGACATCCCAATCAAAGAGAGCACTAATTAGATAGGCAGTCAAGAGGCCTCTGGACTCATGGTCACTCTGGAGGAGCTGCAGAGATAAACAGCTCAGGTAGGAGAATCTGTCCACAGGACAACTATTAGGCAGCGTTCACACGTTCACTATTTAGTAACTATTTTACATTAGTATTTTTATGCCAAAACCAGGAGTGCATGAAAAATGTAGAAGTGGTGTACATGTTTCTATTATATTTTTCTTCTGATTGTTCCACTCCTGATTTTTGCTTACAAATACTGAACATGTGAACATGCCTTAGTCGCATACTCCACAAATCTGGCATTTATGGAAGAGTGGCAAGAAGAAAGACATTTTTTAAAGCAAGCCATAACACAGCCTATTTTCATTTTGCATAAAGCCATGTAGGGGACATAGCATGTGTTATTAGGTGCTCTGGTCAGAAGAGACCAATGTAGACCTTCTTGGGCTAAAATGCAAAACTCTATGTGTGGCAGTAAACTAACACTGCACATTACCCTGAAAACACCATCCCTACCATAAAACATGGTGGTGGCGGCATCATGCCATGGGGTTGCTTTTCTTCAGCAGGGACAGGAAAGCTGGTCAGAGTTAAAGGGAAGATGGATGGAGCTAAATATAGGGCAGTCCTGGAGGAAAACTTGATAGAGGCTGCAAACAACTTGAGACTGTGGTGTAGGGTCACCTTCCAGAAAGTTAACGACACTAAACATACTGCCTGAGCTACAGTGGAATGGTTTAGATCAGTGGTGGTGAACCTTTTTTCTGCCAAAGTTCATTTGGATATTTATACCATCATTCGCTGGCCGCATAAAATTATCGACTTGCTATATTTGGTAAAAAAAAATAATAATCAACGCACCACTAATGTGATGGCTGGAACTTCTTATCTTTAGTGCGGCTGTGATGTTATGTGGTAATGATGATGTTGCTACTTGCAAATGATTTTCCAGGTCTGGAGTGCAGTCAACTCTTTGATAAGTTTTGTAATGAACTGATCAGAGCAGTAATATGTTCTGAACAAAGATGCATATTACACTGCAGTTTTCAAAGTGGGAAATTCATCACTGCTCAAGTAACATTTATAATTCAAGCAGTGGGATACACCAAGACAGCTGTATATATATCACATACGATACACTGAGACTGGAGCATACATCACATAGGAGACAGTGGGGCTGGAGCATACAGTCATGGTCAACAGTTCTGTTGTCCTCTTTCTGTTCTCCATGCTTATTGTGTCACACACAGACACGCAATGAAAAGATTGAGTCAGCTTCTCCCCTTTTTATCCGGTTGCAGGTGTCTTTTTCACATTGCCCACACCTGTTACTTGCCACAGGTGAGTTTAAGCGAACATCACATGCTTGAAACAAAGTTGTATACCCACAATTCTGGAAAGGTGCCAACAATTTTAACTGACACATTTTGGGGGTTTTGTGTGAAATTATGTCCAATCCCCCCCCACCTCCGCGCCCCCCCCCCCCCCTGTTTTTTGGTGCTGTTCCAAGACACACAAAGGAAATAAACATGTGTATAACAAAACGTGTAATTGTAATAATTTTTTGGAAGAAATACTTCATTTTCTGGAACAATTTCAAGGGTGCCAACACTTTCGCCCATGACTGTACATCACGGGACACACTTTGGGACACTGGGGCTGGTGCATACATCACAGGAGACACTTTGGGTCTGTAGCATGTGCATGACAGTCTCTGGGGTTGCCGCTGCTGTCTTCACCTGTGGTATGGGAGAACATCACTTGCAAACTATGCCCACAAAGTACATCCAGATGCTGGCCATGACGTAATCCTTCATTGCATGCACGGCAACGTTCAATATTGATAACAAACCCAGAAAGGAAAAATTAAGGCATAAGGACAACAGACAGGGACAGAGTAGGGACAGCACTGCCCCTGAAACAAGCTTGTTTCAGGAAGGGGGGCAGAGGCTGTGACAGTGACCACACACTCTGCCCGCAATGAGGCGTCATGTGAGTATCCCAGCATGCACTGGGGATACGCAAACAAATAGTCATCAGACAGGAAATAAAAAAATACAAAAGCTGTTATATAGTGTAGTTAGGGAACAGTAGGGAATTTTTAAAGCAAGTATATTAGAAAATAGCTTAGAATTATGGGAATACATAGATAGGGAGTTAGGAGAAAAATGCTTTGCCTTTGGACCACCCCTTTAACCCTTTCCCGACCTTGGAAGTACTTCCCGACCTATGATGTACTGGGTACGCCATAGCGATGTTGCGTGCACAGGAGCTGTGCACGCACGATCGCCACCAGGTGTTCAGCTGATATCACAGCTGACACCTGACACTCACTGTCAGGAGTGGTGCTTGTACAGCTCCCAGCAGTTTAACCCCCTAAATGCTGCGATCAATATCGATCACAGCATATATAAAGCAGAAAGAGGGAGGGGGCTCCCTCTGCCCTCTGATAGGCACACCCAAGGCTCCTGTACATCTATTATGCGCACACCCTAACTGGGAAGTACAATTACGGTACTTTGCATTAAAGGGGTTCTTTGATGAAAACAAGTTATCAGTGATCCACAGGTTAGGTCGGTAATAACTTATTGATCGGTGGAATCAGACCATTGGAAACCGCACCAATGGGAAGAATGGGGAACTTTTATCACTGATAGGGCACTTTTATCCCCATTTTAAAATGAAGCACCAGGTTAGATGTCTGACTGCAGCTCCATTCATCCTTTTTGGGGGTTTCCAGAAAAAAAACAAGTGCGGCGCTCGGCAGTCACTTAGGGAATTAATGGATCAGTGGTTGAGTCGTACATGCTGCTCCTTACTAATAGGGATAAAAGTTGCACATTCTATCAGTCGGACCCCCACAAATCAATAACTTATCACTTATCCTTTGGCCACGTTCACACGTTCAGTATTTGGTCAATATTTTACCTCAGTTTTTGTAAGCCAAAACCAGGAGAGGAACAATATAATCGAAACACGTGCACCACTTCTGCATTTTTTAACCCATTCCAGGTTTTGGCTTACAAATACTTATTTAAAATCCTGACCAAATACTGAACATGTGAAAGTGGCCTTAGGATAGGTGATAACTTGTTTTCACTGTAGAAACCCTGTAAGTGCATATTTGCTACTGTGTAATACTAACAGGACAGGGACGGCTTAGACATCTTAGTATTTAATCTCTATTGGAAATCAAGAATCTTTCCCTTATTGATATCAGAGAGAACAAGTAATCTCCATACACAACATAATCTGCTATACCAAGACCATTAATACCACATACAAGAGACCAGACCACATATTACCTCCACATAGTGACAGAATAATCCCACATACAGGGGATAAATACCGCCACACCATGACCAGATCACATATTACCACCACATAGTGACCTAATAATACCTCAAACAGGGGATAAATACCACCACCCAATGACCAAATCACGTTACCACCAAACAGTGACCGAATATCACAATATTGATCATTAATAGAAACCAACAATACTAATAACACTAATATTACCACTGGTGACATTTTACACAGGAGCTCTGTATACAGTTGTGCTCAAAAGTTTACATACCCCGGCAGAATTTTTCCTTTCTTGGCTTTGTTTCAGAGAATATGAATGATAACAAAAAAACTTTTTCTCCACTCATGGTTATTGGTTGGGTGAAGCCCAACACGACTGTGCTTTCTCTTTTTAAATCTTAATGACAACCAAAAACATCCAAATGACCCTGATCAAAAGTTCACATACCCTGGTGATTTTGGCCTGATAACATGCACAAAATTTGACACAAATGGGTTTGAATGGTAACTAAAGGTAACATCCTCACCTGTGACCTGTTTGCTTATAATCAGTGTGTACATAAAAGCTGAGTGAGTGTCTGGGATCCAGACAGACTTTTGCATTCTTCAACCAGCCACTGACGTTTCTGGATCGGGAGTCATGCGGAAAGCCAAAGAATTGTCAGTGGATCTACGGGAAAAGGTAGTTGAACTGTATAACACAGGAAAGGGATCCAAAAAATATTCAAAGAATTTTTTAATGCCAGTTAGCCGCGTTCAAACTGTGATTAACACATCGAAAAATCAAGGGCTCTGTAAAACCAAACCACGATCAGATAGACCAGGGGTCTCAAACTCAGCTGGGCATATGGGCCGCACACAGGGTCCCCGTCCCCCCCCATACTGCACACAGTCCTCCCCCCTATACTGAGCACAGGTCCCCTGTGCTGTATTTCACATGACAGAAAAAAAAAAAGATTCTCACCTGTCCTTCGTTCCCTCGGCGTCCTTTATGCACCTGTGGCCCGCAGGCACAGACCCTGTAATGATCGCGGCTCTCTCCAGCAGCCGCTGACATCAGCGCTGTAATGCAGTGTATTGCCGCGCAGAGACCGGCTCTCTGCACAGCAATACCAGTGTCAGCCGCTGGCCTATCAGAGGCCAGCAACTGACATCTGCACATGGCAGTGACGTCCTACGCTGCTGCGCTGGGACGCAGATGTCAGCTGCTGGCCTCTGATAGGCCGGCGGCTGACACTGGTATTGCTGTGCAGAGAGCCGGTCTCTGCGCGGCAATACACACTGCATTACAGCGCTGTCCATTGATTGGCCCCTTCATATGTCCCCTACTTGCCACTATAAACCAATGTATGTTCCTCATCCTGACCCCCATATGGTAATTGTCACCCCTTTAATAATGTCTCAGATCCTGGGCCCCTTTATTTAATGTCCCCATCCTAAGCCCCTATCACGCCGTCTTGGCCCCTTTACAGTAATTATGTCTCCCATCCTGGCCCCCATACAGTAATCTCACCCATCCTGGCCCCCATACAACAAGTATGTCATTATTAAATAAAATTATGACCCCATCCTGGGCCCCTTTGTTGCCCCCATCCTGGGCCCCTATGTTGCCTCCATCCTGGGCCTTCGTGTCTGCTTTAATAAGGTCCCCTTTATTTAATATTGTCACCATCCTAGGCCCCTATGTTGCCCCCATCATGTGCCCCTATGTCAGTCCCTATGTCCACAAGTACCCTGCTGTGACTATACAGCTTCTAATCTTAATTAACTAGACGTCTAGATTTGTTAGGCCAAGAGAAATACATTATTGTTTGTGTTAACTTTTGAATGTATGTGTTTCTTTGGCAGGTAAAGAAGGACAGTGACTCAGGGTAGAACAATAGTGTTTGTTAATATGCCAGCTAGTTGTTGATTTACAGAGCAGGGGGATACAAACTATGTAAATTGATTAAATGCTCAAACAATGAGATCTGAGCCCTGTTCCTTTCCCTCTGACCTGCAAATGATGACCTGAGCCACAGAAAGATATAAAAAGGGATTTCTATCTTGCTGCAAGGAGAATCAGAGAATGAGAGAGACTCTTCAGGACAATAGTTTGATAGCATGGCTCCACCCAGAGAGAAACAAATTTGGATTCTACAGGATTCCAGCCTAAGGGTACACGGCCCTGGCTGGAAGGATACAGATCTGCTCCATTGACCATCAGAGAACCCATGGATACATTTGGAGAAATCAGGTTGGGACAATGAGGTCACCTGACCTCATGGAAATGTTTGGGGTTGCCAGGTTGGGACCATCTGGTCACCTGGAACCTATGGAGACACTCGGAGAAAGCCAGGTTAAGACAATGAGGTCACCTGGAATCCTTGGAGTTGTTCAGAGAGGCCAGGGTGGGACCCTCGGGTCTCCTGGTCTTGTACCTCAAGGACGGTCAACTTCCTAAGCTTGCCGCTACCTCCTCTCTGTGGGTGCCCGCCAAAAGCGGGGGGCCACTGGTTGAGGTAGTTGGGCCTGGAAGTCCCAAAGTCGCAGCTGATCTTTTCCCAGCGGGCCAGCGGAAGGGTGAGACTGGTGTAATTTTGTACCATCTTGGGTATTTGCTGGGACTATTCTATATGTTTGTTGTCTGTTTGGTGGTTCAATAAAATATTGCCACACTGTTTTACCCTCACCCTGTGTTGTCTGAGTAGTATTGTGTCCACGGAAGACCCCAAATCACACCTGCCCAACCTGGGGGGGTGGAGGGGGAGAAGGAAAGATTCTTCTCACCTTCCTGAGCTCCCCCAGCATCCTCTTGTGGCTTCATATTCGGCACGCTAGTTAAAATGGCCGCCGACCCATCAGAGGCCGCCGCGCACTGATGTCACACATCAGTAATATTGAAAGGCTTCAGGCCTATCAAAGGCCATGGGTGTCAGCGCGTGGCCTCTGATAGGCCGGCAGCCATTTAACGTCACTGCTATGTGACGTTGGTGCGGGGCCTGTTACAGGCCAGAGCGCCCTATCACAGCTGCAGCCGTATCTTGATGTGCGGTGGGTCAGGTAATGAATGGAACACTGCGTACGTGTGGCCCTGCACATAAGCTGCCTGCGCTTTTAAAGGGCCCGTGCCCCTAAAAACGTTTTCTTTTTTGTTTTAGTTTTCTTCCTCTCTTTCTCGGGCCCACCGGGCATTTCACCAGTAAGCCACCAGGTCAGTCCAATCCTGATTGATATTTTCAAGATACTTTTATTGATTAGCACTGTAGGGTTTGTACTCACTCTGCTGCGGTTGAGTAGGCATAGGAAGCATTTTCATTGGAATACCCAGGCTGGTTTATCAACACAGCATAAACCGCTCAGGAAGCAAAACACAAAAACAGACTTTTTCGCACAAAGTGGAAACACATAGTAAAATGTCCATATAATATTGCGGGTCGCCCTCTCAAGTCAGTGTCCACTTCTCAAGTCCTTAGCACAGACCAACACACACCAGGGTGGGGATATGTGAGCAGCTATTGTCACTGATCTCTTATGACTGCTCATAGAACCTGCCGTGATATGCCCTATCAACCCTCTCAGCACTATACATGCTGGAGCATGCTTTTCCGGGTTTACATCACTGAAGCTACCAACCTCGATGATACATATCTCCCCTCAAGGACCTGTCCCGCGGCCATCTTACATACCTCCCCCTCTGCCCAAAGCCGGGGGGCTTGGCACCTTCCGCTATCAAGCAGTGGACCCTCAACAGTGCATCAGCATTGCCATGCAGCTTCCCGGGCCTATGCTCTACATGGAAGCTAAAATCCTGAAGGGCTAGGAACCACCTGGTCACTCGGGAATTGTTCCCCTTCTTCTCCCTCATCCACCTTAGTGGGGCATGGTCTGACACTAGCCTGAACTTCCTGCTTCAGAGGTAGTATCTTAGAGTGTCCAACGCACACTTGAGGCCATACATTCCTCCTCCACTATTGAGTAATTCTTCTCACAGGATGTCAGCTTCCGATTTAAATACATTACGGGGTGCTCTTTCCCGTTCACCTCTTGTGATAGGATAGCACCTAGCTCGACATCTGACACGTCTGTCTGGACCACAAACCCCTGTGAGAAATCTGTTGCCACCAGCACTGTCTGTTTACACAGAGCTAACTTTATTTCCTGGAAGGCAGTCTTAGCTTCTGGAGACCACTTAGCCATAGCCAACTTTGACCCTTTAAGGAAGTCTGTCAAAGGGGCAGCTATCATTGCAAAGTTAGGGATAAACCAGCGGTAATAGCCCACGATGCCCAGGAACGCTCTGACCTGTTTCTTTGAGAGGGGTTGTGGCCAACTCTGGATCACGTCGACTTTATAAATTTGGGGGTTTATTTCACCTCTCCCTATGACATAGCCCAAGTATCTTGCTTCCTCCATGCCCATGGCACATTTTTCAGGTTTATGGAAAACCCCGCCTTCGGTAGAGCATCAAGTATCGCGTGGACTTCCCCAATCCTGGCTGTAGATCACGATGTCATCCAGGTAGGCTGCTGCATACTTCTTGTGGGGAGCTAGGATCCGGTCCATGGCTCTCTGGAAGGTGGCTGGTGCACCTTGTCACCCAAACGGCATCCTTGTGTACTAGAAGCATCCATCTGACGTTGAGAAGGCAGTCTCTTCTTTGGCGTCTTGGGACATGGGAATTTGCCAATATCCTTTCGTGAGGTCAAGGGTGGAAATGTACCTGGCCGGCCCCAACCTTTCAATCAGTCAGTTCATCTACCCTGGACATTGGGTAGGTGTCGAACTTCGAGACCTCATTGAGCTTACTATAGTCATTACAAAACCGCCATTCTAAATCTGGCTTCGGCACTAAGACTATGGGACTGGACCAGCCACTCTTGGACTCTTCACTGACTCCCAGAGTCAGCATCCACTTCACCTGTTTCAAGATCAAGAAGTGTGCTGTCTTCCAGGTGCCCAAATTAAAAATATGTGTCTGATAGGGTCTCAAGACACTTCAGTGCTACTGATGACTACCTATTTATAATCAAAATAGGAGTCCTATAAATATGCACTACTCAAAGCTGTCTGTGCAAATATGAAGATCAAAGGGGTAAGCATACAAAATATGCCGCAGCCCTGAACCTACCCAACCCACAGCAGAGCAACAGTATATTTGAATAGAAAGACCTTTATTACAAAACGGGTATTGAATGCAAGATACACAAACTAACGATTAAAATAAGCCTCACACTGTGAGGGACATTGGCAGAAACCACAAGTTATCCATAAAATGCATGTCACAAGAGAACTGCAATCAAAGTGAAGGTGAATATAACCAATAATGGATACTATGAGCCTACAGTGGTGGCCAAAAGTATTGGCACCCCTGCAATTCTGTCAGATAATACTCAGTTTCTTCCTGAAAATGATTGCAATCACAAATTCTTTGGTATTATTATCTTCATTTAATTTGTCTTCAATGAAAAAACACAAAAAGAATTGTCCTAAAGCCAAATTGGATATAATTCCACACCAAACCTAAAAAAGGGGGTGGACAAAAGTATTGGCACTGTTTGAAAAATCATGTGATGCTTCTCTAATTTGTGTAATTAACAGCACCTGTAACTTACCTGTGGCACCTAACAGGTGTTGGCAATAACTAAATCACACTTGCAGCCAGTTAACATGGATTAAAGTTGACTCAACCTCTGTCCTGTGTCCTTGTGTGCACCACATTGAGCATGGAGAAAAGAAAGAAGACCAAAGAACTGTCTGAGGACTTGAGAAACCAATTTGTGAGGAAGCATGAGCAATCTCAAGGCTACAAGTCCATATCCAAAGACCTGAATGTTCCTGTGTCTTCCGTGCACAGTGTCATCAAGAAGTTTAAAGCCCATGGCACTGTGGCTAACCTTCCTAGATGTGGACGGAAAAGAAAAATTGACGAGAGATTTCAACGCAAGATTGTGCGGATGGTGGATAAAGAACCTCGACTAACATCCAAACAAGTTCAAGCTGCCCTGCAGTCCGAGGGTACAACGGTGTCAACCCATACTATCCGTCGGCGTCTGAATGAAAAGGGACTGTATGGTAGGATACCCAGGAAGACCCCACTTCTTACCCCGAGACATAAAAAAGACAGGCTGGAGTTTGCCAAAACTTACCTGAGAAAGCCTAAAACGTTTTGGAAGAATGTTCTCTTGTCAGATGAGACAAAAGTAGAGCTTTTTGTGAAAAAGCATCATCATAGAGTGTACAGGAAAAAAAGAGGCATTCAAAGAAAAGAACACGGTCCCTACAGTCAAACATGGCGGAGGTTCCCTGATGTTTTGGGGATGTTTTGCTGCCTCTGGCACTGGACTGCTTGACCGTGTGCATGGCATTATGAAGTCTGAAGACTACCAACAAATTTTGCAGCATAATGTAGGGCCCAGTGTGAGAAAGCTGGGTCTCCCTCAGAGGTCATGGGTCTTCCAGCAGGACAATGACCCAAAACACACTTCCAAAAGCACTATAAAATGGTTTGAGAGAAAGCACTGGAGACTTCTAAGGTGGACAGCAATGAGTCCAGACCTGAATCCCATAGAACACCTGTGGAGAGATCTCAAAATGGCAGTTTGGAGAAGGCACCCTTCAAATATCAGGGACCTGGAGCAGTTTGCCAAAGAAGAATGGTCTACAATTCCAGCAGAGCATTGTAAGAAACTCATTGATGGTTACCGGAAGCGGTTGTTCGCAGTTATTTTGGCTAAAGGTTGTGCAACCAAGTATTAGGCTGAGGGTGCCAATACTTTTGTCTGGCCCATTTTTGGAGTTTTGTGTGAAATGATCAATGATTTGATTTTTGCTTCAATCTCTTTTGTGTTTTTTCCTTGCAAGCAAATTAAATGAAGATAATACCAAAGAATTTGTGATTGCAATCATTTTCAGGAAGAAACTGAGTATTATCAGATAGAATTGCAGGGGTGCCAATACTTTTGGCCACCACTGTAGGTGAAAAAGATAATGAACTAATCACCTAAAAAGGATAAAGTGCATACATTTATAGAAAAAAAGAAAAAGATTGATAAAAATGTGCAAATAATTAGGAATATATTCAATATAAGATATATATTTAAAGTGACATGTGCCAAAACAGTCCAAGTGGTGACATACTGGTGTTAGTTGCATATAATAAATGGCGTTTATATATATATATATATATATATATATATATATATATATATGTGTATGTATATATATATATATATATATATATATATATAATATTATTATTTCTAAAATATGAAACAAACATGTTGATAAGTGTACAGCAAGTATATGCTAATATAGAGGGAGAAAATTTAAAGTGCCTGTGCTTATATATTATAAAAAGAGAAGGATAAATAAGAAAACCTAAATGATGAATATAACACAAATATAGGCGGAAAAGAAAAATAGAAATAATATTTATCCCTGTACAGTCGCCCGAAATATAACTTTGAAAAAAATTCATAATAAAAACTATTTTGGAGATCTATTTAACACCAAGGAGGAACAAGAAGCTCTTGCTATTCTACAATCTCTAAGTGACGAAAATACTCTACCTACGCAGGGAAGTAACTTTCCAACGCAGCTGTATAACAAATCTAAAAAGTTTCCTGCACTGAGCGTATGCCCTGCTGTTGATATTTTTACCAAACTTGTATCCACAGACATTGAACAACTCGCACAGACATCACCAAAAATACAGAATCTGAGTAAAAGATCTCCAAAGCTGGAGGGACGTTGTCTTCAAACCGGCCGATAAGGGCGGAAACGTGGTCATTTGGCCAAATTACCTATATGAAAAACAGGCCAATAAGTTGCTTAATAATACTGAATGCTATCGAAAATTACCCGCCAATCCTCTTGTATCATTCCAGAATAAATTGCTGAACATACTTGAGGCAGCTTTTCAACAAGGAATAATTCCAAAGAAAATGGTGGACACTGTCAAGAATCTGAACTCACGATTAGCAACTTTCTACATAATACCAAAGATCCACAAGAATCCCCAAGATCCACCAGGAAGACCGATAGTGGCTGGTAATGAAGGTTTGTGTGAACTTGTATGTGAAACCAGTGATTATTTTTTTAAACGAATAGTGACCACACTGCCATCTTATATCAAAGGTACCACTGCTGCACTCCAGAGACTAAATCATCTATGGTTAACAGATAATATGACAATGGTCACCGCAGACGTGGAATCATTGTACACGTCAATTAGACACGAAGACAGCCTGAGAGCTACATCTTGGTTTTTGAGAGCAAGTAACATCGTCCCAGCAATGGTTGAGCTGCTACTTAAATTGTTGGAATTTATTCTGACGCATAATTGCTGTGTATTTAACAGAAATGTCTTCAAACACAGGGAACTGCCATGGGGGCAACATGAGCACCTTCATATGCAAACTTGTTTATGGGAGCATGGGAGAGAGAGATTTATTAGTGAACCTATACCAGGCATTGAGATAGCACAACAGTGGATGCTGTAGCATCGGCGTCTCTGCCCCCTGCTAGGCAGAGACGCCGTTCCCCTCACCTCTCTGCTCCGTGCTCGGCGTCCTCCTCCCGCGCTGCTGGCACTGTGCTTAGGGCGCGCGCGCCCCCTCTCTCTTAAAGGGGGGAGTCGCCTAAGGAGTCCCCGGCCAATTGCCGGAGGATCTCCCATATATAAGGCACCTCCTCCAAAATGGAGGTGCCCGAGCAAAGTTGTTTGCACTGTGTCTTCCTGTGCTTCAGCCCTCAGGTCCCGCTGCTAGCCTGACTTCTTGTCCTGCCTGCCAGCCTGTTATCCGTCAGTTACCTGCCTTGTCTGTCAGACTGCTCACCTGGGAGCGTCCACCAGTTACCTGCCTGTCACCTGCCTCGTCTGTCAGACCGCTCACCTGGGAGCGTCCACCAGTTACCTGCCTGTCACCTGCCTCGTCTGTCAGACCGCTCACCTGGGAGCGTCCACCAGTTACCTGCCTGTTACCTGCTGTCTCCGTCAGCCCGCTCACCTGGGAGCGCCCGCCAGTTACCTGTCAGGTATCCGCCTCGTGTCTGCCCGCTCTCCTGGGAGCACCTGCTTGCTTTCTGCCAGCCTGCCTGGAGATCCTGCTGTCACTTGCCGTGACCTCCTGCCTGTCTACCCAGAGACTGTCCCCATCACTTGCCATGACCACCTGCCTGTCTACCCAGAGACTGTCCCCGTCACTTGCCGTGACCTCCTGCCTGTCTACCCAGAGACTGTCCCCGTCACTTGCCGTGACCACCTGCCTGCTTACCCAGAGACTGTCCCCGTCACTTGCTGTGGCTACCTGCTTGCCTTCCCTGGGAGTCACCCGCTTCCTTACAAGGACTTCCCCTTTGTATTGCAGCTCAGAGGTTCCACCTCCCGGCCCCGTTACAGATGCGTTATATAGACGATATCTGGTTTATTTGGGAAGGAACATCTAACCAATAGGATAACCTAATGACCAGATTAAATCAAAATAATCTTAGTTTGATATTAACGTATAAGGTCGGCAGAAAAGTAGACTTTCTTGATATACAGATCAACACTCGGTCCAATGGAGATATCCATACAGAAAACCAACATCCACAAATTCTCTTTTGCAGGCGGACTTCACCCTCTGCTGTGTGCGGCAACCCGTAGGACAGTTCCTGAGACTTAGGTGACTGTGCTCTGATGACCAGTCCTTTTAAAAGCAAGCCTGTGACCTCCATAGGAGATTTAAAGAAAGGGGGTATAGTCGTCGTCCGATACATGCCGGATATACCAGAGCCAAGGATACCACCAGAAATGAGGTACTAATATAAAAAACATAAAAAGGCTGAGGGAACCAACAATCAAGTACGCATGATTGCCACATATAACAAACAGTGGACGGAATTCACAAATATCATTAAGAACCACTGGGGAGTTCTACAAATGACCCAATCCTCAAAAAATACTTACCACCTGCTCCGCTAATCACAGCACATCGCTCAAAGAACCTCAAAGACCATTTGGTATGTAGCCATTACGAACCTACAAATGCTTCCAACTCCAACACGTGGCTAAGTACGACAGGATTCTTCCCATGTGGACACTGTAAAGCCTGCTCTAATCTTATAAAATCTAGATAATTTAGGAATTCTGACCACGCAAAACATACTCCATCAGACAGCACCTCACATGCTCATCTAAAGGCGTCATTTATGTTGCCGAGGGCCCATGCTAAAAGATGTATGTCGGACTTACCACATGCGAACTAAGGATTAGAACAAGAGAAAATGTTAAGAGATATTGAAAAGAGCAAGGATGCTGAAGATGTTACAACGTTGAAAAGATTGCCCAGACACTTTTATCTGTCACCAAAGTAATCCTGACCTTCTGAAAGTAAAAGGTATTGATCAAGTTACCATGGGTGCTAGGGGAGGTGATCTTGGTAAAAGACTTGCTCAAATTGAGAGGAAGTGAATTTACAGGCTAAATACCATGGCCTCAACGAGAATCATGGCTTTAGTGCTTTTTTATAAATAATTTATTCTTATAAGAAGGTATCAGTGGGTGGGTGGGGGGTTATTGTATTTTAACTCTTCGATTTTTTTCCTATGTTTTTATATTTTATTTATATGGTTTTATTATTTATACTAGCTCTTGCACCTACCACTTTTCATCTGATGAATACTTCTTGCCCTGTACCATCACTTATCTGATCTTGGCAGAGTTATGCGTGGAGGATGCATCTCTGGTGATCCTTTGCTATGTGTGCTGGGAGTGACGGTGTGGACCATAGGGACCTGTTGAAATATCTGACCTGCGAAGACACAAGATTCCTAAAGACAGTTTTTTCATAGACTTTATTTTTCAAGGCATGATTTTGGAAATAAATATTTTTTTTATATTTATGGACATTGTAACTTTTTACAAATCTGTGTTTCCTTGTGAATGTATATGGAGCCTTGTAATGTTTGATCTTTCTTGTGATATAGATTATATATAGCTGTTTTGGGTTAGGTGGTGTTTATATAAGGTGTTGTTGTGAGATACTTCCCCTCCTAATAATAGGGTATATTACAGGGATAAATATTATTTCTATTTTTCTTTTCCGCCTATATTTATGTGTTATATTCATCATTTATATTTTATTATTTATCCTTCTCTTTTTATAATATATAAGCACAGGCACTTTCATTTTTTTCCCTCCCTATTAGCATATACTTGCTGTACACTTATCAACATGTTTGTTTCATATTTTACAAATAATAATATTATATATATATATAATGCCATTTATTATATGCAACTAACAGCAGTATGTCACCACTTGGACTGTTTTGGCACATGTCACTTTAAATATATATCTTATATTTAATATATTTCTAATTATTTGCACATTTTTATCAATCTTTTTCTTTTTGTTTTTCTATAAATGTATGCACTTTATTAGTGATCGAGCACTAAAATGCTCGGGTACTCATTGCTCGGGTCGAGCAAATTGGAATGCTCGAGTGCTCGGTCCAACTAATGAGCCCAATGTAAGTCTATGGGAAACTCGAGCACTTTTCCGGCAGCTCCCCCGGCGGTCTGCAGAAGGCCTAAAAATTGCCCAAATCGATGGGATCAGTGCTCAAATGACATGGGAACAGCATGGGGATCGCCCCAGGAAGCATTTCTGACTCCCAGGTCACTGCTGTCAATAACGTTGTCAGAGGTATTACGCCACTTTTACAGACTCACAATAAAACATCCAAAAACAAAAACAAAATGGATTTTCCTGGGAAATATGTTAAGGAATATCCTTTTCAGGGTAATGACTTGTGTATAAGGCAAAATAAATAGCCCAAGGTGTGGAGGAGTATTTTTGGTTTTGGTTATTTTCACACATAGCGTTTTTTATGCGTTTTTGAACTTTTGCATTGTTTTCAACCAAGACAAATGCATTCACTGGGAAATGTCATTTTAACATTTTACAACCTTATCTGGCCATGTGGTGTGTGGCACATCATCAGACACATTCATACAGTGCTGAAAAGACATGGGAACAGCATGGGGAAGACCCCTGGAAGCATCTGACTCCCAGGTCACTGCCTAAAAGTGTGCCCATCATAAGTGATCCTTGGCACATGCAAAGATGCCTCCCGCCATGCACCTGTCATTGCAGACTTGCAACAATCACCGTCCACGTCCTTGTCCCTGTGCAGCGTTCAGTTGTCCCTACCCCATTCCTTGGAATGCAAGCACAAGTATGCAGCCAGCCACCCACCCACCCACAGGCTGCAATACTATACTGCCAAATTTTTGACAGCTGCTTGCACTTGAAATGTGGCCTTTTAGGCTCGTGGAGGCGGAAGCTGTCCTCAATCTTATGGCGGCTGTGACTGGGTATCCATACTCTGTCCCCAACTGCCACTATTTGTTCCGGTGTCGTCTCCGCCTTCCACAAGCACGGGTCCCACAACATTACCCGTGCCCTCGCCAGTGAACTTACTAGGAAGGACCGGCTGACCACAAACACGTGGACAGGTGAATGTGGCCAGGGACAGTACGGAAACAGTCCACAGCTTTTTTTTGCTTTGCTGTATTTTCCCACAGCCATATTCTTTAGCTCGGTGAAAGGACTGGTTGGTATAGAGGGAAACCGTATCTACTCTGGGTGTCATTTCTCCCAGGAAGTCCTCTAATGCAGCTTGTTGCAGAAGCAATGGCAGCCCGTCCAACATCAGCTCGCACTTGTCGGAGGTGCTTTGAGACACAAACATCTTTCTTTGCGCATTTAATTTCATGACTACAGAGTTGGGCAATGGCCTGATCTGCAATGCGGTTTGAGAAATAACATGCACAAGCACGTCCGATCCACATTAAAAAAAAGCAGCCATAGAATGTCCGGGAACCTTCCCCCACACTTTTCTTAGCCAGGGCTGCTTCTCGGCAGGGTTGGACGGGCCCACCAGAAAACCAGAGACTCCTCCGGTGGGCCCTGGCTTCTCCTTCAGGAGAGTTCATAGTGCCGAGGTGAGGCCATGATGATGATAGAGGCAACCATCTGCTTAGTTTTCTGTTACTTGGAATGCAAGTGCAAGTATGCAGCCAGCCACCCAGCCACGGCCGCAATACTAAACTGCCAGATTTCTGGGCAGCTGCTTGCACTTGAAATGTGTTTTTTTAGGCTCGTGGAGGTGAAAGCTTTTCACAGCCTCATGCCGGCGGCGGCCGGGTGTCCATTCTCGGTCCCCATCCGCCAATATTTCTCCGGGTGTCGTCTCCGCCTTCCACAAGCACAGGTCCCACAACATTACCCATGCCCTCGCTTCAAGTGGACTAGGCGAGAGACCCGAATCTATAAGTGGAAAAGTGAACAGCTCTTCGGAGTGTCCAAGTGTGGGATCAGTTGTCTCCGGGCACTCGGCATGGTGGGAGGAAGGAGGTACAGGGTGAGGAATATGCAGTCCAGACTCACAGCTACTGAGACTTGACCCTGTGAAAGACAAGGTGGTGGTGGTGGTGGCTAAGTGACTGGAAGCATTATCTGCTATCCAAACAATAACCTTTTCACACTGCTCTGTGTTCAATAGTGGTGTTCTGCGGTCCCCTATTAATTGGGACAGGAAGGTCGAGCGAGAAGATGTGGGTGTTTGTTGTGGCACAATTTCAGCTTGCCCATGGCCTCTGCATGCACCATCACCATCACGTCTAGTTCCCCGTCTTTTGTCACGTGCCTTGCCCATTTTAAATGGAGGACAATATCTTCTACGCTCACTACAAATGACTGAATTTGGAGCAAACTTATATGTGATCCGTGTGACGGACAAACCACAGTTTTAAATAGCTGGCCTGTAGGTAACTATTTTGAACAGCAAACTGGTGTCAATTGCTTCACTAGCACACTGAAACAAATTTTTAATGGAGTTCAGAAATGGCAGTATTTTCTGAAAACGTATATGTGATCCGTGTGATGGAGAAAACACAGTTTTAAATAGCTGGATTTTTAGTGCTGTAATATGGAAAGGACCTGGCTGTATTCTGCAGTGCCAAAAAGCAAATGGCGCAGAACAATGGTCTTCTTTGGATTGCTTTTTAAGTAAATAATGAGGATTAAGATCCCCCAAAAAAATATTCCTGGCCCCTGAGACCTGGGCCTATTTCTAGAAATATCTAACAGCAGCAGACAAAACTGGAATGGAGCCTCTTGTGCTATGTGCACTGCAGTCTGCTATATACCCTGCCTGCCTGCCTATATACACTGCCTGCCTGATATCTCTGCAGATGGATTAGTCCTCGGAAGGACTGTTTGTTGAGATGGATATGTGTCTCTAATATAGTTTGGTACAGCATTCCCACACGGAATCACACTCCATGCGTGCCAAAATTTACTTCTGCCACAGGCATCCATATGAACACTACAGGGTTTAGGGAGTTAGATTTTTTTTTAATTTACTTCTCTGAAGAACTATTACATTTAATGATTGAGCAGACCAATTCATATGCTGCTCAATTCTTTGCTGACCACCCCACATCATACTACTCCAAAAGTAGTAACTGAAAACCTGTTGATGTGGCAGATATTTTAACATTTTTTCGCCTACTTCTCAATATGGGTCTGTGACAGGGTCACTAGCAAAGTACTGGAGGGGAGATATGTAATTATTATGTTAATCAGACATCTTAGTGCTAGGGTGATTAAACACCTCTAGAAAGGGAGTAACTCAGAGGATAAAATCACAGCCTTTCAGAGCATTTGGTGTGGGGAGGGCCTGGAGGTGAAAGCTCTGAGCTGTTTTGTTCATATGAAGGAAAGACAAACCTGGGATTGTTTGTTCCTGAAGCGGGCGGTTACCTGTAGCAACAAGGACTGTGCCATACGTTATGGTTATGTTTTGTCCTTCCTGTTAGGCCAGGAAGGCCGTGTTTGTTTTTGCTAACATTGCTGTAGTTTATGCAGTGCTCTTAATAAACTTACCAGAAGATTTAAAGAGACAGTGTTCCTGTGTACCTCTATGTGCAACCAAATGAGTCATTCTACCACAGTTGGTGTTAGAAGTGCGGGCAAGATCCCTAAGAAGCAGATGTGACGGCTGTGGACAGACCATGTCCTGGGTGAAGGCGGTGATGAGCATGGAACAGCAGTCAGAAGAAATGGAGGAGCTGCTCAAGCACCTGGTCCAAAGCCAACACAAGCAGTACCAGCAGCATCTGCAACAGCTGCAGCAGCAACTCCAACAGCAGCAGCTGCAGAAGCATCAGAAGCAGCTGCAGCAACACCGGAAACAGCAGCAGCAGCTATAGCAGCAACATCGGGAGCAGCAGCAGCTCCAACAGCAACAACTGCAGAAGCATCAGGAGCAGCTGCAGCAGCAACAGCTGGCACAACAGGAGACAAGTAAGCTGCTCAGGCAACAGCAGCAGCTCCAACAGTACCAGCAACAGAGTCGACAACAGCAGCAGCAGATTAATTTACTCACAGAGGTGGTTCGTGGCACGGCAGAGGCTCCGACTCCATTGTCAGTTGATGATTTCTCTGTCCGGAAGGTGGTGAGGAGAGCCTTACAGAAAACGACCCCAAGTGATGACATAGAGGCCTTTTTAACCGTTTTTGAAAGGGTCGCCAATACAGAGAAACTCTAACCAGAACAGTGGGTGGAAGCCTTGGCACCATACTTAACAGGGGAGCCACAAAAGGCCTACTATGATTTGGCTTTACAGGATGCCAAAGAATATGAAAAATTGAAAACAGAAATTTTGGCGTGCTTGGGGGTGACTGACAATGTCTGGCAGGGCACAACGGGTCCACCACTGGGCATATCACTGTGACAACCCCCCCCCCCGCCGCTCACAAATGTCTGATCTGCTGCACCTCGTCCAAAAGTGGTTAAAGCCGGAGCTCTCTACCCCAGCGCAGATGGTGGAGCGAGTTGTAATGGACCGGTTTGTGCACTGCCTTCCGAACCAAATACAGACTTGGGTTGCCCTGGGAGATCCCTAGAACACCTATGACTTGGTCGAAAGTTATCAGAGGCTCAACGGGTCCATAGGGAGGCAACCAAAGTCCAAGGGGGCAGCAGAGGTCATGCCAGGGGATGTAATTTGCTGGAGATGTCACTGTCCTGTTCATATAGCTGCCCATTGTCCCTTGACCACCGAGCAAATGGACTGTAGCATGGGACGCTGGTGTTCGTTCTACGCATATCCAGCTTGCAGTGTGGACTGTCCACCCAGAAATGGGCCCCAAACTTGTCCTGTCAAAGTGAATGGCCTGCAAATGACTGGACTACTAGACTCAGGGAGTTTGGTAACCCTTGTGAGTGACACGCTCCCTCTCCAGTTGATCCCTGGGAAGAAGGTGGGCGTCTGCTGCATTCATGGGGATGCTAAAAACTATCCGGTGGCCAGAGTGGTCATTGAGATGGCCCGAGGTACTGAGTCCCATGAGGTTGCACCCAATCATCATAGGCCGATATTTTGTGTTGTTTTGGGACTTGTAGGGAAGAGATCTGGATTCCTCAGGCAATGAACGGGTTGGCCCTAAAATAATATCCCCAACCCCAGAGTCTGACGGGTTTCCCTTCTGTGTAAGGGGAAAAGAGGAGAAAGTAGTACTCCCTGAGGCAGACATTCCTGAGATAGGGGTGACCAGAGAAAATTTGTGGTTCACCCAACATAGAGACCTTTCACTAAAAGAAGCGTTCAATAAGGTAACTGTCATAAACGTAATAGCACAGGAGTCTCGGGCTGACACCAGGTTCCTCTATTTTATATTGAGGGGGAACTTATTGTACAGAGTTAATAAAGTGAGGGAGGAGATGGTGGAGCAGTTGTTGGTACCAGCACCCTATAGACAAAGGGTGTTGGATAGAGCCCATTCACATGTCTTAGGTGACCATCTGGGGGTGGACAGAACTCATGAACGAGTCACGCAGAGGTTCTATTGGCCCAAATGTCACAGAGAAATCCTAAGACATTTCAAGTCCTGTCCCACCTGCCAGTTAACTGCTACCACCTCTTCCTTCCAAAATCCTCTCATGCCGATATACATCAAGGCAGAACAACAGAGGGATCCCGTTGAACCTCCACGTGGGCTGGACAAGCCAGAAGGGGACACTGAGGATGTCACAGTGGCAGAGACACTGTCACCAGCCCAGAAACAACAGTGCCGAGAACTATTTCAGCAGTACCGGGACCTGTTCTCAGAGTTGCTAGGACGTACGCAGGTGGTT
Source organism: Phyllobates terribilis (assembly GCF_046119375.1). NCBI lineage: Eukaryota > Metazoa > Chordata > Amphibia > Anura > Dendrobatidae > Phyllobates > Phyllobates terribilis. The sequence continues at coordinate 68,884,380 of NW_027362770.1, read as the reverse complement.
GAACATGAAACCCTGACGGAAACACATGTGCAGATGCCTGAGGGAGAGTCGCGTTCCTGCAAAACCACAGGAAACTAAATGTGATGTTGAATTGTGATGCGTATCCCATGCTCTGCATTGATGATCTCGTGGAGAAGCTAAGGTCATCCAGGTATATCACCGTCCTGGACTTAACGAAAGGTTACTCCCAAATCCTTCTCTCTCAAAGTGCAAAGGAGAAGACGGCCTCTTCTACATCTACCGTTGCTTCCAGTATACCAGAATTCTGTTCTGGCTGCAAGGAGCCCCAGCTACATTCTGGAGGGCCATAGACTGGATCCTAACCCCTCACAAAAAGTATGCCGCAGCTTACCTCGACGATATTGTGATATTCAGCCCAGATTGGGGTAGTCATCTGCAGAAAGTCCAGGCCGTGCTGGATGCGCTGAGGAAAGGGGGGTTCACCATAAACCCAAAGAAGTGTGCCATGGGGAAAAAGAAGGCAAAATACCTGGGCTACATCGTTGGAAGAAGCAAAGTAAAGCCGCAAGTAAATAAGGTGGAGGCAGTCCAAAATTGATCGAAACCGATCTCCAAGGAACAACTTCAGGCATTTCTGGGAATAGTGAGACACTATCAGCCTGGTATCCTGAATTTCACCATGATAGCCACACCCCTAACCAACCTTCTTAAAGGCACAAAGACGTCAATGGCCAAATGGTCTCTTGAAGCAGAGATAGCATTGCAAGAGTTGAAACTCAGGGCTACAGGTCTTCATCTTTCATGTGAACACAGGCCTGGGAAGCTGCATAGTAACACAGATGCCAGTTTAGACTCCCCTGTTTGGTGACAGAAGGTGCCAAAACCTGCGGCTTTGGGCAGAGGGGGGGGGGAATATGTGACCAAGTACTGGAGGGGAGATATGTAGCACTGAGATTAATAGCTGCAGTAATTATACATAGGAAAAAGGTTCCTGCACACGAGTGGGTTAATCAGCCATCTTAGTGCTAGGGTGATTAAACAACTGTAGAAAGGGAGGAACTCAGAGGATAAAATCACAGCCTTTCAGAGTATTTGGTGTGGGGAAGGCCTGTTTTGGTCATATGAAGGAAAGACAAACCTGGGATTGTTTGTTCCTGAAGCAGGCGGTTACCCGTAGCAACAACGACTGTGCCATACGTTATGGTTATGTTTTGTTTTTCCTGTTAGGCCAGGAAGGCCGTGTTTGTTTTTTGCTAAAATTGTTGTAGTTTATGCAGTGCTCTTAATAAACTCAGCAGAAGATTTTAAGAGACAGTGTTCCTGTGTACCTCTATGTGCAACCAAGTGAGTCGATCTACCACAGCGTCTGATAAAAAAAAAACAGCAAATCTTATTGGTCATCAGACGTCCGGTACGACACCCCTATGTACAGAGAAGTAATGGCTCAGCAACAATTTGAGAGCATTCTGCGATTCCTACTATTTGCAGAAAACACAAATTGCCCCCTCTCAATGCCCCCAGCCATGACTGACTTTACAAAGTCAGGCCCCTAATAAATTATTTCAATCATAAATTTTCCCACACATATATCCCCCCAAAAAAATATTTGTGTGGACGAGTCTCTGATCTTTCTCAAGGGTAGGATGCATTTCAAGTAGTATTTGCTGAATAAAAGGTCCCGATTAGGCCTGAAAATACATAAGTTGTGTGAAAGCGACTGGCTACTAGAGATGAGTGTTGTTCGACTCGAACTGTTCGCCAATCTCAAATTCGAGCTGTTTTGGGCGGTGTTCGAGCCGTTCGGCGAGCACGAACGATTTGAGAAAAATTTGGCTGTTCGAGGTTATGTTCGATAACTGTTCGTGCACCAAAATCATAACTGGATTTTTTCTCAGTAATGATGAAAATTAATGTTAATACGCAGTTTGAGTGTACAGCGGGGTGGGGGGAGGGGCAGGGGATGGATCTCTGCAGGAATAATGAAGATCTCCATTTTTTTTTCTCTTTCCCGCATTTACAGTGGGGAGGTGCAATCTGTCAGCCTATCAGCAGCGCACAAACGGAGCGAAGTGCTTTTTTTCACACAAGCAAGGGCATGTGTCATTGGCAGTGTATGTCACATGTCCTTGCCCTATAAGACCAAGCCATTTTCCCCATCGCCACCATTTTCTCACTGCTGCAGCTGCGTGTTAGACGGCACCGCTGTTGCTGTGTGCGCTATACCTTGTTAATTTCAAGCCAATTTTCGCACAAATCTACAGATAGCTTGGGAGTAGGGAATAGTTGTGATTGCAGTCCTTTTAAGGACTAGGTTACAGCATTTCCTATGACTTTTATCAGGCAGGTCTGTGCTCTTAAATAGATAGATTGTGGGAGTAAAGACTAATTGTAATTGCAGTCTTTTTCAGGACTAGGTTACATCAGTTCCTATCAGTTTTTGCCAGGCAGGTCTGTGCCAGTGCTGTGCAAGTTTTTTTCACAGCATTTGGCTGAATCTAGCAAAGCTAATCCTTTTTGGCCTATTGCAGAGTGTGTTAGTCAGTGGAGTAGCCTATCTGTGTTGCAAGATATACCACCTGTGTATAGAATACCAATTTTTTTACTGCACCTAGTGAAGTAAAATCTTTTGGGCATAGCATCATTCTATTAGTCCATCTATACTGACCTCCATCAGGTTGCAAATTGAATATAATTTTTTTCTGCATCTAGCTCTGAAAAAATATTTGGGCTTCTAGCAGTGTGTGGGACTTGTTCTATTAGTCCATCTATACTGACCTCCATCAGGTTGCAAACTAAATATAATTTTTTTCTGCATCTAGCTCTGAAAAAATATTTGGCCTTCTAGCAGTGTGTGGGACTTGTTCTATTAGTCCATCTATACTGACCTCCATCACGCTGCAAATTCAAAATAATTTTTTGTCTGCATCTAGCTCTGAAAAAATATTTGGCCTTCTAGCAGTGTGTGGGACTTTCTCTATTAGTCCATCTATACTGACCTCCATCAGGTTGCAAATTAAAAATAATTTTTATCTGCATCTACCTCTGAAAAAATATTTGGGCTTCTAGCTGTGTGTGGGACTTGTTCTATTAGTCCATCTATACTGACCTCCATCAGGTTGCAAACTGAATATAATTTTTTTCTGCATCTAGCTCTGAAAAAATATTTGGCCTTCTAGCAGTGTGTGGGACTTTCTCTATTAGTCCATCTATACTGACCTCCATCAGGTTGCAAATTAAAAATAATTTTTATTTGCATCTAGCTCTGAAAAAATATTTGGCCTTCTAGCAGTGTGTGGGACTTTCTCTATTAGTCCATCTATACTGACCTCCATCAGGTTGCAAATTAAAAATAATTTATATCTGCATCTAGCTCTGAAAAAATATTTGGCCTTCTAGCAGTGTGTGGGACTTTCTCTATTAGTCCATCTATACTGACCTCCATCAGGTTGCAAATTAAAAATAATTTTTTGTCTGCATCTAGCTCTGAAAAAATATTTGGCCTTCTAGCAGTGTGTGGGACTTTCTCTATTAGTCCATCTATACTGACCTCCATCAGGTTGCAAACTGAATATATTTTTTTTCTGCATCTACCTCTGAAAAAATATTGGGCTTCTAGCAGTGTGTGGGACTTGTTCTATTAATCCATCTATACAGACCTCCATCAGGTTGCAAACTGAATATAATTTTTTTCTGCATCTAGCTCTGAAAAAATATTTGGCCTTCTAGCAGTGTGTGGGACTTTCTCTATTAGTCCATCTATACTGACCTCCATCAGGTTGCAAATTAAAAATAATTTTTTGTCTGCATCTAGCTCTGAAAAAATATTTGGCCTTCTAGCAGTGTGTGGGACTTTCTCTATTAGTCCATCTATACTGACCTCCATCAGGTTGCAAACTGAATATATTTTTTTTCTGCATCTACCTCTGAAAAAATATTGGGCTTCTAGCAGTGTGTGGGACTTGTTCTATTAATCCATCTATACAGACCTCCATCAGGTTGCAAACTGAATATAATTTTTTTCTGCATCTAGCTCTGAAAAAATATTTGGCCTTCTAGCAGTGTGTGGGACTTTCTCTATTAGTCCATCTATACTGACCTCCATCAGGTTGCAAATTAAAATTAATTTTTATCTGCTTCTAGCTCTGAAAAAATATTTGGCCTTCTAGCAGTGTGTGTGGGACTTTCTCTATTAGTCCATCTATACTGACCTCCATCAGGTTGCAAATTAAAAATAATTTTTTGTCTGCATCTAGCTCTGAAAAAATATTTGGCCTTCTAGCAGTGTGTGGGACTTTCTCTATTAGTCCATCTATACTGACCTCCATCAGGCTGCAAATTAAAAATAATTTTTATCTGCATCTACCTCTGAAAAAATATTTGGCCTTCTAGCGGTGTGTGGGACTTGTTCTATTAGTCCATCTATACTGACCTCCATCAGGTTGCAAATTAAAAATTATTTATATCTGCATCTAGCTCTGAAAAAATATTTGGCCTTCTAGCAGTGTGTGGGACTTTCTCTATTAGTCCATCTATACTGACCTCCATCAGGTTGCAAACTGAATATATTTTTTTTCTGCATCTACCTCTGAAAAAATATTTGGGCTTCTAGCTGTGTGTAGGACTTGTTCTATTAGTCCATCTATACTGACCTCCATCAGGTTGCAAACTGAATACAATTTTTTTCTGCATCTACCTCTGAAAAAATATTTGGGCTTCTAGCTGTGTGTGGGACTTGTTCTATTAGTCCATCTATACTGACCTCCATCAGGTTGCAAATTGAATATAATTTTTTTCTGCATCTAACCCAGCCAATAGTTTTGGCCTAATACCACAGTTTGGCCACTCAGCTCTGCTCGGTTCCCATCCATTGTTTTTTTGTGCAAACAACTCCAGAGTTGTGAATTAGTTAACCACCAAAATGAGTGGAAAAAGGCCTGCTGCTGGTGGAAAGGGGAATAGGCGTGTTGGGAAGGGGAAAAAAGGTTGTGTCCGTGGGGTAGGTGTTAAAGCAACAGTAACATCTGCAGAAGAAAGACCATCTTCCAGCCAAACTAAAATGTCTACTTCTTTTAGCGGACAATGTGATAAGATCCCTTTCTTACGGCCACGCAAATCGCTACAAATTCCAGATGAGGCACAAAAACAGCAGGTGCTTCAACGGATATCAAGTGCTCCTTTAAGTGGGCTCGCCTCCACATCGACTTCAACATCACAAATACTCCAGTCCTCAAAGGTGTCACCCCAATCGCACTTGCTTCCTCACAGCTCCCAAATCTCCAGCTGCCCGTCTGAGTATGAGGTAGAACAGATGGTTGAGTCTGCAGAGCTGTTTACTCATACTATAGCCTGGGAATCAGAGGTCGACTCCAGCACTTCTGTGAATCCAGACGAGGAAATGATCTGCACTGATGCCCAGAATCTTTATTAGTCGGATCCAGGACCAGACGCAGAAGGTTCTGACCATAATGTAGACCCTCATTCCCAAACTGTAACTCCTGTTGGTGGAAACAATGAGGAAGACGATGATGAGACTCAAATACCTGATTGGAGCGACAACTTTAGTTTTTTGTCAGGGCAGGAACAGGTTGGCTCTGAGGACGACGGGTGTGATAACGCACAGGGTGATGATGATGAGGTTGGAGATCCCACTTACTGTCAACCCACAGTCAGCCAAGAGATGAGGTCAGCAGAGGAGGTGGAGGAAGATGCTAGTGACGACGAGGTCAGGTTGCGCCTTCCTGGACAGAGACGTAGTACTGGAAGCACGTCAACAACTGCATCCTCAAACACAACTCTGCCTCTCACCACAAGTCGTGGTGGCTCTTCAGGTCGCATGGGTGCTAAGCCTTGCATAGCCTGGGCATTTTTTCAGATCGATAAAGATGACCCAATTCGTGTTATCTGTAACATTTGTCAGCAAAAGCTAAGTAGAGGCCAAAAAATACATAGTTTGAGTACTTCATGCATGAACCGGCACATGGACATGAAGCATAAGTTGCAGTGGGAAGCTCAGTGTGCTACAATGCGGCCTAGCCGGCCGGGCCAACCGCCGTCTGCCATATCTTGTGCATCCGCGGCCTCTTCATCCTCTGTGACTGGGGGGACAGCAGTCACACCTGTTTTGGGTCGCAGACCTGCCACCTCTTTACCCGCAACAGCCAGCGTGATTGGCAGGTCATCATTTTCTTTGGAGGTGGTAACACCAGCTGGTGTTGAGCGCTGTCCGACATTGATAGCACCACCTTTGGATCAAGGCAACCTAACATGTCCGCCTGCATCTTCCTCACAGACCGGCAGTTTGCCGGGGACACCCTTATCAACCCCGTCTAAGCACAATAGCCAGCCATCGGTCCCTCAGATGTGGACAAGTAAAAGACCATTTCCTCCTAGCCATGAGAAAGCTAAGAGGTTGAATTTCACCATCTGCAAGCTCTTGGCTACAGAAATGCTGCCTTTCCGCCTGGTGGACACAGAGGATTTTCGAGACCTTATGTCCGTCGCAGTACCCCAGTACCAGATGCCCAGTCGGCACTACTTCTCAAAGAAAGGTGTGCCTGCGCTCCACCAGTATGTCGCACACAACATCACCGCTTCTTTGAGAAACTCTGTGTGTGACAGGGTGCATTTCACCACAGACACTTGGACGAGTAGGCATGGACAGGGGCGTTACATGTCGCTGACTGGGCACTGGGTAACTATGGTGACAGCAGGACAAGGGGCTGCTGTCCAAGTCTTGCAGTCCCCACGAGTTGTGCGTCAATCCTCTTTATGTCAAAGTTCCTCCACTGCTTCTGCCTCCTCAACCTCCTCTCGGTCTTCCACCTGCACCCAAAGCCTGTCTGGTCATGCCACAAGCTTTCTAACTGCACAGAAGGGATCCTGCACACCTCCTTACTATGCTGGCAGTAGGGCTCAACGTCATCAGGCGGTTTTTACTTTGAAATGTCTGGGAAATGTGAGTCACACAGCTGAGGAGTTGTGGTCAGCTCTGGAGAACCAATTTCATGAATGGTTGTCTCCACTGGACCTGAAACCAGGGAAGGCCGTGTGCGACAATGCTGCAAACCTGGGTGCGGCCCTTCGCCGGGGCAATGTCACACATGTGCCTTGTATGGCTCACGTGTTGAACCTGGTTGTCCAGCAATTTTTAGCCCACTATCCCAGACTAGATGGCCTTCTGCAGAGGGCACGGTCGCTGTGTGCTCACTTCCGCCGTTCACATCCCGCAGCTCAGCGACTTACATCTCTACAGAAGTCGTTGGGCCTGCCACTTCACCGGCTAAAATGCGATGTGCCTACCCGGTGGAATTCAACTCTGCACATGTTGCAGCGACTGTGGCAGCACCGACAAGCCCTGGTGCAATACGTTCTGACGTATAGCCTGGGCCAACGAGATCCAGAGGTGGGGCAAATCACGCTGGAGGAGTGGTTTCAGATCAGGGACCTATGCACCCTTCTGCACAGTTTTGAAATGGCGACGAAGATGTTTAGTGCTGACGATGCCATTATCAGCATGACTATTCCGGTGATTTACATGCTGGAGCACATGTTAAACAGAATTCGGAGTCAGGTGGTGGCACAAGAGGAGGTGGAGGAAGTAGAGGAGGAGGAGTTGTATGCGGAAGGGCTAACATCTGCAAGGTCCAGACGGTCGGCAGCACCAAGGCGGCAGGCATGTGAGGGTGGGGGAGATGGTTTTACCAGGGCGCATGGTAGCAGCCAAACTAGTGAGGAAGGTGCAGGAGCCCAGGAAGAAGTGGAGGACGAACTGATGGAAGACTCATCAGATGAGGGAGACCTTGATCACATTTCTGTTGTGCGAGGTTGGGGGGAGAGGACAGAGGAAGGAAGCATGATTGTTACCTCGCCACCAACACAACAGGGACTTGGTGCTCCTGGATGCGCAACACACATGAGTGCCTTCTTGCTGCACTACCTGCAACATGACCCTCGAATTGTGAGAATTAGAAATAATCCTGACTACTGGGTTGCCACACTGTTAGATCCCCGGTACAAAAGTAAATTTGCAGAAATTATTCCTGCCATAGAAAGGGATGCACGCATGCAGGAGTATCAGCAGAGACTGTTGCAGAATCTTACATGTGCTTTTCCACAAAACACCAGTGGTGCACGTAGTGAATCTCACAGTTCCAACTTGCCAACTGTGGGACCGTCAAGTGTTCAGCACTCAAACCGTAACAGAACCACAGTATCTGCTGGTAACATCAATTTTGCGGAATCATTTCACCACTTTTTTAGCCCATCCTTTGCAAGGCCACAGGAGACAAGAAGTCTGACACATAGTCAACGCCTAGAGACGATGGTACAGGAGTATCTCCAAGTAAACATTGAAGCCATGACTGTGTCACTGGACCCTTGCTCTTTTTGGGCTTCCAATCTGGATAAATGGCCTGAGCTAGCCACTTACGCCTTAGAGATCTTGTCATGCCCCGCAGCCAGCGTTCTGTCTGAACGTGTGTTCAGCGCTGCTGGTGGTGTGCTGACAGATAAGCGCACGCGGCTCTCCACTGATAATGTAGACAGACTCACGTTCATAAAGATGAACAAATCATGGATCCGAAACGACTTTTCTACCCCTGTGTCATCCTGGGGAGAGTAAAAGCTTGATGATTGGTTAAAATCACCCTACCAACCGTTTTAAGCTTTCAAATTACTAATCATGTTTATCTGTATCTTGGCTGGAAAATAATTTGGGCTTTGTAGCAGTGTGCAGCACTGATTCTATTAGGCCATCTATAATAAGCTCCACCAGATTTAAAATTAATAATAATTTTTAGCTGCATCTAGCCCGGAAAATAATTTGGGCTTTGTAGCAGTGTGCAGCACTGATCCTATTAGGCCATCTATACTAAGCTCCACCAGATTTAAAATTAATAATAATTTTTAGCTGCATCTAGCCCGGAAAATAATTTTGGGGCTCCGAGATGCGCAAGACACATAAGTGCCTTCTTGCTGCACTACCTGCAACATGACCCTCATATTGTCAGAATTCGAAGTAATCATGACTACTGGGTTGCCACACTCTTAGATCCCCCAAACTTTTCGATCAACCTTTTCATTTTAATAAAGACCAAAAAAATGGTCATTTTTGAAATTATAAGCATTAGCAGGTTGTTAGAAACTGAAATCAAACAGTTTTCAACTCAAAACTTTATTCTAGGTGATGTTACATTTTCACATAGGACCCCTTGTTCGAAAGGAGCTTCTGAACTCTCTCGTCCATTGAATTTGTCAGGTTTTGGATGGTTTCTGCTTCAATTGTTTTGCATGAGGACAGAATACCCTCCCAGAGCTGTTGCTTAGATGTGAACTGCCTCCCGCCATCATAGACACTCCTTTTGATGATGCTCCAGAGTCGTTCTTGTGTCAGTTCCTGTCTGAACTGTGTCCTAGCCCATTACCTGTTTTACTCTATGTATGATCCTGCCTGTTACCTCTTGTGTCCGTTCCAGTACATTTCTCATATCCTGCAGTGTCTGTACCAGAACCTACCTCCTACCAATCGGCTCTGTACTTCAGTTTGTAAGGGTGTCCACTCGCTTCTTCATAGTAAGTACTTTGTGTGTATCTGGCTCTGCTTGTTCCGTTTCCCTGCCCCTGTAGTTACCTTCTGTGTTCTAGCTATCTTCCTGCGCTTTCCTGACCCAGTCTGTTTCATGTGAACAGAACCCTGTCTTGCCTGGCCACGCTCTGCGGCATTCCCGCCTGGCCGCGCTCTGCGGTATTTCCGCCTTGCCGTGCTCTGCGGCTCTGCTCCCATCCGCACCTGCGGCTCTGCTCCATTCCCGTCTGCACCTGCGGTTCTGCTCCTGTATCCCAGTCTGTACTGGTCCCTATCCAGCCTGTCTACCCGCCTGCCTGTCTGTATAGCAGCTGTGTCCGTCAGTACACCAGCCGTGCCCGCAACTACCTGCTTGCCTGTATACCAGCCGTGCCCGCCTGTACCTGCCTGGGTCAACAGCTGTGTGACCGAAGTCTGCCCTGGAGTAGCACCTCGGCCACCTCCCTAATCCCTCCTCAGATCGCAGAGTTGTTAAGCCGCCGTGCGTTCGGGGTTGAATCTGGCGAGGCCACCCGTCACGCCCCTCCAGGCACTCCTTGGTTCGTGGCCCAGTGGGACCACAAACCACGCTCACGCCAAACAGTCCGGGCATGAGCGTAACAGTTTGCTCAGGCCATGGTCCCTGTTGAGTCCACAGTCCATCGCTATCAGAGACATTTGAATCCTGGTCAGGTGAATATACGCGCCAAGAAATTTTTTTTCCCCCGAGCTGAGGTCCAGATGATTTTTGCACCAGCCCAAATTGCACTAGTTCCTGCAGATCCACCAAGGTACTGTCGTCCCTGCATTCTGGGTCTTCTATCCTTTGGATTACGATATCGGAGAGAATGAGACACAGTACAGGATGTTTGTGTCTAAACATGCTCTAAACTTTATTACAAAACACAGGGTTGATATACACCCTGAAGGCAGGAAACGGATTTACCATACATGGTTCGATTATACAATTTAGCTGAACAAGCGAAAAAGCTAGTTTCTGTAAGCTTTGAAATATTTAGACGTATCTGGCTAGCAAGGCCATGTTATCTTTTTGCAAGGACACATTATCTTCTTGCAAGGACACATTATTGCTACAAGAAGGAACATCTGGCCAGGGAGGACACGTTATCTTCTTAGCAAGGACACGCTATTGATACAAGAAGGAACATTTCAACTGGTGTTGTTTTCACCTAAAATAACTGTCAGACTTATATAGCATAGATGGGGTCTTTAAACTTGAGGGACTCCATCTTCTGCTATAACATTCCATCCTTTTGTTCCTTCATTTATCAATACTAATCTCTATGTTTTCTTTTTAGTACAACACTGAATACACATTAGAAAAAGCTTAAAAACCAAATAAACCGCAAGACACATTAGCAAAACCTGAAAAAAATAGCTTGCACTATACCAGTCAACCACCCACCAATACCTTTAAACCAATTGGCGGGATTCAGAAAGGAAAATCTGTGTGGAATTATTGGCCAAAGTATCTGAACAGTTCACCCAAAAATTTATCTCTTCCCATGAGACTGGGACAGCGAGAAAGGGTATGCTAGTGGACGTCACAGGGGCATGTGTACATATCCAACAATTAGCAGTAGTCTGGTTTTGCTCCTTTAGTCCATCGATTAGAGCAAGATGGTGTTTAATGAATCTATTGTCGTCTCCATCCATGGTGCCTAACGTAGTCCATGCACCTGTGGTCGCAAGGATGCAGGTAAGTATAAACAATGTCATCATTCTTTGTCCGCTGGTTCTCCTAGTATCTTTTTGCAATGGGATGCGTGGATCCAGGTCTCTTTTCCCTCTAGCTTAACGGCTGTACTTGTGGTCAGCAGAACTTGAAAGGGTCCGTCAAACCGTGGATCTAGGCTTTTCCTCACGTGTCTTTTTATAACCACCCAGTCTCCAGGTTGCAGCGTATAGCTGCTAGAGTCTTGATCTGGATCTGGAAGAGAGCTGAAGACATTATCATGTACTTGCTTAATCTTTTTGTGTAAAGCCCTCACGTAGGAACTTAGCACATGGTTGTTCATTTCTAATGCTTGCGGATAGAAACACCCTAGGCTGGGTACGTTGCCAAACAATATCTCATATGGAGAGAGTCCAGTCTTTTTATTAGGCGTGTATCTTACTGAAAACAGAGCAAGCGGTAAACAGTCCGGCCATGGTTTTCCTGTCTCAGCCATGGCTTTCTGAATTTTTAATTTCAATGTCCCATTCAGTCTTTCCACTTTACCACTACTTTGCGGGTGATCTGGGGTGTGGAATGCTTGTTGAATTCCTAGAGCTGACATGACTTCATTCATTATTTGACCTGTGAAGTGTGTACCTCTGTCACTCTCAACTACCTCTGGTACCCCATACCTGCAGACCACCTCCGCAAGCAGTTTCTTTGCGGTTGCCCCAGCCGTGGCTTTGGCAATCGGGAAAGCCTCTGGCCATCCTGAGAATAAATCAATACAGACCAACACATATTCCCATGATCCTGACTTTGGCAGCTGAATATAATCAATTTGCAGTCTCTGGAATGGATAGAGGGGCCGGGGGGTCTGTTTGGGTGGTGTTTTAACTACTCTACCCTGATTATGTGTAGCACATATCATGCACCCTTTTATTAGTTGTTCAATACAGGTGGAGAATCCTGGTGCCACCCAATGTTTCTGCATCACACTCATCACAGCCGTTTTAGATTGGTGTGTCGGCCCATGTAGTATTTGGGCAGCTGCTGGGTACAGTGCCCTTGGAAGGCATCATCGTGTCCCTTTCCCCCATACCCCATTTGCTTCATTCAGGCATGCACCTTCCTTTAACCACTTATCAACCTCCTCCTTTTGAGCCTGAGCCTGCATTTGGGATAAGATGTCCTCCGACACAAAGGGGTTTTTAGGGGCACTTAACTGACGTACTGTTGGCCCTTGTTGCGGCTTACAGGCTGCTGTTTTTGCCGCTGCATCTGCCATCGCGTTTCCTCTACTCACCTGGTCGGTGCGTCTGGTATGTGCTCTTACCTTTATGACTGCTACCTTTTTTGGGGTAGTTGTAGTGCATCAATTAACTGCTGGACCGCATCAGCATTCTTTATGGGGTGTCCTGCTGCCTTCAGGAAACCTGTTGACTTCCTTATTGGACCAAAATCATGCGATATACCGAATGCGTACCTAGAATCTGTGTAAATGTTAACAATACTACCTTCTGCTAGTTTACAGGCCTCGGTTAGGGCCCCAAGTTCAGCCTCTTGAGCCGATTGGTGTGGGAGCATTGGTTCTGCCTTGATTACTGCATTGAGGGAGACAACTGCATATCCAGTATGGAAAGTACCTGAATCGTCCTCATGACTGGATCCATCTACAAAAAATTCAAAATCTGCATTTTGTAATTCATGTTCAAATACAGTAGGTAAACCTGCCGTTTCTTGTGCCATCATTTGTACACAGTCATGAGGAACATCCTCTCTTGGATCTTCCTTAAAAAGCACAGTACCTGACCACTCCTTTAGATCCGAGAGAGGTAACAAAGTTGCTGGGTTCAAAGTAGTACACCTCTGTAAAGAAACATTGGGAGGAATTAACAGTGCACATTGTAACCTGAGGTGACGTGCTGCTGAGAGGTGAGCGGGTTGCACTTGATTCAATATAGTGTAGACATCATGAGGTGTTAGAACGGTGAGCGGGTGGTCAAGAACAATGTCTGCGGATTTTTGGAGTAATAGTCCAACAGCATGCAGAGCACGTATGCAGGATGGTGCACCTCTGGCTACCGCATCTAATCTGCCACTAAAATAGGCAACAGGTCTCTGATTATCACCGTGTGTTTGAGTTAAAACTCCTGCTGCATGTCCGGCTTGTTCATGAAGGTACAGCGTAAATGGGAGCTCATAGTTAGGGGTATCCAAAGCTGGAGCGGCCAAAATACGGTTTTTGAGTGAATAAAAACAGTCTATTGCCTCTGGTGTTAGTACAAAAGGTGTTGGGGTAAGACAGTCATAAAGGGGCTGCATCAAAACAGAGACGGCATGAATCCACTGTCTGCAATAGGAGACCAGTCCAAGAAAAGTTCTGAGGGCTGCAACATTAATGGGGACGGTGAATGCCTGTACTGCTTGTTTGCGTGCATTTGTTAAATGACGGGCTCCTGGTGTAATGCAATGTCCCAAAAAGGTGACTGAAGATTTACAAAACTGAAGCTTATCTTTCGATGCCTTGCAACCAGCGTGATAGTGCAACTATATCGCTTATGTTGTTTCTCTATGACATTGTTTCCTAGAAGGGGCACAAATGAGCAGGTCGTCGACATATTGCAAAACAACGATATGTGGTTCAGATCATCCCTCCAGTATTTCCTGCAGACTTGCAGTGTACATTGTGGGTGAATTCTGGGCTCCCTGTGGCAACACTGTCCATGTATATTGACTACCCTGGAATGTGAAAGCAAACAAGTACTGGCAGTCAGGATGTAATGGTACACTGAAAAATGCATTTGCCAAATCGACCACTGAAAAACAAAGAGTTAGAAGGTATCTGTGACAGAAGAGTATGCGGGTTGGGCACAACTGGTGTTAAAAGCTCTGTTGCTGTGTTAACCAACCGGAGGTCATGGACCATTCTATGTGTGGCTGGTTGTCCTGGCACACTCTTTCTTTACTGGGAACAGGGGAGTGTTGCAAGGGGACTGGGTTTTGACTAGGACTCCCCTGTGTAGTAATTTTTGGACTTGCTGGGCTATGGCATTCTCCTGAGCCGAGCTAAGGGGATACTGCCTCTGTTGAGGTAAGATTGCTCCTGGTTTTAATTTTACCATTACTGGTTGAACTCTTAACCTACCCACATCTGTTTTGTCTGAGGCCCAAAAATCATGTGGCACAGCCTGCTCCAATATCGGGGGAAACTCATTTGTCTCTTCTATGCTGGCAATATCTAGTGACATAATTTTGCAAAGGGTACTTGGTTTTAAACCTGGGGTCATGGTGACAGTGCCATCGGGATGATACTCAATATGTGCTTGTAATTGGGACAACACATCATTTCCCAAAAGGTTACATTGGCCTCGGGGCGATACCATGAACTGGCTATGTACAGTAGCTCCTTGAATTTGCAGGGGAATTCTCTTAGTGACAGGGAGAAGGATAGACGGGGAATTGAAGGGGGTGGCAATGACATGATGTGAAAAATCAGTGTCAGTGTATGGCCAATCACCTTGCGTAATTACTGAATTGTCGGCCCCCGTATCTACTTGGAAATCGATTTCATGTCCCCCTGGTAGGTTCACTTGCACTATACAACTGGGAGTTGGGGGTAAGGAGATGAGGGGGTTCATGTGCAAGCTACCCTCATCCTATGGGGGCGTTGTTTGGTCAGCTGGAGGACCCGTACTCCGAGCATTTGGATACGGGTTGGTCCTACAGCCCTTTCTAAAATGTCCTGACTTTTTACATCCGTAACACAGTTTCTGTCCCCCTCCTGCAGTCAGTCCTTTGTCTCTGTTGTTTCTAGGGGTAGTCTCTACTATGTGTACTCTGGCAGCTCTCTTTTCCTGCGCTATGTCATGCTGTGCCCCCTGGGCTATTCTAGCCAAATCCTCTGCTTTCACTGATCTCCAGTCTGGTCTACTTGCTTTTACCTTCTCTGCAATCTCCTTCTTTAGTCCATTCATGAAAGCACTTGCTAATACCCTCTCACTAGTCTTATTTTCGGGAATAAATCCCATTTCTGACCAAGTTCTCCTTAGTGCCCAAAAGTAATCTTTGGGGTCTTCTTCCTTACCTTGAACCCGGTCTTCTAGTGTAACCTGCCTCTCTGCCTGTCTGTCTTTACATGCGTTTACCAACGCTGCTGCGAATAGGACTCCGGCTGCTGCATCATTAGATTCTGCATCTACGCGTCCGGTCCTATTGGCATACTGTTTTTTTGTCTCATCTATCAACCTATCATAGCAGGCTTCATCTGCCAATTTTCCCTTAATTACCCCCTGTAGATCCAACCTAGTTGCATTGTACGTATCCTGTATGGTTCCTATAATTCTGGCAAAACCCATAGGGGACTGGGTCGGATCTGGCAGCTGGGAGATCAACGCCAACTGCTCTGAGGGACTCCATGGTCTATACATGAACATTGTACGAGCTTCCTGACCTGGAACCACTGCATCCCCCCCTGCTGCTGCTGCTCCCGGTGCTCCTGGCACAACTACCGTCCTCATTGGGAATAGTCTAGCTGGGTGGGGTCTCGGTCCTCCACATGCCACACAGATGTCTACTGTCAAGGGATTCTGCTGTTCACATCTGGGGCAAACCCAACAATTGGGTTCCTGAGAATTCTGGTACTGGGGTGGGGGTGACATCGGGGGCGGACAGGGAGGAAAATCTGTCATTCCAGTTTTGGCAGTCTGTAACATCCGTCTCCTAATTCTTCAATCTTTCCTTCAAAATAAGCGCATGCATTCATCCATACATCCACTGTCTTCAACAGACCCTTATCTTTCAGCCATCCATGATAGGAGTTAGAGAAGGATTTCCATTTCTCTCCATTCATCTCATTCATTCCCGCTTTACACAATATTTTGTCAATTCCAATCAGTGCCTGTTTCCCTTCTCTGCGTACCACTAAGTCTTTGGCAGTAATGCCTTCCTTGGCATTTTGGTTCCCCATTCTTTTGGTTCTCCTCACCTAGAAGAGACTCCTCAGTCACTTAGACAATGGTCACTTAGACAATGGGCCACAAAGGTTTCTGAACCATTCCACTACTAGCCTTCCAGGACTTATACGCCAACCAGAAAAATAGACCAAAAACACCGATCCTGATACACACCCACAACACAATCATCGGATCCATACTTTCATTCTTAAGTTCTCCAGAGGATAGAAGGCAGGACTGTCAATTTATCTGAGGGGATTCTACTGGTTCAAAGGTACCTGAGCCAGACAACAATCTGTGAATTACCTGGGGAGCCGACCGCTCGGGGGTGAGGGAGTTTATTCTATGCAGTGATATAATTAGGTAGAATATAACAGTTATTCTTACCTCAGCGCTGTATATATCACCAACAGAGAGCTTCACTCGTCCTACGTCTCAGACCGGTCGAGCACCCTGGGTAGATTAACTCAAAGTCCCTGTTCGAGGCGCCAGCTGTCGTCACTGCATTCTGGGTCTTCTATCCTTTGGATTACGATATCGGAGAGAATGAGACACAGTACAGGATGTTTGTGTCTAAACATGCTCTAAACTTTATTACAAAACACAGGGTTGATATACACCCTGAAGGCAGGAAACTGATTTACCATACATGGTTCGATTATACAATTTAGCTGAACAAGCTAGTTTCGTATGCTTTGAAATATTTTATTAGACGTATCTGGCTAGCAAGGCCATGTTATCTTCTTGCAAGGACACATTATTGCTACAAGGAACATCTGGCCAGGGAGGACACGTTATCTTCTTAGCAAGGACACACTATTGATACAAGAAGGAACATTTCAACTGGTGTTGTTTTCACCTAAAATAACTGTCAGACTTATATAGCATAGATGGGGTCTTTAAACTTGAGGGACTCCATCTTCTGCTATAACAGTACCATGGGGATTCAAAACAAAGCCGTGCGCTCGTGGAGCAATGCATGCTGCATTTCAAGTTCTATGCTAATTATTTTCCCACCGATCAGGTTAAAGTGGCATTTCTTATGTCCTACCTAGCAGATGATGCCTTGAATTGGGTCTCCCCCCTATGGGAAGCAAGGGATCCTATCATCTCAGACCTGCAGGCCTTGCTGGTGGCCTTTCTAATGGTCTTCGATGACCCTAACCCAAACCCTGAGTCTTCTGGAAATACTTCCCTTACTAATATCCAGGAGCAGTCCAGATGGGTGATACGCGTAGGTAGCCCACCAGTTCCCCAGCCTGAAGAGGCAGCTACCCGCGCAGAATCCACGGAGGATGACAATGCTCAGCAGACAAAGCAGAATACTTCACTTCCCAACCTCAAGAGGCAGTCCAGACGAGCGAGACGTAGAGGACAACCGTCACGTCAGGTCCTGTCCTCCCAAAGACCTCCTGTTTCCCAGCCTGTAGAGGCAGCTTCCCTGCACTGAATCCATTACAGGATTATATGTTCAGGTCATGTATGTGTGTATATGTACAGGTCATGTATGTGTATATATAATGTGCATATGTACCGGTCATGTATGTGTAGAGTTGTGCGTGTATATGTGTATGCAGTAAAGCGGCGGTGTTCACACCGTGCAGTAACTGAGGCAGTGACCCAAGCTAGTCCAGCAAAAACATCTTTTATTCAGCAACTCACGGGTAAAACAGAAAGTCCTCCGGTTCGCAGCCAGGTTAACATGAGTCCATAAACAACGGTTGCCGGGGGCAACGGCCGTGCCGGCCGCTCAAAGCCTGACAGGTGCAGAGGCTTCCCAGGCGTGGGTTCGACCACCCTCAATCCTGCTGAGCTTCCCTGCTGTGCTCCTAGCAGGTTCCAACATAGAACAACACTAATCCTTAATGCAGGGTTTTAAAGGACCTGTGGCAAGAGCCACTGGAAAACCCGGGTTGGAGGGAGGAGGCCACCCCACTGCCTCTTGTGACCTCCTCCAAGAAATGAAGGCCCTGCCGGGTTTTACTTAATCTGCCTTAGCCAGGTAGTCTGACCAGGTCAATGCTCCCCTTCATTCCTGCATTGCAGCCGCTGGTGTGCCTGTGACTGCAATGCACTCCAATGGTTTTAATAGGTCTCTGTGCACATCCTGGGGGAGATATAACATCCCTCGTATACGATCCCGGTCACTGCCTCGCATATCCCCCCCCTCTGTTCAAACTTGTGGGGTTGAACATTTGCCATCATACAGGGTGCCCGAGACTGGGCATCCGCGTTTCCCTGCAACTTCCCAGGGCGATGTTCTACCGAGAAACTGAACTTTTGCAGTGATAGGAACTACCTGGTGACTCGCGCATTCCTCTCCTTGGCATTTCTCATCCATACCAAGGGTGAGTGGTCCGTCACCAAGCGGAACTGACGCCCGAGTAAATAATAATGTAGCGATTCCAAGACCCATTTAATAGCCAAACACTCCTTCTCTACCACGCTATAGTTTTTCTCTGCCGGGACAAGTTTTCTACTTAAGTAGGTGACCGGGTGCTCTTCACCATTCACTTTTTGTGACAATACCACCCCTAGGCCTACATCCGAGGCATCTGTCTGTACAATGAAGGTTTCCTTGAAGTTGGGGCTGATGAGGACTGGCTGTCCACACAGGGCCAACTTCATGGACTGAAAAGCTTCTTCTGCCTGAGGGTTCCACCGAACCATTACCGATTTTTTTTCCCCTTTCAAGAGATCAGTCAGGGCCGCCGTTCGCCCAGCAAAATTAGGTATAAACCGGCGGTAATACCCAAGGATGCCAAGGAACGCCCTCACCTGCTTTGTACTTGACGGTTTAGGCCAGTTTTTTATGGCTTCAACTTTATTGATTTGGGGCTTGATAGCTCCTCGGCCTATCACATACCCCAAATATTGGGCTTCCTCTAGCCCTATCGCACATTTTTTTGGGTTTGCCGTTAACCCCGCGGCTCTGAAAAAATCCAGCACCGCTTGTACCTGTGGCGCCCCTGAGGGTTCAGTCGCCACAGAGGTACTGCATCTCACCCAGAGGTGTGGTATCTCACCCTCAGGTAAGGAAGGAGTATGGCTCGGGACCCTAACACCTGCATTCACTACACCACATTTCCGGGGGACAGGGCGAGATTGCTCCTACGGGAGAGCACAGTCCCTGGTCCCTGGCTGGAGTGGGGGGGAACCACCTAGAGAGGGGGAAATATGTAGTGGATGGGGTGGAGGACGTAGATCCTGGGAGCAAATGTGTAGGAGCTATAAAAACAAGGAACCATCTTAGATCAGTGTGGAGTTCCAGTCAGACAGTGAGAGGAGGAGAGGTGACAGGAGCAGAGGCTCTGCAGGAGCTCTGCTCCGGAGGCGGGCCTAGCACTGAGGCCCAAGCCTGAGAGGAGAAGGAGCAGGACGGCTCCAAGAATGAGGAATGAAGGGACCCTACGGGTACGGGCTGTGCAGCAAGCCACCCATACGCCCGCTGCTACCAGGAGGTAGAGGGGTCAGGCCAGAAAAGGGGAACCGGTCCCTCAACTAGTGGAGAAAACTACTAAGGCTCAATTAGAAACCGGAGGCTGCAGTATTTCATGTGCTGTAAGCCGAAGTCCACACCAGTCCCACTAAGAAGGTAGCCACATAGGACCCAGGGGACGGAACACACGTCGCCCGCCAAGGCCCGAGGGTACCGGATAGAAGTGCCACTGGGTGTCAGGTGCAGGGAGCAGGCCAGAGAGAGGACACACAGAAGGGGGTCCTGCTAAGTACTCCGGAGATACCTGAGGGTGGACTGAGCCCCTCACTGAGTACGCGCAGCACGACGTGGGAAGTTGCTTGGACGTCTGTAACTTGAACTGCAATAACTGAGTAAAGACCCTGGGACTGCACTATCTGACTCCGTGTCATTACTGACTACCTGCACCATAACCACCATCATCTATACACGCTGCCCTGAAGCTCCACTCTTCCTGTGGGGAGTTACATCACCTTGCTGCACATACCACCAGCTTCAGCGGACTGCTCCGCAGCGGCGGTTCCCAATAACCGCATTCCACAGGTGGCGTAGTCGGACTATACATAACAGATATACATAAACTACCCTTAGATTGACCACCTGAGTCACGGACCGGGTCACCGCCACGGTGACTACAACCCCCAGCATCTACAGGCCCGGCTCCGGGTACCTCACGGCCCAGGGGGCGCGTCATACCTGTGATAGGTGACAAGGGTGGATTAAGAGTAGCAAGGGCCCCGGGCAGTTTAGAAGGCATGCCCCCCCCCCACACCTGATTTATCACGTGACATGTCACATGATCCCCTGTGATAGTTCACGGGAAATTAATTTTTGATGTGTCACTTTTTCAGCTGCTTGTTGTCATTTTGAGAAAATCACCGTTTTATCTGCTGCAGATCTAGCAGCTCTCTGAATGCTGCGCTCTGTATAGCCCCGCCCACACCACTGATTGAGCATGGGCAGAAAGCTGCCAGTGTACACAGAAATCTACTGATCAGTGATGGGGGTGGGGTCCTACAGAACTTACTAGTCATCTAGTGATAATTACCTTCTGACAAATCAATGATTTTATCAAAACAACACTAAGCAGCCCAGTAAGTGACACATTACTGGAATCAGTGCCTCTAACCCTACATTACGCTGCTCTCAGATTAGGTGGCAAAAACCCGATGACAGATTCCCTTTAAAAGGAGCTGTAAACGCAAAAAAGTTTGTATTAAAAAAAAAAATACAAGCCATTTGTGAAATTAACTTTTTCATTGTTAATTCACATTAGACTGTATCTTCAACACTTTTGTCAGCAGGTCTTATTACAGACTCTGAATAGGGCAGCTCTCTCCCTCTCCCTCAGCAGAAAGTCACAGCATGGTTAAAAAACAGGATCTTTTATGATTTTCTCATAATAAATAAAAAAGGACATGCAAGTCCTCCAAACTATTTTCCGTTTCTCTATAGGGGAGGTCCTAAATCTTTCTGGTTCTTTAGTTGATCACATGTCAAAAAGGCAAAGCATTTACTATGAACTCGTCTAAAAAAATATACACTGGGAGAGTAATATCATCATCTGCATGTAAATATTCCTTGACTCTAAGGGCTCGCTCACACTGTCGTATAACACGGCCGAACGCTATGTGATGTTTTATCGGATAGGACTCGGCCCTATGTTATACTATGGGACAGTGCAGATTTGCGATGATCGGCATGAGAAAATAATCTCATTCGATATTCGGACCATGTGCACCCATACAAGTCTATGGGTGCACGTAAAACATTGGACTGCACTCGGATGTCATCCAAGTGCAGTCCGATGAACACTCACAGAGACTATGGAGAAGATGGAGAAAGTAAGTTCTCCATCTTCTCCATATCTGTGCTGCGAGAGAATCGGATCACACTCAGTTGAAGCTCTGACAGAGTTTGAGCCGAGTGTCATTAGCATAATTGGCCCTATTCTCTTGCATGAGAGAATATATGGCTTAGTGAGTGGACCCTAAAACTGAATAGTAGTGACGCACAGGCACCTCAAAAGCGGGATCCATGTAGCTCTCAGATGTCATGTAGGTAGGGCTTCATTCCATGGGGTAGGGCTTAATTTCAAGGTATATAAAAAAATGGACTTCAAATAAAAATTAAATGAACACAAAAAGCACTAATTGAATTATTTTTTTCGTATTTATGTTTGCAGCTCCTTTAAAAACCCTTTGAGGACCAAGGCACATATATGTCCCATAGTTTTAAACTGGAAAAAAATTTGATTGAATAAAATTTAAGGTCCTCGAAGGTTTAAGTAGGTCATAAATTCATATGAATACTTGCTCATACAATTGCACATGCCAAAAGATGAAGAAGAACAGAATCAAAAATATGACATTAAGTGGAGCACTTACAGGTATTCAAGGTGAAAGAGACCAGCAAAGGCATCGTCTCGAATGACAGTAAATGAGTTAGAATTCAGCAAGCTGAAAATGAAGACAGCAGGTTAGAAGCGAACCAGACTTTATGGTGCTCAGAATTAGTCAAGCAGAATTTATTGACTGCTCTTGCAAAGCACTGAGACTCCTGCTGTGTATAGATGGCGCCGTGCGGCCTCCCGCTGTGTATAGATGGTGCCGTGCGGCCTCCCGCTGTGTATAGATGGCGCCGTGCGGCCTCCCGCTGTGTATAGATGGCGCCGTGCGGCCCCCCGCTGTGTATCTATACACAGCGGGGGGCCGCACGTAGTCATCTATACACAGCGGGGTCCGCACGTAGCCATCTATACACAGCGGGGGGCCGCACGGCGCCCCCCCAGATACAGCAGGAGGCCGCACGGCGCCAACTATACTCAGCAGGTGGCCGCACGCAGTCACGCACACACACAAACATATACGCATAAACACATTTGAAACACAAAAATACATATAAACAGACATCACACAATGATATCTGCCCCCCCCACACACATACAAACAGACATCACACAATGACATCTGCCCCCCCACACACATACAAACAGACATCACACAATGACATCTGCCCCCCCACACACACAGACATCACACAATGACATCTGCCCACACACACAAACAGACATCACACAATGACATCTGCCCACACACACAAACAGACATCACACAATGACATCTGCCCACACACACACACATCACACAATGACATCTGCCCACACACACACACACACACACACCATCCCCCGGCTCGGCTCCAGTCCTCAGGCTCTTCGGTGCAGCAGTGCAGGCCGGGTGCGCACTGCGTGACGTCACAGCTAGGAGACACGGCCGCGCACAGGGCCATGTCTCCTAGCAGTGACGCGGCCGGGCCAGCACAGGGAGGTTAACTGCTGCAGTGCTGGCCCGGCCGATGAAGAAGTAGCGGCGGCCGCTGCTGGGGGAGCGGTACGGGGCCCCCCTCCCGCCACTGCTACCGGTATGTGCCGCGGCGGCCCGCACATATAATGAGGGCAATCGGGCATTAGACACCCCGCCCGGAGCCGCGGGCCCTCTGGAGGCTCGGGGCCCCGGGCGGTCGCCCGGATTGCCCTCATTATAATCCGCCTATGATAGGTGCATATGCCAGTCGGTGCTAAAGATGATAATATCATCTAGATACGCTCATGCGTACTCCCGATGAGGCTTGAGCACTATGTCCATCAACTTCTGGAGTGTAGCCGGGGCCCATGTAACCCAAAAGGTAAGACCACATAGTGATATAGACCCTCCGGAGTTATGAAGGTGGTCTTTTCTTTCGCCGATTTTGTGAGAGGTACCTGCCAGTAACCCTGGGTGAGATCGAGCGTGGTAAAGTACTGGGCCTGCCCCAGTCTCTCAATCAGCTCATCCACCCTGGGCATTGGATAAAGGTCAAATTTCGACACTTCATTCAATTTCCAGAAATCGTTACAGAAGCGTAACGATCCATCTGGTTTCGGAATTATTACGATGGGGCTAGCCCACTCACTCCGTGATTCCTCTATGACACCTAACTGTTTTACCTCAGTCGTGTTGGCTTGCCTCCGGGCTTCGGGCACCCGGTACGGTCTTATTCGCACCCTTATCCCAGGTTCGGTGACAATGTCATGTTGGATAACCGTAGTCCTACCCGTTAGCTCTGAGAACACGTCGGTATTGTGCTGCACCAGCGAGCGAGCCTCCCTTTGCTGCTGCTTAGTGAGGGCATCACATATCCTGACCTCCCCCTCGGACGCTTCCCTGGCTGAAGGTAGAGAACTCTCTGGCGATATGCCCGGGGTGACATCTGTAACTAAACACTCTCGATCTTTCCAAGGCTTTAGCAGGTTTACATGCTAAAGCTGCTCAGGTTTCCTCCTTTCGGGAAACACCCGGTAATTTACCTCTCCCACTTTTTCTCGAACCTCATATGGCCCTTACCACTTGGCCATGAGCTTACTCTCGGCTGTGGGTACCAGTACTAACACCCAATCGCCCTTGTTAAAAGACCTGACTCTGGCTCTTTTATTATATGTGCGCCTCTGGGCTGCTTGGGCATCTAACATGTTCTTTCACGATGGGCATGACCGCCGCGATCCAGTCCTGCATACTAGCCACGTGTTCAATTATACTCCTATGTGGAGTCGGCTCTTGTTTCCATGTCTCTTTGGCTACGTCCAACAGACCCCTAGGGTGTCTGCCATACAATAACTCAAACGGAGAGAACCCTGTGGAAGCCTGGGGTACCTCACGGACGGCGAACATCAAATAGGGTAGCAAGATGTCCCAATCCCTTCCATCCTTAGAAGCCACCTTTTTTAACATGGACTTCAGGGTTTTATTGAACCGCTCTACTAGCCCGTCAGTTTGAGGGTGATACATGGAGGTGCGCAATTGTTTAATTTTTAGCAATTTGCACAGTTCCCTTGTCACTTTGGACATAAAAGGGGTCCCCTGATCCGTCAGGATCTCCTTAGGTAGTCCAAGGCAACAGAACATGGCAAACAGCTCCCGTGCAATCAGTTTTGCCGAGGTGTGGCGTAGCGGTATAGCCTCCGGGTACCGGGTGGCATAGTCGACGACCACCAGTATATGTTGGTGGCAATGGGCGGATTTTACAATGGGCCCTACCAAGTCTATTGCAATCCGTTCAAAAGGTACCTCTATCACTGGCAGGGGTACCAATGGGCTACGGAAACTTGCGATGGGTGTGGTCAACTGACATTCGGGGCAGGATTCGCAGTACATTTTGACCTCCGCGTAAACCCCAGGCCAAAAGAACCGCTGCAAGATACGTTCTTGTGTTTTTTTTACCCCTAAGTGTCCACCCAGCAGGTGTGTGTGTGTGCCAAATCTAGAACCACCCGACGGTACGACTGAGGTACCACCAACTGTTCCACGACCTCGTCCCTGATCTTATCTATCCTATATAGCAACTCACCGTTGACTACCATGCGTGGAAATTCAGTATCTGCACCGGGCTGTTGGGCTACACCATTTACCTCTAACACCCTTTCCCGCGGCGGAGTCAGGGTGGGATCCTGCAGCTGGGCCGTCCCAAACGTGTCCCGGGACACTTCCAGCTCGGGGATCGATGGGGTTTCCTCGACCTCTCCTGCCAGCACCTCTAGGCGAAACCTATCGGGGGTCACACTCTGTCCCTAGGTTGGACACCCCTACGGCAGGTTCCCCTGACTCGGGTTCGTCGTGTACAGCGCCTGTAATACATTTTACCGGGGGAGAGTGGATTTTGTTTTTCCACAGAGTCCAGAACAGGGGCAAGTCTCTTCCCAACACAGTCCCATAGGGAAGAGTTTTTACCACCCCCACCACATGTTTTATATCTCCACATGGCATGGACAAAACTACCTCTGCAGTTGGGTACTCTTGGCGGTCCCCATGGATACACACAACCCCGACTGGCTGTCCACTGGGGTTGTCTCCTGCCACCAGCGACCCATGTACCAAAGTCACGAGGCTCCCTGAGTCCAGGAGGGCCTCCGTGGGGTACCCATTAACCAGTACCTGGCATAGTTGGAGTTCACTGTCCCGGGGGTCGGCGCTCGCTGTGCAGACAGTCTGGGCATACATTGAGACCCGGCGGCTATATCCGCAGTCCATGGGTTCGGTAGTCAGGGGACAATTAGCAAACCACATGTCCCAGCCCCTGACACCGCCAGCACCTAAGGGTGGAGGTACAGTTAGGCCTTATGACAGTTTAGGAGGGAACCAGTCAACTGCCACTCTCACTCCGGGGTACCCCTTCAGTATGGGCACGGTGCTGACTGTCCTCAGCAGAGGGACGCGACCCCTTTCCCGATTCCTGGGTTGGCAGGGATCGGCCGGACAGTCGAGAGGGGGCGGAGTCTCGAATGAAGTCCTGAGTGGCCGAGTAGCGCTCGATCAAACTGACCACCTGGTCGAGGGTGCCGGGGTCCCCTTACCCCACCCAATGTTGGATAGCGGCCGGCAGAGTCCTAACCAGCCGGTCAACCACCACCCTCTCCACCATCTAGGCTGGAGACAAAGTCTCAGGCTGGAGCCACCTCTTTACCAGCTGCAGGAGGTCATAAGCCTGAGACCGGGTGGGTCGGGTCTCCACATAGGCCCACAAAAACACACGCTGAGCCCTCACGTATGTATTGACCCCCAGCCGGGCAAGGATCTCACCTTTGAGCCTCTGGTAGTCCTGGGCGTCCTCCCGACTGAGGTCGAAACGGAGCCACCACTTCTGCCCACTGGCTGGCCGGTAGGTTTTCCCGCTCCGCTGTGCGCTCATAAATGGTCAGGAAGGCTTCCACTTCGTCCTCTGGTCCCATCTTCCTCAACGCTGAGCGAACCTTGTCCCGGGCCTCTCGACGTTCCAGGGCTGGTGCCGTCGACATCTCTTGCAAGGTAGCAATCTGTTGCAGCAACAATTCGTTTTTTTTTTTGCTGCTGCTGCTGCTGGGTGAGTACCAGCTGCTTATACAGTTCCATTTTGTCCATGGGGTGGAACTGAAAGGTGGCAGTCCGGATTGCGACCATGCAGCTGCCCAAGCTAGTCCAACAAAAACAGCTTTTATTCAGCAACTCACGGTTAAACAGACAGTCCTCCGGTTCGCAGCCGGGTTAACATGAGTCCATAAACAACGGTTGCCGGGGGCAACGGCCGTGCCGGCCGCTCAAAGTCTGACAGGTGCAGAGGCTTCCCAGGCATGGGTTCAACCACCCTCAATCCTGCTGTGCTCCTAGCAGGTTCCAACATAGAACAACACTAATCCTTAATGCAGGGTTTTAAAGGACCTGTGGCAAGAGCCACTGGAAAACCGGTTTGGAGGGAGGAGGCCGTCCCACTGCCTCCTGTGACCTTCTCCAAGAAATGAAGGCCCTGCCGGGTTTTACTTAATCTGCCTTAGCCAGGTAGTCTGACCAGGTCAATGCTCACCTTTGTTCCTGCATTGCAGCCGCAGGTGTGCCTGTGACTGCAATGCACTCCAATGGTTTTAATAGGTCTCTGTGCACATCCTGGGGGAGATATAGCATCCCTCGTATACGATCCCGTTCACTGCCTCACAATACATAATGTGTATATGTACAGGTCATGTATGTGTATATATGTGCATATATAATGTGTATATGTTCGGGTTTTTCATTTTCAGGGTTTATTTTACTGTATAACTGACCTGGCAAAAGGATTCCTCTGGTCAGTACTATTGCGCAAATACCAAGCATGTATAGCTTTTCTTTTATTTAAGTGGTGAAAAATATTTCTGAAATTTTGTAAAAAATAAATAAATAAATAAAATTTTGCTTGTGATGCCATTTTTCAATAGCCTTAATGATTAAAATTTTCAGGATAAGGAGCTTTGGAAGGGTTGTTTTTTGCACCATGAGCCCGTGTTTTTATTGATATATTAGGGTAGATACGAGTTTGGATCATCCTTATTAAATTTTTTTGTGCTGTTGCGGAGCAATTCTGGCGTTTTGATTTTTTTATCTCGTTACGCCGTTTACCGATAGGATTAATTTACTTTATATTTTGAAAGATCAGACTGGCTATATATTGCTATCGCTATATATATATATATTTATATATTATATATATAATTTTTTTTATTTACTTTTCACTGTATCGGTTACTTCCCTTAAGGGACTTGAAACGACGATCATGTGGTCACTTGTGCTATATACGGCAATGCCACAGTATTGCTTTATATATCAAAAATCACGGTCTCCTATGAATGCCAGCCACGGGCTGGCTTTCACAGGAGTACTGTCATGACAGGCACAGGGGCCTTCTGCCAGCAAAGTCAGGGAGCTGGCATATAAGGTACCCAATATATGATTTGTCGATAAGGGGTTAAAATCATGTCCTCATATGGTTAAAAATATAATAACGCTATGGTTCTTAGAACAAGGGGAGGAACAAGCGAAAGCACAAAAATAAACAATGTTTGAATCCTAAAAGGTTCAAAAAAAGAAAGTGTCGTGCCCTGGGCCAGGATCAGATGGCGGTATTCCATAGTCCACATATGAACCACAATGCCTGGACCACTCTGAAATTTCCTGGACCTCAACTCAACAGTCTGATATACTGTATGCCTATAAAGCTGTTGAGTCCAGGTCAGGAGACCGGCGATCAGTCTGGGCACTGTGTTCCCATAAGTGGATTGTGGAATACGGGCGTCTGAACCAGGGTTGGTATTAGGGGCAGGCAGACTATACATCTGCCTAGAGCCCCCTCTCCCTCAGGGACCCCCAACCAGTGGCGTTCCGCTAATGCCGACACTTGATGTGGCCGCTATAGGGTCCGTGAGTCGGGGGAAGCTCAGCGCCAGAGCCGCCCTACCCCATCCCCCCACATCGCGAATTCAACTGCATCCACATCATACAGTTGAAAGCAATAATGGAGGAGGGAACATCATTGTTCCCTCTCCTATCATTCCCCCTCTGCCTCTGATGCAGCGGGTGCGATGATGTCGCCATGCTGTACCAGCAGTGGAGCTGCAGAGACCGAAGCAGCGGGGGAATGAGGAGAGGTAAGTATTGTATTTATTTATTTTTGTATATGTCAGTGAGTACATGGTGGCTATAACACTGCCGGACTGTGGGGGCTGCATTTTACTCTGAGGGAGCCTGCGTTATTCTTTATGATTGGGTTGCATTATACTCTATGAGGGGGAGCTGCATTATACTCTATGACAGGGGGCTGCATTATACTTTATGAGGGGCGCTGCGTTATACTTTATGAAGGGGGATTGCATTATACTCTATGAAGGGGGGATGCATTATACTCTATGAAGGGGGGATGCATTATACTCTATGAAGGGGGATGCATTATACTCTATTGAGGATTATGGGGTTCATTATGCTATATGTACTATATGGGGGCTGCATTATCCTCTATCAAGGACTATGGAGAGTGCATTATACTATTTTACTATATGGGATCTGTATTATACTATATGGATGACTATGGGGAATGCATTATACTATATGAAGGACTATGGGGTGCATTATACTATGGGGGGTGCATTGTACTATATGGAGGACTATGGGGAGTGCATTATACTATATTGAGGACTGTGTGGTGACGAGTGCATTATACTATAGGAAGGATATGGTGCAATATGTTAGCATTTGGGGTCCCACTTTAAATTTTTGCCCAGGGCCCCACTTCTACTTCACACCCGCATTCTGACATTTTGTTTGTCTGTTCTTTTTATAGAAGTAGAAAAACAAAATGAATATCTAAAACTGATACAAATGGAAGTAGAAGGACCCCATTGATTATTATGGGGCGTGACTGGGTTCCACTATATTTCTGTATTTAGAATGGAAGTAAAAAAGCATCATGCCTTGTAGATTGTGAGCCCTCACGGGCAGGGTCCTCTCTCCTCCTGTACCAGTTGTTGATTCGTTTTTGTTCAAATTATTGTGCTTTTTGTTTGCTATGTATACCCCTTTTAAACATGTAAAGCGCCATGGAATTAATGGTGCTATAATAATAAATAATAATAATTATACAGAAGCTTTATTTTCCATCCTAAAACTGACACATAATGAAACCGAGATGAATCCCATCCTAATCAATGGTCCCCCACGGTTTCCATTAGTATTAATTATGCAACTAATTCATTGAAGACATTCTGTTTGTTTCTGAGGCTATGTGCCCACGATGCAGAAATGCTGCATATTTTTACGCTTCTCCCTGGCAGGAAAAACGCAGGCGTTTTTTATATGCGTTTTTCCCACCAGGTAGAAGCGTTTGTGAAGCGTTTTTGCATGCATTTCTGCATGCGGGTTATCAAGCGCTTTCCAAGCGAATTTAGCATCACTTGGAAAAAGTGCTTGACAACTTGTTCACACTATATAGATCCATGCAACCAGCATGGATTTATATACAGTAGTGTGACGAAGTAATAGTTAAAAAAAAGAATAAGAATGGTAAAAAATAAACAAAAAAGATTATACTCACCTTCCGGTGTCTTCTCGGTGTTTTCTCTGCTGCGTCCGGTCTCTTGCACTGCTAGCGGTGGTGTGAAGGACCTACGGTGACGTCATTGAGTCATGTGATGGGCTTGGGCCCCTGATCTTTTTTGACCCTAACAACGCCCCTGAGTAGTACACACCGCTAGTGAAATCTATCTGGTAATGCCCACTTAGACTTTTTAAAAAAATAATAGTTCAAGTGCCAAATACTTTGATTGCTAATATATCTTTAATGTAATTGCCAGATTTTAAAATAAATAAATTATTCTGCTCTGCATTGCCTATTATATCATTTGTCCAGTTCAACATGAAAACTTTGGTGAAAGGTCATCTTTAAAGAGGACCTCTTAATTGCACAAAGAAAAAAAATGAAGAATACCTTTTAAAAATCCTTACGCTCACCTATTGTTTTTTTTCCATTTGCTCCATTGCAGAGATATTCACATTTGTTGCTTTTGGGGCGCACTTTGCTAAATTTCTTATTGCACTTCAATTGGGCGTTTTTTCAGAGTCTTCTCTCTCCCAGATGCTGCCAATCACAGCTCGGCAGTTCATCTAGGATTTTCAGACACTGCGATTGACATCATCTGGAAGGGGTGAAAGTGAACACCCCCAGAAAAGACTCTGAAGGAAGGCCACTAAAATGTCTGGTATAGGAATGTGGCATCCGTTTTTTTCATGCATTTAGCTCATAAAGCAAGATTCACATTAACCCTGTTATTCCCCAAGGTTGTTTGCACCTTAATGACTAGGCCAATTTTTACAATTCTGACCAGTGTCACTTTATGAGGTAATTACTCTGGAACGCTTCAACGGATCCAACTACAGTAATTCTGAGAATGTTTTTGCATTACATATTGTACTTCATAATAGTGGTAAAATTTCTTCGTTATGACTTGAGTTTATTTGTGAAAAAATTTACATTTAGCAATTTTCAAACTCTGAATTCTTATGCCCGTAGATCAGAGAGGTATGTCATGCAAAATAGTTAATAAATAACATTTACCACATGTCTATGTCAGCACAATTTTTTAAACAATTTTTTTTTTATTTGGAAGTTATAAGAGTTAAAAGTTGACCTGCGATTTCTCATTTATCCCAAAAATTTATAAAACCATTTTTTCAGGAACCACATCACATTTGAAGTGACTTTGAGGGTGATATATGACAGTCAATCCCCAAAAGTGACACAATTATAAAAACTGCACCCCTCAAGGTGCTCAAAACCACGTTCAAGAAGTTTATTGAACCTTCAGGCGCTTCACAAGAATTTTTGGTGTGTGGAATAAAAAAAATTAACATTTAACTTTTTTTTCACAAAAATTTTACTTTAGACCCATTTATTTTTATTTTTGCAAGGGTACCAGGAAAAAATGTACCCCAAAATTTGTTGTCCAATTTTTCCTGAGCATACCGATACCCAATATGCGGTGGAAAACCACTGTTTGGGTGCAAAGTGCTCGGAAGGGAAGGAGCGCCATTTGACTTTTTCAATGCAAAATTTGCTGGAATAATTAGCGGACGCCATGTCACGTTTAGACAGCCCCTGATGTGCCTAAACAGTGGAAACCCCCCACAAGTGACACCATTTTGGAAACTAGACCCCTCAAGGAATTTATCTAGATGTGTAGTGAGCACATTGTAAAATTCTGTGACGCACCTGTGGGTTCAATGTTGATCTGTGGAAATGAAAAAAAAATATTTTTCCCACAAAAATGTTGTTTTAGCCCCCAATTTTTTAATTTTCACAAGGGTAGCAGGAGAAAATGGACCTCAAAATTTGTTGTGCAATTTCTCCTGAGTATGCAAATACCCCATATTTGGTCAAAATCTACTTTTGAGGGTAAAGTTCAGAAGGGAAGGAGCGCCATATTGAAGTTCATATTTTGCTGGACTGGTTTGACGGTGCCTCATTGGCAGAGCCCTTAAGGTGCCAGAACAGCAGAACCCCCTATAAGAGACCCCATTTTACAAACTACACCTCTCAATTAATTCATCTAGGAGTGCAGTGAGCTTGTTGACACCACATATGCCTCACAGAATTTTTGGGTGGTGAAGAAAGAATAATTAGATTTACCTCCAAAGTTTTGTTTTAGCCCCAGATTTTACATTTTCAAACTGGGAAATGGGTAAAAGAGGAACCCTAATTTGTCACACAATTTCTGCTGAATGTAGAAATATCCCATATGTGTCTGTACAGTACTGCTTAGCCACATGGTAAGACTCTGGAGGAATGTAGCGCTATTTGCCTCCTGGAGCACAGATTTTCCTAGAATATTTTGCGGATTCCATATACAGAGTCCCTAAGTTCTAGAAAAGCAGAATCTCCCTCAAGTGACCCCATTTTGGAAATTATACCCCTTTGGTAATTTATCTACAGGTGTGGTGAGGATTTTGACTCCATGGGTGTTTTCCAGAAACAAGCAGCAGTGGATGTTGCTGAGTGAAAATTGCAAACTGACATTGTAGTGACCAGTACAATGTAGTGACGAGTACGTTATACCCCTCTCATGCTTCTGGAGACATGCACCCACAAATTAGGTGGGCTCTCATTGCTACAAAAATGCCAAACATGTTCACGCTAACTGCGGTTTAGGCACACAGAAGGGAGGGGGGCATTTGGATTTCGGAGCACAGAATTTGCTGAATTTCTATTGGGTAGGAAGGGCCATTTTGCTTTTCCAGAGCCTTTGTGCTACTAGTAACGTGGAAACCCCTATATTGCCGTTAACAGATGACGGACCTGAGTGGGGACTTGCTTTTTTGTTGATTGAGTCCAAGCTTTTATTGTGATGTAAAATGTTCCCATTTATCCTGGGCTCGACGTAGAGCACTGATATCGGGGTTTCTATTTAAATCTCTGAGTGACATAATTCAGATGGAACCACCGAGGGATCCATTCACTCTAATGAGGCAGCAGAGTTACTCTGGACTCCGTCTGGCCTCTGTTCAGCAGTGTCCTTTTTTTTTTCCAGAGGTGCACAAAACTGTTGCCGATGGCACTTTTATGTATACCTAATGAAAAGACTGACACAGTCGGATCATAGGCCAGACGGCGTCTACAGTGCCTCCATCTGCCTCATTATAGGGAATCTTCCGCCATGGGTTTTATTTGAATCACGTATTTCAGAGATTTACACCGAAACCCAGTGTAAGCACTCAGTGTAGAGTGCAGGATAAATGTGTGCCTAGCGTTACTGCGATCTTTGGAAGGTAGAATGAACAAATCATCAGCAGGTGAAGAATTGTTTTTTATTTATGTTTTACGCCATTCCTTGTGCGGTATAAGTGATTAGACGATTTTATTCTTCTGGTCGATGCAATTACAGCGATACCAGAATTATACAAGCTGTGCGGGGCAATCAATGTCGGGTGTCAGCTGATTCTCACAGCAGACACCCGATACTATGTGCCAGGAGCGGTCCCGCACATTAACCCCCGATATGCTGCGATTGAAGTCGATCGCAGCATTCCGGCAGCAAGGGGAGGTAAGCATGTGCCTTGTTTCTGGGGTCCGGAGCTGTGTCTGCTGGGTTCCGGTTGTTGCCATGGTGACCTGATGTGACGGATCACCAGGCATCAGGAAGTTACTTTGGTGATGTGCAGTGCACGATCAAAGTAACTTGTGCCTGTGCAGCGCTGACAGGCTGTATAGCATAGAGATGCTGGTGCATCTCTATGCTATGCAAGCTATCAGCCTGCAAAAAGTGAAAGTCCCATAGTGGGACAAAGTATATAAATAAAATAAATCTATTGTACTCATAAATAAATATTATGAAAAAGAACCCAAAAAACAATAAAAGTAAACATATTAGGTATCGCCGCGTCCGGAACAGCCTGACCTGTAAAACTGTCCCACTAGTTAACCCCTTCAGTGAACACGGTAAAAAAAAGAAGCAAAAAATGATGCTTTATCATCATACCGCCAAACAAAAAAGTGAAATAAAACGCGATAAAAAAGAAGAATGTAAATAAAAATGGTACCGCTGAAAACATCATCTTGTCCTGCAATAAACAAGCTGCCATACAGCTCAATCAGCCCAAAAATAAAAAGGTTATAGCTCTCAGAATAAAGCAATCCAAAAAATTTTTTTCTATAAAATAGTATTTATTGTGTAAAATATAAAAAATATATAAAAAAAGATATAAATGTGGTATCGCTGTAAACATACTGACCTGAAGAATAAAGCTACCTTTATCAATTTTACCACATGCGGAACAGCATAAAAAAACCTCCAAAAAAAAACAATTCCTGAATTGTTGGTTTTTGTTTATTCTGCTTCCCAAAAATCGGAATAGAAAGCGATCAAAAAATGTCACATGCCCGAAAATGGTACCAATAAAAACCATCAACTCGTCCCGGAAAAAACAAGCACTTACATGACTCTGCCGGCCGAAATATGGAAAAATAATTCCAAAAACTAGTCTTTGCAAAAAAAAAAGAAAAAGCGTCATTTAAGTGTGTGACAGCTGACAAACATAAATACCCAATATGAATCTGGCATTGCTGTAATCGCACCGACCCGAAGAATAAATGGTGTCACTTGGGGGGGGGGGGGGTTCCACTTTTTAGGCACATCAGGGGCTCTCCAAACGCGACATGGCGTCCGCTAATTATTCAAGCAAATTTTACATTCAAAAAGTCAAATAGCGCTCTTTCCCTTCTTAACCCTGCCGTGTGCCCAAACAGTGGTTCCCCCCCACATATGGGGCATCGGTGTGCTCAGGAGAAATTGCACCACAGATTTGGGGGTCCATTTTTTTCCTGTTACCATTGCGAAAATTAAAAAATTGGGTCTAAAGTAACATTTTTGTGAAAAAAGTTAAATGTTAATTTTTTTCTTCCATATTGCAAAAATTCCTGTGAAGAACCTGAAGGGTCAATAAACTTCTTGAATGTGGTTTTGAACACCTTGAGGGGTGCAGTTTTTAGAGTGGTGTCACTTTTGGGTATTCTCTGTCATAAATGTAAAAGTCACTTCAAATGCGATGTGGTGCCTAAAAAAATGGTTTTGTTAATTTTGTTGGAAAAATTATGCAAATTGTCTTTTCAGAGAGGAAGAGGACTAAAACTCTAGTGCCACCTACAGGAAGTAGCAATCCTAAAAGTCAATAGTGACTCTTTAACGAGCCTTATCACATGACTTAGGCTATAAACCAGAAACTCAAGTTGCAGACACTGTGTTTCGGGGTACTGTGCCTCTTCAGTGCAAAGTGTGAGATCTGGTTATGCTGGGTGAGAGGCGTCAGACCGGTATCTAAGGCGTAGGAAAAATGAGAAATCACTGGTCAACTTTTAAGGCTAAGTTCACACGTTGTGTTTTGCTGCGTATTTTGATTACATTTTTATGCAAATTTTCAGCTGCGTCTGGCAGTACCAGCAAAGTCTATGAGAAACCAGAATTCTCTGTTCACACATGTTGCTTTTTGTTTGCTGTGTATTTTCTGCCTTGCTTGCGAATTTGGAAAATAGAGCATGTTAATTTTTTCAGCATTTTTTCAGCGTTTTTTCACCCATAGCATGTAAAGGGTGGTCAAAAAAACGCTGCAAATACGCACCTGCGTTTTTTGCTGCGTATTTGTGACACGCCCCCTGGGCCGTGGGGTACTCGGTAGCCGGGCCGGTTGATGCTGGAGGATGTCACAGTGGCAGTGACCCACTCCGTGACCCAGGGCGGTCAATAAAAGGGGAATTATAGTTTTTATAGTTTAACTAGATGGTGGCCCGATTCTAAAGCATCGGGTATTCTAGAATATGTATGCGGCAGACCGGGCGCAATCAGCAGAGCGGTGTTTAAATTTGGCGCCAAAATCGCTGATTGGTCGCGGCCGGCAACCGCGACCAATCAGCAAAGCGGTGTTTAAATTTGGCGGCAATATCGGTGATTGGTCGCAGGCGGCGACCACGACCAATCAGCAAACCATGTTAGTAAGGACTGGAGAGCGTGTTTAAATTTGGCGCCAAAATCGCTGATTGGTCACGGCCGGCGGTTGCGACTAATCAGCAGAGCGGGGTTTAAATTTGGCGCCAATAATGCTAATTAGTCGCGGCCAGCGAACGTGACCAATCAGCAGAGCAGGGTTTAAATTTGGCGCCAATACTGCTGATTGGTCTCGGCCGGCGACCGCGAGTAATCAGCAGAGCGGGGTTTAAATTTGGCGCTAAAAATGCTGATTGGTCGCGGCCTGCGACCGTGACCAATCAGCAGAGCATGGTTTAAATTTGGCGCCAATAATGCTGATTGGTCGCGGCCGGCGACCGCGACCAATCAGCAGAGCGGCGTTTAAATTTGCCGCCCATATCGCTGATTGGTCGCGGGTGGCGGCTGCAGCCAATCAGCGACCGGTGTTACTGAGAACGGGGAGTGGCGTTGATGTGCGGGTACTTTCGGTGTGAGTAGCCGGGAGATGAACGGCTAGCGCCGGTCATCTCCCGGCTGCATCGCCGCTGACTTCCATGCGGCTACCGTCGGGAGATCAGCGGCTAGTGCCGCTGATCTCCCGACGGCAAGTGTGAAGGGAAGACCAGGGAGCGAGGCCGCCGGTCGGGGTACTTGTGCTGCATGCAGCCAGGAGATGAGCGGCTGGCACCGCTCATCTGTCGGCTGCGTCGCCGCTGATCTCCCGACGGTGGCCTGAGTGTTTAAAATCCGGCGCCAATACGCGGACGTGCTGCGGCAGTTGCTGATTGGTCGCGCCCAGCCGGCCACGATCAATCAGCGAACCGTGTTACTGAGTACTGGAGAGCGAGTTTAAATTTGGCGCCCAAATCGCTCATTGGTCGCAGGCGGCGGCCTCGACCAATCAGCAGAGCGGCGTTTACATTTGCGGCCCATATCGCTGATTGGTCGCGGCCGCGACCAATCAGCACAGCAGTGTTTAAATGTGGCGCCAAGATCGCTGATAGGTCGCTTGCAGCGTCCGCGACCAATCAGCACAGCAGTGTTTAAATGTGTCGGCAAGATCGGTGATTGGTCGCGGGCAGCGTCCGCGACCAATCAGCACAGCAGTGTTTAAATGTGGCGCCAAAATCGCTGATTGGTCGCGGGCAGCGTCCGCGACCAATCAGCACAGCAGTGTTTAAATGTGTCGGCAAGATCGCTGATTGGTCGCGGGCAGCGTCCGGGACCAATCAGCACAGCAGTGTTTAAATGTGGCGCCAAAATCGTTGATTGGTCGCGAGCAGCGTCCGCGACCAATCAGCACATCAGTGTTTAAATGTGGCACCAAGATCGGTGATTGGTCGCGGCCGCTATTTAAATGTGGCGCCCAAATCGGTGATTGGTCGCGGGCAGCGGCCGCGACCAATCAGCACAGCGGTGTTTAACTTTTGCGCCAAGATCACTGATTGGTCACGGCCGGAGAGCGCGACCAATCAGCGAATCGTATTGGTGAGGACCGGGGAGCGGAATCGTATTAGTGAGGACCGGGAAGCGGCGCTGCCTGTGCGTTTACTTCCGCTGCGAGAAGCTGGGAGATGAGCGACTGCTCGCAGCAGAAGTATCCCGACCCGCAGCGCTGCTCCCCGGTCCTCCCTTCCGCATGGAGGTCAGCGGGGCCGCGGTCGAGGTCCTTCTGCTGCTACCGGCCGGGAGATGAGCGCCTCGCGCCAGTCATCTCCCGGCTGCATCTCCGTCCCGCAGATGAGCCGCTAACGGCCGCCATCTTTTTTCTGAAATCCCGCGTCGCTGATTGGCCGCTGCCGGACCAATGAGCGACGCGGGATTTCCTGGACAGACAGACAGACAGACGGGATAAGACGATTATATATATAGATGTTGGTGACGCCACCTGTGGTATGCGGCTATATGGAGCCGCCGCTGCGGTGCAGGTCCTCTGAAGCAGTTGGTGACGCAGCAGAGTTGGTTCAGCTCTCCACAGGTAGAGCTAAGCTCCAGGGCGGTGCAGTGATGGTTAATGAGGTAGATGTTACTGTGCAGTGTAGTGCAGGGGATGGCGCAGATAATAATTCTAGGACACAGTGGGGTGCAGTCTCCAAGGTTTACTCAGGCTATGTGACCACGATGCAGAAATGCTGCATATTTTTTACGCTTCTCCCTGGCAGGAAAAACCCATGCGGATTTTACATGCGTTTTTCCTGCCAGGTAGAAGCATTTGTCAAGCGTTTTTGCATGCATTTCTGCATGCGGCTTATCAAGCGCTTTTCCAAGCGATTTTAGCATCACTTGGAAAATTGCTTGACAACTTGGTCATACTATATAAATCCATGCAAACGGATTTATATAGTGTGACCAAGTAATAGTTTAAAAAAAAAGAATAAGAATGGTGAAAAATAAAAAATGAAGATTATACTTACCTTCCGATGGCCCGCGGTCTGCTTCTCCGCTCCGTCCGGTCTCCCCGGTGTCTCGCGGTGGTGTGAAGGACCTGCGATGACGTCATTGAGTCAAGTGACAGGTCACGCGACCGCCGACGTCAGCGGTCGCGTGACCTGTCACATGACTCAATGACGTCATGTCAGGTCCTCACACCACTGCGAGCCACCCAACACACCGCACACATCACTGTGGAGACTGGGGGCCATCAGAAGGTAAGTATAATCTTTATTTTTTATTTTAACTTCTTTTTTTTACAGGTTCTATGGTACGCAGGTCTGGATGAGGGTCTCTTCTTCTCCATACCTGGGTACCATCCGCACATTGAACCGTGTCATATCCGCATGTGCAGATGCAGTGATGCGGATGTCACGCTGTCCAATGCAAGTCAATGGTGGCGATTTACTCTGCGTGTCCGCAAAATTAATGGACATGCTGCATATTGTTCCGCAATGATAATCCGCAGCGGAAATTTCCGCAGCATGTGCACAGCACATGCGGATTATCATTGGGGACCATGGGGCACGTATTACCAAGTGTTTTTTAAGCATTTTCGCTGCGGAAATTCCGCGGCAAAAACGCTTGAAAAACGCATAGTGGGCACGCAGACTCACAGTTGATGCATTCCAGGTTCCCAGCGCCAGGGTAACCTCCCACACCGTCCTGTGTTTACCAAGGCAGGGATTCAGCAAACTCCCAGGTGTTTCAGGAGTACATAACGGGACCCCAGTCTGTGTGCCTTCCTCGGTCATCTTCTTGCACTGGCTCTCACCCTCCTGCCCTGCGCCTCGCAACCAGTGTCCCAAGCCGGTAACCTCAGATTTTGGCGGGCAACCAACAGTCCCCTGAATCCCGTGTGGCTACCTTTTCGGCGATTTAGTTGCGGCTGTGAGCAACTACACCCTGAAAGTGCAGAAGCCTCCGGTTCTTAGCTGAGCCTTATAGTTCTCCACTAGTTTAGGGGCCGGTCCCCTCTGCGGACTGCTCCCTCCACATTCCTGCAGATTCGGGCGCACGTGTGGCTTCTGCACTCGTCGTGCCCCTGGGATCCCCTCCCCTTCCTCTGCTCCCTTCCTCTTCAGCCTTTCCTCCTGGGCCTCTCACACTAGGCCCGCTTCTCTCTCCTCTGAGCAGAGCTCCTACAGAGCTCCTGCTCCCACTACTTCTCCTCTCTGACTGTTTTGTCAGACTGCTCTCACCACTCCCAAGATGGCTCCCCTTTTTATTCTCCTGCTGAAGTGCTCCTCTGTCCTTCTTCCTCCACCCACACCCACAACATGGTTCTGACGCGCCCCCTGGGACGCGTGGGGAACCCGGAACCGGACCTTTTTGTAGATGCTGGGGGTTGTAGTCACCGTGGCGGTGACCCGATCCCGTGGCTCAGGGTGGTCAAACTAAATGGCAGTCTATAAGCTGAATGTCCGACTACGCCACCCGTGGATTGCGGTTAGAGGGAACCGCCGCTTCAAGGCAGACCGCTGAGGCTGGTGTTGGGAATGCAGCAGAGAATAGTGTAACCCCCCACGGGAGGAGTATAGCTTCAGGGCAGTAAATAGGGATGTTGGTGGTGAGGGTGCGTGGGAGCAGCAGCAACCACACGGAGTCTGTCATGCAATTCAGGGTCTTTACTGTTGGTGGTATTAAGGGACCCGTCCGGAATACAGGTTAACAATGGAGGCCTGGTCAGTCTGAGAGCAACTGGGAAATCCTGCTGGTCAGAGGGAGTTTGTAGGCCTACCGTGCTGACTTCACTCTTTCTTGGCTATCCTGCTGTAGTGTAGTGGTAGCCCACGTCTCTGAGTGTACCGTGTTGTTCTCACCCGTATGATTGGCGACTCGGGCCTTCCGTGCTTCTCACCCCTCCAGGGCGGTAGTGGTCCCTCTCGTGTGGCTGAGCCTCCGGGCTTCCTTGGGCCAGAGGACTTGAAGTCCCCTGCGTGGTGGTTTTCTGCTGCTGGGCTTATAACCCTCACAGCTTCGGACTCCAGTGTCCGGCTTTGCAAGTCTCTGGCCAGGACGAACTCTGCTAGTTCCCCTCCTGGCCTCGTGTTCCTCCTCTGCCTACAGGGACTCCTCAGCCTGCTGCTGACCTGTCCCTGTCTCTGGAACTAGACTGGAACTTGTCTCTGGCTTCACTGGACTCTTTCTGGTCTAACCCCGCCCCAGATCCAGTTTATAAAGGGCAGGTTTCTCCCCTCCCTGGACTGAGGCAGGAGGTGCTGCATGCTAATTGTCTCCAACCAGGGATCCTCCCACCTGCTCTCAGACATGACATTGCTGCCACTGTGGCGACCAGACCTGGGGTGCCACATTCCCCCCCTAGTGAAAGTTAGTACTCCGGGACTAAACACATTTTGCAAAAATACAACATAACAGAGGATAAGCAATAACACAACAACATATGTACAAGTACATTTAGTTTTTATAGGTCACGGCGCTTCCGTGACCGGGTGTCCATATCACCCAACAAGGTGAAGTCTTGAACGGTGCGGGGACCTGTCTCCACAAACCCCAAGTTCCTGGCCTTGGGCGTGGCGGCAAGGCTGAAGCTAGCTACTTTGGACCACAAGGGGGCCACGCTGGACAGGTTTTTCTTCTGAGGCCATCTTCGCAAGAGGGCACCAGGTGCAACTATCTACAAGGTAGTTCCGGTTATTCACTGTCCATAACCTGTTAGTCCATGAACCCTGTCGGGTAACTAGAAAAACATAATTAGTAACCAGGCAACAAACATTAAACATTTGCAATATACAGTCATGGCCAAAAGTATTGAGAATGAGACAAATAGTAATTTTTCCAAAGTTTACTGCTTCATTTTTTGTAATGGCAATTTGCATATACTCCTGAATGTCAAAGAGTGATCAGCTTAACAGCAATTACTGTACTTGCAAAGTCAATATTTGCCCAGAAAATGAACTTTAACCCCCAAAACACATTTCAACATCATTGCAGTCCTGCCTTAAAAGGAGCAGCTAACATCGTTTTAGTGATTGATCCATTAACACAGGTGTGGGTGCTGATGAGGACAGGGCTGGCGATCAATCAGTCATGATTAAGTAAGAATGACATCACTGGACACTTTAAAAGGAGGCTGGTTCTTGGTATCATTGTTTCTCTTCAGTTAACCATGGTTATCTCTAAAGAAACACGTGCAGCCATCATTGCACTGCACAAAAATGGCCTAACAGGGAAGAGTATCGTAGCTACAAAGATTGCACCTCAGTCAACAATCTATAGCATCATCAAGAACTTCAAGGAGAGAGTTTCCATTGTTGTCAAAAAGGCTCCAGGGCACCCAAGAAAGACCAGCAAGCGCCAGGACCGTATCTTAAAACTGTTTCAGCTGCGGGATCGGACTACCAGCCGTGCCGAGCTTGCTCAGGAATGGCAGCAGGCTGGTGTGAGTGCTTCTGCACGCACTGTGAGGCGGAGACTCTTTGAGCAAGGGCTGGTTTCAAGGAGGGCAGCAAAGAAGCCACTTCTCTCCAGAAAAAACATCAGGGACCAACTGATATTCTGCAAAAGGTACAGGGAGTGGACTGCTGAGGACTGGGGCAAAGTCATTTTCTCTGATGAATCCCCTTTTCGATTGTTTGGGACATCTGGAAAACAGCTTATTTGGAGAAGAAGAGGTGAGCGCTACCACCAGTCTTGCCTCATGCCAACTGTAAAGCATCCTGAAACCATTCATGTGTGGGGTTGCTTCTCAGCCAAGGGAATCGGCTCACTCACAGTCTTGCCTAAAAACACAGCCATGAATAAAGAATGGCACCAGAATGTCCTCCAAGAGCAACTTCTCCCAACCGTCCAAGAGCAGTTTGGCGTCCAACAATGCCTTTTCCAGCATGATGGAGCACCTTGCCATAAAGCAAAGGTGATAACTAAATGGCTCATGGAACAAAACATAGAGATTTTGGGTCCATGGCCTGGAAACTCCCCGGATCTTAATCCGATTGAGAACTTGTGGTCAATCATCAAGAGACGGGTGGACAAACAAAAACCAACAAATTCTGGCAAAATGCAAGCATTGATTATGCAAGAATGGACTGCTATCAGTCAGGATTTGGTCCAAAAGTTGATTGAGAGCATGCCAGGGAGAATTACAGAGGTCTTGAAGAAGAAGGGGCAACACTGCAAATATTGACTTGCTGCATTAACTCATTCTAACTGTCAATATAACCTATTGGTACTCATAATATGATTGCAATTATATTTCTGTATGTGATATAAACATCAGACAAACACTAATAAAAACCAGAGGCCAGCAGATCATGTGAAAATATAATTTTGGTGTAATTCTCAAAACTTTGGGCCATGACTGTACAGGTAGATATATACTTGGCATTTAGATTCTCCAGCGAGCGGGTATTTGACCCCTAGTGCTCCTGGTGGACCTACTTAACCCACTGTCTGGTGGTACTCTACTCGGGTCCCCTATTTCCACCCCCTGTGTACTGGGTGTGCTCATGTCTGCACTAGAGGTGTTTGCAGATGTCACGGGTAGGTTGGGCAGCTTTCTGCGCACTCTTTGGCTCACCACGGGCATGGCAGGTTCGCTACTAGCAGAGGGTTGATTCCCCTTAGCTGCTGGTACGGAATCTTCTGCCTCCGGGGCCACTTGCTCTTCCAACACTACTGGCTCTTCTGCGGGCTCTTGAGGGGTTGGCTGGAGGAAGG
Organism: Phyllobates terribilis; assembly: GCF_046119375.1. Lineage (NCBI taxonomy): Eukaryota > Metazoa > Chordata > Amphibia > Anura > Dendrobatidae > Phyllobates > Phyllobates terribilis. The sequence continues at coordinate 68,841,315 of NW_027362770.1, read as the reverse complement.
TTAGGACGGGTACCACTATGGCGTTGTTGATTTGTGTCCAGGACCGGGGAAATTCTCCGAGCACTGTACTGACCATTTCTTCCCTTTCCTCTGTGGGTTGAGGGCTATCTTGGTCTTCATCAGCACTTTGCAGCTGCTCGGGACACCTCTTCAGGTGGTCTCTGGAGACAGTGGCTGTGGTCTCTCCTCCATCCTTACTGATAACACACAACTTTGGGTTTTTATGGCTTGAGGGCAGTACGGTGTATGGGTCTTTCTCCCACTGGTCATCCAACTTGTGGAGCCATCTCTTCCTCTTCAAGACGTGCTCTCCAGGTGCCAGGGGAGGAGCAGGAGCATACTGGTTGTAATTCCTCTCTTGCCTCTCTCTTGCTTGAGATAGACTTCGCTCCACGCACTCCTGTACTTTCCGGTACTGCTGCTGTCACTCTGTGTCCCAGTCTGCTTCTGGTGAGGTGTCCTCGGGTGTCAGGACTCCCATCTCCAGGTCAATTGGCAGCTTACCAGGTCTTGCTCTCATTAGGTAAGCCGGAGTGCAGTTGGTAGAACCCACTGGGATATGGTTATACAAGTCCACCAGATCCGGCAGTTTCTCAGGCCACAGGCTGCGTTCCTCCAGGGGCAATGTCTTGAGCAGGTCCAGTACTACCTGGTTCATTTTCTCACACATCCCGTTGGTTTGGGGGTGGTAAGGCGTTGTCGTTATCTTCCTGCAGCCATACAGGTTGCAGAATTCCTGGAAGACTTCAGCCTCGAACGCTGGACCTTGATTAGTCAACACTTGCTCTGAATACCCGTGGGGGCGGCAGAAATGCTGCTGAAAGGCTCTGGCGGCCGTCTGAGCTGTTAAGTCTTTGACGGGGACCACCACTAGGAACCGGGAGTAGTGATCTACGATTGTGAGGGCGGAGACGTATCCCGATCTGCTCGGAGACAGCTTTACGTGGTCCAGGGCCACCAGCTCAAGGGGCTGCTTCGTGATGATGGGCTGCAGGGGAGTCTTCTGGCTGGCGTGGTCCTTCCTCCTTAGGTTGCACGGGCCACAGTCTCTGCACCATCTCTCTATAGCCCCTCTCATGCCTACCCAGAAGAACCGCTCACACAACAGGAACTCCAGCTTCTTCCATCCAAAGTGCCCTGCTCCGTCATGGTATGCTTCTAGGACCATAGCCGCATCCCGCCTTGGGACCACTACCTGCCAGATCAGCTCGTGTGTTCTAGAGTTGACGTTCCTGCGGCACAGCCTCCCCTCATAGAGAAACAGCTTGCTCCTTTCCTTCCACAGCTGCTTGGCCTGTTCTGGAGCATCCGGATCAAGGTGAGCATCAGCCTGGGTCAGCATCTCTTTTACAAGGCGGACTGCGGGGTCACTATCCTGTGTCTCTGCCCAGCCGTGGTGGGGTAAGGGATTGAACGTAGCGGTGGCAGAGCACCTCTCCTTTACGCAGTGGGAACACTGGGTGATCCCATGACGGTGGAATGCAGGGAGTTCAATTTCTTCCAGTTCTTCTGGATCCTCTCCCCCGTCCTGCAAGTGAGGCATTCTGGACAATGCATCTGCGTTGGCATTTGCACGCCCTGTCCGGTATTTGATGGTAAATTCATAATTGGACAGCCGGGCCATCTTTCTCTGCTCTAGGGCACCAAGTCTTGCAGTGTCCAGGTGTGTCAACAGGTTGTTGTCCGTGTACACAGTGAACTTAGAAGAAGCCAGGTAATGCTTGAAGCGTTCGGTGACTGCCCACACCACTGCCAGGAACTATAGCTTGAAGGAGCTATAATTCTCAGGGTTTCTCTCTGTGGGTCTCAGCTTTCTGCTAGCATAAGCAATTACCCGTTCTCTGCCCTGCTGGATCTGGGACAGTACGGCTCCTAGCCCCACGTTACTGGTGTCGGTGTGGAGGATAAAAGGTTGGCCGTAATCAGGGTAGGCCAGGATCTCATCCCCCGTGAGGGCCATCTTCTGCTGGCGGAAAGACTCCTCCTCCAGCTTGTCCCACTTAAAGGGCGGCTTCTGACTTTTAGTCTTCGACTGACCTAACAGGTGGTCCTGCCTCAGGGCTGCCATCTTGGTGAACCCGGAGATGAATCTTTGGTAGTAGCCTACCAACCCGAGGAACTGCCGCACTTCCTTTATGCTGGAGGGTCTTGGCCAGTCCTTAATCACCGTGATCTTTTCAGGGTCTGGGGCTACTCTGTCAGCACTCACCACGTGTCCCAGGTACTGTACTTTTGGCTTCAGTAGATGACACTTGGAGGGTTTCACCTTTAGGCCGAAGCCTGCCGGGGCATCGAACACCTCTGCCAGGTGCTTTAGATGGTCCTCATAGGTCTTGGAATACACGATGACATCGTCCAGGTAGAGTAGGACCGTCTCGAAATATCTGTGCCCCAGACAGTACTCCATCAGCCTCTGGAAGGTCCCTGGTGCGTTGCAGAGTCCGAACGGCATACAGTTGAATTCACTGAGACCCATCGGGGTGGTAAAGGCGGGCTTCTCCTTGTCTGACTCTGCTACAGGAACCTGCCAGTACCCGCTAGTGAGATCCAAAGTAGAGAAGAAGTTAGCATATTTTAGTGCAGCCAAAGACTCCTCTATCCTAGGTAACGGGTACGCATCTTTGTGTGTTATTCTGTTGACCTATCTATAATCTACACACATCCTCATCGTGCCATCTTTCTTTTTTACAAGAACTAGAGGAACTGCCCAGGGGCTACAGCTATCCCTGATCACCCCAGCCTCCTTCATTTCTCGCAACATACCCTTGGCATTCTGAAAGTGTGCAGGGGGTACAGGCCGGTATCTCTCTTTTATGAGTGGATAGTCTCCTGTGGGGATTTGGTGTTCTACCCCCTTTACTTGCCCAACATCTAGCGGGTGTTTACTAAAGACTCTTTCGTACTCCTGAACCACCCGGTAGACTCCCTGTTTTTGGTGTGAGGGAGTGGAGTCGGTGCCCACATGAAGTTTCTGACACCAGTCCTCCATTTGTTTCTTGTGTTATGATAGGCTACAAGCACTAAGGAAAGACAGGAGATCTGTCTGATCCTGCGATCAGACCCGCTAATGTCCTCAGCTAGTCTGAACGAAGACCTATAGATGTGAGGGAGGGATCCCTACAAGAACTAGGGACTGGGAGAAAGATGGACACCTCCTAGCAGAAATTGAAGCAGTAAAAAGACAAACACACAACATAGAACATAACGGTTAAAAGACCTAGCAAAAACTGACTGAGAAAAGCTAGCCAGGTGCTTTGTAACCTAAGAGTAGAAATACAATGAAGTCCAGCATGGCCAGAAGGGTGGAGCAGGATTAAATAGGCAAAAAAGGTCATGTGACCAGCAAAATAGAAAAAACCTAACAGGAGAGTGTAACGGGTCTGGGAGGCGGAACCTCTGAGCTACTATACAAGGGGGCAGTCCTTGTAAGGGAGCGGGTGGCGACCAGGGAAGACGGGCAGGAGGTCACAGCAGGTGACCGGGACAGTCTCTGAGTGAATGGGCTGGAGGTCACGGCAAGTGACCGGGGCAGTCTCTGGATGAACGGGCTGATGGTCACGGCAAGTGACCGGGGCAGTCTCTGGATGAACGGGCAGATGGTCACGGCAAGTGACCGGGGCAGTCTCTAGATAAAGGGTTGGTACGACCTGTGGCGGCTGATGATAGACGGGAGCTCCCAGGTGAGCAGGCGAGAGTCTCTGGATGAACGGGTGGTCACAGCATGTGACGGCGGAGCCTCCAGGAAGACCAACAGACAGGCGGCAGATGAGCGCTCCCAGGTGAGCGGGCAGAAGTCTCTGGACAGGCGGGTGGTCACAGCACGTGACGGCAGAGCCTCCAGGTAGGCTAGCAGACAGGCAGCAGATGAGCGCTCCCAGGTGAGCGAGCAGGAGTCACTGGACAGGCAGGTGGTCACAGCACGTGACGGCGGAGTCTCCAGGTAGACTAGCAGGCAGGTAGCAGGTGTGTGCTCCCAGGTGAGCGGGCAAGCTGGTCCATAGACAGACTGACAGGAGTTGGAAGGCAGACCGTCGGACCTCGGGCAAGCAGGCAGGTGGCTGATGTGCGCTCCCAGGTGAGCGGGCAGGCTGGTCCTTAGACAGACTGACAGGAGTAGTAAGGCAGACCGTCGGACCTCAGACTAGCAGGCAGGTAGCAGATAATCAGGCAGGAATCTGGCAGGTAACTGGCAGGTAACTGGCAACGGGACCTGAGGGCTGAAGCAGAGTAGTGAACGGTGCAACAACATTGCTCGGGCACCTCCATTTTGGAGGAGGTGCCTTTTATATGGGAGGTCCTCCGGCAATTGGCCGGGGACACCTTAGGACGGCGCGCGCGGCCCCTTTAAGAGGGAGGGAGAGCGCGCGCGCGCGCCCTAAGCACAGTGGCCGGGAAGGAGCGCGCGCTGCCAGCAGAGCGGGAGGAGGACGCCGGGCACGGAACAGAGAGGTGAGGGGAACAGCGTCCCTGCCTAGCAGAGGGCAGGGAGGCCGGCGCTACAGTACCCCCCCCTTTAGGCCCCCCCTTTTTTAGGCCAGACAGAAATTTAGCTAGGATAAGAGGGGCATGGATGTTCTCCCGGGGCTCCCACGTTCTCTCCTCAGGACCAAACCCCCTCCAATCTACTAGAAAAAAGGTCTTTCCTCTTACCCTTTTGGTGGCAAGAATGTTCTCTACCTCAAACTCATCCTCAGCAGAAACCGGAGCAGGAGGCGTACCTGTAGACTTGGAAAAAGAGTTAAGTACCACAGGTTTGAGGAGAGATACATGGAAGGAGTTAGGGATCCGTAAGTTGGCCGGGAGTTTTAATTTATAGGCCACCGGGTTGATCTGACTGATGACCTCCAGAGGACCGATGAACCGAGGCCCTAACTTGTAAGATGGTATCTTGAGTCGGACATATTTAGATGAGAGCCAGACTTTATCTCCAGGACGAAATTGTGGAGGATCCAGGCGTTTTTTGTCAGCGTGTCTTTTCATCCGTTCGGACGACTGAAGGAGTGCGGATCGGGTACTCTCCCAAATGGAGGAAAATTTGCTAACGAGAGATTCCGCAGCCGGGTTGTCCACAGAGGTGGAGACAGGAAAAGGAATCCGAGGATGCTGACCGAAGACTACAAAAAACGGGGATTTGGAGGAGGATTCGCTCTCGTGATTGTTATAGGAGAACTCGGCCCAAGGTAGGAGATCCACCCAGTCAGAATGATGGGCATTAACGAAGTGCCGGAGGTAACTGGTCAGGTTCTGATTGATCCGCTCCACTTGACCATTGGACTGTGGGTGGTAAGCGGAAGAGAAGTCCAGGGTGACGTCTAGCAGTTTACAAGTGGCTCTCCAGAAACGTGAGGTGAACTGTACCCCACGATCCGACACGATGTGGAGGGGCAGGCCATGAAGACGGAAGATGTGGCGGATAAAGTCTTTAGCCAGCTCGGGTGCAGACGGGAGGCCAGGCAGGGGAATAAAGTGAGCCATCTTGGAAAAGCGGTCAGCGACCACCCAAATGACCGTACAACCGGCAGAGACGGGGAGATCAGTTATGAAGTCCATAGCAATATGCTGCCAGGGGGCAGCAGGCACAGGAAGCGGAAGAAGGCGACCGGCTGGCAGGTGTCTCGGGACTTTGTTGCGGGCGCAGGACACACAGGCAGAAACAAAGTCTATTACGTCCTTGTGCAGGGTAGGCCACCAGTAGTGCCGGGCAATAAGCTGGAGGGTCTTTTTCTGACCGGCGTGGCCAGCTAGTTTAGACGAGTGACCCCAGTGTAGGATCTTCTCCCGATCAGGTACTGATACGAACGTCTTACCGGGAGGGAGACGATTTAGACTCACGGGAGCCACCTGCATTACTCTGGCGGGATCGATGATATGTTTAGGTTCTTCCTCGAGATCGGACACCAGAAAGGATCGGGACAAGGCATCTGCTTTGACGTTTTTGGCAGCCGGGCGAAAATGAAGAACAAAATCAAAGCGAGCAAAAAACAAGGACCACCGGGCTTGGCGCGGGTTAAGTCTCTGGGCATGCTGGAGGTAAGCCAAGTTCTTGTGGTCAGTGTAAATTATTACCGGGTGAAGAGCCCCCTCGAGTAGGTAACGCCACTCCTCCAATGCCAGTTTGATGGCCAATAACTCTCGGTCTCCTATGGAATAGTTGCGCTCAGAAGAGGAGAAGAGTTTGGAGAAGAAGCCACAAGTTACCATTCTCCCGGAAGATGATTTTTGAGTAAGTACCGCTCCGGCTCCAGAGGAGGAGGCGTCAACTTCCAGGAAGAACTGCTTGTTGCCGTCCGGGCGATGCAGCACCGGGGCGGAAGAGAAGGCCTGTTTTAGGGAAAGAAAGGCCTCCTCTGCTTCGGGCGGCCACTCTTTGGGATTAGTACCCTTACGGGTGAGCGCGGAAATTGGGGCAGTCCGGGAAGAGAAGTGTGGTATGAAGAGGCGGTAGTAGTTGGCGAAGCCCAGGAATCGCTGAATGGCCTTCAACCCCTCCGGTCGAGGCCATTTCTCGATGGCAGACAGTTTCTCTGGATCCATTCGTAGGCCGGTCTGAGAAATAATGTAGCCCAAAAACGGAAGCGAGGTCTGCTCAAAGAGGCACTTCTCGTATTTAGCGAAGAGGTGATTCTGCCTGAGCCTGAGCAGGACCTGACGAACGTCCCTCCGGTGAGTCTGGAGATCCGGAGAGAAGACCAAGATGTCGTCCAGGTACACCACTACGCAGGAGTAGAGAAGGTCCCGGAAGATGTCATTGACCAACTCTTGAAAGACGGCAGGAGCGTTACAGAGACCAAAGGGCATTACCAGATATTCATAGTGGCCGTCCCGGGTGTTGAATGCCGTCTTCCATTCATACCCCTGACGGATACGAACCAGGTTGTACGCCCCACGGAGGTCCAGTTTGGTGAAGATTCTAGCCCCCCTCAGGCGATCAAATAACTCCGGAATGAGCGGAAGGGGGTACTTATTCTTCACCGTGATCTGGTTAAGGCCTCTATAGTCTATACAGGGACGGAGAGAGCCGTCCTTCTTTTTGACGAAAAAGAAGCCTGCTCCCGCCGGAGAGGTAGATTTCTGGATGAATCCCCTGGCCAGATTCTCCTCAATATATTCGGACATCGACCGGGTCTCAGCAGCGGATAAAGGATAAATACGCCCACGGGGAGGAGTAGTACCAGGTAACAGGTCGATAGGGCAGTCGTATGATCTATGAGGAGGTAGTGTCTCTGCTTCCTTTTTATTAAAGACATCAGCATAAGACCAATAAGGAATCGGAAGTCCAGGTAGATTAGCTGGGGTAGGAGAAGGACGGACGGGATGGACGGGAACCAGACAGGTCTTATGGCAGTCCTGTCCCCAGCGAAGGACTTCTCCGGTCTGCCAGTCAAGCACGGGTGCATGTCTCTGGAGCCAAGGTAGGCCTAGCAAGAGGGCGTGAGAGAGTCCAGGCAGAACATGAAAGGAGATGCTCTCAGAATGCAGCATTCCCACTTGCAGAGTTACGGATTCGGTGATGAGTTGGATGGGACGTGGTAAGAGGCCCCCATCCACAGCAGCGACAGATATTGGTACAGCCAGAGGTTTGGTGGGAATGCGGTATTTTTCTACCAGGGACTGTGAGATAAGATTCCCGGCCGCTCCAGAGTCAAGTTGGGCTAGTTCGAAATAACGATTCTCCCCGCAGATAATTGAGACTGACAGTAGCAGAGATGGAGAGGATTTATTCTTGTCTAGGTTGACCTCTCTGAGCGAACCTAGACACAGACGTTTCCCGACTTCTCCGGGCAGGTACGGATCCGGTGCTCCTTACTGCCACAGTAGAAGCAGCTCCCTTCGGCACGGCGTAAGTCCTGACGGGTTTTGACCATCTTGGTCTGGTCGACCTGTATAGGCTCAGGAGAGTGTACCTGGGGAGAGACGCATGGAGTGACGGGTTTCTGAAAAGTAGGAGCTAGACGTGGAAACCTCCTCTCACGGGTGACCTCTTTGGCACGCTCCTGGAACCGTAGGTCAATCCGGGTGGCAAGAGTTATTAGGTCATCGAGAGTGGTAGGAATGTCCCGACCGGTAAGTTCATCTTTAATACGGCCGGACAGACCCTCCCAGAAGACGGATACCAGAGCGTTGTTATCCCAGGCCAGCTCCGAGGCAAGGGTACGGAACCGTATGGCATATTGGCCCACGGTGTGTCACGGGTGTGTTGCCACGAAGATCGTCACGAGTACACAGCCTGACTTCTCGCAGCTGACTTGTTGGTGCTTTGTGTTTCTCGGCAGTGAGGGAGTTAATTCTCTCTCTCTCTCTGGGCTAGATGAGGTCCAGCCTCGCCCAGCTGCAATCAATACTTCTGTAGTGAGACTCCTTCATATACCTGCTGGTCTGTTTGGGAGGTGTCGGTGAAAGCATTTCATTCAGACTGACAGAGCGGATCGTGGTGTTTGGAGTTGCTGAGATAAGTGTATTTGGAAGTGTTTTTTCCCTTTCCTCGCTTTATCATTTATCTCCTTTCCCGTTGGTTTTCCCTCTGTTGTAGTTGAGAAGTTGTTTGTATGCAAGGTGGTTTTGGTTTTTCCCTTGTACTGTCTCGTTCGTCTAAATACTGTGTTTGGGCATATTATTTCTTGTTCCCTTTGGTTGTGATCGGGGTCCTTCTCAGGACTAGATTACTGAGGTGCAGGGATCTTCAGGAGGTAGGGGTTACGCTGGCGGCCTGGACCTCTGTACCTTTAACAGTACCTCCAGGTTGAGGGATTAGTCAGGGCCCCAGCTTAGGGTCAGCTTAGGCCCCCTACCTCCAGTATACAGAGACAGCGTGACATTTTCACCGACCCACTTAGTTTTTCTCCAGCTACTATGGATCCAGTAGCCGGTCTAGCTCGGCAATTGCAGAGTTTGTCCATGGAGCTGGCGGACGTTAGGTCCAAGGTTTGGCATCCTCAGGAGCAAGCCGGACCAGAACCTAAAGTAGCTCTCCCTGATAGGTTCACTGGGGGGCGGGACAAGTTTTTTGTTTTTCGGGAGGCATGTAAATTGTACTTTCGGCTGCGGCCTCGGTCATCGGGGAGTGAAGAACAAAGGGTGGGAATTGTCATCTCGCTCCTACAAGGGGACCCACAATCTTGGGCGTTCTCTCTTCCCCCGGGTTCCCCGGCTCTCCAGTCAGTGGATAGGTTTTTCGCTGCCCTGGGACTCGTATATGATGACCCAGATCGGATCTCCCTTGCTGAGTCTAAGTTACGTAGGATCCAGCAGGGAGATCGTCCGGCGGAGGAATTCTGTTCGGAGTTCCGTAGGTGGGCCACGGACACCCAGTGGAATGACCCGGCTCTTAGGAGCCAGTTTTGTCATGGTTTATCCGGCAAATTACAGGATGTGTTGGCACAGTATGACTCTCCCGTGTCTCTGGAAGCCGCTATGGCCCTCGCTATTCGCGTGGACAGACGGCTTCGGGAGAGGTGCGGGATAACTCTACCCCCTGTGATGACTCCACCTCCTACAAGGTCCCCTCATATGGTGGTTCCCCTGGTCAGTCCAGAGGAGCCTATGCAATTAGGAGGGACATCATTTCGGGGGAGGGTACCGGTGGTGCGCCATAAGGCAGGAAGGTGTTTCTTCTGCGGGAGAAAGGGACATTTTATTGGGGGGTGTCCATCCCGTCCCTTGCAGAGTGAAGAGTCGTCGGAAAACTGTTGATCCCAGGTTGTGTGGTGGACGGCAATCTGGGAGTAGGTATTTCGTCCCTAGGTTCGTCTCAGTTTCTCGTACCGGCGGAGGTGGTGGTGGGTACGAGAACTGAGAGGATATCTGTTCTTCTGGATAGTGGGGCCGGGGCTAATCTGGTTGATGCTCGGTTTGCCCGGGTTCAAGGTATGCGGTTGAGTGAGTTGGCTAAACCCATCCCCATATTCTCGATCGATGCCAGGCCTCTCGGGCAGGGAAGTTTTTTGCAAGTTGTGCATGACGTAAAACTTCAAGTGGGGGCAATACATAAAGAACTGTTGTCTTGCTACGTGTTGGAGGGTCTTCCCACTCCTATTGTGTTGGGCCTTCCTTGGTTAGCTAAGCATAACCCGGTTATTAATTGGCAAACCAGGGAGATAAGCCAATGGAGTAAATTCTGTAATAAAAACTGCATGAACAGGTCATTGGTGCGGTTACTCCTTGGGTCTTACCTCCATTTCTGGCGGACTTTGAGGATGTATTCTCGGAGAAAGGGTGTCAGGAACTACCTCCTCATCGCGTGTATGACTGTTCTGTAAAACTGCTCCCTGAGGCCAAGTTACCTAAAGCTAGGTTGTATAACCTTTCTGGTCCTGAGAGGCAGGCCATGAAGGATTATATCTCAGAAAGTCTGGCTAAGGGGCATATTAGACCTTCATCTTCACCGGTGGCTGCGGGGTTCTTCTTTGTTAAGAAGAAAGATGGAGGCCTACGCCCTTGCCTGGATTTCCGTGAACTTAATCAGATTACGGTCCGAGATCCGTATCCGCTCCCACTTATTCCCGATCTCTTTAATCAGATCGTGGGCGCCAAATGGTTTTCTAAGTTGGATCTCAGGGGGGCGTACAATCTGATTAGGATGAAGGAGGGGGATGAGTGGAAGACGGCGTTTAACACTCCGGAGGGGCATTATGAGAACCTTGTCATGCCATTCGGTCTGACTAATGCCCCGGCGGTGTTCCAACACTTTGTTAATGACATTTTTCGCCGCTTGGTGGGACAGTTTGTTGTCATATATCTGGATGATATCCTAATTTACTCGCCGGATCTGGTGTCTCATCAGGAGCACGTTAGGCAGGTGTTACAGATCTTGCGGGATAATAAACTGTATGCCAAGTGGGAAAAGTGTGTGTTCGCCGTACAGGAACTCCAGTTTTTAGGCTTCCTGGTTTCAGCGTCCGGTTTTCGTATGGACCCTGGGAAAGTGCGGGCAGTTCTTGAGTGGGATCGGCCAGAGAATCTTAAGGCACTACAACGTTTCCTGGGGTTTGCTAATTATTACCGGAAGTTCATTCGTAATTTCTCGTCCATGGTTAAGCCTCTCACTGACATGACTAAAAAGGGGACGGATTTTTCTAGGTGGTCTGACAAGGCTTGTCAAGCATTCTCCTCTTTGAAAAAATGTTTTGCCTCGGCGCCCATACTCATTCAACCTGATGCGTCTCAGCCATTCATTGTAGAGGTAGACGCTTCCGAGGTAGGGGTGGGAGCAGTATTGTCACAGGGTTCGTCCCCTGGTAAGTGGCATCCGTGCGCCTTTTTCTCTAAAAAATTGTCGTCCGCTGAGAGGAATTACGATGTCAGCAATAGGGAACTCTTGGCCATTAAGTTAGCTTTTGAGGAGTGGCGCCATTTTCTGGAGGGGGCTGTTCATCCGGTCACCGTCATCACCGATCACAAGAACCTGCTATATCTGGAGTCCGCGAAACGTCTGAATCCCAGACAAGCTAGGTGGTCATTGTTTTTTACCAGGTTTAATTTTGTCGTTACATATCGTCCTGGGTCAAAAAATGTAAAGGCGGATGCCTTATCTCGTAGTTTCCCGGGGGCCGGGAATACGGACGACCCGATTCCTATCCTTCAGGAGGGGGTGGTGGTTTCGGCAGTATGCTCTGAGCTGGAGGAGGAGGTATTGGAGGCTCAGGGGGACGCCCCTGTTGGACCTCCAGGGAGATTGTTTGTTCCAGATCAGTTGCGACAAAAGGTGATCGAGGCACACCATAACTCAGTTTTTGCAGGACACCCGGGGAGTAAAGCTACTGTGGATCTCCTCTCGCGTCGGTTTTGGTGGCCTAATTTACATAAGGAGGTGGTAACTTTTGTCGCGTCCTGTGGGGTTTGTGCGCGCTCTAAGACCTCACATACCCGTCCGTCTGGGGCCCTCTTACCTTTGAAGATCCCGGAGCGTCCTTGGACTCATCTGTCTATGGACTTTATTACGGACCTCCCTCCGTCTTCGGGTAAAACGGTCATACTCGTTGTAGTGGACAGGTTCAGCAAGATGGCACATTTTATCGCTCTTCCGGCTCTCCCTAATGCTAAAACTCTTGCGCAGGTGTTCATTGGGGAGATTGTGAGGCTTCACGGGGTACCCTCCGAGGTGGTGTCTGATCGGGGGTCTCAGTTTGTGTCTAAGTTCTGGAAGGCGTTTTGTGCACGGCGGGGGATGCAGTTGTCATTCTCATCGGCTTTTCATCCTCAGACCAATGGTCAGACGGAACGTATGAACCAGAGCTTGGAGACATATCTCCGGTGTTTTGTGTCAGAGAACCAGGAGGACTGGGCTTCTTTCTTACCTCTGGCAGAGTTTGCTCTTAATAATAGGCGGAGCGAGTCCACTGGTAAGTCCCCGTTTTTTGGGGCATATGGTTTTCACCCCCAGTTTTGTACTTTCAGTGGGGGGGGCTCTTCGGGGGTTCCTGAGGAGGAACGATTTTCCTCATCACTCGCTTCAGTATGGAGAGGGGTGCTGAAGAATCTGAATACTATGGGGAACCGATACAAACGTATGGCTGATAGGAGGAGAGTGTCTGGTCCGGACCTAAGTGTGAACGATCGGGTATGGTTGTCTACCAGGAATATAAAACTTAAGGTTCCCTCCTGGAAACTGGGTCCCAGGTTCATCGGGCCGTACAGAATCAGTTCTATTATTAATCCGGTGGCATTCCGTCTTGACCTCCCCCCTACGTTTAAAATTCACAACGTGTTTCACAGATCATTGCTTAAGAGGTATGTGGCGCCGGTGGTACCGTCACTTTTACCTCCCCCTCCAGTGGTTGTCAATGGTAACTTGGAGTTCCAGGTATCGAGGGTCATTGATTCACGCTTTAATCGCCGGTCCCTTCAGTACCTGGTTCATTGGAAGGGGTATGGTCCTGAGGAGAGGATGTGGGTTCCTGCGTCGGATATTAACGCAGACCGATTAGTTCGGGCTTTCCACACGACTCACCCGGATAAACCTGGCCCTGAGGGTCCGGAGGCCCCTCGTAGAAGGGGGGGTACTGTCACGGGTGTGTTGCCACGAAGATCGTCACGAGTACACAGCCTGACTTCTCGCAGCTGACTTGTTGGTGCTTTGTGTTTCTCGGCAGTGAGGGAGTTAATTCTCTCTCTCTCTCTGGGCTAGATGAGGTCCAGCCTCGCCCAGCTGCAATCAATACTTCTGTAGTGAGACTCCTTCATATACCTGCTGGTCTGTTTGGGAGGTGTCGGTGAAAGCATTTCATTCAGACTGACAGAGCGGATCGTGGTGTTTGGAGTTGCTGAGATAAGTGTATTTGGAAGTGTTTTTTCCCTTTCCTCGCTTTATCATTTATCTCCTTTCCCGTTGGTTTTCCCTCTGTTGTAGTTGAGAAGTTGTTTGTATGCAAGGTGGTTTTGGTTTTTCCCTTGTACTGTCTCGTTCGTCTAAATACTGTGTTTGGGCATATTATTTCTTGTTCCCTTTGGTTGTGATCGGGGTCCTTCTCAGGACTAGATTACTGAGGTGCAGGGATCTTCAGGAGGTAGGGGTTACGCTGGCGGCCTGGACCTCTGTACCTTTAACAGTACCTCCAGGTTGAGGGATTAGTCAGGGCCCCAGCTTAGGGTCAGCTTAGGCCCCCTACCTCCAGTATACAGAGACAGCGTGACACGGTGAGACTTCCCTGACGGAGGCGTAGCAGAGATGATGCGGATGAGGTCTTCCGTCCGGGTTCGTCGAAGACTTTCCGGAAAGCCGTGAGAAAGGCAGGCAAGTCGGACACCAGGGGGTCTCCTCTCTCCCATAGAGGATTTAGCCAGGCCAGGGCCTCCCCGGTGAGATGGGACATGATGAATGCAATTTTGGCCCGGTCGGAGTTAAACTGGTGGGACAATAGTTCAAAGTGCAGGGTGCACTGATTTATGAAGCCCCGAGCCTGGGCAGAGTCGCCTCCGAAGCGAGGAGGTGCAGAAAGCCAGGGTCCGGGGTAGGATACCATGGTATTAGTGGGCAGCGGGGCTGCCGGATTGCGAGACATGGCACTGGCGGAGGTTGCTGGTGGAGCAGTCAGAGTGTCCAGGCGAGTATTGACATTCCGCAGGTGACCCAGGATGGACTCCTGTTGGGACCTTTGACGGGACAGTTCATGACACAGGTCCGAGAGCGAGGGAGCTTGGGTGCCACCGGGTTCCATGGCCCGAGCAAACTGTAACGGGTCTGGGAGGCGGAACCTCTGAGCTACGATACAAGGGGGCAGTCCTTGTAAGGGAGCGGGTGGCGACCAGGGAAGACGGGCAGGAGGTCACAGCAGGTGACCGGGACAGTCTCTGAGTGAACGGGCTGGAGGTCACGGCAAGTGACCGGGGCAGTCTCTGGATGAACGGGCTGATGGTCACGGCAAGTGACCGGGGCAGTCTCTAGATAAAGGGTTGGTACAACCTGTGGCGGCTGATGATAGACGTGAGCTCCCAGGTGAGCAGGCGAGAGTCTCTGGATGAACGGGTGGTCACAGCATGTGACGGCGGAGCCTCCAGGAAGACCAACAGACAGGCGGCAGATGAGCGCTTCCAGGTGAGCGGGCAGAAGTCTCTGGACAGGCGGGTGGTCACAGCACGTGACGGCAGAGCCTCCAGGTAGGCTAGCAGACAGGCAGCAGATGAGCGCTCCCAGGTGAGCGAGCAGGAGTCACTGGACAGGCAGGTGGTCACAGCACGTGACGGCGGAGTCTCCAGGTAGACTAGCAGGCAGGTAGCAGGTGTGTGCTCCCAGGTGAGCGGGCAAGCTGGTCCATAGACAGACTGACAGGAGTTGGAAGGCAGACCGTCGGACCTCGGGCAAGCAGGCAGGTGGCTGATGTGCGCTCCCAGGTGAGCGGGCAGGCTGGTCCTTAGACAGACTGACAGGAGTAGTAAGGCAGACCGTCGGACCTCAGACTAGCAGGCAGGTAGCAGATAATCAGGCAGGAATCTGGCAGGTAACTGGCAGGTAACTGGCAGGTAACTGGCAACGGGACCTGAGGGCTGAAGCAGAGTAGTGAACGGTGCAACAACATTGCTCGGGCACCTCCATTTTGGAGGAGGTGCCTTTTATATGGGAGGTCCTCCGGCAATTGGCCGGGGACAACTTAGGACGGCGCGCGCGGACCCTTTAAGAGGGAGGGAGAGCGCGCGCGCGCGCCCTAAGCACAGTGGCCGTGAAGGAGCGCGCGCTGCCAGCAGAGCGGGAGGAGGACGCCGGGCACGGAGCAGAGAGGTGAGGGGAACAGCGTCCCTTCCTAGCAGAGGGCAGGGACGCCGGCGCTACAGAGAGTTCTAACAGTACCCCCTCTTCTATGAGGATCCTCCGGATCCCCTAGGCCCAGGCTTATCAGGAAACTTCTTGTGAAACGCTCTGACAAGTCTGGAAGCAGAAACATCATCCGCCCTCACCCATGAGTTATCCTCGGGACCGAAACCCTTCCAAGCGACGAGATACTGCAAACTCCCCCTATACCGTCTAGAATTAAGGATGCGGGAAATTTCATATTCCCCGTCCTCCACCACCGGAGGAACAGTGGCAGTGGCGTCTCTATCTGATACATCAGCTTTTTTCAATAGAGAAACATGAAACACCGGATTAATCTTCCAGGAGGTAGGAACCTCCAACCTAACAGCAGATTGGTTAACTACCTGAAGTACCTTATGTAACGGGTCTGGGAGGCGGAACCTCTGGGCTACTATACAAGGGAGCGGTCCTTGTAAGGGAGCGGGTGGCGACCAGGCAGGCAGTCACAGCAGGTGACCGGGACAGTCTCTGGGTGTACGGGCAGGAGGTCACGGCAAGTGATCAGGGCAGTCTCTGGAAGAACGGGCTGGAGATCACGGCAAGTGACCGGGGCAGTCTCTGGAAGAACGGGCTGGAGGTCACGGCAAGTGACCGGGGCAGTCTCAAGGTAAAGGGTAGGTACGACCTGTGATGGCTGAACCTCCAGGTAGGCTAGCAAGGCAGATGGAGGATGTGTGCTCCCAGGTGAGCAAGCGAGAGTCTCTGGAATAGCAGGTGGTCACAGCACGTGACGGCGGAGCCTCCAGGTAGGCAAGCAGGCAGGTAGCGGAGAAGCGCTCCCAGGTGAGCGGGCAAGAGTCTGGAATAGCTGGTGGTCACAGCACGTGACAGCGGAGCCTCCGGGCTGGCAAGCAGGCAGGTAGCGGAGAAGCGCTCCCAGGTGAGCGGGCAAGAGTCTGGAATAGCTGGTGGTCACAGCACGTGACAGCGGAGCCTCCGGGCTGGCAAGCAGGCAGGTAGCGGAGAAGCGCTCCCAGGTGAGCGGGCAAGAGTCTGGAATAGCTGGTGGTCACAGCACGTGACAGCGGAGCCTCCGGGCAGGCAAGCAGGCAGGTAGCGGAGAAGCGCTCCCAGGTGAGCGGGCAAGCTGGTCCATAGACATACTGACCGGAGTTGTAAGGCAGACCGTCGGACCTCAGGCAAGCAGGCAGGTAGCTGATGTGCGCTCCCAGGTGAGCGGGCAAGTTGGTCCTTAGACAGACTGACTGTAGTTGTAAGGCAGACCGTCGGACCTCAGGCAGGCAGGCAGGTAACAGGAAATCAGGCAGGATTAGGACAGCAAGCTGGCAGGAATCTGGCAGGTAACTGGCAGGTAACTGGCAAGGGACCTGAGGGCTGAAGCAGAGTAGAAAGGTGCAACAACATTGCTCGGGCACCTCCATTTTGGAGGAGGTGCCTTATATATGGTAAAGTCCTCCGGCCATTGGCTGGGGACTCCTTAGGACGGCGCGCGCGGCCCCTTTAAGAGGGAGGGAGGGCGCGCGCGCACGCCCTAAGCACAGTGGCCGGGAAGGAGCGCGCGCTGCCAGCAGAGCGGGAGAGGGACGCCGGGCACGGAGCAGAGCGGTGAGGGGAACAGCGTCCCTGCCTAGCAGAGGGCAGGGACGCCGGCATTACAGTACCCCCCCCTTTAGGCCCCCCCTTTTTTAGGCCAGATAGAAATTTAGCTAGGATGAGAGGGGCATGGATGTTCTCCCGGGGCTCCCACGTTCTCTCCTCAGGACCAAACCCCTTCCAATCTACCAGAAAAAAGGTCTTTCCTCTTACCCTTTTGGTGGCAAGAATGTTCTCTACCTCAAACTCATCCTCAGCAGAAACCGGAGCAGGAGGCGTACCTGTAGACTTGGAAAAAGAGTTAAGCACCACGGGTTTGAGGAGAGATACATGGAAGGAGTTAGGGATCCGTAAGTTGGCCGGGAGTTTCAATTTATAGGCCACCGGGTTGATCTGACTGATGACCTCCAGAGGGCCCGTGAACCGAGGTCCTAACTTGTAAGAAGGTATCTTGAGTCGAACATATTTAGATGAGAGCCAGACTTTATCTCCTGGATGAAATTGTGGAGGATCCAGGCGTTTTTTGTCAGCGTGTCTTTTCATACGCTCGGATGACAGAAGGAGTGCGGACCGGGTACTCTCCCATATGGAGGAAAATTTGCTAACGAGAGATTCCGCAGCCGGGTTGTCCACAGAGGTGGAGACAGGAAAAGGAATCCGAGGATGCTGACCAAAGACTACAAAAAACGGGGATTTGGAGGAGGATTCGCTCTCGTGATTATTATAAGAGAACTCGGCCCATGGTAGGAGATCCACCCAGTCAGAATGGTGGGCATTAACGAAGTGCCGGAGGTAACTGGTCAGGTTCTGATTGATCCGCTCCACTTGACCATTGGACTGTGGGTGGTAAGCGGAAGAGAAGTCCAGGGTGACGTCTAGTAGTTTACAAGTGGCTCTCCAGAAACGTGAGGTGAACTGTACCCCACGATCCGACACGATGTGGAGGGGCAGGCCATGAAGACGGAACATGTGGCGGATAAAGTCTTTAGCCAGCTCGGGTGCAGACGGAAGGCCTGGCAGGGGAATAAAGTGAGCCATCTTGGAAAAGCGGTCAGCGACCACCCAAATGACCGTACAACCGGCAGAGACGGGGAGATCAGTTATAAAGTCCATTGCTATATGCTGCCAGGGGGCAGCAGGTACAGGAAGCGGAAGGAGGCGTCCGGCTGGCAGATGTCTCGGGACTTTGTTGCGGGCGCAGGACACACAGGCAGAAACAAAGTCTATTATGTCCTTGTGCAGGGTAGGCCACCAATAGTGCCGGGCAATAAGCTGGAGGGTCTTTTTCTGACCGGCGTGGCCAGCTAGTTTAGACGAATGGCCCCAGTGTAGGATCTTCTCCCGATCAGGTACTGAAACAAACGTCTTACCGGGAGGGAGACGATTTAGACTCACGGGAGCCACCTGCATTACTCTGGCGGGATCGATGATATGTTTAGGTTCTTCCTCGAGATCGGACACCAGAAAGGATCGGGACAAGGCGTCTGCTTTGACGTTTTTGTCAGCCGGGCGAAAATGAAGAACAAAATCAAAGCGAGCAAAAAACAAGGACCACCGGGCTTGGCGCGGGTTAAGTCTCTGGGCATGCTGGAGGTAAGCCAAGTTCTTGTGGTCAGTGTAAATTATTACCGGATGAAGAGCCCCCTCGAGTAGGTAACGCCACTCCTCCAACGCCAGCTTGATGGCCAATAACTCTCGGTCTCCTATGGAATAGTTGCGCTCAGAAGAGGAGAAGAGTTTGGAGAAGAAGCCACAAGTTACCATTCTACCGGAAGATGATTTTTGAGTAAGTACCGCTCCGGCTCCAGAGGAGGAGGCGTCAACTTCCAGGAAGAACTGCTTGTTGCCGTCCGGGCGATGCAGCACCGGGGCGGAAGAGAAGGCCTGTTTTAGGGAAAGAAAGGCCTCCTCTGCTTCGGGCGGCCACTCTTTGGGATTAGTACCCTTACGGGTGAGCGCGGAAATTGGGGCAGTCCGGGAAGAGAAGTGCGGGATGAAGAGGCGGTAATAGTTGGCGAAGCCCAGGAACCGTTGAATAGCCTTCAACCCCTCTGGTCGGGGCCATTTCTCGATGGCAGACAGTTTATCAGGATCCATTTGTAGGCCGGTCTGAGAGATAATGTAGCCCAGAAACGGAAGCGAGGTCTGCTCAAAGAGGCACTTCTCATATTTAGCGTAGAGATGGTTCTGCCTGAGCCTGAGCAGGACCTGATGAACATCCCTCCGGTGAGTCTGGAGATCCGGAGAGAAGACCAAGATGTCGTCCAGGTACACCACTACGCAGGAGTAGAGAAGGTCCCGGAAGATGTCATTGACCAACTCTTGAAAGACGGCAGGAGCGTTACAGAGGCCAAAGGGCATTACCAGATATTCATAGTGGCCGTCCCGGGTGTTGAATGCCGTCTTCCATTCATCCCCCTGACGGATACGAACCAGGTTGTACGCCCCACGGAGGTCCAGTTTGGTGAAGATTCTAGCCCCCCTCAGACGATCAAATAACTCCGGAATGAGCGGAAGGGGGTACTTATTCTTCACCGTGATCTGGTTAAGGCCTCTATAGTCTATACAGGGACGGAGAGAGCCGTCCTTCTTTTTGACGAAAAAGAAGCCTGCTCCCGCCGGGGAGGTAGATTTCCGGATGAATCCCCTGGCCAGATTCTCCTCAATATATTCGGACATCGACCGGGTCTCAGCAGCGGATAATGGATAAATACGCCCACGGGGAGGAGAAGTACCAGGTAACAGGTCGATAGGGCAGTCGTATGGTCTATGAGGGGGTAGTGTCTCTGCCTCCTTTTTATTAAAGACATCAGCATAAGACCAATAAGGAATCGGAAGTCCAGGTAGATTAGCTGGGGTAGGAGAAGGACGGACGGGATGAACGGGAACCAGACAGGTCTTATGGCAGCCCTGTCCCCAGCGAAGGACTTCTCCGGTCTGCCAGTCAAGAACGGGTGCATGTTTCTGGAGCCAAGGTAGGCCTAGCAAGAGGGCGTGAGAGAGTCCAGGCAGAACATGGAAGGAGATACTTTCAGAATGCAGCATTCCCACCTGCAGAGTAATGGATTCAGTGATGAGTTGGATGGGGCGTGGTAAGAGCCCCCCATCCACGGCAGCAACAGACAAGGGTACAGCCAGAGGTTTGGTGGGGATGCGGTATTTCTCTACCAGGGACTGTGAAATAAGATTCCCGGCTGCTCCAGAGTCCAGTTGGGCTAGTTCAAAATAATGGTTCTCCCCGTAGACGATTGAAACTGACAACAGCAGGGATGGAGAGGATTTATTCTTGTCTAGGTGGACCTCTCTGAGCGAACCTAGACACAGGCGTTTCCCGACCTCTCCGGGCAGGCACGGATCCGGTGCTCCTTACTGCCACAGTAGAAGCAGGTCCCCTCGGCACGGCGTAAGTCCTGACGGGTCTTGACCATCTTGGTCTGGTCGACCTGCATAGGCTCAAGAGGGTGTACCTGGTTAGAGACAGAAGGAGTGACGGGTTTCTGAAAAGTAGGAGCTAGACGTGGTAACCTCCTCTCACGGGTGACCTCTCTGGCACGCTCCTGGAACCGTAGGTCAATCCGGGTGGCAAGAGTTATTAAGTCATCGAGAGTGGTAGGAATGTCCCGACCGGCAAGTTCATCTTTAATACGGCCGGACAGACCCTCCCAGAAGACGGAAACCAGAGCGTCGTTATCCCAGGCCAGCTCCGAGGCAAGGGTACGGAACCGTATGGCATATTGGCCCACGGTGAGACTTTCCTGACGGAGGCGTAGCAACGATGATGCGGACGAGGTCTTCCGTCTGGGTTCGTCGAAGACTTTCCGGAAAGCCGTGAGAAAAGCAGGCAAGTCGGACACCAGGGGGTCTCCTCTCTCCCATAGAGGATTTAGCCAGGCCAGGGCCTCCCCGGTGAGATGGGACATGATGAATGCAATTTTGGCTCGGTCGGAGTTAAACTGGTGGGACAATAGTTCAAAGTGCAGGGTGCACTGATTTATGAAGCCCCGAGCCTGGGCTGAGTCGCCTCCGAAGCGAGGAGGTGCAGAAAGCCGAGGTCCGGGGTAGGATATCATGGTGTTAGTGGACAGCGGAGCTGCCGGATTGCGAGACATGGCACTGGCGGAGGTTGTTGGTGGAGCAGTCAGAGTGTCCAGGCGAGTATTGACATTCCGCAGGTGACCCAGGATGGACTCCTGTTGGGACCTCTGACGGGACAGTTCATGACACAGGTCCGAGAGCGAGGGAGCTTGGGTGCCACCGGGTTCCATGGCCCGAGCAAACTGTAACGGGTCTGGGAGGCGGAACCTCTGGGCTACTATACAAGGGAGCGGTCCTTGTAAGGGAGCGGGTGGCGACCAGGCAGGCAGTAACAGCAGGTGACCGGGACAGTCTCTGGGTGTATGGGCAGGAGGTCACGGCAAGTGATCAGGGCAGTCTCTGGAAGAACGGGCTGGAGATCACGGCAAGTGACCGGGGCAGTCTCTGGAAGAACGGGCTGGAGGTCACGGCAAGTGACCGGGGCAGTCTCTAGGTAAAGGGTAGGTACGACCTGTGATGGCTGAACCTCCAGGTAGGCTAGCAAGGCAGATGGAGGATGTGTGCTCCCAGGTGAGCAAGCGAGAGTCTCTGGAATAGCAGGTGGTCACAGCACGTGACGGCGGAGCCTCCAGGTAGGCAAGCAGGCAGGTAGCGGAGAAGCGCTCCCAGGTGAGCGGGCAAGAGTCTGGAATAGCTGGTGGTCACAGCACGTGACAGCGGAGCCTCCGGGCTGGCAAGCAGGCAGGTAGCGGAGAAGCGCTCCCAGGTGAGCGGGCAAGAGTCTGGAATAGCTGGTGGTCACAGCACGTGACAGCGGAGCCTCCGGGCTGGCAAGCAGGCAGGTAGCGGAGAAGCGCTCCCAGGTGAGCGGGCAAGAGTCTGGAATAGCTGGTGGTCACAGCACGTGACAGCGGAGCCTCCGGGCAGGCAAGCAGGCAGGTAGCGGAGAAGCGCTCCCAGGTGAGCGGGCAAGCTGGTCCATAGACAGACTGACCGGAGTTGTAAGGCAGACCGTCGGACCTCAGGCAAGCAGGCAGGTAGCTGATGTGCGCTCCCAGGTGAGCGGGCAAGTTGGTCCTTAGACAGACTGACCGGAGTTGTAAGGCAGACCGTCGGACCTCAGGCAGGCAGGCAGGTAACAGGAAATCAGGCAGGATTAGGACAGCAAGCTGGCAGGAATCTGGCAGGTAACTGGCAGGTAACTGGCAAGGGACCTGAGGGCTGAAGCAGAGTAGAATGGTGCAACAACATTGCTCGGGCACCTCCATTTTGGAGGAGGTGCCTTATATATGGTAAAGTCCTCCGGCCATTGGCCGGGGACTCCTTAGGACGGCGAGCGCGGCCCCTTTAAGAGGGAGGGAGGGCGCGCGCGCGCGCCCTAAGCACAGTGGCCGGGAAGGAGCGCGCGCTGCCAGCAGAGCGGGAGAGGGACGCCGGGCACGGAGCAGAGCGGTGAGGGGAACAGCGTCCCTGCCTAGCAGAGGGCAGGGACGCCGGCACTACGCCTTAAAGGGCCCTACAAACTTGGGACCCAATTTTTTAGAAGGAATCCTCAACCGCAGATTCTTAGAGGACAACCAAACCATGTCACCAACCGTAAAGAAAACCTCTTGACGTTTCCTGTCAAAATACCTCTTAGATTTCTTGTTAGCCTCCTGAAGATTACCACGCACATCCGTCCAAACTCTCTCCAAATCACCGGAAAAACTCTCCTCCTCAGGCACAGCCGATACCAAGTTGGAGAATGACTCAAAAGACGGATGTCTCCCAGAACAACAAAAAAAGGGCGAACACCCAGCAGATGAGGATGTATGGTTGTTAAGAGCAAATTCAGCAAGCGGCAGAAACTCAGACCACCCCTCTTGATTGTCTGCCACAAATCAACGCAATAACTGCTCAACATCCTGATTCTTCCTTTCTGTCTGGCCATTAGACTCAGGATGACATCCAGATGAAAACGACAAATGAACTCCCAACCTGTCACAAAAGGCACGCCAAAAACGAGCCACGAACTGAGGTCCCCTATCAGAAACAATGTCAGTAGGAACACCATGGAGTCTGACAATTTCCTTGACAAAGGCCTTAGCGAGTGTCTTAGCGCAGGGCAGTTTGATGAAGGGAACCAAGTGACACATCTTGCTAAAACGGTCCACGACCACCCAGATGACCGTGAAACCCTCAGAGGAGGGAAGGTCAGTAATAAAGTCCATAGCCAGATGTGTCCAAGGTGCACTAGGAACCTCCAGAGGGCAAAGCAACCCCGCAGCAGGAGCATGAGAAGACTTAGATCTAGCACACACAGTACATTGACGCACCCACTTAATGACTTCCCTCTGCCATCCAGGCCACCAAAAACTGCGACCCACAAGTCTCTTGGTCTCAGAAATTCCTGGATGACCTGCCAACCGAGACTCATGACACTCAACAAACAAATCTCTCCTAAAGGTCCTAGGCACAAACAACCTCCCATGGGGAGTGTTAGATGGGGCATTCTCCTGTGCTTTAAGAATCTCATCTTCCAAAACGGACTCCAATGACGCAATCACAACACCTTCTTGTAAAATGCTCTCCTCCTCCTCAGCACCGACCATGGGAGAAAAGCTGCGAGACAACGCATCAGCTTTAACATTCTTGGTACCCGGGATGTAAGTAACGGAAAAATTAAACCGCGAAAAAAAAAGTTCCCACCTAGCCTGACGGGCATTCAAGCGCTTGGCAGCATCAAGATAGATCAGATTTTTATGATCAGTGAAAACCTGAATGGGAAATTCAGCACCTTCCAAGAGATGACGCCAGTGTTCAAATGCGAGTTTAATAGCCAGCAATTCCCGATTACCAATATCGTAATTAAGTTCAGTGTCAGAAAATTTTTTTGAAAAAAAGGCACAGGGATGTACTCCATCCTTGATTTCCTGAGACAACACCGCACCGACCCCCACAGAAGAAGCGTCAACCTCAACAAAAAACGGCTTAGTCACATCAGGCTGCATAAGGATGGGGGCAGAGCTGAACCTCTCCTTTAGAAACACAAACGCTTCAATGGCCTCAGTAGTCCACTGAACCGTATTAGCACCTTTCCTGGTGAGATCGGTCAGTGGTTTAACAATAATAGAAATTTTTTTAATGAATTTTCTGTAATAATTGGCGAAACCCAAAAACCTCTGTATCGATTTCAAACCAATAGGCCTAGGCCATTCCTGCACAGCTTGAACTTTCACCGGGTCCATCTCAAAGCCCTCACTGGAGATAATGTAGCCCAAAAAACTAATTCTCTGTACAGCGAACTCACATTTCTCTAGCTTAGCAAAAAGCGAATTGTCAATTAATAACTGTAATACCTCACGTACGCTCCGCCAATGAGACTCCAGATCAGGCGAATAAATCAAAATGTCATCCAAATACACAACCACATTTTTGCCGATCAAAGGTCTAAGGATGTCATTAATAAGATTCTGAAAAAATGCTGGTGCATTGGTAAGACCAAAAGGCATAACCACATTCTCAAAATGACCCACAGGAGTGTTAAAAGCAGTCTTCCATTCATCACCCTCCTTCATGCGCAACAAATTGTATGCCCCCCGGAGATCAATTTTAGAGAACCACTTGGCCCCCACTAACTGGTTAAACAAATCGGGAATCAATGGCAGTGGGTAGGGATTACGTACAGTAATTTTATTAATCTCGCGAAAGTCCAGACAAGGACGTAAACCGCCGTCCTTTTTTTTAACAAAAAAAAATCCAACAGCCACAGGTGACTTAGAGGGTCTGATATGACCAGCGGCCAAGCTCGTCTGTATGTATTCCTCCAAAGCCTTTCTCTCAGGAATAGTAAGATTAAATAAACGACTTTTAGGAAGAGTCGCTCCAGGGACAAATTCAATGGTATAATCATAGTCTCTATGGGGAGGCAAAATTTGCGACTCCTCCTCAGAAAAAACTTTCCAAAAATCCTGAATAGGTACAGGTAATTCCCCTTTATCCACAGCAGCAATGCGCCCGTTACAACACTTGTCATAACACTTAGGGCTCCAGGACTTAATTTCATTAGTAGACCAATCCAGTACAGGATTGTGCAATTTTAACCAGGGTAACCCCAAAATTACTGGAGAAGGCAAATTATTTAATACTACCAAATCCAAATTTTCTTGGTGAATACCATTAATAGTGAGGGGAAATTCATAAACCTTGTGAGTAACACATTTCAAGGGAGAGCCATCAACAGAAACCACGGCAATAGGGGATGACAAAGGTTTGGGTTTTAATTTAAGTTTTTCCAAGAATCCCCCATCAATCACATTCAGAGTAGAACCACAATCCACAAATACCCGAAATTCAATTAATTCCTCCTGAGCTGCAGTAGTAGCAGAAAGAAATACCCCCTTAGTGTTTAAACAGGCTATACGGGCGTAACTGACCTTTTTTTTTTTTTTCTTTGTTCATACGAAGCACACAGTTCTTAATGAAATGGTCAGATTTTCCACAATAAAAGCACAAACCTTCAGAAAACCTGCGGTCTTTTTCCTGAGAGCGGGGTGACATCGCCCCAATCTCCATCGGCTCTCCAATGTCAGTACAGACCCTCTCAAGACTAGGAGCTGACATGGTAAAGGATTTACTCTCATTAACCCTTGCACGCAGTCTCCTGTCCACCCGTATAGCTAATTGCATTGCCTCCTGCAAGTTTCCAGGTGTAGGATAAGCAATAAGCAGATCCTTAACCCTTTCACCTAGCCCAGCAAGAAACAAACTTTTCAGAGCTGAATCGTTCCACCCCACCTGAGCAGACCACCGACGGAAGTGAGTACAATAATTTTCCACATTACCTGATCCCTGCCTCAAAAGTCTCAATTCCGTCTCAGCTGATGAGACACGATCAGGATCATCATACAACAACCCCAAAGCAGAAAAAAAACTATCCACTGATCTAAAGCACGGATCACTAGGTTGGAGAGAAAAGGCCCATCCCTGAGGTTCTTTGCGCAAAAGTGACATTATGAACCCTATGCGCTGTGATTCATCACCAGAGGATCTGGGTCTCAAATGAAAATACAATAAACAAGCATTTTTAAAGGAAAAAAAATCTTGTTGTTCACCAAAAAATAAATCAGGCAATCGTACCTTTGGCTCCACAAAATGCGCTCCAGAACAGCTACTCACGTTTTGTTGGAGCTCGGCCACCTCCAGAGAGAGTCCCTGCAGGCGTTGAGCCAAATCCTGAACCGACACCATGATGGAAACTGGAGGTCTTTCCTTAGAGATATTTTTGGGCTGGACTTACTGTTATGATAGGCTACAAGCACTAAGGAAAGACAGGAGATCTATCCCTACAATAGAACTAAGCTAGATCCCTACGATGTAACGGGGAACTTGATCCTGCGATCAGACCCGCTAAAGTCCTCAGCTAGTCTGAACGAAGACCTATAGATGTGAGGGAGGGATCCCTACAAGAACTAGGGACTGAGAGAAAGATGGACACCTCCTAGCAGAAATTGTAGCAGTAAAAAGACAAACACACAACATAGAACATAACGGTCAAAAGACCTAGCAAAAACTGGCTGAGAAAGGTTACAAAGCACCTGGCTAGCTTAAGAGTAGAAATTACAATGAAGTCCAGCATGGCCAGAAGGGCGGAGCAGGATTAAATAGGCAAAAAAGGTCATGTGACCAGCAAAATAGAAAAAACCTAACAGGAGAGTTCTAACATCTTGGAGTCGTTACCCTCCTCTGGTTGAGATGGAGGCAAGGGTTCCACGGCCTTTACAGAGTTCTGGTTAATGGTGAACAATTTGGCTAGAGTGGCATACCGGGGCAAGTGTACTTCTCTTTCCCCATTATTTAGGAAGCGGACTGGTACCCTCCCATGGCGACCATCAACCACCCCCCGTGCTGTCAAAATGGTGGGCCTACTGTCGTAGTAAACGGGTTCTACCATAGCTTGGTAGTCTCTACCTCTTAACCCGATTGCAGACCGGCACCAGATCATCATTTCACTTTTTGGGGGCATGGCGATAGGGAATGGGTCACTCATCCTAACGCTTCCAATCTCACCACCAGACAGTTCTACCTGTTGCCGCTTCATCAGGGCTCTGATCTCCTTTTGTAAGACCCGCTGCTGACTGGAGCTGGCATTCATTGCAACCTGCTGTAATATAACAATTATCTCTGAAAGACAATTTTCAATTACGTTAGTACCCAAGGTTATTTTAGGGTGACTTTCACGACGGTCAATGTCCACAATAATCAGTCACTGCGCCGGCAGTTCAACTTTACCAATTTTTATGGTCACCTCCTTGAACCCCACCTGTGGCATGGGCTGACCATTGCTGGCGATGATACTCAAGTCATTATCTGGGTAGTGGGTAATATCCGTGTCATCCCAGTACCGCTTGAAAAGTACATAGGGGATGGTGGTTACCTCTGACCCGGTGTCCAACAGTGCACTCATGGGAATGCCATCCAGTACCACAGGCAAGACCGGTAGTCTCCCCACTTACTTGTCACGCCAGTTTGACGGGCCTGATGATCTTACGAATGGGGGTTGGCCCTCGGCCCCAGGTTTTGCCCGTTTAAATTACAGTACCTCGCAATATGTCCTGGCTGGCTGCAGCGGAGGCAGATGGGTTGTCCATCCTGGTCGTAGCGGTTCGTTGGCTTCCCTCTGGACGGTGGAATCCTTTTCTGTCGGCGCCACGGGACGTCCTCCGGACTGGTAGCCAGCTGGATCTTTCTTGGAGAGGATACCTGCAACGACTGCACAGTCCTGGTTAGTGCGGCAACGCTTTTAGTCAGTTCTTGGACCTGAGGGTGCAGGTCTGTAGACGGGGTACTATTCTGTGCGTTGGCTCCTGCAGATTCTGTAGACTGGGGCGCCGCCTCTTGGTGATAAGTGAGAGCAGGGCGCCTGGAGGCCGCAACGCCACCGGGTGCGGGTTCTCGGAGTACCCGGATGGCTCTGTCCTTAAACTGTGCAAAGTCTAACTCAGGGTTCTGCAGGGCCATCAGGCGTAACTGGGTTCTGTGGGCGCTGGACAGCAGACCCTCAATGAATTGTTCAGTCAGCAGTTCATCTGCGTTCCTCACGCTGTCAGGGTCTGCCTGCTTGATGGTTCTCAGGGCCTCTTGCAAATTCAAAGCATAGTCTCTTATACTGTCTTGGGCCTGCTGCTTGCACCCATAAAATCTAATTTTGATCTCTGCTGAGGTGCGGGTATCAAAAGTGTCCTTTAGACGGGCCAAAATCTCCTTCACGGTCCCCTTGTCCCTGACTGACCAGGACTTTACTTCTCGTTGGGCCGCGCCGGTTAACTGGCCTATCAGTATGGTCACTTTTTGTTCCTCCGTCAGTGGGTACACCTTGAATAGGCTATATAGTTTCTCTTTAAAGTCGCTCAGGGTATGCGACTCCCCTGAGTACTGCGGCAACCAGGCCACTCCGGGGATATAAGGCATCGTGACCGGCATTACTGCGGCAGCAGCCGCGCTGGCGGTGACAGTTCACTCTGCTTCCGTCATCCTCTTCCCCCCTAGTCAACCGTGGCCTACCTTCCGTTGCTTTTCTTCTGTAGGCCGCGGCTCTGCAAACGATCGTCGGGGTTGAGGACCTTGCGTCGCGTCCTGGTGACGTCAGCGTTCGCTTGGCTCCTTTCAGGACCTTGCGCAGCGTCTGTGCGTAAGGCGGGGCTCCAGTTCTCCCGTGCTTTCGTCATCCACGCCCCTCTTCTTCCCGCGCGGCGTCCCAAAGATGGCGCCCGATGGCGGGAAAATGGCCGCGGATGGCGGGAAATGGCTGCGGATGGCGGGAAACTCTACCAAAGTAAGTTTTACAGTCTTTCCTCAGGCACGCAGTACCCGTTGGTGGCGGGCACGAGATCCTGCCGACTACGCCAAAAGTTGACGCGCCCCCTGGGTCGCGTGGGGAACCCGGAACCAGACCTTTTTGTAGATGCTGGGGGTTGTAGTCACCGTGGCGGTGACCCAGTCCCGTGGCTCAGGGTGGTCAAACTAAATGGCAGTCTATAAGCTGAATGTCCGACTACGCCACCCGTGGATTGCGGTTAGAGGGAACCGCCGTTGCAGGGCAGACCGCCGAGGCTGGTGTTGGGAATGCAGCAGAGAATAGTATAACCCCCCACGGGAGGAGTATAGCCTCAGGGCAGTAAATAGGGATGTTGGTGGTGATGGTGCACGGGAGCAGCAGTAACCACACAGAGTCTGTCATGCAATTCAGGGTCTTTACTGTTGGTGGTATTAAGGGACCCGTCCGGAATACAGGTTAACAATGGAGGCCTGGTCAGTCTGAGAGCAACTGGGAAATCCTGCTGGTCAGAGGGAGTTTGTAGGCCTACCGTGCTGACTTCACTCTTTCTTGGCTATCCTGCTGTAGTGTAGTGGTAGCCCACGTCTCTGAGTGTACCGTGTTGTTCTCACCCATATGACGGGCGACTCGGGCCTTCCGTGCTTCTCACCCCTCCAGGGCAGTAGTGGTCCCTCTCGTGTGGCTGAGCCTCCGGGCTTCCTTGGGCCAGAGGACTTGAAGTCCCCTGCGTGGTGGTTTTCTGCTGCTGGGCTTATAACCCTCACAGCTTCGGACTCCAGTGTCCGGCTTTGCAAGTCTCTGGCCAGGACGAACTCTGCTAGTTCCCCTCCTGGCCTCGTGTTCCTCCTCTGCCTACAGGGACTCCTCAGCCTGCTGCTGACCTGTCCCTGTCTCTGGAACTAGACTGGAACTTGTCTCTGGCTTCACTGGACTCTTTCTGGTCTAACCCCGCCCAAGATCCAGTTTATAAAGGGCAGGTTTCTCCCCTCCCTGGACTGAGGCAGGAGGTGCTGCATGCTAATTGTCCCCAACCAGGGAACCTCCCACCTGCTCTCAGACATGACATTGCTGCCACTGTGGCGACCAGACCTGGGGTGCCACAGTTCCACCCTCCAGCTAGGGACCAGGGACTGTGCTCTCCCTTAGGAGCAATCTCGCCCTTCCCTACTGAAGTCTAATGGATGCAAATGAGTGGGTCCCGGGTAGTACTCCATCCTTACCTGAGAGTGAGATACCACACCACTGGGTGAGATGCAATACCTCTGTGGCGACTGAACCCTCAGGGGCGCCACATTTGCGTCGTATTTGTGTTTTTGATGGCAAAATAGAATGGGATCCTTTTTTTTCACAGAACTTTATGTACAGTACAGACCAAATGTTTGGACACACCTTCTCATTTAAAGATTTTTCTGTATTTTCATGACTATGAAAATTGTACATTCACACTGAAGGCATCAAAACTATGGATTAACACATGTGGAATTATATACTTAACAAAAAAGTGTGAAACAACTGAAAATATGTCTTATATTCTAGGTCCTTCAAAGTAGCCACCTTTTTGCTTTGATGACTGCTTTGCACACTCTTGGCATTCTCTTGATGAGCTTCAAGAGGTAGTCACCGGAAATGGCCTTCCAACAATCTTGAAGGAGTTCCCAGAGATGCTTAGCACTTGTTGGCCCTTTTGCCTTCACTCTGCGGTCCAGCTCACCCCAAACCATCTCGATTGGATTCAGGTCTGGTGACTGTGGAGGCCAGGTCATCTGGCGTAGCACCCCATCACTCCCCCTCTTGGTCAAATAGCCCTTACACAGCCTGGAGGTGTATTTGGGGTCATGGTCCTGTTGAAAAATAAATGATGGTCCAATTAAACGCAAACCGGATGGAATAGCATGCCGCTGCAAGATGCTGTGGTAACCATGCTGGTTCAGTATGCCTTCAATTTTGAATAAATCCCCAACAGTGTAACCAGCAAAGCACCATCACACCTCCTCCTCCATGCTTCACGGTGGGAACCAGGCATGTAGAGTCCATCCGTTCACCTTTTCTGCGTCGCACAGACACGGTGGTTGGAACCAAAGATCTAAAATTTGGACTCATCAGACCAAAGCACAGATTTCCACTGGTCTAATGTCCATTCCTTGTGTTCTTTAGCCCAAACAAGTCTCTTCTGCTTGTTGCCTGTCCTTAGCAGTGGTTTCTAGCAGCTATTTTACCATGAAGGCCTGCTGCACAAAGTCTCCTCTTAACAGTTGTTGAAGAGATGTGTCTGCTGCTAGACCTCTGTTTGGCATTGACCTGGTCTCTAATCTGAGCTGCTGTTAACCTGCGATTTCTGAGGCTGGTGACTCGAATAAACTTATCCTCAGAAGCAGAGGTGACTCTTGGTCTTCCTTTCCTAGGGCAGTCATCATGTGAGCCAATTTCTTTGTAGCGCTTGATGGTTTTTGCAACTGCACTTGGGGACACTTTCAAAGTTTTCCCAATTTTTCGCACTGACTGACCTTGATTTCTTAAAGTAATGATGGCCACTCGTTTTTCTTTACTTAGAATTTGTATTATGGCAAGAAAAAAGCAGCTAACAGTCTATTCAGTAGGACTATCAGCTGTGTATCCACCAGACTTCTGCACAACACAACTGATGGTCCCAACCCCATTTATAAGGCAAGAAATCCCACTTATTAAACCTGACAGGGCACACCTGTGAAGTGAAAACCATTTCCGGTGACTACCTCTTGAAGCTCATCAAGAGAATGCCAAGAGTGTGCAAAGCAGTCATCAAAGCAAAAGGTGGCTAATTTAAAGAACCTAGAATATAAGACATATTTTCAGTTGTTTCACACTTTTTTGTTAAGTATATAATTCCACATGTGTTAATTCATAGTTTTGATGCCTTCAATATGAATGTACAATTTTCATAGTCAAGAAAATACAGAAAAATCTTTAAATGAGAAGGTGTGTCCAAACTTTTGGTCTGTACTGTACATCTATATATATATAATCGTCTTATCCCGTCTGTCTGTCTGTCTGTCTTTCTGTCTGTCCTGGAAATCCCGCGTCGCTCATTGGTCCGGCAGCGGCCAATCAGTGCCGCGGGATTGCTGAAAAAAAGATGGCGGCCGTCAGCGGCTCATCTGCGGGACGGAGATGCAGCCGGGAGATGACCGGCGCGAGGCGCTCATCTCCCGGCCGTTAGCAGCAGAAGGACCCCGACCGCCACCGCTGACCTCCATGCGGAAGGGAGGACCGGGGAGCGGCGCTGCGGGTCGGGATACTTCTGCTGCGAGCGGCCGCTCATCTCCCAGCTGCTCGCAGCGGAAGTACCCGCACAGGCAGCGGCGCTGACATCCATGCGGAAGGGAGGACTGGGGAGCGCCGCTGCGGGTCGGGATACTTCTGCTGCGAGCAGTCGCTCATCTCCCGGCTTCTCGCAGCGGAAGTAGCCGCACAGGCAGCGGCGCTCCCCGGTCCTCACCAATACGATTCGCTGATTGGTCGCGGGCGGAGAGCGCGACCAATCAGTGATGTTGGCGCTAAAGTTAAACACCGCTCTGCTGATTGGTCGCGGCCGCTGCCCGCGACCAATGACCGATTTGGGCGCCACATTTAAATAGCGGCCGCAACCAATCACCGATCTTGGAGCCACATTTAAACACTTCTGTGCTGATTGGTCGCGGACGCTGCCCGCGACTAATCAGCGAGATTGGCGCCAAATTTAAACAACGCTCTGCTGATTGTGGCGGCTGACAGCCGCGACCAATCAGCGAGATTGGCGCCAAATTTAAACAACGTTCTGCTGATTGGTCGCTGACTCCATCCGCGACCAATCAGCGAGATTGGCGCCAAATTTAAACAACGCTCTGCTGATCGTGGCGGCTGATAGCCGCGACCAATCAGCGAGATTGGCGCCAAATTTAAACAACGTTCTGCTGATTGCGCCCTGTCGGCCGCATACATATTCTAGAATGCCCGATGCATTAGAATCGGGCCACCATCTAGTGCCTTAATAAAGACAGAAGGACAGTGAAAAAAACGCAGCTAAAACCGCATGAAAACCTGCTTTTTTGACGCAGCTGTTTTCCTGCCAGAGAAAAGTTGTTAGCAGATTTGGAGCAGATTTAGCTCCAGAAAAAAAACACAACGTGTGTGAACATAGCTTATAACTTCCTAACAACAAAAAAAATTGGTTCCAAAATTGTGCTGATGTAAAGTAGACATGTGGGAAATGTTGTTTATTAACTATTTTGTATGACACACCTTCTCATTTAAAATTTTTTCTGTATTTTCATGACTATGAAAATTGTACATTCACACTGAAGGCATCAAAACTATGAATTAACACATGTGGAATTATATACTTAACAAAAAAGTGTGAAACAACTGAAAATATGTCTTATATTCTAGGTTCTTCAAAGTAGCCACCTTTTGCTTTGATGACTGCTTTGCACACTCTTGGCATTCTCTTGATGAGCTTCAAGAGGTAGTCACCGGAAATGGTCTTCCAACAATCTTGAAGGAGTTCCCAGCGAAGCTTAGCACTTGTTGGCCCTTTTGCCTTCACTCTGCAGTCCAGCTCACCCCAAACCATCTCGATTGGGTTCAGGTTTGATGACTGTGGAGGCCAGGTCATCTGGCGTAGCACCCTTTCACTCTCCTTCTTGGTCAAATAGCCCTTACACAGTCTGGAGGTGTGTGTAGAGTTCATCCGTTCACCTTTTCTGCGTCGCACAAAGACACGGTGGTTGGAACCAAAGATCTCAAATTTGGACTCATCAGACCAAAGCACAGATTTCCACTGGTCTAATGTCCATTCCTTGTGTTCTTTAGCCCAAACAAGTCTCTTCTGCTTGTTGCCTGTCCTTAGCAGTGGTTTCCTAGCAGCTATTTTATCATGAAGGCCTGCTGCACAAAGTCTCTTCTTAACAGTTGTTGAAGAGATGTGTCTGCTGCTAGAACTCTGTGTGGCATTGACCTGGTCTTTAATCTGAGCTGCTGTTAACCTGCGATTTCTGAGGCTGGTGATTCGGATAAACTTATCCTCAGAAGCAGAGGTGACTCTTGGTCTTCCTTTCCTGGGGTGGTCCTCATGTGAACCAGTTTCTTTGTAGCGCTTAATGGTTTTGCAACTGCACTTGGGGACACTTTCAAAGTTTGCTCAATTTTTCGGACTGACTGACCTTCATTTCTTAAAGTAATGATGGCCACTCATTTTTCTTTACTTAGCTGCTTTTTTCTTGCTATAATACAAATTCTAACAGTCTATTCAGTAGGACTATCAGCTGTGTATCCACCAGACTTCTGCACAACACAACTGATGGTCCCAACCCTATTTATAAGGCAAGAAATCTCACTTATTAAACCTGACAGGGCACACCTGTGAAGTGAAAACCATTTCCGGTGACTACCACTTTAAGCTCATCAAGAGAATGCCAAGAGTGTGCAAAGCAATCATCAAAGCAAAAGGTGGCTACTTTGAAGAACCTAGAATATAAGACATATTTTCAGTTGTTTCACACTTTTTTGTTAAGTATATAATTCCACATGTGTTAATTCATAGTTTTGATGCCTTCAGTGTGAATGTACAATTTTCATAGTCATGAAAATACAGAAAAATCTTTAAATGAGAAGATGTGTCCAATCTTTTGGTCTGTACTGTATCTCTAATTTAAGGCCATGAAAATTCAAATTTTCAAAATTTTCAACAAATTTCCGATGTTTTCACAAACAAACGCAAGTCATATCAAAGAAATGTTACCACTATCATGAAGTACAATATGTCACGAAAAAACAATCTCAGAATCAGGGGGATCCGTTGAAGCGTTCCAGAGTTATTACCTCAAAAATGGACAGTGGTCAGAATTGTAAAAATTGGCCCGGTCATTAACGTGCAAACAGCCTTCGTGGGTAAAGGGGTTAAGTAAGCATCAGGGTACCACTGGGTCTGAACCTCAGAAGGGAGATCATGCTGCATTACTAGCTTACTCAAATAGGATTTATTGCTGTTTTTATCCACAACTTCTGTTTTTAATTGCATTTGATGTTTTTTTTGTTTTTTTGCTCCTTTTGTGTTGTTCATTCATCACACATCATGCTTTCAACAGGTTTTCCACATTTAACCACCAGTAATTAATCACTAATTGCGCACCCTATAAAAGTTCCTTCCTTTTGTCAGAATTATGTTTAAACCAAGTTTAAGAATGCTCTTGTGTTCAAAATGCGTCTGGTTCTTCTACTTTTTTTTGCCTTATGTCCCCCCTACCATCTAGAATTTTTGATGTTTTTTTGTCCTAATTCTTGAGGTTTGCAATTTTTAAGTTTCTGAAATAAAGACTTCATAATTTTATCTGCACCATCTTGATTCATGGATCAGAAGCTGGATCACATTCCTCTCTTTCTCAATATCAATTCAAACACTGATTTCTCAATAATGGACTTGCCATGTAAGGCTATGTGCACACGGTGCGTTTTTGGGGCGTTTTCTCTGCGCAAAAATGGGCCAAAAACGCATTGTAAATTGTAATCCTTATTCCAGCATTTCCTATTTGGAAGATCTGTGCACATGATCAGGAATTTTCCTGAGAGGATTTAATGTGCGTTTAAATATGCAGCATGTCCATTCTTTGTGCGGATTTGCCAGCTTTTTTAATATACAATGCATTGGAAAACACGCATGGCAAATACGCAGGCAAAAATGCACCAAAAAACGCATCAAAAACGCGTGGAATTTCCGCAGTGTTTTTGCTGCCAAGAGGTGCAGAACGTTGCCGAAGCGCTGCAGAAATTTCTGCAAGCAAATACTGATCGTGCGCACATAACCTAAAAGTATTGCTGGACTCGTCTTTGATAGTGCTACACAAGGATTAATTTCTGTAGATATATTCTCTTTAATTTTTTTTTTCATATATAGTGATGAAAAAAATGGATCCATCATGCTACAATCTAAATTCCATTTTTTCGAGCTGCAATTAGAAGCCCCCGTCAAGAGGCAACAATGTAGAGTAAAATTACAAAAGAAGGCTTATAGTATTTAGTCTAGCCAAAAATGTCAATAAAATCTTATACACTAAGGAGACTCTAGAGCTATAAATAATACAAAAAGCCTTTACCATAAAATTAAACTAGAGACAATCTCTTCTCAGGGCCCTAAAATGAACATCCTTAAAAGGAATCTGTCAGTAGGATCGTCCTTCCTAAGCCGTCTAAGTGGGCATGTATGTCATAGGAAGCTGAATAAATGATACCTTGATATCTGCGATCCATTGTATCATTCCAGAGAAATCCACATTAAAGGGAATCTGTCAGCAGATTTTTGCTATGTAATCTGACAGTACAATGAGGTAGGGGTTGAGACCCTGAATCTAATGATGTATCAATTAGTTTACTGGGGGGCAGCAGTTGTGACAAAATCAAACTTTTCTCTGCTGCAAACTGAGCAGAGCTTGTAATGTGAAGCCGTCCCCACACCACTGAGTCACTGCTTTCTGTGTACAATGTATAGGGACAGGGAGCTGCTAATCACTGCTGGGGACCTGGCTGGACCACTGGGCACGCAACAGCTAGTCAGATAGTGATAATCTCCTGCTGATTAAACACTGAATTTATTGAAACAGAAACACACAGCCTAGTAAATGAAATATCCCTGGAATCAGGGCTTTAGCTCCTACACCATGCTGCTCTCATATTACATGGCTGAAACCTGACAGATTCCCTTTAAGAACTATTTGCTGGACATAGATGCCCCTGAGAATCTGCCTTCAAAGCTTACTTTAAATAGGATCATTACCAGTGTTTAATGGCCGCTCTCCTGATCTTGCTGCAGAGCTGTGTGTGATTATAATTCCCCATTCACACGTTCAGTATTTACATCAGTAGTTGTAAGCATAGACCAGGAAAGGAACACATCACCACTTCTGCATTTTTCATCCACTTCTGATTTTGGCTTACAAATACTGATTTAAAAAACTCACCAAATACTGAACTGAATGTGGCCTTATAGGGCAGGGACACACTGCCGTATGACTTGTGCGATGATTGCACATCGCACTGAATGGACTGGCCCGACACCTCTCCTGACCTGAGCATGACAGCATGATGGATTTCTATGCAGCTGTCAAGCTCAAGTCAGGAGATATGCCAGCCAGTATGTGGTTTATGATGCGATCCTCGCAAGAGAAATGCGGCAGTGTGTCTCTGCCCTTAAGTGCAGGTTCTTCTCAGTGCTTCAGCTTCCATCTCACAGGCAGACAGGGTCGCAACAGAACAGAGCTGTGAGAGCTGCAACATATGTGTTTGTTATGAGACAAAGTTCAGTTCTACTGTCCTGTGTTACGTCTCACCCTGGTAATGCCACTTTCATTTACAATAAGCTCTGCAGAAGGATTCTTGCAGAAATCTGTGTCCGGCCCATAGTCCTGAAATGTTCATTTACATAACATGAATTTCTCTGGAATAAGATATCGGATCACAGATATCAAGGTATCATTTTACTCAGCTTCCTATGACCTGCATGCCCATATAGACGGCTTAGGAGGGTTGATCCTTCTAACAGATTCCCTTTAACCCTTCACAACCTTGAGATTTTCCGTATTTTGCTCCCCTTCTTCCGAGAGCCATAACTGTTTTTATTTTTCCATCAATCTGGCCATGTGAGGGCTTGTTTTTTACGAGGCGAGTTGTACTTTGAATGACACCTTTGATTTTACCATATCGTGTAGTGGAAAACGGGAGAAAAATTCCAAGGGTGGTGAAATTGCAAAAAAAGTGCAATTCCACAATTGTTTTTGGGTTTTCTATTAATCATGTTCACTAAATGCCAAAACTGACCTGCCATTATGATTCTCCAGGTCATTGTGAGTTCACAGATACCAAACATGTATAGGTTATTTTTTAAGTGGTGAAAAAAAAATCAGTTTGTAAGAAAAAAAAACATGGCGCCATTTTCCAAGACCCGTAGTATCTTGATTTTTCGGGATCTTGAGTTGGGTGAAAGCTTATTTTTTGTGCCCTGAGCTGACGTTTTGATACCATTTCATGGTAGATACGATGTTTTGATCACCTTTTATTGCAATGTTGCGACGACAAAAAAAAAAAAAAAAAAAAAAAAAGAATTCTGGTGTTTTGATTTTTTTTCGCATTACGCCTTTTACTGATTGGATTAGTTCTCTTTATATTTTGATAGACTGCATAAAAAGAAAAGCAGCTATACCGAATATGATTATTTTTTGTTTTATTTTGAATGGGGCAAAAGGGAGGTGATTTGAACTTTTATATTTTTTAAATATTATTTAAAACATTTTTGTCTATTTTTTACTTACTTCAATAATCTATTTATGAGACGTGAAGCTGAGATCTTCCTATTGCTTGTGCTACACATACGAGGGCTGCAGCCCTGCTTTGTGTAGAAAAAAATCATCATCTCCTATGAACGCAAGTGTTCATAGGACATCTGCAATGACAAGCCCAGGTGGTCTTCTGCAGACCCTTGGCAGTCATGCCAACCCATCGGCACCCTGCAATCATGTGACAGGGGCGCAGACGGGCGGGATTTATGATGTGCTTCCGGCGTGCTCGTGTTAAATCCCTCTGTCAGTGATTGACAGTGGCATTTAACATGTTAACAGCCGTTGGTAGATCGCAATTTAACCCACGGCAGTTAGGAACACATGACAGCTAAACAAATCAGCTTTCATGTGCCAGGAAAGATGCGGGGTCAGCGCCAGAACCTGCATCAAAGGGAGGAACATGACCTATGACATACCTATATGTCATAAGTCATGAAGGGTTTAAAGGGGTTGTCCATTACTCAGACAACCCTCACTCAATCAGCATGTGTACCCTAGTAAAATAACACATACTTACATCTAGTAACAACAACATGTTCCTGGCTATTAATACCAGCTCACAGCTGTTTGGTTAGTTGCTACGTCCCCACGATCAGCAACTAGCAGTACTTTGGACGCAGCATATTTTCGCTGCATCCAAAACGCTGTGTTCTAATGCTGCACTGCATTAGAAACCACATCTAATGACATATCAATCGGTCAAAATTTGCAGCGGAGACTAGCGTCTCTGCTACAGAAATTGACATTCTTTGGGTGAGTTTGGGTACGTGCCCATCAGGTCTGTGGAGTCGGTAAGCCAAACCTCCGACTCCTCAATTTCCATGACACCGACTCCTTCATACGCGGCTCATGTTTAAGTGATAAATAGACTGTAGCTCAGATTCATCTCAGCTAAAAATCTAGACCCTTAGATCAGGAATAAGACATTTCATAACTTTCCCAAATTCTTAAGAAAAAATATTCCCTGCATTGAACTACACTACCCAATGTATTATATACAACCCCTGGCAAAAATTATGGAATCACCGGGCGCGGAGGATGTTCATTCAGTTGTTTAATGTTGCTGAAAAAAAGCAGATCACAGACATGGCACAAAACTAAAGTCATTTCAAACAGCAACTTTAGGGCTTTAAGAAACACTAAAAGAAATCAAGATTAAAAATGTGGTACTCAGTAAGGGTAATTTTTTTCAAACCAAGCAGAGGGAAAAAATTATTGAATCACTCAATTCTGAGGAAAAAATTATGGAATCACCCTGTAAATTATCATTTACAAAACTAACACCTGCATCAAATTACATCTGCTCGTTAGTCTGCATCTAAAAAGGAGTGATCACACCTTGAAGAGCTGTTGCACCAAGTGGACTGACATGAATCATGGCTCCAACACGAGAGATGTCAATTGAAACAAAGGAGAGGATTATCAAACTCTTAAAAGAAGGTAAATCATCACGCAATGTTGCAAAAGATGTTGGTTGTTCACAGTCAGCTGTGTCTAAAATCTGGACCAAATACAAACAACATGGGAAGGTTGTTAAAGGCAAACATACTAGTAGACCAAGGAAGACATCAAAGCGTCAAGACGGAAACTTAAAGCAATAGGTCAACAAAACAGGAAATGCACAACAAAACAAATGAGGAACGAATGGGAGGAAACTGGAGTCAATGTCTGTGACCGAACTGTAAGAAACCACCTAAAGGAAATGGGATTTACATACAGAAAAGCCAAACAAAAGCCATCATTAACACATAAACAGAAAAAACAAGGTTACAATGGGCTAAGGAAAAGCAATCGTGGACTGTGGATGACTGGATGAAAGTCATATTCAGTGATGAATTGCGAATCTGTATTGGGAAAGGTGATGATACTGGAACTTTTGTTTGGTGGCGTTCCAATGAGATTTATAAAGATGACTGCATGAAGAGAACATGCAAATTTCCACAGTCATTGATGCTATGGGGCTGCATGTCAGGTAAAGGCACTGGGGAGATGGCTGTCATTACATCTTCAATAAATGCCCAAGTTTACATTGATATTTTGGACAGTTTTCTTATCCCATCAATTGAAAGGATGTTTGGGGATGATGACATCATTTTTCAAGATGATAATGCATCCTGCCATAGAGCAAAAACTGTGAAAACATTCCTTGAAAGAAGACACATAAGGTCACTGTCATGGCCTGCAAATAGTCCGGATCTCAATCCAATTGAAAATCTTTGGTGGAAGTTGAAGAAAATGGTCCATGACAAGGCTCCAACCTGCAAAGCTGATCTGGCAACAGCAATCAGAGAAAGTTGGAGCCAGATTGATGAAGAGTACTGTTTGTCACTCATTAAGTCCATGCCTCAGAGACTGCAAGCTGTTATTAAAGTCAGAGGTGGTGCAACAAAATATTAGTGATGTATTGGAGTGTTCTTTTGTGTTTGTGTTACGGATCAGGGTGGTGGAACCTCCATGCTGTGGTGCAAGGAGGGACCAGAGGGGCGTAACTAGGTATCAACTTGGACCGACCAAGGTCGTACGGCGGCTCAATCGACTCCGTGACCAGGGAAGGACCGAGCAGAGGGACCAGGTGCTACTCTGGGGACCGACCTTGTATGAGAGCAGGTGACTCCCACGGGTCAGAAGGCAGGGACTGACCGGTACAGCAGATGAGCACGGCAGGCAGGCTGACGGCAGCAAATATTATTATATCTGTGTTTTTGCTGCGGATTTGACTGAATCAGTTTAAGCCAATGGGTGAAAAACGCTGCAAGAACGCACAAAAAAAATTGACATGCTGCAGATTTAAAAGCAATGACAATACTAACAGGAAAACTGATCATGTGCACAGAACTTCAGGATTGTCATTGCATTAGCTGGCACATGGATTACCTAGCGTTTCTGGCCCATTTCTGCACGGAAACCCCCCGTGAAAAAACACTAAAAACGTACTATGTGCACACAGCCTTAGACTGGAAGCAGTGCGATTTCCATCTCATGCACACATTTGTTGGGTTTGTTCTTTATAATTGGAAAACTGCTGCGTTTTTTAAAGCTTCAGCACGTCAATTCTTTCACCCACGGAAACCAACGAGAACGTGAAAAAATGCTGCAAATATGTAAGGAATATTTGGTGAATAAAATTCAGTTTATTAAACTTGTACCATAGAGAAAGCACAAATGTAAACTGCACCCAAAACCGCTGAGAAACAGGCGGACGGAAAGCCTCAGCGTTTCTACTGATAAGAGAGCAAGTTTTGGCTGCAGAAAAAAAAATGCTGAGTGTGAACAGATCCCATTTGATGCGTTTTTTTTCTTCTTAGGCTATGTTCCCACGTAGCATAAAGTTTCCTTCGCTGCTTCTTTCTGCAGAAATTCGAATTGCTTTGCAAAATCTACCAAAGTGGACATGACTCCATGAGCGCTCGTCACCAAATGCTTTCATGGGCACAATCGAGGACCACAGGTCAAAAACTGCAAGGAAAACACTGTGTGAATGAAATCTTAGAAATAGTGTTTCTTCCATCTAAAAAATGAACAACGTTAAAACTGCTCTGTGTGTCGGGGCCACAGTCGGTGTACGGACCCGATGCCATGCCGGGAGCACTGCAGGCGCCCACACAGCCGCCCACGGACGTCCTGCACGAGCTGGGGACGGGACACAGCCCACGGCAGGTGAAGCGCCCACTCCTCCGCTCACATGACGCCTGTGGAATGAGCCCGCGCCCTGGGAGGAGTCTGCGCACAGGAACTGCCCGGCTCATCCTGTTTCCTACTAACAGTCCGCAGACCTGGGAGAAGTGGAATTTGCTTTGGGCTGTGGCCCCGCCGTCCTCTCTCCGTCAGTCGCTGAGGCCCCGCTGCAGGTGAGTCCCGTCAGGCGCTGCCAAGTTTTATAGAACTTCTGGAAGTTCTTGTGCGGAGTCACCTGAGTCGGCGGAGGGGTGGTTGTGCCATTAGGGAGCGAAGGACATTGTGCCCTGTCCCCCCCCTTCCACCCCCCCCTGTCCCCCCCTTCCACCCCCCCCTGTCCTGTCTCCGTGCCCCCCCTCCCCATCTCCGTGCCCCCCCTCCCCCGTCTCCGTGCCTCTCCCCCGTCTCCGTGCCTCTCCCCCCTCCCCTGTGCCTCTCCCCTCCCCCCCGTGCCTCTCCCCTCCCCCCGTGCCTCTCCTCTCCTCCCCCGTGCCTCTCCTCTCCCCCCCGTGCCTCTCCTCTCCCCCCCCCCGTGCCTCTCCTCTCCCCCCCCCGTGCCTCTCCTCTCCCCCCCCGTGCCTCTCCTCTCCCCCCCCGTGCCTCTCCTCCCATCCCTTCCCCCCCCGTGCCTCTCCTCCCATCCCCTCCCCCCCGTGCCTCTCCTCCCATCCCCTCCCCCCGTGCCTCTCCTCCCATCCCCTCCCCCCCGTGCCTCTCCTCCCATCCCCTCCCCCCCCGTGCCTCTCCTCCCATCCCCTCCCCCCCCGTGCCTCTCCTCCCATCCCCTCCCCCCCCGTGCCTCTCCTCCCATCCCCTCCCCCCCGTGCCTCTCCTCCCATCCCCTCCCCCCCGTGCCTCTCCTCCCATCCCCTCCCCCCCGTGCCTCTCCTCCCATCCCCTCCCCCCCGTGCCTCTCCTCCCATCCCCTCCCCCCCGTGCCTCTCCTCCCATCCCCTCCCCCCCCGTGCCTCTCCTCCCATCCCCTCCCCCCCCCGTGCCTCTCCTCCCATCCCCCCCCCCCCCGTGCCTCTCCTCCCATCCCCTCCCCCCCCGTGCCTCTCCTCCCATCCCCTCCCCCCCCGTGCCTCTCCTCCCATCCCCTCCCCCCCGTGCCTCTCCTCCCATCCCCTCCCCCCCCCGCCTCTCCTCCCATCCCCTCCCCCCCCGTGCCTCCCCTCCCCCCCGTGCCTCTCCTCCCATCCCCTCCCCCCCCCGTGCCTCCCCTCCCCCCCGTGCCTCTCCTCCCATCCCCTCCCCCCCCCGCATTAGTCCTAGGCAGGGATGCTCGCACCTTCCCGCACCACGCCATGTCCGCTCTGCTGGTTGGGGGTTTCCACTCACTGTCCGCATGGTGATCTTGTGTCACTTCGTCTTTCACTTCCTCCCATGTGACGCAGGTTGGTGCTGTCAGTCCTGCACTAGTCCTGTTCTCACAGCTGGAGGCTCCTGACTGCATTAGGTGCGGGCTCCTGTAGTCACAGTTTACAGGTCCCAGATCTACATAATCTATAGATAATAATCCATGGGGGAGAGCCTCATCCGAGTCACTTCTGTGGATCTGGGGCTTCTGTGATCTACAGCAGGAGTCCTGCAATAGTGAAGATGGTGTGCAAGCTAAGGCCGTGTTCACATGTGGAAAACGTCTGCGGCAGACAGGGTATGTTCACATGATCGGTATTGGCAGTGCTTTGAACACAGTATACGTTATGCTGCATCCAAAGTGCTGCACGCAGGTGAATCCACATGTGTTCATTGATCCATGCGTATTCCCCGCAATCAATACATTGTATTGATCTAATTTCTCTTGAGACGAGCGACTCCGCAAGAGAAATTGACACG
This sequence comes from Phyllobates terribilis, assembly GCF_046119375.1. Lineage (NCBI taxonomy): Eukaryota > Metazoa > Chordata > Amphibia > Anura > Dendrobatidae > Phyllobates > Phyllobates terribilis. The sequence goes on along the minus strand of NW_027362770.1, from coordinate 68,797,772 downwards.
CTGCGGTCTGTAAAAACTCGCCACCTACCCCTGTCCTCTGCTGATCCGCAGGTGCATGGAGACTCATAGTGGACATGGGATTTCTACAAATCCCATCCACTATGCTGTAACATCTGGCCGCTGCAGATTACAATCCGCAGCGATTACGGATCGTGTGCATGTACCCTAAGTGACAAGTGCACAATGAGTCTACAGACACAATCTGCTTGTGTTACTTGTTGATTTCATCCAACTCCATTACAAAACAATGAAACTCGTGTGGGGATGAGTGCGTGCCGCCGGTCGGAGGGGACGCAGAATTTCAGAGTAAATAAACCTTAATAGGCGCGGGGGACCAAGACCCTGCTGTAGACTAGTCGGACAGACGGAACCCTGGTGGCTTCTCCCTGCACGCTGTCTTGGAGTGACAGGTCTCTGCCTATACACATATGTAGACGTAGTCCTCATGTGACTCGTTTGTAATACACATGAGGTAAATGGCACTGACATTACATTTTTTTTTACGTATTCCTGAATTATCTGGTCTGTTTTGATCCTTCGCTCTACCTACCATTCCTCAGTGTACAGTCGTGGTTTTTGAGAATGATTGGTGATAAAATAAATTGATTATTTGTGGTTTAGCTGTTGTAATTAAGCCGAGCAAGTGTCATCTGCTGAAATGCAATATCTAAGACTACAGGTGTGGCCAAAAGTTTCGACACTGACACAAATTTTGGTTTTCACAGTTTTCTACTTCATTGTTTTTACATCTTGTAGTCAGATGTTTCTCTGGTTACTGAAGTACAATTATAAGCATTTCCATATGTTTTTACACTTTTATTGACAAATAGATCAAGTGTGTGGAAAGACTCAATATTTACAGAGTTGACCCTTATTTTTCAAAACTTCTGCAATTTGCCCTGGCATGGATATTTTCTTTTGGGTTTGGGCCAAATCCTGACTGTTGTCAGCCCATTCCTGTCTAATCAGTGCTTGGAGTTGATCACAATTTCTGTGTTTTTGTTTTCCTGGTTTTTGAGGCTTGACCACAGGTTCTCAATGGGATTGAGATCTAGGAGTTTCCTGGCCATTAACCCAAAGCTTCAATGTTTTGTTCATTGAGTCACTTAGTTATCACTTTTGCCTTGTGATTTGGTGCACCATCATGCTGGAAAAAACATTGATCATCATCACCAAATTGCTCCTGGGTGATTGTGAGAAGTTGCCCTTGGTGGATTTTTAGATGGCATTCTTTATTCATGGCAGTGTCTTTAGTCAAAATTGTGAGTGAGCCCATTCCCCTGGATAAAAGGCAACCCCAAGCAGTCTAAAAGGAGCTTCATTAGTAAAAAAAAAATACTTTGCAGGATGTCCAGGCATTGGACTGCAGAGAACTGGGGTAAAGTCATTTTCTTTGAAGCCTTCTTCAGACAGTTTGGGGCACCTGGAAGAATGATTGTTCTGAGAAGAGAAGGTGAGCGCTACTGTGAATCCTGTGTTATGCCAACAGTAAAGTATCCTGAGACCATTCATGTGTGGAGTTGCTTTTCATCCAAGTGAGTGGGCTCACTCACAACTCTGCGTAAGAACAATGCAATGACATCTAAACATCCTCCAAGAGCAACTTCTCCCAACAATCCAGGAATGATTTGGTGATGACAGAAGCAGATATCGAGCTGCCAGGGTAAATTGCACTAATGCATGTGTTTCCGCATGCGGACTGACTAGCACTTTCCAGGTGATAGCATCACTTGGAAAGTGCTTGACAACTAGGTCACACTATATAAATCCATGCAAAAGGCATGGATTTATATAGTGTGACCGTAAAAATAAAAAAATAAAGCTATACTTACCCCCAATCCCCCGCCGTGTGTGCTGTTGCGCTCGTCCTGGCTTCTTCCAGGTTGCCGGCATCTCGCGAGACAGCCTGCGGTCACATGACCGCGACGTCATCTCAGGTCCTGGAAGGTAAGCGCTGCAGGGGCCGCCGGACAGGTGAATATAAACTTTATTTATTATTTTATTCTTTTTTTTACAGGTACAATGGTACCCAGGTCTGGATGAGAGTCTTCTCTCCTCCAGAACTGGGTACCATCCGCACATAGAGACGCATAAAATCCGCTTGTCAAATGTACAGACACGGATTATATGCATCTCAATGCAAGTCAATGGCGGCGCTTCCGCAAAATGAATGAACATGCTGCGCATTTATTTGCGCTGCAGAAACGCTGCGGAAAAATCCGCAGCATGTGCATTGACATTGCGGAATGCCATTGGGGACCATGGGGTGCGGATTACCATGCGTTTTTGATGCGGAAATTCCGCAGCATAAACGCATGAAAAACGCATTGTGTGCACGCAGCCTAAAAACATATGAAATGGTAATTGTACCTCAGTAACTATAGAACAGGGGTGGGCAGTTAATTCCCAGGAAGCCACATGAGAGCTTGTGACTGTTGTGGAGGGATGAGCCTATTTTTTCCGCTTCTCCCTGGCAGGAAAAACACATGCGATTTTAACATGTGTTGTTCCCGCCAGGTAGAAGCGTTTGTCAAGCGTTTTTGCATGGGGGTTATCAAGCGCTTTTCAAGCGATTTTAGCATCACTTGGAAAAGTGCTTGACAACTTGATCACACTATGTAAATCCATGCAACCGCCATGGATTTATAGTAATGTGACCAAGTTACTTAAAAAAAAAAAAAAAGAATAAGACTGGTAAAAAATAAAAAAAAAAAGGATTATACTCACCTTCCGATGTCCTCCCGGTGTTTTCTCCGCTGCGTCCGGTGTCTTGGGCGGCTCGTAGTGGTGTGAAGGACCTGCGGTGACGTCATTGAGTCATGTGACAGGTCACATGACTCAATGATGTCATGCCAGGTCCTTCACAACACCGCGACCCATACAGCAGACCAGACGGAGGGGAGAAAACACTGGGAGGACATCGGAAGGTAAGTATAATCTTTTTTTTTTTTTTTTTTTTTACAGGTTCTATGGTACCCAGGTCTGGAGGAGAGTCTCCTCTTCTCCAGACCTGGGTACCATCCGCACATTGAATATGTGATATCCGCATGTGCAGATGCAGTGATGCTTATGTCATGCGGTCCAATGCAAGTCAATGGCGGCGATTATGCTGCGTGTCCGCAAAATTAATGGACACGCTGCGTATCTTTCCGCAATGATAATCCGCAGCTGAAATTTCCGCAGCATGTGCAAAGCACATGCGGATTATCATTGGGGACTATGGGGCAGGTATTGCCAAGCATTTTCGCTGCGGCAAAAACGCTTGAAAAATGCATAGTGGGCACACAGCCTAAAGTTTACAAGCTAATATTTCCACAATGGAAATGGACCTCTGATATGGGCATACAGGTGGTAGAAATGTAAATCCATACTTGCCTGCATGCCCCATATTAGAGGTTTGGTTGCTTTGAAATGTCTTTTTTATTAAATCTGTTTTCTTACACTGGTGGACGGGAAGAAATCCCTGCCTACTTAGTGAATTTCAATACCCCCCTCCTCCCCTGCAGCCTTCTCTTCCAGATCCCGCGCCTGTGCAAATCGCCTGTAACACAAGGCACTCTTTTTTTTTTTTTTTTTTTTCCTCCCCTCTATATTTTTTCTAGTAGTGATCTTGTGCGCAGGCGCCGGGGAGTCAATGTGACTTCCGCTGCAATGACTTCCGGGGTGCACAACAATAAGGTTTGCTCTCCACTTCCGACTGGCATCCTCATAGTTAGGAACCATATTGTATATATGTATACACGTAGGGAATATTGAAATTCACTAAGTAGGCTGGGATTTCTTCCCGGACCGCAAGCGTAAAAACAGATTTAATAAAAAGCAATTTCAACGCAACCAAACCTCTAATATGGGCCATACAGGTATGTATAGATTTACATTTCTATCACCTGTATGTCCATAGTAGGGGTCTGATAAGTGTCAGTGGGTGACAAGATTCCCTTTAAACTGGTGAGAGGACTTTAAGTGTCTGTCTACCAGGTTGTAGGATTCCATACACATTTTGCCTTGTTGATTTGTTAAAAAACAGAAACCATGATGCCTGTAGACTCATAATAGGTTCTGCTATCGAGTCCATCATTTTGCCGGAAAACATAGTGTGATGTATGCTAACAGAACGTTCAACATAGATGAATGTTGTTCTCTCTCAAATATTATTAGATGTTGTGAATTAATTTACATATGTGTCTCAAAAGTAGGACACAGTGTAAGGCCTTGTTTGCATATAGACGATTCCACACCCAATCTGAGCAGAATCCTGGAACCATTATGCTGGCAATGCAAGTGATTAAACTAGAGTATTTTAAACGGTTATTTCCAGTATTGCAAACTACACCCTATTAGTACAATAGGGTATAACTTACTGATCATAGGGGATCTGACCATCGAGACATCCATCAATTACAATATCATGAGTCTGGAACCACAAGAATGAGTTTGTAAATGTAGTTGTGTTGCAGATGCCCGACCCTCTCTCTATTGTAAAGGCTGTGTGCACATGTGTTTTTGCTGCATTTATTCAGTGCAGATTTGTCACAAAACCTGAAGGGTTTCCTGATCCCAGCAAAGTGAATAAGTTTCCTGGAGTCTCATGCAAACGTTGCTTATTTGTGACTTGCAGATTTGGTGCAGACATACCAGTGCTTCTCACTTAATTAGAATATCATCAAAAAGTTAATTTATTTCAGTTCTTCAATACAAAAAGTGAAACTCCTATATTATATAGAGTCATTACAAACAGAGTGATCTATTTCAAGATTATTTCTGGTAATGTTGATGATTATGGCTTACAGCCAATGAAAACCCAAAAGTCATTATTATCTTGTATCTAATTTAGTGAGAAGCACTTGTAAATCTGCAGAAAGTCAATTCTTTCAGTGTTTTTGCTGCAGATTTCACCCATATTAATGAGTGGGGAAAAGTCTGTAGCAAAACACGCTTTTTTGACGCTGCATTTTTCCTGCTATGAGATTCCAAAAGGGTGCAGAAATTTCTTCACTAAATACTTAACGTGTGCACATACCCTAAGAAAAAGCATAGTTCAGCTCTTGGCTATTCCCATAGTCATTGACAGGAGCGGAGATGAGGTAAGCGCAGGTTCAATCCTTTCAAAATTGTCTATGCAATGTTCTCATGGCTGCGAACCCCCTTTCTCAGGATCACTTCTGAACAAGTGGTCGGACTTCCAGCAATCAGTAAGTTATCCCCTGTTCTATGGATAGGGCATAACTTGCAACTTCTGGAATAACTGTTTAACCTCCATTAACAAGTTACGGAAAAAATCACCACTGAATAATGAACGAACTTAAGATTTTATAAACTGAAACATCTGGACCTTAACTCAACAGCCTCATAGACATAGTCTCTATATGTGCAATGCTGGTAGAGACTTGCAGCAGGAATTGCAGCGAAAGGTGGTCCTACAAAGTATTGACTCGGGGGCTGAATACAAATGCACGTCACAATTTTCAGATTATTTTTTTAATAATTAGAACACAATGTAACATTTCCTTTATACTTCACAAATACTTGCTCCTCTGTGTTGGTATATCGCATAAAATGTGGAAAAATTCACGGGGTATGAATACTTAATCAATGCACTGTTGAGTTCAGGTCAGGAGAAACCTGACCAGTCTGTTATTAGCGGTCCATGACGCTTCTATGTGTGAATGTAGCCATACACTGAATATGCGTTTGGTAAATCCACCATTTACATGCACTGTATGGCTGAGAAGCAAACAATCAGAAAATTCTAATGCTGTACGATGTACTTGTATATCTTGTCTGTCAAGTATGGATCCTGAGGAGGGTCTTTCCCTCAGGAAGAATTAGTAAGTGGTGACTTAATTCAGAATGGGATCAGCAATGCATTGCTTTTATTGTGAAATCAAAAAAGTTGTCTTCAGCAGCTTCTGGTCACCTTGAAACGAGGCGCCTGCTATTTATCTTACCCGGAAAAGTGAAGGATTGGTGGATCCGCAGCAGTGCTAATCTGTGGCAGAGGTCCCAAGATACGACAATTGAGCAGAGGCTGACACTCCCCAAGTGTTCTTATTACAATTGCTTATGGGAGTGAGCATTCAGCTACACCAGGAAATTCCACACAGTCTCCGTGCTGCTGCGCCATACCGTACATGCTGGGGATGTATTTCACTATTCTGGCATTTTGTTATTTTGTTACCCACATTATCTAATATGTTTGTACTATGATTATTTTTAAACATGCACTTAAAGGGTAAGCATACTTTAAGGGAACTTTTCACAATAAGCTGTCCTGTGTATGTACTTGAGGATTAACACTATATCTGCCCATCATATACCTTGTATCTTTAATTTTGACCAGGTTTCCCTTCTGCATGTCCTTTCTCTGAGGCTATGTACCCACGATCCAAACGTAACACCGTTTTGGACGTAGCATATTTTTGCCGTGTCCAAAATGCTGCGTTCTATTGAACGCAGATAAATCTGCATGTGTTCACTGAACCGTGCGGATTTACTGCATTCAATGCATTTTAGTGGTCAAATTTCTCTTGCGGAGACAAGCGACTCTGTAAGAGAAATTGACATGCTGCGGGTCTGAAATACTGCCGCATGTCAGTTTCTGCGAGTGATATCTAGAAATTCCATTCACTATGCTGCAACATCTGGATACTGCGGGTTTGACGCTGCATTAACACACAGCGTCAAACCCGCAGCGGCTCCTGATCTGGGCACATACCTTAATTTGCAATCCACTGGGAGCTGGGGGTAGGGAACTAGCTGCCATGAGCTCTGCCAGATACAGCACAGTACACAGAGAGGGATCCCTGTTCTTCATTCATTTTTAGCTCACAAAGATAATTGACTAACAGTAATTACTGATTTATACAAGGATTCAGTCTAACACAAAAATACCCCCACCCTCCCCAATAAAATATTAAATGCTTTTATGAATATATATATAAAAGGGGTTGTCCACTACTTGCAAGGACAACCTCTTCTCAGTATGAATGTCTGGCCTCGCTAAAATAAAAACACTTATATTCACCTCCTGTACCAGTGCCGTTCTGTGTAGGCACTCATGTTCATGGTTGTCACGTGAGCCTGTCACCCAATCAGCGCTGGTGTCACTCTCTCCACCTTCAGACGTATACATAATTAACAGGTAGTGAGAGCTGTGGCTGGCCACTAACTTCCTATTGATTACTTATATGTCTGAAGGCGAGGAGAGTGACACTAGTGCTGACTGGGTGCCTGGCTCCTGTGACATAACGTCATGTGAGCCCCGGGAGAGCGAGTGCTGACACCGCTGGAACAGCATTGGAGAGCCAAAACCAGAGGGGAGTATAAACTTTTTTTTATTATAACGGCCAAACATGAAGAATGAGATGGGGTGGTCCAAGTATTAAACAACTCCTTTAAAAGACATACATATAGAAAATAGATTAGTATCATCGCATCTGGAGAAAAAAGCTGTCCAAATAATAAAGAGGAAAAAATATAAAAGGAAAGCTTGGCAGGATTACCACTATCCTATCCGTGTATGACACTAAATATAGACCCTACCTGGCTGCAGAGGTTAGTACCCTAAAAAACAACGCAAGAGAAGTCACCCACTCTTGTTGTCTTGCCGTGATAACCCATGGACAAACCCTACATATATGCAATATCACTCTGAGATGGATTATAGCAAAAGAGACACAGAGATTAATTATTAAGCTATTTTGTTATCCTTGAGCGTGAAAACTATAGATTGATGTGTTACATATTATTGAAGGTGACTTGACACTAGATAAAGACCCGATGGGCAGAGTATTAGACCAGCAGGGAAAGTTAATATCCCATACTGGGACTATAAAAAAAGCGAAAGTACGAAAAAATAGAATAATGTTTTGCAAGTAAAAATGCTGTTTTTCTGCAAAAAGTAAAGGAAAGAAAGTACACATACTTGATACCCCAGTTGCTGCTGCTCCATTGGTTGGATAAACAAACGTCAATATATACCGAAGGGAGAGTTGTGGGTATGCTGTGCTGCTGGTGAAAAATTCACAAGGATCCGATGAATAGATATGTTGCAATTTATTCCCATTTTATCACGTTTTTAGGTCGAGCAGAACTTTTTTTTTTTTTTACCCACCCCCTTCAGTATACAAAAAAACTGGTGTCAATAAGGCTGTGTGCCCACGATGCGTTTTTTAAGCGTTTCCGCAGCGGCAAAAACGCTGCAGAAACGCTTAAAAAACGCTTGGTAGAAGGCCTGCCATGTTCCCCAATGATTATCCACATGTGCTATGCACATGCTGCGGAAATTTCCGCTGCAGATTATCATTGCGGAAAAAAACGCAGCACTACAAATTATTTTGCAGAAGCGCTGCGTTTTCGCCGCCATTGACTTGCATTAGAACGCGTGGATTCCGCTTCACTAGATAAATACATGCGTTCAATGTGTGGATGGTACCCGGGTCTGTAGAGGAGGAGACTCTCCTCCCGACCCGGCTACCATAGAACCTGTGAAAAAAAGAATAAAATAAAAAATAAATATTATACTTACCTTCTGGTGGCCCCTGCTGCGCTCGTCCTCCCTTGCCGGCAGATCGCGATGGACTGAAGGACCTGCTCTGACGTCATAGTCATGTGACTGGTCACGCGACGCTGACGTCGGCAGGTCCTTCAGTGTACCGCGATCTGCTGGCAGCCAGGACGGAGCGAAGCAAGACTCCGGGGGCCATAAGAGGGTAAGTATAGCTTTATTTTTTTATTTTTTACCATTCTTTCGGTCACACTATATAAATCCATGCCGGTTGCATGGATTTATATAGTGTGACCAAGTTGACAAGCACTTTCCAAGTGATGCTAAAATCGCTTGGAAGGTGCTTGTCAACCCGCATGCGGAAATGCATGTGAAGAACGCTTCACATCCGCATGTCCCTGGCAGGAAAACGCATGTACAATCCGCATGTACAATCCGCATGCGTTTTTTCTGCCAGGGAGATGCAGAAACGCTCAGGAAAAATCCGGAGCATTTCTGCATCGTGGGCACATAGACTAAAAGCGACACCTTGTCCCTAAAAAAAAAAAAAAAAAAAAAAAAAAAAAAAAAAAAAAAAAGCCCTTTGTATAGCTCAATTGCCCCAAAAATAGATTTTACTGTGAAAAAGAAGCAACACACAAAAAAACCCTATTTAAATCTGGTATCCCTGTGATCGTAGTCACTCGGAAGAATAGTCGCCTTATCTCTTTTACTGCACAATGAACAGTGGAAAATGGCGTAAAAAAGTTAGACAATTCCTGAATTGCTTCTTATTTGTATATTCTGTTTCTCAAAAATTGGAATAAAAAGCAAATAAAAAATGTTATGTACCCCCAAGTGACACCCAGGGCTGTGAATCAGTAAGCCAAACCTCCGACTCCTCAATTTCCATGACACCATCTCCAACTCCGACTCCCTCATACACGGCTCATGTTTAAGTAATAAATTTACTGAAGCACAGATTCATCTCAGCTAAAAGTCTAGACCCTTAGATCAGGAATAGGACAGACATTTATAGGACATTTCATAACTTTCCCAAATTCTTGTGAAAAAATATTCCCCACAAACTGCATTGAACTACTGTACCCAATTTATTATATATTTTAGGAGTTGGAGTCAGTACATTTTATACTGACTCCACCAAAATGGACACCGACTTCACGACTCTGACTCCACAGCCCTGGTGACACCAATAAAAACTTCATCTCATCCCGCAAAAAACAAGCCCCTACTCAGGTTTGTCAATGGAAAAATACTCCTCCTCCACCATTGGTAATCTCTGGCCACGAGCCCTGAGAACTGTTTCCTAGCTCCTGGCATCCGTGGCTCTTAGTTAACCAGCCTTGTGTGACATCGTGCCAGGCAGGCTAATGGAAAGACGAGCTGCGGATGCCTGGAGTAATGAGGTGGTTTTTGAGGCTCCCATCCAGCGATGACAGATTACTGACTTTGACATCGGACTTCAATTTGCACGAATTCCAAGTATCTTTGCTTGCTTTTTGCAAATGAGTTGATGTTTTCTGTAATATCATTTTGCTTTACATACAGCTTTTTCTATTTTTATTACATTTATTTGTTTTCCATGCACGTTTAGTAATATGACAGTTTTATAGCTCAGTACGTCTGGAAGTGCTACTATTTTTTTATGTTTTCATTTGTTTTTACGTAAAAACTGCATTTTAAATGTCGGAATGTTTTTCTGTGTTTTTTTTTTTTTTCTTTAAATGCATTTTTTACGAAAAAAAATTTTATTCAATATTATTTTTACTTAGTCCCATTTTGGGATTTGAACATTTATGAGCTAATCAGTAGTCGAATACATTGCAATACTTATGTATTAGACCTGTCAGTTTTACATTGATGCAGGGCCTAAAAAGCCACCGTAACTGGTGGAACCCTGAGCCCATTGCGTGGCTTTTGGTTGCCATAGCAACCTTTTGGAATCCACAGTTGAGACACGCATGGGCCAAAAAGGTGCCGCCTCCTTGTCACAACCAACTAGATGCCACTGTTAATAACTGTAGAAGGTTAAAGAGCCAGGATCTGTGCTGGCACCGACCCTGGATTTTCTTGCCAGAGCTCTATGGTCATTAAGGCCATGTTCCTGCAGTCTTTGTCTGCGAGGGATGCCAATTTGCCTTTTTTTTTTCTTTTCTGGACAGCTTATCAAAAATCATGGACAGACTATATTTTTTTTATGGACGAATTGAAAAATCATAATAAATCTTTATCAGTGATCCATGTCTACAGCCCATAATTCTGATATGAAGAGATCAGCTGCATTCTGATTCACTGTAAATTGTAAAACAATGATAATTAGTCAAAATAATCTGCATAGTTTTCTTCATCTAAAAAAATTACGGACGCCTTAAATTTTTCTCATGTACAGGACAAAAAAGTATGCAATTTTTACAGACTGGAATTTCTGGATGGTTGACAGCTCGATATACTAGTAGATCCATTTGCAGGAACACCTTCCTCATCTGGACATACTTGTATTTGCTATATCTGAAAGGGGTTTTCCTACAATGGATACCTAACACCTATATGTAGGAGAGGTGATCAAATTTGATGCCAGTATGGCCACGAAGCCTCCGGAGACTCCTGTTCCTGCCTGTATGACTGAAGTGGATGAAGTGTAGCACATGCTCTACTGCATAATTCATTGTCTGTCTGTGGGGCTGAAGGAAGCTGAGCGCTCTGTGGATGCTGCCTTACTGAAGTGTATGTGCTGACTGGTTTGTATGGTATGACCTCTAAGATAAAGTAGTGTTCCGCACTCTACCTCTCATAGGGCACACTGCTCACCTGGACACAGGCTAAGGCTCCATTTTATTCTTGTAACTGTGGCATAGCTAAGCAGTGTGCAGAGGTAGAAGTGCAAGTCAGGTTCTAGTGCTGGAGAATTCTCTGCAACTTACCACTGTATAGGTTATCTACATAAGACACGGAAGAGTAGTTTCGGTCAGGGCTATGGAGTCGGTAAGCCAAACTTCCGACTCCTCAGTTTCCATGCCTCCGACTCCCTCATACACGGCTCATGTTTAAGTGATAAATTTATTGTAGCACAGATTCATCTCAGCTAAAAGTCTAGACCCTCAGATCAGGAATAGGACAGACATTTATAGGACATTTCATAACTTTCCCAAATTCTTATGAAAAAATATTCCCCGCAAACTGCATTGAATTACTCTACCCAATTTATTATATATTTTAGGAGTTGGAGTTGGTCCATTTTATACCGACTCCGATTCTGACTCCCGACTCCACAGCTCTGGTTTCGGTAGTGCTTTCTGATTTTTAGAATTACGGAGCATTATCAGTATTGGTGCATAAATTAGCTAATAGTAACCTAATAGGTTTAGGATAGAGTTATTGAGCTTTATGTCCATGCCTCCTTCATTAGATTTTCACATAACTTGTTAGCTAGTTAGATCAATGAGACGTTAAGTGAAAAAGGGAAAACTATGTGCAAATTGAGTTTTTACTGTTGCACTAAAAGTTTGTGGGGAGCTTCAACCTGAGGATCTTCAGTCTTGAGCAACAGTTTTTTCTCCAATGCCATTGGACCTTTTACAATGTAGATGTTCTGCGCACCATCACCTTTAGTTTCATGACCCAGCTTCCATAATGTGCGGCTGAAGGCTTCTAGATAGGATGAATGGTGTAAATGTGAAATCAACCAATGCCAACTCTTTCTTTTTTCATAGAAATGACTCTAAACGCAGGGAATATTAATTTCAAGTGGGACCCAAAAAGTCTGGAAATTCGAACCCTTGCAGTAGAGAGACTTCTCGAACCACTGGTTACTCAGGTATGCAAGACTGATCTTTATAACTGATGTCTACATTTTACCTTGTCGAATGTTCCACATTTGCATGCTACAGAAGACTAGAGGTAATTAATACACATGCACACACTGCTCAGCATAAATGAGTGCACCACAAAAGATTGGTCAGAAAACCTTTACATTTCTTTCAGAATCAACATTTTCTTTGCGATACCATGCTACAAAATGCTCCCACAAATGTGGGTCATTGATTGCAAGCAAGATTTGTTATTTTGCACACTCCCAAAAAGTAATTTTCCTAACAAACTCATTCAAGACCATGAGTACACCCCAATAAAAGTCTTGGGAGCAAAGCTAAAGTTCAGACTACAAAATTCTAATTAACAAGAATTCAACAACTGGCAATTCAAATTATTCAATAAGCAGATATCCTACAGATAACTATAAAAGGGCATTTTTTAACAAAGAAAACCCCTTCCCAATTCATGATGTCTGCAATGGCACCACATACAAGAGAAATGTCACAAGACCTGCGAAAGAAAATAATTTCTGCCCACAAGAAAGGTGAAGGCTACAAGAAGATTAGCGAAGCTTTACTTATCAGTCACAATACTGTAGCAAAAAAGACACAAAGATGGAACTGCAACCATCTCACAGACGTCCTGGCCAACCATTGGAGATAACACCGAAACGGTCTTTTCTTTTGATGAGAATGGTTGAAGAAAGTCTACAAGCTTACTGCAGTTAGCTAAAGAAATACAAAACCATACTGGGGTAAGCGTTTTCCGTGACACAACGTACCCTGCAAGAGGAATGGTGTGCATGGACGTCGTCACTCTGGAGTGATGAGTCCAAGATAAATGTTTTTGGAACTGGTGGCTTCAAAGTTGAGTACAAAGAAAAATGCATGGTGCTCGTAGTGAAAAATTGTGGTGGCTGTGTCCTTATGTGGGGCTACATGAATGCTGTTGGTGTTGGGAACCTACATTTCATTGATGGTATCATGAATTCACAGATGTACCACTTTATTATTGAAAGAGAAAATGCTACCATCACTCTATGCCCTCGGTAGTCGTGCACTTTTCCAACATGACAATGATCAAAAATCCACATTCTTACTATTGAATTTCTGAAAGTGATTCAGTGGCAAAGTATGTCCCCTGATCTGAACCTGATTGAATACCTATGGGGAATTCTGAAGTTGAGCATTGCTCTCCATCCACAAATCAGGCTCTAAAAGAGGTGTTTCTTGAAGAATGGGAAAAGATAGATGTTGCAATATGTCACTAACTTGTTCATTCCATGTCTAGAAGACTTTGTGCTGTCCTTAAAAATAATTGTAGAGGTCATAAAAATTACTAGATGTAGTTGTTTTTGATGTATGGGGTGTATTCATTTTTGCATAAACTAATTTGAGTAAAATTTTGTAATGCAAGTTATATCATTAATCTTACTTTCATGTTATGGGTTTAAAACATGCTCTATGAAACTCAATCTTGTTCAAATTTTGGAAATTGTTCTGGTGTCCAGTGAGATATTAAAATCTTACTTTTCAAAAGGGGTGTACTTATTTATTCTGAACTCTACACATATTACTGGTAAAGTGTGAAATCTAGACATTTTGTAGAATTCTTAGCATGTTTAGTGCAAAGTCTGAAATATGGGAATTTCATTCTGACAATATATATTTAGCCTAGGAATATATAATAGACTATAGGAGGTACACATTATTTACAGGGTTGTTTTGTTTCAAAGATTAATCCCTCATCGGCTGATGGATACAAAACACAAACTGAGCTCGTACCCTGCTGGGGTTCATTGCTCCGCTAACAGCAGACACATTGCCGCCTGAATTACTGGCAGAATGTATCAGACACTGGCTGCATGATTTCAGCCATGTATGTTTGAATCTGAAATCCTGCTGCGTTTCAGCGAAGAGCATACTTTAAAAGCCGCAGCATGGAGAAAGATTTATATTTGGCATGGCTGCTTGCAAGGCAGTAGATTAACAGAAGCAAACAACTGAAGACAGCATACAAAATTAATTAAAACCTGGAATTTATTTCTTTAAGTTAAAAACATGTATCCAGTGAGATTCCACATACAGGAGATATAAATATTTCAGGCTCAACTGGCCCTTAAGCATAGCATTAATACCGCTGGGGAACAAGCCAATGCCCCCCACACAGTATGATGGTCACCACAACAATCCCAATTCAGTATGATGGTTCCCCCTTTGCTCCGATACAGTACGGTGGCCCCCCCCCAACCCCCAGACCACCATATAATTTGATAGCTCCTCCCACACAATATGATAGTTCCACCACAGCCCACCTCAATATAGTATGATGACCCCCCCCCCCCCCACACACACACACACAATATGATGTTCCCCCACAGCCTAGGGGCCCAGACATGGGATCATACCGCCATGTGCGCTGGCATATACAAGCCATTATATGTAAGGTGTTTGAATATGCCTGTGCTGGCAGCGGGGGATAGGACAAAGGTGACACCAATGTTTAAAGACATGAAATGAATAAGATATAGTCTATTTTTTATTCATAATTGTAGAAATGTAATTTACATGCAGGTAACTACTTTAGTTAATTCAAGCAATAAAGGACCGTCAAATAAGAAGAAAGGCCGTTCTAAGAAAGCTCATGTTTTGGCTGCATCTGTTGAGCAAGCGACTCAAAATTTTCTGGAGAAAGGAGACAAGATAGCCAAGGAGAGCCAGTTTCTGAAGCAAGAGTTAATAGATGCAGTTGAGGATGTTCGCAAGCAAGGTATGTTTTGTATAATAAAAGGTAACTCTACATTCACCAGTCTTAACCCCCCCCTCCCCCACGCCCTTCGTGGTATATGGAAGCCGCCTAATTTATTGTCCCTTTTTTTATAGTTTATATTTTTAACATATTAAAGGAAAATTAAAAAATGAACAAACCAAAAAACATTAAGACTTTTGTTACTCCCATTTTCTTTTATTTGCATTTTTTTTTTAAAGACCAAGTGAGGTAAGTATCATTAATAGTTTGGGTCTTTTACAGTTGTGGCAATACCAAATACACTTATACAGTACCAGACAAAAGTTTGGACACACCCAGTCATGCAATAACCATTGGATTCCT
Source organism: Phyllobates terribilis (assembly GCF_046119375.1). NCBI lineage: Eukaryota > Metazoa > Chordata > Amphibia > Anura > Dendrobatidae > Phyllobates > Phyllobates terribilis. The sequence goes on along the minus strand of NW_027362770.1, from coordinate 68,782,345 downwards.
TGTTCTTTTGCGCACATTGTAGACTCGGACTGAAGGCAGCAAAGCCACAAACTAACATATATGGAAACAGAGTAAATAAATGCTTGTGAATCAAACCAGAATGTGTTCTACCTCAGATTCCTCACAGTACTTTTCTTTACTCATATAACAGCTTTACACTTTTGCATAGTCTCAAGGAGCTTCAACAGGTAGTTATTTGAAATGGCTTCTAATGAACAGGTATGTTTGTCAAGAGTTCGTTTGTAAAATCATTGGCCTTCAGAAAATCTTAGCGACCTTCAGATGTGTTTTGCAGAGGCAGTGTTGCTATACAGTTCCATACAATGGTGAGCCCTAGTCTATAACTGTCCAAAGCTAGAATATGTCAAGAACCACTCAACTCTGTAAAGAGAAACAACAGTTCATCATTACTTTGACTTGCCTTTATTTTTTAATCTGGAAAATTGCTAGAACCTTGTAGATACTTTCAAGTTCACTCTTGAAAACCATCAATCTATGATTGAAATTGGCTCTCATGAGAACCAACTCCTGAAAAGGAAGATTAAGAACCTCTGCTGCATAGGATAAGTTCATCAAAGTTACCAGGTTCAGAAAAAGCAAATTGACCTCACATCATATAACAGCCCTCTTAAATAATGCACAGATTTTTGGTACCAACCACAATGTTTTTTGTGAGACGCAAAAAATGTGAGCAGATGGTTTCTACATGTGTGGTGCCTGCCATGAGGCATGGAGGAGAAAGTGTGATGGTATGGGATTGCTTTACTATTGACGCTATTTGGTGATTGTCAGGAACGACACCGGCAGGATCACACAATATCCCACCGCTGCCACCAATTTGTCAGGAAATCCCACCACACACAGTCAGGACAACACCGGGAAGAGCACACAATATCTCACCGTGCCATCACGCTGTCCGTATTTCGTCCGGAGTCGCGAGCACACGATCCAGACTACTCTCTACGTAGGTATCGGTAAGCGACCAGTGAGCGTATGGCGCAACGCCCTGGGTTCCACAGCCTGGAATCCGTGTTTAACGCCCTCCGTACTGTCACTGTCAACTTCACGATAGCCCAATTATTAATGCTCTCTGCCACCAGCGGCCGAGTTTGAAATATCATACAGGCCTGGCCGGACTCCTACGTTTTGGTAGCGTATATGGCTTCGGGGAAGGGAACGATTACAGAACAAAAGTAACAGAACTATTAAATTCTATATTTAATCCAAAAAGGAGGCAGTGTTTAGGAAAAATATATACAAGGATGTTACAAGGGAGACATTAAAATGCATAGGCAGTTACATAAAATAAACAGGGTAAAAAGAAGACAACTTACTCTATACGATCGTGGAGACTATTCAATATAGGTGGAGGAGGGGCTCCCCGGTTGGAATATGCTGTTATTGAACAGGACCCGTTGCTTATAATTCTTATTCCCCCCCTGGCAATGAGTGCTCCTGTACTGTCCATGGGTTCTCTTATACCTAAGGGGAGATCTGGCCACACGCCCCTTGTAGTGACATCATGTGGGCCGGTCTCCAGCCTGTACGTTTTTATTAAAAACGCTAACTTCTGCGTTAACTCATCGCTCGTTGATCGCAGAAGCGTGCAAACTACGCCATTTTTTCCTTTATGATTTTATCTTTATTTAGATATCCCACATCACATAACTGCAGTCTGCCACTCTGGTGTTTTTGCGCTACTGCTCCCTGATTTTGGTTACAGCCCTGGAAAACTACCTATACATTCCTGGGCTGATTGGGTCACTACACATATGGGTCCCGTTACTGTCGGACCTATGGAACTCACAAGATTTCATATTTCATATCGGGGTCAGTGCGTCTAGAAATTTCCCTTTGAGGCTCTGGAAGCAGCTTCAACAGTTACACGCAAATTAGTGCCAGCCTGCGTTTTAATTACCTCCTGCGTCTTTCAGAGACAAAATGCTTACTTCCTAACGAAGTTATAACACTCCTTGGCTGGCCGTGTTTGCATAAGCTATTTACCAGGCGTGTGTTAATTGGGGCTTTTGTGCTGAGCAGAAGGGGAATAAGGGAGGGGGGTGAACATCTATGTCAGGCAGATATGGAAGAACATTTTCCTGATATTAATATGTTCCTGACCGTGATATATTCAAATTCGAGACACACTTGCTCCACATGACTATCACAGCATTCTGCAATAACATGCCATGCCATGTTATTTGTGTTTTTGGACAATGACCCAAAACACAGGAGAGGGATGGAGTGCTGTGTTAGATGGCATGGCCTTCACAATCACCCGAACTCAACCCAATTTTAGTTCTTTTGGGATGAGTTGGACAGTAGAATGATGACAAAGCAGCCAAAAAGTGCTCATGGAAGTAATTCCGGGTGAGTACCTGATTAAGCTCCTTGAAAGAATGCATTGTTTTTTTAATGCAATACTTGCCTCATTGTCCAATCCTGTCCTTACCATAGTCGGGAGTGACGCATCTCTGACCTTCACTGTAGGCCACTTCCAGACTGGAGCTTTCATAAGGTAGCGACAAAAACTCGACCTTATGACGCACAGTGAGCTCAGGCATTGACGAGGCCAAGAGTCCTGGTCTATAGTGAAGAGGCAGAAGATGCGACCTTTGCTATTGAGAGATCAGTGATATGAAACTGCAAATGCTACTCTCTTGACATATGACAGAAATTATCCTCTGCCATATTCATCATCAGAGCAACATTTATTTCACATCACTGATTTGTCAACAGCAGGCAACAAACACACCTCAAACATGCACTGCCTAGTAATCATAAGCTCCATTGTGGAGGAACACAGTACAATTGAGCTCTGATAGAAATAAGCTAACTATGTAAAATTACACACGCGACTATATTTGTGTAGATGTCAGAAGGGAAAATTGACCAGAATGGGTACTTTACAGGAGCATAAGGTGAATTCTATACTTAGCTTAGCGTGATAACAACTTAGAAAGGTGAGGCTAGTTAGGAGCACACTGGAGGGGAGGAGGGGTCTGCAGCACTGAGAAGAAGCAAATGCTGCTGGGAAGTTTAGTTTTAGCCAATCAGAATAGGCTTACCCATTTAGCTATGTGAAGTTGGATAAACAGAAACAAAGGTAAAGATGGAAGAAGACACAAAGGTACAAGAAAGGATCTTTATGTTGGTCCAAGTATATACAGTTGAAACCAGAAGTTTACATACACTATATAAAAAGACACATGTGCATGTTTTTCTCAATATCTGACATGAAATCAGAATAAACCTTTCCCATTTTAGGTCAATTAGGATTACCATCATTTTTAATATCTGCCAAATGACAGAATAATGAGAGAGAGAGAATGTTTTAAGACATTTTTATTACTTACTGCAAAGTCAAAAGTTTCCATACATTTCATTAGTATTTGGTACCATTGCCCTTAAACTGAATGACTTGAGTCAAACGTTTGGGATATCCTTCCACAAGCTTCTCACAGTAGTTGGTCGGAATTTGGGCCCATTCCTCCTGACGTAAATTATTGGAAATAATTATTTACAAACAGTAGGGAATTGGTGTTCAAGTTTACACTCACAGATTAATATTGGCTTATACCTGCAGACAGGCAGATCTCTGTGCGACACTTGTTTCATCAAACCAGAATATTTCTTCCTTAGAGCTGTGCTTCTGCCCTGAGGTAGTTTTTCCTCCTCCTCTTACAAAATGGCTTTCTCTTCTCATTCCTCTCACAAAATGTCTGACCTCCAACTGCCACCTCAGTTCTTAACTACCTCACAGGATTTAGCTCCTCCCACTCCCATGTGACTGTTAGAGCTGCAGTCATTGGCTGACTGCCCAGAGGCATTTGTCCCAGAAGCTTCTGCACACTAAACAGAGCTGGGTCACATGATCAAATCTACGAGCGGAAGATTAACCCTTTTTGTGCTGTCAGCAGGTCTCACAATGTGTTTACACAGAAATCACAGCATTTATATGGAACACACTAGATATCCGGTATCCCATAGAAACGGCCACTTTGTGGGATACCACATGTATATTTACTGTCCATTGTGTCAAATAATGCAATTGTGGGTTAAACCCCATTTGACTTTTAAAATATAAAATTTGCTTGAATAATTAGCGGACGCCATGTTGCGTTTGGAGAGCCCCTGATGTGCCTAAACAGTGGAAACCCCCCACAAGTGACACCATTTTGGAAACTACACCCCTCAAGGATTTTATCAAGGGGTATAGTGAACATTTTGAACCCAGAGGTACGACACAGAATTTGATAACATTAGGTCATCATATTGAATAAGTTGTCATTAGTCTTGAGCGCAAGTGCTCGCTACTTGAGTTTGCATCGGGTACTCAGGTATGCGCCATGTACTGCGTGTGCTCGAGTGACATGCTTGAGTCCCCCCCCCGCATGTTTCACGGTTATTAGACACCCAAAAAAAAACATGCGGGGATCGCTCGTGCATGGCAGGCAATCCCCGCAAGGTTTTTTTGGCCGCAAAGTATGTGGGGCGGAGACTCAAGCATGTCACTCGAGCACCCGCGATACTCAGTGCATACCCGAGCACCCGATGCAAACTCAAGTAGCGAGCACTTGCGCTCAACACTAGTTGCCATATTGTCGTCATTTTTTTTCTTTACTTTTGAAAAAATCCCAACCTCAATACAACCCTAACCCTAGAGTTTATTTTTTACACTGTTTTTTCTAAATTTTTTATGCCTTTTCGCGTGTGGTAAAATTGATAAGACAGCTTTATTCTTCGGGTCAGTACGTTTACAGCGGTACCACATTTATATAGTGTTTTTTTTATGTTTTGGCGCTTTTACACAATAAAAACTATTTTATAGAAAAAAAAAAATATTTTTTTTATTGCTTTATTCTGAGCGCTATATCTTATTTTTCAACTGATGAAGCTGTATGGCAGCTTGTTTTTTTGCGGGACAAGATGACGTTTTCAGCACTACCATTTTTATTTGTTAGTCTTTTTGATCGCGTTTTATTTTATTTTTTGTTTGGCGTTATGATGATTAAGCATAGTTTTTTTTGCTTCGTTTTTTATTTTTTACCGTGTTCACTAAAGGGGTTAGTTTTATAGGTCAGGTCATTCCTGACGCAGCGATACCAAATATGTGTGCTTTTATTGTTTTATTCATTTTTTTCTTTTTCATAATATTTATTTTTGGGTACATTACATTTTTATTTTTTATGATTATGTTTTTTAAATATTTTTACATTTTTTTTTTTTTTTTTTTTCATTTTCTGAATCTTTTTTTTTTTTACTTTTACACTTTGTCCCACTATGGGACTTTCATTTTTTTTAACCCAGATCGCTTGCATAGCATAGAAATGCTGCAGCAGCATCTTTTTGCAGACTGCAGCCCTGCACAACAAGTTAGATAGATGGTGCACTGAGCATGATCTACCTAACTTCCTGCTGTCTGGTGACCCCGATGTTGTCATGACAACCACCAGGACCCGGCACAGACAACATGGGATGCCGGAGAGGAGGTAAGAAGGTCACACTTGCCTCACCTTGCTCCCGGAATGCTGCGATCGACTTCGATCACAGCATTTTGGGGGTTAATGGGCTGAGAGCTGTGCAAGAATGCTCCTGGCACATAGCATCGGGTGTCAGCTGTGACAGTCAGCGGACACCCGGCGGCGACCGCCCTGCACCGCTTGTGTGTGGGAGCGATCACATTGTGCGTAATAGTACACACCTGGTCCAATAGGCCCAGATCAGTAAGACGTACCATTACTGACCATGTCGGAAAGGCGTTAAAGGGAACTTGTCGCCATGAAAATGCAGTCCAATCTGCAGGCACCATGTTATAGAGCAGGTGGAGTTGAGTAGATTAATGGTTTTGTGAGAGAAGATTCAGTATGAGGCTACAGTCATACTGTCAGTATTTGGTCATTATTTTACATCAGTATTTGTAAGCCAAAACCAGGGGAGTGCCACATTCATTTGTATTTGTGTCTTTAAGACACAAATACAAATGATCCTCTGGGCGTGCCAAGACTTCCGGGGTCAGTGGAGCTTCAATCAACTCCCTGCCCCAATGTGCGGCAGCGTGCTCCTCGTCATGCAGAGGCTGGACAGACATCTGTCTGAGATGATCTAGTGAATCCTGCTTTGAGCAGGGGGTTGGACCAGATGACCCAGGAGGTCCCTTCCAACTCTACCATTCTATGATTCTATGCTGCCAACATCATTGCAGAGGAGGAGAAGCTGGATCCTGGAGCAGGAAAATATAGAGGGGCGCTCGGTATGGTGAATGGGGGGAGGGCTTGGCACAGAGAATTAGGAGGAGAGGGGCCTCAATACTGAGAATGAGAAGGCTCAGTATGGAGAAGGGGTAGCATGGGGCTCTCAGTATGGAAAATGGGGGTTTCCGTATGGAGAACGGGTAGCATGGGGGGGGGCTCAGTATGGAGTGGGGATAATATGAGGGAGACAGTAAAGAGGGGGCTGCATGGAGGTGGTACAGTGTGGAGATAATAGTTCAAAAGTGAGGAAGGTGTAGTGGGTATAAGTCATAATGGAGAAGACCTTATGGTGGTTTTCATTTATAAGGGGGTGGTGTGACTGTCATAGTTCACTATGACAGAACCGTGTGATGAGAATATTTCATAGGAGAGAATAGTGTGGAGACCATGTACCGAGAATGAGACAGTGTGAGCTAATTTTTTTGCACAGGGAGCACAGTGAGGGGCAATTATTTGGGACAAATCATATGGCTTATTGAGGGCACAGCATGGGTGGTTATTTTTATTTAGGCGGCATTATAATGAAACTGTTATTTTTAAGTGCAGTTTCAGGATATACGGTAGAAGACCAGAGAGATGGGAAGTCTGCAGAGACAAGCTGTGGCTGTGAAAAGTCATCATGCAGTCAGATACTTAGATTTAAGGTGCATTTACATTGGCCAGATGCAGCCTTTAAATGACTGTTGACCTTCTATGTTAAGCCAATCGGCATTCGCTTAATAGGCTGTTTAAACAGGATGTGGCCTCACTTTCATGTGCACAGAAAGATTGTTAATCTGATTGTCCTGGGCACATTGAAAAGCATTTAGGGTATGTACGCACGATCAGTATTTGCTTGCAGAAATTTCTGCAGCGTTTCTGCACCTCTTGGCAGCAAAAAATGCTGTGGCAATTCCGCATGAAAGCGCATCAAAAACGCTGTGGATTTGCCATGCGTTTTTTCCAATGCATTGTATAGGAAAAACGCAGGCAGAAACTCGCAAAGAACGGACATGCTGCTTCTTTTAACACACATGAAATTCTGTAAGGAAAAATCCTGGTCATGTGCACAGATCTTGCAAAATCTCATAGAAAATGCTGAGATAAGGTTTGCAATGCGTTTTTGGGGCCAATTCTATGCAGATTTACCACATCAAAAATGCATTAAAAACGCACCGTGTGTACATACCCTTAGATCTCTGCTCTATGATGAACCAAGATCTCAATCTGCGCTAGCGCCACTTCTGGTGGCCATTTTCCTAAAGCTCACCGCTGAGAAATCGATATGCACAGCGCGGACACCCCCTCCTCCCAGCCCAGGGCCCGCGGCATCGCCCCACTCCTGCCGCCGGTTTCCTGCAGCAGCAACCCAGCGTCCTGTGACACCCCCCCCCCCCCCCTCCTGCTCCACCATCCTACCGGTAAGCTGCATTTGGATTAGAAGACGCACCCCCATTTTCCTTCCAAATTTGGAGGAAAAAAAGTGCGCCTTATAATCCATTAATCCAGTTTTAACGTAATATTTTATTTTTTATATGCAAATTAGGGCACGTCTGTGCACCCTTGGCGTGGCCTATGCTTTGGCACATCAATACACTTTCCTATTTGCATATTAAAACCAGTCCCTTGTCTTTATTGACAGAGGTCCTTTGGTAAGAGTAAGTGCTTTTTAAAATCACTTTGCATTTCTGCACTTGTGCCCTGTGTGGGTGTGCACAGAATGTGACAGCAGGTGCTTTCTGATGCCTGGTTGCTGCCTGATTTTGGATGTGGATTCAATGAGAAGGAAAGGCGTTGAAGTGAGCAGACAGCATGTTTCAATTCTTTGTCCCCATCACTGAAGCCACTTGCTTGCTACTTCCAGGTGCATTGACTGGTAGCTGCAGACAGACAGGATCCAAGCATCAGAACGTGCCACAGCCACATTGTGCGCACACGCGCACTGAGACTTGGAGTGTGCTGCTGTGCTCCTCCAGTGTGGGTGCACAAGCGCAGACAAGGGGAGCTGATGTCAGACAATGCTCACTCTTGGCAAAAGATGACTATCCATGAAGACAAGGGACTGGCTTTAATTTTCAAATATTAGTTCATAAGGTTGCACAGAAGTGTCCTCATTTGCATAATAAATGTCGCTTTTACAGCAAATATTACTCTAAACTATATATGCCTGGTTTTATTCTTGTTGTCCGAAGTCCCCTATATAAATGTTTATGCAGTCTAATTGTTATTTTGGTGTGATAGACTCCCTTTCAGTAAGCTTAAAAATCATTCCACCCGATCAATAAAAGTTTTGCTTGTGCATCCGGTGATTGACAGCCTGTTTTAGATAGATAATCAGTTTCTCATTATTGACTGCAGTGTTAAAGGGAATCTGTCACCCCCTGGGAGGTTTGATACCTCTAATATAGGCATACATAGTGACTCCCCGGCGCCTGCGCATTAGAACACTGCAGAGAACAACGGGGCCGGGAGGAAAAGAAGCGCTCTTGATGCTCTGCGCATGTGCGGGAAGTGAGGGAGACGCGTGTATGTCACAGGGCCATGTGATGTGCAGGGGAGGGTGGGGGGATATGCATAATAAGATGATAGGCTGGGATTTCTGGGTTTACTAAACAGATAGGCGGGGATTTCTTGGCGTCAGGGGGATGCCAAGCATGTGAAAAGCGATTTTATAAAACTACATTTCTCTGCAAGCAGGCCTCTACTATGGGCCACACACTTGTGTATAGATTTACTTTTCTATAACCTGTATGCCCATATTAGAGGTCTCAAATCTTCCAGGGGGTGACATATTCCCTTTAATGCTCCTTTTAAAAGGGGATGTCTCAATTGGAAAGTTATCCCCTATCCACAGGTAGTCGAGCCCCCAACATTTCCGGTAACTGGAGCAGAGGTCAATCATCTGCACTAGTGCTCCATTTATTCTTAATGGGCGTGCCGGAGATTACCGAGTGCAGCGCTCTGCTGAGCATTTCTGAGGCCCCCACCAGTTGATAAATAAAGACATCTTAGAAGACTGGAGCTCAGTAGATAAGAGAGCATGCACACAGTGCAGAGTGGATGCAGTGAGTAGAAAATCATAATCCGGTCTCCTGAGCTATGCATTTCTAAGAGGTCTTTTGAACAATTGGTCTACACACCATGATGACCCTTCTCCTAAATGAGCCCACCTCAGACTCACACCAATCTGCTCAGAATGATTGAACATAAAATATCTTCCAAAAGTTGTTACTCTTTAAATGTTTCATAAAGCTATTGCCTAGGACTAAGCAGTACTGTGGTTCCTGTATAGACCGCAGTCTGATGATATCTGGTAACAACAACTTCAAACATCTCCTTACCATTGTTAAGGACATACTTGGAGTTGTAAATTGTGAAACAATTATGTATGGTGCTGACCTGACACTGCAATTGATTGCTGTACTAAGGTTGGCAATGTTTTCATGTACTGATGGTGGTTCTGGTGATGTGTTACTGTAGGGACGGTGGTTATGGTGATTTAGCCGTGTATATGTTGTATTCTTTAATTTATCAGACTTGATAAACATTATAGGCTTAGTATACTGGACTAAAAATACAGCTGTCTGAATGTTTGTCACCCGAACAAGTAATTGACCAAAGCCTGCATAAACTATATATAGCTGTCCAATCGTTTGGCTGCTCCTAGACATCTCTGACAACAGCTTGTCACTTAGAGAACAAAAGGATCTACAGTCTGAAATCGGTCATGCTCTATCCTCTTCTCCCCAGACAATCATCAGTCAGAGGCCCCATACACATTAGACTGTCAGCGGAGTCTGTCAATATCGGCGAGTTTGGCTAAATTTAGTCTGTGTATGGGGGTCCTAACTACGATCTGAAGGGTATATGCACATCACATCTTTTAGACGTCTGCGATTTCCTTCAGTTTTTCAGACAGAAGATGCTTCAGAACACAGTTGCCATTTTGTCCTGTAGCAACTTGTTTTGCTTTTTTTAAAAGTATTTAGTCAGCCACCAATTGTGCAAGTTCTCCCACTTAAAAAGATGAGAGAGGCCTGTAATTGACATCATAGGTAGACCTCAACTGTGAGAGACAAAATGAGAAAACAAATCCTGAAAATCACATTGTCTGATTTGGAAAGAATTTTTTTTTCAAATTTTGGTGGAAAATAAGTATTTGGTCAATTACAAAAGTTCATCTCAATACTTTTGTTATATATCCTTTGCTGGCAATGACAGAGGTCAAACGTTTTCTGTAAGTCTTCACAAGGTTGGCACACACTGTTGCTGGTATGTTGGCCCATTCCTCCATGCAGATCTCCTCTAGAGCTGTGATGTTTTGGGGCTGTTGCTGGGCAAAACAGACTTTCAATTCCCTCCAAAGGTTTTCTATAGGGTTTAGATCTGGAGACTGGCTAGGCCACTCCAGGACCTAGAAATGCTTCTTACGAAGCCACTCCTTCGTTGCCCTGGCGGTGTGCTTGGGATCATTGTCATGCTGAAAGACCCAGCCACGTTTCATCTTCAATGCCCTTTCTGATGGAAGGAGGTTTGCACTCAAAATCTCACGATACATGGCCCCATTCATTCTTTCATGTACATGGATCAGTCGTCCTGGTCCCTTGGCAGAGAAACAGCCCCAAAGCATGATGTTGCCACCACCATGCTTCACAGTAGGTATGGTGTTCTTTGGATGCAACTCAGCATTCTTTGTCCTCCAAACACGACGAGTTGTGTTTCTACCAAACAGTTCTACTTTGGTTTAATCTGACTATATGACATTCTCCCAATACTTTTCTGAATCATCCAAATTCTCTCTAGCAAACTTCAGACATGTCTGGCACTGCAGGATTTGAGTCCCTGGCGGCGTAGTGTGTTACTGATGGTAGCCTGTGTAATGTTGGTCCCAGCTCTCTGCAGGTCATTCATTAGGTCCCTCCGTGTGGTTCTGGAATTTTTGCTCAATGTTCTTGAGATTATTTTGACCCCAAGGGGTGAGATCTTGTGTGGAGCCCCAGATCGAGGGAGATTATAAGTGATCTTGTATGTCTTCCATTTTCTAATTATTGCTCCCATATTGATTTCTTCACACCAAGCTTCTTGCCTATTGCAGATTCAGTCTTCCCAGCCTGGTACAGGGCTACAATTTTGTTTCTGGTGTCCTTCGACAGTTCTTTGGTCTTTACAATAGTGGAGTTTGGAGTGTGTCTGTTTGATGTTGCGGACAGGTGTCTTTTATACTGATAACAAGTTCAAACCGGTGCCAGTACTACAGGTAATGAGTGGAGAAAAGAGGAGTCTCTTAAAGAAGAAGTTACAGGTCTGTGAGAGCCAGAAATCTTGCTTATTTGTAACACCAAATACTTATTTTCCACCAAAATTTGAAAAAAAATTCTTTCCAAATCAGACAATGTGATTTTCAGGATTTGTTTTCTCAGTTTCTCTCTCATAGTTGAGGTCTACCTATGATGTCAATTACAGGCCTCTCTCATCTTTTTAAGTGGGAGAACTTGCACAATTGGTGGCTGACTAAATACTTTTTTTCCCCACTGTATTTAGTGTCACAGTGTCCATAAAAGCCATATGTATCAAAATATCAAATGAACCTCATCAGTTAAACTGCACCTATCAGCAGGATTGTGCTTAATAACCTACATATGCTGTCAGGTTGTCGCCATTACACTGATTAAAATGATACCTTGTTTGATTAAATCCATCCTGTGGTTCTTGTGTAATCTTTGCTTTCAGTTTGGAGATAATGATACGCTGGTGCTTTGGGGCAGCCTGAGGGGGGCTCTTTCTTGTGCTCTGCTTACATATTCCGCTATATGCTCTTATGACAGCTCACTGTGCCTTCACTGACCTGCCTCCTATTTTACATAATGCATGTAATAGTACGGGGCTAGGTAAAATAAGAGGCAGGTCAATGAAGGCACAGTGAGCTTGTCATAAAAGCATACAGATGAATATGAAGGCAGAGCACCAGATTGAGCCCCCCCACAGGCTGCCCCGAAGCACGAGCATATCATCTCCAAACTGAAAGTAAGGATTACACAAGAACCACAGCACGGATTTCATCAACCAAGGTATCATTTTAATCAGTGTAATGGTGCCCACCTGACAGTGTATGTAGTTTACTGAGCACAGTCCTGCTGACAGGTGCGCTTTAACACTAAAAGAGGAAAAAAAAATCAAAATGCCAGAAAAGTTTTCGGACGCTGCAACAATGTAAAAGAATGCAATAAGAAATGATCCAAACACTAAAAAATGGTATAAATAAAAAACAAACAAAAAAAAGTTTGTCATACAAGAAACAAGCCCCCATACAGCTCCATTGAATCCCTCACAGCTCTATTAAAGTTGGCAGCTGCATCCAATTGACAGTGACATTTAAATAGTTACACAGCAGCGATGTCACGCTGGGTTCATAACAACAGGAAAAGGGAAGGGTGCCCTACAAGTGGGGAAGGGGGTAGTGGAGACTCCTAAACAGCTCAAATGACAAACCCTGACTCCCCTATGGACCCTATATAGGTTCTGCACCTATCGCCGAGCAGGAAACCTGGCTCTAGCTGACTCTAAAGCTAGGCCCTAGGTAGGGAGGGGAAGGGGTGAGCACTAGTCAGCCCCACTGCAAACTAAAGTACACACAAGGGAATACACTTAACTTAGAGATGACACCGGGGAAAGCAAGGCAACAATCCACAAAGGAACTCCAAGAAAATTAGAATTTGAGGCCTGAATAGATAAGAAACTCTATTACCAGCAACTCTCTAGAGAAACTGAGTGTATTTAAGGATACAGCAAGGGTGTGGTAATTAGCAGCAGAAGGTGAGAATCACCGCTGGGTCCTAGAGAGAGAGGGATAATGAAAGGATCAGAAAGATGTTTGCATGGCCAAACGCAGCGACCTTCTACAGCCGGACCCCGTATGACTGTCGATCAAACCTGACACACCCGTGACATGCGATCAGAGCTGACACTGGCATTTAAATCGTTACACAGCAGCGATCAGAGATGACACTGGCTGCTGCTGTTGTTACAGGAAGAAATCAGCATCTCTCTGGTATAGTTTGTGCACCACTTATGAACCTGCTCCAAACACGGGGACCCCACCACTGACATATGTTTTTGTCATGTGTCGGGAAGGGATTACATATCTTTTGTTTTGTACTCTGTATTTCATTTCACAGAGCTTTTTATTCACAGGAGAGGTGATGAGAAGCAGCTCTGGAGAGTTTGCTGATGATCCATGCTCTTCTGTGAAACGTGGGAATATGGTGCGAGCCGCCCGTGCATTGCTGTCTGCAGTTACAAGGTTGCTTATATTGGCTGATATGGCGGATGTCTACAAATTGCTTGTTCAGCTGAAAGTGGTAATTTTACTTTTTTATATGTTAAAACATCTGTCCAATTTGAGATGACATTAGTGCAATTCAAGTTCCCAATAGTCAAGGCTTACATTTACTTTTTAAGGTGGAAGAAGGAATTGTTAAACTAAGAAATGCTGGCACCGAGCAGGATTTGGGAATACAATACAAAGCATTAAAAGCTGAGGTTGACAAGCTAAATTTAATGGCTGCAAAACGGCAACAGGTAAGCCTTGAGTAATAATAATTTTCTTTCTTCTGTACTGTATTTTCTAAATTGTCTAAGAATCCACAACTCTTTATGATTCTGATGTAATTGGAACTATACAGCACTAAAGCCTTACTAAAGAACCTATAAATGCACTGATCCTTTATTATCCAGTGCCCCTGTAGTGACCTTACTAAAGTCTGACACTGGTCAAAAGTGCTGACAGTGTACCAATGTGCAACGAGTTTCTCCACTGACAATGGAACTGGTGATGCCTAGTTGTTCTATTCATACATTTCTAGGAGGAATAATAGGAACGGAAAAATGCAGAATTATAAGGAAAAGATGATCCAGAATTATTATTCATGAGGATGAAAAAGTGTACACTGGAATTTTGACAGGTCCTTTTAAGCCGCTTAATGGACATATGACGTACAGTTACGTAATAGGCCAGCTCCCTGACTTGGATGCAGGTTCAGTTCCGGAGCCCGGATCTTTGCCATTAGATGATGGCTGTATTATTTAACCATCATCTGCCCCCAACAGCTACACATGGATCTGAGGTCCATGCATGGCTCTTAACCTGTTAAATATTGCTGTCAATCTGTGACAGTGGCATTTACCGTGTGCGTCCTGGGAGGGGGTGTACTGTTCCAGCCACTCAATGGTGCATCCGCGATGTGATCATGGGGTTGCTGATGGTTTTCAATCACAGCTTGAATATCTGCTGAAGACCCCCGTGTCGGTCATAATGGTACTCCTGTGAAAGTCAGCTTATGGTCGGCTTTCATAGGAGAACATCATTTTTGCTATATTTCAACAATTTTTTTTATTATATTTCTCGAGAGTACAAATAGTCACATTTGGATGAATATAAGAAGTTAAAATGATGATGTGTATCAATAAACATTGCATTCTTACATAGTTCAGATGAAAGACTATGATAGACTCATACAGTATTTTAACGAGTAAAGTTTAGATTGGTAGCACAAATTAGTAAACGTATAAAGTCCAAGTTAAACAAGGGTAGAGCCTAAAGCCCCCGTCTCACATAGCGAGATCGCTGCTGAGTTTTGGTGACGCAACAGCGACCTCAGCAGTGATGTCGCTATGTGTGACACTTTGCAGCGATCAGGCCCCTGCTGTGAGGTCGCTGATCGCTACAAAATGTCCTGGACCATTTTTTGGTCTTTGCCCTCCCGCTGGTCAGCACATCGCTGTGTGTGACCAGCGGGACCAGCGATCAGGCTGGTAACCATGATAAACAGTGGGTTACTAGGGGCACACGCGCACTTAGTAACCCGCTGTTTATCATGGTTACCACTCTGCTACAGTGAGCGGTATCCTCCCGCTCACCATAGCAGAGTGGTAACCATGATAAACAGCAGGTTACTAGGGGCGCGTGCGCGCGTTTATCATGGTTACCAGCCTGCTCCTGCTTCAGCAGGCTGGTAACCAGGAGCAGGACATCGTGGAAAGATTCTTTCCACGATGTCGCTGCTCCCCTGATTGCTGGTGAGCCTGCCTGTTTGACAGCTCACCAGCAATCACATAGCGACGCAGCAACGATCCCTGACAGGTCGTATCGTTGTCGGGATCGCTGTAGCGTCGCTAAGTGTGACGGGGCCTTAAGAAGAGGTGAGAGGGAGAAAGGGGAGTAAGGAGGAGGGGGAATCGGGTGGTGTTTTACTAAGCTGTTATTTGTTAGCCTTGGCTTGTTTTATGTCTGTATGGATCTATAATTGTCTCTGTGTGTTATCCAGGGGCACCAGTATTCTGCGAAGGCCTTTTGAGAATGATTGGCTTCCGCTGCTATCTCAGCTACATGATATAGTTGGTGTATTTTTTCTATTAGTTGGTGCTTCGATGGGATGAGAGGAGACCTCCAGAAGGTGGGAATAAGTATTTTCGCTGCGGCTAGAATATTTAGGGCTATAGTTGAAAATTTTTTATGGTCTGGCCATATGGGAAAGTTCAAGAGAGCCACCTCAGGGGTTAGAGTAGTCGGACTTCCTGTGATTTCTTGAATAGTGTTCTCAGTCACTTCCCAAAAGGGGCGCAGAACCGAACATTGCCACCATAAATGAAAGAAGCTCCCATTCACTTCCCCACATCTCCAGCAGTTGGTCTGTGTATTATGTTTCCAGATCTTCAATTGAAGAGGTGAAATGTACCATCTGGATACTACTTTATAGGAGTTTTCTTGGATTTTTACACAGCTTGTTGGACCATGAGTGTTTGTAGATATAGAGGGTTTGATTGGGTGTAAGCTGGTATCCCAGATCTTTCTCCCAATTAGTAATGTAAGCTCTTTTCAGGCGCAAGTCACTTGTCAGTAGGGACTGGTAGATCTTGGAGAGGGTTTTGGTAGGTTTAGCGCTTCTGGCACATAGTACCTCAAATGGGGTTAATTTACGTGTTATATCTAAGGTATAATGAGTTTTTTGAAGTATGTTCTTAAGTGAGTTATATTGGAGAAAGTTAAGATACGACAGACCTGGGAGCTTTTGCAGATCAGGGAAGGAGAGGAGGGCTCCATCGGTTAGAATCTGGTCAGTAGTAATATTGTCTATCTGAGAAATGCTTTTATCGCTTGTGTATGACAATTGATTCGCTCTCATCAGAACATCCGATAGTTTTAGTAACGGAGTTGAGGGTGGAACTAGTAGTTTGTGGGATTTTGACCAAATTTTGAGCATTGTGCAGGTTAGGGGGTTGGTTTGGATATGATAAGGGTATTCCTTAGAGTAGGTTAATAATAAAGCCCTAAGCGGTGTGAGGACAGAGTATTTTCTATATCAATCCATGGCTTATTATGATTATTCCGGATTATATCAACTGACCTTGAGAGTACTGCCGCGAAGTAATAGGTCCTAATGTCCGGAGCTCCCATGCCTCTGTTCTATCTGTGTAATATCAATGTGCGTGCATTTATGCGGGGTTTTACGGTTATCCATATATAGGGGAAAAAAAGTGAGTTTATTTTTTTGAGGTAAGAGTCTGGTATTTGGATAGGAAGCATAGAAAATAGATATGTGAATTTTGGGAGAATTAAACTTTTAAGTATATTCTTACGTCCTGTCCAGGAGAGGAAGGAATCCCGCCATGTTTTAATAGTTTGTTACTTTATCTAATAATGGATGGTAGTTAAGGGAAAATAGGTCTTTTTGGGATCTGCTCAATTTGATACCTACAGTGCCTACAAGTAGTATTCAAACCCCTGCAGATTTAGCTGGTTGACACATGCGGAATTAACTTGGCATTGTGACATTTGTACTGTAGATCAGCCTGGAAGTGGGAAATGCACTGCAGCAAATTTTTTTTTTTTTTTTTAAAAACGTTAAAAGTTAATTCAGAGTGTCATTTATTATTCAACCCCTCAAACCACTAGAATTCTGTTTGGTCCCCCAAAAGTATTAAGAAGTAGTTCAGGCACCAAGAATAATGAGCTTCACATGTGTGGATTAAAGATCTCTTTTGCCAGCCTTTTCTGACTATTTAAGACCCTCCCCAAACTTGTGAACAGCACTCAGACATGGTCAACATGGGAAAGACAAAGGAGCATTCCAAGGCCATCAGAGACAAGATCGTGGAGGGTCACAAGGCTGGCAAGGGGTACAAAACCCTTTCCAAGGAGTTGGGCCTACCTGTCTCCACTGTTGGGAGCATCATCCGTAAGTGGAAGGCTTATGGAACTACTGTTAGCCTTCCACGGCCAGGACAGCCTTTGAAAGTGTCCTCCCGTGCCGAGGCCAGGCTTGTCCGAAGAGTCAAGGCTAACCCAAGGACAACAAGGAAGGAGCTCCGGGAAGATCTCATGGCAGTGGGGACATTGGTTTCAGTCAATACCATAAGTAACGTACTCCACCGCAATGGTCTCCGTTCCAGACGAGCCCGTAAGGTACCTTTACTTTCAAAGCGTCATGTCAAGGCTCGTTTACAGTTTGCTCATGATCACTTGGAGGACTCTGAGACAGACTGGTTCAAGGTTCTATGGTCTGATGAGACCAAGATAGAGATCTTTGGTGCCAACCACACACGTGACGTTTGGAGACTGGATGGCACTGCATACGACCCCAAGAATACTATCCCTACAGTCAAGCATGGTGGTGGCAGCATCATGCTGTGGGGCTGTTTCTCTGCCAAGGGGCCTGGCCATCTGGTCCGCATCCATGGGAAGATGGATAGCACGGCCTACCTGGAGATTTTGGCCAAGAACCTCCGCTCCTCCATCAAGGATCTTAAGATGGGTCGTAATTTCATCTTCCAACAAGACAACAACCCAAAGCACACAGCCAAGAAAACCAAGGCCTGGTTCAAGAGGGAAAAAGTCAAGGTGTTGGAGTGGCCTAGTCAGTCTCCTGACCTTAACCCAATTGAAAACTTGTGGAAGGAGCTCAAGAATAAAGTCCGCATGAGACACCCAAAGAACCTAGATAACTTGGAGAAGATCTGCATGGAGGAGTGGGCCAAGATAACTCCACAGACCTGTGCCGGCCTGATCAGGTCTTATAAAAGACGATTATTAGCTGTGACGCACCCCCTGGGCCTGTGTTGTGTAGCGTTGCGCACGCGGGGAATACCCGGAGCCGGATCTGTCGGGGTTAGTAGTCCTCGTGGCGGTGACCCGGTCCGTGCCCAGGGTGTCAAACTAAGTGGCGGAATTTAGCAGAAGATGTTATAGTGTTCGACTACGCTACCCGTTGAATGCGGTTATGAAGCCGCCGCTGCAGGGCAGACCGCTGAGGCCGGTGGTACAGTTGTGCAGCGTGGGTAGTATAACCCCCAACGGGAGGGGTATGGCCTCAGGGCAGCAGACGTGGATGATGGGGATAGCAGAATTGCACGCAGGCACCAGGAACCACTCAGACGGTGCGGTGTAGTTCAGGGTCTTTACTGGTGGCAAAGGTAGACCCTCCCGGGAGTACTGGCTAGCGATCGGGGCCTGGTCAGTCCGTGAGCAGATAGGATCTCCCCCGGCCAGGCAGAGTTGTAGGCCTCCCCAACTAATTGTACTCTTCCTGGCTACCTTGCTAGAAGCCGGTAAAAGTAGCCCACGTCCCTGAGTGTACCGTGTGGTGCTCACCCGTATGGCCGGTGACTCGGGGCCTTCTGGTAGCCTCCGCTCCACGACGGCGGTGCTGGTCCCTTGCGTGTGACCGTGCCTTCGGGTTTCTTGGCCAGAGGACCTGAAATCCCCTGCCGGATGGTTTCTGCTGCTGGGTATGGAACAGTCCCCACAGCCTCGGACTCCGTGTCCGGTGAGATCTCTTCAGTCAGGACGAGCTCTACAGCTTCCAGTCCTGGACCCCTTTTATCACTGCTCCCACAGAGCTCCTGATCTTGCTCTCCCTGCATCTGCTCCACTCCAGACCAGACTGTGTCTCTGTCTGGGACTCCTCTTCTTCTCTTCTCAGCCCCAGTTTATATAGGGGAAGTTCTTCCCCTCCCAGGACTGGGCAGGAGGTGTGGCATGCTTAGGGTTCCTGACCAGGAGACCTCCCACCTGCTCACAGACGTAATATTGCTATCACTGTGGTAACCAGAACCCTGGGGTGCCACATTCCCCCCTAGTAAAATTTAGTACTCCGGGACTAAACATATTTTTGAAAACATAACAGGGTATAAACAGGAACAATACAATAAGGAAAAACACGTTAGGGTGGTCACGGAGTGTCCGCAACCGGGTGCAATTTTTGAAGCAAAAAGGGTGTCCATTTCACCAAAGAACGGGGAGCCGTAACCAGGTAGGGGTCTGTCCTGCCCCGAGTCTTTAACAGTCTATAGTCCGTTCCTGGGTTACGCTCCAAACATATATACAACAGAGTTCCGGTTAATCCACAAAAGACACCTATAAAATAACTGGAAAAACATAATTATTTACAAGCAACAGTAAACAGGTAAATACCAATAAGACAGTCTGAACACTTTAGATCCTCCAACGTACGGGCAACTGGCCTCTATTGGCCCTAGTAGACCTACGGAGCTTACTGACCGGTCCTGAGCTACAGGGTGTAGGAGCTGTCAAAGGTAAGCTGGGCAGCTGTCTACGGACTCTTTGGCTCACTAGGGGCACGGCAGGCTCACTATAAGCAGAGGGTCGATTCTCCTGGTCTGCTTGTGTGGGGTCTTCTGCCTCCTGGACCGGCTGCTCTTCCAGCTCTACCTGTTTTTCCGTAGGCACTTGGGATGCTGGCTGGAGGAAGGTGAGGACGGGTACCACAACAGCGCCATTTACCTGTGTCCAAGACCGAGGGAAGTCTCCGAGTACAGTACTGACCATCTCTTCCCTTTCCTCTGCGGGTCGAGGGTTTTCTTGATCTTCTTCAGGGTTTCGTAGCTGCTCGGGACACTTCTTCAGGTGATCTCGGGAGACAATGGCTGTGGTTTCTCCTCCATCCTTACTGATTGTGCAGATTTTTGGGTTTTCATGGCTTGATGGCAGTACGGTGTACGGGTCCTTCTCCCACTGGTCGTCCAACTTGTGGAGCCGTCTTTTCCTCTTCAAGACCTGCTCTCCAGGTACCAGGGGAACAGCGGGAGCACACTGGTTGTAAGTCTTCTCCTGTCTTTCTCTTGCTTGACGGAGACTTCGCTCAACGCTCTCCTGTACTTTCCGGTACTGCTGCTGCCTCTCTGTGTCCCAGTCTGCTTCTGGTGAAGTGTCCTCGGGTGTCAGGACTCCCATATCCAGATCAACAGGCAGCTTACCAGGTCTTGCTCTCATTAGGTAAGCCGGGGTACAGTTGGTAGAACCTACAGGGATGTGGTTGCATAGGTCCACCAGATCAGGCAGTTTCTCAGGCCACAGACTGCGTTCTTCCAGGGGCAATGTTTTCAGAAGGTCTATCACCACCTGGTTCATCTTCTCGCAAAGTCCATTGGTTTGCAGATGATAGGGTGTTGTTCTTATCTTCCGGCAGCCATACAGAGTGCAGAACTCCTGGAAGACTTCAGCTTCAAAGGCAGGTCCTTGGTCCGTCAGCACCTGCTCTGGGTATCCGTGTGGACGACAGAAGTGCTGCTGGAAGGCTCTAGCTGCTGTTTGAGCCGTTAAGTCCTTGACGGGGACTACAACCAAGAACCGGGAGTAGTGATCCACGATGGTTAACGCATAGATGTAGCCACTTCTGCTGGGGGTCAGTTTTACATGGTCCAAGGCTACCAGTTCCAACGGCTGCCTGGTGACGATGGACTGCAGGGGAGTCTTCTGGCTGGCACGGTCCTTCCTTCTTAGGTTGCATGGGCCACAGTCTCTGCACCACCTCTCGATGGTCCCTCTCATGCCTACCCAGTGGAACCGCCCGCGCAGCAGGAACTCCAGCTTCTTCCATCCGAAGTGCCCAGCTCCGTCGTGGTATGCCTCCAGTACCATAGCCGCGTCTCTTCTTGGCACCACTACTTGCCAGATCAGTTCATGCGTCCGGGAGTTAACCATTCTGCGGCACAACTTCCCCTTGTAAAGAAACAGTCGACTCTTCTCAGCCCACAGTTGCTTGGTCTCCTCCGGAGCGTCTGGGTCAAGGCGGGCATCTGGCCGAGTCAGCATCTCCTTCACTAGTCGGACGGCGGGGTCACTGTCTTGTGTTTCCGCCCAGTTGTAATGAGGTAAGGGGTTGAACGTAGCGGATTGCTTACCCCTTACACGGTGGGAATACTGGGTAGTCCCATGACGGTGAAACGCGGGGAGTTCAACTTCTTCCAGTTCCTCTGGATCTTCCCCTACGTCCGGTAGGTTTGGCATTCTGGACAAGGCATCCGCGTTGGTATTGGAGCGTCCTGCCCGGTATTTGATCGTGAACTCATAGTTGGACAGGCGGGCCATCCATCTCTGCTCCAGGGCACCGAGTCTTGCAGTGTCCAGGTGTGTCAACGGGTTGTTATCCGTGTACACGGT
The DNA here is from genome assembly GCF_046119375.1 of Phyllobates terribilis. Lineage (NCBI taxonomy): Eukaryota > Metazoa > Chordata > Amphibia > Anura > Dendrobatidae > Phyllobates > Phyllobates terribilis. The sequence goes on along the minus strand of NW_027362770.1, from coordinate 68,760,655 downwards.
GAACCGCGAAGAGGCGAGGTAGTGCTTAAAGCGTTCGGTGACTGCCCACACCACTGCCAGGAACTCTAGCTTGAATGAGCTGTAATTCTCAGGGTTTCTTTCGGTGGGTCGCAGTTTTCGGCTCTCGTAAGCAATTACCCGTTCTCTCCCCTGCTGGATCTGGGACAGTACGGCTCCTAGCCCGATGTTACTTGCGTCGGTGTAGAGGATAAAGGGCTGGCTGTAATCAGGGTACGCCAGGATTTCATCCCCCGTGAGGGCCATCTTCAGCTGGCGGAAGGACTCTTCTTCCAGCTTCTCCCATCTGAAGGGCGGCTTCTGGTTCTTGGCCTTCCTGGACTGGCCTATCAGGAGGTCCTGCATAGGAGCTGCCTTTTTGGTGAAACCGGGAATGAATCTTCGGTAGTAGCCTACCAACCCGAGGAACTGCCGCACTTCCTTTACGCTGGAGGGTCTTGGCCATTCCTTAATCGCGGTGATCTTATCAGGGTCGGGAGCCACTCCGTCAGCACTCACCACGTGTCCCAGGTACTGCACTTTTGGTTTTAGCAGGTGACACTTCGACGGTTTCACCTTCAGACCGTAGTTTGCCAGGGCTTCGAACACTTCCGCCAGGTGTTTCAGGTGGTCCTCGTAGGTTTTGGAATAAACTATAACATCGTCCAGGTACAGCAGGACCGTCTCAAAGTTCCGGTGTCCCAGACAGCATTCCATCAATCGTTGGAAGGTTCCTGGTGCGTTGCAGAGTCCGAACGGCATGCAGGTAAACTCGCTAAGTCCCATCGGGGTGGTGAATGCGGTCTTCTCCCGGTCCGCCTCTGCGACAGGAACCTGCCAGTACCCGCTAGTGAGATCCAAAGTGGAGAAGAAGTTAGCAGATTTTAAAGCAGCCAAAGACTCCTCTATCCTTGGTAAGGGGTACGCATCTTTGTGTGTGATACGGTTGATTTTCCGGTAATCTACACACATTCTCATGGTGTTGTCTTTCTTTTTAACCAAGACTAGTGGAGCTGCCCAGGGGCTACAGCTATCCCTGATTACCCCAGCCTCCTTCATGTCTCTAAGCATCCCCTTGGCGTGTTGGTAGTGTGCAGGGGGTACGGGACGATACCTTTCCTTTATGGGAGGATGATCTCCCGTGGGGGATGTGATGTTCCACTCCCTTTACTCGCCCGAAGTCCAGCGGGTGTTTACTGAACACTCTCTCGTATTCCTGGATCACCCGGTAGACTCCCTGCTTTTGGTGAGCAGGTGTGGAGTCAGTACCCAAATGCAGTTGCTGACACCAGTCCTCCATTTGTTGCTTAGAGCCGTTACCTTCCTCTGGATGAGATGGAGGCAAGGGTTCCACGGACTGTACAGAATTTTGGTTGATGGTATACAATTTGGCTAGCGTAGCATACCGGGGCAGGTACACTTCCCTCTTCCCGATATTTATTATGCGAACGGGCACCCTCCCATGGCGTACATCAACCACCCCCCGTGCCGTCAAAATGGTGGGCCTACTATCTGAGTAGACTGGTTCTACCATTGCCTGGTAATCTCTACCTCTCAGACCAATAGCTGCCCGGCACCAAATCATCATTTCACTTTTCGGGGGCATGGCAATAGGGAAAGGGTCACACATTCTCACGCTACCAATCTCACCACCGGAGAGTTCCACCTGTTGCCGTCGCATCAGTGCCCGGATCTCTTTTTGGAGCACTCGCTGCTGGCCGGAGCTGGCGTTCTTGGCAACCTGCTGTAAAATGAGAATCACCTCTGCAAGACAATTTTCAATCACATTAGTTCCTAGAGTTATCTTTGGGTGACTCTCGCGCTTGTCAATGTCTACAATGATCAGTCCCTGTGCTGCCAGTTCGACTTTACCGATTTTAATGGTCATCTCTTTAAATCCGATCTGTGGCACGGGCTGACCATTGCTGGCGATGATACTCAAGTCGTCGTCTGGGTAGCGGGTTATATCCGAGTCATTCCAGTACTGCTTGAAGAGCACGTACGGGATGGTGGTGACCTGTGACCCGGTGTCAAGTAGGGCACTCATAGGAATGCCATCCAGTACTACAGGCAAGACTGGACGTCCTCCCACGTATTTGTCACGCCAGTTCGATGGGCCTGGTGATCTTATTCCTAGGGGTTGGCCCTCTACCCCAGGTTGTGCCAGTTTAAAGGACAGTACCTTGCCATATGTCCGGGTTGATTGCAGCGGCGGCAGATGGGTTGTCCGTCCTCGTTGTATCGGTCGCTGGGTCTTCCTCTGGCCGGTGGGGTCCTCCTTGGTCGGCGCCACGGGATATTCTCCGGTCCGGATGCCAGCTGGATCTTCCCTGGAGTAGAAACCTGTAAAGACTGCACAGTTCGGGTTAGCGCGGCAACGCTTTTAGTTAGCTCTTGGACCTGACGGTGCAGGTCTGTAGCCGGGTCATTGTTTAAAGCCTGCGCATCAGCTCCCACAGGCCCTGCCGACAAGGGCGCCGTCTCCTGGTGGTAAATGGTGGCAGGGCGTTTGTGGGTCACAGCGCCACCTGGTGCCGGTTCTCGGAGCACCCGGATGGCTCTGTCCTTGAACTGTGCAAAGTCCAGATGAGGGTCCTGTAAGGCCATTGCTCGCAACTGGGTTCGGTGGGCATTGCAATGTAGACCCTCTATAAATTGTTCAGTCAACAACTTGTCTTCGTTTCCCACGCCGTCAGGGTCGGCCTGCTTAATGGCTCTCAGGGCCTCTTGTAGGTTTAGTGCATAGTCCCTTATATTCTCATGTGCTCGCTGCTTGCACCCGTAGAATCTAAGCTTGATCTCGGCTGAGGTACGGGTATCAAAGGTGTCCTTCAGCCGGGCTAGTATCTCTGCGACAGTCCTCCTCCTCCCAAGTGGCCAGGACTTTACCTCCCTTTGGGCTGCCCCTGTTAATTGAGCCACCAGGATGCTCACTTTTTGCTCTTCTGTGAGGGGGTACACCTGGAAGAGGCTATCCAGCCTTTCTCTGAAGTCATTTAGGGTATGGGACTCCCCTGAGTACTGGGGTAGCCAGGCTGCCCCCGGGATGTAGGGCATGGTGAAAGGCATGACCGCAGCAGCGGTGGTGCTGGCGGTGGCTGTAGCAGTGAAGCTCTCCTCCGTATCCGACATCCTCCTCCCCCCTAGTGGACCGTGGCCTACCTTGCGATGATCCTCTTCCGTAGGCCGCGGCTCCGCAGTGGATCGTCCGGGTTGAGGACCTTCCGTCGCGCTCCTGTGACGTCGGCGTCTGCTGGGCTCCTTCCAGGACCTTGCGCAACGTCCGGACGTTAGGCGGGGCTTCAGTTCTCGCGCGCTTTCGGAGTCCACGCCCCTCTTCTTCTCGCGCGGCGTCCTCGAGATGGCGTCCAATGGCGGGAAAACTCCACGGATGGCGGGAAGAAGGCAAAAGATGGCGTCGGATGGCGGGAAAACTCCACGGATGGCGGGAAGAAGGCAAAAGATGGCGTCGGATGGCGGGAATCTTCACCACAGGTAAGTTTAACAGTCTTTTTCAGGCACGCAGTACCCGGTGGTTGCGGGCACGAGATCCTGCCGACTACGCCAAAATTGACGCACCCCCTGGGCCTGTGTTGTGTAGCGTTGCGCACGCGGGGAATACCCGGAGCCGGATCTGTCGGGGTTAGTAGTCCTCGTGGCGGTGACCCGGTCCGTGCCCAGGGTGTCAAACTAAGTGGCGGAATTTAGCAGAAGATGTTATAGTGTTCGACTACGCCACCCGTTGAATGCGGTTATGAAGCCGCCGCTGCAGGGCAGACCGCTGAGGCCGGTGGTACAGTTGTGCAGCGTGGGTAGTATAACCCCCAATGGGAGGGGTATGGCCTCAGGGCAGCAGACGTGGATGATGGGGATAGCAGAATTGCACGCAGGCACCAGGAACCACTCAGAGACGGTGAGGTGTAGTTCAGGGTCTTTACTGGTGGCAAAGGTAGACCCTCCCGGGAGTACTGGCTAGCGATCGGGGCCTGGTCAGTCCGTGAGCAGATAGGATCTCCCCCGGCCAGGCGGAGTTGTAGGCCTCCCCAACTAATTGTACTCTTCCTGGCTACCTTGCTAGAAGTGGGTAAAAGTAGCCCACGTCCCTGAGTGTACCGTGTGGTGCTCACCCGTATGGCCGGTGACTCGGGGCCTTCTGGTAGCCTCCGCTCCACGACGGCGGTGCTGGTCCCTTGCGTGTGACCGTGCCTTCGGGTTTCTTGGCCAGAGGACCTGAAATCCCCTGCCGGATGGTTTCTGCTGCTGGGTATGGAACAGTCCCCACAGCCTCGGACTCCGTGTCCGGTGAGATCTCTTCAGTCAGGACGAGCTCTACAGCTTCCAGTCCTGGACCCCTTTTATCACTGCTCCCACAGAGCTCCTGATCTTGCTCTCCCTGCATCTGCTCCACTCCAGACCAGACTGTGTCTCTGTCTGGGACTCCTCTTCTTCTCTTCTTTTTTTTTTCTAACCCCACCTCAGCCCCAGTTTATATAGGGGAAGTTCTTCCCCTCCCAGGACTGGGCAGGAGGTGTGGCATGCTTAGGGTTCCTGACCAGGAGACCTCCCACCTGCTCACAGACGTAATATTGCTATTACTGTGGTAACCAGAACCCTGGGGTGCCACAGCTGTAATTGCAAACAAGGGTTATTCCACAAAATATTAAACATAGGGGTTGTATAATAATTGACCCACACTTTTATGTTTAAAATTTAATAAAATTCAACTGAACAACATAACTTTTTGGTTTGTAAGATTTATGCTTCTGTTCATAAAACCTACTCTCGTTTGCAGTTTGAAGGCTCTAACTTATTTGCATCTTATCAAACCAGCTAAATCTGCAGGGGGTTGAATACTACTTGTAGGCACTGTAAATAGGATATGTAATGTTTTGGCCAGGAAAAGGCTTATAAAGATTTCAGTTTGGATAAAGTTTGGGGGGGAATATTCAAGTCTATCGCTTCTGACTTTGACATATTCACCTTTTAAAGTTAGTTAGTGAGCTATAATTCTTCAGTATTTGTATTAAGGCCGGGAAGCTTAGGGTTGGACATAAGGATTAGTAAGTCATCTGCTAAGGTAGCTGTTTTGTGTTGTGTTCCGCCTACTGTAACACCCGTTATTTCCCTGTTGAGTTTTATTGCTGCTAAAAGAGGTTCCATCGTTAGAATAAATAATATCGGGGATAGTGAGCATCCTTGTCTCGTGCCATTATGGATGGGGAATGGTTCCGTTAAAGAGCCATTGATTCTGATGCGTGCTGAGGGGTTTGTATACATACTTAGGATGGCCTTGACTAGTTGAGCTGTGAAGTGAAAGCTAAAGAGTGTTTCTTCCAGATAGGCCAAGTCCACCATGTCAAAGGCCTTCTCCGCATCAGTCCCCAGCAACACTAGGGGGAGTTTCTGTTTGTTAACGTAATGCATTAGTTGTAGTATTTTATGAGCATGATCTTTTCCTTCTCTTCCTCCTCCAAAGCCTGTCTGGCTCGAAGATATTATATTAGAAAGAAGTTTTGAGATACGACCAGCGATCAGGCTGGCGAATAGTTTTAAATCCACGTTTAATAAAGAGATCGGTCGATAGCTGCTACACAGTTCCTGGTCCTTACCCTCCTTATAAATCAAGGATATTCTAGTTTCAAGAGCTTGAGCTGGGAACTTGTCGCCATATAGTAATGAATTGAATGAGGCCAGCAAGCGAGGCAAGAGGATCGAAGGGAACGACTTGTAATATGTTACTGAAAAGCCGTCTGGGCCTAGTGCTTTGCCTGAAGGGCATCTTGACAGGGCGGTCCTAAGCTCGTTTATTTGAAAGGGTCGAGTTAGCTGCTGTTTTTGTAGGGTTGTAATTTTTGGCATGTCAAGTTTGGATAAGAAGGATTGAATTTTATGTCTCCTTTCTGCTTTTTCCCTAGAGTTTTCATTTGGTCGTAAATTATACAATTGCTTATAGTAGTTTAAAAATTCCATTTCTATCTGGTCATAATTAGACATGGAGGTCCCTTTTGGGTTTTTAATTGTGTGTATGTAAGTTCGGGGTTGTCTTTGTCTAATTCTTGAGAGCATATATTTAGATGCTTTATCGCCATGTACATGCATTCTATTCTGCCAAGACGCATATTATTTTGCAGCTCCAACGTTTAAAATATCCTTAAGCTGTTGTCTTTTTTGGGATAGCTGCTTTAGTATTTGAGAGTCCATGTGCTTTTTATGTTTGAGTTCAAGGTCAAAAATTTCCATACATAATGTATTTATTCGATGTTGCTTTTTTTTTGTTAATGAATGTGTTAATAGATATCAGTTCTCCTCTCATCTCGGATTTGTGAGCTTCCCACAGAATCGGCGCCGATACCTCACCATTGTCATTCTGCTCAAAGTACTGATTCAGTACCTTGGTGATGCGATCATGGGCATTAGGTAGGTTCAGCACCAATTCATTGAGCCGCCACGATCTATGAGTGGGGTAGGGTTTATGTAGCGTCATTTCTAAGGTTACTATAGAGTGATCGGAGTACACATTCGGTAGTATTGGGGATTTTTTAATCATGCAGAAAGTATTTTTAGGAGCTACTAAGTAGTCAATTCTATGATAGGATTTGTGCGGGTGAGAGTAGAAGGTGTAATCGCGGTCATTTGGGTGCATGTACTTCCACACGTCAATCATTTGTAGTGACTGAATATGTGATTTTATTCTATTTAAATCTCTCTTGGAGAACTTACTTTTCTTTTTTGTGGTGTCTATTAGAGGTTCCAAAGCTACGTTGAGGTCACCTCCTATAATAAGGACTCCCTCTCTGAATTATCTAATTTTCCTTAATGTCGATATTAGCCATTTCACAAGCTTTTTATTGGGGGCGTATAGACTGCATATTGTTACCAGATTTCCTGCTAATAGTCCTTTTATGAAAATGAAGCGTCCTTTCGCATATATGAGGGTTTCTCGGATCTGGAGGGGTATTCCTTTCGCGATTGCTATTGAGACACCTCTCGACCCTGTTTGTGTAGAGGTTGCATGGAACCATGTGTCATAATGTGTTTGTTCAAAGTTAGGGAGTTTGGAAAGTTTGAAGTGTGTTTCCTGAATTAACAAGATGTCCGCTTTCTGTTTTTTTAAGTAGATTTAGTGTGTGTCGTCTATTTACTGGAGAATTTAGCCCCTTAGCGTTGAGAGTGGCAATGTTATATACCTTATCTTGCGAGTCCATCATTGTGCTGAATGTAACGTTGGGACTGGTTACTGGATTGTTGACCACCTGGGTATGTACTCTTATCCTGGTAGGTAGGAGTTGGAGGGTATGGGTTGAAGAGGTTGGGAAAGGAAGGGGAGGTTAGATGTGGAAGAAAAAACATTGCTATTAATAACCAGTTTAACATAACACAATCCTATAGATTTGAACGATGTCTCCCAATTTCTGTAGGCTCTTAGGGAGATGCAAGTTATTTATCCTATCATTAAAACAGTGATGACAACTTCTTAATGGTTGGGTTATGGAGGCGGTATGAGGGAAGTGGTATAGGAAGGGTTGGGGGGTGGAGCGGGGGGGGGGGGGGGGGTGGAGAAAACCGAAAGGGGATGTGGGAAATCCAAAGAGAGGAAGGGGAAAAAGAGAAGAAGTGTTGAGGGGGGGGTGAAGGATTGTGGCAATGAGGAGAGGATAACAGGAGAATAAGGGTGGGGGGTTGGGGGGGGTTATTCGACATAGGGAATCAAGACTGAGTTGTTAATTATCAAGCAGGTTTTATAACCATAGAAAAACCATTTGTAACCAGTAAAGATATTGGCTTGAGGAACTAAAGGTTTCTTGCTCATGTTACATCGGTTCCTTCCTTGGATGGCGTTCTTCTGGCAGATTTCCTTTTTTGTCTCTGAGATTTGGGAGATCCAGCTTGTTGCCATTCAAATGTGTTTTGCAAGGGTTGATGTAGTGAGGCTGAATGGAATTGCTCCAAGTCTGGATAGGTTGATAGTGTAATATCCAGTGACTTGCAAGCCTCTATTATTTCAGCGGAGCATCTGACAGAGTTTTTTATCTCCTGCCATGATGAGCAGGCCAAAGAGGAAAAGCCATCTGAAGCGGTGGCCTTTTTGTAGAAGGGCCCCTGTAAACAGTTTTAAGATCCATCTCTTATTTAAAGTTGTGGCCGCTAGATCTTAGAAGAGTTTTAGTTGGGCCTCTTCGCCTGTTATCTCCTCTACTTCTCGAGCTCTGCGTAGAATAAGGTCCACTGCCTCTGCTCACCTCACTCTTCCTCACGCTCCCCACTGCCTCAGGACGATCCTCGCCGGGCTGTGTCCGCAGCGACGGGCGATGCGGCAGCATCTCCCCTCAGCGGTCCCAGGAGCTGCCCGGGTGAGTACAGGCTTTAAGTCCACAGGTAGGCCTCAGTATCATCATTTTTGCTATATACAGCAGTATACAATAAAAAGTCAAAATAAAATTACGTATTTTTAAAAATATTAAAAAAATAAACGTTTGAACTGCCCCCTATTCCCTCAGTAAAAATTAAGAAGTATATATTTTTTAAATTCACATTACTGGAGTAAAACTTGTAGCATGGCGCATACCACTTTCCAGACGCTCTAGGTTCGCAAAGAAGCGTGCACCTCTTAATGAATCTGGAGCATCTAAGGGTATGTGCTCACAATGCATCCGGGCCCAGATGCTGCGGCTTCTTCTCATTTTATGCAAATGAGTGGCGGCCATTTTTATTTTTCACATGCGGACTTTCCCCATAGAGGTTAGGTCTATGGGAAAAGTCCGCATACGGACCCGCAGGAGAAATTGACATGCTGCCTTCTGGAAAGATGTGCCGCATGTCAGTTTCCACAGGTTCCCAGATACGCATAGTGGACATGGGATTTCTACATTGTCAAATCAGTGTCAATTTTTACTTCTATGAGGAACAGACTTATTTTCTTGAATGTTGCATCAATTTTTTTCTCATCCTTTTTTAAAAACTGAAGGTTGTAGACTGAAGTTTTTGTTTTTTTTTCTTTGTCCATTGACTCTTAAGGATAGTTCTGTGAAGACTGGATGAGACACAGATGGAACTCTGAAGTACAAAGTCTCTTCTGTTTTTCATCTGTTTTATACAGAACCCTATAGTGTCCACACAACAGAGGAGAACCGCACATACCCCGAGTCTCACTGATCAGACACACGGAACAGCTTTAAAAGTGGATGTTTGTATGGACATCAGAATCTTGTGGTTCCATGTGGTGTCCATTTTTTTGTGTGTCACTTGACTATGTGCCTAACAGTCTCAGTGCCTTTTATTATAAAAGCTTCAGTTCTTTATTTTTTTTATTTTAGGAGTTGAAAGATGTGGGACACAGAGATCAAATGGCCGCAGCTCGTGGAATTCTGCAGAAGAATATTCCAATTCTGTATAGCGCTTCCCAAGCATGTCTGCAACATCCTGATGTAGCCGCGTACAAAGCAAACAGAGACTTGATCTATAAACAGCTGCAGCAAGCAGTGACTGGCATCTCGAATGCAGCACAGGCCACGTCATCGGAGGAAATCACTGCACAGCACGGAGGAGGGGAGCTGGCTATTGCCCTGAACAATTTTGATGTAAGACTTCATTTTGTATTCAGCAGTTGTTTCAGACACTTTCTTATCCCAGAAAATCATGACCTATTATAAGGAAATGCCATCACTTTCTGATTGGTTTGGGGCCTATTGCTCAGACCGCCACCATTTCTGTGAATGAAGTGTCCGCAATGCTGTGTTCCCTTCAGAGTTTCACTTAGTAGATCCGCACTACCAATGTCTGCCCAGCAGGAGGTTAGGAGTAGTGTTGAGCCACCCCCGTAGTGTTCGGGTTCGGTTCGGTTCGTCGAACACCGGGATGTTCGAGGAACTGTTCGTCGAACTGTTCGTCGAACACCTTAGAACACCGTCGAACACCGTTAAAACCAATGGCAGGCAAACAAAAACACATAGAAACACATAGAAAACACCTTCAAAGGTGTCCAAAAGCTGACAAACTGCTCAGAAGACGCTTTCTTTAAAAAAGCCGGCCGGCAATTCAGCAGCGGCATACACCGGTACCCGACAATTTAGACAAAAAGGAATAGAGCCTCACACATAGATTAGATAGATAGAAACATGTCAGTCACATATATATGAAGTACAGTGACAGTGTTGCTTACTGTACTTGTCATTTAGTGTAAAGGATTTATTAAAAAATATAATAGTGTTTTCATGCACTGTCTCTTTAAAAAAGCCGGCCGGCAATTCAGCAGCGGTATCCGACAATTTATAACAGACAGAATAGAGCTTCACACATAGATTAGATAGATAGAAACATGTCAGTCACATATATATGAAGTACAGTGATAGTGTTGGTTACTGTACTTGTCATTTAGTATTAAAATAAAGGATTTATTATTAAAGAAAATTGGCGTGGGGTTCCCCTTAATTTTAGTCTCTAGCGGAGGTTAAGCAGACAGCTGGGGCAGATGTTTGAAGCCTGGGAAGGGGGTAATACCCACGGAGCTTCCCAGGCTACTAATATGAGCCCCCAGCTGAATACATAGCCTTTACTAGCTATTAAAATGGGGGACCCCCCCAAAAAAATGACGTGGGGTCCCCCCTAATTTAATAGCTAGCAAAGGCTAGGCAGACAGCTGGGGGCTGATATTAATAGCCCAGGAAGGGTGCCATGAATATTGGCCCCCTCCCAGGCTAGAAACACCAGCCGTCAGCCGCCCCAGAAATAGCGCATTCATAGGATGCGCCAATTCTGGCACTTAGCCTCGCTCTTCCACGCTGCCCTGGTGCGGTGGCAGGGGGTAATAGGGCTGGGGTTGATGTCAGCTTATAATGCCAGCTGACATCAAGCCCAGGTTAGTAATGGAGAGGCGTCTATAAGACACCCCCATTACTAACCCCATAGTCAAAGTTAAAAGAAAACACAAACACCCAGAATAAAGTCCTTTAATTGAAATAAAGACACAATCCTTTATTGTTCTAAATTAAACCATACTTACCATCACGCCCATTCCAGCTGAAGCCAACGATCTCCTGCAATAAAAGAAAAATAATAAAGCAACATCATCCTTACTTTTCCATGGTTCCCACGACAGCTTCAGCTCTGCTACATCGAGATGACAGGCTGGACCGCAGCAGAACGCCGCCATCCAGCCTGTCATCCCGCAGACACTGAGAAGCGCAGGCTTGCTTGCGCTCTGCAGTGTCTGGCTGTGACGGCATAAAGATGAGACGAGTTCATGTCCAATGAACTCGGCGCACCTCATGCACGTCACTGACAGCGTGGGAAAATTCTCACGCTGAAGCGCTGAGTGCAGGAGAATTCTCCCACGCTGTCAGTGACGTGCATAAGGTGAGCTCATGTCCAATGAACTCAGCTCACCTCCTGCACGTCACTGACAGCGTGGGAGAATTCTCCTGCACTCAGCGCTTCAGCGTGAGAATTCTCCCACGCTGAAGCGCTGAGTGCAGGAGAATTTTCCCACGCTGTCAGTGACGTGCATGAGGTGAGCCGAGTTCATTGGACATTAACTCGGCTCATCTGGATGCCCTCACAGAGAGACACTGTGGAGCGCAAGCAAGCCTGCGCTTCTCAGTGTCTCAGCGGGATGACAGGCTGGATGGCAGCGTTCTGCTGCGGTCCAGCCTGTCATCTCGATGTAGCAGAGCTGAAGCTGTCATGGGAACCACGGAAAGGTAAGGCTGATGTTGCTTTATTATTTTTCTTTTATTTCAGGAGATCGTTGGCTTCAGCTGGAATGGGTGTGATGGTAAGTATGGTTTAATTTAGATCAATAAAGAATTGTGTGTTTATTTCAATTAAAGGACTTTTTTCTGGGTGTTGTGTTTTTTTTAAATACTTTACTAGAAATTCATGGTGGTCATGTCTAATATTGGCGTGACCCCATGAATTTTGGGCTTAGGGCCAGCTGATAATGCCAAGCTGGCCCTAACCCCTTTATTACCCAGTGAGCCACCGCATCAGGGCCCTGGATGAGTTGGGTACAGCGCCAGAAGATGGCGCTTCTATGAACGCGCCATTTTCCGGGGTGGCTGCGGACTGCAATTTGCAGCGGGGGTGGCCCAGAAAGCTTGGGCCTCCCTGCGCTGCGGATTCCAGCCCCCAGCTGCATAGTTGTACCTGGCTGGACACAAAAACAGGGCGAAGCCCCACGTCAATTTTCTTTAAATTATTTTGTTTCTAGCCTGGGAGGGGGCCAATATTCATGGCTCCCTTCCTGGGCTATTAATATCAGCCCCCAGCTGTCTGCCTAGCCTTTGCTAGCTATTAAATTAGGGGGGACCCCACGTCATTTTTTGGGGGGGGTCCCCCATTTTAATAGCTAGTAAAGGCTATGTATTCAGCTGGGGGCTGATATTAGTAGCCTGGGAAGCTCCGTGGGTATTACCCCCTTCCCAGGCTTCAAACATCTGCCCCAGCTGTCTGCTTAACCTCCGCTAGAGCCTAAAATTAAGGGGAACCCCACGCCAATTTTTTTAATAATAAATCCTTTATTTTAATACTAAATGACAAGTACAGTAACCAACACTGTCACTGTACTTCATATATATGTGACTGACATGTTTCTATCTATCTAATCTATGTGTGAAGCTCTATTCTGTCTGTTATAATTTGTCGGGTACAGATGCTGAATTGCCGGCCGGCTTTCTTAAAGAGACGGTGCATGAAAACACTATTATTTTTTTTAATAAATCCTTTACACTAAATGACAAGTACAGTAAGCAACACTGTCACTGTACTTCATATATATGTGACTGACATGTTTCTATCTATCTAATCTATGTGTGATTCTCTATTCCTTCTATTCTAAATTGTCGGGTACCGCTGCTGAATTGCCGGCCGGCTTTTTTAAAGAGACGGTGCATGAAAACACTATTATTTTTTTTGATAAATCCTTTACGCTAAATGACAAGTACAGTAAGCAGCACTTTCACTGTACTTCGTATATATGTGGCTGACATGTTTAGATCTATCTAATCTATGTGTGAAGCTCTATTCTTTCGGTTCTAAATTGTCGGGTACCGGTGTATGCCGCTGCTGAATTGCCGGCTTTTCATGTTTCACTGTGAGCACTGTTCCCATCGATTTGGGCAATCACTGTAATGCCACAACCACCATGGCTGTGGCATTACAGTGAGTGGCAGACAATCCCTGCATGATTGGTGCTCTAAATAGCACCAGACATGCAGGACACGCTTTTGGTGCACGAACAGTTATCGAACATAAGCTCGAACAGCCGAATTTTTTGCAAATCGTTCGGGTTCGTCGAACAACTCGAACACCGCCCAAAACAGCTCGAATTTGAGATTGGCGAACAGTTCTAGTCGAACACCGCTCATCTCTAGTTAGGAGCTCTGCTGTGCAGTGAAAATCTCAATTTCCCTTAATTCCTTAACTTACAACTTTTCCAGAAGTTGTGACATTAAGTTTTTCATGTTTTCCCACCTCACTTCTAGCCTTTGTTCCTCCACTTGTTCCATTCTCCACTTTTGTCTTGTTTTTTTTTTCCACTCTGTTTTACCCACTATTGATTACTGTGTGTGTGTACCTCTCATGGGAAGATTCACATTTATCTGAAGCAATGGTACCCACTTTCTTACCTTAAGAGACACTTTCGGCTCTGAGATATGGTCACGGGCCTCATATATAGACCCACCCCCATCCCGAGTGGTGACATCCATTTCCCTCCCACAGTAGCAATACCCAGAACCCCTCATTACTGCTATAATGACAGCCAAAACGTTGCCACAAAAATCAAACCGAGACCTTGGAGCGCCCTCTCATATAGGCAGTGTACTTCCAGGGGTTCCCACCTTACCCCCTTTCGGTATTCTTGCATTAGGCAATGCCACTACGCTATCTCATTCAGCTTCATGCATCTTTCTGACTGGCAGTATCATCCTATCTTCAACCTACCATATTTATCACTCCATCCAAATGGCCACTATATATACACATCGAGATCTTCTCTTCTTTATGGAGATACTCAAAAACTCCGCACCTGGAGACCTGAATCTGCTAGACCTGGAGCTAATGCACCAAGCTTGCAGACAGCTGCGAGCCGCACATCATGGGCCCATCAGACACACGTGGCTCCCGAGCCACAGGTTGGGGACCACTGTGGGGACCATCTTTTGAGCATCCTTAGTTCTGTTTACCTATGGTATCTGGTGTATATGTTTTTTCAGTCCAAATGAGAAGCAGTTCAGAATGCCAAGCTTTTTGTAGAAGGGGAACAATTGTATTAAACTTGTTGTCCTGTGCACACTGCGCTGTTTAAAGGTGAATATCTATTGTAACCCTAAACTATTTTCTGTTGTGTCCGATCAGAAACAAATCATTGTGGATCCTCAAGGCTTCAGTGAAGAAAGATTTAGACCATCCTTGGAGGAACGATTGGAAAGTATCATCAGTGGAGCTGCTCTCATGGCTGATTCCTCCTGCACACGTGATGACCGCCGGGAACGAATAGTAGCCGAGTGTAATTCTGTTCGACAAGCTTTGCAGGATCTTCTCTCTGAATACATGGGAAATGTAAGTACTATTAATTCATTCGTTTTGGGTCACAAAGCAAATATAGAATGTTTACCTTCTAAGTAATTAAATGGGAACAGATCCAAAGGCTCATGAATAGATGGGCTGCCTTAGAAAAACATTACCTGTCGGAGCCCTGCTTTTTTTAATTAAATTATAATTTATTAAATTATAAATTTATTAAATTAATTAAATATAATTAAATTATATAAATTTATTAAATTATAATTTATTAAATTATTGTATTATTTTACATGACTGCCCTTCACACACAGCCATTCTTTTTGTAAGCCCCTGCCCCCACAAATCCCCAAATGATGCAAAATGATGCACTCCTGGATTGTTGTGTGTGTACGTCTTGTCTTTTTTCTTTTACATTTGAGTTTGTATGTAAAATTTTGGTCGCAAATTCGACTTAACAGGGTCATTTAACTACTGGAGCGGTTAATTCTTTGGCAGGTTTTTCAGGGACTATTTACAATTTAGGTTCTAACACCATAAGTAATAACAAGACTGTTGCATGTTTCTTGGTGGTACAGTCAAAGTTGCCAAAAGACGCCTTCTTCCCTGACATCA
The DNA here is from genome assembly GCF_046119375.1 of Phyllobates terribilis. Lineage (NCBI taxonomy): Eukaryota > Metazoa > Chordata > Amphibia > Anura > Dendrobatidae > Phyllobates > Phyllobates terribilis. Next base: position 68,745,526 of record NW_027362770.1, on the reverse strand, counting down.
CACAAGCTATTTCTCACGGTAACCTGTCTGCCCTGCATACGCTCTGTGCATTAGAGGAGTTTAGGTTAGTATCTTTTATCTAAGGACGCTATACTTCCCATAGGTTAGGAATGAAAATAGTGTTTAAGTGAATCGTCGGCTCCTTGTCTGCATTTCTTTTTGTCTTATTGGATAAAATCAAATCTCTCTACACTGTATACATTCTCTTATTTCATTTCTCACTTTTAGACTGGACGAAAGGAGAGAAGCGATGCCTTAAACACGGCAATAGACAAGATGACACGAAAAACGCGAGACCTGCGTCGACAGGTAAGTTTTTTTTAAAAAAAAATAACCCATTTATCACTGTGTAGAAAGGAATTAATCTTGTTGAATTAGACCTCATTCAGACGACTGCTACTCTCATACATGTTCTATCCATGTTTCTAGACAGTAAGAACATATATCAACTACAGTCTATGGGCATGCTTACATTCATTTGTTCATTTGTTTTGTTTTTTTCAGACTGTCTGGAAAAAAAAGTATATATATTTTTGATCCGATTTGTGGATTAACATAGCCCATTCAAGGGAACAGATTGTTGAAAAAATGGATATTACTCAAATGCCGTCCATTTGTCATACCAGTGTTGATTCAGTACGGGCAACACATGGACCAAAAGCAGATGAGTCCTAAGCAGGAACATATTTAAAGAGTAACTAAATCTTTATAAGGTTTTGTCTTATGTCAGTGCCTTTTAATTACGAGCAGATCTGTGAGGGTCCAGCTCCTAAAAGCCCTCACCAATAGCTCAAACCAGCTTCCACGAGTGGCGAGACAGGAGAGAGCACACAGAGTGGGGCATAATTTCAATAGAAGCACAGGAATTTAAAGAAATTGCTTCTGTTGAAGCCTTACACCAGGAGCTGTGCGCTCCTGTCGCCTTAGCTGTGCACCTCTCTGGAGATAGGAGGTGGGGGGGGGGGTTGGTTTGAGTAACTGCTGGGGGTCCCACTGATCTGCTTGTAAGTAGAAGGATACTTAAAAATGAAAAAGCTTATAAAGGTTTAGTATCTCTTTTTTTTTTAAAAAGAAAAAAAAAATTTTCTTTAGTGTTCCTCTGCTGCCTGATCTGACATTGGTCATACATAGACACAACTGCATCTGCAAGTTGATTTGCTTAGAAAACTATGGGTCTCCCTAGCAAACATGATGAACTGTACTGCCTGGGTATTGTGTGATTGTTACCACATCTGTATCGCCCAACATCCGTTATGGTGAGAGAGTAATACTGGAGAGACACTTTAAAATACTACTCTCTGGTTTCTTTTTTTTTTTCACCACTGGATAGGTGTTGGTAATGTATGTTCTCTATGTAGTAAAATGCTTACCTGTGGCTGTCTTCTACTTTTGCCTGCACTGCTCCAGTCCCTCTCGTAATTTTGTGACTTCAGCTCTGACTGGCTGGATGTCACTGGTAACATCTAATATCTCTCTCACTTACTATCTATGAGACCCTCGATCTGAGTCTCATAGACATACACTGAGAGTGATTCCTGGTCCACCCATCAAACACTGGAGTAATCTGGCCAGTCACAACTCTAGTAACGTGGTGCATAAGAGAACCGGGGCGGCGCTGGGAACAGAAGACAACGACCAGTAAGTACTTTACTAAACACAGAGAACATACAGTACAGACCAAAAGTTTGGACACACCTTCTCATTTAAAACTTTTTCTGTATTTTCATGACTTTGAAAACTGTACATTCACACTGAAGGCATCAAAACTATGAATTAACACATGTGGAATTATATACTTAACAAAAAAGTGTGAAACAACTCAAAATATGTCTTATATTCTAGGTTCTTCAAAGTAGCCACCTTTTGCTTTGATGACTGCTTTGCACACTCTTGGCATTCTCTTGATGAGCTTCAAGAGGTAGTCACCGGAAATGGTTTTCACTTCACAGGTGTGCCCTGTCAGGTTTAATAAGTGGAATTTCTTTCCTTATAAATGGGGTTGGGACCATCAGTTGTGTTGTGCAGAAGTCAGGTGGATACACCGCTGATAGTCCTATTGAATAGACTTTTAGCTGCTTTTTTCTTGCCATAAAACAAATTCTAAGTAAAGAAAAACGAGTGGCCATCATTACTTTAAGAAATGAAGGTCAGTCAGTCTGAAAAATTGGGCAAACTTTGAAAGTGTCCCCAAGTGCAGTTGCAAAAACCATCAAGCGCTACAAAGAAACTGGCTCACGTGAGGACCGCCCCAGGAAAGGAAGACCAAGAGTCAACTCTGCTTCTGAGGATAAGTTTATCCGAGTCACCAGCCTCAGAAATCGCAGGTTAACAGCAGCTCAGATTAGAGACCAGGTCAATGCCACACAGAGTTCTAGCAGCAGACACATCTCTACAACAACTGTTAAGAGGCGACTTTGTGCAGCAGGCCTTCATGGTAAAATAGCTGCTAGGAAACCACTGCTAAGAACAGGCAGCAAGCAGAAGAGACTTGTTTGGGCTAAAGAACACAAGGAATGGACATTAGACCAGTGGAAATCTGTGCTTTGGTCTGATGAGTCCAAATTTGAGATCTTTGGTTCCAACCACCGTGTCTTTGTGCGACGCAGAAAAGGTGAACGGATGGACTCTACATGCCTGGTTCCCACCGTGAAGCATGGAGGAGGAGGTGTGATGGTGTGGGGGTGCTTTGCTGGTGACACTGTTGGGGATTTATGCAAAATTGAAGGCATACTGAACCAGCATGGCTACCACAGCATCTTGCAGCGGCATGCTATTCCATCCGGTTTGCGTTTAGTTGGACCATCATTTATTTTTCAACAGGACAATGACCCCAAACACACCTCCAGGCTGTGTAAGGGCTATTTGACCAAGAAGGAGAGTGATGGGGTGCTACGCCAGATGACCTGGCCTCCACAGTCACCAGACCTGAACCCAATCGAGATGGTTTGGGGTGAGCTGGACAGCAGAGTGAAGGCAAAAGGGCCAACAAGTGCTAAGCATCTCTGGGAACTCCTTCAAGATTGTTGGAAGACCATTTCTGGTGACTACCTCTTGAAGCTCATCAAGAGAATGCCAAGAGTGTGCAAAGCAGTCATCAAAGCAAAAGGTGGCTACTTTGAAGAACCTAGAATATAAGACATATTTTGAGTTGTTTCACACTTTTTTGTTAAGTATATAATTCCACATGTGTTAATTCATAGTTTTGATGCTTTCAGTGTGAATGTACAATTTTCATAGTCATGAAAATACAGAAAAATCTTTAAATGTGAAGGTGTGTCCAAACTTTTGGTCTGTACTGTACATTACTAATACCTATCCTTTGTTGAAATAAAGAGAAACCTGTGTGGTACTTTAAGGATTTCAAATTTCTTTGTTCAGATTGTCTTCTTTCTGTTAGTCTTAATCAGTCATTTGTATTCCTTATAGCTTCGCAAAGCTGTTATGGATCATGTATCTGACTCCTTTCTGGAGACCAACGTACCACTTCTTGTTCTGATTGAAGCTGCAAGGAACGGAAATGAAAAGGAAGTCAAAGAGTATGCCCAGGTGTTTCGTGAACATGCAAACAAGCTAATTGAGGTAAAAATGGATTAGCAGAAGTCTTGGTTAGTAGCTATTGATCCTTCCTCATATCTACTTAAGAATTCTGAGGTTGAAATCCTATAGAATGTGGGTGTGTATGAGCATGTATGTACTTTTATGTATGTAACCAGATCTTCTCCACTGCAGAACATAATGGATGTATTCATACACTGGACTGACCAAATCAATTGAAAGCTGGAATACAGGGACCTATGATTTACTCCAAGAAACTGCGAATATCGTGTATTCAGCTTTTCAAATGTCAGTTTTTGCTTGTGAATACAAGTATTCAAAAAGTAATTGTAGATGTATGTACTTTAGGGCATTTATTTTTAATTACTCATTTTAGAATCTTCAACCCCTTCCCAGCATTGGACTTGCCATGTTCTGTGTTGCATGGAGCTCATGCAAATGGATTTACCAGAATGTCTGGGAGCTGTGCCTGCATGATCACTTAACTGACAACCTGTTGCCGTCACCTCCCCTTGGTGTTTAACCCTCTAATTACCTCGATCATTAGTGATCCCAGAATTTAGTAGGTTGTGAAAGGGAGTGGGTTCTCTTTCAGCCGATCTCACTACTATGGCTGTCATGGCAACCAAACAATGACCTCCGGGTCTCCCACGTATAATGACATGTTAGATCGTTCTTATGGAAGAGCCTAACGGGCGGTCTGTCTGTGTGACACTAATAGATCTAGTACCCTGCAATCAGGACCAGGACAAGGTATTTTGGTGCCCTAGGCAGATGAAGCTGATGGCATTCCCACCTCTCAGCCCCCAAGAGTATCCTAAATGTCAGACCAAAGGATAGCCATGTAAGCTAATATTGCTTAATGGGTGCTGTTTGGTTACAATTAACCCCTTCACAACATGTACGGCACATGGCGTGTCTCTTCCTTTGGCGCGGGCTCTGGCGATGAGCCTGCACCTTTCCGGGGACATGACAGCCTATCTGATCAGCTGTCATGTGTCCCTTACAGCCGCGGGTGGAATCATGATCCACCCGCAGCTGTTAACATGTTAAATGTCGCTGTCAGTCTCTGGGGATTCATAAGTCTGCAGTCACGCAGAGTGACTGCAGACTTATCGATTTGGACTGGACAACCCCTTTAATGTGTACACATACCATTATGCTACCTGCTGAAAAATAAATCAATAAAAACAATTCTTGAACGTCTGTTGATTTATTCATTCTGCTTCCCAAAGATCAGCATAAGGCTTAATTCAAATTTATCCTGTACTCTATGCTGGGCTCTTACATCAGGGTTTCCATCTAAATCTCTGAAATATGTGATTTATACAAAACCCCTGAGAGATCCATTCACTATAATGGGGCAAATCGAGTCACTTTTGATTGTCTGGCCTATGATCCAGCGGTGTTCTTTTTAGATATACACAAAAGTGTGGTCGATAGTTTAATGCATCTTTTAGCGCACAGGATAAATGTGAACAAAGTCTTAAAAGTGATCCAAAATGTTATGTACTCCAAAATGCCATCAATGAAAACTATAAAAAACAAGTCCACTCTCGGGTCTGTCATCTGTTAATGGAAATATAGTGGAATTCCATGTTACTGGTAGTACAAAGCGGTATGGCTCCCACCCCCCACCCCCCCAAAAGAAATCCAGCAAAATCTGTGCTCCCTCCCTTTCTGAACCCCACAGTGTGCCTAAACCACAGTTAGCGTCAATTTAATTTATGGGGTGTGTAGCTTTAAAAGCACAAGCTGGGTACAGGGTACTTGGCACTGCAATGTACGGACACTACAATGGCATATTTTCTATTTTCACTCTACAACATCTACCGCTGCTTGTTTCTAGAAAACACTTAGAATCAAAATTATCACTAAACCCTTAGGTGAATTCCCAGAGGGGTGTAATTGCTAAAATGGGGTCACTTCAGAGGGTTTCTACTGTTTTGGCACTTTGGGGCTCTGTATATGGAGTCTGCAAAATATTCTAGGTAAATCTGCTCTTCAAAAGTCACGTAGCGCTTCTTTCCCACCTGAGACATGCCATGCGGCCAAGCATTATTATGTGCCACATATGGGGTATTGCCACGATCAGGAGAAATTGTGTAACAGATTATGGGTCCATTTTTACTTATTTCACCTTGTGACTTAAAACAACTTTTTAGTGGTAAAACTTTCATTCTCCCCTTCCCCCCTCCTTACTGCCGAATAGTATAAAATTCTTTGGCACCCCATTGGTGTCAATATGATCATTGCACACTTACATGAATTCATTGAGGGTGTAGTTTGGCACCCGCAAACCATTCCAGCACAATTTGAACTCCAACATGGCACTCCTTCCCTTCTGAGCTTTGCACTGTGCCTCAAAAGTAGTTTCTTTCCACATATGGGGTAATTGCGTAATGAACTATATGGTCCATTTTTTTTATTAGCCTTCTTGAAAATTAAAATATGGGATTACAATAACATTTTAGTGGAAAAAAATTCAATTTTCCATTTTCACAACCCAATGTTATACGGTTCTGTGAATAATCTGTGAATTAAAAATGCTCACTACATCCTTATATGAATTACTCGAGAGTTGTAGTTTCCAAAATAAGGTCACTTGTGCAGTTTCTACTATTTTAGCTCCTCAGACTCCTGCCAATGGAACATGGGATCAGCAATCTATTCAAGCCAAATTTGTGCTCCAAAAACAAATGGTGCTCCTTACCTTCCAAGTCGTGTGTCCACGCTGTAATTTCTGACCACATATGGGGTATCACTATACTTATACAACAAATTGTGGGGTTTATTTTTGTCTTTTACTCTTGTGAAAATGAAAAATTTGAGGGATAAAGCAACTTTTTTCTTTCTTTCCAGGGTTAACATTGACATGGCCGTAGGAGAGCTTGTCTTTTGCGGGGACCAGTTGTAATTTTGAATGACATCATTAATTTTACCATATTATATAATGAAAAACAGGAGAAAAATTCTTAAGTGGGAAGAAATGGTTAAAAAAAAATGCAATTTTTTGTTTTGTTTTATTTTTACTAGTTTATTGTATGGTAACGATCAGTATGGCAGCACCAAGCTTCTGTACATTTTTTTGTTTTGATTTAAGTAGGGGGATGGGTGAATTGTTTTGTCGCCATTTTCACCTGAAATTTTTCTGTTTTTCTGCTGATGGAGTGGTGGGAAGGCTTGTTTCTTGCATGACAAGTGGACTGTTTTCATGAAAACAATGTGGGGTACATTCATTCGTTTTTAGGTGGCGTGGTGACTGAAAAACCAAATGGTTGGTCATTGACAGTATAGCAAAATAAACACACCTTAGAAAGGTATTTGGCCCAGACTTGCAGTATTTCTTATAGGCCGGTCCGAAAGCCAATGGTACCATATAGAAAAGGATACCATACATGTCCTTTCCGGCAAGCCAAATACAGGGGAAGATGACTATAGCTGTCTCCGTTTTGCCCTAGCCAGATGCCACTACGCCCACGTGAACACAAAATAAATATAGGCTGTCCCACACTGTTCCTAATCACTATGTTCCCCAGGGATCTTTTATGATCTTTAGGGGGGCATATTACATAAAAAATAAAGATCAAACGTTCGGTTTCCATAGAACCGTAATAACCTCAAGAATGTTTTAAGAGGTTAAGGTAAACACCCTTAAACAAAAAAGATTTAACAGATTTCCAAGTCCATGAGCCCTGGAGTCGCAGTGTGGAGGGCTCAGGAGCGGAGCTCTCTCCCCACGTGTTACATGCCGGCTGGAGATGAGCGCCAATCGCTGCTATTAACCACTCAGAGGCCACTAATGCCGCCAGCTGCATTCATGTTTAGATGGTTCTTCTTATACATATTTTATGTATAAATAAAATTGTCATTTGTTTTTGTAGGTGGCCAATTTGGCATGCTCCATATCCAATAATGAAGAAGGCGTAAAGCTTGTTCGCATGTCCGCAAGTCAGCTGGAAGCTTTATGTCCTCAGGTAACACTATGCACTTACTAGATGCACAGAAATATTTATTTTACATTCTTAATAAAATAATAACTATTTATTAATTTCCTCATGTAAAGAATTAACCCCTTTGTCATTTGTCGGCTGCTAGTGTATGAAGGTATAAAAGTAAGCCCACTTCACACATGGTGGGTGCTGTGTCATACAGTCGGCAGCTGCCTCTGACACCAACTAGCTCCATTCTCATTACGGACAATTTTTTCTTTTTTACACTTTTTTTTTTTTTCCTTCTGTTCTTCTGTTCTTACAGGATCAATAACTATTCTATTTTTCCCCCACATAGACGTATTAGAGCTTCTTTTTTTCAGGACCAGTCATAGCTTTGAATGCCGCCATTAATTTTACTATAGCATGTACTAAAGAATGGATGAAAGCAAACCCCACACAATTCTGTAGTCATTTTTATGGTGTTTGTGTATTTATTTGTTTCTTTTTTTAAATATGGGGGAAAAAATTGAGACCCATAACTTTAGTTTTCTGTTGATGGTGCTGTGTTAAGATTTTTTTTTTTTTTTTTTTTTTATGGCACGCTGGCAATTTTATTGTTTCCAGTTTGGGGTACATATGACAGTTTGATTTTGTTTTTTTTTAATTGGGAGGTGCTGCAACTGAAAAACTACAGTTTTGGTGTTTGATTTGATTGGTTACTTACAGGTTAATGTTATATTTTCATATCAAATTATGCTTTTCTACCCAGTGGAAAAGGAGTATGATTCAAATGTGTTACTTTTTAGAATTTTTTTTTTAGCTTTGTTTTTAATATTTTTTCAAAAAGATTTTTTTTACGTTATTTTTCTGTCTCCTCAGGGGACCCGAACCTACGATTTGTTTGTTTGATTGCTTGTTCTATGGACTGCAATACCACAGTATTGTTCTATATACTGGAATGCCGCTGTATTGCAGTATATACAGCAAATTATATTCTCCTATCTAGCATAGTCATAGGTTGGGCTACACAGGACAACGGTGACAGCTAAGGTGGCATTAGCAGGCCCTGGTTGTCATCACACCCCATAGGCACCTTGTGATTGCGTAGCAGACAGTTAATGGGTGCTGGTGAGCGTGCATCAGAAATGACATCATTTAAAGAGAAACTGTCAGCTTGATTGTGTAATGGAAAGTAAAGCCATGGCTGTAACGTTGCTGTAATACTGAATGCATTGATACCATTGGTGAAGAAATCCGCTTTGTGGTTCTTCTTTAATAACCATTTGCAGCTTTCTGCTAATTCGATTTCAGAGCACAGGGGCCGGACTGTACACGGGGTCTTCTCCTCCCTTTCTATGATCCCAGGCCCCTCTGCCTGCCTTCAGTTTGTGAATGACTGGTCACTGCTGACATATCAAACAGGAGGCAGGTTGCCGTCCATGATGGGCAGCAGCATTTAATGTTTAAACAGCAATGACATGAGCCAGCTCTGGTCACTGCTGTTATAGGTAGGGTATGGTGCAGGCTTGGCTCCTGAGGCTTATCAATACCCATTGACCTCCATTCATAAATTAAAGGAGTGGTCCAAAACTAACATTTATTTTAATCCTAAATGTCTGTTTATTATTGTAATCTAATATCTTTTCTATTAGACTGTAATTAAAATTTTTCCATCGTTCCCTTTCCCTCACTACAATATCTACCTTTTTTTCTGTTTTTTTACCTACTTCCTGTTTGACGATGCTTCAGTTGAGAACCACCAGTGCATGCTGGGATACTCAAATAAGATGGCATCAGGGTGCAGAGGTTGCAGTCACTGCCGTGGCCTCTGTCCCCTCCCAGAAATGTTTTTATTTCAGGGGCTGGGCTAGTCCCTGCTCTAATGAGCATGTGCTGGTTGTCAATTCCGACATGCTCGGTACAATCTTGTCACACAGCAATATTCTTTTTAATGCACAGTGACAGTGGGGTCTCTCGCTGGCACTGATGACACATCACAAGCTGGCAAGAGAGCGCACTTTTAGTGCGCATTTTTTAGGAGGTAACCCGGCAAGCAACGAGAACAGAGACCAGCCTGCCCCCCCAAGTGAGATCACTATTTCCATGCTTGAGTAAAATCAGTATTAAGACTTACTGCAGCACTAGTTGTAATGTGCATGTTAACATCCAATGACCAAACAATACTTTTGTGTTTTTCTGTTAATAAAGGTTATAAATGCAGCATTGGCACTTGCTGCTAAACCTCATAGCAAACTAGCTCAAGAAACAATGGATCTTTTCAAAGAACAGTGGGAGAAACAAGTACGTATCTTGACAGACGCAGTTGATGACATCACATCAATCGATGACTTCCTTGCTGTTTCAGGTATCTCTCTAAATATTTAATTTGCTTAATCTTAAATGTTTTAAAATATGCGAAGTCCTTGGGTGTGATATACATTCCTTCCAGATGAATGTGTGATATACATTCCTTCCATATTCTGATGGTGGTCTGTTATGTCTGGTGATGGTCAGATGTAAACACTGACTAGACCTGCACTGAGCACCTCCATTCAGTGGGTAACTGCAGCTGCTGAGTACTGCAGAACAGCTCCTATTTAATGCAGCTGTGCAGCTCTGTTCAATGTTTATATCTGATCGTCACCAGAGCTAATAACCGCTAATCAGTGGGGCTACTGGGTGTTAGACCCCAACCAATTATAAGGATAGGTTATCATTATCATATGCCAGGACAACCCCTTAAACAATCGTGTTTCCTCCATGATTCCCTGTCACATAGTTTGGGGCCAGACTGTGTCTAGTGTTGAGCTCTGGAGAAAGTTAAATGGACTTGTTGCTTTATTTGCATTACTCACTTCCCCTATGTCTTTCTCTAAATATTTCCCATTTAACTGAGAAACAAACAAACTGAGGACGGTACTAGTGGATGGAGCATTTTTTCCTAGTATTTTGACGTTTGCTTCTTTATATTGAGGACTTATGCACTGTTTTACATGAATTTGTTATTCTACAGTACTGGCAAGTTGTCTTAGCCATATTTTTTTTACTTCATGGAAATAGAATTAAAAGAAATACAATTAACCTTCAGCCACTGCTTGAACATCTTCTAAAATCCTCGGTACCTGGGTGCATTCACTAATTCCGTTGAGCTGCTTTACATGTACCATTTCTATTTTCCACCCTGCTTTGTAACAGTATTCGGGGGCATATTCTAAGAGAAGATAACTTGGTACAACACACATGCTTTAATTTATTAATATTGGTATAATTATTACCTATTCACTTCAGGCCTGGCATGTGAAAAGAAGGTCGTATTGTTTAAAGTAAGTAAATTTGAAATATGTTCATTTTTTTTGGTATTTTTTTTATTTATTGCAGAAAATCATATTTTGGAAGATGTCAATAAATGTGTCATAGCTCTTCAGGAAAAAGATGTTGATGGGCTGGATCGTACAGCGGGTGCAATACGTGGGCGTGCAGCTAGAGTCATTTACGTTGTTACCTCGGAGATGGATAATTATGAACCTGGAATCTATACAGAAAAAGTACTGGAAGCGACCAAACTTTTGTCAAATACAGGTATATCTAAGAGCATGTATGTTTTCTGAAGAAAAAAAAAAGTTTTTAAAATAAAATGTGTTAATATGTGGTAGACTCTGTAATACCCCTGATTAGTGGGAATATAAGTACAGAAACCTCCAGCCATCACTCCCGACTTGTTGGAAATTGGCTGCTCAGGAGGCAGTAGCGCTCGCTTCCTGCATGAGTTCTTGTCCTTAGACCTTCTGTTGGTGTCTTGACCAGACATGAGCGGATCCTTTGCAATTCAAATTCACTGGCTTTGCTGTATTTTCCCCAACAATCAGATTTTCAGCAAATAAATTTGTCATGAAACGCAATACTGCATAGCTTCTAATTACCCAGAAAATGTGTCCAAGGGCTCGTGCACACGACCTACTATATGGGACAAGAGCGATCTGTGGTTTTCACGGACAGCACTTGTACACATGATATTCTGTGGGGCTTTGCACATGTCCGATTTTTGTTTTCCTCGGACCAAGTGGTCTGAGGGAAAACTTTGGAGACATAACTGATTTTGATTCAAGTATCAGAACAAAATTGGTAATGTAAGGCTATGGGTCCATGAAAAACATCTGAGTATGGTCCGATTTTCACAGACTAACAGAATGGAGAGGGTGGAGAAAGAGACTTGTTTTTGTCTTTTTTTTCCCTCCACATAAAACATGCAGCAATATCATGCAGTATTGTCTTGGGGTGTACAGTTGTTAAATTGGACATTTAAAGAAAAAACTATAATGTGCCCTTTCTTTAAAAGATTTATAAAAATAAAAAAAAAATAACACCCCTGGGCTGTTAGAGACTGGGCAAGAAAAACTAGGTAAGGTCATGTTCCAACAGCAACTGTCGGCAACAGGCCGCTGCTGTATTTGGGTGGTGTGTGCGGGTTGGGTTGATCATCATACTAATATAACATGAAAGTGTACAAAAAAAAGTATATGTATTCTATTACAAGACACACCTTGTGAGGTGGACGACAGTTGTGTTTAAATGTATGAATTATGGAGATTTTTCTTTTGACTTAAAAAACCATTACGGCTCACCCGTCTCACAATCCAGAAAGCATACTTTCTGTGAGAAACTATCCTTGGTTTCAGGATTTTTCTTTAGTAGCCAATTTTGGACACTGTATGAAAATGCCCTTTTGTGCACTGGTGTTACGGTACTGTTACTGTAGTATATCACAAATCAGTCAATGCAGGGGCACACTGACTATACAGGTCCAGCACCTCCCTATATCAGTTGAATCTTTAGATTATTATTCATAGACCGAGACTAAGGCCACATTCACGCGCTCAGTATTTGGTCAGTATTTTACATCAGTATTTGTAAGTCAAAACCAGGAGTGGGTGAGAAATACAGAAGTGGTGACGTGTTTCTATTAGACTTTTTTCTTTTGACTGTCCAACTCCTGATTTTGGCTTACAAATACTGATGTAAATACTGACCAAATACTGAATGTGCGAACGTGGCCTAACCCTCCCATTTACAATGTTTTTCAGCACTGCAGTAGTACACCTCAGATTAGATGAAGACTTTTTATTCGTGTGTGTAATGAGCTGTGCACTGTGACCTCTTATCCCTACACTGTAATATCCTAAATTGGTGCTCTTTGGCCAGCCTTCATCCTTTATACTGGTTGCCATTGCCCCTTATTTGCTGGCCTAGTCCATCTGTTGCAAGGCATTATGGGGGAGCCTGCCTGGCCACACCTGATATTATTAGCCCACGCTCTCGAGTCTTCAGCAGTGTGTGATTTCCGCTTCGGGGACCTGCAAATTTGAGGAAATTCACCTTCTTGGATTGATCCACTCCTTTCTAGTCCTGACCTAAGCACTAATTTAGATTTCTGATGGGAGTGTGCAGACTTTGACAGTATGGTTGTACCACATATGTTAACCACACAATCTATTTTTCAGTCATGCCACGATTCACAGAGCAAGTTGAAGCAGCAGTTGAAGCTCTGAGTGGAGACTCCAATCTGCCAATGGATGAAAATGAATTTATTGATGCATCTCGATTGGTGTATGATGGGATTCGTGATATCCGGAAGGCAGTGCTGATGATAAGAGTAGGTTGTACATGGATTATTCTACATATTACATTACATTTGGAAGAGAGACCAGATATGGCAGAAAAAATAACAGATTGAAATTTGCAAATGCAGTGCATTGTGTAGATTGGAAGTGGCCAGACCTTTTCAGTATGGGAACTGCTTATTGTTTAACCTGAGAGTGACCTACCATGGGACTAGGGATGTGTATGTGTAGTGCCACGAGGATGGTGCTAGAATATTTTCTACACGCTTTTTCCCGATGGCCTCACAATAGCAACAACAGCTACTCGGGTACTTGACAGCCATGCTTTCCTCATTCTTGGTACATGACAGTGCTGCTCCTTCATGTATTCGATGTCGGGTAGCGCTTGCGGCTCCATTAGTAAGTCTCTATATCATCTGCCAGCGAACCTTTCACTAGAAATAAGGCACTAGGGACACTGAAATATGGAGGCCGGTCTCCAGCAGCAGAACAGCCTAATGGCCTAACATATTAACATCTGCTAGTCCCTGACCAGTCTACTGGTTGCTGTTTGGCCACCACTGATGGAGTTTATGAAATGAATGAAAAAAATACTCGTAAATGGCCATTTCTTCTTACATCTGAAGTTTACTTTCTACACAAGTAAGTAAATGATTGTAGATTTTGTTTTCACTTCACATCAATTTTTCAGACTCCGGAAGAGCTGGATGATTCCGATTTTGAGACTGAAGACTTTGATGTAAGAAGCCGAACCAGCGTCCAGACCGAAGATGATCAACTTATTGCTGGACAAAGTGCAAGAGTGAGTTGTATTAGTGTTGTCAAAATTAGCTTTCATCCGCTTCTCTTATGTATCTATAGTCCACTCTCCTTGATCTGGTACTACTATAAATTAACAGACATAAAATAGTTAATTGTTAAAGGCATCCTGCAGCTTCTGACTTTTTCCTGTGTTTCCAACTGATGTTTGGCACAAAGGATTTGTGTGCTTTTTTAGAAGGTTTAAAGGGGTTTAAAGGGGTTGCTTGCCTGCTGGGGAAGTTTTTTTTTAAACTTTGATTCATGTATTTGAGACTAGAAATCTTTTAAAAAATCGTGCACCATTCACCTTCTATAGCCTCCATGTTGTGCTGTGTAACTGAATGAGTTAACTGACAATCCATCACACAGCCTGCCATAATGGTCTGACAGGGAGTTTGCAACTCTTACATCTGTCTTTTTCTGAGCTCCCCTCAGCTGATTTATGACCAAATCAAAGGTAGAATGTGCAGGGAAGCAAAGCCTGTAAAACCCAAACAGTACAAAATTTTTAATGAAATTCAATTGCAAAAATGATTTGTAGCCTTAAATAATTGCACTTAAGAAAAATAAAATCCCCAGGGTGAACAACTTTTCGACTTTTTGTAAACAATATATATGCCCAATGGCGAAGTTGGAGTCCGATGGGCCCCAGTGGGGCATAGGAGGGGTGGGGGGGGTTTCTGTGCCGCAATTCATTTCAGCTGAATGTGAAATGAATTGTCCTCTACTTAACCCCAGCTTTTGGGGGAAGTAGAGGAGTTTGTCCCTTTTGGGTTGTTTACAAGTTCCTCTAAAGTTCTCCTTGTTAGGGCAGGTGCAGGCGACCGTTTTCTCCACATCCGAGAAAATAGGTCTGATTATGCTAATCACACTCTGATCATACACTGGTCTTAGTGTGATCCAATTTTTTTCGGAGGTGGATAGAAAAAAACAGCTTCTCCGCCTTTTCTATAATGTAAATCTGTAAAAAATTGGACCACACTGGGATGTCATCCGAGTGCAGTCTAATTTTTTTTTTTTTTTACCACGGCCTCTTAGAATTTAATGGACGAGTACCATCCGATTCTCAGAGGCAAATCGCACATGCTGTGATTTTTTTTTTTCCCCCTCAGTCGAGGAAAAAATTCAACATTTTCACAACCCCATAGAATAACATGGGACCGAATGCTATCCGTCAAAACGACTAAACTATATAATTCGTCCAAGTTTTACAGTCAGCACCTGCCCTTAAAGTGGTGTACAATATAAAATTGTTGAAAAAATAATAATTATCCATTCTGTGTCCCATCAGGAGCTTAGTGGACTATAAATATAGTGTGAATATCCTTCCTTTTGCGGGTGTATAGAGGGAACCTTGGATTTTTAGCTTTGTTCCTTTGTAGCCATTGAGCTCTAGGTTTTAGTGCACTAATAGAAGATCTCAGAAGATTGACATGTAGGTGAAATGATTACTTACAGGTTTCCCCCATTATTAGTATGAATAATATTTCATATAGGTGTCTGAATTGCTGAATACTGTGTATTTAGCTTTTATAAATGATTGCAGAGTTGAGTTAAAGCTGTTGTCCACTACTAGGACAACCCCCTTCTTAAACTAAATATTGGGCCCCAATAAAAAAATAAAACCTATACTCCCTTCCCGTTCTGGCGCTGTTCCAGTGGTGTCAGCACTCGCGGTCCCGGGGCTGTGATACGGTGGAATGACACATGATGACCGGTGCACAATCAGCGGTGGTGTCACTGTCCCCCGCCTTCAGACAAACTGAACATGAAGAGGAAATCTGGGACCATTTGCAGCCCTGGCTTCCTCTTCATCTTCAGTTTGTCCGAAGCCGGGGACAGTGACACCACCGCTGATTGGGCGCTGGGCATCATGTGTCATTCCACCGTATCACAGCCCCGCGACCGCGAGAGCAGACACCGCTGGAATGGAGCCGACACGGCAAGCGAGTATAGGTTTTTTATTATATTTTATCGGGACCGAACATTTAGTTTAAGAAGGGCGTTCTCCTAGTAGTGGACAACCCCTTTAAGTTATGCTAAAAAGCATTTTTTTTTATATATATATATATATATAATTTAGGCAATTATGGCTCAACTGCCACAAGAACAAAAAGCTAAGATTGCTGAACAGGTCGCAAGCTTCCAAGAAGAGAAAAGTAAACTTGATGCTGAAGTATCAAAATGGGATGACAATGGAAATGATATTATTGTTCTGGCCAAGCAGATGTGTATGATAATGATGGAGATGACTGATTTTACCAGGTAAGTCATATTCAACAGGAAAACATTCCCATATTCACTTGTATAAATTTATTAATAAAGAATAGTAATAAACTGAAGTGAATGAACATGTCACACACTGGGTATCTATGAACCCCCTTCAGACTTGCCCTGTTTTTTGTTTTTTCCCTTCCCTTCTTCAAAGTGCTATAAGTTTTTTATTTTTCCGATCACATAGATGTATGAGGCCTTATTTTAGTGGGACAAATAGTACTTTTAAATAACAGTACTCACTCTGCCATTCAATGTACAAAACATCCAAGTGCAGTAAAATTCCGGGCAAATAAAAAGCAATCCTGTAAAGTTTTTTTTGGGTGGTGGGATTTGTTTTACGGCATTCATTAAGTGGTAAAAATGACCACTCAGCCTCAGAGCTCACTCCATACACCCGCTCCCGACTTTCTCCATATATGAACGGCACATATGCAGAAGATGTTATTATGGTTCTTTACTCATTCATACAACGTGTTTTGAAGTCAGGTTGACTTTTTCATGAGGTATAGTATGTTATACAGAACCACCTCCCTTATATAGGGGAGGGAAGAAACTTCTACACAGCTTAAAACAATTAATAATTAAGATTAATTAATAATTAAAACCAAGTCATATACGTAAAAGATGCAACAAAGAACCATTTGTTGTATATAAAGGTGAATTATTTTTTTATTTTCTCTTTTTGCTGCAGTTGCATTAGAATTGTAACAATTTTGCGGCAAGTGTGGCAAAAAAGTCATGGCCACAAAGTGAATGCAGCTTTAGACTGTGTGCCCACTATGCTTTTTTTAAGCGTTTCCGCAGCGGCAGTTCCGCTGCAGAAACGCTTAAAAAATGCTTGGTAGAAGGCCTGCCATGTTCCCCAATGATAATCCACATGTTCTGTGCCCATGCTGCGGAAATTTCCGCTGCAGATTATCATTGCGGAAAAATACGCAGCACTATCAATTATTTTGCGGAAGCGCTGCGTTTTCACCGCCATTGACTTACATTGGAACGCATGGAATCCGCATCACTGCATCTGTACATGCGGATTCCATGCGTTTCAATGTGCGGATGGTACCCGGGTTTGGAGAAGAGGAGACTCTCCTCCGGATCCGGGTACCATAGAACCTGTAAAAAAAAGAATAAAATAAAAAATAAATATTATATTTACCTTCTGATGGCCCCCTGTAACGGGTCTGGGAGGCGGAACCTCTGAGCTACTATACAAGGGGGCAGCCCTTGTAAGGGAGCGGGTGGCAGTCTCTGGATGAACGGACAGGGAGATACGGCAAGTGATCAGGGCAGTCTCTGGGTAAAGGGTAGGTACGACCTGTGATGGCAGAGCCTCCGGGTAGGCTAGCAGGCAGATGGTAGATGTGTGCTCCCAGGTGAGCAAGCGAGAGTCTCTGGAATAACAGGTGGTCACGGCACGTGACGGAGGAACCTCCGGGCTGGCAAGCAGGCAGGTAACGGAGAAGCGCTCCCAGGTGAGCGGGCAAGAGTCTCTGAAGTAGCTGATGGTCACAGCACGTGACAACGGAGCCTCCGGGCTGGCAAGCAGGCAGGTAACGGAGAAGCGCTCCCAGGTGAGCGGACAAGAGTCTGAAGTAGCTGATGGTCACAGCACGTGACAACGGAGCCTCCGGGCTGGCAAGCAGGCAGGTAACGGAGAAGCGCTCCCAGGTGAGCGGGCAAGCTGGTCCATAGACAGACTGACCGGAGTTGTAAGGCAGACCGTCGGACCTCAGGAAAGTAGGCAGGTAGCTGATGTGCGCTCCCAGGTGAGCGGGCAGGCTGGTCCTTTAGACAGACTGACAGGAGTAGTAAGGCAGACCGTCGGACCTCAGACTGGCAGACAGGTAACAAGTGTTCAGGCAGGAATCAGGCAAGAAACTGGCAGGAAACTGGCAGGTAACTGGCAACGGGACCTGAGGGCTGAAGCACAGGTGAGACACAGGTGCAAACAACATTGCTCGGGCACCTCCATTTTGGAGGAGGTGCCTTATATATGATGAAGTCCTCCGGCCATTGGCCGGGGACTCCTTAGGGCGGCGCGCGCGGCCCCTTTAAGAGGAGGGGAGCGCGCGCGCCCTAAGCACAGGGGCCGGGAAGGAGCGCGCGCTGAGAGCAGAGCGGGAGGAGGACGCCGGGAAGGAGCGCGCGCTGACAGCAGAGCGGGGAGAGGACGCCGGGAAGGAGCGCGCGCTGACAGCAGAGCGGGGAGAGGACGCCGGGCACGGAGCAGAGCGGTGAGGGGAGCAGCGTCCCTGCCTAGCAGAGGGCAGGGACGCCAGCGCTACACCCCCGGTGTCCTTGTCTCTGCTTGCCAGCTGCTCACGGTAGACTAAAGGACCTGCGCTGACGTCATTTAGTCATGTGAGGGGTCACGCGACCGCTGACGTCGGCAGGTCCTTAAATCTACCGCGAGCTGCGGCAAACCAGGACGCATCGGATAAAGACACCGGGGACCATCAGAAGGTAAGTATATATTTATTTTTTATTTTTTTACCATTCTTTCGGTCACACTATATAAATCTATGCCGTTTGCATGGATTTATATAGTGTGACCAAGTTGTCAAGCACTTTCCAAGTGATGTTAAAATCGCTTGGAAAGCGCTTGTCAACCCGCATGCGGAAATGCATGTGAAGAACGCTTCACATCCGCTTGTCTCTGGCAGGAAAAATGCATGTAAAATCCTCATGTACAATCCGCATGCGTTTTTTCTGCCAGGGAGATGCAGAAACGCTCAGGAAAAAGTCCGGAGCATCTCTGCATCGTGGGCACATAACCTTAGGCTATGTTCACATGTTGCGTTTTGGCTGTGTTTTTTTTAATGCAAATTAAAAGCTGCTTTTTACAGTACCAGCAAAAGCTATGAGATTTCAGAAACCCCATGCACACACATTGGGTTTTTTTCATGACGGAATTATAAAACTGCTGCTTTTCTTTTTAAACTGCAAGCACATCACTTTTCAGAGTTTTTTCCCCCTTTAGAAATCAATGAGTAGGTGCGAAAACAGCAAAAAACTTTGCCATCAGTTTTTGCTTTGTTTTCAGTGAATAAAAGCAGGTGCAGAATTATGTGAACCCCATTTATTTTTGTGATTTTTTCTTTTAACTTTACACCAAAATTTCTTGGTCTTCTCACTTGAGAATGTCAGTTAGGATTAGTACACTTTAATTAAATTAGTGACATGTATTAAAGTAAACAATTGTCTGAGCAATTCCATGGCCGACAAAAATGTAAAACTAAACAATGCCTCACCAATGTGTAAAACTAAACAATGCCTGACCAATGTGTGAAATTGAACAATGCCTGACAAACTCAATGGCCGACCAATGTGTAAAAGTAAACAGTGTCCACCTTATAAAATGCACTGTCAATGTCTTAGGTAAACTATTCCTGACCAATTCAACTCTCCCCCCACCTTGCCTCCCCCCTGCTGTTGTTACATTTGTAATTTTGTATTTTTTCATGAACTTTTTTGTTCAGAATAGTCAATATTTTTTCAGATATAAAAATCTTTTTCCACTAAGTAATTTTCCAAAAAATGTTTTATGGTTTCACATATGTCTTGCATTGGTTCCCTAACACCTTGCATTGTTCATATTTGTGTGGTGGAAGCAAAGCTGAATTTTGGGATCCTGAAAAATGCAGCAGAAAAGTCAACTAAACATGCGTTTTGTCTGCAGCTTTTTTACTGCAAAGAGATCAGGATTTGGCTGCAGACCTGTACTATTAAAGAAAAACAAGCTCATTAAAATTTGCACTGTGTGAACCTGCCATATATGCTTTAATGTTGCATTCTGTTTCTTTTTTTTTGTTTTACAGAGGAAAGGGACCACTTAAAAATACTTCTGATGTAATTAGTGCAGCAAAGAAGATTGCAGAAGCCGGGTCCCGTATGGACAAACTGGGGCGTACTATAGCTGATCATGTAAGTATTAATAATTACGATTTAAAACCCATATTTTCAAGGCAGCTTCCACATTTCCATTATACATCCATATTTATCATCTGTACACATGTGCAGATTCACTAACTGTAGTTTAGTAATCAAGCTGCCTTCTGTTAGATTATTGCTGTGCTTTAGGAGCGCAGAAATGGAGGTTGCTTTTCCAGCCATCTGGAAACTGACAGTGCAAAGGCAAAAAAAATATAGGGGCCGATTCATAAAAACTTTTACTTAGGTATTCTAGTTTAAAAAGCTTAGAATAGTCGCACAATTTTTAGCCCAACTGGCAATCTCACGCCATTTTCACCCAGCTCCAACAAAATGGGAAGAGCTGGGATGAGAGCAGAGCCACCACCAGTTGTCAAGTTCATGACAAGCTGTAGCAGGGGCTAGATTAGGATTTATGGCGAGGCGTGCACAGAGGGGTGCGTGCACAGAGGGGTACGCCACTCGTCCACTGCTGCTGATTCATATGCCTCTCCATGAGTCAGAAGTTCCCGACTCCAGCCCGTCTCCTCATCTAGATGATGTAATGGGCACATAGACTGTATATCTGTTTGCTATGTATTCAATGTGCTCTCCTAAACATTCATTTTATTTCCCAGTGTCCTGATTCAGCTTGTAAGCAGGATCTTTTGGCATATCTTCAGCGCATCGCTCTATACTGTCACCAGCTAAACATTTGCAGTAAAGTTAAAGCTGAAGTTCAGAATCTTGGGGGTGAATTGGTTGTCTCTGGAGTAAGTAAATTGTGTTGTTTTTTTTTTTTTTTCAAGTTATTATATTAACATTTTTTTTTCTTACAAAAAGTTGAATGGTTAGCAAAGTTTGCAGTGTATATAAGTAATTATATACACATGTTCTGATAGTAGGCCATATTTAGTTTGTGTTTTTTTTTCTGCCAATAAAGTGCATGTTACATGTGCTTTTTTGTTTGTACCAACCTTTACCTCTTGCAGGGGTGCTACCTTCTTTGCCAAACATTTAAAAGCTGCAATGATATACATTTTTTTAACCCCTTCTGGGCATCGGCTGAGAATGTATGGTGCAGGGCTATGGAGCAGACTCAGGAGCTGAATCCTCGCAATACCCAGCGAATACCAGCTGTGTGCCTGTAAAAGCAGCGACCAGAGCCAAATTGCTTAAAGCGTAACCATCAATTTTAATTCCTATTGCATAAATGAATAGTACACGTGAAATTAAAAAGCTTTGTAATATACAGTGCCTACAAGTAGTATTCAACCCCCTGCAGATTTAGCTGGTTGACACATGCGGAATTAACTTGGCATTGTGACATTTGTACTGTAGATCAGCCTGGAAGTGGGAAATGCACTGCAGCAAATTTTGTTTTTGTTGTTTTTTTTTTGTTTTTTTTAAAACGTTAAAAGTTAATTCAGAGTGTCATTTATTATTCAACCCCTCAAACCACAAGAATTCTGTTTGGTCCCCCTAAAGTATTAAGAAGTAGTTCAGGCACCAAGAATAATGAGCTTCACATGTGTGGATTAAAGATCTCTTTTGCCAGCCTTTTCTGACTATTTAAGACCCTCCCCAAACTTGTGAACAGCACTCAGACATGGTCAACATGGGAAAGACAAAGGAGCATTCCAAGGCCATCAGAGACAAGATCGTGGAGGGTCACAAGGCTGGCAAGGGGTACAAAACCCTTTCCAAGGAGTTGGGCCTACCTGTCTCCACTGTTGGGAGCATCATCCGTAAGTGGAAGGCTTATGGAACTGCTGTTGGCCTTCCACGGCCTGGACAGCCTTTGAAAGTGTCCTCCCGTGCCGAGGCCAGGCTTGTCCGAAGAGTCAAGGCTAACCCAAGGACAAGAAGGAAGGAGCTCCGGGAAGATCTCATGGCAGTGGGGACATTGGTTTCAGTCAATACCATAAGTAACGTACTCCACCGCAATGGTCTCCGTTCCAGACGAGCCCGTAAGGTACCTTTACTATCAAAGCGTCATGTCAAGGCTCGTCTACAGTTTGCTCATGATCACTTGGAGGACTCTGAGACAGACTGGTTCAAGGTTCTATGGTCTGATGAGACCAAGATCGAGATCTTTGGTGCCAACCACACACGTGACGTTTGGAGACTGGATGGCACTGCATACGACCCCAAGAATACCATCCCTACAGTCAAGCATGGTGGTGGCAGCATCATGCTGTGGGGCTGTTTCTCAGCCAAGGGGCCTGGCCATCTGGTTCGCATCCATGGAAAGATGGATAGCACGGCCTACCTGGAGATTTTGGCCAAGAACCTCCGCTCTTCCATCAAGGATCTTAAGATGGGTCGTAATTTCATTTTCCAACAAGACAACGACCCAAAGCACACAGCCAAGAAAACCAAGGCCTGGTTCAAGAGGGAAAAAGTCAAGGTGTTGGAGTGGCCTAGTCAGTCTCCTGACCTTAACCCAATTGAAAACTTGTGGAAGGAGCTCAAGAATAAAGTCCACATGAGACACCCAAAGAACCTAGATAACTTGGAGAAGATCTGCATGGAGGAGTGGGCCAAGATAACTCCACAGACCTGTGCCGGCCTGATCAGGTCTTATAAAAGACGATTATTAGCTGTAATTGCAAACAAGGGTTATTCCACAAAATATTAAACACAGGGGTTGTATAATAATTGACCCACACTTTTATGTTTAAAATTTAATGAAATTCAACTGAGCAACATAACTTTTTGGTTTGTAAGATTTATGCTTCTGTTCATAAAACCTACTCTCGTTTGCAGTTTGAAGGCTCTAACTTATTTGCATCTTATCAAACCAGCTAAATCTGCAGGGGGTTGAATACTACTTGTAGGCACTGTATCTTATCCGAGAGATCTGCTTCCTTCTGAATTGATCTTTCAATTTAATTCTCAATTCCGGTGTAAAATCTGAAGACATTACTGAGATCGATGGTGCTGCTGATAGATTATTAAATAGCTGTGGCAGCAATATTCAAGGCGCGAGGTCCCGTGGGCACGCCATATTGGGCACCCATCACTGTCTCACAGTTGTATTCAGGTATACAGAACAAGTGATCAGAAGAGGAAAAAAAAAGTTTTGAAATGTATATTAAAAAAAACTTTAAAAATTCAAATTACTCCACTTTATTCTCATTAAAATGGACATGAAATAAATATTCGTTATTGCTGCATCTGTAGAAGTCTATCAAAATATAAAATTATTTAACCCATACTAAACATAAAGCAAAAACAAACTATTTAAATACCAGACCACAAAAAATGGAATAAACAGCAATGAAAACATCTTATGTACCTTGAAAAACAAGCCTCCACACAGCTCATTGAACAGAAAAATAAACGTTATGGGACCCAGAAAATGGCAACACAAATCAATATCTTTTTTTCAGATTTATTTTTTTCTCCCACTAATATAATGTTAAAAAAATGCTGTAATTGTACTCACCTGAAAAATCATTTTGCCGGGTCGTTTTTACTACACAATGAACAGCGTTACAGCAAAATCCAAAAACAATGGTGGAGTTGTTTTTATTTTCTTTTGCATCTCTAATGCAATTGGATTTTTTTCTGTTTTTTTTTTGTACATTGTACAGTAAAATAAATACTGCCATTTAGCCACTTCACGACATGGTCAATTTCCATTTTTGCATTTTTTTTTGTTTTTTCCTCGCCTTCTTCCCAGAGCCATAACTTTTATTTTTATGTCCACATAGATATGAGGGCTTGTCTTTTTGTGGGACAAGCTGTACTTTTGAATTAAACCATTCTTTTTATCACATCGTGTATTGGAAAATGGGGTAAAATGTCAACATGGTAAGAACTTGTGAAATTTTTTTTTTTTTTCTCTTCACTGTTCTTATCAGTCCTTTTAGGGGGCTTGAAGCTGCGATTGTCTGATCGCTTGTGCTGTATGCAGCGATGCTGCATATAGTAAAAGTCCTAGTCCCAGGCAGGGTTTCCCAGGCTCCATAATGGCATACAGTGGGGTCTTCATCAGGCCCCCGGCTGTCTTAGAAACCGATTGGCGACCCACGATCATGTCACAGGCGCGCCGATGGGCGCATGGAATGACTCGCCCCATACCGGCGTGTGTTAAATGCCTCTGTCAGAGTTTGACAGAGTTTGTCTAGTTAACAATCGCGGGCAGAGCTCCCCTCTACCTATGATTGTTAGAGCCATGATCTGCCAGGTATTGGGCTCCATACATCCGCTTCCAACTTGCGCTGTACAAGTATGGCTGATGTCGTGAAGGGGTTAAAACTACAACTCGTCCTCCAGGAAAACAAGCTCTTTTGTGGTTACTTATATTGATAAAAAAAAGTTATGGTTCTTGGAAGAAAGGGAACAAAAATCTAAAGTGCCAAAACCAAAATTGGCTGCAGCGAGCAGGGTAAAATGCTGCTGTATTTGGGATAGTACTGCTTTCTTAGCTGGGATTCCATCACTGACTTCCGTCACATAATGGGGCTGTTGCATCATTGCTTTGTTCTTTGGATATAGATTCTAATGATCTGTATATTGATAATGGTAATACAATTGATTTGCCTGAGATAACTGCAGTTTATCAATCTAGCACAACTGATGCAGATGTTTAGAAGTGCTTGACGATGGTGAGATGACATGACCTTTACAAACTGCTCTCACATATTTTAGGTTGATAGTGCTATGTCCCTCATTCAAGCTGCCAAGAATTTGATGAATGCTGTGGTGCAAACAGTTAAGGCATCTTACGTGGCCTCCACAAAGTACCAGAAATCTCAAGGAATGGCATCTTTAAATCTGCCTGCAGTTTCTTGGAAGATGAAAGCTCCAGAGAAAAAGCCTCTGGTTAAGAGAGAAAAACAGGACGAGACTCAAACCAAAATAAAACGTGCATCTCAGAAGAAACATGTCAATCCTGTGCAGGCGCTCAGTGAATTTAAAGTTATGGATAGCATATAAGTATATGTGACATACATGTGATATTTTGCATTGTTCACTTTTCTAACATGAGAGTTGTATCTTTATTAATCAAGCTGACAGCAGCAATACATTAGGGCAAATGTTAGATAAAAAGGATTTAAGTGACTTTCACCAAGTTTCACAACACTAACTGTTTGCATTATTAGATTGATCTCTTAGCCCCAATGAGGCTGGTGCACGTTGAAAATCTGTCAAAATACTTTTGAAAGTTTGCCCACCTGATATTGAAATATTCATCTTAATATCAGGATCATACATGTCATTCTGATGTGGATCTTCAGAGTACACCAGCCTCATCAGGTCTCAGATCTGTTTAGTAATGTGTGCTGTTTGCATTGTGAAATCTGGTGACAGATTCACTTTTAAACTGTCTTTTCTAACAGTATTTTTATAACCTTTAGATGAAACCATTGTCTACACTATTAAATGCGAAACTGAGCAAAGTCTTTATATTTTCAAGCTGTAGTGTGAGATCCAATGGTATTCTGCATTGGTTTTATCGGTGGATTGCTGAATCATTTTATAGACAACCAGTTTACTTCTCTTATATTCTCTTCTCTTATATTTCCTTGTGCTTTGGCTGATTTAATTAGATAACGGTAAATTTTTACTCTTCATATATTGGTATTTTTTTAAGTCTAACACCAAATCAGTATCCTTATTTTTCCTTTTCCTATTAGCACTGCCAAGACAATCTATAGGGTGTCATGTATCATTGGCCCTGGGGTACTTCAAAGCTTTCTGTCCTTATAATAATGGTCTCCAATATTATATTGCTGCTTTATTTGATAAGTGTGGTACATATCTGTCATTATTATCGGACCTGCGTGATACCTAGTACTGTCTCATTGGAGAAAAGCGCTAATTAGTTTTTGCTATCCTTCAAGGATGCATAGTCTCTTGATTTCTGGATAGAATGCCGTAACTGGATTTTCCTGTCAGTTGACCATTTCTGACTCTTTTTTTTTTTTCCTTTTTGGCAATGATAAGTGTAGTTTTTGAAATTAGAAAATCTAACTTCTTATAGCAAATTTCACTATTGCTAAAACTGTAAATGAACAGTTTTTAGGTTATGAAAGAATTGCCACGTAACCAACAAATTGTATTTTTAACTTTCATCTGTCGCATTCCTTTTTATAATTCTAATTTATATTGTTTGTTCAAGCACATTTCATAACTCTAAAAAAAGCTTGAAAATGTATTATAAATCAAGAAACCTGATTTCTATCCCTTAAATTTTACTACAAAATAAAGTTTTTATGATTTATGATGGGTTTGTTTGTTTTATTTGTAATTATTTAAATGTGTATTAATCTCTTGTCCAGCTACTTCGAACTGTACAGTAAATGTAGGAAACACTCCATTACTCTAAAACAGTAACAACGTTTCCACTTGTCCATAGGTGTCCATTATCTGTATTATAAACTATTACGTCACAAAACTGTCTCTTAGCCATTTCTTTTTTTTAATCAAATAATTTTTATTAAACTTTTTAAAACATAAATACATTTTTTCAACTCCCAACCCTTCCCACCGAGCTCTTCAACAACTTATTCTACATGCAATAAAAAGAAAAAAGGGATTGCTTTTATACGTATCAAATATGTTAGTCACTTTCTTTCTCTTCCCTAATTATTATAATATTCAACTTATTTAGTCATCTCGAGTCTTTCTACTAGTTATCAACTGACTGGAATCATTCTGATTATACTACATTCAGGTCTAGTCTATCTAACCAGTGCATTTATTAACTTTCTTGACCATGTTAATGTTATAGGAGCCAATCTCAGGGAGTTCAGCCATGGTGCCCACAATTTTTCAAACTTATGGGGATTCCCTCTCCTCTGGAACACATATGTCTCCAGTCAAAGCATATTATTTATTTTAGAAATATATTCCTGTATATTTAGGGGCTCAGAGTTCTTCCAGTGAAAGGCAAATAGCTTTCTAGCCTGTTACAGTAGACAATGGATAGCTATCTGATGGGTCTCCTCAGTTGGTAAGCCATTTTCACATCCCAGTAAACAATAGGGTTTGGGGGGACTATGCAGTCAAATACTCTGGAGACAAGGTCTAGAACTTATTTCGAGAATCTTCCAAGTTTAGGGCGGTTCCACATTACATGACATAAGTCCGCATCAGGGTTCCCACATCTATAGCAGTTTGAGTCCGTTTTGTAACTAAAGCTGTATAACCGTTAGGGGGTGTTATATACTCTATGGATCAGATAATATTGTGACAGTTTCTGCCCCTCACTTGTCAGCGGTATAGACTGTAGAATATCATCCCATGTATCTTCATCAATTGGACCCAGGTCTTGTTCCCATTTAGTTTTGAGATTACTGCCTCTCTCTTTAAAAAAAAAAAAAAAAAAAAAAAAAAAGAATCTGTTCCATTATACATTTATAGTGGAGTGTAGTTACTCCCCTCATCGACCCTTTCCCCACTACTGTATTCAGAAAGGCTACTCCTCTGCTTTTGAATAAGGGGTTCTCGAGTATTTTGTGTTGTAAAGGCGTGTCTTAACTGCAAATATTTGTAAATCCCTTACTTAAGGCTCCCAACTCATTTTAGAACTCTTGAAAATTTTTGAATATATTATCCTTAACTAATTGTGTGATCCTAGAAAGTCACACAATTGACTCTGCCCAAACCCCTCTAGTCTATCCAATTCTGGGTAATTAGAGTTATTCCATATGGGGGAGTATTTTGAGTACCCTACCATGCCCATCATCTCTTTAACTTTAGACCATATTTTGTGTATCCCTCTAATTGTTACTCCTACTGAATCGTAATTCTTTAATCCCGCTCCCTCCAAAGCCTCCAACCAGGCTTCTTACCGTTAGTGTGTGTCTAATCTTTCTAGCGGATGAGGATGGAAGCTCCGGACTCTCCCACCCCCTAAAATGTTGTAGCTGTAAGGAGATATAGTACACCAATGGGTCAGGATCTGCATCCCCTTTTGGTCTGTAGGGTCTCAAGTTTTATCCTTGGAACATTCTTTTTCCATATCAAGTCTCTGATAATTCTATTAACTTTATAAAATATTTGCAAAGGAAGTCATATCGGTGCATTATGCAGCAGGTACAGTAGCTGTGGCATGAGGACCATCTTAACCCCTTTACCCCCGAGGGTGGTTTGCACATTAATGACCGGGCCAATATTTACAAATCTGACCACTGTCACTTTGAGGTAATACCTCTGCAACGCTTCAATGGACCCCGCTGATTCTGAGATTGTTTTTCGTGACATATTGTACTTCATGATAGTGGTAAAATTTCTTCACTAGCGTTTATTTGTGAAAAAATCAGAAATCTCACGAAAATTTTGAAAATTTAGCAATTTTCAAAATTTTAATTTTTATGCCCTTAAATCAGAGAAATATATCACACAAAATAGTTAATAAATAACATATTTCCCACATATCTACTTTACATCAGCACAATTTTTGAACCCCAATTATTCTTTTATTAGGGAGCTATAAGGGTTAAAAGTTGACCAGCGATTTTTCATTTTTACAACAAAATTTACAAAACCATTTTTTTTAGGGACCACATCACATTTGAAGTCACTTTGAGGGGTCTTTATGACAGAAAATACCCAAAAGTGACACCATTCTAAAAACTGCTACCCTCAAGGTGCTCAAAACCTCATTCAAGAAGTTTATTAACCCTTCAGGTGCTTCACAGGAATTTTTGGATTGGGGAAGAAAAAATTAACATTTAACTTTCTCCAATTCCTTCCACGACAGCAAGTTGCCCCCCGATCCTAATTAGGGACAGGAAACATAAGAGTTTAAATAGCCCCTCCCCTATACTATCCCCAGTGTTTTCCTGTCCCTATGGGATGAAGAGGTTCCTAGGGTAGCTGTGGGCGGCGAACGGTGCCCTATTAGCATACCTGAGCCGGGCTGCAGGGATAGAGTGCCTCTGGCCTTCCTCCCCTGTTAGCTCCCGTTCCCTCTGGACCTCCTCACTCTCCTGCGACTTCGGGTAAAGCTGAGTGGATGGTGGGCTGTAGCTCCCTAGCCTGTAGATTGATCCCCCGCCTTCCATGGCAGCGCCCAGCACGCATGCAGGACGCACCGGAAGTGCGCGGTGTTCGGTCGGCGACGTCACTTCCGGTTGCGTTCCACAGTGGAACGCATGGGACCGCGTTTTTTCCTTAAGATGGAGGAAAGCTTCCACCTGATTGGTGGGAGTCGGCGCTGTGTCTCGGTTCCTTCTATAAAAGGCCCAGATGAGAAGACACCGATAAGGTAGGACAGAAAATGTCTGTTTCTATGGAAGGTGTTGTCTCAAAGCCTGCATCTGCAGAGCCCGGCGCGAACCCAGCCGCAGTAAGTACTCCTCGGATAGGTTATTCCCCACTCTCTTGAGCAGGATCCAAAAAGTTTTAAATATATCTCCCCTTTTAATTTTAGGGAGACAAGGATCCTGCACCGAAAGTGTGTGAAAGTACTACAATACGCAAATGTGCCATTTGTAGGAAAAAGCTTACCTCAGGCCATAAGAAACCCCTGTGCCAGAGATATACGGAGAATATTGTGAAAAAGGAACAGCCGTCCCTTATTGAAGAAGTTAGAGGAATGGTCCGGCAGGAAATACAGTCCTCACTAGCTTCCTTCTCACAGTCCTTCCCGCAAGTGAGGGCTGAAGGTCCTCCCCCGGCCAAAAAGAGGAAGTATCCAGTCAGGGATACTTCAGACTCAGAAGTGAATATTTCTATGGAAGAGCTTGAAGAAGGTGACCTGAGTGCATATCAGGGAAGTGAAGAGGACAAAAAGTACTATTTTTCATCAGAAAATATGGAAGAGTTGTTATTGCAAGTGAGGGACACTATGCAGGTGGAGGAAGAGAAGAAAACCCGTACAATCCAGGATGAGATGTTTGAGGGCTTGAAGTCGAAGAAAAAGCTAGTGTTCCGGGTGCACGACAATATCCGTAGTCTCATCATGGATGAATGAGAGTTTCCGGAAAAAAGGTTTAACATTGCTGGAGAGATTCCCGCTAGATGAGAGTATGACTAAAGCATGGTCAGAGATTCCAAAAGTAGATGTTCAAGTTGCAAGGGTGGCAAAAAATACGACCCTTCCATTCGAAGACTCCTCCCAGCTAAAGGATCCAATGGAGAGGAAGATGGACAGCCTGTTGAGGAAGACATGGGGAAACATCTGCGGCTTCCCTGAGGACAAATATCACCTCGCCTTGTGTAGCACGATCCATGTTCCTCTGGTTACAGCAATTAGAGGATCATCTCTGGAAAGTTACCCCTAAGGAGGACCTTCTTGCATCTCTTCCCTTACTGCAGAAAGCCACAGGATTCTTAGCGGATGCCTCGGCAGAGTCTGTTAGAATTGCAGCAAGATCAGCAGTACTATCAAATTCCACGAGAAGGGCTTTATGGCTGAAAATGTGGAGCAGAGATAATGTGGCAAAATCAAAGCTTTGTTCCATCCCGTTTAAAGGAGAATGTTTGTTTCAGCCTTGGATGAGCTATTAGAAAAAGCTTCAGACAAGAAAAAATCTTTACCAGAGCCAAAAGTTCCAAAAACTTTAGGAAGAGGCCATTTCTTCCATCTCAGCAACAACAATTGTTTCACTGTAGAGTCAAAGGAAAATCTGGTCGCTGGTCTAACCCCAAAAGTGGAAGAGGGAAGAATATTTTTCAAAACTCAAGACAAGACAGACAATGACGCCAATATCAACAGACCGAAAGATACTGGAGATAGTGGAAACAGGAGTCAAAATCGACTTAGCTGCTTACCCACTATGAAGAGTAGAGATAAGGTCACTATTCCCGAATGTTCTTGATAAAAAAGGCATCAGGTGCCTACAGGATAATTCTCAATCTGAAACGTCTCAACCAATATGAAAAATACAGAAGGTTCAAGATGGAATCCACAATTCCACTGATTGAGGAAGACTTTGTGATGGCAACAATAGACCTGAAAGAGGCGTACTACCATGTGCCAATTCATCCTTCTTTCAGGAAGTTCCTCAGATTTGCTGTAAGTCAAAATCAAAGAATACATAATTTTCAGTTCAACGTGCTTCCCTTCGGGATTTCTTTGGCTCCCTGCGTGTTCACGAAGCTCATGGCGGAAGTGGTGGCTTTTGTAAGAAGACGGGATATCTGTATCGTCCCATATTTAGACGATTTTTTATTAATGGCTCCCTCAATCCCAATATTGGAGGAGCACCTCCAGATGACTCTTCATGCTCTAGAATCAATGGGATGGCTGATAAATCACGGATATACTTCCCTTCACCAAGAAGACCTTTTTGGGGATTCTTCTAGATTCCCAGCAGCAAGGCTTGTTTTTGCCAAGGCAAAAGCAAATTCAGCTGAGGTTGAATGTCCGTGCACTAATGAACCAGAACAAGGTCTCAATAAGATTCGCCATGTCCGTCCTGGGGACCATGACCACCTCTATTCAAGCGGTACCTTGGGCTCAAGCACATACAAGGGTTCTCCAGGGCTTCATCCTTTCCCACTGGGACAGATCTCGAAGTTCCCTCACCGGCAGGATTCATCTACCAGAGCAGATGAAAGCATCTTTAAGATGGTGGCTTTGTCCGAGAAATCTGGAGAAGGGAACAGCATCCGTTTGTATCAGTCAAGACAGACGCCAGCAAGAGGGGATGGGGAGCTGTAGTCTCCCAGGTGGTGGATCAGTCCTCGAACTTAAGAGAATTGAAAGCAATGGAAGAGACCCTTCTGGCAGCCAAGTCCCTACTCCAGAGGTCGCATGCCAGAATATACTCAGACAATATGACAACGGTAGCCCACCTGAGACATCAGGGATGCACAAGGAACAGAAACCTGCAATTAATCTCAGCAAGGATCTTTCACTGGGCAGAGCTTTATCTCCTATCCCTGTCGGCTCTGCACCTGAAGGGCTCCGACAATTATCAGGCAGATTTATTAAGAAGAAGGGACATTCATCTGGGAGAATGGAGTCTGAACTGGAAGATATTCCATATAGTTGTACAGAAATGGGGAAATCCAGAAGTGGATCTGTTCGCAAACCACGAGAACACGAAAGTAAAAACCTTTTTCTCTCTGGACCCCAAGAATCCGGCAGCGGGATAGACGTGTTTGCTCATCCTTGGAATGTCAGACTCGCGTATGCGTTTCCCCCAATTCCGTTGTTACCAAGGACTTTACAAAAAATCAGGGCCGAAAGAGTAAAAACAATCCTCCATAGCTCCGATGTAGCCCAAAAGGGCATGGTTCAGAATATTGAACAGTTTGAAGGTGGCAGATCCGTTGATTCTTCCTCAGATACACGATCTGCTGCATCAGGGTCCGATTTACCATCCGACCCCTCAAAATCTCTCCTTAGCAGCCTGGCTTCTGAAGCCACCATCCTAAAAGCCAGAGGCTTTTCAGAGGAGGTGATCTATACACTGCAGAAAAGCAGGAAGTAGGTCACAAACTCCATTTATGGAAAGATCTAGAAGACCTTCAAGCTATGGTATGACCCTCATACACTAGATCCCTTTCAGCTGGATATATCTAAGATTCTGGATTTTTTGCAAAATGGTCTGTCTAAAGGATTAAGACCAAGCACTCCTAAGGTTCAGATCTCGACCCTCAGCTCCTATTTTGATACTGATTTGTCCCAAAGCAGATGGATTAGGAGATTCATGATGGCTGCATCACGAATAAACCCGACGAGAGCAAGAAATGTTCCACGTTGGGATCTCAATACGGTTCTTAAAGGTCTTACCATGCAACCTTTTGAGCCAATATCTGAATCTCAAATGGACAAGCTGTCATGGAAAGCAGCGTTGTTGGTAGCCCTGACTACAGCTAGAAGAGTTGGGGAAATTCAAGCACTTTCCATCCGAGAGCCTTACTTTCGAGTTCTGGAAGACAGAATCATCCTCCAGTTGGAGCCTTCATTTCTTCCCAAAGTCTCATCTGAATTCCATGTCTCAGCCTATAATCCTTCCATCTTTTTGTCAGAATCCATCAAATAGCAGGGAAGAGGAGTTCCACTCACTGGATGTTAGAAGGACTATCATCTTCTACTTAAGTCAGACTGAGTCCTGGAGACGGGATCAGAGCCTATTTGTACAATATGGAGGCCCCAACAAAGGGAAAAAAATCTCCAAAAACACCCTGACAAATTGGATTAAAAAAGCGACTTGTGAGGCATTCAAAAATCAAGATTTACTTCCTCCAGAATTCTTGAAAGCTCATTCCACCAGAGCTATGTCTGTCTCCTGGGCTGAAAAGGCTAGCGCATCCGTCGAGCAGGTTTGCAGGACAGCTACATGGTCATCCGTCCATACCTTTGCTAAACATTATAGATTGGATGTAATGTCAAATAGAGACCTAGCATTTGGAAGGAAAGTCCTTCAGGCGGTTGTCCCTCCCTTAATTCATTCTTTGATATTGCTCCAGGTGGTGCTGTCGTGGAAGGGATTGGAGAAAATAAAATTAGTCTTACCGGTAATTTGGTTTCTAAGACCCTCCACAACAGCACAGGTAATTCCTGCCCTTTCTTGATTTATGAGAAAAACTCCTTAGTGTTAATAAAATATTATTGAAGCATTCATCTTGTGTGGTCATTTGAAAACACTGGGGATAGTGTAGGTGAGGGGCTGTTTAACCTTCTGTGTTTCCTGTCCCTAATTAGGATGGGGAGGCAAACTCCAGGTGGTGCTGTCGTGGAGGGTCTTAGAAACTGAATTACCGGTAAGACTAATTCTATTTTTTTCACAAATATGTTACTTTATTTTTTTATTTTTGCAGGGTTAGGGGAAAAAATGGACCTCAAAATTTGTTGTGCAAGTTCTCCTGAGCACGCAGATACCCCATACGTGGGGAAAAAAAGAAGGGAAGGAGAGCCATTTGACTTTTTGAATGAATGTAAAATTTGCTTGAATAATTAGCGGACACCATGTTGCGTTTGGAGAGCCCCTGATGTGCCTAAACAGTGGAAACCCCCCACAAGTGACACGATTTTGGAAACTAGACCTCTCAGGGAACTTATCTAGATGTGTGGTGAGCACCTTGAACCCCCAGGTGCTTCACAGATGTTTATAACTTGGAGCCGTGAAAATAAAATTTTCACATTTTTCCTACAAAACTGTTTTTCAGCCCCCAGTTTTGCATTTTCATAAGGGTAACAGGAGAAATTGCACCATGCAACTTGTGCATTCTCTCCTGAGTAAGCAGATACCCCATATGTGGGGGAAAACCACTGCTTGACCGCTCGGAAGGGAAGGAGCGCCATTTGACTTTTTGAATGTAAAATTTGCTTGAATAATTAGCGGATGTGCCCCTGATGTGTCTAAACAGTGGAAAACCCCCACAAGTGACACCATTTTTGAAACTAGACCCGTCAGGGAACTTATGCGGATGTGTGGTGAGCACCCTTAACCCCCAGGTTCTTCACAGAAGTTTATAACATGGCGCTGTGAAAATAAAAAAAATCTAACTTTTCCAAAAAAATTATCTTCTAGCCCCAAATTTTTTATTTTCACAAGGGTAGGAGGAGAAAATGGAACCTAAAAACTGTTGTGCAATTTCTCCTGAGTATGCCAATACCTCATATGTGGGGAAAATACACTGTTTGGGCACACGTCAGGGTTCAGAAGGGAAGGAGCACTGTGTGACTTTTTGAACGCAAAATTGGCTGGAATCAAGAGTGGATAACATGTCGCATTTCGAGAGCCTCTGATGTGCCTAAATAGTGGAAACCCCCCACAATTGACTCCATTTTGGAAACTCCCTCAAGGATTTTATCAAGGGGTATAGTATACATTTTGAACCTAGAGGTACGACAGAATTTGTTAACATTAGGTCATCATATTGAATAAGTTGTCATTAGTCTTGACTTGAACGCAAGTGCTTGCTACTTGAGTTTGCATTGGGTACTCATGGTATGCACCATGTATCATGTGCTCGAGTGACCTGTTCGAGTTCCCTCCCGCATGTTTCACGGTTGCTAGACACCCCAAAAAAAATATGCGGGGATCGTTCGTGCATGGCAGCAACGTTTTTTTTGGCCGCGAAGCATATGGGGCAGAGACTCGAGCATGTCACTCGAGCACCCACGATACTCAATGCATACTCGAGCATCCGATGCAAACTCAAGTAGCGAGCACTTGCGCTCAACACTAGTCGCCATATCGTCTTTTTTTTTTTTACTTTTGAAAAAAATCCTAACCCAACCCTAACCCTAGAGTTTATTTGTGGTATGAGTGATTAGACGACTTTATTCTTCGGTTCAGTGCGTTTACAGCGATACCAGATTCATATTGGGTTTTTATGATTGACAACTATCATACACTAAAAGACGTTTTTTTTGCAAAGACTAGTTTTTGCATTGCCATATTTTGAGAGCTATAATTTTACAATATTTTGGCCGACAGAGTCATGTAACGGTTTCGTTTTTTGCGGGACAAGTTGATGTTTTTATTGGTACCATGTTCGGACATGTATCATTTTTTGATCGCTTTCTATTCCGATTTTTGGGAGGCAGAATAAACAAAAAACGGCAATTCCGGAATTGTTTTTTTGGGTTCTTTTTTATGCCGTTCCGCGTGTGGTAAAATTGATAAGGCAGATTTATTCTTCGGGTCAGTACGTTTACAGCGATACCGCATTTATATAGTTTTTTATGTTTTGGCACTTTTACACAATAAAAACTTTTCTAGAAAAAAAAATTTTTTTGTATCGCTTTATTCTAAGAGCTATAGTTTTTTTATTTTTCGGCTGATGGCGCTGTATGGCAGCTTGTTTTTTGCGGGACAAGATGACTTTTTCTGCGGTACCATTTTTATGTACATTCGTCTTTTTGATCGTGTGTTATTCCATTTTTTTGTTTGGTGGTATGATGATAAAGCATTGTTTTTTGCTTAGTTTTTTTTTTTTTTTTTTTACCGTGTTCACTAAAGGGGTTAACTAGTGGGACAGTTTTATAGATCAGGTCGTTTCGGACACGGTGATACCAAATATGTGTACTTTTATTGGTTTATTTTTTTTTTTCATAATAAATAAATATTATGGGTACAATATAATTTTATTTTTGGGGATTATTTTATTTTATTTTTTTTTTTATTATTATTTTTTTTTTAATTTTTTTTTTTTTTTTTCACTTTCCTACCCTTTTTTTTTTTTACTTTTACACATTGTCCCACTATGGGACTTTCACTTTTTGCAGTCTTATCGGCTGTATAGCATAGAGAGCAGCAGCGGGGAGACATTACTTTGGTCATGTACTGCGCATCATGACAACATCCGGGAGCCGCCGCAGACATCACTGGAGGCCGGAGAGGATGTGAGTATCGGCGCTTACCTCCCTCCTTGCTCCCGCAATACTGTGATTAACTTCGATTGCAGCGTTGTGGGGGTTAATGTGTGGAGACACGTGCGGGACCTCCCCCTGCACGCGGGACCGCCCCCTGCACGCGGGACCGCGTGTCGGCTGTGAAAATCAGCTAACACCCAGCGGCGATCGCACCGCTTGTGTGCGAGCGCGATCGCATTATGCGTAATAGTTATTAGCTGGTCCATAAGTCCCAGGGCACAGCTACGCACTATTACAGACTTGGTCAGAAAGGGGTTAACTAGATTGGCCCTCCCTATCACTGACCAGGGTAGCTTACACTAGGCCATTATTTTGTTTTGAAATTTGGTCAGACGAGGGTCAATATTTAAGGGATTCATATTCCGCAACATTTTCACTTACTGTTATCCCCACGTATTTAAATGAGTGAAGAATTTTAGGTTGTCCCGCTTCCATCATTTCATTTGAAAACTTAGTTCCCACCGTCATAATTGCTGACTTGCCCCAATTAATGGAAATGCCTGACGTCAGAGATCCATAATTGTTTGATTACAATAGCCTCCCTTAGTGATACCGGCCAGTTGCCTAGAAAAAGAAGAATATTGTCTGCATAAAGTTCGTTTTTTTCCTGGTAATCCTTGAATTTTTGAGGACAGGCGAATTGCTGCAGCTAGCGGTTCTATAGTGATAGCAAATGTGGCGTCCCAGGGGTCCGGTTGCCACAGTGGCATTGCCTCCCTCACAAGTGGTGATGCCATGCCTCTACTCAAGGAGGGGCCCCTAATCAGGTTTACCAGCATACAACACTTTCCTGGCTCCAGACCAGAAAGAGGAGCTCCTCCCCTTTAAAACTGGGATCTGGAGGCGGGGTTATTAGAGTGAGTTGAGACGAGTTGGAGACAAGAGAGCGATGAGGAAGGACCTGGAGACGGGAGCTGTGTCTAAGATCACCCCAGAGGAGAGAAGCGCAAAGGAACCGGACACATGAGTCCGTGGCTGTGGGGCACTGAAGGCCCAGCAGCAGAATCCGGAGGGTAGGAGACTGCAGGTCTCCTGGCCCCATAAGACGCCCGGTGGCACAGCAGCACCATAGGACCCAGCACCGCCACGGGGGAGCGACAGTTAAGGAAGGACCACGGGTGAGGAAAAAGACATTTTACTCAGGCTCAGGGACGAGGGCCGTAGCATAGCTTCAAGCAGCAGGGCCAAAGAGATTAGCGCAGAGGGAAGGCCTACAACTTCACCTGGCGAGGTGGATCCCCAACTTGCTCCCAGGCCGTCCTGACCTCTACTACTAGCTAGTACCTGTGCCCCAGTCTGCTTAACAACCGTAAGTAAAGATAATAGGAAACCACCATTAAGCTGTGGACTGGTCATTATCTGCGCAATCACCTGCACTACACCGCACCAACAACATCTACCTCATAGCATCACTGAAACAACTCTGCTGCATCACCATCAGCTCCAGAGGATCTGCACCGCAGCGGCGGTCCCTTATAGCAGCATGCCACAGGTGGCTTCACGACCATTATCTCTAAAAGCTTTATTCCCCTTTTACTTTCCCTTTAATTGACCGCCCTGGTCACGGACCGAGTCACTGCCACCGTGACATTCTCCAGCATCGACCAGCCCGGCTACCGAGTACCCCACGGCCCCATGTGCTGCAGCTCTGTGCTGTGTGATCCATCCACTCATCTGAAGATCCCAGCTGCTGTAGCTCTGTGAATACAATACAAGTGTGAGAAGCTGTGCAGTAAGAGTGTGGCTGTACAGTGACCTGCAGAGCAGTCTCGGTGACCGGTTGTGTAAGGAGCGACGACATAAGCATCCGAAGCGGTGAGTTCTACCCCGGCAAGGGTGAACTAAGGGAGAAAGATGCCCACCTTAGCAGAAGCTCCAACAGCGGGTGCTGCCGCAGCCCTCATAATGCCACGGTCTATGCCATACATCCAGCTACCACAATACTCAGGAGAGAGGGGGTGGTACGCGCTTGATGTGCAGAAGGCGAGCACGGAGGACATGCCCCTGACTTCTGGTGTCGCTGATCCTGGCCGTCCACAAGCAGCTTCTGCTCCGGTTGCAGCTAAGTACCCTGGAGACAGAATCACCTACACCCGTCACCATGGAAAACGTGGGTGGTACGCCCTCTATGTTCACAGGGTGGTGGAGGAGGAGTGTAGCGTCGGCGTCCCTGCCTCCTGTTAGGCAGGGACGCTGTTCCCCTCACCTCTCTGCTCCGTGCCCGGCGGCTTCCTCCCGCTCTGCCTGCAGCGCCCGCTCTCCCCCGGTCACTGTGCTTAGGGCGCGCGCGCGCTCCCCCTCTCTTAAAGGGGCCGCGCGCGTCGCCCTAAGGAGTCCCCGGCCAATGGCCGGAGGATCCCTCCATATATAAGGCACCTCCTCCAAAATGGAGGTGCCCGAGCAATGTTGTTGCACTGTTCACTACTCTGCTTCAGCCCTCAGGTCCCGTTGCCAGTTACCTGCCAGTTACCTGCCAGTCTCCTGCCAGTTTGCTGCCTGATTCCTGCCTGTCATCTGCTTTCCTGCTTGCTAGCCTGAGGTCCGACGGTCTGCCTTCCGACACCTGTCAGTCTGTCTATGGACCAGCTTGCCCGCTCACCTGGGAGCGCTCACCTGCTACCTGCCTGATAGCCTACCTGGAGGCTCCGCCGTCATGTGCTGTGACCACCTGCCAGTCCAGAGACTCTTGCCCGCTCACCTGGGAGCGCTCATCTGCTACCTGCCTGTTAGCCTACCTAGAGGCTCCGCCGTCACGTGCTGTGACCACCTGCCAGTCCAGAGACTCTTGCCCGCACACCTGGGAGCGCTCATCTGCTACCTGCCTGTTAGCCTACCTAGAGGCTCCGCCGTTACGTGCTGTGACCACCTGCCAGTCCAGAGACTCTTGCCCGCTCACCTGGGAGCGCTCATCTGCTACCTGCCTGTTAGCCTACCTGGAGGCTCCGCCGTCACATGCTGTGACCACCTGCTTATCCTGAGACGCTCGCCTGCTCACCTGGGAGCACTCATCTGCCATCTGCCTGCTAGCCTACCTGGAGGCTCAGCCGTCACAGGTCGTACCTGCCCGTTTACCCAGAGACTGCCCCGGTCACTTGTCGTGACCTCCTGCCCGTTTACCCAGAGACTGCCCTGGTCACTTGCCGTGACCTCCTGCCCGTTTACCCAGAGACTGCCCCGGTCACTTGCTGTGACCTCCTGCCCGTTTACCCAGAGACTGTCCCAGTCACTTGTGACCTCCTGCCCGTTTACCCAGAGACTGTCCCGGTGACTTGCCGTGACCTCCTGCCCGTTTGCCCAGAGACTGTCCCGGTCACTTGCCGTGACCTCCTGCCCGTTTGCCCAGAGACTGTCCCGGTCACCTGCTGTGACCGCCTGCCTGTCTTCCCTGGTCGCCACCCGCTTCCTTACAAGGACTGCCCCCTTGTATAAGTTGCTCAGAGGTTCCGCCTCCCAGACCCGTTACAAGGAGGACATGCCCCTGCCATCAGAGGCTGATGACCCGGCTGGGCCAACTAGTGGTGGATCACTTCCCCGGAAGGGGCACCACTATTAAGACTGAACTGTTCATTTAAAAGTTAAAGACTGTAAATAGTTACCTGGAAGGGTATTTAAACGTTTAAAGAAAAGTTTTATATAGTTACCCGGTTAAGATAAAAAGCACATAGTGGTTGTGGATATACCCAAAAACTTTCCATTATAAATAGTTTGCACTTCTTAAAAAGCTTCTTGTTGGTTTTATCAAGACCACCGAACAAAAACCCGTTTGGCGTGGCCGAAGACGTGGTCCAACAACTGGATCAGTCATGCCCTGCAGCCACGCCCAGGGCCTACGTTGAGGGTTTTTTAACGGGTCCCTCAAATTGCATCTTCTCCAGTGAGATGGACACCCGGTTACAGATCTCACTGTAGTTTGGCAAAAATGTGTTTTATATGGAAAAATGTTTTATAAGTGTGAAGAATGTTATTAAAAGTACTTTTATAATGTTTTATATGCTAATGGAAACATGTAACGTTTAAGAAAATGTGCCTCCCATAAAGGGAAGAAAAAGTTATATACCTACTGTTCTTGTAAGTGAATGCATTCTAAAAAATTTTGTATGTCTTAACATTTGTTTTACTCTGTTCCAGCCCGCAGATGTGCTGTGTTTTACCAGGGGGGTATGTGGCGCCCCTGCGGGTTCAGTCACCACAGAAGTACTGCATCTCACCCAGAGGTGTGGTACCCCACTCTCAGGTAAGGATGGGGTACTACCCGGGACCCACCCACTTGCATCCAACACTACACCATTCCAGACCAGCAGGAGGGTCAAGATGTATGCATACAGTGCTGAGCCCTGTCCCTGGTTGGAAGGGGGGGAACCAAGAGAGAGGGGGAACCATGTAGTGGGTGTGGGTGGAGGAAGTAGATCAGGGGAGCACAGGCAGAAGGAGTATAAGAAAAGAGGGAACCATCTAGAAGCAGATCAGTCTGAGGAGAGAGAGCTGGGAGCAGGAGCTCTGGAGGAGCTCTGCTCAGGAGGAGTGGAGAAAGGAGCAGGGTCTAGTCTGAGAGGCCCAGGAGGGAGGACTGAGAGAAGAGGACGGGAGCAGAGGGAAGGCTCCAGAGACAGAGGGGATCCCAGGGGCACGGTGAGTGCGGAAGCCACCCGTGCACCCGAATCTACACGGACGTGAAGGGATCAAGCCGCAGAGGGAACCGGCCCCTAAACTAGTGGAGAACAATCAGGCTCAGCTAGATAACCGGAGGCTACCATACTTTCGAGGTGCAGCTGCCCACTACCACAATTACATCGCCGAAAAGGTGGCTACCTAGGGTTCAGGGGACTGCTTGTTGCCCGACAAGACCCGAGGCTACTGGCTTGGGACACTGATTGTGAAGCGCAGGGCAGGAGGGTGAGAGCCAGCGCAGGAAGACGACCGAGTAAGGAACATAGAACGGTGTCCCGTTTAAGTACTTCTGAAATACTTGAGAGCTGCTGAACCCCTTCCTTGGTGAACGCAGGATGACGTGGGTGGTTATAATCTGGCAGTTGTAACCTGGAGCAGCGTGATAACTGTGAGTAAAACCTTGAAGACTGCACCCCACTGTGTCGTAGAATTATTGCTGCGCCATCACCAGCCCTGCACTACACAGCACCAGCAACATCTACCTCATAGCATCACTATATCCTGCCCTGGGGCTTAGCTCTGCCTGTGGAGAGCTGTACCAACTCTGCTGCATCACCATCAGCTCCAGAGGATCTTCACCGCAGCAGCGGTTCCATATAGCCGCATACCACAGGTGGTGTCATGAACATTATCTCTATAAAAACTTTATTCCCCTTTTACTTTCCCTTTAATTGACCGCCCTGGGTCACGGACTGGGTCACTGTCGCAGTGACATCCCCCAGCATCGACCGGCCCGGCTACCGAGTAACCCATGGCCCAGGGGGCGCTTCACAAACAGCAATGGAGAAAGTGGCCATCCCTGTCTCGAACCTTTTTGTAAGGGAAACACATCAGATTTAAGTTTATTAACTTGAATTTTGGCCTGGGGAGCAGAATAAAGAAGCTTTATCCAGGAAATAAATTTGTTCCCGAATCCCATATGTGAGTGTCTGTGTGTGTTCCACAGAAAAACCCACTCTATACTGTCAAAGGCTTTAGCTGCATCAAGAGATTTGATGGCCTTATATATATTATTGTTAGGGGGGAACCTAGGGTTAGTGGGAAGCTGGAGGTTCAGGAACAATCTACGTATATTAACCGCTGTTGACATATTTGGCATAAAGTCTGCCTGATCCTGGTGAATTATGTCCGTTATCAATTTATTAAGCCTATTGGCTAGCAGTTTTGCCAGAATCTTAATGTCTATCGTAAGTAACAAAATAGGATGCTAAGATTCTGGGAGTACCAAGTCTTTTCCCTCCTTTGGAATCACCACAATTATGGCCTCGTTCATTGATGGTGGAAGTCCTCCCCCTCTGTAATGCATCATTAAAAACCTCCAGCAGCTGTGGGAGAATATATTCACTATATTTTTTGTAGACTTCCACTGGAATACCGTCCGCCCCCGGTGACTTATTGTTTGATAAGGAACTCAAAGCTTACTCTAATTCCTCAAGGGAGAGAGGTTCATCTAGGTAGGAGTTAGGATTCTATATTTGTTAACTTAGGAAGAGAATGGGGAGAAAGGAAATCCTCCAAGTCCTCCACTGTGGGTTGTACCTTGGAATTGTACAATGAAGCATAAAAGTCCCCAAACGCTCTTAGTATATCCAGGGGCGAGCACAGCTCTTCCCCAGACAAATCTTTGATAGCCCCAATATAGAACGATTTTTGTTGTTCCTTGACAACC
The DNA here is from genome assembly GCF_046119375.1 of Phyllobates terribilis. Taxonomy (NCBI): domain Eukaryota; kingdom Metazoa; phylum Chordata; class Amphibia; order Anura; family Dendrobatidae; genus Phyllobates; species Phyllobates terribilis. The sequence continues at coordinate 68,702,797 of NW_027362770.1, read as the reverse complement.
ATAGCCAAATTATACCCTGCCCTTTCCCCTTCTTAGTAAAATGTCTGTTTCATAAAGAAACTTTTATTAGTCGCCTTAGTAGTTAAATGTTGTTTTAGTTGATTCTGAGAGTAGTTTTTTATTAGTTAAGGTGGAAGGGTTCTGCATATGCTGAATTTCTGCCCTTTGCACGTCCTCCAATAGATTCTTCTCTAGTGCCCTGGAAAATGCTTTAACACCATTAACTTCCTTGATCAACAGTCCCCTCAGGAATGCCTTTAAGGCCTCTCAAACCATCGGTACTGAAACCGATCCCCTGTTAACCTCCAGAAATTCTGTCAGTAGTTTAGGGATATCGTTATCAGGTGGTATGACCCCCAGCCAAAACGGGTTAAACCTCCATGACTGATTAATTGAGCTTCCGTAATCAAAGGAGACCAGGTCCACCATAAGTGGTGAATAATCTGAAAGCCCCCGGGGCAAATAATCTTTTTTACCGATCTTTCCCACAGCAGAAGTATTGCTTATTATAAGATCTATGCGGGACAATGAACCATGAGTAGCCATTTCTTAAAGATTGAGTTTCCATTCTTTAACCCCTTAAAAGCCCAAGGCGTACTAATATGTACCTGCGCCCTGGGCTTTAAGAGCCAGCTACGTATTAGTACGCTCTGTTGATTTCGCACGAGTTGTGCGGGCGCAATCACCACCGGGTGTCAGCTGATTGTCACAGCTGACACCCGGTGCAATTTGCTGGGAGCGGTCCCGCACCGCTCCTGGCACATTAACCCCCACAATGTTGCGATCGAAGTCGATCGCTGCATTGCGGGGGCAAGGGGAGGTGATCGCGATACTCACCTCTCCTACCGGTGTCTAACGCTGTCTGCCGCGGCTTCGCGGATGTTGCCATGATGACCCGATGTCGTCATGACAACATCCGGGTCACCAGACAGCAGAAAGATAGTTTGGTCATGCGCAGTGCATAACCAAAGTATATTCTGCATCTGCAATGCTGACAGCCTGTATAGCACAGGGATGGTGCTCCATCCCTATGCTATACAGGCGATCAGATTAAAAAAGGTGAAAGTCCCATAGTGGGGCAAAGTATAAAAGTAAAAAAAGTGTTAAAAAATGAAAAAAAAATTTTTGTAAATATATATATAAAAAAAAAAATAATCCACCAAAAATAAAAATATAATGTACCCATCAATAAATATTATTATGAAAAAAAAACAATAAAAGTACACTTATTTGGTATCATCGCGTCCAGAACAACCTGACCTATAAAACTGTCCCACTAGTTAACCCCTTTAGTGAACACGGTAAAAAAACAAAACAAAGCAAAAACAATGCTTTATCATCATACCGCCAAACAAAAAATGGAATAACACACGATCAAAAAGATGAATATACCGTAAATAAAAATGGTGCCGCTGAAAACGTCATCTTGTCCCGCAAAAAACAAGCCGCCATACCACTCCATCAGCTGAAAAATAAAAAAGTTATAGCTCTCAGAATAAAGCGATGCAAACATTTTTTTTTCTATACAATAGCTTTTATTGTGCAAAAGCGCCAAAACATAGAAAACTATATAAATGTGGTACCGTTGTAAATGTACTGACCCAAAGAATAAAGCTACATTATCAAGTTTACCACACGCGGAATAGAATAAAAAAAACAATTCCTGAATTGTTGTTTTTTGTTTATTCTGCCTCCCAAAAATCAGAATAGAAAGCGATCAAAAAATGTCACGTGCCTGAAAATGGTGCCAATAAAAATGTCAACTAGTCCCACAAAAAACAAGCCGCCACATGACTCTGTTGGCCAAAATATGGAAAAATTATAGCTCTCAAAATATGGCAATGCAAAAATTAGATTTTACAAAAAAAAAAGCGTCTTTTAGTGTGTGACAGCTGTCAATCATAAAAACCCGATATGATTCTGGTATCGCTGTAATCGCACCGACCCGAAGAATAAAGTCGTCTAATCACTTATACCGCACGAGGAACAGCGTAAAGAATAAACTCTAGGATTAGGGTTGGGTTAGGGTTAGGGTTGGGATTTTTTTCAAAAGTAAAAAAAAAAGACGATATGGAGACTAGTGTTGAGCGCAAGTGCTCGCTACTTGAGTTTGCATCGGATGCTCGAGTATGCACTGAGTATCATGGGTGCTCGAGTGACATGCTTGAGTCTCTGCCCCAAAAAACCTTGCGGGGATTGCCTGCTGTTAGAACCCGCCTGTTTGTTTTTTCCATCTTGTGTTTTGCGGTCACGTGACTATCTGCCTTTATATTCCAGCTCCGCCCTCCTGGCTGTGCTGGACTTCAGTGTTTGACTGTTTCTCTAGCCTGGTGCTTTGGTGCCTTTCTCTGTCAAGTTCGCTTGGTCCTCTGGGACCTCTAGTACATTTTTGTCAGTTTGTCTTTTTGTGTTCTGCAATAACGTCTCTGTTTAGGAGGTGTCCCTTTTTGTCCCAGTCCTTAGTTCTTTAGGGACCCCTCCCTTAATTCTATAGGTCTTCATTCAGACTAGCCGAGGACTAAGGCGGGTCTGTTCACTAGGAACAGGCAGCCCGCTACATCGTAGGGATTCAGCTTAGTCTTACTGTAGGGACAGCTTTCCCCTATCTTTCCTTAGTACATGTTGCAGATCATAACAGTAAGTCCAGCCCAAAAAACTAAAAGGAAAGAAATTCGGGGATCAGTATGGTTTCCGTCCAGGATTTGGCTCAACGCCTGCAGGGATTGTTTCTGGAGGTGGCCGAGCTTCAGCAACACGTGAGTAGCTGTTCTGGAGCGTATTTTGTGGAACCCAAGGTAGGACTGCCTGATGTTTTTTTATGGTAAACAGCAAGATTTTTTTTCCTTTAAAAATGCTTGTTTTTTATATTTTCGTTTGAGACCAAGGTCCTCTGGGAATGAATCACAGCGCATTGGTTTTATTATGGCACTTTTGCGCAATGAACCACTGGAGTGGGCCTTTTCTCTCCAGCCTAATGATCCGTGTTTAAGGTCTGTTGAAGATTTTTTTTCTGTTATGGGGCTATTATATGATGATCCTGATCGAATCTCATCTACTGAATAAGAACTCAGGCGTTTGAATCAGGGGTCAGATGATGTTGAAAATTATTGCACACACTTCAGGAGATGGGCTGCAGAAGTTAAGTGGAATGATCCTGCGCTGAGATGTTTATTTCTTGCTGGTCTGAGTGAAAGGGTTAAGGATTTGCTAATTACATTCCCTGCACCTGAGACTCTGCAGGATGCTATGCAGTTAGCTGTTCGTATAGACAGGAGACTGAGGTGCAGGCTCAATGAGGTAAAGACTCCTGTAATGTCAGTTCTTAGTCCCCAGAAAATCTGCCCTGACAGCGGAGAACCGATGGAGGTTGGGGCGATGTCACTCCGCTCTCAGGGAAGAGACCGGAGGTTTACCGAGGGATTGTGTCTTTATTGTGGTAAAGCTGACCATTTGATTAAGTATTGTGAGCGTCGTTTAAGTAAAGAAAAAAAAAAAGGTCAGTTACGCCCGTATAGCTTGTTTACGCTCTGCAGGAGTGTTTCTTTCTGGGAGTACTACTCTGCAGGGAGATTTGATTGAATTTCAGGTATTTGTGGATTGTGGTTCAACACTTAATGTGATTGACAAAGGGTTTTTGAAAAACCTTAAATTGAAATCCAAACCTTTGTCATCACCTATTTCTGTGATTGCAATTGATAACACTCCTTTGAAATGTATTACTCACAAGACTGCTGCATTTCCCCTCACTATCAATGCAATTCACCAAGAAATTTTGGACCTGGTTATTTTAGATAATTTACCCTCTCCAGTTGTTCTAGGATTGCCTTGGTTAAAACTGCACAATCCTTTATTGGACTGGTCTACTAATGTGATTAAGTCTTGGAGTCCGAAGTGCTATGATAAATGTTGTAATGGTCGCATTGCGGCTGTGGAAAAAGGGGAATTACCGGTACCTATTCAAGATTTTTGGAGGGTTTTTTCGGAGGAGGAGTCGCAAGTTTTACCTCCTCATAGGGATTATGATTGCGCCATTGAGTTTGTTCCGTGAGCTACTCTTCCCAAGAGTCGCTTGTTTAATCTGACTATCCCTGAAAGAAAGGCCTTGGATGAGAACATACAAACTAGCCTGGCTGCTGGTCACATTAGACCTTCTAAAGTCGCCTGTGGCAGTTGGATTTTTCTTTGTTAAAAAAAAGGACGGCGGTTTACGTCCATGTCTGGATTTTCGTGAAATTAATAAGATTACCGTACGCAATTCAGAACCTTGTTAATGACATCCTGAGACCTTTCATTGGTAAGAATGTGGTTGTGTATTTGGATGATATTTTGATTTACTCACCAGATCTATAGTCCCATTGGCAGAGTGTACTTGAAGTTTTGCAGTTATTGAGTGATAATTCACTCTTTGCTAAGCTGGAGAAATGTGAGTTCGCTGTGCAGAAAATTTGTTTTTTGGGCTACATTGTCTCCAGCGAGGGCTTTGAGATGGATCCTGTGAAGGTTCAGGCTGTGCAGGAATGGCCTAGGCCTATTGGTTTGAAATCTATACAGAGATATTTGGATTTTGCCAATTATTACAGGAAATTCATTAAGAATTTTTCTGTAATTGTTAAACCTCTAACCGATCTCACCAGGAAAGGTGCGAATACGGCCCAGTGGACTACTAAGGCCATTGAAGCGTTTGAGTATCTCAAAGAGAGGTTCAGTTCTGCTCCTATCCTTATGCAGCCTGATGAGACCAAGCCTTTTTTGGTCGAGGTCGATGCTTCATCGGTTGGGGTCGGAGCAGTTTTGTCTCAGGAGAACAAGGGTGGAGTACATCCTTGTGCCTTCTTCTCGAAAAAAATTTCGGAAACCGAAGTGAATTATGATGTTGGAAATCGGGAGTTGCTGGCTATTAAACTTGCGTTTGAACACTGGCGTCATTTTTTGAAAGGCGCTAGATTTCCTATTCAGGTTTTCACAGATCATAAGAATTTGATCTATCTGGATGCTGCCAAGCGCTTGAATGCCCGTCGAGCTAGGTGGGCACTTTTTTTTTCTCGGTTTCATTTTTCTGTTACCTATATCCCTGGTATTAAGAATGTTAAAGCCGATGCTTTATCTCGCAGCTTCTCTCCTACGGTCGGTGACGAGGAGGAGGAGAGCATTTTACAGAAAGGAGTTGTGGTGGCGGCATTGGACTCCGTTTTGGAGAATGGGATTCTGAAAGCTCAAGATGATGCTCCATCTAACACTCCCCATGGGAGGTTGTTCGTGCCTAGAGCCTTTAGGAGAGATTTGTTTGTGGAGTGTCATGAGTCTCGGTTGGCAGGTCATCCACGAATTTTGGAGACTAAGAGACTTATCAGTAGCAGTTTTTGGTGGCCTGGATGGCAGAAGAAGTCATCAAGTGGGTGCGTCATTGTACTGTGTGTGCTAGGTCAAAGGCTTCACATACTCCTGCGGCGGGGTTGCTTTGCCCTCTGGAGGTTCCTAGTGCGCCTTGGACGCATCTCACAATGGATTTTATTACTGATCTTCCTGTGTCCGAGGGTTTTACTGTCATCTGGGTGGTCGTGGACCGTTTTAGTAAGATGTGTCATTTGGTTCCATTCATTAAGTTGCCCTGCGCCAAGACACTTGCTAAGGCGTTTGTTAAAGAGATTGTCAAGCTCCATGGCGTTCCCACGGATATTGCTTCTGATTGAGGACCTCAGTATGTGGCTCGCTTTTGGCGTGCTTTTTGTGACAGGTTGGGAGTTCATTTGTCATTTTCATCTGGTTATCATCCTGAGTATAATGGACAGACTGAAAGAAAGAACTAGGATGTCGAACAGTTTTTGCATTGTTTTGTGGCGGACAATCAAGAGGTGTGGTCGGAGTTTCTGCCTGTCGCAGAATTTGCTCTTAACAGTCATACATCCTCCTCTGCTGGGTGTTCTCCTTTTTTTTGTTGTACTGGGAGACATCCGTCTTTTGGTTCGTTCTCCAAATTGGGGTCGGCGGTGCTGGAGGAGGATAATTTTTCCGGTGATTTGGAGAGAGTTTGGACTAATGGACGTTGCAACCTTCAAAAGGCTAACAAGAAGTCCAAGAAGTATTTTGACAGGAAACGTAAGGAGGTTTTGTTTACTGTGGGTGACATGGTTTGGTTGTCCTCGAAGAACCTGCGGTTGAAGATTCCCTCTAAAAAACTGGGTCCTAAGTTTGTGGGTCCATTTAAAGTGCTTCAGATTGCTAACCCGTCTGCTGTTAGGTTGGATGTCCCTACTTCCTGGAAGATTAATCATGTGTTTCATGTTTCCTTGTTGAAAAAGACTGATGTATCTGATAGGGACGCCACTGTCACAGTTCCTCCTGTTGTGGAAGACGGCGAATATGAAATTTCTCGTATCTTGAATTCTAGATAGCATACAGGGAGATTACAGTTTCTTGTCTCCTGGAAGGGTTTCGGTCCCGAAGACAACTCCTGGGTAAGGCTTGTTAAAGCTTTCCACAGGAGGCTTCCGGATAGGCCTGGGCCTGGAGGATCCAGAGGATCCTCATAAAAGAGGGGGTACTGTTAGAACCCTCCTGTTTGTTTTTTCCATCTTGTGTTTTTCGGTCACGTGACCATCTGCCTTTATATTCCAGCTCCGCCCTCCTGGCTGTGCTGGACTTCAGTGTTTGACTGTTTCTCTAGCCTGGTGATTCGGTGCCTTTCTCTGTCAAGTTCGCTTCGTCCTCTGGGTCCTCTAGTACATTTTTGTCAGTTTGTCTTTTTGTGTTCTGCAACAACGTCTCTGTTTAGGAGGTGTCCCATTTTTGTCCCAGTCCTTAGTTCTTTAGGGACCCCTCCCTTAATTCTATAGGTCTTCGTTCAGACTAGCTGAGGACTAAGGCGGGTCTGTTCACTAGGAACAGGCAGCCCACTACATCGTAGGGATTCAGCTTAGTCTTACTGTAGGGACAGATTTCCCCTATCTTTCCTTAGTACATGTTGCATATCATAACACCGGCCATGCACGATTGATCCCCCGCATGTTTTTTTTTGGGGTGTCTAATAACCGTGAAAAATGTGGGCGGAAACTCGAACATGTCACTTGAGCACCCATGATACATGGTGCATACCTGATTACCCGATGCAAACTCAAGTAGCGAACACTTGCGCTCAAGACTAATGACAACTTATTCAATATGATGACCTAATGTTATCAAACTCTGTCGTACCTCTGGGTTCAAAATGTTCACTATACACACCTAAAGGATTGTATCAAGGGGTAGTTTCCAAAATGGGGTCACTTGTCCCGGGTTTCCACTCTTTAGGCACATCAGGGGCTCTCCAAACGCAACATGGCGTCCGCTCTCAATTCCAGCCATTTTTTGCGTTCAAAAATTCACACAGTGCTCCTTCCCTTCTGAACTCTGCCGTGCGCCCAAACACTGCATTTTCCCCACATATGGGGTATTGGCGTACTCGGGAGAAATTGCACAAAAGTTTTTGGGGTCCATTTTCTCCTCTTATCCTTGTGAAAATAAAAAAATTGGGGCTAAAACATCATGTTTGTGGAAAAAGTTAGATTTTTTTATTTTCACGGCTCCATCTTATAAACTTCTGTAAAGCACTTGGGGGTTCAGGGTGCTCACCACACATCTAGATAAGTTCCCTGACGGTCTAGTTTCCAAAATAGTGTCACTTGTGGGGGTTTTCCACTGTTTAGGCACATCAGGGGCACATCTGCTAATTATTCAAGCAAATTTAACATTCAAAAAGTGAAATGGTGCTCCTTCCTTTCCGAACCCTGCCGTATGCCCAAGCAGTGGTTTTCCCCCACATATGGGGTATCAGCTTACTCAGGAGAGATTGCACAAGAAGTTGCATGGTGCAAATTCTCCTGTTACCTTTATTAAAATGCAAATGAAAAACATTTTTGTTGCAAAAATGTGAAAAAAATTTTTTTATGGCTCAATGTTCTAAACTTCTGTGAAGCACCTGGGGGTTCAAGGTGCTTACCACACATCTAGATAAATTCCCTGAGGGGTCTAGTTTCCAAAATGGTGTCACTTGTGAGGGTTTCCACTGTTTAGGCACATCAGGGGCTCTTCGAACGCAACATGGCGTCCGCTAATTATTCAAGCAAATTTTACAAATAGTCAAATGGCGCTCCTTCCCTTTCGAGCCCTGCCGTGCACCAAAACAGTGGTTTTCCCCCACATATGGGGTATCTGTGTGCTCAGAGGAAATTGCACAACAAATGTTGGGGTCCATTTTTTCCTTTTACCCCTGCGAAAAAAAAAAAAATGGGTCTAAAGTAACATTTTTGTGAATAAAGTTAAATATTCATTTTTTTCTTCCACATTCCAAAAATTCCTGTGAAGCACCTGAAGGGTTAATAAAGATCTTGAATGTGGTTTTGAGTAGCTTGAGGGGTGCAGTTTTTAGAATGGTGTCACTTTTGGTTGTTTTCTGTCATAAAGTGACTTCAAATGTGATGTGGTCCCTAAAAAAATGGTTTTGTAAATTTTGTTGGAAAAATGAGAAATCGCTGGTCAACTTTTAACCCTTATAGCTCCCTAATAAGAAAAAAAATGTGGTTCCAAAATTGTGCTGATGTAAAGTAGACATGTGGGAAATGTTATTTATTAACTATTTTGTGTGACATACAGTACAGACCAAAAGTTTGGACACACCTTCTCATTTAAAGATTTTTCTGTATTTTCGTGACTATGAAAATTGTACATTCACACTGAAGGCATCAAAACTATGAATTAACACACGTGGAATTATATACTTAGCAAAAAAGTGTGAAACAACTGAAAATGTGTCTTATATTCTAGGTTCTTCAAAGTAGCCACCTTTTGCTTTGATGACTGCTTTGCACACTCTTGGCATTCTCTTGATGAGCTTCAAGAGGTAGTCACCGGAAATGGTTTTCACTTCACAGGTGTGTCCTGGCAGGTTTAATAAGTGGGATTTCTTGCCTTATAAATGGGGTTGGGACCATCACTTGTGTTGTGCAGAAGTCCGGTGGATACACAGCTGATAGTCCTACTGAATAGTCTGTTAGCTGCTTTTTTCTTGCCATAATACAAATTCTAAGTAAAGAAAAACGAGTGGCCATCATTACTTTAAGAAATGAAGGTCAGTCAGTCCGAAAAATTATGCAAACTTTGAAAGTGTCCCCAAGTGCAGTTGCAAAAACCATCAAGCGCTACAAAGAAACTGGCTTACATGAGGACCACCCCAGGAAAGGAAGACCAAGAGTCACCTCTGCTTCTGAGGATAAGTTTATCTGAGTCACCAGCCTCAGAAATCGCAGGTTAACAGCAGCTCAGATTAGAGACCAGGTCAATGCCAGACAGAGTTCTAGTAGCAGACACATCTCTTCAACAACTGTTAAGAGGAGACTTTGTGCAGCAGGCCTTCATGGTAAAATAGCTGCTAGGAAACCACTGCTAAGGACAGGCAACAAGCAAAAGAGACAAGTTTGGGCTAAAGAACACAAGGAATGGACATTAGACCAGTGTAAATCTGTGCTTTAGTCTGATGAGTCCAAATTTGAGATCTTTGGTTCCAACCACCGTGTCCTTGTGCGACGCAGAAAAGGTGAACGGATGGACTCTACATGCCTGGTTCCCACCGTGAAGCATGGAGGAGGAGGCGTGATGGTGTGGGGGTGCTTTGCTGGTGACACTGTTGTGGATTTATTCAAAATTGAAGGCATACTGAACCAGCATGGCTACCACAGCATCTTGCAGCGGCATGCTATTCCATCCGGTTTGCGTTTAGTTGGACCATCATTTATTTTTCAACAGGACAATGACCCCAAAGACACCTCCAGGCTGTGTAAGGGCTATTTGACCAAGAGGGAGAGTGATGGGGTGCTACGCCAGATGACCTGGCCTCCACAGTCACCAGACCTGAACCCAATCGAGATGGTTTGGGGTGAGCTGGACCGTTTCCGGTGACTACCTCTTGAAGCTCATCAAGAGAATGCCAAGAGTGTGCAAAGCAGTCATCAAAGCAAAAGGTGGCTACTTTGAAGAACCTAGAATATAAGACACATTTTCAGTTGTTTCACACTTTTTTGTTAAATATATAATTCCACATGTGTTAATTCATAGTTTTGATGCCTTCAGTGTGAATGTACAATTTTCAAAGTCATGAAAATACAGAAAAATCTTTAAATGAAAAGGTGTGTCCAAACTTTTGGTCTGTACTGTATCTCTCTGATTTAAGGGCATAAAAATTCAAATTTTTAAAAATTGCAAAATTTTCGCCAAATTTCCGTTTTTTTCACAAATAAACGCAAGTGATATTGAAGAAATTTTACCACTGTCATTAAGTACAATATGTCACGAAAAAACAGTCTCAGAATCAGGGGGATCCATTGAAACGTTCCAGAGTAATTACCTCATAAAGTGACAGTAGTCAGAATTGTAAAAATTGGCCTGGTCATTAACGTGCAAACCACCTTGGGTTGTAAAGGGGTTAACCCCACTCACTCAACCTTCCTCCCCCTTTGTTTTTTTTTAAAGCAGAATGTAGGGGACAGGTGGAAGAAAGTGTGATAGTAACACATGAAGATCTATGAATTTCCATAACAGTGTGAAGCTAAATGTGAATTTTGATGTGGATATACCACAAATTACACACTTGGTAGACTGAAATGTGTGAAAACGACAGTGAAAATCTGCAACAGTTGACATGCTAGGAATACACATGCCTGCTACTGTAATCTTATTTATCTATAATCCCAGCCGTTACAGCTGGACTTGAGCAGTTATCTTGGAGAATCAGTTCTTATACCAGTGCCATTCCACAATAGTAAGAACAAACTTCTCACACTTCAAGGTATAGTTATGTTGAGTGCAAGGGGATTAATGGAGCATTTGACAGTGTCTATACTCACCAACCCTGTGATGTGATCAGGTCATAGTAACTTGTAAAATTAAGTTCCCACTGGGTTTTTGCTGAATAATCCTAACATGTGACTGACTCTTTTGGACATGTTTATAATGTGATTTGTGCTGTAGTAATTGTGTGAAGTATGCACTCTGTTGGTGTGAGATAAATACACTGGTTAAAAAAATAAATGGAACACTAAAATACCACATCCTACATATCACTGAATGAAATATCCCAGTTGCAAATCTTTATTCATTACATAGTGGAATGTGTTGAGAACAATAAAACATAAAGTGATCATTGTAAATCAAAATTAATATCCCATGGAAATCTGGATTTGGGATGATACTCAAAATCAATGTGTAAAATCAAATTACAGGCTGATCCAACTTCAGTGTAAATGCCTCAAGACAAGGAAATGATGCTCCATTGTGTGTTGCTTCCACATGCCTGTATATCCTCCCTACAACACCTGGGCATGCTCTTTATGAGGCAGTATATTTTCTCCTGAGGGATCTCCGCCAAGACCTGGATTAAAGCATCAGTCAACTCCTGGACAGTTTGTGGTGCAACGTGGCGTTGGTGGATGGAACGAGACATGATGTCTAGGAAGTGCTCAATTGGGGAATGGGCAGTCCAGTCCAAAGCATCAATACTTTCATCATGCAGGAACTGCTGACACACTTCAGCCACATGAGGCTTAGCATTGTCATGCATCAGAAGGAACCCAGTGCCCACTGCACCTGCATATGGTCTCATAATGGGTCTGAGGATCTCATCATGATACCTAATGGCAATCAGGGTACCTCTGGTCAGCACATGGAGGGCTGTGCAGCCCTCCAAAGAAATGCCTCCCCACACCATTGCTGACACACTTCCAAACTGGTCATGCTGGGGGATGTTGCAGGCAGCAGAACATTCTCCATGGCGTCTCCAGACTCTCACAAACGTCTGTTACATGTGCTCAGTGTGAACCTGCTCTCATCCGTGAAGAGCACAGGGCGCCAATGTGGAATTTGCCCATCTTGGTGTTCTCTGGCAAATGCCAATCATCCTGCACGGTGTTGGGCTGTAAGCTCAACACCCACTTGTGGAAGTTAGGCACTTATACCACCCTCATGGAGTCTGTTTCTAACAGTTTGTGCAGACACATGGATGTTAGTGGCCTGCTGGATGTCATTTTGCAGGGCTTTGGCACTGCTCCTCCTGTTCCTCCTTGCACAAAGGAAGATGTAGCAGTCCTGCTGCTGGGTTGTTGCCCTCTTACAGCTCCCTTCATGTCTCCTGGTGTACTAGTCTGTCTCCTGGTACAGTATCTGCGCCATGCTCTGGACACTGCTGACAGACACAGCTACCCTTTTTTGCCACAGCTCGCATCCTGGATGAGCTTCACTACCTGAGTAACTTATGTGGGTTGTAGACACCGATTCATGCTACTGTATCTCTAGGGGTGAGAGCAATGAGAAAATGCAAAAGTGACCAAAACACCAGCCAAATAGGATGAGAACAGAGAAATGTTCTGGTGTCACGACCTGCAGAACCTCTCCTTTATAGGGGTTGTATTGCGAATTGCTTATCATTTCTACCAGTTGTCTCTTCCATTTGCACAACAGAAGGAAAAATTCACAATCAGTTTTGCTTCATAACTGGACAGGTTGATTTCACAGAAGTGTTATTGACTTGGAGTTACATTATGTTGTTTGTGTTCCCTTTATTTTTTTGAGCAGTGTAGTTTTTGTCAGACGTGTGCTATGCTTGTGTGAGACATATAGTTCTTGTCTGATGTGTGCTCTGTGCTTGTGTGACATATACATAATGCTTGTGTCACGTGTGCTGTGATTTTCTGATGCATGTATTGTGTTTATATGTATGTGCAACATGTTTTTCCTGTGTTATATAAAGGAGGGGGACCCAAACACAATTTTTGCACATGGACCCTTTGTTCTTAGAATCCACCCCTGCTCAGTGGCCCTGTATACAATATGCACATTCACAATTCTTAATGTTAAAAGGGTTTTCTGGCCATGAGGTAAATTTCTGCAGCCACTGTGTCATTGCAAATTGTCAAATTCTGACTGTGTGCATTATGCACATTAGGGCTGATTCATCAACGTGAAAAAGTCATATGTAAAGAACAATGGCATCTCTAAAAATGTCAGTGTCCCCCTAAAAAAATGAACCAAAAATAAGCCCTCATTCAGCTTTGTCAGCAGAGAAATAAGAAAGTTAAAGTTCTCAGGATATGGTGATGCGTAAACATTTTTTTGTATAAAATTATTATTATTCAAAATTAGCAAAACATAACCTTGATAAAACTGACATCAGTGTAATTGTACTGACTCAACGAATTAAGCATTCTTGATTACTTTTACCGCACAATGAATGACAAAAATAAATTGTGAATTGCTATTTTTTGTTTATGATTTTTAGGAGGCAGAATAAAGTTACAAATGTCAGATTTTCAAAAAATTGCCCTGATCAGGAAGGTGAAAACTGGCTTCAATGGTGTATAGTAGTGTTGAGCGAGCATGCTCGACACTGCTTGGTACTCACCCGAGCATCACGCTACTCGGGATGTTCGGCGAGCACCGAGCATTTCCGGGTTACTCGGGCGGGAGCTCGGGTCTCCGCCCTGCACGTTTGGCGCTCTTTACAGAGCCAATGAACATGCAGGGATTGCCAGCCAGTCACTGTAATGCTTCAGCCATGTTGGTTGTGGGCATTACATTGATTGGTTGGCCGCACAGCGTCACCTCGAGTATTTAAAACCGGGCGCCGCCATCTTGGACACAGACGGCTGGGATCAGACAGTGTAGGGACAGCGCTGCTGATTTAGGGAGAGATATATACTGAGAAATATTTAGTGTAGGGTCTGGAAAGGCTGCCAGATCAAACAAACAGTCCTTCTCAGGACTAATATCCACCCCAGATATCAGGCAGGCTGTATAGGAGACACAGTGGTTATACCAGCAAATGCTGCATTACAGTCCTGTGTGCTCTTGTTGCTGAAATTGCTGGACTTAGCTCCAGGTCTCGGGGGCCTGGAAAAATCCTTTTTTTTTCATCTTTTGGTCCCCCCCCCCCCTCCTCCAAAAAAAAGTGTGTCTCTGATTTTACAGACACAAATATATCTGTTGAAAAGAGTCTGGTGTAGGCTAGAGAAACAGAAGTGTGGTTTTGCAGTTCCACGGTTCAAACCTCTGTATTATCCTGCTTTTGGGCCATTTGTATCTAAAAATAAAACAGTTTGAGTGTGTTGCTCACTGTTCAGCCGCAAATATATCTATTTAAAATTGTCTGGTATACCCCAGTAAACAATAACTGTGGTTTTGCCATTCAATGGTAAAAAATCTCTGTTATTCAGCTTTTGGTATTTTTCCGTAAAGAAAAACAGTAATAGTTTCTCTCTGATTGTTCAGATTGTTTAAAAGAGTCGGGTGTAGGCCAGAGAAATAGAACTGTGGTTTTCCTCTTCCACGGTTCTAATCTACTTTTTATTACTCTTTTTCCATTGATAGTGCAAGTGTAAACTATTTTACTTCCTTTACAATGGGCAAGGCGCGTGGCAAGGGACGTGGAAGTGGACGTTCTGGTGATGGTGTGTGCAGAGGACGGGGCCGCGGCTAAGATGAAAATGTGCCACAACCAACAGCCACATCTTCTCGCTCCCACTTCTTGACCGAATTACTAGGGAAGCACAGAACAACACCAGTATTGCGAACTGATCAGTGTGAACAGGTTATTAATTGGATAGCAGATAATACTTCCATTTACCTGGGCACCACCACCTCCGGTCTGTCTTCCACACGGTCAACTCTTAGTAGCCGTGAGTCTCGACCACATACTCCTCCTCACCCTGATGCTCCTTCCTCCCACCATGTGGAGTGTGGTCAGACAGCAACTGATCCCACACTTGGACACTCTGAAGAGCTGTTCACTGGTCCATTTCCATATTTGTGCCCCTCGCCTGCTCCGCTTGAAGTGGTGGAAGAGCAGATCCCATGTAGCGATGCCCAAATATTTGAACAGCCACGGCCACAGGAAGTCGACGCTGGCAATTTGTCACAAGAGGTGGACGATGACGAGACACAATTGCCAGGAAGTGAGGAGGAGGATCGTGGTGCGCAAGTGGAAGAAGAGGAGGTGGTGGATGATCTAGTAACTGACCCAACGTGGCAGGAGGACATGCAGAGCGAGGCCAGCAGCACACAGGGTGAGGGAGGCAGAGTACCCCAACAGGCACGAAGAAGCAGTGTGGTGGCCGCACACAGAAGGCAGGCAACAGTTCCCCGTAACACCAACATGAGGGACGTTGCCAGTACAACCTGTAGGTCTTCCAGAGTTTGGAAATTTTTTTAAAGACTCTGCTGATAACCCCAAAAAGGCCATTTGTACCACTTGCCATGCCAGCATCAGCAGGGGTGACAAAACTACCAGCCTGACCACCATCACCATGATCAGGCACATGGCAGCAAAGCACCCGACTTTGTGGGGTGAACCCCAGGGTCCACGACCAGTGTCAGCGGGTGTCACCACTGATTCTTCCGCTGTTGTGCGTGCAATAGAACCCCCTGTTGTGTGTGCAAGACAATCCCCTGTCCATACTGCATGCAAAGATGCCCCCTCCTCTCAGTCTTCACTTGTTCTGGCAGTTTCTCAAGTAACAGCATCAACGTCCACGTCCCACCACAGCGTTCAATTGTCCATATCCCAGACCTTTGAATGAAAGCGGAAATTCGCAGCCAATGCCCCCCCAGGCCACAGTCCTAAATTCGCACATTTCACGACTGCTTGCGTTGGAAATGCTGCCATTTAGGCTGGTGGAGACGGAATCCTTCCGCAACCTTATGGCGGTGGCCGTCCCTCGGTACATGGTCCCCAGCCGACACTATTTTGCCCGGTGTGCCGTCCCCGCACTACACAAGCACGTGTCCCAAAACATCTGCCGTGCCCTCAACAACGCAGTTACTGGGAGAGTCCACCTGACAATGGACACGTGGACAAGTTCTTGTGGCCAGGGACGGTACATCTCCCTGACGGCACACTGGGTAAACATAGTGGAAGCCGGGACCCAGTCGGACCTTGGGACGGAACACATCCTCCCCACACCGAGGATTGTGGGCCCTATGTCAGTCAGAGTTGCCCCTGTCAGTCAGAGTTGCCCCCACAGTGTACAGCTCCTGCGCATCATCCTCCTCCTCCTCCTCATGTTCAGCCTCCATCTCCGATATCACCACATCTGTTACAAGCTGGAAGCACTGCAGTACTGCCTCCGCCAAGCGGCAACAGGCTGTTATGAAACTCATAAGCTTAGGTGAGAAACCTCACACTGCTTGTGAGTTGTGGACAGCTGTGAAAGAGCAGACAGATCTGTGGCTGACACCGCTGAACCTACATCCAGGCATGGTCATGTATGACAATGGCCATAACCTGGTGGCGGCTCTGAGACGAGGCGAGATCACACACATACCATGCCTGGCTCATGTGCTTAACCTCGTGGTTCAGTGGTTTCTTAAATCGTACCCCGAGTTGCCAGATCTGCTCGACAAAGTACGCCGCCTGTCAGCTCATTTTTGCAAGTCGGCTACAGCTTCCGCCGCCCTTGCTGTGTTGCAGCAGCGTTTGCAGCTTCCGTCACACCGACAGGTGTGTGATGTCCCCACACGTTGGAACTCCAATCCAGCAGAGGCAGGGGAACACGGTCAACTTTCTGGGGCAGTTTTCTCAGACCCTCCCTTCGAACAGACCCTGAGGTGCGGGGTACTCTCACAAGGAGTGGAAAGTTTCAAAAGATGGTGATGGAGTACCTTGCCGACCATACCAGCATCCTCCATGATTCCTCTGTGCCTTTTAATTATTGGGTATCCAAGCTGGACACTTGGAATGAACTCGCTCTGTACGCCTTGGAGGTCCTGGCCTGCCCTGCCGCTAGCGTGTTATCGGAACGTGTTTTTAGTACCGCTGGGGGAATTATAACTGATAAGCGCACTCGCCTGTCAACTGACAATGCTGACAAGCTGACCCTTATCAAAATGAACAAGGGCTGGATTGGGCCAGACTTCTCATCACCACCAAATGACAGCAGAGTAACATAAAGTCAAATCCACGGTGTTATTTCGGGAGGTGTATTCACATGCACCGCTTCACACCCACACATGGGTATACGCTTCCTCATTTCGGCTGTTTTATGTTCTTCTCTTTATCCTCAGCCTCCACCACCACTATACCACCAGGGTGACCGTGGTCCGTGTTGCCATTATTGAAAGTTCCTCCGTCCTTATTTTTGTCAGCTTTTGCTTGGAAGGCATAAGCAAAGGCTGTGGGAGACTCACTCCCCAGTAATGGGAATAATATGTTTAAGATGCTGTACTGTATGGCTCTTGTAAGGGGCATTCAAACCGTCTTGTTAAGCTACTGGGACCTCCACGTCTCTTCCAAGGGGCATTCAAACCGTTTTGTTAAGCTACTGTGACCTCCACCGCTTTTCCAAGGGGCATTAAAACCGTCTTGTTAAACTACTGGGACCTCCACGTCTCTTTTTAGGGGCATTAAAAGCGTCTTGTTAAGCTACTGTGACCTCAACCACTTTTCCGAGGGGCATTAAAACCATCTTGTTAAGCTACTGGGACTTCCACGTCTCTTCTGAGGGGCATTAAAAGCATCTTGTTAAACCACTCTGAACTCCACAGCTCTTCCAAGGGGCATTGAAATGTTGTTTTTAATTAACTCTAACCTCCACGACTCTTCGAACGGGCATTGCATTTCCTCCTAATTTTTGGCAGCTTTTGCTTGGAAGGCATAAGCAAAGACTATGGGAGACCCACTCCCCAATAATGGGAATAATCTTTGTAATATGCTGTACTGCATGGCTCTTGTAAGGGGCATTGCAAGTTCCTCCGTCCTAATTTTTGGCAGCTTTTGCTTGGAAGGCATAAGCAAAGACTGTGGGAGACCCACTCCCCAATAATGGGAATAATATTTTTAAGATGCTGTACTGTATGGCTCTTGTAAGGGGCATTAAAACCGTCTTGTTAAGCTACTGGGACCTCCACGTCTCTTCTGAGGGGCATTAAAAGTGTTTTGTTAAGCTACTGCGACCTCCACGTCTCTTCTGAGGGGCATTAAAAGAGTCTTGTTAAGCTACTGCGACCTCCACCATTTTTCTGAGGGGCATTAAAACCGTCTTGTTAAGCTACTGTGACCTCCACCACTTTTCCAAAGGGCATTAAAACCGTCTTGTTAAGCTACTGGGACCTCCACGTCTCTTCTGAGGGGCATTAAAAGTGTCTTGTTAAGCTACTGGGACCTCCACCACTTTTCCAAGCGGCATTAAAAGCGTCTTATTAAGGTACTGGGACCTCCACGTCTCTTCTGAGGGGCATTAAAAGCGTCTTGTTAAGCTACTGTGACCTCCACCACTTTTCCAAGGGGCATTAAAAGCGTCTTGTTAAGCTACTGGGACCTCCACGTCTCTTCTGAGGGGCATTAAAAGCGTCTTGTTAAACCACTCTGAACTCCACAGCTCTTCCAAGGGGCATTGAAATGTTGTTTTTAATTAACTGTAACCTCCACGACTCTTCGAACGGGCATTGCATTTCCTCCTAATTTTTGGCAGCTTTGCTTGGAAGGCATAAGCAAAGACTATGGGAGACCCACTCCCCAATAATGGGAATAATGTTTGTATTATGCTGTACTGCATGGCTCTTGTAAGGGGCATTGCAAGTTCCTCCGTCCTAATTTTTGGCAGCTTTTGCTTGGAAGGCATAAGCAAAGACTATGGGAGACCCACTCCACAATAATGGGAATAATGTTTGTAATATGCTGTACTGCATGGCTCTTGTAAGGGGCATTGCAAGTTCCTCCGTCCTTATTTTTGGCAGCTATTGCTTGGAAGGCATAAGCAAAGGCTATGGGAGACCCACTCCCCAATAATGGGAATAATGTTTGTAATATGCTGTAC
Source organism: Phyllobates terribilis (assembly GCF_046119375.1). Classification (NCBI taxonomy): domain Eukaryota; kingdom Metazoa; phylum Chordata; class Amphibia; order Anura; family Dendrobatidae; genus Phyllobates; species Phyllobates terribilis. Next base: position 68,683,967 of record NW_027362770.1, on the reverse strand, counting down.
TGCATGGCTCTTGTAAGGAGCATTGCAAGTTCCTCCGTCCTTATTTTTGGCAGCTTTTGCTTGGAAGGCATAAGCAAAGACAATGGGAGACCCACTCCCCAATAATGGGAATAATGTTTGTAATATGCTGTACTGCATGGCTATTGTAAGGGGCATTGCAAGCTCCGTCGTCCTAATTTTTGGCAGCTTTTGCTTGGAAGGCATAAGCAAAGACTATGGGAGACCCACTCCCCAATAATGGGAATAATGTTTTTAATATGCTGTACTGCATTGCTCTTGTAAGGGGCATTGCAAGTTCCTCCGTCCTAATTTTTGGCAGCTTTTGCTTAGAAGGCATTAGCAAAGACTATGGGAGACTCACTCCCCAATAATGGGAATAATATTTTTAAGATGCTGTACTGTATGGCTATTGTAAGGGGCATTAAAACCGTCTTGTTAAGCTACTGTGACCACCACTTTTCCAAGGGGCATTAAAACCATCTTGTTAAGCTACTGGGACCTCCACGTCTCTTCTGAGGGGCATTAAAAGCATCTTGTTAAGCTACTGTGACCTCTACCACTTTTCCAAGGGGCATTAAAAGAGTCTTGTTAAGCTACTGGGACCTCCACGTCTCTTCTGAGGGGCATTAAAAGCGTCTTGTTAAGCTACTGTGACCTCCACCACTTTTCCAAGGGGCATTAAAAGCGTCTTGTTAAGCTACTGGGACCTCCACGTCTCTTCTGAGGGGCATTAAAAGCATCTTGTTAAACCACTCTGAACTCCACAGCTCTTCCAAGGGGCATTGAAATGTTGTTTTTAATTAACTGTAACCTCCACGACTCTTCGAACGGGCATTGCATTTCCTCCTAATTTTTGGCAGCTTTGCTTGGAAGGCATAAGCAAAGACTATGGGAGACCCACTCCCCAAAAATGGGAATAATGTTTGTAATATGCTGTACTGCATGGCTCTTGTAAGGGGCATTGCAAGTTCCTCCGTCCTAATTTTTGTCAGCTTTTGCTTGGAAGGCATAAGCAAAGACTATGGGGACCCACTCCCCAATAATGGGAATAATGTTTGTAATATGCTGTACTGCATGGCTCTTGTAAGGGGCATTGCAAGTTCCTCCATCCTAATTTTTGGCAGCTTTTGCTTGGAAGGCATAAGCAAAGACTACGGGAGACCCACTCCCCAATAATGGGAATAATGTTTGTATTATGCTGTACTGCATGGCTCTTGTAAGGGGCATTGCAAGTTCCTCCGTCCTAATTTTTGGCAGCTTTTGCTTGGAAGGCATAAGCAAAGACTATGGGAGACCCACTCCACAATAATGGGAATAATGTTTGTAATATGCTGTACTGCATGGCTCTTGTAAGGGGCATTGCAAGTTCCTCCGTCCTTATTTTTGGCAGCTATTGCTTGGAAGGCATAAGCAAAGACTATGGGAGACCCACTCCCCAATAATGGGAATAATGTTTGTAATATGCTGTACTGCATGGCTCTTGTAAGGAGCATTGCAAGTTCCTCCGTCCTTATTTTTGGCAGCTTTTGCTTGGAAGGCATAAGCAAAGACAATGGGAGACCCACTCCCCAATAATGGGAATAATGTTTGTAATATGCTGTACTGCATGGCTATTGTAAGGGGCATTGCAAGCTCCGTCGTCCTAATTTTTGGCAGCTTTTGCTTGGAAGGCATAAGCAAAGACTATGGGAGACCCACTCCCCAATAATGGGAATAATGTTTTTAATATGCTGTACTGCATTGCTCTTGTAAGGGGCATTGCAAGTTCCTCCGTCCTAATTTTTGGCAGCTTTTGCTTGGAAGGCATAAGCAAAGACAATGGGAGACCCACTCCCCAATAATGGGAATAATGTTTGTAATATGCTGTACTGTATGGCTATTGTAAGGGGCATTAAAACCGTCTTGTTAAGCTACTGTGACCACCACTTTTCCAAGGGGCATTAAAACCATCTTGTTAAGCTACTGGGACCTCCACGTCTCTTCTGAGGGGCATTAAAAGCATCTTGTTAAGCTACTGTGACCTCTACCACTTTTCCAAGGGGCATTAAAAGAGTCTTGTTAAGCTACTGGGACCTCCACGTCTCTTCTGAGGGGCATTAACAGCGTCTTGTTAAGCTACTGGGATCTCCACGTCTCTTCTGAGGTGCATTAAAAGCGTCTTGTTAAGCTACTGCGACCTCCACCAATTTTCCGAGGGGCATTAAAACCATCTTTTTAAGCTACTGTGACCTCCACCACTTTTCCAAGGGGCATTAAAACCGTCTTGTTAAGCTACTGGGACCTCCACGTCTCTTCTGAGGGGCATTAAAAGCGTCTTGTTAAGCGACTGCGACCTCCACCACTTTTCCGAGGGGCATTAAAACCGTCTTGTTAAGCTACTGGGACCTCCACATCTCTTACAAGGGGCATTCAAACCGTCTTGTTAAGCTACTGCGACCTCCACCACTTTTCCAAGGGGCATTCAAACCATCTTGTTAAGCTACTGTGACCTCCACCACTTTTCCAAGGGGCATTAAAACCGTCTTGTTAAGCTACTGGGATCTCCACGTCTCTTCCGAGGGGCATTAAAACCGTCTTGTTAAGCTACTGTGACCTCCACATCTCTTCAAAGGGGCATTAAAAGCGTCTTCTTAAGCCACTCTGAACGCCACAGCTCTTCCAAGGGGCATTGAAATGTTGTTTTAATTACCTCTAACCTCCACGACTCTTCCAACGGGCATTGCATTTCCTCCTAATTTTAGTCAGCTTTTGCTTATCAATGCAAAGGCGAAAACTAAGGGAGACCCACTTCCCAATAATGGGTAGAAGGTTTTTAGTACGCTGTAATCCACGTCTGTTTCAAGGGGCATTGCAGTTCCTCATAATTTTTGGAAAGCCTTCCATTCACTGCTTAGGCCAAGAGTGTACAGGAGACTCAGTTGCTATAAATGTAAAAAACGGTTTAGTTAAGCCCCTCTGACCCCCATGTCATTTCCAAGGGGCTTTGGAGTGCCTCGAAATTTTTGATAGGCATTGCACTCACTGTATGCCCTATACAGTAACTGTGTAGCCGAACCGCTCCTTTTGTTACAGAAACATATCCTACAAGACATATGTGGTTGACTGGCCTGATATTGATGTAAATGGTCCCTGTTCCTCCTGCTCTTTCTCCTTTGCCACCACCTCATCCATCATTTGTCACCTGAAGCTTTGTTTTAACGGGAGTCATAGAACTGGGATAGTAGCAGGAAAACATCCAGCAATCCTCGGAGGAGGTAGGAAATGCGCCAAAACGCTGACCACCTCAGGCCTAGCCGCTACTACATACATGAGCTTGCATTCCAAGAAAACAAAGCAGATGCTAACTTCTATCATCATCATCATGCTCCTCACCTTGGCACTCTCAACTCCCCTGATGGAGAAGCCAGGGCCCACCGGAGGAGTCTGGTTCTCTGGTGGGTTCGTCCAATGCGCTGCCCTAAAGCAGGCCGGGCTAAGAAAAGTGGGTGAGGGGAAGATGACAGGAGAAATAGGGGCGGCTGGGGACTGTTTATGGACACCCGGCCGCCCCCAGGCGGCTGGGGACCGTGTGTGGGCACCCGGCCGCGGGCGGCTGGGGACCGAGTACGGACACCTGTCCACCCCCTCGTGGCTGGAGACCGAGCGTGGACACCCGGCCGCTGGGCGTCTGGGGACGGAGTATGGATACCTCGCTGCCGAAGCAGCCATGAGGTAGTGGCAAGCTTCGGCCTCCTCCAAACTAAAAGGCCCCATTTCAAGTGCAAGCTAGCAGTATGGTATTGCAGCCTGGGGGTGGGTGGGTGGCAGGCTGCACACTTACGCTTGCATTCCAAGAAAACAAAGCAGATGCTAACTTCTATCATCATCATCATGCTCCTCACCTTGGCATTCTCAACTCCCCTGATGGAGAAGCCAGGGCCCACCGGAGGAGTCTGGTTCTCTGGTGGGTTCGTCCAATGCGCTGCCCTGAAGCAGGCCGGGCTAAGAAAAGTGGGTGGGGGGAAGTTGACAGGAGAAATAGGGGCGGCTGGGGACCGTTTATGGACACCCGGCCGCCCCCAGGCGGCTGGGGACCGTGTGTGGACACCCGGCCGCGGGGCGGCTGGCGACCGAGTACGGACACCCGGCCACCCCTTCGTGGCTGGAGACCGAGCGTGGACACCCGGCCGCCGGATGGCTGGGGACGGAGTATGGATACCAGGCCACCAACGCAGCCATGACGTGGTGGCCAAATTCCGCCTCCACATGCCTAAAAGGCCCAATTTCAAGTGCAAGCAAGCTGTATGGTATTGCAGCCTGGGGGTGGGTGGGTGGCAGGCTGCATACTTGCGCTTGCATTGCAAGGAATGGGAGAGGTACAATTGAACACTGCCCTGGGACAAGGACTTGAACGGGGATAGTTGCAAGTCTGCAACGACAGGTGCAGGGTGGGAGGCATCTTCGCATGTACCATGAACAGGGGTTTGGCATGCACACACTACAGCGGAATAGGCTGTTCTTCCCACTAAATGCACTGGGGAGGGCGCAGGTAATGTTTTGGTATGCGCGCTTAATCTTATGTATAAGGCACACTGGGACAAATAGGGGCGGCTGGGGACTGAGTATGGAGCACCTCGCTGCCGAAGCAGCCATGAGGTAGTGGCCAGCTTCGGCCTCCTCCAAACTAAAAGGCCCCATTTCAAGTGCAAGCTAGCAGTATGGTATTGCAGCCTGGGGGTGGGTGGGTGGCAGGCTGCACACTTAAGCTTGCATTGCAAGAAAACAAAGCAGATGCTAACTTCTATCATCATCATCATGCTCCTCACCTTGGCACTCTCAACTCCCCTGATGGAGAAGCCAGGGCCTACCGGAGGAGTTTGGTTCTCTGGTGGGCTCGTCCAATGCTGCCCTAAAGCAGGCCAGGCTAAGAAAAGTGTGTGGGAAGGTGACAGGATAAATAGTGGCGGCTGGGGACCGAGTATGGATACCAGGACGCCAACGCAGCCATGACGTGGTGGCCAGATTCCGCCTCCACATGCCTAAAAGGCCCAATTTCAAGTGCAAGCAAGCAGTATGGTACTGCAGTCTGGGGGTGGGTGGGTGGCAGGCTGCATACTTGCGCTTGCATTGTAAGGAATGGGGGATGTACAATTGAACACTGCTCTGGGAGAAGGACTTGCACGGGGATAGTTGCAAGTCTGCATCTTCTGATGTGGCAAGGATGACTTCTGATGGGCACACTTTTAGACAGTGACCTGGGTGTCAGAGATGCCTCCAGGGGTCTTCCCCATGCTGTTCCCATGTCTTTTCAGCACTGTATGCATGTGTCACACAGCACATGGCCAGATAAGGTTGTAAAATGTTAAAATGACATTTCCCTGTGAATGCATTTGTCATGGTTGAAAGCAATACAAAAGTGCAAAAACGCATAAAAAAATGCTACTTGTGAACATAGCCCAAGGTGTGGAGGAGTATTTTTTGGGGGGGTTATTTATTTTACCTTATACACAAGTCTTTACCCTGGAAAGGAACTTCCTTAACATATTTCACAGGAAAGCAGTTTGTTTCGTTTTTGAACGTTTTATTGTGAGCCCTTAAAAGTGGCTTAATACCTCTGACCACGTTGTTGACAGCAGTGACCTGGGGGTCAGAAATGCTTCCTGGGGTGATCCCCATGCTGTCCCCATGTAATTTGAGCACTGTCACTATCGTTTTGGGCACTTGTTAGGCTTTTAAAAGACTGCCGGGGGTGCCGTCGCAAAAATGCTCGGATCTCCCATAGACTAACATTGGGCTCGTTGCTCGGGTCGAGCACTCGAGTATCACGGCGAGCTCGGCCCGAGCTTCGAGCACCCGAGCATTTTAGTGCTCGCTCAACACTAGTTACAACAATAACAATAATTATTACAACAACAATAAAGTTACAGTATGTCCCGTAACCAGGTGTCCATTTCACGTAAGATGAAAGTGTAACAGGGAGAAACATGAGGGACCCGCCTGAAAACTCTCAACGTAGGCCCTGGGTGTGGCTACAGGGCATAAAGTGATCCAGGTGCTGGACCACGTCTACGGCCACGCCAAACGGGTTTTTGTTCTGTGGTCAATTAAGGGGCACTTTGATAAGTGCAACTATTTACATGACGGTTTTTGGCTGCTCACAGTCCTCAGCCTACAAGTCTTTATACCCTTACGGGTAACTAAAGGCACATATATTTTCAGTTTACATAATAAACAATAACAGTAGCAATACCCACTGGGTAACTATTTACAATGTAGGCACTAAATTCTTATTCCCTAAATCTGGCAGGGATTTGTCCTTGTGTGCTGCGTGTTGACCTACGTAGCACTGGGGTGTTACTATTGTCTGTGCATGCACTTTCTGGTAATCTAGCAGGTGTACGTGCTGGTAGATTGTAAAACTGCCTCAATCTCTCTATGGGACTGGCAAGTGCACTGTCCACTGGGCCTGCAGGCTCTGCTTCAACGGGTGTTCCTCCTCTGACTGGGGACTCTTCCTGCTCCTGAGCAGGCTCTTCCAGGGAGCTTACAGGTTCTTCTGGTTGTTGATAGAAGTGTATCACCGGTACTATAACTGCTCCATCAAGTTGAGGCCAGTCTGCAGGGAAATCTCCTAGAACTGTGTGAAGCACTTCTTCCTTGGGTTTTTCTGGTGCTATAGGAGGTAGTGATGGGTAGCTCCTGAACGAGCCGGCTCTAAGAGCCGGCTCTTTATAGTGAATCATATGAGTCGGCTCCTGGCAGGGAGCCAATTGAAATTTAAACGGCTCTTTGCCAGTTCACGTTCCACAGTCAGTCCCCTCTGGCCCCGCCCCTCCCCTCTGGCCCCGCCCCTCCCGGCCCCTCCCTCCCGGCAGTAGTCACTCTGATCTTATCCAGGAGACTGAGAATGCCTGCTCCACCTGCTGCTGCACATAGCACTGACTCACAGCCCCGCCCCCCTCCAATCTGTGACAAGCAAGCAGCAGTCAGGCAGTCAGGCACTTTATTAAAGGAACACTGACATCTGGATTTAGCCTGATTATAGTTATTTACCGCCAGCTTGTAAATCCTCGCTGAGCGAGGGAGAAACAGCGGATGTAAATGTGCGTCCCTTGTTCTCTCTCATTCACTTGAATGGAAGAGAACAAATGATCCAGCGATGCATATGGGCAGGGCAGATAAGGATCTCCTCTGCAAACATACCATCGCTGGATTGAGCATCACTGGATCGCAGGCTCGGGTGCTGCATGGTCCATGCGGTCAGTCAGCGAGCGCTGGCCGACAACATGGTCGCATCCTGTGTGTCTTTTGCTGAATAGGGCTTTGGCACAGGACAACTTCCATGGAAACCCATGTAAGCAGTTACATAGGTTTTTATGGAATACCAGCAGGATTGAAGCAGAATTTTTAAAATAAGTATATGGAGAATATACCTATTTTAAAAAGTTCTCTTCAATTAATGGCACTAATGCCCATGTGATCCAACCCCTTTAATGACATTATATTAGTGATGGCAAAAGACATTGGTCCTTGATGGGACACCAAAAAAACAGTCTTTTCCAAAACAGATAATAACAGAAGAAATAAACTGAATCAGTCCATCCAAGCTATGGCACTTAGTTTATCTATCCAATGGGCCCTAAAGACAATTTTAGGCTGCCTTCACACTTTGTGGATTTGCAGCGGAGTTTCCATGCAGATCATCAGCGTGGAAATTCCATGGCATTTACAGAAGCCAACAGTGGCAATGGTTTTTATCCAAAACACATTCTGACTTCGTGGAAAAATTCAGAATCTGACATGAGGTGTGAAATTGGCTTCAGCAGCAGCATGTCAGTATGTGCAGAATATCCGATATGCGAAATTCATTGCAGTCAATGGACGGGTGAATTCCGCAGCAAATTCCTTATCTAAATCCGCCTGGATGCAGATGCGACATTTGACACTGCAGTTTTTCTGCAGACTGTTTGCAGCAGACAGCCCACAGCGAACTCGCCAAGTGTGAAGGTAGCTTTAAAATGTGGCACTGATAATTAGTATCTTGTTGGTATTTTGCATGTTCATTTTGTGTTTGTTAAAGTTTTTACAGCAAACAATATAAAATCTGGTTATTCTGGAAACTATTCTGTTTTATGTCATAAATTGGCACATGTGTAGATTTTTACTAAAAGGTATACAATCATGGGTTAAAACATACCAGAATTTGGCTTCAAATTTAAAGCCAAAGGTAATAGGAAATGAAGAGCCATTTTTGGAGCCAAAAGAGCCGGCTCTTTTTGGTGAGCCGATCCAAAAGAGCCGGCTCACCAAAAAATCGCATTTTACCCATCACTAATAGGAGGCACTTCTTCTTCCGCTGTCTTCAGTAGACCTGGGCACACTTTCAAATGGTCTCTTGAGACTGTTGCAGTTGTTTTACCTCCATCTTTGCTAATCAGGCAGGTTTTACTGTTATCAAACTTGGAGTTCAACACTGTGTAGGGCTCTCTTTCCCACTGGTCATCGAGCTTGTGACTCCTTCTCTTCCACTTTAGCACTATCTCTCCAGGTGCCAAGGGTTCTGCTGGTGCATGTTTATTGTACTGCTCTTCCTGTCTTTCCCTTACTCTGTTCAGACTGTCTTCAACACAGGCCTGTACTCTCCTGTACTGCTCTTGCTGATTTGTATCCCAGTCTTCAGTGGACATATCTGCTTCCGGTTCCAGGTCCATGGGCAACTTTCCGGGTCTTGCTCTCATGAGGTACGCTGGAGTACAATTAGTAGAACTCACAGGTATGTGATTATACAGATCTACCAGGTCAGGTAGTTTGTCTGGCCACTGGTTTCTTTCTTCCAAGGGTAAGGTTTTCAGCAGGTCTATGACGATGTTGTTCATTTTTTCACACAAACCATTGGTCTGAGGGTGATACGGCGTAGTCCGGATCTTCTTGCATCCGTACAGGTGGCAGAATTCTTTAACCAGCTCGGCTTCAAAGGCAGGGCCTTGATCCGTCAGCACTTTGTCCGGGTATCCATGGGGCCTGCAGAAGTATGCTTGGAACGTTTTTGCTGCAGTTTCTGCTGTCAGATCTTTGACAGGGGCTACCACAAGGAACCGGGAATAGTGATCCACCATGGTCAGGGCATAGTAGTAGCCTGACCTGCTGGGTGACAGCTTGACGTGATCCAGAGCGACGATCTCCAGGGGCTGGGTTGTTTTGATGGACTGCAAGGGTGCTTTCCGGCTGCCATAGTCTTTTCTTCTGAGGCTACAGGGCCCACAATTCCGGCACCACCTCTCTATGGAGCTCCGCATTCCAACCCAATAGAACCGGTCCTTCAGCAGGGTTTCCAGCTTCTTCCAGCCAAAGTTACCTGCTTGATCGTGGTAGGCTTCCAACACCATCTGGATATCTGTCCTGGGTACAACAATCTGCCACACCATTTCATGGGTCTTGGGGTTGACATATCTTCAGCACAGCTTCTCTCTGTAGATGAACAGCCGGCTTCTTTCATTCCCCTTTTGCTTGGCTTGTGGAGGAGCATCCTTCTCCAGCTGAGAACCTTCCTGGGTAATCAGTCTTTTGATAAGGCTGACAACCGGGTCACTGTCCTGGGTCTCCTTCCAACTGTGGTGGGGTAGAGGATTCAGCATTCTTCCCTGACGTCTTCTGGTGACGTGTTGCTCATGGACCACTCCACTTCGGTGGAAAGCAGGTAATTCAACTTCCTCTAAATCATCCACTTCATCCTCGGTGTCTGACTGGTGAGGCATCCTTGACAGGGCATCAGCATTGGTGTTCTAGTTACCTGCCCAATACTTGATGGTGAACTGATAATTTGACAGTCTGGCCACCCAACGCTGTTCCATGGCTCCCAACCTGGCTGTCTCCAGGTGTGTCAAGGGATTGTCGTCAGTAAATGCAGTAAACTTAGCTGAGGCTAGGTAATGCTTGAACCTTTCAGTGATAGCCCAGACCAAGGCCAGGAACTCCAGCTTGAAGGAACTGTAGTTCTCCGGGTTCCTCTCGGTAGGGCGTAGCTTCCTGCTGGCATACGCAATTACCTTCGCTCTTCCACTCTGCTTCTGGTACAACACAGCTCTCAGTCCCTCATTGCTGGCGTCGGTGTACAGCAGGAAAGGCTGGCTGTAGTCAGGGTAAGCCAGGATTTCTTCACCATTCAGGATTTCCTTCATTAATGCAAAGGATTCGGCCTGTTCTTTGCCCCACTGGAATGGGGGACTCTTTCCTCTTTTGGACTGTCCTACCAGGAGGTCTTGTAGAGGTGCTACCTTTTTGGTATAGTCCTTTATGAACCTCCTGTAGTACCTGACCAGTCCCAGGAATTGCTGTACTTCTTTGATACTTCTCGGTTCAGGCCACTTCTGGATGGCAGTGACCTTCTCCGGGTCTGGTGCTACTCCCTCCGAGCTGACTACATGCCCCAGGTACTGAACCTTCTGCTTGAGCAAGTGGCATTTAGAAGGCTTTAGTTTCATCCCATACCGGGACAATGCTTCAAATACCTCCGCCAGGTGCTTCAGATGGTCTTCATACGTCCTTGAGTACACGATAAAGTCATCCAGCACTGTCTCGAAGTTCCGATGTCCCAAGTTACACTCCATCAGCCTCTGGAACGTTACGGGGGCGTTGCAGAGTCCAAACGGCATACTGTTGAACTCGCACAGTCCCATCGGGGTGGTGAAGGCCATCTTCTCCCGGTCTTCCTCGGCAACAGAGACTTGCCAGTACATGCTAGTGAGATCCAGTGTAGAGAAGTAATTGGCAGATTTTAGTGCAGCCAGGGATTCCTCTATACGGGGCAAAGGGTATGCATCTTTATGTTATGCGATTAATCTGTCTATAATCTACACACATCCTCATGCTACCGTCCTTTTTCCTGACCAGGACCAGGGGAGCTGCCCAAGGGCTACCGCTATCCCTTACTACCCCTGCCTTTTTCATGTCGGGTAACATTTCCTTGGCTTTCTGATAATGTGCTGGTGGTATGGGTCGGTAACGCTCCTTAATGGGTGGATGGTTACCGGTGGGTATGTGGTGGTGTACCCATTTAACCCTTCCAAAGTCAAGTGGGTGTTTACTAAACACATGTTCATATTCCTGAACCACTCTGTAAACACCGTGTTTCTGATGGACAGGAGTGGCGTCAGTCCCAACATGGAGCTGTTGACACCAATCCTCCAGCTGAGCTTCGGAGTCGTTGTCCTCCACTGCATCTGGTGGGGTCAAGGATTCCACTGCGTGTATGGCATCATCATTCACAGTATACAATGTAGCAACAGTGGCATACCTTGGCAATTTTACTTCCTCCTCCCCACAATTTAGGAGTCGTACGGGCACCCTCCCATTGCGTACGTCAACTACCCCTCTAGCAGTTAGGAGTGTAGGTCTGTGCTCTGAGCTAATGGGCTCCACTACCACCTGGTAGTTCTGTCCCTTGAGACCTATTGCTGCCCTACACCAAATCAGCATCTCACTCATTGGGGGAATCACAATGGGTATTGAGTCTGTCACCCGTACATTACCAATCTCACCACCTGTTAGCTTTACCTGTTGCTGGTACAGGAGGGCTCGAATCTCTCTCTGGAGCACCTTCCTCTGCCCTGGTTTGGCAGTGTCAGCAATCTGTTGGAGCAAAAACAACACTTCTCCCAAACAGTTACCAACAATATTTGTACCAAGTATCATATACAAGTCTGTATCTCCAGGGTTAGACTCTATGACAATTAGTCCTTGGTCCTTTAGTTCCACTCTCTCCACCTTCACTGTCACGTCCTTAACCCCTACTAGGTTAACAGGAAGGCCGTTAGAGGCATACAAAGAGAGGTTAGGGGCTGGCGGGTGGAGTTCATCTATAGACCAGTACCTTTAATAGAGGACATCAGGTATGATGGTTACCTGTGAGCCGGTATCCAGTAATGCAGGTGTTGCTATAACATCCAGCACGATGGACAGGAAAGGCCTTCCTCCTACAAACCGATGGTACCAGCTTGATGGGCCTGGTTGATTTACTCCTTGGTGTCGGCCCTCGGCCCCAGGGTTTGCCCGTTTAAAGGACAGTTCCGCGCTGTATGGCCTGCCTTGCGGTAACGGTAGCAGATGAAGTCTCCTGGAGGGCGACGTTGGTCGTTGGTTCTCCCACGGGGTGGCGTTGACCTCCTCCGGGGTGGCGTTGTCCTCCTACGGGGTGGCATTGTCCTCCTTCTTCTCCTTATCCAGGGGACATCCTCAGGGCTGTCGGCGAGTAGGATTCTTCTCTTCCGGCTCGGGCTCCACCTGTAGCTGCAGGGTGCTCAGGACAGTGGCCAGGGTTTTACTTAGCTGGCGCACTTCAGAGCGCAGGCTGTCCAGCTCGCTAGGGGGCACTGTTTGCATTTTTGTTTCAGCCATCAATGAAGTAGCAGTGGGTGCTGCGGGCACTGGGGTGGCCCCACCCTGGTAACGCTGGATAGCAGTACCTGATGTTTCCAGGGGCTGTAGACTCTTAATAGCCATGTCCTTCAGGGTATCCAAGGTGGCGTCTGGATGATCTAAAGCCTACCACTGTACAGTTCTGCTCTCCTCCTGGGACCTCAGCCCCCGGATGAACTGTTCCGTCAGCATTTTATTCTCATCTTGTATGCTGGCTGGACTAACCTGTTTCAGGGCCCACAGGGCTTCCTGTAAACGCCAAGCGTTGTCCCGGATACTGTCCTCAGGTTTCTGGGCACAGTGGAAGAACCTCATCCGGAGATCTGTCTCAGTGTGGTTTTCAAACACAGTTTGCCGTCTCTTAAAGATAATGGATACCGATTCCTGGTCTGCGGCTGGCCAGGTTTCAACTTCCCGCTCTGCGGCACCAGTCAATTGTTCCAGCACAACAGCTGCTCTCTGCTTACCAGTCATAGAATACATGTTCAGTACACCGCATATTTTTCTCTTGAACCCAGACAAGGTGTCTGGTTTGCCATCATACTGGGGAAGCCATTTCACTCCAGGGATATATGGCAGGGCCATGGGTATTAAAGGAGTCACGACCCCTGCTGGTGGGGCGGCCGCTCTGGCCTGTGCAGTGCCGGGCGCAAGTTGGGCATCAGGAGCGTTAATCAGTGCTCCGGCGACTTGCTGGTCGTCGGCCATGGTTGCGCCCCCCTAGTAAACCGTAGCCTACCTCCTTTACTTGGATCGGGTAGGTCGCAGCTCCGCAGGCGACGGTCTCCTTCCAGGACCTTGCATCTCCCTCGCGGCTGACATCAGAGCGTGCGCTTGACAACGGTCTCCTTCTAGGACAGGACGCTTCCTGGTTCGGCGTCAAGGAGCGAGGCGGGGCTTGGGCTTCGCGCGCTTCCAGCGATTACGCCTCTCTTCTTCCCGCGCTGTGACAGGAAAATGGCGGATAATGGCGGGAAACCTCGGGAATGGCGAGAAATCTTCACCACAGTAAGTGTTAGTCTTTTAAGGCGCACAGTACCCAGTGGCAACGGGCACAGAATCCTGTTCGTTGCAACAGGCACGAAATCCTCTTCATGACTCCAGAAGTTGACGCGCCCCCAGGGCAGTGGGGTACTCGGCAGCCGGGCCTGGATGCTGGTGGGGGATATCACGGTGGCTGGCCCGGTCCGTGGCCCAGGGCAGTCAACCAAAAAGGGGGATTGGAACTTGGATAGAGGATAAAAATAAAATAAATAGTTTGTGACGCCACCTGTGTTACCTGGTAAGGTTTACCAGCGCTGCAGCAGACCTCCGGGGGATGATGGGATGGCAGCTGAGGTGTTTCTGCTCCCAACAGGCGGAGCGGGCCCCCGGGGCAGTGTGGAGTTTGGTGGGTGGTGATGCTGGGGCTTGTAGTGCTGGCGGGATGGCGCAGCAGGTGTAACTGACAGAGACAGGGGATTCGCTTCAATACCTTTACTGGTGAGGATGTCAAGTACGGTCCAGGGAACTCAGTAGGATGGGTGCACTTCAGGACTTTTCCCCAGTGAGCGGGTATAAGGCCTCCTGGTCCGTGTCTGCCTCTCTGTATGCTCCTGGCCAGTCTGCAACTGGGCCTAGCTTCTGTGTCATGCTGTTCCTTCACCTGTCGCTCGGTAGTAGGACCTTCTGCTGGCAACCACTATCCCTGGTAACGCTGGGGCCTTTGTGGTTCCTGGTCCTGTGTGGGTCTAGCTTCAGGTCTGCCAGGGACTTGTAGTTCTCCTGGGATGCCGGTTATCCCTACTGGGTATAAAGGGACCCTGTAGGCGCAGGCCCGGTGTCCGGTTTGTATATCGGGGTGAGCCTATGATGCTCCTCTGCCCCCTCAACTCTCCTCTTCTTTCTCCTCTTGCCTTCAGCCACACTCGGGGCCCTCAGAACTCATCAGTTGACGCGCTGCGTCTTCGCTGCTCTCAGCGTCAGCACGCTCTCCAACAACTAACTTGAACTGCCTGGCTCCACCCTCCATATGTATCCCTATCAGGGCTCCTTCTGGTGGTGTGAGGTGGAAGGGTGGAGGTGTTTGTATGTAATGAGGGCCTCTTGTGGAGAAGTCCGTCCATGCACCCTGGGTCCTGTGGTACCTGTGCACAGCAGGGTGCCACAGATTGTCAGGTTATGGGATCATGATTCAGACACCATAATTCTAAACAGTCGGGAGGCAGTAGGAATAGGCAGTATTTGTATTGATCCTATGGTACGTCTAAAAATGAGATGTTTCAGGGACACTACAGAGAATTTTTCCCTGTTGCACTTGGTGAGGGTTTCTGTGGCACAAGTGTATGACACTTCTATTGAGTTAGCACCACAAACTCGATGGGAGTCTCTTGCAGACGGAGTTCAGAGATTGAGAGAAATTGCATGCATAGGTGGTATAACTCGCGATCCTTTGCCAGGTTCAAATAATGACTTTGCTGTTGTGGAGGATAGGAAGGGACCAGATGCTGCACCGTTCACGGTAATGATGAAAAATTCATAGAAAGTGCCCCACTTTCTTACAAAGCGCCATTATTTACTATGTTCAGTGCACACAGCATGCAATTTAATCTCTCAACTTGGTGCTTTAGAGAAAATAACAGTGCCAAAGAATAGAATTGCTGAGAAAGTGGAACAGAAAGGAAACAGAAAGGATGATACTAGCATAAAAATGTCCTGGAGACAGTTATACTTTGATTTGATAGCTAGTGGGATACTGAGGCAGGAGATAAATGGGATCAGCACTAGTGAGTTGTTCAAGAGGTGGAATGGTCTGAAGAGGACAGGGAAGTTGCAGACCGTCCCACCAAAAAGGGTGGTGACAAGTGATGTAGAAGGGTAGGAGGAGAAAGGCAGGACACAGGAGGAAGATACATATGGCACAGCCCCTACATTGACAGCCCCCCTTCACAAACGCACACCACACCCCGGCACTACTCACAGACCTACATCCCCATATACAAAGGTATAAGAGTTATTGGAACAATGGAATGAACCTCAGCCTTTATGACTAGAAGGCGGGCACGTATCCCCAAGTGTGTCAAAAATTGTAAACATAGAAGCAATGAAACCAAGGGATCTGCACCCATACGTGAATATAACCCTGTATTGGGGACAACTGACTAAACCACAACATTTGACTGCTATGCTTGATACTGGGGCCGAGGTATCACTATTCCAAGGCTCAGGGAAAGGACAATCCTTTGGTTGTGTAATGATTGAGGGTTTAGGAGGTACCCGAACTCCCGCATATAAATTGGTAAATTGCCGGATGCGTATTGGAAAAGGGCCTGTGGTCAAGGCTTCCGTACTCACCTCAGATTTACCTAATAACATTTTGGGTATGGACGTTTTGCGAGGACAGAAAGTTGACATTGAAAGTGGGCGCTATACATTTGATACTGTCATCCATGCTTTGTATTTCAGCCATTAAGCCTATTGTAAGAGGGAAGGCCAAGTGGACTCCAGTGCACATCCCAGCTCCAGCAATCCCAGTGAACCTGAGGCAGTATCGCATCTCTGGAGGACA
Organism: Phyllobates terribilis; assembly: GCF_046119375.1. Classification (NCBI taxonomy): domain Eukaryota; kingdom Metazoa; phylum Chordata; class Amphibia; order Anura; family Dendrobatidae; genus Phyllobates; species Phyllobates terribilis. The sequence continues at coordinate 68,668,027 of NW_027362770.1, read as the reverse complement.
CAAAGAAATCACGGAGTCAATTCAGCTGCTATTACAAGCCGGAGTTTTCTGGCATGCAGTTAGTCCTTCAACAGTCCGGTATTTCCAGTCCGAAAATCAGATGGTTCCTGGCGTTTAACTATTGATTATAGAGGACTAAACAAAAATGGCCCCACCACTGCATGCAGCAGTCCCAGACATGTTTTCTTTAGTGGAGAATATTGCACAGACTGCAGGCGAATGGCAAGCAGTAATATACTTGGCTAATGCATTTTTCTCCATCGCTATCGACGACAGCTCTCAGGATCAGTTTGCTTTCACTTGGGAAGGACAGCAATATGCATCAACTGTCGTACCACAGGGGTATGTACATTCACCAACAATATGTCATGGACTAGTGGCAAGAGACCTTGAGAATATACCCAAACTTTTGACCTGCAGCATGTACCATTACATTGATGACATTGTGGTGTCAGGTAATACCCAAGAGACTGGTCGAGTGGATTTAAATATACTGATCGATTGGATGTTGAGTTGGGGGTGGGCCATTAACAAAGATAAAATGCAAAGGCCCACCCAACAAGTAAAGTTTCTGGGAATGATTTGCCATGGACCAGAGAAAATAATACCACAATCAGTTTTGGCCACTATTTCAAATCTGAAGGAACCCACCAATGTGAAAGAGGCTCAGTCTTTGCTGGGTTTATTTGATTTCTGGAGATCATTTGTGCCTCATCTTGGACTGATTCTCAGACAAATATATGATGTGACCAGAAAGAAAGCCAGTTTTTCTTGGAACAAGGCCCAGGAGGATGCTTTGAACTGTGCCAAACAGGCTATACAAACCAATAACAGATTAGGGCCCATCAGACAAGACCAACCTATCATCTTGGATGTGTCAGTGACTGATCATGGCATGTCCTGGGGACTGTGGTAAAAGGCCTCAACTGCAGGGCCAAGCAAAGTCCCTATAGGTTTCTGGTCTAAGCAATTTACATTGACACAGCAACGACACAGTCCTTTGGAGAAACAGCTTTTAGCAGCCTGTACCACTTTACAACACACAGAAGCAGCAACGGAACTTCAGCCAGTCACTGTTCGTACAGACCTGCCTATAAGTAACTGGGTGCATCAAGAAGGCCTTGCGGCTCGTACCTCAGTTGCCCAAAAGCAGACTTTGCAGCAGTGGAAATGGTATTTATCTGAAAGAGGAAAACTGTGTGGACAAGCACCTTCAACTGTCAACCAACAACTGGCAGAACTAGTGGACTTTGAGTCTCAACAGATGGAGGAGGCACCCTTACAAGTAGAAGGGGTCCTACCTGGAACCCCTCCCTGGGTTCAGCTAAATGAAGAACAGAGAGGTAAAAGCAGGTTCATAGACGGTTCTGCTACAGTGACACATAAAGGACACTCTTAGATAGCAGCTGCTATCCAACCTTTCACAGAGACTGTATTACATGAAACAGAAGATGCTGGATCAAGTAAGTTTGCAGAACTAGTGGAAAAAAAAACACTTTTTCATTTTTACGAATCAATTTGTGAAGCATCTGGGGGTTCCAAGTGCTCACTATGCATCTAGATAGGTGCCTTGGGGGTCTAGTTTCCAAAATGGGGTCACTTGTGGGGGAGCTCCAATGTTTAGGCACGCAGGGGCTCTCTAAACGCAACATGGTGTCCGCTAACAATTTGAGCCGATTTTCCATTCAATTTGTTAGCGGACACCATGTCGCGTTTGGAGAGCCCCTGATGTGCCTAAACAGTGGAGCTCCCCCACAAGTGACCCCATTTTGGAAACTATAACCCTCAAGGATTTTATTAAGGTGTATAGTGAACATTTTGAACCCAGAGGTACGACACAGAATTTGATAACATTAGGTCATCATATTGAATAAGTTGTCATTATTCTTGAGCACAAGTGCTCTCTACTTGAGTTTGCATCGGGTACTGCGTGTGCTCGAGTGACATGCTCGAGTCCCTGCCCCACATGTTTCACGGTTATTAGACACCCAAAAAAAAACATGCGGGGATCGCTCGTGCATGGCAGGCAATCCCCGCAAAGTTTTTTTGGCCGCGAAGCATATGGGGCGGATACTCGCGCATGTCACTCAAATACCCACGATACTCAATGCATACCCGAGCACCCGATGCAAACTCAAGTAGCGAGCACTTGCGCTCAACACTAGTCGCCATATCATCATCTTTTTTTCTTACTTTTGAAAAAAATCCCAACCCCATCACAACCCTAACCCCTAACCCTAGCCCTAACCCTAGCCCAACCCTAACCCAAGAGTTTATTTTTTACACCGTTCCTCATGCGGTATAAGTGATTAAACGACTTTATTCTTCGGGTCGGTGCGATTACAGTGATACCAGAATCATATGGGGTTTTTATGACTGACAGCTGTCACACACTAAAAGACGCATTTTTTGTAAAATCTAGTTTTTGCATCGCCATATTTTGAGAGCTACAATTTTTCCAGATTTTGGCAGACAGTCATGTGACGGCTTGTTTTTTGCGGGATGAGTTGACGTTGTTATTGGTGCCATTTTCAGGCACGTGACATTTTTTGATCGCTTTCTATTCCGATTTTTGGAAGGCAGAATAAACAAAAACCAACAATTCAGGAATTGTTTTTTTTTTTAAATTTTTTTTATTCTGTTCCGCGTGTGGTAAAATTGATAAGGCAGCTTTATTCTTCGGATCAGTACGTTTACAGCGGTACCACATTTATATCGTTTTTCTATGTTTTGCACTTTTACATAATAAAAGCAATTTTATAGAAAAAAATTATTTTTTAGCATAGCTTTATTCTGAGAGCTATAACTTTTTTATTTTTCAGCTGATGGAGCTGTATAGCGGCTTGTTTTTTGCGGGACGAGATGACATTTTCAGCGGTACCATTTTTATTTATATTCGTCTTTTTGATCGCGTGTTATTCCATTTTTTGTTTGGCGGTATGATGATAAAGCATTGTTTTTTGCTTCGTTTTTTTTTTTTTTTTTTTTACCGTGTTCACTGAAGGGGTTAACTGGTGGGGCAGTTTTATAGGTCAGGTTGTTCTGGACGCAGCGATGCCAAATATGTGTACTTTTATTGTTTTTTTTGTTTTTTTATAATAATATTTATTGATGGGTACATTATATTTTTATTTTTGGTGGATTATTTTTTTTATTTTTCTTAAAATATTTTGTCAATTTTTTTTTTATTTTTTTTTTCACTTTCTGACAGTTTTTACACTTTTTTACTCTATCTCTCTCTGGGACTTTCACTTTTTTATTCTGATCGCCTGCATGGCATAGGAATGGAGCACCATCCCTGTGCCATGCAGGCTGTCAGCGCTGGACAGGGAGAAGATAGTTTGGAGATACACTGCGCATGTCCAAAAAATCTTCCTGCTGTCTGGTGACCCGGATGTTGTCATGACGACATCGGGTTGTCATGGCAACATCCTGGAAGCCATGGCAGACAGCGCTGGAGGCCGGAAGAGGAGGTGAGTATCTGCGATCACCTCCCCTTGCCACCGCAATGCTGCGATCGACTTTGATCGCAGCATTGCGGGGGTTAATGTGCTGGGAGCGGTGCGGGACCGCTCCCTGCACATAGATCATAGAATCATAGAATCATAGAATGGTAGAGTTGGAAGGGACCTCCTGGGTCATCTGGTCCAACCCCCTGCTCAAAGCAGGATTCACTAGATCATCTCAGACAGATGTCTGTCCAGCCTCTGTTTGAAGACGTCCATTGAAGGGGAACTCACCACCTCTCGTGGCAGCCTGTTCCACTCATTAATCACCCTAACTGTCAAAAAGTTTTTTCTAATATCTAATCTGTGTCTCCTCCCATTTAGTTTCATCCCATTGCTTCTAGTCTTTCCTTGTGCAAATGAGAATAAAGATGATCCTTCTACAATGTGACAGCCCTTGACATATTTGTAGACAGCTATTAAGTCTCCTCTCAGTCTTCTTTTTTGCAAGCTAAACATTCCCAAATCCTGCAACCGTTCCTCATAGGACATGGTTTGCAGACCAGTCACCATTCTGGTTGCTCTTCTCTGAACTTGCTCCAGTTTGTCTATGTCTTTTTTAAAATGTGGTGCCCAAAACTGTACACAGTATTCCAGATGAGGTCTGACCAAAGAGGAGTAAAGACCGATAATGACTTCACGTGATCTAGACTGTATGCTTCTGTTAATACATCCCAGAATTGTATTTGCCTTTTTTGCTGCTGCATCACACTTTTGACTCATGTTCAGTCTATGATCTATTAGTATACCTAAGTCTTTTTCACATGTACTGTTGCTTAGCTCTATTCCTCCCATTCTGTATATGCTTTTTTCATTTTTATTGCCCAGATGTAGTACTTTGCATTTTTCCCTGTTAAAAACCATTCTGTTGGTTGCTGCCCACTGCTCCAGTTTATTTAGGTCTTTTTGAATCCTCTCTCTCTCTTCTCTAGTATTAGCTATCCCTCCTAGCTTTGTGTCATCAGCAAATTTAATCAGTTTACCCTCAATTCCTTCATCTAAATCATTGATAAAGATGTTGAACAATACAGGTCCCAGGACGGAGCCCTTTGGTACCCCACTTGAGACATTCATCCAGCTGGATGTGAAGCCATTTACAACCACCCTTTGAGTCCGATCACTAAGCCAGTTATGAATCCACCTAACAGTTGCCTGGTCCATTGCATACTTGGTCATTTTTTCAATAAGGATGGTGTGAGATACTTTGTCAAATGCTTTGCTGAAGTCAAGATATACTATATCTACAGCATTTCCCTGATCCACCCAGTCAGTGATTCTGTCATAGAAGGAAATTAAGTTAGTCTGACATGACTTGTTAGTTACTAACCCATGCTGACTCTGGTTAATCACTTCATTCTTATCCATGTACTTACATACATGTTGTTTAATAATTTGTTCAAAGATCTTTCCTGGTATAGAAGTCAGACTCACCGGCCACATAGTACCGGGTGTCAGCTGTGACAATCAGCTGACACCCGGCGGCGATCGCGCCCGCACAGCCTGTGTGCGCGCGCGATGACGTACTAATACGGGTCTGGCTCTTAAGTCCCAGGGCACAGACGCGTATTAGTGCGTCTAATGTTGTTAAGGGGTTAAAGAGAGACTTGGCTGAAAACCAGCTGGTGAAGTATCATTGGATGGAAGTTAAAACATTCAATGAAACTGATTGTTGGTTGTGTACCCATGCTCCGGTTTCATCACAAGCCATAAAAATTATGTACCAGCAACATTAGAGGACATTAAAACTGCTTTGAATTGTTCATATACTGATGGAATTGGCTCAAGATCATATGGCACAAGTAGAGACTTTGAAAGATAATTTTAGAGAACTTCATCAATCCAGTCTTCCTGAGTGGTTGGAGAACCTTAGTCCAACATCTTTGTTTAAGAGAATATTTGGATGGGTGGGAGGTTTATTACAGTCTGTTCTATATATATTTGTGTTAATAGTACTAGTGTATCTTGTTTTGCAACTTTGTATGTGTTGTTGTTCAATGTGTCGTAAGGTAGATACATCATCAGTAAATAGGTTACCTATACGGGATTATTAATTAAACTGGTTATAACCATGGGGTGGAATGTAATCCTAGAGATTGATTTTTTGGTTTCAATCAGTTTAATTAATTAGAATATATATATATTACTTTCAGGGAGTTCAGCAGAAGGTCATTGACATTGAAATGTTCAACCAGATGGCCTATTTAACATAGGAATGTAAATGACCAATCATTTGTTGATATCTTCTAACAAAGGAACTTTGATGTTCAAGGATGAGAGCAACTGATTACATTGGGTGTAATTTTCTCAGAGATGTCATTTTATGAAATCTTATCTGTTGGTTTAAGAGGGTTTCTCCCTGTCATGCCATGGAAGATCAAAGCTTTTACCTGAGATATATTGGATGTTTTAAGATATAAAGATGACTGAAGTCTGGGGAGGGGGACAGGTGTCTTCGACATTGAGGGATATACGAGTTACATACAGAGACAGAGAGAAGAGAAGGCATATTTTTTCCAGAATCTGGAGATGTCCAGAACCAACATTACTTTCATTCTGGGTCAGTTGCGTATACCATCCAGGATTGTTATTATACAAAGCTAAGTTTCTTAATTACTCTCATTTACTGATTTAATTATTGTTTCATTTTCCTTTTATTTTGTTTGAAACTTAGTTGTTATTTGTAATCTCTTATTGTAATTTTCTTTTAAATTCTTAAGTAAAATAATAATTGATCACTCATTTAGTGCAAATCGTTTCTTTTATCCATAACAATTTTAAACATTATAAACTCGTTACAATACAGCCCCACATAGCAAACATTCAATATAATGGATCCTACATAGATTTAGCTATAATATAAAGAGCCCTACAAAACCCTCCATTTAATACAATGTGCCCCATGTAGAACTGCAATTATTATAATAGGCCACATATAGCCCTCGATTTAATAAAATGAGCCTCAAATGGCACTCCATATAACAGGCCGCACATAGCCTTTCCTTTGCCATTGGTGTGCCACCGGAGCACATCCTTTCCCGTTGGCGTGCTGCCAGAGCACACCCTTTCAAGTTGACGTGCCACCGGAGCACACTTTCCCGTTGGTGTGCCACCGGAGCACACCCTTTCCCATTGGAGTGCCAATGGAGCACACCCTTTCCAGTTGGCGTGCCACTGGAGCATACCCTTTCCCGTTGGCGTGCCACCAGAGCACACCCTTTCCCGTTGGTATGCCTCCGGAGCACACCCTTTTTCGTTGGTGTGCCACCGAAGCAGGCCCTTTCCCATTGGAGTGCCACCGAAGCAGGCCCTTTCCCATTGGAGTGCCACCGGAGCACATCCTTTCCCATTTTTTCACATAACCCTCCATTCAATATCAGGGGTCCCGTATAGCCCTCCATTTATTATAATATGCCCTACAGTCTTCCCCTTAATATAATGGGGCCCGCAAAACCCTTAATTTAATACAATGGGCCCCACATAGCCCTCATTTTAATATAATAGGTCCCACATAGCCCAACTTTCAATATAATGGGCCCCACATAGCTTTACATATATTGTAAAAGGTCCTACAAAACCCTCCATTAAATATTATGAGCCCCATGTAGCCCTGCAATTAATATAATGGGTCACACAAAGAGCTACTGTGGCGCCCCTGAGGGTTCAGTCGCCACAGAGGTACTGCACCTCACCCAGGGGTGTGGTGTCTTCTTCTCTCAGGTAAGGAGGGAGTGCTGCCCAGAACCCCAACACCTGCATCCAACACTACACTGCTCCAGGCTGGCTGGAAGGGCAAGATGCAATGTGTTTCCTGCTGAGTCCTGCCCCTGGCTGGAGTGGGGGGAACCCAGAGGTAGGGGGAACCTGTAGTGGGTGTGGGTGGAGGAAGCAGTTTAGGGGAGCACTATAGAGTGAGATATAAATAGGGAGGCCATCTTAGGGTGGCAGGTTAGTTCAGACAGTGAGGACAGTCAGTCAGGGAGCAGAGTCTCTTTAGGAGCTCTGCTCCACAAGCAGGGCCCAGTCCTAGTGGCCCAGGTGGGGAGCAGAGGAGTAGGCTCTGATCTACAGAACGCATCCTATGGGGTACGGCGAGTGCAGGATTCGTACACCCCGAATCTGTCAGAAGACAGAGGGATCGTAGGCCGCAAGAAGGGGACTGGCCCCTGGTCCAGCTGTGCTACTCTATGTCTCGGCTGGGAAAACCGGAGGCTTCAGGCTTATATAGTCAGTTGCCGAAACCTCATTCTAATCCCCATGAGGGTCAAGCAGGTCCGGGAACTCCAACAAGACAGGAGGGACTTCAGAGCACCCGAGCGGGATTGAGAGTGGGAACACAGGGCAGGAGGGAGAAAGACCCGGCGTGAAGACGGTCTAGCTAGGAACACAAGAAAGGGGGGTCCCGTCAAGTGCTCCTAATCTGCTTGAGGAAGTGCTGAACCCCTGCCTGGTGAACGCAGCGCGACGTGGGAGGCTGACACCTGTATAGTGCACCAGTGGAACTGTCATAAGAACTGCGAGTAAAGACTCGGATGACTGCACCGTACTGCCTCCGTCCATTCTTTCATCTGCGCCATCCTTCCCTCCCGGCACTACAACGCCCAGCACAACCTACACTACCTACACTGCCCTGGAGCTAGCTCTACCTGTGCCGTAACACCAGCTCCAGAGGACTGCTCCGCAGCGGCGGCACTCTTTAGCCGCAATCCACAGGTGGCGTCACGAACACTTTCCAAATCCCCCCCATAAATAATCCTCTTTTGGGTGACCGCCCTGGGCAACGGACCAGGTCAGCCACTGTGATTTCCCCCAGCAACCAGAGGCCCGGCTGCCGAGTACCCCACGCGTCATCTTTCTGGCGTCACGAACAGGATACATGACCAGCCTGTTATCAGCGGGTATTGTGTGCCTAAGGAACTGTTTTTCTGCATTGAATGTGGCGCCCGCCCCGGAAGAACGGGCGCCATTATGTGCGTGATCAAAGACAACAATATGGAACCTCTCATCGTGGGCCGGGTCCCAGAATGGCGCCAAAAGCACGCCCTGCCCCTTGCAACAGTGACTGTCCGCATAGATGTGTCCGTCAAGGCAGGGAGGACGTCGCAAGGAGTGACCGACAGCAGACTGCCATGGGACCGCCCCCGAAAGGGGAGGGGAGGAAGAGAAAAGGAATGGAGACAGGGTGTGGTCTTAACCAGTCTAGACAGACCGCACCCGGCAGCCAGCATGGACGGATGCCAGGATCACGCCGCCGCCTCTGGCCTGCTGCAGCGGCAAGTGACTCCCCTCACCCTGGAGGGAGAAGCCGGAAAACTATCCCCGGAGGATGCAGAGTTTCTCCAGAGCGAGATTCTGGAGCTGAGCCAGCAAGTTGAGAGGGCTCAGCAGGCAGCGGTCACCAAATGGAGGAGCGAGCTACTGGAGAAGTTGGCAGCCCAGCGGAGAGCAGCATCGGATGCCAGCAGTGACACCCCAGCCCCGGCGGAGCCCGCTGAATCCCAGGAGGCCGTGAGCAGCACAGGAGCAGGTAGGAAGGAATCCCCAGTCCCGGGCGCTGCAAGCGCCGACCTGCTCCTGGGCCTCCTTCAACAGCACTCCCCGTACCCCGCCATGCCCTCTCTGGAGCAGCTGCTCAGCCCGGAACTTCCACCCCCGGGCGCTGAATTGGAGGACTTTCCACCTGGTGCCCTCCAGGAACCTCCACTTCCGGGCTCCGAAGCCAGGTGCCTTCTACTTGATGCCCTCCCGGAGCCTCCACCTCCGGCACCCGAGTGGGTGTACAGCGCGCCGGCCTTCGACTGGTCCGCCCGGTTCGAGGACCAGCAGCCGTGGCCGCTACTCCCGACACCAGCGCCCCCTGTTGCCTGCCCCAGCGGAGAGGAGTTTTGCTGGGACAACCGGGGGGGGGGACCTGATGGGGGTTCCCGCAGGAGACCCAGGCTGAAGCCCTGCGGAGGAAGGAATTCTGCAGGCGGCAGCTCCAGCAGCTGGAGAAGGAGCGGCGCGCTCGACGGGCGTGTTGCGAGCATCTGGAGGCCCGGAACAAGGCCACAAAGGCTCAGGTTCGTCAGGCGCAGTCGGCCCACCCCAGCCCCCGTGAAGAAGGGCTCGTAGTGAAGTTCGACCTGAAGGCTGGGTGGGGCTTCCTATGGGATCCCGACTTCGCGAGGGACATCTTCGTGAACCGGCGGGATGTTGAGCCCAAGCTGGAACAGGGCCATCCCGACCGGAATCTATACCCCGGTGACCGAATCACCTATACACGTCACCACGGGGAGCGCGGGTGGTACGCCCTACAAGTGTACCATGTCATCGAGGACACACCTCCGCAGGACATACCTTATGACCCGGCTGGGTCTGGAAAGAACCAAAAGTACCCCAGACGTGGACCCCATTACTAGTCCAGTAGGAGGGAATGAGAAATGTAAATAGTCACCCGTAAGGGTACCTTAACTTAAAGTTGAAATAATGTTTTCTACTAGTGTGTGTGCATAATTACCCATCAGGGTATACAGACTCCAGGCTGGGGACTGTGAACAACCAAAGACTTATTGTGTAAATAGTTCTGCACTTCTTAAAGTGCTTCCTATTGGTTTTATAAGTGCAATTCAATGACCTCAGAAGAAAAACCCGTTTGGCGTGGCGGAAGATGTGGTCCAGCACCAGGATCACTTATGCCCTGCAGCCACGCCCAGGGCCTACATTGAGGGTTTGCGGACGGGTCCCTCATGCTGCTATATTTGCACTTGTTAGCCAGTAAAAAGGACACCCAGTTACAAGAACGTTATGAAAAGTGTTTTATAGTGTTTGATAAATATAACCTGTAACGTTAAAGTGATGTGCCTCCCATAAAGGGAAGAAAGTTTTATTATCTTATATGCGAATGCATTCTTAAAAATTTGCATGTCTGTAATATCCCTGTTTTACTCTGTTCCAGCCCGCGGACGTGCTGTGTTTTACCAGGGGGGAGTGTGGCACCCCTGAGGGTTCAGTTGCCACAGAGGTACTGCACCTCACCCAGAGGTGTGGTGTCTTCTTCTTCTCAGGTAAGGAGGGAGTGATGCCCGGAACCCCAACACCTGCATCCAACACTACACTGCTCCAGGCTGGCTGGAAGGGCAAGATGCAATGTGTTTCCTGCTGAGCCCTGTCCCTGGCTAGAGTGGGGGGAACCCAGAGGTAGAGAGAACCAGTAGTGGGTGTGGGTGGAGGAAGCAGTTTAGGGGAGCACTAAAGAGTGAGATATAAATAGGGAGGCCATCTTAGGGTGGCAGATTAGTTCAGACAGTGAGGACAGTCAGTCAGGGAGCAGAGTCTCTTTAGGAGCTCTGCTCCACAAGCAGGGCCCAGTCCTAGTGGCCCAGGTGGGGAGCAGAGGAGTAGGCTCCGATCTACAGAACGCATCCTAGGGGGTACGGCGAGTGTAGGACAGCACCCGTACGCCCAGAATCTGTCAGAAGACAGAGGGATCGTAGGCCGCAAGAAGGGGACCGGCCCCTGGTCCAGCTGTGCTACTCTACGTCTCGGCTGGGAAAACCGGAGGCTTCTGGCTTATATAGTTAGTCAGTTGTCAAAGCCTCATTCTAATCCCCGTGAGGGTCAAGCAGGTCCGGGAACTCCAACAAGACAGAAGGGACTTCAGAGCAACTGAGCGGGATTGAGAGTGGGAAGCGCAGGGCAGGAGGGAGAAAGACCCAGCGTGAGGAAGTGCTGAACCCCTGCCTGGTGAATGCAGCGCGACGTGGGAGGCTGACACCTGTACAGTGCACCAGTGGAACTGTCATAAGAACTGCGAGTAAAGACTCGGATGACTGCAGCGTACTGCCTCCGTCCATTCTTTCATCTGCGCCATCCTTCCCTCCCGGCACTACAATGCCCAGCGCAACCTACACTACCTACACTGCCCTGGAGCTAGCTCTACCTGTGGAGAGCCACACCATCCCTGCTGCCATAACACCAGCTCCAGAGGTCTGCTCCGCAGCAAAGGCACCCTTTAGCCGCAATCCACAAGTGGCGTCACGAACACTTTCCAAATCCCCCCCATAAAAAATCCCCTTTTGGGTGACCGCCCTGGGCCACGGACCGGGTCAGCCACCGTGATTTCCCCCAGCAACCAGAGGCCCGGCTGCCGAGCACCCCACGGCCCTGGGGGGCGCGTCACTACATCTATAACATAACCGGGGATGCGTGTCTCTGTCTGAAGACTCGATAGACTGCGCATGTGCGACGCGCAGTCTGGCTCCAGACAGAATCACGCATCCAGCCGTTACAGGTAAGAGGAGTGTATGGCGCCGGAGATCGCGGTATGCATACCGCAATCTCCGGAGCCATACTTACATACTTACCTGACCGGGAGGAGCGTCGCCGCGGCGCCTCTCTTCGCCGGAGACCGGGGCAGGAGTGAGGCGTCGGATCTGCGCATGCGCATAGCGCTATCCGGCGCCATTTTTACTGAAGACACATTTGCAGTGTGTCTTCAGCAAAATGGCGCCGGACAGTGCCGTGTTCCGGCGCCGCACTCCTCCCCTGGCCTCCAGCAGAACAGGACACAGCAGCGCTGGAGCACAGAGAAGAAAGGTGAGTATAACTGTTTATTTTTTTGTATGTGTGCACAGTGTGAAAGGGATGAGGGGGCCACACATACCAGGATTGCGGGGTGAGGGGGGCCACACATACCAGGATTGGGGGGTGAGGGGGCCACACATACCAGGATTGGAGGGTGAGGGGGCCACACATACTAGGATTGTGGGGTGAGGGGATCATGCATACTAGGATGAGGGTTACCACACATACCAAGATTGGGGGGTGAGGAGACCATGCATACCAGGATTGGGGGTGAGGGGTACCACACATACCAGGATTGGGGGGTGAGGGGACCATGCATACCAGGATTTGGGGGTGAGGGGTACCACACATACCAGGATTGGGTGGTGAGGGGATCATGCATACCAGGATGAGGGGTACCACACATAACATTATTGAGGGATGAGGGGCCCATGCATACCAGGATTGGGGGGTGAGGGTCCATGCATACCAGAATTTGGGGGTGAGGGGACCATGCATACCAGGATTAGGGGGTGAGGGGACCATGCATACCAGGATTGGGGGGTGAGGGGACCATGCATACCAGGATTGGGGGGGTGAGGAGTGCCATGCATACCACAATAGGGATGAGGGGTACCATACATACCAGGATAGGAATGCGGGGTACCATGCATACCAGGATGAGGGATGGTGTTCCATGCATACCAGGATGAGGAGTATCATGCATACCAGAATAGGGATGAGGGGTACCATGCATACCAGGATAAGGATGAGGGGTGCCATGCATACTAGAATGAGGGATTGGGTGCCATGCATACCAGGTTTCTGGGATGAGGAGGCCATACATACCGGAATTGGGATGAGGGGTGACATGCATACCAGAATGAGGGGTACCATACATACCAGGATAGGGATGAAGGGTACCATGCATGCTAGGAGTGGGGATGAAGGGTACCATATATACCAGGATTGGGGATGAGGGGCCCATGCATACCAGGATAGGGATGAGGAGTGCCATGCATACCAGGATTGGGGATGAGGGGTGCCATGCATACCAGGATTGGGGATGAGGGAGTCATGCACACCAGGTTTGGGGATGAGGAGTGCCATGCATACCAGGATTGGGATGAGTGGTATCATGCATACCAGGATTGGGTATAAGTGGTATCATGCATACCAGGATTGGAGATGAGGGGTATCATGCATACCAGGATTGGGGATGAGGGGTTTCATGCATACCAGGATTGGGGATAAGGCATGCCATGCATACCAGGATTGGGGATGAGGGAGCCATGCATACCAGGATTGGGGATGAAGGGTGCCATGCATAGCAGGATTAGGGATGAGGGGTGCCATGCATACCAGGATTGGGGATGAGGCATGCCATGCATACCAGGTTTGGGGATGAGGGGTGCCATGCATGCCAGGATTGGGGATGAGGGAGCCATGCATACCAGGAATGGGGATGAGGGAGCCATGCATACCAGGATTGAGGATGAGGGTGCCATGCATACCAGGATTGGGCAGGTGGGGTGCCATGCATATTAGGATTGGGGCTGAGGGGTGCCATGCATACCGGGATTTGGGGGTGAGGGGTGCAATGCATACCGGGATTGGGGATGAGGGGTGCCATGCATACCGGGATTGGGGATGAGGGGTGTCATGCATACCGGGATTGGGGATGAGGGGTGCCATGCATACCGGGATTGGGGATGAGGGGTGCCATGCATCCCAGGATTGGAATGAGGTATCATGCATGCCAGGATAGGGATGAGGAGTGCCATGCATACCAGTTTTCGGATGAGGGGCCATGCATACCAGGATGGGGATGAGGGGTGCCATGCATACCAGGATATGGGTGAGGGGCCCATCCATACCAGGATGAGGGATACCATACATACCAGGATAGGGATGAGGGATGGGGTACCATGCATACCAGGATAGGGATGAGGAGTACCACACATACCAGGATTGGGGATGATGAGTGCCACGCATACCAGGATTGGGGGTGAGGGGTGGCATGCATACCAGGATTGGGGATGAGAGGCACCATGCATACCAGGATTGTGGGTGAGGGGTGCCATGCATACCAGGATTGGGGGTGAGATGTGCCATGCATACCAGGATTGGGGGTGAGGGCTGCCATGCATACCAGGATAGGGATGAGGGGTGCCATGCATACCAGGATGGGGATGAGGGGTGCCATGCATACCAGGATAGGATGGTGGGGACAGGATGGGGGCAGCGCAAATACCAGGAGGGGGGCAGCACATACCAGCATGGGAGACCATATACCAATAAAAATGCTCACCACCCGGGCGTAGAACGGGTTCAATAGCTAGTTCAATATAATAGGACCTATATACCTTTCTGTCCCTCAAAGAACTCTATTTAATATAATAGGACCTATATACAGTAGCTTTCTATTTATTATAATGGGCACCACATAGATTTACATATAATATGGGACCAACAAAACCCTTTATTTAATATATGTCCCACATAGCTCTAATTGAATGTATTGGGCACCACATATCCCTTCATTTAATATATGGGCCCCACATAGCCCTCCATTTAATATGGGACCAACAAAACCCTTTATTTAATATATGTCCCACATAGTTCTCAATTGAATGTAATGGGCCCCACATAGCCCTCCATTTAATATAGTGAGTAGAGATGAGCGTTGTTCGACTCGAACTGTTCGCCAATCTCAAATTCGAGCTGTTTTGGGCGGTGTTCGAGCCGTTCGGCGAACACGAACGATTTGAGAAAAATTCGGCTGTTCGAGGTTATGTTCGATAACTGTTCGTGCACCAAAATCATAACTGGATTTTTTCTCAGTAATGATGAAAATTAAAATCATAACTGGATTTTTTCTCAGTAATGATGAAAATTAATGTTAATACGCAGTTTGAGTGTACAGCGGGGTGGGGGGAGGGGCAGGGGATGGATCTCTGCAGGAATAATGAAGATCTCCATTTTTTTTTCTCTTTCCCGCATTTACAGTGGGGAGGTGCAATCTGTCAGCCTATCAGCAGCGCACACACGGAGCGAAGTGCTTTTTTTCACACAAGCAAGGGCATGTGTCATTGGCAGTGTATGTCACATGTCCTTGCCCTATAAGACCAAGCCATTTTCCCCGTCGCCACCATTTTCCCACTGCTGCAGCTGCGTGTTAGACGGCACCGCTGTTGCTGTGTGCGCTATACCTTGTTAATTTCAAGCCAATTTTCGCACAAATCTACAGATAGCTTTGGAGTAGGGAATAGCTGTGATTGCAGTTCTTTTAAGGACTAAGTTACAGCATTTCCTACGACTTTTATCAGGCAGGTCTGTGCTCTTAAATAGATAGGTTGTGGGAGTAAAGACTAATTGTAATTGCAGTCCTTTTCAGGACTAGGTTACATCAGTTCCTATCAGTTTTTGCCAGGCAGGTCTGTGCCAGTGCTGTGCAAGTTTTTTTCACAGCATTTGGCTGAATCTAGCAAAGCTAATCCTTTTTGGCCTATTGCAGAGTGTGTTAGTCAGTGGAGTAGCCTATCTGTGTTGCAAGATATAGCACCTGTGTATAGAATACCAATTTTTTTACTGCACCTAGTGAAGTAAAATCTTTTGGGCATAGCATCATTCTATTAGTCCATCTATACTGACCTCCATCAGGTTGCAAATTGAATATCATTTTTTTCTGCATCTAGCTCTGAAAAAATATTTGGGCTTCTAGCAGTGTGTGGGACTTGTTCTATTAGTCCATCTATACTGACCTCCATCAGGTTGCAAACTGAATATAATTTTTTTCTGCATCTAGCTCTGAAAAAATATTTGGCCTTCTAGCAGTGTGTGGGACTTTCTCTATTAGTCCATCTATACTGACCTCCATCAGGTTGCAAATTAAAAATAATTTTTATCTGCATCTAGCTCTGAAAAAATATTTGGCCTTCTAGCAGTGTGTGGGACTTTCTCTATTAGTCCATCTATACTGACCTCCATCAGGTTGCAAATTCAAAATAATTTTTTGTCTGCATCTAGCTCTGAAAAAATATTTGGCCTTCTAGCAGTGTGTGGGACTTTCTCTATTAGTCCATCTATACTGACCTCCATCAGGTTGCAAATTCAAAATAATTTTTTGTCTGCATCTAGCTCTGAAAAAATATTTGGCCTTCTAGCAGTGTGTGGGACTTTCTCTATTAGTCCATCTATACTGACCTCCATCAGGCTGCAAATTAAAAATAATTTTTATCTGCATCTACCTCTGAAAAAATATTTGGCCTTCTAGCTGTGTGTGGGACTTGTTCTATTAGTCCATCTATACTGACCTCCATCAGGTTGCAAATTGAATATAATTTTTTTCTGCATCTAGCTCTGAAAAAATATTTGGCCTTCTAGCAGTGTGTGGAACTTTCTCTATTAGTCCATCTATACTGACCTCCATCAGGTTGCAAATTAAAAATAATTTATATCTGCATCTAGCTCTGAAAAAATATTTGGCCTTCTAGCAGTGTGTGGGACTTTCTCCATTAGTCCATCTATACTGACCTCCATCAGGTTGCAAATTCAAAATAATTTTTTGTCTGCATCTAGCTCTGAAAAAATATTTGGCCTTCTAGCAGTGTGTGGGACTTTCTCTATTAGTCCATCTATACTGACCTCCATCAGGCTGCAAATTAAAAATAATTTTTATCTGCATCTACCTCTGAAAAAATATTTGGCCTTCTAGCTGTGTGTGGGACTTGTTCTATTAGTCCATCTATACTGACCTCCATCAGGTTGCAAACTGAATATAATTTTTTTCTGCATCTAGCTCTGAAAAAATATTTGGCCTTCTAGCAGTGTGTGGGACTTTCTCTATTAGTCCATCTATACTGACCTCCATCAGGTTGCAAATTAAAAATAATTTATATCTGCATCTAGCTCTGAAAAAATATTTGGCCTTCTAGCAGTGTGTGGGACTTTCTCCATTAGTCCATCTATACTGACCTCCATCAGGTTGCAAATTAAAAATAATTTTTTGTCTGCATCTAGCTCTGAAAAAATATTTGGCCTTCTAGCAGTGTATGGGACTTTCTCTATTAGTCCCTCTATACTGACCTCCATCAGGTTGCAAACTGAATATATTTTTTTTCTGCATCTACCTCTGAAAAAATATTGGGCTTCTAGCTGTGTGTGGGACTTGTTCTATTAATCCATCTATACAGACCTCCATCAGGTTGCAAACTGAATATAATTTTTTTCTGCATCTACCTCTGAAAAAATATTTGGGCTTCTAGCTGTGTGTGGGACTTGTTCTATTAGTCCATCTATACTGACCTCCATCAGGTTGCAAACTGAATATAATTTTTTTCTGCATCTAGCTCTGAAAAAATATTTGGCCTTCTAGCAGTGTGTGGGACTTTCTCTATTAGTCCATCTATACTGACCTCCATCAGGTTGCAAACTGAATACAATTTTTTTCTGCATCTACCTCTGAAAAAATATTTGGGCTTCTAGCTGTGTGTGGGACTTGTTCTATTAGTCCATCTATACTGACCTCCATCAGGTTGCAAATTGAATATAATTTTTTTCTGCATCTAACCCAGCCAATAGTTTTGGCCTAATACCACAGTTTGGCCACTCAGCTCTGCTCGGTTCCCATCCATTGTTTTTTTGTGCAAACAACTCCAGAGTTGTGAATTAGTTAACCACCAAAATGAGTGGAAAAAGGCCTGCTGCTGGTGGAAAGGGGAATAGGCGTGTTGGGAAGGGGAAAAAAGGTTGTGTCCGTGGGGTAGGTGTTAAAGCAACAGTAACATCTGCAGAAGAAAGACCATCTTCCAGCCAAACTAAAATGTCTACTTCTTTTAGCGGACAATGTGATAAGATCCCTTTCTTACGGCCACGCCAATCGCTACAAATTCCAGATGAGGCACAAAAACAGCAGGTGCTTCAACGGATATCAAGTGCTCCTTTAAGTGGGCTCGCCTCCACATCAACTTCAACATCACAAATACTCCAGTCCTCAAAGGTGTCACCCCAATCGCACTTGCTTCCTCACAGCTCCCAAATCTCCAGCTGCCCGTCTGAGTATGAGGTAGAACAGATGGTTGAGTCTGCAGAGCTGTTTACTCATACTATAGCCTGGGAATCAGAGGTCGACTCCAGCGCTTCTGTGAATCCAGACGAGGAAATGATCTGCACTGATGCCCAGAATCTTTATGAGTCGGATCCAGGACCAGACGCAGAAGGTTCTGACCATAATGTAGACCCTCATTCCCAAACTGTAACTCCTGTTGGTGGAGACAATGAGGAAGACGATGATGAGACTCAAATACCTGATTGGAGCGACAACTTTAGTTTTTTGTCAGGGCAGGAACAGGTTGGCTCTGAGGACGACGGGTGTGATAACGCACAGGGTGATGATGATGAGGTTGGAGATCCCACTTACTGTCAACCCACAGTCAGCCAAGAGATGAGGTCAGCAGAGGAGGTGGAGGAAGATGCTAGTGACGACGAGGTCAGGCTGCGCCTTCCTGGACAGAGACGTAGTACTGGAAGCACGTCAACAACTGCATCCTCAAACACAACTCTGCCTCTCACCACAAGTCGTGGTGGCTCTTCAGGTCGCATGGGTGCTAAGCCTTGCATAGCCTGGGCATTTTTTCAGATCGATAAAGATGACCCAACTCGTGTTATCTGTAACATTTGTCAGCAAAAGCTAAGTAGAGGCCAAAAAATACATAGTTTGAGTACTTCATGCATGAACCGGCACATGGACATGAAGCATAAGTTGCAGTGGGAAGCTCAGTGTGCTACAATGCGGCCTAGCCGGCCGGGCCAACCACCGTCTGCCATATCTTGTGCATCCGCGGCCTCTTCATCCTCTGTGACTGGGGGGACAGCAGTCACACCTGTTTTGGGGCGCAGACCTGCCACCTCTTTACCCGCAACAGCCAGCGTGATTGGCAGGTCATCATTTTCTTTGAAGGTGGTAACACCAGCTGGTGTTGAGCGCTGTCCGACATCGATAGCACCACCTTTGGATCAAGGCAACCTAACATGTCCGCCTGCATCTTCCTCACAGACCGGCAGTTTGCCGGGGACATCCTTATCAACCCCGTCTAAGCACAATAGCCATCCCTCGGTCCCTCAGATGTGGACAAGTAAAAGACCATTTCCTCCTAGCCATGAGAAAGCTAAGAGGTTGAATTTCACCATCTGCAAGCTCTTGGCTACAGAAATGCTGCCTTTCCGCCTGGTGGACACAGAGGATTTTCGAGACCTTATGTCCGTCGCAGTGCCCCAGTACCAGATGCCCAGTCGGCACTACTTCTCAAAGAAAGGTGTGCCTGCGCTCCACCAGCATGTCGCACACAACATCACCGCTTCTTTGAGAAACTCTGTGTGTGACAGGGTGCATTTCACCACAGACACTTGGACGAGTAGGCATGGACAGGGGCGTTACATGTAGTGTTGAGCCACCCCCGTAGTGTTCGAGTTCGGTTCGTCGAACACCCGTGTGTTCGCCGAACTGTTCGTCGAACTGTTCGTCGAACACCTTCGAACACCGTTAAAACCAATGGCAGGCAAACAAAAACACATAGAAACACATAGAAAACACCTTCAAAGGTATCCAAAAGCTGACAAACTGCTCAGAAGACACAACTAACACATGGAAAAGTGACAAGTACATATAGTCATGCGAAAAGAAAAGAGGTGGAGGAGTAAAAGGAGGGGGAGACACAGATATAGGCATGTCATGCCCTTCTAAAATCCAAAAAGTGAGAAGCCGAGACGGCCAGTCCGCTCCTGCCCGTGCCACCTCCGTGTCGCCGGGTTTGTGCCAGAGCCGCGGTGAACCCTGACGGCCAGCCCCCCTCTCCCAATACTGGTGCCTGTCCGCTGGTGGGTCGAGAGAGCCCCCCTGTGGTGGAGGCAGCTCTAAGCTTTTTAATTTAAATTGTCCCTCTAATTTGAATGAATACACTTTAAATCCATTTACAAGGATCTATTGGAGGGCAAGTCTCATGCCAGCAGCCGCGTAATTCCAGCTCCAGTAGCGTCCACTAAAGCTGCTGCAGTTAAAAAGCTTTTATAAGGATCGAGCTCGGCTGTCCACCGCAAGGCATCCTAGTGCCAGTCCCAGCCCCTATGCCTTGGGGTGCCTCCTGATGCTCTTCACTAAGTATCCCGTGGTCCCGAAGCATTTCCTTTGAAAAAATTAAGTGTCCAAACTACAGGTGGTGTAGCTTGCTTAACAGCCGGGATAATCCGCTGACTAGCAGACACTGCTACTAGGCACAAAGTATTTCCTGGGCTAGATGCAGTTAAAAATTTGTAAGTAGATACTCTCGTTGGATGCTGAGAAAGCATTCCATAGAGTCTCCTGGCACGCCATATATGATTCTCTTAAAAAGCTTGGGGTAGGGGTCTAGGGGACCCTTTTATAGCCAAAATCACGGCCCTGTATCACAATACGTCACCTAGGCTGAAGATAAATGGAACTGTAGCACCGAGGGCTCGGTTGCTACAGACGTATTGCACCTCACCCAGAGGTGTGATATCTCACTCTCAGATAAGGATGGAGTGTGGATCAGGACCCGACACCTGCATGCATTACACCACATTGCCGTGGGGCAGGGCGACCAATATGCCCCTGAGATGGGCACGACAGTCCCTGTCCCTGGCTGGAGTGGGGGGAGGGAACACTGAGGAAGGGGAACCCTGCAGTGCAGGAGCAGGGAGGAAGCAGTTCCTGGGTGCATTGAGAAGGGAGTATAAAAGGTGGGCACCATCTTAGTTCAGTGCAGAGAAGTCTGAGCAGAAGTGGCAGGGAGCAGGGGCTCTGCATGAGCTCTGCTCCGGAGGCGGGCCTAGTAACAGAGGCCCAGGCCTGCAAGAGGGAGAAGGAAGGAAGAGGAGCGGAGAAGGCTCCAGGAACGAGGAATGAAGGGATCCCAGGGGTGCGGACGGGCGAGTCGCCACCGCACGCCCGAATCCACCTGCGTGGAGGGGTCTGGCCAAAGGGGGAGACCGGTCCCCGAACTAGTGGAGGCAGGAAACGACCCTCAGCTAGAAACCGGAGGCTCTGACATTTTATGTGGCGCAGCCCCTTGCTCCACCCGCTAGGAAGGCACCACATAGGGTCAGGGAAACTGGCGCCAAGTTTACCAAGAGGAGTCCCGAGGCAGCCGGACAGAAGTGTTGGTAAGAAAGGCCAGACAAAGGACACACAAAGGGGGTCCTGTGAAGCGCTCCAAAGTTATCTGGGAGTTGTCTGAGCCCCTCACCTGGTGAGCACAGTACGACGTGGGCAGCCGTTACCTGCAGACGTGGTCTGGATAATAAGAACTGTGAGTAAAGGCCCTGAACTGCATCACTGACTCCGTGTCGTTACTGCTGCTGCCCTGCACCATCACCCCCATCCTCCGCATACACTGCCCTGAGGCTATACTCCTCCTGTGGGGAGTTATGCTACGCTCTGCTGCACCCACAACACCAGCCTTAGCGGTCTGCCCTGTAGCGGCGGTTCACTCTGACCGCAATCCACGGGTGGCGTAGTCGGACATTTAAACATCAAAACCACATAAATAGTTCCGCCACTGGTTTGACCGCCCTGAGCCACGGAACCGGATCGCCGCCACGAAGACTACAACCACCAGCATCCACCAAAAAGGGTCCGGCTCCGGGTGTCCCAAGGCCCAGGGGGTGCGTCAGAACATTTTCATCACCTTTCACAATCACCAATGGGACAAGGCAGGGATGTCCTCTGTCCCCTCTCTTATACATCCTAGTGACGGAGCACCTGCTCTCATCAATTCGCCATAACCCCAATATTAGGTGGATTGAGGTGGGAGGCACCGAGTACAAGTGCTCTCTATTTGCTGATGATGTCCTAGTATATATCACTCAATCACATATATCCATCCCTGCTGTTATGGCTGAAATAGATCACTTTGTTACATGGTAAAATTTTAAAATCAATGCAGCGAAGTCTGAGGCCCTCGATGTCTCCCTCCCCAAATCCATATAGGATTCCATCCAGTCCAACTTTCCCTTTGCCTGGCCCTCACAGGGTATCAAATACTTAGGAATTCCTATTCATAGAGACCTCTCCCATCTATGTTATCTTAATTTTGGGCCCTTTATTGAACAATTCCATACAGACCACGGTTGGCAAGTTAGAACTGTAAGATTCACTACGTGAACCACTGGTGTTTTGTGGAAAAGCACATGTACACCGCGTTCCAAATTATTATGCAAAAAGTGTTTAGGAGTGATAAGGGAAGAATTTGTTTGTTTGTCAGTTAAACTCATTGATGGTGATGTGTGTCAGGGCTCTTTATATCACTGTAAGCAATTGCAGACACCTGTGCTAATTAGTTTGGCAGGTGTGTCCAATGAAAGGCAAGACTACTTAAGAAGGCTCTCTCACATTATTAAGCAGCCTACATTTTCTGCCAAAATGGGAAAGAAAAAGGATGTGTCAGCTGCTGAGAAGCAACAAATTGTGGAGTGTTTAGGTCAAGGCATGACTACAATCAACATTGTGCGATGATCAGGATGAAGTGTCTTGGCAATCAAGAAGTATGTAGCGGATTCACAGTACACAGTGTGCGTGCTGATAAGGGCAAATTGAGGACTCTTTCCTACAGGCAATTACGTCAGGTTGAAACAGCAGCGGCAAAAAAGCCTTGTCATAGCAGCAGACAAGTTTTTGAAGCTGCTTGTGCCTCCAACGTCCCCCGAACAACAAGATGCAGGGTCCTTCAGAGGTTTGCAGCTGTGCATATGCCATCCTGTCGACCTCCTCTATCCACTTCACACAAGCAGAAACGGCTCCAGTGGGCCAAACATTACATGAAGACTGATTTCAAAACTGTTTTGTTCACGGATGAGTGCCGTGCAGCGCTCGATGGTCCAGATGAATGGAGTGGAGGATGGCTGGTTGATGGACACCCCACGCAAACACGGCTACAGCGCCAACAAGGAGGAGGTGGAGTAAATGTAGCACCCTGAGGATTCGGCTGCTACAGGGGTATTGCACCTCAACCCAGAGGTGTGATATTCCACTCCCGGGTAAGGAAGGAGTGTGGAACTGAGCTCAGATAGACTGCATGCACTACATACATCCCATTCCAGAGGAGCAGGCCGACGGTACTCCCACTTAGAAATGTGCAGGTACAACCGAGCCTGTTCCTGGCTGGAGTGGGAGGGGGGTGGTACATCCCATGTAGTGTAGGGGCAGATAGGGGGAGCAGTCTGGGTAGTGATAGGAGCTCATTGGGTGCTGGTCACCTGAGCTCACACATAGAGGGATATATAAGGAGGGCACCAACTTAGATCAGGGTCAGACGCTGAGAACAAGTCAGTTGGAGAGGAGAGAGAAGGAAACAGCAGCCCTGGAGAGAGAGAGAGTGGAGCAGAGAAAGACCCAGAGGGGGAAGACTGAAGGGACCCAAGAACCCAAATTAGAGCACCGGGTGAGGAGTCAGCAAGAGGGTACCGGAACCCAAGCTGGTGGGGGCAAAGACATTCCCCAGCCAGAGACCGGAGACCGTGGGCAGTGTCTGTCACGGTCACCCACCACATTCACCCCGAAGGCACACCACATGAAGGGTCAGGGAACCCAGGGCCAAGGGTGTCCCAAAAGAAGGCCCGAGGGAGCTGGACCTAGGTGAATCACTGGTGGGGACGGCTGAAGAAAGGACAGAGGGAGAGCTCAGGGCCACGCTCTGGACTTGTTTGGGGGTTGGCCGGATCCAGGACCTGGTGGACGCAGCACGGCTCGGGTGGTCACTAGCAGCTGGAGTGACCAGTACAACATCAGCAGTAAGTAAACACCCTTAACTGCACAACCCGAGTCTGTCTTCATTGCCGGCTGCATCGCACCACCACAACCCCCATCCTCTGCGCCTGTCCCCTCTGAGGCTATACCCCTCCCGTTGGGGGTTATCTCACCAAGCTGCGCACCCACCATCAGCCTCAGCGGACCCTGCAGCAGCGGCAGCCACAGTGACCGCATCACAACGGGTGGCGTAGTCGACACAAAAGAACTTTAGTAACATCTGTAAAGCTGCCACATAACACTTAGCTTGACGCCCTGGGCACGGGACCGGGTCACAGCCGCTCGGAGACTACAAACCCCCATCTGATCCGGTGCCGGGTATTCCCCTCAAAAAGGAATATGTCCCAGGGGGCGCGTCAACTTTGGCGTAGTCGGCAGGATTACGTGCCCGCAACACCCGGGTACTGCGTGCCTGAAGAAAAGTGCAAGTTTACCTCAGAAAGAAGTCTCCCGCCGGTTCCGGAGGGTCCACGCCATCGGACTCCATCACCAGTCGTTTCCCGCCGATTGTCCGCCATTTCCAACTTGTTCCCGCCATCTGCAGAGCTTCCCGCCACTGGGCGACGCTTCCCGCCAAAACCGCAGATTTCCCGCCTTGGAAGAGCAGCGGACGCCATTATGGGCGTGCCAAAGGAGGGCAGGAAGCCACCTCCCATCGTGGGCCAGGACAGAAAATGGCGCCAAAAGTGGAAACCGCCCCCACCAACAGAGACTGTGATGCTGGAGGTGTCTGTCAGCGTGAAAGAACTACCCCTGGAGCTGACAGTCACCGAGTTGCCCCGGGACCGCCCTCGAAGTGGGAGGAGACGAAAGGGAAGAGAAAAGATGGGTGTCGCTTGGAGCAGTCTGGAGCGAGCGCACCCGGAGGCAAGAGGTCTAACAAGGAGGAGCGGAGGAGCTCACCCGGAGATGGAGAGAAAGCAGAACAGCACCGGCCCGCTGGCCAGGAGTCTGCTAGAGACCGAGGAAGGAGGGCAGAGCAGCACCGGCCCGCTGGCCAGGAGCCTGCCGGAAGCAGAGCAGAGCAGCACCGACCCGATGGTCAGGAGCCTGCTAGAGTCCACAACCCCGCTAGGTCTAGCGGA
This sequence comes from Phyllobates terribilis, assembly GCF_046119375.1. Classification (NCBI taxonomy): domain Eukaryota; kingdom Metazoa; phylum Chordata; class Amphibia; order Anura; family Dendrobatidae; genus Phyllobates; species Phyllobates terribilis. The sequence goes on along the minus strand of NW_027362770.1, from coordinate 68,643,074 downwards.
GATCCTAGCGCAGCTCCCCCGAGACCGGGAGTGTGCACAAACTGCCCTGGAGGGCCTCGCAAGGAGGATGGCCCGGGTACAGCGTGAGATACTGGCGGAGTGGAGCCGGGAGATGACCCAGCAAGCAGAGACCAGTCAACGGAGCACGCTACCCTGGAAGAGGAAGCAGACCGCCTCTGAGGATGGCGCGGGAGGACCCAAGGCCGGAGACGGCGCCGAGGAGGGAGCCGAACGCATGGAGGCAGGTAAAGGGGACGCCTATACCCCAAGGCGTGACACCGCTTACCTGCCCCAGCTCCCCGTCGCAGAGCCCGAAAGTCCCCCTGCTGTGCCCGTAGCCGCCAGGTCACCGCCATGGACTAGGCCCCGACCGGAAGCCGCCGCCGCGACCCCTGTGACGTCACACGCACCGACCCGGAGCGTGACAAAGCAGGAATTACCACCAGCCTGGTCGCAAGGCCTAGTACCCCCGGGCGCCGCACCACCAACAGCGCCCCCTACCTCCGCGGAGCCCCCGGCCTGGCCGCAAGGCCAGGTAGCCCAGGGCGCCGCCGTATTAACGGTGCCCTTCACCTTCCAGGTGCCCCAGGCCTGGCCGCAAGGCCTGGGCAACCCGGGCGCCAACACCACCGCGCCCATAGCCAGAGGACCCGGACGGGTCTGAAGCAACACCATATCACCAAGAAAAAGCAGGAGGGAGCCGTCGTTGAGGACGGGAGTAGAGACTGTATATAGTTGCCCGTCGGGGCACAGTGAACTGTTGCTGCTAAAATAGTCCCCGTTGGGACCAGGGAACTGTTTACCCGTTAACCCCTTCATCCTACAGGCTGAGGACTGTGAGCAGCCATTCCCTACCCTCTACCTGGCCGAGGACTGAGAGCGGCCAACTTTCAACTTCCCCTGTATATAGTTGCGCGTCCTAAAGCGCCCCCTACCGGTTTTATAGAAAACCAGATTTTCTAAGAGACTGTCGCACTTTTCCCGGACACACGTTGCACAGTGTCCGGAGGAGGAACCAGAGACAAGAGAAGTCTACGAGAATGTTTATATAAAAAGTTTTATATATATATAATGTTTATATGTTTTATATGTTCATATAAAAATTTTGTATGTTTTGGTGTTTTATGTCTTACAGCCCGAGGACGTGCTGTGATTTACCAGGGGGGAATGTAGCACCCTGAGGATTCGGCTGCTACAGGGGTATTGCACCTCAACCCAGAGGTGTGATATTCCACTCCCGGGTAAGGAAGGAGTGTGGAACTGAGCTCAGATAGACTGCATGCACTACATACATCCCATTCCAGAGGAGCAGGCCGACGGTACTCCCACTTAGAAATGTGCAGGTACAACCGAGCCTGTTCCTGGCTGGAGTGGGAGGGGGGTGGTACATCCCATGTAGTGTAGGGGCAGATAGGGGGAGCAGTCTGGGTAGTGATAGGAGCTCATTGGGTGCTGGTCACCTGAGCTCACACATAGAGGGATATATAAGGAGGGCACCAACTTAGATCAGGGTCAGACGCTGAGAACAAGTCAGTTGGAGAGGAGAGAGAAGGAAACAGCAGCCCTGGAGAGAGAGAGAGTGGAGCAGAGAAAGACCCAGAGGGGGAAGACTGAAGGGACCCAAGAACCCAAATTAGAGCACCGGGTGAGGAGTCAGCAAGAGGGTACCGGAACCCAAGCTGGTGGGGGCAAAGACATTCCCCAGCCAGAGACCGGAGACCGTGGGCAGTGTCTGTCACGGTCACCCACCACATTCACCCCGAAGGCACACCACATGAAGGGTCAGGGAACCCAGGGCCAAGGGTGTCCCAAAAGAAGGCCCGAGGGAGCTGGACCTAGGTGAATCACTGGTGGGGACGGCTGAAGAAAGGACAGAGGGAGAGCTCAGGGCCACGCTCTGGACTTGTTTGGGGGTTGGCCGGATCCAGGACCTGGTGGACGCAGCACGGCTCGGGTGGTCACTAGCAGCTGGAGTGACCAGTACAACATCAGCAGTAAGTAAACACCCTTAACTGCACAACCCGAGTCTGTCTTCATTGCCGGCTGCATCGCACCACCACAACCCCCATCCTCTGCGCCTGTCCCCTCTGAGGCTATACCCCTCCCGTTGGGGGTTATCTCACCAAGCTGCGCACCCACCATCAGCCTCAGCGGACCCTGCAGCAGCGGCGTCCACAGTGACCGCATCACAACGGGTGGCGTAGTCGACACAAAAGAACTTTAGTAACATCTGTAAAGCTGCCACATAACACTTAGCTTGACGCCCTGGGCACGGGACCGGGTCACAGCCGCTCGGAGACTACAAACCCCCATCTGATCCGGTGCCGGGTATTCCCCTCAAAAAGGAATATGTCCCAGGGGGCGCGTCATAATGTTTTGGGCTGGAATCATGGGGAGAGAGATTGTCGGCCCCTTTAGGATCCCTGAAGGCGCTAAAGATGAACTCCATAATGTATGTGGATTTTCTCAAACAGCACTTCCTGCCATGGTTCAAGAAGAAGAACCGTGTATTTCACAGCAAGATCATTTTTCTGCATGATAATGCACCATCTCATGCTGCACATAAAACATCTGCATCTCTGGCTGATATGGGCATAAAAGGGGACAAACTTATGGTGTGACCCCCATGCTCCCCTGACCTCTACCCCATTCAGAACCTTTGGAGCATCATTAAAAGGAGTGTCTATGATGGCGGGAGGCAGTTCACATCTAAGCAACAGCTCTGGGAGGGTATTCTGTCCTCATGCAAAACAATTGAAGCAGAAACCATCCAAAACCTGACAAATTCAATGGACGAGAGAGTTCAGAAGCTCCTTTCGAACAAGGGGTCCTATGTGAAAATGTAACATCACCTAGAATAAAGTTTTGAGTTGAAAACTGTTTGATTTCAGTTTCTAACAACCTGCTAATGCTTATAATTTCAAAAATGACCATTTTTTTGGTCTTTATTAAAATGAAAAGGTTGATCGAAAAGTTTGGGGGATCTAAGAGTGTGGCAACCCAGTAGTCATGATTACTTCGAATTCTGACAATATGAGGGTCATGCTGCAGGTAGTGCAGCAAGAAGGCACTTATGTGTCTTGCGCATCTCGGAGCCCCAAAATTATTTTCCGGGCTAGATGCAGCTAAAAATTATTTTTAATTTTAAATCTGGTGAAGCTTATTATAGATGGCCTAATAGGATCAGTGCTGCACACTGCTACAAAGCCCAAATTATTTTCCAGTCAAGATACAGATAAACATGATTAGTAATTTGAAAGCTTAAAACGGTTGGTAGGGTGATTTTAACCAATCATCAAGCTTTTACTCTCCCCAGGATGACACAGGGGTAGAAAAGTCGTTTCGGATCCATGATTTGTTCATCTTTATGAACGTGAGTCTGTCTACATTATCAGTGGAGAGCCGCGTGCGCTTATCTGTCAGCACACCACCAGCAGCGCTGAACACACGTTCAGACAGAACGCTGGCTGCGGGGCATGACAAGATCTCCAAGGCGTAAGTGGCTAGCTCCGGCCATTTATCCAGATTGGAAGCCCAAAAAGAGCAAGGGTCCAGTGACACAGTCGTGGCTTCAATGTTTACTTGGAGATACTCCTGTACCATCGTCTCTAGGCGTTGACTATGTGTCAGACTTCTTGTCTCCTGTGGCCTTGCAAAGGATGGGCTAAAAAAGTGGTGAAATGATTCCGCAAAATTGATGTTACCAGCAGATACTGTGGTTCTGTTACGGTTTGAGTGCTGAACACTTGACGGTCCCACGGTTGGCAAGTTGGAACTGTGAGATTCACTACGTGCACCACTGGTATTTTGTGGAAAAGCACATGTAAGATTCTGCAACAGTCTCTGCTGATACTCCTGCATGCGTGCATCCCTTTCTATGGCAGGAATAATTTCTGCAAATTTACTTTTGTACCGGGGATCTAACAGTGTGGCAACCCAGTAGTCAGGATTATTTCTAATTCTCACAATTCGAGGGTCATGTTGCAGGTAGTGCAGCAAGAAGGCACTCATGTGTGTTGCGCATCCAGGAGCACCAAGTCCCTGTTGTGTTGGTGGCGAGGTAGCAATCATGCTTCCTTCCTCTGTCCTCTCCCCCCAACCTCGCACAACAGAAATGTGATCAAGGTCTCCCTCATCTGATGAGTCTTCCATCAGTTCGTCCTCCACTTCTTCCTGGGCTCCTGCACCTTCCTCACTAGTTTGGCTGCTACCATGCGCCCTGGTAAAATCATCTCCCCCACCCTCACATGCCTGCCGCCTTGGTGCTGCCGACCGTCTGGACCTTGCAGATGTTAGCCCTTCCGCATACAACTCCTCCTCCTCTACTTCCTCCACCTCCTCTTGTGCCACCACCTGACTCCGAATTCTGTTTAACATGTGCTCCAGCATGTAAATCACCGGAATAGTCATGCTGATAATGGCATCGTCAGCACTAAACATCTTCGTCGCCATTTCAAAACTGTGCAGAAGGGTGCATAGGTCCCTGATCTGAGACCACTCCTCCAGCGTGATTTGCCCCACCTCTGAATCTCGTTGGCCCAGGCTATACGTCAGAACGTATTGCACCAGGGCTTGTCGGTGCTGCCACAGTCGCTGCAACATGTGCAGAGTTGAATTCCACCGGGTAGGCACATCGCATTTTAGCCGGTGAAGTGGCAGGCCCAACGACTTCTGTAGAGATGTAAGTCGCTGAGCTGCGGGATGCGAACGGCGGAAGTGAGCACACAGCGACCGTGCCCTCTGCAGAAGGCCATCTAGTCTGGGATAGTGGGCTAAAAATTGCTGGACAACCAGGTTCAACACGTGAGCCATACAAGGCACGTGTGTGACATTGCCCCGGCGAAGGGCCGCACCCAGGTTTGCAGCATTGTCGCACACGGCCTTCCCTGGTTTCAGGTCCAGTGGAGACAACCATTCATGAAATTGGTTCTCCAGAGCTGACCACAACTCCTCAGCTGTGTGACTCACATTTCCCAGACATTTCAATGTAAAAACCGCCTGATGACGTTGAGCCCTACTGCCAGCATAGTAAGGAGGTGTGCAGGATCCCTTCTGCGCAGTTAGAAAGCTTGTGGCATGACCAGACAGGCTTTGGGTGCAGGTGGAAGACCGAGAGGAGGTTGAGGAGGCAGAAGCAGTGGAGGAAAAATGACATAAAGAGGATTGACGCACAACTCGTGGGGACGGCAAGACTTGGACAGCAGCCCCTTGTCCTGCTGTCACCATAGTTACCCAGTGCCCAGTCAGCGACATGTAACGCCCCTGTCCATGCCTACTCGTCCAAGTGTCTGTGGTGAAATGCACCCTGTCACACACAGAGTTTCTCAAAGAAGCGGTGATGTTGTGTGCGACATGCTGGTGGAGCGCAGGCACACCTTTCTTTGAGAAGTAGTGCCGACTGGGCATCTGGTACTGGGGCACTGCGACGGACATAAGGTCTCGAAAATCCTCTGTGTCCACCAGGCGGAAAGGCAGCATTTCTGTAGCCAAGAGCTTGCAGATGGTGAAATTCAACCTCTTAGCTTTCTCATGGCTAGGAGGAAATGGTCTTTTACTTGTCCACATCTGAGGGACCGAGGGCTGGCTATTGTGCTTAGACGGGGTTGATAAGGGTGTCCCCGGCAAACTGACGGTCTGTGAGGAAGATGCAGGCGGACATGTTAGGTTGCCTTGATCCAAAGGTGGTGCTATCGATGTCGGACAGCGCTCAAGACCAGCTGGTGTTACCACCTCCAAAGAAAATGATGACCTGCCAATCACGCTGGCTGTTGCGGGTAAAGAGGTGGCAGGTCTGCGCCCCAAAACAGGTGTGACTGCTGTCCCCCCAGTCACAGAGGATGAAGAGGCCGCGGATGCACAAGATATGGCAGACGGTGGTTGGCCCGGCCGGCTAGACCGCATTGTAGCACACTGAGCTTCCCACTGCAACTTATGCTTCATGTCCATGTGCCGGTTCATGCATGAAGTACTCAAACTATGTATTTTTTGGCCTCTACTTAGCTTTTGCTGACAAATGTTACAGATAACACGAGTTGGGTCATCTTTATCGATCTGAAAAAATGCCCAGGCTATGCAAGGCTTAGCACCCATGCGACCTGAAGAGCCACCACGACTTGTGGTGAGAGGCAGAGTTGTGTTTGAGGATGCAGTTGTTGACGTGCTTCCAGTACTACGTCTCTGTCCAGGAAGGCGCAACCTGACCTCGTCGTCACTAGCATCTTCCTCCACCTCCTCTGCTGACCTCATCTCTTGGCTGACTGTGGGTTGACAGTAAGTGGGATCTCCGACCTCATCATCATCACCCTGTGCGTTATCACACCCGTCGTCCTCAGAGCCAACCTGTTCCTGCCCTGACAAAAAACTAAAGTTGTCGCTCCAATCAGGTATTTGAGTCTTATCATCGTCTTCCTCATTGTCTCCACCAACAGGAGTTACAGTTTGGGAATGAGGGTCTACATTATGGTCAGAACCTTCTGCGTCTGGTCCTGGATCCGACTCATAAAGATTCTGGGCATCAGTGCAGATCATTTCCTCGTCTGGATTCACAGAAGCGCTGGAGTCGACCTCTGATTCCCAGGCTATAGTATGAGTAAACAGCTCTGCAGACTCAACCATCTGTTCTACCTCATACTCAGACGGGCAGCTGGAGATTTGGGAGCTGTGAGGAAGCAAGTGCGATTTGGGTGACACCTTTGAGGATTGGAGTATTTGTGATGTTGAAGTTGATGTGGAGGAGAGCCCACTTAAAGGAGCACTTGATATCCGTTGAAGCACCTGCTGTTTTTGTGCCTCATCTGGAATTTGTAGCGATTGGCGTGGCCGTAAGAAAGGGATCTTATCACATTGTCCGCTAAAAGAAGTAGACATTTTAGTTTGGCTGGAAGATGGTCTTTCTTCTGCACCTACCCCACGGACACAACCTTTTTTCCCCTTCCCAACACGCCTATTCCCCTTTCCACCAGCAGCAGGCTTTTTTCCACTCATTTTGGTGGTTAACTAATTCACAACTCTGGAGTTGTTTGCACAAAAAAACAATGGATGGTAACCGAGCAGAGCTGAGTGGCCAAACTGTGGTATTAGGCCAAAACTATTGGCTGGGTTAGATGCAGAAAAAAATTATTTTTAATTTGCAACCTGATGGAGGTCAGTATAGATGGACTAATAGACCAAGTCCCACACACCGCTAGAAGCCCAAATATTTTTTCAGAGCTAGATGCAGAAAATTTTTTTATTCAATTTGCAACCTGATGGAGGTCAGTATAGATGGACTAATAGACCAAGTCCCACACACTGCTAGAAGCCCAAATATTTTTTCAGAGCTAGATGCAGAAAAAAATTATTTTTAATTTGCAACCTGATGGAGGTCAGTATAGATGGACTAATAGACCAAGTCCCACACACTGCTAGAAGCCCAAATATTTTTTCAGAGCTAGATGCAGAAAAAAATTATTTTTAATTTGCAACCTGATGGAGGTCAGTATAGATGGACTAATAGACCAAGTCCCACACACTGCTAGAAGCCCAAATATTTTTTCAGAGCTAGATGCAGAAAAAAATTATTTTTAATTTGCAACCTGATGGAGGTCAGTATAGATGGACTAATAGAACAAGTCCCACACGCTGCTAGAAGCCCAAATATTTTTTCAGAGATAAATGAAGAAAAAAATTATTTTTAATTTGCAACCTGATGGAGGTCAGTATAGATGGACTAATAGACCAAGTCCCACACACTGCTAGAAGCCCAAATATTTTTTCAGAGCTAGATGCAGAAAAAAATTATTTTTAATTTGCAACCTGATGGAGGTCAGTATAGATGGACTAATAGACCAAGTCCCACACACTGCTAGAAGCCCAAATATTTTTTCAGAGCTAGATGCAGAAAAAAATTATTTTTAATTTGCAACCTGATGGAGGTCAGTATAGATGGACTAATAGAACAAGTCCCACACGCTGCTAGAAGCCCAAATATTTTTTCAGAGATAAATGAAGAAAAAAATTATTTTTAATTTGCAACCTGATGGAGGTCAGTATAGATGGACTAATAGACCAAGTCCCACACACTGCTAGAAGCCCAAATATTTTTTCAGAGCTAGATGCAGAAAAAAATTATTTTTAATTTGCAACCTGATGGAGGTCAGTATAGATGGACTAATAGACCAAGTCCCACACACCGCTAGAAGCCCAAATATTTTTTCAGAGCTAGATGCAGAAAAAAATTATATTCAATTTGCAACCTGCTGGAGGTCAGTATAGAAGGACTAATAGAACAAGTCCCACACACTGCTAGAAGCCCAAATATTTTTTCAGAGCTAAATGAAGAAAAAAATTATTTTTAATTTGCAACCTGATGGAGGTCAGTATAGATGGACTAATAGACCAAGTCCCACACACTGCTAGAAGCCCAAATATTTTTTCAGAGCTAGATGCAGAAAAAAATTATTTTTAATTTGCAACCTGATGGAGGTCAGTATAGATGGACTAATAGACCAAGTCCCACACACCGCTAGAAGCCCAAATATTTTTTCAGAGCTAGATGCAGAAAATTTTTTTATTCAATTTGCAACCTGATGGAGGTCAGTATAGATGGACTAATAGACCAAGTCCCACACACTGCTAGAAGCCCAAATATTTTTTCAGAGCTAGATGCAGAAAAAAATTATTTTTAATTTGCAACCTGATGGAGGTCAGTATAGATGAACTAATAGACCAAGTCCCACACACTGCTAGAAGCCCAAATATTTTTTCAGAGCTAGATGCAGAAAAAAATTATTTTTAATTTGCAACCTGATGGAGGTCAGTATAGATGGACTAAAAGAACAAGTCCCACACGCTGCTAGAAGCCCAAATATTTTTTCAGAGATAAATGAAGAAAAAAATTATTTTTAATTTGCAACCTGATGGAGGTCAGTATAGATGGACTAATAGACCAAGTCCCACACACTGCTAGAAGCCCAAATATTTTTTCAGAGCTAGATGCAGAAAAAAATTATTTTTAATTTGCAACCTGATGGAGGTCAGTATAGATGGACTAATAGACCAAGTCCCACACACCGCTAGAAGCCCAAATATTTTTTCAGAGCTAGATGCAGAAAAAAATGATATTCAATTTGCAACCTGCTGGAGGTCAGTATAGAAGGACTAATAGAACAAGTCCCACACACTGCTAGAAGCCCAAATATTTTTTCAGAGCTAAATGAAGAAAAAAATTATATTCAGTTTGCAACCTGATGGAGGTCAGTATAGATGGACTAATAGAATGATGCTATGCCCAAAAGATTTTACTTCACTAGGTGCAGTAAAAAAATTGGTATTCTATACACAGGTGGTATATCTTGCAACACAGATAGGCTACTCCACTGACTAACACACTCTGCAATAGGCCAAAAAGGATTAGCTTTGCTAGATTCAGCCAAATGCTGTGAAAAAAACTTGCACAGCACTGGCACAGACCTGCCTGGCAAAAACTGATAGGAACTGATGTAACCTAGTCCTGAAAAGGACTCCAATTACAATTAGTCTTTACTCCCACAATCTATCTATTTAAGAGCACAGACCTGCCTGATAAAAGTCGTAGGAAATGCTGTAACCTAGTCCTTAAAAGGACTGCAATCACAACTATTCCCTACTCCCAAGCTATCTGTATATTTGTGCGAAAATTGGCTTGAAATTAACAAGGTATAGCGCACACAGCAACAGCGGTGCCGTCTAACACGCAGCTGCAGCAGTGAGAAAATGGTGGCGACGGGGAAAATGGCTTGGTCTTATAGGGCAAGGACATGTGACATACACTGCCAATCACACATGCCCTTGCTTGTGTGAAAAAAAGCACTTCGCTCCGTGTGTGCGCTGCTGATAGGCTGACAGATTGCACCTCCCCACTGCAAATGCGGGAAAGAGAAAAAAAAATGGAGATCTTCATTGTTCCTGCAGAGATCCATCCCCTGCCCCTCCCCCCGCCCCGCTGTACACTCAAACTGCGTATTAACATTAATTTTCATCATTACTGAGAAAAAATCCAGTTATGATTTTGGTGCACGAACAGTTATCGAACATAACCTCGAACAGCCGAATTTTTCTCAAATTGTTCGTGTTCGCCGACCGGCTCGAACACCGCCCAAAACAGCTCGAATTTGAGATTGGCGAACAGTTCGAGTAGAACAACGCTCATCTCTAGTTACATGTCGCTGACTGGGCACTGGGTAACTATGGTGACAGCAGGACAAGGGGCTGCTGTCCAAGTCTTGCCGTCCCCACGAGTTGTGCGTCAATCCTCTTTATGTCAAAGTTCCTCCACTGCTTCTGCCTCCTCAACCTCCTCTCGGTCTTCCACCTGCTCCCAAAGCCTGTCTGGTCATGCCACAAGCTTTCTAACTGCGCAGAAGGGATCCCACACACCTCCTTACTATGCTGGCAGTAGGGCTCAACGTCATCAGGCGGTTTTTACTTTGAAATGTCTGGGAAATGTGAGTCACACAGCTGAGGAGTTGTGGTCAGCTCTGGAGAACCAATTTCATGAATGGTTGTCTTCACTGGACCTGAAACCAGGGAAGGCCGTGTGCGACAATGCTGCAAACCTGGGTGCGGCCCTTCGCCGGGGCAATGTCACACACGTGCCTTGTATGGCTCACGTGTTGAACCTGGTTGTCCAGCAATTTTTAGCCCACTATCCCAGACTAGATGGCCTTCTGCAGAGGGCACGGTCGCTGTGTTCTCACTTCCGCCGTTCGCATGCCGCAGCTCAGCGACTTACATCTCTACAGAAGTCGTTGGGCCTGCCACTTCACCGGCTAAAATGCGATGTACATAGGTCTTCTATTTAACATAATCGGCCCCACATAGCCATCCATATAATATCACAGGACCCACATAGCCCTCCATTTAATATAAGGGGTCATATGCAGTACAGACCAAAAGTTTGGACACACCTTCTCATTTAAAGATTTTTCTGTATTTTCATGACTATGAAAATTGTACATTCACACTGAAGGCATCAAAACTATGAATTAACACATGTGGAATTATATACTTAACAAAATGTGTGAAACAACTGAAAATATGTCTTATATTCTAGGTTCTTCAAAGTAGCCACCTTTTGCTTTGATGACTGCTTTACACACTCTTGGCATTCTCTTGATGAGCTTCAAGAGGTAGTCACTGGAAATGGTCTTCCAACAACCTTGAAGGCATTCCCTGAGATGCTTAGCACTTGTTGGCCCTTTTGCCTTCAATCTGCGGTCCAGCTCACCCCAAACCATCTCGATTGGGTTCAGGTCTGGTGACTGTGGAGGCCAGGTCATCTGGCGTAGCACCCCATCACTCTCCTTCTTGGTCAAATAGCCCTTACACAGCCTGGAGGTGTGTTTGGGGTCATTGTCCTGTTGAAAAATAAATGGTCTGTACTGTATAGCCCTCCACAAAATATAACGGGCACCACATAGCTCTCCATTTAATATAAAGGGCCCCACATGGCACTAAATTTAATATAACAGCCCCATATAACCTTTCATTTAATATAATGGGCTCCACATAGCCCTCCATTTAATGTAATGGGCACCACATAGCTTTACATATAATGTAATGGTCCCCATGTAACCCTCCATTTAATATTATGGGTTTCACATAGATTTTCTTATAATATATTGTGACCCATATAGCCCTCCATTCAACTCTATTTATTATAATGCACCCTACATAGCCCTCCATTTAATATAATGTGACCCACAAAACCCTTTATTTAATACAATGGGCCCCATGTAGCCCTGCAATAAATATAATGGGTCCTACAAAGAACTCCATTTAATATAATGGGATCTACATAGCATTCTATTATAATGGGACCCACATAGCCCTCCATTTAATATAGCGGACCCCACATAAGTCTTCCATTTAATATAATGGGCGCCACATAGCCATTCATTGAATATCACGAGACCCACATAGCCTTCCATTTAATATAATTGGCGCCACATGGTCATTTATATAATATCACGGGACCCACATAGCCTTCCATTTAATGTAAGGGGAACGATATAGGCCTCCACGTAATATAATGGGCCCCACATGGCACTAAATTTAATAATGGCCCCATATACCTTTTCATTTAATATAATGGGCCTCACACAGCCATCCATTTAATGTAATGAGCACCACATAGCCCTCAATTTAATATAGTAGGTGCCACATAGCCCTTCAATTAATGTAATGAGTACCACATAGCTTTACATATAATATAATGGGTCCTACCTAGCCCTCAATTTAATATAAAGGACCCCACAAAGATTTTATTATAATATATTAGGACCCACATAGCCCTCCATTCAATATAACGGGTCCCAAATAGCACTCCATTTATTACAATGTGCCCTACATAGCATACCATTTAACCCTGGAATGCATATCCCGGGCCTTTTAAAATTATTTAGTTAAAATTTTGAAACTCTAGGTATTCCTCAAGTATGTCGTTGTTGGTAACATCCAGTTGTTCATATAATTTTATGTGATAGGCATTTTGGTATAACAGTGCTTTTTTGGGGAAACCCCATATTTACAGAACCTGGGCCTTTTAGGCCCGTGCTATGTTTATCTTGTACTCATCAGTGTTTGTGTCTCAAGTTACTATGTTATTGGAGTCAGGGTTGCTGGGGAGGGGCGTGGATCATGTCTGTGTGTTGAAAGACCTGTGATGATGTAATGGCCATGTGATCTTGGGAGGGAGACTGACTCCTCTTTCCCAACGTCATAAGGCCATTGTTTTGGGTCTGGGTGGTGGAACCTCTGTGCTGAGATGCAAGGAGGGACCAGAGGGGTGTAACTAAGTGCCAACTCGGACTGACCCTGGCCACACGTCGGCTTAATCGACTCCGTGAACCAGGGAGGGACCGGGCAGGTGGACCAGGTGCCACTCTGGGACCGACCTTGTGTGAGAGCAGGCGACTCCCACGTGTCAGATGGCTGAAGCTGACCGGTACAGCGAATGAGCACGGCAGGTAGCTTGACGGGTGGTCCGGGTAGGCAGGCAGGTGAGCTCGGAAGGTAGCCAGACAGGTGATCCAGGTAGGCAAGCAGGCGGACACGGCAGGTGGCCTGACTGGTGATGCGGGTAGACAGGCAGGTGGGCACGGAACGTGGCCTGACAGGTGATGCGGGTAGACAGGCAGGCGGGCACGGCTGATAGGCAGGCTGGTGGGCACGACTGATAGACTGGCTGGCAGGAACGGCTGGCAGATACTGGAACCTGAGGGCTGAGGAGAGTGCAAGCACACAAACAACAACCTTGCACAGGCACCTCCATTTTGGAGGAGGTGCTCTATATAGGAGTGGTCCTCCGGCCATTGGCCGGGGATTCTTTAGGACGGCGCGTGCGGCCCCTTTAAGAGGGAGGGAGTACGCCCTAAGCACAGTGCCTGGGAAGCTGCGCAGGGGAGCTGGAGGAAGCCGGAACTGGATCGCGTCGGTGAGGGGAATGGCGTCTCTGCCCGACAGGAGGCAGAGACGCCGACGCTACAGCCATGACATTGCTTCTGGAAAAAAAACATGGTAAAATATCTCAAACGAGGAATTGTTTGCTTATATTGGACTAACACTTCTGGCTGGGTGTAAAAAACCTTGTGATGTTTCTATCAGAGAATTGTTTCTGGACCCACTTTCTGATCCACACTACAAAGAAACAATGTCAGTGGATAGATATGAGGAAATTCGGAGAAGCCTTCCATGATAAGCGAACTCGTCCTGCAAGGTTGGAAACGGATCAATTAGCACCTAACAGTTACATCTGGAATATTTTTGTCAAGAATTGTACCAAGCTCTACAATCCTAGTGCTAATGTAACAGTGGATGATCAACTTTTAGCCTACAGAGGACGTTGCAAATTCATTCAATATATGCCTAGAAAACCAGCCAAGTATGGAATAAAAATATTCTGGATGTGCGATTCTGCAAATTATGGGATGAATGGCTTTATCTACTGTGGCAAAAAAGTTGGCGCTCCAGTGCAGAAAGACCTAGGTTCAGACATTGTAAAAAAAACTTGCTGTACCAATTTACAATTCTGGTACAAACATTACAATGGACAATTACTTTACTAATGTTGAATTGTGCAATTTTTTGCTTGAAAAAGATCTTACAGTTGTTGGTACTATGATGCCAAATTGACGAGATATTCCTCCGGTGATGAAGCACATTCCACAGCGATCACTTTATGATAGTGTCTTTAGTTTCAGCAACAAAGCAACAATGGTGTCTTACAAAGCGAAGAAGGAAAAATCTGTTATATTACTCAATACCATGCATCATGATTCTAGTATTGACAGGAAACAGAAACCATAAATCATCCTGCACTATAATAACACTAAAGGAGGTGTGGACAAGATGGATGAAATGGTTGGAGAATATTCATGCAAGAGGCAAGCAAAACGTTGGCCTGTAGTCATTTTTTCAAATATGCTTGATGTATCAACCCTTAATTCCTACATTATTTATACTGAAACTAATCACGATTTCCATGCTTGGTGGAAGGACAGGAGACGCCTATTCTTTAACCCCTTAACAACATTAGACGTATTAATACGCGTCTGTGCCCTGGGACTTAAGAGCCAGACGCGTATTAGTACGTCATGGCGATCGCGCGCGCACACAGGCTGTGCGGGCACGATCGCCGCCTGGTGTCAGCTGATTGTCACAGCTGACACCCGGTACTATGTGCAGGGAGAGGTCACGCACCGCTCCCAGCACATTAACCCCCGCGATGCTGCGATCGAAGTCGATCGCAGCATTGCGGTGGCAAGGGGAGGTGATCGCAGATACTCACCTCCTCTTCCGGCCTCCAGCGCTGTCTGCTGTGGCTTCCAGGATGTTGCCATGATGACCCGATGTCGTCATGACAACATCCGGGTCACCAGACAGCAGGAAGAATTTTTGGACATGCGCAGTGCATCTCCAAACAATCTTCTCCCTGTCCAGCGCTGACAGCCTGCATGGCACAGGGATCGTGCTGCATTCCTGTGCCATGCAGGCGATCAGAGAAAAAAAAGTGAAAGTCCCACAGTGGGACAAAGTAATAAAGTATAAAAACTGTCAGAAAGTGAAAAAAAAAATAAAAAAATTTTTGTAAACAAATAAAAAATATAATCCACCAAAAATAAAAATATAATGTACCCATCAATAAATATTGTTATAAAAAAAAACAAAACAAAAAAAAACAATAAAAGTGCACATATTTGGTATCGCCGCGTCCGGAACAACCTGACCTATAAAACTGTCCCACTAGTTAACCCCTTCAGTGAACACGGTAAAAAAAATAAATAAAAAACAAAGCAAAAAACAATGCTTTATCACCATACCGCCAAACAAAAAATGGAATAACACGTGATCAAAAAGACGAATATAAATAAAAATGGTACCGCTGAAAACGTCATCTCGTCCCACAAAAATCAAGTTGCCATACAGCTCCATCAGCCGAAAAATAAAAAAGTTATAGCTCTCAGAATAAAGCTATGCTAAAAAATAATTTTTCCTATAAAATTGCTTTTATGTAAAAGTGCAAAACATAGAAAAACGATATAAATGTGGTACCGCTGTAAACGTACTGACCCGAAGAATAAAGCTGCCTTATCAATTTTACCACACGCGGAACACAATAAAAAAAAACAATTCCTGAATTGTTGTTTTTTGTTTATTCTGCCTCCCAAAAATCGGAATAGAAAGCGATCAAAAAATGGCACGTGCCTGAAAATGGCACCAATAACAACGTCAACTCATCCCGCAAAAAACAAGCCGTCAAATGACTGTCTGCCAAAATCTGGAAAAATTATAGCTCTCAAAATATGGCGATGCAAAAACTAGATTTTACAAAAAATGCATCTTTTAGTGTGTGACAGCTGTCAGTCATAAAAACCCCATATGATTCTAGTATAGCTGTAGTCTCACCGACCCAAAGAATAAGGTCGTCTAATCACTTATAGCGCATGAGGAACGGCGTAAAAAATAAACTCTCAGGTTAGGGTTGTGCTAGGGTTAGGGTTGTGTCAGGGTTAGGGCTGGGGTTGGGGTTAGGGTTGTGATGGGGTTGAGATTTTTTTTCCAAAGTAAGAAAAAAAGAGGATGATATGGCGACTAGTGTTGAGCGCAAGTGCTCGCTACTTGAGTTTGCATTGGGTGTTCTGGTATGCATTGAGTATCGTGGGTATTTGAGTGACATTCTTGAGTCTCCGCCCCATATGCTTCACGGCCCAAAAAACGTTGCGGGGATTGCCTGCCATGCACGAGCGATCCCGCATGTTTTTTTTTGGGTGTTTAATAACCGTGAAACATCCGGGCGGGGACTCGAGCATGTCACTCGAGCACACGCAGTACATGGTGCATACCTGAGTACCCGATGCAAACTCAAGTAGCGAGCACTTGCGCTCAAGACTAATGACAACTTATTCAATATGATGACCTAATGTTATCAAATTCTGTGTCGTACCTCTGGGTTCAAAATGTTCACTATACCCCTTAATAAAATCCTTGAGGGGTATAGTTTCCAAAATGGGGTCACTTGTGGGGGAGCTCCACTGTTTAGGCACATCAGGGGCTCTCCAAACGCGACATGGTGTCCACTAACAAATTGAATGGAAAATCGGCTCAAATTGTTAGCGGACGCCATGTTGCGTTTGGAGAGCTCCTGCGTGCCTAAAATTTGGAGCTCCCCCACAAGTGACCCCATTTTGGAAACTAGACCACCCAAAGCACCTATCTAGATGCATAATGAGCCCCCAGGTGCTTCACAAATTGATTCGTAAAAATGAAAAAGTGGAAAAAAAAATACTTTTTCATTTTTACGAATCAATTTGTGAAGCACCTTGTGGGTTCCAAGTGCTCACTATGCATCTAGATAGGTGCCTTGGGGGGTCTAGTTTCCAAAATGGGGTCACTTGTTGGGGAGCTCCAATGTTTGGGCACACAGGGGCTCTCCAAACGCAACATGGTGTCCGCTAACAATTTGAGCCGATTTTCCATTCAATTTGTTAGCGGACACCATGTTGCATTTGGAGAGTCCCTGTGTGCCCAAACATTGGAGCTCCCCCACAAGTGACCCCATTTTGGAAACTAGACCCCCCAAGGCACCTATCTAGATGCATAGTGAGCACTTGGAACCCCCAGGTGCTTCACAAATTGATTCGTAAAAATGAAAAAGTGTTTTTTTTTCACTTTTTCATTATTACGAATCAATTTGTGAAGCACCTGGGGGTTCCAAGTGCTCACTATGCATCTAGATAGGTGCCTTGGGGGGTCTAGTTTCCAAAATGGGGTCACTTGTGGGGGAGCCCCAATGTTTAGGCACATTAGGGGCTCTCCAAACACAACATGGCGTCCACTAATTATTCAAGCAAATTTTACAATCAAAAAGTCAAATGGCGATCCTTCCCTTCCGAGCGCGCAAACAGTGTTTTTTCCCCACATATGGGGTATCTGCGTGCCCAGGGGAAATTGCACAACAAATTTTGCGGTCCATTTTTTCTTGTTACCCCTGTGAAAATAAAAAAAATTGGGTCTAAAGTAACATTTTTGTGAAAAAAGTTAAATGTTCATTTTTTTCTTCCACATTCCAAAAATTCCTGTGAAGCACCTGAAGGGTTAATAAAGTTCTTGAATGTGGTTTTGAGCTCCTTGGGGGGTGCAATTTTTAGAATGGTGTCACTTTTGGGTATTTTCTGTCATAAAGACCTCTCAAAGTGACTTCAAATGTGATGTGGTCCCTAAAAACATGGTTTTGTAAATTTTGTTGGAAAAATGAGAAATCGCTGGTCAACTTTTAACCCTTATAGCTCTATAACAAAAAAAAATTTGGTTCCAAAATTGTGCTGATGTAAAGTAGACATGTGGGAAATGTTATTTATTAAGTATTTTGTGTGACATATCTCTCTGATTTAAGGGCATAAAAATTCAAATTTTGTGCTAGGGTTAGGGTTGTGCTACGGTTAGGGTTGTGTTAGGGTTAGGGCTGGGGTTGGGGTTAAGGTTGGGGTTAGGGTTGTGATGGGGTTGGGATTTTTTTCCAAAGTAAGAAAAAAAGATGACGATATGGCGACTAGTGTTGAGCGCAAGTGCTCGCTACTTGAGTTTGCATTGGGTGTTCTGGTATGCATTGAGTATCGTGGGTATTTGAGTGACATGCTTGAGTCTCCGCCCCATATGCTTCACGGCCCAAAAAACGTTGCGGGGATTGCCTGCCATGCACGAGCGATCCCCGCATGTTTTTTTTTGGGTGTCTAATAACCGTGAAACATCCGGGCGGGGACTCGAGCATGTCACTCGAGCACACGCAGTACATGGTGCATACCTGAGTACCCGATGCAAACTGAAGTAGCGCGCACTTGCGCTCAAGACTAATGACAACTTATTCAATATGATGACCTAATGTTATCAAATTCTGTGTCGTACCTCTGGGTTCAAAATGTTCACTATACCCCTTAATAAAATCCTTGAGGGGTATCGTTTCCAAAATGGGGTCACTTGTGGGGGAGCTCCACTGTTTAGGCACATCAGGGGCTCTCCAAACGCGACATGGTGTCCGCTAACAAATTGAATGGAAAATCGGCTCAAATTGTTAGCGGACGCCATGTTGCGTTTGGAGAGTCCCTGTGTGCCCAAACATTGGAGCTCCCCCACAAGTGACCCAATTTTGGAAACTAGACCCCCCAAGGCACCTATCTAGATGCATAGTGAGCAGTTGGAACCCCCAGGTGCTTCACAAATTGATTCGTAAAAATTAAAAAGTGTTTTTTTTTTTCACTTTTTCATTTTTACGAATCAATTTGTGAAGCACCTGGGGGTTCCAAGTGCTCACTACACATCTAGATAGGTGCCTTGGGGGGTCTAGTTTCCAAAATGGGGTCACTTGTGGGGGAGCTCCAATGTTAGGCCCATGTACTTACTTTTTTGGTGTTTTCTGAAAACAATTATAATTACAATGTTGTGCATTTTTCATATCTTACTTGTAAAAGTTATTTATTTAAGTTCCTCCATATGATTTGCACAAGGGTCTAAAAGGCCCAGGTTACGTGAAAGTGTATATTTCAGATGTTATGCATTCTAGGGTTAATATATTCGGAACCACAAAACCCTTCATTTAATATAATCGGCCCCACATAGCCCAACATTCAATATAATGGACCCCACATAGATTTGCCTATAATATAAAAATCCCTACAAAACCCTCCATTTAATACAATGGGCCCCACGTAGCCCTGCAATTATTATAATGGGCCCTGCATAGCCCACCATTTAATGTAATGAGCCTCACATGGCATTCCATATAACAGGCCACAAATAGCCTTCCCTTTGTCATTGTAGTGCCACTGGAGCACACCCTTTCCCGTTGGCGTGCCACCGGAGCATACCGTTTCCTGTCGGCGTGTCATCGGAGCACACCCTTTCCCATTGCCATGCCACCGGAGCACACCCTTTCCCGTTTGCGTGCTACCGGAGCACACACTTTCCAGTTGCCGTGCCACCGGAGCACATACTTTCCCATTTATTCACCTAACCCACCAATATAATATAAAGTATCCCATATAGCCCTCCATTTATTAGAATGCGCCCTACATAGCCTTCCCTTTAATATAATGGAGCCCACAAAACCCTTCATCTCTAAAATAACGGTAGATGTGTCCTTCTGTCCGAAGCCTCTATAGACTGCAAGCGCGATATGGCTGCGCAGTCTGGCCAGAGACAGAAGAAAACATCACCCGTTATAGGTGATAGGGAGGAGAACGAGGATGAAGGACTGTGTTGCTGGAGATCGCAGTATGCAGAAGTGCTGACCGCATAATCTATCTCCGGCACCATTAGGACACATACCTGGGATCTCCATTGTATGGATGGGGGAGCACAAATACCAGGATGGGGACACAAAATACCAGGATGAGAGCGTAGGATGGGGGCAGCACATAACAGGATAGGGGCAGCACATAACAGGATAGGGGCAGCACATAGCAAGATGGGGGGGTGGGATTGGGGCAGCACATAATGGATGGGGGCGCAGGATGGGGACAGCACATAACAGGATGGGGGCGCGGGATGGGGGCAGCACATAATATGATGGGGCAGCACATAACAGGGTGGGGCAGCACATAACAGGATGGGGGCTGCACATAACAGGATGGAAGCACAGAATGGGGGCAGCACATAACTGGATGGGGGCGCGGGATTGGGGCAACACATAACAGGATGTAGGCGAATACAACAGGATGGGGGCGCAGGATAGGGTAGCACATAACAGGATGGGAGCGTCAGATAGGGGCAGCACATAACAGGATGGGGGCAGCACATAACAGGATGGGGCGCAGGATAGGGGCCGCACATAGCAGGATGGGGGTGTGGGATGGGGCAATGCATAACAGGATGGGAGCCCGGGATGGGGGAGCACATAACAGGATGGGGGCACAGTATGGGGGCAGCACATAACAGGATGAGGGCGCAGGATGGGGGCAGCACATAACAGGATGGGGTAGCACATAACAGGATGGGGACGCAGGATGGGAGCAGCACATATCAGGATAGGGCGCAGGAGGGGGGCAACACATAGCAGGATGGAGGCGCACACAACAAGATGGAGGTGCAGGATGGGGTCAGCACATAGAAAGATGGGGGCAACATATAACAGGATGGGGGCACACATAACAGGATGGGGGCGCACATAACAGGATGAGACAGCACATGACAGGATGGGGGCAGTACATAACAGGATGGGGGCGCAGGATGGGGGCAGCACATAACAGGATGGGGGTGCAGGATGGAGGCAAACACAAGAGGATGGGGGCGCAGGATGGGGTAGCACATAATAGGATGAGGGCGTAGGATGGGGGCAGCACATAGCAGGATGGGAGAGCACATAACAGGATGGGGGCAGCACGTAACAGGATGGGAGCGCAGGATGGGGGCAGCACATAACAGGATGGGTGCGCGAGATGGGGCAGCACATAACAGGATGGGAGCGCAGGATGGGGGCAGCACAGAACAGGATGGGGGCGCAGGATGGGTGTAGCACATAACAGGATGGGGGCAGAACGTAACAGGATGGAAGCGCAGGATGGGGGCAGCACATAACAGGATGGGGGCACGAGATGGGGGAGCACATAACAGGATGGGGCAGCGCATAACAGGATGGGGGCGCAGGATGGGGGCAGCACATAACAGGATGGAGACGAACACAACAGGATGGGGGAGCAGGATGGTGTTGCACATAACAGGATGAGGGCGTAGGATGGGGGCAGCACATAACAGGATGGGGGCAGCACATAACAGGTTGAGGGCAGCACATAACAGGATGAGGGCAGCACATAACAGGATGGGGCGAACACAACAGGATGGGGGCGCAGGATGGGGTAGCACATAACAGGATGAGGGCGTAGGATGGGGGCAGCACATAACAGGATGGGGCGCAGGATGGGGTAGCACATAACAGGATGAGGGCGTAGGATTGGGGCAGCACATAACAGGATGGGGGCAGCACATAACAGGATGGGGCGCAGGATGGGGTAGCACATAACAGGATAAGGGCGTAGTATGGGGGCAGCACATAATAGGATGGGGACAGCACATAGCAGGATGGGGGCAGCACATAGCAGGATGGGGGAAACATATAACAGGATGGGGGCACACATAACACGATGAAGCAGCACATAACAGGAGAGGGTAGCACACAACAGGAGGAGACAGCACATAACAGGGTGGGGGCAGGACATAACAGGATGGGGGCGGCACATAACAGGATGGGAGACCATATACCAATAAAAATGCTTGCCCCCCGGGCGTAGAACAAGTTCAATAGCTAGTTTCATATAATGGGTCTCACATAGTCCTCAATTTAATAAAATGTGACCCACAAAACCCTCCATTTAATACAGTGGGCCCCATGTAGCCCTGCAAGTAATATAATGGGAACCACAAAGAACTCCATTTAATATAATAGGACCTATATAGCTTTCTACTAATTAAAATGGGCACCACATAGCTTTACATATAACATGGGCCCCAAAAAAACTTCATTTAATATAATATGCTCCATATAGCTCTCAATTTATTATATGGGCCCCACTTAGCCATCCATTTTATATAATGTGACCTACAAAACTCTTCATTTAATACAATGGGCCCCACGTAGCCCTGCAATTAATATAATGGGTCCCACAAAGAACTCCATTTAATATAATCGGATCTGCATAGCATTCTATTTATTATAATGGGACCCGCATAGCCCTCCACTTAATATAGTGGACCCCACATAACTCTCCATTTAAAATAATGGACCCCACATAGCCTTCCATTTAATATAAGGGGACACATATAGGCCTCCATGTAATATAATGGGCTCCACATGGCACTAAATTTAATAGCAGCCCGTATACCCTATAATTTAATATACCGTATTTTCGGACTATAAGATGCACGGGACCATAACACGCACCTAGGTTTTAGAGGAGGAAAATAGAAATAAAATTGAAGCAAAAAATGTGGTCATGATGCACTGTTAAAGGGGAGGGGGTCTGCTGCTGACACTGTCCTAGGGGAAATGTCCCCCAATTCTGTTAATATCCCCCAATTCTGTTAATATCCCCCATCCTGGTATATATGGCCCCGCTCTTCCTATTATACGTGGCCCCCATCCCCATCCTGGTATGCATGGCACCCCTGATCCTCATCCTGGTATGCATGGCACCCCTGATCCTCATCCTGGTATGCATGGCACCCCTGATCCCCATCCAGGTATGCATGGCACCCCTGATCCCAAATCGGGTATGCAAGGCACCCCTGATCTCCATCTTGGTATGCAAGGCACCCCTCATCTTGGTATGCATGGCACCCCTTACCTTTATCCTTGTATGTATGGCCCCCCTCATCCCTATCCTGGTATGCATGGCACCCCTCATCCCTCTTCCTGGTATACATGGCCCCTTCATCCCTCTTCCTGGTATGCATGACACCCCTCATCCCTGTATGTATGGCCCCCCATCATCCCTCTTCCTGGTATGCATGGCCCCCCTCATGCCTCTTCCTGGTATGCATGGCACCCCTGATCCCCATCCTGGTAAGCATGGCACCCCTGATCCCCATCCTGGTAGGTATGGCACCCCTGAACCCCATCTTGGTATGCAAGGCACCCCTGATCTCCATCCTGGTATGCAAGACACCCCTCATCCTGGTATACATGGCACCCCTCATCCTTATCCTGGTATGCATGGCCCTCCTCATCCCTATCCTGGTATGCAATGCACCCCTCATTCCTGCCCTGGTATGCATGGCACCCCTCATCCCTCTTCCTGGTATACATGGCACCCCTCATCCCTCTTCCTGATATGCATGGCCCCTTCATCCCTCTTCCTTGTATGCATGGCACCCCTCATCCCTTTTCCTGGTATGTATGGCCTCCCTCATCCTTCTTCCTGGTATGCATGGCCCCCCTCAGCCCTCTTCCTGGTATGCATGCCCCCCCGATCCCCATCCTGGTATGTATGGCACCCCTGATCCCCATCCTGGTATGCATGGCACCCCTGATCCCCATTCTGGTATGCAAGACACCCCTGATCTCCATCCTGGTATGAATTGCACCCCTTATCCTAGTATGCATGGCACCCCTCATCTTTATCCTGGTATGCATGGCCCCCCTCATCCCTATCCTGGTATGCAAGGCACACATCATTCCTATCCTGGTATGCATGGCACACCTCATCCCTCTTCCTGGTATACATGGCATCCCTCATCCCTCTTTCTGGTATGTATGGCCCCTTCATCCCTCTTCCTAGTATGAATGGCACCCCTCATCCTGGTATGCATGGCACCCCTCATCCTTATCCTGGTATGCATGGCCCCCTCATCCCTATCCTGGTATGCAAGGCACCCCTCAGTGCTATCCTGGTATGCTTGGCACCCCTCATCCCTCTTCCTGGTATGCATGGCCCCTTCATCCCTCTTCCTGGTATGCATGGCACCCCTCATCCCTCTATGCATGGCACCCCTCATCCCTCATTCTTGTATGCATGGCACCCCTCATCCCTCTTCTTGGAATGCATGGCCCATTCATCCCTCTTCCTGGTATGCATGGCACCCCTCATGTCTTTTCCTGGTATGTATGGCCCCCCTCATCCCTCTTCCTGATATGCATGCCCCCCCATCCCTTTTCATGGTATGCATGCCTTCCCCCCAATCACCATCACGCTGCACGCAAAAAATAAACAATTATACTCACCTCCTCTCTCTCCTCCAGCGCTGCGTCCTGTGAATATTCATGCTCTATCGGGCACACGAGATCACCTGGCATCAGCAGGAGCCATGCTGCAGCTACACTCTGTGTCCGCTAGTAAGGAGAATGAATATTCAGTGCTCCTCACTCCCATGAGCGTGGGGAGCAGTGAATATTCATTTTCTGTAGCAACAGGCACACGCAGGAGCTGCAGCAGCCGTCTCCTGCCTCCTGTGCCCGCTCCTCCGCCGCTCCCCCCACAGTATGTGTGTGTGTGTATATATGTATGTATGTATATGTATGTATATATAGTGGGGAAAATAAATAAGTATTTGATACCTTTCTGTTTTTGTAAGTTTGCCCACTGACAAAGACATGAACAGTCTATAATTTTAAGCATAGGTTAATTTTAACATTGAGAGATAGAATATCCAAAAAAAATCAAGAAAATCACATTGTATAAATTAGATAAATTTATTTGCATTTTGCAGAAGTAAGTATTTGATCTCCTACAAACCATTATGAGTTCTGGCTCCTACAGACCAGTTAGAGGCTCCTAATCAACTCGTTACCTGCATTAACCCCTTTACAACCCAAGGTGGTTTGCACGTTAATGACCAGGCCAATTTTTACAATTCTGACCACTGTCAATTTATGAGGTAATTACTTTGGAACACTTCAACGGATCCCCCTGATTCTGAGACTGTTTTTTCGTGACATATTGTACTTCATAATTGTGGTAAAATTTCTTCGATATCACTTGCGTTTATTTGTGAAAAAAATGGAAATTTGGCGAAAATTTAGAAAATTTTGCAATTTTCAAAATTTGCATTTTTATGCCTTTAAATCAGAGAGATATGTCACACAAAATAGTTAATAAATAACATTTCCCACATGTCTACATCAGCACAATTTTGGAACCAAAATTTTATTTTATTAGGGAGCTATAAGGGTTAAAAGTTGACCAGCGATTTCTCATTTTTCCAACAAAATTTACAAAACAATTTTTTTAGGGACCACATCACATTTGAAGTCACTTTGAGGGGTGTTTATGACAGAAAATACCCAAAAGTGACACCATTCTAAAAATTGCACCCCTCAAGGTGCTCAAAACCACATTCAAGAAATTTCTTAACCCTTCAGGTGCTTCACAGGAATTTTTGGAATGTGGAAGAAAAAAATGAACATTTAACTATTTTCACAAAAATGTTACTTTAGACCCAATTTTTTTTATTTTCACAGGGGTAACAGGAAAAAATGGACCCCAAAATTTGTTGTGAAATTTCCCCTGAGCACGTCGATACCCCATATGTGGGGAAAAAAAACACTGTTTGGGCACACGGCAGGGTTTGGAAGGGAAGGATCGCCATTTGACTTTTTGATTGTAAAATTTGCTTGAATAATTAGTGGACGCGTTTGGGGAGTCCCTGATGTGCCTAAACAGTGGAAACCCCCACAAGTGACACCATTTTGGAAACTAGACCCCTCAGGGAACTTATCTAGATGTGTGGTAAGCACCTTGAACCCCCAGGTGCTTCACAGAAGTTTATAACATTGAGCCGTAAAAATAAAATTTTCACATTTTTCCCACAAAAATGTTTTTCAGCCCCCAGTTTTGCATTTTCATAAGGGTAACAGGAGAAAATGTACCATGCAATTTGTTTTTGCAATTTCTTCTGAGTAAGGAGATACCCTATATGTGGGGTAGAACCATTGTTTGGGTATACGGCAGGGTTCGGAAGGGAAGGAGAGACATTTGACTTTTTGATTGTAAAATTTGCTTGAATAATTAGCGGATGCCATGTTGCGTTTGGAGAGCCCCTGATGTGCCTAAACAGTGGAAACCCCCTACAAGTGACACCATTTTGGAAACTAGACCCCTCAGGGAACTTATCTAGATGTGTGGTGAGCACTATGAACCCCCAAGTGTTTTACAGAAGTTTATAACATGGAGCCGTGAAAATAAAAAAATCTAACTTTTTCCACAAAAATTATGTTTTAGCCCCAATTTTTTTATTTTCCCAAGGGTTTGAGGAGAAAATGGACCCCAAAAACTGTTGTGCAATTTCTCTTGAGTACGCCAGTACCCCATATGTGGGGAAAATACAGTGTTTGGGCGCATGGCAGAGTTCAGAAGTTCAGAAGGGAAGGAGCACTGTGTGACTTTTTTAAACGCAAAATTGGCTGGAATCGAGAGCGGATGCCATGTTGCTTTTGGAGAGCCCCTGATGTGCCTGAATAGTGGAAACCCCCCACAAGTGACCCCATTTTGGAAACTACACCCCTCAAGGATTTTATCAAGGGGTATAGTGAACATTTTGAATCCAGAGGTACAACACAGAATTTGATAACATTAGGTCATCTTATTGAATAAGTTGTCAGCGCAAGTGCTCGCTACTTGAGCTTGCATCGGGTACTCAAGTATGCACCATGTATCGTGAGTGCTCGAGTGACATACTCGAGCCCCCGTCCGCATGTTTCACGGTTATTAGACACCCAAAAAGAACCATGCGGGGATCACTCGTGCATGGCAGGCAATCCCCGCGAGTTTTTTTTGGCAAAAGCAAAGCGAGCACTTGCACTCAACACTAGTCCCCATATCGTCATCTTTTTTTTTTTTTACTTTTGAAAAAATCCCAACCCTAACCATAGCCCAACCCTAACCCTAGCCCAACCTTAGCCCAACCCTAACCCTAGCCCAACCCTAACCCCAACCCTAACCCTAGGCCAACCCTAACCCTATCCCAACCCTAACCCCAACACTAGCCCAACCCTAACCCCAAGCCTAACCCTAGCCCAACCCTAACCCTAGCCCAACCCTAACCCCAACCCTAGCCCAACCCTAACCCCAACCCTAACAATAGCCCAACCCTAACCCTAGCACAACCCTAACCCTAACCCAATAGTTTATTTTTTACGCCGTTCCTCGTGCAGTATAAGTAATTAGACGACTTTATTCTTTGGGTTGGTGCAATTACAGCCATACCAGAATCATATCGAGATTTTATGATTGACAGCTGTCACACACTAAAAGACGCATTTTTTTGTAAAATCTAGTTTTGGCATCGCCATATTTTGAGAGCTATAATTTTTCCATATTTTGGCCAACAAGAGTCATGTAACGGCTTGTTTTTCGCGGGATGAGTCGACGTTTTATTGGTCCCATTTTCAGGCACGTGACATTTTTTGATCGCTTTCTATTCCGATTTTCGGGAGGCAGAATAGACAAAAACCAACAATTCGGGAATTGTTTTTTTTTTTACATTTTTTTTGCTGTTTCGCGTTTGGTAAAATTTAGGCAGCTTTATTTTCCGGGTCAGTACGTTTACAGCGGTACCACATTTATATCGTTTTTCTATGTTTTGGCGCTTTTACACAATAAAAGATATTTTATAGAAAAAATTATTTTTTTGCATCGCTGAGAGCTATAACTTTTTGTTTTTTTTGGCTGATGGAGCTGTATGGTGGCTTGTTTTTTGCAGGACAAGATGACATTTTCAGCGGTACCATTTTTATTTATATTCGTCTTTTTGATCGCGTGTTATTCCATTTTTTGTTTGGCAATATGATGATAAAGCATTGTTTTTTGCTTAGTTTTTTTTTTTTACCGTGTTCACTAAAGGGGTTAACTAGTGGGAAAGTTTTATAAGTCAGGTCGTTCCAGACGTGGCGATACCAAATATTTGTACTTTTATTGTTTTTTTTCATAATAATATTTATTGATGGGTACATTATATTTTTATTTTTGGTGGATTATTATTTTTTATTTTTTTAAATATTTTTACAATTTTTTTTAATTTATTTTTTCAATTTCTGACACTTTTTTTTTACTTTTATTCTTTGTCCCACTATGGGACTTTCACTTTTTTTATTCTGATCGCCTGTATAGCCCAAGGATGGAGCACCATCCCTGTGCTATACAGGTTGTCAGCGCTGCAGATGCAGAAGATATTTTGGTCATGCACTGCGCATGACCAAAATATCTTCCTGCTGTCTGGTGATCTGGATGTTGTCATGACGACATCGGGTCATCATGGCAACATCCGGGAAGCCGCGGCAGACAGCGCTGGAGGCCGGCAGGAGAGGTAAGTATCCCGATCACCACCCCTTGCCACCGCAATGCTGCGATCAACTTTGATCGCAGCATTGTGGGGATAATGTGCTGGGAGCGGTGCGGGACCGCACCCTGCACATAGCACCGGGTGTCAGCTGTGACAATTACTGACACCCGGCGGTGATCGCGCCCGCACAGCCTGTGCGTGGGCACGATCGCACAGACGTACTAATACGTATCTGGCTCTTAAAGTCCAGGGCACAGATAAGTATTAATACGTCTTGGGCTTTAAAGGGGTTAAAGACAGCTGTCTTTCATAGTCACCAGTATAAAAGACTCCTGCCCACAGACTCAATTAATTAGGCAGACTCTAACCTCTACAACATGGGCAAGACCAAAGAGCTTTCTAAGGATGTCAGGGACAAGATCATAGACCTGTGCAAAGCTGGAATGGGCTACAAAACCATAAGTAAGACGCTGGGTGAGAAGGAGACAATTGTTGGTGCAATAGTAAGAAAATGGAAGAAATACAAAATGACTGTCAATCGACATCAGTCTGGGGCACCATGAAAAATCTCACCTTGTGGGGTATCCTTGATCATGAGGAAGGTGAGAAGGTGAGAGATCAGCCTAAAACTACACAGGGGGAACTTGTTGATCTCAAGGCAGCTGGGACCACAGTCACCAAGAAAACCATTGGTAACACATTTCGCCTTAAAGGTGTAAAGTCCTGTAGTGCCCGCAAAGTCCCCCTGCTCAAGAACGCACATGTGCAGGCCCGTCTGAAGTTTGCCAATGAACACATGGATGATTCTGTGAGTTTTTGGAAGAAAGTGCTGTGGTAAGATGAGACAAAAATTGAGCTCTTTGGCATTAACCCAACTCGCTGTGTTTGGAGGAAGAAGGATAAGTACAACCCTAAGGACATCATCCCAACCGTGAAGCATGGGGGTGCTTTTCTGCAAAGGGGACATGACGACTGCACCGTACTGAAAGGAAGATGGATAGCATCATGTATCGCAAGATTTCGGCCAACAACCTCCTTCCCTCTGTAAGAGCATTGAAGATGGGTCGTGGTTGGGTCTTCCAACAAGACAATGGCCCAAAACATACAGCCAAGGCAACAAAGGAGTGGCTCAAAAAGAAGCACAGTAAGGTCATGGAGTGGCCTAGCCAGTCTCCAGACCTTAATCCCATAGAAAACTTATGGAGGGAGTTGAAGCTCCGAGTTGCCAAGCGACAGCCTCAAAATCTTAATGATTTAGAGATGATCTGCAAAGAGGAGTGGACCAAAATTCCTCCTGACATGTGCGCAAACTTCATCATCAACTACAAAAAATGTCTGACTGCTGTGTTTGCCAACAAGGGTTTTGCCACCGAGTATTAAGTGTTACTTGCCAGAGGAATCAAATACTTATTTCTCACTGCAAAATGCAAAAAAAAATATCTAATTTATACAATGTGATTCTCTTAATTTTTTGGGGGATATTCTATTTCTCAATATTAAAATTAACCTACCCTTAAAATTATAGACTGTTCATGTCTTTGTCAGTCTGCAAACTTACAAAAACAGCAAGGGATCAAATACTCCCCCCCACCGTGTGTGTATATATATACATATATATATATATATATATATATATATAATATTTACAGTTGTGCTCAAAAGTTTACATACCCAGGCAGAATTTTTCCTTTCATGGCCTTGTTTCAGAGAATATGAATGATAACAAAAATACTTTTTTTCCACGCATGGGTATTGGTTGGGTAAAGCCATTTATTGTCAAACTACTGTGTCTTCTCTTTTTAAATATTAATGACAACCAAAAACGTCTTGACTATAAGACGTACCCCCACTTTCCTCCAAATGTTTAGAGGAAAAGAGTGCGTCTTATAGTCCAAAAAATATACGGTTATGGGCCCCACATAGCCCTCCATTAAATGTATTGAGAGCCACATAGCCCTCAATTTAAAGTGAATCTGTCACCCCCCTGGGCGATATCAGAACTCTACTATGGGCATACGGTGTATAGAAAAGTAAATCTATACATGCCTGCATGGCCCATAGTAGACGTCTGATTGCAGAGAAAAGCGTTTTGATCAATTCTATTTTGTACAGGGGACGCCAAGAAACCCTGCCCATCTGTTTATTATTCCCCCCCAAATTCCCACCTATATGCTTAATTATCATATTCACCCCCTCACCTGCACGTCACAGAGCCCTGTGATGTGCACTGTTCTCCCTCACTTCCCGGGCATGCGCAAAGCGCCACTCACATACAGTGGGTACGGAAAGTATTCAGACCCCTTTAAATTTTTAACTCTTTGTTTCATTGCAGCCATTTGGTAAATTCTGATCTTTTTTTTCTCATTAAAGTATACTCTGCACCCCATCTTGACTGAAAAAAACAGAAATGTAGAAATTTTTGCAAATTTCTTAAAGAAAAACTGAAATATCACATGGTCATAAGTATTCAGACCCTTTTCTCAGACACTCACATTTAAGTCACATACTGTCCATTTTCTTGTAATCCTACTTGAGATAGCTCTACTTCTTCATTGGAGTCCAGCTGCGTTTAATTAAACTGATAGAACTTGATTTGGAAAGGTACACACCTGTCTATATAAGACCTCACAGCTCACAGTGCATGTTAGACCAAATGAGAATAATGAGCTCAAAGGAACTACCCAAAGAGTTCAGAGACAGAATTGTGGCAAGGCACATATCTAGCCAAGGTTACAAAAGAATTTCTGCATTACTCAAGGTTCCTAAGAGCACAGTGGCCTCCATAATCCTTAAATGGAAGAAGTTTGGGACCACAAGAAATCTTCCTAGACCTGGCCGTCCAGCCAAACTGAGCAATCGTGGGAGAAGAGCCTTGGTGAGAGAGGTAAAGAAGAACCCCAAGATCACTGTGGCTGATCTCCAGAGATGCAGTAGGGAGATGGGAGAGAGTTCCACAAAGTCAACTATCACTGCAGCCCTCCACCAGTTGGGCCTTTATGATAGAGTGGCCAGACAGAAGCCTCTCCTTAGTGCAAGACATATGAAAGCCCGCATAGAGTTTGCTCAAAAACACATGAAGGACTCCCAGACTATGAGAAATAAGATTCTCTGGTCTGATGAGACGAAGATAGAACTTTTTGGTGATAATTCTAAGCGGTATGTATGGAGAAAACCAGGCACTGCTCATCACCTGCCCAATACAGTCTCAAGAGTGAAACATGATAGTGGCAGCATCATGCTATGGGGGCGTTTTTCAGCTGCAGGGACAGGATGACTGGTTGCAATTGAGGGAAACATGAATGCGGCCATGTACAGAGATACCGGAGAACACCCTTTCCCGTTGGTGTGCCACCGCAGCACAACCTTTCCTGTTGGCGTGCCACTGGAGCACACCCTTTCCCGTTGGTGTGCAACTAGAGCACACCCTTTCCCATTGATGTGCCACTGGAGCACACCCTTTCCCATTGGCGTGCCACCAGAGCACACCCTTTCCAGTTGAAGTTCCACCAGAGCACACCCTTTCCCGTTGACGTGCCATCGGAGCACACCCTTTCCTGTTGGCGTGCCACTGGAGCACACCCTTTCCCGTTGACGTGACATCGGAGCACACCCTTTCCTGTTGGCGTGCCACCGGAGCACACCCTTTACCATTGGCGTGCCACCGGAGCACACCTTTTCCAGTTGGAGTGCCACCGGAGCACACCCTTTCCCATTGGCGTGTCACCGGAGCACACCCTTTCCTGTTGGCGTGCCAACGGAGCACATCCTTTCCCGTTTTTTCACCTAACCCTCCATTCAATATAATGATCCAATATAGCCCTCCATTTGTTAGACTACGCCCTACATAGACTTCCCTTTAATATAATGGAACCCATAAAACCCTTCCTTTAACCCCTTTACCCCCGAGGGTGGTTTGCACATTAATGACCGGGCCAATTTTTACAAATCTGACCACTGTCACTTTATGAGGTAATACCTCTGGAACGCTTCAATGGATCCCGCTGATTCGGAGATTGTTTTTATGTGACATATTGTACTTCATGATAGTGGTAACATTTCTTCAATATAACTTGTGTTTATTTGTTTATTTATTTCAAAAATGTTGAAAATGTCTCAATTTTCAAAATTATAATTTTTATGCCTTTAAATCAGAGAGATTTATCACACAAAATAGTTAATAAATAACATTTCCCACATGTCTTCTTTACATCAGCACAATTTTGGGACCAACATTTTCATTTCATTAGGGAGTTATAAGGGTTAAAAGTTGACCAGCGATTTTTAATTTTTACAACAAAATTTGCAAAACCATTTTTTTAGGGACAACATCACATTTGAAGTGACTTTGAGGGACATTTATGACATAAAATACCCAAAAGTGAAACTATTCTAAAAACTGCACCCCTCAAGGTACTAGGCACTGAAGGAGCAAGACACACATCTGTGAGTTCTCTGCCTTGCTGCTTAAAATCCCTCCAAATCACTGGATTTTACTCAGCATCCAGCATCCTATACCCTTTTAAACGGATCTTCTAGACTGTATGACCCTGAGACTTTCTTCCCTGGAGCCAATTTGTCTCATTTGAGCTCAACTCCTAATCGGGGCCTACATGTAGGCCCGAAGCCTCGGCCTAGAGTTTTTTCTCCACCGCACACCCGCACATCCGGCCCTTCCCGGTGCAGGGATCCTGCCACGGAGACCACCCTGGACCTGAGAATGTACCCGGAGCAGCTCGGTCTTCAAAATCCTGCAGACCGGAACACCGGACCCACGCCACACAGCGCTTAACTGATCTGGAGATGGCACTGCAAGACCCGCACGCCGGAGCTGCTGCATTGCTTGTCCCGGGTCACCGGAGAGGAGAAAACAGTGAGGTGAGGTCCGGTTCCTGCGGTCTGCTCCCTCACGCGCCGGCTGGTGCTGGTATTTGGGTATTCCCTGGAGGCCGCGCACTGCATGCTACACGTGGCTCTGCTTCTCTCACACACCGGATCGCTGACCGCTGGACGCCTGAAGATAGCGAGAGAAAGGGGAGTCCAGAGACTGTCCTGCCCTGGAGACATGGCGTGACCGCAGACCCTCCGAGACCACGGTGAGTGGCAGTGAACCCTGATGCTGCAAGGCAGGGAGATTGGGTCTGAGGACGTGGCAGCCATTTTGTGGACGCTTCCATGGCCCTCCACGCGTGGTTGCGGAGCTGGGACTGTGGGGTGTGACAGCGGGACACCCTATGAGACCTGGTGTGTACCCCACCACCCCCTTCCATCATAGTGAAAGACTTGCACCTCGCACCAGTTCCTTACAGCTACAACCCCCCTTCCCCCTCCTATTCTCTGTAAAGAGAATCCATAGAGACATTTAAGCCACCCAGACCCTTGAGACCGTGGGATGAAGAGGGTGCTCAACAATTGATACCAATATCACTTTATTTTTTATACAATCCTCAAAGCAAGGTGATAACTAACATCAGCACCTGCCCCCCCACCCCACTCATCCCAATAACTTTGATACCAGCGTAAAACTGCACACTGATAAATCTCATAACTAGGCTGTGGCTGCCATCTAGTGGATAAAGGAAAGAACTGTATTTCATGACCACTCAATAGTTTCTTCATACTTACAATTTCTCCTGATGTAATGGAGTGGAAATACAAATCTTGAACATGTATTAATCCTCTACCAGCTCTAACATGTTTTGGGGAATGTGACAGGTGCTACTTCATTATAGTCTAGGCAGTTCTAATTTTTCTTTTCTTCACAATGGTCAAAATCAGCAACAAAGAATCGGGGGCCACTTCTAAATAGTCTACATCTCTCACACAAATAGACATGGGCAAATTTCTTAAAAAAACAACAGAATTAAAAATCTACATCAAAGTCTACATCACCTCCACCCACAGACCACTTACCAACACATGACTCAGACTCTGAAGTGGAAAGTGATTTAGAAGACTGTCGATCATCAAATGAACATCCAGTATCCCACTCCTTCATTAAAAGGATTTTAGCCAAATCACTAGAACCTGTTGTAAAGGATCTTTCTGATATTAAACAAGAAATATCACAAATAGGCCAAAGAGTTGACTCTCTAGAATCTACACAGTCCTCTATGATCCAACAAACTAATGCCATGGTAACCTGTGCTCAGTCTCAAGAAAGCCAAATCAATCAAATATATTCCATCCTGGAGGACCATGAAAACAGAGAAAGACGGAACAATCTGCGCATAAAGGGCCTCCCGGAGAGTGTAGCATCAGAAATAATCACTCCAACACTTCTTGAGATCGTCTCCAAAATCCTGAATTCAGAAGATACCCCACAAATTGAAATAGTGACAGCCTATAGAGCACTAAGACCCAGACCTAAAACGAATGACCCCCTACATGATGTCATTTGCCGTTTCTTGGATTTTCGCACCAAAGACTTAATTTTAAAAAGAACATGAGAAACAACTGATATATCTTTGGAAGACTCATCGATTTTGATTTTTCAGGACTTGGCCTCCTCAACTGTAAATAAGGGGCGATTGTTGAAACCCTTCACTGAAGCCCTACGCCAAAACCAGTACCAATACCGCTGGTTGTATCCTTTTGGCATAGCAATTACCACTAAAGACAAAGGTATCCAAGCCAGATCTTCAACAGAAATCAAGGAAGCCTGCAACAAACTGGGAATCACTCTGGAAAAATATCCAGATTTAGAAGCATCCCAATATACAGCTCCTCTAAGCACATTTCCCCTCCTCCACCATGGAGCATGGTTCCAACTTCTATATCACAGCGACAGAGGCGCAAATCAGCTAAACATCTGTTTGCTCCTAATGATGGTGAATATGGCTGATACAAGGTTTTCAAGATCTGGTATTTTCCTATCATTTAAAATACCTTTAGTATTACAACCTTTTTTTCAAAAAATTGTTAGTATTAACCTAAAAATTTGTTGCCTATTTGTTATTTTTCTCTTACCCTTTCAAACAGAAAGGGATTCTGAGACTGTACTTTGTGATACAAATATTGAATTATAAGTATTGAATTATTTGTAATTTGCCTAGTTCGATTCCTAACTCTGTATTTCAGCATACTAATTAGACCTCTCTCACCTGTGGGACTCTTTTTGTTACCATCATAGTTACCTTTACGTTGAAGAGATGTGGTGCGGTTAGTCCCATAGGAGACTCGGATTTTTCAGAAGATCTACAGAGCATACCTCTATGGCACCATCATGTTCCCCTTTATGCCTAAAACCTCCTTTTCCCCCCCTCTAGCTTTACTGGTTAATGCTGCTGTTACGTGTAACTACAACTGTTTTTTGTTCTATCACTAATACCATTGTTCTAATGACTGTCTTTTTTCCCCTCTTTTTTTTCCCAATGACTCAACCCACTTCTTGTTCCAACTCAACTGACATTAAGTATATTTGTTCTCCACCACATCCCCTTTAACCATGGGAGCTAAACAAGAAACATTCAAATTAGCAAATTTCAACACACATGGTTTCAACTCAACTATTCCAAGATCCCAAACATTAGCTAGGTTCAGAAAAGAAAATTTTGACATACTTCTTCAAGAAACCCATTTCCAAACAGGGAAACTACCCTCCTTTGAAAAAGCTAATTTCAACCAATGGCACCATGCTACTTCACCCCAGAAAGGTTCTAAAGGTGTTTCAATAGCTTTTGCTAAAGATACGCCTTTTCTACTAAGCGAATCTTTAACTGACCCTGAGGGACGCTTTATATTTGTGAAGGGCCTCTTAGCAGGATCCTTGGTTACAATTGGTAATTTATATGCCCCTAACAAGAAGCAGATCAGATGGATATTATCCAAATTAAACAAATTTCGGGCCTTCATTGAAGGCACTCCAATTATTGGAGGGGACCTTAACACTCCTCTGGACTCCTCTTCAAAAAAAAGTCATATCTCTCTCAGGGACCTAGCTAAGATAAAAAAATCACTACATGCACTCTCACTCATTGACATATGGAGATTTTGTCATCCCACTGAGCTAGACTATACTTTTTTCTCTCACGTGCATAATTCCTATCATAGGATAGACTATGTTTTCCTACCCAAGTCTCTCCTTTCACCAACCGTTAAATCAGATTCTGACCATTCAGTAGTCTCGGTTTGCTTCTCGCTCTCTAAACCCCATTCTATCCACCGCACATGGAGACTGAACGAATCAATCTTACAGTCTGACGTCAATAAAAAGCGCATCCAAACCACCCTAACCAATTTCTTCTAAATCAACGCAACAGCAGAAATCAAATTCTCAATCCTATGGGAAGCTCATAAATCAGTGATCAGAGGAGAACTGATTTCCATGACATCCTACATAAACAAACAACGCAAAAAACGTACACAAACCCTTTACACGGAAATAGCAGATCTAGAAACACAACACAAAAGAACTCTGCTACATCAAACTTTGGAAGCACTGACAGCTAAACGCCAACAACTAATGGACTTATTAAATAAGCAATCAGCTAAACAATACCTTAATTGGAAAAATCGCATGTTTGTACATGGTGATAAGGCTTCCAAATTGATGATGTCCTTGATAAAAACTAGGCAAGCCCGAACCTATATTCATACTCTGAAAACCTCCACCGGCCACCGTACAACAGATCACAACATTATTACATCAGAATTCTTAAAATACTATTCAAATCTATATAACCTTTTTCCTGACGAATCTGCTCAAGAAAAAACTAGGAAACGTTTAGACATACAATCCTTCTTAACAAAACTCAAACTACCAAAACTTACTAAGGACCAACAAGTAGCACTGTCTAGGCCATTTGATATAAAGGAGGTTAGGTCTATCCTGTCAAATAACCCCAAAGGGAAGGCACCGGGCCCTGATGGTCTCCCTATTACATTTTATAAGACCTTCTCCAAGATACTTGAACCTCACCTTCTCAATATGTGCAATGGAGTACTCCAGGGTGAATCCTTTCCTCCCCAAACACTTGAAGCCCACATCACTCTCATACATAAAGAAGGTAAAGATCCAAAATATTGTTGTAACTACAGATCGATTTCTTTATTAAACGTGGATCTCAAAACTTATGCTAGCATGCTGGCAAAACTTAGAGCGGAATTTTTGCCAAGATTGATATCACCAGATCAAACTGGCTTCATTAAGGGAAGGGAGGGTAAGGACAACACCTGTCGAGTTCTCCACTTGCTGCAAAACTCTATCCATCATAAACTTCCACTGGTGCTCTTAGGCACCCATGCAGAGAAAGCTTTTGACAGGGTAGACTGGATCTTCTTACAAGAGACACTTAATAACTTTAATTTTCCTCCTGTTGTGACATCGGTAATACTCCTAATGTACTCCCATCCCACAGCTAAAATTAAAATCAACAATTCCCTCTCTAATCCTTTCACCATTCATAATGGAACAAGGCAAGGCTGCCCCCTTTCACCACTTTTATTTATTATGGTGATGGAACCCTTGATTAAATCCATTAATTTATGTGAGGACATAGTGGGGGTCAATATCGATGGCATCCACCATAAAACCATGGCTTCGGCTGTTGACCTTCTCATCTCAATGACACAACCTCACAAAGGGATCCCGGCCCTTATGCAGATTCTAGACAAATATGGTTCCTTGTCCAACTTCAAAATAAATCTTTCCAAATCTGAAGAATCTGGGAAAAAGCATACCAATACACACCATAAACCACTTTAAAACCCAATTCCCGTTCAGATGGCCAGAAAGTCACATCACTTATTTGGGCATCAAGATTAGTGCATCTTATAAAGACTTATTTAAACTTAACTATAAACCTCTTCTTGTTACAGTCACAGACCACATCAAGAAATGGAGAGCTCCTTATCTCTCTTGGTTTGGTAGAAAAAAACTAATTAAAAGCGTTCTTTTACCCAAATTCATTTACCTTTTTCAAATGCTTCCCATTTCTCTGTCCAAAACATGCTTATCCAAAATTAACACACTCTTTTTTAATTACATTTGGAACAAACACCGACCAAGATTGAACTCTGTAACTTTATCGCTCCCCAAGAAATCGGGCGGTATGGGAGTACCCAATATCCATAAATACTACCAAGACGCCATACTCTCCAGAACTACGGTTCGGATCAGAAAACCGGGGGAGAAGCTATGGCTCTCTAGAGAAGAACATATGTCACCTATACCACTGCGTTCAATAATACTGTCTAACCTCATTCTAACACAAAATTACATTTCACAATCAACTAACCAACACTACGGTCAAACGTTGGTTAACAGTCGCTGACTCTTTAGCTCCCCTTCTATCTCCATTATCTTGAGCATTGGACTTCCTCACCCCAAGCTTAGGAAAACCCAAATCACTTAGTGCAGAAAGACATATAGAAACTTCCCCGTTAATAGATCAATTACTGAAGGATGGCTCCTTCATCACCTTCCAAGAAATGAAAACCTTGCCTACAATGTCTAACTTTAATTTTCTCCATTACGAATCCTTAAAAATGACAATTCATCAAGCCTTGATAAAGGGAGATCCCTCTAGACCACTCACTGCTTATGAATCTCTATGCGCACAAACAAACCCGCCAAAGAAAATCCTCTCTTCTCTCTATAACATCTTACTCTTGAAGGATATTTCTCAGAAGAGAGCATTATTGTTAAAATGGGAAAAAGAGTTAGGTACCTCTTTTACTGATTCCCAAATCAAAAAATATACCATTTCTCACATGGTCCTTCACAATGTGTCAGGGTTCAAGAGAATTAAAATAATCTCTCAATGGTACACAACACCCATCCAGACTCATAAATGGTTTTCTACTACCCCTGACATTTGATGGAGGTGTGAAAAAGATAAAGGATAGTATTTACACATATGGTGGAATTGCCTGGTTATTCAAAGATTCTGGAAAATGATAGCTCAAACCCTATTTGAATTACTACACATATACCTGACCTTAACCCCTGAACATATACTCTTAAACCTCCCAATTAATTCGGACAAAAAGTTTCCATCTAAATTAGTCTCTTTTGTTCTATCGGCGGGTAAGCTGCTCATACCACCTCTTTGGCGCACACGTGATTTAAAAAGCAAGAAGCAATTGCTTCAAAAAATCGACCAATTATTCCAAACTGAACAACTGGCAGCCTTGTCAATGCAAAATCTCACCTCCTTTTATCGGGTTTGGACTCCTTGGCAGAGATTTAGAAACTCCGCCTCCTACCTATCCTCTATCACATAAACCGTCTCAACATTTTAATATATGCTATTTTTATTTTTAACCTCTTCATACAGTGACTGGACCTTTCCCCCTCCCCCCTTCACTTTCATTCTCTTCCTCCTACCTTGTTGGTCCCCCCTTTTGTATCCAAGTTTTCTTCCTCCTCATTACCCAGTTGATTTTTTTTGATTCTCTTATTTCTTTTTTACGCATCCTTATCCTTGTTTTTTCTTATATTGTCATTACTTATATATAGAGACAATTACGTCTCTCTTTTATGTTATACATTGATCATATATTCAAATTGCATCATCTGTATTACTATGTTTTGCTGCAATATTCATGACAAATCTGTGTACCTACATTTCAAATATTTAAAATTTGTTGTACACTTTTCTTTATACGATTTGTTTGTGATTGAAAAATGTATGTATGTTATTTATCTGTTATGTTTATTTCTTCAATATGTAAAACATTGAAAACAAAACAAGAAGTTTATTAAACCTTCAGGTGCTTCACAGGTATTTTTGGAATGGGGAAGAAAAAATGAACATTTAACTTTTTTCACAAAAATGTTACTTTAGACCCAAATTTTTTTATTTTTGCATGGGTAACAGAAAAAATGGACCCCAAAATTTGTTGTGCAATTTCCCCTGAGCACGCAGATACCCCATACGTGGGGAAAAAACACTGTTTGGGCGCACGGCAGGGCTCAGAAAGGAAGGAGAGCCATTTGACTCTTTGAATGTAAAATTTGCTTGAATAATTAGCGGACGCCATTTTGCGTTTAGAGAGCCCCTAATGTGCCTAAACAGTGGAAAACCCCCACAAGTGACACCATTTTGGAAACTAGACCCCTCAGGGAACTTATCTAGATGTGTGGTTAGCACCCTTAACCCCCAGGTGCTTCACAAAAGTTTATAACATGGAGCCGTGAAAATAAAAAAATCTAACTTTTTCCACAAAAATGATCTTTTAGCCCCAAATTTTTTATTTTCACAAGGGTAAGATGAGAAAATGGAACCTAAAAACTGTTGTGCAATTTCTCCTGAGTACGCCAATACCCTATAAGTGGGGAAAATACACTGTTTGGGCGCACGTCAGGGTTCAGAAGGGAAGGTGTACTGTGTGACTTTTTGAATGCAAAATTGGCTGGAATCAAGAGCGGATGCCATGTGGCATTTCGGGAGCCCCTGATGTGCCTAAATATTGGAAACCCCCCACAATTGACTCCATTTTGGAAACTCCCTCAAGGATTTTATCAAGGGGTATAGTATACATTTTGAACCCAGGGGTACGACAGAATTTGATAACATTAGGCCATCATATTGAATAAGTTGTCATTAGTCTTGAGCGCAAGTGCTTGCATCAGGTACTCGGGTATGAACCATGTATCACGGGTGCTCGAGTGACATGCTAGAGTCCCTGCCCTGCATGTTTCATAGTTGTTAGACACCCAAAAAAAAAACATGCGGGGATCACTCGTGCATGGCAGGCGATTCCAGCAACGTTTTTTTTGGCCGCGAAGCATATGGGGCAGAGACTCGAGCATGTCACTCGAACACCCACGATACTGCGTGCAAACCCGAGCACCCAATGCAAACTCAAGTAGCGAGCACTTGCGCTCAACACTGGTCGCCATATCATCATCTTTTTTTCTTTACTTTTGAAAAAATCCCAACCCTAACCCCAACTCTAATACAACCCCAACCCTAACCCTAGGCCAACACTAACCCGGGCCCAACCCTAACCCCAACCCAAACTGTAGCCCATCCTAACCCCAACCTCAACCTTAACCCTAGCCCAACCCTAACCCTAGCACAACCCTAACCCCAACCCTAACTCTAGCCCAACCCTAACCCTAGCCCAACTCTAACCCTAGCACAAACCTAACCCTAGCACAACCCTAACCCCAACCCTAATACAACCCTAACTCTAGCACAGCCCTAACACTAGAGTTTATTTTTTTACATCGTTCCTCGTGTGGTATAAGTGATTAGACGACTTTATTCTTCGAGTCGGTGATATTACAGCAATACCAGATTCATATCGGGTTTTTATGATTGACAGCTGTCACACACTAAAAGACGCTTTTTTTGCAAAGACTAGTTTTTTCATCGCCATATTTTGAGAGCTATAATTTTTCCATATTTTGGCCAACAGAGTCATGTTACAGCTTGTTTTTTGCCGGACAAGTTTACGTTTTTATTGGTACCATTTTTGGGCATGTGACATTTTTTGATCGCTTTGTATTCTGATTTTTTGGGAGGCAGAATAAACAAAAACCAGCAATTCCAGAATTGTTTTTATGTTTTTTTTTTTTATGCCGCTCCGCATGTGGTAAAATTGATAAGGCAGCTTTATCCTTTGGGTCAGTACTTTTACAGCGGTACTGCATTTATATTATTTTTTTATGTTTTGGCGCTTTTACACAACAAAAACTATTTTCTAGAAAAAAATTTTTTTTTGTATCACTTTATTCTGAGAGCTATAACTTTTTTATTTTTCAGCTGATGGAACTGCATGGCAGCTTGTTTTTTTGCGGGAGAAGATGACGTTTTCAGCGGTACCATTTTTATTTACATTCGTCTTTTTGATCGCGTGTTATTCCAGTTTTTGTTTAGTGGTATGATGATAAAGCATTGTTTTTTGCTTCGTTTTTTTTTTTTTTTACCGTGTTTACTAAAGGGGTTAACTTGTGGGACAGTTTTATAGGTCAGGTCGTTCTGGACGCGGCGATACCAAATATGTGTACTTTTATTGGTTTATTTTTTTATTTCATAATAGATAAATATTATGGGTTCAATATATTTTTATTTTTTGGGGATTATTTTTTCATTTTTTTAAATATTTTTACAATTTTTTTTTCACTTTACTACACTTATTTTTACTTTTACACATTGTCCCACTATGGGACTTTCACTTTTTGTAGCCTGATCGGCTGTATAGCATAGAGAACAGCAGCTCCCTATGCTATGCAGCCTGTCAGCGCTGCACACAGAGAGACATTACGTTGGTCATGCACTGCGCATGACCAAAGTAACGTCCTGCCTCCTGGCAACACGGATGTTGTCATGACGACATCAGGTCATCATGTTAACATCCGGAAGCTGCAGCAGACATCGCTGGACGCCGGCAGGAGAGGTGAGTATAGCGATCACCTCCCCCTTGTCCCTGCAATGCTGTGAACGAATTTTATCGCAGCATTGCGGGGGTTAATGTGCAGGGGGCGGTGCGGGACTGATCCTTGCACATGGCATCGGGTGTCAGCTGTGACAATCAGCTGACAGTCGGCGGCGATCGCCCCGCACCGCTTGTGTGCAGGCGCAATCGCATTATGCGTAAAAGTACGTAGCTGGTCCATAAGTCCCAGGGCACAGTTACGTACTATTACTCATTGGAAAGGGGTTAATATAATGGGCCCCACATAGCCCTCAATTTAATGAAATGGGTCACAAATAGCCCAACATTCATATAATGGGCCCTACATAGCTTTACATATAATATTGCCCTTCAAAACCCTCCATTTAATATAATGGGTCCCACAAAGAACTCCATTTAATATAATAGGACCTATATAGCTTTCTATTTATTATAATGGGCATCACGTAACTTTACATATAATATGGACCCCACAAAACCCTTCATTTAATATAATGTGCCCCACATAGCTCTCAATTTAATGTAATGGGACCCACATAGCCCTCCATTTAATATAATGGGCTCCATACAGCCCTCCATTTACTATACTGAGTCCAACACAGCCCTCCATTTAATATAAGGGGTCACATATAGCCCTCCACACAACATAATGGGTACCACATAGCTCTCCATTTAATATAAAGGGCACCACATGGCACAAAATTTAATATAAGGACCCCATATACCCTTTCATTTAATGTAATGGGCCCCACATAGCCGTCCATTTAATGTAATGGGTACCACATAGCCCTCAAATTAATATAATGAACCGGCATAGCCTTTCAATTAATGTAATGGGCACCACATGGATTTTCTTATAATATATTGGGACCCACATAGCCCTCCATTCAATAAGGGATACCATATAGCCCACCGTTTATTATAATGTGCCATACATAGCCTTCCATTTAATATAATGTGACCCACAAA
The DNA here is from genome assembly GCF_046119375.1 of Phyllobates terribilis. NCBI lineage: Eukaryota > Metazoa > Chordata > Amphibia > Anura > Dendrobatidae > Phyllobates > Phyllobates terribilis. The sequence continues at coordinate 68,599,460 of NW_027362770.1, read as the reverse complement.
ACCCTTCATTTAATAGAATGGGCCCCACGTAGCCCTGCAATTAATATAATGGGTCCCACAAAGAACTCTATTTAATATAATGGGATCTGCGCAGCTTTCTATTTATTATAATGAGACCCGCATAGCCCTCTATTTAATATAGTGGACCCCACATAACCCTCTATTTAAAATAATGGACCCCACATAGTTTTCCATTTAATATAATGGTCACCACATAGCCATTCATATAATATCACGGGACCACATGGCCTTCCATTTAATTTAAGGGGACACATATAGGCCTCCACGTAATATAATGGGCATCACATGGCACTACATTTAATAACGACCCGTATACCCTATCATTTAATATACCGTATTTTTCAGACTATAAGACGCACCGGACCATAAGACGCACCTAGGTTTTAGAGGAGGAAAATAGAAAAGAAAATTGAAGCAAAAAATGTGGTCATGATGCATTGTTAAGGTGGAGGGGGTCTGCTGCTGACACTGTTCTAGGGGAAATGTTCCCCAATTCTGTTAATATCCCCCATCCTGGTATATATGGTCCCGCTCTTCCTATTATACGTGGCCCCCATCCCCTTCCTGTTTTGCATGGCACCGCTGATCCCCATCCTGGGATGCATGGCACACCTCATCCTTCATCCTTGTATACATGGCACCCCTCATCCCTCTTCCTGGTATGCATGGCCCCTTCATCCTTCTTTTTGGTATGCATGGCACCACTCATCCTGGTATGTATGGCCCCCCCTCATCCCTCTTCATGGAATGCATGCCCCCCATGATCCCCATCCTGGTATGCATGCCCCCTCTGATCTCCATCCTGGTATGCATGGCACCCCTGATCCCCATCCTGGTATGCAAGGCACCCCTGATCGCCATCCTGGTATGCAAGGCACCTCTCATCCTTATCCTGGTATGCATGGCACCCCTCATCCCTATCCTGGTGTGCAAGACACCCCTGGTTACTATCCTGCTATGCGTGGCACCCCTCATCCATCTTCCTGGTATGCATGGCCCCTTCATCCCTCTTCCTGGTATGCATGGCACCCCTCATCCTGGTATGTATGCCCCCCCTCATCTCTCTTCCTGGTATGCATGCCCCCCCATGATCCCCATCCTGGTATGCATGCCCCCTCTGATCCCCATCCTGGTATGCATGGCACCCCTGATCCCCATCCTGGTATGCAAGGCACCCCTGATCTCCATCCTGATATGCAAGGCACCCCTGATCTCCATCCTGGTATGCAAGGCACCCCTCATCCTTATCATGGTATGCATGGCACCCCTCGTTCCTCATCCTGGTATGTATGGCCCCCCTCATCCCTCTTCCTGGTATGCATGCCCCCCCATCGCTCTTCCTGGTATGCATGCCCCCCCAATCACCATCACGCTGCACACAAAAAATAAACAATTATACTCACCTCCTCTCTCTCCTCCAGCGCTGTGTCCTGCTCTGCTGCCAGCACTTGTCTCACCATGCGAGCCGCGCATGGCGTCACTTCCATGCGCACTCATAAGGTGAGATCAGCTGCCGGAATAGTCACTGCTCCCCACGCTGGAACTGTGTGCATGGGGAGCAGTGACTTCATACTCCTTTATAGCCGGCACACAGAGTAGCCGCAGCGCGGCTCCTGCTGCAACGGGCATGGGGAGCATGGGCGTGGGGAGCAGTGAATATTCATTTTCTTTAGCAGCAGGCACACACAGGAGCTGCAGCAGCCGTCACCTGCCTCCTATGCCCGCTCATTCGCCGCTCCCCCCACAGTGTGTGTGTGTATGATATATATACACTGCACAAAAAAATAAAGGGAACACTCAAATAACACATCCTAGATCTGAATGAATGAAATATTCCCATTGAATATTTTGTTCTGTACAAAGTTGAATGTGCTGACAACAAAATCACACAAAAATCATCAATGGAAATCAAATTTATTAACCAATGGAGGCCTGGATTTGGAGTCACCCCCAAAATTAAAGTGGAAAAACCCACTACAGGCTGATCCAACTTTATGTAATGTCCTTAAAACAAGTCAAAATGAGGCTCAGTATTGTGTGTGGCCTCCACGTACCTGTATGACCTCCCTACAATGCCTGGGCATGCTCCTGATGAGGTTGCGGATGGTCTCTTGTGGGATCTCCTCCCAGGCCTGGACTAAAGCATCCGCCAACTCCTGGACAGTCTGTGGTGCAAAGTGACGTTGGTGGATGGAGCGAGACATGATGTCCCAGATGTGCTCAATCGGATTCAGGTCTGGGGAACGGGCGGGCCAGTCCATAGCTTCAAAGCCTTCATCTTGCAGGAACTGCTGACACACTCCAGCCACATGAGGTCTGGCATTGTCCTGCATTAGGAGGAACCCAGGGCCAACCGCACCAGCATATGGTCTCACAAGGGGTCTGAGGATCTTATCTCGGTACCTAATGGCAATCAGGCTACCTATGGCGAGCACATGGAGGGCTGTGTGGCCCTCCAAAGAAATGCCACCCCACACCATTACTGACCCACTGCCAAACCGATCATGCTGAAAGATGTTGCAGGCAGCAGATTGCTCCCACGGCGTCTCCAGACTCTGTCAAGTCTGTCACATATGCTCAGTGTTAACCTGCTTTCATCTGTGAAGAGCACAGGGCGCCAGTGGCGACTTTGCAAATCCTGGTGTTCTGTGGCAAATGCGAAGCGTCCTGCACAGTGTTGGGCTGTGAGTACAACCTCCATCTGTGGACGTAGTGCCCTCATACCACCCTCATGGAGCCGGTTTCTAACCATTTGTGCAGACACATGCACATTTGTGGCCTGCTGGAGGTCATTTTGCTGGGCTCTGGCAGTGCTCCTCCTGTTCCTCCTTGCACAAAGGTGGAGGTAGCGGTCCTGCTGCTGGGTTGTTGCCCTCCTACGGCCCGCTCCACATCTCATGGTGTACTGGCCTGTGTCCTTGCAGCGTCTCCAGCCTCTGGACAGTACGCTGACAGACACAGCAAACCTTCTTGCCACAGCTCGTATTCATGTGCCATCCTGGATGAGCTGCACTACTTGAGCAACTTCTGTGGGTTGTAGAGTCCATCTCATGCTACCACGAGTGTGAAAGCACAACCAACATTCAAAAGTGACCAAAACATCAGCCAGAAAGCATTGGTACTGAGATGTGGTCTGTGGTCCCCACCTGCAGAACCACTCCATTATGGAGTGTGTCTTGATAATTGCCAATAATTTCCATCTATTGTCTATTCCATTTGCACAACAGCATGTGAAATTGATTGTCAATCAGTGTTGCTTCCTAAGTGGACAGTTTGATTTCACAGAAGTTTGATTTACTTGGAGTTATATTCTGTTGTTTGTGTTCCCTTTATTTTTTTGAGCAGTGTATATATATATTATACACATAATATACACCACATTCAGACTATAAGACGCATCCCCCACTTTCCTCCAAATGACTGCGTATAAAGGACATACAAAGTCAAATTTTATTCATTACAACAATGTACAGTATAAATAAGTATCATAGGAAACTAACATGACAAAAGTGGAAAGTGCCAATGTAATGACCGGAGGTCCGAGAGAGATCCAGTGAGTCACAAACTGAGACAGAGACAGAAGTAAACAACACTTTCTTTACTAAAACAGGGATAAGACTAAAATTCAGTATTGCATGGATCAGTCTCAGGTTCTACCTGGGACACTGTCCCTACTAAATACACACAATCAGCAAAAGCTGAAATTAATGTGCCAATTTCAAGGTTGACCCTTTCTCTCCTCTCGCAGTCACTCACTCTTTTCCAGACCACCGACCACATGCTCCGTCACAGAGATGGATTTCTCAGTCTCTTTGCCTTCTCAGTCGACACTTGGTTTCTTCAGCACAAAGTCTCTAGTCCACTCAGCATGGACTTCCACAAAACTCCAAAGAGCCACACAGCTTTCCCCAGCTCAGCACTTGTTCTTAAGCAGGGACACAGCTTCACCAGGGACAGGGGTTAACAATCTCCACAGGGAAGCTTGTAGAGACAGCGTCTTGTTGCAGCTCAGTTCTCACAGACTTCCTGTTCAGCCTCTCACACAGCAGACACCCTCAGAACACACAGGGTTTCCAGCTCTGCCCCTGCTCTGAGCTCAGCCAGGCAAAAGTCACAGGTCCTAATGCTCTCCTGCTGCTATCACAGTTCACACTCTCACACCAGGAGCTACAGCACTCCACAGACGACTAGTAAGAGGCAGATATACAAAAGTAAATGGCTACACATGAGATATCTTATAAAGGGTGCTACATAGTAAGAGTGCACAAAGGGCCATGGTAAGCCACACACAAATAATATAATGGCAGCCAATCCAACAAGAAATCTTACCCAGAGATAGGTCACAAAAAGCTATGGAGCACCACAAAGATGAGATTGATAGCAGGAAAAAACTTCGACACTCGTTTCATTCAGGGTGATGTTGCTTTATCAAGAGGCTAGTACAGTGTTGAGGAAAAGGACCTTTAAGTATGGCCCAAGAGCGTTCATGTGTCATGTGTCAGCGCATGCGGAGAGAGGAGGATCACCACGGCGTAGGCAGACTGCAGCTCACAATCAAAGGGGAAACAAAACAAAGCGGTAATTATAAGTAAGTGGACAGAATCACCAATGATTGTTATGGCCAACGGCAAAATCAACACTATGGAGAATACCAATATTATGATATAAGTGCCGCATGGTATTAACCAAAAAATAGAACATAATAATGAAGAAAAATTACATAAGGAAATATATGTGACATCCAAATGCAAAAATGCATAATAGCACAGTACAAAAGTTGGCAAAAAAAGGGGCACAGTACAAAAGTTGAACATAGGGCTGATGGGCATAAATAAATGGCAAACAGAAGTACAAATAATAATGATCCACAAAACCAGATGCTTGAAGCTTCCCCAATCATAAATGAGACGTACATACCAGTCCCACGTAGCACTGCACTGAATAAAAGGAGAAGAAATTAGTACAGAATAAACACAAATATAAAATAGATAAAAGAATAAAATTAATTGCCATCAAGAAAGTGTATATTAAAGCTGAGTCTGCAGGAGAACAAATGAATGTATATGTATATACATACAGGAGACCTTGCTTATAAAAAGGGTGCAAAGCTTAGAGCTTCATTTAGGCCCCAAGGAGCCACGGTGTCCAGAGTAACCATGCATCTGGTCTATTTCTGGGCCAGAAGTTGTGCAGCATTGCCTCCCCGGGAGCCAAGGTGTAACACATCTACTTCCTTGCACCTTCAATGTCCTTGGGTCTGAATTATGTATGGCCTAGAAGTACCGTGGTAGTGTCTTCAGCTTCCGGAGATCATCCATCGTTCTGGCCGTGGCACCATCCAGTGTGTGTTCCCGCACCCTGACTCGTAGCTCTCGCGTAGTCAGTCCAATGTATATCAGGCCGCAGTGGCATAATAGATGGCATTGGTGGTGCCACACGAGATGTAATTCGTAATCCTAAATACACAAGTGCTGTCAGATGATGCAAAGGATGCACTGTGGAGGACACTGGAGCAGGCAAGACAGTGGCCACAGGGAAAGCAACCCACCGTGGGTCCGCAGGACCAAAATGGGCTTGATGGAGAAGGAACATAGTGGCTGGGCAGCAAAAGATCTCCCAGGTTTTTGGCCCTCCAAGCCATCATCAGTGGGCGATTATCAAGGTGGCTTTGCAGGGAGGGCTCCACGCCATTACCCCAAGGTTTAGTCAAAATCTGCCGCATAGAGTCCCATTCGTGATTGAAGGTAGAAATATAGCGGGTACCTTCATGTTCTTTAACCGCCTCCCCCGAAAGGGCTGGGTACAATAACTGGTTACGGGGAGTTCCCCGTGCCCTCCGATAGCCACGGTCGATGCTCCTGTTATTATATTCTCGATTCCTGAAACGATAAGTCAGATCTGCGGCCTGTGACTCAAATTTAGAGTCAGTGGAGCAAATCTGTCTCATCCTCAGGAACTGTCTGACAGAGATGGCCCTAATCGTCGATGAATTATGTGGGGACTCAGCGTGGATCAAAGCATTTACTACCGTAGGTTTGCGGTAGATGTCAGTCTGAATGACTTCCAGAGTGACGTCAAGAAAATTAATGCGTTTAGCATGATGTGTATAAGTAAGTTTGATCCCACGCGAGTTAGTCGCACCATAAAATCATAAAGCTTCTCCACCGTCCCCCCCCAAAAAAAAAATGTCATCGATATATCTGAGCCAAGACACGACCTGGTCCATGCCCCGCACACCCAGGTCCCTCTCCCTTGCCCAAATTAACAGGTTGGCATAAGAAGGCAGGCAGGCCGCCCCCATGGCCATGCAACGCTTTTAGAGAGTATCTTTAAATAAAAAAGAATTATGTGAGAGACGAAGTGAAGAAGCTCAAAGATAAATTCACGTGATGGGCCATCCAGGTTGGAGTTTCCGAGGAAAAAGCGGACCGCTTCCAAGCCCCAATCATGGCTGATACAAGTGTACAGGTTCTCAACATCGGCCGTGACCATCAGAGTGCCATCCTCCACAATGATCGCCATCAACCCGAGTAAGGACGTTCGTCCTGTCTTTTATATATGGTGGAAGTAACTCAACAAGGGGCCTGAGATGTCTATCGATGTATTTGCATATCAATTCACATAGGCCTCCCAAACCAGACACGATAGGACGTCCCAGGGGGCTGACAGTGTCCTTGTGGTTCTTGGGGAGGAGGTAGAAGGTAGCCGTTTTTGGAAACCGCAATGTAAGAGCCTCCACTGTTTCTTGTTGATAACCCCTTGTTCAAAGGCACGAGCCAGGATCCCCTGGAGCACCACGGAGAGTCCTTTAAATGTTGTAGGGCATCTTTCTCTGCAGTGCTCATAGGGTCTCCATAACCACGCGACCTGGAATGGAGTTTATGGAGAATCAGTTTGCGAGCATACAACTGGAGGTCCTTGAGAGCAATGAAAAAATGAAAGGCATTTGTTGGTGAAAATGATAGGCCCCTCCCAAGAACCTCCACATGTGCAGCAGATAGTGTATGTGTAGATAGGTTAATGATACGGAGCCCCCCCTGGGATACACCAACCTGGAATGGAATCGTCCGTTTCCTTCTGTTATTGGGTCTAGTCTGGACCCTTTGTAGGGGGTAGGTGGGTTGTCTGGCATTAGATCCTGATGGTTCCAGAGGAAAATGATCATCTGTAGACGTCAATAACGCTGTTGTTACCGAACGTGAGCGGAAATAGGAGTTATTCCTAAAGCGAGAGCGTGACCTCTCCATCTATAAACACTCGAGGTCTGTTAATCCCGTATATCATGTTGTAATTTTTTGGTTTTAATTGAATGATTTTCTTTAACCCACTTTTGGGATTCAGTGTCAATGTCATCATTTAGTTTCTTCAGATCGTCACTAGTCATGTCTCTCTTGAACTGGATCTGAAGCTGCTCAATTTTAGTTCCAATCTCCGTAAGGGATGCCTCATTCAACTCTTTTATACTCAGTTTTTTCTCTTTGTCCTCATACTGCTTGAGTCGGCATGTTTTCGCAATAGTCCACTGGTGACGGTGTATTTGCGACACTTTTTGTATAATATATTGGGCTTCCGTTTGACTCAATTTAATATAGTAGGTCCCACATAGCCCTTGAATTAATGTATTGGGCACCATATAGCTTTACATATAATATAATGGAGTCTACCTACCCCTCTATTTAATATAATGGGCCCCACATAGATTTTCTAATATATTGGCACCCGCACAGCCCTCCATTCAATATAATGGGTCCCAAATAGCCCTCCATTTATTACAATGTGCCCTACATAGCATTCCATTTAATATAATTGGAACTACAAAACCCTTCATTTAATATAATCGGCCCCACATAGCCCAACATTCAATATAATGAACCCCACATAGATCTACCTATAATATAAAGAGCCCTACAAAACCCTCTTTTTAATACAACGCGCCCTACGTAGCCCTGCAATTATTATAATGGGCCCCACATAGCCCTCCATTTAATATAATGAACCCCACATGGTATTCCGTATAACAGGCCACACATAGCCTTCCCTTTGTCATTGCAGTGCCACCAGGGCACACCCTTTCCCGTTGACGTGTCACTGGAGCACAACCTCTCCCGTTGGCGTGCCACCGGAGCACACCCTCTCCCGTTGGCGTGCCACTGGAGCGCATCCTTTCCCGTTGGCGTGTCACTGGAGCACACCCTTTCCCGTTGGCGTGCAACCGAAGCACACCCTTCCCCGTTGACGTGCCACCAAAGTCCTTTCTCGTTGGAGTGCCACTGGAACACACCCATTTCGGTTGGCGTGCCACTGGAGCACACCCTTTTCGGTTGGTGTGCCACTGGAGCACACCTTTTCTGTTGGCAAGCCACCGGAGCACACCCTCTTGCCGCTTGGCGTGCCCCCAGAGCACACCCATTCCCGTTGCCATGTCACTGGAGCATACCCTTTCCCGTTGGCATGCCAATAGAGCACACCCTCGGCCGTTGGCGTGCCACCAGAGTACACCCTTTCCCGTTGGCATGCCAGCGGAGCACACCCTTTCCCGTTGGCATGCCAGTAGAGCACACCCTTTCTCGTTGGCGTGCCACTGGAGCACACTCTTTCCCGTTGGTGTGCCACCCGAGCTCACCTTTCCCCATTGGCGTGCCACCGAATCACACCCTTATCCTGTTGGAGTGCCACCAGAGAACACCCTTTCCCATTGGCGTGCCACTGGAGCACACCCTTTCCCATTTGTGTGCCACTGGAGCACACCCTTTCCCGTTGGAGTGCCACCGGAGCACACTCTTTCACTTTTTTTCTCCTAACCCTCCATTCAATATAAAGTATCCCATATAGCCCTCCAATTATTGGAATATGCCCTACATAGCCTTCCCTTTAATATAATAGAACCCACAAAACCCTTCCTTTAATATAATGGGCTCCACATAGCCCCTAATTTAATAAAATGAGTCCCACATAGCCCAACATTTAATATAATGGGCCCCATATAGCTTGACATATAATATAGAGGGCCCTTCAAAACCCTTCATTTAATACAGTGGGCCACATGTAGCCCTGCAAGTAATATAATTGGTCCCACAAAGAACTCCAATTAATATAACAGGACCTATATAGCTTTCTATTGATTATATTGGGCACCACCTAGCTTTACATATAATATGGACCCCACAAAACCCTTCATTTAATATAATGTGCCCTACATAGCTCTCAATTTATTGTAATAGGCCCCACATAGCCCTCAATATATTATGTGGGCCCAACATAGCCCTTCATTTAATGCAATGAGCCTCATACAGCCCTCCATTTAATATACTGAACACAACATAGCCCTCCATTTAATATAAGGGGTCACATATAGCCCTCCACATAATATAATGGGTACCACATAGCTCTTCATTTAATATAAAGGTTCCCACATGGCACTAAATTTAATATAACAGCCCCATATACCCTTTTATTTAATATATTGGGACCCACATAGCCCTCAATTAAATAAGGGGTCCCATATAGCCCCCCATTTATTATAATGTGCCCTACATAGCCTTCCATTTAATATAGTGGACCCCACATAACCCTCCATTTAAAATAATGGACCCCACATAGTCTTCCATTTAATATAATGGGCGCCACATAGCCATTCATATATCGCGGGACCCACATAGCCTTCCATTTAATATAAGGGGACACATATAGGCCTCCACGTAATATAATGGGCTCCACATGGCACTAAATTTAATAATGACCCGTATGCCCTATCATTTAATATACCGCATTTTTCAGACTATAAGACGCACCGGACCATAAGATGCACCTAGGTTTAAGAAGAGGAAAATAGAAAAAAAAATTGAAGCAAAAAATGTGGTCATGATGCATTGTTAAGGGGGAGGGGGTCTGCTGCTGACACTGTTCTAGGGGTAATGTCCCCCAATTCTGTTAATATCCCCCATCCTAGTACATATGGCCTCTCTCTTTCTATTATATGTGGCCCCCATCCCCTTCCTGTTTTGCATGACACCCCTGATCCCCGTCCTGGGTTGCATGGCACCTCTCATTCCTCATCCTGGTATGTATGGCCCCCCTCATCCCTTTTCCTGGTATGCATTGCCCCCCCATCTCTCTTCCTGGTATGCATGGCCCCCCCAATCCCCATCACGCTGCACACAAAAAATAAATAATTATACTCACCTCCTCTCTCCTCCAGTGCTGCGTCCTGCTCTGCTGCCAGCACTGGTCTCAGTGTGCAAGCCGCACATGGAGACACCTCCATGTGCCCTCACAGGGTGAGATCAGCTGCCGGTATAGTCACTGCTCCCCACGCTGGGACTGTGCATATGGGGAGCAGTGACTTCATACTCCTTAATAGCCGGCACACAGTGTAGCCGAAGCGCGGGCGATCGCGTGTGCCCGCTATCAAAGAGCATGAATATTCACCTCTTTCCACTCCCATGGGCGTGGAATGGGGAGAATATTCATGCTCTTTAATAGTGGGCACACGTGATCACCTGGCAGCAGCAGAAGCCACACTGCAGCTACACTGTGTGCCTTCTAGTAAGGAGAATGAATATTCAGTACTCCTCACTTCCATGGGCATGGGGAGCAGTGAATATTCATTTTCTTTAGCAGCAGGCACACACAGGAGTTATAGCTGCCGGCTCCTGCCTCCTGTGCCCGCTCCTCCGCCGCTCCCTCCACAGTGTGTGTGTATGTGCATATATATATATATATATATATATATATATATATATATATATATATATATAAATACACACCACATTCAGACTATGACGCATCCCCCCACTTTCCTTCAAATTTTTGGAGGAAAAAAGTGCGTTTTATAGTCCGAAAAAAAAAAGGTTATGGGCCTCACATAGCCCTTCAATTAATGTTTTGGGCAACACATAGATTTACATATAATATAGTGGATTCTACTTATCCCTCCATTTAATATATTGGGCCCCACATAGATTTTCTTATAATATATTGACACCCACATAGCTCTCCATTCAATGTAAGAGGTCCCAAATAGCCCTCTATTTATTACAATGTGCCCTACATAGCATTCCATTTAATATAAACCACAAAACTTTTCATTTAACTTAATTGGCCCCCCATAGCCCAACATTCAATATAATGGACCCCACAAAATATAAAGAGCCCTACAAAACACTATATTTAATACAATGAGCCATACATAACCCTGCAATTATTATAATGGGCCCAGCATAGCCCTCCATTTAATATAATGAGCCCCACATGGTATTCCATATAACAGGCCACACATAGCCTTCCCTTTGTCATTGCAGTGCCACCGGAGCACACCCTCTCCCATTGGCGTGCCATCGAAGCACACCTTTTCCCATTGGTGTGCCACCAGAGCACACCCTTTTCCGTTGGCGTGCCACTAGAGCACACCCTTTCCCTTTGGCGTGCCACCGAAGCACATCCTCTGCCGTTAGCATGCCACTGGAGCACACCCTCTGTCGTTGGCGTGCCACCGGAGCACATCCTTTCCTGTTGGAGTGCCAATGGAGCACACCCTTTCCTGTTGAAGTGCCACCGGAGCACACACTTTCCCATTGGAGTGCCACCGGAGCACACACTTTCCTCTTGGAGTGCCACTGGAGAACACTCTTTCCCATTGGAGTCCCACCGGAGCACACCCTTTCCCGTTGGAGCGCCAACGGAGCACACACTTTCCCACTGGAGAGCCACCGAAACACACCCTTTCCAGTAGGAGTGCCACTGGAGCACATTCTTTCCTGTTGGAGTGCCACCGGAGCACACCCTTTCCCTTTGGAGCGCCAACGGAGCACACGGTTTCCCATTGGAGCGCCACTGGAGCACACTCTTTCCCACTGGAGAGCCACCGAAACACACCCTTTCCAGTAGGAGTGCCACCGGAGCCATTCTTTCCCGTTGGAGTGCCACCGGAGCACACCCTATCCCGTTGGAGTACCACCAGAGCACACCCTTTCCCATTGGAGTGCCACGGAGCACACCCTTTCCCGTTGGAGTCCCACCGGAGCACACCCTTTTCCATTGGGAGTGCAACCGAAGCACACGCTTTCCCATTGGAGTGCCACTGGAGCACACTATCCCGTTGGAGTGCCACCGGAGCACACTCTTTCCCATTGGAGTGCCACTGGAGCACACCCTTTGCCATTGGAGTGCCACTGGAGCACACCCTTTCCTGTTGGAGTGCCACCGGAGCACACCTTTTCCCATTGGAGTGCCACTGGAGCACTTCCTTTCTTCTTGGACTGCCACCAGAGAACACTTTTTACCGTTGGAGTGCCACAGGAGCACATCCTTTCCCGTTAAAGTGCCAACGGAGAAAACGCTTTCCCATTGGAGCACCACCGGAGCACACCCTTTCCTGATGGAGGGCCACAGGAGCACATGCTTTCACATTGGAGAGCCAATGAAACACACCCTTTCCAGTAGGAGTGCCACCGGAGCACACCCTTTCCCATTGGAGTCCCACCGGAGAACACCATTTCCCGATGGAGTACCACCGGAACACACCCTTTTCCGTTGGCATGCCACCAGAGCACACCCTTTCCCTTTGGAGTGCCACCGAAGCACATCCTCTGCCATTAGCATGCCACTGGAGCACACCCTCTGTCGTTGGCGTGCCACCGGAGCACACACTTTCCTGTTCGAGTGCCACCGGAGCACATCCTTTCCCATTGGAGTGCCAACGGAGCACACCCTTTCCTGTTGGAGTACCACCGGAGCAAACCCTTTCCCATTGGCGTGCCACCGGAGCACACACTTTCCTGTTGGAGTGCCACCGGAGAACATCCTTTACCATTGGAGTGCCAACGGAGCACACACTTTCCTGTTGGAGTACCACCGGAGCACACCCTTTCCCATTTGAGCGCCAACGGAGCACACACTTTCCCACTGGAGAGCCACCGAAGCACACCCTTTCCAGTAGGAGTGCCACTGGAGCACATTATTTCCTGTTGGAGTGCCACCGGAGCACACCCTTTCCCATTGGAGTGCCACCGGAGCACACCCTTTCCTCTTGGAGTTCCACTGGAGAACACTCTTTCCCGTTGGAGTGCCACCGGAGCACACCATTTCCCATTGGAGCGCCAACGGAGCACATACTTTCCAGTAGGAGTGCCACTGGAGCACATTATTTCCTGTTGGAGTGCCACCGGAGCACACCCTTTCCCATTGGAGCGCCAACGGAGCACACGGTTTCCCATTGGAGCGCCACTGGAGCACACGCTTTCCCACTGGATAGCCACCGAAACACACCCTTTCCAGTAGGAGTGCCACCGGAGCACATTCTTTCCCGTTGGAGTGCCACCGGAGCACACCCTATCCCGTTGGAGTACCACCAGAGCACACCCTTTCCCGTTGGAGTGCCACCGGAGCACACCCTTTCCCGTTGGAGTCCCACCGGAGGACAACCTTTTCCATTGGGAGTGCCACCGGAGCACACCCTTTCCCGTTGGAGTGCCACTGGAGCACACCCTTTGCCGTTGGAGTGCCACCGGAGCACATCCTTTCTTCTTGGACTGCCACCGGAGAACACTTTTTACCGTTCGAGTGCCACAGGAGCACACCCTTTCCCGTTAAAGCGCCAACGGAGAAAACGCTTTCCCATTGGAGCGCCACCGGAGCACACCCTTTCCTGATGGAGGGCCACAGGAGCCCATGCTTTCACATTGGAGAGCCAATGAAACACACCCTTTCCAGTAGGAGTGCCACCGGAGCACATTCTTTCCCATTGGAGTGCCACCGGAGCACACCATTTCCCGATGGAGTACCACCGGAGCACACCCTTTCCCGTTGGAGTCCCAACAGAGCACACCCTTTCCCATTGGGAGTGCCACCAGAGCACACGCTTTCCAATTGGAGTGCCACTGGAGCACACTCTATCCCATTGGAGTGCCACTGGAGCACACCCTTTACCGTTGGAGTGCCACTGGAGTACACCCTTTCCCATTTGAGTGCCACCGGAGTACCTTCTTTCCTGTTGGAGTGCCACCGGAGCACAACCTTTCTTCTTGGAGTGCCAACGGAGAACACTCTTTACAAATGGAGTGCCACCGGAGCACACCCTTTCCCGTTGGAGTGCAACCGGAGCACATCCTTTCCCATTGGAGTACCACCGGAGCACACCATTTCCCGTTGGAGTGCCACCGGAGCACACCCTTTCCTGTTGGAGTCCCACCGGAGCACACCCTTTTCCATTGGGAGTGCCACCAGAGCACATGCTTTCCCATTGTAGTGCCACTGGAGCACACTCTATCCCGTTGGAGTGCCACCCGAGCACACCCTTTCCCGTTGGAGTGCCACTGGAGCACACCCTTTCCCATTGAAGTGCCACCCACCAGAGCACACCCTTTCCTGTTGGAGTGCCACCAGAGCACACCCTTTCTTCTTGGAGTGCCACCAGAGAACACTCTTTACCGTTGGAGTGCCACCGGAGCACACCCTTTCCCGTTGGAGTGCCAACGGAGCACACGCTTTCCCATTGGAGTGCCACCGGAGCACACCCTTTCCCGTTGGAGTGCAACCGGAGCACACCCTTTCCCATTGGAGTACCACCGGAGCACACCATTTCCCGTTGGAGTGCCACCGGAGCACACCCTTTCCTGTTGGAGTCCCACCGGAGCACACCCTTTTCCATTGGGAGTGCCACCAGAGCACATGCTTTCCCATTGTAGTGCCACTGGAGCACACTCTATCCCGTTGGAGTGCCACCGGAGCACACCCTTTCCCGTTGGAGTGCCACTGGAGCACACCCTTTCCCATTGAAGTGCCACCCACCAGAGCACACCCTTTCCTGTTGTAGTGCCACCAGAGCACACCCTTTCTTCTTGGAGTGCCACCGGAGAACACTCTTTACCGTTGGAGTGCCACCGGAGCACACCCTTTCCCGTTGGAGTGCCAACGGAGCACACGCTTTCCCATTGGAGTGCCACCGGAGCACACCCTTTCCCGTTGGAGTGCAACCGGAGCACATCCTTTCCCATTGGAGTACCACCGGAGCACACCATTTCCCGTTGGAGTGCCACCGGAGCACACCCTTTCCTGTTGGAGTCCCACCGGAGCACACCCTTTTCCATTGGGAGTGCCACCAGAGCACATGCTTTCCCATTGTAGTGCCACTGGAGCACACTCTATCCCGTTGGAGTGCCACCGGAGCACACCCTTTCCCGTTGGAGTGCCACTGGAGCACACCCTTTCCCATTGAAGTGCCACCCACCAGAGCACACCCTTTCCTGTTGGAGTGCCACCAGAGCACACCCTTTCTTCTTGGAGTGCCACCGGAGAACACTCTTTACCGTTGGAGTGCCACCGGAGCACACCCTTTCCCGTTGGAGTGCCAACGGAGCACACGCTTTCCCATTGGAGTGCCACCGGAGCACACCCTTTCCCGTTGGAGTGCCACCGGAGCACACCCTTTCCTATTGGAGAGCCGCCAAAACACACCCATTGCATTAGGAGTGCCACCGGAGCACAATCTTCCCTGTTGGAGTGCCACCAGAGCACATCCTTTCCCATTGGAGCGCCACCGGAGCACACCCTTTCCCGTTGGAGTGCCACCGGAGCACACGCTTTCCCATTGGAGAGCCACCGAAATACACCCTTTCCAGTAGGAGTGCCTCCGGAGCACATTCTTTCCCGTTGGAGTGCCACCGGAGCACACCCTTTACCATTGGAGTACCACCGGAGCAAACACTTTCCCATTGGAGAGCCATCGAAATACACCCTTTCCAGTAAGAGTGCCTCCGGAGCACATTCTTTCCCGTTGGAGTGCCACCAGAGCACACCCTTTCCCGTTGGAGTACCACCAGAGCACACCCTTTCCCATTGGAGTGCCACCGGAGCACACCCTTTCCCGTTGGAGTCCCACCGGAGCACATACTTTCCCGTTGGGAGTGCCACCGGAGCACACGCTTTCCCTTTGGATTGCCACTGGAGTACACTCTATCCCGTTGGAGTGTCTCCGGAGCACACCCATTCCAATTGGAGTGCCACCAGAGCACACCCTTTCCCGTTGGAGTTTTACTGGAGCACACCCTTTCCCATTGGAGTGCCCCTGTAGCACACCCTTTCCCACTTTTTCACCTAACCCTCCATTCAATATAAAGGATCCCATATAGTCCTCAATTTATTAGAATATGCCTTACATAGCTTTCTCTTTAATATAATGGAACCCACAAAACCCTTCCTTTAATATAATGGGCCCCACATAGCCCCTAATTTAATAAAATGGGTTCCCACATAGCCCAACAGTTAATATATTGGGCCCCACATAGCTTAATATATATTATAAATGGCCCTTTAAAACCATCCATTTAATACAGTGGGCTACATGTAGCCCTGCAAGTATAATGGGTCCCACATGCATGTTAATGACCAGGCCAATTTTTACAATTCTGATCACTGTCACTTTATGAGATAATTACTCTGGAATGCTTCAATGGATCCCCCTGATTCTAAACTGCTTTTTAGTGACATATTGTACTTCATGATAGTGGTAAAATTTCTTCGATATCACTTGCATTTAATTGTGAAAAAAATGGAAATTTGGTGAAAATTTGGAAAATTTCACAATTTTCAAACTTTGAATTTTCATTCCCTTAAATCAGAGAGATATGTCACACAAATTCCACATGTCTACTTTACATCAGCACAATTTTGGAACCAAAATTGTTTTTTTGTTAGGGAGCTATAAGGGTTAAAAGTTGACCAGCGATTTCTCATTTTTACAACAAAATTTACAAAACCAGTTTTTTAGGGACCACATCACATTTGAAGTGACTTTGAGAGGCCTTTATGACAGAAAATACCCAAAAGTGACACCATTCTAAAAACTGCACCCCTTAAGGTGCTCAAAACCACATTCAAGAAGTTTATTAACCCTTCACGTGCTTCACACCAACTAATTGAATGTGAAAGGAAAAAATGAACATTTAACTTTTTTTCACTAAAATTTTATTTTAGACCCTCATTTTTTTACTTTCACAAGGGTACAAGGAGAAATTGGACCACAAAAGTTGTTGTGAAATTTCTATTGAGTACACCGATACCTCATATGTGGGGGAAAGCCATTGTTTGGGCGCACGGCAGGGAATCGGAAGGGAAGGAGCGCCAATTGATGTTTTCAATGTAAAACTCGCTGGAATTGACAGCGGATCCCATATCGCGTTTGGAGAGCTCCTGATGTGCCTAAACAGTGCAAACCCCCCACAAATGACCCCATTTTGGAAACTAGACCCCTCATGGAACTTATTTACATGTGTGGTGAGCACATTGAACCCCCAAGTGTTTTGCAAAAGTTTATGACGTAGAGCTAAAAATCATTTTTTTCCATAAAAACGATCTTTTAGCCACAAAATTTTTTTTTTTCATGAGGGTACTAGGAGAAATTGGACCCCAAAAGTTGATGTGCAATTTCTCCTGAGTGCGCTGATGCCTCATATGTGGAAGAAAGCCATTGTTTGGGCGCACGGCAGGACTCAGAAGGGAAGGAGAGCCATTTGACATTTTCAATGCAAAACTCGCTGGAATTAACAGCGGACCCCATGTCGCGTTTGGAGAGCCCCTGATGTGCCTAAACAGTGGAAACCCCCCACAAGTGACCCCATTTTGGAAACTACACCCCTCTGGGTACTTATTAAGATGTGTGGTGAGCACTTTGAACCCCTAAGTGTTTTGCAAAGGTTTATGTCGTAGAGACGTGAAAATAAAAAACATTTTTTTTCCACAAAAGTGAACTTTTAGCCACAATATTTTTATTTTCACGAGGGTACTAGGAGAAATTGGACCCCAAAAGTTGTTGTGCAATTTCTTCTGAGTACAATAATACCTCATATGTGGGGGAAAGCCATTGTTTGGGAGCATGGCAGGGCTCAGAAGGGAAGGAGCACAAATTGACGTTTTCAATGTAAAACTTGCTGGAATTGACAGCGGACCCCATGTCGCGCTTGGAGAGCCCATGACGTGCCTAAACAGTGGAAACTCCCCACAAGTGACCCTATTTTGGAAACTAGACCCCTTAAGGAGCTTATTTAGATGTGTGGTGAGCACTTTGAACCCCCAAGTGTTTTGCAAAGGTTTATGACGTAGTGCCGTGAAAAAAAAAATCATTTTTTTCCACAAAAATGATCTTTTAGCCGCAATATTTTTATTTTCACGAGGGTACTAGGAGAAATTGGACCCCAAAAGTTGTTGTGCAATTTCTCCTGAGTACGCTGATACCTCATATGTGGGGGAAATCCATTGTTTGGGCGCACGGCAGGGCTCGGAAGGGAAGGAGAGCCATTTGACATTTTCAATGCAAAACTCGCTGGAATTAACAGCGGACCCCATGTTGCGTTTGGAGTGCCCCTGATGTGCCTAAACAGTGCAAACTCCCCACAAGTGACCCCATTTTGGAAACTAGACCCCTTAAGGAGCTTATTTAGATGTGTGATGAGCACTTTTAACCCCCAAGTGTTTTGCAAAAGTTTATGATGTAGAGCCAAAATCATTTTTTTTCCACCAAAACAATCTTTTAGCCGCAA
Source organism: Phyllobates terribilis (assembly GCF_046119375.1). Lineage (NCBI taxonomy): Eukaryota > Metazoa > Chordata > Amphibia > Anura > Dendrobatidae > Phyllobates > Phyllobates terribilis. The sequence continues at coordinate 68,580,906 of NW_027362770.1, read as the reverse complement.
TATTTTTATTTTCACGAGGGTACTAGGAGAAATTGGACCACAAAAGTTGTTGTGCAATTTCTCCTGAGTAGGCTGATACCTCATATGTGGGGGAAAGCCATTGTTTGGGTGCACCGCAGGGCTTGGAAGGGAAGGAGAGCCATTTGACATTTTCAATGCAAAACTCGCTGGAATTGACAGCGAACCCCATGTCGCATTTGGGAAGCCCCTGATGTGCCTAAACAGTGGAAATCCCCCACAAGTGACCCCATTTTGGAAACTAGACCACTTAGGAAGCTTATTTACATGTGTGGTGAGTAGTGTTGAGCGAGCATGCTCGACACTGCTTGTTACTCGCCCGAGCATCACGCTACTCGGGATGTTCGGCGAGCACCGAGCATTTCCAGGTTACTCGGGCGGGAGCTCGGTTCTCCGCCCTACACGTTTAGTGGTCTTTACAGAGCCAATGAACATGCAGGGATTGCCAGCCAGTCACTGTAATGCCGCAGCCATGTTGTTTGTGGGCATTACAGCGATTGGCTGTCCGCACAGCGTCACCTCGAGTATTTAAACCGGGCGCCGCCATCTTGGACACAGTCGCTCCGGATCAGCCAGTGTAGGGTCAGTGCTGCTGAGTTAGGGAGAGATATATAGTGCGAAATAGGTAGTGTAGGGTCTCTAAAGCCTGCAAATTCAAACAAACAGTCCTTCTCAGTACTAATATCCATCCCAGATATCAGGCAGGCAGGCTATATAGGAGACGCAGTGGTTATACCAGCAAATGCTGCATTACAGTCCTGTATGCTCCTGTTGGCCAAATTGCTAGACTTATCACCCCGGTCTCAGGGGCCAGGAAAAATTATTATTTTTTTCATCTAATTCCTGTAATTTTTTTTTCCTCAGTCAGACTGTCCAAATACGTGTCTTATTAACCTTTTAGAATTTCCCCCATCCCCCCCTCCAAAAAAAATTGAGTGTGTCTGTGACTGTTCAGACACCAATATATCTGTTTAAAAGAGTCTGGTGAAGGCCAGAAAAAAAGAACTGTGGTTTTGCAGTTCCACGGGTCAAATCTCTGTATTATCCTGTTTTTGGAATTTTTTGCCATAAAAAAAACTGTAATAGTGTCTCCCTGACTGGTCAGACACCAATATATCTGTTTAAAAGAGTCTGGTGTGCGCCGCATAACTATAACTGTGGTTTTGCAGTTCCACGGGTCAAATCTCTGTGTTATCCTGCTTTTGGCATTTTTTGCCGTAAAAAAACCCAGTAATTGTGTCTCCCTGACTGTTCAGACACCAATATATCTGTTTAGAAGAGTCTGGTGTAGGCCAGAAAAATAGAACTGTGGTTTTGCAGTTCCACGGGTCAAATCTCTGTATTATCCTGGTTTTTGCATTTTTTGCCGTAAAAAAAAACTGTAATAGTGTCTCCCTGACTGTTCAGACACAAATATATCTGTTTGAAAAATTCTGGTGTACGCCACATAACTATAACTGTGGTTTTGCAGTTCCACGGGTCAAATCTCTGTATTATCCAGCTTTTGGCCTGTTTTTTTTACATAAAAAAAACTGTTTGAGTGTGTTTGAGTGTGTCGCTGACTGTTCAGTCCAAAATATATCTATTTAAAAAAGTCTGGTATACGCCAGTAAATTAGAACTGTGGTTTTGCAGTTCCACGGTTCAAATCTCTGTATTATCCAGCTTTTGGCCTGTTTTATGTAAAAAAAAAACCAGTAATAGTGTCTCCCTGTCTGTTCAGTCACAAATATATCTGTTTAAAAGATTCTGGTGTAGGCCAGACAAATAGAACTGTGGTTTTCCTCTTCCACGGTTCTAATCTACTTTCTATTACCCTTTTTCCATTGATAGTGCGAGTGTAAGCTATTTTATTCATTTACAATGGGCAAGGCGCATGGCAAGGGACGTGGAACCGGATGTTCTGGTGAGGGTGCATGTAGAGGACGAGGACGTGGCCAAGGTGAAAATGTACCACAACCAACAGCCACATCTTCTCGCTCCCACTTCTTGACCGAATTACTAGGGAAACACACTAGAACAAGTATTGCGAACTGATCAGTGTGAACAGGTTATTAATTGGATAGCAGATAATACTTCCAGTTACCTGGGCACCACCACCTCCGGTCTGTCTTCCACACGGTCAAGTTTTAGTAGCCGTGAGTCTCGACCGCATACTCCTTCTCACCCTGATACTCCTTCCTCCCACCATGCCGAGTGTCGTCAGACAGCAACTGATCCCACACTTGGACACTCTGAAGAGCTGTTCACTGGTCCATTTCCATATTTGTGCCCCTCGCCTGCTCCGCTTGAAGTGGTGGAAGAGGAGATCCCATGTAGCGATGCCCAAATATTTGAACAGCCATGGCCACAGGAAGTTGACGCTGGCAATTTGTCACAAGAGGTGGACGATGACGAGACACAATTGCCACAAAGTGAGGAGGAGGATCGTGGTGCGCAAGTGGAAGAGGAGGAGGTGGTGGATGATCTAGTAACTGACCCAACGTGGCAGGAGGACATGCAGAGCGAGGCCAGCAGCACACAGTGGGAGGGAGGCAGAGTACCCCAACAGGCAGGAAGAAGCAGTGTGGTGGCCGCACACAGAAGGCGGGCAACAGTTCCCCGTAACACCAACACGAGGGACGTTGCCAGTACAACCGGTAGGTCTTCCAGAGTCTGGAATATTTTTAAAGACTCTGCTGATAACCCCAAAAAGGCCATTTGTACCACCTGCTATGCCAGCATCAGCAGGGGTGACAAAACTACTAGCCTGACCACCACCAGCATGATCAGGCACATGGCAGCAAAGCACCTGACTTTGTGGGGCGAACCCCAGGGTCCACAACCAGTGTCAGCGGGTGTCACCACTGCTTCTTCCGCGGTTGTGCCTGTGATAGAACTCCCTGTTATGCGTGCAAGGCAATCCCCTGTCCATACTGCATGCAAAGATGCCCCTCCTCTCAGTCTTCACTTGTTATGGCAGTTTCTCAAGAAACAGCATCAACGTCCACATCCACATCCCACCGCAGCGCTCAATTGTCCATATCCCAGAGCTTTGAACGAATGCGCAAATTCGCAGCCAACGCCCCACAGTCCTAAATTCGCACATTTCATGACTGCTTGCGTTGGAAATGCTGCCTTTTAGGCTGGTGGAGACGGAATCCTTCCGCAACCTTATGGCGGTGGCCGTCCCTTGGTACTCGGTCCCCAGCCAACACTATTTTGCCCGGTGTGCCATCCCCGCACTACACAAGCACGTGTCCCAAAACATCTGCCGTGCCCTCAACAACGCAGTTACTGGGAGAGTCCACCTGACAACGGACATGTGGACAAGTGCTTGTGGACAGGGATGGTACATCTCCCTGACGGCACACTGGGTAAACATAGTGGAAGGCGGGACCCAGTCGGACCTTGGGACGGAACACATCCTCCCCACACCAAGGATTGCGGGCCCTATGTCAGTCAGAGTTGCCCCCACAGTGTACAGCTCCTGCGCATCATCCTCCTCCTCCTCCTCATGTTCAGCCTCCATCTCAGATATCACCACATCAGTTACTAGCTGGAAGCACTGCAGTACTGCCTCAGCCAAGCGGCAACAGGCTGTGCTGAAATTCCTAAGCTTAGGTGATAAACCTCACACTGCTTGTGAGTTGTGGACAGCTGTGAAAGAGCAGGCAGATCTGTGGCTGAGACCGCTGAACCTACATCCAGGCATGGTCGTGTGTGACAATGGCCGTAACCTGGTGGTAGCTCTGAGGCGAGGAGAGATCACACACGTACCATGCCTGGCTCATGTGCTTAACCTCGTGGTTCAGCGATTTCTTAAATCGTACCCCGAGTTGCCAGATTTGCTCGTCAAAGTAAGCCGCCTGTCAGCTCATTTTCGCAAGTCGGCTACAGCTTCCGCCGCCCTTGCTGTGGTGCAGCAGCGTTTGCAGCTTCCGGCACACCGACTGGTGTGTGATGTCCCCACACGTTGGAACTCTACCCTCCACATGTTGCAAAGGATTTATGAGCAGAAGAGAGCAGTTGTGGAGTACCAGCTGCAACAAGGCCGTCGATATTCAGGTCAGACTCCACACATAAGACCTCAGGAGTGGACCTGGATGTCTGACATATGTACCATCCTGACAAAGTTTGAGGAGTCCACAAAGATGGTGAGTGGTGATGACGCCATCATTAGCGTCAGCATCCCACTTGTCTGTCTTTTGCAATGCTCTCTGCAGAGAATTAAAGAGGAGGCATTGCAGCCAGAGTATGATGAGATGGATCAAGAAGCCGTATCGGGCGATTACACACAGCCCAGCCTCATCTCATCCCAACGTGCATGGGGGACAATGAGGGAGAGGATTAGGAGGAAGAACAGGAGCTGGTATCATGCGCTGTAGACGGTAGTACCTGTACAACTGTCATACCGTCGGTTCAGCGTGGGTGGCCTGAGGACAGGGGGGGAGGAGGAGGAGGAGGAGAGCATGGTCAGTCGTCATCTTGGTGAGGACATGGAAGTCTTGCCCGTTACCAGTCTGACACGCATGGCTAACTTTATGTTACGCTGCCTTAACCGTGACCCTCGCGTTGTCAAAATGTTGGGTGACAGTCGTTACTGGTTGGTGACACTTTTAGACCCCCGCTACAAGGAGAACTTTCACTCTCTTATTCCTGAGGTGAAGAGGTCTACAAAAATGGGGCAGTACCAGAAGGTCCTTGCTGCAGAACTGTTAAAAAAATTCCCATCTGATCACGCTAGCGGCAGAGGTCACAGTTCGTTGCCCAACCAAGGCGTACAGGCGAGAGAGATGCAACTCCAATCCAGTAGAGACAGGGGAACACTGTCAACATTCTGGGACAGTTTTCTGAGACCCGCCCAGCTTACAGGCCCTGAGGCGCGGGGTACTCTCACAAGGAGTGGAAAGTTTCAAAGGATGGTGAGGGAGTACTTTGCCGACCGTACCAGCATCCTCCGTGATTCCTGTGTGCCTTTTAATTATTGGGTATCCAAGCTGGACACTTGGAATGAACTCGCTCTGTACGCCTTGGAGGTCCTGGCCTGCCCTGCCGCTAGCGTGTTATCGGAGCGTGTTTTTAGTGCTGCTGGGGGAATTATAACAGATAAGCGCACTCGCCTGTCAACTGACAATGCTGACAAGCTGACCCTTATCAAAATGAACAAGGGCTGGATTGGGCCAGACTTCTCATCACCACCAAATGACAGCAGAGTAACATAAAGTCAAATCCACTGTGTTATTTCGGAAGGTGTATTCTCATGCACCGCTTCACACCCAAACATGGGTATACGCTTCTTCATTTTGGCTGTATTTTGCTCTTCTCCTTATCCTCAGCCTCCACCACCACTATACCACCAGGGTGACCTTGGTCCGTGTTGCCAGCATTGCAAGTTCCTCCGTCCTAATTTTTGGCAGCTTTTGCTTGGAAGGCATAGGCAAAGACTATGGGAGACCCACTCCCCAATAATGGGACTTATGTTTGTAATATGCTGTACTGCATGGCTCTTGTTTGCCAGCATTGCAATTTCCTCTCTCCTAATTTTTGGCAGCTTTTGCTTGGAAGGCATAGGCAAAGACTATGAGAGACCAACTCCCTGATAATGGGAATAATGTTTTTAATATGTTGTACTGCATGGCTCTTCCAAGGGGCATTTAAACCGTCTTTTTAAACTACTGCAACCTCCACGTCTCTTCCAAGAGGCATTAAAACCGTCTTGTTAAGCTACTGCAACCTCAATGTCTCTTCCATGAGGCATTAAAACCGTCTTGTTAAGCTACTGCAACCTCAATGTCTCTTCCAAGGGGCATTAAAACCATCTTGTTAAGCTACTGCAACCTCCACATCTCTTCCAAGGGGCATTAAAACCGTCTTGTTAAGTTACTGCGACCTCCACCACTTTTCCCAGGGGCATTGATATTGTCTTTTTATTTCACTGTGACCTCCACCATTCTTCCAACGGGCATTGCATTTCCTCCTAATTTTAGTCAGCTTTTGCTTTTCAATGCATAGGCGAACACTAAGGGAGACCCACTCCCCAATAATGGGTAGAAGGTTTTTAGTATGCTGTAATCCACGTCTATTTCAAAGGGCATTGCAGTTCCTCATAATTTTTGGAAAGCCTTCCATTCACTGCTTAGGCCAACAGTGCACAGGAGACCCAGTTGCTATAAATGGAAAAAACGGTTAATTAAGGCCCTCTGACATCCATGTCACTTCCAAGGGGCATTAGAGTGCTTCGAAATTTTTGTTAGGCATTGCACTCACTGCATGCCCTTTAACTGTGTAGCCGAACCGTTCCTTTTGGTACAGAAACATATCCTACAAGAAAAGTGTGGTTGACTGGCCTGATATTGATGTGAATGGTCCCTGTTCCTCCTGCTCTTTCTCCTTTGCCACCACCTCATCCATCATTCATCACCTGAAGCTTTGTTTTAACGGGAGTCATAGAACTGGGATAGTAGCAGGAAAACATCCAGCAATCCTCGGAGGAGGCAGGATATGCGCCAAAACGCTGACCACCTCAGGCCTAGCCGCTACTACATACATGCACTAGCATTCCAAGAAAACAAAGCAGACGCTAACTTCTATCATCATCATCATGCTCCTCACCTTGGCACTCTCAACTCCCCTGATAGAGAAACCAGGGCCCACTGGAGGAGTCTGGTTCTCTGGTGGGCTCGTCCAATGCTGCCCTAAAGCAGGCCAGGCTAAGAAAAGTGTGGGGGAAGTTTCAAGGAGAAATAGGGGTGGCTGGGGACTGTTTATGGACACGTGGCCGCCCCGAGGTGGCTGGGAACCATGTGTGGACACCTGGCCGCGGAGCGGCTGGGGACCGAGTATGGACACCCGGCCGTCCCCTGGTGGCTGGAGACCGAGCGGGGACACGCCGCCGGGCGGCTGGGGACTGAGTATGGATACCTCGCTGCCGAAGCAGCCATGAGGTAGTGGCCAGCTTCGGCCTCCTCCAAACTAAAAGACCCCATTTCAAGTGCAAGCTAGCAGTATGGTATTGCAGCCTGGGGGTGGGTGGGTGGCAGGTTGCACACTTACGCTTGCATTCCAAGAAAACAAAGCAGATGCTAACTCCTATCATCATCATCATGCTCCTCACCTTGGCACTCTCAACTCCCCTGATGGAGAAGCCAGGGCCCACCGGAGGAGTCTGGTTCTCTGGTGGGCTCGTCCAATGCTGCCCTAAAGCAGGCCAGGCTAAGAAAAGTGTGGGGGAAGTTTCAAGGAGAAATAGGGGCAGCTGGGGACCGTTTATGGACACCCGGCCGCCCCCACGCGGCTCGGGACTATGTGTGGACACCTGGCCGCAGGGCGGCTGGGGAGCGAATATGGACACCCGGCCGCCCGCTGGCGGCTGGGGACCGAGCGTGGACACCCGGCCGCCGGGCGGCTGGGGTCTGGGTATGGATACCTCGCTGCCGAAGCAGCCATGAGGTAGTGGCCAGCTTCGGCCTCCTCCAAACTAAAAGACCCCATTTCAAGTGCAAGCTAGCAGTATGGTATTGCAGCCTGGGGGTGGGTGGGTGGCAGGTTGCACACTTACGCTTGCATTCCAAGAAAACAAAGCAGATGCTAACTCCTATCATCATCATCATGCTCCTCACCTTGGCACTCTCAACTCCCCTGATGGAGAAGCCAGGGCCCACCGGAGGAGTCTGGTTCTCTGGTGGGCTCGTCCAATGCTGCCCTAAAGCAGGCCAGGCTAAGAAAAGTGTGGGGGAAGTTTCAAGGAGAAATAGGGGCAGCTGGGGACCGTTTATGGACACCCGGCCGCCCCCACGCGGCTCGGGACTATGTGTGGACACCTGGCCGCAGGGCGGCTGGGGAGCGAATATGGACACCCGGCCGCCCGCTGGCGGCTGGGGACCGAGCGTGGACACCCGGCCGCCGGGCGGCTGGGGTCTGGGTATGGATACCTCGCTGCCGAAGCAGCCATGAGGTAGTGGCCAGCTTCGGCCTCCTCCAAACTAAAAGACCCCATTTCAAGTGCAAGCTAGCAGTATGGTATTGCAGCATGGGGGTGGGTGGGTGGCAGGTTGCACACTTACGCTTGCATTCCAAGAAAACAAAGCAGATACTAACTCCTATCATCATCATCATGCTCCTCACCTTGGCACTCTCAACTCCCCTGATGGAGAAGCCAGGGCCCACCGGAGGAGTCTGGTTCTCTGGTGGGCTCGTCCAATGCTGCCCTAAAGCAGGCCAGGCTAAGAAAAGTGTGGGGGAAGTTTCAAGGAGAAATAGGGGCAGCTGGGGACCGTTTATGGACACCCGGCCGCCCCCACGCGGCTCGGGACTATGTGTGGACACCTGGCCGCAGGGCGGCTGGGGAGCGAATATGGACACCCGGCCGCCCGCTGGCGGCTGGGGACCGAGCGTGGACACCCGGCCGCCGGGCGGCTGGGGTCTGGGTATGGATACCTCGCTGCCGAAGCAGCCATGAGGTAGTGGCCAGCTTCGGCCTCCTCCAAACTAAAAGACCCCATTTCAAGTGCAAGCTAGCAGTATGGTATTGCAGCATGGGGGTGGGTGGGTGGCAGGTTGCACACTTACGCTTGCATTCCAAGAAAACAAAGCAGATACTAACTCCTATCATCATCATCATGCTCCTCACCTTGGCACTCTCAACTCCCCTGATGGAGAAGCGAGGGCCCACCGGAGGAGTCTGGTTCTCTGGTGGGCTCGTCCAATGCTGCCCTAAAGCAGGCCAGGCTAAGAAAAGTGTGGGGGAAGTTTCAAGGAGAAATAGGGGCAGCTGGGGACCGTTTATGGACACCCGGCCGCCCCCACGCGGCTCGGGACCGTGTGTGGACACCCGGCCGCAGGGCGGCTGGGGAGCGAGTATGGACACCTGGCCGCCCCCTGGCGGCTGGGGACCAAGCGTGGACACCTGGCCGCCGGGCGGCTGGGGTCTGAGTATGGATACCTCGCTGCCGAAGCAGCCATGAGGTAATGGCCAGCTTCGGTCTCCTCCAAACTAAAAGGCCTCATTTCAAGTGCAAGCAAGCTAACAGTATGGTTTTGCAGCCTGGGGGTGGGTGGGTGGGAGGCTGCATACTTGCGCTTGCATTGCAAGGAATGGGGGAGGTACAATTGAACACGGCCCTGGGACAAGGACTTGCACGGGGATAGTTGCAAGTCTGCATCTTCTGATGCGGAAAGGATCACTTCTAATGGGCACTCTTTTAGGCAGTGACCTGGGAGTCAGAGATGCTTCCAGGGGTCTTCCCCATGCTGTTCCCATGTCTTTTCAGCACTGTATGCATGTGTCACACAGCACATGGCCAGATAACATCGTAAAATGTTAAAATGACATTTCCCGGTGAATGCATTTGTCACAGTTGAAAGCAATACAAAAGTGCAAAAACGCATAAAAAATGCTACTTGTGAACATACGCCAAGGTGTGGAGGAGTATTTTTGTTTTAGGTTATTTATTTTACCTTATACACAAGTCTTTACCCTGGAAAGGAAGTTCCTTAACATATTTCACAGGAAAACCGTTTCAGTTTCATTTTTGAACGTTTTATTGTGAGCCCGTTAAAGTGGCTTAATACCTCTGACCATGTTGTTGACAGCAGTGACCTTGGGGTCAGAAATGCTTCCTGGGGCGATTCCCATGCTGTCCCCATGTCTTTTGAGCACTGTCACTATCGTTTTGGGCACTTTTTAGGCTTTCTACAGACTGCCGGGGGGTGCCGCCGCAAAAATGCTCGGGTCTCCCATAGACTAACATTGGGCTCGTTGCTCGGGTCCAGCACCCGAGTATCACGGTGAGCTCGGCCCGAGCTTCGAGCACCCGAGCATTTTAGTGCTCGCTCAACTCTAGTGGTGAGCACTTTGAACCCCCATGTGTTTTGCAAAGATTTATGACGTAGAGCGGTGAAAAAAAAAACATTTTTTCCCCACAAAAATGATCTTTTAGCCGCAATATTTTTATTTTCATGAGGGTACTAGGAGAAATTGGACTCCAAAAGTTGTTGTGCAATTTCTCCTGAGTATGCTGATACCTCATTTGTGGGGGAAAGCCATTGTTTGGGCGCACGGCAGGGAATCGGAAGGGAAGGAGCGCCATTTGACGTTTTCAATGCAAAACTTGCGGGAATTGACAGCGGACCCATGTCGCGTATGGAGAGCCCCCGATGTGCCTAAACAGTGGAAACCCCCCACAAGTGACCCCGTTTTGGAAACTAGACCCCTCAGGGAACTTATTTAGATGTGTGGTGAGCACTTTGAACCCTCAAGTGTTTTGCAAAGGTTTATGACGTAGAGCTGTGAAAAAAATAAACATTTTTTTCCACAAAAACAATCATTTAGCCGCAATATATTTTTTTTCACGAGGGTACTAGGAGAAATTGGACTCCAAAAGTTGTTGTGCAATTTCTCCTGAGTACGCTGATACCTCATATGTGGGGGAAATCCATTGTTTGGGCGCACGGCAGGGCTCGGAAGGAAGGAGCGTCAATTGACGTTTTCAATGTAAAACTCCCTTTAATTGACAACGGACCCCATGTCGTGTTTGGAGCGCCCCTGATGTGCCTAAACAGTGCAAACCCCCCACATGTGACCCCATTTTGGAAACTAGACCCCTCAGGGAACTTATTTAGATGTGTGGTGAGCACTTTGAACCCCCAAGTGTTTTGCAAAACTTTATGATGTAGAGCCAAAATCTTTTTTTTCCACATAAACAATATTTTAGCAACAATATTTTTATTTTCACGAGGATACTAGGAGAAATTGGACCACAAAAGTTGTTGTGCAATTTCTCCTGAGTACGCTGATACCTCATATGTGGGGGAAATCCATTGTTTGGGCGCACGGCAGGGCTCGGAAGGGAAGGGGAGCCATTTGACATTTTCAATGCAAAACTCGCTGGAATTAACAGCGGACCCCATGTTGCGTTTGGAGTGCCCCTGATGTGCCTAAACAGTGCAAACCCCCCACAAGTGACCCCATTTTGGAAACTAGACCCCTTAAGGAGCTTATTTAGATGTGTGATGAGCACTTTTAACCCCCAAGTGTTTTGCAAAAGTTTATGATGTAGAGCCAAAATCATTTTTTTTCCACCAAAACAATCTTTTAGCCGCAATATTTTTATTTTCACGAGGAAACTAGGAGAAATTGGACCCCAAACGTTGTTGCGCAATTTCTCCTGAGTACTCTGATACCTGATATGTGGGGAAAGCCATTGTTTGAAGTCACGGCAGGGTTTGGAAGGGAAGGTAAGCTATCTGACGTTTTCAGTGCAAAACTCGCTGAAATTGACAGCGGACCTCATGTCGGGTTTGGAGAGCCCCTGATGTGCCTAAACAATGAAAATCCCCCACAAGTGATGCCATTTTGGAAACTAGACCCCTCAGGGAACTTATTTCGATCTCTGGTGAGCACTTTGAACCCCCAGGTGTTTTGTAAAGGTTTATGACGTAGAGTCGTGAAAAAAAAAATAATTTTTTTCCACAAAAACGATCTTTTAGCCGCAATATTTTTATTTTCACGAAGGTACTAGGAGAAATTTGACCCCAAAAGTTGTTGTGCAATTTCTCCTGAGTGTGCTGATACCTCATATGTAGGGGAAATCCATTGTTTGGGCGCACAGCAGGGATCGGAAGGGAAGGAGCGCCATATGACATTCGCTGGAATTGACAGCGGACCCCATGTTGTGTTTGGAGAGCCCCTGATGTGCCTAAACAGTGCAAACTCCCCCACAAGTGACCCAATTTTGGAAACTAGACCCCTTAAGGAACTTATTTAGATCTGTGGTGAGCACTTTTAACCCCCAAGTGTTTTGCAAAGGTCTATGACGTAGAGCGGGGAAAAAACAAACATTTTTTTTCCACAAAAACGATCTTTTAGCCGCAACATTTTTATTTTAACGAGGGTAGTAGAAGAAATTGGACTCCAAAAGTCGTTGTGCACTTTCTCCTGAGTATGCAGATAACCCAAGTGTTGGAGAAAACTACTGTTTGGGTGCATGTCAGGGCTCGGAAGGGAAGGAGTGACGCTTTTGATTGCAGACTTTGATGGAACAGTCTGTGGGCGTCATGTCACGTTCTCAGACTCCTGATGTGCCTAAACAGTGGAAATGCCCAATAAGTGCTCCCTTTTTGGAAGCTAGACCCCCAATGAATTTATCTAGATGTGTGGTGAGCCCATTGAACCCCCAGGTGCTTCACAGAAAATTATAATGTTGACTTGTGAAAATAAAAAAAAAACATTTTTTCCACAAAAATGCAAAAAAATATATTTTCACAAGGGTACCAGGAGAAATTTCACCCCATTAGTTGTTGTGCAATTTCTCCTGAGTACGCTAATACCTCATGTGTTGGAGAAAACTACTGTTTGGGTGCATATCAAGGCTAGGAAGGGAAGGAGTGACACTTTTGAATGCAGACTTTGAAGGAACGGTCTACGGGCGTCATGTCACGTTCTCAGAGCCCCTGATGTGCCTAAACAGAGGAAATGCCCAACAAGTGCCCCCTTTTTGGAAGTGATAGCTGATTTTTTAATTTCATAATGTAGCGTCATACGTCAGTTGTGTAGGACAACCTGACGAACACTACACAACTGACGTATGACAACCTGACGAACACTACGTCAGCTGTATAGTGTTCGTCAGGTTGTCATATGTCAGAAATTAATTTAGTTGTCCATGGAAGTATGGTACCTTTTGAAGCAGTCTTTCATGCACAGGCCAGGTTTGTTGTGGAGGTGTCACATTGATAAGTGGTATCCTTGCGTATTCCCCTTTTATAACACACTCGGCACCTCTTTTGTGACTTACCTTTTTTTCTGCTGTGAGGGATCTCCCCTGGGAAATGCTGGCCTGGTACAATTCGAGGTCTTTCAGTTCCGGAAGTACTGGGGCCTGCTACGTCTCCGCTGCCAAATATTAGGGCCTTGATAACTGTCTCCTGGAAGTGAAGGTGCGACGTAGAAGTCTGGCCTGCACATTGTGACAGAAGGAAAGCGTTGTGCATTGCCATCTGTACGATGTGCACGGCCAGCTTCTTATACCATACCTTGGCCTTTCTCAAAGCACTGTACCGCTGGAGGACTTGATCAGAGAGATCAACTCCCCTCATGTACTTGTTGTACCCCACTACACAGTCTGGTTTGGCGACCTGTGTAGTGGAACCTCGTACAGTGCTGAGGGTGCTGCCATCGCCATGTATGGTGGTCAAGAAACGGACATCCCTCTTGTCCTTGTACTTGACACCAGCAGGTGGTCGCTACATTGGTCTCTGCTCTCACCCCTTCTGAGCAGCTGCCCAATTAGCGTCTTTGGGAGGCCTCTCTGATTTTTGCGGACAGTACCGCAGGCTGCGGTACGTCACGCAGAGAGGGACACTGGTATAAAAGTTATCCACATAGAGGTGATAACCTTTATCCAGCAGTGGGTGCACCAAGTCCCACACAATTTTCCCACTCACTCCCAGAACAGGGGGCATTCAGGGAGTTCAATCCTGGAGTCCTTCCATTCGTAACCTTTAAACTTGTGAGTGTACGCTGAGGTACTCTCACACAGTTTATACAGCTTGATTCCATACCTGGCCCTCTTACTGGGCAGGTACTGCCAGAATCCAAGCCGCCCCTTAAAAGCGATTAAGGACTCATCCACACAGATGTCCCTTTGGGGCACGTACACTTCAGCAAACTTGTTGTTAAAGTGTTCGATGACCGGCCGAACTTTGAAAAGACGATCAAAGTTCGGGTCATCGCGTGCAGGACACCTTGAATTATTGTTGTAATGCAAGAACTTGTGGATGGCCTGAAAACGTCTCCAGATCGTGACCATTCGGAACACTGGAGTGTTATACAAAATGTCAACACTCCAGTATTGCCGAAGTTCTGGTTTCTTCAGGATCCCCATAAGAAGGACCAGGCCCCAAAACTTCATAATTTCTACTGCGTCTACAGGAATTGATTAATAAACAAAGAACGGCCTTCATTTTTAAGAACAGGTTGACAGGCAACCCGTCAATATGTCGTGCCTGTCACCCACATGCCTACTCAACTATATATGTATAACAGGAGAGACATAGAGTATAAATGGCATAATTTTTTTTTATTTAATACAAGATTAAAATCGAATCCACAATGTCATATGATATCACAGTATATATTATCCGTCACAATACAGAGTGAAATATAACGTGCAAACAGACCATCGCACCCCTAAAAGCAAACACAAAGTATGGACCCTAGTAGATATTTAGCACGACCGGCGGACCGCTGGCATTTATATTACTCACTAGTGTTCATAATTGCCACATCATAAGGATCAACAGAGGTTCCGCTTACCGGCTAATATCACAGGGAAATGTGGAGGGGTGAGAATTAGATTATCACCTGGCCAGGAGGGAGCCCCGAGGCGCGTTTCACCGCTGAAGCTGCAGGCTTTCTCAAGAGGCATGAGATTGATTGAGTGGAAGGACCTTTTTAAATACCTCCCCTAGCGATCACGTGACCGGATTATCAGTCACGTGATCGGGAGGTTGCCGAGCGACTGGTGCTCTAAGTGCACCGATCCTAGGCTGCAGATCACTGTTTCCGGCAATCACATTGCTGGAAACAGTGAGAAATGCGGTGATTTGAACAGCCAATCACAGCGATTGCTGGTGCGGGGGGGGCGGCGACACCCCCTGGGATGACGGCGCCACCTACCCAGAGGTAAGATGGCGCCGGAAATTTAATGCGATCACCGCGACTTCGGTCGCAGTGCCACATTAAAGATATGACGTACTAATACGTATCAGGTTCTTAAGTCCCAGAGCGCAGATACGTATTAGTACGTCTTGGGCTTTAAAGGGGTTAATATAATAGGACCAATATAGCTTTCTATTTATTATAATGGGCACAACATAGCTTTACATATAATATAGGTCCCACAAAACCCTTCATTTAATATAATGTGCCCAACATAGCTCTCAATTTATTGTAATGGGCCCCACATAGCCTTCAACTTATTATATGGACCCCACATAGCCCTCCGTTTAATATAATGGGCCCCATACAGCCCTCCATTTAATATACTGAGTCCAACACAGCCCTCCATTTAATATAAGGGGTCATATAGCTCTCCACATAATATAATGGGTCCCACATAGCTCTCCATTTAATATAAAGGGCCCAACATGGCATTAAATTTAATATAACGGCCTCATATATCCTTTAATTTAATATAGTGGGCCACACAAAACCCTCCATTTA
Source organism: Phyllobates terribilis (assembly GCF_046119375.1). Taxonomy (NCBI): domain Eukaryota; kingdom Metazoa; phylum Chordata; class Amphibia; order Anura; family Dendrobatidae; genus Phyllobates; species Phyllobates terribilis. The sequence continues at coordinate 68,565,684 of NW_027362770.1, read as the reverse complement.
ATGTAATGGGTACCACATAGCCCACAAATTAATATAATGGGCACCACATAGCTTTACTTATAAATATGGGCCAAATATAACCCTCCATTTAATGTTATGGGCCCCATATGGATTTTCTTATAATATATTGGGACCCACATAGCCCTCCATTCAATATAAGGGGTTCCATATAGTCCACCATTTATTATAATGTCCCTTACATAGCCTTCCATTTAATATAATGTAACCCACAAAACCATTCATTTAATACAATGAATACAATGGGACCCACGTAGCCCTGCAATTAATGTAATGGGTCCCACAAAGAACTCTATTTAATATAATGGGATCTGCATAGCATTCTATTTATAATGGGACCCGCATAGCCCTCCATTTAATATAATGGACTCCACATAAACCTCCATTTAAAATAATGGACCCCACATAGCCTTCTGTAACGGGTCCGGGAGGCGGAACCTCTGAGCTACTATACAAGGGGGCGGCCCTTGTAAGGGAGCGGGTGGCAGTCTCTGGGTGAATAGACAGACTGACCGGAGTTGTAAGGCAGACCGTCGGACCTCAGGCAAGCAGGCAGGTAGCTGATGTGCGCTCCCAGGTGAGCGGACAAGTTGGTCCTTAGACAGACTGACCGGAGTTGTAAGGCAGACCGTCGGACCTCAGGCAGGCAGGCAGGTAACAAGTATTCAGGCAGGAATCAGGCAGGTAACTAGCAGGAAACTGGCAGGAAACTGGCAGGTAACTGGCAGGTAACTGGCAGGTAACTGGCAACGGGACCTGAGGGCTGAAGCACAGGTGAGACACAGGTGCAAACAACATTGCTCGGGCACCTCCATTTTGGAGGAGGTGCCTTATATATGATGAAGTCCTCCGGCCATTGGCCGGGGACTCCTTAGGACGGCGCGCGCGGCCCCTTAAAGAGGAGGGGAGCGCGCGCGCGCGCGCCCTAAGCACAGGGGCCGGGAAGGAGCGCGCGCTGAGAGCAGAGCGGGAGGAGGACGCCGGGAAGGAGCGCGCGCTGACAGCAGAGCGGGGAGAGGACGCCGGGCACGGAGCAGAGCGGTGAGGGGAGCAGCGTCCCTGCCTAGCAGAGGGCAGGGACGCCAGCGCTACAGTACCCCCCCCTTTAGGCCCCCCCTTTTTTAGGCCAGATAGAAATTTAGCTAGGATGAGAGGGGCATGGATGTTCTCCCGGGGCTCCCACGTTCTCTCCTCAGGACCAAACCCCTTCCAATCTACCAGAAAAAAGGTCTTTCCTCTTACCCTTTTGGTGGCAAGAATGTTCTCTACCTCAAACTCGTCCTCAGCAGAAACCGGAGCAGGAGGCGTACCTGTAGACTTGGAAAAAGAGTTAAGCACCACAGGTTTGAGGAGAGACACATGGAAGGAGTTAGGGATCCGTAAGTTGGCCGGGAGTTTCAATTTATAGGCCACCGGGTTGATCTGACTGATGACCTCCAGTGGGCCGATGAACCGAGGCCCTAACTTATAGGAAGGGATCTTGAGCCGGACATATTTGGACGAGAGCCAGACTTTATCCCCAGGGCGGAATTGAGGAGGGTCCAGACGTTTTTTGTCAGCGTGTCTTTTCATACGCTCGGATGACAGAAGGAGTGCGGACCGGGTACTCTCCCATATGGAGGAAAATTTGTTAACAAGAGATTCCGCAGCCGGATTGTCCGCCGAGGTGGAGACGGGAAACGGGATCCGAGGATGCTGACCGTAGACTACAAAAAACGGGGATTTGGAGGAAGACTCGCTCTCGTGATTGTTGTACGAGAATTCGGCCCATGGCAGGAGATCCACCCAGTCAGAATGGTGGGCATTAACGAAGTGCCGAAGGTAACTGGTCAGGTTCTGATTGATCCGCTCCACTTGACCATTAGACTGTGGGTGGTAAGCGGAGGAGAAGTCCAGGGTGACGTCCAGCAATTTACAAGTGGCTCTCCAGAAACGGGAAGTGAACTGTACCCCACGATCCGACACAATGTGACGGGGCAGGCCATGAAGACGGAAGATGTGGCGGATAAAGTCTTTAGCCAGCTCGGGTGCAGACGGAAGACCTGGCAGTGGAATGAAGTGAGCCATCTTGGAGAAGCGGTCAGCGACCACCCAAATGACCGTACAACCGGCAGAGACGGGTAGATCAGTAATGAAGTCCATCGCTATATGCTGCCAGGGGGCAGCAGGTACTGGCAGAGGTAGGAGACGGCCGGCCGGCAGGTGTCTCGGAACTTTGTTGCGGGCGCAGGACACACAGGCAGAAACAAAGTCTATTACATCCTTGTGCAGGTTAGGTCACCAGTAGTGCCGGGTAATAAGCTGGAGGGTCTTTTTCTGACCGGCGTGGCCAGCTAGTTTAGACGAATGACCCCAGTGTAGGATCTTCTCCCGATCAGGTACTGGTACGAACGTCTTACCAGGAGGAAGACGATTTAGACTCACGGGAGCCACCTGCATTACTCTGGCGGGATCGATGATATGTTTCGGATCCTCCTCGAGATCAGACACCAGAAAGGACCGAGACAAGGCGTCCGCCTTGACGTTTTTGTCAGCCGGGCGAAAATGAAGGACAAAATCAAAACGAGCAAAAAACAAGGACCACCGGGCTTGGCGCGGGTTAAGTCTCTGGGCATGCTGGAGGTAAGCCAAGTTCTTGTGGTCAGTGTAAATTATTACTGGGTGAAGAGCCCCCTCGAGCAGGTAACGCCACTCCTCCAATGCCAGTTTGATGGCCAATAACTCTCGGTCTCCTATGGAATAGTTGCGCTCAGAGGAGGAGAAGAGTTTAGAGAAGAAGCCACAAGTTACAATCCTCCCGGAAGATGATTTTTGAGTAAGTACCGCTCCGGCTCCAGAGGAGGAGGCGTCAACTTCCAGGAAGAACTGTTTGTTGCCATCTGGGCGATGCAGCACCGGGGCGGAAGAGAAGGCCTGTTTAAGGGAAAGAAAGGCCTCCTCTGCTTCGGGTGGCCACTCTTTGGGATTAGTACCTTTACGGGTGAGCGCAGAAATTGGGGCCGTCCGGGAAGAGAAGTGTGGTATGAAGAGGCGGTAGTAGTTGGCGAAGCCCAGGAATCGCTGAATGGCCTTCAACCCCTCCGGTCGGGGCCATTTCTCGATGGCAGACAGTTTCTCAGGATCCATTTGTAGGCCGGTCTGAGAGATAATGTAGCCCAGAAACGGAAGCGAGGTCTGCTCAAAGAGGCACTTCTCAAATTTAGCGTAGAGATGGTTCTGCCTTAGCCTGAGCAGGACCTGACGAACGTCCCTCCGGTGAGTCTGGAGATCCGGAGAGAAGACCAAGATGTCGTCCAGGTACACCACTACGCAGGAGTAGAGAAGGTCCCGGAAGATGTCATTGACCAACTCTTGAAAGACGGCAGGAGCGTTACAGAGACCAAAGGGCATTACCAGGTATTCATAGTGGCCGTCCCGGGTGTTGAATGCCGTCTTCCATTCATCCCCCTGACGAATACGAACCAGGTTGTACGCCCCACGAAGGTCCAGTTTGGTGAAGATCCTAGCCCCCCTCAGGTGATCAAATAATTCTGGAATGAGCGGAAGGGGGTACTTATTCTTCACCGTGATCAGGTTTAGGCCTCTATAGTCTATACAGGGACGGAGAGAGCCGTCCTTCTTTTTGACGAAAAAGAAGCCTGCTCCCGCCGGGGAGGTAGATTTCCGGATGAATCCTCTGGCCAGATTCTCCTCAATATATTCGGACATTGACCGGGTTTCAGCAGCGGATAAAGGATAGATACGCCCACGGGGAGGAGTAGTACCGGGTAGCAGATCGATGGGACAGTCGTATGGTCTATGTGGTGGTAATGTCTCTGCCTCCTTTTTATTAAAGACATCTGCATAAGACCAATAAGGAATCGGAAGTCCAGGTAGATTAGCTGGGGTAGGAGAGGGACGGACGGGATGGACGGGAACCAGGCAGGTTTTATGACAGTCTTGTCCCCAGCGAAGGACCTCTCCGGTTTGCCAGTCTAGCACGGGTGCATGTCTCTGGAGCCAGGGCAGACCTAGCAAGAGGGCGTGAGAGAGTCCAGGCAGAACATGAAAGGAGATACTTTCAGAATGCAGCATTCCCACCTGCAGGGTAATGGATTCGGTGATGAGTTGAATGGGGCGAGGTAAGAGGCCCCCATCCACGGCAGCGACAGACAAGGGTACAGCCAGAGGTTTGGTGGGGATGCGGTATTTTTCAACCAGGGACTGTGAAATAAGGTTCCCGGCTGCTCCAGAGTCAAGTTGGGCTAGTTCGAAATAACGGTTCTCCCCGTAGATGATCGAAACTGACAACAGCAGGGATGGAGAGGATTTATTCTTGTCTAGGTGGACCTCTCTGAGCGAACCTAGACACAGGCGTTTCCCGACCTCTCCGGGCAGGCACGGATCCGGTGCTCCTTACTGCCACAGTAGAAGCAGCTCCCCTCGGCACGGCGTGAGTCCTGACGGGTTTTGACCATCTTGGTCTGGTCGACCTGCATAGGCTCAGGAGAGTGTACCTGGGGAGAGATGGAGGGAATGACGGGTCTCTGGAAAGTAGGAGCTAAACGTGGAATCCTTCTCTCACGGGTGACCTCTTTGGCACGCTCCTGGAACCGTAGGTCAATCCGGGTGGCAAGGGTTATTAGATCATCGAGAGAGGTAGGAATGTCCCGACCAGCAAGTTCATCTTTAATACGACCGGACAGACCCTCCCAGAAGACGGATACCAGAGCGTCGTTATCCCAGGCCAGCTCCGAGGCAAGGGTGCGGAACCGTATGGCATATTGGCCCACGGTGAGACCCTCCTGACGGAGGCGTAGCAGAGAGGATGCGGATGAGGTCTTCCGTCCGGGTTCGTCGAAGACTTTCCGGAAAGCCGAGAGAAAAGCAGGCAAGTTGGACACCAGGGGGTCTCCTCTCTCCCATAGAGGATTTAGCCAGGCCAGGGCCTCCCCGGTGAGATGGGACATGATAAAGGCAATTTTGGCCCGGTCGGAATTAAACTGATGGGACAAAAGTTCAAAGTGCAGGGTGCACTGATTTATGAAGCCCCGAGCCTGGACGGGGTCGCCTCCGAAGCGAGGAGGTGCAGAGAGCCGGGGTCCGGGGTAGGATACCATAGTATTAGTGGGCAGCGGAGCTGCCGGATTGCAAGATATGGCACTGGCGGAGGTTGTTGGTGGATCAGACAGAGTGTTCAGGCGAGTATTAACATTCCGCAGGTGACCCAGGATGGCCTCCTGTTGGGACCTCTGACGGGACAGTTCAAGACAGAGGTCCGAGAGCGAGGGAGCTTGGGTGCCACCGGGTTCCATGGCCCGAGCAAACTGTAACGGGTCCGGGAGGCGGAACCTCTGAGCTACTATACAAGGGGGCGGCCCTTGTAAGGGAGCGGGTGGCAGTCTCTGGGTGAACGGACAGGGAGTTACGGCAAGTGATCAGGGCAGTCTCTGGGTAAGGGGTAGGTACGACCTGTGATGGCGGAGCCTCCGGGTAGGCTAGCAGGCAGATGGTAGATGTGTGCTCCCAGGTGAGCAAGCGAGAGTCTCTGGAATAGCAGGTGGTCACGGCACGTGACGGCGGAACCTCCGGGCTGGCAGGCAGGTAGGTAACGGAGAAGCGCTCCCAGGTGAGCGGGCAAGAGTCTCTGGAATAGCTGGTGGTCACCGCACGTGACAACGGGACCTCCGGGCTGGCAAGCAGGCAGGTAACGGAGATGCGCTCCCAGGTGAGCGGGCAAGAGTCTCTGAGATAGCTGGTGGTCACAGCACGTGACAACGGAGCCTCCGGGCTGGCAAGCAGGCAGGTAACGGAGAAGCGCTCCCAGGTGAGCGGGCAAGCTGGTCCATAGACAGACTGACCGGAGTTGTAAGGCAGACCGTCGGACCTCAGGCAAGCAGGCAGGTAGCTGATGTGCGCTCCCAGGTGAGCGGACAAGTTGGTCCTTAGACAGACTGACCGGAGTTGTAAGGCAGACCGTCGGACCTCAGGCAGGAATCAGGCAGGTAACTAGCAGGAAACTGGCAGGAAACTGGCAGGTAACTGGCAGGTAACTGGCAGGTAACTGGCAACAGGACCTGAGGGCTGAAGCACAGGTGAGACACAGGTGCAAACAACATTGCTCGGGCACCTCCATTTTGGAGGAGGTGCCTTATATATGATGAAGTCCTCCGGCCATTGGCCGGGGACTCCTTAGGACGGCGCGCGCGGCCCCTTTAAGAGGAGGGGAGCGCGCGCGCGCGCGCCCTAAGCACAGGGGCCGGGAAGGAGCGCGCGCTGAGAGCAGAGCGGGAGGAGGACGCCGGGAAGGAGCGCGCGCTGACAGCAGAGCGGGGAGAGGACGCCGGGCACGGAGCAGAGCGGTGAGGGGAGCAGCGTCCCTGCCTAGCAGAGGGCAGGGACGCCAGCGCTACACCTTCCATTTAATATAATGGGCACCACATAGCCATTCATATATCGCGGGACCCAAATAGCCTTTCATTTAATATAAGGAGACACATATAGGCCTCCACGTAACATCATGGGCCCCACATGGCACTAAATTTAATAACGACCCGTATACCCTATCATTTAATATATCGTATTTTTGAGAACTATAAGACGCACCAGACCATAAGACGCACCTAGGTTTTAGAGGAGGAAAATAGAAAAAAAATTGAAGCAAAAAATGTGGTCATGATACACTGTTAAGGGGGAGGGGGTCTGCTGCTGACACTGTTCTAGGGGTAATGGCCCCCAATTCTGTTAATATCCCCATCCTGGCACCCCTGATCACCATCCTGGTATGCAAGGCACCCCTGATACCCATCCTGGTATGCATGGCACCTCTCATCCCTCTTCCTGGTATACATGGCCCCTTCATCCTCTTCCTGGTATGCATGGCACCCGACATTCCTCATCCTTGTATGTATGGCCCCCCTCATCCCTCTTCTTGGTATGCATGTCCCCCCATATCTCTTCCTGGTATGCATGGCCCCTCCAATCCCCATCACGCTGCACACAAAAAATAAACAATTACACTCACCCCCTCTCTCTCCTCCAGTGCTGCGTCCTGCTCTGCTGCCAGCACTGGTCTCAACGTGCGAGCCGCGCATGATGTCACTTCCATGCGCCCTCACAAGGTGATATCAGCTGCCGGAATAGTCTCTGCTCCCCACGCTGGGATTGTATGCGTGGGGAGCAGTGACTTCATACTCCTTAATAGCCAGAACACAGTGTAGTCGCAGTGCGGGTCCTGCTGCTGCTGCCGGGCTTGGGGATCATGGGCATGGGGAGCAGTGAATATTCATTTTCTTTAGTAGCAGGCACATGCAGGAGCTGCAGCAGCCGTCGCCTACCTCCTGTGCCCGCTCCTCCGCCGCTCCCCCCACAGTGTGTGTGTGTATGATATAATATACAAACCACATTCAGACTATAAGATTAATCCCCCACTTTCCTCCAAATTTTTGGAGGAAAAAAGTGCATCTTATAGTCTCCGTTCAATGTATTGAGCGCCAAATAGCCTTCAATTTAATATAGGATAAAAGACTGAGTATAAAGGACATAAAAAGTCAAATTTTATTCATTACAACAATGTACAGTATAAATAAGTATCATAGGAAACTAACATTACAAAAGTGCAAAGTGCCAGGAGCTACGGCGCTCCACAGACGAACAGTAAGAGGCAGATATACAAGAGTAAATGGCTACACATGAGATATCTTATAAAGGGTGCTTGTACAGTGTTGAGGAAAAGGACCTTTAAGTACGCCCCAAGAGCCGTCATGTGTAATGTGTCACAGCATGCAGAGAGAGGAGGATCACCACGACGCAGGCGCAGTGCAGCTCACAATCAAAGGGGAAACAAAACAAAGCGGTAATTATAAGTAAGTGGACAGAATCACCAATGAGTGTTATGGCCACCTGCAAAATCAACACTTTGGAGAATACCAGTATTATGATATAAGTGCCGCATGGTATTAACCAAAAAATAGAACATAATAATGAAAAATTACATAAGGAAATATATGTGACAAAGTGTATATTAAAGCTGAGTCTGCAGGAGAACAAATGAATGTATATGTCTATACATACAGGAGACTTTGCTTATAAAAAAGGGTGCGAAGCTTAGAGCTTCATTTAGGCCCCACGGTGTCCAGAGTAACCATGCATCTGGCCTCTTTTTCTGGGCCAGTAGTTGAGCAGCATTGCCTCCCCGGGAGCCAAGGTGTAACACATCTATTTCGTTGCACCTTCAATGTCCTTGGGTCTGAATTATCTACGGCCTAGAAGTACCGTGGTAGTGTCTTCAGCTTCCGGATATCATCCATCGTTCTGGCCGCGGCACCGTCCAGCGCGTGTTCCCGCACCATGACTCGTAGCTCTCGCGTAGTCAGTCCAATGTATATCAGGCCGCAGCCACAAGTGGCATAATAGTTGGCATTGGTGGTGCCACACGAGATGTAATTCGTAATCCTAAATACACAAGTGCCATCAGATGATGCAAAGGATGCACTGCGGAGGACACAGGTGCAGGCAAGTCAGTAGCCACAGGGAAAGCATCCCACCGTGGGTCCGCGGGACCGAAATGGGTTTGATGGAGGAGGAACATAGTGGCTGGGTACCAAAAGATCCCCTAGGTTTTTGCCCCGCCAAGCCATCATCAGTGGGCGATTACCAAGGTGGCTTCGCAGGGAGGGCTCCGTGCCAATGTGACACTCGCAAGCCCTGCCCTGGGAAGATGGGGTACTCGGAGCCGGGTCCGACATTGAGAACGGTGATGCAGTCGTGGCCTGGATCCGTTCCATGCCCAGGGCTGTCACATTAAAAAGGATGTAAGGGCTTTCCGGGTTGAGTGGTAATTGTCGACTACACCACCTGTGGTGTCTGGTGATGCGCCACCAGCGCCGCTACAGTCCGCTGAGGCCCGATGTCATGGCGGCTAAAGTTCTCGCTGCTCCCCACAGGCAGAGCGCGGCCTCTGGGCAGGCAAGGCAGGATGAAGGGGGTAGTAGTAGTAGCGCGGGGAGTGCGGGCACCGCGTCGCGTGGTATGGCGCGTAATGAACAGTCCGGAGGCCATAGGGATGAATTTCCAAGGCTTTACTCACAGTTCTCATAAGCAGCGCAAGGCTTCTACCTGCTTCTCGCGGAGTCCTGCGGCCACCAGGGATGGGGGTCCGACTACCTCCGAGGAAGTCCAGTGTGAGGTAGCATCCCTACACCAGAGTGTTCCTGCACTACAGACTTTACCCCTTCCCGTCTGTGCGTGTGTAGGTCTCGGGTGGCAATTCCTCTTCATCCGAGGCCCAGCGGGATCCTCAGGGCCTAACCGGGCTTTCCCGTCCTGGACATAGAGTACGAGGTCGGGTGTCGGGGGCCGGTACCCCTCTCGCAGCCGGAATCCCTCTGAATAGATCAGGTAGGCGAGGACAGGTGGCGTGCTCCGCTCCGTCTGCATCCTCCCCGGGACCCATTTGCTAGGGAGCCACACTCTAAAGCTCCCGGGCCTTCTTGATCCTGGTCCTTGGCCGGGTTAAGACAATCCTCGTCTGCAACCTACCTCTCGTCCCATAGTTCGGGGTACGAGGGCTGTGTCCCATGCCGGTGCAGGCCCACACAGGATCTGCGTTCCAGGAGGGAGGTCACATAACACACAGTAGTTTTTCAGCAACCAAAAAGACCAAGATCAAAGATGGCATTCTATTAAATATGAAATTAGAAGTGTAACTGACTAACTGTTCCTCCACCCACACCCACTAACTGGTTCCTACCACTATGTGTTCCCCAGTCTCCCTGTAACCAGGGGAGCTGCACCTAGTGCATACTAGCTCCCTCTGGTGGAATGTGGTGTTGGATGCCAAAGGTTAGGTCACTACCATCACACTGGCCTTACCTCAGAGGAGGAACACCACACTCCATTAAAGAAGTGCAGCATTCCTGTGGCGGCCGAACCCTCAGGGGCGCTACACCAATACCCCAATGTTTAGTCAAAATCTGCCGCATAGAGTCCCATTCGTGATTGAAGGTAGAAATATAGCGGGTACCTTCTTGTTGTTTAACTGTCTCCGCCGAATGGGCTGGGTACAATAACTGGTTACGGGGAGCTCCCTGTGCCCTCCGATAGCCATGGTCGATTCTCCTGTTACTATATCCACGATTCCTCAAACGATCAGCCAGATCTGCGGCCTTTGTCTCAAATTTAGAGTCAGTGGAGCAAATCCGCCTCATCCTCAGGAACTGTCTGACCGGGATGGCCCTAATCGCCGATGAACTATGTGCGGACTCAGCGTGAATCAAAGCATTTACTGCCATAGGTTTGTGGTAGACATCAGTCTGGATGGCGGAGTGGGCATCCTCCTCCAGAGTGACGTCAAGAAAGTCAATGCGTTTAGCATGATGTGTATAAGTTTGATCCCATGCGAGTTAGAATTGAGTCGCACCATAAAATCATAAAGCTCTTTTACTGTCCCAAAACAATAAAATAAAATGTCATCTATGTATGTCAGCCAAGACACGACCTGGTCCGTGCCCCGCACGCCCTCATCGCCAAACAGGTCCCTCTCCCATGCCCCAATTAAGAGGTTGGCGTACAAAGGCACGCAGACCCTCCCATGGCCGTATCTTTCAATAAAAATAATTATGTGAGAGGATGAAGTGAAGAAGATCAAGGATAAATTCACACAATGGGCCATCCAGGTTGGAGGTTCCGAGGAAGAGACGGACCGCTTCCAGGTCCAGATCATGGCTGATACAAGTGTACAGGTTCTCAACATCGGTCGTGACCACCAGAGTGGCATCCTCCACAATGATCACCATCAACCCGAGTAAGGACGTTCGTCGTGTCTTTTATATATGATGGAAGTAACTCAACAAGGGGCCTGAGATGTTTGTCGATGTATTTGCATATCAATTCACATAGGCCTTCCAAACCAGACATGATCGGACGTCCCGGGGGGCTGACAGTGTCCTTGTGGATCTTGGGGACGAGGTAAAAGGTAGCCGTTTTTGGAAAACCGCAATGTAAGAACCTCCACTGTCTTCTTTTTGATAACCCCTTGTTCACAGGCACGAGCCAGGATCACCTGGAGCACCGCGGAGAACGTTGCCGTAGGGTTAAAACATAATTTAGTATAAGTGTTTGAATCCCGTAATTGGCGAAGTGCCTGCTTTTCATATTTGAACCAGGGCCACACCACTAGGTTCCCTCCATTGTCCGCTGGTTTAAAGACCACGTGTCTTGAAGAGACTGCAACTGTTGAATGGCTACAAGTTGGAAATGTGTCAAATTATCAAATCTCCGGCGTGTGGAGAGACGTTAAAGGTCCTCCGTGACCAATCACACAAATATCTCCACAGTCGGACTGAGGGACAAGAGAGGGAAACGTGTGGATTTAGGGTACAAGCACTGTAATGACACACCTGTCGAAAGAGTTCCCTGCTCCAAAAGGAGGTCCTCTAAATGTTATAGGGCATCTTTCTCTGCTGCGCTCATAGGGTCTCCATCACCACGCGACCTGGAATGGAGTTTATGGAGAATCAGTTTGCGAGCAAACAAGTGGAGGTCATTGAGAGCAGTGAAAAAATGAAAGGCATTTGTTGGTGAAAATTATAGGCCCCTCCCAAGAACCTCCACCTGTGCAGCAGATAGTGTATGTGTAGATAGGTTAATGAAACGGAGCCCCCCCTAGGATACACCAACCTGGAATGGAATTGTCTGTTTCCTTTTGTTATTGTTTCTAGTCTGGACCCTTTGTGGGGGGTAGGTGGGTTGTCTAGCATGAGAGCCTGATGGTTCCAGATGGAAATGGTCAATGACGCTGTTGATACCGGACGTGAGCGGGAATAGGAGCTGTTCCTAAAGCGAGAGCGTGACCTCTCAGATGGAAGCCTCCATCTATAAACACTTGAGGTCTGTTAATCTCCTATATCATGTTATAATTTTTTGGTCTTAATTGATGATTTTCTGTGACCCACTTTTGGGATTCAGCGTCAATGTCGTCATTTAGTTTCTTCAGATCGTCACTAGTCATGTCTCTCTTGGGCTGGATATGAAGCTGCTCAATTTCAGTTTCAATCTCCGTAAGGGATGCCTCATTCAACTCTTTTATACTCAGTCTTTTCTCCTTTGTCCTCATACTGATTGAGTCGGCATGTTTTTGCGATACAGCAGTCCACTGGTGATTGGTGTATTTGCGACTCTTTTTGTATAATATATTGGGCCTCTGTTTGACTCAATTTAATATAGTAGGTCCCACATAGCCCTTGAATTCATGTATTGGGCAACACATAGCTTTACATATAATATAATGCATCCTACCTAACTCTCCATTTAATATAATGGGCCCTACATAGATTTTCTTATAATATATTGGCACCCTCATAGCTCTCCATTCAATATAAGGGGTCCCATATAGCCCTCCATTTATTACAATGTGCCCTACATAGCATTCCATTTAATATAATTGGAATGACAAAACCATTAATTTAGTATAATCGGCCCCACATAGCCCAACATTCAATATAATGGACCCCACAAAGATATACCTATAATATAAAGAGCCCTACAAAACCCTCTATTTAATACAATGGGCCCCACGTAACCCTGCAATTATTATAATGGGCCCCGCATAGCCCTCCGTTTCATATAATAAGCCCCACATGGTATTCCATATAACAGGCCACACATAGCCTTCCCTTTGTCATTGCAGTGCCACCAGGGCACACCCTTTCCCGTTGACGTGCCACTGGAGAACACCCTCTCCCATTGGCATGCCACCGGAGCACACCCTCTCCCATTGGCGTGCCACCGAAGCACACCTTTTCCCATCGGTGTGCCACCGTAGTACACCCTTTCCCGTTGGCATGCTACTGGAGTTCAACCTTTCCCGTTGACATGCCACCGAAGCCCTTTCCCGTTGGAGTGCCAATGAAGCACACTCTTTTCCGTTGGCGTGCCAAAAGAATAAAATAAAGGAAAAGCTGATGAAACTTTCCCAGACTTGCTTTATTTGGACATGGTTTTCTCTTCTATGGGAGAGCGTGAGAATTTAATACTCAACAGGAGTGGCACTAGAGCATACCCTTTCCCGTTGGCGTGCCACCGAAGCACTCCCTCTGCCGTTGGCGTGCCACCGGAGCACACCCTTTCCTGTTGGTGTGCCACCGGACCACACTCTTTCCCGTTGGCATGCCAACGGATCACACCCTTTCCTGTTGGCATGCCACCGAAGCACACCCTTATCCCGTTGGCGTGCCACCGGAGCACACCCTTTCCCATTTGCATGCCACCGTAGCACAACCTTTCCCATTTGCATGCCACCGGAGCACACCCTTTCCCATTGGAGTGCCACCGGAGCACACCCTTTCCCATTGGAGTGCCACCGGAGAACACTGTTTTCCATTGGAGTGCCACCGGAGCACAACATTTCCCTTTATCATGTCACCAGAGCACACTCTTTCCCGTTTTTTCACCAACCCCTCCATTCAATATAAAGTATCCCATATAGCCCTCAATTTATTGGAATACGCCCTACATAGCCTTCCCTTTAATATAATGGAACCCACAAAACCTTTCCTTTAATATAATGAGCCCCAAAAAACTTAACATATAATATAGAGGGTGCTTCAAAACCCTCTATTTAATACAGTGGGCCCCATGTAGCCCTGCAAGTAATATAATGGGTCCCACAAAGAACTCCAATTAATATAATATGACCTATATAGCGTTCTATTGATTATATTGGGCACCACATAGCTTTACATATAATATGGGCCCCACAGAACCCTTCATGTAATATAATGTGTCCCATATAGATCTCAATTTATTGTAATAGGACCACATAGCCCTCAATTTATTATATGGGCCACACAGAGCTCTCAATTCAATATAATGGGCCTCATACAGTCCTCTATTTAATACACTGAATACAACATAGCCTTCCATTTAATATAAGGGGTCACATATAGCCCTCCACATAATATAATGGGTATCACATAGCTCTCCATTTAATATAAAGGGTCCCACATGGCACTAAATTTCATATAACAGCCCCATATACTCTTTCATTTAATATATTGGGACCCACATAGCCTTTTAATTAAATAATATGGCCATATGGCCCTCCATTTATTATAATGTGCCCTACATAGCCTTCCATTTAATATGTGACCCACAAAACCCTTCATTTAATATAGTGGGTCTCACAGAGAACTCTATTTAATACAATGGGATCTGCATAGCATTCTATTTATTATAATGGGACCCGCATATAGCCCTCCATTTAATATAGCAGACACCACATAACCCTCCATTTAAAATAATGGACCCCACATAGTCTTCCATTTAATATAATGGGCACCACATAGCCATTCATATATCATAGGATCAACATAGCCTTCCATTTAATATAAGGGGACACCTATAGGCCTCCACGTAATATAATGGGCCCCACATGGCACTACACTTAACAATGGCCCGTATACCCTATCATTTAATATACTGTATTTTTCGGACTAAAAGATGCACCGGACCAAAAGGTGCACCTAGATTTATTTTTCACACTGACTGACCTTCATTTCTTAAAGTAATGATGGCCACTCGTTTTTCTTTACTAGCTGCTTTTTTCTTGCCATAATGCAAATTCTAACAGTCTATTCAGTAGGACTATCAGCTGTGTATCCACCTGACTTCTGAGACTTCTGCACAACACAACTGATGGTCCCAACCCCATTTATAAGGCAAGAAATCCCACTTATTAGGCCTGACAGGGCACACCTGTGACGTGAAAACCATTTCCGGTGACTACCTCTTGAAGCTCATCAAGAGAATGCCAAGAGTGTGCAAAGCAGTAATCAAAGCAAAAGGTGGCTACTTTGAAGAACCTAAAATATAAGACATATTTTCAGTTGTTTCACACTTTTTTTGTTAAGTATATAATTCCACATGTGTTAATTCATAGTTTTGATGCCTTCAGTGTGAATGTACAATTTTCATAGTCCTGAAAATACAGAAAAATCTTTAAATGAGAAGGTGTGTCCAAACTTTTGGTCTGTACTGTATATATATATAGATATATATATCTATATATAAACTTAAGGTGGCAACCGGACAGGTCGTGGACAGGAAGTATGTGTCCCCGAAATGCCAAGCTTCGGTGATGTAGGACCCGGAGAAGCAGACACATAGTGCTGAGAGGAATTTAATGGGCCCGGATTACAGGGCCGGGTTTTACGAGCAGCTGAAAGAGCTGGGGGGGGGGACCGGTTGCTCACTTACCTCCAGTCCAGGTCATGGAAGGCTGTGTCAGTCTGTCTGTGCGTCTTGGGCAAGGTGAGCATGACGCGCCCCCTGGGCCGTGGGGTACCCGGTGCCGGGCCGGTAGATGCTGGGGGTTGTAGTCACTGTGGCGGTGACCCGGTCCGTGACCCAGGGCGGTCAATCCAAGGGGAATTTATATGTATAGATGTTAATGCCCAACTACGCCACCTGTCGAATGCGGCCAATGGAGAACGCCGCTGCGGAACAGTCCTCTGAAGCTGGTGGTTTTGCAGCAAGGGTGGTATAACTCCCCACAGGAAGAGTTAGCTTCAGGGCAGTGTGTGGATGATGGTGGTTGTGCAGGGTGTCAGTAATAACCACAGAATCAGTATAGTGCAGTCCCAAGGTCTTTAGTGATGACAATTAGACAAGCCTGGACTGGAGTACTGGCTAGAAGTAAGAGTCCTGTCAGCCTGGAAGCAAACATAGAGTCCTCCTTGCCAGATGGAGTTGTAGGCCTGCCCTTCTCACTATACTCTTTGGCTTTACTGCTTGTAGCTGTGTTGTAGCCCACGTCCCTGAGTGTGACGTTCTGTGCTCACCCGTATGGCTGGCAGCTCGGGCCTTGTGCATGCGTCGCTCCTCCGTGGCGGTGCTGGTCCCTCTGTGCTGCTGAGCCTCTGGCATCTGATGGGGCCAGGAGACCTTCAATCTCCTGCCCTACGGTATCTGCTACTGGGCCTTCAGTGCCCCACAGCATCGGACTCCGGTGTCCGGTCCTCTGTGTTTCTCTAGCTAGGACGAGCTACCTCAGCTCCAGTCCCTAGCTCTTGTCTCCTCAACGTCCTAAACTCAACTCCTCATACTGAGACTAACTAACCCCGCCCCTAGATACCAGTTGACAAGGGGAGGGGACTCCCCTTGCTGGTCTGGAGCGAGGAAAGTGTTGCATGTGTAGTGTACGTGACTAAAAGGACCCCTGCTTGCTTCCAGGCATGGCAGTACCTCTTTTGAAGGAGGCAATACTGTGGCACCCCCGGTCTGGTCGCCACAGTGGCAGCAATGTCATGTCTGAGAGCAGGTGGGAGGTTCCCTGGTTGGGGACAATTAGCATGCAGCACCTCCTGCCTCAGTCCAGGGAGGGTAGAAACCTGCCCTTTATAAACTGGATCTGGGGCGGGGTTAGCGAGAGAAGTTAGAGACAAGCTCCAGTGAGGTTGCAGATAGGGACAGGCCAGCAGCAGGCTGAGGAGTCCCTGTAGGCAGAGGAGGAACACAAGGCCAGGAGGGGAGCTAGAAGAGCTCATCCTGGCTAGAGACTTACAAAGCCGGACACTGGAGTCCGAGGCTGTGAGGGTTATAAGCCCAGCAGCAGAAAACCACCACATAGGGGATTTCAAGTCCTCTGGCCCAAGGAAGCCCGGAGGCTCAGCCACACGAGAGGGACCACTACTACCCCGGAGGGGTGAGAAGTACGGAAGGCCCGAGTCGCCAGTCATATGGGTGAGAACAACACGGTACACTCAGAGACGTGGGCTACCTACACGACTACAGCAGGATAGCCAAGAAAGAGTGAAGTCAGCACGGTAGGCCTACAAACTCCCCCTGACCAGCGGGATTTCCCAGTTGCTCTCAGACTGACCAGGCCTCCATTGTTAACCTGTATTCCGGACGGGTCCCTTAATACCACCAACAGTAAAGACCCTGAATTGCATGACAGACTCTGTGTGGATACTGCTGCTCCCACGCACCACCACCACCAACATCCCTATTTACTGCCCTGAGGCTATACTCCTCCCGTGGGGAGTTATACTACCCTCAGCTGCACCCACAACACCAGCCTCAGCGGTCTGCCCTGCAGCGGCGGTTCACTCTGACCGCAATCCAAGGGTGGCGTAGTTAGACATTTTGCTTATAGACTGCCATTTGGTTTGACCGCCCTGAGCCACGGGATCAGGTCCCCGCCACGCAAGGACTACAACCCCCAGCATCCACAACGGGTCCGGTTCCGGGTATCCCCACACACACATGGCCCAGGGGGCGCGTCAATACCACTGTGGCAACCGGACCCTCTGGGGTGCCACATTCCCCCCTAGTTAACTTTAGCACTCCGGGACTGAGAATATTTTTTTCCAAAAGTAACAAATAACAACAACAAGGAATATAGAAAATTATAAACATTACAGTTTTTAACAGGTTACAGCATAATCTGCAACCAGGTGTCCATTCCACTGAGCAAGGTGCAATTTGAGGGACCCGTCCGAAAACCCTCAACGTAGGCCCTGGGGTGGCTGTAGGGCATAGATGATCCGGGTGTTGGACCACGTCTTCAGCCACCTCAAACGGGTTTTTGTTCAGTGGTCTTTTAATGTAGCACAAAACAAGAAGGGGCACTTTAACAAGTGCAACTATTTACAATGGAGAGTTCTTTGGTTATTCACCATCCATAACCTACAAGTGTTTATACCCTTACCGGGTAACTGGATAAACACATATAACATTTTTCAAACTGGCACTGTGTCGGGCATACCCTTACGGGTAACTATATACAGCATACATTTTAATACTCTTATACTTTAAACTTTACATTTTAATTTCTCCAACGAGCAGGGAGCTGACCTTTTGTGCTCCTGGTGGATCTACGTAGTACACTACTCGTCACTGCGCTACCCTGGTCCCTTGTGTCTACCCCTGGTGTGGTGGGCTCAGTGTGACCTACTCTGTGGTTATTCTGAGGTAACACTGGTAGGCTGGGTAATCTCCTACGAATTCTTTGGCTCTCCATGGGTACGACAGGTTCATTGCTAGCAGAGGGTTGATTCTCCTGGTCTGCTGATAATGAAACTTCTGTCTCTGGGGCCGACTGGTCTTCCAGCTGTTCTGGGACTTTTGCAGCTTCCGGTGAGGCTTCTTGGAGAAAGGTAAGGACCGGTACTACAATTGCATTGTTTACCTGCGTCCACGACCGGGGAAATTCTCCGAGTACTGTTTGGACCACTTCCTCCACTTCTTCTGTGGGCTGAGGGTTGTCTTGACTTTCTTTAGTGTGTTTTAACTGCTCAGGACATATCTTCAAGTGGTCTCTTGAGACTGCCGCTGAAGTTTCTCTTCCATCTTTGCTGATGAGGCACACTTTGGTGTTATCGTAACTCGAGGGTAGGATGGTGTACGGCTCTACCTCCCACTGATCATCTAGTTTGTGGAGTCGTCTCTTTCTCTTAAGGACTTGTTCTCCAGGTAACAAGGGGACAGCAGGTGCGTGTTGATTATAAGTTTTCTCTTGCTTTTGTCTTGCCTGGGACAAGCTTCTTTCAACACTCTCTTGCACTGTGCGGTATTGTTGCTGCCGCTCGGTGTCCCAATCCGCATCTGGTGAGGTTATCTCTGGTGTTAGGACTCCCATGTCCAAGTCAATGGGTAGCTTACCAGGTCTTGCTCTCATCAGGTAAGCAGGTGTGCAGTTGGTGGAGTTCACTGGGATATGGTTATAGAGGTCCACCAAATCTGGTAACTTCTCTGGCCACAGACTGCGTTCTTCAAGGGGCAACGTCTTCAACAGGTCTATCACCACCTGGTTCATCTTCTCACACAACCCGTTGGTTTGGGGGTGATACGGCGTTGTCCTGATTTTCTTGCAGCCGTACAGATTGCAGAGTTCCTGGAACACCTCTGCTTCAAAGGCTGGACCTTGGTCAGTAAGCACACGGTCAGGGTAACCGTGCAGGCGACAGAAGTGCTGTTGGAAAGCTTTGGCTGCCGTCTGAGCCGTCTGGTCTTTCACTGGCACTACTACCAGGAACCGGGAGTAGTGGTCTACGATGGTGAGAGCGTAGACATAGCCTGACCTGCTTGGGGCTAGCTTCACGTGATCCAAGGCTACCAGTTCAAGTGGCTGTTTGGTGACGATGGGCTGCAGGGGAGCCCTCTGGCTGTCACGGTCTTTTCGTCTCAGGTTGCATGGTCCGCATTCTCGACACCATCTCTCGATTGCTTTCCTCATGCCAGCCCAGTAGAACCGCTCACGTAGCAGGACTTCCAACTTCTTCCATCCGAAGTGTCCTGCTCCATCGTGGTACGCTTCTAAGACCATTGACACATCTCGCCTCGGGACTACCACCTGCCAGACCAGTTCATGTGTCCGGGAGTTGATATTTCTTCGACACAGCTTCCCTTCATAGATGAACAGCTTCCCTTCTCCTTCCACAACTGTTTGGTCTCCTCTGG
Organism: Phyllobates terribilis; assembly: GCF_046119375.1. Classification (NCBI taxonomy): domain Eukaryota; kingdom Metazoa; phylum Chordata; class Amphibia; order Anura; family Dendrobatidae; genus Phyllobates; species Phyllobates terribilis. The sequence goes on along the minus strand of NW_027362770.1, from coordinate 68,546,226 downwards.
AGCATCTGGATCAGGGTGCGAGTCAGCTTGTGTCAGCAACTCCTTGACTAGGTGGACAGCCGGGTCACTATCCTGTGTCTCTGCCCATCCATGGTGGGGCAATGGATTGAACGTGGCCTCTCTGTTGGCGGAGCACCAGTTCTTTACACAATGGGAGCACTGGGTCACCCCATGACGGTGGAAAGTGGGGATTTCTATCTCCTCCAGCTCTTCCGGGTCTTCTACTCCATCTGGCAAGTTGGGCATCCTGGACAGCGCGTCAGCATTTGCATTTTTGTGCCCAGCCCGATACTTGATGGGGAACTTGTAGTTAGATAGTCGGGCCATCCATCACTGTTCCAGGGCACCAAGCTTCGCAGTCTCCAGGTGCGTCAGCGGGTTATTATCCGTGAAGACAGTAAATTTGTAGGAGGCGAGATAGTGCTTGATGCGCTCTGTCACAGCCCAGACTACGGCGAGGAACTCCAACTTGAAGGAACTGTAGTTATCGGGGTTCCTTTCCGTGGGCCGGAGCTTCCTGCTGGCATAGGCAATCACTCTCTCTCTGCCCTGCTGTATCTGGGACAGCACCGCTCCCAATCCTACATTGCTCGCGTCTGTGGAGCATAGTCCAGACGCAGTTGTAGCTCAGTTAGAGCTTAAGGTTTGCCGGCGCCATAAGATCGGTGAAGCGTGGCAAGCTGCTGTTAGTGTGAGTAGCCTAGTGAGGGCCCGAGCGTGGCCGAAGGTGAGTGGAAAGTGAGAAGCAGTGGGGGCAGAGGAGCTTACCCAGCTCACCCCAAAACATATACCGGACACCGGGTCCGAGCTTACCGGGATCTCTACGACACAGTAAGGCATAACCGGAATCCCTGGAGAACTACAGGTCCCAGGTTCACCAGACAGCTGATACGTAACAGAGCCAGGAGACACATAGGCCCCGTAAGCTGGGAGCGTGCACTCCAAGAGAAGGCCCTACCACAACGTCAGCCGGTGCAGGACAGAGATAACGTTAGGCCTAGCTTCAGGCAGGTCAGAAACTTACTACGCAGGGGCAAGTAACAGGAGTCCCTACACTCGCTCATTGGGGAGGATCCTGATATGCACCCTTCACCCTACAGTGCACCGGGACGTGCCTGAATTTCCATCAGTAAAAGGTACTGAAGTGACTATCGTGTCTGTCCCTGTTCCTGCTCTGACCCGGCTGGGTCTCACCTGTCCTGCATCCCCCTCTCCGTACACTGCCCTGAGGTCTAGCTCCACCTGTGGGGAGCTATACCATCGAGCTGCCTTATCACCGGCCTCAGTGGACTGCCGCAGCGCTGGTGATTCTCACCAGAAACCACAGGTGGCGTCACGAACTTTCATAAAATTAACAAACAATCCCCTTTTAAAAGCTGACCCCAGGGTACGGGCCTGGGAGCCGACCACCGCGACATCCCCAAGGCCAGGCAAAGGCCCGGGTATCGAGTCGTCCCCATTCCCTTGGGCTAGTCATCTTTCCTGGCGTCACGAACAGGATCGCGTGCCCGCTGCAACGACGGAGTGTTATGCCTGTTGCCACAGGGTACTGTGCGCCTTTAATTAAAAACTGTGTATGTTAAACTGTGGTGAAGATTGCCGCCATTGTTGGGCTGCCGAGTGAGAAGAAGGGCGTAACCGCGGGAAACTGAGGGGCATACCTGCAAAAGCACGCGAAGCCCCGGACACGCCCCACGCCTCGACGTAAAACCAGGAAGCGCCAGGTCCTGGAAGGAGCGTCGCTGAACGCTCTGACGTAGGACGCAAGCGACGCAAGGTCCTGAAGACGACCGTCACCTGCGGAGCTGCGGCCTACCGGAAGAAAAGAAGGTAGGCCATCGTTCGCTAGGGGGGCGTCAGAATGTCCGAGGAACAGCACGACCCTGGAATACCGGTTAACGGCCCTGATGTTCAACCCGCGCCCGACGCCGGGCAGGCCGAGGCAGCCGCTCCACCAGCAGCGCCTGTAACTCCTGTCATCCCCATAACTCTACCATACATTCCTTGAGCAAAGTGGCACCCCCAGTACAATGGCAAACCAGATACCCTGTCTGGATTCAAACGGAAGATATGCGGTATCTTGGACATGTACTCTATGACAGGCAAGCATAGGGCCGCTGTTGTATTAGGACAACTGACTGGTGCTGCGGAACGGGAAGTGGAAACATGGTCAGCCGCAGACCAGGAGTCAGTGTCCGCAATCTTTAAAAAGCTACAGACTGTTTTTGAGGATCATACTGAGACGGACCTCCGGATGAAGTTCTACAACTGTTCTCAACAGTCGGAGGACAATGTTCGGGACTATGCCTGGCGTCTACAAGGGGCCCTGCGGGCTCTGAAACAGGTTAGTCCGACCAGCATCGAAAATGAAAAAAAATGCTGAAGGAACAGTGTGTCCAGGGACTGAGGTCTCCAGAGAAGACCAGGACTGTGCGTTGGTGGTCCTTAGATCATCCAGATGCCACCTTTGACAATCTTATGGACATGGCTATAAAAGGACTGCAGCCCCTGGAGACAAATGTCATCCAATGTTACCAGGGTGGGGCTACCCCTGTACCTGCTACACCCACCTTTTCCCCAGTGGCTGCTGAAGCCAAGGTTCCAGCAACGTCCCCTAGAGAGCTGGACAGTCGGCGCTCTGAAGTGCACCGGCTGAGCAAAACCCTGACCACTGTGCTGAGTGCTCTGCAGCTGCGGACGGAGCCCGAGGAAGGAGGGAAAATCCTGTTAGCCGATAGCCCTGAGGATGTCCCCTGGATGCGAAGGAGGAGGAGGACAACACCACCCACTACGAGGATCAGTGATCAGCGCCATCCACCGAAGGACCCTACCTGCTACCGCTGCCGCAAGACCAGACACACCGCCCAGAATTGTCCTTTAAACGAGAAAAACCCTGGGGCCGAGGGCCGCCACCCAGGAGTAAACTCCCCAGGCCTATCAGACTGGTACAACAGGTTCGTCGGAGGAAGACCTTTCCTGTCCATTGTGCTGGACGGCATCCCGACGCACGCTCTGCTGGACACAGGATCTCAGGTAACTATAATGCCTGACGTCCTCTACAAGAGGTTCTGGTCCATGGATGACCTACGTCTGCCAGCTCCAAATTTTTCTGTTTATGCCTCAAATGGACTCCCCCTTAACATAATCGGGGTTAAGAATGTGACAGTAAAAGTGGGGAGAGTGAAGCTGAAGGACCAGGGACTAATTGTAGTAGAGACTAATCCTGATGATACCAATCCGTATATGGTACTAGGCACTAACATTGTTGGTAACTTTTTGGGAGAAATTGTGTTCTTGCTCCAACAGATAGCTGACACTGCCAGACCAGGACAGAGGAGGGCGCTGCAGAAGGAGATCCGAGTCCTGATGTACCAACAGCAAGTAAGGTTAACAGGTGGTGAAATCGGTAATGTGCGGGTGACAGACCCCATATCCATTGTGATCCCCCCAATGAGTGAAATGCTTATCTGGTGTAGAACTGCCAAAGGTCTTAGAGGACAGAGCTACCAGGCGGTAGTAGAACCCCTTTGCTCTGAGCACAGACCCACGCTCTTAACCGCCAGAGGAGTGGTAGATGTACGCAATGGGAGGGTGCCCGTCCGTCTTCTCAACTGTGGGGAAGATGAGGTCAGATTGCCACGTTATGCCACTGTTGCCAAATTACATGCTGTAAATAACAACTGCATTCACAAGGCGGAGTCATTAACCTCACCAGACGAAGTGGAGTATGATGACCCTGCAACCCAGGGGGAGGATTGGTGTCAACAGCTCCATGTTGGGACAGACACCACTCCTGCCCATCAGAAACAGGGTGTACACTGGGTGGTTCAAGAATACGCGCAGGTGTTCAGTAAGCATCCACTTGACTTCGGGAGGATTAAGGGGGTTCAACACCATATCCCCACAGGTGACCATCCACCCATCAAAGAACGTTACAGGCCTATACCACCAGCACACTACCAGAAGGCTAAGGAAATGTTGCACGACATGAGAAAGGCGGGGGTAGTAAGGGATAGTTGTAGTCCCTGGGCAGCTCCCCTAGTGCTAGTTAGGAAAAAGGATGGGAGCATGAGAATGTGTGTAGATTACCGACAAGTAAATCGCATTTCGGTAAACTTAAACAAGAAGGCAGCAAGGAAGCGCTAATATCTTATAGGGAAAAAAACAAAATCTGTAAGAAACAAATAAGAATAGCAAAAATGGAGACAGAGAGACTAATTGCCAAGGAAAGTAAAACGAATCCCAAACTATTCTTTAACTATATAAACAGTAAAAGGATTAAAACTGATGGAGTTGGCCCATTGAAAAATAACCTGGGTAAAATCATAGAGGGCGATGAGGGTAAAGCAAACCTACTCAATAGCTTCTTCTCCACTGTTTTCACAAAAGAAAACAATTTATCGGAGGAAATGCAGAGTGATAAAGTAAACCCTCCGCTAAATATCACCCACCTAACCCAGGAGGAAGTTCAGAAACGCCTAAATAATATCAAAATAGACAAGTCACCAGGCCCAGATGGCATACACCCCGGGGTACTAAAAGAATTAAGTAATGTGATAGACAGACCGCTGTATCTTATATTCAAGCACTCTTTATGGACAGGGACTGTCCCACTAGACTGGCGCCAAGCAAATGTGGTACCAATATTCAAAAAGGGGTCTAAAAGTGACCCTGGGAACTATAGACCAGTAAGCTTAACGTCTGCTGTGGGTAAATTATTTGAAGGATTTCTTAGAGATGCTATTGTAGAATATCTTAATGATAATAACTGTCTAACTCCATATCAACATGGATTCATGAGGGATCGCTCCTGCCAAACAAACCTGATCGCCTTCTACGAGGAGATGAGCTCACAGCTGGACCGGGGAGAGTCAGTGGATGTTGTATACCTTGACTTCTCCAAAGCGTTTGATACCGTGCCACACAAAAGGTTGGTATATAAAATGAGAATGCTTGGTCTGGGGGATAATGTGTCCAAGTGGGTAAATAGCTGGCTGAGTGATAGAAAGCAGAGGGTGGTTATCAATGGAGTAAGCTCAGGGTGTGTCAGGGTTACTAGCGGGGTGCCTCAAGGGTCTGTCTTGGGCCCTATATTATTTAATATATTTATTAATGATCTAGTGGAAGGGTTGCATAGTAAAATAGCAATATTTGCAGATGATACTAAACTTTGTAAAGTAGTTAATACAGATGAGGATAGGGCACAGCTACAGGAGGATTTAGATAAATTGGGGAGTTGGGCCAAAAAATGGCAAATGGGGTTCAATGCCGATAAATGTAAGGTCATGCACATGGGAAAGAAAAACAGCAGTCACCCATACATATTAAATGGGAAACCGTTGGGGAAATCTGACATGGAGAAGGACCTGGGCGTCTTGGTTAACAGCAAATTAAATTGGAGTGCCCAGTGTCAGGCAGCAGCTGCGAAGGCAAATAGAGTCATGGCATGCATCAGAAGAGGAATAGGGGCATATGATGAGAACATTGTTCTTCCTCTGTATAAAGAGCTGGTAAGGCCGCACTTATAATATTGTGCACAGTTCTGGGCTCCGGTGCACAGGAAAGACATATTAGAGATAGAGAGGGTACAAAGGAGGGCGACTAAGGTAATAAAGGGAATGGAGGGACTAGAATATCCAGAGAGGTTGTCAAAATTAGGCCTATTTACGTTGGAAAAGAGAAGCCTTAGGGGAGACCTCATATACATGTGTGAATACATCAGGGGGCAGTACAGAGATCTCTCTCATGACCTGTTTATACCAAGGATGGTGACAAAGACGAGGGGGCACACTATGCATCTGGAGGAAAGGAGGTTCCTGCACCAGCATAGAAGGGGATTCTTTACGGTCAGAGCCGTGAGACTCTGGAACTCTCTGGGAGAGGAAGTGGTGATGTCCAACTCACTTAATGAGTTCAAGAGAGGCCTGGACGCCTTTCTTGAGAACAATAAAATTACATCTTATGCTTAGTGATAGTTAATTAATCCAGGGATTTAATCTGACTGCCAGATTGGAGTCGGGAAGTGAATTTTTCCTCAATGATGTAAATTGGCCTATACCGCATGTTTGTTTTTTTTGCCTTCCCCTGGATCAACGCTGCGGAATAGCTGCAGTGCACAAGAAATAGGCCAGAACCGGATGGACGCTTGTCTTTTTTCGGCCTTATAAACTATGTAACTATGTAACTAATTACACATAAAGATGCATACCCTTTACCACGCATAGAGGAGTCCCTAGCTGCCTTAAAGTCTGCAAATTACTTTTCCACCCTTGACCTCACTAGTGGGTACTGGCAAGTAGCTGTGGCTGAGGAGGATCGGGAGAAGACGGTCTTCACTACCCCGATGGGACTCTGCGAGTTCAACAGTATGCCGTTTGGACTCTGCAATGCCCCTGGAACGTTCCAGAGATTGATGGAGTGCTGCCTGGGACACCGCAACTTCGAGACTGTGTTACTATACCTGGATGACGTGATAGTGTACTCCAAAACGTACGAGGACCTGGCAGAGGCATTTGAGTCACTGTCCCGGTACGGGATGAAGTTGAAGCCCTCAAAGTGCCACCTGCTCAAGAGAAAGGTACAGTACCTGGGGCACATTGTCAGTCCAGATGGAGTAGCACCAGACCCGGAGAAGGTCACTGCCATCCAGAAGTGGCCGGAGCCGAAGAACCTCAAAGAGGTGCGTCAGTTCTTGGGACTAGTAGGATACTACCGGAGGTTTGTAAAAGACTACACCAAGAAAGCAGCTCCTCTGCAAGACCTCCTGGTAGGGCAGTCCCCCAAAGGCTGAAATCCCCCATTCCACTGGGGTAAGGAGCAAGCCGAGTCGTTTCAGGAGATTAAGGAAATCCTGACAGGCGATGAGATCCTAGCCTACCCTAACTACAGCCAACCATTCCTGCCGTATACAGATATCAGCAACGAAGGACTGGGAGCTGTCTTAAGTCAGAAGCAGAATGGCCAAGAGAAAGTGATCGCATACGCAAGCAGGAAGCTCTGCCCGACCGAGAGGAACCCAGAGAACTATAGCAGCTTCAAGTTGGAGTTCCTGGCCTTGGTCTAGGCCATCACTGAAAGGTTCAAGCACTATTTAGCCTCCAGTAAGTTCACTGCCTTCACTGATAACAACCCCTTGACCCATCTTGAAACAGCTAAGCTAGGAGCACTGGAACAACGATGGATGGCTAAGCTGTCAAATTATCAATTCACAATTAAATACTGGGCGGGCCGCAAGAACGCCAACGCCGATGCCCTGTCCAGGATGCCTCATCAGTCAGACACAGAGGAAGAAGTGGATGACCTGGAAGAGATTGAGCTACCTGCCTTTCGCCGGAATGGGATGATCCACGACCAACGAGCCTCCAGGAGGCAGCGTGGAAAGATTTTAAACCCCCTGCCTCACCACAGCTGGAAAGAGACCCAGGACAATGACCCGGTTGTCAGCTGCATCAAGGAGCTGATAACCCAAGAAGGTTCCTCCCTGGAAAAAGAAGCGTCTCCGCAAGCAAAGCAGCTGTGGAATGAGAGAAGCCGGCTGTTTATCTACCGTGATAAGCTGTGCCGGAGGTACAGTTCAGACCAAAAGTTTGGACACACCTTCTCTTTTAAAGATTTTTCTGTATTTTCATGACTTTGAAAATCGTAAATTCACACTGAAGGCATCAAAACTATGAATTAACACATGTGGAATTATATACTTAACAAAAAAGTGTGAAACAGCTGAAAATATGCCTTATATTCTAGGTTCTTCAAAGTAGCCACCTTTTGCATTGATGACTGCTTTGCACACTCTTGGCATTCTCTTGATGAGCTTCAAGAGGTAGTCACCGGAAATGGTCTTCCAACAATCTTGAAGAAGTTCCCAGAGATGCTTAGCACTTGTTGGCCCTTTAACCTTCACTCTGCGGTCCAGCTCAACCCAAACCATCTCGATTGGGTTCAGGTCTGGTGACTGTGGAGACCAGGTCATCTGGCGTAGCACCCCATCACTCTCACTCTTGGTCAAATAGCCCTTACACAGCCTGGAGGTGTTTTTTGTGTCATTGTCCTGTTGAAAAATAAATGATGGTCCAACTAAAAGCAAACCGGATGGAATAGCATGCCACTGCAAGATGCTGTGATTGCCATGCTGGTTCAGTATGCCTTGAATTTTGAATAAATCCGAAACAGTGTCACCAGCAAAGCACCCCCACACCATCACACCTCCTCCTCCATGCTTCACGGTGGGAACCAGGCATGTAGAGTCCATCCGTTCACCTTTTCTGTGTCGCACAAAAACACGGTGGTTGGAACCAAAGATCTCAAATTTGGACTAATCAGACCAAAGCACAGATTTCCACTGGTCTAATGCCCATTCCTTATGTTCTTTAGCCCAAACAAGTCTCTTCTGCTTGTTGCCTGTCCTTATCAGTGGTTTGCTAGCAGCTATTTTACCATGAAGGCCTGCTGCACAAATTCTCCTCTTAACAGTTGTTGTAGAGATGTGTCTGCTGCTAGAACTCTGTGTGGCATTGACCTGGTCTCTAATCTGAGCTGCTGTTAACCTGCGATTTCTGAGGCTGGTGACTCGAATAAACTTATCCTCAGAAGCAGAGGTGACTCTTGGTCTTCCTTTCCTGGGGCGGTCCTCATGTGAGCCAGTTCATTTGTAGCGCTTGATGTTTTTTGCAACTGCACTTGGGGACACTTTCAAAGTTTGCCCAATTTTTCGGACTGACTGACCTTCATTTCTTAAAGTTATGATGGCCACTCGTTTTTCTTTACTTAGCTGCTTTTTTCTTGCCATAATAACAAATTCTAACAGTCTATTCAGTAGGACTATCAGCTGTGTATCCACCTGACTTCTGCACAACACAACTGATGGCCCGAACCCCATTTATAAGGCAAGAAATCCCACTTATTAAACCTGACAGGGCAAACCTGTGAAGTGAAAACCATTTTCGGTGACTACCTCTTGAAGCTCATCAAGAGAATGCCAAGAGTGTGCAAAGCAGTCATCAAGGCAAAAGGTGGCTACTTTGAAGAACCTAGAATATAAGACATATTTTCAGTTGTTTCACACTTTTTTGTTAAGTATATAATTCCACATGTGTCAATTTATAGTTTTGATGCCTTCAGTGTGAATGTACAATTTTCAAAGTCATGAAAATACGGAAAAATCTTTAAATGAGAAGGTGTGTCCAAACTTTTGGTCTGTACTGTACGTCAATCCAAAAACCCATGACATGGTATGGCAGATAGTGGTCCCCAAGACAGACATCCAAATGGTGTTGGAGGCCTACCACGATCAGGCGGGGAACTTTGGCTGGAAAAAGCTAGAGACCCTGCTGAAGTGTAGATTCTACTGGGTAGGAATGCGCAGCTCCATTGAGCGGTGGTGCCGGAACTGTGGACCCTGTGGCCTTAGAAGAAAAGACTACAGCAGCCAGAAGGCACCCCTGCAACCCATCAAGACGACTCGACCCCTGGAGATCGTGGCCCTGGACCATGTCAAGCTGTCCCCCAACAGGTCAGGGTACTCTTATGCGCTGACCATGGTGGATCACTACTCACGTTTCCTGGTGGTCGCCCCCGTCAAAGACCTGACGGCAGAGACAGCAGCAAAGACGTTCCAAGCATATTTGTGTAGACCCCATGGTTATCCTGAGCAGGTGCTGATGGACCAAGGCCCAGCCTTTGAGGCTGAGTTGTTCAAGGAGTTCTGACACCTCTACGGGTGTAAGAAGATAAGAACTACGCCGTACCACCCACAAACCAATGGTCTCTGTGAGAAGATGAATAACATCATCATCGACCTGCTAAAGACCATACCACTTGAGGAGAGAAATCAGTGGCCAGACCTACTACCTAGCCTAGTAGATCTGTACAATCACATACCAGTAAGTTCCACCAACTGTACTCCGGCATATCTCATGCGAGCAAGGCCAGGAAAGCTGCCCATGGACCTGGAGCTTGGTGTTGTAGAACCAGAAGCGGATGTGACCACTGATGACTGGGAAATGACCAGACAGGAGCAGTACAGAAGAATACAAGCCTATGTTGAAGATAGTCTCACTCGGGTGAGGGACAATCAGGAAGCTCAATACAACAGAGGTGCCCAAGCAGAACCCTTCACACCTGATGAAGTAGTACTAAAAAGGAAAAGAAGAAACAACAAACTTGATGACCAGTGGGAGAGGGAACCCTACACTGTGCTGAATTCAAGATTTGATAATAAGAAGACCTGCATAATTAGTAGAGACGGAGGAAGGACGACTGCAACAGTATCCAGGGATCACCTAAAGTTGTGTCCAGATCTGCTAAAACTCCAAGAGGAAGTGCCTCTCGTTATCCCGGAGGAGTCTAAAGAAGCAGTAATACACACTGACTTAGGAGATTTCCCGGCAGATTGGCCCCAACTAGGAGGCGCAGTAATCATCCCTGTAATCACCTTCTACCCACAGCAAGAAGAACCTGTAAGTGCTGAAGAGGAGCCAGCTCAAGAAGAATCCCCGGACGAAGGATCCCCGGTAGGAGAAGAGCCAGAAGGCCCAGCCAATGGTGAACTTGTCAGTCCTGTAGAGAGGTCAATGCAGCCTTGTAGCCCCTCCACACCTAGTACTGACACATTGGGAGGTAGAGCACCTATTAGTGCCCCACGCATTCCAGTGCCACGCAGGTCCACGCGTAGTACCAAAGGTCAACCCCCTGTCAGGTACAATCAGTAAGATAGCTAAACTCTGACAAATGTAGATAGCTACCCCTGGGGTATTATATAGCATTGAATTATATTGAGTGTTTTCATGCATATGTATATTATTTTGTGCTTTGCTTTATTACTGAACAGTTCAAGTTATATGGACACTTTGCCTAATGACTTCCTTATTTATCTAAGAACCCCGTGGCTGGGTACTGTGTGCAGCCCAAAAACTATTTATTGTATATATTTGTGCTCCCTGGAGTGCCCCTTTAGGTGACCTCAGAAGTAAAACCTGTCTGGAGTGGCTCTACTGGAGGTCCAACTCGGGATCTTCATTAGAGATGAGCGTTGTTCTACTCGAACTGTTCGCCAATCTCAAATTCGAGCTGTTTTGGGCGGTGTTCGAGCCGTTCGGCGAACACGAACAATTTGAGAAAAATTCGGCTGTTCGAGGTTATGTTCGATAACTGTTCGTGCACCAAAATCATAACTGGATTTTTTCTCAGTAATGATGAAAATTAATGTTAATACGCAGTTTGAGTGTACAGCGGGGTGGGGGGAGGGGCAGGGGATGGATCTCTGCAGGAACAATGAAGATCTCCATTTTTTTTTCTCTTTCCCGCATTTGCAGTGGGGAGGTGCAATCTGTCAGCCTATCAGCAGCGCACACACGGAGCGAAGTGCTTTTTTTCACACAAGCAAGGGCATGTGTCATTGGCAATGTATGTCACATGTCCTTGCCCTATAAGACCAAGCCATTTTCCCCGTCGCCACCATTTTCTCACTGCTGCAGCTGCGTGTTAGACGGCACCGCTGTTGCTGTGTGCGCTATACCTTGTTAATTTCAAGCCAATTTTCGCACAAATATACAGATAGCTTGGGAGTAGGGAATAGTTGTGATTGCAGTCCTTTTAAGGACTAGGTTACAGCATTTCCTACGACTTTTATCAGGGAGGTCTGTGCTCTTAAATAGATAGGTTGTGGGAGTAAAGACTAATTGTAATTGGAGTCCTTTTCAGGACTAGGTTACATGAGTTCCTATCAGTTTTTGCCAGGCAGGTCTGTGCCAGTGCTGTGCAAGTTTTTTTCACAGCATTTGGCTGAATCTAGCAAAGCTAATCCTTTTTGGCCTATTGCAGAGTGTGTTAGTCAGTGGAGTAGCCTATCTGTGTTGCAAGATATAACACCTGTGTATAGAATACCAATTTTTTTACTGCACCTAGTGAAGTAAAATCTTTTGGGCATAGCATCATTCTATTAGTCCATCTATACTGACCTCCATCAGGTTGCAAACTGAATATAATTTTTTTCTGCATCTAGCTCTGAAAAAATATTTGGGCTTCTAGCAGTGTGTGGGACTTGGTCTATTAGTCCATCTATACTGACCTCCATCAGGTTGCAAATTAAAAATAATTTTTTTCTTCATTTAGCTCTGAAAAAATATTTGGGCTTCTAGCAGTGTGTGGACTTGTTCTATTAGTCCTTCTATACTGACCTCCAGCAGGTTGCAAATTGAATATAATTTTTTTCTGCATCTAGCTCTGAAAAAATAGTTGGGCTTCTAGCGGTGTGTGGGACTTGGTCTATTAGTCCATCTATACTGACCTCCATCAGGTTGCAAATTAAAAATAATTTTTTTCTGCATCTAGCTCTGAAAAAATATTTGGGCTTCTAGCAGTGTGTGGGACTTGGTCTATTAGTCCATCTATACTGACCTCCATCAGGTTGCAAATTAAAAATAATTTTTTTCTGCATCTAGCTCTGAAAAAATATTTGGGCTTCTAGCAGTGTGTGGGACTTGGTCTATTAGTCCATCTATACTGACCTCCATCAGGTTGCAAATTAAAAATAATTTTTTTCTGCATCTAGCTCTGAAAAAATATTTGGGCTTCTAGCAGTGTGTGGGACTTGGTCTATTAGTCCATCTATACTGACCTCCATCAGGTTGCAAATTAAAAATAATTTTTCATTTAGCTCTGAAAAAATATTTGGGCTTCTAGCAGTGTGTGGGACTTGTTCTATTAGTCCTTCTATACTGACCTCCAGCAGGTTGCAAATTGAATATAATTTTTTTCTGCATCTAGCTCTGAAAAAATAGTTGGGCTTCTAGCGGTGTGTGGGACTTGGTCTATTAGTCCATCTATACTGACCTCCATCAGGTTGCAAATTAAAAATAATTTTTTTCTGCATCTAGCTCTGAAAAAATATTTGGGCTTCTAGCAGTGTGTGGGACTTGGTCTATTAGTCCATCTATACTGACCTCCATCAGGTTGCAAATTAAAAATAATTTTTATCTGCATCTACAGTACCTCTGAAAAAATATTTGGGCTTCTAGCAGTGTGTGGGACTATTTGTATTAGTCCATCTATACTGACCTCCATCAGGTTGCAAATTCAAAATAATTTTTTTCTGCATCTAACCCAGCCAATAGTTTTGGCCTAATACCACAGTTTGGCCACTCAGCTCTGCTCGGTTACCATCCATTGTTTTTTTGTGCAAACAACTCCAGAGTTGTGAATTAGTTAACCACCAAAATGAGTGGAAAAAGGCCTGCTGCTGGTGGAAAGGGGAATAGGTGTGTTGGGAAGGGGAAAAAAGGTTGTGTCCGTGGGGTAGGTGTTAAAGCAACAGTAACATCTGCAGAAGAAAGACCATCTTCCAGCCAAACTAAAATGTCTACTTCTTTTAGCGGACAATGTGATAAGATCCCTTTCTTACGGCCACGCCAATCGCTACAAATTCCAGATGAGGCACAAAAACAGCAGGTGCTTCAACAGATATCAAGTGCTCCTTTAAGTGGGCTCTCCTCCACATCAACTTCAACATCACAAATACTCCAGTCCTCAAAGGTGTCACCCAAATCGCACTTGCTTCCTCACAGCTCCCAAATCTCCAGCTGCCCGTCTGAGTATGAGGTAGAACAGATGGTTGAGTCTGCAGAGCTGTTTACTCATACTATAGCCTGGGAATCAGAGGTCGACTCCAGCGCTTCTGTGAATCCAGACGAGGAAATGATCTGCACTGATGCCCAGAATCTTTATGAGTCGGATCCAGGACCAGACGCAGAAGGTTCTGACCATAATGTAGACCCTCATTCCCAAACTGTAACTCCTGTTGGTGGAGACAATGAGGAAGACGATGATAAGACTCAAATACCTGATTGGAGCGACAACTTTAGTTTTTTGTCAGGGCAGGAACAGGTTGGCTCTGAGGACGACGGGTGTGATAACGCACAGGGTGATGATGATGAGGTCGGAGATCCCACTTACTGTCAACCCACAGTCAGCCAAGAGATGAGGTCAGCAGAGGAGGTGGAGGAAGATGCTAGTGACGACGAGGTCAGGTTGCGCCTTCCTGGACAGAGACGTAGTACTGGAAGCACGTCAACAACTGCATCCTCAAACACAACTCTGCCTCTCACCACAAGTCGTGGTGGCTCTTCAGGTCGCATGGGTGCTAAGCCTTGCATAGCCTGGGCATTTTTTCAGATCGATAAAGATGACCCAACTCGTGTTATCTGTAACATTTGTCAGCAAAAGCTAAGTAGAGGCCAAAAAATACATAGTTTGAGTACTTCATGCATGAACCGGCACATGGACATGAAGCATAAGTTGCAGTGGGAAGCTCAGTGTGCTACAATGCGGCCTAGCCGGCCGGGCCAATCACCGTCTGCCATATCTTGTGCATCCGCGGCCTCTTCATCCTCTGTGACTGGGGGGACAGCAGTCACACCTGTTTTGGGGCGCAGAACTGCCACCTCTTTACCCGCAACAGCCAGCGTGATTGACAGGTCATCATTTTCTTTGGAGGTGGTAACACCAGCTGGTGTTGAGCGCTGTCCGACATCGATAGCACCACCTTTGGATCAAGGCAACCTAACATGTCCGCCTGCATCTTCCTCACAGACCGGCAGTTTGCCGGGGACACCCTTATCAACCCCGTCTAAGCACAATAGCCAGCCCTCGGTCCCTCAGATGTGGACAAGTAAAAGACCATTTCCTCCTAGCCATGAGAAAGCTAAGAGGTTGAATTTCACCATCTGCAAGCTCTTGGCTACAGAAATGCTGCCTTTCCGCCTGGTGGACACAGAGGATTTTCGAGACCTTATGTCCGTCGCAGTGCCCCAGTACCAGATGCCCAGTCGGCACTACTTCTCAAAGAAAGGTGTGCCTGCGCTCCACCAGCATGTCGCACACAACATCACCGCTTCTTTGAGAAACTCTGTGTGTGACAGGGTGCATTTCACCACAGACACTTGGACGAGTAGGCATGGACAGGGGCGTTACATGTTGCTGACTGGGCACTGGGTAACTATGGTGACAGCAGAACAAGGGGCTGCTGTCCAAGTCTTGCCGTCCCCACGAGTTGTGCGTCAATCCTCTTTATGTCAAAGTTCCTCCACTGCTTCTGCCTCCTCAACCTCCTCTCGGTCTTCCACCTGCACCCAAAGCCTGTCTGGTCATGCCACAAGCTTTCTAACTGCGCAGAAGGGATCCTGCACACCTCCTTACTATGCTGGCAGTAGGGCTCAACGTCATCAGGCGGTTTTTACATTGAAATGTCTGGGAAATGTGAGTCACACAGCTGAGGAGTTGTGGTCAGCTCTGGAGAACCAATTTCATGAATGGTTGTCTCCACTGGACCTGAAACCAGGGAAGGCCGTGTGCGACAATGCTGCAAACCTGGGTGCGGCCCTTCGCCGGGGCAATGTCACACACGTGCCTTGTATGGCTCACGTGTTGAACCTGGTTGTCCAGCAATTTTTAGCCCACTATCCCAGACTAGATGGCCTTCTGCAGAGGGCACGGTCGCTGTGTGCTCACTTCCGCCGTTCGCATCCCGCAGCTCAGCGACTTACATCTCTACAGAAGTCGTTGGGCCTGCCACTTCACCGGCTAAAATGCGATGTGCCTACCCGGTGGAATTCAACTCTGCACATGTTGCAGCGACTGTGGCAGCACCGACAAGCCCTGGTGCAATACGTTCTGACGTATAGCCTGGGCCAACGAGATTCAGAGGTGGGGCAAATCACGCTGGAGGAGTGGTCTCAGATCAGGGACCTATGCACCCTTCTGCACAGTTTTGAAATGGCGACGAAGATGTTTAGTGCTGACGATGCCATTATCAGCATGACTATTCCGGTGATTTACATGCTGGAGCACATGTTAAACAGAATTCGGAGTCAGGTGGTGGCACAAGAGGAGGTGGAGGAAGTAGAGGAGGAGGAGTTGTATGCGGAAGGGCTAACATCTGCAAGGTCCAGACGGTCGGCAGCACCAAGGCGGCAGGCATGTGAGGGTGGGGGAGATGGTTTTACCAGGGCGCATGGTAGCAGCCAAACTAGTGAGGAAGGTGCAGGAGCCCAGGAAGAAGTGGAGGACGAACTGATGGAAGACTCATCAGATGAGGGAGACCTTGATCACATTTCTGTTGTGCGAGGTTGGGGGGAGAGGACAGAGGAAGGAAGCATGATTGTTACCTCGCCACCAACACAACAGGGACTTGGTGCTCCTGGATGCGCAACACACATGAGTGCCTTCTTGCTGCACTACCTGCAACATGACCCTCGAATTGTGAGAATTAGAAATAATCCTGACTACTGGGTTGCCACACTGTTAGATCCCCGGTACAAAAGTAAATTTGCAGAAATTATTCCTGCCATAGAAAGGGATGCACGCATGCAGGAGTATCAGCAGAGACTGTTGCAGAATCTTACATGTGCTTTTCCACAAAATACCAGTGGTGCACGTAGTGAATCTCACAGTTCCAACTTGCCAACCGTGGGACCGTCAAGTGTTCAGCACTCAAACCGTAACAGAACCACAGTATCTGCTGGTAACATCAATTTTGCGGAATCATTTCACCACTTTTTTAGCCCATCCTTTGCAAGGCCACAGGAGACAAGAAGTCTGACACATAGTCAACGCCTAGAGACGATGGTACAGGAGTATCTCCAAGTAAACATTGAAGCCACGACTGTGTCACTGGACCCTTGCTCTTTTTGGGCTTCCAATCTGGATAAATGGCCGGAGCTAGCCACTTACGCCTTGGAGATCTTGTCATGCCCCGCAGCCAGCGTTCTGTCTGAACGTGTGTTCAGCGCTGCTGGTGGTGTGCTGACAGATAAGCGCACGCGGCTCTCCACTGATAATGTAGACAGACTCACGTTCATAAAGATGAACAAATCATGGATCCGAAACGACTTTTCTACCCCTGTGTCATCCTGGGGAGAGTAAAAGCTTGATGATTGGTTAAAATCACCCTACCAACCGTTTTAAGCTTTCAAATTACTAATCATGTTTATCTGTATCTTGACTGGAAAATAATTTGGGCTTTGTAGCAGTGTGCAGCACTGATCCTATTAGGCCATCTATACTAAAGCTTCACCAGATTTAAAATTAAAAATAATTTTTAGCTGCATCTAGCCCGGAAAATAATTTTGGGGCTCCGAGATGCGCAAGGCACATAAGTGCCTTCTTGCTGCACTACCTGCAGCATGACCCTCATATTGTCAGAATTCGAAGTAATCATGACTACTGGGTTGCCACACTCTTAGATCCCCCAAACTTTTCGATCAACCTTTTCATTTTAATAAAGACCAAAAAAATGGTCATTTTTGAAATTATAAGCATTAGCAGGTTGTTAGAAACTGAAATCAAACAGTTTTCAACTCAAAACTTTATTCTAGGTGATGTTACATTTTCACATAGGACCCCTTGTTCGAAAGGAGCTTCTGAACTCTCTCGTCCATTGAATTTGTCAGGTTTTGGATGGTTTCTGCTTCAATTGTTTTGCATGAGGACAGAATACCCTCCCAGAGCTGTTGCTTAGATGTGAACTGCCTCCCGCCATCATAGACACTCCTTTTAATGATGCTCCAAAGGTTCTGAATGGGGTAGAGGTCAGGGGAGCATGGGGGTCACACCATAAGTTTGTCCCCTTTTATGCCCATATCAGCCAGAGATGCAGATGTTTTATGTGCAGCATGAGATGGTGCATTATCATGCAGAAAAATGATCTTGCTGTGAAATACACGGTTCTTCTTCTTGAACCATGGCAGGAAGTGCTGTTTGAGAAAATCCACATACATTATGGAGTTCATCTTTAGCGCCTTCAGGGATCCTAAAGGGGCCGACAATCTCTCTCCCCATGATTCCAGCCCAAAACATTACTCCACCTCCTCCTTGTTGGCGCTGTAGCCGTGTTTGCGTGGGGTGTCCATCAACCAGCCATCCTCCACTCCATCCATCTGGACCATCGAGCGCTGCACGGCACTCATCCGTGAACAAAACAGTTTTGAAATCAGTCTTCATGTAATGTTTGGCCCACTGGAGCCGTTTCTGCTTGTATGAAGTGGATAGAGGAGGTCGACAGGATGGCGCATGCACAGCTGCAAACCTCTGAAGGACCCTGCATCTTGTTGTTCGGGGGACGTTGGAGGCACAAGCAGCTTCAAAAACTTGTCTGCTGCTATGACAAGGCTTTTTTGCCGCTGCTCTTTCAACCTGACGTAATTGCCTGTAGGAAAGAGTCCTCAATTTGCCCTTATCAGCACGCACACGTGTGTACTGTGAATCAGCTACATACTTCTTGATTGCCAAGACACTTCATCCTGATCATCGCACAATGTTGATTGTAGTCATGCCTTGACCTAAACACTCCACAATTTGTTGCTTCTCAGCAGCCGACACATCCTTTTTCTTTCCCATTTTAGCAGAAAATGTAGGCTGCTTAATAATGTGAGAGAGCCTTCTTAAGTAGTCTTGCCTTTCATTGGACACACCTGCCAAACTAATTAGCACAGGTGTCTGCAATTGCTTACAGTGATATAAAGAGCCCTGACACACATCACCATCAATGAGTTTAACTGACAAACAAACAAATTCTTCCCTTATCACTCCTAAACACTTTTTGTATAATAATTTGGAACGCAGTGTACATGTGCTTTTCCACAAAACACCAGTGGTTCACGTAGTGAATCTTACAGTTCTAACTTGCCAACCGTGGTCTGTATGGAGTTGTTCAATAAAGGGCCCAAAATTAAGATAACATAGATGGGAGAGGTCTCTATGAATAGGAATTCCTAAGTGTTTGATACCCTGTGAGGGCCAGGCAAAGGGAAAGTTGGACTGGATGGAATCCTATATGGATTTGGGGAGGGAGACATCGAGGGCCTCAGACTTCGCTGCATTGATTTTAAAATTTTACCATGTAACAAAGTGATCTATTTCAGCCATAACAGCATGGATGGATATATGTGATTGAGTGATATATACTAGGACATCATCAGCAAATAGAGAGCACTTGTACTCGGTGCCTCCCACCTCAATCCACCTAATATTGGGGTTATGGCGAATTGATGAGAGCAGGTGCTCCGTCACTAGGATGTATAAGAGAGGGGACAGAGGACATCACTGCCTTGTCCCATTGGTGATTGTGAAAGGTGATGAAAATGTTCTGACGCACCCCTTGGGCCTTGGGACACCCGGAGCCGGACCCTTTTTGGTGGATGCTGGTGGTTGTAGTCTTCGTGGCGGCGACCCGGTTCCGTGGCTCAGGGCGGTCAAACCAGTGGCGGAACTATTTATGTGGTTTTGATGTTTAAATGTCCGACTACGCCACCCGTGGATTGCGGTCAGAGTGAACCGCCGCTACAGGGCAGACCGCTGAGGCTGGTGTTGTGGGTGCAGCAGAGCGTAGCATAACTCCCCACGGGAGGAGTATAGCCTCAGGGCAGTGTATGCGGAGGATGGGGGTGATGGTGCAGGGCAGCAGCAGTAACGACACGGAGTCAGTGATGCAGTCCAGGGCCTTTACTCACAGTTCTTATTATCCAGACCACGTCTGCAGGTAACGGCTGCCCACGTCGTACTGTGCTCACCAGGTGAGGGGCTCAGACAACTCCCAGATAACTTTGGAGCACTTCACAGGACCCCCTTTGTGTGTCCTTTGTCTGGCCTTTCTTACCAACACTTCTGTCCGGCTGCCTCGGGCCTCCTCTTGGTAAACTTGGCGCCAGTTTCCCTGACCCTATGTGGTGCCTTCCTAGCGGGTGTAGCGAGGGGCTGCGCCACATAAAATGTCAGAGCCTCCGGTTTCTAGCTGAGGGTCGTTTCCTGCCTCCACTAGTTCGGGGACCGGTCTCCCCCTTTGGCCTGACCCCTCCACGCAGGTGGATTCGGGCGTGCGGTGGCAACTCGCCCGTCTGCACCCCTGGGATCCCTTCATTCCTCGTTCCTGGAGCCTTCTCCGCTCCTCTTCCTTCCTTCTCCCTCTTCCAGGCCTGGGCCTCTGTTACTAGGCCCGCCTCCGGAGCAGAGCTCATGCAGAGCCCCTGCTCCCTGCCACTTCTGCTCAGACTTCTCTGCACTGAACTAAGATGGTGCCCACCTTTTATACTCCCTTCTCAATGCACCCAGGAACAGCTTCCTCCCTGCTCCTGCACTACAGGGTTCCCCTTCCTCAGTGTTCCCTCCCCCAGGGACTGTCGTGCCCATCTCAGGGGCATATTGGTCGCCCTGCCCCACGGCAATGTGGTGTAATGCATGCAGGTGTCGGGTCCTGATCCACACTCCATCCTTACCTGAGAGTGAGATATCACACCTCTGGGTGAGGTGCAATACGTCTGTAGCAACCGAGCCCTCAGGGTGTTACAGTTCCATTTATCTTCAGCCTAGGTGACGTATTGCGATACAGGGCCGTGATTTTGGCTATAAAAGGGTCCCCTAGACCCCTACCCCAAGCTTTTTAAGAGAATCATATATGGCGTGCCAGGAGACTCTATGGAATGCTTTCTCAGCATCCAACAAGAGTATCTAATTACAAATTTTTAACTGCATCTAGCCCAGGAAATACTTTGTGCCTAGTAGCAGTGTCTGCTAGTCAGCGGATTATCCCGGCTGTTAAGCAAGCTACACCACCTGTAGTTTAGACACTTAATTTTTTCAAAGGAAATGCTTCGGGACCATGGGATACTTAGTGAAGAGCATCAGGAGGCACCCCAAGGCATAGGGGCTGGGACTGGCAGTAGGATGCCTTGCGGTGGACAGCCGAGCTCGATCCTTATAAAAGCTTTTTAACTGCAGCAGCTTTAGTGGACGCTACTGGAGCTGGAATTACCGCGGCTGCTGGCATGAGACTTGCCCTCCAATAGATCCTTGTAAATGGATTTAAAGTGTATTCATTCAAATTAGAGAGACAATTTAAATTAAAAAGCTTAGAGCTGCCTCCACCACAGGGGGGCTCGCTCGACCCACCAGCGGACAGGCACCAGTATTGGGAGAGGGGGGCTGGCCGTCAGGGTTCACCGCGGCTCTGGCACAAACCCGGCGACACGGAGGTGGCACGGGCAGGAGCGGACTGGCCGTGTCGGCTTCTCACTTTTTGGATTTTAGAAGGGCATGACATGCCTATATCTGTGTCTCCCCCTCCTTTTACTCCTCCACCTCTTTTATTTTCGCATGACTATATGTACTTGTCACTTTTCCATGTGTTAGTTATGTCTTCTGAGCAGTTTGTCAGCTTTTGGACACCTTTGAAGGTGTTTTCTATGTGTTTCTATGTGTTTTTGTTTGCCTGCCATTGGTTTTAACGGTGTTCGAAGGTGTTCGACGAACAGTTCGACGAACAGTTCGGCGAACACACGGGTGTTCGACGAACCGAACCGAACTCGAACACTACGGGGGTGGCTCAACACTAATCTTCATGCCCTGCAGCCACCCCAGGGCCTACGTTGAGGGTTTGGGACAGGTCCCTCAAACCACCAGGTACTCTACCCTGTGAGATGGACATCCTGTCTGGGAACCTCACCATAAGAGACTTGATTTCTGAGGACGCTTTGTACCAGTTTATGTTATTATGCAATGTTTAAGAAATGTTCCTTCCCATAAAGGGAAGAGTTATTGCATTGTTTATGTTTACTATTGTTTTAAAATGTACTTCAGCCCAGGAGTGCCCAGCTGCGCTTGGTACCACAGATCCTAAAAGGGTGTATTAATGGAATCCTCCACAAGAGGCCCCCATAAACATTCACACATCTTCACCTTCCACCTCAGACCACCAGAAGGAGCCCGATAGGGATATAAATAGGGAAGGTGGAGCTAGGCAGTGAGTCTGTTGAGAGAGTTCCTGCAGAGTGAGACACAGAAATAGGTCAGCCTGCAGTGGAGCATAGTCCAGACGCAATTGTAGCTCAGTTAGAGCTTAAGGTGTGACGGCGCCATAAGATCGGTGAAGCGCGGCAAGCTGCTGTTAGTGTGAGTAGCCTAGTGAGGGCCCGAGCGTGGCCGAAGGCGAGTGGAAAGTGAGTAGCAGTGGGGGTAGAGGAGCTTACCCAGCTCACCCCAAAACATATACCGGACACCGGGTCCGAGCTTACCGGGATCTCTACGACCCAGTAAGGCATAACCGGAATCCCTGGAGAACTACAGGTCCCAGGTTCACCAGAGAGCTGATACATAACAGAGCCAGGAGACACATAGGCCCCGTAAGCTGGGAGCGTGCACTCCAAGAGAAGGCCCTACCACAACGTCAGCTGGTGCAGGACAGAGATAACGCTAGGCCTAGCTTCAGGCAGGTCAGAAACTTACTACGCAGGGGCAAGTAACAGGAGGCCCTACACCCGCTCATTGGGGAGGATCCTGATATGCACCCTTCACCCTACAGTGCTCTGGGACGTGTCTGAATTTCAATCAGTAAAAGGTACTGAAGTGACTATCGTGTCTGTCCCTGTTCCTGCTCTGACCCGGCTGGGTCTCACCTGTCCTGCATCCCCCTCTCCATATGCTGCCCTGAGGCCTAGATCCACCTGTGGGGAGCTATACCATCGAGCAGCCTTATCACCGGCCTCAGTGGACAGCCGCAGCGCTGCTGATTCTCACCAGAAACCACAGGTGGCGTCACGAACTTTCATAAAATTAACAAACAATCCCCTTTTAAAAGCTGACCCCAGGGTATGGGCCATCCCCAAGGCCAGGCAAAGGCCCGGGTACCGAGTCGTCCCCATTCCCCGGGGCTAGTCACCCACGTGTAGCTTCTGACACCAGTCCTCCATCTGTCCCTTGGAGCCATTATCCTCCGCCGGTTTGGATGGAGGTAAGGGTTCCACTGTCTTTATAGAGTTGTTACTGACGGTGAATAATTTGGCAAGGGTAGCATATCGGGGCAGATGAACCTCTTTCTCCCCGCAATTTGGGGTGCGGACTGGCACTCTCCCATGGCGGACATCAACTACCCCCCGGGCTGTCAAAATAGTGGGCCTACTATCAGAGTATACGGGCTCTACCAGGGCCTGGTAATCTCGACCCCTGAGACCGATTGCTGCCCGACACCATATCAACATTTCACTTCTAGGGGGCATGGCAATGGGGAATGGGTCACTCATCCTGACACTGCCAATTTCACCACCAGACAGTTCTACCTGTTGTCTTCTCATCAGGGCTCTGATCTCTCTCTGCAGAACCCGCTGCTGACTGGAACTGGCAATCTCCGCAACCTGTGGTAACAAGACAATAATTTCTGAAAGACAATTTTCAATGACATTAGTGCCTAAAGTTATCATGGGGTGACTTTCTCGGCGATCAATGTCAACAATTATCATTCCTTGTGATGGCAACTCTACTCTGCCAATCTTTATGGTCACTTCTTTATACCCCACCTGAGGCAAGGGCTGACCATTGCTGGCATAGATGCTAAGATGTTCATCTGGACGGCGGGTAATGTCCGAATCAGTCCAGTATCGTTTATAAAGAATGTATGGCATACTGGTCACCTGGGATCCAGTGTCCAGCAACGCGCTCATTGGGATGCCATCAAGCACGACAGGTGGGACCGGCCGTCCTCCCACGTACTTATCTCGCCAGCTTTGTGGGCCTGGTGGTCTTACTCCTGGGGGTTGGCCCTCTGCCCCAGGTTTTGCTCGTTTAAATTACAGTACCTTGCATAATGTCCAGCCTTGTGACAGTGGCAGCAGATGGGTTGTCCATCCTGGTCGTAGCGATCGCTGTTCCTCCCTCTGATCGGTGGAATTCTTCTCTGTCATCGCCATGGGACGTCATCTGGACTGGTAGCCAGCTGGATCTTTTCCTTGGGGGACACTTGCATGGACTGCACCGTTTTGGCCAGTGCAGCTACACATTTAGTCAGCTCCTGGACCTGAAGGTGCAGGTCTGTAGACCGGGCATTGTTTAGAGTCTGTGCATCAGCCCCTACAGGTTCTGGGGAAAAGGATGCCACCTCCTGGTGGTATGTGATAGCTTGGCACCGGTGGGATGTAGCGCCACCTGGTGTTGACTCTTGCAGCACCGGGATGGCTCTGTCTTTAAATTGTGCAAAGTCCAGATCGGGGTTTTGTAGAGCAGCAGTGTCCGGTGAGCGCTGGACAGGAGCCCCTAAATAAACTGCTCAGTTAGCAATCTGTTCTCATCTCGCACACTGTCGGGGTCTACTTGTTTGACGGCCAGCAGCGCCTCCTGCAAGTTTAAATCATAGTCCCGTACACTGTCCTGCACCCTTTGTTTGCACCCGTAAAACTTAATTTTTATTTCAGCTGCAGTGCGGGTGTCAAAGGTATCCTTTAATCGGGCCAGTATTTCTTTTACAGTGCCTTTGTCTCTGCCTGGTCAGAACTTCACTTCTCTCTGGGCTGCACCGATTAGCTGGCCTATGAGGATGCTGACTTTTTGTTCCTCAGACAGGGGGTATACTTTAAACAAACTGTGCAATCTTTCCTCAAAGTCATTCAGGGTGTGCGACTCCCCTGAGTACTGGGGCAGCCACGCCGCTCCCGGTATGTATGGCATTGATAACGGCATTACGGTGGCAGCGGCCGCGCCTGCGGCTGAACTTTCCTCCATGTTAGGCGTCTTCCTCCCCCCTAGTTAACCGTGGCCTACCTCCTTTTACCTTGCTCCTGGTAGGCCGCAGTTCAGCCGGTGACGGTCTCCTTCAGGACCTGGCGTCGCACGCATCTAACGTAAGCGCTCACTGGGGCTCCTTCCAGGACCTGGCGCTGCGTCAGTGCGTGAGGCGGGGCTTGGGCTTCGCGCGCTTCCAGCGGTTACGCCCCTTTTCTTCCCGCGCGGCGACCCAGAAATGGCGGACAATGGCGGGAAACAGCGGCAATTGGCGCGAAACTTCACCACGGTATGCGACACAGTTCTTTAAGACGCACAGTACCCGGTGGCAACAGGCACAAAATCCTGCCGACTACGCCAAAGTTGACGCGCCCCCTGGGCCGTGGGGTACCCGGTGCTGGGCCGGTAGATGCTGGGGGTTGTAATCACTGTGGCGGTGACCCGGTCCGTGACCCAGGGCGGTCAATCCAAGGGGAATTTATATGTATAGGTGTTAATGTCCGACTACGCCACATGTGGAATGCGGCCAATGGAGACCGCCGCTGCGGAACAGTCCTCTGAAGCTGGTGGTTTTGCAGCAAGGGTGGTATAACTCCCCACAGGAAGAATTAGCTTCAGGGAAGTGTGTGGATGATGGTGGTTGTGCAGGGTGTCAGTAATAACCACAGAGTCAGTATAGTGCAGTCCCAGGGTCTTTACTGATGACAATTAGACAAGCCTGGACTGGAGTACTGGCTAGAAGTAAGAGTCCGGTCAGCCTGGAAGCAAACATAGAGTCCTCCTTGCCAGATGGAGTTGTAGGCCTGCCCTTCTCACTATACTCTTTGGCTTTACTGCTTGTAGCTGTGTCGTAGCCCACGTCCCTGAGTGTGACGTTCTGTGCTCACCCGTATGGCTTGCAGCCGGGGACTTGTGCATGCGTCGCTCCTCCGTGGTGGTGCTGGTCCCTCTGTGCTGCTGAGCCTCCGGGCATCTGATGGGGCCAGGAGACCTTCAATCTCCTGCCCTACGGTATCTGCTTCTGGGCCTTCAGTGCCCCACAGCCTCGGACTCCGGTGTCCGGTCCTCTGTGTTTCTCTAGCTAGGACGAGCTACCTCAGCTCCAGTCCCTAGCTCTTGTCGCCTCGACATCCTAAACTCATCTCCTCACACTGAGACTAACTAACCCCACCTCCAGATCCCAGTTGCCAAGGGGAGGGGACTCCCCTTGTTGGTCTGGAGCCAGGAAAGTGTTGCATGTGTAGTGTACGTGACTAAAAGGACCCCTGCTTGCTTCCAGGCATGGCAGTACCTCTTTTGAAGGAGGCAATACCACTGTGGCAACCGGACCCTCTGGGGTGCCGCAAGCAGACCTTGCATGTGCTTCTTATACTCTGCAGGAGTTATTTTGAGCTTTGTTCTGTTATTCCTTTTTGTGCCAGGAAAAGGCTGTTACTTTTGTTTCCTCACTGGTGTATGGACACTAAATAAACCACCAGTTTGTTTGAACCCGCGGACTGCATTATTGTGTGAACCTGTGCCTACCTCCAACGCGGCTCAGTGAGTACAAATCCCTACAATTGGTGCTAGAAGCACGGGCACAGATCCCAAGCGGCAGTGTGACTGCTACAAGAAGACGTATATGTCCTGGGTGAAGTTGGCCATAAGCCAGCAAGTGTCGCCGGAAAAAATGGAGGACCTGCTTAAACATCTGTTGCAGGCACAGCAGGCGCAACAAGCACAGCACCAGCAGCAACTTCAGCAACAGCAGGGTCAGCAGGCGCAGTTCCAGCAGCAGTACCTGCAGAGCCAGCAGAGCATGCAGCAGAGCCAGCAGAACATACAGCAGCAGCAACGGGAGCAGCAGCAGGAAACAAATAAACTTCTGATGCAGCAGATCCAACAGCAGCAAAGACAAATGGAAATCTTGGCAGAGCAGATATGTGGCAGGACGACCGCCACATCCTCAGATCCAGGTGATGACTCACACGTCGGTTAGACGGTAAGAAGAGCACTACAAAAGATGACCCCGGGTGATGACGTTCAGGCATTCCTGACGATCTTTGAGAGGGTGGCAGAGCGGGAGAAATTGCCTTCAGAGCAGTGGGCAGAGGTACTGGCATCATATTTGACAGGCGAGCCGCAGAAGGCCTATTATGACTTGACCTTGCAGTACGCGAAAGAGTATGCTAAGTTGAAAGCTGAGATTTTGGCACGCTTAGGAGTGACTCTGACTGTCAGGGCGCAACGGGTGTACCACTGGACCTATTGCAGTGACAAACCTCCCCGGTCCCAGATTTTCGACCTCCTACACCTTGTCCAAAAGTGGTTGCAACCTGAATCTTCCTCCCCAGCACAGATGGTGGAGAAGGTCATCATAGACAGGTTTATACACTCCCTCCCGTAGTCGGTGAAATCCTGGGTTGCCCAGGGAGATCCCCATAATGCCGATAACTTGGTGGGGTTGTTGGAAAGATACCAGGCGGTTGAGAGTTCATTGGGAAAACAAGGGGTCGTAGCCTCTCAATACTGGGATTCTCAAAAGATGGCGGACACCCAAAAGAAGGGAGCTAGAGCCACACCTGGGGGGCGTCCTAGAGTTCAGGAGGAGTCTGAGTTACTGCCCAAGATCCCACCCCATAATAAAGTGTGTTGGAGATGTCATACCCCTGGCCATATTGCCGGCCAGTGTCCCATAAACTCTGAGCCAATGGACTGCAACATGGGCCGGTGTTGCTCCTATTTTGCCTACCCTCTTGGTTCGTCAACATGGCGAGGGCCCTCAGGCATGCTCAGTGTCAATAAACGGGGTACAAGTCTCTGGACTACTGGACTCAGGAAGTTTGGTGACCCTGATAAGGGCCACACTCCCTCATCGACTGGTTCCTGGGAAGGTGGTGGGTGTCCGGTGTATCCATGGGGACACTAAGAACTATCCTGTGGCCCAGGTGGATGTAAACATGGACTGTGGCACCATATCTCATGAAGTAAGTTAAGGACCTATTGCATCCTATAATAATTGCACGTGACTTTGCATTATTCTGGGAGATGTGGGGGAAAGGGGGGACTCCTGGTTGCTCGAACGACCGCCAGATCGCCCCTAAGGAAACTTACCCGCAGAACATAGTAGATGAGCTTCCCATGTGTGTGTGTTTGTGGGCGATGAGGATGAGGCAACATCCCCTGAGCCCAATATCCCTGAGCTGGAGGTATCCCAGGGAAACTTTGGAACTGCCCAACTCAGGGATTTAACTCTGAAAGGGGCCTTTGAAAATGTTACTGTGTTAAATGGGATGCCTCAGGAACTGGGGGCTGACACTCGGTTCCCTCATTTTGCTGTGAATTGGGATTTGCTGTACAGAGTAACCAAGCCAAGGGGTGAGGTAATAGAACAGTTGCTGGTGCCAGGGCCCTATAGACGCAGTGTGTTAGACATGGATCATTCTCATGTGTTGGGAGGTCACCTGGGTGCAGACAAGACTCAGGAATGAATCCTCCAGAGATTCTACTGGCCAGGTTGCTATAGAGAAATATAGAGCTATTGTCGTTCCTGTCCCACATGCCAGATAACCTCCCCAGTGGCCCACTTCTGAAGTCCCCTAGTCCCTAGTCATCGAGGTTCCTTTCGAAAGCATAGCAATGGATCTAGTGGGGCCTCTGGTCAAGTCCGCCCGAGGGCATCAGTATATCCTGGTGGTATTAGATTATGCTACACCGTATCCAGAGGCCGTACCTCTACGAAACTCCTCCGCCAGGTGTAAAGCCCGGGAGTTAGTCCACATGTTTTCAAGAACGGATTGCCTAAGGAGATCCTAACAGACCAAGGAACTCCATTTATGTCGAAGGTCATGAGGGAGTTGTGCAAGACATTGCAGATTGCACAACTGAGAACCTCAGTGTACCATCCCCAGATGGACGGACTGGTCGAGAGGTTTAACAAAACCTTGAAAGCAATGTTGAGGAAAGCAGTGGAAAAGGATGGCCGAGACTGGGACTGTCTGATTCCCTATCTGTTGTTCGCCATCAGGCAAGTTCCCCAAGCTTCCACAGGTTTCTCCCCGTTTGAACTACTCTATGGATGACACCCTCGAGGACTCCTGGATGTGGTGAAAGAGTCCTGGGAAGCTGAGACCACTCCCTATAGGAGCGTGGTGGAGCACGTTGCCCACGTGATGCCCATTGTGAGGGAGCACCTCCTCAAGGCACAAGCGGCACAGTCCAGGATGTATAGTAGGTCGGCCAGGGTGAGATCGTTCCACCCAGGAGATCGAGTGCTTGTGCTAGTGCCCACAGTGGAGAGCAAGTTCATGGCCAAGTGGCAGGACCCCGGTGAGGTGGTAGAGAAAGTGGGGGAAGTCAACTATAAAATCCAGCAACCGGGGAAAAGGAAGCCCTACCAAATTTACCATGTTAACTTGATTAAGCCATGGCAAGATAGAGTAAAGAGAGGAGAGAACAAGGCGCAATGGGTGACTCAGTATTGCAATTGTTAGAAGGGTGTGGGGATGGCTACTAACCTTATGAAGTTGTGCTCCTCTGCACAACCCCAGTGTAAAGCTCCACAAGCTCCGCTCTGTTGGTGTCTGTCATCTATTTCCAGCGGTTTTCACAGATCCTGATCTCTCGGTGGTGGATCACGTGGTCAGGTTAGTTGCATGTAACGCCGAGATAGACGCCCAGCTTCACCAACACCCCCGGCAGCGCTCTGGAGGGGTTAGGGCAGCGCAGCTTGGAAAACAAGGGTAGTAATTCTAATTAAATTCCTCCCACAGGTGAAAGAACAATAAATTAAAGGCAGCTCTACCGCACCCCAACAGGGGGAAAGGGACGATCAGTGAATGTGAATAGCGGTACCAGAGCGCCAATAACAGGGCAAAAATATTAAAAGGACTGATTTATTAATACACACAACGCGTTTCGGTGGACACAGCCACCTTCATCAGGTGTGACACCTGATGAAGGTGGCTGTGTCCACCAAAACGCGTTGTGTGTATTAATAAATCAGTCCTTTTAATATTTTTGCCCTGTTATTGGCGCTCTGGTACCGCTATTCACATTCACTGATGGCAAGATAGAGAGCTCATGGAAGCTCCCTGTTTAGTGGCTGAGGCCGATGTGAAAGAGGTCAAGGTGGCAGAGTCACTGTCACGTGCCCAAAAGCAACAGTGCAAAGAGTTGCTACAGCGAAATAAAGACCTGTTTTCGGAGTTGCCAGGACTCACTCAGGTCATAGAGCATGAGGTTCTCACAGAGCCTCATGTTCGCATCAATCTAAAACAATACCGGATCCCCGAAGCCCGCAGAGAGGTGATCTCAAAAGAAGTGAGGCGGATGCTTAACCTGGGAGTCATTGAAGAATCCAAAAGTGGATGGTCCAGTCATATAGTCTTAGTGCCGAAACCAGATGGGGCATGGCAGCTTTGCAACGACTATAGGAAGCTGAACGAGGTCTCGAAGTTCGACGCCTACCCAATGCCTAGGGTAGATGAGCTTATCGAAAGGCTAGGACCCGCTCGGTACATCACCACTCTGGACCTCACCAAATGATATTGGCAAATTCCCCTGTCCAAAGAAGTCAAGGAGAAGACAGCCTTCTCGACGCCAGACGGATGTTATCAATACGTCAGGATGCCATTTGGGTTGCAGGGAGCTCCAGCCACCTTCCAGAGAGCCATGGACCGGATCTTAGCACCCCACAAAAAGTATGCAGCGGCCTACCTAGATGACATTGTCATATTCAGCCAGGAATGGGAAAGTCATCTGGACAAAGTTCAAGCCATACTTGATGCCCTAAGGAAGGCGGGCTTTACTATCAACCCAAAGAAATGTGCCATGGGGATGGAGGAAGCCAAGTACCTAGGGTACGTGGTTGGTAGAGGGGAAATAAAACCACAAATAAATAAAGTTGAGGCGATCTTGAACTGGCCACAGTCTCTCTCGAATTAGCAGGTCAGGGTGTTTCTAGGAATTGTGATCTACTATCGAAGATTTGTCCCTAACTTTGCCCTGATAGCAGCCCCGCTGACAGATCTCCTGAAAGGGACGAAGTCAGCTATGGCCAAGTGGTCCCCGGAAGCAGAAGCAGCCTTCCAGGAATTGAAACTGGTCCTATGTAAACAGCCAGTCTTGGTGGCGCCCAACTTCTCCAAGGAGTTTGTGGTCCAGACGGATGCATCGGATGTCGGGCTGGGAGCAGTCTTGTCCCAGGAGATTAACGGAGAAGAACACCCTGTAATATACCTCGGTTGGAAGCTCTCCACTTGTGAGAAGAACTACTCCATTGTAGAAAACGAATGTTTTGCCATTAAGTGGGCGTTAAACACTCTGAGGTATTACCTGTTAGGTAGAAGGTTCAGGTTAGTGTCAGACCATGCCCCACTGAGGTGGATGCGAGAAAAGAAGGGGAACAATGCCAGAGTGACTAGGTGGTTCCTGGGTCTACATGATTTTAGTTTCCGGGTAGAGCATAGGCCTGGGAAACAACATGGGAATGCTGATGCCTTGTCAAGGGTTTAGTGTATGGTGACAGAAGGTGCCAAGCCCCCTGGCTTTGGGCGGAGGGGGGGTATGTAAGGTGGGTGCTGGACAGGTCATGGACGGGAGGTATGTGTCCCTGAGGTGCCAAGCTTCGGTGATGTAGAACCCGGAGAAGCAGGCTCCAGCACACATAGTGCTGAGAGGAATTTAATGGGCCCGGATTACAGGGCCGGGTGTTACGAGCAGCTGAAAAAGCTGGGGGGGGACAGCTACTCACTTACCTCCAGTCCAGGTCATGGAAGGCTGGTTCAAGACAGCTGCGCCTGTCTGAGTCTGTCTGTGTGTGTTCGGCAAGGTGAGCAGATCTTGCATGTGCTTCTTAGACTCTGCAGGAAGCAGAGAAAAGCGCTTTGTTTAAAAGACTGAGGCCGTGCTGCATGGACTTGTTATTTTGAGCTTTGTTCTGTTATTCCTTTTTGTGCCAGGAAAAGGCTTTTACTTTTGTTTCCTCACTGGTGTATGGACACTAAATAAACCACCAGTTTGTTTGAACCTGCGGACTGCATCACTGTGTGAACCTGTGCCTACCTCCAACGCAGCTCAGTGAGTACAAATCCCTACAATACATACACACCACATTCTGACTATGACGCATCCCCCCACTTTCCTCTAAATTTTTGGAGGAAAAAAGTGAGTTTTATAGTCCAAAAATATGGTTATGGGCCTCACATAGCCCTCTATTCAATGTACTGAGCGCCACATAGCCTCCAATTTAATATAGTAGGTCCCACATAGCCCTTCAATTAATGTATTGCAAAGCGTGGGTACCTGGTGTCCGCCCCCGGCTCTTGAGCAACACCATTACAAACATTGTAACATGCCCCTTTCAAGGTCAAGTCCCGAAATTGAGCTGACCTAAAGTTCTCTCCGGGCACCTCTAATTCAGGGAGGTCGGCCACCTCGGTCACAGTCTCGTCCTCGTCGCCGACAAGGACACACAGTGGGAATTCCTCCACTTCCGATGTCGACCCGGGTATTTCTTTAGGGTCCTGGCTTTTTTCCACGTGACTCAGTCTGGATCCCTTCCCCCACAAGTTCCAGAACAAGAGAAAATTACGCCCCAATATGACGGGATGTATTAGGTCCTTGACCATCCTGACCTTGTGGGATTGGGTGCCACAGTCTGTTCCGACTGTAACCCTGGCCACTGGGTAGTTCTTGGCGTCCCCATGTATGCAGCGGACACTCACAGATTTGGTAGGGATCAGCTGGTGGGGAAGGGTGGCACTGATTAAGGTTACCAGACTCCCTGAGTCCAACAGCCCCAGGACCATCACTCCATTAATGGATACGGCACACACCTGCGGCCCCTCGCTGGGTTGACAGTCCACACTGCAGACTGGGTAAGCATAGTATGAACATCGTCTGTCTAGGCTGCAGTCAATTGGCTCAGCAGACGTATGAAACTGGGCGGCTATGTGTCCCGGGTTGTGACACCACCAACAGACCACATCCTTAACAACAGTCCTTGCAGCACCTTCAGTGGAAGTGGGACGCTCCCCAGTTGTGGCTCTGAACCCCTTCCGTGGTGAATTCGCCCCTTTTTGGGCACTCCAGTATGGGGAGGTAACTATTTCGGGTCTCCATAGGGATTTTTCGACCACTTGGTACCTCTCTACCAGACCCACAAGGTCGTCTGCGTTCCGAGGGTCACCCTGGGCAACCCAAGTCTGCACCGGCCTGGGTAGGAAATGGATGAACCTGTCCATCACCACACGCTCAACCATCTGTGCGGGAGAGGAAGACTCTGGCTGCAGCCACTTCTGGACTAGATGTAGCAAGTCAAACATCTGTGAGCATGGAGGTTTGTTGCCAGCATATGCCCAGTGGTGGACCCTTTGCGCTCCGACAGACATAGTCACTCCTCAGTGTGCCAATATCTCGGTTTTTAATTTGGCGTATTCCTTTGCGTCTTGTAAAGTCAGATCGTAATAGGCCTTCTGCGGCACCCCGGTCAAATATGGCGCCAGAACCTCTGCCTACTGCTTCAGCGGCAATCTCTCCCGTTCCGCCACCCTTTGAAAAACAGTCAGGAATGCCTCAACATCATCCCTCGGTCATCTTCTGCAATGCTCTCCTTACCATTTTCCTGAAGTGTGTCATCACCTGGACTTTTCAGAGCCGTAGCCTTGCCACGGACCGCCTCTGCAAGTAACTCGATCTGCTGCTGTTGACGATGCTGAACCTTTTTGCTGCTGTTTCTGGAGCTGGATCTGTTGCATCAGCAGCTTAGTGGTCTCTTGTTGCTGCTGTAGCTGCTCTTGGTCCTGCTGCTGCATGCTATGCTGGCTCTGCAAGCGCTCTTCTGACTCTGCAAGTGCTGTTGCTGCATGCTCTGCACCAGGTGCTTAATTAGCTCTTCCATGTTGCCGGACGTCTCCTGCTGGCTGACAGCCTTTACCCAGGACATCAACTGGTCTCTGTAGCAGGTACTCGTGTTTCTGGAATCTTGTTTGCATTCTCACACCTACTGTGGTAAGACGACTCACTCGGCCGCTTTCGGAAGTAGACTCAGGAACCAGGTTTTCTCTGCAGGCTTTATTGTATGGCATAAAGCCCCGCAGTTCCAGCAAACATAAACACGGCCTTACTGGCAAAACGACAAAACAAAAGATAACCAACAGCACAGTTCATAGGAGTGTGGGGTTCGCCCACACAGGTTATAGCACAGCCTTCAGTTCCTTCCTGAGCTATGGCTTCCCAGCTGTGGAGACCTTGCCTCTCCAAACACAACAATAGAAAAGAAAATAGTGACTGAGCATTTAAGCTTGCTCAGCCCCACCATAAGGGGAGGTATGGTGAATGACTTCCCACCCAATCTCTATGGCATTCACACAAAACCACACCCTTCAAAATGGTGATTACACCCCCAACACATAACATGCTATGGAAAAAGTTCTAGGTTCAGTTCACACAGACTAACAGCCGTAGTGACACATAACTCCCCTCACATACAACACCAGTAACTATGTCACAAGACCCAACAATGCAGACGAGCTGAAGGCTGCTATCAAAGCAACCTGTGCTTCCATAACACCTCAGCAGTGCCACAGGCTAATCTCCTCCATGCCACGCCGCATTGATGCAGTAACTGATGCAAAAGGAGCCCCGACCAAGTATTGAGTACATTTACTGAACATACATTTCAGTAGGCCAACATTTCAGATTTTAAAATCATTTTTCAAGCTGGTGTTATAAAGTATTCTAATTTACTGAAATAATGACTTTTGTGTTTTCATTGGCTGTAAGCCAAAATGATCAACATTAACGGAAATAAACACTTGAAATAGATCACTCTGTTTGTAATGACTCTATATAATATATGAGTTTCACTTTTTGTATTGAAGAACTGAAAAAAATTTACTTTTTGATGATATTCTAATTTTGTGAGAAGCACCTGTATATGTCTTGGATGGGCGAGTTTCTTGTCCGCATTTTCTAATTGCTGATGCTCTTTAAACCAAGTTCGTTTTTAATAAAAAACAAAAATTGGTCACCTGCAGCAAGCAAAGCCCTTTTATTCAAGCTTAATACGACC
This sequence comes from Phyllobates terribilis, assembly GCF_046119375.1. Taxonomy (NCBI): domain Eukaryota; kingdom Metazoa; phylum Chordata; class Amphibia; order Anura; family Dendrobatidae; genus Phyllobates; species Phyllobates terribilis. Next base: position 68,511,641 of record NW_027362770.1, on the reverse strand, counting down.
GTAATGTAACACAAAGCTTGTAAAAGTGTATTAATGACAAATTGAATCCAGAATTTTTAACGTTTTTTTGGAGTGTTATATGCCACCACAATGTAACACAAAGCTTGTAATACTCTATGGATAACAAATGCAATCCAGAACAATTTTTGAATGCTTTTTTGGAGTGTTATATACCTTCGTAATGTAACACAAAGCAATTAATACTTTATGGTTGACAAATTTAATCAGGAAAACTTTTTGAATGCTTTTTTGGAGTGTTATAGACCACCGAAATGTAACACAAAGTAAGTAATACTCTATGGATAACTTATTGAATCCACAAAAAGTTTTGAACCCTTTTTTGGAATGCTACTGTATATACCACCGTAATGTAACACTAAGCACATTAAACTGTATAGATGACAATACAGTCAGTTATTTCACTCCAAAAAAAAGAATGTGGTCAACTGCGCAGCTATATATTTAGCAACGGACTGCAAAGCTCTAAGCCCTGCCTAGAGACTGTATTCAACCATTATCTGCTCATGCAACTGTCACTGCCTAGGCTAAATGCAGAATGTATCTGATATAAACATCAAAGCACAGGTTTAGCCCTTACAAGGACTGTTAATATGATGTTTCAGCATCAGCACCAATATCAACACTAGAGCACTCTGATTTGTTAAACTGTGCACACACAGGTCTGAATAACCACTCTCTCCCTCCAATAAGAACTGTCCCTGAGCTGTGCAATGGCGTCAGTGTGCCAAGCGTGGCGGTGCCTGTTCTTTTAAAGCTCCTGATGATGTAATAGTGACAGCCAAACACCGCAATGCCACTTCCAAGATGGCTAAGGCAATGCAGTGACTTGCAGACAATTCCACATTTTTATTGGCTGTATAACAAGCGCAAAACATGCAGGGCGGGGATTTGAGCTTCAAATCCGAGCACCAGCCAATGCTCGCCGAGTGCCGAGCATATCCGAGCACCCAGACACTCAAGTGATATTCGAGTATCACTGGGCACATTCGCTCATCACTAGTAATCTATCTTGCTGTTCAGCCCACACTTCCTACATGAACGTGACCTTGACCCTATCTAACTTACTATCAGGAAGCAGTCTCCTTTCCCTGGGACTAGCCCCTCCCACTGTGGGCTAGTACCAAACATTAACCCCTTTACGACATAGGGCGTATTAGTACGCCCTGTGTCATCACCCCCGGTTCAGTGAGGGCTCGGGCGGTGAGCCTGCACTGAACCGAGCACATGTCAGCTGATTCTTACAGCTGACATGTGCCCGCAACAGCCGCGGGTGGAATCGCGATCCACCCGCGGCTGTTAACATGTTAAATGCTGCTGTCAATCTCCGACAGCGGCATTTAACGCGCGCTTCCTGGAAGCGCGTCCTAAGCCCCGCCCATCGGCGACCCCGTCACGTGATCGCGGGTCACCGATGGGTGGGCATGACAACCCTGAGTCTGCAGCAAATGCCTGTGGCTGTCATGAGCTGGTCGCTATGAGCGCCACCTAGTGGTCGGCACTCATAGCACAGGACCATTTCTGCTGCATGCAGGGGATCTGCTCGTCCCCTGTATGTAGCAGAGGCGATCGGACAGTTGCTGCTTCTAGTCTCCTATGGAGACTATAGAAGCATGCAAAAAGTGAAACAAAATGTTTTAAAAAATATTAAAAAAATATAAAAGTTTAAATCACCCCCCTTTTGCCCCATTCAAAATAAAATAATAATAAAAAAAACCCACATACACATATTTGGTATTGCCGTGTTCAGAATCGCCCGATCTATCAATATAAAAAAAGAATTAATCCGATCAGTAAACGGCGTAACGATAAAAAAAATCTAAACGCCAGAATTACGTTTTTTGGTCGCTGCAAAATTGCAATAAAATGCAATAACGGGCGATCAAAACATCAGATCTACCCCAAAATGGCATCAATAAAACTTCAGCTCAGTGCACAAAAAATAAGCCCTCACCTGGCCCCATATCCCAAAAAATGGAGACGCTACGGGTCTCGGAAAATGGCACCATTTTTTTTATTTTTTTTTTACCAAACTTCGGAATTTTTTTTCACCACTTAAATAAAAAAGAACCTATACATGTTTGGTGTCTACGAACTCGTAATAACCTGGAGAATAATAATCGCAGGTCAGTTTTAGTATTCAGTGAACGTGGTTAAAAAACTAAAAAAAAAACATCTGTGGTATTGCACTTTTTTTGCAATTTCACTGCGCTTGGAATTTTTTTCCCGTTTTCCTGTATAAGATATGGTAAAACTAGTAATGGCATTGAAAAGTAAAACTCGTCCCGCAAAAAATAAGCCCTCACGCGACCATATTGACCAAAAAATAAAAACGCTATGGCTCTGGGAACAAGGGGAGCAAAAAACAAAAACTCAAAGACGGAAAATGGCCCGGGGTTGAAAGGGTTAATTGTATATGTCCCTGCAGTGTGTTGCTGGGCAGATCTCCCTTATAAACACTATGCATCTTATAACACTATGCACTAAGCATATTACAATCACAATGCTTATGACACTCTATGCTGTCACATACTGTACGCTACCAAAACTATGCACTACCTTTACACTACTTATACACTATGTATTATCATAGGCAAACATCACATATCACAATATATATAAAAGACGCATGACATAGTACATGATTGGTGTCTTTAAGGGCAGGAACATGACAGTCCAGTCCAAACCCCGTTACAGGTGTACAAAAATGGCTGACATGGGAGTCTACATTAGTCCCCCTGGCTCCATGACAATTCCGTTGACACCCAACATCATATTGAGGGTGGGCAATGATTGTCAGAAGGGACACCTTTCCCATTTCCTAATTAAAAGTGGTATTCAAGAGAGTAATTGCTATGATCAGAGCTAGCTCCAATCACAGCAGTTAGACTCAGGTGGCAGCTTCTCATCCCACCCTATACATGCTATGCACACATATGCCGTACATGTACACCAAATATTGCAAATTAAAACCTAGACAGAACTGGAAGACTTGGGTTTTGCATATAGTCATCCATAGCCACATGCATTAAAGTCTGTAGCCTCTCTATGTGACTGCAGACTTGTGAACCCTGACAGTGCGCACTGCACAGGTTTGCCGGTGCTGAGTGTGGGTGGTCATGTGATCACAAGTATGTGATTTGCATACTTCCGGCCACATTCCGGCTCGACGTGTCCGGCCTCAGTCAATACATTTGCAGGCTGCGCATATCTAATCGGCATGTGACTGCACGGATGCAAATCACATACTTGTGGTCACGCGCCCACTGCTCCCAGCATTGGAGAATCCTCACATCACGCAGTGCATACTCTGTGAGGATTCGGAAGTCTGCAGTGACATAGAGTAACTGCAGACTTGTACCCTATGCTCGAACAACCACTTTAATCAAAAATCTTAAAGATCTTACCCGGTAGTTAGATGTTGATGGCCTGTTTAGGCTCTGACACCTCACTTTCAGCTGTTCACAGTCCCTTGGCTGCTGCAAGTAAGCAGCATATGATGTGAAAACATCACAGCTTTAGTTATTGCAGAGTGGTCATTTTTAGTTACTGCAGATCACTTGCTCTAATAGTAGCCAAGCTGCAGTACCTGGGAAATTCCACTATATACTGTACAGAGATGTGATATTCCGACTCCAAACACCATTTACATCTGGTGGAAATCGGCTGATTGTGGGGATGCCAGGTGTTTGACCCCCAATAAAGATAAATATCATAGATATAAACATCAATATCTAATTAATGTAAAACCTCAATTTAATTATATACTGCAATAATGTGGCATGAAGTATCTAATATATATAATTGTCTTATCCCGTCTGTCTGTCTGTCTGTCCAGGAAATCCCGCGTCGCTAATTGGTCCGGCCGCGGCCAATCAGCGACGCGGGATTTCAGAAAAAAGATGGCGGCCGTTAGAGGCTCATTTGCCGCACGGAGGTCAGCGGCGATGCAGCCGGGAGATGAGCGGCTGCTAGCAGCAGAACTACCCCGACCTGCGCCGCCGCTGACCTCCATGCGGCTACCGTTGGTAGATCAGCGGCTAGGACCGCTGATCTCCCGACGGCAAGTGTGAACGGAGGACCGGGGAGCGGCGCCGCCGGTCGGGATGCTTCTGCTGCGAGCAGCCGCTCATCTCCCAGCTGCTCGCATCGAAAGTACCCGCACAGGCAGCGCCGCTCCCCGGTCCTCACTAATACGATGCTGATTGGTCGCTGCCCGCGACCAATCAGCGATCTTGGCGCCAAGTTTAAACACCGCTGTGCGGTTTGGTCGTGGCCACTGCCCGCTACCAATCAGCAATCTTGGCGCCAAATTTAAATACCGCTGTGCGGATTGGTCGCGGCCGCGACAAATCAGCAAAATTGGCGCGAAATTTAAAACCCTGTGTAGTGCAGGCGTCCCTGCCCTCTGCTAGGCAGGGACGCTGTTCCCCTCACCGCTCTGCTCCGTGCCCGGCGTCCCTCTCCCGCTCTGCTGGCAGCGCGCGCTCCTTCCCGGCCACTGTGCTTAGGGCGCGCGCGCGCGCCCTCCCTCTTAAAGGGGCCGCGCGCGCCGTCCTAAGGAGTCCCCGGCCAATGGCCGGAGGACTTTACCATATATAAGGCACCTCCTCCAAAATGGAGGTGCCCGAGCAATGTTGTTTGCACCTGTGTCTCACCTGTGCTTCAGCCCTCAGGTCCCGTTGCCAGTTACCTGCCAGTTACCTGCCAGATTCCTGCCTGATTACTTGCTACCTGCCTGCTAGTCTGAGGTCCGACGGTCTGCCTTACTAATCCTGTCAGTCTGTCTAAGGACCAGCCTGCCCGCTCACCTGGGAGCGCACATCAGCTACCTGCCTGCTTGCCTGTGGTCCGACGGTCTGCCTTCCAACTCCTGTCAGTCTGTCTATGGACCAGCTTGCCCGCTCACCTTGGAGCGATCATCTGCTACCAGTCTGCTTGCCTACCCGGAGGCTCTGCCGTCACGTGCTGTGACCACCCGCCTGTCCAGAGACTTCTGCCCGCTCACCTGGGAGCGCTCATCTGTCGCCTGTCCGCTGGTCTTCCTGGAGGCTCCGCCGTCACATGCTGTGACCACCCGTTCATCCAGAGACTCTCGCCTGCTCACCTGGGAGCTCACGTCTATCTTCAGCCGCCACAGGTCGTACCAACCCTATACCTAGAGACTGCCCCGGTCACTTGCCGTGACCTCCAGCCCGTTCACTCAGAGACTGTCCCGTTCACTCAGAGACTGTCCCGTTCACCTGCTGAGACTTCCAGCTCGTCTTCCCTGGTCGCCACCCGCTCCTTTACAAGGACCGCCCCCTTGTATAGTAGCTCAGAGGTTCCGCCTCCCAGACCCGTTACAGTTTGCTCGGGCCATGGAACCCGGTGGCACCCAAGCTCTCTCGCTTTCGGACCTACGTCATGAACTGTCCCGTCAGAGGTCCCAACAGGAGTCCATCCTGAGTCATCTGCAGAATGTCAACTCTTTCCTGGACACTCTGACTGCTCCACCAGCAACCACCGCTAGTGTCATGACTCGCAGCCCGGCAGCGCCGCTGCCCACCAATACCATGGCATCCTGCCCCGGACCCCGGCTTTCTACACCTCCACGCTTCGGAGGCGACCCCGCTCAAGCTAGGGGCTTCATAAACCAGTGCACCCTGCACTTTGAACTATTGTCCCCCCAGTTTAACTCCGACCGGGCCAAAATTGCCTTCATCATGTCCCATCTCACCGGGGAGGCCCTGGCCTGGCTAAATCCTCTATGGGAGAGAGGAGACCCCCTGGTGTCCGACTTGCCTGCCTTTCTCTCGGCTTTCCGGAAAGTCTTCGACGAACCCGGACGGAAGACCTCATCCGCATCATCGTTGCTATGCCTCCGTCAGGAGAGTCTCACCGTGGGCCAATATGCCATACGGTTCCGTACCCTTGCCTCGGAGCTGGCCTGGGATAACGACGCTCTGGTTTCCGTCTTCTGGGAGGGTCTGTCCGGCCGTATTAAAGATGAACTTGCCGGTCGGGACATTCCTACCACTCTCGATGACTTAATAACTCTTGCCACCCGGATTGACCTACGGTTCCAGGAGCGTGCCAGAGAGGTCACCCGTGAGAGGAGGTTACCACGTCTAGCTCCTACTTTTCAGAAACCCGTCACTCCTTCTGTCTCTAACCAGGTACACCCTCCTGAGTCTATGCAGGTCGACCAGACCAAGATGGTCAAGACCCGTCAGGACTTACGCCGTGCCGAGGGGACCTGCTTCTACTGTGGCAGTAAGGAGCACCGGATCCGTGCCTGCCCAGAGAGGTCGGGAAAACGCCTGTGTCTAGGTTCGCTCAGAGAGGTCCACCTAGACAAGAATAAATCCTCTCCATCCCTGCTGTTGTCAGTTTCAATCGTCTACGGGGAGAACCGTTATTTCGAACTAGCCCAACTGGACTCTGGAGCAGCCGGGAATCTTATTTCACAGTCCCTGGTAGAGAAATACCGCATCCCCACCAAACCTCTGGCTGTACCCTTGTCTGTTGCTGCCGTGGATGGGGGGCTCTTACCACACCCCATCCAACTCATCACCGAATCCATTACTCTGCAGGTGGGAATGCTGCATTCTGAAAGTATCTCCTTCCATGTTCTGCCTGGACTCTCTCACGCCCTCTTGCTAGGCCTACCTTGGCTCCAGAAACATGCACCCGTTCTTGACTGGCAGACCGGAGAAGTCCTTCGCTGGGGACAGGGCTGCCATAAGACCTGTCTGGTTCCCGTTCATCCCGTCCGTCTTTCTCCTACCCCAGCTAATCTACCTGGACTTCCGATTCCTTATTGGTCTTATGCTGATGTCTTTAATAAAAAGGAGGCAGAGACACTACCCCCTCATAGACCATACGACTGCCCTATCGACCTGTTATCTGGTACTTCTCCTCCCCGTGGGCGTATTTATCCATTATCCGCTGCTGAGACCTGGTCGATGTCCGAATATATTGAGGAGAATCTGGCCAGGGGATTCATCCGGAAATCTACCTCCCCGGCGGGAGCAGGCTTCTTTTTCGTTAAGAAGAAGGACGGCTCTCTCCGTCCCTGTATAGACTATAGAGGCCTTAACCAGATCACGGTGAAGAATAAGTACCCCCTTCCGCTCATTCCGGAGTTATTTGATCGTCTGAGGGGGGCTAGAATCTTCACCAAACTGGACCTCTGTGGGGCGTACAACCTGGTTCGTATCCGTCAGGGGGATGAATGGAAGACGGCATTCAACACCTGGGACGGCCACTATGAATATCTGGTAATGCCCTTTGGCCTCTGTAACGCTCCTGCCGTCTTTCAAGAGTTGGTCAATGACATCTTCCGGGACCTTCTCTACTCCTGCGTAGTGGTGTACCTGGACGACATCTTGGTCTTCTCTCCGGATCTCCAAACTCACCGGAGGGATGTTCGTCAGGTCCTGCTCAGGCTCAGGCAGAACCATCTCTACGCTAAATATGAGAAGTGCCTCTTTGAGCAGACCTCGCTTCCGTTTCTGGGCTACATTATCTCTCAGACCGGCCTACAAATGGATCCTGAGAAACTGTCTGCCATCGAGAAATGGCCCCGACCAGAGGGGTTGAAGGCTATTCAACGGTTCCTGGGCTTCGCCAACTATTACCGCCTCTTCATCCCGCACTTCTCTTCCCGGACTGCCCCAATTTCCGCGCTCACCCGTAAGGGTACTAATCCCAAAGAGTGGCCGCCCGAAGCAGAGGAGGCCTTTCTTTCCCTAAAACAGGCCTTCTCTTCCGCCCCGGTGCTGCATCGCCCGGACGGCAACGAGCAGTTCTTCCTGGAAGTTGACGCCTCCTCCTCTGGAGCCGGAGCGGTACTTACTCAAAAATCATCTTCCGGGAGAATGGTAACTTGTGGCTTCTTCTCCAAACTCTTCTCCTCTTCTGAGCGCAACTATTCCATAGGAGACCGAGAGTTATTGGCCATCAAGCTGGCGTTGGAGGAGTGGCGTTACCTACTCGAGGGGGCTCTTCATCCGGTAATAATTTACACTGACCACAAGAACTTGGCTTACCTCCAGCATGCCCAGAGACTTAACCCGCGCCAAGCCCGGTGGTCCTTGTTTTTTGCTCGCTTTGATTTTGTTCTTCATTTTCGCCCGGCTGACAAAAACGTCAAAGCAGACGCCTTGTCCCGATCCTTTCTGGTGTCCGATCTCGAGGAAGAACCTAAACATATCATCGATCCCGCCAGAGTAATGCAGGTGGCTCCCGTGAGTCTAAATCGTCTCCCTCCCGGTAAGACGTTTGTTTCAGTACCTGATTGGGAGAAGATCCTACACTGGGGCCATTCATCTAAACTAGCTGGCCACGCCGGTCAGAAAAAGACCCTCCAGCTTATTGCCCGGCACTATTGGTGGCCTACCCTGCACAAGGACACAATAGACTTTGTTTCTGCCTGTGTGTCCTGCGCCCGCAACAAAGTCCCGAGACATCTGCCAGCCGGACGCCTCCTTCCGCTTCCTGTACCTGCTGCCCCCTGGCAGCATATAGCAATGGACTTTATAACTGATCTCCCCGTCTCTGCCGGTTGTACGGTCATTTGGGTGGTCGCTGACCGCTTTTCCAAGATGGCTCACTTTATTCCCCTGCCAGGCCTTCCGTCTGCACCCGAGCTGGCTAAAGACTTTATCCGCCACATCTTCCGTCTTCATGGCCTGCCCCTCCACATCGTGTCGGATCGTGGGGTACAGTTCACCTCACGTTTCTGGAGAGCCACTTGTAAACTACTAGACGTCACCCTGGACTTCTCTTCCGCTTACCACCCACAGTCCAATGGTCAAGTGGAGCGGATCAATCAGAACCTGACCAGTTACCTCCGGCACTTCGTTAATGCCCACCATTCTGACTGGGTGGATCTCCTACCATGGGCCGAGTTCTCTTATAATAATCACGAGAGCGAATCCTCCTCCAAATCCCCGTTTTTTGTAGTCTTTGGTCAGCATCCTCGGATTCCTTTTCCTGTCTCCATCTCTGTGGACAACCCGGCTGCGGAATCTCTCGTTAGCAAATTTTCCTCCATATGGGAGAGTACCCGGTCCGCACTCCTTCTGTCATCCGAGCGTATGAAAAGACACGCTCACAAAAAACGTCTGGATCCTCCACAATTTCGTCCAGGAGATAAAGTCTGGCTCTCATCTAAATATGTTCGACTTAAGATACCTTCTTACAAGTTAGGTCCTCGGTTCATCGGTCCTCTGGAGGTCATCAGTCAGATCAACCCGGTGGCCTATAAATTGAAACTCCCGGCCAACTTACGGATCCCTAACTCCTTCCATGTATCTCTCCTCAAACCCGTGGTGCTTAACTCTTTTTCCAAGTCTACAGGTACGCCTCCTGCTCCGGTTTCTGCTGAGGACGAGTTTGAGGTAGAGAACATTCTTGCCACCAAAAGGGTAAGAGGAAAGACCTTTTTTCTGGTAGATTGGAAGGGGTTTGGTCCTGAGGAGAGAATGTGGGAGCCCCGGGAGAACATCCATGCCCCTCTCATCCTAGCTAAATTTCTATCTGGCCTAAAAAAGGGGGGGCCTAAAGGGGGGGGTACTGTAGTGCCGGCGTCCCTGCCCTCTGCTAGGCAGGGACGCTGTTCCCCTCACCGCTCTGCTCCGTGCCCGGCGTCCCTCTCCCGCTCTGCTGGCAGCGCGCGCTCCTTCCCGGCCACTGTGCTTAGGGCGCGCACGCGCGCCCTCCCTCCCTCTTAAAGGGGCCGCGCGCGCCGTCCTAAGGAGTCCCCGGCCAATGGCCGGAGGACTTTACCATATATAAGGCACCTCCTCCAAAATGGAGGTGCCCGAGCAATGTTGTTTGCACCTGTGTCTCACCTGTGCTTCAGCCCTCAGGTCCCGTTGCCAGTTACCTGCCAGTTACCTGCCAGATTCCTGCCTGATTACTTGCTACCTGCCTGCTAGTCTGAGGTCCGACGGTCTGCCTTACTAATCCTGTCAGTCTGTCTAAGGACCAGCCTGCCCGCTCACCTGGGAGCGCACATCAGCTACCTGCCTGCTTGCCTGTGGTCCGACGGTCTGCCTTCCAACTCCTGTCAGTCTGTCTATGGACCAGCTTGCCCGCTCACCTTGGAGCGCTCATCTGCTACCAGTCTGCTTGCCTACCCGGAGGCTCTGCCGTCACGTGCTGTGACCACCCGCCTGTCCAGAGACTTCTGCCCGCTCACCTGGGAGCGCTCATCTGTCGCCTGTCCGCTGGTCTTCCTGGAGGCTCCGCCGTCACATGCTGTGACCACCCGTTCATCCAGAGACTCTCGCCTGCTCACCTGGGAGCTCACGTTTATCTTCAGCCGCCACAGGTCGTACCAACCCTATACCTAGAGACTGCCCCGGTCACTTGCCGTGACCTCCAGCCCGTTCACTCAGAGACTGTCCCGTTCACTCAGAGACTGTCCTGTTCACCTGCTGAGACTTCCAGCTCGTCTTCCCTGGTCGCCACCCGCTCCTTTACAAGGACCGCCCCCTTGTATAGTAGCTCAGAGGTTCCGCCTCCCAGACCCGTTACACCCTGCTTCTCTGATTGGTCGCGCCCTGCGTGCCGTGATCAATCAGCGACTGCCACAGCACAGCTGCGAATTGGCGCCGGATTTTAAACACGCAGGCCACCGTCGGGAGATCAGCGGCACTAGCCGCTGATCTCCCGACGGTAGCCGCATAGAAGTCAACGGCGATGCAGCCGGGAGATTCCCGGCTGCTCACACCGAAAGTACTCGCACATCAACGCCACTCCCCGTTCTCAGTAACACGTGTCGCAGATTGGCCGCAGCTGCCGGCCGTGACCAATCAGCGATATGGGCGGCAAATTTAAACGCCGTTCTGCTGATTGGTCGCGGCCGCCACCCGCGACCAATCAGCGATTTGGGCGTCAAATTTAAACTCGCTCTCCAGTACTCAGTAATACGGTTCGCCGGCCGCTACCAATCACTGATGTTGCTGCGAAATTTAAAACCCACTTCTGTGATTGGTCGCGTCCAGCCGACCGCGATCAATCAGCGACTACCGCAGCATGTCCACGAATTGCTGGTGGATTTTAAACACGCAGACCACCATCGGGAGATCAGCGGCGACGCAGCCGAGAGATGAGCGGAGCCAGCCGTTCATCTCCCGGCTGCTCGCAGCACAAGTACCCCGACCGGCGGCCTCGCTCCCCGGTCCTCCCTTCACACTTGCCGTCGGGAAATCAGTGGCACTACCCGCTGATCTCCCGACGGTAGCCGCATGGAAGTCAGCGGCGATGCCCCCGGGAGATGACCTGCGCTAGCCGTTCATCTCCCCGCTGCTCACACCAGAAGTATCCGCACATCAACGCCACTCCCCGTCCTCAGTAACAGGAGTTGCTGACTGGTCGCAGCCGCCGCCCGCGACCAATCAGCGATTTGGGCGCCAAATTTAAACACGGTCTCCGGCCAATTGGCGCCGGATTTCAAAGAAGTACGAAACCTTCCGGAGATAGCAGGACTGACTCCGCCCATGTGGTCATGTGACTCACCAACTGCCCATAACGTACTGAACATGTTTTGTCAATCACAGTGTGTGATAGACTTCAGTCACACTTACTGAACACGTTCTGCCAGTGACAGCACGCTGAAGAGATACTTCTTGATGCTTCCTGTCTTCCAATGGGTCGTAAGCGAAAATACGCCACAGAGGATGACAGAAAAGCAGCAGAAGCAGCAAGAAAACGACAACGTCGAGAGCAACAGACACCACAACACACTGCCGCCAGACAAGCCCAGGATGCGGAAGCTCACAGAAAACTTCGGGAACAGGAGACACCACAACACACTGCCGGCAGACAAGCCCAGGATGCGGAAGCTCACAGAAAACTTCGGGAACAGGAGACACCACAAAACACTGCCGGCAGACAAGCCCAGGATGCGGAAGCTCACAGAAAACTTCGGGAACAGGAGACACCAAGACATACTGCCGCCAGACAAGCCCAGGATGCGGAATCTCACAGACAACGTCGGGAACGGGAAACACCGCAACAAACTGCCGCAAGACAAGCCCAGGATGCGGAATCTCACAGACAACGTCGGGAACAAGAGACACCACTACACACTGCCGCCAGACAAGGCCAGGATGCGGAATCTCAAAAACAAAGTCGGAAACAGGAGACACCACAACACACTGCCGCCAGACAAGCCCAGGATGCGGAATCTCACAGACACCCTCGGGAACAAGAGACACCACAACACACTGCCACCAGACAAGCCCAGGATGCGGAATCTCACAGACAACGTCAAAAACAGTAGACACCACAACACACTGCCACCAGACAAGCCCAGGATGCGGAATCTCACAGACAACGTCGGGAACGGGAAACACCGCAACACACTGTGGCTAGACAGGAACACGATGCGGAATCCCATAGACAATGTCGGCTGAATGAATCTCCAGAATCTAGGACAAACAGAGAAGAACACGATCGCCAAATTTATCAAAAACTAATGCTCTACCAACTAAGGCAAACCCAGCAGAATATTCAACAACTTGCACGTTACGCAACAGACAATGAAACTATAATTATTCAACACTACTGTGGGAATATGAATGTAGTTTGTTCTAAATGCGACTCTCTGAATTTCATCGAGGAAAAACCATCTGACAATCAGTTTACTCAATGCTGCCAAAAAGGAAAAGTTATGCTACCGAGACGTCACTACTCAGATCTGTTTGAGCAGTTGATGAAAGTAACGCATGAACACAGTAGAAATTTTATGGAAAATATCAGAAGTATTAACAGTTCTCATGCGTTTGCTTCATTTGGTGCCAACATTGCACCGCCCCCTGGATTCGGACCGTATTGTTTTAAAATTCACGGCCAAATCTACCACCGCACTGGAACACTTCACCCAGAACTAGGACAACCACCAAAATTTGCACAATTATACATCTTTGATCCAAATGAGGCTACAGAACAAAGGATGAACCTGAAAGAAAATGAAAAGTGTAATGCAGAACTGATGAATAGAGATGAGCGTTGTTCTACTCGAACTGTTCGCCAATCTCAAATTCGAGCTGTTTTGGGCGGTGTTCGAGCCGGTCGGCGAACACGAACAATTTGAGAAAAATTCGGCTGTTCGAGGTTATGTTCGATAACTGTTCGTGCACCAAAATCATAACTGGATTTTTTCTCAGTAATGATGAAAATTAATGTTAATACGCAGTTTGAGTGTACAGCGGGGCGGGGGGAGGGGCAGGGGATGGATCTCTGCAGGAACAATGAAGATCTCCATTTTTTTTTCTCTTTCCCGCATTTGCAGTGGGGAGGTGCAATCTGTCAGCCTATCAGCAGCGCACACACGGAGCGAAGTGCTTTTTTTCACACAAGCAAGGGCATGTGTGATTGGCAGTGTATGTCACATGTCCTTGCCCTATAAGACCAAGCCATTTTCCCCGTCGCCACCATTTTCTCACTGCTGCAGCTGCGTGTTAGATGGCACCGCTGTTGCTGTGTGCGCTATACCTTGTTAATTTCAAGCCAATTTTCGCACAAATATACAGATAGCTTGGGAGTAGGGAATAGTTGTGATTGCAGTCCTTTTAAGGACTAGGTTACAGCATTTCCTACGACTTTTATCAGGCAGGTCTGTGCTCTTAAATAGATAGATTGTGGGAGTAAAGACTAATTGTAATTGGAGTCCTTTTCAGGACTAGGTTACATCAGTTCCTATCAGTTTTTGCCAGGCAGGTCTGTGCCAGTGCTGTGCAAGTTTTTTTCACAGCATTTGGCTGAATCTAGCAAAGCTAATCCTTTTTGGCCTATTGCAGAGTGTGTTAGTCAGTGGAGTAGCCTATCTGTGTTGCAAGATATACCACCTGTGTATAGAATACCAATTTTTTTACTGCACCTAGTGAAGTAAAATCTTTTGGGCATAGCATCATTCTATTAGTCCATCTATACTGACCTCCATCAGGTTGCAAACTGAATATAATTTTTTTCTGCATCTAGCTCTGAAAAAATATTTGGGCTTCTAGCAGTGTGTGGGACTTGGTCTATTAGTCCATCTATACTGACCTCCATCAGGTTGCAAATTAAAAATAATTTTTTTCTTCATTTAGCTCTGAAAAAATATTTGGGCTTCTAGCAGTGTGTGGGACTTGTTCTATTAGTCCTTCTATACTGACCTCCAGCAGGTTGCAAATTGAATATAATTTTTTTCTGCATCTAGCTCTGAAAAAATATTTGGGCTTCTAGCGGTGTGTGGGACTTGGTCTATTAGTCCATCTATACTGACCTCCATCAGGTTGCAAATTAAAAATAATTTTTTTCTGCATCTAGCTCTGAAAAAATATTTGGGCTTCTAGCAGTGTGTGGGACTTGGTCTATTAGTCCATCTATACTGACCTCCATCAGGTTGCAAATTAAAAATAATTTTTTTCTTCATTTATCTCTGAAAAAATATTTGGGCTTCTAGCAGCGTGTGGGACTTGTTCTATTAGTCCATCTATACTGACCTCCATCAGGTTGCAAATTAAAAATAATTTTTTTCTGCATCTAGCTCTGAAAAAATATTTGGGCTTCTAGCAGTGTGTGGGACTTGGTCTATTAGTCCATCTATACTGACCTCCATCAGGTTGCAAATTAAAAATAATTTTTTTCTTCATTTATCTCTGAAAAAATATTTGGGCTTCTAGCAGCGTGTGGGACTTGTTCTATTAGTCCATCTATACTGACCTCCATCAGGTTGCAAATTAAAAATAATTTTTTTCTGCATCTAGCTCTGAAAAAATATTTGGGCTTCTAGCAGTGTGTGGGACTTGGTCTATTAGTCCATCTATACTGACCTCCATCAGGTTGCAAATTAAAAATAATTTTTTTCTGCATCTAGCTCTGAAAAAATATTTGGGCTTCTAGCAGTGTGTGGGACTTGGTCTATTAGTCCATCTATACTGACCTCCATCAGGTTGCAAATTGAATAAAAAAATTTTCTGCATCTAGCTCTGAAAAAATATTTGGGCTTCTAGCAGTGTGTGGGACTTGGTCTATTAGTCCATCTATACTGACCTCCATCAGGTTGCAAATTAAAAATAATTTTTTTCTGCATCTAGCTCTGAAAAAATATTTGGGCTTCTAGCAGTGTGTGGGACTTGGTCTATTAGTCCATCTATACTGACCTCCATCAGGTTGCAAATTAAAAATAATTTTTTTCTTCATTTAGCTCTGAAAAAATATTTGGGCTTCTAGCAGTGTGTGGGACTTGTTCTATTAGTCCTTCTATACTGACGTCCAGCAGGTTGCAAATTGAATATAATTTTTTTCTGCATCTAGCTCTGAAAAAATATTTGGGCTTCTAGCAGTGTGTGGGACTTGGTCTATTAGTCCATCTATACTGACCTCCATCAGGTTGCAAATTAAAAATAATTTTTTTCTTCATTTATCTCTGAAAAAATATTTGGGCTTCTAGCAGCGTGTGGGACTTGTTCTATTAGTCCATCTATACTGACCTCCATCAGGTTGCAAATTAAAAATAATTTTTTTCTGCATCTAGCTCTGAAAAAATATTTGGGCTTCTAGCAGTGTGTGGGACTTGGTCTATTAGTCCATCTATACTGACCTCCATCAGGTTGCAAATTGAATAAAAAAATTTTCTGCATCTAGCTCTGAAAAAATATTTGGGCTTCTAGCGGTGTGTGGGACTTGTTCTATTAGTCCATCTATACTGACCTCCATCAGGTTGCAAATTAAAAATAATTTTTTTCTGCATCTAGCTCTGAAAAAATATTTGGGCTTCTAGCAGTGTGTGGGACTTGGTCTATTAGTCCATCTATACTGACCTCCATCAGGTTGCAAATTGAATAAAAAAATTTTCTGCATCTAGCTCTGAAAAAATATTTGGGCTTCTAGCGGTGTGTGGGACTTGGTCTATTAGTCCATCTATACTGACCTCCATCAGGTTGCAAATTAAAAATAATTTTTTTCTGCATCTAGCTCTGAAAAAATATTTGGGCTTCTAGCAGTGTGTGGGACTTGGTCTATTAGTCCATCTATACTGACCTCCATCAGGTTGCAAATTAAAAATAATTTTTTTCTTCATTTAGCTCTGAAAAAATATTTGGGCTTCTAGCAGTGTGTGGGACTTGTTCTATTAGTCCTTCTATACTGACGTCCAGCAGGTTGCAAATTGAATATAATTTTTTTCTGCATCTAGCTCTGAAAAAATATTTGGGCTTCTAGCGGTGTGTGGGACTTGGTTTATTAGTCCATCTATACTGACCTCCATCAGGTTGCAAATTAAAAATAATTTTTTTCTACATCTAGCTCTGAAAAAATATTTGGGCTTCTAGCGGTGTGTGGGACTTGGTCTATTAGTCCATCTATACTGACCTCCATCAGGTTGCAAATTAAAAATAATTTTTTTCTGCATCTAACCCAGCCAATAGTTTTGGCCTAATACCACAGTTTGGCCACTCAGCTCTGCTCGGTTACCATCCATTGTTTTTTTTGTGCAAACAACTCCAGAGTTGTGAATTAGTTAACCACCAAAATGAGTGGAAAAAGGCCTGCTGCTGGTGGAAAGGGGAATAGGCGTGTTGGGAAGGGGAAAAAAGGTTGTGTCCGTGGGGTAGGTGCAGAAGAAAGACCATCTTCCAGCCAAACTAAAATGTCTACTTCTTTTAGCGGACAATGTGATAAGATCCCTTTCTTACGGCCACGCCAATCGCTACAAATTCCAGATGAGGCACAAAAACAGCAGGTGCTTCAACGGATATCAAGTGCTCCTTTAAGTGGGCTCTCCTCCACATCAACTTCAACATCACAAATACTCCAGTCCTCAAAGGTGTCACCCAAATCGCACTTGCTTCCTCACAGCTCCCAAATCTCCAGCTGCCCGTCTGAGTATGAGGTAGAACAGATGGTTGAGTCTGCAGAGCTGTTTACTCATACTATAGCCTGGGAATCAGAGGTCGACTCCAGCGCTTCTGTGAATCCAGACGAGGAAATGATCTGCACTGATGCCCAGAATCTTTATGAGTCGGATCCAGGACCAGACGCAGAAGGTTCTGACCATAATGTAGACCCTCATTCCCAAACTGTAACTCCTGTTGGTGGAGACAGTGAGGAAGACGATGATAAGACTCAAATACCTGATTGGAGCGACAACTTTAGTTTTTTGTCAGGGCAGGAACAGGTTGGCTCTGAGGACGACGGGTGTGATAACGCACAGGGTGATGATGATGAGGTCGGAGATCCCACTTACTGTCAACCCACAGTCAGCCAAGAGATGAGGTCAGCAGAGGAGGTGGAGGAAGATGCTAGCGACGACGAGGTCAGGTTGCGCCTTCCTGGACAGAGACGTAGTACTGGAAGCACGTCAACAACTGCATCCTCAAACACAACTCTGCCTCTCACCACAAGTCGTGGTGGCTCTTCAGGTCGCATGGGTGCTAAGCCTTGCATAGCCTGGGCATTTTTCAGATCGATAAAGATGACCCAACTCGTGTTATCTGTAACATTTGTCAGCAAAAGCTAAGTAGAGGCCAAAAAATACATAGTTTGAGTACTTCATGCATGAACCGGCACGTGGACATGAAGCATAAGTTGCAGTGGGAAGCTCAGTGTGCTACAATGCGGTCTAGCCGGCCGGGCCAACCACCGTCTGCCATATCTTGTGCATCCGCGGCCTCTTCATCCTCTGTGACTGGGGGGACAGCAGTCACACCTGTTTTGGGGCGCAGACCTGCCACCTCTTTACCCGCAACAGCCAGCGTGATTGGCAGGTCATCATTTTCTTTGGAGGTGGTAACACCAGCTGGTCTTGAGCGCTGTCCGACATCGATAGCACCACCTTTGGATCAAGGCAACCTAACATGTCCGCCTGCATCTTCCTCACAGACCGGCAGTTTGCCGGGGACACCCTTATCAACCCCGTCTAAGCACAATAGCCAGCCCTCGGTCCCTCAGATGTGGACAAGTAAAAGACCATTTCCTCCTAGCCATGAGAAAGCTAAGAGGTTGAATTTCACCATCTGCAAGCTCTTGGCTACAGAAATGCTGCCTTTCCGCCTGGTGGACACAGAGGATTTTCGAGACCTTATGTCCGTCGCAGTGCCCCAGTACCAGATGCCCAGTCGGCACTACTTCTCAAAGAAAGGTGTGCCTGCGCTCCACCAGCATGTCGCACACAACATCACCGCTTCTTTGAGAAACTCTGTGTGTGACAGGGTGCATTTCACCACAGACACTTGGACGAGTAGGCATGGACAGGGGCGTTACATGTTGCTGACTGGGCACTGGGTAACTATGGTGACAGCAGGACAAGGGGCTGCTGTCCAAGTCTTGCCGTCCCCACGAGTTGTGCGTCAATCCTCTTTATGTCATTTTTCCTCCACTGCTTCTGCCTCCTCAACCTCCTCTCGGTCTTCCACCTGCACCCAAAGCCTGTCTGGTCATGCCACAAGCTTTCTAACTGCGCAGAAGGGATCCTGCACACCTCCTTACTATGCTGGCAGTAGGGCTCAACGTCATCAGGCGGTTTTTACATTGAAATGTCTGGGAAATGTGAGTCACACAGCTGAGGAGTTGTGGTCAGCTCTGGAGAACCAATTTCATGAATGGTTGTCTCCACTGGACCTGAAACCAGGGAAGGCCGTGTGCGACAATGCTGCAAACCTGGGTGCGGCCCTTCGCCGGGGCAATGTCACACACGTGCCTTGTATGGCTCACGTGTTGAACCTGGTTGTCCAGCAATTTTTAGCCCACTATCCCAGACTAGATGGCCTTCTGCAGAGGGCACGGTCGCTGTGTGCTCACTTCCGCCGTTCGCATCCCGCAGCTCAGCGACTTACATCTCTACAGAAGTCGTTGGGCCTGCCACTTCACCGGCTAAAATGCGATGTGCCTACCCGGTGGAATTCAACTCTGCACATGTTGCAGCGACTGTGGCAGCACCGACAAGCCCTGGTGCAATACGTTCTGACGTATAGCCTGGGCCAACGAGATTCCAAGGTGGGGCAAATCACGCTGGAGGAGTGGTCTCAGATCAGGGACCTATGCACCCTTCTGCACAGTTTTGAAATGGCGACGAAGATGTTTAGTGCTGACGATGCCATTATCAGCATGACTATTCCGGTGATTTACATGCTGGAGCACATGTTAAACAGAATTCGGAGTCAGGTGGTGGCACAAGAGGAGGTGGAGGAAGTAGAGGAGGAGGAGTTGTATGCGGAAGGGCTAACATCTGCAAGGTCCAGACGGTCGGCAGCACCAGGGCGGCAGGCATGTGAGGGTGGGGGAGATGATTTTACCAGGGCGCATGGTAGCAGCCAAACTAGTGAGGAAGGTGCAGGAGCCCAGGAAGAAGTGGAGGACGAACTGATGGAAGACTCATCAGATGAGGGAGACCTTGATCACATTTCTGTTGTGCGAGGTTGGGGGGAGAGGACAGAGGAAGGAAGCATGATTGTTACCTCGCCACCAACACAACAGGGACTTGGTGCTCCTGGATGCGCAACACACATGAGTGCCTTCTTGCTGCACTACCTGCAACATGACCCTCGAATTGTGAGAATTAGAAATAATCCTGACTACTGGGTTGCCACACTGTTAGATCCCCGGTACAAAAGTAAATTTGCAGAAATTATTCCTGCCATAGAAAGGGATGCACGCATGCAGGAGTATCAGCAGAGACTGTTGCAGAATCTTACATGTGCTTTTCCACAAAATACCAGTGGTGCACGTAGTGAATCTCACAGTTCCAACTTGCCAACCGTGGGACCGTCAAGTGTTCAGCACTCAAACCGTAACAGAACCACAGTATCTGCTGGTAACATCAATTTTGCGGAATCATTTCACCACTTTTTTAGCCCATCCTTTGCAAGGCCACAGGAGACAAGAAGTCTGACACATAGTCAACGCCTAGAGACGATGGTACAGGAGTATCTCCAAGTAAACATTGAAGCCACGACTGTGTCACTGGACCCTTGCTCTTTTTGGGCTTCCAATCTGGATAAATGGCCGGAGCTAGCCACTTACGCCTTGGAGATCTTGTCATGCCCCGCAGCCAGCGTTCTGTCTGAACGTGTGTTCAGCGCTGCTGGTGGTGTGCTGACAGATAAGCGCACGCGGCTCTCCACTGATAATGTAGACAGACTCACGTTCATAAAGATGAACAAATCATGGATCCGAAACGACTTTTCTACCCCTGTGTCATCCTGGGGAGAGTAAAAGCTTGATGATTGGTTAAAATCACCCTACCAACCGTTTTAAGCTTTCAAATTACTAATCATGTTTATCTGTATCTTGACTGGAAAATAATTTGGGCTTTGTAGCAGTGTGCAGCACTGATCCTATTAGGCCATCTATAATAAGCTTCACCAGATTTAAAATTAAAAATAATTTTTAGCTGCATCTAGCCCGGAAAATAATTTTGGGGCTCCGAGATGCGCAAGACACATAAGTGCCTTCTTGCTGCACTACCTGCAGCATGACCCTCATATTGTCAGAATTCGAAGTAATCATGACTACTGGGTTGCCACACTCTTAGATCCCCCAAACTTTTCGATCAACCTTTTCATTTTAATAAAGACCAAAAAAATGGTCATTTTTGAAATTATAAGCATTAGCAGGTTGTTAGAAACTGAAATCAAACAGTTTTCAACTCAAAACTTTATTCTAGGTGATGTTACATTTTCACATAGGACCCCTTGTTCGAAAGGAGCTTCTGAACTCTCTCGTCCATTGAATTTGTCAGGTTTTGGATGGTTTCTGCTTCAATTGTTTTGCATGAGGACAGAATACCCTCCCAGAGCTGTTGCTTAGATGTGAACTGCCTCCCGCCATCATAGACACTCCTTTTAATGATGCTCCAAAGGTTCTGAATGGGGTAGAGGTCAGGGGAGCATGGGGGTCACACCATAAGTTTGTCCCCTTTTATGCCCATATCAGCCAGAGATGCAGATGTTTTATGTGCAGCATGAGATGGTGCATTATCATGCAGAAAAATGATCTTGCTGTGAAATACACGGTTCTTCTTCTTGAACCATGGCAGGAAGTGCTGTTTGAGAAAATCCACATACATTATGGAGTTCATCTTTAGCGCCTTCAGGGATCCTAAAGGGGCCGACAATCTCTCTCCCCATGATTCCAGCCCAAAACATTACTCCACCTTCTCCTTGTTGGCGCTGTAGCCGTGTTTGCGTGGGGTGTCCATCAACCAGCCATCCTCCACTCCATTCATCTGGACCATCGAGCGCTGCACGGCACTCATCCGTGAACAAAACAGTTTTGAAATCAGTCTTCATGTAATGTTTGGCCCACTGGAGCCGTTTCTGCTTGTGTGAAGTGGATAGAGGAGGTCGACAGGATGGCGTATGCACAGCTGCAAACCTCTGAAGGACCCTGCATCTTGTTGTTCGGGGGACGTTGGAGGCACAAGCAGCTTCAAAAACTTGTCTGCTGCTATGACAAGGCTTTTTTGCCGCTGCTCTTTCAACCTGACGTAATTGCCTGTAGGAAAGAGTCCTCAATTTGCCCTTATCAGCACGCACACGTGTGTACTGTGAATCAGCTACATACTTCTTGATTGCCAAGACACTTCATCCTGATCATCGCACAATGTTGATTGTAGTCATGCCTTGACCTAAACACTCCACAATTTGTTGCTTCTCAGCAGCCGACACATCCTTTTTCTTTCCCATTTTGGCAGAAAATGTAGGCTGCTTAATAATGTGAGAGAGCCTTCTTAAGTAGTCTTGCCTTTCATTGGACACACCTGCCAAACTAATTAGCACAGGTGTCTGCAATTGCTTACAGTGATATAAAGAGCCCTGACACACATCACCATCAATGAGTTTAACTGACAAACAAACAAATTCTTCCCTTATCACTCCTAAACACTTTTTGCATAATAATTTGGAACGCGGTGTACATGTGCTTTTCCACAAAACACCAGTGGTTCACGTAGTGAATCTTACAGTTCTAACTTGCCAACCGTGGTCTGTATGGAATTGTTCAATAAAGGGCCCAAAATTAAGATAACATAGATGGGAGAGGTCTCTATGAATAGGAATTCCTAAGTATTTGATACCCTGTGAGGGCCAGGCAAAGGGAAAGTTGGACTGGATGGAATCCTATATGGATTTAGGGAGGGAGACATCGAGGGCCTCAGACTTCGCTGCATTGATTTTAAAATTTTACCATGTAACAAAGTGATCTATTTCAGCCATAACAGCAGGGATGGATATATGTGATTGAGTGATATATACTAGGACATCATCAGCAAATAGAGAGCACTTGTACTCGGTGCCTCCCACCTCAATCCACCTAATATTGGGGTTATGGCGAATTGATGAGAGCAGGTGCTCCGTCACTAGGATGTATAAGAGAGGGGACAGAGGACATCCCTGCCTTGTCCCATTGGTGATTGTGAAAGGTGATGAAAATGTTCTGACGCACCCCCTGGGCCTTGGGACACCCGGAGCCGGACCCTTTTTGGTGGATGCTGGTGGTTGTAGTCTTCGTGGCGGCGATCCGGTTCCGTGGCTCAGGGCGGTCAAACCAGTGGCGGAACTATTTATGTGGTTTTGATGTTTAAATGTCCGACTACGCCACCCGTGGATTGCGGTCAGAGTGAACCGCCGCTACAGGGCAGACCGCTAAGGCTGGTGTTGTGGGTGCAGCAGAGCGTAGCATAACTCCCCACGGGAGGAGTATAGCCTCAGGGCAGTGTATGCGGAGGATGGGGGTGATGTTGCAGGGCAGCAGCAGTAACGACACGGAGTCAGTGATGCAGTTCAGGGCCTTTACTCACAGTTCTTATTATCCAGACCACGTCTGCAGGTAACGGCTGCCCACGTCGTACTGTGCTCACCAGGTGAGGGGCTCAGACAACTCCCAGATAACTTTGGAGCGCTTCACAGGACCCCCTTTGTGTGTCCTTTGTCTGGCCTTTCTTACCAACACTTCTGTCCGGCTGCCTCGGGCCTCCTCTTGGTAAACTTGGCGCCAGTTTCCCTGACCCTATGTGGTGCCTTCCTAGCGGGTGGAGCAAGGGGCTGCGCCACATAAAATGTCAGAGCCTCCGGTTTCTAGCTGAGGGTCGTTTCCTGCCTCCACTAGTTCGGGGACCGGTCTCCCCCTTTGGCCTGACCCCTCCACGCAGGTGGATTCGGGCGTGCGGTGGCGACTCGCCCGTCCGCACCCCTGGGATCCCTTCATTCCTCGTTCCTGGAGCCTTCTCCGCTCCTCTTCCTTCCTTCTCCCTCTTGCAGGCCTGGGCCTCTGTTACTAGGCCCGCCTCCGGAGCAGAGCTCATGCAGAGCCCCTGCTCCCTGCCACTTCTGCTCAGACTTCTCTGCACTGAACTAAGATGGTGCCCACCTTTTATACTCCCTTCTCAATGCACCCAGGAACTGCTTCCTCCCTGCTCCTGCACTGCAGGGTTCCCCTTCCTCAGTGTTCCCTCCCCCCACTCCAGCCAGGGACAGGGACTGTCGTGCCCATCTCAGGGGCATATTGGTCGCCCTGCCCCACGGCAATGTGGTGTAATGCATGCAGGTGTCGGGTCCTGATCCACACTCCATCCTTATCTGAGAGTGAGATATCACACCTCTGGGTGAGGTGCAATACGTCTGTAGCAACCGAGCCCTCGGTGCTACAGTTCCATTTATCTTCAGCCTAGGTGACGTATTGTGATACAGGGCCGTGATTTTGGCTATAAAAGGGTCCCCTAGACCCCTACCCCAAGCTTTTTAAGAGAATCATATATGGCGTGCCAGGAGACTCTATGGAATGCTTTCTCAGCATCCAACGAGAGTATCTACTTACAAATTTTTAACTGCATCTAGCCCAGGAAATACTTTGTGCCTAGTAGCAGTGTCTGCTAGTCAGCGGATTATCCCGGCTGTTAAGCAAGCTACACCACCTGTAGTTTGGACACTTAATTTTTTCAAAGGAAATGCTTCGGGACCACGGGATACTTAGTGAAGAGCATCAGGAGGCACCCCAAGGCATAGGGGCTGGGACTGGCACTAGGATGCCTTGCGGTGGACAGCCGAGCTCGATCCTTATAAAAGCTTTTTAACTGCAGCAGCTTTAGTGGACGCTACTGGAGCTGGAATTACGCGGCTGCTGGCATGAGACTTGCCCTCCAATAGATCCTTGTAAATGGATTTAAAGTGTATTCATTCAAATTAGAGGGACAATTTAAATTAAAAAGCTTAGAGCTGCCTCCACCACAGGGGGGCTCTCTCGACCCACCAGCGGACAGGCACCAGTATTGGGAGAGGGGGGCTGGCCGTCAGGGTTCACCGCGGCTCTGGCACAAACCCGGCGACACGGAGGTGGCACGGGCAGGAGCGGACTGGCCGTCTCGGCTTCTCACTTTTTGGATTTTAGAAGGGCATGACATGCCTATATCTGTGTCTCCCCCTCCTTTTACTCCTCCACCTCTTTTATTTTCGCATGACTATATGTACTTGTCACTTTTCCATGTGTTAGTTGTGTCTTCTGAGCAGTTTGTCAGCTTTTGGACACCTTTGAAGGTGTTTTCTATGTGTTTCTATGTGTTTTTGTTTGCCTGCCATTGGTTTTAACGGTGTTCGAAGGTGTTCGACGAACAGTTCGACGAACAGTTCGGCGAACACACGGGTGTTCGACGAACCGAACCGAACTCGAACACTACGGGGGTGGCTCAACACTACTGATGAACCTAATTGCCGTACATTTACAAACAATCAGCCCATTTGCTGCCGCATATCGCATGCTAAAAGACGTCGAAGCTGAGGAGGAACAGAGAGCTATACAAAATGGGACGGAAATGCCTTCTATTATCATGGCCATTAAACAAGAACGTAAACAAGATTCCCGATGTTACAACAAACCACGTGTAAGTGAGGAAGCAGTTGTTTTTCAAAACGATGATGGAGAGCCTCCTTTTCAAAGGTATATATTAGTCCATCTTAAGCCAGACCAAAACAACCCTTTCGTTCCTAAAACACAACGTATTAGCATTTTGCACAGCAACCTTGATGCTCTTCTGTATCTGCTATTCTTTCCAAGCGGTGATCAAGGGTGGCATGAAAACCTACACCAGCAAGGAACTTCAAGAAGAATTACACAACTCCAGTACTACAGTTTTCTTCTGTCTGTCCTATTCAATCCTATTTTAAACGGTGGGAAACTGACACAACAGTACTTAGTCGACGCATACGTTAAAATTGAAGCTAACCGGCTTAATTTCATACGAATGAACCAAAAACAACTTAAAGTTGAAGACTACTGCGTTCTTCAAGAACATTTGCAAAAGCAATCCATTCAAAAAGGAATTCCAATTGGAAAAACAGTAATTCTCCCATTGTCGTTTGAAGGTAGCCCCCGCAACATGCAACAGCGTTATCAAGATGCAATGGCAATAGTAACAAAGTATGGAAGACCTGACATTTTTTTAGCAATGACCTGTAATCCTAAATGGCCGGAAAGTACTGAAAATCTACAACCCTGGCAGCAAGTTGAACACAGGCCGGACTTAGTTGCACGCGTATTTCGACTAAAACTCAACAGCCTTTTTAACCCTAGAACGCATACCTGGGGCCTCGCAGGCCCGCCCTGTTAATTGTTTTCTATTTTCTGCAAGATTACTTTAGTTAGAATTTTGAAACTCTAGGTATTCCTCAGGTATATAGTTATTCTTCATTTTTGTTTGAGTTATTCCATGTTATTTACACACGGGCCTAAAAGGCCCCAGGTATGTGAAAAAGTCAATTTTTATGGTCATGCGTTCTAGGGTTAAAGACATCAAAAATGGGCTTTTTGGAACAGTCGTAGCAATGGTACACGTCATAGAGTTTCAGAAACGAGGTCTCCCACATGCGCATATACTAATTATCTTAGACGCGGATTCTAAGTTTCGCACGGAGGACGAAATTGACAACATAGTGTGGGCTGAAATTCCTAACCAAGAAAAGTATCCTGAATTGTATAATATTGTAATCTGTAATATGGTTCATGGCCCATGCGGTGTAGCAAATCCAAAAAGTCCATGCATGCAAAACGCAAAATGTACAAAAGGGTTTCCAAAGCAGTTGAAACAGCACACTGTTAAAGATTTGGATGGCTACCCATCCTACCGGCGACAACTGATTGATAACATTGTACTCAACAAAAAAAATATTAATAACTCATGGATAGTTCCATACAACCCGTACTTATTAAAACGCTACAACTGTCACATCAACGTTGAAATATGCGCTTCAATAAAAAGTGTAAAATATCTTTTCAAGTACATCTACAAGGGGCATGACAAAGCTAACGTCGAAATACAACAGAAAACAGTCAATCACGATGAATCATCACGTTTTGTTGACTCAAGATATGTCAGTGCTCCAGAAGCTGCTTAGAGAATATTTGCGTTTCCAATGCATTCACAGTCCCCTGCCATTATACGTTTAGCTATTCATTTACCAAATCAACAGCAGCTTTATTTCTTTGAAAATGCTCAAGTCGAAGATGTCTCAAAAACTTTAAGCACAACGTCAACATTAATGGAATGCTGAACCAACGTGACGAAAACGCAAGGCAGTATTTGTATCGAGAGATTCCAGAGCATTACGTTTTGAATAAAACTTGGAATCCAAGACAACAAGGACTTAGCAGAATAATTGGACACATGTATACTGTTAGTGTCAAGGATCAAGAAAGATATTGCCTTCGGCTGTTACTACTGCATGTGAAAGGAGCTAGAAGTTACGACGATTTAAAAACAGTTAACGGAGTATTGCACGATACATTTAAAGCTGCAGCTTTGGCTTTAGGACTTCTATTGGATGATACTGTGTGGACACATACTTTAGAAGATGCAGTTACCCTACATATGCCTAAGAAACTTCGCAAATTGTTTGCCTACATTTGTGTCTTTGGACCGCCTACAAATCCGGCTCAACTTTGGACAAATTTCAAAGAACATATAATTGAAGATTACTGCTTACGTCTTCACAACAGAAGTGGAAATTTTCAAAATTGCAAATCTTATGCCATGCAAGATGTCCAAAATGTCCTACTACTGCATGGAAAAACGTTTTCAGATTTTAATTTGCCACAGCCTGCAAGTCAAGTTGCACAAATTCAAGAGTATGACGAAGCTTACGAATTATTGTTCACAACAGAGAAGAAAAAATCCTTAAATGAACAACAACGGTTTGCATATGACACTATTGTAAGCGCTGTAGAAAACCAAGCAGATCCAACGCCAAAATGTTTCTTTATTGACTTTCCTGGAGGCAGCGGTAAAACATACCTCTATGAAGTTTTAATGCATCACGTTAGAGGGTTGGGAAAAGTTGTATTGCCATCGGCTACAACAGGTATTGCAGCAAACCTTTTACGAGGAGGTCGCACTATGCATTCACTTTTTGGGATACTAGTTCCAGTCAATGAACTCTCCATTTCCAGAATCAAACAAGACATATTTGCAGGAAAACAGTTAAACAGTGCAAATCTTTTGATACTTGATGAGTGCACCATGGCACGAAAATATGCTTTCAGCTTAATTGACAGACTTCTGCGTGAAGTTATGACTACAAATGTTGCTGAAAAAAATGAAATTCCTTTTGGAGGTAAAGTTTTTGTCATTGGCGGAGATTTTAGGCAATGCCTTCCAGTTGTACCAAATGGAACAAGAACAAATATTATCGAGTCTACCTTAAAAATGTCTGACCTTTGGAAAGAGTTTAATCAACTCCAACTAATTAACAACATGCGATCTTCTGACCCAGAGTACAGCAACTGGCTTCTTAAACTTGGTAATGGTGAACTTAAGTAAAACCAGAAAAATATTCACCAAACTAAATTGGTAATAGGGTATATATATTTACCAGAGAACCATAGACAGAAAAAATACCCAATAAAAATTAACTTTTAATAATTATCCTTAAAAGTGTACTATACCATGTAAGGAGAATATAATATGAAATTAGCAATTAATTCAGACAAACTTACCCTGGATAGCACCTAATAAGATTGCTCTCCTTACCTAACAGCGGAGTGTTTTTCACCCTAAGGTTCAGATGGTGTCCCCGCTCCTCGGAGGCTGTCCCTCTCCTTTCCCTAGGTATCCCTACACAGTCAAAAACATGCCACACACATACATATAAATGGACCAATTGTATTCATGTCATAATTGACATGCTCAATATAAAAAATTACAACAATACCATATCAGTGGGGAGTGGGCAAAAATAGATATAGTTGCACAAATAGAAGGTTTTTGATTTACAGTAGCCCACTAATATAAATAGATAGAAATGTGTACCAGTCAGAGCGAGTCTGAAAAAAAAATATTAAGAATATTTTCATCTCCAATCAAACTAAGATTCAAGCGATGCCATAAATGATATCAATTAGTTGGCCTTTAGTACAATAACTAAATGTAGTCAATCCACAATACAAAATTTCCCAAAGCTGTAATAGCAATATTCCAGACATCAATATTATAAGATTCCTCAGACTGGTGTAAAGTCATCCGCAAATAAGGTTATAATTAATCCCTTCGTCCCAACCCACTGGAATAGGTAGAAATGTGTACTAGTCAGACCAAAATAAGAAATAGTAATAAACTCATCTTAATCTCTAGTCCATCTGAGATTCACACAGTGCCTTGAGTGGTGTCCATTTGATGTCCTTTTTGTACATAACTGAATATAGTCAATCCACAATTCAGAACTCCCCAAAATAATAACAGCACTCCAGGCATCAATTTTCAAGGTCCCTCAGACTGGTGTAAAATCATCAGCAGTAAAGTTATTCCCTAGGATTAGTCCCTTCGTCCCTACGCGTTTCACCCCCTCCTCAATGTGGGGCTCATCTGGGGACATGAAATATTAGAGGAGATGAGCCATAATAGATGCCCGCATAATAGCTCCTTGTATACCGGAGTCCAACCGCATGTTCAATGGTGGGATTCATCCCTATATATCTGTGGAATGCCATGTGCCACGAGATTAATTTCACCTGTGATCAATCCCAGCGTTACCCTGACTACGGGACGCAAGCTTTAAGGAACTAGCGTACCACCGTGTTTAACGTCACTTCCGGTCCCAACGTAATACGTCATTTCCGATTGCGTAGCCCAGGGTATTAGCTAAGGGATCGTACGAAGAATGCGTAAGGAATCTTATAATATTGATGTCTGGAATATTGCTATTACAGCTTTGGGAAATTTTGTATTGTGGATTGACTACATTTAGTTATTGTACTGAAGGCCAACTAATTGATATCATTTATGGCATCGCTTGAATCTTAGTTTGATTGGAGATGAAAATATTCTTAATATTTTTTTTTCGGACTCGCTCTGACTGGTACACATTTCTATCTATTTATATTAGTGGGCTACTGTAAATCAAAAACCTTCTATTTGTGCAACTATATCTATTTTTGCCTACTCCCCACTGATATGGTATTGTTGTAATTTTTTATATTGAGCATGTCAATTATGACATGAATACAATTGGTCCATTTATATGCATGTGTGTGGCATCTTTTGACTGTGTAGGGATACCTAGGGAAAGGAGAGGGACAGCCTCCGAGGAGCGGGGACACCATCTGAACCTTAGGGTGAAAAACACTCCGCTGTTAGGTAGGGAGAGCAATCTTATTAGGTGCTATCCAGGGTAAGTTTGTCTGAATTAATTGCTAATTTCATATTATATTCTCCTTACATGGTATCCTGTTTTTGAGATATATGTGTAGTTTTTTCTCACTTGTACTATAGAGTACACTTTTAAGGATAATTATTAAAAGTTAATTTTTATTGGGTATTTTTTCTGTCTATGGTTCTCTAATGGTGAACTTAGCAATGAATATAACCTTGGAGAAGACATTATTGAAATACCAGAAGACATGTTGTGCACTGACTGCATCGTAAGTGATGTTTTTGGACAACGTGTTGAAATTGATGTGAGCGACCAAAGCAGTGTTGAGAGGGCCTCTTCCTATTCAATTCTCTGTCCCAAAAACGATGACGTAGCTCTGCTAAATTCCCGTGTGATGGATAGAATGCCTGGAGAGTATAAATTGTACAAAAGTGATGATTCGGTGGATGTAGACAATGAAGATGAATGCGAGCATTATCCAGTTAAATTTTTAAATAGTGTTACACCATCAGGAATGCCGTCCCACAGACTACAACTTAAAGTTGGAGCAATCGTAATGTTGCAGCGGAATCTAAATACAAGAAATGGTCTATGTAATGGAACTCGCCTTATTGTTACTGGACTCCATTCCCACATAATTCAATCAAGAGTGATCACTGGATCTGTAAAATGAGACGAAGTGTTCATTCCATGCATTGATTTATGTCCTTCAGACACCGGTCTTCCTTTTAGGCTTCGGCGTCGACAGTTTCCAGTAAAACCAGCATTTGCCATGACAATAAACAAGTCACAAGGTCAAACTCTACACCGTGTTGGCATATATTTACTGGAGCCCGAACACTATGTTGCATTTTCAAGAGTTAAAATGAGATCCAATGTCAAGGTGCAAGTTTTGGATACCCATTTACAAGGAAAGTTGCTTAGAGATAGTCCAAAAGTATTCACCAAAAATGTAGTGTACAAAAATATTTTGGGTTGATATTGTTAAAAAATATATTATACTTCTTTTGTCCGATGATTTATTTAAAAATATAGTTAGATATTCATGGAATAGTTTATATATTTGGATCATCTGTTTAATAATTTTGTTCAGTTGTATTAAGTTCTATAAGCAATAATATTTAATAATAAAGTATTATTTTACCCAGAAAATTCTGTGTATTCATTGTATTATTGTTAAATCTTCATAGCGACATCTGCAGCATGTGCTACTAAACTGAATGCAGATTTGTGCCTCTCCACGCACTTAGTCCCGGCGTGGAAAGAAGCGAATCTACAGACAGCAGCAACTCAAGGCAGTATCTCAGAGCGCGTGCTGCGCCTCTGATCCTGCCAGGAGCTGCTGAAAACAGGACAGACAACGCTAGGCCAGAGAAAAGGAAACAAGGTGAGTATTAGGGTTTAGTTTTTTAACTGTGCTGTGGAGATGGGGGAATGAGTAGGTCATACAAAACCACGATAAGGGGGCCACACAAGCTAGGATGAGGAAGCCGTCCAATCCAAGATAAGGCAGCCATACAAGCCAGTATTAAGGGAATGACGGAGCCATACAAACCACAATTACAGAATGAGGGAGCCATACATACCAGCATATGGAAATTTAACAGTAGGTGCTGCATTTCCCACCCTAGGCTTATACTCAAGTCAATAAATTGTCCCTTTTTTTTGGTTGAAAAATTATCGGTCTCGGCTTATACTCGGGTCACCGCGCACAGGCAGCATGTACCCCCGCCTGAAGCTGGCTCTTGCTTCTGTGGCGCCCCTGAGGGTTCGACCACCACAGGGATGCTGCACTTCTCTGATGGAGTGTAATGTTCCCCCTCTGAGGTAAGAACAGTGTGATAGTCGTGACCCAACCTTTGCATCCAACACCACATTTCTCCACCAGAGGGGGCTAGTATGCACTAGGTGCTGCTCCCCTGGTTACAGGGAGACTGGGGAACCAAGAGTTAGGGGAACCATTAGTGGGTGAGGGTGGAGGACTTACAAGTTAGTTACACTTTAAATTTCATATTTAATTCGGAGCCATTTTTGGTCTGTGGTCTTTTGCTCTTTGTCTGTTCTTTGATTGTTCTAGTGACTGTCAAGTACTGTGATCTCCCACCCTGATAGTGGATCCTGTGTGGACCTGCAGGGGAGGGAGACATGGCCCTCGTACCCCGGCCTTGGGACGAGAGGCAGGTTGTAGACGATGCATGTCTCAACCTGGACAAGGACCAGGACCAAGAAGGCCCGGAGCTTAAGAGTGTGGTTCCACAGCAAATGGAGCCCATACTCCTCTACTACTACCCCCCCTCCATCCTGTCCCTCTGCCCTGAGGCCCTGCTCCGCCTGTGGGGAGTAGTAATAACTTTGGCCGCCATAACACCATGCCTCAGTGGACTGCAGCGGCGCTGGTGGCCCTTCACCAGGCACCACAGGTGGCGTAGTCGTTAATCAGCCACTCAACCCGGATAAGCCCACACCATCCTTTTTAAACTGTGACGGCCCTGAGCATGGGTCAGGTCCGGGCCATGGCTGCACCCCATCTCTCCATCACAGGACCCGACTCCGAGTCCCCCATCTCCCAGGGTAAACTAAAGGGCTTTTTCGAGCAAGAGGCGTCACACTTCCGCTTATGTCACGACTATTTGCAGCTGCAGCCAAGGGGTCTCCTGTTTCGCGTTCCACGGTGAGTGATGGGCTGTGGCCGGGGTTATCCCCTATCCCGTCACACCAGCCATTCACCGCACAAGCATACATTGACAGAGCGCGCGGTAGATGCTGGGTGTGACACGATGAGGGATAAGCCCGCCCACAGCCCGTCATTCACCGTGGTACACGAAACAGGAGACCCCTGGCTGCAGCCACAAATATTCGTGATGTAAGCGGAAACAACAGCCGGCTGCAGCCGGGGAAATTACGTGCTGGCTGTGCGTCGTCAGCGATGTTGTCACAAGCAGTATTCACAACATGACGTAATGACAAAATTCATTAGGGGCCCCGAGGGGATACATTGTGAGGTTAATTTAAAGTAGTGCACAACCCATTTAAACACTGCTTCGCTGCTTAGACGCGCCCAGTCGGCCGCATACATATTCTAGAATACCCGATGCATTAGAATCGGGCCACCATCTAGTATAGTATAAGCTCTCAAGCCCCACAGGTTCAAGTACCCTGAGGGTACTAGAAAATAAAGTAAAAATGCAAAAATAATATACGGTGTATATGTATAAAAAATAATACTAAAAAAATAGGAATATTCAAATCACCCCTATTTTCTCCCTAAAAATAAAGAAATTAAAAAATATAAAAATAATTAACCCAATCAGTAAACACTGCAAATAGAAAAAAATGAACAATGACAAAGTTAAGTTTTTTTGGTTGCTGAAATATCCCAATAAATGCTGTATGAAGTGATCAAAATTGTCATATCTATCCGAAAATGGTATGAATAAAAACTTTGTCTCGCCGCACAAAAAATAAGTCCTCACACATCTCCATGGACCAAAAGGTGATAGCGTTTCGGGTCTCAGAAAATGGCGGTCACAACGCTCCCCACCCAAATTTTTTTTTCAATCATCTGTTTTTTTTTTTCACCACTAAGCTCATAAAAAACTGGACATGTTTGATAATCATACTGATAAATAGAATCATATTGCAATATCGATTTTACCACACAATGTACTCCGTAAAAACAGTTCCCAAAAAACAATGTCAGAATTGTGTTTTTTTCACTATTTCACTGCACTTAGAATTTTTTTCCCGTTTTCCAGTACATTATGCTGTGAAATGAATGGTGTCATTCAAAAGTATAACTCATCCCGCAAAAAACAAGCCCTCATACAGTACAGAGCAAAAGTTTGGACACACCTTCTCATTTAAAGATTTTTCTGTATTTTCATGACTATGAAAATGATACATTCACACTGAAGGCATCAAAACTATGAATTAACACATGTGGAATTATATACTTAACAAAAAAGTGTGAAACAACTGAAAATATGTCTTATATTCTAGGTTCTTCAAAGTAGCCACCTTTTGCTTTGATGACTGCTTTGCACACTCTTGGCATTCTCTTGATGAGCTTCAAGAGGTAGTCACCGGAAATGGTTTTCACTTCAAAGGTGTGCCCTGTCAGGTTTAATAAGTGGGATTTCTTGCCTTATAAATGGGGTTGGGACCATCAGTTGTGTTGTGCAGAAGTCAGGTGGATACACAGCTGATAGTCCTACTGAATAGACTGTTAGACCAGTGGAAATCTGTGCTTTGGTCTGATGAGTCCAAATTTGAGATCTTTGGTTCCAACCACCTTGTCTTTGTGCGATGCAGAAAAGGTGAACGGATGAACTCTACATGCCTGGTTCCCACCGTGAAGCATGGAGGAGGAGGTGTGATGGTGTTGGGGTGCTTTGCTGGTGACACTGTTGGGGATTTATTCAAAATTGAAGGCATACTGAACCAGCATGGCTACCACAGCATCTTGCAGCGGCATGCTATTCCATCCGGTTTGCATTTAGTTGGACCATCATTTATTTTTCAACAGGACAATGACCCCAAACACACCTCCAGGCTGTGTAAGGGCTATTTGACCAAGAAGGAGAGTGATGGGGTGCTACGCCAGATGACCTGGCCTCCACAGTCACCAGACCTGAACCCAATCGAAATGGTTTGGGGTGAGCTGGACCGCGGAGTGAAGGCAAAAGGACCAACAAGTGCTAAGCATCTCTGGGAACTCCTTCAAGATTGTTGGAAGACCATTTCCGGTGACTACCTCTTGAAGCTCATCAAGAGAATGCCAAGAGTGTGCAAAGCAGTCATCAAAGCAAAAGGTGGCTACTTTGAAGAACCTAGAATATAAGACATATTTTCAGTTGTTTCACACTTTTTTGTTAAGTATATAATTCCACATGTGTTAATTCATAGTTTTGATGCCTTCAGTGTGAATGTACAATTTTCATAGTCATGAAAATACAGAAAAATCTTTAAATGAGAAGGTGTGTCCAAACTTTTGGTCTGTACTGTATATCTATGTGGACTGAAAAATAAAAGATTTTTGGCTTTGGGAAGGAGAGGAAAAAAAAATGCAAAAACGGAAATTGATTGTGTCGGGAACGGGTTAAACACGTTAAAGAAAAACAAGCCAGACTTGCAATTTTTTGGTAACCATATTTTAGACGTTTCATAGTAGACCCCGCTGCTGTATAAAGCCAAGTGGAAGCCGTTCCAGAATGGAATAACAATTTTGTAGTTTTTACTTTTACACGTTTCGTGCTCGCACCAAGCTCTTTTTCATAATCAAACTACATAGCACAATCAGTATAACAGGGAAAGGGGGTTTAAATACTGAGGAAAAAACACCAACACTTAAAAAAGGGGAACAGCCCACCTGGGCAAGAACAAATTGTTAATATTGTAAAAAAGACTAATATTGGTATACAAAAAACAAAAGATATCTTTACAAATTTCAAAACAAATATTTATAAAAATAAATAAAAAAATTAGAACAACTATATTAAACAATTTTTTTTTTAATTTTTACTTAATATAATTGTCTTAATGTTTTAATTTCTTTTTATAAAGATTTGTTTATTTACTTGTTTTATCTATCTTTTTTCTATCTATTACATATAATTATCTATTACAGGCTATCATTTCAAAGTGACAATAACTAAAAGACAATAATTAAGCCCACAGCTATGTGGTTAGAGTAGTCCACGGATGACTGGTACCACTGAGCCACATAGTCCCACTATGATACCTGCTTATATCTATCGTTTTTATTGATGAAGTAAACCGTCATTATCTGCTCTATTTTATATATTTTTTTACTGCAATTTGTAAATATTGACTTTAAACGTGATTGTTTTCTTTCCTGTCATATTTTATGCCTTAATAACTACCATATTTTTCGGACTATAAGACTCACCTAGGTTTTAGAGGAGGAAAACATAAAAAAAAATTTAAGCAAAAAATGTGATCATGATGCACTTGACTCGCCCAGGGGGATATGGGGGAAACTCGTTACCCAGGCCTTTACCTTTTGTGGGATGTCACAGCAGTCGGCTCCCAGGCCCGTACCCTGGGGTCACTCTTTAAAAGGGGTTTGTTATTTGAAGGGATGAATAGCAGTATTGTCTCGTGACGCCACCTGTGGCTCCCGGTAATGGGTACCAGCGCTGCTGCAGACCTCCGGGGGTGATGGGATGGCAGCTGAGATGTTTCTGCTCCCCACAGGTGGAGCGGATCCCCCGGGGCAGGGTTGATGGAAGGGATGCAGGTGAGAGGTGGCCCAGCAGGGTTTTGGGGAGAACAACAGACACGCACACAGGGGGTTCGCTTCAGTACCTTTACTGGTGTAGATGAAAGGTACGGTCCAGGGTACTTGGTAGGAAGGGTGCACTTCTGGACTCTCCCCAGTGAGCGGGTATAAGGCCTCCTGATCCGTTTCTCCCTCTCTCTCTCTCTGAAGCTCCTGACCCGCTTGGAACTAGACCTAGCTTCTGTACTCTTTCACTCTTTTCACCTGTATGTTTGGTGGTAAGAACTTTCCTCTGGATACCACTATCCCTGGATGCTGGGGCTTTCGTGGTTCCTAGTCCTTTAGATGATTGTAGCTTCAGGTTGACCAGGGGTCTGGAATCCTCCTGGTATACCGGCTATTCCTACTGGCGTAGAGAACCCTGTAGGCAAGGATCCAGTGTCCGGCTTGTGTTCTGGGGTGAGCCTAACATGCTCCTCTACCCCCTTAACACCTCTCACTCTTCTCCTTGCCTCCGGCCACGCTCTACGCCCTCAGGCTTCAGCACGTGCTTTAGGCCCTGGCTGGCCCTCAGCACAGCATCTCAACAGGTGCTGCCTCTTCACTGATCTCTAGTGCCAGCACACTCTGCCTACCTAACTCCACTCTCCAGTATATATATCCCTAACAGGGTCCCTCTGGTGGTATGAGGTGGAAGGGTGGAGGTGTCTGTGTGTAGTGAATGCCTCTTGTGGAGGTGTCCGTCTATGAACCCTTTTGGGTCCTGTGGTACCTGTAGTAGCAGGGTGCCACATTCCCCCCTAGTACAACTCAGTACTCCTGGACTGAAGCATTTTTATAAACAGTTCACAACAACAATTACAATTATAATAACAATAACACATATGAAAGTTACAGTGAGTCCCATAACCAGGTGTCTGTCTCACTGGTGAAGGTGCAACATGAGTAGCATTAGTGACCCGCCCGAAAACCCTCAACGTAGGCCCTGGGTGTGGTTGCAGGGCATAAATGATCCAGGTGTTGGACCACATCTTCGGCCACGCCAAACGGGTTTTTGTTCAGTGGTCTTTTAATATAAAACCAATAGGGGGCACTTTAATAAGTGCAACTATTTACAATGGACAGTTTTTGACTGCTCACAGTCCTCAGCCTACAAGTCTTTATACCCTTAACGGGTAACCAAATGCACACATATAACTTTTGCAGTTCACTTCACAAACAATGCTATACCCTTCCGGGTAGCTATTTACACTGTAGGCATTTTGTACCTTATTCCATATACCTAGTAGGGATTTGGCCTTGTGTGCTGCGTGTGGATCTACGTAGCACTGAGGTGATACTGGTGTCTGGCTCTGACATGCGTGCACTATCCGCTAACCTATCAGGTCTACGTGCGGGTAAGTTATAGAACTGCCTCAACATCTCTATAGGGCTGGCAAGTGAACTGTTTACTGGACCCTCAGGCTCTGCTTCAACTGGTGATCCTCTTCTTACTGGGGACTCTTCCTGTTCCTGAGCAGGTTCTTCCAGGGTGCTCACAGGTTCTTCTTGGGGTGGAGGTTCATCTGGTGGCTGACAGAAGTGTATCACTGGTATGATAACTGCTCCATCGAGTTGAGGCCAGTCCGCGGGGAAGTCTCCTAGAACTGTATGAACTACATCTTCCTTGAGTTTTTCTGGTATTATGCAAGGTACTTCTTCCTCCTGTGTCTTCAGTAGACCTGGGCACAATTTCAAGTGGTCTCTTGAGCCTGTTGTGGTTGTCCTACCTCTATCCTTGCTGATCAGGCAGGTTTTGGTGTTGTCAAATCCGGAATTTAACACGGTGTAGGGCTCTCTTTCCCACTGGTCATCGAGCTTGTGACCTCTTCTTTTCCACTTTAGCACTATTTCTCTGGGTGCCAAGGGTTCTGCTGGTGCATGCTTGTTATACTGATCTTCTTGTCTTTCCCTTACTTTGTTTAGGCTGTCTTCAATACAGGCCTGTACTTTCCTGTACTGCTCTTGCTGATTTGTGTCCCAGTCTTCAGTGGACATATCTGCAGTAGGTTCTACCACTCTGAGTTCCAGGTTCATGGGCAATTTTCCGGGTCTTGCTCTCATGAGATATGCTGGGGTACAGTTAGTAGAACTCACAGGTATGTGGTTATACAGGTCGACCAGATCAGGTAGTTTGTCCGGCCACTGATTCCTCTCTTCCAAAGGTAGGGTTTTTTAACAGGCCTATGACGATGTTATTCATTTTGTCACACATACCGTTGGTTTGAGGATGATATGGTGTAGTTCGGATCTTCTTGCATCCATACAGGTGACAGAATTCTTTGAATAACTCAGCTTCAAAGGCAGGGCCTTGATCTGTTAGCCCTTGTCCGGATATCCATGGGGCCTGCAGAAGTAGGTTTGGAATGTTCTGGCAGCAGTTTCTGCTGTCAGATCCTTGACAGGGGCCACCACCAGGAACCGGGAATAGTGATCCACCATGGTCAGGGCACAGGAATAACCTGATCTGCTGGGCGACAGTTTGACGTGATCCAGGGCGACAATCTCCAGGGGTTGGGTTGCTTTGATGGACTGCAAGGGTGCTTTCTGGCTGCCGTAGTCTTTCCTTCTGGGGCTACAGGGTCCACAATTCTGGCACCACCTTTCTATGGAACTCCGCATTCCAACCCAATAGAACCAGTCCTTCAGCAGGGTTTCCAGCTTCTTCCAGCCAAAATGACCTGCTTGGTCATGGTAGGCCTCTAACACCATCTGGATATCCGGCCTGGGTACCACAATCTGCCATACCATTTCATGGGTTCTAGGGTTGACATACCTTCTGCACAGCTTTTCTCTGTACATGAACAGCCGGCTTCTCTCATTCCACAGGTGTTTGGCTTGTGGAGGAGCATCCTTCTCCAGGTGAGAACCTTCTTGGGTTATCAGTCCTTTGATGAGGCTGACAACCGGGTCACTGTCCTGGGTCTCCTTCCAGCTGTGATGAGGTAAAGGGCTTAGTATCTTACCATGACGTCTTCTGGAGGTGTGTTGCTCGTGGATCATTCCATTTCTGTGGAAAGCGAGTAATTCAATTTCTTCTAGGTCATCCACTTCATCCTCGGTGTCCGACTGGTGGGGCATTCTTGACAGGGCATCAGCATTGGTGTTCTTGTGACCTGCCCGGTACTTCATTGTGAACTGGTAATTCGACAATCTGGCCACCCAATGTTGTTCCATCGGTCCCAACCTGGCTGTCTCCAGGTGTGTCAAGGGGTTGCTATCA
This sequence comes from Phyllobates terribilis, assembly GCF_046119375.1. Taxonomy (NCBI): domain Eukaryota; kingdom Metazoa; phylum Chordata; class Amphibia; order Anura; family Dendrobatidae; genus Phyllobates; species Phyllobates terribilis. Next base: position 68,472,508 of record NW_027362770.1, on the reverse strand, counting down.
GGAAAGGCTGTAAATTTAGTTGAAGCTAGGTAATGTTTGAATCTTTTGGTGATAGCCCAGACCAAGGCCAGGAACTCCAGCTTGAAGGAACTGTAATTCTCCGGGTTCCACTCAGTAGGGCGAAGCTTCCTACTGGCATAGGCAATTACCTTTTCTCTGCCGTTTTGCTTCTGGGACAACACAGCTCCCAGTCCCTCATTGCTGGCGTCTGTGTATAACAGGAAAGTTTGGCTGTAGTCAGGGTAAGCCAGGATTTCCTCACCGGTTAGGGCTTCCTTCATTAATGCAAAGGACTCAGTCTGTACTTTGCCCCACTGGAATGGGGGACTTTTACCTCTTTTGGACTGTCCTACTAGGAGATCTTGTAAAGGTGCTGCCTTTTTGGTGTAGTCCTTAATGAACCTCCTGTAGTACCCGACCAGACCCAGAAATTGACATACTTCTTTGATGTTCCTTGGTTCAGGCCACTTCTGGATGGCAGTGACCTTCTCCGGGTCTGGTGCTACCCCCTCTGAGCTGACTACGTGTCCCAGGTACTGAACCTTCCATTTGAGCAGGTGGCACTTGGAAGGTTTTAGTTTCATCCCATACCGGGACAATGCCTCAAATACCTCCGCCAGGTGCTTTAGATGGTCTTCATACGTCCTTGAGTACACGATAACATCATCCAGGTATAGCAGCACTGTCTCAAACTTCCGGTGTCCAAAGCAACACTCCATCAACCTCTGGAACATTCCGGGTGCGTTGCAGAGTCCAAATGGCATGCTGTTGAATTCGCATAATCCCATCGGGGTGGTGAAGGCTGCCTTCTCCCGGTCTTCCTCAGCAACAGAGACTTGCCAGTACCCGCTAGTGAGATCCAATGTGGAGAAATAATTGGCAGATTTTAGTGCAGCCAGGGATTCCTCTATACGGGGCAAAGGGTATGCATCTTTATGTGTTATTCGATTAATTTGTCTATAATCTACACACATCCTCATGCTACCGTCCTTCTTTCTGACCAGGACCAGGGGAGCTACCCAGGGGCTACAGCTATCCCTTACTACCCCTGCCTTTTTCATGTCATGCAACATTTCTTTTGCTTTTTGGTAATGTGCTGGTGGTATGGGTCTGTAACGCTCCTTAATGGGTGGATGGTTACCTGTGGGTATGTGGTGTTGTACCCCTTTAACCCTTCCAAAATCAAGTGAGTGTTTACTAAACACCTGTTCATATTCCTGAACCACTCTGTAGACACTGTGTTTTTGATGGACAGGAGTGGCGTCAGTTCCAACATGGAGCTGTTGACACCATTCTTCCAGCTGAGCTTTGGAGTCATTGTCCTCCAACTGTGTCTGGTGGGGTCAAGGGTTCCACTGTGTGTATGGCATTATTATCCACAGTATACAACCTGGCAACAGTGGCGTATCGTGGCAATTTGACTTCCTCCTCCCCACAATTTAGGATGCGTACGGGTACCCTTCCATTGCGCACATCAACTACCCCTCTAGCAGTTAGGAGTGTAGGTCTGTGCTCTGAGTTAATGGGCTCTACTACCGCCTGTTAGTTCTGTCCCTTGAGACCTATTGCTGCCTACACCAAATCAGCATTTCACTTAGTGGGGGAATCACAATGGGTATCGGGTCTGTCACCCGTACATTACCAATCTCACCACCTGTTAGTTTTACCTGTTGCTGGTACAGGAGGGTGCAAATTTCCTTCTGGAGCACCTTCCTCTGCCCTGGTTTGGCAGTGTCAGCAATCTGTTGGAGTAAGAACAACACTTCTCCCAAACAGTTACCAACAACATTGGTACCAAGTATCATAGATAAGTTTGTATCACCAGGGTTAGACTCTACTACAATCAGTCTTTGGTCCTTTAGTTCCACTCTTCCCACCTTCACTGTCACGTCCTTAACCCCGACTAGGTTAAGAGGAAGGCCATTGGAGGCATACACAGAGAGGTTTGGGTCTGGCGGGTGGAGTTCATCTATGGACCAGTACCTTTTGTAGAGGACATCAGGTATGATGGTTACCTGTGACCCAGTGTCCAGTAGTGCAGGTGTTGCTATGCCGTCCAGCACAATGGACAGGAAAGGCCTTCCTCCTACAAACTGGTCGTACCAGCTTGATGGGCCTGGTTGATCTACTCCTGGGTGTCGGCCCTTGGCCCCAGGGTTTGCCCGTTTAACCCCTTAACAACATTTGACGTACTAATACCCGTCTGTGCCCTGAGACTTAAGAGCCAGACCCGTATTAGTACGTCATGGCGATCGCGCGCGCACACAGGCTGTGCGGGCGCGATCGCCGCCGGGTGTCAGATGATTGTCACAGCTGACACCCAGTACTATGTGCAGGGAGCGGTCCTGCACCGCTCCCAGCACATTAACCCCCGCGATGCTGCGATCGAAGTCGATCGCAGCATTGCGGTGGCAAGGGGAGGTGATCGCAGATACTCACCTCCTCTTCCGGCTTCCAGCGCTGACTGTCGTGGCTTCCAGGATGTTGCCATGACGACCCAATGTCGTCATGACAACATCCGGGTCACCAGACAGCAGGAAGATTTTTTGGACATGCGCAGTGCATCTCCAAACAATCTTCTCGCTGTCCAGCGCTGACAGCCTGCATGACACAGGGATGGTGCAGCATTCCTGTGCCATGCAGGCGATCAGAGAAAAAAAAGTGAAAGTCCCACAGTGGGACAAAGTAACAAAGTATTAAAACTATCATAAAGTGAAAAAAAAAATAAAAAAAATATTGTAAAAATATAAAAAAAAAAATAAAAAAAATAATCCACCAAAAATAAAAATATAATGTACCCATCAATAAATATTATTATAAAAAAAAAAAAAAAAAACAACCAATAAAAGTACACATATTTGGTATCGCCACGCCCGGAACAACCTGACCTATAAAACTGTCCCACTAGTTAACCCCTTCAGTGAACACGGTAAAAAATAAAAATAAAAAACGAAGCAAAAAACAATGCCTTATCACCATACCGCCAAACAAAAAATGGAATAACACGCGATCAAAAAGACAAATATAAATAAAAATGGTACCGCTGAAAACGTCATCTCGTCCCGCAAAAAACAAGCCGCCATACAGCTCCATCAGCTGAAAAATAAAAAAGTTTATAGCTCTCAGAATAAAGCTATGCTAAAAAAAATTTTTTCTATAAAATTGCTTTTATTATGTAAAAGTGCAAAACATAGAAATACGATATAAATGTGGTACCGCTGTAAACATACTGACCCGAAGAATAAAGCTGCCTTATCAATTTTACCACACGCGGAACAGAATAAAAAAAAAAAAACAATTCCTGAATTGTTGGTTTTTGTTTATTCTGCCTCCCAAAAATCGGAATAGAAAGCGATCAAAAAATGTCACGTGCCTGAAAATGGCACCAATAACAACGTCAACTCATCCCGCAAAAAACAAGCCATCAAATGACTGTCTGCCAAAATCTGGAAAAATTATAGCTCTCAAAATATGGCAATGCAAAAACTAGATTTTACAAAAAATGCGTCTTTTAGTGTATGACAGCTGTCAGTCATAAAAACCTCATATGATTCTGGTATCGCTGTAGTCTCACCGACCCGAAGAATAAGGTTGTCTAATCATTTATACCGCATGAGGAACGGCGTAAAAAATAAACTCTCAGGTTAGGGTTGTGCTAGGGTTAGGATTGTGCTAGAGTTAGGGTTGTGCTACGGTTAGGGTTGTGCTACGGTTAGGGCTGGGGTTGGGGTTGTGATGGGGTTGGGATTTTTTTCAAAAGTAAGAAAAAAAGATGACGATATGGCGACTAGTGTTGGGCGCAAGTGCTCGCTACTTGAGTTTGCATAGGGTGTTCTGGTATGCATTGAGTATCGTGGGTATTTGAGTGACATGCTCGAGTCTCCGCCCCATATGCTTCACGGCCCAAAAAACGTTGCGGGGATTGCCTGCCATGCACGAGCGATCCCCGCATGTTTTTTTTTGGGTTTCTAATAACCGTGAAACATCCGGGTGGGGACTTGAGCATGTCACTCGAGCACACGCAGTACATGGTGCATACTTGAGTACCCGATGCAAACTCAAGTAGCGAGCACTTGCGCTCAAGACTAATGACAACTTATTCAATATGATGACCTAATGTTATCAAATTCTGTGTCGTACCTCAGGGTTCAAAATGTTCACTATACACCTTAATAAAATCCTTGAGGGGTATAGTTTCCAAAATTGGGTCACTTGTGGGGGAGCTCCACTGTTTAGGCACATCAGGGGCTCTCCAAACGCGACATGGTGTCCGCTAACAAATTGAATGGAAAATCGGCTCAAATTGTTAGCGGACGCCATGTTGCGTTTGGAGAGCCCCTGTGTGCCCAAACATTGGAGCTCCCCCACAAGTGACCCCATTTTGGAAACTAGACCCCCCAAGGCACCTATCTAGATGCATAGTGAGCACTTGGAACCCTTAGGTGCTTCACAAATTGATTCGTAAAAATGGAAAAGTATTTTTTTTCCACTTTTTCATTTTTACGAATCAATTTGTGAAGCACCTGGAGGTTTCAAGTGCTCACTATGCATCTAGATAGGTGCCTTGGGGGGTCTAGTTTACAAAATGGGGTCACTTGTGGGGGAGCTCCAATGTTTGGGCACACAGGGGCTCTCCAAACGCAACATGGCGTCCGCTAATTATTCAAGCAAATTTTATAATCAAAAAGTCAAATGGTGCCCCTTCCCTTCTGAGCCCTGCCGTGCGCCCAAACAGTGTTTTTTCCCCACATATGGGGTATCTGCGTGCCCAGGGGAAATTGCACAACAAATTTTGGGGTCCATTTTTTCTTGTTACCCCTGTGAAAAAAAAAATTGGGTCTAAAGTAACATTTTTGTGAAAAAAGTTAAATGTTCATTTTTTTCTTTCACATTCCAAAAATTCCTGTGAAGCACCTGAAGCGTTAATAAACTTATTGAATGTGGTTTTGAGCACCTTGAGGGGTGAAGTTTTTAGAATGGTGTCACTTTTCGGTATTTTATGTCATAAAGACCTCTCAAAGTGACTTCAAATGTGATGTGGTCCCTAAAAAAATGGTTTTGTAAATTTTGTTGGAAAAATGAGAAATCACTGGTCAACTTTTAACCCTTATAGCTCCCTAACAAAAAAAAATGTTGGTTCCAAAATTGTGCTGATGTAAAGTAGACATGTGGGAAATGTTATTTTTTAACTCTTTTGTGTGACATATCTCTCTGATTTAAGGGCATAAAAATTCAAATTTTGAAAATTGCAAAATTTTAAACATTTTCGCCAAATTTCCATTTTTTTCACAAATAAACGCAAGTGATATCGAAGAAATTTTACCACAATCATGAAGTACAATATGTCACGAAAAAACAAACTCAGAATCAGGGGGATCCGTTGAAGCGTTCCAGAGTAATTACCTCATAAAGTGACAGTGGTCAGAATTGTAAAAATTGGCCTAGTCATTAACGTGCAAACCACCCTCGGGGGTTAAGGGGTTAAAGGACAGGTCCGAGTGGTGTGGCCTGCCTTGTGACAACCGTAGCAGATGAGTTCTCCTGGAGGGCGACGTCGGTCGTTGGTCCTCTAACGGGGTGGCGTTGTCCTTCTTTTTCTCCTCATTCAGGGGACATCCTCGGGACTGTCGGCGAGTAGGATCCTTCCATCCGGCTCGGGCTCCGTCTGTAGCTGCAGGGCGCTTAGGACGGTGGTCAGGGTTTTACTTAGCTGACGCACTTCAGAGCGCAGGCTGTCCAGCTCGCTAGGGGGCGCTGTTTGCACTTTTGCCTCAGCCGCTAATGAAGGGGCAGTGAGTGATGTGGGCATTGGGGGGGCCTGGTAACGCTGGATAGCAGTATCTGATATTTCCAGGTGCTGAAGGCCCTTAATAGCCATGTCCTTCAGGGTGTCAAAGGTGGCATTTGGATGATCTAAGGCCCACCACCGTACAGTTTGGCTCTCCTCCTGGGACCTTAACCCCGGATGAATTGTTCTGTCAGCATTTTGTCCTCATCATGTATGTTGGCTGGACTAACCTTTTTCAGGGCCCGCAGTGCCTCTTGTAAATGCCAGGCATAGTCTCGGATACTGTCCTCAGGTTTCTGGGTACAGTTATAGAACCTCATCCGAAGATCTGTCTCAGTGCGGTTTTCAAAGACAGTTTTCAGTCTCTTAAATATAATAGATACTGATTCCTGGTCTGCGGCTGGCCAGGTTTCAACTTCCCGCTCTGCGGCACTAGCCAATTGTCCCAGTACAACAGCAGCTCTCTGTTTACCAGTCATTGAGTACATGTCCAATACACCGCATATCTTTCTTTTGGACCCAGACAGGGTGTCTGATTTACCGTCATACTGGGGAAGCCATTTCGCTCCGGGGACGTACGGCAGGGTCATGGGTATCACTGGAGTCACAGCCCCTGCTGGTGGGGCGGCTGCTCCGGCCTGAGCAGTGCCGGGTGCGAGTTGAGCATCGGGAGGGTTAACCGGTGCTCCGGCGTTTTGCTTTTCGTCAGCCATGGTTGCGCCCCCCTAGTAAACCGTAGCCTACCTTCTTTGCTTTTATCGGGTAGGCCGCAGCTCCGCAGACGGCGGTCTCCTTCCAGGACCTGACGCTTCCCGGTGATGCGTCAGAGCGCGAGGTGGGGCTTGGGCGTCGCGCGCTACCAATGGTCACGCCTCTCTGGTTCCCGCGGTTACGCCCCTCTCCTTACCGCGTGGCGACACGGTAATGGCGGCGATGTTCACCACAGTTCAAACACAGTTCAAATACGGCACACAGTACCTGGTGGCAACGGGCACAAAATCCTGTTTGTGATGCCAAGAAGAGTCTGGCTCGCCCAGGAGGATATGGGGGAAACTCGGTACTCAGGCCTTTACCTACTGTGGGATGTCACGGCAGCCGGCTCCCGGGCCCGTACCCTGGGGTCACTCTTTAAAAGGGGTTTGTTACTTGAAGGGATGAATAGCAGTATTGTCTCGTGACGCCACCTGTGGCTCCCGGTAATGGGTACCAGCGCTGCTGCAGACCTCCGGGGGTGATGGGATGGCAGCTGAGGTGTTTCTGCTCCCCACAGGTGGAGCGGGTCCCCCGGGGCAGGGTTGATGGAAGGGATGCAGATGAGAGGTGGCCCAGCAGGGTTTTGGGGAGAACAACAGACACGCACACAGGGGTTTGCTTCAGTGCCTTTACTGGTGTAGATGACAGGTACGGTCCAGGGTACTTGGTAGGAAGGGTGCTCTTCTGGACTCTCCCCAGTGAGCGGGTATAAGGCCTCCTGATCCGTTTCTCCCTCTCTCTCTCTCTCTGAAGCTCCTGACCCGCCTGGAACTAGGCCTAGCTTTTGTACTCTTTCACTCTTTTCACCTGTATGCTTGGTGGTAAGAACTTTCCTCTGGATACCACTATCCCTGGATGCTGGGGCCTTCATGGTTCCTACTCCTTTAGATGATTGTAGCTTCAGGTTGACCAGGGGTCTGGAATCCTCCTGGTATACCGGCTATTCCTACTGGGCGTAGAGAACCCTGAAGGCGGTGTCTGGCTTGTGTTCTGGGGTGAGCCTAGGATGCTCCTCTGCCCCCTTAACACCTCTCACTCTTCTCCTTGCCTCCAGCCAGCACGTGCTTTAGGCCCTGGCTGGCCCTCAGCACAGCAGCTCAACAGGTGCTGCCTCTTCACTGATCTCTAGTGCCAGCACACTCTGCCTACCTAACTCCACCCTCCAGTATATATATCCCTAACAGGGTCCCTCTGGTGGTATGAGGTGGAAGGGTGGAGGTGTCTGTGTGTAGTGAGGGCCTCTTGTGGAGAAGTCCATCTATGCACCCTTTTGGGTCCTGTGGTAACTGTAGTAGCAGGATGCCACACACTGTCATCCCTCATTCTGGTACGCATGGCACCCCTGATCCTGGTATGCATGGCAGCCCTCATCCTGGTATGCATGGCACCCCAACCCCATCACGCTGTACACAAAAAAATAAAGGATTCTACTCACCTCCCCTTTGCTACAGCGCTGCGTCCTGTTCTGCTGCCAGCAGCTGATCTCACAATGTGAGCAGCTCATGATGACACTGCCATGCGCCCTCACATGGTGAGATGAGCTGCCGGAATAGTCACTGCTCCTCACGCCGGGACTATTGCCGTGTGGAGTAGTGACTATTCATTCTCCTTAATAGCGGGCGCATACTGTAGTCACAGAAAATGCATGTGCCTGCTATTAAAGAGCATGAATACTCACTCCTCTTTACTCCCATGGGCATGGAGAAGAGTGAATATTCATGCTCTTTAATATCGGGCACACGTGACCGTCGAGCCGCTGCAGGAGTCGGCGGCTTCTGCTAACACTGTGCGTGCTATTATGGAGAATGAATATTCAGTGCTCCACTCGCCCATGGGCTTGGGGAGCAGTGAATATTCATTTTCTTTAGCAACTGGCACAGTGTTAGCTGCAGCAGGCTGCTCCTGCCTCCTGTGCTCCGCTCCCCCCACATCCCCAACCACCCACAGCAACAGTATAGTACATTCGGACTATAAGACACCCCCCCACTTTCCTCCAAAATTTAGGAGGAAAAAGGTGTGTCTTATAGTCCGAAAAATACGATATATCTTCTGATTTTTATATCAGTATTAGTAACTATTTGTTCACGCCCAGGGGAGGGATTCCTCTTTTTTTTAGTGTTGGTGTTTTTTCTTCAGTATTTAAACCCCTTTTCCCTGTTATACTGGCTGTGCTATGTAATTTTTTTTTCAAAAAGAGCTTGGTGCGAGCATGAAATGCATAAAAATGAAAACTACTGTACAAAATTACCATTCACCTCTGGAACTGCTTCCTTTATACAGCAGCGCGGTCTGCTCTGAAACGTCAATGACCTTTTTTTACTAATTGATCTGCAAAACAGTGTTTACCTTCATTTGCAGATGGAACTGCAGCAGCTGTAATATTCATGGGCAATTATTGGAGTTGTGACAAGCACAACCCTTTCAGGTGAGCAACACCATTAAGGCCGCGTCACACTAAGCGAGATCGCTGCTGAGTCACAAGTTCTGTGACGCAACAGCGACCTCAGTAGCGATCTCGCTACGTTTGACACTTAGCAGCGACAAGGCCCCTGCTGTGAGATCTCTGGTCGTGTCTGAATGGTCTGGACCTTTTTATGATCGTTGAGGTCCCGCTGGGTAGCATGCATCGGTGCGTTTGACACCTCACCAACGACCATCGACACATAGGCGTGCATTTGCGTTGCATCGTTATACAGATCGTTACGTGTTGCCGTATCGTTGCTGCATTGTTGGGAAGATCTGACTGTTTGACATCTCACCAGCGACCACATAGCGACGCAGCAACGATCCCTGACAGGTCGTATTGTTGTCGGGATCGCTGTAGCGTCGCTTAGTGTGACGGGGCCTTTCCTCCCTTCTCATCAATACCTTTCAATATCACCCTATGTTTACTTGTCTACCACCACTTTTTTTTTCTCAGCAGCATGACGTAGGGACAGCGAGCCTGATTCCAGCAATGTACCACTTACAGTGTCTTGAAAAAGTATTCATAACCCGTGAACTGTAACATACTTTTTCATGTTATACCTACAAGCTTAAATGTATTTTATTGGGATTTTTTGTGATATACCAACACATATTATCAAGCATTTGTGAAGTGTAAAATAAATTATACATGTTTTTTTAATTATTTAAAAAAGAATCTGAAAATTGTGATGTGCATTTGTATTCAGCCCCCTGTAGTCTGATAATCCTAAATAAAATCCTGAGTGATCAACCAGAAGTCCATAATTAGCAAATTAAGTCCACCTCTAATTTATTCTCAGTATAAATGCAGCTGTTCCATGATGGCCTGAGAGGTTTGTTTGAGAACATTAGGTATCAAATAGCATAATGAAAACCAAGGAGCATACCATAATGCACACCGCATAGTTCTCTATATTGTATAATGCACACCCCATAGTCTTTCATATAGTATAATGCTCCATAGTCCTCCATATAATATAATGTGCCCCATTGTCCTCCATATAGTGCAATGTGCCCCATGGTCCTCCATATAGTATAATGTGCCTCATAGTCCTCCATATAGTATAATGCACTCCCCATAGTATAATGCACCCCATAGTCCTTCATATAGTACTAGCTATTGAACCCGTTCTATGCCCGAGTGGCGAGCATTTTTATTGTTATATGGTCTCCCATGCTTGTATGTGCTGCCGCCCTCCTAAATTATTTGTGCTGCCCCCATCCTGTCCCCACCATCTTATCCTGGTATGCATGGCAACCCTCACCCCCAATCCTGGTATGCATGGCACCCCTCACCCCCAATCCTGGTATGCATTGCACCCCTCACCCCCATTCATGGTATGCATGGCACCCCTCATCCCCAATCCTGGTATGCATGGCACCCCTCATGCCCAATCCTGGTATGCATGGCACCCCTCATCCCCAATCCTGGTATGCATGGCTCCCACATCCCCAATCCTGGTATGCATGGCTTCCTCATTCCAAATCCTGGAATGCATGGCACCCCTCATGCCCAATCCTGGTATGCATGGCACCCCTCATCCCCAATCCTGGTATGCATGGCACCGCTCAACCCCAATCCTGGTATGCATGACGCTCCTCACCCCCAATCCTGGTATGCATTGCACCCCTCACCCCCAATCATGGTATGCATGGCACCCCTCATCCCCAATCCTGGTATGCATGGCACCCCTCATGCCCAATCCTAGTATGCATGGCACCCCTCATCCCCAATCCTGGTATGCATGGCTCCCACATCCCCAATCCTGGTATGCATGGCTTCCTCATTCCCAATCCTGGAATGCAGGGCTCCTTCATTCCCAATCCTTGTATGCATGGCTCCCTCAAACCCAATCCTGGTATGCATGGCTCCCTCATCCCCAATCCTGGTATGTATGGTAGCCCTCATCCCCAATCCTGGTATGTATGGTACCCCTCATCCCCAATCCTGGTATGCATGGCTCCCTCATCCCCAATCATGGTATGCATGGTAGCCCTTATCCCTATCCTGGTATGTATGGTACCCCTCATCTTGGTATGCATGGCACCCATCGTCCCAATTCTGGTATGTATGGCCTCCTCATCCCAGAAACTTTATTTGCATAGCACCCAATCCCTCCATCCTAGTATGCATGGCACCCCTCTTCCCTATTCTGCTATGCATGGTACCCCTCATTCCTGGTATGCATGGTCCCCTCACCCCAATCCTGGTATGCGTGGTCCCCCCACCCCCCAAAAATGGTATGCATGGCACGCCTCACCCACAATTCTGGAAGGCATGGCACCCCTCATCCTCAATCCTGGTATGCATGGCACCCCTCATCCGAAATCCTGGTATGCGTGGCACCCCTCATCCCCAATCCCGGTATGTGTGGTACTCCTCATCCCTATTTTGGTATGCATGGCACCTCTCATCTGAAATCTCGGTATGCATGGCACCCCTCATCCGAAATCCCGGTATGCATGACACTCCTCATCCCCAATCCCGGTATGCATGGCACCACTCATCCCCAATCACGGTATGCATGGCACCCCTCATCCCCAATCCTGGTATGCGTGGCACCCCTCACCCCCAATCCTGGTATGTGTGGTATTCCTCATTCATATCCTGGTATGCATGGTACCCCTCATCCCCAAACCCGGTATGCATGGCACCCCTCATCCCCAATCCTGGTATGGATGGCACCCCTCGCCCCCAATCCTGGTATGCATTGTACCCCTCACCCCCAATCATGGTAAACGTGGCACCCCTCATCCCCAATCCTGGTATGTGTGGTACTCCTCATCCCCAATCCTGGTATGCATGGCACCCCTCATCCCCAATCCTGGAAAGAATGGCACCCCTCATCCTCAATCCTGGTATGCATGGCACGCCTCATCCGAAATCCTGGTATGCGTGGCACCCCTCATCCCCAATCCCGTTATGCGTGGTACTCCTCATCCCTATTCTGGTATGCATGGCACCCCTCATCCGAAATCCCGGTATACATGGCACCCCTCATCCCCAATCCCGGTATGCATGACACCCCTCATCCCCAATCCCGGTATGCATGGCACCCCTCATCCCCAATCCCGGTATGCATGGCATCCCTCATCCCCAATCCTGGTATGCATGGCTCCCTCACCCCCAATCCTGGTATGCATGGCTCTCTCACACCCATCCTGATATGTATGGCTCCCTCACCCACAATCCTGGTATGCATGGCTCCCTCACCCTCAATCCTGGTATGCATGGCTACCTCCCCCCCAATCCTGGTATGCATGGCTCCCTCACCCCCATCCTGGTATGTATGCCTCCCTCACCCCCATCCTGGCATGTATGGCACCCCTCATCCCCAATCCTGGGATGCATGGCTCCCTCATCCCCAATCGTGGTATGCATAGTACCCCTCATCCCCCAATCCTGGTATGCATGGCACCCCTCATCCCCAATCCTGGAAAGAATGGCACCCCTCATCCTCAATCCTGGTATGCATGGCACGCCTCATCCGAAATCCTGGTATGCGTGGCACCCCTCATCCCCAATCCCGTTATGCGTGGTACTCCTCATCCCTATTCTGGTATGCATGGCACCCCTCATCCGAAAACCCGGTATGCATGGCACCCCTCATCCGAAATCCCGGTATACATGGCACCCCTCATCCCCAATCCCGGTATGCATGACACCCCTCATCCCCAATCCCGGTATGCATGGCACCCCTCATCCACAATCCCGGATTGCATGGCACCCCTCATCCCCAATCCCGGTATGCATGGCACCCCTCATCCCCAATCCTGGTATGCATGGCTCCCTCACCCCCAATCCTGGTATGCATGGCTCCCTCACACCCATCCTGATATGTATGGCTCCCTCACCCACAATCCTGGTATGCATGGCTCCCTCACCCTCAATCCTGGTATGCATGGCTACCCCCCCCCAAATCCTGGTATGCATGGCTCCCTCACCCCCATCCTGGTATGTATGGCTCCCTCACCCCCATCCTGGTATGTATGGCACCCCTCATCCCCAATCCTGGGATGCATGGCTCCCTCATCCTCAATCGTGGTATGCATGATACCCCTCATCCCCCAATCCTGGTATGCATGGCACCCCTCATCCCCAATCCTGATATGAATGGCACCCCTCACCCCCAATCCTGGTATGCATTGCACCCCTCACCCCCAATCCTGGTATACGTGGCACCCCTCACCCCCAATCCTGGTATGTGTGGTACTCCTCATCCCCAATTCTGGTATGCATGGCACCCCTCATCCCCAATCCTGGTATACATGGCACTCCTCACCCCCAATCCCGGTATGCATGGCACCACTCACCCCCAATCCCGGTATGCATGGCATCCCTCATCCCCAATCCTGGCATGCATGGCACCCCTCTTCCCTAATCCTGGTATGCACGGCACCCCTCATCCCCAATCCTGGTATGCATGGCTCCCTCATCCCCAATCCTGGTATGCATGGCTCCCTCATCCCCAATCCTGGTATGCATGGCTTCTTCATCCCCAATCCTGGTATGCATGGCTCCCTCAAACCCAATCCTGGTATGCATGGCTCCCTCATCCCCAATCCTGGTATGTATAGTAGCCCTCATCCCCAATCCTGGTATGTATGGCAACCCTCATCCCCAATCCTGGTATACATTGCTCCCTCATCCCCAATCCTGATATGTATGGTACCCCTCATCCTGGTATGCATGGCACCCCTCATCCCAATTCTGGTATGTATGGCCTCCTCATCCCAGAAACTTTATTTGAATGGCACCCAATCCCTCCATCCTAGTATGCATGGTACCCCTCAATCCTGGTATGCATGGTCCCCTCACCACAATCCTGGTATGCATGGTCCCCTCACCCCCCAATAATGGTATGCTTGGCACGCCTCACTCCCAATCCTGGAAGGCATGGCAACCCCCCATCCTCAATTCTGGCGTGCGTGGCAGCCCTCATCCCCAATCCTGGTATGCATGATACCACTCATCCCCAACCCAATCCCGGTATGCATTGCACCCCTCATCCCCAATCCTGGTATGCATGGCACGCCTCATCCCCAATCCCGGTATGCATGACACCCCTCATCCCCAACCCAATCCCGGTATGCATGGCACCCCTTATCCCCAATCCTGGTATGCATGGCTCCCTCACCCCCATCCTGGTATGTATGGCTCCCTCATCCACAATCCTGGTATGCATGGCTCCCTCACCCCCAATCCTGGTATGCATGGCTCCCTCACCCCCATCCTGGTATGTATGGCTCCCTCACCCCCATCTTGGTATGTATGGCACCCCTCATCCCCAATCCTGGTATGCATAGCTCCCTCATCCCCAATCATGGTATGCATGGCAGCCCTCATCCCTATCCTGGTTTGTATGGTACCCCTCATCCTAGTATGCATGGTACCCCTCATCCCAATTCTGGTATGTATGGCCTCCTCATCCCAGAAACGTGATTTGCATGGCACCCAATCCCTCCATCCTAGCATGCATGGCTCCCCTCATCCCTATTCTGGTATGCATGGTACCCCTCAATCCTGGCATGCATGGTCCCCTCATCCGAAATCCTTGTATGCATGGCACCCCTCATCCGAAATCCCGGTATGCATGGCACCCCTCATCCCCAATCCCGGTATGCATGGCACCCCTCATCCCCAATCCCGGTATGCATGACACCTCTCACCCCCAATCCTGGTATGCATGGTTCCCTAATCCCTATCCTGACATGCAAGGCTCCCTCACCCCCATCCTAGTATTCATGGCTCCCTCATCCCTATCCTGGTATGCATGGCACCCCTCATCCCCAATCCCAATATGCATGGCACCACTCATCCCCAATCCCGGTATGCATGGCACCCCTCATCTCCAATCCCGGTATGGATGGCACCCCTCATCCCCAATCCCGGTATGCATGGCACCCCTCATCCCCAATCCCGGTATGCATGGCACCCCTCATCCCTATCCTGGTATGCATGGCACCACTCATTCAAAATCCCGATATGCATGGCACCACTCATCCCCAATCCTGATATGAATGGCACCCCTCACCCCCAATCCTGATATGCATGGCACCCCTCACCCCCAATCCTGGTATACGTGGCACCCCTCACCCCCAATCCTGGTATGTGTGGTACTCTTCATCACCAATTCTGGTATGCATGGCACCCCTCATCCCCAATCCTGGTATACATGGCACCCCTCACCCCCAATCCCGGTATGCATGGCACCCCTCACCCCCAATCCCGGTATGCATGGCATCCCCCATCCCCAATCCCGGTATTCATGGCATCCCTCATCCCCAATCCTGTCATGCATGGCACCCCTCATCCCCAATCCTGGCATGCATGGCTCCCTCATCCCCAATCCTGGTATGCATGGCTCCCTCATCCACAAACCTGGTATGCATGGCTTCTTCATCCCCAATCCTGGTATGCATGGCTCCCTCAAACCCAATCCTGGTATGCATGGCTCCCTCATCCCCAATCCTGGTATGTATGGTAGCCCTCATCCCCAATCCTGGTATGTATGGCAACCCTCATCCCCAATACTG
Source organism: Phyllobates terribilis (assembly GCF_046119375.1). NCBI lineage: Eukaryota > Metazoa > Chordata > Amphibia > Anura > Dendrobatidae > Phyllobates > Phyllobates terribilis. Next base: position 68,456,964 of record NW_027362770.1, on the reverse strand, counting down.
GTATACATTGCTCCCTCATCCCCAATCCTGATATGCATGGTACCCCTCATCCTGGTATGCATGGCACCCCTCATCGCAATTCTGGTATGTATGGTACCCCTCATCCTGGTATGCATGGCACCCCTCATCCCAATTCTGGTATGTATGGCCTCCTCATCCCAGAAACTTTATTTGAATGGCACCCAATCCCTCCATCCTAGTATGCATGGTACCCCACAATCCTGGTATGCACGGTCCCCTCACCACAATCCTGGTATGCATGGTCCCCTCACCCCCCAATAATGGTATGCTTGGCACGCCTCACTCCCAATCCTGGAAGGCATGGCACCCCCCATCCTCAATCCTGGTATGCATGGCACCCCTCATCCGAAATCCTGGTATGCATGACACCCCTCATCTGAAATCCTGGTATGCGTGGCACCCCTCATCCCAAACCCAATCCCGGTAGCATGGCACCCCTCATCCCCAATCCTGGTATGCATGGCACACCTCATCCCCATTCCTGGTATGCATGACACCCCTCATCCCTAACCCAATCCCCGTATGTATGGCACCCCTTATCCCCAATCCTGGTATGCATGGCTCCCTCACCCCCATCCTGGTATGTATGGCTCCCTCACCCCCCAATCCTGGTATGCATGGCTCCCTCATCCACAATTCCGGTATGCATGGCTCCCTCACCCCCAAACCTGGTATGCATGGCTCCCTCACCCCCATCTTGGTATGTATGGCACCCCTCATCCCCAATCCTGGGATGCATAGCTCCCTCATCCCCAATCATGATATGCATGGTAGCCCTCATCCCTATCCTGGTTTGTATGGTATCCCTCATCCTAGTATGCATGGTACCCCTCATCCCAATTCTGATATGTATGGCCTCCTCATCCCAGAAACGTGATTTGCATGGCACCCAATCCCTCCATCCTAGCATGCATGGCTCCCCTCATCCCTATTCTGGTATGCATGGTACCCCTCAATCCTTGCATGTATGGTCCCCTCATCCGAAATCCCGGTATGCATGGCACCCCTCATCCGAAATCCCGGTATGCATGGCACCCCTCATCTCCAATCCCGGTATGCATGACACCTCTCACCCCCAATCCTGGTATGCACGGTTCCCTCACCCCCATCCTAGTATGCATGGCTTCCTCATCCCTATCCTGGTATGCATGGCACCCCTCATCCCCAATCCCAATATGCATGGCACCCCTCATCCCTATCCCGGTATGCATGGCTCCCCTCATCCCCAATCCCGGTATGCATGGCACCCCTCATCCCCAATCCCGGTATGCATGGCACCGCTCATCCCCAATCCCGGTATGCATGGCACCCCTCATCCCTATCCTTGTATGCATGGCACCCCTCATTCCCAATCCCGATATGCATGGCACCGCTCATACCCAATCCCGGTATGCATGGCACCCCTCATCCCTATCCTGGTATGCATGGCACCCCTCATTCCCAATCCCGATATGCATGGTACCACTCATTTCCAATCCTGGTAAGCATGGCACCCCTCATCCCCAACCCAATCCCGGTATGTATGGCACCCCTCATCCCCAATCCTGGTATGCATGGCACGCCTCATCCCCAATCCTGGTATGCATGACACCCCTCATCCCTAACCCAATCCCGGTATGTATGGCACCCCTCATCCCCAATCCTGGTATGCATGGCTCCCTCACCCCCATCCTGGTATGTATGGCTCCCTCACCCCCCAATCCTGGTATGCATGGCTCCCTCATCCACAATCCCGGTATGCATGGCTCCCTCACCCCCAATCCTGGTATGCATGGCTCCCTCACCCCCATCCTTGTATGTATGGCTCCTTCACCCCCATCTTGGTATGTATGGCACCCCTCATCCCCAATCCTGGTATGCATAGCTCCCTCATCCCCAATCATGATATGCATGGTAGCCCTCATCCCTATCCTGGTTTGTATGGTACCCCTCATCCTAGTATGCATGGTACCCCTCATCCCAATTCTGATATGTATGGCCTCCTCATCCCAGAAATGTGATTTGCATGGCACCCAATCCCTCCATCCTAGCATGCATGGCTCCCCTCATCCCTATTCTGGTATGCATCGTACCCCTCAATCCTGGCATGTATGGTCCCCTCATCCGAAAACCCGGTATGCATGGCACCCCTCATCCGAAATCCCGGTATGCATGACACCTCTCACCCCCAATCCTGGTATGCATGGTTCCCTAATCCCTATCCTGACATGCATGGCTCCCTCACCCCCATCCTAGTATGCATGGCTTCCTCATCCCTATCCTGGTATGCATGGCACCCCTCATCCCCAATCCCAATATGCATGGCACCGCTCATCCCCAATCCCGGTATGCATGGCTCCCCTCATCCCCAATCCCGGTATGCATGGCACCCCTCATCCCCAATCCCGGTATGCATGGCACCGCTCATCCCCAATCCCGGTATGCATGGCACCCCTCATCCCTATCCTGGTATGCATGGCACCCCTCATTCCCATTCCCGATATGCATGGCACCGCTCCTACCCAATCCCGGTATGCATGGCACACCTCATCCCTATCCTGGAATGCATGGCACCCCTCATTCCCAATCCCGATATGCATGGTACCACTCATTTCCAATCCTGGTAAGCATGGCACCCTCATCCCCAATCCTAGTATGCATGGCACCCCTCATCCCCAATCCCGGTATGCATGGGTCCCTCACCCCCATTCCTGGTATGCATGGCTCCCTCACCTCCAATTCTGGTATGCATGGCTCCCTCACCCCCATCCTGGTATGCATGGTACCCCTCACCCCCATTCCTGGTATGCATGGCTCCCTCATCCCCAATCCTGGTATGCATGGCTCCCTCATCCCTATCCTGGTATGCATGGCTCCCTCACCCCCATCCTGGTATGCATGCACCCCTCATCCCCAATCCTGGTATGCATGGCACGCCTCATCTGAAATCCTGGTATGCGTGGCACCACTCATCCCCAATCCTAGTATGCATGGTACTCCTCATCCCTATCCTGGTATGCACGGCACCCCTCATCAGAAATCCCGGTATGCATGGCACCCCTCATCCGAAATCCCGGTATGCATGGCACCCCTCATTCCCAATCCCGGAATGCATGGCACCCCTCATCCCCAATCCCAGTATGCATGGCACCCCTCATCCGAAATCCCGTTATGCATGGTACCCCTCATCCAAAATCCCGGTATGCATGGCACCCCTCTTCCCCAATCCCGGTATGCATGGCACCCCTCTTCCCCAATCCTGGTATGCATGGCTCCCTCATTCCCAATCGTGGTATGCATGGTAGCCCTCATCCCTATCCTGGTATGTATGGAACCCCTCATCCCATTTCTGGTATGTATGGCCTCCTCATCCCAGAAACTTGATTTGCATGGCACCCAATCCCTCCATCCTAGTATGCATGGCACCCCTTATCCCTATTCTGGTATGCATTGTACACCTCAATCCTGGTATGCATGGTCCCCTCACCCCAATCCTGGTATGCGTGGTACTCCTCATCCCTATCCTGGTATGCATGGCACCCCTCATCCAAAATCCCGGTATGCATGGCACCCCTCATCCGAAATCCCGGTATGCATGGCACCCCTCATTCCAAATCCCGGTATGCATGGCACCTCTCATCCCCAATCCTGGTATGCATGGCACCCCTCATCCCCAATCCTGGTATGCATGACACCCCTCACCCCCATCCTGGTATACATGGCTCCCTCATCCCTATCCTGGTATGCATGGCCCCCTCACCCCCATCCTGGTCCTCATCCCTATCCTGGTATGCATGGCTCCCTCACCCTCATCCTGGTATGCATGGCACCCCTCATCCCCAATCCTGGTATGCATGGCACCCTACATCCGAAATCCTGGTATACATGGCACCCCTCATACCCAATCGCGGTATGCATGGAACCCCTCATCCCCAACCCCGGTATGCATGGCACCCCTTATCCCCAATCCCGGTATGCATGTCACCTCTCACCCCCAAACCAAGTATACATGGCACCCCTCATCCCCAATCCTGGTATGCATGGCTCCCTCACCCCATCCTGGTATGCAAGGCTCCCTCATCCCTATTCTGGTATGCATGGCTCCCTCACCCCCATCCTGGTATGCATGGCACCCCTCATCCCCAATCCTGGTATGCATGGCACCCCTCATCCGAAATCCTGGTATGCGTGGCACCCATCATCCCCAATCCGGGTATGCGTGCTGTTCCTCATCCCTATCCTGGTATGCATGGCACCCCTCATCAGAAATCCCGGTATGCACGGCACCCCTCATTAGAAATTCCGGTATGCATGGCACCCCTCATCCGAAATCCCGGTATGCATGGCACCCCTCATCCCCAATCCCGGAATGCATGGCACCCCTCATCCCCAATCCCGGTATGCATGGCACCCCTCATCCCCAATCCCGGTATACATGGCTCCCTCATCCCCAATCCCGGTATGTATGGTAGCCCTCATCCCTATCCTGGTATGCATGGCTCCCTCATCCCCAATCCTGGTATGTATGTTAGCCCTCATCCCCAATCCTGGTATGCATGGCTCCCTCATCCCCATCCTGGTATGCATGGCACCCCTCATCCCCAATCCCGGTATGCATGGCACCCCTCATCCCCAATCCCGGTATGCATGGCACCCCTCATGCCCAATCCCGGTATGCATAGCTCCCTCACCCCCAATCCTGGTATGCATGGCTCCCTCACCCCCATCCTGGTATGCATGGCTCCTTCATCCCTATCCTGGTATGTATGGTACCCCTCATCCCCAATCCTGGTATGCATGGCACCCCTCATCCCCAATCCTGGCATGCATGGCTCCCTCTCCCCCATCCTGGTACGCATGGCACCCCTCATCCCCAATCCTGGTATGCATGGCTCCCTCATCCCCAATCCTGGTATGTATGGTAGCCCTCATCCCTATCCTGGTATGCATGGCTCCCTCATCCCCAATCCTGGTATGTATGGTAGCCCTTATCCCTATCCTGGTATGTATGGTAGCCCTCATCCCCAATCCTGGTATGTATTGCTCCCTCACCCCCATCCTGGTATGCATGGCACCCGTCATCCCCAATCCTGGTATGCATGGTAGCCCTCATCCCTATCCTGGTATGTATGGTACCCCTCATCTTGGTATGCATAATCTACTCACCCCAATCCTGGCATGTATGGTATCCCTCATTCCTGTTCTGGTATGCATGGTCCCCTCATCCCAATTCTGGTATGCATGGTCCCCTCACCCCAATCCTGGTATGCATGGTCCCCTCATCCCAATTCTGGTATGCATGGCCTCCTCACCCCCAATCCTAGTGTGCATGGCACCCAATCCCTCATCCTGGTATGCATGGCACCCCTCATCCCTATTCTCGTATGCATGGTCCCCTCACCCCAATCCTGGTATGCATGGTCCCCTCACCACCCATAATGGTATGCGTGGTCCCCTCACCCCAATCCTGGTATATGTGGTACCCCTCATCTCCCCAATCCTGGTATGTATGGCCCCCTCATCTCTTTCACGCTATACACACATACAAAAAAATAAACAGTTATACTCATCTTTCTTCCCTGTGCTCCAGCGCTGCTGCGTCTTGTTCTGCCAGAGGCCGGGGAGGAGTGCGACGTCGGAGCACCGTGCTGTCCAGCGCCATTTTGCTGAAGACACACTGCAAATGTGTCTTCAGTAAAATGGCGCCAGATAGCGCTATGCGCATGCGCCAGTCCGACGCCTCACTCCTGCCCCGGTCTCCGGCGAAGAGAGGCGCCGCAGCAACGCTCCTCCCGGTCAGGTAAGTTTGCAAGTATGGCGCCGGAGATCGCGGTATGCGGTCAGTGCCTACGCATACCGCGATCTCCAGTGCCATACACTCCTCTTACCTGTAACGGCTCCATGCGTACTTCTGTCTGGAGCCAGACTGCGCGTTAAGCATGCACAGTCTATAAAGGCTTCAGACAGAGACACGCTTGTAGCGTTATATTATAGATAATGCATTCCCCATAGTCCTTGATACAGTATAATGCAGGTCCCATGTAGTACATACAGTATAATGCACTCCCCATAGTCCTTGATACAGTATAATGCAGCCCGCATATAGTACATATAGAATAATGCACCCCATAGTCCTTGATAGAGTATAATGCAGCCCCCCATAAAGTATAATGCAGCCCTACAGAGTATAATAAAGCCCCCTTTTAGAGTATAATGCAGCCCCCTCATAGAGTATAATGCAGCCCCCCATTAGAGTATAATGCAGCCCCCTCAGAGTATAATGCAGCCTTCACAGAGTGTAATGCAGCCCCCCCATAGAATATAATGCAGACCCCATAGAATATAATGTAACCCCCTCATAGAGTACAATGCAGCCCCCCATAGAGTATAATTCAGCCCCCCCATAGAGTATAATGCAGCCCCCTCATAGAGTATAATGCAGCACCATAGAGTATAATGCAGCACCCTCATAGAGTATAATGCAGCCCCCTAAAGATTATAATACTGACCCCTTTTAGGTATATTGCAGCCCCCTTTTAGAGTATAATGCAGCCCCCTCATAGAGTACAATGCAGCCCCATCATATAGTACAATACAGCCCCCCATAGAGTATAATGCAGCCCCCATAGAATATAATGCAGCCCTCCCATAGAGTATATTGCAGCCCCCTCATAGTGTATAATGCAGTTCCATAGAGTTTAATGCAGCCACCTCATAGAGTATAATGCAGCCCCCTCATAGAGTATAATGCAGCCCCCACATAGAGTATAATAAAGTCCCCTTTTAGAGTATAATGCAGCCCCCCATAGAGTATAGTGCAGCCCTCTCATAGAGTATAATGCAGCCCCCATAGAGTATAATGCAGCCCCCTCATAGAGTATAATGTAGCCACCCCCATAGAGTATAATGTAGCCCCCTCATAGAGTATAATGCAGTCCCCCCATAGAGTATAGTAAAGCCCCCTTTTAGAGTATAATGTAGCCCCCTCATAGAGTGTAATGCAACCTCCATAGAGTATAATGCAGCCCCACAGTCCTGCAGTATTATGGCCACCATGTACTCACTGATATAAAAAAATACAATACTCACCTCTCCTCGTTCCCCCCGCTGCTCCACGCTTACTCAGCAGCCCCACTGCCCAGCACAGTGTGGCGCACAATGAAGTGATGTCATCACGCTTGCTGCGTGAGAGACAGAAGGTGAATGATGGGAGAGGGAGCATCACCTGACGCTCTCTCCTCCATCATTGCTTCCAACTGTATCAGCATCCATGATTCTTATACCGTTGAATGCGCGTTGCAGGGGGGGCCCCATAGCGGCCACATGGTGTGCTGCTATTAGTGGCATGCCAATGGCTCACGGCCCCTAGAAGAGTGGGGGCCCTAGGAAAATGCCTATTCTGCCTGCCGACCCTGCAGACAGGTCAGGGACAAAGTTATGGAGAAGAGTAAAGCAGAGTTGGGTTATAAAAAATATGCCAAGATCTCACGAAACACTGTTCAATCCATCATCCAAAAATGAAATGAATATGGGAAACCTACCAAGACATGGCCGTCCACCTAAACTGACATCCCAAGAAAGGAAAGCACTAATTAGAGAAACAGTCAAGAGGTCCATGGTCACTCTGGAGGGGCTGCAGAGATCCACAGCTCAGGTATGAGAATCTGCCCTCAGGACAACTATTAGGCCATGTTCACACATTCAGTATTTGTTCAGTGTGACGACACAGCTTCTAATCTTAATTAGCCAGATGTCTAGATTTGTTAGGCCAAGAGAAATACACTATTGTGTTTGTGTTGACTTTTGAATTAATGTGTGTTTCTTTGGTGGGTCAATAAAATATTGCCACACTGTTTTACCCTCACCCTGTGTTGTCTCAGTAGTATTATGCCAACGGAAGACACAGGGTCTTCACATTCAGTATTTGACATCAGTATATGTAAGCCAAAACCTGGAGTGGGAGAAAAATGCATGTGTTTCTATTATACTTTTCCTTATTCCATTCCTAGTTTTGGCTGACAAATACTGACCAAATACTGAACATGTGAACATGGTCTTACACTTCATATTCCACAATCTGGCTTTTATGGAAGAGTGGCAAGAAGAAAGACATTTTCGTAGTTTGCAAAAAGCCATTTAGGAGAAACAGCTAGCATGTGGAAGAAGGTGCTCTGGTCAGATGAGACCAAAGTAGAACTTTTGGGGCTAAATGCAAAACGCTATGTGTGGCATAATACTTGAACATCAGCCTGAAAACACCATCCTCACTGTCAAATATATTGGTGGCAGCTAGAGATGAGCGTTGTTCTACTCGAACTGTTCGCCAATCTCAAATTCGAGCTGTTTTGGGCGGTGTTCGAGCCGGTCGGCGAACACGAACAATTTGAGAAAAATTCGGCTGTTCGAGGTTATGTTCGATAACTGTTCGTGCACCAAAATCATAACTGGATTTTTTCTCAGTAATGATGAAAATTAATGTTAATACGCAGTTTGAGTGTACAGCGGGGCGGGGGGAGGGGCAGGGGATGGATCTCTGCAGGAACAATGAAGATCTCCATTTTTTTTTCTCTTTCCCGCATTTGCAGTGGGGAGGTGCAATCTGTCAGCCTATCAGCAGCGCACACACGGAGCGAAGTGCTTTTTTTCACACAAGCAAGGGCATGTGTGATTGGCAGTGTATGTCACATGTCCTTGCCCTATAAGACCAAGCCATTTTCCCCGTCGCCACCATTTTCTCACTGCTGCAGCTGCGTGTTAGACGGCACCGCTGTTGCTGTGTGCGCTATACCTTGTTAATTTCAAGCCAATTTTCGCACAAATATACAGATAGCTTGGGAGTAGGGAATAGTTGTGATTGCAGTCCTTTTAAGGACTAGGTTACAGCATTTCCTACGACTTTTATCAGGCAGGTCTGTGCTCTTAAATAGATAGATTGTGGGAGTAAAGACTAATTGTAATTGGAGTCCTTTTCAGGACTAGGTTACATCAGTTCCTATCAGTTTTTGCCAGGCAGGTCTGTGCCAGTGCTGTGCAAGTTTTTTTCACAGCATTTGGCTGAATCTAGCAAAGCTAATCCTTTTTGGCCTATTGCAGAGTGTGTTAGTCAGTGGAGTAGCCTATCTGTGTTGCAAGATATACCACCTGTGTATGGAATACCAATTTTTTTACTGCACCTAGTGAAGTAAAATCTTTTGGGCATAGCATCATTCTATTAGTCCATCTATACTGACCTCCATCAGGTTGCAAACTGAATATAATTTTTTTCTGCATCTAGCTCTGAAAAAATATTTGGGCTTCTAGCGGTGTGTGGGACTTGGTCTATTAGTCCATCTATACTGACCTCCATCAGGTTGCAAATTAAAAATAATTTTTTTCTGCATCTAGCTCTGAAAAAATATTTGGGCTTCTAGCAGTGTGTGGGACTTGGTCTATTAGTCCATCTATACTGACCTCCATCAGGTTGCAAATTAAAAATAATTTTTTTCTGCATCTAGATCTGAAAAAATATTTGGGCTTCTAGCAGTGTGTGGGACTTGGTCTATTAGTCCATCTATACTGACCTCCATCAGGTTGCAAATTAAAAATAATTTTTTTCTTCATTTATCTCTGAAAAAATATTTGGGCTTCTAGCAGCGTGTGGGACTTGTTCTATTAGTCCATCTATACTGACCTCCATCAGGTTGCAAATTAAAAATAATTTTTTTCTGCATCTAGCTCTGAAAAAATATTTGGGCTTCTAGCAGTGTGTGGGACTTGGTCTATTAGTCCATCTATACTGACCTCCATCAGGTTGCAAATTAAAAATAATTTTTTTCTGCATCTAGCTCTGAAAAAATATTTGGGCTTCTAGCGGTGTGTGGGACTTGGTCTATTAGTCCATCTATACTGACCTCCATCAGGTTGCAAATTAAAAATAATTTTTTTCTGCATCTAGCTCTGAAAAAATATTTGGGCTTCTAGCAGTGTGTGGGACTTGGTCTATTAGTCCATCTATACTGACCTCCATCAGGTTGCAAATTAAAAATAATTTTTTTCTGCATCTAGCTCTGAAAAAATATTTGGGCTTCTAGCAGTGTGTGGGACTTGGTCTATTAGTCCATCTATACTGACCTCCATCAGGTTGCAAATTAAAAATAAGTTTTTTCTTCATTTATCTCTGAAAAAATATTTGGGCTTCTAGCAGCGTGTGGGACTTGTTCTATTAGTCCATCTATACTGACCTCCATCAGGTTGCAAATTAAAAATAATTTTTTTCTGCATCTAGCCCAGCCAATAGTTTTGGCCTAATACCACAGTTTGGCCACTCAGCTCTGCTCGGTTACCATCCATTGTTTTTTTGTGCAAACAACTCCAGAGTTGTGAATTAGTTAACCACCAAAATGAGTGGAAAAAGGCCTGCTGCTGGTGGAAAGGGGAATAGGCGTGTTGGGAAGGGGAAAAAAGGTTGTGTCCGTGGGGTAGGTGCAGAAGAAAGACCATCTTCCAGCCAAACTAAAATGTCTACTTCTTTTAGCGGACAATGTGATAAGATCCCTTTCTTACGGCCACGCCAATCGCTACAAATTCCAGATGAGGCACAAAAACAGCAGGTGCTTCAACGGATATCAAGTGCTCCTTTAAGTGGGCTCTCCTCCACATCAACTTCAACATCACAAATACTCCAGTCCTCAAAGGTGTCACCCAAATCGCACTTGCTTCCTCACAGCTCCCAAATCTCCAGCTGCCCGTCTGAGTATGAGGTAGAACAGATGGTTGAGTCTGCAGAGCTGTTTACTCATACTATAGCCTGGGAATCAGAGGTCGACTCCAGCGCTTCTGTGAATCCAGACGAGGAAATGATCTGCACTGATGCCCAGAATCTTTATGAGTCGGATCCAGGACCAGACGCAGAAGGTTCTGACCATAATGTAGACCCTCATTCCCAAACTGTAACTCCTGTTGGTGGAGACAATGAGGAAGACGATGATAAGACTCAAATACCTATTGGAGCGACAACTTTAGTTTTTTGTCAGGGCAGGAACAGGTTGGCTCTGAGGACGACGGGTGTGATAACGCACAGGGTGATGATGATGAGGTCGGAGATCCCACTTACTGTCAACCCACAGTCAGCCAAGAGATGAGGTCAGCAGAGGAGGTGGAGGAAGATGCTAGTGACGACGAGGTCAGGTTGCGCCTTCCTGGACAGAGACGTAGTACTGGAAGCACGTCAACAACTGCATCCTCAAACACAACTCTGCCTCTCACCACAAGTCGTGGTGGCTCTTCAGGTCGCATGGGTGCTAAGCCTTGCATAGCCTGGGCATTTTTTCAGATCGATAAAGATGACCCAACTCGTGTTATCTGTAACATTTGTCAGCAAAAGCTAAGTAGAGGCCAAAAAATACATAGTTTGAGTACTTCATGCATGAACCGGCACATGGACATGAAGCATAAGTTGCAGTGGGAAGCTCAGTGTGCTACAATGCGGCCTAGCCGGCCGGGCCAATCACCGTCTGCCATATCTTGTGCATCCGCGGCCTCTTCATCCTCTGTGACTGGGGGGACAGCAGTCACACCTGTTTTGGGGCGCAGACCTGCCACCTCTTTACCCGCAACAGCCAGCGTGATTGGCAGGTCATCATTTTCTTTGGAGGTGGTAACACCAGCTGGTGTTGAGCGCTGTCCGACATCGTTAGCACCACCTTTGGATCAAGGCAACCTAACATGTCCGCCTGCATCTTCCTCACAGACCGGCAGTTTGCCGGGGACACCCTTATCAACCCCGTCTAAGCACAATAGCCAGCCCTCGGTCCCTCAGATGTGGACAAGTAAAAGACCATTTCCTCCTAGCCATGAGAAAGCTAAGAGGTTGAATTTCACCATCTGCAAGCTCTTGGCTACAGAAATGCTGCCTTTCCGCCTGGTGGACACAGAGGATTTTCGAGACCTTATGTCCGTCGCAGTGCCCCAGTACCAGATGCCCAGTCGGCACTACTTCTCAAAGAAAGGTGTGCCTGCGCTCCACCAGCATGTCGCACACAACATCACCGCTTCTTTGAGAAACTCTGTGTGTGACAGGGTGCATTTCACCACAGACACTTGGACGAGTAGGCATGGACAGGGGCGTTACATGTCGCTGACTGGGCACTGGGTAACTATGGTGACAGCAGGACAAGGGGCTGCTGTCCAAGTCTTGCCGTCCCCACGAGTTGTGCGTCAATCCTCTTTATGTCAAAGTTCCTCCACTGCTTCTGCCTCCTCAACCTCCTCTCGGTCTTCCACCTGCACCCAAAGCCTGTCTGGTCATGCCACAAGCTTTCTAACTGCGCAGAAGGGATCCTGCACACCTCCTTACTATGCTGGCAGTAGGGCTCAACGTCATCAGGCGGTTTTTACATTGAAATGTCTGGGAAATGTGAGTCACACAGCTGAGGAGTTGTGGTCAGCTCTGGAGAACCAATTTCATGAATGGTTGTCTCCACTGGACCTGAAACCAGGGAAGGCCGTGTGCGACAATGCTGCAAACCTGGGTGCGGCCCTTCGCCGGGGCAATGTCACACACGTGCCTTGTATGGCTCACGTGTTGAACCTGGTTGTCCAGCAAGTTTTAGCCCACTATCCCAGACTAGATGGCCTTCTGCAGAGGGCACGGTCGCTGTGTGCTCACTTCCGCCGTTCGCATCCCGCAGCTCAGCGACTTACATCTCTACAGAAGTCGTTGGGCCTGCCACTTCACCGGCTAAAATGCGATGTGCCTACCCGGTGGAATTCAACTCTGCACATGTTGCAGCGACTGTGGCAGCACCGACAAGCCCTGGTGCAATACGTTCTGACGTATAGCCTGGGCCAACGAGATTCAGAGGTGGGGCAAATCACGCTGGAGGAGTGGTCTCAGATCAGGGACCTATGCACCCTTCTGCACAGTTTTGAAATGGCGACGAAGATGTTTAGTGCTGACGATGCCATTATCAGCATGACTATTCCGGTGATTTACATGCTGGAGCACATGTTAAACAGAATTCGGAGTCAGGTGGTGGCACAAGAGGAGGTGGAGGAAGTAGAGGAGGAGGAGTTGTATGCGGAAGGGCTAACATCTGCAAGGTCCAGACGGTCGGCAGCACCAAGGCGGCAGGCATGTGAGGGTGGGGGAGATGGTTTTACCAGGGCGCATGGTAGCAGCCAAACTAGTGAGGAAGGTGCAGGAGCCCAGGAAGAAGTGGAGGACGAACTGATGGAAGACTCATCAGATGAGGGAGACCTTGATCACATTTCTGTTGTGCGAGGTTGGGGGGAGAGGACAGAGGAAGGAAACATGATTGTTACCTCGCCACCAACACAACAGGGACTTGGTGCTCCTGGATGCGCAACACACATGAGTGCCTTCTTGCTGCACTACCTGCAACATGACCCTCGAATTGTGAGAATTAGAAATAATCCTGACTACTGGGTTGCCACACTGTTAGATCCCCGGTACAAAAGTAAATTTGCAGAAATTATTCCTGCCATAGAAAGGGATGCACGCATGCAGGAGTATCAGCAGAGACTGTTGCAGAATCTTACATGTGCTTTTCCACAAAATACCAGTGGTGCACGTAGTGAATCTCACAGTTCCAACTTGCCAACCGTGGGACCGTCAAGTGTTCAGCACTCAAACCGTAACAGAACCACAGTATCTGCTGGTAACATCAATTTTGCGGAATCATTTCACCACTTTTTTAGCCCATCCTTTGCAAGGCCACAGGAGACAAGAAGTCTGACACATAGTCAACGCCTAGAGACGATGGTACAGGAGTATCTCCAAGTAAACATTGAAGCCACGACTGTGTCACTGGACCCTTGCTCTTTTTGGGCTTCTAATCTGGATAAATGGCCGGAGCTAGCCACTTACGCCTTGGAGATCTTGTCATGCCCCGCAGCCAGCGTTCTGTCTGAACGTGTGTTCAGCGCTGCTGGTGGTGTGCTGACAGATAAGCGCACGCGGCTCTCCACTGATAATGTAGACAGACTCACGTTCATAAAGATGAACAAATCATGGATCCGAAACGACTTTTCTACCCCTGTGTCATCCTGGGGAGAGTAAAAGCTTGATGATTGGTTAAAATCACCCTACCAACCGTTTTAAGCTTTCAAATTACTAATCATGTTTATCTGTATCTTGACTGGAAAATAATTTGGGCTTTGTAGCAGTGTGCAGCACTGATCCTATTAGGCCATCGATAATAAGCTTCACCAGATTTAAAATTAAAAATAATTTTTAGCTGCATCTAGCCCGGAAAATAATTTTGGGGCTCCGAGATGCGCAAGACACATAAGTGCCTTCTTGCTGCACTACCTGCAGCATGACCCTCATATTGTCAGAATTCGAAGTAATCATGACTACTGGGTTGCCACACTCTTAGATCCCCCAAACTTTTCGATCAACCTTTTCATTTTAATAAAGACCAAAAAAATGGTCATTTTTGAAATTATAAGCATTAGCAGGTTGTTAGAAACTGAAATCAAACAGTTTTCAACTCAAAACTTTATTCTAGGTGATGTTACATTTTCACATAGGACCCCTTGTTCGAAAGGAGCTTCTGAACTCTCTCGTCCATTGAATTTGTCAGGTTTTGGATGGTTTCTGCTTCAATTGTTTTGCATGAGGACAGAATACCCTCCCAGAGCTGTTGCTTAGATGTGAACTGCCTCCCGCCATCATAGACACTCCTTTTAATGATGCTCCAAAGGTTCTGAATGGGGTAGAGGTCAGGGGAGCATGGGGGTCACACCATAAGTTTGTCCCCTTTTATGCCCATATCAGCCAGAGATGCAGATGTTTTATGTGCAGCATGAGATGGTGCATTATCATGCAGAAAAATGATCTTGCTGTGAAATACACGGTTCTTCTTCTTGAACCATGGCAGGAAGTGCTGTTTGAGAAAATCCACATACATTATGGAGTTCATCTTTAGCGCCTTCAGGGATCCTAAAGGGGCCGACAATCTCTCTCCCCATGATTCCAGCCCAAAACATTACTCCAACTCCTCCTTGTTGGCGCTGTAGCCGTGTTTGCGTGGGGTGTCCATCAACCAGCCATCCTCCACTCCATTCATCTGGACCATCGAGCGCTGCACGGCACTCATCCGTGAACAAAACAGTTTTGAAATCAGTCTTCATGTAATGTTTGGCCCACTGGAGCCGTTTCTGCTTGTGTGAAGTGGATAGAGGAGGTCGACAGGATGGCATATGCACAGCTGCAAACCTCTGAAGGACCCTGCATCTTGTTGTTCGGGGGACGTTGGAGGCACAAGCAGCTTCAAAAACTTGTCTGCTGCTATGACAAGGCTTTTTTGCCGCTGCTGTTTCAACCTGACGTAATTGCCTGTAGGAAAGAGTCCTCAATTTGCCCTTATCAGCACGCACACGTGTGTACTGTGAATCAGCTACATACTTCTTGATTGCCAAGACACTTCATCCTGATCATCGCACAATGTTGATTGTAGTCATGCCTTGACCTAAACACTCCACAATTTGTTGCTTCTCAGCAGCCGACACATCCTTTTTCTTTCCCATTTTGGCAGAAAATGTAGGCTGCTTAATAATGTGAGAGAGCCTTCTTAAGTAGTCTTGCCTTTCATTGGACACACCTGCCAAACTAATTAGCACAGGTGTCTGCAATTGCTTACAGTGATATAAAGAGCCCTGACACACATCACCATCAATGAGTTTAACTGACAAACAAACAAATTCTTCCCTTATCACTCCTAAACACTTTTTGCATAATAATTTGGAACGCGGTGTACATGTGCTTTTCCACAAAACACCAGTGGTTCACGTAGTGAATCTTACAGTTCTAACTTGCCAACCGTGGTCTGTATGGAATTGTTCAATAAAGGGCCCAAAATTAAGATAACATAGATGGGAGAGGTCTCTATGAATAGGAATTCCTAAGTATTTGATACCCTGTGAGGGCCAGGCAAAGGGAAAGTTGGACTGGATGGAATCCTATATGGATTTAGGGAGGGAGACATCGAGGGCCTCAGACTTCGCTGCATTGATTTTAAAATTTTACCATGTAACAAAGTGATCTATTTCAGCCATAACAGCAGGGATGGATATATGTGATTGAGTGATATATACTAGGACATCATCAGCAAATAGAGAGCACTTGTACTCGGTGCCTCCCACCTCAATCCACCTAATATTGGGGTTATGGCGAATTGATGAGAGCAGGTGCTCCGTCACTAGGATGTATAAGAGAGGGGACAGAGGACATCCCTGCCTTGTCCCATTGGTGATTGTGAAAGGTGATGAAAATGTTCTGACGCACCCCCTGGGCCTTGGGACACCCGGAGCCGGACACTTTTTGGTGGATGCTGGTGGTTGTAGTCTTCGTGGCGGCGATCCGGTTCCGTGGCTCAGGGCGGTCAAACCAGTGGCGGAACTATTTATGTGGTTTTGATGTTTAAATGTCCGACTACGCCACCCGTGGATTGCGGTCAGAGTGAACCGCCGCTACAGGGCAGACCGCTAAGGCTGGTGTTGTGGGTGCAGCAGAGCGTAGCATAACTCCCCACGGGAGGAGTATAGCCTCAGGGCAGTGTATGCGGAGGATGGGGGTGATGGTGCAGGGCAGCAGCAGTAACGACACGGAGTCAGTGATGCAGTTCAGGGCCTTTACTCACAGTTCTTATTATCCAGACCACGTCTGCAGGTAACGGCTGCCCACGTCGTACTGTGCTCACCAGGTGAGGGGCTCAGACAACTCCCAGATAACTTTGGAGCGCTTCACAGGACCCCCTTTGTGTGTCCTTTGTCTGGCCTTTCTTACCAACACTTCGGTCCGGCTGCCTCGGGCCTCCTCTTGGTAAATTTGGCGCCAGTTTCCCTGACCCTATGTGGTGCCTTCCTAGCGGGTGGAGCAAGGGGCTGCGCCACATAAAATGTCAGAGCCTCCGGTTTCTAGCTGAGGGTCGTTTCCTGCCTCCACTAGTTCGGGGACCGGTCTCCCCCTTTGGCCTGACCCCTCCACGCAGGTGGATTCGGGCGTGCGGTGGCGACTCGCCCGTCCGCACCCCTGGGATCCCTTCATTCCTCGTTCCTGGAGCCTTCTCCGCTCCTCTTCCTTCCTTCTCCCTCTTGCAGGCCTGGGCCTCTGTTACTAGGCCCGCCTCCGGAGCAGAGCTCATGCAGAGCCCCTGCTCCCTGCCACTTCTGCTCAGACTTCTCTGCACTGAACTAAGATGGTGCCCACCTTTTATACTCCCTTCTCAATGCACCCAGGAACTGCTTCCTCCCTGCTCCTGCACTGCAGGGTTCCCCTTCCTCAGTGTTCCCTCCCCCCACTCCAGCCAGGGACAGGGACTGTCGTGCCCATCTCAGGGGCATATTGGTCGCCCTGCCCCACGGCAATGTGGTGTAATGCATGCAGGTGTCGGGTCCTGATCCACACTCCATCCTTATCTGAGAGTGAGATATCACACCTCTGGGTGAGGTGCAATACCTCTGTAGCAACCGAGCCCTCGGTGCTACAGTTCCATTTATCTTCAGCCTAGGTGACGTATTGTGATACAGGGCCGTGATTTTGGCTATAAAAGGGTCCCCTAGACCCCTACCCCAAGCTTTTTAAGAGAATCATATATGGCGTGCCAGGAGACTCTATGGAATGCTTTCTCAGCATCCAACGAGAGTATCTACTTACAAATTTTTAACTGCATCTAGCCCAGGAAATACTTTGTGCCTAGTAGCAGTGTCCTCTAGTCAGCGGATTATCCCGGCTGTTAAGCAAGCTACACCACCTGTAGTTTGGACACTTAATTTTTTCAAAGGAAATGCTTCGGGACCACGGGATACTTAGTGAAGAGCATCAGGAGGCACCCCAAGGCATAGGGGCTGGGACTGGCACTAGGATGCCTTGCGGTGGACAGCCGAGCTCGATCCTTATAAAAGCTTTTTAACTGCAGCAGCTTTAGTGGACGCTACTGGAGCTGGAATTACGCGGCTGCTGGCATGAGACTTGCCCTCCAATAGATCCTTGTAAATGGATTTAAAGTGTATTCATTCAAATTAGAGGGACAATTTAAATTAAAAAGCTTAGAGCTGCCTCCACCACAGGTGGGCTCTCTCGACCCACCAGCGGACAGGCACCAGTATTGGGAGAGGGGGGCTGGCCGTCAGGGTTCACCGCGGCTCTGGCACAAACCCGGCGACACGGAGGTGGCATGGGCAGGAGCGGACTGGCCGTCTCGGCTTCTCACTTTTTGGATTTTAGAAGGGCATGACATGCCTATATCTGTGTCTCCCCCTCCTTTTACTCCTCCACCTCTTTTCTTTTCGCATGACTATATGTACTTGTCACTTTTCCATGTGTTAGTTGTGTCTTCTGAGCAGTTTGTCAGCTTTTGGACACCTTTGTAGGTGTTTTCTATGTGTTTCTATGTGTTTTTGTTTGCCTGCCATTGGTTTTAACGGTGTTCGAAGGTGTTCGACGAACAGTTCGACGAACAGTTCGGCGAACACACGGGTGTTCGACGAACCGAACCGAACTCGAACACTACGGGGGTGGCTCAACACTAGTGGCAGCATCATGTTTGCAGGATTCTTTTCTTCAGCAGAGACAGGGAAGCTGGTCAGAGCTGTTGGGAAGATGGATGGACCTAAATAAAGGGCAATCCTGGAGAAAACCTGTTAGTGGCTGCAAAATATTGGAGACTATGGTGTAGGTGTAGAACGAGCAAGAAGGCTTGTAAAAGAACTACAACATAACGTTTCAAGGATGGAGCGAGACTGCCACCTACTGGCCAGAGACAGTCAAGCGGAACCAAATTATACAAGGGAAGTTGCAGAGAGGGCAGATTCAGATGCTGGACCCGATCAGGTGACTTCCAGGAAGGAGTTCAGAGAGATAAGAGGCCAGCGCGCCAAACCTGAGGGGTCTTTGGCGCCAAGCAGCAGAGAGGAGCAGACGTGCTCCCTGCGTCCTGAGAAACCCCGCGTGACAGGCCAAATCCAGAGGCCTGAGAGGTGCTCCAGCCGGGCACCAGTAAAAGAGCTCCGGATCCCTCACAGTTGTGACCCGAGTGCTGTGCCTGCTGAGGATACTAGGAACCTGATCGCGGTGCTGAGTGAGTTCGCGGAACCCGACGTCGGCCGCCGACAGACGAGGCCTGGACCCCCCTATCCAAGGCTCGAGAGACTGCCTCCAACGGCCAAGCAGTGAGGAGCTGCATACGTGAGCAGGGCCGTCACTTCCACTGCTCACCCACGGTACCGGGGACAATTGGGTTTAAGTACTCAGGTTGGGAGGGGAACGGTTGGGGCTAAAGTAGCACAACGTGATTTAATTGAATTTATCCGGAAAGAGACTCACGGCCTGGCGGGAATAACCGGTGACCCCCGCTAGGGACAAATTCACGGTTAAAGAACTTGTGTGGTGTCTCTCATGCTTGAGGGCATCACCTTACTTTAAGAGACTGCGCTTTATTTTAAGAGACTGCGCCTTACTTTGAGAAATTTTGTATTTTTCTGATATTTCAAACCACTGTTCATTACCCTTGTTGCTAATCGCTTGTTTAAGTATACCTGTTGTATAAAACTGTTTACAAACATCTCTGACTGTTCTCGCCTTGTGTCTCTGTGCGTTGCATTCCGGCACCTGCATTACATTTGGCGTAGTCGGCAGGATGCAACATTCAGACGCAGAGATGGCGGATCAGTCTGTGGCTGGGTCCGGCCGGAGCCATATACCCCTGGGGGCTATGCTCAGCCATCTTCCCAAGTTTACAGGGGATGGCATGTCACTTTGGGACTGGGCAGAAAGACTGAGAAGTATGCTACGTATGTATCCCCTTGACCCTCTAGCCCAGGCGGAGCTGGCCCTCCTAACCCTTGATGGAGAGGCCCGACAAACTGTGATGTACCGCCCACCTGGGGACCGTGACACCGTGGATAAAGTGATAAAAATTCTAGAGGACATGCGCGGTGACACTACAGATTTGGGACACTTGCGCTTACGGTTGTTTCAGCGGGTCCAAGGGGAAAATGAGACAGTAAATCAGTATGTTAATGCATTACAGGAAGTGACGGCCAATATCACTAAGAAAACTCGAGATGGGAACCGAGGACTGGGACCATTGGATGAGGTGTTGCGTGACCAACTGATTGCTGGCTTGAAAGACCCTTCCCTGAGGCAGATCCTGAAGGAGTGGCTGCGATTGAGCCCTGATATGGGCTTCCTGGAGGTAGGGGCTGAAGCTAGAGTCCTGGAGAGAGAAGTTCCTGTTCTCAAAGCCACAGTTAGAAGTCATGAGGCAATTGCTCCTGGATTCACCAACCAAGAGCCTGATTGGGTACGAGAAATACGTCAGGAAATTCGAGACATTCGGGGTGAGCTGAATTCTATTAGGAAGACTCCTACTGCCCCCTTGCCAACGGACCGTACTGCTCAACGCAGACGGAGACCAGAACGAGAAAGACGTTCCTATCCGGCCCCAGCACGACATATACCCGACCTATCGGCAGAACGAGGACCGGAGTGCTGGACCTGCGGAGGTAGGGGGCATATCTCCAAAGACTGTCCCAACCGAGAAAGGAGGAGGAGGGGACAGCCGTTAAACTAAAATGCCCCACGGTTGTGGAGCATACCGTGGGATCTCGAGCTTCAGAGAGTAGAAGAGGGAGCTCTGAAGACATTGTCTCCGAGAGGCCCATTATCTGGGCTGAATTCAATGGGCAGCGGATCCGCTGTTTGATGGACACCGGGTCTCAAGTGACCATTATGCCTGAGACGTACTTCCAAAGTCAATTTCCTGAAGTCGCTCGTTCCTGCCGGGAACCCACTGTCAAACTGGTGGCGGCTAATCAACTACCTATCCCAGTAGCGGGAGTAGTATGGATGTCCATGCGGGCATGTGGAAAGGACCTCGGTCGAAAAGGGATCGTACTGACCACCGGGCCCGGAGGCAATGGGCCCATTGTAACCCTGGACATGAAAGTGCTGAAAGAAGTCGGACAGTTCCTGGCTGAGGGCTGTAGCAAAAACAACTGGACCCGCGCCACTCGAGACCCAGCTAACAAGAGAGTGTACCAGCACCTCGTGCGGGTCAGTCAGATTCAAAAGTTGCCCACTACCTCCCAGTACCTTGGTAAGGTATCGATACCGCCCGAAGCCACAATGACACTGCCGGTGGGACAGACTGTACTCACTTTGCCGGTGCTGGCACATGTGTCTTTAGAGGGCGTGGACATTCAAGTTGAACCAATGGAGGGAGAAGAAGCGCCCTCTGGACTCCTGATTGCTCGAACTCTGGCCACCGTGCGGCACGGTCGAGTACCCGTGCGCTGCATCAATTTAAGTGGCACCAGTTTACAGTTGTTGCCCCGACAAGAGGTGGCGCGAGTGTGCGTAATGCCGGAGGCCCTTACTAGAGCTGACGCTATAGGGCTGGCACCTGTGGAAGGAAAACCATGGACCCTAGAGGTGTCCCTCAATAGCCAGGAACATGGAAGAGAACCGTTGGCTGGACGCCACCTCCTGGAAGAAATGGAAGCTAACCTGACTGAGTTTTCTGCTGGACAAGTAAGGCAGATCGAACAACTTCTACAGCGATATCAGGGAGTGTTTGCACAGCATGAAGATGATTTTGGGTGCACCCGGGACATTCAGCACGAAATACCCACCGGAAATACTGCTCCCATCCGAGAGAGATATCGGCAGATCCCGCCTCAAATGTACCAGGAGGTGAAAGAGCTGTTGGCCCACATGTTGCGGAATGGTGTGATCCGTGAAAGCCAGAGTCCCTGGGCGGCTCCGATCGTGCTGGTCCGAAAGAAGGACGGTACCCTGAGATTCTGCGTAGACTATCGAAAGCTGAATGCCTGTACAGTACGGGACTCCTATCCACTCCCCCGAATCGAAGATTCTCTATCTGCACTAGGAAGCGCCAAATTCTTCTCCTCCCTCGACCTGGCCAGTGGCTATTGGCAGGTCCCAGTAGCTGAGAAGGATCGTCCGAAGACAGCTTTTGTTCTCCCTATGGGCCTGTTTGAGTTCAATCGAATGCCGTTCGGACTAATAAACACGCCAGGAACCTTCCAACGGCTGGTGGAGAGATACTTGGGGGACCTCAACTTTGAAGCCACTTTAATATATCTGGACGATATAATTATCTATTCCGCAATGTTTGAGGATCATCTCCGCTGATTGGAACAAGTGTTAGAACGGCTACAAAGGCACGGCCTGAAAATTAAGCCTCGTAAGTGTCGTCTCTTCAAACGAGAAATTGAATATCTGGGGCACACTGTGTCCAGTGCAGGGGTGCACCCCACTGCGGAGAAAGTAGCTGCCGTGCAGAAGTGGCCCACGCCCGCCGATCTAAGGGAACTAAGGGCATTCCTGGGGCTTGCTGGATACTACCGCAGATTCATTAAAGACTTCGCTAAGATTGCGATCCCGCTCAATGAATTGCTGAGAGGAACAGCCGGGGGAGCCAAGCGGCAGCCCATTCAGTGGGGCTGACGACAAGAAGAGGCATTCCGAGCATTGAAAATGGCGCTAACAGATGCCCCGATTCTGGCTTACGCTGACTTTTCGCAGCCTTTCATGTTGTACACTGATGGAAGCTTGCATGGGCTGGGAGCAGTGCTGGCTCAAGTACAAGGAGGGAAAGAGCGAGTGATTGCGTATGCCAGCAGGTCACTCCGAGATACGGAGAAGAATCCGGACAGATACAGTTCGTTTAAGCTGGAGCTACTGGCACTGGTGTGGGCCATGACCAAGAAATTTGCTGAGTACCTGTCAGGGTCAGAAGTGCAAGTGCGGACAGATAACAACCCTTTGGCCCACTTGGAGAACGCCAACAGGGCGCGTTAGAACAGCGGTGGGTCGCAAAGATGTCCAAATTCCAGTATAAAATCACCTATCGGTCCAAGGCCCTGAACACACATGCAGATGCCCTGTCCTGGGTCACTCAGGCGGGGCTGAAGAAGGACAGAGATGAGGAGCTCAAAGGCGACGAGATCCCGGATTTCAGCCAGTCCGCCGCTGCTGTGGTCGACGCCCAAGAGACCAGAGAGGAGCCGAGGCCCACTCAGATTCTGGGCCGTTCAAGAGACGAATGGATACATCTGCAGCAATCCGACCCGGAGCTAGCAAAGTTGAGAGAATGGGTCGCCCTTAATCAGAGACCCGACCAGGAAACCAGAGCCGCTTCACTTCCAACTACCCTACAAATCCTAGGCCAGTGGGAGAGGCTCCTCCTGAAGGACGGCTTGCTATGCCGAAGAATCCAGCTGCCTCGAGTATTTGATGTTACCTGGCAAGTGGTAGTTCCAGGAGCGCTAGTAACACAGCTAGCCCAAGAAGCTCATAGAAGAGGTGCTCACTTCGGAGTAGAAAAGACCTTCCGGTGGTTGCATCGGCTGGTGTATTGGCCTCAACTGCGACAAGAAGTCGAGGGGGTCTGCCGAACATGTCGCCAGTGTGAGTTGAACAAGCCCCCGGAGCAACGAGCTCCCATTCAGACCATCCAAACTTCTGCCCCCTTGGAAGTCTTGATGATTGACTACTTGATGGTAGGAACTTCATACAACGGTTATGGACACTGTTTAGTCATGACTGATCACTTCACCAAGTTTGCAGTAGTGACGCCCACTAAAGATCAGACGGCAGAAGCCGCAGCCAAGGCCATCTATCAAGATTTCATCCGGATTTATGGGTGCCCGAAGCGAATACATTCTGACCAGGGGGCCTGCTTCCAAGGACGAGTGATGGATGAGCTATACCGCATCTATGGGATCGACCGTTCCCGGACAACGCCCTACCACTCGCAAGGGAACGGTGCATGCGAGCGCTTTAACCGAACCCTGTTGCAAATGTTGCGAACACTGGAAGCGGACAAAAAGATGAAGTGGCCCGAATTCGTGTCTGAGCTGGTGTGGGTGTATAATAATCGAGTTGATGCAACCACCGGCTACACCCCCTACATGTTGCTGTTTGGAAGAAGTGGCCGGGAAATCACCGAGCTGGAGCTAGACTCAGAAGACCCCAGTCCGGGCAGTAGCCCAAGTACCTGGATTCGAGAACACCAACGTCGACTCCATACCGTGAGAAAACTGGTTGCTCAGAAGTTTCAGGAAGTAGAGCATGCAGTTCGGCCCCCGACCACAGGTGGATCGCTTCAGCCAGGAGACCGAGTGCTGGTGAGGGCTAAACGATTTGGGAGTAAGCTGGACCATCATTGGGAGGCAATACCATATCGGGTGGTGAAGAAGGTCCACCCAGACAACCCCGTCTACGAGGTTAGGCCCGAAGGGGATGACGCCGCGACATCCAGGGTGTTGCACCGTAATATGTTGCGACCTTGCTCCTCTGAAGCAGAAGTCTGTAACGGAGTTGGGCCCTCAGACGTGTTGGCTGAAGTGCCACATACAGGAACCTTGGGGGATGAAGAAGGGTGGGCCACAATGCAGTTGGGCCCGTCAGAACCGTTGGTGCCACTCCCGAGTGGAAGTCAGAATGAGTCAGGAAATGATTTGCAATCCCCAGTAGTTGATTCCTCGGATCTCCCGGAGTCTCCTCCGCAAGAAGAGCCCCGCAGAACTGAGCGGGCTAATGCCGGAATTCCTCCTAACCAGTATGCTCAGGAAGAGTTTATCTGGTCTCGAATCCAACAGAAAACGCAGGAGTGTGCCCAACTCCTGTCTGAGCTTGCACTGCCTGGAAGGAGACATCAATTCTGCGAGGAGTCCACTCGCCCGAGGACTGGCGAGCAAAAAGGAGGGAGGAATGTAGAACGAGCAAGAAGGCTTGTAAAAGAACTACAACATGACGTTTCAAGGATGGAGCGAGACTGCCATCTACTGGCCAGAGACAGTCAAGCGGAGCCAAAATATACAAGGGAAGTTGCAGAGAGGGCATATTCAGATGCTGGACCCAATCAGGTGACTTCCAGGAAAGAGTTCAGAGAGATAAGAGGCCAGCGCGCCAAACCTGAGGGGTCTTTGGCGCCAAGCAGCAGAGAGGAGCAGACGTGCTCCCTGCGTCCTGAGAAACCCCGCGTGACAGGCCAAATCCAGAGGCCTGAGAGGTGCTCCAGCCGGGCACTGGTAAAAGAGCTCCGGACCCCTCACAGTTGTGACCCGAGTGCTGTGCCTGCTGAGGATACTAGGAACCTGATCGCGGTGCTGAGTGAGTTCGCGGAACCCGACATCGGCCGCCGACAGATGAGGCCTGGACCCCCCTATCCAAGGCTCGAGAGACTGCCTACAACGGCCAAGCAGAGAGGAGCTGCATACATGAGCAGGGCCGTCACTTCCACTGCTCACCCACGGTGCCGGGGACAATTGGGTTTAAGTACTCAGGTTGGGAGGGGAACGGTTGGGGCTAAAGTAGCACAACGTGATTTAATTGAATTTATCCGGAAAGAGACTCACGGCCTAGCGGGAATAACCGGTGACCCCCGCTAGGGCCAAATTCACGGTTAAAGAACTTGTGTGGTGTCTCTCATGCTTGAGGGCATCACCTTACTTTAAGAGACTGCGCCTTATTTTAAGAGACTGCGCCTTACTTTGAGAAATTTTGTATTTTTCTGATATTTCAAACCACTGTTCATTACCCTTGTTGCTAATCGCTTGTTTCAGTATACCTGTTGTATAAAACTGTTTATAAACATCTCTGACTGTTCTCGCCTTGTGTCTCTGTGCGTTGCATTCCGGCACCTGCATTACATAGGTTCCCCTTCCAGCAGGATAATGACCCTAAACATACTTGCAGAGCTACAATGGAATGCTTTAGATTAGTGATGGGTGAACCCCTGACTGTTTGGGTTCGGCGGGTTCAGCCGAACAGTTTAATAAAAGTTCGAGTTCCGGACTGCAATTCATATAGGTAATTTGGGAAAATCAGAGAAAATATTATTTGCATAATAATTTGGAACACAGTGTAATGGGGGAACTCTCCTACACCTCTATTGAGGTCCGATATTAACTATTAACATCAAACTTGACTATTAATAATTAATATCCACTAACGTTATCTGTGCCTTATACTATATACCAACTGAGACAAAACCGTGTGCTAATAAAAGGTATTTATAAGGCTGTGTGCCCACGATGCGTTTTTTAAGTGTTTCTGCAGCAGCAAAAACGCTGCGGAAACGCATTAAAAACACTTTGTAGAAGGCCTGCCATGTCCCCCAATGATAATCCGCATGTGCTGTGCATATGCTGCGGACATTTCCGTTGTGGATTATCATTGCTGAAAAAAACGCAGCACTACCAATTATTTTGCGGAAGCGCTGCGTTTTCGCCGCCATTGACTTACATTGAGCCACTTCAAATCCGCAAATATGTAAAAATACTTGGGGAATTGAAGCGCATTTGCTGCGATTTTGGATCACAAGACCGCAGCAAATGGGAAGTGACCTCATGCGGGGGCGTTCCAGCCATCCCAGACCATCCCATAAATCCAGGAAGATGAGAATCCCATACCATTCCCGTCTTCCTGGATCATGGCTGAGTACCTGGGGTGGTACAAGAGGATGGACCTGAATGTCCCCGTCATGATTAGTGTGGTAAGTGTCTGCGTGGGCTCTGTGTGGTGTCTGCATGCAGGCAGACATAGGCCGATGTGACACTACTACTCCCATCGGCCTATGTCTGTCCCCCGTCCACTAGTGCCAGCAGGATCAGCTCGATGGGAGCAGTAGTTCCCATCAGCCTGATACTGCTGTTAAAATTGCCCTAACGTGTCCTTTAAACTGCCCCCATATGTTTATTTTTGGCCCCCATAGGTTTATATTTTGCCCCTATACCTTTTTTATTTTTTTTATGCCCCCATATTTTTTTGATTTACTTATTTTTTTTTTTAATTTACATTTTACAGTCCCCATTTTTTTTTGGTCCCCAATAAATTTTAAAAATACATTTCATTGGTGGCCAGTGGTTGCTTAAAAGAAATTTAGTTTATACATTACCTGTCCCCGCCAATTACCACCTAAAATAAAGTAAAAATTAAAAAACTACACCTATACTCACCTAGACACCTAATTCCCCGAAGCCATCGATCTCCTGTAATAAAATATAAAATAAATAAAACTCAACTTTATCCTTACCCCTCCGTAGTAGTCCACGAGTGTCCCACGAAGATCTCCAGTTTAGAGCAGCCACATAGAATGTGACCGCTCTAAACCACTGTAGAATGGGCAGTAAAAGGCTAAGCTAACTGCTGCGGCCTGATAATAGCCTACAAAGGGGCCATGATCCTACTTCCCAGACTATAACATCAGCCCTCATCCGTCTGCTTTCCCTCTGCTGGTTATTAAAAATACGAGTGAGCCCACCCAATTTTTTTTATTTTTATTTTTAAATACATTGAAATGTAAGATTATTATACAGCGTATGCGTGACCAAGCATACATTGAAATGGGTCTGTGTGTGTCTCCGGTATGTGTGGAAAAAGTCATCACCACTCTTACCGGAGATTCTGACGTGTGAAAGAGACTCAATTGGATATTGGGGGGGTGCCCATGTATACATACGTGTATATATATATATATATATATATATAATCTCACCCTTTTCAATTTATTAATTCACTGATATATGGGAACGGGCAACTGAAGTAAACAAGGACAAGCGACGACAAGAGACGCTTGGTCCTCTGTCGTCCGCGAAATTTACCCGCTGTGGAAGGATGCGGATAAAGTGGCCCAAAAAAAAATTGGTAAGTTTTTATTTTTGCTGTTATTTGTACCATTTTGTAATATAGATGTTTAATTTTCTTTATGTTTTAAATGCAGTACATCATTTTATTTTAATTTTTAAATTGCAGTAGAAGATATTAAAAAAAGGTGGCTGTCGGTCACCGACCGCTTCATGAAAGCTGAGGCCGGCCGAAGCGGGTCATCACCCCTCCGACGAAAAGTCCCATATGCAGACCAGCTGGCCTTCATTTTGACCAGCAGGAGTTCGCGGAGGTAAGTTCACAATAATTATTTGTAAACAAAATTTCTTTCAAAGTGTTGTATTAACATGCCTTTTTTTTTCTTTATTGTACAGTACTGAAGGCAACGTAAGGGCCACAACACCAACATTACACCATGAGACCAGCACGGACTAGGGAGCCGAAGAATATTGTGAGGACTTATATCTCGTGTCTTCTCCTGATCCTCATGGCGCTGGTCCTTCTGGTTCGCCCGCCTCATCTGCTGTGGGCATCGCGCCGGGGTCTGCTGCTGATGCTGCTCATGCTTCTTGCGATGAAGGTAGCTCTGCTGGTGGTGCGTCTAGGCCCACTGGGATGGGGGCTGGTTCTGCCCGTCCCGTGGCATTGAGAAGGGCTGGAAGTAAAAAGTCCAAAAGCCAAGAGGTTGAGAGTACTGCACTTGAAGCCCTCACTACTCGCACCCTCAGTCTTATGGTCAGGGTCCACAAAGAGAATGACCTTGATAAATTTGGTTTAGCAATAGCAGGCGGTCTTAGAACCATGCCACGGGACAAGCAGAACTTGTACATGACAGCAGCCAATGCTCTTGTCATGGCAGTTGATGAGCCCTCGCCTATGCCCTCGGCACCAGCCATAATAAATGGGATTTTGGGATTTTTAATTTGTTTAATCCCAGTGGGCCTCCACCACCAGCAGCTGCAACCCATTGTTATGGGCAGGTTGCAGCATGTCGGCCAGAACCTTCTGAAGCCCATGGAAGTTACGGCCACCCACCAGACCCTGGAGCATCTTCCCATCATCCTGGCCCGTCTCCGAACACCATTTTCTCCCAGGATATGTTCCCAGGGTATGGGTACGAGCCGGACTTCCATCAGTTCCCGTAGAATAAATTACACCCTGTCTACATTTTTGGTCCATAAAAAATAGACAGCACCCGTATGTCGTTATATACACTTTTTAAAATAAATAAATAAATAAATAAAAATGCGTTCAAAAACACCTTTTCTTATATACATCTACATCAGGCTTCAGGCGTAGGTGACTATAAGAAAAGGTGTTTAGTTTTATATACTGAAACGAACTACAGGTGCTGCCCGTACTTTATGGACCAAAACTGTTGACAGCTTGGCCTCTGAAGTGTTTCTTGGGACATCGTAAAGTTATGGACAATGTTTGTCTGGATGTTTATTGCACAAGTTTTTTATTTTTGTAGTTTCAAGTTCTTGCACATTTTCTACAATATTTATATTTTATAAAAATAAATTAATATTTAAAAAATTGTGTCCTTTTTACGTAAGGTAAAATTTTGAGTATATACTTACAGCATATCTGTTTGGGTAGTGTCAGTGAAAGTTCATCAAAAAAAAAAAAAGGGCCCCTGGCCTTAGCGCATGTCAGGGGAATGATCATTTTTTTACAGTTATTATGACACTTCATGTTTGGTCGTCTGTATGTAGGCAATTTGAATAAAAAAAAAAAATGTAATTTATATGACTTTTGACAACCAAGGGATGAATTCTCTCAACATTGTTCTTTGCTTGTCCTGCTCAGAGCACAAGCAAATGACAATGGTGAGTGATGACTTTAGCAGCCAGTACTTGGGAAGAGCGCTCTAGTAGTACCACCGATTCCCAGGCACAGGTTTGAATATCTCTGGGTTTTTTTTTGGTGGGGTCAAGTAGCTGAAATATCTTCACGGGTGATGCACTGGAAAGCCATCTTGTGACCAATACTTCTGACTGAGCATAATCAGAGGTAGGGGTCACAATGTAAGTGTATGATAGTCACGTTCTACCATTGTTGTGGCTGTCATAGACTTACATAAACTTATGCGTAGACGTATGGTCATAAAGCAACACATATAAGGTGATAATTGAATATGGACACAAGAATGTAAATTAAAACAAATGTATTAGTTAAAAAGGTTTTAGCAATTTTGACAAGAACAACTTTTCTTGAAGTTCTTCTTTTATTGGGTATCAGATCTTCTCTGCTGGTCAGGCTGCACACCACCGACATAAAACCAGACAATGTGAACTGAGGTCTAAGATGGCAGACATACAAGAAACAGAGGCATGTTCACACTAGCAAAAAAGAAGCAAGACAAAAATATATCTCATACCCTACCATAATTATATATAAATGTAAAGCAAAATTGCATAATAAATATAGGGTACTTAGTGAACTATTTTTGATCAAAAAAAGTATACAAGCCGTCCCACCAGCGGCAAGGTGACCCTAAATTGGGACGGTACCTATACTGCCTATATTAAAAACCTTACTGTATATCAAAGTTGAAGTAATGCATATAAAAGGGTAGACAAATAGGACCGGGTCCCAACTCCAGACCACCCAGGCCCGTGGTAAGCTACATATATACCAATCAGCTCAACAAAGGGCATGCCACACCCTTAAATTGCACAGAATGCAAACAAGTCAAAAAACCAGACAATGTGAACTGAGGTCTAAGATGGCAGACATACAAGAAACAGAGGCGTGTTCACACTAGCAAAAAAGAAGCAAGACAAAAATATATCTCATACCCTACCATAATTATATATAAATGTAAAGCAAAATTGCATAATAAATATAGGGTACTTAGTGAACTATTTTTGATCAAAAAAAGTATACAAGCCGTCCCACCAGCGGCAAGGTGACCCTAAATTGGGACGGTACCTATACTGCCTATATTAAAAACCTTACTGTATATCAAAGTTGAAGTAATGCATATAAAAGGGTAGACAAATAGGACCGGGTCCCAACTCCAGACCACCCAGGCCCGTGGTAAGCTACATATATACCAATCAGCTCAACAAAGGGCATGCCACACCCTTAAATTGCACAGAATGCAAACAAGTCAAAAAACCAGACAATGTGAACTGAGGTCTAAGATGGCAGACATACAAGAAACAGAGGCGTGTTCACACTAGCAAAAAAGAAGCAAGACAAAAATATATCTCATACCCTACCATAATTATATATAAATGTAAAGCAAAATTGCATAATAAATATAGGGTACTTAGTGAACTATTTTTGATCAAAAAAAGTATACAAGCCGTCCCACCAGCGGCAAGGTGACCCTAAATTGGGACGGTACCTATACTGCCTATATTAAAAACCTTACTGTATATCAAAGTTGAAGTAATGCATATAAAAGGGTAGACAAATAGGACCGGGTCCCAACTCCAGACCACCCAGGCCAGTGGTAAGCTACATATATACCAATCAGCTCAACAAAGGGCATGCCACACCCTTAAATTGCACAGAATGCAAACAAGTCAAAAAACCAGACAATGTGAACTGAGGTCTAAGATGGCAGACATACAAGAAACAGAGGCATGTTCACACTAGCAAAAAAGAAGCAAGACAAAAATATATCTCATACCCTACCATAATTATATATAAATGTAAAGCAAAATTGCATAATAAATATAGGGTACTTAGTGAACTATTTTTGATCAAAAAAAGTATACAAGCCGTCCCACCAGCGGCAAGGTGACCCTAAATTGGGACGGTACCTATACTGCCTATATTAAAAACCTTACTGTATATCAAAGTTGAAGTAATGCATATAAAAGGGTAGACAAATAGGACCATACCATATATAATTATGGTAGGGTATGAGATATATTTTTGTCTTGCTTCTTTTTTGCTAGTGTGAACATGCCTCTGTTTCTTGTATGTCTGCCATCTTAGACCTCAGTTCACATTGTCTGGTTTTTTGACTTGTTTGCATTCTGTGCAATTTAAGGGTGTGGCATGCCCTTTGTTGAGCTGATTGGTATATATGTAGCTTACCACGGGCCTGGGTGGTCTGGAGTTGGGACCCGGTCCTATTTGTCTACCCTTTTATATGCATTACTTCAACTTTGATATACAGTAAGGTTTTTAATATAGGCAGTATAGGTACCGTCCCAATTTAGGGTCACCTTGCCGCTGGTGGGACGGCTTGTATACTTTTTTTGATCAAAAATAGTTCACTAAGTACCCTATATTTATTATGCAATTTTGCTTTACATTTATATATAATTATGGTAGGGTATGAGATATATTTTTGTCTTGCTTCTTTTTTGCTAGTGTGAACATGCCTCTGTTTCTTGTATGTCTGCCATCTTAGACCTCAGTTCACATTGTCTGGTTTTTTGACTTGTTTGCATTCTGTGCAATTTAAGGGTGTGGCATGCCCTTTGTTGAGCTGATTGGTATATATGTAGCTTACCACGGGCCTGGGTGGTCTGGAGTTGGGACCCGGTCCTATTTGTCTACCCTTTTATATGCATTACTTCAACTTTGATATACAGTAAGGTTTTTAATATAGGCAGTATAGGTACCGTCCCAATTTAGGGTCACCTTGCCGCTGGTGGGACGGCTTGTATACTTTTTTTGATCAAAAATAGTTCACTAAGTACCCTATATTTATTATGCAATTTTGCTTTACATTTATATATAATTATGGTAGGGTATGAGATATATTTTTGTCTTGCTTCTTTTTTGCTAGTGTGAACATGCCTCTGTTTCTTGTATGTCTGCCATCTTAGACCTCAGTTCACATTGTCTGGTTTTTTGACTTGTTTGCATTCTGTGCAATTTAAGGGTGTGGCATGCCCTTTGTTGAGCTGATTGGTATATATGTAGCTTACCACGGGCCTGGGTGGTCTGGAGTTGGGACCCGGTCCTATTTGTCTACCCTTTTATATGCATTACTTCAACTTTGATATACAGTAAGGTTTTTAATATAGGCAGTATAGGTACCGTCCCAATTTAGGGTCACCTTGCCGCTGGTGGGACGGCTTGTATACTTTTTTTGATCAAAAATAGTTCACTAAGTACCCTATATTTATTATGCAATTTTGCTTTACATTTATATATAATTATGGTAGGGTATGAGATATATTTTTGTCTTGCTTCTTTTTTGCTAGTGTGAACATGCCTCTGTTTCTTGTATGTCTGCCATCTTAGACCTCAGTTCACATTGTCTGGTTTTTTGACTTGTTTGCATTCTGTGCAATTTAAGGGTGTGGCATGCCCTTTGTTGAGCTGATTGGTATATATGTAGCTTACCACGGGCCTGGGTGGTCTGGAGTTGGGACCCGGTCCTATTTGTCTACCCTTTTATATGCATTACTTCAACTTTGATATACAGTAAGGTTTTTAATATAGGCAGTATAGGTACCGTCCCAATTTAGGGTCACCTTGCCGCTGGTGGGACGGCTTGTATACTTTTTTTGATCAAAAATAGTTCACTAAGTACCCTATATTTATTATGCAATTTTGCTTTACATTTATATATAATTATGGTAGGGTATGAGATATATTTTTGTCTTGCTTCTCTTTTACACCACCGACATAGGAGTATTGCCAGTGCACGGCACCTTCAGGACTTATGAAGTAGTCAGCAAAGGTTTCTCGCACCCTGGCACCAGAGTTGGATTGCCTTCCCGGAGCCAAGTTGACCACTGGAATTAATTCAGACAGCTGTAACCCCTCATCTTGCTCAGTGCTGTATTCATGAGCATAGTTGCAGAGTACATAGCATGCCTTAATTACAGTGTCAACCGTCTCCGTATCCAACTGGATGGCAGTGTTAAAGATCCTTATAGAACCCCAATAGGGGTTTGACTAGGAAATGACATCATTATTGGCCCTTTTTTTTCACTAACTTTATTTGGCTTCAAAAACGCTTACAAAACGCATGAAAAAACGCATCAAAAATGCACATAGAATCCGCATGCGTTTTTCTGGCAAGGAGATGCAGAAATGGTCAGGAAAATTTCTGCTTCATTTCTGCATCGTGGGCACATAGCCTTACACAAAAGTCTACAGTTAATATACTACTATTTATCACATTAAGGCTATGTGGAGTCTGGAGCAGCGGCAGCAGTGAGAAGTGAGGTGAGTATTTGATTTTTTTTCTTTTTTAATGTATGAAGGCATGGGGCATAATATGGGGGTGGTGGTGACATCCTGCATGGGGCATTATAAAGAGGGGGGGTGACATCCTGCATGGTGCATTATAAAGAGGAGGGGTGACATCCTGCATGAGGCATTATAAAGAGGGGGGTGACATCCTGCATGGGGCATTATAAAGAGGGGGGTGACATCCTGCATGGGGCATTATAAAGAGGGGGGTTGACATCCTGCATGGGACATTATAAAGAGGGGGGTGACATCATGCATGGGGCATTATGTGGGGGGAACAGCCTGCATGGAGCATTATAAGGGGGGAGAACAGCCTGCATGGGGCATTATGTGGGGGGAATAGCCTGCATGGAGCATTATATGGGGGCCAGTATCCTCTATGGAGCGTTATAAGGGGACCAGTATCCTGTATGAAGCATTATAAGGGGACCAGTATCCTGTATGGAGCGTTATATAGGGGGGCCAGTATCCTGTATGGAGCGTTATATGGGGGCCAGTATTCCATATGGAGCGTTATATGGGGGCCAGTATTCCCTATGGAGTGTTATATGGGGGCCAGTATTCCGTATGGAGCGTTATATGGGGGCCAGTATTCCGTATGGAGCGTTATATGGGGGCCAGTATTCCCTATGGAGCGTTATATGGGGGCCAGTATTCCCTATGGAGCGTTATATGGGGGCCAGTATTCCGTATGGAGCGTTATATGGGGGCCAGTATTCTGTATGGAGCGTTATATGGGGGCCATTATTCCCTATGGAGCGTGATGTGGGGGCCAGTATTCCGTATGGAGCATTATATGGGGGCCAGTATTCCGTATGGAACGTTATATGGGGGCCTGTATTCCGTATGGAGCGTTATATGGGGGCCAGTATTCTGTATGGAGGGTTATATGGGGGCCAGTATTCTGTATGGAGCATTATATGGGGGCCAGTATTCTGTATGGAGCAGTATATGGGGGCCAGTATTCTGTATGGAGCGTTATATGGGGGCCAGTATTCTGTATGGAGCGTTATATGGGGGGCCAGTATTCTGTATGGAGCGTTATATGGGGACCAGTATTCTGTATGGAGCGTTATATGGGGACCAGTATCCTGTATGGAGCATTTTATGGGGCCCAGTATACTGTGTGGAGAGATTCGCCGGTTTCAGAGCTATTGTGGAATTTACAATAGATATCGCTCATGTAATGTAAGAAGTGAAATCTTTGCATTATAGTATATATATATATATATTTCTCTGCGGTATCTGTGCATCATGAATCCTGGTATGTATTGAAGGGGCCCACTGAGGCTCTTTCGCCCGGAGCCCAGAAAAACCTGGAGCAGGCCCTGAGGGTTAGTACAGGGTATGTAGGGCTAGTAAGTAAAGAAGTTACAGGGGAAGAGAGATACTCAGCCATGTGTTGCTATGTCCTTCTCTCCAAGAGTCAAAGAGGGCCTAGCACATGTGGGCTCTGGGGTTTTAAGTCCAGCACAGGAAATGATGTATTATTCCCCGCCCACTGGCTAAGGTATTTGTTCATATCCAACCATACTCGCAAAACCTGTTTTAGTACATGGCTGGACATTCTATTGAAACCTCCCCCAGCAGCACATCTCCCCCAACACTGAAACACATGGGGAGAGGTGGAGCCAATATATACATGTATACTTATCTGCAAGCATGGCTAGCATGCAAATATATATATACATGTACAACCTGGAACACTTCCCTTTACAGTGAGTATAATGTGTTTGTTTTTAATTCAATATTTATTAATTTTAACATTTTTTTTCCAGCACAGGCGCCGCTGATGTGAGAATACTGCTTCCATCTGGCGGCGCCTGCCCTTGCTATTTACAATGACAGCAGGCACTGCCTGATGAGGATAGTAGTTTCATTAGCTGATGCCTGTCACCCGCGATAAGCTATTTACAGTGGGTGACAGTCACAGCTGAGAGATCACGCTGACATCTGACAGCATGATCCCGCAGCGCTCTGACCCGTGATAATGATGTTACCGCCGATCAGAGCCAGTGTTTCCCATGCTGTCACGCAGATGACAGCGTGGGAAACACTCAAACCCAGACCAGAACAGTAACACGGACTTCCTGAGGAAGTCCGTGTTCGGGGTCTGTGCCCAAACAGTAGGTGTTCGGTATGGACCCCAAACTTTACTGGTGGGGTTTGCCCATCTCTGCTTTAGATCAGTGATTCCCAAACTCCAGTTCTCATGGCCCCAACAGATCATGTTTTGCACAGGTGAGAGAACCTGTGGTAATTTCTGATGCTAATTCATGGTAATCTGGGAAACATAATCTGTTGGGGGCCATGAGAACTGGAGTTTGGGAAACACTGGCTTAGATCAAAGCATATTCATGTGCGTGAATGGCCCAAAGTCAAGACCTAAATTCCATTAAGAATCTGTGGAAAGACTTGAAAATTGCTGCTCACAGACACTTGCCATCCAATCTCACTGATCTAGAGCTAGTTTGCAAAGAAGAATGAGTAAAAATTATAGCCTCTAGATGTGCAAAGCTGGTAGAGACATACCTCAAAAGACTTGCAGCGAAAGGTGGTCCTACAAAGTATTGACTCAGGGGGGCTTAAAAATGAACATCACAATTTTTAGATTTATATTGATAAAATATTTAGAAAACCATGTACAGTGGCTTGCAAAAGTATTCACCTCCCTTGGCATTTTTCATGTTTTGCTACCTCACAACCTGGAATTTCACTGTTTTTTTATGGCTTGCATCAGTTCATGTAAATACCATGCCTACAACTGTGAACATTTTTTTTTTTTATTGTGAGCCAAACAACAAATAGGATAAAATAATTGAAAACTTCAGTGTTCATGCCCATTCACTCCCCTAAAGTCAATACTTTGTAGAGCCTTCTTTTGCGGCAATTACAGCTGCAAGTCACCTTGAATAAGTCTCTATGAGCTTTCCACATCTTACCACTGAGATTTTTGCCCATTGCTCAAGGCATGACTGCTCCAGCTTTTTCAAGTTAAATGGTTTCCTCTGATGAACAGCAATCTTCAAGTCTGACCACAGATTCGCAATAGCATTAAGGTCTGGGCTTTGATTGGACACGCCAAAACATGTACACATTTACCCTTAAACCACTCGAGTGTTGTTTTAGCAGTATGCTTCGGGTCATTGTCTTGTTGGAAAGTGAACCCCCATCTCAGTCTCAAATCACTGACAGGCTGAAACAGTTTTGCTCAAGAACATCCCTGTGTTTCGCACCATCCATCTTCCCCTCAACTCGGACCATGATCCCTGTTCCTGCTACTGAAAAACATCCCCATAGCATGATGCTGCCACTGCCATGTTTCACTGTGGGGATGGTGTTCTTGGGGTGATGAGCTGTGTTTGTTTGGCTCCATACATAGCATTTACTTTGGTGGCCAAAAAGTTCAACTTTGGTGGCCAAAAAGTTCAATTTTGGTCTCATGTGATCACAGCACCTTCCTCCATACATTTGGGGAGTTTCACACATGTCTTTTGGCAATCTCAAAATGAGCCTTACAATTTTTGTGTGTAAGTAAAGTTTTTTTTCTGCCCACTCTTCCATAAAGGCCACCTTGATGGAGTGTAAGGCTTACTGTGGTTGTATGAACAGATACTCCAGTCTCTGCTTGGGAACTCGGCAGCTCCTTCAGGGTTACCTTTAGTCTCTGTGCTGACTCTGATTAATGCTCTCCTTGCCTGGGCTGAATGTTTTGGTGGGTAGCCCTCTTTTGGCAGGTTTGTTGTGGTACCATGTTCTTTCCATTTGATGATAATGAATTCTATGGTTCTCAGAGGGATTGGGATATTTTTTTTATAACCCAACCCTGCCTTGTACTTCTCAACAACTTTGTCCCTGACTTGTTTGGAGATCTCCTTGGTTTTCATGGTGTTGTCTAGTGGTGCCTCTTGCTTAATAGTATTGCAGCCTCTGTGGCCTTTTAGAAAAGGTGAGTATATACTGACAGACCATGTGACACTTAGATTGCATACAGTGGGACGGACTTCCTTCCACTAAGCATATGACTTATGAAGGTAATTACTTGCATCAGAAATTTTTAGGGGGTTCACCGCAAAAGGTTGAATACATATGCACATGCCAATTTTTAGGTATTTGATCAAATTAATTTAAC
This sequence comes from Phyllobates terribilis, assembly GCF_046119375.1. Taxonomy (NCBI): domain Eukaryota; kingdom Metazoa; phylum Chordata; class Amphibia; order Anura; family Dendrobatidae; genus Phyllobates; species Phyllobates terribilis. The sequence goes on along the minus strand of NW_027362770.1, from coordinate 68,419,012 downwards.
TTATGCCTATATTTTTTTCACTTGACATCACCAACTTAAACTATGTAGTGCTGATGCATCACACAAAAGTCGGATTGCAAAAATATTTAAACATAGGTTGTAATGCAGCAAAATAGGTAAAAAGCCAAAGGGGTGAATACTTTTGTAAGCCACTGTATCATTTTCTTTACACTTCACAAATACTTCCTACTTTTTGTTGGTTTCACATAAAATCCCAATAAAATACATTTAAGTTTGTGGGTGTAACATGAAAAAATATTATTATTATTTATTATTATAGCGCCATTTATTCCATGGCTCTTTACATGTGAAAAGGGGTATACACAGCAAAAACAATTACAATAATCTTGAACACAATGTGACGGCGACTGGTACAGGAGGAGCGAGGACCCTGCCTGCAAGGGCTCACAGTCTACAAGGAATGGGTGAGGATACAGTAGGTGAGGGTAGGGCAGGTCGTGGCGCGGTATGATGGACTGATGGTTAATGCAGGTTGTAGGCTTGTCGGAAGAGGTGGGTCTTCAGGTTCCTTTTGAAGGTTTCCACAGTAGGCGAGAGTCTGATGTGTTGGGGTAGAGAGTTCCAGAGTAGGGGGGAAGCACGGGAGAAATCTTTTATGCGATTGTGGGAGGAGGAGATAAGAGTGGAGTAGAAAAGGAGATCTTGTGAGGATCAGAGGTTGCTTGCAGGTATGTACCGGGAGACTAGGTCAGAGATATATGGAGGAGACAGGTTGTGAATGGCTTTGTATGCCAAGGTTAGAGTTTTGAACTGGAGTCTCTGAGCAATGGGGAACAAGTGAAGACATTGACAGAGAGGAGAGGCCGGGGAATAGCGGGGAGACAGGTGAATTAGTCGGGCAGCAGAGTTTAGGATGGATTAGAGGGGTGTAAGAATGTTGGAAGGGAGGCCACAGAGCAGGAGGTTGCAGTAGTTAAGGCGGGAGATGATGAGGGCGTGCACTAGTGTTTTTGCAGATTCATGGTTGAGAAATGTGCGGATCCGGGAGATATTTTTGAGTTGGAGTCGGCAGGAAGTGGAAAGGGCTTGGATATGTGGTTTGATGGAGAGTTCAGAGTCCAGGGTTACCCCAAGACAGCAAGCTTGAGGGACTGGGGAGAGTGGGCAGCCATTGACGTTGATAGATAGGTCAGTTGGGGGGGTTGAATGAGATGGCAGAAAGATGATGAATTCTGTTTTGTCCATGTTAAGTTTTAGAAATCTAGCAGAGAAGAAAGATGAAATAGCAGACAGACATTGTGGGATTTTGGTTAGTAGAGAGGAGATATCAGGTCCGGAGAGGTAGATCTGTGTGTCATCAGCATAGAGGTGATAATGAAAGCCATGAGACTCCATGAGCTGTCCCAGGCCTAAGGTGTAGATGGAGGAGAGTAAGGGTCTTAGAACTGAACTTTGGGGGACACCGACAGATAGGGGGCGAGATGAGGAGGTGGTGTGTGAGTGGGAGACACTGAATGTCCTGTCTGTTAGGTATGAGGAGATCCAGGATAGGGCCAAGTCTGTGATGCCGAGAGATGAGAGAGTTTGTAGTAAGAGGGAATGGTCCACTGTGTGGAAGGCAGATGAGAGGTCTAGTAGGAGAAGGACAGATTAATATCGCTTGGATTTGGCGGTTAGTAGGTCGTTGGTGACTTTAGTCAGTGCAGTTTCAGTAGAATGGTGCGCTGGGATTGTAGGCTGTCGAAGAGGGAGCAGGAGGAGACGTGGAGGAGGAGAGGTGGGGGGACAGTTCAGAAAAAAAATATGGAAAAGTTCACTGGGTATGAATACTTTTTCAAGGCACTGTGGATTATTGGGTGCAGCAGTTATGAGAGAGTCACAGCTTTCACTGTTGCAGATGTAGCAGAGCTCAGTTATTGAGATGTATATAACCCCACCCACACCACAGCTTCCTGTGTACAATGTATAGTGAGAGAAAGCTGCTAAACAGTGGTGGGAGACTAGTTGGACTAGGATGCACAAGGTCATGTTGTCTTGTAGTGATAATCTCCAGCTGATAAAACACTGATTGTATTAAAACAGCAAAACACAGACTAGTAAGCGACACATCACTTGAATTAGGGTCTCTACTCGTACATCATGGAGCTCTCAGATTACATAGTAAAAACCTGCTGACAGATTTCCTTGAACTCCGCTCTGTACTGCTCTCGTGTTTTAACTACACCAACTGAGCTGATAGGTGAGTGATCCGCCAGAAAATTTCAGCTAACTGCACGTGAAGACACGCCCTGGAGTGTTGCAGGTCACCTAGACTTTGTGTTTGTGGAAAGTCGGCAACAATGACTACGATCCATGTCACTTCCCGTGGCTAGAGAGGTTAGAAAAGACCCCATCTTCAAGAGATCGAAGGTGGGAGCTGCACAACAAACCTTGTGTGGTCCTAAGAAGGGTGTTGGGAAAAAGCCATCAGCCATCTTAGGACTTGGTCTGTCATCTGAGGAAAATCCCTAGATATGACAGGGCTCTGCATCCTTTACAGGGTCGAGGGGAAGTGTCTTCCCTATCAAAATCCCAATAGATAAGTGGGGAGCCGGATGGTGGGGCAAAGAACACTTAACTGACACGCCCCCTGGGCCTGTGCTGTGCAGGGGAATACCCGGAGCCGGGCCTTCTGTAAGATGCTGGGGGTTGTAGTCTCCGTGTGGCGGCGACCCGGTCCGTGCCCAGTGCGGTCAAACCAGTGACAGTCTATTGGTATTGTAATTGTCCGACTACGCCACCCGTGGATTGCGGTCAGTGGGGACCGCCGCTGCGCTGCCGACCGCTGAGGCTGATGTTGTTTGCCCATTTGAGTATGGGATAACTCCCCACAGGAGAAGTATTGCCTCAGGGCAGCTAATGTGGATGATGGGAGTGATGGTGTGAGCGTCCCAGTAGTAATGGTGCTGGTGCGGCGATGAAACACAGAGACGTGTGGTGCGGTTCAGGGTCTTTACTGATGGTATAAAGCAGACCCTCCCGGGAGTACTGGTTAGCAATAGGGGCCTGGTCAGTCTGTGAGCAAGCAGGATCTCCCCTGGCCAGGTGGAGTTGTAGGCCTCCCCGACTATCTGCACTCTTTCCTGGCTACCTTGCTCTATGCGGGTAGAAGTAGCCCACATCCCTGAGTATACCGTGTGGTGCTCACCCGTATGGCCGGTGACTTGGGGCCTTCCGTTAGCCTCCGCTTCACGATGGCGGTGCTGGTCCCTTGCTTGTGACCGTGCCTTCGGGTTTCTAAGGCCAGAGGACATGGAATCCCCTGCCGGTTGGATTCTGCTGCTGGACCTGGATGTCCCCACAGCCTCGGACTCCGTGTCCGGTATTAGTGTCTTCAACCAGGGCGAACTCTGCTCAGCTCCAGCCCCTGGTATTCAGCTACTGTTCCTACAGAGCTCCTGTTGTAACTCTCCCTTTCCAGGCTCTGACTGCTCTGCTTGTTCTGCAGGCTCTGTCTCTGTCTTCACTCACTAATCCCGCCCCAGACCCAGTTTATAAGGGCAGATTCCTCCCCTCCCAGGTCTGGGTGGGCCGTGTTGCATGCTTAGGGCTCCTGACCAGAGAAACCTCCCACTTGCTCTCAGACATAATATTTCTATTACTGTGGTAACCAGAACCCTGGGGTGCCACATAACCCTGCTGTTCTTTTCGGTCAAAAATGACCGAATTTGAAATTTGATATTTTTTAAAATATTCATTATGCGGTTCTGAAACTTGTGGTTAATTGACTTTTCCTCATTTGAGGGGTTCTTACTATGGGTATTTTTTTTTTGTTTACTTTTTGCTCCATATAGTTACATAGTTACATAGTTTATAAGGCCGAAAAAAGACAAGCGTCCATCCAGTTCAGCCTATTTCTTGTGCACTGCAGCTATTCCGCAGCGTTGATCCAGGGGAAGGCAAAAAAAAAAACATGCGGTATAGGCCAATTTACATCATTGAGGAAAAATTCACTTCCCGACTCCAATCTGGCAGTCAGATTAAATCCCTGGATTAATTAACTATCACTAAGCATAAGATGTAATTTTATTGTTCTCAAGAAAGGCGTCCAGGCCTCTCTTGAACTCATTAAGTGAGTTGGACATCACCACTTCCTCTCCCAGAGAGTTCCAGAGTCTCACGGCTCTGACCGTAAAGAATCCCCTTCTATGCTGGTGCAGGAACCTCCTTTCCTCCAGACGCATAGTGTGCCCCCTCATCTTTGTCACCATCCTTGGTATAAACAGGTCATGGGAGAGATCTCTGTATTGCCCCCTGATGTATTTATACATGTTTATGAGGTCTCCCCTAAGCCTTCTCTTTTCCAACGTAAATAGGTCTAATTTTGACAATCTCTCTGGGTATTCTAGTCCCTCCATTCCCTTTATTACCTTAGTCGCCATCCTTTGTACCCTCTCTAGCTCCAATATGTCTTTCCTGAGCACCGGAGCCCAGAACTGTGCACAATATTCTAAGTGCGGCCTTACCAGCGCTTTATACAGAGGAAGAACAATGTTCTCATCATATGCCCCTATTCCTCTTTTGATGCATGCCATGACTCTATTTGCCTTCGCAGCTGCTGCCTGACACTGGGCACTCCAATTTAATTTGCTGTTAACCAAGACGCCCAGGTCCTTCTCCATGTCAGATTTCCCCAACGGTTTCCCATTTAATATGCATGGGTGACTGCTGTTTTTCTTTCCCATGTGCATGACCTTACATTTATCGGCATTGAACCCCATTTGCCATTTTTTGGCCCAACTCCCCAATTTATCTAAATCCTCCTGTAGCTGTGTAGCTGTGCCCTATCCTCATCTGTATTAACTACTTTACAAAGTTTAGTATCATCTGCAAATATTGCTATTTGACTATGCAACCCTTCCACTAGATCATTAATAAATATCTAGTTTTTTTTATACTAATAGCCTTTTATACTAATCTCCAGCAGTTTGTTGAGTAAAATAAAGGAGTTATAGTCTCATTTTGGACTACATATTGCATCTACTACTATTTATCAATTTATCTAGGTCTTTTTGGTCCGTGCAGATTTACACATACATACATTTTCTAATTAAGATACAGCAGATGGATTCGCTTCCAGTATAGTTATGTGCAATTTTTTTTCGCTGTATCTTATTTACCCTGCTGTTCATATAGAAATAGTTCAATTCAATGGTTGTAAATGAAAGGATTTTCTTATAAGCCAGAACTGCCGCAAGGTATCCTCAGTATGAGAGACGTTTATAGTTCTATGTTTTATTTTACTAAGGATACAACAGTAGCTTCTTACGTTCCCAAAAAACACAAACAGATCATTCTGATGAGCACAACGCACCGTGATAGTGCAATCAGTAATCGAGACGACAGAAAGCCGGACATGATTTTACATTACAATGCCACAAAAGGGGCAGTTGATACTCTAGATCAGAGGTCCCCAACCTTTTTTGCACCAGGGACCGGCTATAAGGAAGACCAGTTTTCCATGGCCCGGTGGGGGTGGGGGCGGGGCTTTGGTCATATGGGGGTGGGGTTATGGAGGGGTGGAGCTGTATGGGGAGGATGCTGGCGGGACCTCGGTGTACAGCGCTGCTAAGTAGCAGCATTGTACATTGAGCGTCAGTGTATACAGCGCTGCTGCTTAGCAGCGCTACACACTGAACACCGGTACCGGGAGCCGCGTCACTGAAGCCAGTCTGCTGCCCCAGCACGCCCCACATAACATGTTCTGCCGGGGGCGTGTCAGTGATGAGAGCCTGCCGCCCCACCCCGTCAGGAACACACCATGCTGTGCTGTGGAGGGCCGCGTCACTAAGACCCGCCCGACGCCCCACCCCGTCCTGCATAATGTTCTCTGCCAGGAGATGCGAGCTGTCACGGCTATGGCAGAAAACATTATAAATCCACACAGAGCGAGCTCTGACCAGGCGCAGGGCCACGGAGCTAGCTGTCAGCGGCGCCGCGGACCGGCTGAAAAACCCCAACGGCCCGGTCCTGGTCCGCGGACCGGCGGTTGGGGACCTCTGCTCTAGATCAGCTCATAGGCACTTACAGTGGGTGCGGACAGTATTCAGACCCCTTTAAATTTTCACTCTTTGTTTTATTGCAGCCATTTGGTAAATTCTAAGGCTATGTGCCCACGATGCAGAAATGAAGCAGAAAATTTCTGCAGCATTTCTGCATCTCCCTGGCAGAAAAAACGCATGCAGATTGTGCATGCGTTTTTCCTGCAGAATACATGCGGATCCACATGCGGATTCACATGCGTTTCCGCATGCAGATTGACAAGCGCTTTCCAGGCGATAGCATCACTTGGAAAGTGCTTGACAACTAGGTCACACTGTATAAATCCATGCAAACGGCATGGATTTATACAGTGTGAACCGTAAAAATTAAAACAAATAAAGCTATACTCACCCCGAGGCCCCGGCATGTGCTGCAGCGCTGCTTCCTGTCTGGTTCCCGGCTGCCGGCATATCGCGAGACAGAGCGGTGAAGGGCCTGCGGTCACATGACTGTGACGTCAGGTCCTCAAGCGATGCCGGCATTCAGAGAAAAGCCTTCGGAAAGGTGAGTATAAACTTTATTTGTTATTTTATTATTTTTTTACAGGTACAATGGTACCCAGGTCTGGATGAGAGTCTCCTCTCCTCCAGAACTGGGTACCATCCGCACATAGAGACGCATAGAAGCCGCTTGTACAAATGTACAGTCGCGGTTTCTATGCGTTTCAATGCAAGTCAATGGCGGGAGTTCCGCTGCGCTTCCGCAAAATTAAATGACATGCTGCGGATTTTTGTACGCAGCATAAACGCTGCGGAAAAATCCGCAGCATGTGCGTAGAACATGCGGAATCCCCTTGGGGACCATGGGGTGCGGATTACCTAGCATTTCACAAGCGTTTCCGCTGCGGAAATTCCGCAGCATAAACGCTTGAAAAACGCTACGTGGGCACCCAGCCTAAAGAGTTAATTTTTTTTCCCCATTAATGTACACTCTGCACCCCATCTTAACTGAAACAAAAACAGAAATGTAGAAATTTTTTGCAAATTTAATAAAAAAGAAAAACTGACCGAAAGAACTGATCAAAAATGACTAGAACATTATAAGTGTTAAATTGACCCGAACAGAACAGCAGGTTTAAAAGGTAGTGAAACTGGCCATTTTTGGGTCCACTGCTCCCCTCTGCACCATCTTGTGGGCTGCTGTGTTACAGTGTTGCCATAGCTCCAAACCGTCTTAGGTTCCGCAGGACTGCCCCGATTTGAGGGCTCAGTCCTGCTGTCCAGGCATGTCAGGGTTTTGTCCCGCAACTTACTCTCAACTCTCTCCTCTCCTTCATGCTCATGTAGCTTCTCCTCCTCCGGGGGCAGGGCTGCATCTCTGCTCATATGTACATAAAATAAACAATTCTCTTGCCTCCCGAGAATCAAACATAACCTCTCTGATCAAAGGCAGCAGCTATACCTATGAGCCACAGCCCAAAATGATAAATAGAGGAGAATTTTGTAATCTTGAGCTGTATTGCAGGCAGTGAACCCAGAATCAGATTATATAAGTGTATAGAGATACATCTGCACATAACAGTGCATCTTTATGTCCCTGTATTCTACAGTGAAAGTAAAACCTAGATTTTTTTTTGTTCCTATAACCCTACTAAAAATTCCAAAAATGTTATTTTCTCTTTTTTGTGTGAGCCTCCCTGGGACTTGAACCCACAACCTCCATAATTGCACTCATCAGCTAAAGACATGAACCACAGGCTTCAGTGATGTCACTGGGAAAATTTTGTATACTTCAACTGCATTGCAGCCACCAAACCCACAAGCAGATCATACTAATACATAGAGATACATCTGTTCATACTGTATTTCTATGTCCCTGTATTCTAGAGGGAGAATAAAAGAGATTTTTTTTCTTCCTATTCAATTACTAAAAAATAGTAAAAAACAATTACAATAATGTCATTAGCAAATAACAGATGTATTTGGTGTCCCTGTAATCTTAGCACCCCGCACAATACAGCCTTCATGTTATTTATGGTGATAGGTAAAAAAAAATGGCGCAATTGATTTTTCTCTATTAAACCCATAAAAAATGTGATGAAAATGTAACAGTGAGGCTGTGTTCACGTGTAGAGCAAATGCTGCGTTTTTTTCTGCACGTTTTCTGATCGTGTACTCACCACATGACACAATAACAATCTTCTCTGATTATTGTGTTTTTGCTGTTTCTTTTATGCATGTTCCCCCATATTTGATGCTTTTTTGGTGCAGATGTGAATCTGTGTTTTTAATGCTTTTTACTGCTACAGAAAAGATTTTATTCTGCACTTAAAAATGCAGCAACGCTTTTTTATGATTTTTTTTCAGGTTCCCCATAGAAGTCTATAGAGAAAAAAACACCAAAACCGCACAGTTCAGCAGTGTCTTTAGATGCACCCAGGCGCGGAGATTTAATAAAATCACATCCACTTTGCTTGGAGGGTAGCTAGAAAAAGAGGGAGACACCACACGCAAAAGGATCTTATCCGGAGGAGAAATTGGCCTAGATGAGAGGTATAGGAATTGCTCACAATTTGGGGTTGTCTAACCTAAAAATGAGGAATCAAGGTATGACAGCTGCTGCAGTACCCTCAGATCGGGACATCCTGCCTTGTAGAACAATTGAAAGGAGGATAGGAATGCTAGTCTGTGCTGCTGTGCTACAGTCAAGAAACCCAGAGGACGTAGTGAAGGATTAGATCATGCAGTTTATTCTCAATGTGTTTCAAAGTTGAAGCAACTTCTTTATCAGGAGAACCTGATTGTGGTTTTCCTGATGAAGAAGTTGGTTCATACCCCACTTCAACTCCCAAGTCAAAGTATGGTGACCAAAACACAGTATGATCCTCCAACTGTGACTCCCACACAGCCCTCCATGCACTATAATGGGCCTACATACAGTATAATGGCCCGCACTAGCCCTCCAAACAGTATAATGGCCCCACACAAACCTTCACACTGTATAATTGCTTTCATACAGTATAATGGTCCCCCACATAGCCCTCAAAATATTATAATGGCCCTACATAGCCTTCCATATAGTATAATACACCACCCATAATCCTTCATATAGTATAATGCGCCCCCCATAATCCTCCATATAGTATAATGTGCCCCCCCCCACAATTCTCCATATAGTATATTGCGCCCCCCATAATCCTCCATATAGTATAATTAACTTTCTATGGTCCTCCATAGAATATAATGCACTCCCCATAGTCCTCCATACAGTATATTACACACCCCATAGGGTAAAATGCAGCCCCTATATAGTACAATGCACCCCACAGTCCTGCAGTATTATGGGCATCATATACTTACTGATTTTAAAATATCATATATTTTAAATAAACCAACCCGAGTATAAGCTGAGGCCCCTAATTTTACCACAAAAAAACTGGGAATACGTCTTGACTTGAGTATAAGCCTAGGGTACGAAATGCAGCAGCTACTGGTAAATTTCCCCATCCTGGTTTGTATGGCACCCCTCATCCCCCAATCCTGGTATGCATGGCACCCCTCATCCCACAATCCTGGTACGCATTGCTCCCTCATCACCCAATCCTGGTATGAATGGCTCCCCTCATCCCCCAATCCTGGTATGCATGGCTCCCCTCATCCCCCAATCCTGGTATGCATGGCCTCCTCACCCCCAATCCTGGTATGCATGACCTCCTCATCCCCCAATCCTGATATTAATGGCCCCCTCATCCCCCAATCCTGGTATGCGTGTCATCCTCACCCCCCAATCCTGGTATGTGTGGCCCCCTCATCCAGCAATCCTGATAAGTGTGGCCCCCTCATTCAGCAATCCTGGTATGTGTGGCCCCATCACTGCACACAAAAAAAATAAACACTTATACTCACCTTCCTTACTCACCTCTGCGTCCTGACTGCCAGCAGCTCATGTCAGCATTTGAGCAGCGCGCGCTCTCAGACACTGATGTGAGCTGCCGGCATATTCACTCCTCTCCACGCCGGGACTATGGGCGTGGAAAAGAGTGAATATGTATTCTCTTTAGTAGCGGGCACTGTCAGCAGGAGCCGCTGCTCAGCGCTCCTCTGTACCCGCTACTAAAGAGAATGGATATTCCCTCTTCTCCACGCCCATGGGAGTGGAGAAGAGTGAATATTCATGTCCCTCTAGAAGCGGGCACACGTGGTAGCTGCAGCAGTGGCTACTGTGTGGGCCCCGCTCCTCCACCGCCGCAATTTACCTCCCCCCAATACTCACCTATTCTCCTCGTTAGCCCGCTGCTTCGGGGCCCTCCTGGCTCACGGGCCCCCCCGCCTCACGGGCCTCATAGCAGTGGCGTGGCATGCCGCCATTGGTGGAACGCCACTGGTTTGGAGGTATAGTGTTGCTTGAAGTAAGGCTAATTGAAATAATGAAATAATCAGGCTAATTATATTTTTCTTGTCCTTTGGGGATAGTCTTGGCTTACCACATCCTATATCTAATTACCTACTGGAGGTACATTGTAACAGTTACTTTTATATCCGATTACCTACTAAAGGTACAACATTTGGAAAAGTCCTTGCTCTTTCATTATTTATCACTGAATGAACTCCATTTTGTGACTTCACTGACTTATCAGCCTTGAGATTTCCATTTGTAAGGAAATGGCACCATCTGGTGGCTAAATAACATATCACATCTACTGCTCTATCTTTGGACTCAAAAAGGCTATGCAAATACTTTTATGTCCAAAAATGACAAAAGTATTCTTGGAGTGATACCTTTATTGGCTAGCCGGAAAAAATATGTATTTGCAAGCTTTCACAGCACAGGGGCTCCTTCTTCAGGCAAGTTTACAAATGAATTGATAAGACCACAGCACAAACATTTAAGAGATATTACAGCAAGACATTTGTTCATGAGGTGTAATAGGTGATGCCTCCTGCTGATAAGCCAATGATAAGCCAAGGAAATCAAATTAGATTTTTTCTTTACAAATGGAGAGGCTGTTGGAATGTTTAATTATCTGGAGACTGCCTGGTGGAGGTGTGAATTACATCCATGTAGTGAGTCATAAATCCAGGTGTTAAATTGAGTCCTATTGTAAAGGAATTGAACATCCTTATTAGTTTGAATACCCAATTTTTTCTCTCTCTGTCGTCCTTAAAATTATCTTTTAGTATTAAGACTTTTAGATCTGTCAGAGAGTGTCCGGGACGAGAGAAATGTTTTCCCACAGTTCATTCTTAATTATGTGTTTTTCTCTATAGTCAATAAAGGTTACTTTTGTCATTTTTGGGCATAAAAGTATTTACATCAATTTTTCTGGCTAACACAGTGCCACAATATAATTTTGTATTGTACATCATTTACTCAAAAAGGCCTAATTTCAATAAATATAATCGAAGTTCAGTCAAAGTTAGTACACTGGCATCCTTTCGGTTTTTCCTCCCCTTCTTCCAAGAGTTATAAAATTTCTGTTTTTCCGTCCACATAGCTATATGAGTCCTTGTTTTTTGCGGGACAAGTTGTACTTTTGAATGGCACCACTTATTTTATCATGCAATACACTGGAAAGTGGGAAAAAAAATCCAAGTGCGTTGAAATTTCAAAAAAAGTGCAATTCTCCAATTGTTTATTGCATTTTTTATTTATAATTTTCAAGACATGGTAAAACTGACCAGGCAATATGATTTTCCAGGTCAGTACGAGTATGCAGATTCAAAACATGTATAGTTTTGTTTTTATTTAAAGAAGCACTCCCATCAAAATGTGTTATCCTCTTAATATATTGCAAGCATAATTTTATTGTCACGGGTATGTCAGATGTGACAGACAGTCATTCTGGATCCAGCTGTAGAAGGTCATTGCGCTTGGCTCTGCAGGCACCTTCTTGATCTTTTCATCTCTGTAGTGTAGTGATATCCTTCTCCTTCTAGGACCTAGCAGTGACCTCCACCTTCTGCTGCTAATTGACACACCCCTGCTGGATGTTTAAGTACCTTCAGTCTCTCCAGAGAGTCGCCGGTGATAGCTTTATTTTCCTCTGTCCAGTGCTGGAGTACTAGTAGTCGGCTAGTGTCTTCTTGGAGTTCCCAAGTGTTTCTCTTGTCTGTTTACCTGTTTGTCTTTAGTTGCAGTGGGGGCTGACTAGTGCTCACCCTGTCCCTCCATTATCTATGGCCTATCGCTAGTGGCAGTCAGGGATTAGGTTTACTGTTCGGCGATAGATACGGGACCTATTTAGGGACGTTAAGTGATTCAGGGTGTTGTCAGATCTGCCTAGGGGTCTCTATCCCCTCCCTTTCCCTAGTGCTTGGGCTTCTGCCACCTATTCCCGTTGCTGTGCACTTAGTCTTTCCCTCACCTTGCGTGACATTTATATAGCACTGTTTACTTACAATTGCTCATTTTCCCTTTATAACTAGATCATTTTTCTCTTTGCCATTAAGTTTACGACATCAAGTGATTACAAACTGACTTGCTGAATCCTTCTAAACTCAATATAGAAACAGGAGGTCTATTTTCCCTGTATGAGTCATGAGTCACTGCAAAAGTCCCTGGCGGGGGGAGCAGATGGTTCAGGAGTTGAAGAGGGGAATGATAAATGCAGGGACAAGAGACTTCCTGTTTCTACACAGAGAAAAGAAGTAGAAAGTAGAAATGGATAGAAAGACAAAATGAGCAATTGTAAGTACACTGTGCTTTATAATATGATGATTTCAATATATTAAGAGGATAAAAACTTTGATGGGAGGAGGAGTGCTTCTTTAAATGGTGAAAAAAAATTTGTAATATATGTTTGCTTTTGTCACCACTTTCTGAGACCTGTAACGTTTTAATTTTTCTGAATATGGTGCTATATAAGGACTTATTTTTTGCACCCTGAGCTGACGTTTTTACTGATACCATTTTTGGGTAGATACGATGTTTTCATCACCTGCTATTGCATTTTATTGCAATGTTGTGGTGGCCTAAAAAAACGCAATTCTGGAGTTTTGATTTTTTTTTCTCGTTACGCTGTTTACCAGTGGGATCAAGTACTTTACAATTTGATGGATCTGACTTTTACAAACGCAGCAATACCAAATATGTGTATTTTTCATTTTTACGTCACGGGCGCTGATGAGCTCATGGAATGACATGATCCCTTACTGGCTTGTGTTAAATGCCGTTGTCAGAGATTGACAGGTGACATTTAACAGGTTATCAGCCGAGGAGGGAGCTCCACCCATGGTTGTTAGAGGCACATGATGGCTGATTAAATCATTCATCATCTGCTAGGAAAGATGCAGGCTCGGTGTGCGAGCCTGCACCAAAGTCAGGAAGTTGACATATGACGTATCAGTACGTCATATGTTGGTAAGAGGTTAAGCTGCCTAAGTACCAAGTACCATTGTTTTTGAAGATCCAAATACTGCTCATGGTAAACTTCAGGACTTATCAGAGGCCTCATCACCGGTTTGATTGTCTGATGAAAAGTGCAGTCTCCATGTGGAAAATGACTTTATTTTGTTTGTTATTGTTAATATCTTTATTAACCTTAATTTCCTTAAGTCCAGCACCTGAGTCGACCACCCCAGGTGAGTTGCATACTACATTTCAATGTTACCTGTTATATAGTTTTCTTAAATTATTTGGGATTGGGATTGGAGTTGGGAGGAATGGAAGTTTAGTGCTTCTCTCTGGCACAATAATATGACTGTGTATTCTTGGCTTATTAGGTCCTGTTCGCTAGGGTCAGAATTCATTGCCTGAAATGTTCCTTAATTTTATTTTATTGTGGCACCCTAATGGTACAAGTTAAACGGTGGATAATACACAAGAAGCCACACATTTTAATACTACATCACTTTAATGGTTGACTTGGAACGTAGATGGGCTCAATTCACTAATTAAATGCTGTAAAATCTTAAGCCAAGTTACTAAAATTCGACTGCATATAGTATTTTTGCAAGAAAACCACTGACTTAAAAATAAACATCCATGTCTTAAAAATAAGCATTATTATGGGACATACAGAGCCTCATATACCAAGAAAAAAAAGTGGGATTTTCTTTAGAGGTTAGCGGATGTTTTGAAATTCGAATTTGCCAACTTTGAAGAATTTTACCACAAAAATTAGATTTGCCGTGAATAAATGTGTTCATATTTCAATACTGGAAAGTTTGTAAATGCTCGTAAAATACACATGGAGAAGAAGAGATAGAGAGAACCGCAGTGACCATAATGGCTAATACTTTATAGGTGAGAGAGAATGGACCTACAGACCTTTAGAGCTTTTACTTTACAATCGAGAGCGAGAGAGAGAGAGTACATGGCTGATTATAACAGCTTACACTGTAGAGGAAAGAGAGAGGACACTGCTGACAATAAGAGCTTACACTCTAAAGAAGGGAGGAAAGGTAACCCCGCTAGCCATAAGAGCTTACACTCTACAGGAGAGAGAGAGAGAGGACCCCGCTGATCATAAGGGATTACACTCTATAGGAGAGAGGGAGACTTACCCAGTGACTCTGGAGATGGAAAAAGACCCTGCCATACAAAATGTGCTCGGCTAGGAATCGCTGATCCTATGTTCCAGGTACTGACCACAGCTATACAAGGTATGATAATAAACAAGATGTCATAGCTGTAGTGCATTATAGGGAAGCTGTACGACAATGCAAAATGAAGTTTACCTTCTCTCTGATGCTTCAGGATTTTAGGAAATGGTAACAAGCAAGTTTTTTTTTTTTGAACTGAGAATCCAATCTCACAATGTTCAAATTTGCGTGAAACCATGAATTTCAGGAAATTCAACTCAAACTGGATCCTCTGCCAAATGATTTGTTCATCTCTAGTGTAAGGTGCCTAATGGTTGCATAGTCAATGGGAGGTATGTATCACAGAGATGGCTGTCCTCTGTGATGTAACCCAGTGTTTTTCTTCGGTGCATGTAAGCATTAAGAGGACTGATTGGTGCACCTGGGATCGGGTTATGGGTAGCTTGGAGAGATGGGCAGATCCAGATACCCACATACCTCACCTCTGGGTGTGGTTAACAACCTATAAAATGGAGGCCGTTTGTTTGGCACATGGTCTGTGTTTGAAGGGAGAAGGCCTCCTGTGTGTTGTTATCTCCAGACTGGGCCAGTGAGCTGAACGCTACCAAGCCTGTGTGCCCACAGGACTGGCTAAGCAGATACTCGCTTAAAGGACACTTTGCTTTGTTTTGCCTGAACTATTGGCTATTTGTATTCCTTTTTGCTGGGTTTATGAGGTAATAAACCAACACGAAGATTTAAAGGAACATGCTTCCTGTTTGCCTCCCGTAGTACCAAAGTGAGTAAAATCTCTACACTAGTTTTAATACTAATTTAAAAAATCGGAACAGCATCAATATGAAATAGATGGGTGCATAGCCTCCTCAACAACTATTCCGCAGTTATATATAAATATTGTGTAAGAAAAGCAGACAGCACTCCAACAATACATGAAAAAATAAAGGAATTTATTAGCCCATCTGTTGTGGCAACGTTTCGGCTATGAACAGCCTTTTTCAAGCAGTGTTCTAACACAAAAGTGTGGTATATACTGTATATACTCATAAATTTGTATAGTCCAATTACAATTCATTAAATATAAATTACAGTCATGATAGTGATATACAGTATATAATAAAACGATGATCAAACATGAAAAGTCATTCAGTGCACAAGATGCAAAATACATACATATAAATATAATTATCTCAATTTATAATAGACAGTAAATAAAGTGCTAAGTGCATAAATTAATAATCATATGCGCACCTGTGCATTATAAATAAGCAGACTCACCCACAGAGAACTTTAATTAGTATATTATACCATATGTAGCTGAAGATCGGCATCAGTAACTACCGTATTTTTCGGACTATAAGACGCACTTTTTTCCTCCAAAATTTTGGAGGAAAATTGGGGGTGCGTCTTATAGTCCGAATGTTGGGGGGGTGTATATATATGTGGTGTGTGGGGGGAGCGGTATCGGTGGAGGAGCGGGGAACAGGAGGCAGCAGCCGCCCACTGCAGCATACACTGTCCCCGCTGCTAATAAAAATGAATATTCACTGCTCCCCACGCCCATGGTGCATTGGGGGCACTGAATATTCATGCTCCTTAATAGCAACACACAGTGTAGCTGCGCTGCGGCTCCTGCTGCTGCCGGAATCGCCTGTTCCCGCTTTTAAAGGGCATGAATATTCAACCTCTCTCCACGCCCGTGGGCGTGGGGAGGAGGTGAATATTCATGCCCTTTAATAAGCGGGCACACAAGATAGCCGGCAGCAGCAGGAGCCGCAGCGCGGCTACACTGTGTGACGGCTATGAAGGAGAGTGAAGTCACTGCTCCCCGCGCACACAGTCCCGGCGTGGGGAGCAGTGACTTCTGGCAGCTGATCTCTCCTCGTGAGCCGTGCATGACAGTGACGTCATGCGTGGCTCACATGGAGAGATCAGTGCGGGCAGACAGGTCGCAGCGCTGGAGGAGAGAGAAGAGAGGTGAGTAGGAGTGTTTATTTTTTTTATGTGCAGCATGATGGAGATTAGGGGGACCATGCATACTAGGATAAGGATGAGGGGGCCATACATACCAGGGTAAGGATGAGGGGTGCCATGCATACCAGGATAGGGATTAGGGGTGCCATGCATAACAGGATAGGGATTAGGGGTGCCATGCATACCAGGAAAGGGATTAGGGGTGCCATGCATACCAGGATGCGGATGAGGGGCCATGCATACCAGGACAGGGATAAGGGAGCCATGCATACCAGGACGGAGGGGTTCCATGCATACCAGGATGGAGGGATTCCATGCATATCAGGATGGGGATGTTGACCATGTAAAAAAGGAAGGGGGGGCATATATACCAGGATAGGGGATATTGTCAGAACTGGGGTACATTACCCCTATACCAGTTTCAGCAGAAGACCCCCTCCCCCTTAAAAGTGCATAATGAACACATTTTTGGCTTAAATTTTTTTTTCCTCCTCTAAAACCTAGGTGCGTCTTATGGTCTGGTGTGTCTTATAGTCCGAAAAATACGGTAGTTTAAAGCGCATGCTTGAATGCTTCCAGAGAGTCATAATCATTGAGCCAATCAATACACCAAACGCAAGAGGGCCTGCACGTGCGCAGAAAATGCCTGCAATTGCAGGCGTCATATTGCTTGTTGGCTTTCCAAGTTGCTGTACTACACAGGTCTTATAACAAGACGTTCGTGTCTGCGCATGCGCAGTGGCGATGTTACATTGCAGACGCCATCTTAGTAATGGGAATAACTCATAGTCTTCAATACCATTGTAGAGGGGAGCAATAGTCCAAGCACCTTATATAGTGGTGGCCAAAAGTATTGGCACCCCTGCAATTCTGTCAGATAATAGTTTCTTCCTGAAAATGATTGCAATCACAAATTCTTTGGTATTATTATCTTCATTTAATTTGCTTGCAAGGAAAAAACACAAAAGAGAATGAAGCAAAAATCAAATCATTGATCATTTCACACAAAACTCCAAAAATGGGCCAGACAAAAGTATTGGCACCCTCAACTTAATACTTGGTTTCACAACCTTTAGCCAAAATAACTGCGAACAACCGCTTCCGGTAACCATCAATGAGTTTCTTACAATGCTCTGCTGGAATTGTAGACCATTCTTCTTTGGCAAACTGCTCCAGCTCCCTGATATTTGAAGGGTCCCTTCTCTAAACTGCCATTTTGAGATCTCTCCACAGGTGTTCTATGGGATTCAGGTCTGGACTCATTGCTGGCCACCTTAGAAGTCTCCAGTGCTTTCTCTCAAACCATTTTATAGTGCTTTTGGAAGTGTGTTTTAGGTCATTGTCCTGCTGGAAGACCCATGACCTCGGAGGGAGAACCAACTTTCTCACACAGGGCCCTACATTATGCTGCAAAATTTGTTGGTAGTCTTCAGACTTCATAATGCCATGCACACGGTCAAGCAGTCCAGTGCCAGAGGCAGCAAAGCAACCCCAAAACATCAGGGAACCTCCGCCATGTTTGACTGTAGGGACCGTGTTCTTTTCTTTGAATGCCTCTTTTTTTTTCCTGTACACTCTATGTTGATGATTTTTGCCAAAAGCTCTACTTTTGTCTCATCTGACCAGAGAACATTCTTCCAAAACGTTTTAGGCTTTCTCAGGTAAGTTTTGGCAAACTCCAGCCTGCCTTTTTTATGTCTCAGGGTAAGAAGTGGGGTCTTCTTGGGTATCCTACCATACAGTCCCTTTTCATTCAGACGCCGACGGATAGTACGGGTTGACACTGTTGTACCCTCGGACTGCAGGGCAGCTTGAACTTGTTTGGATGTTAGTTGAGGTTCTTTATCCACCATCCGCACACTCTTGTGTTGAAATCTCTCGTCAATTTTTCTTTTCCGTCCACATCTAAGGAGGTTAGCCACAGTGCCATGGGCTTTAAACTTCTTGATGACACTGCGCACGGAAGACACAGGAACATTCAGGTCTTTGGAGATGGACTTGTAGCCTTGAGATTGCTCATGCTTCCTCACAATTTGGTTTCTCAAGTCCTCAGACAGTTCTTTGGTCTCCTTTCTTTTCTCCATGCTCAATGTGGTACACACAAGGACACAGGACAGAGGTTGAGTCAACTTTAATCCATGTTATGTCACGGGTGTGTCGCCACGAAGATCGTCACGATTACACAGCCTGACTTCTCGCAGCTGACTTTTTGGTGCTTTGTGTTTTCGGCAGTGAGGGAGTTAATTCTCTCTCTCTCTCTGTGCTAGACGAGGTCCAGCCTCGCCCAGCTGCAATCAATGATGCTGTAGTGAGACTCCTTCAAATGCCTGCTGGTCTGTTTGGGAAGTGTCGGTGAAAGCATTTCATACAGACTAACAGAGCGGATCGTGGTATTTGGAGTTTCTGAGATAAGTGTATTTGGAGTGTTTTTTCCCTTCCTCGCTTTATCATTTATCTCCTTTCCCGTTGGTGTTCCCTCTGTTGTAGTTGTGTAGTTTTTGTATGCAAGGTGGTTTTGGTTTTTCCCTTGTACTGTCTCGTTCGTCTAAGTACTGTGTGTGGGCATATTATTACTTGTCCTCTTTTGTTGTGATCGGGGTCCTTCTCAGGACTAGATTACTTAGGTGCAGGGATCCTCAGGAGGTAGGGGTTACGCTGGCGGCCTGGACCTCTGTACCTTTAACAGTACCTCCAGGTTGAGGGATTAGTCAGGGCCCCAGCTTAGGGTCAGCTTAGGCCCCCTACCTCCAGTATACAGAGACAGCGTGACATGTTAACTGGCTGAAAGTATGATTTAGTTATTGCCAACACCTGTTAGGTGCCACAGGTAAGTTACAGGTGCTGTTAATTACATGAATTAGAGAAGCATCACATGATTTTTCAAACAGTGCCAATACTTTTGTCCACCCCCTTTTTTAGGTTTGGTGTGGAATTGTATCCAATTTGGCTTTAGGACAATTCTTTTTGTGTTTTTTCATTGAAGACAAATTAAATGAAGATAATAATACCAAAGAATTTGTGATTGCAATCATTTTCAGGAAGAAACTGAGTATTATCTGACAGAATTGCAGGGGTGCCAATACTTTTGGCCACCACTGTATATGATTCTTTTTTGTCAGCAGGATTAACGTCAGGTGGAGCATACCGGGAGACCCTATAAGTCTCTATGAGAGCTATTGCGTCCCTCAACCCCAAAGCTCCCGCCCTGACAAGGGCAGTCCACAGCTAGCCCTTTCCTGTGAACAGCCCTATAATACCACAGCGTGCGTCTCCCCTGTGCTATTATAGGGCTGTTCACAGGAAAGGTCTAGCTGTGGACTGCCCTTATCAGGGCGGGAGCTTTGGGGTTGAGGGCCGCAATAGCTCTCATAGGACCTTATAGGGTCTCCCGGTATGCTCCACCTGACGTTAATCCTGCTGACAAAAAGGAATCATATATAAGGTGCTTAGACTATTGCTCCCCTCTGCGATGGTATTGAAGACTATGGGTGAGATTATTCCTATTTCTTAACTATATACTGTTAAAGGGGTTGTCCACTACTTATTATTATCCCCTTCCCAATGTATCACCCCGGGGCCCTTAAGTGTTTTTCTAATTACCTTTTGTTGCAGGTTCTGCCTGTGAGTGATATCGCTGGCCGCTCACAGGCATCACGTGACATCCACTGACGTCATGACAAGTCCAGGTTGCAGCCGAGGGTCCCTCTTTTGCGTTCCACTGGTGGATGCTGGGTTGTGGGCGGAGTTACCCCGCACGTCGCACCCAGCATCCACAGCGCGCTCTCCCTCTCATTCATCGGGAAAGTGCGCAGTGGATGCTGGGAGTGACACGCAGGGAAACCCCACCCACAACCCAGCAGCCACTATGGGGGCCCCAGCGCTGAGTCACGCCTCACTCAGCGCGGGGTCACGTGATGCCTGTAAGCGGCCTGCAACAGAAGGTAATTACAAACACACTTATGGACCCCGGGGGGATACATTGGGGGCATAATAAAAAGTTGTGGCCAACTTCTTTAATTAAGTTGACCACTGTCACTTTGCATCTTAGTTGACGTTTTCTAGTATTTGTTGCTATCCATATTGGGGTAGCAATTGTGGACCTGGTTAGGTTGATTGCTTTTATATCTAATAGTGTCCATGTTGTTGGTATGCATGGATTTTAGTGATACCTTTTTTTAAGAAAAATTATTAAAAGTTAAATTTTAGGTCTCATTCAATGCTGTTTTTGTCTATTTAAATTTGAGATTTGGAGTAAGTAAGTGGCATTCTACTGGACTTTTTTTGCTGGTTTAATGGGAATAACTCCCTCTGCTTAAAGAATGCATTAGTAGCGAGTCTAGAATAGATTATTTACACATATAATACCCATATTCCTATAGGAACATGTCTCAGAAAAGAATTCCAGCATTATATTAAATAGTATGTCCATAGTTTTAATCCTATCAAGAGTTAAAAGTTATATTAAAATGTATTTGCAAGAGGTGTTCTCATGGCAGAGACAAAAGAATGTTTGTAGATTTGTACTCATCAAACACCTGTTTCTGGGATAGAGATAGAGTGAGACTGCAACCTTGGATATATATGTTACACGCACGCCACTAGGTTCAGATAGGGGCGAGACAGGTTACATGAATTCTTTGGAATCTTGGAGGAACCGTTACTCAGGGTGACCATAGACCATGTGCTGCCGCTTCTCTCAGGCGCACAGGGGTATTGACCCTCAGGCACAGACACATAGGTTGTTTTACTAGCTGACCAGACACACTTGGCAAGAGTCCTCATAAACGGTAGAACAGTAGCATTTAATAAGAAGCCGCACAGCCAGTGCAAGTTAAGTCTTATAAGCAACAGGCTCCAGTGACAAACAGTACAGTTTCCTTAGCAGCACAGCAGTTTACAGTCTTCCCAGTAGTACAGGACAGCACAGTTCTAATGTAAAGGCACATTAATGAACACAGCATTCTTTACAGCACAGTGAGATGGAGGAGGGGGGGAGGGTTTGCTGAGGGAGATGATCCCTGTGACACCATTTGTTCCAGTTCTTATCTTTCTGCCTGACAATACTCTGCACTGTTAGTTCAGGAACTTTACCTGACCTGTGCTTAGCTTCACTTCTGACTTGAATCCTTTTCACTTGTATGGGCGCTTGTAGCGCCGGCGTCCCTGCCCTCTGCTAGGCAGGGACGCTGTTCCCCTCACCTCCCTGCTCCGTGCCCGGCGTCCTCCTCCCGCTCTGCTGGCAGCGCGCGCTCCTTCCCGTCCACTGTGCTTAGGGCGCGCGCGCGCGCCCTCCCTCCCTCTTAAAGGGGCCGCTCGCGCCGTCCTAAGGAGTCCCCGGCCAATGGCCGGAGGACTTCACCATATATAAGGCACCTCCTCCAAAATGGAGGTGCCCGAGCAATGTTGTTGCACTGTTCACTACTCTGCTTCAGCCCTCAGGTCCCGTTGCCAGTTACCTGCCTGATTCCTGCCAGAGTCCTGCCAGTTTGCTGTCTGTTTCCTGCCTGATATTCCTGCTACCTGCTTGCTAGCCTGAGGTCCGACGGTCTGCCTTACAACTCCTGTCAGTCTGTCTAAGGACCAGCTTGCCCGCTCACCTGGGAGCGCACTTCAGCTACCTGCCTGCTTGCCTGAGGTCCGACGGTCTGCCTTCCAACTCCTGTCAGTCTGTCTATGGACCAGCTTGCCCGCTCACCTGGGAGCGCACATCTGCTACCTGTCTGCTAGCCTACCTGGAGGCTCCGCCGTCACGTGCTGTGACCACCTGCCTGTCCAGTGACTCCTGTCCGCTCACCTGGGAGCGCTCATCTGCTGCCTGTCCGCTAGCCTACCTGGAGGCTCTGCCGTCACGTGCTGTGACCACCCGCTTATCCAGAGACTCTCGCCCGCTCACCTGAGCGCTCATCTGCCGCCTGTCTGTTGGTCTTCCTGGAGGCTCCGCCGTCACATGCTGTGACCACCCGTTTATCCAGAGACTCTCGCCTGCTCACCTGGGAGCTCAAGTCTACCATCAGCCGCCACAGGTCGTACCAACCCTTTACCCAGAGACTGCCCCGGTCACTTGCCATGACCATCTGCCCGTTCACCCAGAGACTGCCCCAGTCACTTGCCGTGATCTCCTGCCCGTTCTTCCAGAGACTGTCCCGGTCACTTGCCGTGACCATCTGCCCGTTCACCCAGAGACTGCCCCAGTCACTTGCCGTGATCTCCTGCCCGTTCTTCCAGAGACTGTCCCGGTCACCTGCTGTGACTGCCTTCCCTGGTCGCCACCCGCTCCCTTACAAGGACTGCCCCCTTGTATAGTAGCTCAGAGGTTCCGCCTCCCAGACCCGTTACAGTTTGCTCGGGCCATGGAACCCGGTGGCACCCAAGTTCCCTCGCTCTCGGACCTGTGTCATGAACTGTCCCGTCAAAGGTCCCAACAGGAGTCCATCCTGGGTCACCTGCGGAATGTCAATACTCGCCTGGACACTCTGACTGCTCCATCAGCAACCACCGCCAGTGCCATGTCTCGCAATCCGGCAGCTCCGCTGCCCACTAATACCATGGTATCCTACCCCGGACCCCGGCTTTCTGCACCTCCTCGCTTCGGAGGCGACTCCGCCCAGGCTCGGGGCTTCATAAATCAGTGCACCCTGCACTTTGAACTATTGTCCCACCAGTTTAACTCCGACCGGGCCAAAATTGCATTCATCATGTCCCATCTCACCGGGGAGGCCCTGGCCTGGCTAAATCCTCTATGGGAGAGAGGAGACCCCCTGGTGTCCAACTTGCCTGCTTTTCTCACGGCTTTCCGGAAAGTCTTCGACGAACCCGGACGGAAGACCTCATCCGCATCATCACTGCTATGCCTCCGTCAGGGAAGTCTCACCGTGGGCCAATATGCCATACGGTTCCGTACCCTTGCCTCGGAGCTGGCCTGGGATAACGACGCTCTGGTATCCGTCTTCTGGGAGGGTCTGTCCGGCCGTATTAAAGATGAACTTGCCGGTCGGGACATTCCTACCACTCTCGATGACCTAATAACTCTTGCCACCCGGATTGACCTGCGGTTCCAAGAGCGTGCCAAAGAGGTCACCCGTGAGAGGAGGTTACCATGTCTAGCTCCTACTTTTCAGAAACCCGTCACTCCCTCCGTCTCTACCCAGGTACACTCTCCTGAGTCTATGCAGGTTGACCAGACCAAGATGGTCAAAACCCGTCAGGACTTACGCAGTGCCGAAGGGAGCTGCTTCTACTGTGGCAGTAAGGAGCACCGGATCCGTGCCTGCCCAGAGAGGTCGGGAAACGCCTGTGTCTAGGTTCGCTCAGAGAGGTCAACCTAGACAAGAATAAATCCTCTCCATCTCTGCTGCTGTCAGTCTCAATCGTCTGCGGGGAGAACCGTTTTTTCGAACTAGCCCAACTTGACTCTGGAGCAGCCGGGAATCTTATTTCACAGTCCCTGGTAGAGAAATACCGCATCCCCACCAAACCTCTGGCTGTACCCTTGTCTGTTGCTGCCGTGGATGGGGGCCTCTTACCACGCCCCATCCAACTCATCACTGAATCCATTACTCTGCAGGTGGGAATGCTGCATTCTGAGAGTATCTCCTTTCATGTTCTGCCTGGACTCTCTCACGCCCTCTTGCTAGGCCTACCTTGGCTCCAGAGACATACACCCTTGCTTGACTGGCAGACCGGAGAAGTCCTTCGCTAGGGACAGGACTGCCATAAGACCTGTCTGGTTCCCGTCCATCCCGTCCGTCCTCCTACCCCAGCTAATCTACCTGGACTTCCGATTCCTTATTGGTCTTATGCTGATGTCTTTAATAAAAAGGAGGCAGAGACACTACCCCCTCATAGACCATACGACTGCCCTATCGACCTGTTACCTGGTACTACTCCTCCCCGTGGGCGTATTTATCCTTTATCCGCTGCTGAGACCCGGTCGATGTCCGAATATATTGAGGAGAATCTGGCCAGGGGATTCATCCGGAAATCTACCTCCCCGGCGGGAGCAGGCTTCTTTTTCGTCAAAAAGAAGGACGGCTCTCTCCGTCCCTGTATAGACTATAGAGGCCTTAACCAGATCACGGTGAAGAATAAGTACCCCCTTCCGCTCATTCCGGAGTTATTTGATCGTCTGAGGGGGGGCTAGACTCTTCACCAAACTGGACCTCCGTGGGGCGTACAACCTGGTTCGTATCCGTCAGGGGGATGAATGGAAGACGGCATTCAACACCCGGGACGGCCACTATGAATATCTGGTAATGCCCTTTGGTCTCTGTAACGCTCCTGCCGTCTTTCAAGAGTTGGTCAATGACATCTTCCGGGACCTTCTCTACTCCTGCGTAGTGGTGTACCTGGACGACATCTTGGTCTTTTCTCCGGATCTCCAGACTCACCGGAGGGACGTTCGTCAGGTCCTGCTCAGGCTCAGGCAGAATCACCTCTTCGCTAAATACGAGAAGTGCCTCTTTGAGCAGACCTCGCTTCCGTTTTTGGGCTACATTATTTCTCAGACCGGCCTACGAATGGATCCAGAGAAACTGTCTGCCATCGAGAAATGGCCTCGACCGGAGGGGTTGAAGGCCATTCAGCGATTCCTGGGCTTCGCCAACAACTACCGCCTCTTCATACCACACTTCTCTTCCCGGACTGCCCCAATTTCCGCGCTCACCCGTAAGGGTACTAATCCCAAAGAGTGGCCGCCCGAAGCAGAGGAGGCCTTTCTTTCCCTAAAACAGGCCTTCTCTTCCGCCTCGGTGCTGCATCGCCCGGACGGCAACAAGCAGTTCTTCCTGGAAGTTGACGCCTCCTCCTCGGGAGCCGGAGCGGTACTTACTCAAAAATCATCTTCCGGGAGAATGGTAACTTGTGGCTTCTTCTCCAAACTCTTCTCCTCTTCCGAGCGCAACTATTCCATAGGAGACCGAGAGTTATTGGCCATCAAACTGGCATTGGAGGAGTGGCGTTACCTACTCGAGGGGGCTCTTCACCCAGTAATAATTTACACTGACCACAAGAACTTGGCTTACCTCCAGCATGCCCAGAGACTTAACCCGCGCCAAGCCCGGTGGTCCTTGTTTTTTGCTCGCTTTGATTTTGTTCTTCATTTTCGCCCGGCTGACAAAAACGTCAAAGCAGATGCCTTGTCCCGATCCTTTCTGGTGTCCGATCTCGAGGAAGAACCTAAACATATCATCGATCCCGCCAGAGTAATGCGGGTGGCTCCCGTGAGCCTAAATCGTCTCCCTCCCGGTAAGACGTTCGTATCAGTACCTGATCGGGAGAAGATCCTACACTGGGGTCACTCGTCCAAACTAGCTGGCCACGCCGGTCAGAAAAAGACCCTCCAGCTTATTGCCCGGCACTACTGGTGGCCTACCCTGCACAAGGACGTAATAGACTTTGTTTCTGCCTGTGTGTCCTGCGCCCGCAACAAGGTCCAGAGACACCTGCCAACCGGTCGCCTTCTTCCGCTTCCTGTGCCTGCTGCCCCCTGGCAGCATATTGCTATGGACTTCATAACTGATCTCCCCGTCTCTGCCGGTTGTACGGTCATTTGGGTGGTCGCTGACCGCTTTTCCAAGATGGCTCACTTTATTCCCCTGCCTGGTCTCCCGTCTGCACCCGAGCTGGCTAAAGACTTTATCCGCCACATCTTCCGTCTTCATGGCCTGCCCCTCCACATCGTGTCGGATCGTGGGGTACAGTTCACCTCACGTTTCTGGAGAGCCACTTGTAAACTGCTAGACGTCACCCTGGACTTCTCTTCCGCTTACCACCCACAGTCTAATGGTCAAGTGGAGCGGATCAATCAGAACCTGACCAGTTACCTCCGGCACTTCGTTAATGCACATCATTCTGACTGGGTGGATCTCCTACCATGGGCCGAGTTCTCCTATAACAATCACGAGAGCGAATCCTCCTCCAAATCCCCGTTTTTTGTAGTCTTCGGTCAGCATCCTCGGATTCCTTTTCCTGTCTCCACCTCTGTGGACAACCCGGCTGCGGAATCTCTCGTTAGCAAATTTTCCTCCATTTGGGAGAGTACCCGATCCGCACTCCTCCAGTCGTCCGAACGGATGAAAAGACACGCTGACAAAAAACGCCTGGATCCTCCACAATTTCGTCCTGGAGATAAAGTCTGGCTCTCGTCTAAATATGTCCGACTCAAGATACCTTCTTACAAGTTAGGGCCTCGGTTCATCGGTCCTCTGGAGGTCATCAGTCAGATCAACCCGGTGGCCTATAAATTAAAACTCCCGGCCAACTTACGGATCCCTAACTCCTTCCATGTATCTCTCCTCAAACCTGTGGTACTTAACTCTTTTTCCAAGTCTACAGGTACGCCTCCTGCTCCGGTTTCTGCTGAGGATGAGTTTGAGGTAGAGAACATTCTTGCCACCAAAAGGGTAAGAGGAAAGACTTTTTTTCTAGTAGATTGGAGGGGGTTTGGTCCTGAGGAGAGAACGTGGGAGCCCCGGGAGAACATCCATGCCCCTCTTATCCTAGCTAAATTTCTGTCTGGCCTAAAAAAAGGGGGGGCCTAAAGGGGGGGGTACTGTAGCGCCGGCGTCCCTGCCCTCTGCTAGGCAGGGACGCTGTTCCCCTCACCTCCCTGCTCCGTGCCCGGCGTCCTCCTCCCGCTCTGCTGGCAGCGCGCGCTCCTTCCCGTCCACTGTGCTTAGGGCGCGCGCGCGCGCCCTCCCTCCCTCTTAAAGGGGCCGCGCGCGCCGTCCTAAGGAGTCCCCGGCCAATGGCCGGAGGACTTCACCATATATAAGGCACCTCCTCCAAAATGGAGGTGCCCGAGCAATGTTGTTGCACTGTTCACTACTCTGCTTCAGCCCTCAGGTCCCGTTGCCAGTTACCTGCCTGATTCCTGCCAGAGTCCTGCCAGTTTGCTGTCTGTTTCCTGCCTGATATTCCTGCTACCTGCTTGCTAGCCTGAGGTCCGACGGTCTGCCTTACAACTCCTGTCAGTCTGTCTAAGGACCAGCTTGCCCGCTCACCTGGGAGCGCACTTCAGCTACCTGCCTGCTTGCCTGAGGTCCGACGGTCTGCCTTCCAACTCCTGTCAGTCTGTCTATGGACCAGCTTGCCCGCTCACCTGGGAGCGCACATCTGCTACCTGTCTGCTAGCCTACCTGGAGGCTCCGCCGTCACGTGCTGTGACCACCTGCCTGTCCAGTGACTCCTGTCCGCTCACCTGGGAGCGCTCATCTGCTGCCTGTCCGCTAGCCTACCTGGAGGCTCTGCCGTCACGTGCTGTGACCACCCGCTTATCCAGAGACTCTCGCCCGCTCACCTGGGAGCGCTCATCTGCAGCCTGTCTGTTGGTCTTCCTGGAGGCTCCGCCGTCACATGCTGTGACCACCCGTTTATCCAGAGACTCTCGCCTGCTCACCTGGGAGCTCAAGTCTACCATCAGCCGCCACAGGTCGTACCAACCCTTTACCCAGAGACTGCCCCGGTCACTTGCCATGACCATCTGCCCGTTCACCCAGAGACTGCCCCAGTCACTTGCCGTGATCTCCTGCCCGTTCTTCCAGAGACTGTCCCGGTCACTTGCCGTGACCATCTGCCCGTTCACCCAGAGACTGCCCCAGTCACTTGCCGTGATCTCCTGCCCGTTCTTCCAGAGACTGTCCCGGTCACCTGCTGTGACTGCCTTCCCTGGTCGCCACCCGCTCCCTTACAAGGACTGCCCCCTTGTATAGTAGCTCAGAGGTTCCGCCTCCCAGACCCGTTACAGCGCTTCTGTGAGATACAGAACACGCACACCACCTTTCTCTTCAGCTCCAGCCAGACATCCCCCTGGGGCACTGCTAAAACACTCGCCTTCTCCTGTGACTGTGTTAACCGCTCTAGTTCTCCTGTCACTGTGTTAACTCGTCTAGTTGCTGGATGCTTCTGGAGCACAACACTTCCTGTCTCATGTGCTTGTGTTACTTCTAATAGTTGCTGAATGCTTTTAAAGCAACCCCACTACTTCTGCATGTCACATATACCGTACTTGTCTTGTCAACTCCTGTGGGTTAGATAAGCAGGTGTAGTCAGGGGAGACAGTTCAAGACAGCGTCATTGCTTCAAGTATTTTTTGTATTATAACTAACATTCCAAGAAGTTAATTGTGAAAATAGATAGTAACCAATAACAAATAGACAAGTATATCTGAGTGACTCTATTGTATTCTAAGAGCATAAAAAGTCAGGTGATGTACAATAAGTTAGGCATCGCTTATAACCAATGCCTTGTACACTTGCTGCAAGATGAGAATAAAGAACTACCTTGTTCCGAATGATACTGTTCCTTGGGAGATAATTTTTCTAACAGATTAGTCCTTCGAACCGGAAACTCAAGATCTCTCCTGTCCTTCAGGGTCGAGGCTGAAACTGTGCACGGGGTGGCCAAAGGCTACTTATTCCAAGACCTCTTGCTTAATTGCTGTAAAAAGAGGCCAGCCTCTCTGACGTCAGGAAGGTGATGGGTTCTAGAACTGAGAGGAATCATAACCAAGGTAAGACAGAAAACATATTTGTTCTCTTTATAAACAAGAAAAAAGAGTAGCCTTGGAATCTAGAAAGAGAAAACTAACCTCAGAGTGTGGTGATGGATCGAATACTTTCATATAGATTGTGTAAATGGTCTCTTGCATTTAAACCCTTGAAAAACAAACTAAAGAGGGGTTTCCTGTGACAATAAATGCTGACGAAACTCCCAGAAGGGTTAACTGGACCTCTCATGATCTGACTGTAAGGACCTTCCCAGGAACCACTGAACAAGAACCCACGGCGTGTAACCCTTTGTGTTACAAAATGTTTCTGTGTTTTCTGATAGTCCGAGAAAGGTAATAAGTGGTCCTATAAGACCATCCTTATCAAACATTTGCCAGTGTTTAAAATTTTGTGTGTACAATTTGTGGTTTATTATAGGTTTCAATGGGCCTTTAGATGTTTAAATGACAATTTAATGAACAGTGAATGAAATAACAAGTAACCTTGCCCAGTGTGACAATACAGCTTACTGTATAATCTTAATCAGCCAGACAATTAGATTTGTTAAGCCAAGAGAAATACATTATTATGTTTCTGTTGACTTATGAATGTATGTGTATTTATGTGGCTGGTCAAGAAGGATAGACCAGTATTTATATAACCCTGAATGTTGTATTCTATTGGTCTGTGAACAATGATGTTTGTTACTATGCTAATTGTATATTATACTAAGCTAGCTAGTTTATTTACAAGAGTCCCCTGCTATATCAACTATGTAAATTGATTAAATGCACAAACAATAAGACCTGAGCCCTGTGGAATAATATCATCCCTAACTATTGACCTGTGGATGTGTACTTAAAAGGACACATGCCTCTGTAGCGGGCAGACTTTACAAGGAGAATCAAAGATCAGACTCTCGTCAGACCATCAGCTTGTCAGCATGGCTTTAAAGAGACACAGATTTGGATTGTACATGATTCTGGCCTAAGGGTATATGGCCCTGACTGGAAAGATACAGATCTGCTCCATTGACCATCAGAGAGCCCATGGATACATTTGGGGAAACCAGGTTGGCACTATGAAGTCACCTGGCACCATGGATATTTTGTTTAGGGTTGCCAGATGGGACCCTCCGGTCGCATGGAACCCATGGAGACATTTGGAGAAGCCGGATTGGGACCAGCTGATCATCTGGCCCCATGTAAACTCTAGGAGAGGCCAAGGTGGGTCCCTTGGATCTCCTGGCCTTGTACCTCGATGGACTGCTAGCTTCTTAAGCTTGCCGCTACCTACTCTCTGTAGGGGCCCGCCAGATGCGCGGGGCCATTGGTTGAGGTAGTTGGGCCTGGAAGCCCCAAAGTCGCAGTTGTTCTATCCCTGGTGGGCCAGCAGAAGGGTGAGATTGTGTAATGATGTACCATCTTGGGTATTAGCTGGGACTGTTCTGTTTGTTTATTGTCTGTTTTGTGGTGCAATAAAGTATTGCCACACTGTTTTACCCTCACTATGTGTTGTCTGAGTAGTATTATGCCCACAGATGACCCCATGTCTTCACACCCAATATTTCTGATCAGATGGTATAGTTTTCGGATTGTTATTTGTTTGGTTGTGTATAATTGCATAATTGTAGGGGTACAAAGTCCTGGCTACCTGATGTTGATATTTCCTAGATATTCAAGAACAGTGGTTCTGGGAGTTGAAATCCTTCTCTTGCGAGCAAATTGGTGCTGGGAGAAGAGTAGAGCCTTCTGCGGTAAAGACTCTATGAGCCCAATTCACATTTCTGCATATAACTCTGGGCATTGAACTTGCAGTCATAAGGACTCGCAGCTGTAAGGAAGTAAGCAACCTCAGAGGTACCACCCTTGTCCCTGCATGTGATACAGTAGAAAGACTGAGAAGGAATGGGAGAAGTGTATTTGCAATTGGGAAGGATGTCTGAAAGAATGATAAGAACAAACTTGAGTTGGCTAAAATGTGGTTAGAACTCAAAGCGTCTCTCGATGAGTGATCTAGTCCAGACCTGGGCAAAGTGCAGCCTGCGAGCCACATGCGACCCTCTGACTGTTCTGGATAGAAACAGCCGAAGGTCTGAAACAGCGGTCCACAGGCTGCACCCTGCCCCCCACAGCCCGCCGTCCATATGCCATCACTACGATCTGTCACCGCTATCCGCATACTCAGGATGAAGACAGCGGTAAATACATTTGTAGAGGAGGGGACGCCATCCCCTTCTTCCACCAATCAGCATTTGAGATAAGCTGCTGCTGAGACTCAGTGCACTGGAGACAGGAGCAGAGCACCAGGGGAGCGCGAGTGAGGTGAGTATGTGTTCTTTTCATGTTGGTGGGATGTTTGTATGTACATAGCAGACTATGTGGGGCTCACGCTCTATATGGGAGCCTATGTGGGGCTCACATTGTATATAGGTAGGCTATGTGGGGTTCATGCTGCATATAGGAGGCTATGTGAGTGTGCATACTGTATATAGGGGCTCATACTGTATATAGGAGGCTATGTGGGGGCTAATACTTTACATAGGGTCTGTGTGAAGGCTCATATGGAATATAGGGGACTGTTGGGGCTCATATTGTATATAGGAGGCTATGTGGGGGCTCATACTGCATATAGGGAGCTTGTGTGGGCTCTTGCGGTATATAGGGGGCTGTGTGCGAGCTCGTATGGTATATAGGGGGCTGTGTGCGGGCTCATGCTGTGTATAGTGTAAGGTAGCGCTATTCATCACGCTGGGGGTACTCACTTCACCGGGTCAATTAAAGCACACATGCAACGTTTTCCAGTAATATGTAGTCCAGCAGTTTATTACACCTCATAAACTGTTTATAACATAGTCCATCTCAGTAGCTCGCAGGAATGTTACACATGTATCCTAGAGCCTTTTCAGTGGCAGCTATGCCTGCTAGGCTTCAAATACAGACTTCAGCAAGGTACAGCGACAATATTCATTTAAAGCGCCGGTTTACCTTTGCCGGGTCTCAGCTGCTTCTATCAGCTCGGTTCTGCCACAGCCATGGCTTTAAGGCTTCCCAGATGTAGTCTCCAAGCCACATGCCTTCCAAGGCTACTGGTATCTCAAACACAGGGATCCAGCCTCTGCCTTTCCAGCTAGTGGAGTCCCACACAGGGACCAGGCCTCCTGCCTTCCAAGGCTACTGGCATCTCAAACACAGGGATCCAGCCACTGCCTTCCCGGCTAGTGGAGTCCCACACAGGGACCAGGCCTCTCGCCTTCCAAGGCTACTGGCATCTCAAACACAGGAATCCAGCCTCTGCCTTCCAGGCTTCACCAGGCCTCTCTCTCTGTTTCAAAACCACCAGGATTTATATATCCTTCTGTGCACACAGGACCTGTGATGATGTCACAGTCATGTGATCAGTCACCCGAGGGGGAGGTAAATGGTCAGCCAGAACACACCCCCTGGACATTTTAGCAATGCAGCAAGCCGCTGCATTACAATAGGGATGTGTCAGCATCTTCAATTCTGCTCAATATTAAGTGATTCAATTAATATTAATATAAAATAATTATAATTAATATGTTAATATTAATATTGAGCCAAATTAATTTCAGCCTATTGGTTTGGCTTTCCACAACAGTCACGGTCTCTCAAGTGGCCCCTCGGGAAAATTAATTGCCCACCCCTGATCTAGTCTGTTATTTTACAGAAAGGGAGTGACCACTTACTATTGCTGCAGTGTTTCATGAATGTCCTTAGACCTGTAGTCCAGACTGCATTACAGTCATATGAAAAAGTTTGGGCACCCCTATTAATCTTAAGCTTAATGTTTAATAAAAATTGGTGTTTTTGCAACAGCTATTTCAGTTTGATATATGTAATAACTGTTGGACACAGTAATGTTTCTGCCTTGAAATGAGGTTTATTGTACTAACAGAAAATGTGCAATCTGCATTCAAACAAAATTTGACAGGTGCATAAGTATGGGCACCCTTATCATTTTCTTGTTTTAAATACTCCTACCTACTTTTTACTGACTTACTAAAGCACTTTTTTTGGTTTTGTAACCTCATTGAGATTTGAACTTCATAGCCAGTTGTATGCAATCATGAGAAAAGCTACTTAAAGTGGCCACTTGCAAGTTGTTCTCATGTTTGAATCTCCTCTGAAGAGTGGCATCATGGGCTCCTCAAAACAACTGTCAAATGATCTGAAAACAAAGATTATTCAACATAGTTGTTCCGGGGAAGGATACAAAAAGCTGTCTCAGAGATTTAACCTGTCAGTTTCCACTGTGAGGAACATAGTAAGGAAATGGAAGAACACAGGGACAGTTCTTGTTAAGGCCAGAAGTGGCAGGCCAAGAAAAACATCATAAAGGCAGAGAAGAAGAATGGTGAGATCAGTCAAGGACAATCCTCAGACCACCTCCAGAGAGCTGCAGCATCAACTTGCTGCAGATGGTGTCACTGCGCATCGGTCAACTATACAACGCACTTTGCACAAGGAGAAGCTGTATGGGAGAGTGATGCGAAAGAAGCCGTTTCTGCAAGCACGCCACAAACAGAGTCGGCTGAGGTATGCAAAAGCACATTTGGAGAAGCCAATTTCTTTTTGGAAGAAGGTCCTGTGGACTGATGAAACCAAGATTGAGTTGTTTGGTCATACAAAAGGCGTTATGCATGCTGGCAAAAAAACACAGCATTCCAAGAAAAACACTTGCTACCCACAGTAAAATTTGGTGGAGGTTCCATCATGCTTTGGGGCTGTGTGGCCAATGCCGGAACTGGGAATCTTGTTAAAGTTGAGGGACGCATGGATTCCACTCAGTATCAGCAGATTCTTGATAATAATGTTCAAGAATCAGTGATAAAGTTGAAGTTACGCAGGGGATGGATCTTTCAGCAAGACAATGATCCAAAACACCGTTCCAAATCTACTCAGGCATTCATGCAGAGGAACAATTACAATGTTCTGGCATGGCCATCCCAGTCCCCAGACCTGAATATCATTGAACATCTGTGGGATCATTTGAAGAGGGCTGTCCATGCTCGGCGACCATCAAACTTAACTGAACTGGAATTGTTTTGTAAAGAGGAATGGTCAAAAATACCTTCATCCAGGATCCAGGAACTCATTAAAAGCTACAAGAAGCGACTAGAGGCTGTTATTTTTGCAAAAGGAGGATCTACTAAATATTAATGTCACTTTTCTGGTGAGGTGCCCATACTTATGCACCTGTCAAATTTTGTTTGAATGCAGATTGCACATTTTCTGTTAGTACAATAAACCTCATTTCAAGGCAGAAACATTACTGTGTCCAACAGTTATTACATATATCAAACTGAAATAGCTGTTGCAAAAACACCAATTTTTATTAAACATTAAGCTTAAGATTAATAGGGGTGCCCAAACTTTTTCATATGACTGTATATGCCAGTTGCCCATAGTGGAGCAATATGCAATGGGTTCATCTAAAGGAAATAGCCTGGGGTGCTGAACTAGAAAACATTTCAAAGAAAGAGTTAATATGGTCCTGTGCACCTTATAAAGGAAGGGGGAGAGTGTGAAGTAATCATCAAAGAAAAATAGAGACTGCAGCAATGTAGAATGTTGGTCTTGTTGGCAAAAAGGCATTTTCCTGCCAAATGTCCTACAAAATCAACAGCTGCTATCTAGTGATGAGTGAGCACTAAAATGCTCAGGTACTCATTACTCAGGTCGAGTAAATCGTAATGCTCGGGTGCTTGACCCGAGTAACAAGCCCAATGTAAGTCAATGGGAAACCTGAGCATTTTTCCGGCGGCTCCCCAGAGGTCTGGAGGGGGCCTAAAAATTGGTGAAATCAATGGAAACAGTGCTGAAATTACATGAGAACAGCATGGGGAAGACCACTGGAAGCATCTCTGAATCCCAGGTCACTGATGTGAACAATGTTGTCAGAGTATTACGCCACTTTTACGGGCTGACAATAAAACATACAAAAACGAAGCTAAAATGGATTTTCTTGGAAAAAAAGTTAAGAAACATATGTATTATATTGCTTTTCACCAAAATTATCAGGATTAAGAGCAAGAAGAATATTATTAGCCTTGATACCTAGGGCTATTGATAGGAGTTCCAGCAGCAGAAAGAACATGCAATGGACCCTATTCTGTAATGTGCTAGGTCTCCACAAACTCTGCCTAACTAGTGCTATCAGCAGGATTAAAATTCTTCAGACTGAGCCCTTACAAGGACTGTTAGTGTTGATTAATAATTGTGGTTTGAAATCTGTTTAAGATAACCATCAATTCTCTCCCTCCCTCAGCAGCACCTCTCACTACTCTGCCTCGTTGACCGGTAGACTGTGACGAGCATAGGGTCTCGGGTCTTATATAGACCCGATGGCGCAATGCAGCCAGCCAATCACTGTAATGCCACAACGAACATGGCTATGGCATTACAGTGACTGTCGCGCAATCCCTGCATGGTAATTGGCTGCCTAATATGCTCCAAACATGCGGGGCGGGGACTCAAGCTCCCGTCCGAACATTCAAAAGATACTCGCCGAGCAACGAGCATCTCGAGCACTGTGATGCTCAGGCGAGTAATGAATAGTGGCAAGCATGCTCACTCATCACTACTGCTATCCTGAACCCCCCCCATAGGAAACTGGCAATCCTGCAGCTTCAGACCTCCCACAGGTTCCTTCACTGAATATGACTTGGAGTTGCACAAAGATCTGACTGTTATTCATAACCGTGTTCTGTCCTCCATCCCAGACCCCAATTGCATAAATGGCACAAATACACTGACACCAGGAGACTGGGTCATGGTCAACAGACATATGAGGAGATTACTGGAATTCAGTTACTGTAAGCTATTTTAAGTACTACTGACCATTGCCACTTCTTTCAAGCTCCAAAGCAAAGGCACTTGGATCCACGCCAGCCACTGAAAAAAGGTTCTGAGCCTACACAGCAGCAAAGGTGATGACCCAGCTGTTTGGACCATGCTGATGGCGATTGCATCCCTTGCCCTTAATCTCAATGGGGTGCTAAATGAGGACTGGGATAACAAAGTAATAAAGCATCACCAAGTCTTGCTGAGAGACATGGACTCTAAAGACATTCCTAAGAATTGCTGTATATGCACTCATGACCCAATATCGACTAATATTAAACCATATCTCGCAATGCCCCTAACTCCATATGAGGCTTTCAACTATAGCTGTTTCCATGAAGAGACTTTTGATTCTGCCCATTACGACAGATGAAACGTCACCAGCAGCCATATGGCTCTGATCTAGATTGTGGGGTGGGTGGAAAGTCCATGGTTACAGATAAATCTTATGGGCAGCTTAAAACTTTGGTATGAGCTGGACCTAGTAAAATGTAAATTCATATCACACAGGGCTAAGGAGTTTCCAGTAGGTGAGAGTCCAGTAAATGAACTTAAGTTAAGCCTGTGATGCCCACACTTCGAGGACTGGGAAAGGTGTGAGAGCATTTCTATGATTGGGAAGATCGATGTTTTCAGAAAAATAACCATAGATATATGAACAAAAGTGAGTTGTGGTTTACAGATACTGCCCAAACTTGTGACCGACTTGACCCATTTGATTACAACCCCTGGCAAAAATTATGGAATCACCGGGCTCGGAGGATTTTCATTCAATTGTTTAATGTTGTTGAAAAAAAGCAGATCACAGACAAGGCACAAAACTAAAGTCAACTTTAGGGCTTTAAGAAACACTAAAAGAAATCAAGATAAAAAATGTGGTACTCAATGAAGGTAATTTTTTTCAGACCAAGCAGAGGGAAAAAATTATGGAATCACTCAATTCTGAGGAATCACCCTGTAAATTTTAATTTCCAAAACTAACACCTGCATCAAATTAGATCTGCTCGTTAGTCTGCATCTAAAAAGGTGTGATCACACCTTGGAGAGCTGTTGCACCAAGTGGACTGACATGAATCATGGCTCGAACATGAGAGATGTCAATTGAAACAAAGGAGAGGATTATCAAACTCTTAAAAGAAGGTAAATCATCACGCAATGTTGCAAAAGATGTTGGTTGTTCACAGTCAGCTGTGTCTAAAATCTGGACCAAATACAAACAACATGGAAGGTTGTTAAAGGCAAACATACTGGTAGACCAAGGAAGACATCAAAGCGTCAAGACAGGAAACTTAAAGCAATATGTCTCCAAAACAGGAAATGCACAACAAAACACATGAGGAACGAATTGGAGGAAACTGGAGTCAATGTCTGTGACCGAACTGTAAGAAACCGCCTAAAGGAAATGGGATTTACATACAGAAAAGCTAAACAAAAGCCATCATTAACCCTAGAACGCATACCTGGGGCCTCGCAGGCCCGCCCTGTTAATTGTTTTCTATTTTCTGCAAGATTACTTTAGTTAGAATTTTGAAACTCTAGGTATTCCGCAGTTATATAGTTGTTTGTCATTTCCAGTTGTTCATTTATTTTTATGTTACAGGCATCTTCGGTATAACAACTCTTTTTTGAAAATACCCATTTTTATGGTCATGCGTTCTAGGGTTAACACATAAAACAGAAAAAAATAAGGTTACAATGGGCTAAGGAAAAGCAATCGTGGACTGTGGATGACTGGATGAAAGTCATATTCAGTGATGAATCACAAATCTGCATTGGGCAAGGTGATGATGCTGGAACTTTTGTTTGGTGCCATTCCAATGAGATTTATAAAGATTAGTGTTGAGCCACCCCCATAGTGTTCGGGTTCGGTTCGGTTCGTCGAACACCGGGATGTTCGAGGAACTGTTCGTCGAACTGTTCGTCGAACACCTTAGAACACCGTCGAACACCGTTAAAACCAATGGCAGGCAAACAAAAACACATAGAAACACATAGAAAACACCTGCAAAGGTGTCCAAAAGCTGACAAACTGCTCAGAAGACACTCTCTTTAAAAAAGCCGGCCGGCAATTCATCAGCGGCATACACCGGTACCCGACAATTTAGACAAGAAGGAATAGAGCATCACACATAGATTAGATAGATAGAAACATGTCAGTCACACATATAAGAAGCACAGTGACAGTGTTGGTTACTGCACTTGTCATTTAGTGTAAAGGATTTATTAAAAAAAATATTAGTGTTTTCATGCACCGTCTCTTTAAAAAAGCCGGCCGGCAATTCAGCATCTGTACCCGACAATTTAGAACAGAAAGAATAGAGCTTCACACATAGATTAGATAGATAGAAACATGTCAGTCACATATATAATAAGTACAGTGACAGTGTTGCTTACTGTACTTGTCATTTAGTGTAAAGGATTTATTTAAAAAAATAATAGTGTTTTCATGCACTGTCTCTTTAAAAAAGCCGGCCGGCAATTCAGCAGCGGTACCCGACAATTTAGAACAGAAAGATAGAGCATCACACATAGATTAGATAGATAGAAACATGTCAGTCACATATATATGAAGTACAGTGACAGTGTTGGTTACTGTACTTGTCATTTAGTGTTAAAATAAAGGATTTATTAAAATAAAAATTGGCGTGGGATCCCCCATAATTTTAGGCTCTAGCGGAGGTTAAGCAGACGGCTGGGGCAGATGTTTGAAGCCTCGGAAGGGGGTAATACCCACGGAGCTTACCAGGCTACTAATATCAGCCCCCAGCTGAATACTTATCCTTTACTAGCTATTAAAATGGGGGACCCCCCCAAAAAAATGACGTGGGGTCCCCCCTATTTTAATAGCTAGCAAAGGCTAGGCAGACAGCTGGGGGCTGATATTAATAGCTCAGGAAGGGTGCCATGAATATTGGCCCCCTCCCAGGCTAGAAACACCAGCCGTCAGCCGCCCCAGAAATGGCGCATCCATAGGATGCGCCAATTCTGGCACTTAGCCTCGCTCTTCCCACTGCCCTGTAGCGGTGGCAGTGGGGTAATAGGGCTGGGGTTGATGTCAGCTTATAATGCCAGCTGACATCAAGCCCAGGTTAGTAATGGAGAGGCGTCTATAAGACACCTCCATTACTAACCCCATAGTCAAAGTTAAAAAAAACACAAACACCCAGAATAAAGTCCTTTAATTGAAATAAACACACAATTCTTTATTGTTCTAAATTAAACCATACTTACTGTCACGCCCATTCCAGCTGAAGCCAACGATCTCCTGTAATAAAAATAAAATAATAAACCAACATCATCCTTACCTTTCCATGGTTCCCAGGACAGCTCCAGCTCTGCTAC
The DNA here is from genome assembly GCF_046119375.1 of Phyllobates terribilis. Lineage (NCBI taxonomy): Eukaryota > Metazoa > Chordata > Amphibia > Anura > Dendrobatidae > Phyllobates > Phyllobates terribilis. The sequence continues at coordinate 68,379,823 of NW_027362770.1, read as the reverse complement.
ATCGAGATGACTGGCTGGACCGCAGCAGAACGCTGCCATCCAGCCTGTCATCCCGCGGACACTGAGAAGCGCAGGCATGCTTGCGCTCCTCACTGTCTCGCTGTGATGGCATCCAGATGAGCCGAGGTCATGTCCAATGAACTCGGCTCACCTCATGCACGTCACTGACAGCGTGGGAAAATTCTCACGCTGAAGCGCTGAGTGCAGGAGAATTTTCCCACGCTGTCAGTGACGTGCATGAGGTGAGCCGAGTTCATTGGACATGACCTCGGCTCATCTGGATGCCGTCACAGCGAGACAGTGAGGAGCGCAAGTATGCCTGCGCTTCTCAGTGTCCGCGGGATGACAGGCTGGATGGCAGCGTTCTGCTGCGGTCCAGCCAGTCATCTCGATGTAGCAGAGCTGAAGCTGTCGTGGGAACCATGGAAAGGTAAGGATGAGGTTGCTTTATTATTTTTCTTTTATTGCAGGAGATCGTTGGCTTCAGCTGGAATGGGTGTGATGGTAAGTATGGTTTAATTTAGAACAATAAAGAATTGTGTGTTTATTTCAATTAAAGGACTTTATTCTGGGTGTTGTGTTTTTTTTAAATACTTTACTAGAAATTCATGGCGGTCATGTCTAATACTGGCGTGACCCCATGAATTTTGGGCTTGGGGCCAGCTGATAATACCAAGCTGGCCCTAACCCCTTTATTACCCAGTGAGCCACCGCACCAGGGCCCTGGATGAGTTGGGTACAGCGCCAGAAGATGGCGCTTCTATGAACGCGCCATTTTCCGGGGTGGCTGCGGACTGCAATTTGCAGCGGGGGGGGGCCCAGAAAGCTTGGGCCTCCCTGCGCTGCAGATTCCAGCCCCCAGCTGCCTAGTTGTACCTGGCTGGACACAAAAATAGGGCGGAGCCCCACGTATTTTTTTTTTAATTATTTAATGAAATTCATGAAATAATTAAGAAAAAAAGGCCTTCCCTATATTGTTGTGTCCGGCCAGGTACAAATAGTCAGCTGGTGGTTGGGGGCAGCCCGTTCCTGCCTGCTGTACCTGGCTGGACACAAATATAGTGCGAAGCCCCACTTCAATTTTTTTTAATTATTTCATGAAATTCATGAAATAATTAAGAAAAAAAGGCCTTCCCTATATTGTTGTGTCCGGCCAGGTACAAATAGTCAGCTGGTGGTTGGGGGCAGCCCGTTCCTGCCTGCTGTACCTGGCTGGACACAAATATAGTGCGAAGCCCCACTTCAATTTTTTAAAATTATTTCAGGAAATTCATGAAATAATTAAAAAAAAATTGACGTGGGGCTTCGCACTATATTTGTGTCCAGTCAGGTGCAGCAGGCAGGAACGGGCTGCCCCCAACCACCAGCTGCCTATTTGTACCTGGCCGGACACAACAATATAGGGAAGCCCTTTTTTTCTTAATTATTTCATGAAATAATTTAAAGAAAATTGACGTGGGGCTTCGCCCTGTTTTTGTGTCCAGCCAGGTACAACTAGGCAGCTGGGGGCTGGAATCCGCAGCGCAGGGAGACCCAAGCTTTCTGGGCCACCCCCGCTGCAAATTGCAGTCCGCAGCCACCCCGGAAAATGGCGCGTTCATAGAAGCGCCATCTTCTGGCGCTGTATCCAACTCATCCAGGGCCCTGATGCGGTGGCTCACTGGGTAATAAAGGGGTTAGGGCCAGCTTGGCATTATCAGCTGGCCCTAAGCCCGAAATTCATGGGGTCACGCCAATATTAGAGATGACCACCATGAATTTCTAGTAAAGTATTTAAAAAAAACACAACACCCAGAAAAAAGTCCTTTAATTGAAATAAACACACAATTCTTTATTGTTCTAAATTAAACCATACTTACCATCACGCCCATTCCAGCTGAAGCCAACGATCTCCTGAAATAAAAGAAAAATAATAAAGCAACATCATCCTTACCTTTCCATGGTTCCCATGACAGCTTCAGCTCTGCTACATCGAGATGACAGGCTGGACCGCAGCAGAACGCTGCCATCCAGCCTGTCATCCTGCAGACACTGAGAAGCGCAGGCTTGCTTGCGCTCCACAGTGTCTCTCTGTGAGGACATCCAGATGAGCCGAGTTAATGTCCAATGAACTCGGCTCACCTTATGCACGTCACTGACAGCGTGGGAAAATTCTCCTGCACTCAGCGCTTCAGCGTGGGAGAATTCTCACACTGAAGCGCTGAGTGCAGGAGAATTCTCCCACGCTGTCAGTGACGTGCAGGAGGTGAGCTGAGTTCATTGGACATGAGCTCACCTTATGCACGTCACTGACAGTGTGGGAAAATTCTCCTGCACTCAGCGCTTCAGCGTGGGAGAATTCTCACGCTGAAGCGCTGAGTGCAGGAGAATTCTCCCACGCTGTCAGTGCCGTGCAGGAGGTGAGCTGAGTTCATTGGACATGAGCTCACCTTATGCACGTCACTGACAGCGTGGGAGAATTCTCCTGCACTCACCGCTTCAGCGTGAGAATTTTCCCACGCTGTCAGTGACGTGCATGAGATGAGCCGAGTTCATTGGACATGAACTCGGCTCATCTGGATGCCGTCACAGAGAGACGCTGAGCAGCGCAAGCAAGCCTGCGCTTCTCAGTGTCTGCGGGATGACAGGCTGGATGGCAGCTTTCTGCTGCGGTCCAGCCTGTCATCTCGATGTAGCAGAGCTGAAGCTGTCGTGGGAACCATGGGAAGGTAAGGATTATGTTGCTTTATTATTTTTCTTTTATTGCAGGGGATCGTTGGCTTCAGCTGGAATGGGCGTGATTGTAAGTATGGTTTAATTTAGAACAATAAAGAATTGTGTCTTTATTTCAATTAAAGGACTTTATTCTGGGTGTTTGTGTTTTTTTTTAACTTTGACTATGGGGTTAGTAATGGGGGTGTCTTATAGACGCCTCTCCATTACTAACCTGGGCTTGATGTCAGCTGGCATTATAAGCTGACATCAACCCCAGCCCTATTACCCCACTGCCACCGCTACAGGGCAGTGGGAAGAGCGAGGCTAAGTGCCAGAATTGGCGCATCCTATGGATGTGCCATTTCTGGGGCGGCTGACGGCTGGTGTTTCTAGCCTGGGAGGGGGCCAATATTCATGGCACCCTTCCTGGGCTATTAATATCAGCCCCCAGCTGTCTGCCTAGCCTTTGCTAGCTATTAAAATAGGGGGGACCCCACGTCAATTTTTTGGGGGGTCCCCCATTTTAATAGCTAGTAAAGGCTAGGCATTCAGCTGGGGGCTGATATTAGTAGCCTGGGAAGCTCCGTGGGTATTACCCCCTTCCCAGGCTTCAAACATCTGCCCCAGCCGTCTGCTTAACCTCCGCTAGAGACTAAAATTATGGGGGATCCTACGCCAATTTTTTTTTAAATAAATCCTTTATTTTAACACTAAATGACAAGTACAGTAATCAACACTGTCACTGTACTTCATATATATGTGACTGACACGTTTCTATCTATCTAATCTATGTGTGATGCTCTATTGCTTCCATTCTAAATTGTCGGGTACAGATGTTGAAATGCCGGCCGGCTTTTTTAAAGAGACGGTGCATGAAAACACTATTATTTTTTTTAATAAATCCTTTACACTAAATGGCAAGTACAGTAATCAACACTGTCACTGTACTTCTTATATATGTGACTGACATGTTTCTATCTATCTAATCTATGTGTGATTCTCTATTCCTTCTATTCTAAATTGTCGGGTACCGCTGCTGAATTGCCGGCCGGCTTTTTTAAAGAGACGGTGCATGAAAACACTAATATTTTTTTTTATAAATCCTTTACACTAAATGGCAAGTACAGTAATCAACACTGTCACTGTACTTCTTATATATGTGACTGACATGTTTCTATCTATCTAATCTATGTGTGATGCTCTATTCTTTCGGTTCTAAATTGTCGGGTACCGGTGTACCGCTGCTGAATTGCCGGCTTTTCATGTTTCACTGTGAGCACAGTTCCCATCGATTTGGGCAATCACTCTAATGCCACAACCACCATGGCTGTGGCATTACAGTGAGTGGCAGACAATCCCTGCATGATTGGTGCTCTAAATAGCGCCAGACATGCAGGACACGCTTTTGGTGCACGAACAGTTATCGAACATAACCTCGAACAGCCGAATTTTTTGCAAATCGTTCGGGTTCGTCGAACAACTCGAACACCGCCCAAAACAGCTCGAATTTGAGATTGGCGAACAGTTCTAGTCGAACACCGCTCATCTCTAATAAAGATGACTGCATGAAGAGAACATGCAAATTTCCACAGTCATTGATGATATGGGGCTGTATGTCAGGTAAAGGCACTGGGGAGATGGCTGTCATTACATCTTCAATAAATGCAGAAGTTTACATTGATATTTTGGACAGTTTTCTTATCCCATCAATTGAAAGGACGTTTGGGGATGATGACATCATTTTTCAAGATGATAATGCATCCTGCCATAGAGCAAAAACTGTGAAAACATACCTTGAAAGAAGACACATAAGGTCAATGTCATGGCCTGCAAATAGTCCGGATCTCAATCCAATTGAAAATCTTTGGTGGAAGTTGAAGAAAATGGTCCATGACAAGGCTCCAACCTGCAAAGCTGATCTGGCAACAGCAATCAAGAGAAAGTTGGAGCCAGATTGACAAAGAGTACTGCTTCTCACTCATTAAGTCCATGCCTCAGAGACTGCAAGATGTTATTAAAGCCAGAGGTCGAGCAACAAAATACTAGTGATGTATTGGAGTGTTCTTTTGTGTGTTTGTTTTTCATGATTCCATAATTTTTTCCTCAGAATTGAGTGATTCCATAATTTTTTCCCTCTGCTAGGTCTGAAAAAAAATTACCCTTACTGAGTACCACATTTTTTATCTTGATTTCTCTTAGTGTTTCTTAAAGCCATAAAGTTGCCATTTGAAATGACTTTAGTTTTGTGCCATGTCTGTGATCTGCTTTTTTTCAACAACATTGAACAACTTAATGAACATCCTCCGAGCCCGGTGATTCCATAATTTTTGCCAGGGGTTGTACGTAAAGAAACACACAAGGTCAAGTATCACAGGCCGTCAATTAACACATCTGCAAAATATTACAGTGATTATCCAGAAAATATGTTCAGTGAATCTGGATTTTTTTAAGATTCTGTCTCTCACAGTTGAAGTGTACCTATGATAAAAATTACAGAGCTCTCCATTCCTTGTAGGTGGGGAAACTTGCAAAATCGGCAGTGTATCAAATATTTCTTTTCCCCATTTTTCTAGGATAATTTAGCATGGGAAAGTAGCTGATGGATAAATTGTCTGTAAATAAAAAAAATGAAAGAATTATTATGGTTAATGTTTTATACTTTGTTTTGATTATCATTTAGACAATTCTATGTGCTATGTTCCTATGTTGTTAGGAAAATCAAGAATTAAAAGTTATAGCAAAATGTATTTCCAAGAGTTGTTCTCTTGGCAGGGACAAAAGATCAAGAATTAAAAGTTATAGCAAAATGTATTTCCAAGAGATGTTCTCTTGGCAGGGACAAAAGAATATTTGTAGATTTGTACTTACCAAATACCTGTTTCTGTGATAGAGATAGGATGATATAACCCTACTAATATATATTCAGAACAAGATAATATAATATAAGTACCCTATATACTCAAGTATAAGCCGTCCCGAATATAAGTCGAGGCCCCTAATTTTACCACAAAAAACTGGGAAAGCTTATTGACTCGAGAATAAACCTAGGGTAGGAAATGCCGCAGCTACTGGCAAATTTCCACATCCTGGTAAGCATTGCCCACTCATCCCCAATCCTGGTATGCATGGCCCCCTCATCCCCAATCCTGGTATGCATGGCCCCCTCTTCCCAATCCTGGTATGCATGGCCCCCTCTTCCCAAATCTTGCTATGCATGGCACCCCTCATCCCCAATCCTAGTATGCATGCCCCCCTAATCCCCAATCCTGGTATGCATGGCCCCCTTCATCCCAATCCTAGTATGCATGGCACCCCTCATCCCAAATCCTGGTATGCATGGCATCCCTCATCCCAATCCTAGTATGCAGGGCACCCCTCATCCTAACCCTGGTATGCATGGCACCCCTCATCCCAATGCTGGTATGCATGGCACCCCTCATCCCAATCCTGGTATGCATGGCACCCCTCATCCCAATCCTGGTTCCCCATGGTGTTTGTTGAGGAGGGAGACAGGGGTAGAGCCAAGAGGAGGCCAAGGAAAACGTGCTTGGGGATCGGCCCTAAGGTAGCGGGGATGTAGACAATCACTGGATGGCCCGGTGTTGCGTCCGAACTGACCTGTGCTGCTGGTGCTGTTGCGATGTTGTCCAGCGACACTTCGCCATCAGGCTCTGCGGCCTGGTGCTGTGGAGGCTCCCCCTCCTTGTCGGTAGCTGGCTCCGGGCCTAACTGTACTAACAGTGTAACAGCACACCATAAATAGACATATTAATAATAACTTTATCAGAGTTTACTTAGTAATACAATTCTGGGGTATACATAGCCCCCCTCCTTTAGCATACTTGTCCCCAAGCATGGGACATAAGAATGCGAAGGAGTGAAAATACCTGCTAGATCAGCAACAAACAGTCAATATACATTATAAAACATTGGCATAGATATATCAAAATATAAAAGTTACTGCAAAATGCACTATAAAAGTAGTGGAAAGAGTATTTTATTAAACCTGTAATAGTAAAGCAACATATATACAAATACAACAGTAGTATTCTTGAGGTAACTTTGTAGAGATCCTTCTCCTTAGTAGCAGTTTCCTGATGGTCCTTCTAGGTAAGGACTAGTGTTGAGCGAGCACTAAAATGCTCGGGTGCTCGAAGCTCGGGCTGAGCTCGTCATGATACTCGGGTGCTCGACCCGAGCAACGAGCCCTACGTTAGTCTATGGTCTTTTAAAAGCCTAACAAGTGCCCAAAACGATAGTGACTGTGCTCAAATGACATGGGGACAGCATGGGGATCGCCCCAGGAAGCATTTCTGACCCCCAGGTCACTGCTGTCAACAACGTGGTCAGAGGTATTAAGCCACTTTTAAGGGCTCACAATAAAACGTTAAAAAACGAAACTGAAACTGCTTTCCTGTGAATTATGTTAAGGAAGTTCCTTTCCAGGGTAAAGACTTGTGTATAAGGTAAAATAAATAACCCCCCAAAAAATTACTCCTCCACACCTTGGGCTATGTTCACAAGTAGCATTTTTTATGCGTTTTTGCACTTTTGCATTGCTTTCAACCGTGACAAATGCATTCACCGGGAAATGTCATTTTAACATTTTACAACCTTATCTGGCCATGTGCTGTGTGACACATGCATGCAGTGCTGAAAAGACATGGGAACAGCATGGGGAAGGCCCCTGGAAGCATCTCTGACATCCAGGTCACTGCCTTAAAGTGTGCCCATCAGAAGATGCAGACTTGCAACTATCCCCGTGCAAGTTCTTGTCCCAGGGCAGTGTTCAATTGTACCTCCCCCATTCCTTGCAATACAAGCGCAAGTATGCAGCCTGCCACCCACCCACCCCCAGGCTGCAATAGCATACTGCTTGCTTGCTTGCACTAGAAATTCGGCCTTTTAGGCATGTGGAGGCGGAATCTGGCCACCATGTCATGGCTGTGTTGGCGGCCTGGTATCCATACTCAGTCCCCAGCTGCCCGGCGGCCGGGTGTCCACACTCGGTCCCCAGCTGCCAAGGGGCGGCCGGGTGTCCATACTCGGTCCCCAGCCGCCCCGCGGCCGGGTGTCCACACACGGTCCTCAGCCGCCAGGGGGCAGCCGGGTGTCCATAAACGGTCCCCAGCCGCCCCTATTTCTCCTTGGAACATCCCCCCACACACTTTTCTTAGCCCGGCCTGCTTTAGGGCAGCATTGGATGAGCCCACCAGAGAACCAGACTGCTCCGGTGGGCCCTGGCTTCTCCATCAGGGGAGTTGAGAGTGCCAAGGTGAGGACCATGATGATGATGATAGAAGTTAGCATCTGCTTTGTTTTCTTGGAATGCAAGCGTAAGTGTGCAGCCTGCCACCCACCCACCCCTAGGCTGCAATGCCATACTGCTAGCTTGCACTTGAAATGGGGCCTTTTAGTTTGGAGGAGGCCGAAGCTGGCCACTACCTCATGGCTGCTTCCGCAGCGAGGTATCCATACTCAGTCCCCAGCCGCCCCTATTTGTCCCGGTGTGCTTTATACATAAGATTAAGTGCAAAACATTACCTGTGCCATCCCCAGTGCATTTAGTGGGAAGGACAGCCTATTCCGCTGTAGTGTGTGCATGCCAAACCCCTGTTCATGGTACATGCGAAGATGCCTCCCACCCTGCATCTGTCGTTGCAGACTTGCAACTATCCCCGTTCAAGTCCTTGTCCCAGGGCAGTGTTCAACTGTACCTCTCTCATTCCTTGCAATGCAAGCGCAAGTATGCAGCCTGCCACCCACGCACCCACCCACCCCCAGGCTGCAATACCATACTGCTTGCTTGCTTGCACTTGAAATTGGGCCTTTTGGGCATGTGGAGGCGGAATCAGGCCACCACATCATGGCTGTGTTGCTCAGTCCCCAGCCGCCTGGCGGCCGGGTGTCCACACTCGGTCCCCAGCCGCCAGGGGGCGGCCGGGTGTCCATACTCGGTCCCCAGCCGCCCCGTGGCTGGGTGTCCACACACGGTCCCCAGCCACCTGGGGGCAGCCGGGTGTCCATAAACGGTCCCCAGCCGCCCCTATTTCTCCTTGGAACATCCCCCCACACACTTTTCTTAGCCCGGCCTGCTTTAGGGCGGCATTAGACGAGCCCACCAGAGAACCAGACTCCTCCGGTGGGCCCTGGCTTCTCCATCAGGGGAGTTGAGAGTGCCAAGGTGAGGACCATGATGATGATGATCATAGAAGTTAGCATCTGCTTTGTTTTCTTGGAATGCAAGCGCATGTATGTAGTAGCGGCTAGGCCTGAGGTGGTCAGCGTTTTGACGCATATCCTACCATCTCCGAGGATTGCTGGATGTTTTCCTGCTACTATCCCAGTTCTATGACTCCCATTAAAACAAAGCTTCAGGTGATAAATGATGGATGATGTAGTGGCAAAGGAGAAAGAGCAGGAGGAACAGGGACCATTCACATCAATATCAGGCCAGTCAACCACATATGTCTTGTAGGATATGTTTCTGTAACAAAATGAGCGGTTCGGCTACACAGTTATAGGGCATACAGTGAGTGCAATACCTACCAAAAATTTTGAGGCACTCCAATGCCCGTTGGAAATGACATGGAGGTCAGAGGGCCTTAACTAAACCGTTTTTGCCATTTATAGCAACTGGGTCTCCTGTACACTGTTGGCCTAAGCAGTGAATGGAAAACTTTCCAAAAATTATGAGGAACTGCAATGCCCCTTGAAACAGGCGTGGATTACAGCGTACTAAAAACCTTCTACCCATTATTGGGGAGTGGGTCTCCCTAAGTTTTCACCTTTTCATTGAAAAGCAAAAGCTGACTAAAATTAGGAGGAAATGCAATGCCCGTTGGAAGAGTCGTGGAGGTTAGAGGTAATTAAAAACAACATTTCAATGCCCCTTGGAAGAGCTGTGGAGTTCAGAGTGGCTTAAGAAGACGCTTTTAATGCCCCTTTGAAGAGACGTGGAGGTCACAGTAGCTTAACAAGACGGTTTTATTGCCCCTCGGAAAAGACTTGGAGGTCCCAGTAGCTTAACAAGACGGTTTGAATGCCCCTTGGAAGAGACATGGAGGTCACAGTAGCTTAACAAGACACTTTTAATGCCCCTCGGAAAAGTGGTGGAGGTCGCAGTAGCTTAACAAGACGGTTTTAATGCCCCTTACAAGAGCCATACAGTACAGCATATTACAAACATTATTCCCATTATTGGGGAGTGTGTCTCCCATAGTCTTTGCTTATGCCTTCCAAGCAAAAGCTGCCAAAAATTAGGACGGAGGAACTTGCAATGCCTCTTACAAGAGCCATGCAGTACAGCATATTACAAACATTATTCCCATGATTGGGGAGTGGGTCTCCCATAGTATTTGCTTATGCCTTCCAAGCAAAAGCTGCCAAAAATTAGGACGGAGGAATTTGCAATGCCCCTTACAAGAGCCATGCAGTACAGCATATTACAAACATTATTCCCATTATTGGAGAGTGGGTCTCCCATAGTCTTTGCTTATTCCTTCCAAGCAAAAGCTGCCAAAAATTAGGAGGAAATGCAATGCCCGTCCGAAGAGTCGTGGAGGCTAGAGTTAATTAAAAACAACATTTCAATGCCCCTTGGAAGAGCTGTGGAGTAGTGTTGAGCCACCCCCGTAGTGTTCGGGTTCGGTTCGGTTCGTCGAACACCGGGATGTTCGAGGAACTGTTCGTCGAACACCTTAGAACACCGTCGAACACCGTTAAAACCAATGGCAGGCAAACAAAAACACATAGAAACACATAGAAAACACCTTCAAAGGTGTCCAAAAGCTGACAAACTGCTCAGAAGACGCTTTCTTTAAAAAAGCCGGCCGGCAATTCAGCAGCGGCATACACCGGTACCCGACAATTTAGACAAGAAGGAATAGAGCCTCACACATAGATTAGATAGATAGAAACATGTCAGTCACATATATATGAAGTACAGTGACAGTGTTGCTTACTGTACTTGTCATTTAGTGTAAAGGATTTATTAAAAAATATAATAGTGTTTTCATGCACCGTCTCTTTAAAAAAGCCGGCCGGCAATTCAGCATCTGTACCCGACAATTTATAACAGACAGAATAGAGCTTCACACATAGATTAGATAGATAGAAACATGTCAGTCACATATATATGAAGTACAGTGATAGTGTTGGTTACTGTACTTGTCATTTAGTATTAAAATAAAGGATTTATTATTAAAAAAAATTGGCGTGGGGTTCCCCTTAATTTTAGTCTCTAGCGGAGGTTAAGCAGACAGCTGGGGCAGATGTTTGAAGCCTGGGAAGGGGGTAATACCCACGGAGCTTCCCAGGCTACTAATATGAGCCCCCAGCTGAATACATAGCCTTTACTAGCTATTAAAATGGGGGACCCCCCACCAAAAAATGACGTGGGGTCCCCCCTAATTTAATAGCTAGCAAAGGCTAGGCAGACAGCTGGGGGCTGATATTAATAGCCCAGGAAGGGAGCCATGAATATTGGCCACCTCCCAGGCTAGAAACACCAGCCGTCAGCCGCCCCAGAAATGGCGCATTCATAGGATGCGCCAATTCTGGCACTTAGCCTCGCTCTTCCACGCTGCCCTGTAGCGGTGGCAGGGGGTAATAGGGCTGGGGTTGATGTCAGCTTATAATGCCAGCTGACATCAAGCCCAGGTTAGTAATGGAGAGGCGTCTATAAGACACCCCCATTACTAACCCCATAGTCAAAGTTAAAAGAAAACACAAACACCCAGAATAAAGTCCTTTAATTGAAATAAAGACACAATCCTTTATTGTTCTAAATTAAACCATACTTACCATCACGCCCATTCCAGCTGAAGCCAACAATCTCCTGCAATAAAAGAAAAATAATAAAGCAACATCATCCTTACCTTTCCATGGTTCCCACGACAGCTTCAGCTCTGCTACATCGAGATGACAGGCTGGACCGCAGCAGAACGCTGCCATCCAGCCTGTCATCCCGCAGACACTGAGAAGAGCAGGCTTGCTTGCGCTCTGCAGTGTCTGGCTGTGACGGCATAAAGATGAGACGAGTTCATGTCCAATGAACTCGGCGCACCTCATGCACGTCACTGACAGCGTGGGAGAATTCTCACGCTGAAGCGCTGAGTGCAGGAGAATTTTCCCACGCTGTCAGTGACGCTGTACCCAACTCATCCAGGGCCCTGGTGCGGTGGCTCACTGGGTAATAAAGGGGTTAGGGCCAGCTTGGTATTATCAGCTGGCCCCAAGCCCAAAATTCATGGGGTCACGCCAGTATTAGACATGACCGCCATGAATTTCTAGTAAAGTATTTAAAAAAAACACAAACACCCAGAATAAAGTCCTTTAATTGAAATAAACACACAATTCTTTATTGTTCTAAATTAAACTATACTTACCATCACGCCCATGAGACAATGTGGAGCGCAAGCAAGCCTGCTCTTCTCAGTGTCTGCGGGATGACAGGCTGGATGGCGGCGTTCTGCTGCGGTCCAGCCTGTCATCTCGATGTAGCAGAGCTGAAGCTGTCGTGGGAACCATGGAAAGGTAAGGATGATGTAGCTTTATTATTTTTCTTTTATTGCAGGAGATCGTTGGCTTCAGCTGGAATGGGCGTGATGGTAAGTATGGTTTAATTTAGAACAATAAAGAATTGTGTGTTTATTTCAATTAAAGGACTTTATTCTGGGTGTTTGTGTTTTCTTTTAACTTTGACTATGGGGTTAGTAATGGGGGTGTCTTATAGACGCCTCTCCATTACTAACCTGGGCTTGATGTCAGCTGGCATTATAAGCTGACATCAACCCCAGCCCTATTACCCCCTGCCACCGCACCAGGGCAGTGGGAAGAGCGAGGCTAAGTGCCAGAATTGGCGCATCCTATGAATGCGCCATTTCTGGGGCGGCAGACGGCTGGTGTTTCTAGCCTGGGAGGGGGCCAATATTCATGGCTCCCTTCCTGGGCTATTAATATCAGCCCCCAGCTGTCTGCCTAGCCTTTGCTAGCTATTAAATAAGGGGGGACCCCACGTCATTTTTTTGGGGGGGTCCCCCATTTTAATAGCTAGTAAAGGCTATGTATTCAGCTGGGGGCTGATATTAGTAGCCTGGGAAGCTCCGTGGGTATTACCCCCTTCCCAGGCTTCAAACATCTGCCCCAGCTGTCTGCTTAACCTCCGCTAGAGCCTAAAATTAAGGGGAACCCCACGCCAATTTTTTTAATAATAAATCCTTTATTTTAATACTAAATGACAAGTACAGTAACCAACACTATCACTGTACTTCATATATATGTGACTGACATGTTTCTATCTATCTAATCTATGTGTGAAGCTCTATTCTGTCTGTTATAAATTGTCGGGTACAGATGCTGAATTGCCGGCCGGCTTTCTTAAAGAGACGGTGCATGAAAACACTATTATTTTTTTTGATAAATCCTTTACACTAAATGACAAGTACAGTAAGCAACACTGTCACTGTACTTCATATATATGTGACTGACATGTTTCTATCTATCTAATCTATGTGTGATTCTCTATTCCTTCTATTCTAAATTGTCGGGTACCGCTGCTGAATTGTCGGCCGGCTTTTTTAATGAGACGGTGCATGAAAACACTATTATTTTTTTTGATAAATCCTTTACGCTAAATGACAAGTACAGTAAGCAGCACTTTCACTGTACTTCATATATATGTGGCTGACATGTTTATATCTATCTAATCTATGTGTGAAGCTCTATTCTTTCGGTTCTAAATTGTCGGGTACCGGTGTACCGCTGCTGAATTGCCGCCTTTTCATGTTTCACTGTTGGCACTGTTCCCATCGATTTGGGCAATCACTGTAATGCCACAACCACCATGGCTGTGGCATTACAGTGAGTGGCAGACAATCCCTGCATGATTGGTGCTCTAAATAGCACCAGACATGCAGGACACGCTTTTGGTGCACGAACAGTTATCGAACATAACCTCGAACAGCCGAATTTTTTGCAAATCATTCGGGTTCGTCGAACAACTCGAACACCGCCCAAAACAGCTCGAATTTGAGATTGGCGAACAGTTCTAGTCGAACACCGCTCATCTCTACTGTGGAGTTCAGATTGTTTTAACAAGACGCTTTTAATGCCCTCAGAAGAGACGTGGAGGTCCCAGTAGCTTAACAAGACACTTTTAATGCCCCTCGGAAAAGTGGTGGAGGTCCCAGTAGCTTAATAAGACGCTTTTAATGCCCCTCAGAAGAGACGTGGAGGTCTCAGTAGCTTAACAAGATGCTTTTAATGCCCCTCAGAAGAGACGTGGAGGTCCCAGTAGCTTAACAAGATGCTTTTAATGCCCCTCAGAAGAGACGTGGAGGTCCCAGTAGCATAACAAGACGCTTTTAATGCCCCTCAGAAGAGACATGGAGGTCCCAGGAGCTTAACAAGACGCTGTTAATGCCCCTCAGAAGAGACGTGGAGGTCTCAGTAGGTTAACAAGACGCTTCTAATGCCTCTCGGAAAAGTGGTGGAGGTCGAGGTAGCTTAACAAGACGCTTTTAATGCCCCTCAGAAGAGACGTGGAGGTGCCAGTAGCTTAACAAGACGCTTTTAATGCCCCTCGGAAAAGTGGTGGAGGTCCCAGTAGCTTAATAAGACGCTTTTAATGCCCCTCAGAAGAGACGTGGAGGTCTCAGTAGCTTAACAAGATGCTTTTAATGCCCCTCAGAAGAGACGTGGAGGTCCCAGTAGCTTAACAAGATGCTTTTAATGCCCCTCAGAAGAGACGTGGAGGTCCCAGTAGCATAACAAGACGCTTTTAATGCCCCTCAGAAGAGACATGGAGGTCCCAGGAGCTTAACAAGACGCTGTTAATGCCCCTCAGAAGAGACGTGGAGGTCTCAGTAGGTTAACAAGACGCTTCTAATGCCTCTCGGAAAAGTGGTGGAGGTCGAGGTAGCTTAACAAGACGCTTTTAATGCCCCTCAGAAGAGACGTGGAGGTGCCAGTAGCTTAACAAGACGCTTTTAATGCCCCTCGGAAAAGTGGTGGAGGTCCCAGTAGCTTAACAAGATGCTTTTAATGCCCCTCAGAAGAGACGTGGAGGTCCCAGTAGCTTAACAAGACGCTTTTAATGCCCCTCAGAAGAGATGTGAAGGTCCCAGTAGCTTAGCAAGATGCTTTTAATGCCCCTCAGAAGAGACGTGGAGGTCCCAGTTGCTTAACAAGACTCTTTTAATGCCCCTCAGAAGAGACGTGGAGGTCCCAGTAGCTTAACAAGATGCTTTTAATGCCCCTCGGAAAAGTGGTGGAGGTCCCAGTAGCTTAACAACATGCTTTTAATGCCCCTCAGAAGAGACGTGGAGGTCCCAATAGCTTAACAAGACTCTTTTAATGCCCCTCAGAAGAGACGTGGAGGTCCCAGTAGCTTAACAAGATGCTTTTAATGCCCCTCGGAAAAGTGGTGGAGGTCCCAGTAGCTTAACAACATGCTTTTAATGCCCCTCAGAAGAGACGTGGAGGTCCCAGTAGCTTAACAAGACTCTTTTAATGCCCCTCAGAAGAGACGTGGAGGTCCCAGTAGCTTAACAAGATGCTTTCAATGCCCCTTGGAAAAGTGGTGGAGGTCGCAGTAGCTTAACAAGAAGCTTTTAATGCCCCTTACAAGAGCCATACAGTACAGCATCTTAAAAACATTATTCCCATTATTGGGGAGTGTGTCTCCCATAGTATTTGCTTATGCCTTCCAAGCAAAAGCTGCCAAAAATTAGGATGGAGGAACTTGCAATGCCCCTTACAAGAGCCATGCAGTAAAGCATATTACAAACATTATTCCCATGATTGGGGAGTAGGTCTCCCATAGTATTTGCTTATGCCTTCCAAGCAAAAGCTGCCAAAAATTAGGATGAAGGAACTTGCAATGCCCCTTACAAGAGCCATGCAGTACAGAATATTAAAAATATTATTCCCATTATTGGGGAGTGGGTCTCCCACAGTCTTTGCTTATGCCTTCCAAGCAAAAATCTCACAAAAATAAGGACGGAGGAACTTTCAATAATGGCAACACGGACCACGGTCACCCTGGTGGTATAGTGGTGGTGGAGGCTGAGGATAAGGAGACGAACATAAAACAGCCGAAATAAGGAAGCGTATACCCATGTGTGGGTGTGAAGTGGTGCATGTGAATACACCTCCCGAAAAAACACAGTGGATTTGACTTTATGTTACTCTGCTGTCATTTGGTGTTGCTGAGAAGTCTGGCCCAATCCAGCCCTTGTTCATTTTGATAAGGGTCAGCTTGTCAGCATTGTCAGTTGACAGGCGAGTGCGCTTATCAGTTATAATTCCCCCAGCGGCACTATAAACACGTTCCGATAACACGCTAGCGGCAGGGCAGGCCAGGACCTCCAAGGCGTACAGAGCGAGTTCATTCCAAGTGTCCAGCTTGGATACCCAATAATTAAAAGGCACAGAGGAATCACGGAGGATGCTGGTACGGTCGGCAAGGTACTCCCTCACCATCTTTTGAAACTTTCCACTCCTTGTGAGAGTACCCCGCGCCTCAGGGCCTGTAAGCTGGGCGGGTCTCAGAAAACTGTCCCAGAACGTTGACAGTGTTCCCCTGCCTCTGCTGGATTGGAGTTGCCTCTCTCTCGCTTGTACGCCTTGATTGGTCAATGAACTGTGACCTCTGCCGCTAGCGTGTTCAGATGGGAACCTTTTTAAGAGTTCTGCAGCAAGGGCCTTCTGGTACTGCCCCATTTTTGTAGACCTCTCCACCTCAGGAATAAGAGAGTGAAAGTTCTCCTTGTAGCAGGGGTCTAAAAGTGTCACCAGCCAGTAATGACTGTCACCCAACATTTTGACAATGCAAGGGTCACGGTTAAGGCAGCTTAACTTAAAGTCAGCCATTCGTGCCAGACTGGTAACGGGCAAGACTTCCGTGTCCTCACCAAGATGACGACTGACCATGCTCTCCTCCTCCTCCTCCCCCCTGTCCTCAGGCCACCCACGCTGAACCGATGGTATGACAGTTGTACAGGTACTACCGTCTACAGCACATGATACAAGCTCATGTTCTTCCTCCTCCTCCTCCTCCTCTCCCTCATTGTCCCCCAATGCACGTTGGGATGATATGAGGCTGGGCTGTGTGTAATCGACCGCTACGGCTTCTTGATCCATCTCATCATACTCTGGCTGCAATGCCTCCTCATTAATTCTCTGCAGAGAGTGTTGCAAAAGACAGACAAGTGGAATGCTGATGCTAATGATGGCGTCATCGCCACTCACCATCTGGGTGGACTCCTCAAAGTTTGTCAAGATGGTACAGATGTCAGACATCCAGGTCCACTCCTGAGGTCTTATGTGTGGAGTCTGACCTGAATATCGACGGCCTTGCTGCAGCTGGTACTCCACAACTGCTCTCTTCTGCTCACAAATCCTTTGCAACATGTGGAGGGTAGAGTTCCAACGTGTGGGGAAATCACACACCAGTCGGTGTGACGGAAGCTGCAAACGCTGCTGCCACACAGCAAGGGCAGCGGAAGCTGTAGCCGACTTTCGAAAATGAGCTGACAGGCGGCGTACTTTGACGAGCAGATCTGGCAACTCGGGGTACGATTTAAGAAACCACTGAGCCACGAGGTTAAGCACATGAGCTAGGCATGGTACGTGTGTGATCTCGCCTCGCCTCAGAGCCGCCATCAGGTTACGGCCATTGTCACACACGACCATGCCTGGATGTAGGTTCAACTGTCTCAACCACAGATCTGCCTGCTCTTTCACAGCTGTCCACAACTCACAAGCAGTGTGAGGTTTCTCACCTAAGCTTAGGAGTTTCAGCACAGCCTGTTGCTGCTTGGTTGAGGCAGTACTGCAGTGCTTCCAGCTTGTAACTGATGTGGTGATATCTGAGATGGAGGCTGAACATGAAGAGGAGGAGGAGGATGATGCGCAGGAGCTGTACACTGTGGGGGCAACTCTGACTGACATAGGGCCCGCAATCCTCGGTGTGGGGAGGATGTGTTCCGTCCCAAGGTCCGACTGGGTCCTGGCTTCCACTATGTTTACCCAGTGTGCCGTCAGGGAGATGTACTGTCCCTGGCCACAAGCACTTGTCCACGTGTCAGTTGTCAGGTGGACTCTCCCAGTAACTGCGTTGTTGAGGGCACGGCAGATGTTTTGGGACACGTACTTGTGTAGTTCGGGGATGGCACACCGGGCAAAATAGTGTCGGCTGGGGACCGAGTACCGAGAGACGGCCACCGCCATAAGGTTGCAAAAGGATTCCGTCTCCACCAGTCTAAAGGGCAGCATTTCCAACGCAAGCAGTCGTGATATGTGCGAATTTAGGACTGTGGCCTGTGGGGCGTTAGCTGCGAATTTCCACTTTCGTTCAAAGGTCTGGGATATGGACAATTGAAGGCTGCGGTGGGACGTGGACGTTGATGCTGTTTCTTGAGAAACTGCCATAACAAGTGAAGACTGAGAGGAGGGGGCATCTTTGCATGCAGTATGGACAGGGGATCGCCTTGCACACAGAACAGGGGGTTCTATTGCATGCACAACAGCGGAAGAAGCAGTGGTAACACCTGCTGACACTGGTTGTGGACCCTGGGGTTCACCCCACAAAGTCGGGTGCTTTGCTGCCATGTGCCTGATCATGCTGGTGGTGGTCAGGCTGGTAGTTTTGTCACCCCTGCTGATGCTGGCATGGCAGGTGGTACAAATGGCCTTTTTGGGGTTATCAGCAGAGTCTTTAAAAAAATTCCACACTCTGGAAGACCTACTGGTTGTACTGGCAACGTCCCTCGTGTTGGTGTTACGAGGAACGGTTGACCGCCTTCTGTCTGCGGCCACCACACTGCTTCTTCCAGCCTGTTGGGGTACTCTGCCTCCTCCCCATGTGTGCTGTGTGGCCTCACTCTGCATGTCCTCCTGCGACGTTGGGTCAGTTACTAGATCATCCACTACCTCCTCCTCTTCCACTTGCGCACCACGATCCTCCTCCTCACTTCCTGGAAATTGTGTCTCGTCATCGTCCACCTCTTGTGACAAATTGCCAGCGTCGACTTCCTGTGGCCGTGGCTGTTCACATATTTGGGCATCGCTACATGGGATCTCCTCTTCCACCACTTCAAGCGGAGCAGGCGAGGGGCACAAATCTGGAAATGGACCAGTGAACAGCTCTTCAGAGTGTCCAAGTGTGGGATCAGTTGCTGTCTGACGACACTCAGCATGGGGGGAGGAAGGAGCATCAGGGTGAGGAGGAGTATGCGGTCGAGACTCACGGCTACTAAGAGTCGACCGTGTGGAAGACAGGCCGGAGGTGGTGGTGCCCAGGTAACTGGAAGTATTATCTGCTATCCAATTAATAACCTGTTCACACTGTTCAGTTCACAATACTGGTGTTGTTCTGTGCTTCCCTAGTAATTCGGTCAAGAAGTGGGAGCGAGAAGATGTGGCTGTTGGTTGTGGCACATTTTCACCTTGGCCACGGCCCCGTCCTCTGCACGCACCATCACCAGAACGTCCACTTCCACATCCCTTGCCACGCGCCTTGCCAATTGTAAAGGAAGTAAAATAGCTTACTCTCGCACTATCAATGGAAAACTGGTAATAAAAAGTACATTAGAACCGTGGAAGAGAAAAACCACAGTTCTATTTCTCTGGCCTACACCCGACTCTTTTAAACAATCTGAACAATCAGGGAGAAACTATTACTGTTTTTCTTTACGGAAAAAATACCAAAAGCTGAATAATATAGATTTCTTACCATGGAACAGCAAAAACACAGTTATAATTTACTGGTGTATACCAGACTTTTTTAAATATATATATTTGCGGCTGAACAGTGAGCGACACACTCAAACTGTTTTTTTTAGATACAAATGGCCCAAAAGTGGATAATACAGAGATTTGACCCGTGGAACTGCAAAACCACGCTTGCATTTCTCGGGCCTACACCAGACTATTTTCAACAGATATATTTGTGTCTGAACAATCAGGAGACACTATTATTTATTTTTTACTGCATAAAATGCCAAAAGCAGGATAATAGAGATTTTTTACTGTGGAACAGCGAAACCACAGTTATAATTTACTGGTGTATACCAGACTTTTTTAAATATATATATTTGCGGCTGAACAGTGAGCGACACACTCAAACTGTTTTTTTTAGATACAAATGGCCCAAAAGTGGATAATACAGAGGTTTGAACCGTGGAACTGCAAAACCACACTTGTATTTCTCTAGCCTACACCAGACTATTTTCAACAGATATAATTTGTGTCTGAACAATCAGGAGACACTATTATTTATTTTTTTTACGGCAAAAAATGCCAAAAGCAGGATAATAGAGATTTTTTACCGTGGAACAGCAAAAGCACACTTCTGTCTCTCTGGCCTACACCAGACTATTTTCAACAGTTATATTTGTGTCTGAAAAATCAGGGAGACACTATTATTTTTTTTTTTACGGCAAAAAATGCCAAAAACAGGATAATAGAGAATTTTTACCATGGAACAGCAAAACTACAGTTATAATTTACTGGTGTACACCAGACTTTTTTAAATATATATATTTGCGGCTGAACAGTGAGCGACACACTCAAACTGTTTTTTTTTAGATACAAATGGCTCATGGAACTGCAAAACCACACTTCTATTTCTCTGACCTACACCACCCTATTTTCAACAGTTAAATTTGTGTCTGAAAAATCAGAGACACACTTTTTTTTGGGGGGGGGGGGAGACACACCAAAAGGTTAATAAGACGGGTATTTGTACAGTGTGAAGGAGGAAAAAAAAAGAGGATTTAGATGAAAAAAAAAGGATTTTTCCTGGCCCCCGAGACCTGGAGCTAAGTCCAGCAATTTCAGCAACAGGAGCACACAGGACTGTAATGCAGCGTTTGCTGGTATAACCACTGCGTCTCCTATACAGCCTGCCTGCCTGATATCTGGGATGGATATTAGTCCTGAGAAGGACTGTTTGTTTGATCTGGCAGCCTTTACAGACCCTACACTAACTATTTTGCACTATATACAGTTATATGAAAAAGTTTGGGCACCCCTATTAATCTTAAGCTTAATGTTTTCTTAAAATTGGTGTTTTTGCAACAGCTATTTCAGTTTGATATATGTAATAACTGTCGGACACAGTAATGTTTCTGCCTTGAAATTAGGTTTATTGTACTAACAGAAAATGTGCAATCTGCATTCAAACAAAATTTGACAGGTGCATAAGTATGGGCACCCTTATCATTTCCTTGTTTTAAATACTCCTACCTACTTTTTACTGACTTACTAAAGCACTTTTTTTGGTTTTGTAACCTCATTGAGCTTTGAACTTCATAGCCAGGTGTATGCAATCATGAGAAAAGCTACTTAAAGTGGCCACTTGCAAGTTGTTCTCCTGTTTGAATCTCCTCTGAAGAGTGGCATCATGGGCTCCTCAAAACAACTGTCAAATGATCTGAAAACAAAGATTATTCAACATAGTTGTTCAGGGGAAGGATACAAAAAGCTGTATTTAACCTGTCAGTTTCCACTGTGAGGAACATAGTAAGGAAATGGAAGAACACAGGGACAGTTCTTGTTAAGGCCAGAAGTGGCAGGCCAAGAAAAACATCAGAAAGGCAGAGAAGAAGAATGGTGAGATCAGTCAAGGACAATCCTCAGACCACCTCCAGAGAGCTGCAGCATCAACTTGCTGCAGATGGTGTCACTGTGCATCGGTCAACTATACAACGCACTTTGCACAAGGAGAAGCTGTATGGGAGAGTGATGCGAAAGAAGCCGTTTCTGCAAGCACGCCACAAACAGAGTTGGCTGAGGTATGCAAAAGCACATTTGGAGAAGCCAATTTCTTTTTGGAAGAAGGTCCTGTGGACTGATGAAACCAAGATTGAGTTGTTTGGTCATACAAAAAGGCGTTATGCATGGCGGCAAAAAAACACAGCATTCCAAGAAAAACACTTGCTACCCACAGTAAAATTTGGTGGAGGTTCCATCATGCTTTGGGGCTGTGTGGCCAATGCCGGCACCGGGAATCTTGTTAAAGTTGAGGGACGCATGGATTCCACTCAGTATCAGCAGATTCTTGACAATAATGTTCAAGAATCATTGATAAAGTTGAAGTTACGCAGGGGATGGATCTTTCAGCAAGACAATGATCCAAAACACCGCTCCAAATCTACTCAGGCATTCATGCAGAGGAACAATTACAATGTTCTGGAATGGCCATCCCAGTCCCCAGACCTGAATATCATTGAACGTCTGTGGGATCATTTGAAGAGGGCTGTCCATGCTCAGTAACCATCAAACTTAACTGAACTGGAATTGTTTTGTAAAGAGGAATGGTCAAAAATACCTTCATCCAGGATCCAGGAACTCATTAAAAGCTACAGAAAGCGACTAGAGGCTGTTATTTTTGCAAAAGGAGGATCTACTAAATATTAATGTCACTTTTCTGGTGAGGTGCCCATACTTATGCACCTGTCAAATTTTGTTTGAATGCAGATTGCACATTTTCTGTTAGTACAATAAACCTCATTTCAAGGCAGAAACATTACTGTGTCCAACAGTTATTACATATATCAAACTGAAATAGCTGTTGCAAAGACACCAATTTTTATAAAAAAATAAGCTTAAGATTAATAGGGGTGCCCAAACTTTTTCATATAACTGTATCTCTCCCTAGCTCAGCAGCGCTGTCTCTACACTGTCTGATCCGGAGCGACTGTGTCCAAGATGGCGGCGCCCTGTTTTAAATACTCGAAGTAACGCTGTGCGGCCAGCCAATCACTGTAATGCCCACAAACAGAATGGCTGTGGCATTACAGTGACTGGCTGGCAATCCCTGCATGTTCATTGGCTCTGTAGAGAGCACCAAACATGCAGGGCGGAGACCCGAGCTCCCGCCCGAGTAACCCGGAAATGCTCGGTGCTCGCCGAACATCCCGAGTAGCATGATGCTCGGGCGAGTACCGAGCAGTGTCGAGCATG
This sequence comes from Phyllobates terribilis, assembly GCF_046119375.1. Lineage (NCBI taxonomy): Eukaryota > Metazoa > Chordata > Amphibia > Anura > Dendrobatidae > Phyllobates > Phyllobates terribilis. The sequence continues at coordinate 68,357,158 of NW_027362770.1, read as the reverse complement.
CTCGCTCAACACTAGTAAAGACCCTAGAAGAAGGGAAAAGTGCACTTTTTTTAACAAGGAGGAAAATAAACACTGTCAGTTTCCAGTAATAAGTGCAAAGTCAATTAAAATGCACCAAAAACAGTACTTCCAATGGATAAGGCACAGTCCATGAGTTGAGAGTACCACACTCTTCTTCGCTTAGGTGGAGAATATCCAGCAGAAAAGGGCACAACAGGTGCAAATAAAAATAAAAGTAGAAAATAAAAGTGCAGCAGTCCAGCAATTCAAGTATTATGGCCTATCTCGGCCTTAGAGTAAACAGTCCCTCGCCCAATTCAAATAAACAATAAAGCAGTGGCTTTTACAGCTACATATAAAAACATGAAGCCTTTTTTTTTAGAAACATTTATTTAGGTGTCAAACACAATAAATGGCTGGTTTGACAGGATATTTCGCAAGAAATATACAAACACTGATGCATTGGAGGGCATGTGGAAAATAGATGCGATTACATACATTACATGAATCAGACTGATGGCGAACCTTCACTATAAAGAAAACCTTTCCACCTACTCTAGTTGACCCCTATACACTGGCCGCCTATACTATCTCCTCGCCCAATTACCTATATGGTTCTCAAGTTCTGGGATAGGAATTCAGGCCTTTTAGTTTTAATCTTCTAACCTTAGCCCTATGAGGCTATGTGCCCACGATGCAGAAATGCTCAGGATTTTTTCCTGAGCGTTTCTGCATCTCCCTGGCAGTAAAAACGCATGCGGATTGTACATGTGGATTGTACATGCGGATTGTACATGTGGATTGTACATGCAGATTGTACATGCGGATTGTACATGCGTTTTTCCTGCCAGGGACAAGCGGATGTGAAGCGTTCTTCACTTGAATTTCCTCATTCGGGTTGTCAAGTGCTTTCCAAGCAATTTTAGCATCACTTGGAAAGTGCTTGTCAACTTGGTCCCACTATATTAATCCATGCAACCAGCATGGATTTATATAGTGTGACCCCAAAGAATTGTTAAAAAATAAAAAAATAAATCTATACTTACCTTCTGATGGCCCCCGCAGTCTTGCTTTGCTCCGTCCTGACTGCCGGCAGATCGCGGTACACTGCACTGAAGGACCTGCCGTCACATGACTATGACATCAGCGCAGGTCCTACAGTCCACCGCGATCTGCCGGCAAGGGAGGACGAGCGCACCGCGGGCCATCAGAAGGTAAATATAATCTTTATTTTTTATTTTATTTTTTCACAGGTACTATGGTACTCGGGTCCGGAGGAGAGTCTCCTCTTCTCCCGACCCGGGTACCATCCACACATTGAAACGCATGGATTCCGCATCAACATATGCAGTGAAGAGGAATGCAGGCGTTTCAATGCGAGTCAATGGCGGCGAAAACGCAGCGCTTCCGCAAAATAATTGGTAATGCTGTGTTTTTTTCCACAATGATAATCTGCAGCGGAAATTTCCGCAACATGTGCATAGCACATGCGGATTATCATTGGGGGACATGGCAGGCCTTCTACCATGCGTTTTTTAAGCGTTTCTGCAGGGTTTTTGCCGCCGTGGAAACTATTAAAAAACGCATTGTGGGCACACAGCCTGACTCTAGTTTTTTATAACTCTGCTTTCTCTGAAAAGATGAAAACGGTGACACATTCTGTCTGAACTAGAGGTTCCTAAGTCAGACATTTCATGCAGGGAAGTTGGGTGATACCCCTTTACGCTCACCTGGGCTGTACAGGCCAAAGGAGCTTGACTTCTACACTGTCAGCTCTCTCATTTTGTGTCCAAACTATCCCCATGGTTATCCCTCTCGAGAGACCTCATATTATTTGAATCTATAGCTAGACAATTATCTCCTCCTCATTTAGTGTCATACTCTACAGGCTGCTTCTAAGAGGAGGACTTAACTTCCTTTACAACTGCTTGGTAAACTGAATTACAACAGTCGTTCTCCCTATAAGATTGGGGTAAAGCCTTCACCCTTTCTCACAGAGCCTCCATATCTTGTAAAAAGAGCAATAGAAAAATGATAAAGCTCTCTCTAGGTGATACAGAACCCTGTCCCTGCTCCACTCACTTTAACCACAGTGTTCAGATCTCTGTTGGGAATGTGGAAAAGAGAAGGGTACTCATGCATATATACAGTGGAACTGTTAAAACATTTTTCCTTTTTGGTCAGCTATATAATAAAGGTTGTCCAGATTCAATCCACTGATCCCTAGCAATGGCTCTAATATCTACTATACCAAGCTCAATTTTTTCTCTGTAGAAAAGTCTAATTAATTTCTTCATACAAGCAACTCGATTAGTTATCCCACGCCATTGGAAGATCTCACAAGTTCTCTCTTTTGAGGAAAGGCTAGATACCATCCTGTTGATTTGCAGAAAACAAAATAGCGGATCTAGGGAGTGCTGCCAAGGATGTAGGAGATCTGGAGGATGCGGTAAAAAACTTTATTAAAACATCTGCTACATTTACAGAGATGGTCCAACTCCTTCATCAGGCATATAATAACAGGATGTCACTTCTAACATTTAATAGGTCAGCGGTGACGTGGCCAATCAGATACAGGTGAAATGCAATAAGTCAATTTAATACTCAGACGTGTATATTACTAGTTAAATTAAATGAATTTTAACAGAATTAAGAATAAATATCACAGTAATAAATTCTCAATTTTTTTTTAAAAAAAATATACATATATACAGTGGAAAAGTTTGGGCACCCCTGGTCAAAATCACTTTTATTATGAACAGTTAAGCAAGTTGAAGATGAAATGATCTCTAAAAGACCTAAAGTTAAAGATGACACATTTCCTTTGCATTTTGGGGAAACAAAAATTAATATTTTATCATTTTTTTAATTTTAAAAATTACAAATATGAAAATGGGCTGATGCAAAAGTTTGGGCACCCTTGGAAATTTGTGTGTGGAGATAACTTTGACCAAGGTTTGAGACCTTAATTAGCCTGTTAGGGTTATGGCTAGTGCTCGGTACTCGCCCGAGCATCACGCTACTCGGGATGTTCAGCGAGCACCGAGCATTTCCGGGTTACTCGGGCGGCAGCTCGGGTCTCCGCCCTGCATGTTTGGCGCTCTTTACAGAGCCAATGAACATGCAGGGATTTCCAGCCAGTCACTTTAATGCCGCAGCCATGTTGTTTGTGGGCATTACAGTGATTGGCTGGCCGCACAGTGTCACCTCGACTATTTAAAACCGGGCGCTGCCATCTTGGACACAGTCGCTCCGGATCAGACAGTGTAGGGACAGCGCTGCTGATTTAGGGAGAGATATATCCTGCAAGATAGTTAGTGTAGGGTCTGTAAAGGCTGCCAGATCAAACAAACAGTCCTTCTCAGGACTAATATCCATCCCAGATATCAGGCAGGCAGGCAGGCTGTATAGGAGACGCAGTGGTTATACCAGCAAATGCTGCATTACAGTCCTGTGTGCTCCTGTTGCTGAAATTGCTGGACTTAGCTCCAGGTTTCGGGGGCCAGGAAAAATCCTTTTTTTTCATCTAAATCCTCTTTTTTTTTCCCTCCTTCACACTGTAGAAATACCCGTCTTATTAACCTTTTGGTGTGTCCCCCCCCCCCCCCCCAAAAAAGTGTGTCTCTGATTTTTCAGACACAAATATATCTGTTGAAAATAGTCTGGTGTAGGCTAGAGAAATAGAAGTGTGGTTTTGCAGTTCCACGGTTCAATCCTCTGTATTATCCAGTTTTGGGCCATTTGTATCTAAAAAAACAATTTGAGTGTGGCGCTCACTGTTCAGCCGCAAATATATATATTTAAAAAAGTCTGGTATACACCAGTAAATTATAACTGTGGTTTTGCTGTTCCACGGTAAAAAATCTCTATTATCCTGCTTTTGGCATTTTTTGCCGTAAAAAAAAACTAATAGTGTCTCCTTGATTTTTCAGACACAAATATATCTGCTGAAAATAGTCTGGTGTAGGCCCGAAAAATAGAAGTGTGGTTTTGCAGTTCAACGGGTCAAATCTCTGTATTATCCTGCTTTTGCCATTTTTTGCCTAAAGAAAAACAGTAGTAGTGTCTCCTGATTAGAGTTGAGCCACTGTAAGAGGGTGACCGGGACGGTCATGCACCTCTTCCCTCTTAATGCACATCATGCTGTGTTCTATGTTTATATTTGAGCATTCATATGATCTAATGTCTGATGGGTTACTTATAGGTTCAATATAGGTTGGTGCAGGTAGACTATTAGATTAATAGAAGAGTGGGCAAAGAAGAGCACTATAGTTTAACCCCTTTCCAACCTTTGCCGTATTAGTACGCACATTTGCGTACCCCCGGTTCAGTGAGGGCTGCTGCGCTGAGCCCTCACTGAACCGAGCACATGTCAGCTGATTCTTACAGCTGACATGTGCCCGCAACAGCCGCGGGTGGAATCGCGATCCACCCGCGGCTGTTAACATGTTAAATGCCGCTGTCAATCTCCGACAGCGGCATTTAACGCGCGCTTCCGGGTTGCGCGTCATAAGCCCCGCCCACCGGCGACCCCGTCACGTGATCGCGGGTCACCGATGGGCGTGCATGACAACCCAGGGTCTGCAGCAGACGCCTGTGGTTGTCATGATCTCGTCGCTATGAGCGCCACCTAGTGGTCGGCGCTCATAGCACAGGACCATTTCTGCTATATGCAGGGGATCTGCTGATCCCCTGTATGTAGCACAGACGATCAGACAACTGCTGCTTCTAGTCTCCTATGGAGACTATTGATGCATGCAGTAAGTGAAAAAAAAATGTTTTTAAAAATAGAAAAAAAAAAATATATATATAAAAGTTTAAATCACCCCCCTTTCGCCCCATTCAAAATAAAATATAAAAAAAACCCCCCCACATACACATATTTGGCATCGACGTATTCTTTATCGCCCGATCTATCAATATAAAAAAAGAATTAATCCGATCGGTAAATGGTGTAACAAGAAAAAAATTCTAAACGCCAGAATTACGTTTTTTGGTCGCCGCAAAATTGCAATAAAATACAATAACGGGCGATCAAAATCTCGGATCTACACCAAAATGTTATCAATAAAAACATCAGCCCGGTGCGCAAAAAATAAGCCCTCAGCCAGCCCCAGATCACGAAAAATGGAGACGCTACAGGTCTCGGAAAATGGCGCTATTTTTTTTACCAAATTTTGGAATTTTTTTTCACCGCTTAAATATAAAAAACCTATACATATTTGGTGTCTACGAACTCATAATGACCTGGAGAATAAGAATGCCAGGTCAGTTTTAGCATTCAGTGAGCGTGGTAAAAAAATAAAAATAAAAAACAACTGTGGTATTGCACTTTTTTTGCAATTTTACCGCACTTGGAATTTTTTTCCCGTTTTCCCGTACACGATATGGTAAAACTAGTAATGGCATTGAAAAGTACAACTTGTCCCGCAAAAAATAAGCCCTCACACGGCCATATTGTTCAAAAAATAAAGACGCTATGGCTCTGGGAACAAGGGGAGCAAAAAACGAAAAAGCAAAAACGACAAAACCCAAGGTTGCGAAGGGGTTAAAGCAGATATAGTTGCAGGTTAGAAAATAGTTAAAGGGTTTGGGAACTGCTCAGTGTGGGAGGAGCAGATTCAGTGAAGCACTGAGACGTTTCCTGGTTGCAGGCAGTTCTAGAGGAAGTGAGAGAGATGTAAGGTGATTACAGTTGGTGGTCCAGGGGGCACCGTTGGCACGATCTGTCCAGCAGAAAAGGACCCGTATTCAGATATTCTGAGCCAGACATTTCCGAACGTTCGGGACCTACGTCCACAGGATTCACAGTGAGGTGTGTGTCCAAAAGGCTTCATTGAAGGGGAAGTCGGACGGGAAATAGACAGTACGGGATTCTTAAAACTGCGAGGGTCTCATAGACCAGGAACGTCCGCTATGGAAGGGACAGCTCAGGACAAACGGACAGTGAACATCAATACGTGCGGTGTATCAAACGGTAAACCTGGAATAGTATGTGATCAATGCTGTATGCTGTATGAAGATGATTGCAAGTGTTCTAGTAAAGTTCTTTTTTATAAAACGGAATGGAAGTCCCTAAATGTGTGTGCGGCGGTTCCTGAGGTGAAAGAACCGAAGACAACAGAGAGCTGCAATCAAAGCGTGAGTGTTCTGCACCGCACACACAGTACACTATATCCTGTAGCGGGCCGGGGTGTCAATGAAGCGATGCTCGCCCATGACTACCACCCTGAGCCCCGTTACACCACCCCAGTAGTGTTCGTCGAACACCGTTAAAACCAATGGCAGGCAAACAAAAACACATAGAAACACATAGAAAACACCTTCAAAGGTGTACAAAACCTGACAAACTGCTCAGAAGACACAAATAACACATGGAAAAGTGACAAGTACATATAGTCATGCAAAAAGAAAAGAGGTGGAGGAGTAAAAGGAGGGGGAGACACAGATATAGGCATGTCATGCCCTTCTAAAACCAAAAAAGTGCGAAGCTGACACGGCCAGTCCGTTCCTGCCCGTGCGACCTCCGTGTCGCCGGGTTTGTGCCAGAGCTGCGGTGGACCCTGACAGCCAGCCCCCCTCTCCCAATACTGGTGCCTGTCCGCTGGTGGGTCGAGCGAGCCCCCCTGCGGTGGAGGCAGGTCTAAGCTTTTTAATTTAAATTGTCTCTGTAATTTGAATGAGTACACTTTAAATCCTTTTACAAGGATCTATTGGAGGGCAAGTCTGATGCCAGCAGCCGCGGGAATTCCAGCTCCAGTAGCGTCCACTAAAGCTGCTGCAGTTAAAAAGCTTTTATAAGGATCGAGCTTGGCGGTCCACCGCAAGGCTTCCTACCGCCAGTCCCAGCCCCTGTGCCTTGGGGTGCCTCCCCGATGCTCTTCACTGAGTGTCCCGGGGGCCGAAGCATTTCCTTTGAAAAAATTAAGTGTCCAAACTACAGGTGGTGGTAGCTTGCTTAACAGGTGGGATAATCCGCTGACTAGCAGATACTGCTACTAGGTCCAAAGTATTTCCTGGGCTAGATGCAGTTAAACATTTGTAATTAGATCTACAGGCGGTGGCTACTCCGCTAACTAGCAGGCACTGCTACTAGGCACAAAGTATTGCCTGGGCTAGATGCAGTTAAAAATTTGTAATTAGATACTCTCTTTGGATGCTGAGAAAGCATTCCATAGAGTCTCCTGGCACGCCATATATTATTCTCTTAAAAAGCTTGGGGTAGGGGTCTGGGGGACCCTTTTATAGCCAAAATCATGGCCCTGTATCGCAATCCGTCAGCTAGGCTGAAGATAAATGGAACATTTTCATCACCTTTCGTAATCACCAATGGGACAAGGCAGGGATGTCCTCTGTCCCCTCTCTTATACATCCTAGTGATGGAGCACCTGCTCTCATCAATTTGCGATAACCCCACTATTAGGTGGATTGAGGTGGGAGGCACCGAGTACAAGTGCTCTGCATTTGCTGATGATGTCCTAGTATATATCACTCAATCACATATATCCATCCCTGCTGTTATGGCTGAAATAGATCACTTTGTTACGTGGTCAAATTTTAAAATCAATGCAGCGAAGTCTGAGGCCCTCGATGTCTCCCTCCCCAAATCCATACAGGATTCCATCCAGTCCAACTTTCCCTTTGCCTAGCCCTCACAGGGTATCAAATACTTAGGAATTCATATTCATAGAGACCTCTCCCATCTATTTTATCTTAATTTTGGGCCCTTTATTGAACAACTCCATAAAGATCTTACTTCTTGGACGGTGAAGGATTTTTCCTGGTTCGGCAGAATAAGTATACTAAAAATGAACGTCCTACCTAAACTCTTATACCTCTTCCAAACCATTCCGGTGCTAATTCCCTCAAATTTTTGGATGACACAAGTGGGGCAGACGGTGGTTTTCCCGGCCCGCTAGTCCGCATTGTAGCACAGTGAGCTTCGCACTGCAACTTATGCTTCATATCCATGTGACGGTTCATGCATGAAGTACTCAAACTATGTATTTTTTGGCCTCTACTTAGATTTTGGTGACAAATGTTACAGATAACACGAGTTGGGTCATCCTTAGCGATCTGAAAAAATGCACAGGCTATGCAAGGTTTAGAGCCCATGCGACTCTGCTACTAGCAATACTATCAAATGTTTGGCTGGGTTAGATGCAGAGCGTCTGGGTTTGGTTGGGGGTCCCCACAGTCTGCCTAGGCTAGATGCAGTTAAAAATTCTCATTAGATACACAGGCGGTGCAGCTTGCTACGCAGCTGGGCTAATACGCCCAAAGTATTGGTAGACTCTATACTAAATAAGGAAGGATTCACTGACTGTGGTGGCCCCTCTGTGGGCCGTGGCGATTGGTGGAGATTTGGTGGATGATTATAGGAGAAAGCTCCTTAATAGAGAAAGTTGGTGGATTTATACTTTAAATACACGTGTACCAGCGGGTTTAAACATCAGACATGATTTGATGTATCATTATGAGTGACCATTTATAGATTATTATTATTATTATTATTATTATATATATGTTCCTTTTTTCTTCTTTTCTTTTTCTTTTTGATTATTTACATTTATATGCATTGTTTCTATGCTATACGATTTTAACATGGTATGTGTGTTTAAATTTCTGATTAACTCAGCCTTGAACAGGTGCATAGCAGGACATGACATATAAATACCACTTCCTTGATGTTTTTTTGCTATGCAATGATTAAGAACTCGTATATATATATTGTGCAGAAAGAAGGGTGAAAGTCCGCCCAGGTGGGAGGAAATTGGAGTTTCATAACACATATTTGAACTGGAGAGGTATTAGAGGCCTGCAATGGCCACAGGTACTAATGGAGGTAATCAAGATAGGGAGAGAGGCAAGAGGTCCGGTCATCTTAGTTATAAAGGCCGGGGGAAATGACATAGCTTATCACAAGAGCGCATAACTAATGGCAATAATGAAACTAGACACTGAGCGCTTCAGAGAATTTTTCACAAAACTAACTATAGTATGGTCAGAGATTGTGCCGAGAACGGTATGGCAAGGTGTGTGAGACATCACGGCCATCGAACGGACAAGGCAGGTAATAAATATTCGGATGGCAAAATTTATAAGAGACAGAGGCTGTGTAGTGATACGACACAGACAACTGGAAGGAGATAAAGCAGGCCTCATACGGCCCGACGGTGTTCACGTAATGGATATTGGACTGGTCATATTACTGTCAGGACTCCAGGACGGAGTGGAACAAGCGTTAAGAGTGATGGATGGGGGTCGGAGTCCTGCATACGAGTAAGCAGGATCCTTCGTGGCCTGGAAATAGAAAGGACATGTTGGAGAGTTACACTTGTTGGCCAACTTGCCGTTGTGGAGACTGGAGACACAGGGCATGCTGCAACAAGCTGAATTATTTTAGAAATAAAATGCATTTCTAATGGAATGAGTATAAAGAGTTAATAAAGCTGTGACCGATCCTCACCCATCCAGTTGTAAGAGTTACATGATTGTATTGTTAATGAAAGAGGGGCGGTAGGGGGCTGAGCGTCTGGGTTTGGTTAGGGGTCCCCACAGTCTGCCTAGGCTAGATGCATTTAAAAATCATTATTAGATACACAGGCGGTGCAGCTTGCTTCGCAGCTGGGTTACTACGCTGACTAGCAGACACTGAAGCTTTGGAGCAGACCTCTTAGTAAACAACTCTTCAGACTCAACCATCTGTGTTACGCCAAGCCATAGTGTATGTATTTTCTTACGGTTAAAAGGGGGGGGGGAACCCAACCCACTTCTAATTGATGATGGCAACGTCACGTAAAACAAAGCAAGGGAACTCCAAAAAGAGTCTCCATTTTTTCCAAAGATTTGTGGCACAGACACCACTGTGGCATCAATTGCCCCAGAGTTGCTTAAAATGGTTGGTTAGAATGAGTACCACACACTGCTATTATGCCCAAAATTATTTTCCAGACAAGATGCAGCTAAAAATTATTAGTAATTTGCAAGCTGGTGGAGCTTAGTATAGATGGCATAATAGAATGATTACGGCACACTGCTACAGGCCCAAAATTATTTTCCAGACAAGATGCAGCTAAAAATTATTAGTAATTTGAAAGCTTAAAACGGTTGGTGAGGTGATTTTACGAAATCCTCAAGCTTTTACTCTCCCCAGGATGACACAGGGGTAGAAAAGTCCTTGCGGATCCATGATTTGTTCATCTTTATGAACGTGAGTCTGTCTACATTATCAGTGGACAGCCGCGTGTGCTTATCTGTCAGCACACCACCAGCAGCGCTGAACACACGTTCAGAGAGAACGCTGGCTGCGGGGCATGACAAGATCTCCAAGGCGTAAGTGGCGAGCTCTGGCCATTTATCCAGATTGGAAGCCCAAAAAGAGCAAGGGTCCAGTGACAAAGTCATGGCTTCAATGTTTACTTGGAGATACTCCTGTACCATCGTCTCTAGGCGTTGACTATGTGTCAGACTTCTTGTCTCCTGTGGCCTTGCAAAGGATGGGCTAAAAAAGCTGTGAAATGGTTCCGCAAAATTGCTGTTACCAGCAGATACTGTGTTTTCTGTTACGGTTTGAGTGCTGAACACTCGACAGTCCCACGATTGGCAAGTTAGAACTGTGAGATTCACTACGTGCACCACTAGTGTTTTGTGGAAAAGCACATGTAAGATTCTGCAACAGTCTCTGCTGATACTCCTGCATGCATGAATCCCTTTCTATGGCAGGAATTATTTTGGCAAATTTACTTTTGTTCCGGGGATTTAAGAGTGTGGCAACCCAGGTAGTGCAGCAAGAAGGCACTCATGTGTCTTGCGCATCCAGGAGCACCAAGTCCCTGATGTGTTGGTGGCGAGGTAACAATCATGCTTCCTTCCTCTGCCCTCTCCCCCCAACCTCGCACAACAGAAATGTGATCAAGGTCTCCCTCATCTGATGAGTCTTCCATCAGTTCGTCCTCCACTTCTTCCTGGGCTCCTGCACCTTCCTCACTAGTTTGGCTGCTACCATGCGCCCTGGTAAAACCATCTCCCCCACCCTCACATGCCTGCCGCCTTGGTGCTGCCGGCGGTCTGGACCTTGCAGATGTTAGCCCTTCCGCATATAACTCCTCCTCCTCTACTTCCTCCACCTCCTCTTGTCGCACCACCTGACTCCAAATTCTGTTTAACATGTGCTCCAGCATGTAAATCACCGGAATAGTCATGCTGATAATGGCACCGTGAGCACTAAACATCTTCATCGCCATTTCAAAACTGTGCAGAAGGGTGCATAGGTCCCTGATCTGAGACCACTCCTCCAGCGTGATTTGCCTCACCTCTGGATCCCGTTGGCCCAGGCTATACGTCAGAACGTATTGCACCAGGGCTTGTCGGTGCTGCCACAGTCGCTGCAACATGTGCAGAGTTGAATTTCACCGGGTAGGCACATCGCATTTTAGCTGGTGAAGTGGCAGGCCCAACGACTTCTGTAGAGATGTAAGTCGCTGAGCTGCGGGATGCGAACGGCAGAAGTGAGCACACAGCGACCGTGCCCTCTGCAGAAGGCCATCTAGTCCGGGATAGTGGGCTAAAAATTGCTGGACAACCAGGTTCAACACGTGAGCCATACAAGGCACGTGTGTGACATTGCCCCGGCGAAGGGCCGCACCCAGGTTTGCAGCATTGTCGCACACGGCCTTCCCTGGTTTCAGGTCCAGTGGAGACAACAATTCATGAAACTGGTTCTCTAGAGCTGACCACAACTCCTCAGCTGTGTGACTCACATTTCCCAGACATAAGGTCTCGAAAATCCTCTGTGTCCACCAGGCGGAAAGGCAGCATTTCTGTATCCAAGAGCTTGCAGATGGTGAAATTCAACCTCTTAGCCTTCTCATGGCTAGGAGGAAATGGTCTTTTACTTGTCCACATCTGAGGGACCGAGGGCTGGCTGTTGTGCTTAGACGGGGTTCAGAAGGGTGTCCCCGGCAAACTGCCGGTCTATGAGGAAGATGCAGGCGGATAAGTTAGGTTGCCTTGATCCAAAGGTGGTGCTCTCGATGTCGGAGAACGCTCAACACCAGCTGGTGTTTCCACTTCCAAATGAAATGATGACCTGCCAATCACACTGGCTGTTGCGGGTAAAGAAGTGGCAAGTCTGCGTCCAAAAACATGTGTGACTGCTGTCCCCCCAGTCACAGAGGATGAAGAGGCCGCGGATGCACAAGATGGGGCAGACGATGGTTGGCCCAGCCCGCTAGGCCGCATTGTAGCACAGTGAGCTTCCCACTGCAACTTATGATTCATATCCATGTGACGGTTCATGCATGAAGTACTCAAACTATGGATTTTTTGGCCTCTACTTAACTTTTGGTGACAAATGTTACAGATAGCACGAGTTGGGTCATCCTTATCGATCTGAAAAAATGCCCAGGCTGTGCAAGACTTAGCACCCATGCGACCTGAAGAGCCACTACGACTTGTGGTCAGAGGCAGAGTTGTGTTTGAGGATGCAGTTGTTGACGTGCTTCCAGTACTACGTTTCTGTCCAGGAAGGCGCAACCTGACCTCGTCATCACTAGCATCCTCCTCCACCTCCTCTGCTGGCCTCATCGACTGGCTGACTGTCTGTTGACAGTAAGAGGGATCTGCAACCTCGTCATCATCACCCTGTGTGTTCTAACACCCGTCGTCCTCAGAGCCAACCTCTTACTGTGCTGACAAAAAACTCAAGTTGTTGCTCCAATCAGGTATTTGAGTCTCATCATGTCTTCCTCATTGTCTCCACCAACAAGAGTTACAGTTTGGGAACGAGGGTCTACATTATGGTCAGAATCTTCTGCGTCTGGTCCTGTATCCGACTCATAAAGATTCTGGGCATCAGTGCAGATCATTTCCTCGTCTGGATTCACAGAAGCTCTGGAGCCGACCTCTGATTCCCAGGCTATAGTATGAGTAAACAGCTCTGCAGACTCAACCATCTGTTCTACCCCATACTCAGACGGGCAGCTGGAGACTTGGGAGCTGTGAGGAAGCAAATGCGATTGGGGTGACACTTCTGAGGACTGGAGTATTTGTGATGTTGAAGTTGAGGTGGAGGAGAGCCCACTTAAAGGAGCACTTGATATCCGTTAAAGCACCTGCTGTTTTTGTGCCTCATCTGGAATTTGTAGCGTTTGGCGTGGCCGTAAGAAAGGGATCGTATCACATTGTCCGCTAATAGAAGTAGACATCTTAGTTTGGCTGGAAGATGGTCTTTCTTCTGCAGATGTTACTGTTGCTTTAACACCTACCCCACGGACACAACCTTTTTTTCCCTTCCCAACACGCCTATTCCCCTTTCCACCAGCAGCAGGACTTTTCCACTCATTTTGGCGGTTAACTAATTGACAACTCTGGAGTTGTTTGCACAAAAAACGATGGATGGGAACCGAGCAGAGCTGAGTGGCCAAACTGTGGTATTAGCCCAAAAGGATTGGCTGGGTTAGATGCAGTAAAACAATTTTATTACATACACAGGTGGTGGAGCTTAGTATAGATGGACTAATAGAATGAGTCCCACACACTGCTACAAGTCCAAATTTATTTTCCGAGCTAGATGCAGCTAAAAATTATTTGTAATTTGCAAACTGGTGGAGCTTAGTATAGATGGACTAAGAATAAGTCCCACACACTGCTACTAGCCCAAAATTATTTTCCGAGCTAGATGCAGATAAAAATTATTTGTAATTTGCAAGCTGGTGGAGCTTAGTATAGATGGACTAAGAATAAGTCCCACACACTGCTACAAGCCCAAAATTATTTTCCGAGCTAGATGCAGCTAAAAATTATTTGCAATTTGCAAGTTGGTGGAGCTTAGTATAGATGGACTAAGAATAAGTCCCACACACTGCTACAAGCCCAAAATTATTTTCCGAGCTAGATGCAGATAAAAATTATTTGTAATTTGCAAGCTGGTGGAGCTTAGTATAGATGGACTAAGAATAAGTCCCACACACTGCTACAAGCCCAAAATTATTTTCCGAGCTAGATGCAGCTAAAAATTATTTGTAATTTGCAAGCTGGTGGAGCTTAGTATAGATGGACTAAGAATAAGTCCCAGACACTGCTACAAGCCCAAAATTATTTTCCGAGCTAGATGCAGATAAAAATTATTTGTAATTTGCAAGCTGGTGGAGCTTAGTATAGATGGACTAAGAATAAGTCCCACACACTGCTACAAGCCCAAAATTATTTTCCGAGCTAGATGCAGCTAAAAATTATTTGTAATTTGCAAGCTGGTGGAGCTTAGTATAGATGGACTAAGAATAAGTCCCACACACTGCTACAAGCCCAAAATTATTTTCCGAGCTAGATGCAGCTAAAAATTATTTGTAATTTGCAAGCTGGTGGAGCTTAGTATAGATGGACTAAGAATAAGTCCCACACACTGCTACAAGCCCAAATTTTTTTTCCGAGCGAGATGCAGCTAAAAATTATTTGTAATTTGCAAGCTGGTGGAGCTTAGTACAGATGGACTAAGAATAAGTCCCACACACTGCTACAAGCCCAAAATTATTTTCCGAGCTAGATTCAGATAAAAATTATTTGTAATTTGCAAGCTGGTGGAGCTTAGTATAGATGGACTAAGAATAAGTCCCACACACTGCTACAAGCCCAAAATTATTTTCCGAGCTAGATGCAGATAAAAATTATTTGTAATTTGCAAGCTGGTGGAGCTTAGTATAGATGGACTAAGAATAAGTCCCACACACTGCTACAAGCCCAAAATTATTTTCCGAGCTAGATGCAGATAAAAATTATTTGTAATTTGCAAGCTGGAGGAGCTTAGTATAGATGGACTAAGAATAAGTCCCACACACTGCTACAAGCCCAAAATTATTTTCTGAGCTAGATGCAGCTAAAAATTATTTGTAATTTGCAAGCTGGTGGAGCTTAGTATAGATGGACTAAGAATAAGTCCCAGACACTGCTACAAGCCCAAAATTATTTTCTGAGCTAGATGCAGATAAAAATTATTACTAATTTGCAAGATGGTGGAGCTTTGTATAGATGGCCTAATAGAATGATGCTATGCCCAAAAGGTTTTACTTGGCTAGGTGCAGTAAAAAAAATTGTATTCTATACACAGGTGGTGTAGCTTGCATCACAGATACGCAACTCCACTGACTAACACACACTGCAAGAGGCCAAAAAGGATTTGCTTAGCTAGATTTAGCCAAATGCTGTGAAAAACAGTTGCACAGCACTGGCACAGACCTGCCTGGCAAAAAGTCCTAGGAAATGCTGTAACCTAGTCCTCAAAAGGACTGCAATTACAATTAGTCCCTACTCCCAACCTATCTATTTAAGAACATAGACCTGCCTGCTAAAAGTCATAGGAAATGCTGTAACCTAGTCCTCAAAAGGACTGCAATCACAACTATTCCCTACTCCCAAGCTATCTGTATATTTCTGAGAAAATTGGCTTGAAATTAACACTGAAAGTGTAGCGCACACAGCAACAGCGGTGCCGTCTAACACGCAGCTGCAGCAGTGAGAAAATGGTGGCGACGGGGAAAATGGCTGGGTCTTATAGGGCAAGGACATGTGACCTACACTGCCAATGACACATGCCCTTGCTTGTGTGAAAAAAAGCAGTTCGCTCCGTGTGTGCGCTGCTGATAGGCTGACAGATTGCACCTCCCCACTGTAAATGCGGGAAAGAGAAAAAAAAATGGAGATCTTCATTATTTATGCAGAGATCCATCCCCTGCCCCTCCCCCCGCCCCGCTGTACACTCAAACTGCATATTAACATTGATTATCAGCATTACTGTGAAAAAATCCAGTTATGATTTTGGTGCACAAACAGTTAACAAACATAACCTCGAACAGCCGAATTTTTTTCAAATCGTTCGTGTTCGCAGAACAGCTCTAACACTGCTCAAAACAGCTCGAATTTGAGATTGGTGAACAGTTCGAGTCGAACACCGCTCATTTCTACTCCTGATTGTTCAGACACAAATATATCTGTTGAAAATAGTCTGGTGTAGGCCCGAGAAATACAAATGTGGTTTTGCAGTTCCACGGGTCAAATCTCTGTATTATCCTGCTTTTTTGCATTTTTTGCCGTAAAGAAAAACAGTAGTGTCTCCTGATTGTTCAGACACAAATATATCTGTTGAAAATAGTCTGGTGTAGGCCCGAGAAATACAAGTGTGGTTTTGCAGTTCCACGGGTCAAATCTCTGTATTATCCTGCTTTTTTGCATTTTTTGCCGTAAAGAAAAACAGTAGTGTCTCCTGATTGTTCAGACACAAATATATCTGTTGAAAATAATCTGGTGTAGGCCCGAGAAATACAAGTGTGGTTTTGCAGTTCCACGGGTCAAACCTCTGTATTATCCACTTTTGGGCCATTTTTACCTTAAAAAAAACAGTTTGAGTGTGTCGCTCACTGTTGAGCCGCAAATATATCTATTTAAAATTTTCTGGTATACCCCAGTAAACAATACCTGTGGTTTTGCCATTCCACGGTAAAAATCTCTATTATCCTGCTTTTGGTATTTTTTCCATAAAGAAACAATAATAGTTTCTCCCTGATTGTTCAGATTGTTTAAAAGAGTCGGGTGTAGGCCAGAGAAATAGAACTGTGGTTTTCCTCTTCCACGGTTCTAATCTACTTTTTATTACCCCTTTTCCATTGATAGTGCAAGTGTAAGCTATTTTACTTACTTTACAATGGGCAAGGTTCGTGGCAAGGGACGTGGAACTGGACTTTCTGGTGATGATGCGTGCAGAGGACGGGGCCGTGGCCAAGGTGAAAATGTGCCACAACCAACAGCCACATCTTCTCGCTCCCACTTCTTGACCGAATTACTAGGGAAGCACAGAACAACACCAGTATTGCGAACTGATCAGTGTGAAAGGTTATTAATTGGATAGCAGATAATACTTCCAGTTACCTGGGCACCACCACCTCCGGTCTGTCTTCCACACGGTCAACTCTTAGTAGCTGTGAGTAGTGTTGAGCCATCCCCGTAGTGTTCGAGTTCGGTTCGTCAAACACCCGTATGTTCGCCGAACTGTTCGTCGAACTGTTCGTCGAACACCTTCGAACACCGTTAAAACCAATGGCAGGCAAACAAAAACACATAGAAATACATAGAAAACACCTTCAAAGGTGTCCAAAAGCTGACAAACTGCTCAGAAGACACAACTAAAACATGGAAAAGTGACAAGTACATATAGTCATGCGAAAAGAAAAGAGGTGGAGGAGTAAAAGGAGGGGGAGACACAGATATAGGCATGTCATGCCCTTCTAAAACCAAAAAAGTGCGAAGCCGACACGGCCAGTCCGTTCCTGCCCGTGCGACCTCCGTGTCGCCGGGTTTGTGCCAGAGCTGCAGTGGACCCTGACGGCCAGCCCCCCTCTCCCAATACTGGTGCCTGTCCGCTGGTGGGCCGAGCGAGCCCCCCTGTGGTGGAGGCTGGTCTAAGCTTTTTAATTTAAATTGTCTCTCTAATTTGAATGAATACACTTTAAATCCTTTTACAAGGATCTATTGGAGGGCAAGTCTCATGCCAGCAGCCGCGTAATTCCAGCTCTAGTAGCGTCCACTAAAGCTGTTGCAGTTAAAAAGCTTTTATAAGGATCGAGCTCGGAGGTCCATCGCAAGGCGTCCTACGGCCGGTCCCAGCCCCTATGCTTTGGGGTGTCTCCCCGATGCTCTTCACTGAGTGTCCCGGGGGCCCGAACCATTTCCTTTGAAAAAATTAAGTGTCCAAACTACAGGTGGTGTACCTTGCTTAACAGCTGGGATAATCCGCTGACTAGCAGACACTGTTATTAGGCACAAAGTATTTCCTGGGTTAGATGCAGTTAAAAATTTGTAATTAGATACTCTCTTTGGATGCTGAGAAAGCACTCCATGGAGTCTCCTGGCACGCCATATATTATTCCCTTAAAAAGCTTGGGGTAGGGGTCTAGGGGACCCTTTTATAGGCAAAATCACGGCCCTGTATCGCAATACGTCACCTAGGCTGAAGATAAATGGAACATTTTCATCACCTTTCATAATCACCAATGGGACAAGGCAGGGATGTCCTCTGTCCCCTCTCTTATACATCCTAGTGACGGAGCACCTGCTCTCATCAATTCGCCATAACCCCAATATTAGGTGGATTGAGGTGGGATGCACCGAGTACAAGTGCTCTGCATTTGCTGATAATGTCCTAGTATATATCACTCAATCACATATATCCATCCCTGCTGTTATGGCTGAAATAGATCACTTTGTTACATGGTCAAATTTTAAAATCAATGCAGCGAAGTCTGAGGCCCTCGATGTCTCCCTCCCCAAATCCATACAGGATTCCATCCAGTCCAACTTTCCCTTTGCCTGGCCCTCACAGTGAATCAAATACTTAGGAATTCCTATTCATAGAGACCTCTGTTATCTTAATTTTGGGCCCTTTATTGAACAACTCCATACAGACCACAGTTGGCAAGGTAGAACTGTAAGATTCACTACGTGAACCACTGGTGTTTTGTGGAAAAGCACATGTACACTGTGTTCCAAATTATTATGCAAAAAGTGTTTAGGAGTGATAAGGGAAGAATTTGTTTGTTTGTCAGTTAAACTCATTGATGGTGATGTGTGTCAGGGCTCTTTATATCACTGTAAGCAATTGCAGACACCTGTGCTAATTAGTTTGGCAGGTGCGTCCAATGAAAGGCAAGACTACTTAAGAAGGCTCTCTCACATTATTAAGCAGCCTACATTTTCTGCCAAAATGGGAAAGATAAAGGATGTGTCGGCTGCTGAGCAGCAACAAATTGTGGAGTGTTTAGGTCAAGGCATGACTACAATCAACATTGCCAAGACACTTCATCCTGATCATCGCACAATCAAGAAGTATGTAGCTGATTCACAGTACACACGTGTGCGTGCTGATAAGGGAAAATTGAGGACTCTTTCCTCTAGGCAATTACGTCAGGTTAAAAGAGCAGCGGCAAAAAAGCCTTGTCATAGCAGCAGACAAGTTTTTGAAGCTGCTGGTGCCTCCAATGTCCCCCGAACAACAAGATGCAGAGTCCTTCAGAGGTTTGCAGCTGTGTGTAAGCCACCCTGTCGACCTCCTCTATCCACTGCACACAAGCAGAAAGGGCTCCAGTGGGCCAAACAATACATGAAGACTGACTTCAAAACTGCTTTGTTCACTGATGAGTGCCATGCAACGCTCGATGGTCCAGATGGATGGAGTGGAGGATGGCTGGTTGATGGACACCACATGCAAACACGGCTACAGCGCCAACAAGGAGGAGGTGGAGTAATGTTTTGGGCTGGAATCATGGGGAGAGAGATTGTCGGCCCCTTTAGGATCCCTGAAGGGGTAAAGATGAACTCCATAATGTATGTGGAGTTTCTCAAACAGCACTTCCTGCCATGGTTCAAGAAGAAGAACCGTGTATTCCACAGCAAGATCATTTTCATGCATGATAATGCACCGTCTCATGCTGCACATAACACATCTGCATCTCTGGCTGATATGGGCATAAAAGGGGACAAACTTATGGTGTGACCCCAATGCTCCCCTGACTTCAACCCCATTCAGAACCTCTGGAGCATCATCAAAAGGAGTGTCTATGATGGCGGGAGGCAGTTCACATCTAAGCAACAGCTCTGGGAGGGTATTCTGTCCTCATGCAAAACAATTGAAGCAGAAACCATCCAAAACCTGACAAATTCAATGGACGAGAGAGTTCAGAAGCTCCTTTCGAACAAGGGGTCCTATGTGCAAATGTAACATCACCTAGAATAAAGTTTTGAGTTGAAAACTGTTTGATTTCAGTTTCTAATAACCTGCTAATGCTTATAATTTCAAAAATGACCATTTTTTTGTTATTTATTAAAATGAAAAGGTTGATCGAAGAGTGTGGGGGATCTAAGAGTGTGGCAACCCAGTAGTCAGGATTACTTCGAATTCTGACAATCTGAGGGTCATGTTGCAGGTAGTGCAGCAAGAAGGCACTCATGTGTATTGCACATCTAGGAGACCCAAAATTATTTTCCGGGCTAGATGCAGCTAAAAATTATTATTAATTTGAAAGCTGGTGGAGCTTAGTATAGATGGCCTAATAGAATCAGTACTGCACACTGCTACAAAGCCCAAATTATTTTCCAGCCAAGATACAGATAAACATGATTAGTAATTTTACATCTGGTGGAGCTTAGTATAGATGACCTAATAGAATCAGTACTGCACATTACTACAAAGCCCAAATTATTTTCCAGCCAAGATGCAGATAAACATGATTAGTAATTTTAAATCTGGAGGAGCTTAGTATAGATGGCCTAATAGAATCAGTACTGCACACTACTACAAAGCCCAAATTATTTTCTAGCCAAGATACAGATAAACATGATTAGTAATTTTACATCTGGTGGAGCTTAGTATAGATGACCTAATAGAATCAGTACTGCACATTACTACAAAGCCCAAATTATTTTCCAGCCAAGATACAGATAAACATGATTAGTAATTTTAAATCTGGTGGAGCTTAGTATAGATGGCCTAATAGAATCAGTACTGCACACTGCTACAAAGCCCAAATTATTTTCCAGCCAAGATACAGATAAACATGATTAGTAATTTTAAATCTGATGGAGCTTAGTATACATGGACTAATAGAATCAGTACTGCACACTGCTACAAAGCCCAAATTATTTTCCAGCCAAGATACAGATAAACATGATTAGTAATTTTAAAGCTTAAAACGGTTGGTGAGGTGATTTTAACAAATCATCAAGCTTTTACTCCCCAGGATGACACAGGGGTAGAAAAGTCGTTTCGGATCCATGATTTGTTCATCTTTATGAACGTGAGTCTGTCTACATTATCAGTGGAGAGACGCGTGCGCTTATCTGTCAGCACACCACCAGCAGATCTGAACACACGTTCAGACAGAACGCTGGCTGCAGGGCATGACAAGATCTCCAAGGCGAAAGTGGCGAGCTCCCGCCATTTATCCTGATTGGAAGCCCAAAAAGAGCAAGGGTCCAGTGACACAGTCATGGCTTCAGTGTTTACTTGGAGATACTCCTGTACCATCGTCTCTAGTTGTTGACTATGTGTCAGACTTCTTGACTCCTGTGGCCTTGCAAAGGATGGGCTAAAAAAGTGGTGAAATGATTCGTGCACCACTGGTGTTTTGTGGAAAAGCACATGTAAGATTCTGCAACAGTCTCTGCTGATACTCCTGCATGCGCGCATCCCTTTCTATGGCAGGAATAATTTCTGCAAATTTACTTTTGTACCGGGGATCTAACAGTGTGGCAACCCATTAGTCAGGATTATTTCTAATTCTCACAATTCGAGGGTCATGTTGCAGGTAGTGCAGCAAGAAGGCACTCATGTGTCTTGAGCATCCAGGAGCACCTAGTCGCTGTTGTGTTGGTGGCGAGGTAACAATCATGCTTCCTACCTCTGTCCTCTCCCCCCAACCTCGCACAACAGAAATGTGATCAAGGTCTCCCTCATCTGATGAGTCTTCCATCAGTTCGTCCTCCACTTCTTCCTGTGCTCCTGCACCTTCCTCACTAGTTTGGCTGCTACCATGCGCCCTGGTAAAACCATCTCCCCCACCCTCACATGCCTGCCGCCTTGGTGCTGCCGACCGTCTGGACCTTGCAGATGTTAGCCCTTCCACATACAACTCCTCCTCCTCTACTTCCTCCACCTTCTCTTGTGCCACCACCTGACTCTGAATTCTGTTTAACATGTGCTCCAGCATGTAAATCACCGGAATAGTCATGCTGATAATGGCATCGTCAGCACTAAACATCTTCGTCGCCATTTCAAAACTGTGCAGAAGTGTGCATAGGTCCCTGATCTGAGACCACTCCTCCAGCGTGATTTGCCCCACCTCTGGATCTCGTTGGCCTAGGCTATATGTCAGAACGCATTGCACCAGGGCTTGTCGGTGCTGCCACAGTCGCTGCAACATGTGCAGAGTTGAATTCCACCGGGTAGGCACATCGCATTTTAGCCGGTGAAGTGGCACGCCCAACGACTTCTGTAGAGATGTAAGTGGCTGAGTTGCGGGATGCGAACGGCGGAAGTGAGCACACAGCGACCGTGCCCTCTGCAGAAGGCCATCTAGTCCGGGATAGTGGGCTAAAAATTGCTGGACAACCAGGTTCAACACATGAGCCATACAAGGCACGTGTGTGACATTGCCCCGGCGAAGGGCCGCACCCAGGTTTGCAGCATTGTCGCACACGGCCTTCCCTGGTTTCAGGTCCAGTGGAGACAACCATTCATGAAACTGGTTCTCCAGAGCTGACCACAACTCCTCAGCTGTGTGACTCACATTTCTCAGACATTTCAAAGTAAAAACCACCTGATGACTTTGAGCCCTGCTGCCAGCATAGTAAGGAGGTGTGCAGGATCCCTTCTGCGCAGTTAGAAAGCTTGTGGCATGACCAGACAGGCTTTGGGTGCAGGTGGAGGACCGAGAGGAGGTTGAGGAGCCAGAGGCAGTGGAGGAACTTTGAGATAAAGAGGATTGACGCACAACTCGTGGGGACGGCAAGACTTGGACAGCAGCCCCTTGACCTGCTGTCACCATAGCTACCCAGTGCCCAGTCAGCGACATGTAACGCCCCTGTCCATGCCTACTCGTCCAAGTGTCTGTGGTGAAATGCACCCTGTCACACACAGAGTTTCTCAAAGAAGCGGTGATGTTGTGTGCGACATGCTGGTGGAGCGCAGGCACACCTTTCTTTGAGAAGTAGTGCCGACTGGGCATCTGGTACTGGGGCACTGCAACGGACATAAGATCTCAAAAATCCTCTGTGTCCAACAGGCGGAAAGGAAGCATTTCTGTAGCCAAGAGTTTGCAGATGGTGAAATTCAACCTCTTAGTTTTCTAGGAGGAAATGGTCTTTTACTTGTCCACATTTGAGGGACCGAGGGCTGGCTGTTGTGCTTAGACGGGGTTGAGAAGGGTGTCCCCGGCAAACTGCCGGTCTGTGAGGAAGATGCAGGCGGACATGTTAGGTTGCCTTGATCCAAAGGTGGTGCTATCGATGTCGGAGAGCGCTGAACACCAGCTGGTGTTTCCACCTCCAAAGAAAATGATGACCTGCCAATCAAGCTGGCTGTTGCGGGTAAAGAGGTGGCAGGCCTGCGTCCCAAAACAGGTGTGACTGCTGTCCCCCCAGTCACAGAGGATGAAGAGGCCGCGGATGCACAAGATGTGGCAGACGGTGGTTGGCCCGGCCGGCTCGGCCGCATTGTAGCACAGTGAGCTTCCCACTGCAACTTATGCTTCATGTCCATGTGCCGGTTCATGCATGAAGTACTCAAACTATGTATTTTTTGACCTCTACTTAGCTTTTGCTGACAAATGTTACAGATAACACGAGTTGGGTCATCTTTATCGATCTGAAAAAATGGCCAGGCTATGCAAGGCTTAGCACCCATGCGACCTGAAGAGCCACCACGACTTGTGGTCAGAGGCAGAGTTGTGTTTGAGGATGCAGTTGTTGACGTGCTTCCAGTACTACGTCTCTGTCCAGGAAGGCGCAACCTGACCTCGTCATCACTAGCATCCTCCTCCACCTCCTCTGCTGACCTCATCTCTTGGCTGACTGTGGGTTGACAGTAAGTGGGATCTCCAACCTCATCATCATCATCCTGCGTGTTATCACACCCGTCGTCCTCAGAGCCAACCTGTTCCTGCCCTGACAAAAAACTAAAGTTGTCGCTCCAATCAGGTATTTGAGTCTCATCATCGTCTTCCTCATTGTCTCCACCAACAGGAGTTACAGTTTGGGAACGAGGGTCTACATTATGGTCAGAACCTTCTGCGTCTGGTCCTGGTTCCAACTCATAAAGATTCTGGGCATCAGTGCAGATCATTTTCTCGTCTGGATTCACAGAAGCTCTGGAGCCGACCTCTGATTCCCAGGCTATAGCATGAGTAAACAGCTCTGCAGACTCAACCATCTGTTCTACCCCATACTCAGACGGGCACCTGGAGACTTGGGAGCTGTGAGGAAGCAAGTGTGATTGGGGTGACACCTCTGAGGACTGGAGTATTTGTGATGTTGAAGTTGAGGTGGAGGAGAGCCCACTTAAAGGAGCACTTGATATCCGTTGAAGCACCTGCTGTTTTTGTGCCTCATCTGGAATTTGTAGCGATTGGCATGGCCGCAAGAAGGGGATCTTATCACATTGTCCTCTAAAAGAAGTAGACATTTTAGTTTGGCTGGAAGATGGTCTTTCTTCTGCAGATGTTACTGTTGCTTTAACACCTACCCCACGGACACAACCTTTGTTTCCCTTCCCAACACGCCTATTTCCCTTTCCACCAGCAGCAGGCCTTTTTCCACTCATTTTAGTGGTTAACTAATTCACAACTCTGGAGTTGTTTGCACAAAAAACAGTGGATGGGAACCGAGCAGAGCTGAGTGGCCAAACTGTGGTATTAGCCCAAAAGAATTGGCTGGGTTAGATGCAGATAAAAATTATATTGAATTTGCAACCTGATAGAGGTTAGTATAGATGGACTAATAGAACAAGTCCCACACACGGCTACAAGCTGAAATATTTTTTCAGAGCTAGATGCAGAAAAAAATTATATTGAATTTGCAACCTGATGGAGGTCAGTATAGATGGACTAATAGAACAAGTCCCACACACTGCTACAAGCTGAAATATTTTTTCAGAGCTAGATGCAGAAAAAAATTATATTGAATTTGCAACCTGATGGAGGTCAGTATAGATGGACTAATAGAACAAGTCTCACACACTGCTAGAAGCCGAAATATTTTTTCAGAGCTAGATGCAGAAAAAAATTATATTGAATTTGCAACCTGATGGAGGTCAGTATAGATGGACTAATAGAACAAGTCCCACACACTGCAATAAGCTGAAATATTTTTTCAGAGCTAGATGCAGAAATTTTTTTTATTGAATTTGCAACCTGATGGAGGTCAGTATAGATGGACTAATAGAACAAGTCCGACACACTGCTAAAAGCTAAAATATTTTTTTAAAGCTAGATGCAGAAAAAAATTATGTTGAATTTACAACCTGGTGGAGGTTAGCATAGATGGATTAATATAACAAGTCCCACACACTGCTAGAAGCCGAAATATTTTTTCAGAGCTAGATGCAGAAAAAAATTATATTTAATTTGCAACCTGATGGAGGTCAGTATAGATGGACTAATAGAACAAGTCCCACACACTGCTACAAGCTGAAATATTTTTTCAGAGCTAGATGCAGAAAAAAATTATATTGAATTTGCAACCTGATGGAGGTCAGTATAGATGGACTAAAAGAACAAGTCCCACACACTGCGAGAAGCCAAAATATTTTTTCAGAGCTAGATGCAGAAAAAAATTATATTGAATTTGCAACCTGATGGAGGTCAGTATAGATGGACTAATAGAACAAGTCCCACACACTGCTACAAGCTGAAATATTTTTTTAAAGCTAGATGCAGAAAAGAATTATATTGAATTTGCAACCTGGTGGAGGTTAGTATAGATGGATTAATAGAACAAGTCCCACACACTGCTACAAGCTGAAATATTTTTTCAGAGCTAGATGCAGAAAAAAATTATATTGAATTTGCAACCTGATGGAGGTCAGTATAAATGGACTAATAGAACAAGTCCCACACACTGCTAGAAGCCGAAATATTTTTTCAGAGCTAGATGCAGAAAAAAATTATATTGAATTTGCAACCTGATGGAGGTCAGTATAGATGGACTAATAGAACAAGTCCCACACACTGCTAGAAGCCGAAATATTTTTTCAGAGCTAGATGCAGAAAAAAATTATATTGAATTTGCAACCTGATGGAGGTCAGTATAGATGGACTAATAGAACAAGTCCCACACACTGCTAGAAGCCAAAATATTTTTTCAGAGCTAGATGCAGAAGAAAATTATATTGAATTTGCAACCTGATGGAGGTCAGCATAGATGGACTAATAAAACAAGTCCCACACACTGCGAGAAGCCAAAATATTTTCTCAGAGCTAGATGCATAAAAAAATTATATTGAATTTGCAACCTGATGGAGGTCAGTATAGATGGACTAATAGAACAAGTCCCACACACTGCTAGAAGCCGAAATATTTTTTCAGAGCTAGATGCAGAAAAAAATTATATTGAATTTGCAACCTGATGGAGGTTAGTATAGATGGACTAATAGAACAAGTACCACACACGGCTACAAGCTGAAATATTTTTTCAGAGCTAGATGCAGAAAAAATTATATTCAATATGCAACCTGATGGAGGTCAGTATAGATGGACTAATAAAACAAGCCCCACACACTGCTAGAAGCCGAAATATCTTTTCAGAGCTAGATGCAGAAAAAAAATTATATTGAATTTTCAACCTGATGGAGGTCAGTATAGATGGACTAATAGAACAAGTCCCACACACTGCTAGAAGCCAAAATATTTTTTCAGAGCTAGATGCAGAAAAAAATTATATTGAATTTGCAACCTGATGGAGGTCAGTATAGATGGACTAATAGAACAAGTCCCACACACTGCTAGAAGCCGAAATATTTTTTCAGAGTTAGATGTAGAAAAAAATTATATTGAATTTGCAACCTGATGGAGGTCAGTATAGATGGACTAATAGAACAAGTCCCACACACTGCTAGAAGCCAAAATATTTTTTCAGAGCTAGATGCAGAAAAAAATTATATTGAATTTGCAACCTGATGGAGGTCAGTATAGATGGACTAATAGAACAAGTCCCACACACTGCTACAAGCTGAAATATTTTTTCAGAGCTAGATGCAGAAAAAAATTATATTGAATTTGCAACCTGATGGAGGTCAGTATAGATGGACTAATAGAACAAGTCCCAAACACTGCTAGAAGCCAAAATATTTTTTCAGAGCTAGATGCAGAAAAAAATTATATTGAATTTGCAACCTGATGGAGGTCAGTATAGATGGACTAATAGAACAGGTCCCACACACTGCTAGAAGCCAAAATATTTTTTTAGAGCTAGATGCAGAAGAAAATTATATTGAATTTGCAACCTGATGGTGGTCAGTATAGATGGACTAATAAAACAAGTCCCACACACTGCGAGAAGCCAAAATATTTTTTCAGAGCTAGATGCAGAAAAAAATTATATTGAATTTGCAACCTGATGGAGGTCAGTATAGATGGACTAATAGAACAAGTCCCACACACTGCTAGAAGCCGAAATATTTTTTCAGAGCTAGATGCAGAAAAAAATTATATTGAATTTGCAACCTGATAGAGGTTAGTATAGATGGACTAATAGAACAAGTCCCACACACGGCTAGAAGCCAAAATATTTTTTCAGAGCTAGATGCAGAAAAAAATTATATTGAATTTGCAACCTGATGGAGGTCAGTATAGATGGACTAATAGAACAAGTCCGACACACTGCTACAAGCTAAAATATTTTTTTAAAGCTGGATGCAGAAAAAAAATTATATTGAATTTACAACCTGGTGGAGGTTAGCGTAGATGGATTAATAGAACAAGTCCCACACACTATTACAAGCTGAAATATTTTTTCAGAGCTAGATGCAGAAAAAAATTATATTGAATTTGCAACCTGATGGAGGTCAGTATAGATGGACTAAAAGAACAAGTCCCACACACTGCTAGAAGCCAAAATATTTTTTCAGAGCTAGATGCAGAAAAAAATTATATTGAATTTGCAACCTGATGGAGGTCAGTATAGATGGACTAATAGAACAAGTCCCACACACTGCTAGAAGCCGAAATATTTTTTCAGAGCTAGATGCAGAAAAAAATTATATTGAATTTGCAACCTGATGGAGGTCAGTATAGATGGACTAAAAGAACAAGTCCCACACACTGCTAGAAGCCAAAATATTTTTTCAGAGCTAGATGCAGAAAAAAATTATATTGAATTTGCAACCTGATGGAGGTCAGTATAGATGGACTAATAGAACAAGTCCCACACACTGCTACAAGCTGAAATATTTTTTTAAAGCTAGATGCAGAAAAGAATTATATTGAATTTGCAACCTGGTGGAGGTTAGTATAGATGGATTAATAGAACAAGTCCCATACACTGCTACAAGCTGAAATATTTTTTCAGAGCTAGATGCAGAAAAAAATTATATTGAATTTGCAACCTGATGGAGGTCAGTATAAATGGACTAATAGAACAAGTCCCACACACTGCTAGAAGCCGAAATAT
Source organism: Phyllobates terribilis (assembly GCF_046119375.1). Classification (NCBI taxonomy): domain Eukaryota; kingdom Metazoa; phylum Chordata; class Amphibia; order Anura; family Dendrobatidae; genus Phyllobates; species Phyllobates terribilis. The sequence continues at coordinate 68,328,952 of NW_027362770.1, read as the reverse complement.
TTTTTCAGAGCTAGATGCAGAAAAAAATTATATTGAATTTGCAACCTGATGGAGGTCAGTATAGATGGACTAATAGAACAAGTCCCACACACTGCTAGAAGCCAAAATATTTTTTTAGAGCTAGATGCAGAAGAAAATTATATTGAATTTGCAACCTGATGGTGGTCAGTATAGATGGACTAATAGAACAAGTCCCACACACTGCTCGAAGCCGAAATATTTTTTCAGAGCTAGATGCAGAAAAAAATTATATTGAATTTGCAACCTGATGGAGGTCAGTATAGATGGACTAATAGAACAAGTCCCACACACTGCTAGAAGCCAAAATATTTTTTCAGAGCTAGATGCAGAAAAAAATTATATTGAATTTGCAACCTGATGGAGGTCAGTATAGATGGACTAATAGACCAAGTCCCACACACTGCTACAAGCTGAAATATTTTTTTAAAGCTAGATGCATAAAAGAATTATATTGAATTTGCAACCTGGTGGAGGTTAGTATAGATGGATTAATAGAACAAGTCCCACACACTGCTACAAGCTGAAATATTTTTTCAGAGCTAGATGCAGAAAAAAATTATATTGAATTTGCAACCTGATGGAGGTCAGTATAAATGGACTAATAGAACAAGTCCCACACACTGCTAGAAGCCGAAATATTTTTTCAGAGCTAGATGCAGAAAAAAATTATATTGAATTTGCAACCTGATGGAGGTCAGTATAGATGGACTAATAGAACAAGTCCCACACACTGCTAGAAGCCAAAATATTTTTTTAGAGCTAAATGCAGAAGAAAATTATATTGAATTTGCAACCTGATGGTGGTCAGCATAGATGGACTAATAAAACAAGTCCCACACACTGCGAGAAGCCAAAATTTTTTTTCAGACCTAGATGCAGAAAAAAATTATATTGAATTTGCAACCTGATGGAGGTCAGTATAGATGGACTAATAGAACAAGTCCCACACACTGCTAGAAGCCGAAATATTTTTTCAGAGCTAGATGCAGAAAAAAATTATATTGAATTTGCAACCTGATAGATTTTAGTATAGATGGACTAATAGAACAAGTCTCACACACGGCTAGAAGCCAAAATATGTTTTCAGAGCTAGATGCAGAAAAAAATTATATTGAATTTGCAACCTGATGGAGGTCAGTATAGATGGACTAATAGAACAAGTCCGACACACTGCTACAAGCTAAAATATTTTTTTAAAGCTAGATGCAGAAAAAAATTATATTGAATTTACAACCTGGTGGAGGTTAGCGTAGATGGATTAATAGAATAAGTCCCACACACTATTACAAGCTGAAATATTTTTTCAGAGCTAGATGCAGAAAAAAATTATATTGAATTTGCAACCTGATGGAGGTCAGTATAGATGGACTAAAAGAACAAGTTCCACACACTGCTAGAAGAAAAAATATTTTTTCAGAGCTAGATGCAGAAAAAAATTATATTGAATTTGCAACCTGATGGAGGTCAGTATAGATGGACTAATAGAACAAGTCCCACACACTGCTAGAGGCTGAAATATATTTTCAGAGCTAGATGCAGAAAAAAATTATATTGAATTTGCAACCTGATGGAGGTCAGTATAGATGGACTAAAAGAACAAGTCCCACACACTGCTAGAAGCCAAAATATTTTTTCAGAGCTAGATGCAGAAAAAAATTATATTGAATTTGAAACCTGATGGAGGTCAGTATAGATGGACTAATAGAACAAGTCCCACACACTGCTACAAGCTGAAATATTTTTTTAAAGCTAGATGCAGAAAAGAATTATATTGAATTTGCATCCTGGTGGAGGTTAGTATAGATGGATTAATAGAACAAGTCCCACACACTGCTACAAGCTGAAATATTTTTTCAGAGCTAGATGCAGAAAAACATTATATTGAATTTGCAACCTGATGGAGGTCAGTATAAATGGACTAATAGAACAAGTCCCACACACTGCTAGAAGCCGAAATATTTTTTCAGAGCTAGATGCAGAAAAAAATTATATTGAATTTGCAACCTGATGGAGGTCAGTATAGATGGACTAATAGAACAAGTCCCACACACTGCTAGAAGCCAAAATATTTTTTTAGAGCTAGATGCAGAAGAAAATTATTTTGAATTTGCAACCTGATGGTGGTCAGTATAGATGGACTAATAAAACAAGTCCCACACACTGCGAGAAGCCAAAATATTTTTTCAGAGCTAGATGCAGAAAAAAATTATATTGAATTTGCAACCTGATGGAGGTCAGTATAGATGGACTAATAGAACAAGTCCCACACACTGCTAGAAGCCGAAATATTTTTTCAGAGCTAGATGCAGAAAAAAATTATATTGAATTTGCAACCTGATAGAGGTTAGTATAGATGGACTAATAGAACAAGTCCCACACACGGCTAGAAGCCAAAATATTTTTTCAGAGCTAGATGCAGAAAAAAATTATATTGAATTTACAACCTGGTGGAGGTTAGCGTAGATGGATTAATAGAACAAGTCCCACACACTATTACAAGCTGAAATATTTTTTCAGAGCTAGATGCAGAAAAAAATTATATTGAATTTGCAACCTGATGGAGGTCAGTATAGATGGACTAAAATAACAAGTCCCACACACTGCTAGAAGCCAAAATATTTTTTCAGAGCTAGATGCAGAAAAAAATTATATTGAATTTGCAACCTGATGGAGGTCAGTATAGATGGACTAATAGAACAAGTCCCACACACTGCTAGAAGCCGAAATATTTTTTCAGAGCTAGATGCAGAAAAAAATTATATTGAATTTGCAACCTGATGGAGGTCAGTATAGATGGACTAATAGAACAAGTCCCACACACTGCTACAAGCTGAAATATTTTTTCAGAGCTAGATGCAGAAAAAAATTATATTGAATTTGCAACCTGATGGAGGTCAGTATAGATGGACTAATAGAACAAGTCCGACACACTGCTACAAGCTAAAATATTTTTTTAAAGCTAGATGCAGAAAAAAATTATATTGAATTTACAACCTGGTGGAGGTTAGCATAGATGGATTAATAGAACGAGTCCCACACACTGTTACAAGCTGAAATATTTTTTCAGACCTAGATGCAGAAAAAAATTATATTGAATTTGCAACCTGATGGAGGTCAGTATAGGTGGACTAATAGAACAAGTCCCACACACTGCTAGAAGCCAAAATATTTTTTCAGAGCTAGATGCAGAAAAAAATTATATTGAATTTGCAACCTGATGGAGGTCAGTATAGATGGACTAATAGAACAAGTCCCACACACTGCTAGAAGCCGAAATATTTTTTCAGAGCTAGATGCAGAAAAAAAATTATATTGAATTTGCAACCTGATGGAGGTCAGTATAGATGGACTAATAGAACAAGTCCCACACACTGCTACAAGCTGAAATATTTTTTCAGAGCTAGATGCAGAAAAAAATTATATTGAATTTGCAACCTGATAGAGGTCAGTAAAGATGTACTAATAGAACAAGTCCGACACACTGCTATAAGCTAAAATATTTTTTTAAAGCTAGATTCAGAAAAAAATTATATTGAATTTACAACCTGGTGGAGGTTAGCATAGATGGATTAATAGTAAAAGTCCCACACACTGCTACAAGCTGAAATATTTTTTCAGAGCAAGATGCAGAAAAAAATTATATTGAATTTGCAACCTGATGGAGGTCAGTATAAATGGACTAATAGAACAAGCCCCACACACTGCTAGAAGCCGAAATACCTTTTCAGAGCTAGATGCAGAAAAAAATTATATTGAATTTTCAACCTGATGGAGGTCAGTATAGATGGACTAATAGAACAAGTCCCACACACTGCTAGAAGCCAAAATATTTTTTCAGAGCTAGATGCAGAAGAAAATTATATTGAATTTGCAACCTGATGGAGGTCAGTATAGATGGACTAATAAAACAAGTCCCACACACTGCGAGAAGCCAAAATATTTTTTCAGAGCTAGATGCAGAAAAAAATTATATTGAATTTGCAACCTGATGGAGGTCAGTATAGATGGACTAATAGAACAAGTCCCACACACGGCTACAAGCTGAAATATTTTTTCAGAGCTAGATGTAGAAAAAAATTATATTGAATTTGCAACCTGATGGAGGTCAGTATAGAGGGACTAATAGAACAAGTCCCACACACTGCTAGAAGCCAAAATATTTTTTCAGAGCTAGATGTAGAAAAAAATTATATTGAATTTGCAACCTGATGGAGGTCAGTATAGATGGACAAATAGAACAAGTCGCACACACTGCTAGAAGCCGAAATATTTTTTCAGACCTAGATGCAGAAAAAAATTATATTGAATTTGCAACCTGATGGAGGTCAGTATAGATGGACGAATAGAACAAGTCCCACACACTGCTACAAGCTGAAATATTTTTTCACAGCTAGATGCAGAAAAAAATTATATTGAATTTGCAACCTGATGGAGGTCAGTATAGATGGACTAATAGAACAAGTCCGACACACTGCTACAAGCTAAAATATTTTTTTAAAGCTAGATGCAGAAAATAATTATATTGAGTTTACAACCTGGTGGAGGTTAGCATAGATGGATTAATAGAACAAGTCCCACACACTGTTACAAACTGAAATATTTTTTCAGAGCTAGATGCAGATAAAAATTATATTGAATTTGCAACCTGATGGAGGTCAGTATAGATGGACTAATAGAACAAGTCCCACACACTGCTAGAAGCCAAAATATTTTTTCAGAGCTAGATGCAGAAAAAAATTATATTGAATTTGCAAGCTGATGGAGGTCAGTATAGATGGACTAATATAACAAGTCCCACACACTGCTAGAAGCCGAAATATTTTTTCAGAGCTAGACGCAGAAAAAAATTATATTGAATTTGCAACCTGATGGAGGTCAGTATAGATGGACTAACAGAACAAGTACCACACACTGCTACAAGCTGAAATATTTTTTCAGAGCTAGATGCAGAAAAAAATAATATTGAATTTGCAACCTGTTGGAGGTCAGTATAGATGGACTAGTAGAACAAGTCCGACACACTGCTACAAGCTAAAATATTTTTTTAAAGCTAGATGCAGAAAAAAATTATATTGAATTTACAACCTGGTGGAGGTTAGCATAGATGTATTAATAGAACAAGTCCCACACACTGTTACAAGCTGAAATATTTTTTCAAAGCTAGATGCAGAAAAAAATTATATTGAATTTGCAACCTGATGGAGGTCAGTATAAATGGACTAATAGAACAAGCCCCACACACTGCTAGAAGCCGAAATATCTTTTCAGAGCTAGATGCAGAAAAAAATTATATTGAATTTGCAACCTGATGGAGGTCAGTATAGATGGACTAATAGAACAAGTCCCACACACTGCTAGAAGCCAAAATATTTTTTCAGAGCTAGATGCAGAAAAAAATTATATTGAATTTGCAACCTGATGGAGGTCAGTATAGATGGACTAATAGAACAAGTCCCAAACACTGCTAGAGGACAAAATATTTTTTCAGAGCTAGATGCAGAAAAAAATTATATTGAATTTGCAACCTGATGGAGGTCAGTATAGATGGACTAATAGAACAAGTCCCACACACTGCTAGAAGCCGAAATATTTTTTCAGAGCTAGATGCAGAAAAAAATTATATTGAATTTGCAACCTGATGGAGGTCAGTATAGATGGACTAATAGAACAAGTCCCACACACTGCTACAAGCTGAAATATTTTTTCAGAGCTAGATGCAGAAAAAAATTATATTGAATTTGCAACCTGATGGAGGTCAGTATAGATGGACTAATAGAACAAGTCCCACACACTGCTAGAAGCCAAAATATTTTTTCAAAGCTAGATGCAGAAAAAAATTATATTGAATTTGCAACCTGACGGAGCTCAGTATAGATGGACTAATAGAACAAGTCCCACACACTGCTAGAAGCCAAAATATTTTTTCAGAGCTAGATGCAGAAAAAAAATTATATTGAATTTGCAACCTGATGGAGGTCAGTATAGATGGACTAATAGAACAAGTCCCACACACTGCTAGAAGCCAAAATATTTTTTCAGAGCTAGATGCAGAAAAAAATTATATTGAATTTGCAACCTGATGGAGGTCAGTATAGATGGACTAATAGAACAAGTCCCACACACTGCTACAAGCTGAAATATTTTTTTAAAGCTAGATGCAGAAAAAAATTATATTGAATTTGCAACCTGGTGGAGGTTAGTATAGATGGATTAATAGAACAAGTCCCACACACTGCTACAAGCTGAAATATTTTTTCAGAGCTAGATGCAGAAAAAAATTATATTGAATTTGCAACCTGATGGAGGTCAGTATAGATGGACTAATAGAACAAGTCCCACATACTGCTCGAAGCCAAAATATTTTTTCAGAGCTAGATGCAGAAAAAAATTATATTGAATTTGCAACCTGATGGAGGTCAGTATAGATGGACTAATAAAACAAGTCCCACACACTGCGAGAAGCCAAAATATTTTTTCAGAGCTAGATGCAGAAAAAAATTATATTGAATTTGCAACCTGATGGAGGTCAGTATAGATGGACTAATAGAACAAGTCCCACACACGGCTACAAGCTGAAATATTTTTTCAGAGCTAGATGTAGAAAAAAATTATATTGAATTTGCAACCTGATGGAGGTCAGTATAGAGGGACTAATAGAACAAGTCCCACACACTGCTAGAAGCCAAAATATTTTTTCAGAGCTAGATGTAGAAAAAAATTATATTGAATTTGCAACCTGATGGAGGTCAGTATAGATGGACAAATAGAACAAGTCGCACACACTGCTAGAAGCCGAAATATTTTTTCAGACCTAGATGCAGAAAAAAATTATATTGAATTTGCAACCTGATGGAGGTCAGTATAGATGGACTAATAGAACAAGTCCCACACACTGCTACAAGCTGAAATATTTTTTCACAGCTAGATGCAGAAAAAAATTATATTGAATTTGCAACCTGATGGAGGTCAGTATAGATGGACTAATAGAACAAGTCCGACACACTGCTACAAGCTAAAATATTTTTTTAAAGCTAGATGCAGAAAATAATTATATTGAGTTTACAACCTGGTGGAGGTTAGCATAGATGGATTAATAGAACAAGTCCCACACACTGTTACAAGCTGAAATATTTTTTCAGAGCTAGATGCAGAAAAAAATTATATTGAATTTGCAACCTGATGGAGGTCAGTATAGATGGACTAATAGAACAAGTCCCACACACTGCTAGAAGCCGAAATATTTTTTCAGAGCTAGATGCAGAAAAAAATTATATTGAATTTGCAACCTGATGGAGGTCAGTATAGATGGACTAACAGAACAAGTCCCACACACTGCTACAAGCTGAAATATTTTTTCAGAGCTAGATGCAGAAAAAAATAATATTGAATTTGCAACCTGATGGAGGTCAGTATAGATGGACTAGTAGAACAAGTCCGACACACTGCTACAAGCTAAAATATTTTTTTAAAGCTAGATGCAGAAAAAAATTATATTGAATTTACAACCTGGTGGAGGTTAGCATAGATGGATTAATAGAACAAGTCCCACACACTGTTACAAGCTGAAATATTTTTTCAAAGCTAGATGCAGAAAAAAATTATATTGAATTTGCAACCTGATGGAGGTCAGTATAAATGGACTAATAGAACAAGCCCCACACACTGCTAGAAGCCGAAATATCTTTTCAGAGCTAGATGCAGAAAAAAATTATATTGAATTTGCAACCTGATGGAGGTCAGTATAGATGGACTAATAGAACAAGTCCCACACACTGCTAGAAGCCAAAATATTTTTTCAGAGCTAGATGCAGAAAAAAATTATATTGAATTTGCAACCTGATGGAGGTCAGTATAGATGGACTAATAGAACAAGTCCCAAACACTGCTAGAGGACAAAATATTTTTTCAGAGCTAGATGCAGAAAAAAATTATATTGAATTTGCAAGCTGATGGAGGTCAGTATAGATGGACTAATAGAACAAGTCCCACACACTGCTAGAAGCCAAAATATTTTTTCAGAGCTAGATGCAGAAAAAAATTATATTGAATTTGCAACCTGATGGAGGTCAGTATAGATGGACTAATAGAACAAGTCCCACACACTGCTACAAGCTGAAATATTTTCTCAGAGCTAGATGCAGAAACAAATTATATTGAATTTGCAACCTGATGGAGGTCAGTATAGATGGACTAATAGAACAAGTCCCACACACTGCTAGAAGCCGAAATATTTTTTCAGAGCTAGATGCAGAAAAAAATTATATTGAATTTGCAACCTGATGGAGGTCAGTATAGATGGACTAATAGAACAAGTCCCACACACTGCTACAAGCTGAAATATTTTTTCAGAGCTAGATGCAGAAAAAAATTATATTGAATTTGCAACCTGATGGAGGTCAGTATAGATGGACTAATAGAACAAGTCCCACACACTGCTAGAAGCCAAAATATTTTTTCAAAGCTAGATGCAGAAAAAAATTATATTGAATTTGCAACCTGATGGAGCTCAGTATAGATGGACTAATAGAACAAGTCCCACACACTGCTAGAAGCCGAAATATTTTTTCAGAGCTAGATGCAGAAAAAAATTATACTGAATTTGCAACCTGATGGAGGTCAGTATAGATGGACTAATAGAACAAGTCCCACACAATGCTACAAGCTGAAATATTTTTTTAAAGCTAGATGCAGAAAAAAATTATATTGAATTTGCAACCTGGTGGAGGTTAGTATAGATGGATTAATAGAACAAGTCCCACACACTGCTACAAGCTGAAATATGTTTTCAGAGCTAGATGCAGAAAAAAATTATATTGAATTTGCAACCTGATGGAGGTCAGTATAGATGGACTAATAGAACAAGTCCCACATACTGCTCGAAGCCAAAATATTTTTTCAGAGCTAGATGCAGAAAAAAATTATATTGAATTTGCAACGTGATGGAGGTCAGTATAGATGGACTAATAGAACAAGTCCCACAAACTGCTAGAAGCCAAAATATTTTTTCAGAGCTAGATGCAGAAAAAAAATTATATTGAATTTGCAACCTGATGGAGGTCAGTATAGATGGACTAATAGAACGAGTCCCAGACACTGCTAGAAGCCTAAATATTTTTTCAGAGCTAGATGCAGAAAAAAATTATATTGAATTTGCAACCTGATGGAGGTCAGTATAGATGGACTAATAGAACAAGTCCCACACACTGCTACAAGCTGAAATATTTTTTCAGAGCTAGATGCAGAAAAAAATTATATTGAATTTGCAACCTGGTGGAGGTTAGTATAGATGGATTAATAGAACAAGTCCCACACACTGCTACAAGCTGAAATATTTTTTCAGAGCTAGATGCAGAAAAAAATTATATTGAATTTGCAACCTGATGGAGGTCAGTATAAATGGACTAATAGAACAAGTCCCACACAGTGCTAGAAGCCGAAATATCTTTTCAGAGCTAGATGCAGAAAAAAATTATATTGAATTTGCAACCTGATGGAGGTCAGTATAGATGGACTAATAGAACAAGTCCCACACACTGCTAGAAGCCAAAATATTTTTTCAGAGCTAGATGCAGAAAAAAATTATATTGAATTTGCAACCTGATGGAGGTCAGTATAGATGGACTACTAGAACAAGTCCCACACACTGCTACAAGCTGAAATATTTTTTTAAAGCTAGATGCAGAAAAGAATTATATTGAATTTGCAACCTGATGGAGGTCAGTATAGATGGACTAATAGAACAAGTCCCACACACTGCTAGAAGCCGAAATATTTTTTCAGAGCTAGATGCAGAAAAAAATTATATTGAATTTGCAACCTGATAGAGGTTAGTATAGATGGACTAATAGAACAAGTCCCACACACGGCTACAAGCTGAAATGTTTTTTCAGAGCTAGATGCAGAAAAAAATTATATTGAATTTGCAACCTGATGGAGGTCAGTATAGATGGACTAATAGAACAAGTCCCACACACTGCTAGAAGCCGAAATATTTTTTCAGAGCTAGATGCAGAAAAAAATTATATTGAATTTGCAACCTGATAGAGGTCAGTATAGATGGACTAATAGAACAAGTCCCACACACTGCCAGAAGCCGAAATATTTTTTCAGAGCTAGATGCAGAAAAAAATTATATTGAATTTGCAACCTGATGGAGTTCAGTATAGATGGACTAATAGAACAAGTCCGACACACTGCTACAAGCTAAAATATTTTTTTAAAGCTAGATGCAGAAAAAAATTATATTGAATTTACAACCTGGTGGAGGTTAGCATAGATGGATTAATAGAATAAGTCCCACACACTGCTACAAGCTGAAATATTTTTTCAGAGCTAGATGCAGAAAAAAATTATATTGAATTTGCAACCTGATGGAGGTCAGTATAGATGGACTAATAAAACAAGTCCCACACACTGCGAGAAGCCAAAATATTTTTTGAGAGCTAGATGCAGAAAAAAATTATATTGAATTTGCAACCTGATGGAGGTCAGTATAGATGGACTAATAGAACAAGTCCCACACACTGCTAGAAGCCAAAATATTTTTTTAGAGCTAGATGCAGAAAAAAATTATTTTGAATTTGCAACCTGATGGAGGTCAGTATAGATGGACTAATATAACAAGTCCCACACACTGCTAGAAGCCAAAATATTTTTTCAGAGCTAGATGCAGAAAAAAATTATATTGAATTTGCAACCTGATGGAGGTCAGTATAGATGGACTAATAGAACAAGTCCCACACACTGCTAGAAGCCAAAATATTTTTTCAGAGCTAGATGCCGAAGAAAATTATATTGAATTTGCAACCTGATGGAGGTCAGTATAGATGGACTAATAAAACAAGTCCCACACACTGCGAGAAGCCAAAATATTTTTTCCGAGCTAGATGCAGAAATAAATTATATTGAATTTGCAACCTGATGGAGGTCAGTATAGATGGACTAATAGAACAAGTCCCACACACTGCTAGAAGCCGAAATATTTTTTCAGAGCTAGATGCAGAAAAAAATTATATTGAATTTGCAACCTGATGGAGGTCAGTATAGATGGACTAATAGAACAAGTCCTACACACGGCTACAAGCTGAAATATTTTTTCAGAGCTAGATGCAGAAAAAAATTATATTGAATTTGCAACCTGATGGAGGTCAGTATAGATGGACTAATAGAACTAGTCCGACACACTGCTACAAGCTAAAATATTTTTTTAAAGCTAGATGCAGAAAAAAATTATATTGAATTTAAAACCTGGTGGAGGTTAGCATAGATGGATTAATAGAACAATTCCCACACACTGCTACAAGCTGAAATATTTTTTCAGAGCTAGATGCAGAAAAAAATTATATTGAATTTGCAACCTGATGGAGGTCAGTATAGATGGACTAATAGAACTAGTCCGACACACTGCTACAAGCTAAAATATTTTTTTAAACTAGATGCAGAAAAAAATTATATTGAATTTACAACCTGGTGGAGGTTAGCATAGATGGATTAATAGAACAAGTCCCACACACTGCTACAAGCTGAAATATTTTTTCAGAGCTAGATGCAGAAAAAAATTATATTGAATTTTCAACCTGATGGAGGTCAGTATAAATGGAATAATAGAACAAGCCCCACACACTGCTAGAAGCCGAAATATCTATTCAGAGCTAGATGCAGAAAAAAATTATATTGAATTTGCAACCTGATGGAGGTCAGTATAAATGGACTAATAGAACAAGCCCCACACACTGCTAGAAGCCGAAATATCTTTTCAGAGCTAGATGCAGAAAAAAATTAAATTGAATTTGCAACCTGATGGAGGTCAGTATAGATGGACTAATAAAACAAGTCCCACACACTGCTAGAAGCCAAAATATTTTTTCAGAGCTAGATGCAGAAAAAAATTATATTGAATTTGCAACCTGATGGAGGTCAGTATAGATGGACTAATAGAACAAGTCCCACACACTGCTAGAAGCCGAAATATTTTTTCAGAGCTAGATGCAGAAAAAAATTATATTGAATTTGCAACCTGATGGAGGTCAGTATAGATGGACTAATAGAACAAGTCCCACACACTGCTACAAGCTGAAATATTTTTTCAGAGCTAGATGCAGAAAAAAATTATATTGAATTTGCAACCTGATGGAGGTCAGTATAGATGGACTAATAGAACAAGTCCGACACGCTGCTACAAGCTAAAATATTTTTTTAAAGCTAGATGCAGAAAAAAATTATATTGAATTTACAACCTGGTGGAGGTTAGCATAGATGGATTAATAGAACAAGTCCCACACACTGATATAAGCTGAAATATTTTTTCAGAGCTAGATGCAGAAAAAAATGATATTGAATTTGTAACCTGATGGAGGTCAGTATGGATGGACTAATAGAGCAAGTCCCACACACTGCTAGAAGCCAAAATATTTTTTCAGAGCTAGATGCAGAAAAAATTATATTGAATTTGCAACCTGATGGAGGTCAGTATAGATGGACTAATAGAGCAAGTCCCACACACTGCTAGAAGCCAAAATATTTTTTCAGAGCTAGATGCAGAAAAAAATTATATTGAATTTGCAACCTGATGGAGATCAGTATAGATGGACTAATAGAACAAGTCCCACACACTGCTACAAGCTGAAATATTTTTTTAAAGCTAGATGCAGAAAAGAATTATATTGAATTTACAACCTGGTGGAGGTTAGCATAGATGGATTAATAGAACAAGTCCCACACACTGCTACAAGCTGAAATATTTTTTCAGAGCTAGATGCAGAAAAAAATTATATTGAATTTGCAACCTGATGGAGGTCAGTATATATGGACTAATAGAACAAGCCCCACACACTGCTAGAAGCCGAAATATCTTTTCAGAGCTAGATGCAGAAAAAAATTATATTGAATTTGCAACCTGATGGAGGTCAGTATAGATGGACTAATAGAAGAAGTCCCACACACTGCTAGAAGCCAAAATATTTTTTCAGAGCTAGATGCAGAAAAAAATTATATTGAATTTGCAACCTGATGGAGGTCAGTATAGATGGACTAATAGAACAAGTCCCACACACTGCTAGAAGCCAAAATATTTTTTCAGAACTAGATGCAGAAAAAAATTATATTGAATTTGCAACCTGATGGAGGTCAGTATAGATGGACTAATAGAACAAGTCCCACACACTGCTACAAGCTGAAATATTTTCTCAGAGCTAGATGCAGAAAAAAATTATATTGAATTTGCAACCTGAAGGAGGTCAGTATAGATGGACTAATAGAACAAGTCCCACACACTGCTTGAAGCCGAAATATTTTTTCAGAGCTAGATGCAGAAAAAAATTATATTGAATTTGCAACCTGATGGAGGTCAGTATAGATGGACTAATAGAACTAGTCCGACACACTGCTTCAAGCTAAAATATTTTTTTAAAGCTAGATGCAGAAAAAAATTATATTGAATTTACAACCTGGTGGAGGTTAGCATACATGGATTAATAGAACAAGTCCCACACACTGCTACAAGCTGAAATATTTTTTCAGAGCTAGATGCAGAAAAAAATTATATTGAATTTGCAACCTGATGGAGGTCAGTATAGATGGACTAATAGAACTAGTCCGACACACTGCTACAAGCTAAAATGTTTTTTTAAACTAGATGCAGAAAAAAATTATATTGAATTTACAACCTGGTGGAGGTTAGCATAGATGGATTAATAGAACAAGTCCCACACACTGCTACAAGCTGAAATATTTTTTCAGAGCTAGATGCAGAAAAAAATTATATTGAATTTGCAACCTGATGGAGGTCAGTATAAATGGAATAATAGAACAAGCCCCACACACTGCTAGAAGCCGAAATATCTTTTCAGAGCTAGATGCAGAAAAAAATTATATTGAATTTGCAACCTGATGGAGGTCAGTATAGATGGACTAATAGAACAAGTCCCACACACTGCTAGAAGCCAAAATATTTTTTTAGAGCTAGATGCAGAAAAAAATTATTTTGAATTTGCAACCTGATGGAGGTCAGTATAGATGGACTAATATAACAAGTCCCACACACTGCTAGAAGCCAAAATATTTTTTCAGAGCTAGATGCAGAAAAAATTATATTGAATTTGCAACCTGATGGAGGTCAGTATAGATGGACTAATAGAGCAAGTCCCACACACTGCTAGAAGCCAAAATATTTTTTCAGAGCTAGATGCAGAAAAAAATTATATTGAATTTGCAACCTGATGGAGATCAGTATAGATGGACTAATAGAACAAGTCCCACACACTGCTACAAGCTGAAATATTTTTTTAAAGCTAGATGCAGAAAAGAATTATATTGAATTTACAACCTGGTGGAGGTTAGCATAGATGGATTAATAGAACAAGTCCCACACACTGCTACAAGCTGAAATATTTTTTCAGAGCTAGATGCAGAAAAAAATTATATTGAATTTGCAACCTGATGGAGGTCAGTATATATGGACTAATAGAACAAGCCCCACACACTGCTAGAAGCCGAAATATCTTTTCAGAGCTAGATGCAGAAAAAAATTATATTGAATTTGCAACCTGATGGAGGTCAGTATAGATGGACTAATAGAAGAAGTCCCACACACTGCTAGAAGCCAAAATATTTTTTCAGAGCTAGATGCAGAAAAAAATTATATTGAATTTGCAACCTGATGGAGGTCAGTATAGATGGACTAATAGAACAAGTCCCACACACTGCTAGAAGCCAAAATATTTTTTCAGAACTAGATGCAGAAAAAAATTATATTGAATTTGCAACCTGATGGAGGTCAGTATAGATGGACTAATAGAACAAGTCCCACACACTGCTACAAGCTGAAATATTTTCTCAGAGCTAGATGCAGAAAAAAATTATATTGAATTTGCAACCTGAAGGAGGTCAGTATAGATGGACTAATAGAACAAGTCCCACACACTGCTAGAAGCCGAAATATTTTTTCAGAGCTAGATGCAGAAAAAAATTATATTGAATTTGCAACCTGATGGAGGTCAGTATAGATGGACTAATAGAACTAGTCCGACACACTGCTTCAAGCTAAAATATTTTTTTAAAGCTAGATGCAGAAAAAAATTATATTGAATTTACAACCTGGTGGAGGTTAGCATACATGGATTAATAGAACAAGTCCCACACACTGCTACAAGCTGAAATATTTTTTCAGAGCTAGATGCAGAAAAAAATTATATTGAATTTGCAACCTGATGGAGGTCAGTATAGATGGACTAATAGAACTAGTCCGACACACTGCTACAAGCTAAAATGTTTTTTTAAACTAGATGCAGAAAAAAATTATATTGAATTTACAACCTGGTGGAGGTTAGCATAGATGGATTAATAGAACAAGTCCCACACACTGCTACAAGCTGAAATATTTTTTCAGAGCTAGATGCAGAAAAAAATTATATTGAATTTGCAACCTGATGGAGGTCAGTATAAATGGAATAATAGAACAAGCCCCACACACTGCTAGAAGCCGAAATATCTTTTCAGAGCTAGATGCAGAAAAAAATTATATTGAATTTGCAACCTGATGGAGGTCAGTATAGATGGACTAATAGAACAAGTCCCACACACTGCTAGAAGCCAAAATATTTTTTTAGAGCTAGATGCAGAAAAAAATTATTTTGAATTTGCAACCTGATGGAGGTCAGTATAGATGGACTAATATAACAAGTCCCACACACTGCTAGAAGCCAAAATATTTTTTCAGAGCTAGATGCAGAAAAAAATTATATTGAATTTGCAACCTGATGGAGGTCAGTATAGATGGACTAATAGAACAAGTCCCACACACTGCTAGAAGCCAAAATATTTTTTCAGAGCTAGATGCCGAAGAAAATTATATTGAATTTGCAACCTGATGGAGGTCAGTATAGATGGACTAATAAAACAAGTCCCACACACTGCGAGAAGCCAAAATATTTTTTCCGAACTAGATGCAGAAAAAAATTATATTGAATTTGCAACCTGATGGAGGTCAGTATAGATGGACTAATAGAACAAGTCCCACACACTGCTAGAAGCCGAAATATTTTTTCAGAGCTAGATGCAGAAAAAAATTATATTGAATTTGCAACCTGATGAAGGTCAGTATAGATGGACTAATAGAACAAGTCCCACACACTGCTAGAAGCCAAAATATTTTTTCAGAGCTAGATGCAGAAAAAAATTATATTGAATTTGCAACCTGATGGAGGTCAGTATAGATGGACTAATAGAACAAGTCCTACACACGGCTACAAGCTGACATATTTTTTCAGAGCTAGATGCAGAAAAAAATTATATTGAATTTGCAACCTGATGGAGGTCAGTATAGATGGACTAATAGAACTAGTCCGACACACTGCTACAAGCTAAAATATTTTTTTAAAGCTAGATGCAGAAAAAAATTATATTGAATTTACAACCTGGTGGAGGTTAGCATAGATGGATTAATAGAACAATTCCCACACACTGCTATAAGCTGAAATATTTTTTCAGAGCTGGATGCAGAAAAAAATTATATTGAATTTGCAACCTGATGGAGGTCAGTATAGATGG
Organism: Phyllobates terribilis; assembly: GCF_046119375.1. Lineage (NCBI taxonomy): Eukaryota > Metazoa > Chordata > Amphibia > Anura > Dendrobatidae > Phyllobates > Phyllobates terribilis. The sequence continues at coordinate 68,312,386 of NW_027362770.1, read as the reverse complement.
ACTAATAGAACTAGTCCGACACACTGCTACAAGCTAAAATATTTTTTTAAACTAGATGCAGAAAAAAATTATATTGAATTTACAACCTGGTGGAGGTTAGCATAGATGGATTAATAGAACAAGTCCCACACACTGCTACAAGCTGAAATATTTTTTCAGAGCTAGATGCAGAAAAAAATTATATTGAATTTGCAACCTGATGGAGGTCAGTATAAATGGAATAATAGAACAAGCCCCACACACTGCTAGAAGCCGAAATATCTATTCAGAGCTAGATGCAGAAAAAAAATATATTGAATTTGCAACCTGATGGAGGTCAGTATAAATGGTCTAATAGAACAAGCCCCACACACTGCTAGAAGCCGAAATATCTTTTCAGAGCTAGATGCAGAAAAAAATTAAATTGAATTTGCAACCTGATGGATGTCAGTATAGATGGACTAATAAAACAAGTCCCACAGACTGCTAGAAGCCAAAATATTTTTTCAGAGCTAGATGCAGAAAAAAATTATATTGAATTTGCAACCTGATGGAGGTTAGTATAGATGGACTAATAGAACAAGTCCCACACACTGCTAGAAGCCGAAATATTTTTTCAGAGCTAGATGCAGAAAAAAATTATATTGAATTTGCAACCTGATGGAGGTCAGTATAGATGGACTAATAGAACAAGTCCCACACACTGCTACCAGCTGAAATATTTTTTCAGAGCTAGATGCAGAAAAAAATTATATTGAATTTGCAACCTGATGGAGGTCAGTATAGATGGACTAATAGAACAAGTCCGACACGCTGCTACAAGCTAAAATATTTTTTTAAAGCTAGATGCAGAAAAAATTTATATTGAATTTACAACCTGGTGGAGGTTAGCATAGATGGATTAATAGAAGAAGTCCCACACACTGCTATAAGCTGAAATATTTTTTCAGAGCTAGATGCAGAAAAAAATGATATTGAATTTGTAACCTGATGGAGGTCAGTATAGATGGACTAATAGAGCAAGTCCCACACACTGCTAGAAGCCAAAATATTTTTTCAGAGCTAGATGCAGAAAAAATTATATTGAATTTGCAACCTGATGGAGGTCAGTATAGATGGACTAATAGAGCAAGTCCCACACACTGCTAGAAGCCAAAATATTTTTTCAGAGCTAGATGCAGAAAAAAATTATATTGAATTTGCAACCTGATGGAGATCAGTATAGATGGACTAATAGAACAAGTCCCACACACTGCTACAAGCTGAAATATTTTTTTAAAGCTAGATGCAGAAAAAAATTATATTGAATTTGCAACCTGATGGAGGTCAGTATATATGGACTAATAGAACAAGCCCCACACACTGCTAGAAGCCGAAATATCTTTTCAGAGCTAGATGGAGAAAAAAATTATATTGAATTTGCAACCTGATGGAGGTCAGTATAGATGGACTAATAGAACAAGTCCCACACACTGCTAGAAGCCAAAATATTTTTTCAGAGCTAGATGCAGAAAAAAATTATATTGAATTTGCAACCTGATGGAGGTCAGTATAGATGGACTAATAGAACAAGTCGCACACACTGCTAGAAGCCAAAATATTTTTTCAGAACTAGATGCAGAAAAAAATTATATTGAATTTGCAACCTGATGGAGGTCAGTATAGATGGACTAATAGAACAAGTCCCACACACTGCTACAAGCTGAAATATTTTCTCAGAGCTAGATGCAGAAAAAAATTATATTGAATTTGCAACCTGAAGGAGGTCAGTATAGATGGACTAATAGAACAAGTCCCACACACTGCTAGAAGCCGAAATATTTTTTCAGAGCTAGATGCAGAAAAAAATTATATTGAATTTGCAACCTGATGGAGGTCAGTATAGATGGACTAATAGAACTAGTCCGACACACTGCTACAAGCTAAAATATTTTTTTAAAGCTAGATGCAGAAAAAAATTATATTGAATTTACAACCTGGTGGAGGTTAGCATAGATGGATTAATAGAACAAGTCCCACACACTGCTACAAGCTGAAATATTTTTTCAGAGCTAGATGCAGAAAAAAATTATATTGAATTTGCAACCTGATGGAGGTCAGTATAGATGGACTAATAGAACTAGTCCGACACACTGCTACAAGCTAAAATATTTTTTTAAACTAGATGCAGAAAAAAATTATATTGAATTTACAACCTGGTGGAGGTTAGCATAGATGGATTAATAGAACAAGTCCCACACACTGCTACAAGCTGAAATATTTTTTCAGAGCTAGATGCAGAAAAAAATTATATTGAATTTGCAACCTGATGGAGGTCAGTATAGATGGACTAATAGAACTAGTCAGACACACTGCTACAAGCTAAAATATTTTTTTAAACTAGATGCAGAAAAAAATTATATTGAATTTACAACCTGGTGGAGGTTAGCATAGATGGATTAATAGAACAAGTCCCACACACTGCTACAAGCTGAAATATTTTTTCAGAGCTAGATGCAGAAAAAAATTATATTGAATTTGCAACCTGATGGAGGTCAGTATAAATGGAATAATAGAACAAGACCCACACACTGCTAGAAGCCGAAATATCTATTCAGAGCTAGATGCAGAAAAAAATTATATTGAATTTGCAACCTGATGGAGGTCAGTATAAATGGACTTATAGAACAAGCCCCACACACTGCTAGAAGCCAAAATATCTTTTCAGAGCTAGATGCAGAAAAAAATTAAATTGAATTTGCAACCTGATGGAGGTCAGTATAGATGGACTAATAAAACAAGTCCCACACACTGCTAGAAGCCAAAATATTTTTTCAGAGCTAGATGCAGAAAAAAATTATATTGAATTTGCAAGCTGATGGAGGTCAGTATAGATGGACTAATAGAACAAGTCCCACACACTGCTAGAAGCCGAAATATTTTTTCAGAGCTAGATGCAGAAAAAAATTATATTGAATTTGCAACCTGATGGAGGTCAGTATAGATGGACTAATAGAACAAGTCCCACACACTGCTACAAGCTGAAATATTTTTTCAGAGCTAGATGCAGAAAAAAATTATATTGAATTTGCAACCTGATGGAGGTCAGTATAGATGGACTAATAGAACAAGTCCGACACACTGCTACAAGCTAAAATATTTTTTTAAAGCTAGATGCAGAAAAAAGTTATATTGAATTTACAACCTGGTGGAGGTTAGCATAGATGGATTAATAGAACAAGTCCCACACACTGCTACAAGCTGAAATATTTTTTCAGAGCTAGATGCAGAAAAAAATTATATTGAATTTGCAACCTGATGGAGGTCAGTATAAATGGAATAATAGAACAAGCCCCACACACTGCTAGAAGCCGAAATATCTTTTCAGAGCTAGATGCAGAAAAAAATTATATTGAATTTGCAACCTGATGGAGGTCAGTATAGATGGACTAATAGAACAAGTCCCACACACTGCTAGAAGCCAAAATATTTTTTTAGAGCTAGATGCAGAAAAAAATTATTTTGAATTTGCAACCTGATGGAGGTCAGTATAGATGGACTAATATAACAAGTCCCACACACTGCTAGAAGCCAAAATATTTTTTCAGAGCTAGATGCAGAAAAAAATTATATTGAATTTGCAACCTGATGGAGGTCAGTATAGATGGACTAATAGAACAAGTCCCACACACTGCTAGAAGCCAAAATATTTTTTCAGAGCTAGATGCCGAAGAAAATTATATTGAATTTGCAACCTGATGGAGGTCAGTATAGATGGACTAATAAAACAAGTCCCACACACTGCGAGAAGTCAAAATATTTTTTCCGAACTAGATGCAGAAAAAAATTATATTGAATTTGCAACCTGATGGAGGTCAGTATAGATGGACTAATAGAACAAGTCCCACACACTGCTAGAAGCCGAAATATTTTTTCAGAGCTAGATGCAGAAAAAAATTATATTGAATTTGCAACCTGATGAAGGTCAGTATAGATGGACTAATAGAACAAGTCCCACACACTGCTAGAAGCCAAAATATTTTTTCAGAGCTAGATGCAGAAAAAAATTATATTGAATTTGCAACCTGATGGAGGTCAGTATAGATGGACTAATAGAACAAGTCCTACACACGGCTACAAGCTGACATATTTTTTCAGAGCTAGATGCAGAAAAAAATTATATTGAATTTGCAGCCTGATGGAGGTCAGTATAGATGGACTAATAGAACTAGTCCGACACACTGCTACAAGCTAAAATATTTTTTTAAAGCTAGATGCAGAAAAAAATTATATTGAATTTACAACCTGGTGGAGGTTAGCATAGATGGATTAATAGAACAATTCCCACACACTGCTATAAGCTGAAATATTTTTTCAGAGCTGGATGCAGAAAAAAATTATATTGAATTTGCAACCTGATGGAGGTCAGTATAGATGGACTAATAGAACTAGTCCGACACACTGCTACAAGCTAAAATATTTTTTTAAACTAGATGCAGAAAAAAATTATATTGAATTTACAACCTGGTGGAGGTTAGCATAGATGGATTAATAGAACAAGTCCCACACACTGCTACAAGCTGAAATATTTTTTCAGAGCTAGATGCAGAAAAAAATTATATTGAATTTGCAACCTGATGGAGGTCAGTATAAATGGAATAATAGAACAAGCCCCACACACTGCTAGAAGCCGAAATATCTATTCAGAGCTAGATGCAGAAAAAAAATATATTGAATTTGCAACCTGATGGAGGTCAGTATAAATGGTCTAATAGAACAAGCCCCACACACTGCTAGAAGCCGAAATATCTTTTCAGAGCTAGATGCAGAAAAAAATTAAATTGAATTTGCAACCTGATGGATGTCAGTATAGATGGACTAATAAAACAAGTCCCACAGACTGCTAGAAGCCAAAATATTTTTTCAGAGCTAGATGCAGAAAAAAATTATATTGAATTTGCAACCTGATGGAGGTTAGTATAGATGGACTAATAGAACAAGTCCCACACACTGCTAGAAGCCGAAATATTTTTTCAGAGCTAGATGCAGAAAAAAATTATATTGAATTTGCAACCTGATGGAGGTCAGTATAGATGGACTAATAGAACAAGTCCCACACACTGCTACCAGCTGAAATATTTTTTCAGAGCTAGATGCAGAAAAAAATTATATTGAATTTGCAACCTGATGGAGGTCAGTATAGATGGACTAATAGAACAAGTCCGACACGCTGCTACAAGCTAAAATATTTTTTTAAAGCTAGATGCAGAAAAAATTTATATTGAATTTACAACCTGGTGGAGGTTAGCATAGATGGATTAATAGAAGAAGTCCCACACACTGCTATAAGCTGAAATATTTTTTCAGAGCTAGATGCAGAAAAAAATGATATTGAATTTGTAACCTGATGGAGGTCAGTATAGATGGACTAATAGAGCAAGTCCCACACACTGCTAGAAGCCAAAATATTTTTTCAGAGCTAGATGCAGAAAAAATTATATTGAATTTGCAACCTGATGGAGGTCAGTATAGATGGACTAATAGAGCAAGTCCCACACACTGCTAGAAGCCAAAATATTTTTTCAGAGCTAGATGCAGAAAAAAATTATATTGAATTTGCAACCTGATGGAGATCAGTATAGATGGACTAATAGAACAAGTCCCACACACTGCTACAAGCTGAAATATTTTTTTAAAGCTAGATGCAGAAAAAAATTATATTGAATTTGCAACCTGATGGAGGTCAGTATATATGGACTAATAGAACAAGCCCCACACACTGCTAGAAGCCGAAATATCTTTTCAGAGCTAGATGGAGAAAAAAATTATATTGAATTTGCAACCTGATGGAGGTCAGTATAGATGGACTAATAGAACAAGTCCCACACACTGCTAGAAGCCAAAATATTTTTTCAGAGCTAGATGCAGAAAAAAATTATATTGAATTTGCAACCTGATGGAGGTCAGTATAGATGGACTAATAGAACAAGTCGCACACACTGCTAGAAGCCAAAATATTTTTTCAGAACTAGATGCAGAAAAAAATTATATTGAATTTGCAACCTGATGGAGGTCAGTATAGATGGACTAATAGAACAAGTCCCACACACTGCTACAAGCTGAAATATTTTCTCAGAGCTAGATGCAGAAAAAAATTATATTGAATTTGCAACCTGAAGGAGGTCAGTATAGATGGACTAATAGAACAAGTCCCACACACTGCTAGAAGCCGAAATATTTTTTCAGAGCTAGATGCAGAAAAAAATTATATTGAATTTTCAACCTGATGGAGGTCAGTATAGATGGACTAATAGAACTAGTCCGACACACTGCTACAAGCTAAAATATTTTTTTAAAGCTAGATGCAGAAAAAAATTATATTGAATTTACAACCTGGTGGAGGTTAGCATAGATGGATTAATAGAACAAGTCCCACACACTGCTACAAGCTGAAATATTTTTTCAGAGCTAGATGCAGAAAAAAATTATATTGAATTTGCAACCTGATGGAGGTCAGTATAGATGGACTAATAGAACTAGTCCGACACACTGCTACAAGCTAAAATATTTTTTTAAACTAGATGCAGAAAAAAATTATATTGAATTTACAACCTGGTGGAGGTTAGCATAGATGGATTAATAGAACAAGTCCCACACACTGCTACAAGCTGAAATATTTTTTCAGAGCTAGATGCAGAAAAAAATTATATTGAATTTGCAACCTGATGGAGGTCAGTATAGATGGACTAATAGAACTAGTCCGACACACTGCTACAAGCTAAAATATTTTTTTAAACTAGATGCAGAAAAAAATTATATTGAATTTACAACCTGGTGGAGGTTAGCATAGATGGATTAATAGAACAAGTCCCACACACTGCTACAAGCTGAAATATTTTTTCAGAGCTAGATGCAGAAAAAAATTATATTGAATTTGCAACCTGATGGAGGTCAGTATAAATGGAATAATAGAACAAGACCCACACACTGCTAGAAGCCGAAATATCTATTCAGAGCTAGATGCAGAAAAAAATTATATTGAATTTGCAACCTGATGGAGGTCAGTATAAATGGACTTATAGAACAAGCCCCACACACTGCTAGAAGCCGAAATATCTTTTCAGAGCTAGATGCAGAAAAAAATTAAATTGAATTTGCAACCTGATGGAGGTCAGTATAGATGGACTAATAAAACAAGTCCCACACACTGCTAGAAGCCAAAATATTTTTTCAGAGCTAGATGCAGAAAAAAATTATATTGAATTTGCAAGCTGATGGAGGTCAGTATAAATGGACTAATAGAACAAGTCCCACACACTGCTAGAAGCCGAAATATTTTTTCAGAGCTAGATGCAGAAAAAAATTATATTGAATTTGCAACCTGATGGAGGTCAGTATAGATGGACTAATAGAACAAGTCCCACACACTGCTACAAGCTGAAATATTTTTTCAGAGCTAGATGCAGAAAAAAATTATATTGAATTTGCAACCTGATGGAGGTCAGTATAGATGGACTAATAGAACAAGTCCGACACACTGCTACAAGCTAAAATATTTTTTTAAAGCTAGATGCAGAAAAAAATTATATTGAATTTACAACCTGGTGGAGGTTAGCATAGATGGATTAATAGAACAAGTCCCACACACTGCTATAAGCTGAAATATTTTTTCAGAGCTAGATGCAGAAAAAATGATATTGAATTTGTAACCTGATGGAGGTCAGTATAGATGGACTAATAGAGCAAGTCCCACACACTGCTAGAAGCCAAAATATTTTTTCAGAGCTAGATGCAGAAAAAATTATATTGAATTTGCAACCTGATGGAGGTCAGTATAGATGGACTAATAGAGCAAGTCCCACACACTGCTAGAAGCCAAAATATTTTTTCAGAGCTAGATGCAGAAAAAAATTATATTGAATTTGCAACCTGATGGAGATCAGTATAGATGGACTAATAGAACAAGTCCCACACACTGCTACAAGCTGAAATATTTTTTTAAAGCTAGATGCAGAAAAGAATTATATTGAATTTACAACCTGGTGGAGGTTAGCATAGATGGATTAATAGAACAAGTCCCACACACTGCTACAAGCTGAAATATTTTTTCAGAGCTAGATGCAGAAAAAAATTATATTGAATTTGCAACCTGATGGAGGTCAGTATATATGGACTAATAGAACAAGCCCCACACACTGCTAGAAGCCGAAATATCTTTTCAGAGCTAGATGCAGAAAAAAATTATATTGAATTTGCAACCTGATGGAGGTCAGTATAGATGGACTAATAGAAGAAGTCCCACACACTGCTAGAAGCCAAAATATTTTTTCAGAGCTAGATGCAGAAAAAAATTATATTGAGTTTGCAACCTGATGGAGGTCAGTATAGATGGACTAATAGAACAAGTCCCACACACTGCTCGAAGCCGAAATATTTTTTCAGAGCTAGATGCAGAAAAAAATTATATTGAATTTGCAACCTGATGGAGGTCAGTATAGATGGACTAATAGAACAAGTCCCACACACTGCTAGAAGCCAAAATATTTTTTCAGAGCTAGATGCAGAAAAAAATTATATTGAATTTGCAACCTGATGGAGGTCAGTATAGATGGACTAATAGAACAAGTCCCACACACTGCTAGAAGCCAAAATATTTTTTCAGAGCTAGATGCAGAAAAAAATTATATTGAATTTGTAACCTGATGGAGGTCAGTATAGATGGTCTAATAGAACAAGTCCCACACACTGCTAGAAGCCAAAATATGTTTTCAGAGCTAGATGCAGAAAAAAATTATATTGAATTTGCAACCTGATTGAGGTCAGTATAGATGGACGAATAGAACAAGTCCCACACACTGCTACAAGCTGAAATATTTTTTTAAAGCTAGATGCAGAAAAAAATTATATTGAATTTGCAACCTGGTGGAGGTTAGTATAGATGGATTAATAGAACAAGCCCCACACACTGCTACAAGCTGAAATATTTTTTCAGAGCTAGATGCAGAAAAAAATTATATTGAATTTGCAACCTGATGGAGGTCAGTATAAATGGACTAATAGAACAAGTCCCACACACTGCTAGAAGCCGAAATATTTTTTCAGAGCTAGATGCAGAAAAAAATTATATTGAATTTGCAACCTGATGGAGGTCAGTATAGATGGACTAATAGAACAAGTCCCACACACTGCTAGAAGTCAAAATATTTTTTAGAGCTAGATGCAGAAGAAAATTATATTGAATTTGCAACCTGATGGAGGTCAGTATAGATGGACTAATAAAACAAGTCCCACACACTGCGAGAAGCCAAAATATTTTTTGAGAGCTAGATGCAGAAAAAAATTATATTGAATTTGCAACCTGATGGAGGTCAGTATAGATGGACTAATAGAACAAGTCCCACACACTGCTAGAAGCCGAAATATTTTTTCAGAGCTAGATGCAGAAAAAAATTATATTGAATTTGCAACCTGATAGAGGTTAGTATAGATGGACTAATAGAACAAGTCCCACACACGGCTACAAGCTGAAGTGTTTTTTCAGAGCTAGATGCAGAAAAAAATTATATTGAATTTGCAACCTGATGGAGGTCAGTATAGATGGACTAATAGAACAAGTCCCACACACTGCTAGAAGCCGAAATATTTTTTCAGAGCTAGATGCAGAAAAAAATTATATTGAATTTGCAACCTGATAGAGGTCAGTATAGATGGACTAATAGAACAAGTCCCACACACTGCCAGAAGCCGAAATATTTTTTCAGAGCTAGATGCAGAAAAAAATTATATTGAATTTGCAACCTGATGGAGGTCAGTGTAGATGGACTAATAGAACAAGTCCGACACACTGCTACAAGCTAAAATATTTTTTTAAAGCTAGATGCAGAAAAAAATTATATTGAATTTACAACCTGGTGGAGGTTAGCATAGATGGATTAATAGAACAAGTCCCACACACTGCTACAAGCTGAAATATTTTTTCAGAGCTAGATGCAGAAAAAAATTATATTGAATTTTCATCCTGATGGAGGTCAGTATAAATGGACTAATAGAACAAGCCCCACACACTGCTAGAAGCCGAAATATCTTTTCAGAGCTAGATGCAGAAAAAAATTATATTGAATTTGCAACCTGATGGAGGTCAGTATAGATGGACGAATAGAACAAGTCCCACACACTGCTCGAAGCCGAAATATTTTTTCAGAGCTAGATGCAGAAAAAAATTATATTGAATTTGCAACCTGATGGAGGTCAGTATAGATGGACTAATAGAACAAGTCCCACACACTGCTAGAAGCCAAAATATTTTTTCAGAGCTAGATGCAGAAAAAATTTATATTGAATTTGCAACCTGATGGAGGTCAGTATAGATGGACTAATAGAACAAGTCCCACACACTGCTAGAAGCCAAAATATTTTTTCAGAGCTAGATGCAGAAGAAAATTATATTGAATTTGCAACCTGATGGAGGTCAGTATAGATGGACTAATAAAACAAGTCCCACACACTGCGAGAAGCCAAAATATTTTTTCCGAGCTAGATGCAGAAAAAAATTATATTGAATTTGCAACCTGATTGAGGTCAGTATAGATGGACTAATAGAACAAGTCCCACACACTGCTAGAAGCCGAAATATTTTTTCAGAGCTAGATGCAGAAAAAAATTATATTGAATTTGCAACCTGATAGAGGTTAGTATAGATGGACTAATAGAACAAGTCCCACACACGGCTACAAGCTGAAATATTTTTTCAGAGCTAGATGCAGAAAAAAATTATATTGAATTTGCTACCTGATGGAGGTCAGTATAGATGGACTAATAGAACAAGTCCCACACACTGCTAGAAGCCGAAATATTTTTTCAGAGCTAGATGCAGAAAAAAATTATATTGAATTTGCAACCTGATGAAGGTCAGTATAGATGGACTAATAGAACAAGTCCCACACACTGCTAGAAGCCGAAATATTTTTTCAGAGCTAGATGCAGAAAAAAATTATATTGAATTTGCAACCTGATGAAGGTCAGTATTGTTAGAACCTTGCTGTTAGGTTTTTTTTCCTTTGCTGGTCACATGACCTTGTTGGCCTATTTAATCCTGCTCCGCCCTTCTGGCTTTGCTGGACTTCATTGTATATCTACTTTCTAGCTAGTCTGTGCTCTGTATCTAACTCTGTTAGTTTGCTTGGTCTACGGACCTCTATATTCTATCTATTTTGTTTGTTCGTCTGTCTGCTACTATTTCTGTTAGGAGGTGTCCCATATTCCTCCCAGTCCTTAGTACTTGTAGGGATTCCCTCCCCACATCTATAGGTCTCCGTACAGACTAGATTAGGACTTTAGCAGGTCTGATCGCAGGATCAGGTTCCCTGTTACATCGTAGGGATTCAGCTGAGTCCTATAGTAGGGACAGATCTCCTCTCTTTCCTTAGCTTTGGTAGCAGAACATAACAAGTATAGTTGGACTAATAGAACTAGTCCGACACACTGCTACAAGCTAAAATATATTTTTAAAGCTAGATGCAGAAAAAAATTATATTGAATTTACAACCTGGTGGAGGCTAGCATAGATGGATTAATAGAACAAGTCCCACACACTGCTACAAGCTGAAATATTTTTTCAGAGCTAGATGCAGAAAAAAATTATATTGAATTTGCAACCTGATGGAGGTCAGTATAGATGGACTAATAGAACTAGTCCAACACACTGCTACAAGCTAAAATATTTTTTTAAACTAGATGCAGAAAAAAATTATATTGAATTTACAACCTGGTGGAGGTTAGCATAGATGGATTAGTAGAACAAGTCCCACACACTGCTACAAGCTGAAATATTTTTTCAGAGCTAGATGCAGAAAAAAATTATATTGAATTTGCAACCTGATGGAGGTCAGTATAAATGGACTAATAGAACAAGCCCCACACACTGCTAGAAGCCGAAATATCTATTCAGAGCTAGATGCAGAAAAAAATTATATTGAATTTGCAACCTGATGGAGGTCAGTATAAATGGACTAATAGAACAAGCCCCACACACTGCTAGAAGCCGAAATATCTTTTCAGAGCTAGATGCAGAAAAAAATTAAATTGAATTGGCAACCTGATGGAGGTCAGAAAAGATGGACTAATAGAACAAGTCCCACACACTGCTAGAAGCCAAAATATTTTTTCAGAGCTAGATGCAGAAAAAAATTATATTGAATTTGCAACCTGATGGAGGTCAGTATAGATGGACTAATAGAACAAGTCCCACACACTGCTAGAAGCCGAAATATTTTTTCAGAGCTAGATGCAGAAAAAAATTATATTGAATTTGCAACCTGATGGAGGTCAGTATAGATGGACTAATAGAACAAGTCCCACACACTGCTACAAGCTGAAATATTTTTTCAGAGCTAGATGCAGAAAAAAATTATATTGAATTTGCAACCTGATGGAGGTCAGTATAGATGGACTAATAGAACAAGTCCGACACGCTGCTACAAGCTAAAATATTTTTTTAAAGCTAGATGCAGAAAAAAATTATATTGAATTTACAACCTGGTGGAGGTTAGCATAGATGGATTAATAGAACAAGTCCCACACACTGCTATAAGCTGAAATATTTTTTCAGCGCTAGATGCAGAAAAAAATGATATTGAATTTGTAACCTGATGGAGGTCAGTATAGATGGACTAATAGAGCAAGTCCCACACACTGCTAGAAGCTGAAATATTTTTTCAGAGCTAGATGCAGAAAAAAATTATATTGAATTTGCAACCTGATGGAGGTCAGTATAGATGGACTAATAGAGCAAGTCCCACACACTGCTAGAAGCCAAAATATTTTTTCAGAGCTAGATGCAGAAAAAAATTATATTGAATTTGCAACCTGATGGAGGTCAGTATAGATGGACTAATAGAACAAGTCCCACACACTGCTACAAGCCGAAATACTTTTTCAGAGCTAGATGCAGAAAAAAATTATATTGAATTTGCAACCTGATGAAGGTCAGTATAGATGGACTAATAGAACAAGTCCCACACACTGCTAGAAGCCGAAATATTTTTTCAGAGCTAGATGCAGAAAAAAATTATATTGAATTTGCAACCTGATGGAGGTCAGTATAGATGGACTAATAGAACAAGTCCTACACACGGCTACAAGCTGAAATATTTTTTCAGAGCTAGATGCAGAAAAAAATTATATTGAATTTGCAACCTGATGGAGGTCAGTATAGTTGGACTAATAGAACTAGTCCGACACACTGCTACAAGCTAAAATATTTTTTTAAAGCTAGATGCAGTAAAAAATTATATTGAATTTACAACCTGGTGGAGGCTAGCATAGATGGATTAATAGAACAAGTCCCACACACTGCTACAAGCTGAAATATTTTTTCAGAGCTAGATGCAGAAAAAAATTATATTGAATTTGCAACCTGATGGAGGTCAGTATAGATGGACTAATAGAACTAGTCCGACACACTGCTACAAGCTAAAATATTTTTTTAAACTAGATGCAGAAAAAAATTATATTGATTTTACAACCTGGTGGAGGTTAGCATAGATGGATTAATAGAACAAGTCCCACACACTGCTACAAGCTGAAATATTTTTTCAGAGCTAGATGCAGAAAAAAATTATATTGAATTTGCAACCTGATGGAGGTCAGTATAAATGGACTAATAGAACAAGCCCCACACACGGCTAGAAGCCGAAATATCTATTCAGAGCTAGATGCAGAAAAAAATTATATTGAATTTGCAACCTGATGGAGGTCAGTATAAATGGACTAATAGAACAAGCCCCACACACTGCTAGAAGCCGAAATATCTTTTCAGAGCTAGATGCAGAAAAAATTTAAATTGAATTTGCAACCTGATGGAGGTCAGAAAAGATGGACTAATAGAACAAGTCCCACACACTGCTAGAAGCCAAAATATTTTTTCAGAGCTAGATGCAGAAAAAAATTATATTGAATTTGCAACCTGATGGAGGTCAGTATAGATGGACTAATAGAACAAGTCCCACACACTGCTAGAAGCCGAAATATTTTTTCAGAGCTAGATGCAGAAAAAAATTATATTGAATTTGCAACCTGATGGAGGTCAGTATAGATGGACTAATAAAACAAGTCCCACACACTGCGAGAAGCCAAAATATTTTTTGAGAGCTAGATGCAGAAAAAAATTATATTGAATTTGCAACCTGATGGAGGTCAGTATAGATGGACTAATAGAACAAGTCCCACACACTGCTAGAAGCCGAAATATTTTTTCAGAGCTAGATGCAGAAAAAAATTATATTGAATTTGCAACCTGATAGAGGTTAGTATAGATGGACTAATAGAACAAGTCCCACACACGGCTACAAGCTGAAGTGTTTTTTCAGAGCTAGATGCAGAAAAAAATTATATTGAATTTGCAACCTGATGGAGGTCAGTATAGATGGACTAATAGAACAAGTCCCACACACTGCTAGAAGCCGAAATATTTTTTCAGAGCTAGATGCAGAAAAAAATTATATTGAATTTGCAACCTGATAGAGGTCAGTATAGATGGACTAATAGAACAAGTCCCACACACTGCCAGAAGCCGAAATATTTTTTCAGAGCTAGATGCAGAAAAAAATTATATTGAATTTGCAACCTGATGGAGGTCAGTGTAGATGGACTAATAGAACAAGTCCGACACACTGCTACAAGCTAAAATATTTTTTTAAAGCTAGATGCAGAAAAAAATTATATTGAATTTACAACCTGGTGGAGGTTAGCATAGATGGATTAATAGAACAAGTCCCACACACTGCTACAAGCTGAAATATTTTTTCAGAGCTAGATGCAGAAAAAAATTATATTGAATTTTCATCCTGATGGAGGTCAGTATAAATGGACTAATAGAACAAGCCCCACACACTGCTAGAAGCCGAAATATCTTTTCAGAGCTAGATGCAGAAAAAAATTATATTGAATTTGCAACCTGATGGAGGTCAGTATAGATGGACGAATAGAACAAGTCCCACACACTGCTCGAAGCCGAAATATTTTTTCAGAGCTAGATGCAGAAAAAAATTATATTGAATTTGCAACCTGATGGAGGTCAGTATAGATGGACTAATAGAACAAGTCCCACACACTGCTAGAAGCCAAAATATTTTTTCAGAGCTAGATGCAGAAAAAATTTATATTGAATTTGCAACCTGATGGAGGTCAGTAGAGATGGACTAATAGAACAAGTCCCACACACTGCTAGAAGCCAAAATATTTTTTCAGAGCTAGATGCAGAAGAAAATTATATTGAATTTGCAACCTGATGGAGGTCAGTATAGATGGACTAATAAAACAAGTCCCACACACTGCGAGAAGCCAAAATATTTTTTCCGAGCTAGATGCAGAAAAAAATTATATTGAATTTGCAACCTGATTGAGGTCAGTATAGATGGACTAATAGAACAAGTCCCACACACTGCTAGAAGCCGAAATATTTTTTCAGAGCTAGATGCAGAAAAAAATTATATTGAATTTGCAACCTGATAGAGGTTAGTATAGATGGACTAATAGAACAAGTCCCACACACGGCTACAAGCTGAAATATTTTTTCAGAGCTAGATGCAGAAAAAAATTATATTGAATTTGCTACCTGATGGAGGTCAGTATAGATGGACTAATAGAACAAGTCCCACACACTGCTAGAAGCCGAAATATTTTTTCAGAGCTAGATGCAGAAAAAAATTATATTGAATTTGCAACCTGATGAAGGTCAGTATAGATGGACTAATAGAACAAGTCCCACACACTGCTAGAAGCCGAAATATTTTTTCAGAGCTAGATGCAGAAAAAAATTATATTGAATTTGCAACCTGATGAAGGTCAGTATTGTTAGAACCTTGCTGTTAGGTTTTTTTTCCTTTGCTGGTCACATGACCTTGTTGGCCTATTTAATCCTGCTCCGCCCTTCTGGCTTTGCTGGACTTCATTGTATATCTACTTTCTAGCTAGTCTGTGCTCTGTATCTAACTCTGTTAGTTTGCTTGGTCTACGGACCTCTATATTCTATCTATTTTGTTTGTTCGTCTGTCTGCTACTATTTCTGTTAGGAGGTGTCCCATATTCCTCCCAGTCCTTAGTACTTGTAGGGATTCCCTCCCCACATCTATAGGTCTCCGTACAGACTAGATTAGGACTTTAGCAGGTCTGATCGCAGGATCAGGTTCCCTGTTACATCGTAGGGATTCAGCTGAGTCCTATAGTAGGGACAGATCTCCTCTCTTTCCTTAGCTTTGGTAGCAGAACATAACAAGTATAGTTGGACTAATAGAACTAGTCCGACACACTGCTACAAGCTAAAATATATTTTTAAAGCTAGATGCAGAAAAAAATTATATTGAATTTACAACCTGGTGGAGGCTAGCATAGATGGATTAATAGAACAAGTCCCACACACTGCTACAAGCTGAAATATTTTTTCAGAGCTAGATGCAGAAAAAAATTATATTGAATTTGCAACCTGATGGAGGTCAGTATAGATGGACTAATAGAACTAGTCCAACACACTGCTACAAGCTAAAATATTTTTTTAAACTAGATGCAGAAAAAAATTATATTGAATTTACAACCTGGTGGAGGTTAGCATAGATGGATTAGTAGAACAAGTCCCACACACTGCTACAAGCTGAAATATTTTTTCAGAGCTAGATGCAGAAAAAAATTATATTGAATTTGCAACCTGATGGAGGTCAGTATAAATGGACTAATAGAACAAGCCCCACACACTGCTAGAAGCCGAAATATCTATTCAGAGCTAGATGCAGAAAAAAATTATATTGAATTTGCAACCTGATGGAGGTCAGTATAAATGGACTAATAGAACAAGCCCCACACACTGCTAGAAGCCGAAATATCTTTTCAGAGCTAGATGCAGAAAAAAATTAAATTGAATTGGCAACCTGATGGAGGTCAGAAAAGATGGACTAATAGAACAAGTCCCACACACTGCTAGAAGCCAAAATATTTTTTCAGAGCTAGATGCAGAAAAAAATTATATTGAATTTGCAACCTGATGGAGGTCAGTATAGATGGACTAATAGAACAAGTCCCACACACTGCTAGAAGCCGAAATATTTTTTCAGAGCTAGATGCAGAAAAAAATTATATTGAATTTGCAACCTGATGGAGGTCAGTATAGATGGACTAATAGAACAAGTCCCACACACTGCTACAAGCTGAAATATTTTTTCAGAGCTAGATGCAGAAAAAAATTATATTGAATTTGCAACCTGATGGAGGTCAGTATAGATGGACTAATAGAACAAGTCCGACACGCTGCTACAAGCTAAAATATTTTTTTAAAGCTAGATGCAGAAAAAAATTATATTGAATTTACAACCTGGTGGAGGTTAGCATAGATGGATTAATAGAACAAGTCCCACACACTGCTATAAGCTGAAATATTTTTTCAGCGCTAGATGCAGAAAAAAATGATATTGAATTTGTAACCTGATGGAGGTCAGTATAGATGGACTAATAGAGCAAGTCCCACACACTGCTAGAAGCTGAAATATTTTTTCAGAGCTAGATGCAGAAAAAAATTATATTGAATTTGCAACCTGATGGAGGTCAGTATAGATGGACTAATAGAGCAAGTCCCACACACTGCTAGAAGCCAAAATATTTTTTCAGAGCTAGATGCAGAAAAAAATTATATTGAATTTGCAACCTGATGGAGGTCAGTATAGATGGACTAATAGAACAAGTCCCACACACTGCTACAAGCCGAAATATTTTTTCAGAGCTAGATGCAGAAAAAAATTATATTGAATTTGCAACCTGATGAAGGTCAGTATAGATGGACTAATAGAACAAGTCCCACACACTGCTAGAAGCCGAAATATTTTTTCAGAGCTAGATGCAGAAAAAAATTATATTGAATTTGCAACCTGATGGAGGTCAGTATAGATGGACTAATAGAACAAGTCCTACACACGGCTACAAGCTGAAATATTTTTTCAGAGCTAGATGCAGAAAAAAATTATATTGAATTTGCAACCTGATGGAGGTCAGTATAGTTGGACTAATAGAACTAGTCCGACACACTGCTACAAGCTAAAATATTTTTTTAAAGCTAGATGCAGAAAAAAATTATATTGAATTTACAACCTGGTGGAGGCTAGCATAGATGGATTAATAGAACAAGTCCCACACACTGCTACAAGCTGAAATATTTTTTCAGAGCTAGATGCAGAAAAAAATTATATTGAATTTGCAACCTGATGGAGGTCAGTATAGATGGACTAATAGAACTAGTCCGACACACTGCTACAAGCTAAAATATTTTTTTAAACTAGATGCAGAAAAAAATTATATTGATTTTACAACCTGGTGGAGGTTAGCATAGATGGATTAATAGAACAAGTCCCACACACTGCTACAAGCTGAAATATTTTTTCAGAGCTAGATGCAGAAAAAAATTATATTGAATTTGCAACCTGATGGAGGTCAGTATAAATGGACTAATAGAACAAGCCCCACACACGGCTAGAAGCCGAAATATCTATTCAGAGCTAGATGCAGAAAAAAATTATATTGAATTTGCAACCTGATGGAGGTCAGTATAAATGGACTAATAGAACAAGCCCCACACACTGCTAGAAGCCGAAATATCTTTTCAGAGCTAGATGCAGAAAAAATTTAAATTGAATTTGCAACCTGATGGAGGTCAGAAAAGATGGACTAATAGAACAAGTCCCACACACTGCTAGAAGCCAAAATATTTTTTCAGAGCTAGATGCAGAAAAAAATTATATTGAATTTGCAACCTGATGGAGGTCAGTATAGATGGACTAATAGAACAAGTCCCACACACTGCTAGAAGCCGAAATATTTTTTCAGAGCTAGATGCAGAAAAAAATTATATTGAATTTGCAACCTGATGGAGGTCAGTATAGATGGACTAATAGAACAAGTCCGACACGCTGCTACAAGCTAAAATATTTTTTTAAAGCTAGATGCAGAAAAAAATTATATTGAATTTACAACCTGGTGGAGGTTAGCATAGATGGATTAATAGAACAAGTCCCACACACTGCTATAAGCTGAAATATTTTTTCAGAGCTAGATGCAGAAAAAAATGATATTGAATTTGTAACCTGATGGAGGTCAGTATAGATGGACTAATAGAGCAAGTCCCACACACTGCTAGAAGCCAAAATATTTTTTCAGAGCTAGATGCAGAAAAAAATTATATTGAATTTGCAACCTGATGGAGGTCAGTATAGATGGACTAATAGAGCAAGTCCCACACACTGCTAGAAGCCAAAATATTTTTTCAGAGCTAGATGCAGAAAAAAATTATTTTGAATTTGCAACCTGATGGAGGTCAGTATAGATGGACTAATAGAACAAGTCCCACACACTGCTAGAAGCCAAAATATTTTTTCAGAGCTGGATGCAGAAAAAAATTATATTGAATTTGCAACCTGATGGAGGTCAGTATAGATGGACTAATAGAACAAGTCCCACACACTGCTAGAAGCCAAAATATTTTTTCAGAGCTAGATGCAGAAAAAAATTATATTGAATTTGCAACCTGATGGAGGTCAGTATAGATGGTCTAATAGAACAAGTCCCACACACTGCTAGAAACCAAAATATGTTTTCAGAGCTAGATGCAGAAAAAATTATATTGAATTTGCAACCTGATGGAGGTCAATATAGATGGACGAATAGAACAAGTCTCACACACTGCTACAAGCTGAAATATTTTTTTAAAGCTAGATGCAGAAAAAAATTATATTGAATTTGCAACCTGGTGGAGGTTAGTATAGATGGATTAATAGAACAAGTCCCACACACTGCTACAAGCTGAAATATTTTTTCAGAACTAGATGCAGAAAAGAATTATATTGAATTTGCAACCTGATGGAGGTCAGTATAAATGGACTAATAGAACAAGTCCCACACACTGCTAGAAGCCGAAATATCTTTTCCGAGCTAGATGCAGAAAAAAATTATATTGAATTTGCAACCTGATGGAGGTCAGTATAGATGGACTAATAGAACAAGTCCCACACACTGCTAGAAGCCAAAATATTTTTTCAGAGCTAGATGCAGAAAAAAATTATATTGAATTTGCAACCCGATGAAGGTCAGTATAGATGGACTAATAGAACAAGTCCCACACACTGCTAGAAGCCAAAATATTTTTTCAGAGCTAGATGCAGAAAAAAATTATATTGAATTTGCAACCTGATGGAGGTCAGTATAAATGGAATAATAGAACAAGTCCCACACACTGCTAGAAGCCAAAATATTTTTTCAGAGCTAGATGCAGAAAAAAATTATATTGAATTTGCAACCTGATGGAGGTCAGTATAGATGGACTAATAGAACAAGTCCCACACACTGCTCGAAGCCAAAACAATTTTTCAGAGCTAGATGCAGAAAAAAATTATATTGAATTTGCAACCTGATGGAGGTCAGTATAGATGGACTAATAGAACAAGTCCCACACACTGCTAGAAGCCAAAATATTTTCTCAGAGCTAGATGCAGAAAAAAATTATATTGAATTTGCAACGTGAAGGAGGTCAGTATAGATGGACTAATAGAACAAGTCCCACACACTGCTACAAGCTGAAATATTTTTTCAGAGCTAGATGCAGAAAAAAATTATATTGAGTTTGCAACCTGATGGAGGTCAGTATAGATGGACTAATAGAACAAGTCCCACACACTGCTAGAAGCCGAAATATCTTTTCAGAGCTAGATACAGAAAAAAATTATATTGAATTTGCAACCTGATGGAGGTCAGTATAGATGGACTAATAGAACAAGTCCCACACACTGCTAGAAGCCAAAATATGTTTTCAGAGCTAGATGCAGAAAAAAATTATATTGAATTTGCAACCTGATGAAGGTCAGTATAGATGGACTAATAGAACAAGTCCCACACACTGCTAGAAGCCAAAATATTTTTTCAGAGCTAGATGCAGAAAAAAATTATATTGAATTTGCAACCTGATGGAGGTCAGTATAGATGGAATAATAGAACAAGTCCCACACACTGCTAGAAGCCAAAATATTTTTTCAGAGCTAGATGCAGAAAAAAATTATATTGAATTTGCAACCTGATGGAGGTCAGTATAGATGGACTAATAGAACAAGTCCCACACACTGCTCGAAGCCAAAACAATTTTTCAGAGCTAGATGCAGAAAACAATTATATTGAATTTGCAACCTGATGGAGGTCAGTATAGATGGACTAATAGAACAAGTGCCACACATTGCTAGAAGCCAAAATATTTTCTCAGAGCTAGATGCAGAAAAAAATTATATTGAATTTGCAACGTGAAGGAGGTGAGTATAGATGGACTAATAGAACAAGTCCCACACACTGCTACAAGCTGAAATATTTTTTCAGAGCTAGATGCAGAAAAAAATTATATTGAGTTTGCAACCTGATGGAGCTCAGTATAGATGGACTAATAGAACAAGTCCCACACACTGCTCGAAGCCGAAATATTTTTTCAGAGCTAGATGCAGAAAAAAATTATATTGAATTTGCAACCTGATGGAGGTCAGTATAGATGGATTAATAGAACAACTCCCACACACTGCTAGAAGCCAAAATATTTTTTCAGAGCTAGATGCAGAAAAAAATTGTATTGAATTTGCAACCTGATGGAGGTCAGTATAGATGGACTAATAGAACAAGTCCCGCACACTGCTAGAAGCCAAAATATTTTTTCAGAGCTAGATTCAGAAAAAAATTATATTGAATTTGCAACCTGATGGAGGTCAGTATAGATGGTCTAATAGAACAAGTCCCACACACTGCTAGAAACCAAAATATGTTTTCAGAGCTAGATGCAGAAAAAATTATATTGAATTTGCAACCTGATGGAGGTCAGTATAGATGGACGAATAGAACAAGTCCCACACACTGCTACAAGCTGAAATATTTTTTTAAAGCTAGATGCAGAAAAAAATTATATTGAATTTGCAACCTGGTGGAGGTTAGTATAGATGGATTAATAGAACAAGTCCCACACACTGCTAGAAGCTGAAATATTTTTTCAGAACTAGATGCAGAAAAAAATTATATTGAATTTGCAACCTGATGGAGGTCAGTATAAATGGACTAATAGAACAAGTCCCACACACTGCTAGAAGCCGAAATATCTTTTCAGAGCTAGATGCAGAAAAAAATTATATTGAATTTGCAACCTGATGGAGGTCAGTATAGATGGACTAATAGAACAAGTCCCACACACTGCTAGAAGCCAAAATATTTTTTCAGAGCTAGATGCAGAAAAAAATTATATTGAATTTGCAACCTGATGAAGGTCAGTATAGATGGACTAATAGAACAAGTCCCACACACTGCTAGAAGCCAAAATATTTTTTCAGAGCTAGATGCAGAAAAAAATTATATTGAATTTGCAACCTGATGGAGGTCAGTATAGATGGAATAATAGAACAAGTCCCACACACTGCTAGAAGCCAAAATATTTTTTCAGAGCTAGATGCAGAAAAAAATTATATTGAATTTGCAACCTGATGGAGGTCAGTATAGATGGACTAATAGAACATGTCCCACACACTGCTCGAAGCCAAAACAATTTTTCAGAGCTAGATGCAGAAAAAAATTATATTGAATTTGCAACCTGATGGAGGTCAGTATAGATGGACTAATAGAACAAGTCCCACACACTGCTAGAAGCCAAAATATTTTCTCAGAGGAAGATGCAGAAAAAAATTATATTGAATTTGCAACGTGAAGGAGGTCAGTATAGATGGACTAATAGAACAAGTCCCACACAATGCTACAAGCTGAAATATTTTTTCAGAGCTAGATGCAGAAAAAAATTATATTGAGTTTGCAACCTGATGGAGGTCAGTATAGATGGACTAATAGAACAAGTCCCACACACTGCTAGAAGCCGAAATATCTTTTCAGAGCTAGATGCAGAAAAAAATTATATTGAATTTGCAACCTGATGGAGGTCAGTATAGATGGACTAATAGAACAAGTCCCACACACTGCTAGAAGCCAAAATATTTTTTCAGAGCTAGATGCAGAAAAAAATTATATTGAATTTGCAACCTGATGAAGGTCAGTATAGATGGACTAATAGAACAAGTCCCACACACTGCTAGAAGCCAAAATATTTTTTCAGAGCTAGATGCAGAAAAAAATTATATTGAATTTGCAACCTGATGGAGGTCAGTATAGATGGAATAATAGAACAAGTCCCACACACTGCTAGAAGCCAAAATATTTTTTCAGAGCTAGATGCAGAAAAAAATTATATTGAATTTGCAACCTGATGGAGGTCAGTATAGATCGACTAATAGAACAAGTCCCACACACTGCTCGAAGCCAAAACAATTTTTCAGAGCTAGATGCAGAAAAAAATTATATTGAATTTGCAACCTGATGGAGGTCAGTATAGATGGACTAATAGAACAAGTCCCACACACTGCTAGAAGCCAAAATATTTTCTCAGAGCTAGATGCAGAAAAAATTATATTGAATTTGCAACGTGAAGGAGGTCAGTATAGATGGACTAATAGAAGAAGTCCCACACACTGCTACAAGCTGAAATATTTTTTCAGAGCTAGATGCAGAAAAAAATTATATTGAGTTTGCAACCTGATGGAGGTCAGTATAGATGGACTAATAGAACAACTCCCACACACTGCTAGAAGCCAAAATATTTTTTCAGAGCTAGATGCAGAAAAAAATTGTATTGAATTTGCAACCTGATGGAGGTCAGTATAGATGGACTAATAGAACAAGTCCCGCACACTGCTAGAAGCCAAAATATTTTTTCAGAGCTAGATGCAGAAAAAAATTATATTGAATTTGCAACCTGATGGAGGTCAGTATAGATGGACTAATAGAACAAGTCCCACACACTGCTAGAAGTCAAAATATTTTTTAGAGCTAGATGCAGAAGAAAATTATATTGAATTTGCAACCTGATGGAGGTCAGTATAGATGGACTAATAAAACAAGTCCCACACACTGCGAGAAGCCAAAGTATTTTTTGAGAGCTAGATGCAGAAAAAAATTATAGTGAATTTGCAACCTGATGGAGGTCAGTATAGATGGACTAATAGAACAAGTCCCACACACTGCTAGAAGCCGAAATATTTTTTCAGAGCTAGATGCAGAAAAAAATTATATTGAATTTGCAACCTGATAGAGGTTAGTATAGATGGACTAATAGAACAAGTCCCACACACGGCTACAAGCTGAAGTGTTTTTTCAGAGCTAGATGCAGAAAAAAATTATATTGAATTTGCAACCTGATGGAGGTCAGTATAGATGGACTAATAGAACAAGTCCCACACACTGCTAGAAGCCGAAATATTTTTTCAGAGCTAGATGCAGAAAAAAATTATATTGAATTTGCAACCTGATAGAGGTCAGTATAGATGGACTAATAGAACAAGTCCCACACACTGCCAGAAGCCGAAATATTTTTTCAGAGCTAGATGCAGAAAAAAATTATATTGAATTTGCAACCTGATGGAGGTCAGTATAGATGGACTAATAGAACAAGTCCGACACACTGCTACAAGCTAAAATATTTTTTTAAAGCTAGATGCAGAAAAAAATTATATTGAATTTACAACCTGGTGGAGGTTAGCATAGATGGATTAATAGAACAAGTCCCACACACTGCTACAAGCTGAAATATTTTTTCAGAGCTAGATGCAGAAAAAAATTATATTGAATTTTCATCCTGATGGAGGTCAGTATAAATGGACTAATAGAACAAGCCCCACACAATGCTAGAAGCCGAAATATCTTTTCAGAGCTAGATGCAGAAAAAAATTATATTGAATTTGCAACCTGATGGAGGTCAGTATAGATGGACGAATAGAACAAGTCCCACACACTGCTCGAAGCCGAAATATTTTTTCATAGCTAGATGCAGAAAAAAATTATATTGAATTTGCAACCTGATGGAGGTCAGTATAGATGGACTAATAGAACAAGTCCCACACACTGCTAGAAGCCAAAATATTTTTTCAGAGCTACATGCAGAAAAAAATTATATTGAATTTGCAACCTGATGGAGGTCAGTATAGATGGACTAATAGAACAAGTCCCACACACTGCTAGAAGCCAAAATATTTTTTCAGAGCTAGATGCAGAAAAAAATTATATTGAATTTGCAACCTGATGGAGGTCAGTATAGATGGACTAATAGAACAAGTCCCACACACTGCTAGAAGCCAAAATATTTTTTCAGAGCTAGATGCAGAAGAAAATTATATTGAATTTGCAACCTGATGGAGGTCAGTATAGATGGACTAATAAAACAAGTCCCACACACTGCGAGAAGCCAAAATATTTTTTCCGAGCTAGATGCAGAAAAAAATTATATTGAATTTGCAACCTGATGGAGGTCAGTATAGATGGACTAATAGAACAAGTCCCACACACTGCTAGAAGCCGAAATATTTTTTCAGAGCTAGATGCAGAAAAAAATTATATTGAATTTGCAAACTGATAGAGGTTAGTATAGATGGACTAATAGAACAAGTCCCACACACGGCTACAAGCTGAAATATTTTTTCAGAGCTAGATGCAGAAAAAAATTATATTGAATTTGCAACCTGATGGAGGTCAGTATAGATGGACTAATAGAACAAGTCCCACACACTGCTAGAAGCCGAAATATTTTTTCAGAGCTAGATGCAGAAAAAAATTATATTGAATTTGCAACCTGATGAAGGTCAGTATAGATGGACTAATAGAACAAGTCCCACACACTGCTAGAAGCCGAAATATTTTTTCAGAGCTAGATGCAGAAAAAAATTATATTGAATTTGCAACCTGATGGAGGTCAGTATAGATGGACTAATAGAACAAGTCCTACACACGGCTACAAGCTGAAATATTTTTTCAGAGCTAGATGCAGAAAAAAATTATATTGAATTTGCAACCTGATGGAGGTCAGTATAGTTGGACTAATAGAACTAGTCCGACACACTGCTACAAGCTAAAATATTTTTTTAAAGCTAGATGCAGAAAAAAATTATATTGAATTTACAACATGGTGGAGGCTAGCATAGATGGATTAATAGAACAAGTCCCACACACTGCTACAAGCTGAAATATTTTTTCAGAGCTAGATGCAGAAAAAAATTATATTGAATTTGCAACCTGATGGAGGTCAGTATAGATGGACTAATAGAACTAGTCCGACACACTGCTACAAGCTAAAATATTTTTTTAAACTAGATGCAGAAAAAAATTATATTGAATTTACAACCTGGTGGAGGTTAGCATAGATGGATTAATAGAACAAGTCCCACACACTGCTACAAGCTGAAATATTTTTTCAGAGCTAGATGCAGAAAAAAATTATATTGAATTTGCAACCTGATGGAGGTCAGTATAAATGGACTAATAGAACAAGCCCCACACACTGCTAGAAGCCGAAATATCTATTCAGAGCAAGATGCAGAAAAAAATTATATTGAATTTGCAACCTGATGGAGGTCAGTATAAATGGACTAATAGAACAAGCCCCACACACTGCTAGAAGCCGAAATATCTTTTCAGAGCTAGATGCAGAAAAAAATTAAATTGAATTTGCAACCTGATGGAGGTCAGAAAAGATGGACTAATAGAACAAGTCCCACACACTGCTAGAAGCCAAAATATTTTTTCAGAGCTAGATGCAGAAAAAAATTATATTGAATTTGCAACCTGATGGAGGTCAGTATAGATGGACTAATAGAACAAGTCCCACACACTGCTAGAAGCCGAAATATTTTTTCAGAGCTAGATGCAGAAAAAAATTATATTGAATTTGCAACCTGATGGAGGTCACTATAGATGGACTAATAGAACAAGTCCCACACACTGCTACAAGCTGAAATATTTTTTCAGAGCTAGATGCAGAAAAAAATTATATTGAATTTGCAACCTGATGGAGGTCAGTATAGATGGACTAATAGAACAAGTCCGACACGCTGCTACAAGCTAAAATATTTTTTTAAAGCTAGATACAGAAAAAAATTATATTGAATTTACAACCTGGTGGAGGTTAGCATAGATGGATTAATAGAACAAGTCCCACACACTGCTATAAGCTGAAATATTTTTTCAGAGCTAGATGCAGAAAAAAATGATATTGAATTTGTAACCTGATGGAGGTCAGTATAGATGGACTAATAGAGCAAGTCCCACACACTGCTAGAAGCCAAAATATTTTTTCAGAGCTAGATGCAGAAAAAAATTAAATTGAATTTGCAACCTGATGGAGGTCAGTATAGATGGACTAATAGAGCAAGTCCCACACACTGCTAGAAGCCAAAATATTTTTTCAGAGCTAGATGCAGAAAAAAATTATATTGAATTTGCAACCTGATGGAGGTCAGTATAGATGGACTAATAGAACAAGTCCCACACACTGCTAGAAGCCGAAATATTTTTTCAGAGCTGGATGCAGAAAAAAATTATATTGAATTTGCAACCTGATGGAGGTCAGTATAGATGGACTAATAGAACAAGTCCCACACACTGCTAGAAGCCAAAATATTTTTTCAGAGCTAGATGCAGAAAAAATTATATTGAATTTGCAACCTGATGGAGGTCAGTATAGATGGACGAATAGAACAAGTCCCACACACTGCTACAAGCTGAAATATTTTTTTAAAGCTAGATGCAGAAAAAAATTATATTGAATTTGCAACCTGGTGGAGGTTAGTATAGATGGATTAATAGAACAAGTCCCACACACTGCTACAAGCTGAAATATTTTTTCAGAACTAGATGCAGAAAAAAATTATATTGAATTTGCAACCTGATGGAGGTCAGTATAAATGGACTAATAGAACAAGTCCCACACACTGCTAGAAGCCGAAATATCTTTTCAGAGCTAGATGCAGAAAAAAATTATATTGAATTTGCAACCTGATGGAGGTCAGTATAGATGGACTAATAGAACAAGTCCCACACACTGCTAGAAGCCAAAATATTTTTTCAGAGCTAGATGCAGAAAAAAATTATATTGAATTTGCAACCTGATGAAGGTCAGTATAGATGGACTAATAGAACAAGTCCCACACACTGCTAGAAGCCAAAATATTTTTTCAGAGCTAGATGCAGAAAAAAATTATATTGAATTTGCAACCTGATGGAGGTCAGTATAGATGGAATAATAGAACAAGTCCCACACACTGCTAGAAGCCAAAATATTTTTTCAGAGCTAGATGCAGAAAAAAATTATATTGAATTTGCAACCTGATGGAGGTCAGTATAGATGGACTAATAGAACAAGTCCCACACACTGCTCGAAGCCAAAACAATTTTTCAGAGCTAGATGCAGAAAAAAATTATATTGAATTTGCAACCTGATGGAGGTCAGTATAGATGGACTAATAGAACAAGTCCCACACACTGCTAGAAGCCAAAATATTTTCTCAGAGCTAGATGCAGAAAAAAATTATATTGAATTTGCAACCTGATGGAGGTCAGTATAGTTGGACTAATAGAACTAGTCCGACACACTGCTACAAGCTAAAATATTTTTTTAAAGCTAGATGCAGAAAAAAATTATATTGAATTTACAACCTGGTGGAGGCTAACATAGATGGACTAATAGAACAAGTCCCACACACTGCTACAAGCTGAAATATTTTTTCAGAGCTAGATGCAGAAAAAAATTATATTGAATTTGCAACCTGATGGAGGTCAGTATAGATGGACTAATAGAACAAGTCCGACACGCTGCTACAAGCTAAAATATTTTTTTTAAAGCTAGATGCAGAAAAAAATTATATTGAATTTACAACCTGGTGGAGGATAGCATAGATGGATTAATAGAACAAGTCCCACACACTGCTATAAGCTGAAATATTTTTTCAGAGCTAGATGCAGAAAAAAATGATATTGAATTTGTAACCTGATGGAGGTCAGTATAGATGGACTAATAGAGCAAGTCCCACACACTGCTAGAAGCCAAAATATTTTTTCAGAGCTAGATGCAGAAAAAAATTATATTGAATTTGCAACCTGATGGAGGTCAGTATAGATGGACTAATAGAGCAAGTCCCACACACTGCTAGAAGCCAAAATATTTTTTCAGAGCTAGATGCAGAAAAAAATTATATTGAATTTGCAACCTGATGGAGGTCAGTATAGATGGACTAATAGAACAAGTCCCACAAACTGCTAGAAGCCAAAATATTTTTTCAGAGCTGGATGCAGAAAAAAATTATATTGAATTTGCAACCTGATGGAGGTCAGTATAGATGGACTAATAGAACAAGTCCCACACACTGCTAGAAGCCAAAATATTTTTTCAGAGCTAGATGCAGAAAAAAATTATATTGAATTTGCAACCTGATGGAGGTCAGTATAGATGGTCTAATAGAACAAGTCCCACACACTGCTAGAAACCAAAATATGTTTTCAGAGCTAGATGCAGAAAAAATTATATTGAATTTGCAACCTGATGGAGGTCAGTATAGATGGACGAATAGAACAAGTCCCACACACTGCTACAAGCTGAAATATTTTTTTAAAGCTAGATGCAGAAAAAAATTATATTGAATTTGCAACCTGATGGAGGTCAGTATAAATGGACTAATAGAACAAGTCCCACACACTGCTAGAAGCCGAAATATCTTTTCAGAGCTAGATGCAGAAAAAAATTATATTGAATTTGCAACCTGATGGAGGTCAGTATAGATGGACTAATAGAACAAGTCCCACACACTGCTAGAAGCCAAAATATTTTTTCAGAGCTAGATGCAGAAAAAAATTATATTGAATTTGCAACCTGATGAAGGTCAGTATAGATGGACTAATAGAACAAGTCCCACACACTGCTAGAAGCCAAAATATTTTTTCAGAGCTAGATGCAGAAAAAAATTATATTGAATTTGCAACCTGATGGAGGTCAGTATAGATGGAATAATAGAACAAGTCCCACACACTGCTAGAAGCCAAAATATTTTTTCAGAGCTAGATGCAGAAAAAAATTATATTGAATTTGCAACCTGATGGAGGTCAGTATAGATGGACTAATAGAACAAGTCCCACACACTGCTCGAAGCCAAAACAATTTTTCAGAGCTAGATGCAGAAAAAAATTATATTGAATTTGCAACCTGATGGAGGTCAGTATAGATGGACTAATAGAACAAGTCCCACACACTGCTAGAAGCCAAAATATTTTCTCAGAGCTAGATGCAGAACAAAATTATATTGAATTTGCAACGTGAAGGAGGTCAGTATAGATGGACTAATAGAACAAGTCCCACACACTGCTACAAGCTGAAATATTTTTTCAGAGCTAGATGCAGAAAAAAATTATATTGAGTTTGCAACCTGATGGAGGTCAGTATAGATGGACTAATAGAACAAGTCCCACACACTGCTCGAAGCCGAAATATTTTTTCAGAGCTAGATGCAGAAAAAAATTATATTGAATTTGCAACCTGATGGAGGTCAGTATATATGGATTAATAGAACAACTCCCACACACTGCTAGAAGCCAAAATATTTTTTCAGAGCTAGATGCAGAAAAAAATTGTATTGAATTTGCAACCTGATGGAGGTCAGTATAGATGGACTAATAGAACAAGTCCCGCACACTGCTAGAAGCCAAAATATTTTTTCAGAGCTAGATGCAGAAAAAAATTATATTGAATTTGCAACCTGATGGAGGTCAGTATAGATGGACTAATAGAACAAGTCCCGCACACTGCTAGAAGCCAAACTATTTTTTCAGAGCTAGATGCAGAAAAAAATTATATTGAATTTGCAACCTGATGGAGGTCAGTATAGATGGACTAATAGAACAAGTCCCACACACTGCTACAAGCTGAAATATTTTTTTAAAGCTAGATGCAGAAAAAAATTATATTGAATTTGCAACCTGGTGGAGGTTAGTATAGATGGATTAATAGAACAAGTCCCACACACTGCTACAAGCTGAAATATTTTTTCAGAGCTAGATGCAGAAAAAAATTATATTGAATTTGCAACCTGATGGAGGTCAGTATAAATGGACTAATAGAACAAGTCCCACACACTGCTAGAAGCCGAAATATCTTTTCAGAGCAAGATGCAGAAAAAAATTATATTGAATTTGCAACCTGATGGAGGTCAGTATAGATGGACTAATAGAACAAGTCCCACACACTGCTAGAAGCTGAAATATTTTTTTAAAGCTAGATGCAGAAAAAAATTATATTGAATTTGCAACCTGGTGGAGGTTAGTATAGATGGATTAATAGAACAAGTCCCACACACTGCTACAAGCTGAAATATTTTTTCAGAGCTAGATGCAGAAAAAAATTATATTGAATTTGCAACCTGATGGAGGTCAGTATAAATGGACTAATAGAACAAGTCCCACACACTGCTAGAAGCCAAAATATTTTTTCAGAGCTAGATGCAGAAAAAAATTATATTGAATTTGCAACCTGATGGAGGTCGGTATAGATGGACGAATAGAACAAGTCCCACACACTGCTACAAGCTGAAATATTTTTTTAAAGCTAGATGCAGAAAAAAATTATATTGAATTTGCAACCTGGTGGAGGTTAGTATAGATGGATTAATAGAACAAGTCCCACACACTGCTACAAGCTGAAATATTTTTTCAGAGGTAGATGCAGAAAAAAATTATATTGAATTTGCAACCTGATGGAGGTCAGTATAAATGGACTAATAGAACAAGTCCCACACACTGCTAGAAGCCGAAATATCTTTTCAGAGCTAGATGCAGAAAAAAATTATATTGAATTTGCAACCTGATGGAGGTCAGTATAGATGGACTAATAGAACAAGTCCTACACACTGCTAGAAGCCAAAATATTTTTTCAGAGCTAGATGCAGAAAAAAATTATATTGAATTTGCAACCTGATGAAGGTCAGTATAGATGGACTAATAGAACAAGTCCCACACACTGCTAGAAGCCAAAATATTTTTTCAGAGCTAGATGCAGAAAAAAATTATATTGAATTTGCAAACTGATGGAGGTCAGTATAGATGGAATAATAGAACAAGTCCCACACACTGCTAGAAGCCAAAATATTTTTTCAGAGCTATATGCAGAAAAAAATTATATTGAATTTGCAACCTGATGGAGGTCAGTATAGATGGACTAATAGAACAAGTCCCACACACTGTTAGAAGCCAAAATATTTTTTTAGAGCTAGATGCAGAAAAAAATTATATTGAATTTGCAACCTGATAGAGGTCAGTATAGATGGACTAATAGAACAAGTCCCACACACTGCTAGAAGCCAAAATATTTTTTCAGAGCTAGATGCAGAAAAAAATTATATTGAATTTGCAACCTGATGGAGGTCAGTATAGATGGACTAATAGAACAAGTCCCACACACTGCTACAAGCTGAAATATTTTTTAAAGCTAGATGCAGAAAAGAATTATATTGAATTTGCAACCTGGTGGAGGTTAGTATAGATGGATTAATAGAACAAGTCCCACACACTGCTACAAGCTGAAATATTTTTTCAGAGCTAGATGCAGAAAAAAATTATATTGAATTTGCAACCTGATGGAGGTCAGTATAGATGGACTAATAGAACAAGTCCCACACACTGCTAGAAGCCAAAATATTTTTTCAGAGCTAGATGCAGAAGAAAATTATATTGAATTTGCAACCTGATGGAGGTCGGTACAGATGGATGAATAGAACAAGTCCCACACACTGCTACAAGCTGAAATATTTTTTTAAAGCTAGATGCAGAAAAAAATTATATTGAATTTGCAACCTGGTGGAGATTAGTATAGATGGATTAATAGAACAAGTCCCACACACTGCTACAAGCTGAAATATTTTTTCAGAGGTAGATGCAGAAAAAAATTATATTGAATTTGCAACCTGATGGAGGTCAGTATAAATGGACTAATAGAAAACGTCCGACACACTGCTAGTAGCCGAAATATCTTTTCAGAGCTAGATGCAGAAAAAAATTATATTGAATTTGCAACCTGATGGAGGTCAGTATAGATGGACTAATAGAACAAGTCCTACACACTGCTAGAAGCCAAAATATTTTTTCAGAGCTAGATGCAGAAAAAAATTATATTGAATTTGCAAACTGATGAAGGTCAGTATAGATGGACAAATAGAACAAGTCCCACACACTGCTAGAAGCCAAAATATTTTTTCAGAGCTAGATGCAGAAAAAAATTATATTGAATTTGCAACCTGATGGAGGTCAGTATAGATGGAATAATAGAACAAGTCCCACACACTGCTAGAAGCCAAAATATTTTTTCAGAGCTAGATGCAGAAAAAAATTATATTGAATTTGCAACCTGATGGAGGTCAGTATAGATGGACTAATAGAACAAGTCCCACACACTGCTACAAGCTGAAATATTTTTTCAGAGCTAGATGCAGAAAAAAATTATATTGAATTTGCAACCTGATGGAGGTCAGTATAGATGGACTAATAGAACAAGTCCCACACACTGCTCGAAGCCGAAATATTTTTTCAGAGCTAGATGCAGGAAAAAATTATATTGAATTTGCAACCTGATGGAGGTCAGTATAGATGGACTAATAGAACAAGTCCCACACACTGCTAGAAGCCAAAATATTTTTTCAGAGCTACATGCAGAAAAAAATTATATTGAATTTGCAACCTGATGGAGGTCAGTATAGATGGACTAATAGAACAAGTCCCACACACTGCTAGAAGCCAAAATATTTTTTTAGAGCTAGATGCAGAAAAAAATTATATTGAATTTGCAACCTGATGGAGGTCAGTATAGATGGACTAATAGATCAAGTCCCACACACTGCTAGAAGCCAAAATATTTTTTCAGAGCTAGATGCAGAAAAAAATTATATTGAATTTGCAACCTGATGGAGGTCAGTATAGATGGACTATTAGAACAAGTCCCACACACTGCTACAAGCTGAAATATTTTTTAAAGCTAGATGCAGAAAAGAATTATATTGAATTTGCAACCTGGTGGAGGTTAGTATAGATGGATTAATAGAACAAGTCCCACACACTGCTACAAGCTGAAATATTTTTTCAGAGCTAGATGCAGAAAAAAATTATATTGAATTTGCAACCTGATGGAGGTCAGTATAAATGGACTAATAGAACAAGTCCCACACACTGCTAGAAGCCGAAATGTCTTTTCAGAGCTAGATGCAGAAAAAAATTATATTGAATTTGCAACCTGATGGAGGTCAGTATAGATGGACTAATAGAACAAGTCCTACACACTGCTAGAAGCCAAAATATTTTTTCAGAGCTAGATGCAGAAAAAAATTATATTGAATTTGCAACCTGATGAAGGTCAGTATAGATGGACTAATAGAACAATTCCCACACACTGCTAGAAGCAAAAATATTTTTTCAGAGCTAGATGCAGAAAAAAATTATATTGAATTTGCAACCTGATGGAGGTCAGTATAGATGGACTAATAGAACAAGTCCCACACACTGCTAGAAGCCGAAATATTTTTTCAGAGCTAGATGCAGAAAAAAATTATATTGAATTTGCAACCTGATGGAGGTCAGTATAGATGGACTAATAGAACAAGTCCCACACACTGCAACAAGCTGAAATATTTTTTCAGAGCTAGATGCAGAAAAAAATTATATTGAATTTGCAACCTGATGGAGGTCAGTATAGATGGACTAATAGAACAAGTCCCACACACTGCTCGAAGCCGAAATATTTTTTCAGAGCTAGATGCAGAAAAAAATTATATTGAATTTGCAACCTGATGGAGGTCAGTATAGATGGACTAATAGAACAAGTCCCACACACTGCTAGAAGCCAAAATATTTTTTCAGAGCTACATGCAGAAAAAAAATTATATTGAATTTGCAACCTGATGGAGGTCAGTATAGATGGACTAATAGAACAAGTCCCACACACTGCTAGAAGACAAAATATTTTTTTAGAGCTAGATGCAGAAAAAAATTATATTGAATTTGCAACCTGATGGAGGTCAGTATAGATGGACTAATAGAACAAGTCCCACACACTGCTAGAGGCCAAAATATTTTTTCAGAGCTAGATGCAGAAAAAAATTATATTGAATTTGCAACCTGATGGAGGTCAGTATAGATGGACTGAAAGAACAAGTCCTACACACTGCTACAAGCTGAAATATTTTTTAAAGCTAGATGCAGAAAAGAATTATATTGAATTTGCAACCTGGTGGAGGTTAGTATAGATGGATTAATAGAACAAGTCCCACACACTGCTACAAGCTGAAATATTTTTTCAGAGCTAGATGCAGAAATTTTTTTTATTGAATTTGCAACCTGATGGAGGTCAGTATAGATGGACTAATAGAACAAGTCCCACACACTGCTAGAAGCCAAAATATTTTTTCAGAGCTAGATGCAGAAGAAAATTATATTGAATTTGCAACCTGATGGAGGTCGGTATAGATGGACGAATAGAACAAGTCCCACACACTGCTACAAGCTGAAATATTTTTTTAAAGCTAGATGCAGAAAAAAATTATATTGAATTTGCAACCTGATGGAGGTCAGTATAGATGGACTAATAGAACAAGTCCCACACACTGCTAGAAGCCAAAATATTTTTTCAGAGCTAGATGCAGAAAAAAATTATATTGAATTTGCAACCTGATGGAGGTCAGTATAGATGGACTATTAGAACAAGTCCCACACACTGCTACAAGCTGAAATATTTTTTAAAGCTAGATGCAGAAAAGAATTATATTGAATTTGCAACCTGGTGGAGGTTAGTATAGATGGATTAATAGAACAAGTCCCACACACTGCTACAAGCTGAAATATTTTTTCAGAGCTAGATGCAGAAAAAAATTATATTGAATTTGCAACCTGATGGAGGTCAGTATAGATGGACTAATAGAACAAGTCCCACACACTGCTAGAAGCCAAAATATTTTTTCAGAGCTAGATGCAGAAAAAAATTATATTGAATTTGCAACCTGATGGAGGTCAGTATAGATGGACTAATAGAACAAGTCCCACACACTGCTACAAGCTGAAATATTTTTTTAAAGCTAGATGCAGAAAAAAATTATATTGAATTTGCAACCTGGTGGAGGTTAGTATAGATGGATTAATAGAACAAGTCCCACACACTGCTACAAGCTGAAATATTTTTTCAGAGCTAGATGCAGAAAAAAATTATATTGAATTTGCAACCTGATGGAGGTCAGTATAAATGGACTAATAGAACAAGTCCCACACACTGCTAGAAGCCGAAATATCTTTTCAGAGCAAGATGCAGAAAAAAATTATATTGAATTTGCAACCTGATGGAGGTCAGTATAGATGGACTAATAGAACAAGTCCCACACACTGCTAGAAGCTGAAATATTTTTTTAAAGCTAGATGCAGAAAAAAATTATATTGAATTTGCAACCTGGTGGAGGTTAGTATAGATGGATTAATAGAACAAGTCCCACACACTGCTACAAGCTGAAATATTTTTTCAGAGCTAGATGCAGAAAAAAATTATATTGAATTTGCAACCTGATGGAGGTCAGTATAAATGGACTAATAGAACAAGTCCCACACACTGCTAGAAGCCAAAATATTTTTTCAGAGCTAGATGCAGAAAAAAATTATATTGAATTTGCAACCTGATGGAGGTCGGTATAGATGGACGAATAGAACAAGTCCCACACACTGCTACAAGCTGAAATATTTTTTTAAAGCTAGATGCAGAAAAAAATTATATTGAATTTGCAACCTGGTGGAGGTTAGTATAGATGGATTAATAGAACAAGTCCCACACACTGCTACAAGCTGAAATATTTTTTCAGAGGTAGATGCAGAAAAAAATTATATTGAATTTGCAACCTGATGGAGGTCAGTATAAATGGACTAATAGAACAAGTCCCACACACTGCTAGAAGCCGAAATATCTTTTCAGAGCTAGATGCAGAAAAAAATTATATTGAATTTGCAACCTGATGGAGGTCAGTATAGATGGACTAATAGAACAAGTCCTACACACTGCTAGAAGCCAAAATATTTTTTCAGAGCTAGATGCAGAAAAAAATTATATTGAATTTGCAACCTGATGAAGGTCAGTATAGATGGACTAATAGAACAAGTCCCACACACTGCTAGAAGCCAAAATATTTTTTCAGAGCTAGATGCAGAAAAAAATTATATTGAATTTGCAAACTGATGGAGGTCAGTATAGATGGAATAATAGAACAAGTCCCACACACTGCTAGAAGCCAAAATATTTTTTCAGAGCTATATGCAGAAAAAAATTATATTGAATTTGCAACCTGATGGAGGTCAGTATAGATGGACTAATAGAACAAGTCCCACACACTGTTAGAAGCCAAAATATTTTTTTAGAGCTAGATGCAGAAAAAAATTATATTGAATTTGCAACCTGATAGAGGTCAGTATAGATGGACTAATAGAACAAGTCCCACACACTGCTAGAAGCCAAAATATTTTTTCAGAGCTATATGCAGAAAAAAATTATATTGAATTTGCAACCTGATGGAGGTCAGTATAGATGGACTAATAGAACAAGTCCCACACACTGTTAGAAGCCAAAATATTTTTTTAGAGCTAGATGCAGAAAAAAATTATATTGAATTTGCAACCTGATAGAGGTCAGTATAGATGGACTAATAGAACAAGTCCCACACACTGCTAGAAGCCAAAATATTTTTTCAGAGCTAGATGCAGAAAAAAATTATATTGAATTTGCAACCTGATGGAGGTCAGTATAGATGGACTAATAGAACAAGTCCCACACACTGCTACAAGCTGAAATATTTTTTAAAGCTAGATGCAGAAAAGAATTATATTGAATTTGCAACCTGGTGGAGGTTAGTATAGATGGATTAATAGAACAAGTCCCACACACTGCTACAAGCTGAAATATTTTTTCAGAGCTAGATGCAGAAAAAAATTATATTGAATTTGCAACCTGATGGAGGTCAGTATAGATGGACTAATAGAACAAGTCCCACACACTGCTAGAAGCCAAAATATTTTTTCAGAGCTAGATGCAGAAGAAAATTATATTGAATTTGCAACCTGATGGAGGTCGGTACAGATGGATGAATAGAACAAGTCCCACACACTGCTACAAGCTGAAATATTTTTTTAAAGCTAGATGCAGAAAAAAATTATATTGAATTTGCAACCTGGTGGAGATTAGTATAGATGGATTAATAGAACAAGTCCCACACACTGCTACAAGCTGAAATATTTTTTCAGAGCTAGATGCAGAAAAAAATTATATTGAATTTGCAACCTGATGGAGGTCAGTATAGATGGACTAATAGAACAAGTCCCACACACTGCTCGAAGCCGAAATATTTTTTCAGAGCTAGATGCAGAAAAAAATTATATTGAATTTGCAACCTGATGGAGGTCAGTATAAATGGACTAATAGAAAACGTCCGACACACTGCTAGTAGCCGAAATATCTTTTCAGAGCTAGATGCAGAAAAAAATTATATTGAATTTGCAACCTGATGGAGGTCAGTATAGATGGACTAATAGAACAAGTCCTACACACTGCTAGAAGCCAAAATATTTTTTCAGAGCTAGATGCAGAAAAAAATTATATTGAATTTGCAAACTGATGAAGGTCAGTATAGATGGACAAATAGAACAAGTCCCACACACTGCTAGAAGCCAAAATATTTTTTCAGAGCTAGATGCAGAAAAAAATTATATTGAATTTGCAACCTGATGGAGGTCAGTATAGATGGAATAATAGAACAAGTCCCACACACTGCTAGAAGCCAAAATATTTTTTCAGAGCTAGATGCAGAAAAAAATTATATTGAATTTGCAACCTGATGGAGGTCAGTATAGATGGACTAATAGAACAAGTCCCACACACTGCTACAAGCTGAAATATTTTTTCAGAGCTAGATGCAGAAAAAAATTATATTGAATTTGCAACCTGATGGAGGTCAGTATAGATGGACTAATAGAACAAGTCCCACACACTGCTCGAAGCCGAAATATTTTTTCAGAGCTAGATGCAGGAAAAAATTATATTGAATTTGCAACCTGATGGAGGTCAGTATAGATGGACTAATAGAACAAGTCCCACACACTGCTAGAAGCCAAAATATTTTTTCAGAGCTACATGCAGAAAAAAATTATATTGAATTTGCAACCTGATGGAGGTCAGTATAGATGGACTAATAGAACAAGTCCCACACACTGCTAGAAGCCAAAATATTTTTTTAGAGCTAGATGCAGAAAAAAATTATATTGAATTTGCAACCTGATGGAGGTCAGTATAGATGGACTAATAGATCAAGTCCCACACACTGCTAGAAGCCAAAATATTTTTTCAGAGCTAGATGCAGAAAAAAATTATATTGAATTTGCAACCTGATGGAGGTCAGTATAGATGGACTATTAGAACAAGTCCCACACACTGCTACAAGCTGAAATATTTTTTAAAGCTAGATGCAGAAAAGAATTATATTGAATTTGCAACCTGGTGGAGGTTAGTATAGATGGATTAATAGAACAAGTCCCACACACTGCTACAAGCTGAAATATTTTTTCAGAGCTAGATGCAGAAAAAAATTATATTGAATTTGCAACCTGATGGAGGTCAGTATAAATGGACTAATAGAACAAGTCCCACACACTGCTAGAAGCCGAAATGTCTTTTCAGAGCTAGATGCAGAAAAAAATTATATTGAATTTGCAACCTGATGGAGGTCAGTATAGATGGACTAATAGAACAAGTCCTACACACTGCTAGAAGCCAAAATATTTTTTCAGAGCTAGATGCAGAAAAAAATTATATTGAATTTGCAACCTGATGAAGGTCAGTATAGATGGACTAATAGAACAATTCCCACACACTGCTAGAAGCAAAAATATTTTTTCAGAGCTAGATGCAGAAAAAAATTATATTGAATTTGCAACCTGATGGAGGTCAGTATAGATGGACTAATAGAACAAGTCCCACACACTGCTAGAAGCCGAAATATTTTTTCAGAGCTAGATGCAGAAAAAAATTATATTGAATTTGCAACCTGATGGAGGTCAGTATAGATGGACTAATAGAACAAGTCCCACACACTGCTACAAGCTGAAATATTTTTTCAGAGCTAGATGCAGAAAAAAATTATATTGAATTTGCAACCTGATGGAGGTCAGTATAGATGGACTAATAGAACAAGTCCCACACACTGCTCGAAGCCGAAATATTTTTTCAGAGCTAGATGCAGAAAAAAATTATATTGAATTTGCAACCTGATGGAGGTCAGTATAGATGGACTAATAGAACAAGTCCCACACACTGCTAGAAGCCAAAATATTTTTTTAGAGCTAGATGCAGAAAAAAATTATATTGAATTTGCAACCTGATGGAGGTCAGTATAGATGGACTAATAGAACAAGTCCCACACACTGCTAGAGGCCAAAATATTTTTTCAGAGCTAGATGCAGAAAAAAATTATATTGAATTTGCAACCTGATGGAGGTCAGTATAGATGGACTGAAAGAACAAGTCCTACACACTGCTACAAGCTGAAATATTTTTTAAAGCTAGATGCAGAAAAGAATTATATTGAATTTGCAACCTGGTGGAGGTTAGTATAGATGGATTAATAGAACAAGTCCCACACACTGCTACAAGCTGAAATATTTTTTCAGAGCTAGATGCAGAAATTTTTTTTATTGAATTTGCAACCTGATGGAGGTCAGTATAGATGGACTAATAGAACAAGTCCCACACACTGCTAGAAGCCAAAATATTTTTTCAGAGCTAGATGCAGAAGAAAATTATATTGAATTTGCAACCTGATGGAGGTCGGTATAGATGGACGAATAGAACAAGTCCCACACACTGCTACAAGCTGAAATATTTTTTTAAAGCTAGATGCAGAAAAAAATTATATTGAATTTGCAACCTGATGGAGGTCAGTATAGATGGACTAATAGAACAAGTCCCACACACTGCTACAAGCTGAAATATTTTTTCAGAGCTAGATGCAGAAAAAAATTATATTGAATTTGCAACCTGATGGAGGTCAGTATAGATGGACTAATAGAACAAGTCCCACACACTGCTCGAAGCCGAAATATTTTTTCAGAGCTAGATGCAGAAAAAAATTATATTGAATTTGCAACCTGATGGAGGTCAGTATAGATGGACTAATAGAACAAGTCCCACACACTGCTAGAAGCCAAAATATTTTTTCAGAGCTACATGCAGAAAAAAAATTATATTGAATTTGCAACCTGATGGAGGTCAGTATAGATGGACTAATAGAACAAGTCCCACACACTGCTAGAAGCCAAAATATTTTTTTAGAGCTAGATGCAGAAAAAAATTATATTGAATTTGCAACCTGATGGAGGTCAGTATAGATGGACTAATAGAACAAGTCCCACACACTGCTAGAGGCCAAAATATTTTTTCAGAGCTAGATGCAGAAAAAAATTATATTGAATTTGCAACCTGATGGAGGTCAGTATAGATGGACTGAAAGAACAAGTCCTACACACTGCTACAAGCTGAAATATTTTTTAAAGCTAGATGCAGAAAAGAATTATATTGAATTTGCAACCTGGTGGAGGTTAGTATAGATGGATTAATAGAACAAGTCCCACACACTGCTACAAGCTGAAATATTTTTTCAGAGCTAGATGCAGAAATTTTTTTTATTGAATTTGCAACCTGATGGAGGTCAGTATAGATGGACTAATAGAACAAGTCCCACACACTGCTAGAAGCCAAAATATTTTTTCAGAGCTAGATGCAGAAGAAAATTATATTGAATTTGCAACCTGATGGAGGTCGGTATAGATGGACGAATAGAACAAGTCCCACACACTGCTACAAGCTGAAATATTTTTTTAAAGCTAGATGCAGAAAAAAATTATATTGAATTTGCAACCTGATGGAGGTCAGTATAGATGGACTAATAGAACAAGTCCCACACACTGCTAGAAGCCAAAATATTTTTTCAGAGCTAGATGCAGAAAAAAATTATATTGAATTTGCAACCTGATGGAGGTCAGTATAGATGGACTATTAGAACAAGTCCCACACACTGCTACAAGCTGAAATATTTTTTAAAGCTAGATGCAGAAAAGAATTATATTGAATTTGCAACCTGGTGGAGGTTAGTATAGATGGATTAATAGAACAAGTCCCACACACTGCTACAAGCTGAAATATTTTTTCAGAGCTAGATGCAGAAAAAAATTATATTGAATTTGCAACCTGATGGAGGTCAGTATAGATGGACTAATAGAACAAGTCCCACACACTGCTAGAAGCCAAAATATTTTTTCAGAGCTAGATGCAGAAGAAAATTATATTGAATTTGCAACCTGATGGAGGTCAGTATAGATGGACTAATAGAACAAGTCCCATACACTGCTAGAAGCCAAAATATTTTTTCAGAGCTAGATGCAGAAAAAAATTATATTGAATTTGCAACCTGATGGAGGTCGGTATAGATGGACGAATAGAACAAGTCCCACACACTGCTACAAGCTGAAATATTTTTTTAAAGCTAGATGCAGAAAAAAATTATATTGAATTTGCAACCTGGTGGAGGTTAGTATAGATGGATTAATAGAACAAGTCCCACACACTGCTACAAGCTGAAAAATTTTTTCAGAGGTAGATGCAGAAAAAAATTATATTGAATTTGCAACCTGATGGAGGTCAGTATAGATGGACTAATAGAACAAGTCTTACACACTGCTAGAAGCCAAAATATTTTTTCAGAGCTAGATGCAGAAAAAAATTATATTGAATTTGCAACCTGATGAAGGTCAGTATAGATGGACTAATAGAACAAGTCCCACACACTGCTAGAAGCAAAAATATTTTTTCAGAGCTAGATGCAGAAAAAAATTATATTGAATTTGCAACCTGATGGAGGTCAGTATAGGTGGAATAATAGAACAAGTCCCACACACTGCTAGAAGCCAAAATATTTTTTCAGAGCTAGATGCAGAAAAAAATTATATTGAATTTGCAACCTGATGGAGGTCAGTATAGATGGACTAATAGAACAAGTCCCACACACTGCTAGAAGCCGAAATATTTTTTCAGAGCTAGATGCAGAAAAAAATTATATTGAATTTGCAACCTGATGGAGGCCAGTATAGATGGACTAATAGAACAAGTCCCACACACTGCTACAAGCTGAAATATTTTTTCAGAGCTAGATGCAGAAAAAAATTATATTGAATTTGCAACCTGATGGAGGTCAGTATAGATGGACTAATAGAACAAGTCCCACACACTGCTCGAAGCCGAAATATTTTTTCAGAGCTAGATGCAGAAAAAAATTATATTGAATTTGCAACCTGATGGAGGTCAGTATAGATGGACTAATAGAACAAGTCCCACACACTGCTAGAAGCCAAAATATTTTTTCAGAGCTACATGCAGA
The DNA here is from genome assembly GCF_046119375.1 of Phyllobates terribilis. Classification (NCBI taxonomy): domain Eukaryota; kingdom Metazoa; phylum Chordata; class Amphibia; order Anura; family Dendrobatidae; genus Phyllobates; species Phyllobates terribilis. The sequence continues at coordinate 68,269,037 of NW_027362770.1, read as the reverse complement.
AAAAAATTATATTGAATTTGCAACCTGATGGAGGTCAGTATAGATGGACTAATAGAACAAGTCCCACACACTGCTAGAAGCCAAAATATTTTTCTAGAGCTAGATGCAGAAAAAAATTATATTGAATTTGCAACCTGATGGAGGTCAGTATAGATGGACGAATAGAACAAGTCCCACACACTGCTAGAGGCCAAAATATTTTTTCAGAGCTAGATGCAGAAAAAAATTATATTGAATTTGCAACCTGATGGAGGTCAGTATAGATGGACTGAAAGAACAAGTCCCACACACTGCTACAAGCTGAAATATTTTTTAAAGCTAGATGCAGAAAAGAATTATATTGAATTTGCAACCTGGTGGAGGTTAGTATAGATGGATTAATAGAACAAGTCCCACACACTGCTACAAGCTGAAATATTTTTTCAGAGCTAGATGCAGAAAATTTTTTTATTGAATTTGCAACCTGATGGAGGTCAGTATAGATGGACTAATAGAACAAGTCCCACACACTGCTAGAAGCCAAAATATTTTTTCAGAGCTAGATGCAGAAGAAAATGATATTGAATTTGCAACCTGATGGAGGTCGGTATAGATGGACGAATAGAACAAGTCCCACACACTGCTACAAGCTGAAATATTTTTTTAAAGCTAGATGCAGAAAAAAATTATATTGAATTTGCAACCTGATGGAGGTCAGTATAGATGGACTAATAGAACAAGTCCCACACACTGCTAGAAGCCAAAATATTTTTTCAGAGCTAGAAGCAGAAAAAAATTATATTGAATTTGCAACCTGATGGAGGTCAGTATAGATGGACTATTAGAACAAGTCCCACACACTACTACAAGCTGAAATATTTTTTAAAGCTAGATGCACAAAAGAATTATATTGAATTTGCAACCTGGTGGAGGTTAGTATAGATGGATTAATAGAACAAGTCCCACACACTGCTACAAGCTGAAATATTTTTTCAGAGCTAGATGCAGAAAAAAATTATATTGAATTTGCAACCTGATGGAGGTCAGTATAGATGGACTAATAGAACAAGTCCCACACACTGCTAGAAGCCAAAATATTTTTTCAGAGATAGATGCAGAACAAAATTATATTGAATTTGCAACCTGATGGAGGTCAGTATAGATGGACTAATAGAACAATTCCCATACACTGCTAGAAGCCAAAATATTTTTTCAGAGCTAGATGCAGAAAAAAATTATATTGAATTTGCAACCTGATGGAGGTCGGTATAGATGGACGAATAGAACAAGTCCCACACACTGCTACAAGCTGAAATATTTTTTTAAAGCTAGATGCAGAAAAAAATTATATTGAATTTGCAACCTGGTGGAGGTTAGTATAGATGGATTAATAGAACAAGTCCCACACACTGCTACAAGCTGAAAAATTTTTTCAGAGGTAAATGCAGAAAAAAATTATATTGAATTTGCAACCTGATGGAGGTCAGTATAAATGGACTAATAGAACAAGTCCCACACACTGCTAGAAGCCGAAATGTCTTTTCAGAGCTAGATGCAGAAAAAAATTATATTGAATTTGCAACCTGATGGAGGTCAGTATAGATGGACTAATAGAACAAGTCCTACACACTGCTAGAAGCCAAAATATTTTTTCAGAGCTAGATGCAGAAAAAAATTATATTGAATTTGCAACCTGATGAAGGTCAGTATAGATGGACTAATAGAACAAGTCCCACACACTGCTAGAAGCAAAAATATTTTTTCAGAGCTAGATGCAGAAAAAAATTATATTGAATTTGCAACCTGATGGAGGTCAGTATAGATGGAATAATAGAACAAGTCCCACACACTGCTAGAAGCCAAAATATTTTTTCAGAGCTAGATGCAGAAAAAAATTATATTGAATTTGCAACCTGATGGAGGTCAGTATAGATGGACTAATAGAACAAGTCCCACACACTGCTAGAAGCTGAAATATTTTTTCAGAGCTAGATGCAGAAAAAAATTATATTGAATTTGCAACCAGATGGAGGTCAGTATAGATGGACTAATAGAACAAGTCCCACACACTGCTACAAGCTGAAATATTTTTTCAGAGCTAGATGCAGAAAAAAATTATATTGAATTTGCAACCTGATGGAGGTCAGTATAGATGGACTAATAGAACAAGTCCCACACACTGCTCGAAGCCGAAATATTTTTTCAGAGCTAGATGCAGAAAAAAATTATATTGAATTTGCAACCTGATGGAGGTCAGTATAGATGGACTAATAGAACAAGTCCCACACACTGCTAGAAGCCAAAATATTTTTTCAGAGCTACATGCAGAAAAAAATTATATTGAATTTGTAACCTGATGGAGGTCAGTATAGATGGACTAATAGAACAAGTCCCACACACTGCTAGAAGCCAAAATATTTTTTTAGAGCTAGATGCAGAAAAAAATTATATTGAATTTGCAACCTGATGGAGGTCAGTATAGATGGACTAATAGAACAAGTCCCACACACTGCTAGAGGCCAAAATATTTTTTTAAAGCTAGATGCAGAAAAAAATTATATTGAATTTGCAACCTGATGGAGGTCAGTTTAGATGGACTGAAAGAACAAGTCCCACACACTGCTACAAGCTGAAATATTTTTTAAAGCTAGATGCAGAAAAGAATTATATTGAATTTGCAACCTGGTGGAGGTTAGTATAGATGGATTAATAGAACAAGTCCCACACACTGCTACAAGCTGAAATATTTTTTCAGAGCTAGATGCAGAATTTTTTTTTATTGAATTTGCAACCTGATGGGGGTCAGTATAGATGGACTAATAGAACAAGTCCCACACACTGCTAGAAGCCAAAATATTTTTTCAGAGCTAGATGCAGAAGAAAATTATATTGAATTTGCAACCTGATGGAGGTCGGTATAGATGGACGAATAGAACAAGTCCCACACACTGCTACAAGCTGAAATATTTTTTTAAAGCTAGATGCAGAAAAAAATTATATTGAATTTGCAAACTGATGAAGGTCAGTATAGATGGACTAATAGAACAAGTCCCACACACTGCTAGAAGCCAAAATATTTTTTCAGAGCTAGATGAAGAAAAAAATTATATTGAATTTGCAACTTGATGGAGGTCAGTATAGATGGACTAATAGAACAAGTTCCACACACTGCTAGAAGCCGAAATATTTTTTCAGAGCTAGATGCAGAAAAAAATTATATTGAATTTGCAACATGATGGAGGTCAGTATAGATGGACTAATAGAACAAGTCCCACACACTGCTACAAGCTGAAATATTTTTTCAGAGCTAGATGCAGAAAAAAATTATATTGAATTTGCAACCTGATGGAGGTCAGTATAGATGGACTAATAGAACAAGTCCCACACACTGCTCGAAGCCAAAACAATTTTTCAGAGCTAGATGCAGAAAAAAATTATATTGAATTTGCAACCTGATGGAGGTCAGTATAGATGGACTAATAGAACAAGTCCCACACACTGCTAGAAGCCAAAATATTTTCTCAGAGCTAGATGCAGAAAAAAATTATATTGAATTTGCAACCTGATGGAGGTCAGTATAGTTGGACTAATAGAACTAGTCCGACACACTGCTACAAGCTAAAATATTTTTTTAAAGCTAGATGCAGAAAAAAATTATATTGAATTTACAACCTGGTGGAGGCTAGCATAGATGGATTAATAGAACAAGTCCCACACACTGCTACAAGCTGAAATATTTTTTCAGAGCTAGATGCAGAAAAAAATTATATTGAATTTGCAACCTGATGGAGGTCAGTATAGATGGACTAATAGAACTAGTCCGACACACTGCTACAAGCTAAAATATTTTTTTAAACTAGATGCAGAAAAAAATTATATTGAATTTACAACCTGGTGGAGGTTAGCATAGATGGATTAATAGAACAAGTCCCACACACTGCTACAAGCTGAAATATTTTTTCAGAGCTAGATGCAGAAAAAAATTATATTGAATTTGCAACCTGATGGAGGTCAGTATAAATGGACTAATAGAACAAGCCCCACACACTGCTAGAAGCCGAAATATCTATTCAGAGCTAGATGCAGAAAAAAATTATATTGAATTTGCAACCTGATGGAGGTCAGTATAAATGGACTAATAGAACAAGCCCCACACACTGCTAGAAGCCGAAATATCTTTTCAGAGCTAGATGCAGAAAAAAATTAAATTGAATTTGCAACCTGATGGAGGTCAGAAAAGATGGACTAATAGAACAAGTCCCACACACTGCTAGAAGCCAAAATATTTTTTCAGAGCTAGATGCAGAAAAAAATTATATTGAATTTGCAACCTGATGGAGGTCAGTATAGATGGACTAATAGAACAAGTCCCACACACTGCTAGAAGCCGAAATATTTTTTCAGAGCTAGATGCAGAAAAAAATTATATTGAACTTGCAACCTGATGGAGGTTAGTATAGATGGACTAATAGAACAAGTCCCACACACTGCTACAAGCTGAAATATTTTTTCAGAGCTAGATGCAGAAAAAAATTATATTGAATTTGCAACCTGATGGAGGTCAGTATAGATGGACTAATAGAACAAGTCCGACACGCTGCTACAAGCTAAAATATTTTTTTAAAGCTAGATGCAGAAAAAAATTATATTGAATTTACAACCTGGTGGAGGTTAGCATAGATGGATTAATAGAACAAGTCCCACACACTGCTATAAGCTGAAATATTTTTTCAGAGCTAGATGCAGAAAAAAATGATATTGAATTTGTAACCTGATGGAGGTCAGTATAGATGAACTAATAGAGCAAGTCCCACACACTGCTAGAAGCCAAAATATTTTTTCAGAGCTAGATGCAGAAAAAAATTATATTGAATTTGCAACCTGATGGAGGTCAGTATAGATGGACTAATAGAGCAAGTCCCACACACTGCTAGAAGCCAAAATATTTTTTCAGAGCTAGATGCAGAAAAAAATTATATTGAATTTGCAACCTGATGGAGGTCAGTATAGATGGACTAATAGAACAAGTCCCACACACTGCTAGAAGCCAAAATATTTTTTCAGAGCTGGATGCAGAAAAAAATTATATTGAATTTGCAACCTGATGGAGGTCAGTATAGATGGACTAATAGAACAAGTCCCACACACTGCTAGAAGCCAAAATATTTTTTCAGAGCTAGATGCAGAAAAAAATTATATTGAATTTGCAACCTGATGGAGGTCAGTATAGATGGTCTAATAGAACAAGTCCCACACACTGCTAGAAACCAAAATATGTTTTCAGAGCTAGATGCAGAAAAAATTATATTGAATTTGCAACCTGATGGAGGTCAGTATAGATGGACGAATAGAACAAGTCCCACACACTGCTACAAGCTGAAATATTTTTTTAAAGCTAGATGCAGAAAAAAATTATATTGAATTTGCAACCTGGTGGAGGTTAGTATAGATGGATTAATAGAACAAGTCCCACACACTGCTACAAGCTGAAATATTTTTTCAGAACTAGATGCAGAAAAAAATTATATTGAATTTGCAACCTGATGGAGGTCAGTATAAATGGACTAATAGAACAATTCCCACACACTGCTAGAAGCCGAAATATCTTTTCAGAGCTAGATGCAGAAAAAAATTATATTGAATTTGCAACCTGATGGAGGTCAGTATAGATGGACTAATAGAACAAGTCCCACACACTGCTAGAAGCCAAAATATTTTTTCAGAGCTAGATGCAGAAAAAAATTATATTGAATTTGCAACCTGATGAAGGTCAGTATAGATGGACTAATAGAACAAGTCCCACACACTGCTAGAAGCCAAAATATTTTTTCAGAGCTAGATGCAGAAAAAAATTATATTGAATTTGCAACCTGATGGAGGTCAGTATAGATGGAATAATAGAACAAGTCCCACACACTGCTCGAAGCCAAAACAATTTTTCAGAGCTAGATGCAGAAAAAAATTATATTGAATTTGCAACCTGATGGAGGTCAGTATAGATGGACTAATAGAACAAGTCCCACACACTGCTAGAAGCCAAAATATTTTCTCGGAGCTAGATGCAGAAAAAAATTATATTGAATTTGCAACGTGAAGGAGGTCAGTATAGATGGACTAATAGAACAAGTCCCACACACTGCTACAAGCTGAAATATTTTTTCAGAGGTAGATGCAGAAAAAAATTATATTGAGTTTGCAACCTGATGGAGGTCAGTATAGATGGACTAATAGAACAAGTCCCACACACTGCTCGAAGCCGAAATATTTTTTCAGAGCTAGATGCAGAAAAAAATTATATTGAATTTGCAACCTGATGGAGGTCAGTATAGATGGATTAATAGAACAACTCCCACACACTGCTAGAAGCCAAAATATTTTTTCAGAGCTAGATGCAGAAAAAAATTGTATTGAATTTGCAACCTGATGGAGGTCAGTATAGATGGACTAATAGAACAAGTCCCGCACACTGCTAGGAGCCAAAATATTTTTTCAGAGCTAGATGCAGAAAAAAATTATATTGAATTTGCAACCTGATGGAGGTCAGTATAGATGGACTAATAGAACAAGTCCCACACACTGCTAGAAGCCAAACTATTTTTTCAGAGCTAGATGCAGAAAAAAATTATATTGAATTTGCAACCTGATGGAGGTCAGTATAGATGGACTAATAGAACAAGTCCCACACACTGCTACAAGCTGAAATATTTTTTTAAAGCTAGATGCAGAAAAAAATTATATTGAATTTGCAACCTGGTGGAGGTTAGTATAGATGGATTAATAGAACAAGTCCCACACACTGCTACAAGCTGAAATATTTTTTCAGAGCTAGATGCAGAAAAAAATTATATTGAATTTGCAACCTGATGGAGGTCAGTATAAATGGACTAATAGAACAAGTCCCACACACTGCTAGAAGCCAAAATATTTTTTCAGAGCTAGATGCAGAAAAAAATTATATTGAATTTGCAACCTGATGGAGGTCGGTATAGATGGACGAATAGAACAAGTCACACACTGCTACAAGCTGAAATATTTTTTTAAAGCTAGATGCAGAAAAAAATTATATTGAATTTGCAACCTGGTGGAGGTTAGTATAGATGGATTAATAGAACAAGTCCCACACACTGCTACAAGCTGAAATATTTTTTCAGAGGTAGATGCAGAAAAAAATTATATTGAATTTGCAACCTGATGGAGGTCAGTATAAATGGACTAATAGAACAAGTCCCACACACTGCTAGAAGCCGAAATATCTTTTCAGAGCTAGATGCAGAAAAAAATTATATTGAATTTGCAACCTGATGGAGGTCAGTATAGATGGACTAATAGAACAAGTCCTACACACTGCTAGAAGCCAAAATATTTTTTCAGAGCTAGATGCAGAAAAAAATTATATTGAATTTGCAACCTGATGAAGGTCAGTATAGATGGACTAATAGAACAAGTCCCACACACTGCTAGAAGGCAAAATATTTTTTTAGAGCTAGATGCAGAAAAAAATTATATTGAATTTGCAAACTGATGGAGGTCAGTATAGATGGAATAATAGAACAAGTCCCACACACTGCTAGAAGCCAAAATATTTTTTCAGAGCTAGATGCAGAAAAAAATTATATTGAATTTGCAACCTGATGGAGGTCAGTATAGATGGACTAATAGAACAAGTCCCACACACTGTTAGAAGCCAAAATATTTTTTTAGAGCTAGATGCAGAAAAAAATTATATTGAATTTGCAACCTGATAGAGGTCAGTATAGATGGACTAATAGAACAAGTCCCACACACTGCTAGAAGCCAAAATATTTTTTCAGAGCTAGATGCAGAAAAAAATTATATTGAATTTGCAACCTGATGGAGGTCAGTATAGATGGACTAATAGAACAAGTCCCACACACTGCTACAAGCTGAAATATTTTTTAAATCTAGATGCAGAAAAGAATTATATTGAATTTGCAACCTGGTGGAGGTTAGTATAGATGGATTAATAGAACAAGTCCCACACACTGCTACAAGCTGAAATATTTTTTCAGAGCTAGATGCAGAAAAAAATTATATTGAATTTGCAACCTGATGGAGGTCAGTATAGATGGACTAATAGAACAAGTCCCACACACTGCTAGAAGCCGAAATATTTTTTCAGAGCTACATGCAGAAAAAAATTATACTGAATTTGCAACCTGATGGAGGTCAGTATAGATGGACTAATAGAACAAGTCCCACACACTGCTACAAGCTGAAATATTTTTTCAGAGCTAGATGCAGAAAAAAATTATATTGAATTTGCAACCTGATGGAAGTCAGTATAGATGGACTAATAGAACAAGTCCCACACACTGCTCGAAGCCGAAATATTTTTTCAGAGCTAGATGCAGGAAAAAATTATATTGAATTTGCAACCTGATGGAGGTCAGTATAGATGGACTAATAGAACAAGTCCCACACACTGCTAGAAGCCAAAATATTTTTTCAGAGCTACATGCAGAAAAAAATTATATTGAATTTGCAACCTGATGGAGGTCAGTATAGATGGACTAATAGAACAAGTCCCACACACTGCTAGAAGCCAAAATATTATTTTAGAGCTAGATGCAGAAAAAAATTATATTGAATTTGCAACCTGATGGAGGTCAGTATAGATGGACTAATAGAACAAGTCCCACACACTGCTAGAAGCCAAAATATTTTTTCAGAGCTAGATGCAGAAAAAAATTATATTGAATTTGCAACCTGATGGAGGTCAGTATAGATGTACTATTAGAACAAGTCCCACACACTGCTACAAGCTGAAATATTTTTTAAAGCTAGATGCAGAAAAGAATTATATTGAATTTGCAACCTGGTGGAGGTTAGTATAGATGGATTAATAGAACAAGTCCCACACACTGCTACAAGCTGAAATATTTTTTCAGAGCTAGATGCAGAAAAAAATTATATTGAATTTGCAACCTGATGGAGGTCAGTATAGATGGACTAATAGAACAAGTCCCACACACTGCTAGAAGCCAAAATATTTTTTTAGAGCTAGATGCAGAAAAAAATTATATTGAATTTGCAACCTGATAGAGGTCAGTATAGATGGACTAATAGAACAAGTCCCACACACTGCTAGAAGCAAAAATATTTTTTCAGAGCTAGATGCAGAAAAAAATTATATTGAATTTGCAACCTGATGGAGGTCAGTATAGATGGACTAATAGAACAAGTCCCACACACTGCTACAAGCTGAAATATTTTTTAAAGCTAGATGCAGAAAAGAATTATATTGAATTTGCAACCTGGTGGAGGTTAGTATAGATGGATTAATAGAACAAGTCCCACACACTGCTACAAGTTGAAATATTTTTTCAGAGCTAGATGCAGAAAAAAATTATATTGAATTTGCAACCTGATGGAGGTCTGTATAGATGGACTAATAGAACAAGTCCCACACACTGCTAGAAGCCAAAATATTTTTTCAGAGCTAGATGCAGAAGAAAATTATATTGAATTTGCAACCTGATGGAGGTCGGTATAGATGGACGAATAGAACAAGTCCCACACACTGCTACAAGCTGAAATATTTTTTTAAAGCTAGATGCAGAAAAAAATTATATTGAATTTGCAACCTGGTGGAGATTAGTATAGATGGATTAATAGAACAAGTCCCACACACTGCTACAAGCTGAAATATTTTTTCAGAGGTAGATGCAGAAAAAAATTATATTGAATTTGCAACCTGATGGAGGTCAGTATAAATGGACTAATAGAAAACGTCCAACACACTGCTAGTAGCCGAAATATCTTTTCAGAGCTAGATGCAGAAAAAAATTATATTGAATTTGCAACCTGATGGAGGTCAGTATAGATGGACTAATAGAACAAGTCCTACACACTGCTAGAAGCCAAAATATTTTTTCAGAGCTAGATGCAGAAAAAAATTATATTGAATTTGCAAACTGATGAAGGTCAGTATAGATGGACTAATAGAACAAGTCCCACACACTGCTAGAAGCCAAAATATTTTTTCAGCGCTAGATGCAGAAAAAAATTATATTGAATTTGCAACCTGATGGAGGTCAGTATAGATGGAATAATAGAACAAGTCCCACACACTGCTAGAAGCCAAAATATTTTTTCAGAGCTAGATGCAGAAAAAAATTATATTGAATTTGCAACCTGATGGAGGTCAGTATAGATGGACTAATAGAACAAGTCCCACACACTGCTAGAAGCCGAAATATTTTTTCAGAGCTACATGCAGAAAAAAATTATATTGAATTTGCAACCTGATGGAGGTCAGTATAGATGGACTAATAGAACAAGTCCCACACACTGCTACAAGCTGAAATATTTTTTCAGAGCTAGATGCAGAAAAAAATTATATTGAATTTGCAACCTGATGGAGGTCAGTATAGATGGACTAATAGAACAAGTCCCACACACTGCTCGAAGCCGAAATATTTTTTCAGAGCTAGATGCAGGAAAAAATTATATTGAATTTGCAACCTGATGGAGGTCAGTATAGATGGACTAATAGAACAAGTCCCACACACTGCTAGAAGCCAAAATATTTTTTTAGAGCTAGATGCAGAAAAAAATTATATTGAATTTGCAACCTGATGGAGGTCAGTATAGATGGACTAATAGAACAAGTCCCACACACTGCTAGAAGCCAAAATATTTTTTCAGAGCTAGATGCAGAAAAAAATTATATTGAATTTGCAACCTGATGGAGGTCAGTATAGATGGACTATTAGAACAAGTCCCACACACTGCTACAAGCTGAAATATTTTTTAAAGCTAGATGCAGAAAAGAATTATATTGAATTTGCAACCTGGTGGAGGTTAGTATAGATGGATTAATAGAACAAGTCCCACACACTGCTACAAGCTGAAATATTTTTTCAGAGCTAGATGCAGAAAAAAATTATATTGAATTTGCAACCTGATGGAGGTCAGTATAGATGGACTAATAGAACAAGTCCCACACACTGCTAGAAGCCAAAATATTTTTTTAGAGCTAGATGCAGAAAAAAATTATATTGAATTTGCAACCTGATAGAGGTCAGTATAGATGGACTAATAGAACAAGTCCCACACACTGCTAGAAGCCAAAATATTTTTTCAGAGCTAGATGCAGAAAAAAATTATATTGAATTTGCAACCTGATAGAGGTCAGTATAGATGGACTAATAGAACAAGTCCCACACACTGCTAGAAGCCAAAATATTTTTTCAGAGCTAGATGCAGAAAAAAATTATATTGAATTTGCAACCTGATGGAGGTCAGTATAGATGGACTAATAGAACAAGTCCCACACACTGCTACAAGCTGAAATATTTTTTAAAGCTAGATGCAGATAAGAATTATATTGAATTTGCAACCTGGTGGAGGTTAGTATAGATGGATTAATAGAACAAGTCCCACACACTGCTACAAGCTGAAATATTTTTTCAGAGCTAGATGCAGAAAAAAATTATATTGAATTTGCAACCTGATGGAGGTCAGTATAGATGGACTAATAGAACAAGTCCCACACACTGCTAGAAGCCAAAATATTTTTTCAGAGCTAGATGCAGAAGAAAATTATATTGAATTTGCAACCTGATGGAGGTCGGTATAGATGGACGAATAGAACAAGTCCCACACACTGCTACAAGCTGAAATATTTTTTTAAAGCTAGATGCAGAAAAAAATTATATTGAATTTGCAACCTGGTGGAGATTAGTATAGATGGATTAATAGAACAAGTCCCACACACTGCTACAAGCTGAAATATTTTTTCAGAGGTAGATGCAGAAAAAAATTATATTGAATTTGCAACCTGATGGAGGTCAGTATAAATGGACTAATAGAAAACGTCCCACACACTGCTAGTAGCCGAAATATCTTTTCAGAGCTAGATGCAGAAAAAAATTATATTGAATTTGCAACCTGATGGAGGTCAGTATAGATGGACTAATAGAACAAGTCCTACACAATGCTAGAAGCCAAAATATTTTTTCAGAGCTAGATGCAGAAAAAAATTATATTGAATTTGCAAACTGATGAAGGTCAGTATAGATGGACTAATAGAACAAGTCCCACACACTGCTAGAAGCCAAAATATTTTTTCAGAGCTAGATGCAGAAAAAAATTATATTGAATTTGCAACCTGATGGAGGTCAGTATAGATGGAATAATAGAACAAGTCCCACACACTGCTAGAAGCCAAAATATTTTTTCAGAGCTAGATGCAGAAAAAAATTATATTGAATTTGCAACCTGATGGAGGTCAGTATAGATGGACTAATAGAACAAGTCCCACACACTGCTAGAAGCCGAAATATTTTTTCAGAGCTACATGCAGAAAAAAATTATATTGAATTTGCAACCTGATGGAGGTCAGTATAGATGGACTAATATAACAAGTCCCACACACTGCTACAAGCTGAAATATTTTTTCAGAGCTAGATGCAGAAAAAAATTATATTGAATTTGCAACCTGATGGAGGTCAGTATAGATGGACTAATAGAACAAGTCCCACACACTGCTCGAAGCCGAAATATTTTTTCAGAGCTAGATGCAGGAAAAAATTATATTGAATTTGCAACCTGATGGAGGTCAGTATAGATGGACTAATAGAACAAGTCCCACACACTGCTAGAAGCCAAAATATTTTTTCAGAGCTACATGCAGAAAAAAATTATATTGAATTTGCAACCTGATGGAGGTCAGTATAGATGGACTAATAGAACAAGTCCCACACACTGCTAGAAGCCAAAATATTTTTTTAGAGCTAGATGCAGAAAAAAATTATATTGAATTTGCAACCTGATGGAGGTCAGTATAGATGGACTAATAGAACAAGTCCCACACACTGCTAGAAGCCAAAATATTTTTTCAGAGCTAGATGCAGAAAAAAATTATATTGAATTTGCAACCTGATGGAGGTCAGTATAGATGGACTATTAGAACAAGTCCCACACACTGCTACAAGCTGAAATATTTTTTAAAGCTAGATGCAGAAAAGAATTATATTGAATTTGCAACCTGGTGGAGGTTAGTATAGATGGATTAATAGAACAAGTCCGACACACTGCTACAAGCTGAAATATTTTTTCAGAGCTAGATGCAGAAAAAAATTATATTGAATTTGCAACCTGATGGAGGTCAGTATAGATGGACTAATAGAACAAGTCCCACACACTGCTAGAAGCCAAAATATTTTTTCTGAGCTAGATGCAGAAAAAAATTATATTGAATTTGCAACCTGATGGAGGTCAGTATAGATGGAATAATAGAACAAGTGCCACACACTGCTAGAAGCCAAAATATTTTTTCAGAGCTAGATGCAGAAAAAAATTATATTGAATTTGCAACCTGATGGAGGTCAGTATAGATGGACTAATAGAACAAGTCCCACACACTGCTCGAAGCCAAAACAATTTTTCAGAGCTAGATGCAGAAAAAAATTATATTGAATTTGCAACCTGATGGAGGTCAGTATAGATGGACTAATAGAACAAGTCCCACACACTGCTAGAAGCCAAAATATTTTCTCAGAGCTAGATGCTGAAAAAAATTATATTGAATTTGCAACGTGAAGGAGGTCAGTATAGATGGACTAATAGAACAAGTCCCACACACTGCTACAAGCTGAAATATTTTTTCAGAGGTAGATGCAGAAAAAAATTATATTGAGTTTGCAACCTGATGGAGGTCAGTATAGATGGACTAATAGAACAAGTCCCACACACTGCTCGAAGCCGAAATATTTTTTCAGAGCTAGATGCAGAAAAAAATTATATTGAATTTGCAACCTGATGGAGGTCAGTATAGATGGATTAATAGAACAACTCCCACACACTGCTAGAAGCCAAAATATTTTTTCAGAGCTAGATGCAGAAAAAAATTGTATTGAATTTGCAACCTGATGGAGGTCAGTATAGATGGACTAATAGAACAAGTCCCGCACACTGCTAGAAGCCAAAATATTTTTTCAGAGCTAGATGCAGAAAAAAATTATATTGAATTTGCAACCTGATGGAGGTCAGTATAGATGGACTAATAGAACAAGTCCCACACACTGCTAGAAGCCAAACTATTTTTTCAGAGCTAGATGCAGAAAAAAATTATATTGAATTTGCAACCTGATGGAGGTCAGTATAGATGGACTAATAGAACAAGTCCCACACACTGCTACAAGCTGAAATATTTTTTTAAAGCTAGATGCAGAAAAAAATTATATTGAATTTGCAACCTGGTGGAGGTTAGTATAGATGGATTAATAGAACAAGTCCCACACACTGCTACAAGCTGAAATATTTTTTCAGAGCTAGATGCAGAAAAAAATTATATTGAATTTGCAACCTGATGGAGGTCAGTATAAATGGACTAATAGAAAACGTCCCACACACTGCTAGTAGCCGAAATATCTTTTCAGAGCTAGATGCAGAAAAAAATTATATTGAATTTGCAACCTGATGGAGGTCAGTATAGATGGACTAATAGAACAAGTCCTACACACTGCTAGAAGCCAAAATATTTTTTCAGAGCTAGATGCAGAAAAAAATTATATTGAATTTGCAAACTGATGAAGGTCAGTATAGATGGACTAATAGAACAAGTCCCACACACTGCTAGAAGCCAAAATATTTTTTCAGAGCTAGATGCAGAAAAAAATTATATTGAATTTGCAACCTGATGGAGGTCAGTATAGATGGAATAATAGAACAAGTCCCACACACTGCTAGAAGCCAAAATATTTTTTCAGAGCTAGATGCAGAAAAAAATTATATTGAATTTGCAACCTGATGGAGGTCAGTATAGATGGACTAATAGAACAAGTCCCACACACTGCTAGAAGCCGAAATATTTTTTCAGAGCTACATGCAGAAAAAAATTATATTGAATTTGCAACCTGATGGAGGTCAGTATAGATGGACTAATAGAACAAGTCCCACACACTGCTCGAAGCCGAAATATTTTTTCAGAGCTAGATGCAGGAAAAAATTATATTGAATTTGCAACCTGATGGAGGTCAGTATAGATGGACTAATAGAACAAGTCCCACACACTGCTAGAAGCCAAAATATTTTTTCAGAGCTACATGCAGAAAAAAATTATATTGAATTTGCAACCTGATGGAGGTCAGTATAGATGGACTAATAGAACAAGTCCCACACACTGCTAGAAGCCAAAATATTTTTTTAGAGCTAGATGCAGAAAAAAATTATATTGAATTTGCAACCTGATGGAGGTCAGTATAGATGGACTAATAGAACAAGTCCCACACACTGCTAGAAGCCAAAATATTTTTTCAGAGCTAGATGCAGAAAAAAATTATATTGAATTTGCAACCTGATGGAGGTCAGTATAGATGGACTATTAGAACAAGTCCCACACACTGCTACAAGCTGAAATATTTTTTAAAGCTAGATGCAGAAAAGAATTATATTGAATTTGCAACCTGGTGGAGGTTAGTATAGATGGATTAATAGAACAAGTCCCACACACTGCTACAAGCTGAAATATTTTTTCAGAGCTAGATGCAGAAAAAAATTATATTGAATTTGCAACCTGATGGAGGTCAGTATAGATGGACTAATAGAACAAGTCCCACACACTGCTAGAAGCCAAAATATTTTTTTAGAGCTAGATGCAGAAAAAAATTATATTGAATTTGCAACCTGATAGAGGTCAGTATAGATGGACTAATAGAACAAGTCCCACACACTGCTAGAAGCCAAAATATTTTTTCAGAGCTAGATGCAGAAAAAAATTATATTGAATTTGCAACCTGATGGAGGTCAGTATAGATGGACTAATAGAACAAGTCCCACACACTGCTACAAGCTGAAATATTTTTTAAAGCTAGATGCAGAAAAGAATTATATTGAATTTGCAACCTGGTGGAGGTTAGTATAGATGGATTAATAGAACAAGTCCCACACACTGCTACAAGCTGAAATATTTTTTTCAGAGCTAGATGCAGAAAAAAATTATATTGAATTTGCAACCTGATGGAGGTCTGTATAGATGGACTAATAGAACAAGTCCCACACACTGCTAGAAGCCAAAATATTTTTTCAGAGCTAGATGCAGAAGAAAATTATATTGAATTTGCAACCTGATGGAGGTCGGTATAGATGGACGAATAGAACAAGTCCCACACACTGCTACAAGCTGAAATATTTTTTTAAAGCTAGATGCAGAAAAAAATTATATTGAATTTGCAACCTGGTGGAGATTAGTATAGATGGATTAATAGAACAAGTCCCACACACTGCTACAAGCTGAAATATTTTTTCAGAGCTAGATGCAGAAAAAAATTATATTGAATTTGCAACCTGATGGAGGTCAGTATAAATGGACTAATAGAAAACGTCCCACGCACTGCTAGTAGCCGAAATATCTTTTCAGAGCTAGATGCAGAAAAAAATTATATTGAATTTGCAACCTGATGGAGGTCAGTATAGATGGACTAATAGAACAAGTCCTACACACTGCTAGAAGCCAAAATATTTTTTCAGAGCTAGATGCAGAAAAAAATTATATTGAATTTGCAAACTGATGAAGGTCAGTATAGATGGACTAATAGAACAAGTCCCACACACTGCTAGAAGCCAAAATATTTTTTCAGAGCTAGATGCAGAAAAAAATTATATTGAATTTGCAACCTGATGGAGGTCAGTATAGATGGAATAATAGAACAAGTCCCACACACTGCTAGAAGCCAAAATATTTTTTCAGAGCTAGATGCAGAAAAAAATTATATTGAATTTGCAACCTGATGGAGGTCAGTATAGATGGACTAATAGAACAAGTCCCACACACTGCTAGAAGCCGAAATATTTTTTCAGAGCTACATGCAGAAAAAAATTATATTGAATTTGCAACCTGATGGAGGTCAGTATAGATGGACTAATAGAACAAGTCCCACACACTGCTCGAAGCCGAAATATTTTTTCAGAGCTAGATGCAGGAAAAAATTATATTGAATTTGCAACCTGATGGAGGTCAGTATAGATGGACTAATAGAACAAGTCCCACACACTGCTAGAAGCCAAAATATTTTTTCAGAGCTACATGCAGAAAAAAATTATATTGAATT
Organism: Phyllobates terribilis; assembly: GCF_046119375.1. Classification (NCBI taxonomy): domain Eukaryota; kingdom Metazoa; phylum Chordata; class Amphibia; order Anura; family Dendrobatidae; genus Phyllobates; species Phyllobates terribilis. The sequence continues at coordinate 68,251,983 of NW_027362770.1, read as the reverse complement.
TGCAACCTGATGGAGGTCAGTATAGATGGACTAATAGAACAAGTCCCACACACTGCTAGAAGCCAAAATATTTTTTTAGAGCTAGATGCAGAAAAAAATTATATTGAATTTGCAACCTGATGGAGGTCAGTATAGATGGACTAATAGAACAAGTCCCACACACTGCTAGAAGCCAAAATATTTTTTCAGAGCTAGATGCAGAAAAAAATTATATTGAATTTGCAACCTGATGGAGGTCAGTATAGATGGACTATTAGAACAAGTCCCACACACTGCTACAAGCTGAAATATTTTTTAAAGCTAGATGCAGAAAAGAATTATATTGAATTTGCAACCTGGTGGAGGTTAGTATAGATGGATTAATAGAACAAGTCCCACACACTGCTACAAGCTGAAATATTTTTTCAGAGCTAGATGCAGAAAAAAATTATATTGAATTTGCAACCTGATGGAGGTCAGTATAGATGGACTAATAGAACAAGTCCCACACACTGCTAGAAGCCAAAATATTTTTTTAGAGCTAGATGCAGAAAAAAATTATATTGAATTTGCAACCTGATAGAGGTCAGTATAGATGGACTAATAGAACAAGTCCCACACACTGCTAGAAGCCAAAATATTTTTTCAGAGCTAGATGCAGAAAAAAATTATATTGAATTTGCAACCTGATGGAGGTCAGTATAGATGGACTAATAGAACAAGTCCCACACACTGCTACAAGCTGAAATATTTTTTAAAGCTAGATGCAGAAAAGAATTATATTGAATTTGCAACCTGGTGGAGGTTAGTATAGATGGATTAATAGAACAAGTCCCACACACTGCTACAAGCTGAAATATTTTTTTCAGAGCTAGATGCAGAAAAAAATTATATTGAATTTGCAACCTGATGGAGGTCTGTATAGATGGACTAATAGAACAAGTCCCACACACTGCTAGAAGCCAAAATATTTTTTCAGAGCTAGATGCAGAAGAAAATTATATTGAATTTGCAACCTGATGGAGGTCGGTATAGATGGACGAATAGAACAAGTCCCACACACTGCTACAAGCTGAAATATTTTTTTAAAGCTAGATGCAGAAAAAAATTATATTGAATTTGCAACCTGGTGGAGATTAGTATAGATGGATTAATAGAACAAGTCCCACACACTGCTACAAGCTGAAATATTTTTTCAGAGCTAGATGCAGAAAAAAATTATATTGAATTTGCAACCTGATGGAGGTCAGTATAAATGGACTAATAGAAAACGTCCCACGCACTGCTAGTAGCCGAAATATCTTTTCAGAGCTAGATGCAGAAAAAAATTATATTGAATTTGCAACCTGATGGAGGTCAGTATAGATGGACTAATAGAACAAGTCCTACACACTGCTAGAAGCCAAAATATTTTTTCAGAGCTAGATGCAGAAAAAAATTATATTGAATTTGCAAACTGATGAAGGTCAGTATAGATGGACTAATAGAACAAGTCCCACACACTGCTAGAAGCCAAAATATTTTTTCAGAGCTAGATGCAGAAAAAAATTATATTGAATTTGCAACCTGATGGAGGTCAGTATAGATGGAATAATAGAACAAGTCCCACACACTGCTAGAAGCCAAAATATTTTTTCAGAGCTAGATGCAGTAAAAAATTATATTGAATTTGCAACCTGATGGAGGTCAGTATAGATGGACTAATAGAACAAGTCCCACACACTGCTAGAAGCCGAAATATTTTTTCAGAGCTACATGCAGAAAAAAATTATATTGAATTTGCAACCTGATGGAGGTCAGTATAGATGGACTAATAGAACAAATCCCACACACTGCTACAAGCTGAAATATTTTTTCAGAGCTAGATGCAGAAAAAAATTATATTGAATTTGCAACCTGATGGAGGTCAGTATAGATGGACTAATAGAACAAGTCCCACACACTGCTCGAAGCCGAAATATTTTTTCAGAGCTAGATGCAGGAAAAAATTATATTGAATTTGCAACCTGATGGAGGTCAGTATAGATGGACTAATAGAACAAGTCCCACACACTGCTAGAAGCCAAAATATTTTTTCAGAGCTACATGCAGAAAAAAATTATATTGAATTTGCAACCTGATGGAGGTCAGTATAGATGGACTAATAGAACAAGTCCCACACACTGCTAGAAGCCAAAATATTTTTTTAGAGCTAGATGCAGAAAAAAATTATATTGAATTTGCAACCTGATGGAGGTCAGTATAGATGGACTAATAGAACAAGTCCCACACACTGCTAGAAGCCAAAATATTTTTTCAGAGCTAGATGCAGAAAAAAATTATATTGAATTTGCAACCTGATGGAGGTCAGTATAGATGGACTATTAGAACAAGTCCCACACACTGCTACAAGCTGAAATATTTTTTAAAGCTAGATGCAGAAAAGAATTATATTGAATTTGCAACCTGGTGGAGGTTAGTATAGATGGATTAATAGAACAAGTCCCACACACTGCTACAAGCTGAAATATTTTTTCAGAGCTAGATGCAGAAAAAAATTATATTTAATTTGCAACCTGATGGAGGTCAGTATAGATGGACTAATAGAACAAGTCCCACACACTGCTAGAAGCCAAAATATTTTTTTAGAGCTAGATGCAGAAAAAAATTATATTGAATTTGCAACCTGATAGAGGTCAGTATAGATGGACTAATAGAACAAGTCCCACACACTGCTAGAAGCCAAAATATTTTTTCAGAGCTAGATGCAGAAAAAAATTATATTGAATTTGCAACCTGATGGAGGTCAGTATAGATGGACTAATAGAACAAGTCCCACACACTGCTACAAGCTGAAATATTTTTTAAAGCTAGATGCAGAAAAGAATTATATTGAATTTGCAACCTGGTGGAGGTTAGTATAGATGGATTAATAGAACAAGTCCCACACACTGCTACAAGCTGAAATATTTTTTCAGAGCTAGATGCAGAAAAAAATTATATTGAATTTGCAACCTGATGGAGGTCAGTATAGATGGACTAATAGAACAAGTCCCACACACTGCTAGAAGCCAAAATATTTTTTCAGAGCTAGATGCAGAAGAAAATTATATTGAATTTGCAACCTGATGGAGGTCGGTATAGATGGACGAATAGAACAAGTCCCACACACTGCTACAAGCTGAAATATTTTTTTAAAGCTAGATGCAGAAAAAAATTATATTGAATTTGCAACCTGGTGGAGATTAGTATAGATGGATTAATAGAACAAGTCCCACACACTGCTACAAGCTGAAATATTTTTTCAGAGGTAGATGCAGAAAAAAATTATATTGAATTTGCAACCTGATGGAGGTCAGTATAAATGGACTAATAGAAAACGTCCCACACACTGCTAGTAGCCGAAATATCTTTTCAGAGCTAGATGTAGAAAAAAATTATATTGAATTTGCAACCTGATGGAGGTCAGTATAGATGGACTAATAGAACAAGTCCTACACAATGCTAGAAGCCAAAATATTTTTTCAGAGCTAGATGCAGAAAAAAATTATATTGAATTTGCAAACTGATGAAGGTCAGTATAGATGGACTAATAGAACAAGTCCCACACACTGCTAGAAGCCAAAATATTTTTTCAGAGCTAGATGCAGAAAAAAATTATATTGAATTTGCAACCTGATGAAGGTCAGTATAGATGGAATAATAGAACAAGTCCCACACACTGCTAGAAGCCAAAATATTTTTTCAGAGCTAGATGCAGAAAAAAATTATATTGAATTTGCAACCTGATGGAGGTCAGTATAGATGGACTAATAGAACAAGTCCCACACACTGCTAGAAGCCGAAATATTTTTTCAGAGCTACATGCAGAAAAAAATTATATTGAATTTGCAACCTGATGGAGGTCAGTATAGATGGACTAATAGAACAAGTCCCACACACTGCTACAAGCTGAAATATTTTTTCAGAGCTAGATGCAGAAAAAAATTATATTGAATTTGCAACCTGATGGAGGTCAGTATAGATGGACTAATAGAACAAGTCCCACACACTGCTCGAAGCCGAAATATTTTTTCAGAGCTAGATGCAGGAAAAAATTATATTGAATTTGCAACCTGATGGAGGTCAGTATAGATGGACTAATAGAACAAGTCCCACACACTGCTAGAAGCCAAAATATTTTTTCAGAGCTACATGCAGAAAAAAATTATATTGAATTTGCAACCTGATGGAGGTCAGTATAGATGGACTAATAGAACAAGTCCCACACACTGCTAGAAGCCAAAATATTTTTTTAGAGCTAGATGCAGAAAAAAATTATATTGAATTTGCAACCTGATGGAGGTCAGTATAGATGGACTAATAGAACAAGTCCCACACACTGCTAGAAGCCAAAATATTTTTTCAGAGCTAGATGCAGAAAAAAATTATATTGAATTTGCAACCTGATGGAGGTCAGTATAGATGGACTATTAGAACAAGTCCCACACACTGCTACAAGCTGAAATATTTTTTAAAGCTAGATGCAGAAAAGAATTATATTGAATTTGCAACCTGGTGGAGGTTAGTATAGATGGATTAATAGAACAAGTCCCACACACTGCTACAAGCTGAAATATTTTTTCAGAGCTAGATGCAGAAAAAAATTATATTGAATTTGCAACCTGATGGAGGTCAGTATAGATGGACTAATAGAACAAGTCCCACACACTGCTAGATGCCAAAATATTTTTTCAGAGCTAGATGCAGAAGAAAATTATATTGAATTTGCAACCTGATGGAGGTCAGTATAGATGGACTAATAGAACAAGTCCCATACACTGCTAGAAGCCAAAATGTTTTTTCAGAGCTAGATGCAGAAAAAAATTATATTGAATTTGCAACCTGATGGAGGTCGGTATAGATGGACGAATAGAACAAGTCCCACACACAGCTACAAGCTGAAATATTTTTTTAAAGCTAGATGCAGAAAAAAATTATATTGAATTTGCAACCTGGTGGAGGTTAGTATAGATGGATTAATAGAACAAGTCCCACACACTGCTACAAGCTGAAAAATTTTTTCAGAGGTAGATGCAGAAAAAAATTATATTGAATTTGCAACCTGATGGAGGTCAGTATAAATGGACTAATAGAACAAGTCCCACACACTGCTAGAAGCCGAAATGTCTTTTCAGAGCTAGATGCAGAAAAAAATTATATTGAATTTGCAACCTGATGGAGGTCAGTATAGATGGACTAATAGAACAAGTCCTACACACTGCTAGAAGCCAAAATATTTTTTCAGAGCTAGATGCAGAAAAAAATTATATTGAATTTGCAACCTGATGAAGGTCAGTATAGATGGACTAATAGAACAAGTCCCACACACTGCTAGAAGCAAAAATATTTTTTCAGAGCTAGATGCAGAAAAAAATTGTATTGAATTTGCAACCTGATGGAGGTCAGTATAGATGGAATAATAGAACAAGTCCCACACACTGCTAGAAGCCAAAATATTTTTTCAGAGCTAGATGCAGAAAAAAATTATATTGAATTTGCAACCTGATGGAGGTCAGTATAGATGGACTAATAGAACAAGTCCCATACACTGCTAGAAGCCAAAATGTTTTTTCAGAGCTAGATGCAGAAAAAAATTATATTGAATTTGCAACCTGATGGAGGTCGGTATAGATGGACGAATAGAACAAGTCCCACACACAGCTACAAGCTGAAATATTTTTTTAAAGCTAGATGCAGAAAAAAATTATATTGAATTTGCAACCTGGTGGAGGTTAGTATAGATGGATTAATAGAACAAGTCCCACACACTGCTACAAGCTGAAATATTTTTTCAGAGCTAGATGCAGAAAAAAATTATATTGAATTTGCAACCTGATGGAGGTCAGTATAGATGGACTAATAGAACAAGTCCCACACACTGCTAGAAGCCAAAATATTTTTTCAGAGCTAGATGCAGAAGAAAATTATATTGAATTTGCAACCTGATGGAGGTCGGTATAGATGGACAAATAGAAAAAGTCCCACACACTGCTACAAGCTGAAATATTTTTTCAGAGGTAGATGCAGAAAAAAATTATATTGAATTTGCAACCTGATGGAGGTCAGTATAAATGGACTAATAGAAAACGTCCCACACACTGCTAGTAGCCAAAATATCTTTTCAGAGCTAGATGCAGAAAAAAATTATATTGAATTTGCAACCTGATGGAGGTCAGTATAGATGGACTAATAGAACAAGTCCTACACACTGCTAGAAGCCAAAATATTTTTTCAGAGCTAGATGCAGAAAAAAATTATATTGAATTTGCAAACTGATGAAGGTCAGTATAGATGGACTAATAGAACAAGTCCCACACACTGCTAGAAGCCAAAATATTTTTTCAGAGCTAGATGCAGAAAAAAATTATATTGAATTTGCAACCTGATGGAGGTCAGTATAGATGGAATAATAGAACAAGTCCCACACACTGCTAGAAGCCAAAATATTTTTTCAGAGCTAGATGCAGAAAAAAATTATATTGAATTTGCAACCTGATGGAGGTCAGTATAGATGGACTAATAGAACAAGTCCCACACACTGCTAGAAGCTGAAATATTTTTTCAGAGCTACATGCAGAAAAAAATTATATTGAATTTGCAACCTGATGGAGGTCAGTATAGATGGACTAATAGAACAAGTCCCACACACTGCTACAAGCTGAAATATTTTTTCAGAGCTAGATGCAGAAAAAAATTATATTGAATTTGCAACCTGATGGAGGTCAGTATAGATGGACTAATAGAACAAGTCCCACACACTGCTCGAAGCCGAAATATTTTTTCAGAGCTAGATGCAGGAAAAAATTATATTGAATTTGCAACCTGATGAAGGTCAGTATAGATGGACTAATAGAACAAGTCCCACACACTGCTAGAAGCAAAAATATTTTTTCAGAGCTAGATGCAGAAAAAAATTGTATTGAATTTGCAACCTGATGGAGGTCAGTATAGATGGAATAATAGAACAAGTCCCACACACTGCTAGAAGCCAAAATATTTTTTCAGAGCTAGATGCAGAAAAAAATTATATTGAATTTGCAACCTGATGGAGGTCAGTATAGATGGACTAATAGAACAAGTCCCACACACTGCTAGAAGCCGAAATATTTTTTCAGAGCTAGATGCAGAAAAAAATTATATTGAATTTGCAACCTGATGGAGGTCAGTATAGATGGACTAATAGAACAAGTCCCACACACTGCTACAAGCTGAAATATTTTTTAAAGCTAGATGCAGAAAAGAATTATATTGAATTTGCAACCTGGTGGAGGTTAGTATAGATGGATTAATAGAACAAGTCCCACACACTGCTACAAGCTGAAATATTTTTTCAGAGCTAGATGCAGAAAAAAATTATATTGAATTTGCAACCTGATGGAGGTCAGTATAGATGGACTAATAGAACAAGTCCCACACACTGCTAGAAGCCAAAAAATTTTTTCAGAGCTAGATGCAGAAGAAAATTATATTGAATTTGCAACCTGATGGAGGTCGGTATAGATGGACAAATAGAAAAAGTCCCACACACTGCTACAAGCTGAAATATTTTTTCAGAGGTAGATGCAGAAAAAAATTATATTGAATTTGCAACCTGATGGAGGTCAGTATAAATGGACTAATAGAAAACGTCCCACACACTGCTAGTAGCCAAAATATCTTTTCAGAGCTAGATGCAGAAAAAAATTATATTGAATTTGCAACCTGATGGAGGTCAGTATAGATGGACTAATAGAACAAGTCCTACACACTGCTAGAAGCCAAAATATTTTTTCAGAGCTAGATGCAGAAAAAAATTATATTGAATTTGCAAACTGATGAAGGTCAGTATAGATGGACTAATAGAACAAGTCCCACACACTGCTAGAAGCCAAAATATTTTTTCAGAGCTAGATGCAGAAAAAAATTATATTGAATTTGCAACCTGATGGAGGTCAGTATAGATGGAATAATAGAACAAGTCCCACACACTGCTAGAAGCCAAAATATTTTTTCAGAGCTAGATGCAGAAAAAAATTATATTGAATTTGCAACCTGATGGAGGTCAATATAGATGGACTAATAGAACAAGTCCCACACACTGCTAGAAGCCGAAATATTTTTTCAGAGCTACATGCAGAAAAAAATTATATTGAATTTGCAACCTGATGGAGGTCAGTATAGATGGACTAATAGAACAAGTCCCACACACTGCTACAAGCTGAAATATTTTTTCAGAGCTAGATGCAGAAAAAAATTATATTGAATTTGCAACCTGATGGAGGTCAGTATAGATGGACTAATAGAACAAGTCCCACACACTGCTCGAAGCCGAAATATTTTTTCAGAGCTAGATGCAGGAAAAAATTATATTGAATTTGCAACCTGATGGAGGTCAGTATAGATGGACTAATAGAACAAGTCCCACACACTGCTAGAAGCCAAAATATTTTTTCAGAGCTACATGCAGAAAAAAATTATATTGAATTTGCAACCTGATGGAGGTCAGTATAGATGGACTAATAGAACAAGTCCCACACACTGCTAGAAGCCAAAATATTTTTTTAGAGCTAGATGCAGAAAAAAATTATATTGAATTTGCAACCTGATGGAGGTCAGTATAGATGGACTAATAGAACAAGTCCCACACACTGCTAGAAGCCAAAATATTTTTTCAGAGCTAGATGCAGAAAAAAATTATATTGAATTTGCAACCTGATGGAGGTCAGTATAGATGGACTATTAGAACAAGTCCCACACACTGCTACAAGCTGAAATATTTTTTAAAGCTAGATGCAGAAAAGAATTATATTGAATTTGCAACCTGGTGGAGGTTAGTATAGATGGATTAATAGAACAAGTCCCACACACTGCTACAAGCTGAAATATTTTTTCAGAGCTAGATGCAGAAAAAAATTATATTTAATTTGCAACCTGATGGAGGTCAGTATAGATGGACTAATAGAACAAGTCCCACACACTGCTACAAGCTGAAAAATTTTTTCAGAGGTAGATGCAGAAAAAAATTATATTGAATTTGCAACCTGATGGAGGTCAGTATAAATGGACTAATAGAAAACGTCCCACACACTGCTAGTAGCCGAAATATCTTTTCAGAGCTAGATGCAGAAAAAAATTATATTGAATTTGCAACCTGATGGAGGTCAGTATAGATGGACTAATAGAACAAGTCCTACACAATGCTAGAAGCCAAAATATTTTTTCAGAGCTAGATGCAGAAAAAAATTATATTGAATTTGCAAACTGATGAAGGTCAGTATAGATGGACTAATAGAACAAGTCCCACACACTGCTAGAAGCCAAAATATTTTTTCAGAGCTAGATGCAGAAAAAAATTCTATTGAATTTGCAATCTGATGGAGGTCAGTATAGATGGAATAATAGAACAAGTCCCACACACTGCTAGAAGCCAAAATATTTTTTCAGAGCTAGATGCAGAAAAAAATTATATTGAATTTGCAACCTGATGGAGGTCAGTATAGATGGACTAATAGAACAAGTCCCACACACTGCTCGAAGCCGAAATATTTTTTCAGAGCTAGATGCAGGAAAAAATTATATTGAATTTGCAACCTGATGGAGGTCAGTATAGATGGACTAATAGAACAAGTCCCACACACTGCTACAAGCTGAAATATTTTTTTAAAGCTAGATGCAGAAAAAAATTATATTGAATTTGCAACCTGGTGGAGGTTAGTATAGATGGATTAATAGAACAAGTCCCACACACTGCTACAAGCTGAAAAATTTTTTCAGAGGTAGATGCAGAAAAAAATTATATTGAATTTGCAACCTGATGGAGGTCAGTATAGATGGACTAATAGAACAAGTCCCACACACTGCTCGAAGCCGAAATATTTTTTCAGAGCTAGATGCAGAAAAAAATTATATTGAATTTGCAACCTGATGGAGGTCAGTATAGATGGACTAATAGAACAAGTCCCACACACTGCTAGAAGCCAAAATATTTTTTCAGAGCTACATGCAGAAAAAAATTATATTGAATTTGCAACCTGATGGAGGTCAGTATAGATGGACTAATAGAACAAGTCCCACACACTGCTAGAAGCCAAAATATTTTTTTAGAGCTAGATGCAGAAAAAAATTATATTGAATTTGCAACCTGATGGAGGTCAGTATAGATGGACTAATAGAACAAGTCCCACACACTGCTAGAGGCCAAAATATTTTTTCAGAGCTAGATGCAGAAAAAAATTATATTGAATTTGCAACCTGATGGAGGTCAGTATAGATGGACTAATAGAACAAGTCCCACACACTGCTAGAAGCCAAAATATTTTTTTAGAGCTAGATGCAGAAAAAAATTATATTGAATTTGCAACCTGATGGAGGTCAGTATAGATGGACTAATAGAACAAGTCCCACACACTGCTAGAGGCCAAAATATTTTTTCAGAGCTAGATGCAGAAAAAAATTATATTGAATTTGCAACCTGATGGAGGTCAGTATAGATGGACTGAAAGAACAAGTCCCACACACTGCTACAAGCTGAAATATTTTTTAAAGCTAGATGCAGAAAAGAATTATATTGAATTTGCAACCTGGTGGAGGTTAGTATAGATGGATTAATAGAACAAGTCCCACACACTGCTACAAGCTGAAATATTTTTTCAGAGCTAGATGCAGAAATTTTTTTTATTGAATTTGCAACCTGATGGAGGTCAGTATAGATGGACTAATAGAACAAGTCCCACACACTGCTAGAAGCCAAAATATTTTTTCAGAGCTAGATGCAGAAGAAAATTATATTGAATTTGCAACCTGATGGAGGTCGGTATAGATGGACGAATAGAACAAGTCCCACACACTGCTAGAAGCCAAAATATTTTTTCAGAGCTAGATGAAGAAAAAAATTATACTGAATTTGCAACTTGATGGAGGTCAGTATAGATGGACTAATAGAACAAGTCCCACACACTGCTAGAAGCCGAAATATTTTTTCAGAGCTAGATGCAGAAAAAAATTATATTGAATTTGCAACCTGATGGAGGTCAGTATAGATGGACTAATAGAACAAGTCCCACACACTGCTAGAAGCCAAAATATTTTTTCAGAGCTACATGCAGAAAAAAATTATATTGAATTTGCAACCTGATGGAGGTCAGTATAGATGGACTAATAGAACAAGTCCCACACACTGCTAGAAGCCAAAATATTTTTTTAGAGCTAGATGCAGAAAAAAATTATATTGAATTTGCAACCTGATGGAGGTCAGTATAGATGGACTAATAGAACAAGTCCCACACACTGCTAGAGGCCAAAATATTTTTTCAGAGCTAGATGCAGAAAAAAATTATATTGAATTTGCAACCTGATGGAGGTCAGTATAGATGGACTAATAGAACAAGTCCCACACACTGCTAGAAGCCAAAATATTTTTTTAGAGCTAGATGCAGAAAAAAATTATATTGAATTTGCAACCTGATGGAGGTCAGTATAGATGGACTAATAGAACAAGTCCCACACACTGCTAGAGGCCAAAATATTTTTTCAGAGCTAGATGCAGAAAAAAATTATATTGAATTTGCAACCTGATGGAGGTCAGTATAGATGGACTGAAAGAACAAGTCCCACACACTGCTACAAGCTGAAATATTTTTTAAAGCTAGATGCAGAAAAGAATTATATTGAATTTGCAACCTGGTGGAGGTTAGTATAGATGGATTAATAGAACAAGTCCCACACACTGCTACAAGCTGAAATATTTTTTCAGAGCTAGATGCAGAAATTTTTTTTATTGAATTTGCAACCTGATGGAGGTCAGTATAGATGGACTAATAGAACAAGTCCCACACACTGCTAGAAGCCAAAATATTTTTTCAGAGCTAGATGCAGAAGAAAATTATATTGAATTTGCAACCTGATGGAGGTCGGTATAGATGGACGAATAGAACAAGTCCCACACACTGCTAGAAGCCAAAATATTTTTTCAGAGCTAGATGAAGAAAAAAATTATACTGAATTTGCAACTTGATGGAGGTCAGTATAGATGGACTAATAGAACAAGTCCCACACACTGCTAGAAGCCGAAATATTTTTTCAGAGCTAGATGCAGAAAAAAATTATATTGAATTTGCAACCTGATGGAGGTCAGTATAGATGGACTAATAGAACAAGTCCCACACACTGCTACAAGCTGAAATATTTTTTCAGAGCTAGATGCAGAAAAAAATTATATTGAATTTGCAACCTGATGGAGGTCAGTATAGATGGACTAATAGAACAAGTCCCACACACTGCTCGAAGCCGAAATATTTTTTCAGAGCTAGATGCAGAAAAAAATTATATTGAATTTGCAACCTGATGGAGGTCAGTATAGATGGACTAATATAACAAGTCCCACACACTGCTAGAAGCCAAAATATTTTTTCAGAGCTACATGCAGAAAAAAATTATATTGAATTTGCAACCTGATGGAGGTCAGTATAGATGGACTAATAGAACAAGTCCCACACACTGCTAGAAGCCAAAATATTTTTTTAGAGCTAGATGCAGAAAAAAATTATATTGAATTTGCAACCTGATGGGGGTCAGTATAGATGGAATAATAGAACAAGTCCCACACACTGCTAGAAGCCAAAATATTTTTTCAGAGCTAGATGAAGAAAAAAATTATATTGAATTTGCAACTTGATGGAGGTCAGTATAGATGGACTAATAGAACAAGTCCCACACACTGCTAGAAGCCAAAATATTTTTTCAGAGCTAGATGCAGAAAAAAATTATATTAAATTTGCAACCTGATGGAGGTCAGTATAGATGGACTAATAGAACAAGTCCCACACACTGCTACAAGCTGAAATATTTTTTCAGAGCTAGATGCAGAAAAAAATTATATTGAATTTGCAACCTGATGGAGGTCAGTATAGATGGACTAATAGAACAAGTCCCACACACTGCTCGAAGCCGAAATATTTTTTCAGAGCTAGATGCAGAAAAAAATTATATTGAATTTGCAACCTGATGGAGGTCAGTATAGATGGACTAATATAACAAGTCCCACACACTGCTAGAAGCCAAAATATTTTTTCAGAGCTACATGCAGAAAAAAATTATATTGAATTTGCAACCTGATGGAGGTCAGTATAGATGGACTAATAGAACAAGTCCCACACACTGCTAGAAGCCAAAATATTTTTTTAGAGCTAGATGCAGAAAAAAATTATATTGAATTTGCAACCTGATGGAGGTCAGTATAGATGGACTAATAGAACAAGTCCCACACACTGCTAGAAGCCAAAATATTTTTTCAGAGCTAGATGCAGAAAAAAATTATATTGAATTTGCAACCTGATGGAGGTCAGTATAGATGGACTATTAGAACAAGTCCCACACACTGCTACAAGCTGAAATATTTTTTAAAGCTAGATGCAGAAAAGAATTATATTGAATTTGCAACCTGGTGGAGGTTAGTATAGATGGATTAATAGAACAAGTCCCACACACTGCTACAAGCTGAAATATTTTTTCAGAGCTAGATGCGGAAAAAAATTATATTGAATTTGCAACCTGATGGAGGTCAGTATAGATGGACTAATAGAACAAGTCCCACACACTGCTAGAAGCCAAAATATTTTTTCAGAGCTAGATGCAGAAGAAAATTATATTGAATTTGCAACCTGATGGAGGTCAGTATAGATGGACTAATAGAACAAGTCCCATACACTGCTAGAAGCCAAAATATTTTTTCAGAGCTAGATGCAGAAAAAAATTATATTGAATTTGCAACCTGATGGAGGTCGGTATAGATGGACGAATAGAACAAGTCCCACACACTGCTACAAGCTGAAATATTTTTTTAAAGCTAGATGCAGAAAAAAATTATATTGAATTTGCAACCTGGTGGAGGTTAGTATAGATGGATTAATAGAACAAGTCCCACACACTGCTACAAGCTGAAATATTTTTTCAGAGCTAGATGCAGAAATTTTTTTTATTGAATTTGCAACCTGATGGGGGTCAGTATAGATGGACTAATAGAACAAGTCCCACACACTGCTAGAAGCCAAAATATTTTTTCAGAGCTAGATGCAGAAGAAAATTATATTGAATTTGCAACCTGATGGAGGTCGGTATAGATGGACGAATAGAACAAGTCCCACACACTGCTACAAGCTGAAATATTTTTTTTAAAGCTAGATGCAGAAAAAAATTATATTGAATTTGCAACCTGGTGGAGGTTAGTATAGATGGATTAATAGAACAAGTCCCACACACTGCTACAAGCTGAAATATTTTTTCAGAGGTAGATGCAGAAAAAAATTATATTGAATTTGCAACCTGATGGAGGTCAGTATAAATGGACTAATAGAACAAGTCCCACACACTGCTAGAAGCCGAAATATCTTTTCAGAGCTAGATGCAGAAAAAAATTATATTGAATTTGCAACCTGATGGAGGTCAGTATAGATGGACTAATAGAACAAGTCCTACACACTGCTAGAAGCCAAAATATTTTTTGAGAGCTAGATGCAGAAAAAAATTATATTGAATTTGCAAACTGATGAAGGTCAGTATAGATGGACTAATAGAACAAGTCCCACACACTGCTAGAAGCCAAAATATTTTTTCAGAGCTAGATGCAGAAAAAAATTATATTGAATTTGCAACCTGATGGGGGTCAGTATAGATGGAATAATAGAACAAGTCCCACACACTGCTAGAAGCCAAAATATTTTTTCAGAGCTAGATGAAGAAAAAAATTATATTGAATTTGCAACTTGATGGAGGTCAGTATAGATGGACTAATAGAACAAGTCCCACACACTGCTAGAAGCCGAAATATTTTTTCAGAGCTAGATGCAGAAAAAAATTATATTGAATTTGCAACCTGATGGAGGTCAGTATAGATGGACTAATAGAACAAGTCCCACACACTGCTACAAGCTGAAATATTTTTTCAGAGCTAGATGCAGAAAAAAATTATATTGAATTTGCAACCTGATGGAGGTCAGTATAGATGGACTAATAGAACAAGTCCCACACACTGCTCGAAGCCGAAATATTTTTTCAGAGCTAGATGCAGAAAAAAATTATATTGAATTTGCAACCTGATGGAGGTCAGTATAGATGGACTAATATAACAAGTCCCACACACTGCTAGAAGCCAAAATATTTTTTCAGAGCTACATGCAGAAAAAAATTATATTGAATTTGCAACCTGATGGAGGTCAGTATAGATGGACTAATAGAACAAGTCCCACACACTGCTAGAAGCCAAAATATTTTTTTAGAGCTAGATGCAGAAAAAAATTATATTGAATTTGCAACCTGATGGGGGTCAGTATAGATGGAATAATAGAACAAGTCCCACACACTGCTAGAAGCCAAAATATTTTTTCAGAGCTAGATGAAGAAAAAAATTATATTGAATTTGCAACTTGATGGAGGTCAGTATAGATGGACTAATAGAACAAGTCCCACACACTGCTAGAAGCCAAAATATTTTTTCAGAGCTAGATGCAGAAAAAAATTATATTGAATTTGCAACCTGATGGAGGTCAGTATAGATGGACTAATAGAACAAGTCCCACACACTGCTACAAGCTGAAATATTTTTTCAGAGCTAGATGCAGAAAAAAATTATATTGAATTTGCAACCTGATGGAGGTCAGTATAGATGGACTAATAGAACAAGTCCCACACACTGCTCGAAGCCGAAATATTTTTTCAGAGCTAGATGCAGAAAAAAATTATATTGAATTTGCAACCTGATGGAGGTCAGTATAGATGGACTAATATAACAAGTCCCACACACTGCTAGAAGCCAAAATATTTTTTCAGAGCTACATGCAGAAAAAAATTATATTGAATTTGCAACCTGATGGAGGTCAGTATAGATGGACTAATAGAACAAGTCCCACACACTGCTAGAAGCCAAAATATTTTTTTAGAGCTAGATGCAGAAAAAAATTATATTGAATTTGCAACCTGATGGAGGTCAGTATAGATGGACTAATAGAACAAGTCCCACACACTGCTAGAAGCCAAAATATTTTTTCAGAGCTAGATGCAGAAAAAAATTATATTGAATTTGCAACCTGATGGAGGTCAGTATAGATGGACTATTAGAACAAGTCCCACACACTGCTACAAGCTGAAATATTTTTTAAAGCTAGATGCAGAAAAGAATTATATTGAATTTGCAACCTGGTGGAGGTTAGTATAGATGGATTAATAGAACAAGTCCCACACACTGCTACAAGCTGAAATATTTTTTCAGAGCTAGATGCGGAAAAAAATTATATTGAATTTGCAACCTGATGGAGGTCAGTATAGATGGACTAATAGAACAAGTCCCACACACTGCTAGAAGCCAAAATATTTTTTCAGAGCTAGATGCAGAAGAAAATTATATTGAATTTGCAACCTGATGGAGGTCAGTATAGATGGACTAATAGAACAAGTCCAACACAGTGCTAGAAGCCAAAATATTTTTTCAGAGCTAGATGCAGAAAAAAATTATATTGAATTTGCAACCTGATGAAGGTCAGTATAGATGGACTAATAGAACAAGTCCCACACACTGCTAGAAGCCAAAATATTTTTTCAGAGCTAGATGCAGAAAAAAATTATATTGAATTTGCAACCTGAAGGAGGTCAGTATAGATGGACTAATAGAACAAGTCCCACACACTGCTAGAAGCCAAAATATTTTTTCAGAGCTAGATGCAGAAAAAAATTATATTGAATTTGCAACCTGATGAAGGTCAGTATAGATGGACTAATAGAACAAGTCCCACACACTGCTAGAAGCCAAAATATTTTTTCAGAGCTAGATGCAGAAAAAAATTATATTGAATTTGCAACCTGATGGAGGTCAGTATAGATGGAATAATAGAACAAGTCCCAGACACTGCTAGAAGCCAAAATATTTTTTCAGAGCTAGATGCAGAAAAAAATTATATTGAATTTGCAACCTGATGGAGGTCAGTATAGATGGACTAATAGAACAAGTCCCACACACTGCTAGAAGCCGAAATATTTTTTCAGAGCTAGATGCAGAAAAAAATTATATTGAATTTGCAACCTGATGGAGGTCAGTATAGATGGACTAATAGAACAAGTCCCACACACTGCTACAAGCTGAAATATTTTTTCAGAGCTAGATGCAGAAAAAAATTATATTGAATTTGCAACCTGATGGAGGTCAGTATAGATGGACTAATAGAACAAGTCCCACACACTGCTCGAAGCCGAAATATTTTTTCAGAGCTAGATGCAGAAAAAAATTATATTGAATTTGCAACCTGATGGAGGTCAGTATAGATGGACTAATAGAACAAGTCCCACACACTGCTAGAAGCCAAAATATTTTTTCAGAGCTAGATGCAGAAAAAAATTATATTGAATTTGCAACCTGATGGAGGTCAGTATAGATGGACTAATAGAACAAGTCCCACACACTGCTAGAAGCCAAAATATTTTTTCAGAGCTAGATGCAGAAAAAAATTATATTGAATTTGCAACCTGATGGAGGTCAGTATAGATGGACTAAGAACAAGTCCCACACACTGCTACAAGCTGAAATATTTTTTTAAAACTAGATGCAGAAAAGAATTATATTGAATTTGCAACCTGGTGGAGGTCAGTATAGATGGACTAATAGAACAAGTCCCACACACTGCTAGAAGCCGAAATATTTTTTCAGAGCTAGACGCAGAAAAAAATTATATTGAATTTGCAACCTGATGGAGGTCAGTATAGATGGACTAATGGAACAAGTCCCACACACTGCTACAAGCTGAAATATTTTTTCAGAGCTAGATGCAGAAAAAAATTATATTGAGTTTGCAACCTGATGGGGGTCAGTATAGATGGACTAATAGAACAAGTTCCACACACTGCTCGAAGCCGAAATATTTTTTCAGAGCTAGATGCAAAGAAAAATTATATTGAATTTGCAACCTGATGGAGGTCAGTATAGATGGACTAATAGAACAAGTCCCACACACTGCTAGAAGCCAAAATATTTTTTCAGAGCTAGATGCAGAAAAAAATTATATTGAATTTGCAACCTGATGGAGGTCAGTATAGATGGACTAATAGAACAAGTCCCACACACTGCTAGAAGCCAAAATATTTTTTCAGAGCTAGATGCAGAAAAAAATTATATTGAATTTGCAACCTGATGGAGGTCAGTATAGATGGACTAATAGAACAAGTCCCACACACTGCTAGAAGCCAAAATATTTTTTCAGAGCTAGATGCAGAAAAAAATTATATTGAATTTGCAACCTGATGGAGGTCAGTATAGATGGAATAATAGAACAAGTCCCACACACTGCTACAAGCAGAAATATTTTTTTAAAACTAGATGCAGAAAAAAATTATATTGAATTTGCAACCTGGTGGAGGTTAGTATAGATGGATTAATAGAACAAGTCCCACACACTGCTACAAGCTGAAATATTTTTTCAGAGCTAGATGCAGAGAAAAATTATATTGAATTTGCAACCTGATGGAGGTCAGTATAGATGGACTAATAGAACAAGTCCCACACACTGCTAGAAGCCAAAATATTTTTTCAGAGCTAGATGCAGAAAAAAATTATATTGAATTTGCAACCTGATGGAGGTCAGTATAGATGGAATAATAGAACAAGTCCCACACACTGCTACAAGCAGAAATTTTTTTTTAAAGCTAGATGCAGAAAAAAATTATATTGAATTTTCAACCTGGTGGAGGTTAGTATAGATGGACTAATAGAACAAGTCCCACACACTGCTAGAAGCCGAAATATCTTTTCAGAGCTTGATGCAGAAAAAAATTATATTGAATTTGCAACCTGATGGAGGTCAGTATAGATGGACTAATAGAACAAGTCCCACACACTGCTAAAAGCCAAAATATTTTTTCAGAGCTAGATGCAGAAAAAAAATACATTGAATTTGCAACCTGATGAAGGTCAGTATAGATGGACTAATAGAACAAGTCCCACACACTGCTAGAAGCCAAAATATTTTTTCAGCACTAGATGCATAAAAAAATTATATTGAATTTGCAACCTGATGGAGGTCAGTATATATGGACTAATAGAACAAGTCCCACACACTGCTAGAGGCCAAAATATTTTTTCAGAGCTAGATGCAGAAAAAAATTATATTGAATTTGCAACCTGATGGAGGTCAGTATAGATGGACTAATAGAACAAGTCCCACACACTGCTAGAAGCCGAAATATTTTTTCAGAGCTAGATGCAGAAAAAAATTATATTGAATTTGCAACCTGATGGAGGTCAGTATAGATGGACTAATAGAACAAGTCCCACACACGGCTAGAAGCTGAAATATTTTTTCAGAGCTAGATGCAGAAAAAAATTATATTGAATTTGCAACCTGATGGAGGTCAGTATAGATGGACTAATAGAACAAGTCCCACACACTGCTAGAAGCCAAAATATTTTTTCAGAGCTAGATGCAGAAGAAAATTATATTGAATTTGCAACCTGATGGAGGTCAGTATAGATGGACTAATAAAACAAGTCACACACACTGCGAGAAGCCAAAATATTTTTTTCAGAGCTAGATGCAGAAAAAAATTATATTGAATTTGCAACCTGATGGAGGTCAGTATAGATGGACTAATAGAACAAGTCCCACACACTGCTCGAAGCCAAAATATTTTTTCAGAGCTAGATGCAGAAAAAAATTATATTGAATTTGCAACCTGATGGAGGTCAGTATAGATGGACTAATAGAACAAGTCCCACACACTGCTAGAAGCCAAAATATTTTCTCAGAGCTAGATGCAGAAAAAAATTATATTGAATTTGCAACCTGATGGAGGTCAGTATAGATGGACTAATAGAACAAGTCTCACACACTGCTAGAAGCCAAAATATTTTTTCAGAGCTAGATGCAGAGAAAAATTATATTGAATTTGCAACCTGGTGGAGGTTAGTATAGATGGATTAATAGAACAAGTCCCACACACTGCTACAAGCTGAAATATTTTTTCAGAGCTAGATGCAGAGAAAAATTATATTGAATTTGCAACCTGGTGGAGGTTAGTATAGATGGATTAATAGAACAAGTCCCACACACTGCTACAAGCTGAAATATTTTTTCAGAGCTAGATGCAGAGAAAAATTATATTGAATTTGCAACCTGATGGAGGTCAGTATAGATGGACTAATAGAACAAGTCCCACACACTGCTAGAAGCCAAAATATTTTTTCAGAGCTAGATGCAGAAAAAATTATATTGAATTTGCAACCTGATGGAGGTCAGTATAGATGGAATAATAGAACAAGTCCCACACACTGCTACAAGCAGAAATATTTTTTTAAAGCTAGATGCAGAAAAAAATTATATTGAATTTGCAACCTGGTGGAGGTTAGTATAGATGGATTAATAGAACATGTCCCACACACTGCTACAAGCTGAAATATTTTTTCAGAGCTAGATGCAGAAAAAAATTATATTGAATTTGCAACCTGATGGAGGTCAGTATAAATGGACTAATAGAACAAGTCCCACACACTGCTAGAAGCCGAAATATCTTTTCAGAGCTAGATGCAGACAAAAATTATATTGAATTTGCAACCTGATGGAGGTCAGTATAGATGGACTAATAGAACAAGTCCCACACACTGCTAGAAGCCAATATAATTTTTCAGAGCTAGATGCAGAAAAAAATTATATTGAATTTGCAACCTGATGGAGGTCAGTATAGATGGATTAATAGAACAAGTCCCACACACTGCTACAAGCTGAAATATTTTTTCAGAGCTAGATGCAGAAAAAAATTATATTGAATTTGCAACCTGATGGAGGTCAGTATAAATGGACTAATAGAACAAGTCCCACACACTGCTAGAAGCCGAAATATCTTTTCAGAGCTTGATGCAGAAAAAAATTATATTGAATTTGCAACCTGATGGAGGTCAGTATAGATGGACTAATAGAACAAGTCCCACACACTGCTAAAAGCCAAAATATTTTTTCAGAGCTAGATGCAGAAAAAAAATACATTGAATTTGCAACCTGATGAAGGTCAGTATAGATGGACTAATAGAACAAGTCCCACACACTGCTAGAAGCCAAAATATTTTTTCAGCGCTAGATGCATAAAAAAATTATATTGAATTTGCAACCTGATGGAGGTCAGTATATATGGACTAATAGAACAAGTCCCACACACTGCTAGAGGCCAAAATAATTTTTCAGAGCTAGATGCAGAAAAAAATCATATTGAATTTGCAACCTGATGGAGGTCAGTATAGATGGACTAATAGAACAAGTCCCACACACTGCTAGAAGCCGAAATATTTTTTCAGAGCTAGATGCAGAAAAAAATTATATTGAATTTGCAACCTGATGGAGGTCAGTATAGATGGACTAATAGAACAAGTCCCACACACGGCTAGAAGCTGAAATATTTTTTCAGAGCTAGATGCAGAAAAAAATTATATTGAGTTTGCAACCTGATGGAGGTCAGTATAGATGGACTAATAGAACAAGTCCCACACACTGCTCGAAGCCGAAATATTTTTTCAGAGCTAGATGCAGAGAAAAATTATATTGAATTTGCAACCTGATGGAGGTCAGTATAGATGGACTAATAGAACAAGTCCCACACACTGCTAGAAGCCAAAATATTTTTTCAGAGCTAGATGCAGAAAAAAATTATATTGAATTTGCAACCTGATGGAGGTCAGTATAGATGGACTAATAGAAAAAGTCCCACACACTGCTAGAAGCCAAAATATTTTTTCAGAGCTAGATGCAGAAAAAAATTATATTGAATTTGCAACCTGATGGAGGTCAGTATAGATGGACTAATAGAACAAGTCCCACACACTGCTAGAAGCCAAAATATTTTTTCAGAGCTAGATGCAGAAAAAAATTATATTGAATTTGCAACCTGATGGAGGTCAGTATAGATGGAATAATAGAACAAGTCCCACACACTGCTACAAGCAGAAATATTTTTTTAAAGCTAGATGCAGAAAAAAATTATATTGAATTTGCAACCTGGTGGAGGTTAGTATAGATGGATTAATAGAACAAGTCCCACACACTGCTACAAGCTGAAATATTTTTTCAGAGCTAGATGCAGAAAAAAATTATATTGAATTTGCAACCTGATGGAGGTCAGTATAAATGGACTAATAGAACAAGTCCCACACACTGCTAGAAGCCGAAATATCTTTTCAGAGCTAGATGCAGAAAAAAATTATATTGAATTTGCAACCTGATGGAGGTCAGTATAGATGGACTAATAGAACAAGTCCCACACACTGCTAAAAGCCAAAATATTTTTTCAGAGCTAGATGCAGAAAAAAATTATATTGAATTTGCAACCTGATGGAGGTCAGTATAGATGGACTAATAGAACAAGTCCCACACACTGCTAGAAGCCAAAATATTTTTCAGAGCTAGATGCAGAAAAAAATTATATTGAATTTGCAACCTGATGGAGGTCAGTATAGATGGACTAATAGAACAAGTCCCACACACGGCTAGAAGCTGAAATATTTTTTCAGAGCTAGATGCAGAAAAAAATTATATTGAATTTGCAACCTGATGGAGGTCAGTATAAATGGACTAATAGAACAAGTCCCACACACTGCTAGAAGCCGAAATATCTTTTCAGAGCTAGATGCAGAAAAAAATTATATTGAATTTGCAACCTGATGGAGGTCAGTATAGATGGTCTAATAGAACAAGTCCCACACACTGCTAAAAGCCAAAATATTTTTTCAGAGCTAGATGCAGAAAAAAATTATATTGAATTTGCAACCTGATGGAGGTCAGTATAGATGGACTAATAGAACAAGTCCCACACACTGCTAGAAGCCGAAATATTTTTTCAGAGCTAGATGCAGAAAAAAATTATATTGAATTTGCAACCTGATGGAGGTCAGTATAGATGGACTAATAGAACAAGTCCCACACACGGCTAGAAGCTGAAATATTTTTTCAGAGCTAGATGCAGAAAAAAATTATATTGAATTTGCAACCTGATGGAGGTCAGTATAGATGGACTAATAGAACAAGTCCCACACACTGCTAGAAGCCAAAATATTTTTTCAGAGCTAGATGCAGAAGAAAATTATATTGAATTTGCAACCTGATGGAGGTCAGTATAGATGGGCTAATAAAACAAGTCACACACACTGCGAGAAGCCAAAATATTTTTTTCAGAGCTAGATGCAGAAAAAAATTATATTGAATTTGCAACCTGATGGAGGTCAGTATAGATGGACTAATAGAACAAGTCCCACACACTGCTCGAAGCCGAAATATTTTTTCAGAGCTAGATGCAGAAAAAAATTATATTGAATTTGCAACCTGATGGAGGTCAGTATAGATGGACTAATAGAACAAGTCCCACACACTGCTAGAAGCCGAAATATTTTTTCAGAGCTAGATGCAGAAAAAAATTATATTGAATTTGCAACCTGATGGAGGTCAGTATAGATGGACTAATGGAACAAGTCCCACACACGGCTAGAAGCTGAAATATTTTTTCAGAGCTAGATGCAGAAAAAAATTATATTGAATTTGCAACCTGATAGAGGTCAGTATAGATGGACTAATAGAACAAGTCCCACACACTGCTAGAAGCCAAAATATTTTTTCAGAGCTAGATGCAGAAGAAAATTATATTGAATTTGCAACCTGATGGAGGTCAGTATAGATGGACGAATAGAACAAGTCCCACACACTGCTACAAGGTGAAATATTTTTTTAAAGCTAGATGCAGAAAAAAATTATATTGAATTTGCAACCTGGTGGAGGTTAGTATAGATGGATTAATAGAACAAGTCCCACACACTGCTACAAGCTGAAATATTTTTTCAGAGCTAGATGCAGAAAATTTTTTTATTGAATTTGCAACCTGATGGGGGTCAGTATAGATGGACTAATAGAACAAGTCCCACACACTGCTAGAAGCCAAAATATTTTTTCAGAGCTAGATGCAGAAGAAAATTATATTGAATTTGCAACCTGATGGAGGTCGGTATAGATGGACGAATAGAACAAGTCCCACACACTGCTACAAGCTGAAATATTTTTTAAAGCTAGATGCAGAAAAAAATTATATTGAATTTGCAACCTGGTGGAGGTTAGTATAGATGGATTAATAGAACAAGTCCCACACACTGCTACAAGCTGAAATATTTTTTCAGAGGTAGATGCAGAAAAAAATTATATTGAATTTGCAACCTGATGGAGGTCAGTATAAATGGACTAATAGAACAAGTCCCACACACTGCTAGAAGCCGAAATATCTTTTCAGAGCTAGATGCAGAAAAAAATTATATTGAATTTGCAACCTGATGGAGGTCAGTATAGATGGACTAATAGAACAAGTCCTACACACTGCTAGAAGCCAAAATATTTTTTGAGAGCTAGATGCAGAAAAAAATTATATTGAATTTGCAAACTGATGAAGGTCAGTATAGATGGACTAATAGAACAAGTCCCACACACTGCTAGAAGCCAAAATATTTTTTCAGAGCTAGATGCAGAAAAAAATTATATTGAATTTGCAACCTGATGGGGGTCAGTATAGATGGAATAATAGAACAAGTCCCACACACTGCTAGAAGCCTAAATATTTTTTCAGAGCTAGATGAAGAAAAAAATTATATTGAATTTGCAACTTGATGGTGGTCAGTATAGATGGACTAATAGAACAAGTCCCACACACTGCTAGAAGCCGAAATATTTTTTCAGAGCTAGATGCAGAAAAAAATTATATTGAATTTGCAACCTGATGGAGGTCAGTATAGATGGACTAATAGAACAAGTCCCACACACTGCTACAAGCTGAAATATTTTTTCAGAGCTAGATGCAGAAAAAAATTATATTGAATTTGCAACCTGATGGAGGTCAGTATAGATGGACTAATAGAACAAGTCCCACACACTGCTCGAAGCCAAAATATTTTTTCAGAGCTAGATGCAGAAAAAAATTATATTGAATTTGCAACCTGATGGAGGTCAGTATAGATGGACTAATATAACAAGTCCCACACACTGCTAGAAGCCAAAATATTTTTTCAGAGCTACATGCAGAAAAAAATTATATTGAATTTGCAACCTGATGGAGGTCAGTATAGATGGACTAATAGAACAAGTCCCACACACTGCTAGAAGCCAAAATATTTTTTAGAGCTAGATGCAGAAAAAAATTATATTGAATTTGCAACCTGATGGAGGTCAGTATAGATGGACTAATAGAACAAGTCCCACACACTGCTAGAAGCCAAAATATTTTTTCAGAGCTAGATGCAGAAAAAAATTATATTGAATTTGCAACCTGATGGAGGTCAGTATAGATGGACTATTAGAACAAGTCCCACACACTGCTACAAGCCGAAATATTTTTTAAAGCTAGATGCAGAAAAGAATTATATTGAATTTGCAACCTGGTGGAGGTTAGTATAGATGGATTAATAGAACAAGTCCCACACACTGCTACAAGCTGAAATATTTTTTCAGAGCTAGATGCGGAAAAAAATTATATTGAATTTGCAACCTGATGGAGGTCAGTATAGATGGACTAATAGAACAAGTCCCACACACTGCTAGAAGCCAAAATATTTTTTCAGAGCTAGATGCAGAAGAAAATTATATTGAATTTGCAACCTGATGGAGGTCAGTATAGATGGACTAATAGAACAAGTCCAACACAGTGCTAGAATCCAAAATATTTTTTCAGAGCTAGATGCAGAAAAAAATTATATTGAATTTGCAACCTGATGAAGGTCAGTATAGATGGACTAATAGAACAAGTCCCACACACTGCTAGAAGCCAAAATATTTTTTCAGAGCTAGATGCAGAAAAAAATTATATTGAATTTGCAACCTGATGGAGGTCAGTATAGATGGAATAATAGAACAAGTCCCAGACACTGCTAGAAGCCAAAATATTTTTTCAGAGCTAGATGCAGAAAAAAATTATATTGAATTTGCAACCTGATGGAGGTCAGTATAGATGGACTAATAGAACAAGTCCCACACACTGCTAGAAGCCGAAATATTTTTTCAGAGCTAGATGCAGAAAAAAATTATATTGAATTTGCAACCTGATGGAGGTCAGTATAGATGGACTAATAGAACAAGTCCCACACACTGCTACAAGCTGAAATATTTTTTCAGAGCTAGATGCAGAAAAAAATTATATTGAATTTGCAACCTGATGGAGGTCAGTATAGATGGACTAATAGAACAAGTCCCACACACTGCTCGAAGCCGAAATATTTTTTCAGAGCTAGATGCAGAAAAAAATTATATTGAATTTGCAACCTGATGGAGGTCAGTATAGATGGACTAATAGAACAAGTCCCACACACTGCTAGAAGCCAAAATATTTTTTCAGAGCTAGATGCAGAAAAAAATTATATTGAATTTGCAACCTGATGGAGGTCAGTATAGATGGACTAAGAACAAGTCCCACACACTGCTACAAGCTGAAATATTTTTTTAAAGCTAGATGCAGAAAAGAATTATATTGAATTTGCAACCTGGTGGAGGTTAGTATAGATGGATTATTAGAACAAGTCCCACACACTGCTACAAGCTGAAATATTTTTTCAGAGCTAGATGCAGAAAAAAATTATATTGAATTTGCAACCTGATGGAGGTTAGTATAGATGGACTAATAGAACAAGTCCCACACACTGCTAGAAGCCAAAATATTTTTTCAGAGCTAGATGCAGAAGAAAATTATATTGAATTTGCAACCTGATGGAGGTCAGTATAGATGGACTAATAAAACAAGTCACACTCACTGCGAGAAGCCAAAATATTTTTTTCAGAGCTAGATGCAGAAAAAAATTATATTGAATTTGCAACCTGATGGAGGTCAGTATAGATGGACTAATAAAACAAGTCCCACACACTGCTCGAAGCCGAAATATTTTTTCAGAGCTAGATGCAGAAAAAAATTATATTGAATTTGCAACCTGATGGAGGTCAGTATAGATGGAC
Source organism: Phyllobates terribilis (assembly GCF_046119375.1). Taxonomy (NCBI): domain Eukaryota; kingdom Metazoa; phylum Chordata; class Amphibia; order Anura; family Dendrobatidae; genus Phyllobates; species Phyllobates terribilis. The sequence continues at coordinate 68,225,017 of NW_027362770.1, read as the reverse complement.
TAATAGATCAAGTCCCACACACTGCTAGAAGCCAAAATATTTTCTCAGAGCTAGATGCAGAAAAAAATTATATTGAATTTGCAACCTGATGGAGGTCAGTATAGATGGACTAATAGAACAAGTCCCACACACTGCTAGAAGCCGAAATATTTTTTCAGAGCTAGACGCAGAAAAAAATTATATTGAATTTGCAACCTGATGGAGGTCAGTATAGATGGACTAATGGAACAAGTCCCACACACTGCTACAAGCTGAAATATTTTTTCAGAGCTAGATGCAGAAAAAAATTATATTGAGTTTGCAACCTGATGGAGGTCAGTATAGATGGACTAATAGAACAAGTTCCACACACTGCTCGAAGCCGAAATATTTTTTCAGAGCTAGATGCAGAGAAAAATTATATTGAATTTGCAACCTGATGGAGGTCAGTATAGATGGACTAATAGAACAAGTCCCACACACTGCTAGAAGCCAAAATATTTTTTCAGAGCTAGATGCAGAAAAAAATTATATTGAATTTGCAACCTGATGGAGGTCAGTATAGATGGACTAATAGAACAAGTCCCACACACTGCTAGAAGCCAAAATATTTTTTCAGAGCTAGATGCAGAAAAAAATTATATTGAATTTGCAACCTGATGGAGGTCAGTATAAATGGACTAATAGAACAAGTCCCACACACTGCTAGTAGAAAAACACTGGCACACACTTAAAGATGACAAAATAATCGGAGACATAATTCCAAACCGACCCAAATTCATCTTCAAAAAGGCACGTAATCTAGGATCTATTATAGCCCCCACAGTAAAGATACATACCAGTTCTCAAAAACCTCAAACTCCATTTCAGCAAAAACTAAAAGGTTTCTTCCCATGCAAAAAATGTAAGACATGCCAAACCCTCAATACACCAAAACAACACACCGTTAGCCACCAAAAGGAAACATACCCCATCACAGATTTTATAACATGCAACACCACAGGGGTTATATACGGGCTATATTGCCCATGTGGCAAATTATATATAGGCAGAACAAAAAGACCTATGAACGTCAGGATCAGCGAACATATAAGGAACATAAAAAATAAATATATGGGCCACCCCCTCTCAAAACACTTTACAAAAAAACACAATGGATCACTAAAAGGAATTAAAATAGTAGGTATACATATCGTCTACAAAAACTGGAGACAAGGAGACTTTATTAAAAGCATGTCCAGGAAAGAAAGTGAGTGGATTTTCAAACTTAACACCCTAAGACCAAGAGGTCTGAACAGCGAAATAGAGCTCTTTGCCTTTAATGACTAACTAATCGACCTATGACGTCATCAGCTCTGCATATATAAATGACACCATTTGACTGGGTTAATCCATCCCTGAGGAAGACAGCCGCAGCTGTTGAAACGCGTCGGACTGACCTTTAACCCAGTGAAGGAGGCGCCCACAGGCCTCCGTACTTTGTGCATGCTGCACACCACGTGACTGCACGTCACGCTACCCCTCTCTCGCGCGCTTTCCTTGGAGACGCGCACCCTCGCACGCGCTCTCCACATACACTCCTTCTCCCCCTCCTACCCGGAAGCAGCGAGTACGCGGCAGTCACCGGCCGGGACTCCGCCCTCGCTCCGGACCTCGATCACCACCCCCAGACGGTGAAGCTTTTCTACTGACCGTAAGTAACCACGAGCCTCTACCATACTAAGTCCCACTGTACCCAGCTGACTTTTTACGGATTTTCCCTGCTCCCTGCAGTACTTGCCATCTACCACCCCAACTGGGCCCTGCACCAGCCACCCTTCATATTATCGTATCTGGCACCTGCACTCTCTACTCAGCCAGAGCTTCCTGGTGCATCCAACAGTGGACAACTATAGCCTCATGCTGTATCCTCTCTCTGGCTACCTCTGATACTACTATAGCCTCCTACTACAGCACCCTGCTGTATCTACAACAAGGAGACTGGAACCAGCATCTACTATTTGACACCCCAATCCCTACCAAATAGGTAACCCTCCATCTCTGGGTATAACACTGGAGGCTACAACCACCACCCAGTGATACCCTAACAGATATATCCTCTCTCCCCCAGTTGGACCCTGCACCAGCCATCCTTCATATTATCGTATCTGGCACCTGCACTCTCTACTCAGCCAGAGCTTCCTGGTGCACCCAACATAGGACAACTATAGCCTCATGCTGCACCCTCTCTCTGGCTACCTCTGATACTACTATAGCCTCCTACTACAGCACCCTGCTGTATCCATTACAAGGAGACTGGAACCAGCACCTACTAATTGATACCCTAATCTCTACGAAATAGGTAACCCCCATCTCTGAGTATAATACTGGATACTACCCAGTACTACCCAGTGATACCCTAACAGATATACCCTCTCTCCCCCTCCCCCTTCCGTATAGATTTCTATTCAGCATATAGACACCAGCCTCCTGCTGTATCCCACCTCTGACCTTCTCGTGCTACCTCCACTCTACAAGGGACCAGGATTACTACCTCCAGTCCATCTTAAGACGCCTCTGGAGGCCCCTTGTATCTATCTAAAGGTAAAACCCAAACTTTTTGTCTCCAAGGCCTGTACCACGATTATACAATTTTAGCCCATTTATAATTTATTTCTTATTCCTCCCCCTAACAGATCCAACTCAGATCATCCACCCACAGTCGTGTGGTACATATCCTCTACCACTATCCCAACAGGACTAGGACCGCCATCTCCTAGTCACCAAAATATACTCAGGACACCCCACGCCACCTTCTAGAAGGTAACTGACCTTTTTATCTCGTACCTGTGCCTCTGAACCTCGCACCCTATTCTATATTAGTCTCTCCCCTTATTCCCCCTTAGTACCCTTCCAGTGGATTCTGCATCTTTTCAGAGCTTGATGCAGAAAAAAATTATATTGAATTTGCAACCTGATGGAGGTCAGTATAGATGGACTAATAGAACAAGTCCCACACACTGCTAAAAGCCAAAATATTTTTTCAGAGCTAGATGCAGAAAAAAAATACATTGAATTTGCAACCTGATGAAGGTCAGTATAGATGGACTAATAGAACAAGTCCCACACACTGCTAGAAGCCAAAATATTTTTTCAGCGCTAGATGCATAAAAAAATTATATTGAATTTGCAACCTGATGGAGGTCAGTATATATGGACTAATAGAACAAGTCCCACACACTGCTAGAGGCCAAAATATTTTTTCAGAGCTAGATGCAGAAAAAAATTATATTGAATTTGCAACCTGATGGAGGTCAGTATAGATGGACTAATAGAACAAGTCCCACACACTGCTAGAAGCCGAAATATTTTTTCAGAGCTAGATGCAGAAAAAAATTATATTGAATTTGCAACCTGATGGAGGTCAGTATAGATGGACTAATAGAACAAGTCCCACACACGGCTAGAAGCTGAAATATTTTTTCAGAGCTAGATGCAGAAAAAAATTATATTGAATTTGCAACCTGATGGAGGTCAGTATAGATGGACTAATAGAACAAGTCCCACACACTGCTAGAAGCCAAAATATTTTTTCAGAGCTAGATGCAGAAGACAATTATATTGAATTTGCAACCTGATGGAGGTCAGTATAGATGGACTAATAAAACAAGTCCCACACACTGCTAGAAGCCAAAATATTTTCTCAGAGCTAGAGGCAGAAAAAAATTATATTGAATTTGCAACCTGATGGAGGTCAGTATAGATGGACTAATAGAACAAGTCCCACACACTGCTAGAAGCCGAAATATTTTTTCAGAGCTAGATGCAGAAAAAAATTATATTGAATTTGCAACCTGATGGAGGTCAGTATAGATGGACTAATGGAACAAGTCCCACACACTGCTACAAGCTGAAATATTTTTTCAGAGCTAGATGCAGAAAAAAATTATATTGAGTTTGCAACCTGATGGAGGTCAGTATAAATGGACTAATAGAACAAGTCCCACACACTGCTCGAAGCCGAAATATTTTTTCAGAGCTAGATGCAGAGAAAAATTATATTGAATTTGCAACCTGATGGAGGTCAGTATAGATGGACTAATAGAACAAGTCCCACACACTGCTAGAAGCCAAAATATTTTTTCAGAGCTAGATGCAGAAAAAAATTATATTGAATTTGCAACCTGATGGAGGTCAGTATAGATGGACTAATAGAAAAAGTCCCACACACTGCTAGAAGCCAAAATATTTTTTCAGAGCTAGATGCAGAAAAAAATTATATTGAATTTGCAACCTGATGGAGGTCAGTATAGATGGACTAATAGAACAAGTCCCACACACTGCTAGAAGCCAAAATATTTTTTCAGAGCTAGATGCAGAAAAAAATTATATTGAATTTGCAACCTGATGGAGGTCAGTATAGATGGAATAATAGAACAAGTCCCACACACTGCTACAAGCAGAAATATTTTTTTAAAGCTAGATGCAGAAAAAAATTATATTGAATTTGCAACCTGGTGGAGGTTAGTATAGATGGATTAATAGAACAAGTCCCACACACTGCTACAAGCTGAAATATTTTTTCAGAGCTAGATGCAGAGAAAAATTATATTGAATTTGCAACCTGATGGAGGTCAGTATAGATGGACTAATAGAACAAGTCCCACACACTGCTAGAAGCCAAAATATTTTTTCAGAGCTAGATGCAGAAAAAAATTATATTGAATTTGCAACCTGATGGAGGTCAGTATAGATGGAATAATAGAACAAGTCCCACACACTGCTACAAGCAGAAATATTTTTTTAAAGCTAGATGCAGAAAAAAATTATATTGAATTTGCAACCTGGTGGAGGTTAGTATAGATGGATTAATAGAACAAGTCCCACACACTGCTACAAGCTGAAATATTTTTTCAGAGCTAGATGCAGAAAAAAATTATATTGAATTTGCAACCTGATGGAGGTCAGTATAAATGGACTAATAGAACAAGTCCCACACACTGCTAGAAGCCGAAATATCTTTTCAGAGCTAGATGCAGAAAAAAATTATATTGAATTTGCAACCTGATGGAGGTCAGTATAGATGGACTAATAGAACAAGTCCCACACACTGCTAAAAGCCAAAATATTTTTTCAGAGCTAGATGCAGAAAAAAATTATATTGAATTTGCAACCTGATGGAGGTCAGTATAGATGGACTAATAGAACAAGTCCCACACACTGCTAGAAGCCGAAATATTTTTTCAGAGCTAGATGCAGAAAAAAATTATATTGAATTTGCAACCTGATGGAGGTCAGTATAGATGGACTAATAGAACAAGTCCCACACACGGCTAGAAGCTGAAATATTTTTTCAGAGCTAGATGCAGAAAAAAATTATATTGAATTTGCAACCTGATGGAGGTCAGTATAGATGGACTAATAGAACAAGTCCCACACACTGCTAGAAGCCAAAATATTTTTTCAGAGCTAGATGCAGAAGAAAATTATATTGAATTTGCAACCTGATGGAGGTCAGTATAGATGGGCTAATAAAACAAGTCACACACACTGCGAGAAGCCAAAATATTTTTTTCAGAGCTAGATGCAGAAAAAAATTATATTGAATTTGCAACCTGATGGAGGTCAGTATAGATGGACTAATAGAACAAGTCCCACACACTGCTCGAAGCCGAAATATTTTTTCAGAGCTAGATGCAGAAAAAAATTATATTGAATTTGCAACCTGATGGAGGTCAGTATAGATGGACTAATAGAACAAGTCCCACACACTGCTAGAAGCCGAAATATTTTTTCAGAGCTAGATGCAGAAAAAAATTATATTGAATTTGCAACCTGATGGAGGTCAGTATAGATGGACTAATGGAACAAGTCCCACACACGGCTAGAAGCTGAAATATTTTTTCAGAGCTAGATGCAGAAAAAAATTATATTGAATTTGCAACCTGATGGAGGTCAGTATAGATGGACTAATAGAACAAATCCCAAACACTGCTAGAAGCCAAAATATTTTTTCAGAGCTAGATGCAGAAGAAAATTATATTGAATTTGCAACCTGATGGAGGTCAGTATAGATGGACTAATAAAACAAGTCACACACACTGCGAGAAGCCAAAATATTTTTTTCAGAGCTAGATGCAGAAAAAAATTATATTGAATTTGCAACCTGATGGAGGTCAGTATAGATGGACTAATAGAACAAGTCCCACACACTGCTCGAAGCCGAAATATTTTTTCAGAGCTAGATGCAGAAAAAAATTATATTGAATTTGCAACCTGATGGAGGTCAGTATAGATGGACTAATAGAACAAGTCCCACACACTGCTAGAAGCCGAAATATTTTTTCAGAGCTAGATGCAGAAAAAAATTATATTGAATTTGCAACCTGATGGAGGTCAGTATAGATGGACTAATGGAACAAGTCCCACACACTGCTACAAGCTGAAATATTTTTTCAGAGCTAGATGCAGAAAAAAATTATATTGAGTTTGCAACCTGATGGAGGTCAGTATAGATGGACTAATAGAACAAGTCCCACACACTGCTCAAAGCCGAAATATTTTTTCAGAGCTAGATGCAGAGAAAAATTATATTGAATTTGCAACCTGATGGAGGTCAGTATAGATGGACTAATAGAACAAGTCCCACACACTGCTAGAAGCCAAAATATTTTTTCAGAGCTAGATACAGAAAAAAATTATATTGAATTTGCAACCTGATGGAGGTCAGTATAGATGGACTAATAGAACAAGTCCCACACACTGCTAAAAGCCAAAATATTTTTTCAGAGCTAGATGCAGAAAAAAATTATATTGAATTTGAAACCTGATGGAGGTCAGTATAGATGGACTAATAGAACAAGTCCCACACACTGCTAGAAGCCGAAATATTTTTTCAGAGCTAGATGCAGAAAAAAATTATATTGAATTTGCAACCTGATGGAGGTCAGTATAGATGGACTAATAGAACAAGTCCCACACACGGCTAGAAGCTGAAATATTTTTTCAGAGCTAGATGCAGAAAAAAATTATATTAAATTTGCAACCTGATGGAGGTCAGTATAGATGGACTAATAGAACAAGTCCCACACACTGCTAGAAGCCAAAATATTTTTTCAGAGCTAGATGCAGAAGAAAATTATATTGAATTTGCAACCTGATGGAGGTCAGTATAGATGGGCTAATAAAACAAGTCACACACACTGCGAGAAGCCAAAATATTTTTTTCAGAGCTAGATGCAGAAAAAAATTATATTGAATTTGCAACCTGATGGAGGTCAGTATAGATGGACTAATAGAACAAGTCCCACACACTGCTCGAAGCCGAAATATTTTTTCAGAGCTAGATGCAGAAAAAAATTATATTGAATTTGCAACCTGATGGAGGTCAGTATAGATGGACTAATAGAACAAGTCCCACACACTGCTAGAAGCCGAAATATTTTTTCAGAGCTAGATGCAGAAAAAAATTATATTGAATTTGCAACCTGATGGAGGTCAGTATAGATGGACTAATGGAACAAGTCCCACACACGGCTAGAAGCTGAAATATTTTTTCAGAGCTAGATGCAGAAAAAAATTATATTGAATTTGCAACCTGATGGAGGTCAGTATAGATGGACTAATAGAACAAGTCCCAAACACTGCTAGAAGCCAAAATATTTTTTCAGAGCTAGATGCAGAAGAAAATTATATTGAATTTGCAACCTGATGGAGGTCAGTATAGATGGACTAATAAAACAAGTCACACACACTGCGAGAAGCCAAAATATTTTTTTCAGAGCTAGATGCAGAAAAAAATTATATTGAATTTGCAACCTGATGGAGGTCAGTATAGATGGACTAATAGAACAAGTCCCACACACTGCTCGAAGCCGAAATATTTTTTCAGAGCTAGATGCAGAAAAAAATTATATTGAATTTGCAACCTGATGGAGGTCAGTATAGATGGACTAATAGAACAAGTCCCACACACTGCTAGAAGCCGAAATATTTTTTCAGAGCTAGATGCAGAAAAAAATTATATTGAATTTGCAACCTGATGGAGGTCAGTATAGATGGACTAATGGAACAAGTCCCACACACTGCTACAAGCTGAAATATTTTTTCAGAGCTAGATGCAGAAAAAAATTATATTGAGTTTGCAACCTGATGGAGGTCAGTATAGATGGACTAATAGAACAAGTCCCACACACTGCTCAAAGCCGAAATATTTTTTCAGAGCTAGATGCAGAGAAAAATTATATTGAATTTGCAACCTGATGGAGGTCAGTATAGATGGACTAATAGAACAAGTCCCACACACTGCTAGAAGCCAAAATATTTTTTCAGAGCTAGATACAGAAAAAAATTATATTGAATTTGCAACCTGATGGAGGTCAGTATAGATGGACTAATAGAACAAGTCCCACACACTGCTAGAAGCCAAAATATTTTTTCAGAGCTAGATGCAGAAAAAAATTATATTGAATTTGCAACCTGATGGAGGTCAGTATAGATGGAATAATAGAACAAGTCCCACACACTGCTACAAGCAGAAATATTTTTTTAAAGCTAGATGCAGAAAAAAATTATATTGAATTTGCAACCTGGTGGAGGTTAGTATAGATGGATTAATAGAACAAGTCCCACACACTGCTACAAGCTGAAATATTTTTTCAGAGCTAGATGCAGAGAAAAATTATATTGAATTTGCAACCTGATGGAGGTCAGTATAGATGGACTAATAGAACAAGTCCCACACACTGCTAGAAGCCAAAATATTTTTTCAGAGCTAGATGCAGAAAAAAATTATATTGAATTTGCAACCTGATGGAGGTCAGTATAGATGGAATAATAGAACAAGTCCCACACACTGCTACAAGCAGAAATATTTTTTTTAAAGCTAGATGCAGAAAAAAATTATATTGAATTTGCAACCTGGTGGAGGTCAGTATAGATGGATTAATAGAACAAGTCCCACACACTGCTACAAGCTGAAATATTTTTTCAGAGCTAGATGCAGAAAAAAATTATATTGAATTTGCAACCTGATGGAGTTCAGTATAAATGGACTAATAGAACAAGCCCCACACACTGCTAGAAGCCGAAATATCTTTTCAGAGCTAGATGCAGAATTTTTTTTTTATTGAATTTGCAACCTGATGGAGGTCAGTATAGATGGACTAATAGAACAAGTCCCACACACTGCTAGAAGCCAAAATATTTTTTCAGAGCTAGATGCAGAAAAAAATTATATTGAATTTGCAACCTGATGGAGGTCAGTATAGATGGACTAATAGAACAAGTCCCACACGCTGCTAGAAGCCAAAATATTTTTTCAGAGCTAGATGCAGAAAAAAATTATATTGAATTTGCAACCTAATGGAAGTCAGTATAGATCGACTAATAGAACAAGTCCCACACACTGCTACAAGCTGAAATATTTTCTCAGAGCTAGAAGCAGAAAAAAATTATATTGAATTTGCAACCTGAAGGAGGTCAGTATAGATGGACTAATAGAACAAGTCCCACACACTGCTAGATGCCGAAATATTTTTTCAGAGCTAGATGCAGAAAAAAATTATATTGAATTTGCAACCTGATGGAGGTCAGTATAGATGGACTAATAGAACAAGTCCCACACACTGCTACAAGCTGAAATATTTTTTTAGAGCTAGATGCAGAAAAAAATTATATTGAATTTGCAACCTGGTGGGGGTTAGTATAGATGGACTAATAGAACAAGTCCCACACACTGCTAGAAGCCAAAATATTTTTTCAGAGCTAGATGCAGAAAAAAATTATATTGAATTTGCAACCTGATGGAGGTCAGTATAGATGGACTAATAGAACAAGTCCCACACACTGCTACAATCTGAAATATTTTTTTAAAGCTAGATGCAGAAAAGAATTATATTGAATTTGCAACCTGGTGGAGGTTAGTATAGATGGATTAATAGAACAAGTCCCACACACTGCTACAAGCTGAAATATTTTTTCAGAGCTAGATGCAGAAAAAAATTATATTGAATTTGCAACCTGATGGAGGTCAGTATAGATGGACTAATAGAACAAGTCCCACACACTGCTAGAAGCCAAAATATTTTTTCAGAGCTAGATGCAGAAGAAAATTATATTGAATTTGCAACCTAATGGAGGTCAGTATAGATGGACTAATAAAACAAGTCACACACACTGCGAGAAGCCAAAATATTTTTTCAGAGCTAGATGCAGAAAAAAATTATATTGAATTTGCAACCTGATAGAGGTTAGTATAGATGGACTAATAGAACAAGTCCCACACACGGCTACAAGCTGAAATATTTTTTCAGAGCTAGATGCAGAAAAAAATTATATTGAATTTGCAACCTGATGGAGGTCAGTATAGATGGACTAATAGAACAAGTCCCACACACTGCTAGAAGCCGAAATATTTTTTCAGAGCTAGATGCAGAAAAGAATTATATTGAATTTGCAACCTGATGGAGGTCAGTATAGATGGACTAATAGAACAAGTCCCACACACTGCGAGAAGCCGAAATATTTTTTCAGAGCTAGATGCAGAAAAAAATTATATTGAATTTGCAACCTGATGGAGGTCAGCATAGATGGACTAATAGAACAAGTCCCACACACTGCTACAAGCTGAAATATTTTTTCAGAGCTAGATGCAGAAAAAAATTATATTGAATTTGCAACCTGATGGAGTTCAGTATAAATGGACTAATAGAACAAGCCCCACACACTGCTAGAAGCCGAAATATCTTTTCAGAGCTATATGCAGAATTTTTTTTTATTGAATTTGCAACCTGATGGAGGTCAGTATAGATGGACTAATAGAACAAGTCCCACAAACTGCTAGAAGCCAAAATAATTTTTCAGAGCTAGATGCAGAAAAAAAATATATTGAATTTGCAACCTGATGGAGGTCAGTATAGATGGACTAATAGAACAAGTCCCACACACTGCTAGAAGCCAAAATATTTTTTCAGAGCTAGATGCAGAAAAAAATTATATTGAATTTGCAACCTGAAGGAGGTCAGTATAGATGGACTAATAGAACAAGTCCCACACACTGCTAGAAGCCGAAATATTTTTTCAGAGCTAGATGCAGAAAAAAATTATATTGAATTTGCAACCTGATGGAGGTCAGTATAGATGGACTAATAGAACAAGTCCCACACACTGCTACAAGCCAAAATATTTTTTCAGAGCTAGATGCAGAAAAAAATTATATTGAATTTCCAACCTGATGGAGGTCAGTATAGATGGACTAATAGAACAAGTCCCACACACTGCTACAAGCTGAAATATTTTTTCAGAGCTAGATGCAGAAAAAAATTATATTGAATTTGCAACCTGAAGGAGGTCAGTATAGATGGACTAATAGAACAAGTCCCACACACTGCTAGAAGCCAAAATAATTTTTCAGAGCTAGATGCAGAAAAAAATTATATTGAATTTGCAACCTGATGGAGGTCAGTATAGATGGACTAATAGAACAAGTCCCACACACTGCTACAAGCTGAAATATTTTTTCAGAGCTAGATGCAGAAAAAAATTATATTGAATTTGCAACCTGGTAGAGGTTAGTATAGATGGACTAATAGAACAAGTCCCACACACTGCTACAAGCTGAAATATTTTTTCAGAGCTAGATGCAGAAAAAAATTATATTGAATTTCCAACCTGATGGAGGTCAGTATATATGGACTAATAGAACAAGTCCCACACACTGCTAGAAGCCAAAATATTTTTTCAGAGCTAGATGCAGAAAAAAATTATATTGAATTTGCAACCTGATGGAGGTCAGTATAGATGGACTAATAGAACAAGTCCCACACACTGCTAGAAGCCAAAATATTTTTTCAGAGCTAGATGCAGAAGAAAATTATATTGAATTTGCAACCTAATGGAGGTCAGTATAGATGGACTAATAAAACAAGTCACACACACTGCGAGAAGCCAAAATATTTTTTCAGAGCTAGATGCAGAAAAAAATTATATTGAATTTGCAACCTGATAGAGGTTAGTATAGATGGACTAATAGAACAAGTCCCACACACGGCTACAAGCTGAAATATTTTTTCAGAGCTAGATGCAGAAAAAAATTATATTGAATTTGCAACCTGATGGAGGTCAGTATAGATGGACTAATAGAACAAGTCCCACACACTGCTAGAAGCCGAAATATTTTTTCAGAGCTAGATGCAGAAAAGAATTATATTGAATTTGCAACCTGATGGAGGTCAGTATAGATGGACTAATAGAACAAGTCCCACACACTGCGAGAAGCCGAAATATTTTTTCAGAGCTAGATGCAGAAAAAAATTATATTGAATTTGCAACCTGATGGAGGTCAGCATAGATGGACTAATAGAACAAGTCCCACACACTGCTACAAGCTGAAATATTTTTTCAGAGCTAGATGCAGAAAAAAATTATATTGAATTTGCAACCGGATGGAGGTCAGTATAGAAGGACTAATAGAACAAGTCCGACACACTGCTACAAGCTAAAATATTTTTTTAAAGCTAGATGCAGAAAAAAATTATATTGAATTTACAACCTGGTGGAGGTTAGCATAGATGGATTAATAGAACAAGTCCCACACACTGCTACAAGCTGAAAAATTTTTTCAGAGCTAGATGCAGAAAAAAATTATATTGAATTTGCAACCTGATGGAGTTCAGTATAAAGGACTAATAGAACAAGCCCCACACACTGCTAGAAGCCGAAATATCTTTTTAGAGCTATATGCAGAAATTTTTTTTATTGAATTTGCAACCTGATGGAGGTCAGTATAGATGGACTAATAGAACAAGTCCCACACACTGCTAGAAGCCAAAATAATTTTTCAGAGCTAGATGCAGAAAAAAATTATATTGAATTTGCAACCTGATGGAGGTCAGTATAGATGGACTAATAGAACAAGTCCCACACACTGCTAGAAGAAAAAAATATTTTTTCAGAGCTAGATGCAGAAAAAAATTATATTGAATTTGCAACCTGATGGAGGTCAGTATAGATGGACTAATAGAACAAGTCCCACACACTGCTAGAAGCCAAAATATTTTATCAGAGCTAGATGCAGAAAAAAATTATATTGAATTTCCAACCTGATGGAGGTCAGTATAGATAGACTAATAGAACAAGTCCCACACACTGCTAGAAGCCGAAATATTTTTTCAGAGCTAGATGCAGAAAAAAATTATATTGAATTTGCAACCTGATGGAGGTCAGTATAGATGGACTAATAGAACAAGTCCCACACACTGCTACAAGTTGAAATATTTTTTCAGAGCTAGATGCAGAAAAAAATTATATTGAATTTGCAACCTGGTGGAGGTTAGTATAGATGGACTAATAGAACAAGTCCCACACACTGCTACAAGCTGAAATATTTTTTCAGAGCTAGATGCAGAAAAAAATTATATTGAATTTCCAACCTGATGGAGGTCAGTATAGATGGACTAATAGAACAAGTCCCACACACTGCTAGAAGCCAAAATATTTTTTCAGAGCTAGATGCAGAAAAAAATTATATTGAATTTGCAACCTGATGGAGGTCAGTATAGATGGACTAATAGAACAAGTCCCACACACTGCTACAAGCTGAAATATTTTTTTAAAGCTAGATGCAGAAAAGAATTATATTGAATTTGCAACCTGGTGGAGGTTAGTATAGATGGATTAATAGAACAAGTCCCACACACTGCTACAAGCTGAAATATTTTTTCAGAGCTAGATGCAGAAAAAAATTATATTGAATTTCCAACCTGATGGAGGTCAGTATAGATGGACTAATAGAACAAGTCCCACACACTGCTACAAGCTGAAATATTTTTTCAGAGCTAGATGCAGAAAAAAATTATATTGAATTTGCAACCTGATGGAGGTCAGAATAGATGGACTAATAGAAAAAGTCCCACACACTGCTAGAAGCCGAAATATTTTTTCAGAGCTAGATGCAGAAATTTTTTTTATTGAATTTGCAACCTGATGGAGGTCAGTATAGATGGACTAATAGAACAAGTCCCACACACTGCTACAAGCTGAAATATTTTTTCAGAGCTAGATGCAGAAAAAAATTATATTGAATTTGCAACCTGGTAGAGGTTAGTATAGATGGACTAATAGAACAAGTCCCACACACTGCTACAAGCTGAAATATTTTTTCAGAGCTAGATGCAGAAAAAAATTATATTGAATTTCCAACCTGATGGAGGTCAGTATATATGGACTAATAGAACAAGTCCCACACACTGCTAGAAGCCAAAATATTTTTTCAGAGCTAGATGCAGAAAAAAATTATATTGAATTTGCAACCTGATGGAGGTCAGTATAGATGGACTAATAGAACAAGTCCCACACACTGCTACAATCTGAAATATTTTTTTAAAGCTAGATGCAGAAAAGAATTATATTGAATTTGCAACCTGGTGGAGGTTAGTATAGATGGATTAATAGAACAAGTCCCACACACTGCTACAAGCTGAAATATATTTCAGAGCTAGATGCAGAAAAAAATTATATTGAATTTGCAACCTGATGGAGGTCAGTATAGATGGACTAATAGAACAAGTCCCACACACTGCTAGAAGCCGAAATATTTTTTCAGAGCTAGATGCAGAAAAGAATTATATTGAATTTGCAACCTGATGGAGGTCAGTATAGATGGACTAATAGAACAAGTCCCACACACTGTGAGAAGCCGAAATATTTTTTCAGAGCTAGATGCAGAAAAAAATTATATTGAATTTGCAACCTGATGGAGGTCAGCATAGATGGACTAATAGAACAAGTCCCACACACTGCTACAAGCTGAAATATTTTTTCAGAGCTAGATGCAGAAAAAAATTATATTGAATTTGCAACCTGATGGAGTTCAGTATAAATGGACTAATAGAACAAGCCCCACACACTGCTAGAAGCCGAAATATCTTTTCAGAGCTATATGCAGAATTTTTTTTTATTGAATTTGCAACCTGATGGAGGTCAGTATAGATGGACTAATAGAACAAGTCCCACAAACTGCTAGAAGCCAAAATAATTTTTCAGAGCTAGATGCAGAAAAAAAATATATTGAATTTGCAACCTGATGGAGGTCAGTATAGATGGACTAATAGAACAAGTCCCACACACTGCTAGAAGCCAAAATATTTTTTCAGAGCTAGATGCAGAAAAAAATTATATTGAATTTGCAACCTGAAGGAGGTCAGTATAGATGGACTAATAGAACAAGTCCCACACATTGCTAGAAGCCGAAATATTTTTTCAGAGCTAGATGCAGAAAAAAATTATATTGAATTTGCAACCTGATGGAGGTCAGTATAGATGGACTAATAGAACAAGTCCCACACACTGCTACAAGCCAAAATATTTTTTCAGAGCTAGATGCAAAAAAAAATTATATTGAATTTCCAACCTGATGGAGGTCAGTATAGATGGACTAATAGAACAAGTCCCACACACTGCTACAAGCTGAAATATTTTTTCAGAGCTAGATGCAGAAAAAAATTATATTGAATTTGCAACCTGAAGGAGGTCAGTATAGATGGACTAATAGAACAAGTCCCACACACTGCTAGAAGCCAAAATAATTTTTCAGAGCTAGATGCAGAAAAAAATTATATTGAATTTGCAACCTGATGGAGGTCAGTATAGATGGACTAATAGAACAAGTCCCACACACTGCTAGAAGCCAAAATATTTTTTCAGAGCTAGATGCAGAAAAAAATTATATTGAATTTGCAACCTGATGGAGGTCAGTATAGATGGACTAATAAAACAAGTCCCACACATTGCTAGAAGCCAAAATATTTTTTCAGAGCTAGATGCAGAAAAAAATTATATTGAATTTCCAACCTGATGGAGGTCAGTATAGATGGACTAATAGAACAAGTCCCACACACTGCTACAAGCTGAAATATTTTTTCAGAGCTAGATGCAGAAAAAAATTATATTGAATTTGCAACCTGAAGGAGGTCAGTATAGATGGACTAATAGAACAAGTCCCACACACTGCTAGAAGCCGAAATATTTTTTCAGAGCTAGATGCAGAAAAAAATTATATTGAATTTGCAACCTGATGGAGGTCAGTATAGATGGACTAATAGAACAAGTCCCACACACTGCTACAAGCCAAAATATTTTTTCAGAGCTAGATGCAGAAAAAAATTATATTGAATTTGCAACCTGATGGAGGTCAGAATAGATGAACTAATAGAACAAGTCCCACACACTGCTAGAAGCCAAAATATTTTTTCAGAGCTAGATGCAGAAAAAAATTATATTGAATTTGCAACCTGATGGAGGTCAGTATAGATGGACTAATAGAACCAGTCCCACACACTGCTACAAGCTGAAATATTTTTTTAAAGCTAGATACAGCACAAAATTATATTGAATTTGCAACCTGATGGAGGTCAGTATAAATGGACTAATAGAACAAGTCCCACACACTGCTCGAAGCCGAAATATTTTTTCAGAGCTTGATGCAGAAAAAAATTATATTGAATTTGCAACCTGATGGAGGTCAGTATAGATGGACTAATAGAACAAGTCCCACACACTGCTAGAAGCCAAAATATTTTCTCAGATCTAGATGCAGAAAAAAATTATGTTGAATTTGCAACCTGAAGGAGGTCAGTATAGATGGACTAATAGAACAAGTCCCACACACTGCTAGAAGCCAAAATATTTTTTCAGAGCTAGATGCAGAAAAAAATTATATTGAATTTGCAACCTGATGGAGGTCAGTATAGATGGACTAATAGAACAAGTCCCACACACTGCTACAAGCTGAAATATTTTTTCAGAGCTAGATGCAGAAAAAAATTATATTGAATTTGCAACCTGATGGAGGTCAGTATAGATGGACTAATAGAACAAGTCCCACACACTGCTAGAAGCCAAATATTTTTTCAGAGCTAGATGCAGAAAAAAATTATATTGAATTTGCAACCTGATGGAGGTCAGTATAGATGGACTAATAGAACAAGTCCCACACACTGCTAGAAGCCCAAATATTTTTTCAGAGCTAGATGCAGAAAAAAATTATATTGAATTTGCAACCTGAAGGAGGTCAGTATAGATGGACTAATAGAACAAGTCCCACACACTGCTAGAAGCCAAAATATTTTTTCAGAGCTAGATGCAGAAAAAATTATATTGAATTTGCAACCTGATAGAGGTCAGTATCGATGGACTAATAGAACAAGTCCCACACACGGCTACAAGCTGAAATATTTTTTCAAAGCTAGATGCGTAAAAAAATTATATTGAATTTACAACCTGGTGGAGGTTAGCATAGATGGATTAATAGAACAAGTCCCACACACTGCTACAAGCTGAAATATTTTTTCAGAGCTAGATGCAGAAAAAAATTATATTGAATTTGCAACCTGATGGAGTTCAGTATAAATGGACTAATAGAACAAGCCCCACACACTGCTAGAAGCCGAAATATCTTTTCAGAGCTATATGCAGAATTTTTTTTTATTGAATTTGCAACCTGATAGACGTCAGTATAGATGGACTAATAGAACAAGTCCCACACACTGCTAGAAGCCAAAATAATTTTTCAGAGCTAGATGCAGAAAAAAATGATATTGAATTTGCAACCTGATGGAGGTCAGTATAGATGGACTAATAGAACAAGTCCCACACACTGCTAGAAGCCAAAATATTTTTTCAGAGCTAGATGCAGAAAAAAATTATATTGAATTTGCAACCTGATGGAGGTCAGTATAGATGGACTAATAGAACAAGTCCCACACACTGCTACAAGCCAAAATATTTTTTCAGAGCTAGATGCAGAAAAAAATTATATTGAATTTCCAACCTGATGGAGGTCAGTATAGATGGACTAATAGAACAAGTCCCACACACTGCTACAAGCTGAAATATTTTTTCAGAGCTAGATGCAGAAAAAAATTATATTGAATTTGCAACCTGAAGGAGGTCAGTATAGATGGACTAATAGAACAAGTCCCACACACTGCTAGAAGCCGAAATATTTTTTCAGAGCTAGATGCAGAAAAAAATTATATTGAATTTGCAACCTGATGGAGGTCAGTATAGATGGACTAATAGAACAAGTCCCACACACTGCTACAAGCCAAAATATTTTTTCAGAGCTAGATGCAGAAAAAAATTATATTGAATTTGCAACCTGATGGAGGTCAGAATAGATGAACTAATAGAACAAGTCCCACTCACTGCTAGAAGCCAAAATATTTTTTCAGAGCTAGATGCAGAAAAAAATTATATTGAATTTGCAACCTGATGGAGGTCAGTATAGATGGACTAATAGAACCAGTCCCACACACTGCTACAAGCTGAAATATTTTTTTAAAGCTAGATGCAGAACAAAATTATATTGAATTTGCAACCTGATGGAGGTCAGTATAAATGGACTAATAGAACAAGTCCCACACACTGCTCGAAGCCGAAATATTTTTTCAGAGCTAGATGCAGAATAAAATTATATTGAATTTGCAACCTGATGGAGGTCAGTATAGATGGACTAATAGAACAAGTCCCACACACTGCTAGAAGCCAAAATATTTTCTCAGATCTAGATGCAGAAAAAAATTATATTGAATTTGCAACCTGAAGGAGGTAAGTATGGATGGACTAATAGAACTCGTCCCACACACTGCTAGAAGCCGAAATATTTTTTCAGAGCTAGATGCAGAAAAAAGTTATATTGAATTTGCAACCTGATGGAGGTCAGTATAGATGGACTAATAGAACAAGTCCCACACACTGCTACAAGCTGAAATATTTTTTCAGAGATAGATGCAGAAAAAAATTATATTGAATTTGCAACCTGATGGAGGTCAGTATAGATGGACTAATAGAACAAGTCCCACGCACTGCTCGAAGCCGTGATATTTTTTCAGAGCTAGATGCAGAAAAAAATTATATTGAATTTGCAACCTGATGGAGGTCAGTATAGATGGACTAATAGAACAAGTCCCACACACTGCTAGAAGCCAAATATTTTTTCAGAGCTAGATGCAGAAAAAAATTATATTGAATTTGCAACCTGATGGAGGTCAGTATAGATGGACTAATAGAACAAGTCCCACACACTGCTAGAAGCCAAAATATTTTTTCAGCGCTAGATGCAGAAAAAAATTATATTGAATTTGCAACCTGATGGAGGTCAGTATAGATGGACTAATAGAACAAGTCCCACACACTGCTAGAAGCCAAAATATTTTTTCAGAGCTAGATGCAGAAAAAATTATATTGAATTTGCAACCTGATAGAGGTCAGTATCGATGGACTAATAGAACAAGTCCCACACACGGCTACAAGCTGAAATATTTTTTCAGAGCTAGATGCAGAAAAAAATTATATTGAATTTGCAACCTGATGGAGGTCAGTATAGATGGACTAATAGAACAAGTCCCACACACTGCTACAAGCTGAAATATTTTTTCAGAGCTAGATGCAGAAAAAATTATATTGAATTTGCAACCTGATGGAGGTCAGTATAGATGGACTAATAGAACAAGTCCCACACACTGCTAGAAGCCGAAATATTTTTTCAGAGCTAGATGCAGAAAAAAATTATATTGAATTTGCAACCTGATGGAGGTCAGTATAGATGGACTAATAGAACAAGTCCCACACACTGCTACAAGCTGAAATATTTTTTCAGAGCTAGATGCAGAAAAAAATTATATTGAATTTGCAACCTTATGGAGGTCAGTATAGATGGACTAATAGAACAAGTCCCACACACTGCTAGAAGCCAAAATATTTTTTCAGAGCTAGATGCAGAAAAAAATTATATTGAATTTGCAACCTGATGGAGGTCAGTATAGATGGACTAATAGAACAAGTCCCACACACTGCTAGAAGCCGAAATATTTTTTCAGAGCTAGATGCAGAATAAAATGATATTGAATTTGCAACCTGATGGAGGTCAGTATAGATGGACTAATAGAACAAGTCCCACACACTACTACAAGCTGAAATATTTTTTCAGAGCTAGATGCAGAAAAAAATTATATTGAATTTGCAACCTGATGGAGGTCAGTATAGATGGACTAATAGAACAAGTCCCACACACTGCTGGAAGCCGAAATATTTTTTCAGAGCTAGATGCAGAAAAAAATGATATTGAATTTGCAACCTGATGGAGGTCAGTATAGATGGACTAATAGAACAAGTCCCTCACACTACTACAAGCTGAAATATTTTTTCAGAGCTAGATGCAGAAAAAAATTATATTGAATTTGCAACCTGGTGGAGGTTAGTATAGATGGACCAATAGAACAAGTCCCACACATTGCTACAAGCTGAAATATTTTTTCAGAGCTAGATGCAGAAAAAAATTATATTGAATTTGCAACCTGATGGAGGTCAGTATAGAAGGACTAATAGAACAAGTCCGACACACTGCTACAAGCTAAAATATTTTTTTAAAGCTAGATGCAGAAAAAAATTATATTGAATTTACAACCTGGTGGAGGTTAGCATAGATGGATTAATAGAACAAGTCCCACACACTGCTACAAGCTGAAATATTTTTTCAGAGCTAGATGCAGAAAAAAATTATATTGAATTTGCAACCTGATGGAGTTCAGTATAAAGGGACTAATAGAACAAGCCCCACACACTGCTAGAAGCCGAAATATCTTTTTAGAGCTATATGCAGAAATTTTTTTTATTGAATTTGCAACCTGATGGAGGTCAGTATAGATGGACTAATAGAACAAGTCCCACACACTGCTAAAAGCCAAAATAATTTTTCAGAGCTAGATGCAGAAAAAAATTATATTGAATTTGCAACCTGATGGAGGTCAGTATAGATGGACTAATAGAACAAGTCCCACACACTGCTAGAAGAAAAAAATATTTTTTCAGAGCTAGATGCAGAAAAAAATTATATTGAATTTGCAACCTGATGGAGGTCAGTATAGATGGACTAATAGAACAAGTCCCACACACTGCTAGAAGCCAAAATATTTTTTCAGAGCTAGATGCAGAAAAAAATTATATTGAATTTCCAACCTGATGGAGGTCAGTATAGATAGACTAATAGAACAAGTCCCACACACTGCTAGAAGCCGAAATATTTTTTCAGAGCTAGATGCAGAAAAAAATTATATTGAATTTGCAACCTGATGGAGGTCAGTATAGATGGACTAATAGAACAAATCCCACACACTGCTACAAGTTGAAATATTTTTTCAGAGCTAGATGCAGAAAAAAATTATATTGAATTTGCAACCTGGTGGAGGTTAGTATAGATGGACTAATAGAACAAGTCCCACACACTGCTACAAGCTGAAATATTTTTTCAGAGCTAGATGCAGAAAAAAATTATATTGAATTTCCAACCTGATGGAGGTCAGTATAGATGGACTAATAGAACAAGTCCCACACACTGCTAGAAGCCAAAATATTTTTTCAGAGCTAGATGCAGAAAAAAATTATATTGAATTTGCAACCTGATGGAGGTCAGTATAGATGGACTAATAGAACAAGTCCCACACACTGCTACAAGCTGAAATATTTTTTTAAAGCTAGATGCAGAAAAGAATTATATTGAATTTGCAACCTGGTGGAGGTTAGTATAGATGGATTAATAGAACAAGTCCCACACACTGCTACAAGCTGAAATATTTTTTCAGAGCTAGATGCAGAAAAAAATTATATTGAATTTCCAACCTGATGGAGGTCAGTATAGATGGACTAATAGAACAAGTCCCACACACTGCTACAAGTTGAAATATTTTTTCAGAGCTAGATGCAGAAAAAAATTATATTGAATTTGCAACCTGATGGAGGTCAGAATAGATGGACTAATAGAAAAAGTCCCACACACTGCTAGAAGCCGAAATATTTTTTCAGAGCTAGGTGCAGAAAATTTTTTTATTGAATTTGCAACCTGATGGAGGTCAGCATAGATGGACTAATAGAACAAGTCCCACACACTGCTACAAGCTGAAATATTTTTTCAGAGCTAGATGCAGAAAAAAATTATATTGAATTTGCAACCTGGTAGAGGTTAATATAGATGGACTAATAGAACAAGTCCCACACACTGCTACAAGCTGAAATATTTTTTCAGAGCTAGATGCAGAAAAAAATTATATTGAATTTCCAACCTCATGGAGGTCAGTATAGATGGACTAATAGAACAAGTCCCACACACTGCTAGAAGCCAAAATATTTTTTCAGAGCTATATGCAGAATTTTTTTTTATTGAATTTGCAACCTGATGGAGGTCAGTATAGATGGACTAATAGAACAAGTCCCACACACTGCTAGAAGCCAAAATAATTTTTCAGAGCTAGATGCAGAAAAAAATTATATTGAATTTGCAACCTGATGGAGGTCAGTATAGATGGACTAATAGAACAAGTCCCACACACTGCTAGAAGCCAAAATATTTTTTCAGAGCTAGATGCAGAAAAAAATTATATTGAATTTCCAACCTGATGGAGGTCAGTATAGATGGACTAATAGAACAAGTCCCACACACTGCTACAAGCTGAAATATTTTTTCAGAGCTAGATGCAGAAAAAAATTATATTGAATTTGCAACCTGAAGGAGGTCAGTATAGATGGACTAATAGAACAAGTCCCACACACTGCTAGAAGCCAAAATATTTTTTCAGAGCTAGATGCAGAAAAAAATTATATTGAATTTGCAACCTGATGGAGGTCAGTATAGATGGACTAATAGAACAAGTCCCACACACTGCTACGAGCCAAAATATTTTTTCAGAGCTAGATGCAGAAAAAAATTATATTGAATTTGCAACCTGATGGAGGTCAGAATAGATGAACTAATAGAACAAGTCCCACACACTGCTAGAAGCCAAAATATTTTTTCAGAGCTAGATGCAGAAAAAAATTATATTGAATTTGCAACCTGATGGAGTTCAGTATAGATGGACTAATAGAACCAGTCCCACACACTGCTACAAGCTGAAATATTTTTTTAAAGCTAGATACAGAACAAAATTATATTGAATTTGCAACCTGATGGAGGTCAGTATAAATGGACTAATAGAACAAGTCCCACACACTGCTCGAAGCCGAAATATTTTTTCAGAGCTTGATGCAGAAAAAAATTATATTGAATTTGCAACCTGATGGAGGTCAGTATAGATGGACTAATAGAACAAGTCCCACACACTGCTAGAAGCCAAAATATTTTCTCATATCTAGATGCAGAAAAAAATTATATTGAATTTGCAACCTGAAGGAGGTCAGTATAGATGGACAAATAGAACAAGTCCCACACACTGCTAGAAGCCAAAATATTTTTTCAGAGCTAGATGCAGAAAAAAATTATATTGAATTTGCAACCTGATGGAGGTCAGTATAGATGGACTAATAGAACAAGTCCCACACACTGCTACAAGCTGAAATATTTTTTCAGAGCTAGATGCAGAAAAAAATTATATTGAATTTGCAACCTGATGGAGGTCAGTATAGATGGACTAATAGAACAAGTTCCACGCACTGCTCGGAGCCGTAATATTTTTTCAGAGCTAGATGCAGAAATTTTTTTTATTGAATTTGCAACCTGATGGAGGTCAGTATAGATGGACTAATAGAACAAGTCCCACACACTGCTAGAAGCCAAAATAATTTTTCAGAGCTAGATGCAGAAAAAAATTATATTGAATTTGCAACCTGATGGAGGTCAGTATAGATGGACTAATAGAACAAGTCCCACACACTGCTAGAAGAAAAAAATATTTTTTCAGAGCTAGATGCAGAAAAAAATTATATTGAATTTGCAACCTGATGGAGGTCAGTATAGATGGACTAATAGAACAAGTCCCACACACTGCTAGAAGCCAAAATATTTTTTCAGAGCTAGATGCAGAAAAAAATTATATTGAATTTCCAACCTGATGGAGGTCAGTATAGATAGACTAATAGAACAAGTCCCACACACTGCTAGAAGCCGAAATATTTTTTCAGAGCTAGATGCAGAAAAAAATTATATTGAATTTGCAACCTGATGGAGGTCAGTATAGATGGACTAATAGAACAAGTCCCACACACTGCTACAAGTTGAAATATTTTTTCAGAGCTAGATGCAGAAAAAAATTATATTGAATTTGCAACCTGGTGGAGGTTAGTATAGATGGACTAATAGAACAAGTCCCACACACTGCTACAAGCTGAAATATTTTTTCAGAGCTAGATGCAGAAAAAAATTATATTGAATTTCCAACCTGATGGAGGTCAGTATAGATGGACTAATAGAACAAGTCCCACACACTGCTAGAAGCCAAAATATTTTTTCAGAGCTAGATGCAGAAAAAAATTATATTGAATTTGCAACCTGATGGAGGTCAGGATAGATGGACTAATAGAACAAGTCCCACACACTGCTACAAGCTGAAATATTTTTTTAAAGCTAGATGCAGAAAAGAATTATATTGAATTTGCAACCTGGTGGAGGTTAGTATAGATGGATTAATAGAACAAGTCCCACACACTGCTACGAGCCAAAATATTTTTTCAGAGCTAGATGCAGAAAAAAATTATATTGAATTTGCAACCTGATGGAGGTCAGAATAGATGAACTAATAGAACAAGTCCCACACACTGCTAGAAGCCAAAATATTTTTTCAGAGCTAGATGCAGAAAAAAATTATATTGAATTTGCAACCTGATGGAGTTCAGTATAGATGGACTAATAGAACCAGTCACACACACCTACAAGCTGAAATATTTTTTTAAAGCTAGATACAGAACAAAATTATATTGAATTTGCAACCTGATGGAGGTCAGTATAAATGGACTAATAGAACAAGTCCCACACACTGCTCGAAGCCGAAATATTTTTTCAGAGCTTGATGCAGAAAAAAATTATATTGAATTTGCAACCTGATGGAGGTCAGTATAGATGGACTAATAGAACAAGTCCCACACACTGCTAGAAGCCAAAATTTTTTCTCATATCTAGATGCAGAAAAAAATTATATTGAATTTGCAACCTGAAGGAGGTCAGTATAGATGGACAAATAGAACAAGTCCCACACACTGCTAGAAGCCAAAATATTTTTTCAGAGCTAGATGCAGAAAAAAATTATATTGAATTTGCAACCTGATGGAGGTCAGTATAGATGGACTAATAGAACAAGTCCCACACACTGCTACAAGCTGAAATATTTTTTCAGAGCTAGATGCAGAAAAAAATTATATTGAATTTGCAACCTGATGGAGGTCAGTATAGATGGACTAATAGAACAAGTTCCACGCACTGCTCGGAGCCGTAATATTTTTTCAGAGCTAGATGCAGAAATTTTTTTTATTGAATTTGCAACCTGATGGAGGTCAGTATAGCTGGACTAATAGAACAAGTCCCACACACTGCTAGAAGCCAAATATTTTTTCAGAGCTAGATGCAGAAAAAAATTATATTGAATTTGCAACCTGATGGAGGTCAGTATAGATGGACTAATAGAACAAGTCCCACACACTGCTAGAAGCCAAAATATTTTTTCAGAGCTAGATGCAGAAAAAAATTATATTGAATTTGCAACCTGATGGAGGTCAGTATAGATGGACTAATAGAACAAGTCCCACACACTGCTAGAAGCCAAAATATTTTTTCAGAGCTAGATGCAGAAAAAATTATATTGAATTTGCAACCTGATAGAGGTCAGTATCGATGGACTAATAGAACAAGTCCCACACACGGCTACAAGCTGAAATATTTTTTCAGAGCTAGATGCAGAAAAAAATTATATTGAATTTACAACCTGGTGGAGGTTAGCATAGATGGATTAATAGAACAAGTCCCACACACTGCTACAAGCTGAAATATTTTTTCAGAGCTAGATGCAGAAAAAATTATATTGAATTTGCAACCTGATGGAGGTCAGTATAGATGGACTAATAGAACAAGTCCCACACACTGCTAGAAGCCGAAATATTTTTTCAGAGCTAGATGCAGAAAAAAATTATATTGAATTTGCAACCTGATGGAGGTCAGTATAGATGGACTAATAGAACAAGTCCCACACACTGCTACAATCTGAAATATTTTTTCAGAGCTAGATGCAGAAAAAAATTATATTGAATTTGCAACCTTATGGAGGTCAGTATAGATGGACTAATAGAACAAGTCCCACACACTGCTAGAAGCCAAAATATTTTTTCAGAGCTAGATGCAGAAAAAAATTAAATTGAATTTTCAACCTGATGGAGGTCAGTATAGATGGACTAATAGAACAAGTCCCACACACTGCTAGAAGCCGAAATATTTTTTCAGAGCTAGATGCAGAAAAAAATGATATTGAATTTGCAACCTGATGGAGGTCAGTATAGATGGACTAATAGAACAAGTCCCACACACTACTACAAGCTGAAATATTTTTTCAGAGCTAGATGCAGAAAAAAATTATATTGAATTTGCAACCTGATGGAGGTCAGTATAGATGGACTATTAGAACAAGTCCCACACACTGCTAGAAGCCGAAATATTTTTTCAGAGCTAGATGCAGAAAAAAATGATATTGAATTTGCAACCTGATGGAGGTCAGTATAGATGGACTAATAGAACAAGTCCCACACACTACTACAAGCTGAAATATTTTTTCAGAGCTAGATGCAGAAAAAAATTATATTGAATTTGCAACCTGGTGGAGGTTAGTATAGATGGACCCATAGAACAAGTCCCACACATTGCTACAAGCTGAAATATTTTTTCAGAGCTAGATGCAGAAAAAAATTATATTGAATTTGCAACCTGATGGAGGTCAGTATAGAAGGACTAATAGAACAAGTCCGACACACTGCTACAAGCTAAAATATTTTTTTAAAGCTAGATGCAGAAAAAAATTATATTGAATTTACAACCTGGTGGAGGTTAGCATAGATGGATTAATAGAACAAGTCCCACACACTGCTACAAGCTGAAATATTTTTTCAGAGCTAGATGCAGAAAAAAATTATATTGAATTTGCAACCTGATGGAGTTCAGTATAAAGGGACTAATAGAACAAGCCCCACACACTGCTAGAAGCCGAAATATCTTTTTAGAGCTATATGCAGAAATTTTTTTTATTGAATTTGCAACCTGATGGAGGTCAGTATAGATGGACTAATAGAACAAGTCCCACACACTGCTAGAAGCCAAAATAATTTTTCAGAGCTAGATGCAGAAAAAAATTATATTGAATTTGCAACCTGATGGAGGTCAGTATAGATGGACTAATAGAACAAGTCCCACACACTGCTAGAAGAAAAAAATATTTTTTCAGAGCTAGATGCAGAAAAAAATTATATTGAATTTGCAACCTGATGGAGGTCAGTATAGATGGACTAATAGAACAAGTCCCACACACTGCTAGAAGCCAAAATATTTTTTCAGAGCTAGATGCAGAAAAAAATTATATTGAATTTCCAACCTGATGGAGGTCAGTATAGATAGACTAATAGAACAAGTCCCACACACTGCTAGAAGCCGAAATATTTTTTCAGAGCTAGATGCAGAAAAAAATTATATTGAATTTGCAACCTGATGGAGGTCAGTATAGATGGACTAATAGAACAAGTCCCACACACTGCTACAAGTTGAAATATTTTTTCAGAGCTAGATGCAGAAAAAAATTATATTGAATTTGCAACCTGGTGGAGGTTAGTATAGATGGACTAATAGAACAAGTCCCACACACTGCTACAAGCTGAAATATTTTTTCAGAGCTAGATGCAGAAAAAAATTATATTGAATTTCCAACCTGATGGAGGTCAGTATAGATGGACTAATAGAACAAGTCCCACACACTGCTAGAAGCCAAAATATTTTTTCAGAGCTAGATGCAGAAAAAAATTATATTGAATTTGCAACCTGATGGAGGTCAGGATAGATGGACTAATAGAACAAGTCCCACACACTGCTACAAGCTGAAATATTTTTTTAAAGCTAGATGCAGAAAAGAATTATATTGAATTTGCAACCTGGTGGAGGTTAGTATAGATGGATTAATAGAACAAGTCCCACACACTGCTACAAGCTGAAATATTTTTTTAGAGCTAGATGCAGAAAAAAATTATATTGAATTTCCAACCTGATGGACGTCAGTATAGATGGACTAATAGAACAAGTCCCACACACTGCTACAAGCTGAAATATTTTTTCAGAGCTAGATGCAGAAAAAAATTATATTGAATTTGCAACCTGATGGAGGTCAGAATAGATGGACTAATAGAAAAAGTCCCACAAACTGCTAGAAGCCGAAATATTTTTTCAGAGCTAGATGCAGAAATTTTTTTTATTGAATTTGCAACCTGATGGAGGTCAGTATAGATGGACTAATAGAACAAGTCCCACACACTGCTACAAGCTGAAATATTTTTTCAGAGCTAGATGCAGAAAAAAATTATATTGAATTTGCAACCTGGTAGAGGTTAGTATAGATGGACTAATAGAACAAGTCCCACACACTGCTACAAGCTGAAATATTTTTTCAGAGCTAGATGCAGAAAAAAATTATATTGAATTTCCAACCTGATGGAGGTCAGTATATATGGACTAATAGAGCAAGTCCCACACACTGCTAGAAGCCAAAATATTTTTTCAGAGCTAGATGCAGAAAAAAATTATATTGAATTTGCAACCTGATGGAGGTCAGTATAGATGGACTAATAGAACAAGTCCCACACACTGCTACAATCTGAAACATTTTTTTAAAGCTAGATGCAGAAAAGAATTATATTGAATTTGCAACCTGGTGGAGGTTAGTATAGATGGATTAATAGAACAAGTCCCACACACTGCTACAAGCTGAAATATTTTTTCAGAGCTAGATGCAGAAAAAAATTATATTGAATTTGCAACCTGATGGAGGTCAGTATAGATGGACTAATAGAACAAGTCCCACACACTGCTAGGAGCCAAAATATTTTTTCAGAGCTAGATGCAGAAGAAAATTATATTGAATTTGCAACCTGATGGAGGTCAGTATAGATGGACTAATAAAACAAGTCACACACACTGCGAGAAGCCAAAATATTTTTTCATAGCTAGATGCAGAAAAAAATTATATTGAATTTGCAACCTGATAGAGGTTAGTATAGATGGACTAATAGAACAAGTCCCACACACGGCTACAAGCTGAAATATTTTTTCAGAGCTAGATGCAGAAAAAAATTATATTGAATTTGCAACCTGATGGAGGTCAGTATAGATGGACTAATAGAACAAGTCCCACACACTGCTAGAAGCCGAAATATTTTTTCAGAGCTAGATGCAGAAAAGAATTATATTGAATTTGCAACCTGATGGAGGTCAGTATAGATGGACTAATAGAACAAGTCCCACACACTGCGAGAAGCCGAAATATTTTTTCAGAGCTAGATGCAGAAAAAAATTATATTGAATTTGCAACCTGATGGAGGTCAGCATAGATGGACTAATAGAACAAGTCCCACACACTGCTACAAGCTGAAATATTTTTTCAGAGCTAGATGCAGAAAAAAATTATATTGAATTTGCAACCTGATGGAGTTCAGTATAAATGGACTAATAGAACAAGCCCCACACACTGCTAGAAGCCGAAATATTTTTTCAGAGCTAGATGCAGAAAAAAATGATATTGAATTTGCAACCTGATGGAGGTCAGTATAGATGGACTAATAGAACAAGTCCCACACACTACTACAAGCTGAAATATTTTTTCAGAGCTAGATGCAGAAAAAAATTATATTGAATTTGCAACCTGATGGAGGTCAGTATAGATGGACTAATAGAACAAGTCCCACACACTGCTAGAAGCCGAAATATTTTTTCAGAGCTAGATGCAGAAAAAAATTATATTGAATTTGCAACCTGATGGAGGTCAGTATAGATGGACTAATAGAACAAGTCCCACACACTACTACAAGCTGAAATATTTTTTCAGAGCTAGATGCAGAAAAAAATTATATTGAATTTGCAACCTGGTGGAGGTTAGTATAGATGGACCAATAGAACAAGTCCCACACATTGCTGCAAGCTGAAATATTTTTTCAGAGCTAGATGCAGAAAAAAATTATATTGAATTTGCAACCTGATGGAGGTCAGTATACTTGGACAAATAGAACAAGTCCCACACACTGCTAGAAGCCGAAATATTTTTTCAGAGCTAGATGCAGAAAAAAATTATATTGAATTTGCAACCTGATGGCGGTCAGTATAGATGGACTAATAGAACAAGTCCCACACACTGCTAGAACCCGAAATATTTTTTCAGAGCTAGATGCAGAAAAAACTTATATTGAATTTGCAACCTGATGGAGGTCAGTATAGATGGACTAATAGAACAAGTCCCACACACTGCTAGAAGCCGAAATATTTTTTTCAGAGCTAGGTGCAGAAAAAAATTATATTGAATTTGCAACCTGATGGAGGTCAGTATAGATGGACTAATAGAACAAGTCCCACACACTGCTAGAAGCCAAAATATTTTTTCAGAGCTAGATGCAGAAAAAAATTATATTGAATTTGCAACCTGATGGAGGTTAGTATAGATGGACTAATAGAACAAGTCCCACACACTGCTAGAAGCCGAAATATTTTTTCAGAGCTCGATGCAGAAAAAAATTATATTGAATTT
The DNA here is from genome assembly GCF_046119375.1 of Phyllobates terribilis. Lineage (NCBI taxonomy): Eukaryota > Metazoa > Chordata > Amphibia > Anura > Dendrobatidae > Phyllobates > Phyllobates terribilis. The sequence goes on along the minus strand of NW_027362770.1, from coordinate 68,194,481 downwards.
GCAACCTGGTGGAGGTCAGTATAGATGGACTAATAGAACAAGTCCCACACACTGCTACAAGCCAAAATATTTTTTCAGAGCTAGATGCAGAAAAAAATTATATTGAATTTGCAACCTGATGGAGGTCAGAATAGATGAACTAATAGAACAAGTCCCACTCACTGCTAGAAGCCAAAATATTTTTTCAGAGCTAGATGCAGAAAAAAATTATATTGAATTTGCAACCTGATGGAGGTCAGTATAGATGGACTAATAGAACCAGTCCCACACACTGCTACAAGCTGAAATATTTTTTTAAAGCTAGATGCAGAACAAAATTATATTGAATTTGCAACCTGATGGAGGTCAGTATAAATGGACTAATAGAACAAGTCCCACACACTGCTCGAAGCCGAAATATTTTTTCAGAGCTAGATGCAGAAAAAAATTATATTGAATTTGCAACCTGATGGAGGTCAGTATAGATGGACTAATAGAACAAGTCCCACACACTGCTAGAAGCCAAAATATTTTCTCAGATCTAGATGCAGAAAAAAATTATATTGAATTTGCAACCTGAAGGAGGTCAGTATAGATGGACTAATAGAACAAGTCCCACACACTGCTAGAAGCCGAAATATTTTTTCAGAGCTAGATGCAGAAAAAAGTTATATTGAATTTGCAAACTGATGGAGGTCAGTATAGATGGACTAATAGAACAAGTCCCACACACTGCTACAAGCTGAAATATTTTTTCAGAGCTAGATGCAGAAAGAAATTATATTGAATTTGCAACCTGATGGAGGTCAGTATAGATGGACTAATAGAACAAGTCCCACGCACTGCTCGAAGCCGTAATATTTTTTCAGAGCTAGATGCAGAAAAAAATTATATTGAATTTGCAACCTGATGGAGGTCAGTATAGATGGACTAATAGAACAAGTCCCACACACTGCTAGAAGCCAAATATTTTTTCAGAGCTAGATGCAGAAAAAAATTATATTGAATTTGCAACCTGATGGAGGTCAGTATAGATGGACTAATAGAACAAGTCCCACACACTGCTAGAAGCCAAAATATTTTTTCAGAGCTAGATGCAGAAAAAAATTATATTGAATTTGCAACCTGATGGAGGTCAGTATAGATGGACTAATAGAACAAGTCCCACACACTGCTAGAAGCCAAAATATTTTTTCAGAGCTAGATGCAGAAAAAATTATATTGAATTTGCAACCTGATAGAGGTCAGTATCGATGGACTAATAGAACAAGTCCCACACATGGCTACAAGCTGAAATATTTTTTCAGAGCTAGATGCAGAAAAAAATTATATTGAATTTGCAACCTGATGGAGGTCAGTATAGATGGACTAATAGAACAAGTCCCACACACTGCTACAAGCTGAAATATTTTTTCAGAGCTAGATGCAGAAAAAATTATATTGAATTTGCAACCTGATGGAGGTCAGTATAGATGGACTAATAGAACAAGTCCCACACACTGCTAGAAGCCGAAATATTTTTTCAGAGCTAGATGCAGAAAAAAATTATATTGAATTTGCAACCTGATGGAGGTCAGTATAGATGGACTAATAGAACAAGTCCCACACACTGCTACAAGCTGAAATATTTTTTCAGAGCTAGATGCAGAAAAAAATTATATTGAATTTGCAACCTTATGGATTTCAGTATAGATGGACTAATAGAACAAGTCCCACACACTGCTAGAAGCCAAAATATTTTTTCAGAGCTAGATGCAGAAAAAAATTATATTGAATTTGCAACCTGATGGAGGTCAGTATAGATGGACTAATAGAACAAGTCCCACACACTGCTAGAAGCCGAAATATTTTTTCAGAGCTAGATGCAGAAAAAAATGATATTGAATTTGCAACCTGATGGAGGTCAGTATAGATGGACTAATAGAACAAGTCCCACACACTACTACAAGCTGAAATATTTTTTCAGAGCTAGATGCAGAAAAAAATTATATTGAATTTGCAACCTGATGGAGGTCAGTATAGATGGACTAATAGAACAAGTCCCACACACTGCTAGAAGCCGAAATATTTTTTCAGAGCTAGATGCAGAAAAAAATTATATTGAATTTGCAACCTGATGGAGGTCAGTATAGATGGACTAATAGAACAAGTCCCACACACTACTACAAGCTGAAATATTTTTTCAGAGCTAGATGCAGAAAAAAATTATATTGAATTTGCAACCTGGTGGAGGTTAGTATAGATGGACCAATAGAACAAGTCCCACACATTGCTGCAAGCTGAAATATTTTTTCAGAGCTAGATGCAGAAAAATATTATATTGAATTTGCAACCTGATGGAGGTCAGTATACTTGGACAAATAGAACAAGTCCCACACACTGCTAGAAGCCGAAATATTTTTTCAGAGCTAGATGCAGAAAAAAATTATATTGAATTTGCAACCTGATGGCGGTCAGTATAGATGGACTAATAGAACAAGTCCCACACACTGCTAGAACCCGAAATATTTTTTCAGAGCTAGATGCAGAAAAAACTTATATTGAATTTGCAACCTGATGGAGGTCAGTATAGATGGACTAATAGAACAAGTCCCACACACTGCTAGAAGCCGAAATATTTTTTTCAGAGCTAGGTGCAGAAAAAAATTATATTGAATTTGCAACCTGATGGAGGTCAGTATAGATGGACTAATAGAACAAGTCCCACACACTGCTAGAAGCCAAAATATTTTTTCAGAGCTAGATGCAGAAAAAAATTATATTGAATTTGCAACCTGATGGAGGTTAGTATAGATGGACTAATAGAACAAGTCCCACACACTGCTAGAAGCCGAAATATTTTTTCAGAGCTCGATGCAGAAAAAAATTATATTGAATTTGCAACCTGGTGGAGGTCAGTATAGATGGACTAATAGAACAAGTCCCACACACTGCTACAAGCCAAAATATTTTTTCAGAGCTAGATGCAGAAAAAAATTATATTGAATTTGCAACCTGATGGAGGTCAGAATAGATGAACTAATAGAACAAGTCCCACTCACTGCTAGAAGCCAAAATATTTTTTCAGAGCTAGATGCAGAAAAAAATTATATTGAATTTGCAACCTGATGGAGGTCAGTATAGATGGACTAATAGAACCAGTCCCACACACTGCTACAAGCTGAAATATTTTTTTAAAGCTAGATGCAGAACAAAATTATATTGAATTTGCAACCTGATGGAGGTCAGTATAAATGGACTAATAGAACAAGTCCCACACACTGCTCGAAGCCGAAATATTTTTTCAGAGCTAGATGCAGAAAAAAATTATATTGAATTTGCAACCTGATGGAGGTCAGTATAGATGGACTAATAGAACAAGTCCCACACACTGCTAGAAGCCAAAATATTTTCTCAGATCTAGATGCAGAAAAAAATTATATTGAATTTGCAACCTGAAGGAGGTCAGTATAGATGGACTAATAGAACAAGTCCCACACACTGCTAGAAGCCGAAATATTTTTTCAGAGCTAGATGCAGAAAAAAGTTATATTGAATTTGCAACCTGATGGAGGTCAGTATAGATGGACTAATAGAACAAGTCCCACACACTGCTACAAGCTGAAATATTTTTTCAGAGCTAGATGCAGAAAGAAATTATATTGAATTTGCAACCTGATGGAGGTCAGTATAGATGGACTAATAGAACAAGTCCCACGCACTGCTCGAAGCCGTAATATTTTTTCAGAGCTAGATGCAGAAAAAAATTATATTGAATTTGCAACCTGATGGAGGTCAGTATAGATGGACTAATAGAACAAGTCCCACACACTGCTAGAAGCCAAATATTTTTTCAGAGCTAGATGCAGAAAAAAATTATATTGAATTTGCAACCTGATGGAGGTCAGTATAGATGGACTAATAGAACAAGTCCCACACACTGCTACAAGCTGAAATATTTTTTCAGAGCTAGATGCAGAAAAAAATTATATTGAATTTGCAACCTTATGGAGGTCAGTATAGATGGACTAATAGAACAAGTCCCACACACTGCTAGAAGCCAAAATATTTTTTCAGAGCTAGATGCAGAAAAAAATTATATTGAATTTGCAACCTGATGGAGGTCAGTATAGATGGACTAATAGAACAAGTCCCACACACTGCTAGAAGCCAAAATATTTTTTCAGAGCTAGATGCAGAAAAAAATTATATTGAATTTGCAACCTGATGGAGGTCAGTATAGATGGACTAATAGAACAAGTCCCACACACTGCTAGAAGCCGAAATATTTTTTCAGAGCTAGATGCAGAAAAAAATGATATTGAATTTGCAACCTGATGGAGGTCAGTATAGATGGACTAATAGAACAAGTCCCACACACTACTACAAGCTGAAATATTTTTTCAGAGCTAGATGCAGAAAAAAATTATATTGAATTTGCAACCTGATGGAGGTCAGTATAGATGGACTAATAGAACAAGTCCCACACACTGCTAGAAGCCGAAATATTTTTTCAGAGCTAGATGCAGAAAAAAATTATATTGAATTTGCAACCTGATGGAGGTCAGTATAGATGGACTAATAGAACAAGTCCCACACACTACTACAAGCTGAAATATTTTTTCAGAGCTAGATGCAGAAAAAAATTATATTGAATTTGCAACTTGGTGTAGGTTAGTATAGATGGACCAATAGAACAAGTCCCACACATTGCTGCAAGCTGAAATATTTTTTCAGAGCTAGATGCAGAAAAAAATTATATTGAATTTGCAACCTGATGGAGGTCAGTATACTTGGACAAATAGAACAAGTCCCACACACTGCTAGAAGCCGAAATATTTTTTCAGAGCTAGATGCAGAAAAAAATTATATTGAATTTGCAACCTGATGGCGGTCAGTATAGATGGACTAATAGAACAAGTCCCACACACTGCTAGAACCCGAAATATTTTTTCAGAGCTAGATGCAGAAAAAACTTATATTGAATTTGCAACCTGATGGAGGTCAGTATAGATGGACTAATAGAACAAGTCCCACACACTGCTAGAAGCCGAAATATTTTTTTCAGAGCTAGGTGCAGAAAAAAATTATATTGAATTTGCAACCTGATGGAGGTCAGTATAGATGGACTAATAGAACAAGTCCCACACACTGCTAGAAGCCAAAATATTTTTTCAGAGCTAGATGCAGAAAAAAATTATATTGAATTTGCAACCTGATGGAGGTTAGTATAGATGGACTAATAGAACAAGTCCCACACACTGCTAGAAGCCTAAATATTTTTTCAGAGCTCGATGCAGAAAAAAATTATATTGAATTTGCAACCTGGTGGAGGTTAGTATAGATGGACTAATAGAATAATGCTATGCCCAAAAGGTTTTACTTCACTAGGTGCAGTAAAAAAAATTGTATTCTATACACAGGTGGTGTAGCTTGCAACACAGATAGGCTACTCCACTAACTAACACACACTGCAAGAGGGCAAAAAGGATTTGCTGTGCTAGATTGCACAACACTGGCACAGACCTGCCTGGCAAAAAGTGATAGGAACTGATGTAACCTAGCCCTGAAAAGGACTGCAATTACAATTAGTCTTTACTCCAAACCTATCTATTTAAGAGCACAGACCTGCCTGATAAAAGTCGTAGGAAATGATGTAATCTAGTCCTTAAAAGGACTGCAATCACAACTCTTCCCTACTCCCAAGCTATCTGTAGATTTGTGCGAAAATTTGCTTGAAATTAACAAAGTATAGCGCACACAGCAACAGCGGTGCCGTCTAACACGCAGCTGCAGCAGTGAGAAAATGGTGGCGACGGGGAAAATGGCTGGGTCTTATAGGGCAAGGACATGTGACATACACTGCCAATGACACATGCCCTTGCTTGTGTGAAAAAAGCAGTTCGCTCCATGTGTGCGCAGCTGATAAGCTGACAGACTGCACCGCCCCACTGTAAATGCGGGGAAGAGAAAAAAAATGGAGATCTTCATTATTTCTGCAGAGATCCATCCCCCCACCCCGCTGTACACTCAAACTGCGTATTAACATTAATTTTCAGCATTACTGAGAAAAAATCCAGTTATGATTTTGGTGCACGAACAGTTATCGAACATAACCTCGAACAGCCGAATTTTTTTCAAATCGTTCGTGTTCGCCGAACGGCTCGAACACCGCCCAAAACAGCTCGAATTTGAGATTGGCGAACAGTTCGAGTTGAACACCGCTCATCTCTAGCCGTGAGTCTCGACTGCATACTCCTCCTCACGCTGATGCTCCTTCCTCCCACCATGCCGAGTGTCGTCAGACAGCAACTGATCCCACACTTGGACACTCTGAAGAGCTGTTCACTGGTACATTTCCAGATTTGTGCCCCTCGCCTGCTCCGCTTGAAGTGGTGGAAGAGGAGATTCCATGTAGCGATGCCCAAATATTTGAACAGCCACGGCCACAGGAAGTCGACGCTGGCAATTTGTCACAAGAGGTGGACGATGACGAGACACAATTGCCAGGAAGTGAGGAGGAGGATCGTGGTGCGCAAGTGGAAGAGGAGGAGGTGGTGGATGATCTAGTAACTGACCCAATGTGGCAGGAGGACATGCAGAGCGAGGCCAGCAGCACACAGGGTGAGGGAGGCAGAGTACCCAAACAGGCAGGAAGAAGCAGTGTGGTTGCCGCACACAGAAGGCAGGCAACAGTTCCCCGTAACACCAACACGATTGATGTTGCCAGTACAACCTGTAGGTCTTCCAGAGTCTGGAATATTTTTAAAGACTTTGCTGATAACCCCAAAAAGGCCATTTGTACCACCTGCCATGCCAGCATCAGCAGGGGTGACAAAACTACCAGCCTGACCACCACCAGCATGATCAGGCACATGGCAGCAAAGCACCCGACTTTGTGGGGCGAACCCCAGGGTCCACGACCAGTGTCAGCGGGTGTCACCACTGCTTCTTCCACTGTGCGTGCAATAGAACCCCCTGTTGTGTGTGCAAGGCAATCCCCTGTCCATACTGCATGAAAAGATGCCCCCTCCTCTCAGTCTTCACTTGTTATGGCAGTTTCTCAAGCAACAGCATCAACGTCCACGTCCCAACGAAAGCGGAAATTCGCAGCTAACGCCCCACAGGCCACAGTCCTAAATTCGCACATTTCATGACTGCTTGCATTGGAAATGCTGCCTTTTAGGCTGGTGGAGACAGAATCCTTCCGCAATCTTATGGCGGTGGCCGTCCCTCGGTACTCGGTCCCCAGCCGACACTATTTTGCCCGGTGTGCCATCCCCGCACTACACAAGCACGTGTCCCAAAGCATCTGCCGTGCCCTCAACAACGCAGTTACTGGGAGAGTCCACCTGACAACGGACACATGGGCAAGTGCTTGTGGCCAGGGACGGTACATCTCTCTGACGGCACACTGGGTAAACATAGTGGAAGCCGGGACCCAGTCGGACCTTGGGACGGAACATGTCCTCCCCACACCAAGGATTGCGGGCCCTATGTCAGTCATAGTTGCCCCCACAGTGTATAGCTCCTGCGCATCATCCTCCTCCTCCTCCACATGTTAAGCCTCCATCTCAGATATCACCACATCAGTTACAAGCTGGAAGCACTGCAGTACTGCCTCCGCCAAGCGGCAACAGGCTGTGCTGAAACTCATAAGCTTAGGTGATAAACCTCACACTGCTGTGAGTTGTGGACAGCTGTGAAAGAGCAGGCAGATCTGTGGCTGAGACCGCTGAACCTACATCCCGGCATGGTCGTGTGTGACAATGGCCGTAACCTGGTGGCGGCTCTGAGGCGAGGTGAGATCACACACGTACCATGCCTGGCTCATGTGCTTAACCTCGTGGTTCAGCGGTTTCTTAAATCGTACCCCGAGTTGCCAGATCTGCTCGTGAAAGTACGCTGCCTGTCAGCTCATTTTCGCAAGTCGGCTACAGCTTCCGCCACCCTTGCTGTGTTGCAGCAGCGTTTGCAGCTTCCATCACAATGACTGGTGTGTGATGTCCCCACACTTTGGAACTCTACCCTCCACATGTTATAAAGGATTTGTGAGCAGAAGAGAGCAGTTGTGGAGTACCAGATGCAACAAGGCCGTCGATATTCAGGTCAGACTCCACACATAAGACCTCAGGAGTGGACCTGGATGTCTGACATATGTACCATCCTGACAAACTTTGAGGAGGCCACCAAGATGATGAGTGGCGATGACGCCATCATTAGTGTCAACATCCCACTTGTCTGTCTTTTGCAACGCTCTCTGCAGAGAATTAAAGAGGAGGCATTGCAGCCAGGGTATGATGAGATGGATCAAGAAGCCGTAGTGGGCGATTACACACAGCCCAGCCTCATCTCATCCCGACGTGCATTGGGGGACAATGAGGGAGAGGAGGAGGAGGAGGAAGAACAGGAGCTGCTATCATGCACTGTAGACGGTAGTACCTGTACAAGTGTCATACCGTCGGTTCTGCGTGGGTGGCCTGAGGACAGGGGGGAGGAGGAGGAGGAGGAGGAGGAGTGCATGGTCAGTCGTCATCTTGGTGAGGACACGGAAATCTTGCCCGTTACCAGTCTGGCACTCATGGCTGACTTTATGTTACGCTGCCTTAACCGTGACCCTCGCGTTGTCAAAATGTTGGGTGACAGTCATTACTGGTTGGTGACACTTTTAGACCCCCGCTACAAGGAGAACTTTCACTCTCTTATTCCTGAGGTGGAGAGGTCTACAAAAATGGGGCAGTACCAGAAGACCCTTGCTGCAGAACTCTTAAAAAAATTCCCATCTGAACACACTAGTGGCAGAGATCAGAGTTCGTTGCCCAACCAAGGCGTACAGGCGAGAGAGATGCAACTCCAATCCAGCCGAGGCAGGGGAACACTGTCAACGGTCTGGTACAGATTTCTGACACCCGCCCATCTTACAGGCCCTGAGGCGCAGGGTACTCTCACAAGGAGTGGAAAGTATCAAAAGATGGTGAGGGAGTACCTTGCCGACCGTACCAGCATCCTCCGTGATTCCTCTGTGCCTTTTAATTATTGGGTATCCAAGCTGGACACTTGGAATGAACTCGCTCTGTACGCCTTGGAGGTCCTGGCCTGCCCTGCCGCTAGTGTATTATCGGAGCGTGTTTTTAGTGCCACTGGGGGAATTATAACTGATAAGCGCACTCGCCTGTCAACTGACAATGCTGACAAGCTGACCCTTATCAAAATGAACAAGGGCTGGATTGGGCCAGACTTCTCATCACCACCAAATGACAGCAGAGTAACATAAAGTCAAATACACTGTGTTATTTTGGGAGGTGTATTCACATGCACCGCTTCACACCCACACATGGGTATACGCTTCCTCATTTCAGCTGTTTTATGTTTTCTCCTTATCCTCAGCCTCCACCACCACTATACCACCAGGGTGCCAGCATTGCAAGTTCCTCCGTCCTTATTTTTGTCAGCTTTTGCTTGGAAGGCATAAGCAAATCCTATGGGAGACCCACTCCCCAATAATGGGACTTATGTTTGTAATATGCTGTACTGCATGATTCTTGTAAGGGGCATTGCAAGTTGCTCCGTCCTAATTTTTGGAAGCTTTTGCTTGGAAGGCATAAGCAAATCCTATGGGAGACCCACTCCCCAATAATGGGACTTATGTTTGTAATATGCTGTACTGCATGGCTCTTGTAAGTGGCATTGCTAGTTGCTCCATCCTAATTTTTGGAAGCTTTTGCTTGGAAGGCATAAGCAAATCCTATGGGAGACCCACTCCCCAATAATGGGACTTATGTTTGTAATATGCTGTACTGCATGGCTCTTGTAAGGGGCATTGCAAGTTGCTCCGTCCTAATTTTTGGAAGCTTTGGCTTGGAAGGCATAAGCAAATCCTATGGGAGACCCACTCCCCAATAATGGGACTTATGTTTGTAATATGCTGTACTGCATTGTTCTTGTAAGGGGCATTGCAAGTTGCTCCGTCCTAATTTTAGGAAGCTTTTGCTTGGAAGGCATAAGCAAATACTATGGGAGACCCACTCCCCAATAATGGGACTTATGTTTGTAATATGCTGTACTGCATGGCTCTTGTAAGGGGCATTGCAAGTTGCTCCACCCTAATTTTTGGAAGCTTTTGCTTGGAAGGCATAAGCAAATCCTATGGGAGACCCACTCCCCAAAAATATGACTTATGTTTGTAATATGCTGTACTGCATGGCTCTTGTAAGGGACATTGCAAGTTGCTACTTCCTAATTTTTGGAAGCTTTTGCTTGGAAGGCATAAGCAAATCCTATGGGAGACCCACTCCCCAATAATGGGACTTATGTTTGTAATATGCTGTACTGCATGGTTCTTGTAAGGGGCATTGCAAGTTGCTCCGTCCAAATTTTTGGAAGCTTTTGCTTGGAAGGCATAAGCAAATACTATGGGAGACCCACTCCCCAATAATGGGACTTATGTTTGTAATATGCTGTACTGCATGGCTCTTGTAAGGGGCATTGCAGTTCCTCATAATTTTTGGAAAGCCTTCCATTCACTGCTTAGGCCAACAGTGCACAGGGACCCAGTTGCTATAAATGGAAAAAAAGGTTTAGTTAAGGCCCTCTGACCTCCATGTCATTTCCAAGGGGCATTGGAGTTCCTCAAAATTTTTGGTATGCATTGCACTCACTGTATGCCCTATAACTGTGTAGCCGAACCGCTCCTTTTGTTACAAAAACATATCCTACAAGACATATCTGGTTGACTGGCCTGATATTGATGTGAATGGTCCCTGTTCCTCCTGCTCTTTCTCCTTTGCCACTACCTCATCCATCATTTATCACCTGAAGCTTTGTTTTAACGGGAGTCATAGAACTTGGATAGTAGCAGGAAAACATCCAGCAATCCTCGGAGGAGGTAGGATATGCGCCAAAACGCTGACCACCTCAGGCCTAGCCGCTACTACATACATGCGCTTGCATTCCAACAAAACAAAGCAGATGCTAACTTCTATCATCCTCATCATGCTCCTCACCTTGGCACTCTCAACTCCCCTGATGGAGAAGCCAGGGCCCACCGGAGGAGTCTTGTTGTCTGGTGGGCTCGGCCAATGCTGCCCTAAAGCAGGCCAGGCTAAGAAAAGTGTGGGAAAGGTTACCGGGACAAATAGGGGTGGCTTGGGACCGAGTTTGGACACCCGGCCGCCCCCTGAAGGCTGGGGAGCAAGCGGGGACATCCGGCCACCCGGCGGCTGGGGACTGAGTATGGTTACCAGGCCGCCGACGCAGCCATGGCGTGGTGGCCAGATTCTGCCTCCACATGCCTAAAAGGCCCAATTTAAAGTGCAAGCAAGCAAGCAGTATGGTATTGCAGCCTGGGGGTGGCAGGCTGCATACTTGCGCTTGCATTGCAAGGAATGGGAGAGGTACAATTGAACACTGCCCTGGGACAAGGACTTGAACGGGGATAGTTGCAAGTCTGCAACGACAGGTGCAGGGTGGGAGGCATCTTCGCATGTACCATGAACAGGGGTTTGGCATGCACACACTACAGCGGAATAGGCTCTCCTTCCCACTAAATGCACTGGGGAGGGCACAGGTAATGTTTTGGTATACGCGCTTAATCTTATGTATAAGGCATACCAGGACAAATAAGGGTGGCTGGGGACTGAGTATGGATACCTCGCTGCAGAAGCAGCCTTGAGGTAGTGGCCAGCTTCGGCCTCCTCCAAACTAAAAGGCCCCATTTCAAGTGCAAGCTAGCAGTATGGCATTGCAATCTGGGGGTGGGTGGGTGGCAGGCTGCACACTTACATTTGCATTAAAAGAAAACAAAGCAGATGCTAACTTCTGTCATCATCATCATGCTCCTCACCTTGGCACTCTCAACTCCCCTGATGGAGAAGCCAGGGCCCACCGGAGGAGTCTGGTTCTCTGGTGGGCTCGTCCAATGCTGCCCTAAAGCAGGCCGGGCTAAGAAAAGTGTGTGGGGGGATGTTCCAAGGAGAAATAGGAGCGGCTGGGGACGTTTATGGACACCCGGCTGCCCCCAGGCGGCTGAGGACCGTGTGTGGACAGCCGGCCGCGGGGCGGCTGGGGACTGAGTATGGATACCAGGCCGCCAGGCGGCTGGGGACTGAGTATGGATTCCAGGCCGCCAACGCAGCCATGACGTGGTGGCCAGATTTCGCCTCCACATGCCTAAAAGGCCCAATTTCAAGTGCATGCAAGCAAGCAGTATAGTATTGCAGCCTGGGGGTGGGTGGGTGGCAGGCTGCATACTTGCGCTTGTATTGCAAGGAATGTGGGTGGTACAATTGAACACTGCCCTGGGACTAGTACTTGCACGGGGATAGTTGCAAGTCTGCATCTTCTGATGCGGCAAGGATCACTTATGATGGGCACACTTTTAAACAGTGACCTGGATGTCAGAGATGCTTCCAGGGGTCTTCCCCATGCTGTTCCCATGTCTTTTCAGCACTTTATGCATGTGTCACACAGCACATGGCCAGATAAGGTTGTAAAATGTTAAAATGACATTTCCCGGTGAATGCATTTGTCACAGTTGAAAGCAATACAAAAGTGCAAAAACACATAAAAAATGCTACTTGTGAACATAGCCCAAGGTGTGGAGGAGTATTTTTGTTTTTGGTTATTTATTTTACCTTATACACAAGTCTTTACCCTGGAAAAGAGATTCCTTAACATATTTCACAGGAAAAAATTTTCAGTTTCGTTTTTGAACGTTTTATTGTGAGCCCGTAAAAGTGGCTTAATACCTCTGACCACGTTGTTGACAGCAGTGACCTGGGGGTCATAAATGCTTCCTGGGGCGATCCCCATGCGGTCACCATGTCATTTGAGCACTGTCACTAACGTTTTGGACACTTGTTAGGCTTTTAAAAGACTGCCGGGGGTGCCACCGCAAAAATGCTCGGGTCTCCCATAGACTAACATTGGGCTCGTTGCTCGGGTCGAGCACTCGAGTATCACGGCGAGCTCGGCCCGAGCTTCGAGCACCCGAGCATTTTAGTGCTCGATCAACACTATTGTTGACTACCAGCATCAACAAGGCCGTTGGTATTCAGTTCAGACTCCACACATAAGACCTCAGGAGTGGACATGGATGTCAGACATCTGTACCATCCTCCAAAACTTTGAGGACTCCACCAAGATGGTGAGCGGCGATGACGCCATAATTAGCGTCACCATCCCGCTTCTCTGTCTTCTGAATCGCTCTCTGCTCACAATCAAAGAGGACATATTGCAGGCGGAGCACGATGAGATGGAGCAAGGAACCATACAGGGTGATTACACACAGCCCAGCCTCATCTCATCCCAACATGGATTGGGTGACAATGAGGAAGAGGAGGAGGAGGAGGAAGAACAGGAGTTAGTTTCATGCTCTGTAGACGGTACTACCTGCACAACTGTCATACCGTCTGTTCAGCGTGGATGGTCTGAGGACAGGGAGGAGGAGGAGGTGAAGGAGGAGGAAGAGGAGAGCATGGTCAGTCATCCTCTTGGTGATGACACAGAAGTCTTGCCTGTTAGCAGTCTGGCATGCATGGCTGAGTTTATGTTACGCTGCCTTTCCCGTGACCCTGGATTTCTCAAAATTTTGGGTGACAGTCATTACTGGTTGGTGACACTTCTAGACCCACGCTACAAGGAGAACTTTCTATATCTTATTCCTGAGGTGGACAGATCTACAAAAATGGGGCAGTACCAGAAGGAACTAATAAAAAAATTCCCATCTGAAAACGCTGACGGCAGAGGTCACAGTTGGACAACCAAAAACTGCAGGCGAGAGAGACACAACTCCAATCCAGCAGAGGCAGGAGAACACTGTCAAATTTCTGGGAGAGTTTTCTCAGCCCCTCCCATCGCACAGGCCCTGAGGCGTGGGGTACTCTCACAAGGACTGCAAAGTTTGGGAAGATGCTGAGGGAGTATCTTGCCGACCGTACCAACGTCCTCTGTGATTCCTCTGTGCCTTATAATTATTGAATATCCAAGCTGGACACGTGGAATGAACTGGCTCTCTATGCCTTGGAGGTCCTGGCCTGCCCTGCTGCTAGCGTTTTATCAGATCGGGTTTTTTGTGCCGCTGGTGGAATTATAAAATGCTGACAGGCTGACTCTTCTAAAAATGAACAAGGGCTGGATTGGGCCAGACTTCTCAACACCACCGAATGATAGCAGCGTAACATAAACTCCAATGCAGTGTCTTTTCTTGTATTCCCATGCACCTTTTCACACCCACACATGGGTATACGCTTCCTGATTTTGGCTATTTGCTCTTGTCCTCCTCCTTGTCCTCATCCTCATCCTCCACCACCATATCACCAGGGTGACCGTGGTCCGTGATACAACACCCACATAATTTTTTTAAAGGGTGTTTATGATGCCCGTGCAAATTTTTTTTTAAACAGTATGTTCATGTATACCCCCCAGGGGTAAATGTTTGTCAGCCCATACACTTAGTGCATGGGCATTACAAGTATAGGAGACGCGCACCTTTCTAATGGGAACATTTTTATTTTATGAGGCCCGCCTCCACGTCTTTTCCAAGGTGCATTCGAGGGCCTCCCAATTTTTTTTCAGCCCTTGCATTCAACCCTGACGAAGGGTTCCGAAACGCGCGTTGGGGCGGTCATGCGGCAGTTTGGGGCATACAACTATCCCCGGCAATTTTTCCATCGGTTCTGTTACAGATCCGGGTGGTGGAACCTCTGTGCTGCGGAGCAAGGAGGGACCACAGGGACGTAACTCGGTATCAACTCGGACTGACCAAGGTCGCATGGTGGCTCAATCGACTCCGAGAACCAGGGAAGGACCGAGCAGAGGGACCAGGTGCTACTCTGGGCCTGTCCTTGTATGAGAGCAGGTGACTCCCACGGGTAACTGGCAGGAGCTTCCGGGTAGGCACGGCAGGTAACTAACAGGAGCCTCCAGGTAGGCTGCTGATAGGCACGGCAGGTAACTGGTACATTCTCTGGGTAGGCAGGCAAGCCCATAGACAGACTGGTGGGTTTGGATCGTAGGCAGACCGTCAGCCTGGAGAGTAAACTTGGCTGGCGGAGACAGGTAGTCAGGCTGGCGGACTGGACTGGTAGTCAGGCTGGCGGACTGGACTGGTAGTCAGACTGGCGGACTGGACTGGTAGTCAGGCTGGCGGACTGGACTGGTAATCAGGCTGGCGGACTTGACTGGTAGTCAGACTGGCGGACTGGACTGGTAGTCAGACTAGCAGCGGGACCTGAGGGCTGAAGCAGAGTTTAGGACACAAAGCTACAACCTTGCACGGGCACCTCCATTTTGGAGGAGGTGCCTTTTATATGAGAGGTCCTCCGGCCATTGACCGGGGACTCCTTAGTACGGCGCGCGCGGCCCCCTTAAGAGGGAGGGAGCGCGCGCGCCCTAAGCACAGTGCCCGGGAGGCTGCGCGCGCCAACAGCAGCAGCAGGAGAGCCGGAAGACGCCGAGCGGGGAGCGCGGCGGTAAGGGGGACGGCATCTCTGCCTGTCAGGGGGCAGAGACGTCGATACTACAGTACCCCCCCTTTACGCCCCCTCTTTTTTAGGCCGGAAAGAAATTTTTTAAGTAGAAGCGGGGCGTGGATGTTCTCCCTGGGTTCCCAAGTTCTCTCCTCTGGGCCAAACCCCTTCCAATCCACCAGAAAAAAGGTCTTTCCTCTTACCCTCTTAGTGGCCAGAATGTTCTCTACCTCATAGACTTCCTCAGCGGAGACCGGAGCTGGGGAAGTACCTGGATTGTCGGAAAAAGAATTAAGCACAACTGGTTTGAGGAGAGATACGTGGAAGGAGTTGGGAATCCGTAAGGTGGCCGGGAGTTGTAACTTGTAGGCTACTGGGTTGATTTGCTTGAGGACTTCAAATGGACCGATGAACCGTGGACCCAACTTATAGGAGGGTATTTTGAGACGAACATGTTTGGAGGAGAGCCAAACCTTGTCTCCCGGCCGGAATTGAGGTGGGTCCAGTCGTCTCTTATCAGCATGTCTCTTCATCCGCTCGGAAGATTGAAGAAGTGCGGATCTAGTGTCCTCCCAAATGGTGGAAAATTTGTTGACCAGAGACTCCGCGGCAGGGTTGTCCACTGAAGCGGAGATAGGGAACCGAATGCGGGGATGTTGACCGTAGACCACAAAGAACGGGGACTTGGGAGAAGATTCGCTCTCATGGTTGTTATAGGAGAACTTGGCCCATGGTAGGAGCTCTACCCAATCGGTATGGTGAGCGTTGACGAAGTGCCGGAGGTAGCTGGTAAGGATCTGGTTGATACATTCCACTTGGCCATTGGACTGCGGATGGTAAGCAGAGGAGAAATCCAGGGTGACATCCAGCAGCTTACACGTAGCTCTCCAGAAACGCGCAGTAAACTGGACCCCACGATCAGACACAATGTGGAGGGGTAGGCCGTGGAGACAAAAGATGTGATGGATGAAGTCCTTAGCCAGAACAGATGCAGATGGGAGACCAGGCAGAGGGATGAAGTGGGCCATTTGAGAAAAGCGGTCAGCGACCACCGAAATGACAGTACAACCAGCAGAAACAGGGAGATCACTAATAAAATCCATAGCAACGTGTTGCCACGGGGCAGCAGGTACGGGAAGATGCAGGAGAAGGCCGGCTGGAATATGTCTGGGAACCTTGTTGCGGGCACAGGACGAACAGGCCGTGATGAAGTCTATCACATCCTTGCGCAGGGTAGGCCACCAGTAATGCCGGGTAATGAGCAGGAAGGTCTTCTTCTGGCCAGCATGGCCGGCTAGTTTAGATGAATGACCCCAGTGAAGAACCTTCTTACGATCCGGAACCGCTTCAAATGTCTTACCGGGTGGGAGACGAGACAGGTCCAAGGGGGCCACATTCATCACTTTGGAGGGATCGATGATATGCATAGGCTCCTCCTATTGATGGGAAGACAGGAAGGATCGAGACAAGGCATTGACTTTAACGTTCTTGTCCGCAGGGCGGTAATGTAGCGGGGTAAAGTTGAAGCGGGCGAAGAACAAAGACCTCCGGGCCTGACGCGGATTGAGTCTTTGGGCATTCTGTAGATATGCCAGGTTTTTGTGGTCTGTATAGATGACCACCGGGTGCAGAGCCCCCTCAAGCAGGTAATGCCACTCCTCCAGTGCCAATTTGATGGCTAGCAGTTCTTGGTCCCCTATGGAGTAGTTGCGCTCAGATGAGGAGAAGAGCTTGGAGAAGAAGCCGCAGGTTACCATTCTCCCACATGGAGATTTCTGGGTGAGCACTGCTTTGGCTCCGGAAGAGGAAGCATCAACCTCCACAAAGAACTGTTTGTTGCAATCCAGACAGTGCAGCACTGGGGCAGAAGAGAAGGCTTGTTTTAAGGAGAGAAAGGCCTCCTCTGCTTCGGACAGCCATTCCTTAGGATTTGCTCCCTTACTGGTGAGCGCAGAGATGGGAGCAGACCGGGAAGAGAAATGTGGGATGAAGAGACGGTAATAGTTGGCGAAGCCAAGGAATCGCTGAATCGCCTTCAACCCCTCCAGACGGGGCCACTTTAAGACGGCAGAGACCTTCTCGGGGTCCATCCGTAGACCTGTCTTAGAGATAATATTGCCCAAGGACGGAAGAGAGGTCTGCTCAAAGAGGCATTTCTCAAGTTTTGCATATAGGTGATTCTGCCTGAGCCTAAGCAGGACCTGACGAACATCCCTCCGGTGTGAGGGAAGATCAGGAGAGAAGACCAAGATGTCGTCCAGGTACACCACCAAGCAGGAATATAAGAGGTTACGGAAGATGTCGTTAACTAATTCTTGGAAGACGGCTGGAGCATTACAGAGGCCGAAGGGCATCACACGGTATTCATAGTGGCCGTCCCGGGTATTGAATGCCGTCTTCCAAGTTATACGCCCCATGAAGATCGAGCTTGGTGAAGATCTTCGCGCCTTTAAGGCGGTTGAACAGCTCAGAGATGAGCGGCAGGGGATATTTGTTTTTGATAGTAATCTGGCTGAGTCCTCTATAATCGATACAGGGGCGTAGTGAACCGTCTTTCTTTTTCACGAAGAAGAATCCGGCTCCAGCTGGGGAGGTAGAAGAATCCGGCTCCAGCCGGGGAGGTAGATTTCTGGATGAATCCCCTAGCCAGATTTTCTTCAATGTACTCCGACATGGCCCGGGTTTCGGCCAACGACAACGGGTAAATACGCCCACAGGGTGGAGTGGCACCGGGTACCAGGTCGATAGGGCAATCATATGGCCTATGAGATGGCAGTGTCTCTGCTTCCTTCTTGTCGAAGACATCTGCATAGGACCTGTAAGGTGCCGGTAGACCAGGTAAATTAGCCGGAGTAGACAGAGGTCGAGCCGGGCGAACTGGGACCAGGCAGGTCTCATGGCAATCTTGCCCCCAACGGAGCACCTCACCGCATTGCCAATTCAGAACGGGTTGATGTCTCTGTAGCCAGGGTAGACCGAGCAAAAAGGAGTGAGAGAGTCCGGAAAGCACATGGAAGAAGATCCTCTCTGAGTGCAGCATTTCCACCTGAAGGGTTACGATCTCAGTGACGAGCAAGATGGTCACCGGAAGGAGGTTTCCATTCACGGAAGCGACTGCCAATGGTTCAGCCAGAGGTTTGGTAGGAATCTGATACTTTTCTACAAGGGACTGGGAAATGAGATTCCCAGCGGCTCCGGAATCCAGATGGGCGTTTTCAAAGAAGCGGTTCTCTCCACAGGAAATAGAGACGGATAACGTCAAGAACGGAGAGGATTTACTTTTGCCTAGGACGACCTCTCCGAGCGGTCCTAGACACTGGAGTTTCCCGGCTTCACCGGACAGGAACGGATCAAGTGCTCCTTACTACCATAGTAGAAACAGCTCCCCTAGGCTCGGCGTGTTTCTTGGCGAGACTTGACCATCTTGGTCTGGTAAATCTGCATGGGTTCGGGCAAGCGTGCACGGGGAGTTGCTGGTTGGGAGGCAGGTTTCTGGAAGATAGGAGCAAGACGAGAAAATCTTCTCTCCCGAGTAGTCTCCTTAGCACGTTCTAGGAAACGGATGTCAATTCGGGTAGCTAGTGACACCAGGTCATCCAGGGTGGTAGGAATGTCCCTGCCGGCTAGCTCGTCCTTAATCTGACCAGAAAGACCCTCCCAGAAGGTGGACACCAGAGCCTCGTTGTCCCAGGCAAGCTCAGAAGCGAGGGTACGGAACTGTATAGCATACTGGCCCACGGAGAGACTCCCTTGGCGGAGGCAAAGCAATGCGGAGGCAGTAGACGTCCTTCGTCCGGGCTCATCGAAGACCCTCCGGAAGGCAGTGAGGAAAGCTGGAAGATCGGACACCAGGGAATCCCCTCTCTCCCATAGAGGGTTTAGCCATGCCAATGCTTCCCCGATGAGGTGAGACAAGATGAATGCCACCTTGGCCCGGTCGGAGGGAAACTGATGTGCCAGAAGTTCAAAGTGCAGTGTGCACTGGTTCAGAAAATCCCGACATAAGACGGGGTCAGCCCCAAAACGAGGAGGCGCAGAAAGCCGGGGTCCTGAGCAGGATGCCGTAGCACTGGTAGGCAAAAGCGCCGCTGGAGCGAGTATCGCTCGGCTCGAGGCGGACACATCATTGATTCCTGGATATGTAAGGGGGATATATATTTATATATAAATTATACTTTGTAATTCACTTTTCTACTATGCATCCTCATTGCTTTGCGCCTCTATGCATAGCCTACTGTATTGTGCTCTGTTCACTTCTATGTCCTGTGATTGATTTTTGATATTATGGTAATTATGATTTTAATTCGCGCTAAACAGTAGTGAGACGGACTCAGGGGGTGAAGATTAATATTCTTTTATTGGGTCATAAAATGTTCTGTTTTCCTGATTAAAAGTACATTTGCTTTAAAATACACCGTAGGTACACAGTGATATAAAAATATATAAATATATATGTGTGTATAGATAGGAGCATGAAAAATAAATAAATAAATAAATGACTCGAGGTCATGTTCCTAGGGAATCCTTGGAAGACGATAGTAGATTTAGTGGGCACAGAGACGGAGACCTAGTAGAGAAGGAGGGATAATTGGTATTAGGTCTGGTTTGGAAGGTGAATATAGATGGTGGTAAAGGTTTGTACTACAGTGTTTTTGATTTACCTGGTAGGATGATTTTGGTATATTCTTGATGGTCGATGGAGTGCTCTATGAAAGGCTTCCTGTAGTATGGTCTAAGGTAAAGAACAAGGGGTTATTTGTCTTGGGTCTCAGTCCTTGTTGGAAGTTATGGTAAGTGGGTTACCTGTTATTGGATGGAGAGTTGTCAGGCTGTTAGAAGCTTGCTGTTAAGGTATCCCGCTTGGACTGTTGTCCTTATAGTTTTTGGTTTCTTTTAGAATTCTCTGTTGATTCAAGAGTATTACAACATTATTATTATTTTTGATATTAATAAAGATTAATGTATTTTTACAATATGGCCATTAGATCGTCCTTTTTCTCGGTTTCTGTTGGTGATGTTATGGCGATTGGCCATGGTATTTAGTCCCAATATATGATAGGATTTTAGTATTATACTACTGTTATTGATATATGAGATATATATTGTTCTTCCTACTATTGTTACTATGAATTTCATCTATTCACCGCATAGGCCAACACTATGGGAGACCCACTTCCTAATAATGGGAAAAAATTTTCATGAGGCCCTCTACGTCTCTTCCAAGGGGCATTGGAGTGCCTCCCAATTTTTCGCAGCCCTTGTATTCTCTGATTAGGACTACACTATGGGAGACCCACTTTCTAATAAAGGGAACATTTTTTCATGAGGCCCTCTACGTCTCTTCCAAGGGGCATTGGAGTGACTCCCAATTTTTGGCAACCCTTGCATTCACTGCATAGGCCAACACTATGGGAAACCCACTTCCTAATAATGGGAACATTTTTTCATGAGGCCCTCTACGTCTCTTCCAAGGGGCATTGGAGTGCCTCACAATTTTTTTTTCAGCCCATGCATTGACAACATAGGCCAACACAATGGGAGACCTACTTTCTAATAATAGGAACATTTTTTCATGAGGCCCTCTACGTCTCTTCCAAGGGGCATTGGAGTGACTCCCAATTTTTAGCAACCATTGCATTCACTGCATAGGCCAACACTATGGGAGACCCACTTCCTAATAATGAGAACATTTTTTCACGAAGCCCTCTACGTCTCTTCCAAGTGGCATTGGAGTGCCTCAAAATATTTGGCAGCCCTTGCCAACACTATGGGAGACCCATTTCCTAAGAATGGGAACATTTTTTCATGACGCCTTCTATGTCTCTTCCAAGGGGCATTGGAGTGACTCCCAATTTTTGGCAACCCTTGCATTCACTGCATAGGCCAACACTATGGGAGACCCACTTCCTAATAATGGGAACATTTTTTCATAAGGCCCTCTACGTCTCTTCCAAGGGGCATTGGAGTGCCTCCAAATTTTTGGCAGCCCTTGCTTTCACTGCTTATGCCAACACTATGAGAGACCCACTTCCTAATAATGGGAACATTTTTTCATGAGGCCCTCTACGTCTCTTCCAAGGGTCATTGGAATGACTCCCACATTTTTTTCAGCCCTTGCATTCACTGCATAAGCCAACTCTTTGGGAGACCCACTTCCTAATAATGGGAACATTTATTCATGAGGCCCTCTATGTCTCTTACAAGAGGCATTGGAGTGCCTCCCAATTTTTCGCAGCCCTTGCATTCACTGCTTAGGCCTACACTATGGGAGACCCACTTCCTAATAATGGGAACATTTTTTCATGAGGACCTTAACGTCTCTTCCAAGGGGCATTGGAGTGCCTCCCAATTTTTGGCAACCCTTGCATTCACTGCAAAGGCCAACACTATGGAAGACCCACTTCCTAATAATGAGAACATTTTTTCATGAGGCCCTCTACGTCTCTTCCAAGGGGCATTGGAGTGACTCCCAATTTTTGGCAGCCCTTGCCAACACTATGGGAGACCCACTTCCTAATAACGGGAACATTTTTTCATGAGGCCCTCTATGTCTCTTCCACGGGGCATTTGAGTGCCTCCCAATTTTTGGCAGCCCTTGCATTCACTGCTTAGGCAAAGACAATGGGAGACCCCATTCCTAATGATGGGAATATTAGGTTTAGGAGGCCCTCTGACCTCCATGTTTCTTCCAAGGGGTATTGGAGTGCCCCCAAATTTTTGGCAACCCTTACATTCACTGCATAGACAAACACTATGGGAGACCCAATTCCTAATAATGGGAACATTTTTTCATGAGGCCCTCTACATCTCTTCCAAGGGGCATTGGAGTGACTCACAATTTTTGGCAACCCTTGCATTCACTGCATAGGCCAACTCATGGGAGACCCACTAACTAATAATGGGAACATTTTTTCATTACGCCCTCTACGTCTCTTCCAAGGGGCATTGGAGTGCCTCTCAATTTTTGGCAACCCTTGCAATCATTGCATAGGCCAGCACTATGGAAGACCCACTTCCTAATAATGGGAACATTATTTTCAGGAGGCCATCTGAACTCGAAGTTTCTTCCAAGTGGCATTGGAGTGCCTCACAATTTTTGGCAGCCCTTGCATTCACTGCTTATGCCAACACTATGGGAGACCCATTTCCTAATAATGGGAACTTTTTTTCATGAGGCCCTCTACGTCTCTTCCGCCCTCTATTAATAGCCAGGGAAGGGGCCATGAATATTAGCCCCCTCTGCGGCTATTAATATCACCCCTCAGCAGTCCCAGAAATGGCGCTTAGCCTCCGCTCTTCCCACTGCCCTGTAGCGGTGGCGAGTGGGGTAATGGGGTTGGGGTTCACGTCAGCATTGTATTGGCGGCTGACGTGAAGCCCAGTTTAGTAATGAAGGGCGTCTATAAGACACCCCCATTACTAACTGCGTAGTAAAATTGTCGCCACTTTTTCAATAAATACACGGCCAGAATAAAATATTTTAATGAAATAAAAAACACACGGTTTTTACATTTTTTTTTTTATTATACTGGGTCCGCGAAGCCATCGATCTTCTGAAAAAAAGTAAAAAAGCAAACAACCATATTCCTCACCTGTCTGCCATCATGACGCAGTCCACTTACTGTCAATGATTGTCCCACCGCGATCCGGGTCACTTCTATAGCAGTGACATCACTGATGTCACTGCTGTAGAAGACAGCAATGTATACTGACAGGAGTGTAAAATTGCTGTGCAGGAGGTCACTGGGGTTCATCAGCTGAAGGTCAGCTGATCAGCCCTGGTGAGCTTTTACCACCATCACCCTGGGAACATTCTATTTGGGGGACATTATACTATTTGGAGGGCTATGTGGGGGCCATTTATACTATATGGAGGGCTATGTGGGGATCTATTATACTGTTTGCATGGCTATGTGGGGGCCATTATACTGTTTGCAGGGCTCCTAGTAGGTCCATTATACTATTTGCAGGGCTATATGGGGACCATTATACTGTATGCGAGCAATTATACAGTGTGACAACTTGTGTGAGGTCTATCATACTGTGTGGGGGCCATTATGCTGTTTGGAGGGCCGTGTGGGGGCCATTGTGTTGTTTTGAGAGCAGTGTCGGGATCTTTATGGTGTTTGGAGGGCTGTGTGGGGGCCATTTTGCTGTTTGGAGGGCTGTTTGGGGGCCATTATACAGTCTGGAAGGCTAGTAAAGGACATCATACAGTGTGGAGGGTTGTGTTGGGGCCATCATACTGTGCTTTCCATATAGTATAGCGGCCCCACATAGCCTTTCAAATATTATAATGTCCACCACATTGCCTTCCATATAGTATAATGGACTCCACATTGCCTTCCATGAAGTATAATGCGCCCCACATTGTCGTCTATGTAGTATAATGCACTCCAGATAGTATAATGCACCCAACATAATCCTACATGTAGTATAATTGGCCCCACATAGTCCTCATGTAGTATAATGCACCCCACATTGTCCTCCATGTAGTATAATTCACCCCAAATGATCCTCTATATAGTATAATGGGCCACACATAGCCCCCCTTACAGTATAATGGGCCCCACATTATCCTCCAAAAAGTATAATGGGCCCCACTTAGCCCTCCATACAGTAAAATAGGCCCCACATAGCCTTCTATATAGTATAATGAGCCTCACATAGTCCTCCATATAGTATTAAGGGCCCCACATTGCCCTTCATGTAGTATAATGGGCCCCCATTGCCTTCCATACAGTATAATGGGCCCCACATTTTCCTAATACAGTATAATGGGCCCCACATAGTCCTCTATACAGTATAATGGGCCCCACATAGCCTTCCATACAGTATAATGGGTCCCACATAGTCCTCCATACAGTATAATGGGCTCCATATTGTCCTCCATACAGTATAATGGGCTCCATATAGTCCTCTATACAGTATAAAGGGCCCTACATGTAGTATATGCCCCACATTGTCCTCCATGTAGCATAGTGTGACCCACATTGTCTTGCATGTAGTATAGTGAACCCCACAATTGTCCTCCATACAGTATAGTGCACACGACATTGTCTTCCACGTAGCATAATGGGCCCCCCATAGTCCTCTATATAATATAATGGACTCAGCATTGTCCTTCATATAGTATAATGCATCCCACATTGTCCTCCATGTAGTTCTCCATGTAGTATAATGGCCCCACATAGTTCTCCATGTAGTATAATGCAACCCACATTGTCCTCCATGTAGTATAATGGCCTCACATAGTCCCCCATGTACTATAATGCAACCCACATTGTCCTCCATGCAGTATAATGGTCTCACATAGCCCTACATGTAGTATATGCACCCCATATTGTCCTCCATGTAGTGTAATGCGCCCCACATTGTCCTCCATGTAGTATAATGGCCACACATAGTCCCCATGTAGTATAATGCGCTCCACATTGTCCTTCATATAGTATAATGCATCCCACATTGTCCTCCATGTAGTTCTCCATGTAGTATAATGGCCCCACATAGTTCTCCATGTAGTATAATGCAACCCACATTGTCCTCCATGTAGTATAATGGCCTCACATAGTCCCCCATGTACTATAACGCAACCCACATTGTCCTCCATGCAGTATAATGGTCTCACATAGCCCTACATGTAGTATATGCACCCCATATTGTCCTCCATGTAGTGTAATGCGCCCCACATTGTCCTCCATGTAGTATAATGGCCACACATAGTCCCCATGTAGTATAATGCAACCCACATTGTCCTCCATGTAGTATAATAGTCCCACATAGCCCTACTTGTAGTATATGCACCCCATATTGTCCTCCATGTAGTGTAATGCGCCCCACATTGTCCTCCATGTAGTATAATGGCCATACATAGTCCCCATGTACTATCATGCAACCCACATTGTCCTCCATGTAGTATAATGGTCCCACATAGCCTTACATGTAGTATATGCACCCCATATTGTCCTCCATGTAGTGTAATGCGCCCCACATTGTCCTCCATGTAGTATAATGGCCACACGTAGTCTTCCATGTAGTATAATGCACATCACATGGTCCCCAATGTACTATAATGCAACCCACATTGTCATCCATGTAGTATAAATGCCCCACATAGTCCTACATGTAGTATATGCACCCCATATTGTCCTCCATGTTGTGTAATGCGCTCCACATTGTCCTCCATGTAGTATAATGCACTCCACATTGTCCTCAATGTAGTATAATGCAACTGTTATGCGCTGTGCAGAGGGACCCAGCAAGACTGGCACCAAACCAGCAATGGTGCAGCCGCAGACTCACTTGGCTCAAGCTGCCCAGCTAGACAAGCCCTTGAGGGCCGGGAATACTCTTCACCCAGCTCCCAGTAAATGGAAGGGGGGACTTTGGCAGAGCCCTTCCCAGGCCCATTGTCACCGGACAGCTGGCATCTGGTGCCTAGTCAAGAACCAGGTGACTATCTCTGCAAGAACCCCAGGAAGTGAAACCAGAAGAGAAAATGAGGAAACCCCTGAAAGATAGCAGCACTAATGCTAGCATCACTTACCACCAAGCACATAGGAACTGCAATAAACAACAAAGGACTGAGCAAGGAGCAGGATTAAATAGCCTGCCTAATGATCAGGTGTTGAATACCTCCCAATCATCCCCAGACAGCCACTCCCTGCTAGGTTGAACAGCAGAATGGACAACACCTCACCATTGCATAGCGCCAGACACAGCAGCGTCCTGCGTTGCCTGGCAACCGGAGAAATCAGTGAAAGGCATGGCATACCGTGTCCTTACACATCCTACAACACGAGAACGCGATGCTCCATAAGATTGGGACAGTCTCCGTGCATA
Organism: Phyllobates terribilis; assembly: GCF_046119375.1. NCBI lineage: Eukaryota > Metazoa > Chordata > Amphibia > Anura > Dendrobatidae > Phyllobates > Phyllobates terribilis. Next base: position 68,168,214 of record NW_027362770.1, on the reverse strand, counting down.
CATAGTAGCTCCACCTCCAGGGTCAGGACAACGGCAGCACCTGCGACCAGAATAGCATAGCATGGACCTGCTCCATTCCCAGGTGGGAGGACAGAGCCACGATTCCTAACAGTACTCCCCTCCCTAGGAGAGACCTCCGGGTTCTCAACACCCACCTTGTCCGGAGACCTCTTATGGAACTCAGTGATGAGAGATTGGCATGTAGATCACCTCTCGAGACCCAAGAACTCTCCTCAGGACCGTACCCCTTCCAATGAATCAAATACTGAATGGAGTTCCAAACTCTACGAGGGTCTACAATACTTTCTATCTCAAATTCCTCAGTATTATCGACCAGAATAGGAGGAGGAGGACATCTTTAATAATGTCTTGTGAAAAACATTGGGAACCCACATAGAGGAAGGCAGCCCTACCTGAAAAGTCACCTCATTGACAACCTCGATAATGAGAAATGGTCCTATAAACCTGGGTGCGAGCTTAGAAGATGGTAACTTAATCTTGAGAGTCTTAGTAGACACCCAAACTCTGTCCCCCGCTCTGAATTTGCAACTTTGCTGACGAAGCTTATTGGCCTGCCTCTTCATGCTCTCCCCTGCTTTCTTGAGATGGATATGGGCTTCCCCCCAAACCCTCCAGAGGCGGTGAATAGTAGTAGAGACCACTGGAAGTATATCGTCCCCTCAATCAAAACAAGGAGACCTAGGATGGAATTCTAGATTACAGAAGAAGGGAGATATTCCCAAGTGCTCGAGGTGTCTATTGTTTAGGCTAAATATGATCCAAAATCATGCTGAGTATGGGAGCAAAAACATCTTAGATAGGACTCAAGACACTGGTTGGTTTGCTCAATTTGCCCATTAGTTGGAGGATGGTATGCAAATGAAAACGGGAATTCCAACCCGAAACGTTTACAGAAAGCCCCCCAGAGTCTGGAGATAAACTGGGACCCACGATTGGAGACAATATTCATAGGAACCCCATTATAATCTTACCACCTGAACAAGGAGCCAACCTACCAAGTCTGACGCACTGGGCAACTGAGCCAAAGGAACCAAATGGCATTGTTTAGAAAATCGGTCCACAATAACCCACACCGTAGTCATACCCTTTGAGTCATGGAGATACATAAAGAAGTCCATGGATATGTGGAACCAAGAACATACAGAAATGGGCAAAGGGAGAAATTTCCCTACCGAGGTGACGCAAGGCTCCTTGTTCCTGGCACAGATCTCGCATGTCTTAACATAAGCATCAACATCCTTACCCAAGGACGGCCACCAATACTTTCTGCTCAACAGGTGACAAGTCCCCTTAATGCCCGGGTGGCCCACCGTGACCAAGTCATGACACTCTGAGTAAGCCCAACCGTAACTGCACCGGAGTAAATCATTTTTCATGAGGTGTGCTGGATGGAGTCATCCCCAGAGCCTTAGCCACCTCCCAAGCTAAATTAACAGAAGAGATTACAATGCCCTTTGGAAGAATGAAATCAAGTTCATAATGTCAGACTCACTAGGACAAAGACTCAGAGACAGCATCTGCCCAAACATTCTTGGTCCCAGGGAGGTAAGAGATCGAAAAATTGAATCTAGTAAAGAACAAGGCCCACCGGGCTTGTCTCGAATTCAGTCTCTTAGCATTCTCTAAAAATAAAAGATTCTTATGGTTAGTAAGCACCGTGAATGGGTGCTTAGCTTCCTCAAGGAGAAGCCTCCACACTTATAGAGCTAACTTTATTTCAAGAGGTTCATGATTGTTGATGTCATAATTGAGCTCTGGAGGAGAGAATTTCGGAGGAAAAAACACACAAGGCCTCAAATGCGTTAGAGTCATAGAACCCTGGGAGACCACCGCTCCCACCCCTACCTGAGAGGCATCCACTTCCACCACAAAAGGCTTATTGACATCAGGCTGGACCAAAACTGGGGCAGAGGAAAACACTTTCTTAAGTGTATTAATGGCCTCCAGTCCCCAATTAGACATGTCTGCCCCCTTATGGGTAAGATCAGTGAGGGATTTCTGTCATGCACAGTGTTGGAAAGACTAAGTGCAACACGAAGGGATGAGGGGAAGGAAGCCCAAACACTAGGGAAAGGGGGAGTGGAGACTCCTAGGCAGATCTAATAACACCCTGCTTCCCCTACCATCCCTATATTGGTTCCACAACAATCGCTGAACAGGAAACCTAAGCCCTGTATCTCCCTAGAGCTAGGCCCTGGATAGGGAAGGGGGGAGGTGAGCACTGGTCAGTCCCCACTATAAACTAAAGACAACAAGGGAGACAAACAAAAGGGGATAACTTAGCTTGACCAGACGCAAGGGGAGAAACGCCAACAGTCTTCCAAGGGTACCACAGAAGAAGCTGCTAGTACTCCAGCCAGAGCCAAGAAACATAGAAATATCACCGAGTCCCAGAAGCAGACTGAGAGGTTTTAAACACCCAGACCAGGGTATGTCAATTAGAGCAGAAGGGAGGTTGCCGCTGCGTCCTAAAAGCAGATGGATTAAGAAGGCGTCTGCAATGCCAAACAAAGTGACCTTCTGCAGCCAGCTGCAGAGCAACTGTCTGTTACATCTGACACACCCGTGACAGTTTCACCACCTTGGAAAAACCCTTAATAAACCTCTGTTAATAATTGGCAAACCCCAAAAAACGCTTCAATCCCTTGCAGTTAACCAGCTGTGCCCACTCCAACACCGCCCTCACCTTCTCGGGGTCCAACCGAAACCCTGTGCGGGACAGAACGAGTCTCAGGAACCCAAACTCCTGCACTTTGAAAACACATTTTTATTTTTTGATATAAAGAAAATGATCCTCAAATCTTTTCAGGATGGTGCGCACATGGTCCCTAAGCGCAGCGAGGTCTCTGGAGATGATGAGGATATCATCGATGTAAACAATGACACAAATATCCAAAAGATCATGGAAAATATAATTTACAAGCGTCTGAAACACGGCTGGAGCATTACAGAGCCCGTAGGGCATGACACAATACTCATAATGACCCTTGGGGAATTGAAGGCCATTTTCCTTGTAAGCCCCCCGTAGATCCAGCTTAGCAAACCAACTTGCCTCCACCAGTTGGTCAGGGATGAATGGGAGAGGGTACTGTTTACGTACAATTATGCGATTGAGCTTACGATAGTCAATACACGGTCTCAACCCGCCATTCTTTTTGGCCATAAAAAAGAACCCTGCTCCAACTGGGAATTTAGAAGGGCGGATAAACCCACTTTTCAAATCTTCCTGAATATATTCCCTCATGGCTTGCCTCTCGGGTTCTGACAAGTTAAAAATTCTGCCCTTAGGTAACTTGCCCCTCAATGAGCTGGATGGAACAGTCATAACTTCTATGTGGAGGTAATTTCTGGGAGGCCTCTTCGTAGAACACTTTTGGGTACACAGTCACATACCACGGGACATAGGAGGTGGAACCTACTACCTTAGGAGGCTTGACAATACAAAGGGACTGGCAGTTGGAGGACCACTTAACAATATCCCCCCCTTTTCCAGTCAATAATAGAGTTATGAGTGTGAAGGCAAGGGAGACTCAACACCACAGCAGTAGGTAGATCCTGTAAAATAAAAAAGCATGCCTCTTCCTTATGCAGATATCCTGTGGTGATAGATACTGGTTTGGCAGTGCGATACCCAATACTCTGGGCAAGGGGAGAATTATCAGGAGGAGATAATTTTATAGAAGTATCCAAGGAGATAAGAGGAACCTCCAACTCTTTGGCCACGGCAGCATTTAAAAAACTTATATCAGCCACGCAATCAACAAAAGCATATCCCTCTACACTCTTACAGCTAAATGTGACAACAATAGGTAAAAGTAATTTCTGTTCTAGGGGTATCTGAGCGCCTAACTGGGGATCCCCAAACCCAGTTAGGTGTGGTCATTTCTTGTCGGCTCCAGACGTGGACATTCACGAACCAGATGGCGCGAGGAACCACATAAAAGACACTGTCGCCGACGCCATATTTGCTGCCTTGACTCCCGAGAGGTATCAACTCTACAAAGCTGCATGAGTTCTGCCTCAGGACCGGCAGAGGGTATGGATGAACTCCGCCCAAGGGACAATTTTTCTCGACATCTCTCCCATCTTCTCTGATAAAGTCGCACAACTAAAGTCATGGCGGCCTCAAAAGGCCAGGGAGGAGAGTGGTGCACTAGCATATCTTTAATAAATTCATTAGCCCAGATAGGAAAATACTACGAAGAGCGGTATTGTTCCACTCAGTCTCTATGGCCCACCTATGAAACTGGGAGCAGTACTCATTCACAGTGAGGTCCCGGTGACACAATGCCTTAAAATGGGATTCAGCTAAGGCCACCCGGTCTGGTTCATAAATCTGCCACACAGCCTTAAAAAAACTCATCCACTAATGAGAGTATGGGTGAACCTGAAGATAATGAAAATGCCCAAGACTGGGAATCCCCTCTAAGAAGGGAAATATCAGGACACACCCGAGTATCTTCATTCCCGGAGGAAACAGGGGGAAGTTGGAAATATAATTTGCACCCCTCCTTAAAATAATTAAATTGTTTCTGATCTACCCCCAAAAAATCAGGCAGGGGCACCTTAAGTTCTATGGGAATGACCTCCCACTGCAAGACTGGGGTTAGAACTTGTCCGTGTCAGCAGGAACCCCCTGAGCCAAGGTGTGGCTGTTCTAGTTTACGGTGACCTCCAAATCCTGGAACATTCCTAGAAGACCCTGCATCTGGTCAGTAAGCTGCTTGACCGACTCTATTTTTTTTTATATATATATATAAGTATGACTGTTAATTCTGTTATGCGCTGTGCAGAGAGACCCGGCAAGACTGGTGCCAAACCAGCAAAGGTGCAGCCACAGACGCACTTGGCTCAAGCTGCTCAGCTGTTGAGCCCTTGAGGTCTCTTCACCCAGCTCCCAGTAAATGGAAGGGGGACTTTGGCAGAGCCCTTCCCAGGCCTGTTGTCGCCGGACAGCTGGCGTCTGGTGGCACGGCTGGTGCCTAGTCAAGAACCAGGTGAGTACTTCTGCAAGAACCCCAGGAAGTGAAACCAGAAGAGAAAATGAGAAAACCCTGCAAAGATAGCAGCACTATTGCTAGCACCACTCACCACCGATCACATAGTAACTGTAATAAACAGCAAAGGACTGAGCAGGGAGCAGGATTAAATAGCCCGCTTAATGATCAGGTGTTGAATACCTTCCAATCATCCCCAGACCGCCACTCCCTGCTAGTTTGAACAGCAGAATGGACAACATCCCACCATTGCATAATGCCAGACACAGCAACGTCCTGCGTTGCCTGGCAATCAGCAAAATCAGCGAAAGACATGGCATCCCGTGTCCTCAGACATCCTACAACACCAGAACGTGATGCTCCATAAGATTTGGATAGTCTCCGTGCATGCGTAGTAGCTCCGCCTCCAGGGTCAGGACAATGGTGGTGCCTGCAAATGGAGTAGCGTAGCACCGGACCTGCTCCATTCCCAGGTGGGAGCATAGAGCCACGATTCCTAACAGCAACCCATATTGTCCTCCATGTAGTGTAATGGCCCCACCTAGTCCTCCATGCAGTATAATGGGCCCTCATTGTCTTCCATAAACTATAATGAGCCCCACAATGTATTCATTGACTAAATCAAAATACTCACCTCTCCCTGGTCCCCGCTGCTCCAGTCTCTGCAGTGTGTGGTCTGAAGAGCCACTCATCCCAGCACAGTTGACGCCAGGGGCGTTGCTAGGGCCAGAAAAGATCAGGGGCCCACGCCCCAAGGCATAAGCTTTGCAGGCAACCAATCTCAAACAGAAATGTAACACCACTACTATGTCACCATATAACATAGTTATAGCTCTCTGAGTAGAGATAATGTAAGTGAAACCTACAGTTCCATGTAACACCACAATTAACACAGTGATTTATATATGGCAACAAAACCAAACCAAAGTGCAAAGATATATGCAGCATGTTGGAAAAAAAAGTGCGTTACATTGAAACTCCTTTCCACATTTTTATGCATGATGTTGGTAAAAACCATTAATGTAACAGATCATAGTGAGACCACGTCCCCACCTGCTTATGTACATTTAGAAACAAACAATGTATTAAATGAATTAGTTGCAGAATTAGTACAAATGGAAACCGAGGGGGACCATTGATTATGATGGGATTTATCTCGGTTTCATTACGTGTCAGTTTTAGGATGGAAAATAAAGCTTCTGTATGATGCTCTTTTACTTCCATTCCAAATACGGAAATATAGCGGAACTCAGTTACGCCCCATAATAATCAATGGGGTCCTTCTTCAATGGGGTCCTTCTACTTCCATTTGTATCGGTTTTAGACATTCATTTTGTTTTTCTACTTCTATAAAAAGAACAGACAAACAAAATGTCAGAATGAGGGTGTTAAGTAGCCTAAGGCCAGGTTCAGACCAGGGCCGATTTTAGACAAAGTGGGGCCCTGGGCAAAAATTTAAAGTGGGGCCCCAAATGCTAACATATTGCACCATATCCTTCCTATAGTATAATGCACTCACCACAGTCCTCAATATAGTATAATGCATTCCATAGTCCTTCATATTGTATAATGCACCCCCATAGTCCTCCATATAGAACAATGCACTCCCTATAGTATAATACACCCCATAGTCCTTCATGTAGTATAATGCATTCCCCATAGTCCTCCATATAGATAGTGCATTCCCCATAGTCCTCCATACAGTATAATGCAGGTCCCATATAGTAAAATAGTATAATGCACTCCCTATACTCCTCCATTCAGTATAATGCATTCCCCATAGTCCTCCATTCAGTATAATGCAGGTCCTATATAGTAAAATAGTATAATACACTCCCCATAGTCCTCCATTCAGTATAATGCAGATCCCATATAGTAAAATAGTATAACGCACTCCCCATAGTCCTTGACAGAGGATAATGCAGCCCCGATATAGTATAATGAACCCCATGATCCTCGATAGAGTATAATGCAGCCCCTCCATAGAGTATAATTCACCCCCCTCATAAAGTATAATGCAACTCCCCTCATAGAGTATAATGCAGCGCCCTCATAGAGTATAATGCTGCCCCCCTCATAAAGTATAATGCAGTCCCCCTCATAAAGTATAATACAGCCTCCCTCAGAGTATAATGCAGCCCCCTTCAGAGTATTCAGAGTATAATGCAGCTCCCACAGTCCTGCAGTGTTATGGCCACTCACTGATATATACAAAAATAAATAAATGCCACACTTACCTCTCTTCGTTCTCCCACTGCTCTGGTATCTGCAGCTCCACTGCTGATACAGCGTGGTGACGTCATCACGCCCGCTGCGTTATGGGTAGAGGGAGAATGATAGGAGTGGGTACAATGACACTTCCTCCTCCATCATTGCTTCCAACTGTATGATGCGGGGGGGTAGGGCGGCGCTGGCGCCTGGCACCCCTGACTCACGGACCCTATAGCTGCCGCGTGGTGTGTCAGTATTAACGGCCCACCACTGGTTGGGGGCCTCTGTGGGAGTGGGGCCCTAGGCGGATGCCTAGTCTGCCTGCCCCCAATGCCGGCCCTAGTTCAGACGCCCGTATTCCACAGTCCACTCATGGACCACCGTGCCCAGACTGATCGCCAGTCTCCTGACATGGACTCAACAGCTTTATAGGCATACAGTATATCAGACTGCTGAGTTGGGGTCCAGGAAATTTCAAGGTGGTCCAGGCTTTGTGGTTCATACGTGGACTGTGGAATACCGCCATCTGATCCTGGCCGAGGGCACGACACTTTCTTTTTTTGAACCTTTCAGGATTCAGACATTATTTATTTTTGTGCTTTTGTTTGTTCCTCCCCTTGTTCTAAGAACCATAGCGTTATATTTTTAGCCATATGAGGGCTTGTTTTTTGCAAGAAAAGTTGTAGTTTTGAATGAGACCATTCACTTTACCATATAATGTACTGGGAAAAAGTTCCAAGTACAATGAAAGCTAAGGGGAAAAAAAAGTAATTCCACTATTGTTCTATGGATTTTGCTGATGTTTTTATTGATACTCTTTTGGTGTACATATGACTTTTTGATTATTTTTAAGGCTACAGTCCCATGATGAGCTTTTGGTGCGCTTTAGACGTTGTAGAATTTCTGCACCTATTATTTAAATTAGGTTACTTGTGTTTTTGTGTGCATTTATTTAATATGAGTTTTTATCTTGTTTTTGAGGCTGCATTTTTTGTCTCTGTTTGGTGTGTCCTTTTTTAAATAAAGCTGCTTTATTTTTGATACTTCCTACTTTTTTGCTTTTTGGTATAGTTATGTGTGGATTACATGCATTTCTGCCGCGGAAACGTACTAAAAACGCATGTGAGTTTTTGTTGCGGATTTTTCACATCTAATGTATCTCTATGGGGAAAATCCGCACAGAAAACCCAGTGTACCCTCAAGAGAAATCGTCATGCCGCGTATTTGAAAAACGCACCGCAGGTCAGTTTACGCAGCGTTAAAAAGAAGCGCAATGGGCATGAGATTTCTATAAATCTCATCTACTTTGCTGGAACTGTAAGACGCTGAGTTTTTGATGCAGCGAAAACATGCAGCGTTAAAAATGCACCAAAAGCTCATTGTGGGAATGTAGCCTTATTGTATTTTTTGGGGAAGTGCTGCTTACCATTTGTCTCTGAACTGGAAAATTCATTCTGCTTCCCAGGTCTATGCTATTACAAGTGGTTCAGTCTCTCATCCTGATTGGTCGGCGGCTGCGACCAATCAGCAGAGTGGTGATTAAATTTGGCGCCAAAATTGCTGATTGGTAGCGCCCGGCCGGCGGCCGTGACCAATCAGCAGAGCGTTGTTTAAATTTGGCGCCAATCTCGCTGATTGGTCACGGCTGGCGGCCGCGACCAATCAGCAGACCGGTGTTTAAATTTGGCGCCAAAATCGCTGATTGGTGGCGCTCGGGAGATCAGCGGCCCAAGCTGCTGATCTCCCGACGGTAGCCGCATGGAGGTCAGCGGCGCCGCTCGTCGGGGTACTTGTGCTGCCAGCAGCAGGGAGATAAGCGGCTAGCGCCGCTCATCTCCCGACTGCATCGCCGCTGACTTCCGTCCGGCAGATAAGCCGCTAACGGCCACCATCTTTTTCTCAGCAGAGCGTTGTTTAAATTTGGCGCCAATCTCGCAGATTGGTCTCGGCCGACGGCCGCAACCAATCAGCAGAGCGGTGTTTAAATTTGGCGCCAAAATCACTGATTGGTCGCGGCCGCTGGCCGCGACCAATCAGCGAACGATATTGCTGAGGACCGGGCAGCGGCGCCATCCCTCCCTTCACACTTGCCGTCGGGACATCAGCGGCCCAAGCCGCTGATCTCCCGACGGTAGCCGCATGGAGGTCAGCGGCGCCGCCCGTTGAGGTACTTGTGCTGCCAGCAGCGGGGAGATGAGCGGCTAGCGCCGCTCATCTCCCGGCTGCATCGCCGCTGACTTCCGTCCGGCAGATGAGCCGCTAACGGCCGCCATCTTTTTCTGTAATCCCGCGTCGCTGATTGGCCGCGGCCGAACCAATCAGCGACGCGGGATTTCCTGGACAGACAGAAAGACAGACGGGATAAGACGATTATATATATTAGATTATTATTAGTGTTGAGCGAGCACTAAAATGCTCGGGTGCTCGAAGCTCGGGCTGAGCTCGCCGTGATACTTGGGTGCTCGACCCGAGCAACGAGCCCAATGTTAGTCTATGGGAGACTCGAGCATTTTTGCGGTGGCACCCCCGGCAATCTTTTAAAAGTCTAACAAGTGCCCAAAACGATAGTGACAGTGCTCAAATTACATGGGGACAGCATGGGGATCGCCCTAGGAAGCATTTCTGACCCCCAGGTCACTGCTGTCAACAACGTGGTCAGAGGTATTAAGCCACTTTTACGGGCTCACAATAAAACGTTCAAAAACGAAAGTGAAACTTTTTTCCTGTGAAATATGTTAAGGAACATCCTTTCCAGGGAAAAGACTTGTGTATAAGTTAAAATAAATAACCAAAAACAAAAATACTCCTCCACACCTTGGGCTATGTTCACAAGTAGCATTTTTTATGCGTTTTTGCACTTTTGTATTGCTTTCAACTGTGACAAATGCATTCACCGGGAAATGTCATTTTAACATTTTACAACCTTATCTGGCCATGTGCTGTGTGACACATGCATAAAGTGCTGAAAAGACATGGGAACAGCATGGGGAAGACCCCTGGAAGCATCTCTGACTCCCAGGTCACTGTCTAAAAGTGTGCCCATCATAAGTGATCCTTGCCGCATCAGAAGATGCAGACTTGCAACTATCCCCATGCAAGTTCTAGTCCCAGGGCAGTGTTCAATTGTACCTCCCCCATTCCTTGCAATACAAGCGCAAGTATGCAGCCTGCCACCCACCCCCAGGCTGCAATACCATACTGCTTGCTTGCTTGAACTTGAAATTGGGCCTTTTAGGCATGTGGAGGTGGAATCTGGCCACCACGTCATGGCTGTGTTGGCGGCCTGGAATCCATACTCAGTCCCCAGCCGCCCGGCGGCTGGGTGTCCATACTCGGTCCCCAGCCGCCTGGGGGCAGCCGGGTGTCCATAAACGGTCCCCAGCCGCCCCTATTTCTCCTTGGAACATCCCCCCACACACTTTTATTAGCCCGGCCTGCTTTAGGCAGCATTAGACGAGCCCACCAGAGAACCAGACTCCTCCGGTGGGCCCTGACTTCTCCATCGGTGGAGTTGAGAGTGCCAAGGTGAGGAGCATGATGAGGATGATAGAAGTTAGCATCTGCTTTGTTTTGTTGTAATGCAAGCGCATGTATGTAGTAGCGGCTAGGCCTGAGGTGGTCAGCGTTTTGGCGCATATCCTACCTCCTCCGAGGATTGCTGGATGTTTTCCTGCTACTATCCAAGTTCTATGACTCCCGTTAAAACAAAGCTTCAGGTGATAAATGATGGATGAGGTAGTGGCAAAGGAGAAAGAGCAGGAGGAACAGGGACCATTCACATCAATATCAGGCCAGTCAACCAGATATGTCTTGTAGGATATTCTTCTGTATCAAAAGGAGCGGTCCGGCTACACAGTTATAGGGCATACAGTGAGTGCAATGCCTACCAAAAATTTCGAGTTACTCCAATGCCCCTTGGAAATGACATGGAGGTCAGAGGGCGTTAACTAAATCTTTTTTTCCATTTATAGCAACTGGGTCTCCTGTGCACTGTTGGCCTAAGCAGTGAATGGAAGGCTTTCCAAAAATTATGAGGAACTGCAATACCCCTTACAAGAGCCATGTGTGGCACCCCAGGGGTCTGGTCACCACAGTGATAGAGATATTACGTCGGAGAGCAAGTGGGAGGTTTCCTGGTCAGGATCCCTTAAACATGCAACATTCTCCTGCCCAAGTCCTGGGAGGGGAGAATTCTGCCCTTATAAACTGGATCTGGGGCGGGGTTGAGTGAGTCAGAGAACAGAGAACAGTCAGAGTCAGAGTGAGAGCAAGGGAAAGTAACAGCAAGGAGCTCTGTAGGAGCTAGGAGCTAAAGACCAGGGGCTGGAAGCTGAGCAGAGCTCGCCCTGGCAGAAGACAATAGGAACCGGACACAGGAGTCCGAGGCTGTGAGGACTTATATATCCAGCAGCAGAAACCAGCCGGCAGGGGATTTCAGGTCCTCTGGCCATAGAAGCCCGGAGGCTCAGTCACAAGCAAGGAACCAGCACCGCCATCGTGGAGCGGAGGCTAACAGAAGACCCCAAGTCACCAGCCATACGGGTGAGCACTACACGGTACACTCAGGGACGTGGGCTACTTCTACCCGCTAACAGCAAGGTAGCCAGGAAGAGTGCAGACAGACGGGGAGGCCTACAACTCCACCTGGTCAGGGGAACTCCTGCTTGCTCACAGACTGACCAGGCCTCTTATGCTAGCCAGTACTCCCGGGAGGGTCTACCTTATAATCATCAGTAAAGACCCTGAACTGCACTGCAAAGACTCTGAGTCGTTCCTGCTGCGCTCGTGCACCATCACCCTCATCATCCACACTCACTGCCCTGAGGCTATACTCCTCCCATGGGGAGTTATCCCATTCTCTGCTGTGCACACAACACCAGCCTCAGCGGTCTGCCTCGCAGCGGTGGTACTCCCTGACCGCAATCCACGGGTGGCGCAGTCGGACAATTAACCTCAAAACCTAAGAAAGACTGCCACTGGTTTGACCAGCCTGAGCCACGGGACTACAGACCCCAGAGACCCGGCACCGGGTATCCCACACACGTGTACAAACAGCCCAGGGGGCGCGTCACATGCAGTACAGCATATTACAAACATAAGTCCCATTATTGGGGAGTGGGTGTCCCATAGTATTTGCTTATGCCTTGCAAGCAAAAGCTGCCAAAAATTAGGACGGAGCAACTTGCAATGCCCCTTACAAGAGCCATGCAGTACAGCATATTACAAACATAAGTCCCATTATTGGGGAGTGGGTCTCCCATAGTATTTGCTTATGCTTTCCAAGCAAAAGCTGCCAAAAATTAGGACGGAGCAACTTGCAATGCCCCTTACAAGAGCCATGCAGTACAGCATATTACAAACATAAGTCCCATTATTGGGGAGTGGGTCTCCCATAGTATTTGCTTATGCTTTCCAAGCAAAAGCTGCCAAAAATTAGGATGGAGCAACTTGCAATGCCCCTTACAAGAGCCATGCAGTACAGCATACTACAAACATAAGTCCCATTATTGGGGAGTGGGTGTCCCATAGTATTTGCTTATGCTCTGCAAGCAAAAGCTGATAAAAATTAGGACGGAGCAACTTGCAATGCCCCTTACAAGAGCCATGCAGTACAGCATATTACAAACATAAGTCCCATTATTGGGGAGGGGGTGTCCCATAGTATTTGCTTATGCCTTGCAAGCAAAAGCTGCCAAAAATTAGGACGGAGCAACTTGCAATGCCCCTTACAAGAGCCATGCAGTACAGCATATTACAAACATAAGTCCCATTATTGGGGAGTGGGTGTCCCATAGTATTTGCTTATGCCTTGCAAGCAAAAGCTGCCAAAAATAAGGACGGAGGAACTTGCAATGCTGGCACCCTGGTGGTATAGTGGTGGTGGAGGCTGAGGATAAGGAGAAGAAGATAAAACAGCCGAAACGAGGAAGCGTATACAGGGCAGGCCAGGACCTCCAAGGCGTACAGAGCGAGTTCATTCCAAGTGTCCAGCTGGGATAACCAATAATTAAAAGGCACAGAGGAATCACGGAGGATGCTGGTACGGTCGGCAAGGTACTCCCTCACCATCTTTTGAAACTTTCCACTCCTTGTGAGAGTACCCCGCGCCTCTGGGCCTGTAAGCTGGGCGGGTGTCAGAAAACTGTCCCAGAACGTTGACAGTGTTCCCCTGCCTCTGCTGGATTGGAGTTACATCTCTCTCGCCTGTACGCCTTGGTTGGGCAACGAACTGTGACCTCTGCCGCTAGCGTGTTCAGATGGGAATTTTTTTAAGAGTTCTGCAGCAAGGGCCTTCTGGTACTGCCACATTTTTGTAGACCTCTCCACCTCAGGAATAAGAGAGTGAAAGTTCTCCTTGTAGCGGGGGTCTACAAGTGTCACCAACCAGTAATGACTGTCACCCAACATTTTGACAACGCGAGGGTCACGGTTAAGGCAGCGTAACATAAAGTCAGCCATGCTTGCCAGACTGGTAACGGGCAAGATTTCCGTGTCCTCACCAAGATGACGACTGATCATGCTCTCCTCCTCCTCCTCTTCCTCCTCCCCCCTGTCCTCAGGCCACCCACGCTGAACCGACGGTATGACACTTGTACAGGTACTACCGTCTACAACGCATGATAGCAGACAGCGTTGCAAAAGACAGACAAGTGGGATGCTGACACTAATGATGGCGTCATCGCCACTCACCATCTTGGTGGCCTCCTCAAAGTTTGTCAGGATGGTACATATGTCAGGCCTCCAGGTCCACTCCTGAGGTCTTATGTGTGGAGTCTGACCTGAATATCGACGGCCTTGTTGCAGCTGGTACTCCACAACTGCTCTCTTCTGCTCACAAATCCTTTGCAACATGTGGAGGGTAGAGTTCCAACGTGTGGGGACATCACACACCAGTCGGTGTGCCGGAAGCTGCAAACGCTGCTGCAACACAGCAAGGGCGGCGGAAGCTGTAGCCGACTTGCGAAAATGAGCTAACAGGCGGCGTACTTTCATGAGCAGATCTGGCAACTCGGGGTACGATTTAAGAAACCGCTGAACCACGAGGTTAAGCACTTGAGCCAGGCATGGTACGTGTGTGATCTCACCTCGCCTCAGAGCCGCCACCAGGTTACGGCCATTGTCACACACGAGCATGCCGCGGTGTAGGTTCAACGGTCTCAGCCACAGATCTGCCTGCTCTTTCACAGCTGTCCACAACTCACAAGCAGTGTGAGGTTTATCACCTAAGCTTATGAGTTTCAGCACAGCCTGTTGCCGCTTGGCAGAGGCAGTACTGCAGTGCTTCCAGCTTGTAACTGATGTGGTGATATCTGAGATGGAGGCTGAACATGAGGAGGAGGAGGAGGATGCGCAGGAGCTGTACACTGTGGGGGCAACTCTGACTGACATAGGGCCCACAATCCTCGGTGTGGGGAAGATGTGTTCCGTCCCAAGGTCCGACTGGGTCCCGGCTTCCACTATGTTTACCCATTTTGCCGTCAGAGAGATGTACCGTCCCTGGCCACAAGCACTTGTCCACGTGTCCGTTGTCAGGTGGACTCTCCCAGTAACTACGTTGTTGAGGGCACGGCAGATGCTTTGGGACACGTGCTTGTGTAGTGCGGGGATGGCACACCGGGCAAAATAGTGTCGGCTGGGGACCGAGTACCGAGGGACGGCCACCGCCATAAGATTGCGGAAGGATTCCGTCTCCACCAGCCTAAAAGGCAGCATTTCCAACGCAAGCAGTCGTGAAATGTGCGAATTTAGGACTGTGGCCTGTGGGGCATTAGCTGCAAATTTCCGCTTTCGTTCAAAGGTCTGGGATATGGACAATTGAACGCTGCAGTGGGACGTGGACGTGGACGTTGATGCTGTTTCTTGAGAAACTGCCATAACAAGTGAAGACTGAGAGGAGGGGGCATCTTTACATGCAGTATGGACAGGGGATTGCCTTGCACACACAACAGGGGGTTCTATTGCACGCACAACAGTGGAAGAAGCAGTGGTGACACCCGCTGACACTGGTCGTGAACCCTGGGTTTCACCCCACAAAGTCGGGTGCTTTGCTGCCATGTGCCTGATCATGCTGGTGGTGGTCAGTCTGGTAGTTTTGTCACCCCTGCTGATGCTGGCATGGCAGGTGGAACATATGGCCTTTTTGGGGTTATCATCAGAGTCTTTAAAATAATTCCAGACTCTGGAAGACCTACCGCTTGTACTGGCAACGTCCCTTGTGTTGGTGTTACAGGGAATGGTTGCCTGCCTTCTGTGTGCGGCCACCACACTGCTTCTTCCTAAAAACCTATAACGAATCCACTATAAGTGGAATCTAACCCGAATATATATATTAGACCAAAGAAGAGAGGAAAGACAAAGACCTTAGGTCTGTAATAAATGATAATAGCAATTGAACCCAGAAAAAAATTTTTTTAAAACAGTATCAAAGTATTAACTATGGGTTCGGGTAAGTCTCAGAGAGAGAAAGAACCAAAGGACTCTTTGTCCAAAGAAAAAACCGCGGGAACGGTTTAAATATCAAAATAATTTTATTAAGGCAAGATAATAATACATACAGAGAAATCCACAAATGGTGAGAGAGAATATGTTGCTAAAATATTGACAGCAATGGTGTGCAAGTAGAGACTCATAGAGACCCACAGAATTCCCTGCCCTTAATCAACGTAGGCAGAAATCCACCACCTTACATTATAAGCATGTATAGTAACCTCTAGAACAGCAAAGACTTTAGATATAAATAAGGATCAAAGTAAGCTTGGCACAAAACGCCAAGCGGGTGTAATGCAGCATAATAAAAGAAATTAGATGCATGCTGTACCTGAGGACATAACAGCGTTATAGAGAGAGGGCAGGGGATCCACACAAGCGCCTCGACGCGCGTTTCTCCTTCCGGCTTCGTCAGGAGGCGTGACACAAATTAAGAATGGGCACTATAAATATCACAGGGTCCGGGCGGCTGGCGAATCGGCGCATGTCTCGTCATGTTGCTCCTCCCCTAAGAGGCGCGGCCGGCCGACGCGCGCCGGGGGAAGACGGGAGGGAGGACAGTGTCATCGCTCCCGTCGTCCCGGCAACGCGTGCAGCCGGCGACGTCACAGGGGACGAGCAGCGCATGAGCGGGATGCGTTTGCACCATCAAAGTAGAAAGGTAGTCGAGATGCAATAGTTATAATGATGAGGGGGTTCAGATTAAGTAATTAAATAATGAAGGTACACAGTCCTTAAGGGGTAGAATATAAAGTTAATATAGGCACGGTATACTGAGGGTAGCAGAAAGATAGGACCGCTTGCTCAGAAATGGCCCTACCAGGTCAGGTTTATTAAAAATAAATATCATATATTGATATAGTAATGTCCTTTTAAGAACTAACAGGTAGTGTATTTGATTAAGAGGGGCTATAAGGTGAGCGGATGTAATAGGGATCAACTGTGCCGTACGCATGTATGCCACCTCTTAAATACCGCAAATGCAGTTTTATAGAAAGAATAGCAAGCCACAATATAAATATCAATCAAGGAAGACTGTAAGAATGGCCCTCCGTTTCTAACAAAAATAATAACAGTCTTCAATCAAGACTGATAACACAATTTCAAAGATGATAATAAGTCAGTATAAGCAGACATAATTAGAATGTACAAGCATCAATATTATACTACAGTATTAGCAATCTCGACGATCCTTCTTGTAACGATGCACGGAAAATATGCAGCAATCAGTCCATCAGCTTGCTGCTTTAGTAGTACAGGAGTTCCGTCAAAACGGTGCCATCGATCCACAGCCTCATGGTGGAGGGTACATAGTAGCGCCGATCCTCACCACCCGATACCAGACAAAAGTGAAGGACAGCGATACCTAACAACTACAAATTATAAGAAAGTATAAATATACACAGACAAAACTATAGTTAAAACACAAAAAATAGTGCCCACGAATAAGAACACAATTTAAAGAAAAGGCTTGAAACTGATGGTCTCATTAAGACCATTGGGGGATAGCGTGTCCAAGATAACCATCCAACGTGTCTCTTTCTGGAGCAGCTTTTGCTTAAGATTCCCCCCTCTAATGCCCATGTAGACGTGATCAATCCCACAGACAGTCAGACCCTTTGGATTGCAGTTATGGTATTCAAAAAAGTGTCTAGGAATAGTCTTTAATAGATGTAGATCAGGGCAGTTAGCTGCATTAATTATATCCCGCACATGTTCTTGTGTTCTAATTTTTAACGCTCTAGTTGTCATGCCCGTGTAGATACGTCCGCAAGGACATTTGGCAAGATAAATCACTGCTGTGGTGTTGCACGTGATATGATGAACAATTTTAAAAGTTTTTTTATTATTTGCATTGCCAAATGTTTTTGTTCTAGTTATGTATTTACAGGCCGAGCAATCTCCACAAGGGAAGCAGCCCCAAGGAGGGCCCGAACCGCCAAACCTACCGCTTGTACTGGCAACGTCCCTTGTGTTGGTGTTACAGGGAATGGTTGCCTGCCTTCTGTGTGCGGCCACCACACTGCTTCTTCCTGCCTGTTGGGGTACTCTGCCTCCCTCCCCTTGTGTGCTGCTGGCCTCACTCTGCATGTCCTCCTTTCACGTTGGGTCTGTTACTAGATCATCCACCACCTCCTCCTCTTCCACTTGCGCACCACGATCCTCCTCCTCACTTCCTGGCAATTGTGTCTCGTCATCGTCCACCTCTTGTGACAGATTGCCAACGTCGACTTCCTGTGGCCGTGGCTGTTCAAATATTTGGGATTCGCAACATGGGATCTCCTCTCCCACCACTTCAAGCGTATCAGGCGAGGGGCCCAAATATGGAAATGGACCAGTGAACAGCTCTTCAGAGTGTCCAAGTGTGGGATCACTTGCTGTCTGACGACACTCGGCATGGTGGGAGGAAGGAGCATCAGGGTGAGGAGGAGTATGCGGTCAAGACTCACGGCTACTAAGAGTTGACCGTGTGGAAGTCAGACCGGAGGTGGTGGTGCCCAGGTAACTGGAAGTATTATCTGCTATCCAATTAATAACCTGTTCACACTGATCAGTTCTCAATACTGGTGTTGTTCTGTTCTTCCCTAGTAATTCGGTCAAGAAGTGGGAGCGAGAAGATGTGGCTGATGGTTGTGACACATTTTCACCTTGGCCATGGCCCCGTCCTCTGCACGAACCATCACCAGAACGTCCACTTCCACGTCCCTTGCCACGCGCCTTGCCCATTGTAAATGAAGTAAAATAGCTTACTTGCACTATCAATGGAAAAAGGGTAATAAAGAGTAGATTAGAACGGTGGAAGAGGAAAACCACAGTTATTGTTTACTTGGGTATACCACACTTTTTTAAATAGAGATATTTGCGGCTGAACAGTGAGTGACACACTCAAACTGCTTTTTTTTTAGATACCAAAGGCCCAAAACTGGATAGTACAGCGATTTGACCTGTGGAACTGCGAAACCACACTGGGATGTCGGGCCTACACAAGACTATTTTCAACAGATATATTTTTGTGTCTCAACAGTCAGGAGACACTACTGTTTTTCTTTACGGAAAATATACCAAAACCTGAATAATAGAGATTTTTTACCGTGGGATGGCAAAACCACAGTTATTGTTTACTGGGGTATACCAGACTTTTTTAAATATATAGATTTGCGGCTGAACAGTGAGCGACACACTCAAACTGTTTTTTTTTTAGATACAAATGGCCCAAAATGGATAATACAGAGGTTTGAACCGTGGAAGTGCAAAACAACACTTCTGTTTCTCTAGCCTACACCAGACTATTTTCAACAGTTATATTTGTGTCTGAAAAATCAGAGACATGCTTTTTTTTTGGGGGGGGGGGGACGACACCAAAAGGTTAATAAGACGGGTATTTGTACAGTGTGAAGGAGGAAAAAAAAAGGAGGATTTAGATGAAAAAAAAAGTTTTTTTCCTGGCCCCCGACACCTGGTGCTAAGTCCAGCAATTTCAGCAACAGGAGCACACAGGACTGTAATGCAGCGTTTGCTGGTATAACCACTGTGTCTCCTATACAGCCTGCCTGCCTGGCATCTGGGATGGATATTAGTCCTGAAAAGGACTGTTTGTTCTGGCAGCCTTTACAGACCCCACACTAACTATTTCGCAGTTTATATCTCTCCCTAAATCAGCAGCGCTGACCCTACACTGTCTAATCCGGAGCGACTGTGTCCAAGATGGCGGCGCCCGGTTTTAAATACTCGAGGTGACGCTATGCGGCCAGCCAATCACTGTAATGCCCACAACCAACATGGCTGCAGCATTACAGTGACTGGCTGGCAATCCCTGCATGTTCATTGGCTCTGTAAAGAGCGCCAAACATGCAGGGCGGAGACCCCAGCTCCCGCCCGAGTAACCCGGAAATGCTCGGTGCTCGCCGAACATCCCGAGTAGCGTGATGCTCGGGCGAGTACCGAGCAGTGTCGAGCATGTTCGCTCAACACTAATTATTATCATTACTTTCATGCACTTTTGCAGTTTATTTATTTATTTTATTTACTTTAGGGTAACTGTGTATTGTGCTTTTGTCTTTGTTTTTTTCTGTTCAATGGCCATGTGTGAACATGTACTTACACTGCATGCACACTAATTTACTTTTTCAGTTCAGAATTTCCGGTTTTTTTAAAAGAAAGATCCTACTGTGTTTTTATTTATTTAGTCTCTTCAAATGTGTATTGGTATGCGTCCTAATTTTTGGCAGTCCTTGAAATTGCTGCATATGCAATAACAGTATAGCATACACACTCCTTAATAATGGGAATGACAATTCAAACAGATTCTATATACTAGAATATTAACTGTCTTATCTGAAATTCGTTTATGGGTGAGGTATCGCAGTATGGATTGCGTATTACACTGATTCAGCCAGGTATTATTGCTTTACACTGTGTGCTACAGGTGCTGCCCAAAAAATGTTAAAATCTATTCTATTCCGAATTGATAATGCTGTTAGATGCATTTACAATAGGGACAGGTGCTGCTAGGTGGCTTCAGTTGAGTGTTCATTCTGGTGTGCATAAATGTCTTCCACAGTCCATAACTTTTTTTTTTAATTTATTTAGCCTTATATACAAGTCATTACCCTGGAAAGAATGTTTCTTAACATTTTTTTCCATTTTAGCTTGCTTTTTGTATGTTTTTTTTTGTCAGTCCGTAAAAGTGGCATAATACTCTGACAACATTGTTCAAAGATATGCTATTTGTCAGCGACCAACTGTGAATGGGTTTGAACCCACAACTGCAATACTTTAAATGGAGTGTAATATTTGACACGCTCACAAAAATTGCTGGATTATTAGGGCAGTCATATGGGATAACGTCTGATGGCCACAATTTCAGGCAGTCGTCTAATGTTATGGTATTTGTCAGCGACCAAGTGTCAATTGGTTCAACAAAACACAGGTGGCTGACTTTAAATGTAGTGGAATATTTGGCACGCTCCATAAAATTTCTATATTATTACGGCAGTCATATGGATCACGTCTGATCATTGAAAAAAGTTCCTCTACTTCCACAATACAGTAATGTAAATAAAGAAAAAAAAAAATCTGGCTGTATTCTGCGAACAAGCAAATGGAGCAGTAAAATGGTGTACACTGACACACTGCTACAAACTGTAAATGGAGGACAATATTTTCCACATTCACTACAAATGGCTGGATTTGTACCGCAGTTATATACGATATGTCTGACGGACACCCACGGTTTTAAATAGTGGCCCCGTAGTTTCCTATTTGACACAGCGACCACATGTGAATAGTTTCACTGACACACTGCTACAACTGTAAATGGAGGACAGAAATGGCTGGATTTGTAACGCAGTTAGGTTTCAGTTCACTAAGGCTAATAAGCATAGTGAAACATATCTCCCCTCACATATAACACCAGTGACTCTGTCACACAGGATTAAGATAAAAAAAAATTAGCCCTGGCCCATGATATCTGGGGCTATGTCTACGGATATCTGTAACAGCTGTTACGATGCCAGGTGATGGAACCACTGTGCTGTGGTACAAGGAGGGACCGGAGGGGCGTAACTAGGGGCCTCACACGGACCAACCTCGGCTATACGACGGCTTAGTCAACTCCGTGAACCAATGAAGATCCGGGAAGGTGGACCAGGTGCTACTCTGGGACCAACCTCGTGTGAGACCAGGCGACTCCCATGGGACTGGTGACAGGCACAGACTGGCACGGCAGATAGGCACAGCTGGTAGACAGGCTGGTGAGCACAGCTGGTAGACAGGCTGGCGGGGACGGCTGGTAGACAGGCTGGCGGGCACGGCTGGTAGACGGGCTAGCAGGCACGGCTGATAGACAGGCTGGCGGGCACATCTTCTAGACGGGCTAGCGGGCACGGCTGATCGACGGGCTGGCAGGCACGGCTGATAGACAGGTTGGCGGGCACGGCTGACAGACGGCCTGGAGGAACCTAACTAACACATTGCACAGGCACCTCCATTTTGGAGGAGGTGCCTTAAATAGGGGATGTCCTCCGGCCATTGGCCGGGGACTTCTTAGGACGGCACGCGTGGCCCCTTTTAAGAAGCAGGGAGCACGCAAGCACGCCCTATGTGCAGTGCGCGGGGATCTGCATGCGGCGCACTCACCCCAGGCAGACACAGCAGGGAGGACAGGAGGAGGAGCGTAGGATGCAGGACCCGGGCCGCGGCGGTAAGGGGATCGGCGTCTCTGCTGGGCAGGAGGCAGAGGCGTCGACACTACATTGCCCCCCCCTTCGCACCCCCTCTTTTTCAAGCTTGCAAGAAATTTCTCCAGAAGCAGGAGAGCATGAATGTTCTCCCTGGGCTCCCAAGACCTTTTCTCAGGACCAAACCCTTTCCAATTCACAAGAAAGAAAGTCTTTTCTCTTACCCTCTTGGTAGCCAGATTGTTCTCTATCTCAGCGGAGACTGGAGCTGTTGTGGTACCTGGATTGACAGAGAAAGAATTGAGGACGACAGGTTTGAGGAGAGACACATGAAAGGAATTGGGGATCCGTAACGAGGCAGGGCGTTTCAACTTGTTCACCACTTGATTTATTTGACTCAGGATTTCGAAAGGACTGAGGAACCGTGGGCCCAACTTGTATAACGAAATCTTGAGACGAACATACTTGGAGGATGACCAGACCTTGTGCCCCCAATGAAATAGAGGCGGGTCCAGAGGTCTCTTGTCAGCATGTCTCTTCATCCGCTTAGAGGACTGCAGCAACGCAGACTTAGTGTCCTCCCAAATCTCATAAAAGTCTTTGACAAGAGACTCCGCAGCAGGATTGTCAACGGAAGTGGAAACAGGAAACGAAATATTGGGATGTTGTCTGTACACCACAAAAAATGGAGACATGGCTGAGGATTCACTCACATGGTTATTGTAGGAGAATTCGGCCCAAGGCAGAAGTTCCACCCAGTCGTTATAGTGAGCATTGACGAAGTGCCAGAGGAAGCTAGTGAAGTTCTGATTGATACGCTCAACCTGGCCATTGGACTTAGGATGATAGGCCAATGAGAAATCCAACGCGACATTCAGAAGCTTGCACGTGGCTCTCCAGAAGCGAGAAGTAAACTGAACTCCCTATCCGAGATTATATGAAGAGGTAGGCCATAGAGACGGAAGATGTGAAGGATGAAGTCTTTAGCCAGCACTGGCACAGAGGGAGACCCAGCAAGGGAATGAAGTGGGCCATCTTGGAGAAGTTGTCAGCGACCACCCAAATGACAGTACCACCGACCGATACAGGAAGATCTGTGATGAAATCTATCGCAATATGTTGCCACGGAGTGGAAGGCACAGGGAGCGGAAGAAGTCGACCAGTTGGAAGTTGCCTAGGTGTCTTGTTATGGGCACAGGAAGAGCAAGCAGAGACAAAATCTGCAACATCCTTGCGCAGGGTCAGCCACCAATAATGTCGGGAAATTAGCAGCAGTGTCTTCCTCTGACCGGGATGGCTTGCCAGTTTAGACGAATGACGCCAGAGTAGGACCCTCTTCCTATCCGGAGCTGCCACAAAAGTCTTGCCAGGAAGAAGATGAGAGAGGTCAAACGAAGCGACAGTAATTATTCTGGAGGGCTCAATGATGTGTTGAGGCTCCTCCTCTTTGTCAGTAGACAGAAATGTTTGGGAGAGCGCATCTGCCTTGTGTAGTATCGGCGTCTCTGCCCCCTGACAGGCAGAGACACCGTCCCTCTTACCGCCGCGCTCTCCGCCCGGCGTCCTCCGGCGCTCCTGCTTCTGACTCGCCCCCTGGGCAGATGTAAGTGAGCAGCACTGAGTAGTATAACTCCCCATGGAAGGAGTGTAGCCCCAGGGCAGGGTAAGTGGATGATGGAGGGGATGATTCCGATCGCAATAGCCAGGAAACGGAGGCTTCTTGAACAGTTCAGGGTCTTTATTGGAACAGGTGAGACGACCCAAAAACAGTCCCGGCTAGGAGGGGGCCTGGATGTCTGAGAACAAGTGCGAAGCCCTCCTAGTCAGGGTGAGGGTGAAGGCCTACCGTGCTCTCTGCGCTCTTTCTGGCTATTTCCCTCCTCGTGGTGTAACAGCCAACGTTCCTGAGCTCGCCGTGTCTTCTCGCCCGTATGGCTTGCAACTTGGGTCCCTTTCTACTCTTGGCCTGGTGCAACTTTGCTGGTCCCTTCTGCTGTGGCGGAACCTCCGGGCTTCTTAGGCCAAGGGACATACAATCCCCTGCGGGCTGGTTATTTGCTGTAGGACTTGGAATCCTAACAGCCTCGGACACCAAAGTCTGGTAGATCAGTTTCTCTCTCAGCCAGGACAGGCTCACCTCGCCTTCCGTCCCTGGCTCGTGGCTCCTCTACTGCCACACGACCTCCTCAGCTACAGCTGAACTGACTCTCCCTTCTCTGGGATGCCTCTCACTTCAGAGACAGGTCGTCCTGCTCTCTCTAACCCTGCCCCCAGTTCCAGCTTTTATAGGGGCAGCCTGCTCCCCCTACTGGCCTGGGACAGGAGGTGCTGCATGCTAATGGTCCCTAACTAGGGAACCTCCCCCTTGCTCTCAGACACAGCTTTATTAAACATTTGTGGCATCCAGGCCAGGGTGACACATTCCCCCCTAGGAAAACTTAGTACTCCGGGACTAAGCTTAAAACAAGAGTAATATGCATGACCATTAAAACATTATAAGGCTGGTAGAAGCAAACGACGCACAGGTTGAGTTCTTAAGGTCACAGTGTGGTCTGTGACCGGGGGTCCATTTCACCAACAACAACGGGGAGCTTTAACCAGGTGGAGGGTCTGCCGTAGCCCCAAGTCTTTGACAGTCCTTGTTCCTTCCGTTGGTTAGCTCCAAACATATTTACAGGAAAGTCTCGGTTACTCACAGTTCATAACCTGTTAGTCCATGTATTAACTGAAAGAAACTGAGAAAACGTGTAGTTACTGGTCATGCAATTACATTTTAAACAATTCAACATTTTGCAGGCTATTTACATTTGCTATCACACCCTACACTCTCCAGCGAGCTGGTATTTGCCCCTTAGTGCTCCAGGTTGACCTACGCAACCCACTGTCTGGTGGTGGTCCAACCTGGCTTTTCTCACTAGCGCTCGGGGTGCAGTCACTGGCTAGATTTACAGGCAGGGCAGGCAGCTGTCTGCGGGTCCTTTGGCTTACAGCAGGCATGGCAGGCTCACTGTCAGCAGAGGGTTGACTCTCCTGGGTTGCTGGTACAGGTTCTTCTGCCTCTGGGGCTGCTTGTTCTTCTTCACCTTCCTGCTCTAGTGTAGGTTGTTGCTGAATTGGTTGCAGGAAATGCAGGACGGGTACCACTATGGCATCGTTTATTCGAGTCCCGGACAGAGGGAACTCCCCAAGAACTGTGCTGATCATCTCTTCCTTGTCCTCTGCGGGTTCAAGGTCACTTTGATCCTCTTCTGCACTTTGTAGTTGCTCGGGGCACCTTTTTAGGTGGTCTCTGGAGACGGCACTAGTGGTTTCTCCTCCGTCCTTGGTGATCACGCACACCTTCGGGTTGTCGTGATCAGCCTGCAGTACTGTGTAGGGTTCCCTTTCCCACTGGTCGTCCAGCTTGTGTAGCCTTCTCTTTCGCTTCAGGACCTGCTCACCAGGTTCTAGGGGACCAGCAGGGGCGTGTTGGTTGAAGAGTCTCTCTTGCCTTTCTCTCACCTGGGCCAGGCTCTTCTCCACACTCTCCTGTACCTTCTTGCACTGCAGTCGCCTTTCCGTATCCCAGTCCGCATCTGAGGAGGTGTCCTCGGGTGTTAGGACTCCCATCTCCAGGTCTATGGGCAGCTTACCTGGTCTGGCTCGCATCAGGGAAGCCGGGGTGCAGTTTGTAGCATTCACCGGGATATGGTTGTATAAGTCTATCAGGTCCGGCAGTTTTTCTGGCCACAGGCTGCATTCATCCAGGGGCAACGTCTTCAGGAGATCAATGACTATATTGTTCATTTTCTCACACATCCCGTTGGTTTGTGGGTGGTAAGGTGTTGTCCGAATCTTCTTACAGCCATAGAGGTTGCAGAACTCTTGGAAGATTTCAGCCTCGAACGCTGGACCCTGGTCTGTCAGGACCTGTTCCGGATACCCGTGTGGGCGGCAGAAGTATTGCTGGAAGGCTCTGGCCACCGTTTGAGCTGTCAAGTGTTTTACAGGGACCACGACTAGAAATCGGGAATAGTGGTCCACGATTGTCAGGGCATAAACGTATCCTGACCGGCTTGGAGCCAATTTGACGTGGTCCAGAGCTACCAGCTCAAGAGGCTGCTTGGTGACGATGGGCCTCAAGGGTGTCTTCTGGCTAGTGCGGTCCTTCCTCCTTAGATTACAAGGGCCACAGTCTCTGCACCACTTCTCCACAGCCCCTCTCATGCCGATCCAGAAGAACCGTCCTCTTAGCAGGAACTCCAGTTTCTTCCAGCCGAAGTGCCCCGCTCTGTCATGGTAAGCCCCCAGGACCATAGCTGCATCTCGCCTTGGGACCACAACTTGCCAGGTCAGCTCGTGCGTCCGGTGGTTGACGAGTCTCCTGCACAGCTTACCTTCATAGAGGAACAGCCTGCTCTTCTCTTTCCATAGCTGCTTGGCTTCCTCTGGAGCATCCGGATCTAGACAGGCGTCTTCCCGGGTCAACAGGTCTTTCACCATGCGGATTGCAGGGTCACTATCTTGGGTCTCGGCCCAGCTGTGGTGAGGTAGGGGATTGATCATGATGGTTGTTAAGTCTTCCTCCTTCATGCGGTGGGAGTATTGAGTGGCTCCATACCGGTGAAACGCAGGGAGTTCTACCTCCTCCAGCTCTTCTGGGTCTTCGCCTCCGTCAGGTAAGAGAGGCATTCTTGATAGGGCATCAGCGTTGGCATTTGTTCTGCCTGCCTGGTACTTGATCGTGAAGTCATAATTCGAGAGTCGCGCCATCCACCGCTGCTCTAGGGCACCTAGTCTTGCATTGTCCAGGTGTGTCAATGGGTTGTTGTCCGTGTACACGGTAAACTTTGCGGAGGCCAGGTAATGCTTAAACCGTTCTGTGACGGCCCACACCACTGCCAAGAATTCTAGCTTGAAGGAGTTGTAATTCTCCGGGTTTCTTTCAGTGGGCCTCAGCTTCCAGCTGGCATATGCGATCACCCTTTCTCTGTCCTGTTGGTTTTGTGACAGTACGGCTCCCAGCCACACATTACTGGTGTCTGTGTGGAGGATAGAAGGCTGGCCATAATCGGGGTAGGCCAGGATCTCATACCCGTGAGGGCCATCTTCAACTGGCGGAAGGACTCCTCTTCCGGCTTGTCCCACTTGAAGGGTGGCTTTTGACTTCTGGATTTGGATTGACCTATCTGGAGGTCCTGCATTCGAGCTGCCATCTTAGTGAACCCGGGGATGAACCTTCGGTAGTAGCCTAACAACCCGAGGAACTGCCTCACTTCTTTGATGTTTGAGGGGCTTGGCCAGCTCTTGATTACTGTGACCTTGTCAGGGTCGGGGGCTACTCCTTCTGCACTCACCACGTGCCCTAGGTACTGGACCTTCGGTTTCAACAGGTGACACTTTGATGGTTTCACCTTCAGGCCATAGCCTGCCAGGGCTTCGAACACCTCTGCCAGGTGTTTTAGATGGTCCTCGTAGGTCTTCGAATAGACGATCACGTCGTCCAGGTAAAGTAGGACCGTCTCGAAGTTTCGGTGCCCTAGACAGCATTCCATCAGCCTCTGGAAGGTCCCTGGTGCATTGCAGAGCCCGAAGGGCATACAGTTGAATTCGCTCAATCCCATCGGGGTGGTGAAGGCGGTCTTCTCCTTGTCAGCCTCTGCAACAGGAACCTGCCAGTACCCGCTAGTAAGGTCCAAAGTAGAGAAGAAGTTAGCTGATTTTAGGGCGGCCAAGGACTCCTCTATCCTAGGTAACGGGTACGCATCTTTATGGGTGATACGATTGATTTGTCTATAGTCCACACACATTCTCATGGTACCGTATTTCTTTTTTTACCAGAACCAAGGGGGCTGCTCAGGGGCTACAGCTATCTCTAATGACCCCAGCTTCTTTCATTTCTCTCAGCATGCCCTTTGCGTCCTGATAATGTGCAGGGGGTACAGGTCTGTGTCTCTCTTTTATTGGTGGGTGGCTCCCCGTGGGGATATGGTGTTCCACTCCCTTTACTCGGCCGAAATCTAGCGGGTGCTTACTAAAAATTCTCTCGTACTCCTGAACCACCCGGTAGACTCCTTGTTTTTGGTGCAGGGGAGTGGAGTCAGCACCCACGTGGAGTTTCTGGCACTAGTCCTCCTTTGGTTTCTGGGAGCCATTACCCTCCGCCTGTGGAGATGGGGGCAACGGTTCCACGGCCCTGATAGCTTTGTGTTCAACAGCAAACAGTTTGGCAAGTGTAGCGTACCTGAGTAAGTGTACCTCCCTCTCCCCAATGTTGAGGATACAAACAGGCACCCTCCCATGACGGACATCAACCACCCCCCGGGCTGTCAAAATGGTGGGCCTGCTGTCTGAGTACACGGGTTCTACCATGGCTTGGTAGTCTCTGCCTCTCAACCCGATTGCAGTCCGACACCAGATCATCATTTCACTTTTGGGAGGCATGGAAATGGGGAATGGGTCACTCATTCTTACGCTACCGATCTCACCACCAGACAGATCTACCTGCTGCCGTCTCATCAGAGCCTTTATCTCTTTGTTGAGGACTCTCTGTTGGCTGGAACTAGCATTCACCGCCACCTGCTGTAAAATTGCAATTATCTCTGAAAGACAATTTTCAATCACGTTAGTACCCACAGTTATTTTAGGGTGACTTTCACGACGGTCAATGTCCACAATAATCACCCCCTGTGCCGACAGTTCAACTTTACCAATCTTAATGGTCATCTCTTTGAACCCCATCTGCGGCACGGGCAAGCCATTACTGGCGATGATGCTCAAGTCATTGTCTGGATACCGTGTTATATCAGCATCAGTCCAATACTGCTTAAAAAGTACATAAGGGATAGTAGCTACTTGCGACCCGGTATCCAGCAAGGCACTCATGGGGATACCGTCCAGCACCACGGGTAAAACCGGGTGCCCTCCGACGTACTTATTACGCCAATTGTAAGGGCCTGGTGATCTTATGCCTGGGGGTTGGCCCTCTGCCCCAGGTTGGACCCGTTTAAATTACAGTACCTGGAAATGTGTCCGGGCTGGCTGCATCGACGACAAATGGGCTGTCCATCCTCTGCGTAGCGGTCTGTGGGCCACCCTCGGAACGAAGGGGTCCTCCTCTGTCGACGCCACGGGACATCCTCCGGACTTGAAGCCAACTCGATGGGTCTTGACGGGTCCACTTGTAACGCCTGGACGGTCCTGGTCAACGCCGCGACGCTCCTGGTCAGCTCCTGGACTTGGTGGTGCAGATCTTTTGACGGGGCTTGGTTCAGGGCCTGTGCATCGGCCCCCACAGAGTCCATAGAAGAGGGCGCCGCCTCCTGGTGGTGGGTGAGAGTAGGGCGCCGGGGGTTTATAGCGCCACTTGGTGCAGGTTCACGGAGCACCCTTATGGCCCTGTCCTTGAATTGGGCAAAGGTTAGACCAGGGTTTTGAAAGAACATGAGGCGCAGCTGGGTTCTGTGGGCGCTGGACAGCAGACCTTCTATGAATTGTTCTGTTAGTAGCTTATCCGTATCCTGCACGCTGCCAGGGTCAGCTTGTTTGATGGCTCTGAAGACTTCCTGCAAATTTAGGGCATAGTCTCTGATGCTGTCCTGTGCCCGCTGTTTACAGCCATAGAACCGCATTTTGATCTCTGCTGAGGTACGGGTGTCAAAGGTACTCCACAGCCGGGTCAGAATGTCCCTTACAGTCCTTTTCTCCTCATCTGACCCTGATTTCACTTCCCGCTGGGCTGCACCGGTTAACTGCCCCGTCAGAATGCTCACTTTCTGTTCTTCTGTCAGGGGATAAACTTTAAATAGACTGTGTAGTCTTTCTTTAAAGTCAGTTAACCGCTTCCCGACCGCCCACTGTACATAAACGTCCGCGCTGCCTGGGCTCTGTGCAGCGCGGACGTTTAAAAACGGTGGGTGGTCTCGCAGCGCTCAGGACTCCCAGGGTCCTGCAAGCGCTGAGAGAGCGGTGCAGAGCGATAGCTCTGACAGGGAACATCATCGGGACCTGATTGGATCAGGTCCCAGTGATGTTAACCCTTTGCTGTCTTCTATATGCCGCGATCTATAGTGATCGCAGCATATAGAAGACAGCAGGAGGAGAGGGGGTGGTATACTTACCTCTCCGAAGACCCCTGATACCTTCAAGGACCTTGGGTTGCTATGGCAGCTGGAGGTCACATGACCGCCTCCAGCTCTGCCATATATGGTGTCCTGCCAGCGTCAGCCTGCAGTCTGCAGCTGAAGCCTGGCAGGACACACTGACTGTGTGAAGATCTCATGTAATGTAATATATGTCTATTAAATTACCTGAGATCAGCGATCAGAAAAATAAAAATTAATGTCCCATACAAGGACTAAGTAAAAATGTAAAAAAAAGTTTAAAAAAATGTTTTGAAACGGTTAAAAAAAAAATACAAAATAAATTAAAATAAATAAATAAAATATTAAACCGATAAATCCGTATATTTATGCAAAAATAAAAAAAGTACACATATTTGGTATCACCGCGTCCGAAATAACCTGAGCTATAAAACTGTCACACTAATTAACTCCTTCTGTGCACACCGTAATAAAAATAAATAAAAAAACGGAGCAAAAAACTATGCTTTTTCCTCATATCGCCAAACAAAAAGTGGAAAAAAATGCGATCAAAAAGCAAAATGGAAATAAAAATGGTACCGCTGAAAACGTCATCTTGTTCCGCAAAAAAAAAGCTGCCATACAGCTCCATCAGCCAACAAATAAAAAAGTTATAGTGCTCAGAATAAAGCAATGCAAAAAAAATATTTTTTCCTATAAAATTGTTTTATTGTGTAAAAGCGCCAAAACATAAAAAAATATACAGTAAGTGTAGTATCGCTGTAAACGTACTGACCCGAAGAATAACGCTGCCTGATCACTTTTACAACACGCAGAATGGCATAAAAAAAAACCTCAAAAAACAATTCCTGAATTGTTTGTTTTTGTTAATTTTACCTCCCAAAAAACGGAATAGAAAGCGATCAAAAAATGTCACATACCTAAAAATGGTACCAATAAAAAGGTCAACTCGTCCCGCAAAAAACAAGCTGTCACATGACTCTGTCGGCCGAAATATGGAAAAATTATAGCTCTCAAAATATGGCGAAGCAAAAACTAGATTTTGCAAAAAAAAGGGTCTTTTAGTGTGTGACAGCTGTCAGTCATAAAAACCCGATATAAATCTGGTATCTCTGTAATCGCACCGACCCGAAGAATAAAGTAATCACATCACTTATACTGCACGAGGAATGGCGTAAAAAATAAATAAAACCAATTCTTCACCTGCTACTGATTTGTTTATTATGTCTCCCAAAGATCGCAGTAAGGCTCTGCTCACATTTATCCTGCGCTCTGCGCTGAGCACTTACACCAGAGTTTCCGTGTAAATCTCTGAAATACGTGATTGAGATGGAACCCATGACGGAAGATTCCCTGTAATGAGGCAGATATAGGCCACTGTGAATGCCGTCTGGCCTGTGATCCCACGGTGTCATTTGTTTTAGGCGTGCATAAAAGTGCAGTTGGCCACAGTTTTGTGCACTTCTGAAAAAAAGGACACCGCTAAACAGAGGCCAGACGGAGTCCAGAGTAACTCTGCTGACTCATTACAGTGAATGGATCGGGGTTTCATCTGAATTACATCACTTGGAAATTTAGATGGAAACCCCGATGTAAGTGCTCAGCCTAGAGCGCCGGATAAATGTTACGTAAAATGTTCCCAATAAAAGCTTCAACTCAGTCCTCAAAAAAAGCTAGTCCCCACTCAGGTCCGTCATCTGTTAGAAATATAAGGGACTTCCAAGTTACTGGTAGCAGAAAGGCTCTGGAAAAGCGAAATGGCCCTTGCCCGCCAAAAGAAATTCAGAAAATTTTGTGCTCCCAAATCCAAATGCCTATTCTACAATAATTTGTTCTCCAATTGTCAAATAGCGCTCCGTCCCCCCCAGATCTCGTCGTATGGCTGAGCGGTACGATACAGCCACATATGGGGTATTGACACTTTTAGAAGAAATTGTGTGACACATTTCGGCACCATTTTTACCCATTGCCCTGTGTGAAAATGTAAAATCTGAGGGTAAAACATTTTTTTGTGGTAAAAATATAATTATGCTTTTTTCACTGCCCAATGGTATAAATTTAAAAATTAAAAAATACTCACTACTTCCCTAGATGAATTCCTTGAGAGGTATAGTTTACAAAATGGGGTCACTTGTGGGGGTTTCTGCTGTTTCAGCATGTCAGCGACTCTTCAAATGTGACATGGTGTCTGCAACCTATCCCAGCCAACATAGCGCTCCTTTCTCTTCCGAACCCTGCCGTACACCAAAGCAGTGGTTTTCCCCCTCATATGGGGTATCGGCGTACTCAGGAGAAATTGCACAACAAATTTCATGGTGCAATTTATCCTGTTACCCTTATGATAATGCAAAATTAGGGAATGAAAAACATTTTTTGTGGGAAAAATGTGAAAATTTTATTTTTATGGCTCAATATTATAAACTTCTGTGAAGCACCTGGGGGTGCAAGGTGCTCACCACACATCTAGATAAGTTCCCTAAGGGGTCTAGTTTCCAAAATGGTGTCACTTGTGGGGGGTTTCCACTGTTTAGGCACATTAGAGGCCCCCCAATTGCAACAAGGCGTCCGCTAATTATTCAAACAAATTTTACATTCAAAAAGTCAAATGGCGCTCCTTCCCTTCCGAACCCTGCCGTGCAAACAGTGGTTTGCCTCCACATATGGGGTATCAGCGTGTTCAGGAGAAATTGCACAACAAACTTCATGGTGCAATTTATCCTATTACCCTTATGATAATGCAAAATTAAGGGATGAAAAACGTTTTTGTGGGAAAAATGTGAAAATTTTATTTTTACAGCTCAATATTATAAACTTCTGTGAAGCACCTTGGGGTTCAAGGTGCTCACCACACATCTAGATAAGTTCCCTAAGGGGTCTTGTTTCCAAAATGGTGTCACTTGTGGGGGGTTTCCACTGTTTAGGCACATTAGGGGCCCCCCAAATGCAACATGGCGTCCGCTAATTATTCAAACAAATTTTACATTCAAAAAGTCAAATGGCGCTCCTTCCCTTCCGAACCCTGCCGTGTGCCCAAACAGTGGTTTTCCCTCACATATGGGGCATCAGCGCGCTCAAGAGAAATTGCACAAAAAATTTTAGGGTCCATTTTTTCCTGTTACCCCTGTGAAAATAAAAAAAATTGGGTCTAAATAACATTTTTGTGAAAAAAGTTAAATGTTAATTTTTTTCTTCCACATTCCAAAAATTCCTGTGAAGCACCTGAAGGGTTAATAAAGTTCTTGAATGTGGTTTTGAGCTCCTTGAGGGGTGCAGTTTTTAGAATGGTGTCACTTTTGGGTATTTTCTGTCATAAAGACTCCTCAAAGTGACTTCAAATATGATGCGGTCCCTAAAAAAATGTTTTTGTACATTTTGTTGGAAAAATGAGAAATCGCTGGTCAACTTTTAACCCTTATAGCTCCCTAACAAAAAAAAATTTGGGTTCCAAAATTGTGCTGATGTAAAGTAGACATGTAGGAAATGTTATTTATTAACTATTTTGTGTGACATATCTCTCTGATTTAAGGGCATGAAAATTCAAAGTTTGAAAATTGCAAAATTTTCAAAATTTTCACCAAATTTCCAATTTTTTCACAAATATCGAAGAAATTTTACCACTATCCTGAAGTACAATATGTCACGAAAAAACAGTCTCAGAATCAGGGGAATCCGTTGAAGCGTTCCAGAGTAATTACTTCATAAAGTGACACTGGTCAGAATTGAAAAAATTGGCCCGGTCACGAAGGCAAAAACAGGCTCTGGTGCGAAGTGGTTAAGGTATGGGATTCCCCTGAGTATTGGGGCAGCCAGACTGCTCCGGGGATGTAGGGCATGGAGAACGGCATCACCGCTGCTGCAGCCACGCTGGTGGTAGAAGGTCCCTCCGCGTCCGTCATCTTCCTCCCCCCTAGTTAAGCGTGGCCTACCTTCCGTTGATCCTCTTCCGTAGGCCGCGGCTCCGCTGGTGCTGTTCCGGGCGAGGACCTTGCGTCGCGCCCTGGTGACGTCAGCGTCGCTCTCACTCCTTCCAGGACCTTGCGCAGCGTCGGTGCGTAGGGCAGGGCTTCGGGTCTCGCGCGGTTTGGACGTCCACGCCCCTCTTCTTCCCGCGCGGCGTCCTGAAGATGGCGTCCGATGGCGGGAACACGGCTGAGGATGGCGGGAAACGGCTCCGGATGGCGGGAAACCTCTTTTTCAGGTAAGTATGAAGTCTTTTCCAGGCACGCAATACCCGTTTGCGGCGGGTTGGTCACGATCCTGCCGACTACGCCAGGAAGCTGACTCGCCCCCTGGGCCAAGGGAAACTCAGGGCCGGGCCTCTGGATGCGGATGTGGAATAGTAGTGGCGACCTGGTCCCGTGCTCAGGGTGTCAGGCTTAAAGGGGAACCGTCTTTTGGTATATGTATGGGAAGTTCCGACTACGCCACCCATGGATTGCGGTCAGGGATAACCGCCGCTGCAGTGCAGACCGCTGGGGCAGATGTAAGTGTGCAGCACTGAGTAGTATAACTCCCCATGGGAGGAGTGTAGCCCCAGGGCTGGGTAAGTGGATGATGGAGGGGATGATTCCGATCGCAATAGCCAGGAAACAGAGGCCTCTTGAACAGTTCAGGGTCTTTATTGGAACAGATGAGATGACCCAAAAACAGTCCCGGCTAGGAGGGGGCCTGGATGTCTGAGAACAAGTGCGAAGCCCTCCTGGTCAGGGTGAGGGTGAAGGCCTACCGTGCTCTCTGTGCTCTTTCTGGCTATTTCCCTCCTCATGGTGTAACAGCCCACGTTCCTGAGCTCGCCATGTCTTCTCGTCCATATGGCTTGCAACTTGGGTCCCTTTCTACTCTTGGCCTGGTGCAACTTTGCTGGTCCCTTCTGCTGTGGTGGAACCTCCGGGCTTCTTAGGCCAAGGGACATACAATCCCCTGTGGGCTGGTTATTTGCTGTAGGACTTGGAATTCTAACAGCCTCGGACACCAAAGTCCGGTAGATCAGTTTCTCTCTCAGCCAGGACAGGCTCACTTCGCCTTCCGTCCCTGGCTCGTGGCTCCTCTACTGCCACATGACCACCTCAGCTACAGCTGAACTGACTCTTCCTTCTCTGGGACGCCTCTCACTTCAGAGACAGGTCGTCCAGCTCTCTCTAACCCTGCCCCCAGTTCCAGCTTTTATAGGGGCAGCCTGCTCCCCCTACTGGCCCTTGCTCTCAGACACAGCTTTATTAAACATTTGTGGCATCCAGGCCAGGGTGACACACTTCTGCTGAGCCGGGGCGCGCAGCTTCCCGGGCACTGTGCTTAAGGCGTGCGTTCTCCCTCCCTCTTAAAGGGGCCGCGCGCACCGTCCTAAGGAGTCCCCGGCCAATGGCCGAAGGACCTCTCATATATAAGGCACCTCCTCCAAAATGGAGGTGCCCATGCAAGGCTGTAGCTTTACGTGTGATACTCTGCTTCAGCCCTCAGGTCCCGCTGCTAGCTTGACTCCAAGTCTAGTCCGCCAGCCTGACTCCAAGTCCAGTCCGCCAGTCTGACTACAAGTCCAGTCCGCCAGCCTGACTACAGTTCAGTCCGCCTGCTTGTCTACTCTCCAGCCCGACAGTCTGCCTACTGTCCAGTCCACCAGTCTGTCTATGGGCTCTGCCCGCCTGATTACCTGGTAGCACCTGCCTGTTGCCTGCCGTGCCTACCAGCCAGCCTACCTGGAGGCTCCTGCTTGTTACTTGCCGTGCCTGCCAGCCCGCTTACCTAGAAGCACCTGCCTGTTACCTGCCGTGTCTACCAGCCAGCCTACCTGGAGGTTCCTGCTTGTTACCTGCCGTGCCGGCCAGCCCGCTTGCCTAGAAGCACCTGCCTGTTACCTGCCGTGCCTACCAGCCCGCCTACCTGGAGGCTCCTGCTTGTTACCTGCCGAGCCTGCCAGTCCATCTGCCCGGATCACCCGTCAGCCTGCCTGCCGTGCTCATCAGCTGTACCGGTCAGTCCCTGCCTTCTGACCCATGGGAGTCACCTGCTCTCATACAAGGTCAGTCCCCAGAGTAGCACCTGGTCCCTCTGCTCGGTTCTTCCCTGGTCATGGAGTCTATTGAGCCGCCGAACGACCTTGGTCGGTCCGACTTGATACCTAGTTTCGCCCCTCTGGTCCCTCCTTGGACCGCAGCACAGAGGTTCCACCACCCGGATCCGTAACAGTTTGCACGGGCCATGGAACCCGGTGGCCCCCAGGCCCCTTCGCTTGCTGACATGTACCAGGAGGTTTCTCGTCAGAGATTCCAACAGGAAACCATCCTGACCTACCTGCGGTCTTTCAACTCTCGCCTGGACACGCTGTCAGTTCCACCTGTGTCCGCCCCAAGTCGAGCGACACCCGCTCCGGCAGTGCCGCTGCCTACCAATACTAAGGCATCCAGCCTAGGACCCCGTTTTGGAGGTGACCCCGTCCTATGTCGGGGCTTTTTGAACCAGTGCACGCTGCACTTTGAACTTCTGCCACATCAGTTTCCCTCCGACCGGGCCAAGGTGGCGTTCGTCATGTCTCACCTCACCAGGGAAGCAATGGCATGGCTTAACCCTCCATGGGAGAGAGGGGATTCCCTGGTGTCTGATCTTCCGGCTTTCCTCACTGCCTTCCGGAAGGTCTTCGATGAACCCGGACGAAGGATTTCTACTGCCTCCTCATTGCTCCGTCTCTGCCAAGGGAGTCTCACCGTGGCCCAGTATGCCATACGGTCCCGTACCCTCGCTTCTGAGCTTGCCTGGGACAACGAGGCCCTGGTGTTAACCGGCCGGGACATTTCTACCACCCTGGATGACATGGTGTCACTAGCAACCCGGATTGACATCCGTTTCCTAGAACGTGCTAAGTAGACTACCCGGGAGAGAAGATTTCCTCGTCTTGCTCCTGTTTTCCAGAAACCGGCTTCCCAATCAGCAACTCCCCGGGCACGCTCGCTCGAACCTATGCAGATCGACCAGACCAAGATGGTCAAGTCTCGCCAAGAAACACGCCAAGCCGAGGGGAGCTGTTTCTACTGTGGTAGTAAGGAGCACCTGATCCGTTCCTGTCCGGTGAAGATGGGAAACTCCAGTGTCTAGGACCGCTCGGAGAGGTCATCCTAGGCAAGAGTAAACCCTCTCCGTTCTTGACTTTGTCGGTCTCTATCTCCTGTGGAGAGAACCGCTTCTTTGAAACCGCACATCTGGACTCCGGAGCCGCTGGGAATCTCATTTCCCAGTCCCTTGTAGAGAAGTGTCAGATTCCTACCAAACCTCTGGCTGAACCATTGGCAGTCGCTTCCGTGGATGGAAGACTCCTTCCGGTGACCATCTTGTTCGTCACAGAGCCCGTAACCCTGCAGGTGGGAATGCTGCACTCTGAGAGGATCTCCTTCCATGTGCTTTCCGGACTCTCTCACCCTCTTTTGCTAGGTCTTCCCTGGCTACAGAGACATGAACCCGTTCTGAACTGGCAATCCGGTGAGGTGCTCCGTTGGAGGCAGGATTGTCATGAGACCTGCCTGGTTTCGGTTCGCCCGGCTCGACCTCCATCTACTCCGACTAATTTACCCAGTCTACCGGCACCCTACTGGTCCTATGCTGATGTCTTTGACATGAAGGAACTCCACCTGATGAAGGCAGCAGATCGCTGCAGAAACGCGTTGTGGGCATTAGAACTTTAATAACGAGGTTTGTTTTATCCTTTTCCAGTGCCTTATCCAGTTTCTAACGCCCCACTGACCACCTCAATTTGCACACTGTTCGACAAGAAGGAGGCAGAGACACTGCCACCTCATAGGCCATATGACTGCCCTATCGACCTGATACCCGGTGCCACTCCACCCTGTGGGCGTATTTACCCGTTGTCGTTGGCCAAAACCCGGGCCATGTCGGAGTACATCAATGAAAATCTGGCTAGGGGATTCATCCGGAAATCTTCCTCCCCAGCTGGAGCCGGATTTTTCTTCGTAAAAAAGTAAGACGATTCACTTTGCCAATGTATCGATTATAGAGGGGTAACATACCTGGCCGCATCCTTGCATAGTGGTCCATCTCCCACTGTGCAAGAGCGCGCACTTGATCTCCACTCCAGTCTGCTAGCCTGGCTTCCCTCCATGCTGTCTGCTTGCCTCTGTGTCTGCTGCTTGGGGGCGGCACCTGATCACTTCCTGTTTCTTGTACCTGCTGCGGGCACACCCCTTGTGCGTCCTCAGCCTATTGCTGTCTGTCACCTGGTATTTAACCCAGCTGCTCCAATGAATCCCTGCCTGAGCATTGTGTTTCATTCAGTGTGCTCTCTCACTCTGAATGTGCCAGGTCCCCTTCTGTGTTTGCTTGCCTGCCCTTCCTGGAGGCTGTATTTCCCGGCCTGTCTGAACACGCTCCTTGCCTGTTCGTTCCGCCATCCAGAGGCAGCATACCTAGACCCGCTCCTGTATCTTGTCTGTCCTGTATGAACACGCTCCTAGCCTGTTCCTCCCGCCTTCTAGGGGCTGCATACCTAGACCCGCTCCTGTATCTTGCTACTGTGTCTGTTCTTGTCTGTATACTCTTCTAGCCTGTTTCCTGTGTCTGCACCTTTCCTTTTTCTGCATAGTCTGATCTCGTACCTTACTCCTGCTCGTTGTCTCTGTACTTCCGTTTGTGAGTTTGTGGTCCACTCGCTACTTCACTGTAAGTACCCTGTGGGTATCTGGTTCTGCCTTTCCCTTCCTGCCTGTTCCGTGTGTACAGAGCCCTGTCCCCCCTGCTCTGCCTTGCTCACTGCTCCGGCGGTTCTAGCCTGCTCTGCCTTGCTCACCGCTTCGGCGGTTGTAGCCTGCTCTGCCTTTGCTCACCGCTCTGGCGGTTCTGGCCTGCTCTGACCCTTTTCTCACTGCTCCGGCAGTCTTGCTCCGCTCTGACCCTGTGCTCACTGCTCCGGCAGTCTTGCTCCGCTCTGACCCTTTGCTCACTGCTCCGGCAGCCTTGCTCCGCTCTGACCCTTTGCTCACTGCTCCGGCAGTCTTGCTCTGCTCTGACCCTTTGCT
This sequence comes from Phyllobates terribilis, assembly GCF_046119375.1. Lineage (NCBI taxonomy): Eukaryota > Metazoa > Chordata > Amphibia > Anura > Dendrobatidae > Phyllobates > Phyllobates terribilis. The sequence goes on along the minus strand of NW_027362770.1, from coordinate 68,129,221 downwards.
CACTGCTCTGGCAGTCTCGCTCTGCTCCGACTACTCTCGCTCATCGCTCCAGGCGGCCTCGTCCTGCTCTACTCTCGCTCACCGCTCCAGGCGGCCTCGTCCTGCTCTACTCTCGCTCACCGCTCCAGGCGGCCTCGTCCTGCTCTACTCTCGCTCACCACTCCAGGCGGCCTCGTCCTGCTCTACTCTCGCTCACCGCTCCAGGCGGCCTCGTCCTGCTCTACTCTCGCTCACCGCTCCAGGCGGCCTCGTCCTGCTCTACTCTCGCTCACCGCTCCAGGCGGTCTTGTCTTGCCCTGCTCTCGCTCACCGCTCTAGGCGGTCTCGTCTTGCTCTACTCTCGCTCACCGCTCTAGGCGGTCTGGTCTTGCCCTGCTCACGCTCACTGCTCTAGGCGGTCTCGTCTTGCCCAGCTCTCTCTCACCACTCTGGGGGGCCTTACTCTGCTGTGTTTGTCCGCCACATCTGTGGTTCTGTTCCTGAGTCCCAGTGTGTACTGGGTCCTATCCCGCCTGTGTTCCTACCTGCTGGTGCCTCCCTGTCTGTACTCTAGCCGTGCTTGCCTGTACCCCCCTGCCTGCATACCCGCCTGCCTGCATACCAGTCGTGCCTGCCTATACCCACCAGTCTGTGTGCCAGCCTAACCTGTCTGTTCCTGTATTCCCCTGTGTGGGTCAACAGCCGTGTCCGGGGTCTGTCCTGGAGTAGCACCTGGTCCCTCTGCTCGGTTCCTCCTTGGTGCACTGGCGTCGTATGCCGTTGTGCGACCCTGGTCGGATCGGGTGAATACCTAGTTACGCCCCTCCAGGCATTCACTCTCCGGCATGGTCCAGTGGAATCACACGCACATGCCGCTCAGCCCGGGCGTGTGCATTACAGCATGCTCAGGCCATGGTTCCCGTTGAGCCCCACGGCCTTCGCTCTCTGAGACGTTTTCCAGCGAATACGTGCATTAAAAATAAATAAAAAAAATATATATATAGTTTTTTCTTTAGCTGAGTTCCAGGCGAATTACGCACCCGTCCAGATGGATCTTTCTGCACTCGTTCCTGCGGATCCGCCACGGTACTATGGGGATCCAAGACAGAGTCGTGCATTTGTGTAGCAATGCTTGCTACACTTCAAGTTCTACCCTCTTTGTTTTCCCACCGATCGGGTTAAGGTGGGATGATTCGTTATGTCTAACCTAGCGGGTGATGCCTTGGAATGGATCAACCCCCTATGGGAAACACAGGATCCTATCCTCCTGGACCTTCAGGCCTTTCTGGTGGCCTTTCTAATGGTCTTCGATGACCCTAACCCGGAGACCCCTGCTGAAGCTTCATTTCCCGGTATCCCGGAGCAGCCCCTACGGGTAATATGCGTGGGTAGCGCACCTGTTCTCCTGCCCGAAGAGACTTCTGCCCACCTAGAATCCTCCTGGATACCACCTGATGACAAATGGAGAGAGACTTCCCTACACCCGGTACTCGATACTTCGTCCGCTCCGTCATGTGAGCCTGACAATGGGTACCTCAAAGAGGTAGTTAATCCCGAGTCTCTACACCCCTCCGACCAGGCGGAGGACCTCCAGTTGTCTCCAGAACCCTTCGGGGTGCTACCTGGTAGCAAATGGACAGAGTCTTCCCTATACTCTGTACCTGATACCTCGCCCGCTTCATCCAGTGAGTTCGACCTAGTGTACTCCGAAGCAGAGGTTATCCCCAAGTCTCTACACCCCTCCGACCAGGCGGAGGACCTCCAGTTGTCTCCTGAACCCTTCGGGGTGCTACCTGATAGCGAATGGACAGAGACTCTCCTATACTCGGTACCTGATACCTCGCCCGCTTCTTCCAGTGAGTCCGACCTAGTGTACTCCGAAGCAGAGGTTATCCCCGAGTCTCTACACCCCTCCGACCAGGCGGAGGACCTCCAGTTGTCTCCTGAACCCTTCGGGGTGCTACCTGATAGCGAATGGACAGAGACTCTCCTATACTCAGTACCTGATACCTCGCCTGCTTCTTCCAGTGAGTCCGACCTAGTGTACTCCGAAGCAGAGGTTACCCCCGAGTCTCTGCACTCTTCCGACCCGGCGGAGGACCCCCAGTTGTTTCCTGAATCCTCCGGGGTACCACCTGATAACAAAGAGACAGTGACTTTTCTACACCTTGTACCTGATACCTCGCCCATTTCATCCTGTGAGCTTGACAAGATGTACCCCGAAGCAGAGGTTACCCCACGAGTCTCTGCATCCCTCCAACCCGGCGGAGGGCTTCCAGTTGTCTCCTGAACCCTCTGGGATGCTACCTGATAATAAGTGGAGTGAGACTTCCTTGTGTGCTGTTCCTGGTACTCCACCCGTTTCGTCTGTTGCTGAGGATGGCTGGATAGGAGGTAGCATCCTAGCTACCCAGAGGAGACCAGCTCTTCCAGTGGACAGTGGAAGTGATCTCCTTGAAGTAAAGGATTGGCCCTCGAATTCCCTGCGGAACATTCTGGCAGGCCTGAAGAAGAGGGGGCGTAAGGGGGGGGTACTGTAACATACCTGGCGGCGTCCTTGCATAGTGGTCCATCTCCCACTGTGCAAGAGCACGCACTTGATCTCCAGTCCAGTCTGTTAGCCTGGCTTCCCTCCATGCTGTCTGCTTGGCTCTGTGTTTGCTGCTTGGGGGCGGCGCCCGATCACTTCCTGTTTCTTGTACCTGCTGCTGGCACACCCCTTGTGCGTCCTCAGCCTATTGCTGTCTGTCACCTGGTATTTAACCCAGCTGCTCCAATGAATCCCTGCCTGAGCATTGTGTTTCATTCAGTGTGCTCTCTCACTCTGAATGTGCCAGGTCCCCTTCTGTGTTTGCTTGCCTGCACTTCCTGGAGGCTGTATTTCCAGGCCTGTCTGAACACGCTCCTTGCCTGTTCGTTCCGCCTTCTAGGGGCCGCATACCTAGACCCGCTCCTGTATCTTGTCTGTCCTGTCTGAACACGCTCCTAGCCTGTTCCTCCCGCCTTCTAGGGGCTGCATACCTAGACCCGCTCCTGTATCTTGCTACTGTGTCTATTCTTGTCTGTATACTCTTCTAGACTGTTTCCTGTGTCGGTACCTTTCCTTTTTCTGCATAGTCTGATCTCGTACCTTACTCCTTCTCATTGTCTCTGTACTTCCGTTTGTGAGTTTGTGGTCCACTCGCTACTTCACTGTAAGTACCCTGTGGGTATCTGGTTCTGCCTTTCCCTTCCTGCCTGTTCCGTGTGTACAGAGCCCTGTCCCCCCTGCTCTGCCTTGCTCACCGCTCCGGCGGTTCTAGCCTGCTCTGCCTTGCTCACCGCTCTGGCGGTTCTAGCCTGCTCTGCCTTTGCTCACCGCTCCGGCGGTTCTGGCCTGCTCTGACCCTTTGCTCACTGCTCCGGCAGTCTTGCTCCGCTCTGACCCTTTGCTCACTGCTCCGGCAGTCTTGCTCCGCTCTGACCCTTTGCTCACTGCTCCGGCAGTCTTGCTCCACTCTGACCCTTTGCTCACTGCTCCGGCAGTCTTGCTCCGCTCTGACCCTTTGCTCACTGCTCCGGCAGTCTTGCTCCGCTCTGACCCTTTGCTCACTGCTCCGGCAGTCTTGCTCCGCCCTGACCCTTTGCTCATTGCTCCGGCAGTCTTGCTCCGCTCTGACCCTTTGCTCACTGATCCGGCAGTCTTGCTCCGCTCTCACCCTTTGCTCACAGCTCCGGCAGTCTTGCTCCGCTCTGACCCTTTGCTCACTGCTCCGGCAGTCTTGCTCCGCTATGACCCTTTGCTCACTGCTCCGGCAGTCTCGCTCCGCTCTGACCCTTTGCTCACTGCTCCGGCAGTCTTGCTCCGCTCTGACCCTTTGCTCATTGCTCCGGCAGTCTTGCTCCGCTCTGACCCTTTGCTCACTGATCCGGCAGTCTTGCTCCGCTCTCACCCTTTGCTCACAGCTCCGGCAGTCTTGCTCCGCTCTGACCCTTTGCTCACTGCTCCGGCAGTCTTGCTCCGCTCTGACCCTTTGCTCACTGCTTCGGCAGTCTCGCTCCGCTCTGACCCTTTGCTCACTGCTCCGGCAGTCTCGCTCTGCTCTGACTACTCTCGCTCACCGCTCCAGGCGGCCTCGTCCTGCTCTACTCTCGCTCACTGCTCCAGGCGGCCTCATCCTGCTCTACTCTCGCTCACCGCTCCAGGCGGCCTCGTCCTGCTCTACTTTCGCTCACCGCTCCAGGCGGCCTCGTCCTGCTCTACTCTCACTCACCGCTCCAGGCGGCCTCGTCCTGCTCTACGCTCGCTCACCGCTCTAGGCAGTCTCTTCTTGCCCTGCTCTCGCTCACCGCTCTAGGCGGTCTCGTCTTGCCCTGCTCTCGCTCACCACTCTGGGCGGCCTTACTCTGCTGTGTTTGTCCGCCACAACTGTGGTTCTGTTCCTGAGTCCCAGTGTGTACTGGGTCCTATCCCGCCTGTGTTCCTACCTGCTAGTGCCTCCCTGTCTGTACTCTAGCCGTGCTTGCCTGTACCCCCCTGCCTGCATACCCGCCTGCCTGCATACCAGTCGTGCCTGCCTATACCCACCAGTCTGTGTGCCAGCCTAACCTGTCTGTTCCTGTATTCCCCTGTGTGGGTCAACAGCCGTGTCCGGGGTCTGTCCTGGAGTAGCACCTGGTCCCTCTGCTCGGTTCCTCCTTGGTGCACTGGCGTTGTATGCCGTCGTGCGATCCTGGTCGGATCGGGTGAATACCTAGTTACGCCCCTCCAGGCATTCACTCTCCGGCACGGTCCAGTGGAATCACACGCACACGCCGCTGAGCCCGGGCGTGTGCATTACAGAGGTCTCAACCAAATCACTATCAAAAACAAATACCCCCTGCCGCTCATCTCTAAGCTGTTCGACAGCCTTAAAGGCGCGAAGATCTTCACCAAGCTTGATCTTCGTGGGGTGTATAACTTGGTCCGGATCCGCCAAGGAGACGAGTGGAAGATGGCATTCAATACCCAGGACGGTCACTATGAATACCGTGTGATGCCCTTCGGCCTCTGTAATGCTCCCGCCGTCTTCCAAGAATTAGTTAACGACATCTTCCGTGACCTCTTATATTCTTGCGTGGTGGTGTACCTGGACGACATCTTGGTCTTCCCTCCGGATCTTCCCACACACCGGAGGGATGTTCGTCAGGTCCTGCTTAGGCTCAGGCAGAATCACCTTTATGCAAAATTTGAGAAGTGCCTCTTCGAGCAGACCTCTCTTCCATTCTTGGGCTATATTATCTCTAAGACAGGTCTACGGATGGACCCCGAGAAGGTCTCTGCCGTCTTAAAGTGGCCCCGTCCAGAGGGGTTGAAGGAGATTCAGCGATTCCTGGGCTTTGCCAACTATTAACGTCTCTTCATTCCACATTTCTCTTCCCGGACTGCTCCCATCTCTGCGCTCACCCGAAAGGGAGCAAATCCTAAGGAATGGCAATCCGAAGCGGAGGAGGCCTTCCTCTCCTTAAAACAAGCCTTCTCTTCCGCCCCTGTGCTGCACCGTCCGGATAGCAACAAGCAGTTCTTTCTGGAGGTTGATGCTTCCTCTTCCGAAGCCGGAGCAGTGCTCACCCAGAAATCTCCATCCGGGAGAATGGTAACCTGCGGCTTCTTCTCCAAGCTCTTCTCCTCGTCTGAGCGCAACTACTCCATAGGAGACCGAGAACTGCTAGCCATCAAATAGGCAGTGGAGGAGTGGCGTTACTTGCTCGAGGGGACTCTGCACCTGGTGGTCATCTATACTGACCACAAAAACCTGGCTTATCTACAGACTGCCCTAAGACTCAATCTGCGTCAGGCCCGATGGTCTTTGTTCTTCGCCCGCCTCAACTTTACCCCCCTATATTACTGCCCGGCGGACAAGAACGTTAAAGCAGATGCCTTGTCCTGATCCTTCCTGTTGTCTGATCAAGAGGAGGAGCCTATGTATATGATCGATCCCTCCAATGTGATGAAGGTGGCCCCCTTGGACCTGTTTTGTCTGCCACCCGGTAAGACATTTGTAGCGTTTCCGGATCGTAACAAGGTTCTTCACTGGGGTCATTCATCCAAACTAGCTGGCCATGCTGGCCAGAAGAAGACCTTCCTGCTCATTACCCGGCATTACTGGTGGCCTACCCTGCGCCAGGATGTGGTAGACTTCGTCACGGCCTGTTCGTCCTGTGCTCGCAATAAGGTTCCCAGACATCTTCCTGCCAGCCATCTCCTGCCTCTTCCCGTACCTGCTGCCCCGTGGCAACACATTGCTATGGACTTTATTACTTATCTCCCTGTTTCTGCCGGTTACACGGTCATTTGGGTGGTCGCTGACCGCTTTTGTAAAATGGCCCACTTCATTCCTCTGCCTGGTCTCCCATCTGCATCTGTGCTGGCTAAGGACTTCATCCATCACATCTTTCATCTCCACGGCCTACCCCTCCACATTGTGTCTGATCGAGGGGTCCAGTTCACTTCACGCTTCTGGAGAGCTACGTGTAAGCTGCTGGATGTCACCCTGGATTTCTCCTCTGCATACCATCCGCAGTCCAATGGCCAAGTGGAATGTATCAACCAGATCCTTACCAGCTTCCTCTGGCACTTCGTCAACGCTCAACATACTGATTGGGTGGAGCTCCTTATTCTTCCAAGTCCCCGTTCTTTGTGGTCTACGGTCAACATCCCCGGATTCCGTTTCCCATTTCCGCTTCAGTGGACAACCCTGCCGCGGAGTCTCTGGTCAGCGAATTTTCCACTATTTGGGAGGACACTAGATCCGCACTTCTTCAATCCTCCGAGTGGATGAAGAGACATGCTGACAAGAGACGTCTGGATCCGCCTCAATTCCATCCGGGAGACAAGGTTTGGCTCTCCTCCAAACATGTCCGTCTCAAAATACCCTCCTATAAGTTGGGCCCACGGTTCATCGGCCCATTTGAAGTCCTCAAGCAAATCAACCCAGTAGCCTACAAGTTAAAATTCCCGGCCACCTTACGGATTCCCAACTTCTTCCACGTATCTCTCCTCAAACCAGTTGTGCTTAATTCTTTTTCCAACAATCCAGGTACCTCCCCAGCTCCGGTCTCTGCTGAGGACATCTATGAGGTAGAGAACATTCTGGCCGCCAAGAGGGTAAGAGGAAAAACCTTTTTTTTGGTGAATTGGAAGGAGTTTTTGTCCCAAAGGAGAGAACTTGGGAACCCAGGGAGAACATCCACGCCCTGCGTCTCCTTAGAAAATTTCTTTCTGGTCTAAAAAAGAGGGCGTAAAGGGGGGGTACTGTAGTATCGGCATCTCTGTCCCTTGACAGGCAGAGACGCCGACCCTCTTACTGCCGCGCTCCCCGCCCGGTGTCCTCCGGCGCTCCTGCTTCTGCTGCTGCCGACGCGCGCAGATTCCCGGGCACTGTGCTTAGGGTGCGCGCGCCCCCTTCCTCTTAAAGAGGCCGAGCGCGCCATCCTAAGGAGTCCCCGGCCAATGGCCAGAGGACCTCTCATATATAAGCACCTCCTCCAAAATGGAGGTGCCCGTGCAAGGTTGTAGCTTTGTGTGTGATACTCTGCTTCAGCCCTCAGGTCCCGCTGCTAGCTTGACTCCAAGTCCAGTCCACCAGCCTGACTACAAGTCCGGTCCGCCAGCCTGACTACCAGTGCAGTCCGCCTGCCTGACTACAAGTCCAGTCCGCCAGCCTGACCACAAGTCCAGTCCGCCAGCCTGACTACAGTCCAGTCTGCCTGCTTGTCTACTCTCCAGCCCGAGTCTATGGGCTCTGCCCGCCTGATTTCCTGGTAGCACCTGCCTGTTGCCTGCCGTGCTTACCAGCCAGCCTACCTGGAGGCTCCTGCTTGTTACTTGCCGTGCCTGCCAGCCAGCCTACCTGGAGGCTCCTGCTTGTTACCTGCCATGCCGGCCAGCCCGCTTACCTAGAAACACCTGCCTGTTACCTGCCGTGCCTACCAGCCCGCCTACCTGGAGGCTCCTGCTTGTTACCTGCCAAGCCTGCCAGTCCGTCTGCCCGGATCACCCGTCAGCCTGCCTGCCATGCTCATCTGCTGTACCGGTCAGTCCCTGCCTTCTGACCCGTGGGAGTCACCTGCTCTCATACAAGGTCGGTCCCCAGAGTAGCATCTGGTCCCTCTGCTCGATTCTTCCATGGTCACGGAGTCGATTGAGCTGCCGTACGACTTTGGTTGGTCCCGAGTTGATACCTAGTTACGCCCCTTTGGTCCCTCCTTGCACCGCAGCACAGAGGTTCCACCACCCGGATCCGTAACACCTTGATTTTTTTATCTGCCGGACGGAAATGGAGAGTGAAATTGAAAAGGGCAAAGAACAGAGACCACCTGGCCTGACGATGATTGAGTCGTTCAGCGGACGGCAAGTAGGCGAGATACTTATGGTCTGTGTAGATGACCACCAGATGCAGAGCCCCTTCTAATAAGAACCGCCACTCCTCTAGCGCCAGTTTGATGGCAAGGAATTCCTGATCTCCAATGCAGTAATTACGCTCCGAAGGTGAGAAGAGTTTGGAAAAGAAGCCGCAGGTCACCATTTGCCCGAATGAGGATTTCTGGGTGAGAACTGCTCCGGCCCCTGAGGAGGAGGCATCAACCTCCAGGAAGAACTGCTTATTACAGTCAGGACGATGTAGCACTGGAGCAGAAGCGAAAGCTTGTTTCAAGGACACGAAGGCACTCTGGAGTCCATTCCTTGGGATTAACCACTTTGCGGGTCAGAGCAGAGACGGGTGCAGTCAGGGAGGAAAAATAAGGAATGAACAAGAGGTAATAATTAGCAAATCCCAGAAACTGCTGAATAGCCTTCAGCCCCACAGGTTAGGGCCACTTTAAAATGGCAGACAACTTCTTGGGATCCATCTTAAGACCGGTCTCCAAAATTATGTATCCCAGGAATGGAAGAAAAGTCTGCTCAAAGATACATTTCTCAAATTTGGCATACAGACGATTCTTCCTGAGCCTCTGCAAAACCTGTCGAACGTCTCTTTGATGTGAGGGCAGATCAGAAGAGAACACCAGGATATCGTCCAGGTATACTACCATGCATGAGTGCAGAAGATCTCGGAAGATGTCATTTACCAGCTCTTGAAAGACTGCAGGTGCGTTGCAGAGTCCGAAGGGCATCACGCGGTACTCGTAGTGGCCATCCCGAGTGTTGAATGCTGTCTTCCACTCGTCACCCTAGTGAATCCGGATCAGATTGTATGCGCCACGTACAGTGCCTACAAGTAGTATTCAACCCCCTGCAGATTTAGCTGGTTTGATAAGATGCAAATAAGTTAGAGCCTTCAAACTGCAAACGAGAGTAGGTTTTATGAACAGAAGCATAAATCTTACAAACCAAAAAGTTATGTTGCTCAGTTGAATTTTATTAAATTTTAAACATAAAAGTGTGGGTCAATTATTATACAACCCCTATGTTTAATATTTTGTGGAATAACCCTTGTTTGCAATTACAGCTAATAATCGTCTTTTATAAGACCTGATCATGCCGGCACAGGTCTGTGGAGTTATCTTGGCCCACTCCTCCATGCAGATCTTCTCCAAGTTATCTAGGTTCTTTGGGTGTCTCATGTGGACTTTATTCTTGAGCTCCTTCCACAAGTTTTCAATTGGGTTAAGGTCAGCAGACTGACTAGGCCACTCCAACACCTTGACTTTTTCCCTCTTGAACCAGGCCTTGGTTTTCTTGGCTGTGTGCTTTGGGTCGTTGTCTTGTTGGAAGATGAAATTACGACCCATCTTAAGATCCTTGATGGAGAAGCGGAGGTTCTTGGCCAAAATCTCCAGGTAGGCTGTGCTATCCATCTTCCCATGGATGCGGACCAGATGGCCAGGCCCCTTGGCAGAGAAACAGCCCCACAGCATGATGCTGCCACCACCATGCTTGACTGTAGGGATGGTATTCTTGGGGTCGTATGCAGTGCCATCCAGTCTCCAAACGTCACGTGTGTGGTTGGCACCAAAGATCTCGATCTTGGTCTCATCAGACCATAGAACCTTGAACCAGTCTGTCTCAGAGTCCTCCAAGTGATCATGAGCAAACTGTAGACGAGCCTTGACATGACGCTTTGAAAGTAAAGGTACCTTACGGGCTCGTCTGGAACGGAGACCATTGCGGTGGAGTACGTTACTTATGGTATTGACTGAAACCAATGTCCCCACTGCCATGAGATCTTCCCGGAGCTCCTTCCTTGTTGTCCTTGGGTTAGCCTTGACTCTTTGGACAAGCCTGGCCTCGGCACGGGAGGACACTTTCAAAGGCTGTCCTGGCCGTGGAAGGCTAACAGTAGTTCCATAAGCTTTCCACTTACGGATGATGCTCCCAACAGTGGAGACAGGTAGGCCCAACTCCTTGGAAAGGGTTTTGTACCCCTTGCCAGCCTTGTGACCCTCCACGATCTTGTCTCAGATGGCCTTGGAATGCTCCTTTGTCTTTCCCATGTTGACCATGTCTGAGTGCTGTTCACAAGTTTGGGGAGGGTCTTAAATAGTCAGAAAAGGCTGGCAAAAGAGATCTTTAATCCACACATGTGAAGCTCATTATTCTTGGTGCCTGAACTACTTCTTAATACTTTTGGGGGACCAAACAGAATTCTTGTGGTTTGAGGGGTTGAATAATAAATGACACTCTGAATTAACTTTTAACGTTTTTAAAAAAGAAAAAAAAAAAAAAACAAAAACAAAGTTTGCTGCAGTGCATTTCCCACTTCCAGGCTGATCTACAGTACAAATTTCACAATGCCAAGTTAATTCCGCATGTGTCAACCAGCTAAATCTGCAGGGGGTTGAATACTACTTGTAGGCACTGTAGATCGAGCTTGGTGAGGATCTTTGCTCCTTTGAGGCGATCAAACAACTCGGAGATGAGAGGCAGAGGATACTTGTTTTTTATTGTAATTTGATTTAGACCCCTATAGTCAATACAAGGACGAAGAGAGCCGTCCTTCTTCTTGACGAAGAAGAATCCTGCTCCAGCCGGAGAGGTGGATTTCTGGATAAATCCCCTAGCAAGATTCTCTTCAATTTACTTGAACATGGCACGGATCTCGGCCAACGACGGGGAGGCGAGGCATCAGGAACAAGGGCGATGGGACAGTCATACATCCTATGAGGAGGTAGAGTCTCAGCCTCCTTCTTGTCAAAGACATCAGCGTAAGACCAGTAGGGTGCCGGCAAGCCGGTTAGATTAGCTGGAGTGGACGGAGGTCGGGCAGGACAGACAGGAACCAAGCAGGTCTTGTGACACTCCTGACCCCAGTGGAGAACCTCTCCTGAACTCTATTTCAAGACTGGCTCGTGTCTCTGAAGCCAAGGCAGTCCTAGCAGCAAAGGATGGGAGACGCCGGACAACACATAGAAGGAGATTTCCTCCAAATGTAGCATACCAATCTGTAGAACTACGGGCTCGGTGACAAACAAGATGGACTCAGAAAGGGGCCTCCCATCCACCGAGGAGACAGCCAACGTATCCGGAAGACGTTGGATAGGGATCTGGTACTTCTCCACAATGGCTTGTTGGATGAGTTTCCCAGCAGCATCGGAGTCCAGATAAGCAGTCTCGAAAAAATGAACGTTGCCACAAGAAAGTGATACAGACAGTCAGAGATAAAGAGGAAGAATTCTTGCCCAGGACGTCCTCTCCAAGCGATCCTAGGCACTGGAGTTTCCGGGTCTCTCTGAACAGGAGCGGATCACATGCTCCAAACTGCCACAATAAAAGCGTCTTCCCTCAGCACGGCGGACCTCCTGGCGGGACTTGACCACTCCCATCTGATCCACCTGCATAGGTTCTGGGATGGATGCTGAGGCTAGGGCAGAGGTTTGTTGCAAAAACGGCCTTTGGAAGGTAGGAGCAAGACGCAGAAGTCTCCTCTCACGGATCACCTCCTTAGAACGCTCCTGGAACCGAATGCAGAAAATGTGGCCAGAGACACTAGGTCGTCTAGGGAGGGGGGTATGTCACGATTGGCCAGTTCGTCCTTGATCTGCCCAGAAAGGCCCTCCCAAAAGGTAGCTACCAGAGCCTCGTTATTCCAGGCGACTTCTGATGCAAGGGTGCGGAAATGCACAGTGTACTGGCCCACTGTGAGACTCCCCTGGCGTAGACTAAGAAGAGAGGAGGCAGTCGAGGATGTGCGGCCAGGCTCATCGAAAACCTTTCGGTAGGCCTCAAGGAAAGCCTGGAGGTTGGAAACCAAAGGATCCCCTCTCTCCCATAGGGGATTGAGCCACGCCAATGCCTCTCCAGATAGATGAGACATGATAAATGCCACTTTAGCCCGGTCAGAGGCAAACTAATGAGCCAGGAGCTCAAAGTGCAGCGTACACTGATTAATGAAACTCCAACATAGAGTGGGATCACCGTCAAAGCATGGAGGAGCAGACAGACGGGGTCCGACGCTGGGTGCCACACCGCCACTGGGTTGCCGTGCTGCCAGGGCAGTTACCACTTGGGTAGAGACAGGCGCAGCTGGGATAGACAGGGCATCCAGGCGGGTGTGTACAGCCTGCAGGAAAGACAGGATTGCATCCTGTTGCGATCTTTGGCGGGAGACCTCCTGGTAAAGGCCTGAGACCAAAGGAGCCTGGAAGCCACCAGATTCCATGGCCTGTGCAAACTGTTATGATGCCAGATGGTGGAACCACTGTGCCGTGGTATGAGGAGAGCCCGGAGGGGCATAACTAGGGGCCTCACACGGACCAACCTTGGCTATACAGTGGCTTAGTCGACTCCGTGAACCAAGGAAGGATCGGTAAGGTGGACCAGGTTCTACACCGGGACCGATCTCATGTGGCTGGTAGACAGGCTGGCGAGCACAGCTGGTGGACAGGCGGGTGGGCATGGCTGGTAGACGGGCTGGCGGGCACGGCTGATAGATCGGCTGGCGGGCACGGCTGATAGACGGGCTGGTGGGCACGGCTGATAGACTGGCTGGCGGGCATGACTGACAGACAGGCCGGCAGCCATGGCTGGGACCTGAGAACTGACAGGAAGGTTAGGGAACCTAACTAACACGTTGCACAGGAACCTCCATTTTGGAGGAGGTGCCTTAAATAGGGGATGTCCTCTGGCCATTGGCAGGGAACATCTTAGGACGGCGCGCGTGGCCACTTTAAGAATCAGAGTTCAGTGCCCGGGGATCTGCGTGCGGCGTGCGCACCCCGGGCAGGCACATCGGGGAGGATATGAGGAGGAGCGGAGGATGCAGGACCCGGGCCGCGGTGATAAGGGGATCGGCGTCTCTGCCGGGCAGGAGGCAGAGGCGCCGACGCTACAACAGCAGCAGCAGACAGAATGTGCAATGGACTCTCTTGTGCTGTATACACTGCCACAAACCCTGCCTGCCTAACTCCTGCTATCACCTTCACCACTAAATATATGCAGCTGGATTAGTCCTCAGAAGGACTGTTAGTTCAGATGGATATATATATTGCTGTAGAATACCTATATCTAACTATTACACAGCCAATTCTGTCCCTAGCTCAGCAGCATCTCTCTCTACTCTGCCTGTTTCCGGGTTAGACTGTGACGAGCATAGAGGCGCCAGGTCTTATATAGATCTGCACATTCCTCAACCACAAATCTGCAAAAACACTATTGCACACCCTCACCTCCCGCCTCGACTACTGCAACCTCCTGCTCTGTGGCCTCACCTGTAACACTCTCGCACCACTCCAATCTATCCTAAAATCTGCTGCCCGACTAATCCACCTGTCCCCCCGCTATTCCCCAGCCTCTCCTCTCTGTCAATCCCTCCATTGGCTCCCCGTTACCCAGAGACTCCAGTGACAGTTATGACAAGGGTATCAAATTTCACTTGTCTGTTCCTAAATATGGAAAGACAAATGGAATTCCGTAACACATGTGAAAGAGCCCTTATAGATTTAGTAAATGTGCCCCAAGCATATGAATGCTTTTACACACTACAATGCGCTATTACATACAAGCATCGTACAAAAATACATATAATTACAGATACATAGACATATATGCAGACACGCACAAATATGCAGACACACACACACATCAGTACATAAATGCATCACCTGAATCACCATCAGCATATGGTACATTAATTGTAATGTCAGTTCAACCCCATATACCTTTGTATAGCATGAACCTACAACTCCCAGTATATCCTTAAAAATGGAGATACTGGAAATTTTTATTACCAGTCATAATTAGTGTTGAGCGATACCTTCCGATATCGAGAAATATCGGATCGGATTGTATCGGACCGATACCCAAAAAATATCGGATATCGCCGATTCCGATACCGGAAACCAATGCAAGTCAACGGGACACAAATATCGGAATGAAAATAAACCCTTTCTTTCCTTGTAGGTTAATTCTACATGAAGGAAAACAACTAAGAATAATGTAGCATGTATTGGGGGAGGTGGGGGAGACAATAAAGGCATAGAGGTTTAGCCCAATCAAATGGAATAGCAGGAATTAATATTTTTTTTAAGACGTTCTGAGTTACGGAAATATTGACTATGTTAAGTATTTTTATATTTTGTCAGATATTTATGTTTCACTACTTCCATGCTCTTCACCTTCTTTTTTACTTCTCCCACACTTTCTCCTTCATCATCCTCAGCATCAGCATCTTTTTCATCAACTTCTTCTTCACCTGCTTCATCTTCTTCTTCACCTTCTTCGTATTATTCTTTTTTTTTACATTCTTCATATTCTTCTTATTCAACTATTATTCTTCTTCATATTCTACTTCATCATCTTCTTCATATTCTTCTTCTTCATCATATTCTTATTTGTGACAGGCATTCCTGTAGTTGTTATCTATAAAAGTTTGAACATTACACCTTTCGTTCTGCCCGTCACAAAAGATTTACAACAGGATTTGTCCGCATTCAGTTTGGCCTGCAGCAGCAGGTCTTTTCCAGGGGCACCACGAGGAGGAACGGACTCACCCCCATACACTGCTTAGTCTTCTTCTGCTTATAATTTAGATAATATCTTTTGCTCTGATTTTTAGTCTTATGCTTAATGTTCTTCCGCTTTTTGTTCTGCAGCTTCTTGTACTTCTGCTTCTTGGTTTTCTGTCTCTTGTTCTTCTGTATCTTGGTGGTTGTCTTCTTGTTCTTTGTCCTCTTGGTCATCTTCTTCAGGGTCATCATCTTGGTCTTCTTCGGGGTGGTCTTCTGGGTCGTCATCTTCAGGGTCGTCGTCTTCTTCGGGGTGGTCTTCAGGGTCCTCGTCTTCAGAGTCGTCATCTTCGGGGTCCTCGTCTTCTTCGGGGTGGTCTTCAGGGTCGTCGTCTTCAGGGTCGTCGTCTTCGGGGTCCTCTTCTTCGGGGTGGTCTTCAGGGTCCTCGTCTTCCGGGTCGTCTTCTTTTGGGTGGTCTTCAGGGTTGTTGTCTTCAGGCTCGTCGTCTTCACGGTCCTCATCTTCGGGGTGGTCTTCAGGATACTCGTCTTCAGGGTCGTCGTCTTTGGGGTCCTCGTCTTCTTTGGGGTGGTCTTCAGGGTCCTCGTCTTCAGGGTCCTCATTTTCAGGGTCCTCGTCTTCTTCGGGGTGGTCTTCAGGGTCCTCGTCTTCAGGGTCCTCGTCTTCGGGGTCCTCTTCTTCGGGGTGGTCTTCAGGGTCCTTGTCTTCAGGGTCCTCGTCAGGGAGATCCAGAGTGATTACCAAGAACCATTTCAAAAAGCTTGAACTTGGAAATGTAGCAGAAGGTACAAGAAGGCTGAGGAACTGCCGAGAACCAGCTGACGGTACTGGAACCCGGATGGGTAGCAGAAGGTACAAGAGCCAATGGAACTACCGAGGACCAGCTGACGGTATTGGAACCCGGTTACTAAGCAGGAGGTACCTGTGCCAGAAAGCACTACCAAGGACCAGCAGACGTTGGTGGAACTTGGATACCGAGAAGGAGGCACCTAAGCCAAAGGCACTGCCGAGAACCAGCTGACGGTACTGGAACTCGGATGGGTAACAGAAGGTATCCATGAAAAAAAAAGTTTCAAGGCCGCGAGCCAGCCGCAGTTACCGAAACCCACAGTCCTACAGGGGGTGCTTGTCCTATTGGTACTATGGAACCAGCCTTCATTGCCAGATCCCGCAGCCCACATAGGAGCCACCTAAACTGCAGGCACCATAGAGTCGGCTAACCCGACCGCAACACGACAGGACAACGCATTGGAGGCAAAGTGTCATTGACACTACCCGGAAACAACTGGCATGCTGGAACCAGGCTGGGCAGGAGGGAGTACCCGTGCCAAAGACACTGCCGTGAACCAGCTGACGGTACTGGAACTCGGATGGGTAGCAGAAGGTACAAGAGCCAATGGAACTACCGAGGACCAGCTGACGGTACTGGAACTCGGTTACTAAGCAGGAGGTACCTGTGCCAGAAAGCACTACCAAGGACCAGCAGACGTTGGTGGAACTTGGATACCAAGAAGGAGGCACCTAAGCCAAAGGCACTGCCGAGAACCAGCTGACAGTACTGGAACCCGGATGGGTGGCAGAAGGTACAAGAGCCAATAGAATTACCGAGGACCAGCTGACGGTACTGGAACCCGGTAACTAAGCAGGAGGTACCTGTGCCAGAAAGCACTACCAAGGACCAGCAGACGTCGGTGGAACTTGGATACCGAGAAGGAGGCACCTAAGACAAAGGCACTGCCAAGAACCAGCTGACGGTACTGGAACTCGGATGGGTAACAGAAGGTACCCATGAAAAAAAAAGTTTCAAGGCCGCGAGCCGGCCGCAGTTACCGAAACCCACAGTCCTACAGGGGGTGCTTGTCCTATTGGCACTATGGAACCAGCCTTCATTGCCAGATCCCGCAGCCCACATAGGAGTCACCTAAACTTCAGGCACCATAGAGTCGGCTAACCCGACCGCAACATGGCAGGACAACGCATTGGATGCAAAGTGACGTTGACACTACCCGGAAACAGCTGGCGTGCTGGAACCAGGCTGGGCAGGAGGGAATACCCGTGCCAAAGACGCTGCTGGGAAACAGCTGGCGGTGCTGGAACCCAGGGTAAATACTAAAAACAGAGTGGAGCCAGAGGCCTAATTGGAGCAACTTTAAAATCAGTAGTAGACTAGTAGTGTGAATGTGGACAGAGCAGGAGAAATTGCCGTACACACAGCAGGGGAACAGCTGACGTTACTGAACCCCAATCACACAGCAGCAAGTGTTGACTGTGCAGACGGCACTTCTGAGCGCCAACTGGCGGTGTTGGAGCTCAGGGATAATACTGAAAACAGAGGAGCCAGAGGCGTAATTGGAGCAACTTTAAAATCTGTAGTAGTGTGAATGTGGACAGAGCAGGAGAAATTGCCGTACGCACAGCAGGGGAACAGCTGACGTTACTGAACCCCAATAACATGGCAGCAAGTGTTGACTGTGCAGACGGCACTTCTGAGCACCAACTGGCGGTGTTGGAGCTCAGGGATAATACTGAAAACAGAGGAGCCAGAGGCGTAATTGGAGCAACTTTAAAATCTGTAGTAGTGTGAATGTGGACAGAGCAGGAGAAATTGCCGTACGCACAGCAGGGGAACAACTGACGTTACTCAACCCCAATAACACGGCAGCAAGTGTTGACTGTGCAGACGGCACTTCTGAGCGCCAACTAGCGGTGTAGGAGCTCAGGGATAATACTGAAAACAGAGGAGCCAGAGGTGTAATTGGAGCAACTTTAAAATCTGTAGTAGAGTGAATGTGGACAGAGCAGGAGAAATTGCCGTATGCACAGCAGGGGAACAGCTGACGTTACTGAACCCCAATAACACTGGAGCAAGCATTGACTGTGCAGACGGCACTTTTGAGCAGCAACTAGCGGTGTTGGAGCCCAGGGTAAATACTAAAAACAGAGGAGCCAGAGGTGTAATTGGAGCAAGTTTTAAATTAGTAGTACAGTGGATGTGGAAAGAGCAGGAGAATTTTCCGGACACACAGCTGGGGATCAGCTGACGTTACTGAACCCCAATAACACTGGAGCAAGCGTTGACTGTGCAGATGGCACTTCTGAGCAGCAACTAGCGGTGTTGGAGCCCAGGGTAAATACTAAAAACAGAGGAGCCAGAGGTGTAATTGGAGCAAGTTTTAAATTAGTAGTACAGTGGATGTGGACAGAGCAGGAGAATTTGCCGGACACACAGCTGGGGATCAGCTGACGTTACTGAACCCCAATAACACTGGAGCAAGCGTTGACTGTGCAGACGGCACTTCTGAGCAGCAACTAGCGGTGTTGGAGCCCAGGGTAAATACTAAAAACAGAGGAGCCAGAGGTGTAATTGGAGCAAGTTTTAAATTAGTAGTACAGTGGATGTGGACAGAGCAGGAAAATTTGCCGGACACACAGCTGGGGATCAGCTGACATTACTGTACCCCAATAACACTGGAGCAAGCGTTGACTGTGCAGACGGCACTTCTGAGCAGCAACTAGCGGTGTTGGAACCCAGGGTAAATACTAAAAACAGAGGAGCCAGAGGTGTAATTGGAGCAAGTTTTAAATTAGTAGTACAGTGGATGTGGATAGAGCAGGAGAATTTGCCAGACACAAAGCTGGGGATCAGCTGACGTTACTGAACCCCAATAACACTGGAGCAAGCGTTGACTGTGCAGACGGCACTTCTGAGCAGCAACTAGCGGTGTTGGAGCCCAGGGTAAATACTAAAAACATAGGAGCCAGAGGTGTAATTGGAGCAAGTTTTAAATTAGTTGTACAGTGGATGTGGACAGAGCAGGAGAATTTGCCGGACACACAGCTGGGGATCAGCTGACGTTACTGAACCCCAATAACACTGGAGCACGCGTTGACTGTGCAGACGGCACTTCTGAGCAGCAACTAGCAGTGTTGGAGCCCAGGGTAAATACTAAAAACAGAGGAGCCAGAGGTGTAATTGGAGCAAGTTTTAAATTAGTAGTACAGTGGATGTGGACAGAGCAGGAGAATTTGCCGGACACACAGCTGGGGCTCAGCTGACGTTACTGAACCCCAATAACACTGGAGCAAGCGTTGACTGTGCAGACGGCACTTCTGAGCAGCAACTAGCGGTGTTGGAGCCCAGGGTAAATACTGAAAACAGAGGAGCCAGAGGTGTAATTGGAGCAAGTTTTAAATTAGTAGTAGAGTAGATGTGGACAAAGCAGGAGAATTTGCCGGACACACAGCAGGGGATCAGCTGACGTTACTGAACCCCAATAACATGGCAGCAAGTGTTGACTGTGCAGACGGCACTTCTGAGCGGCAACTGGCGGTGTTGGAGCTCATGGATTACAGTTCAGGTGCTAGAAACATGAACACAACAGGAGACCTGGATACTGTTGCCAACCAATTATTTATTTTGGAAGAGGACTAGCAAATTCATGCGAGATCCAGGCCTTGTTCATTTTCAGAAAAGTAAGCCGGTCAACGTTATCGGAGGATAGGCGCATGCGTCGGTCTGTTAGTACACCACCTACGGCACTAAAGACGAGTTCCGATAATACACTAGCAGCAGGGCAAGCCAGCACCTCCAATGCATACTGGCTAAGCTCTGGCCATGTATCCAGCTTAGAGACCCAAAACTTGAAGAGGGAAGAGCCGTCTGGGAGTAACTGAGAGGGCAAGACATGTAGTCTGTCACCATCTGACGGAAACGTTGCCTCCTGCTGACTGGAGCCGTCTCTGATGGTGTAGACATTTGTGGCGGCGGGGACACAAAACTTTGCCACATTTGGGCCATACTGGTCTTGCCTTGTGCTGAGGCACTGCTTCTGCTCCATCTTTGTGCAGAGCTTCCTCCACTGTTTCGACGCACTGAGCTGCTTTGTAAAGCACTAGCAGCACTGCTCTCGTTTGGAATGGAGAACATGATGGAATGCACCAGTGCGTCTTGGTACTCCCGCATTTTACGCTCCCGGTTCAACGATGTTATGAGGCTTTGTAAGTTGTCCCGGTAGCGAGGATCTAGGAGGGTGGACACCCAATAATCAGCCGTGTTGAGAATGTGGGCGATGCGGCGGTCGTTTCTCAGGCACTGCAGCATGAAATCAACCATGTGCTGCAGACTGCCAACTGGCCAAGAAACGCTGTCCCCTGCTTGAGGCGTGATCTCTGCCTGCTCTGCATCACCCCACCCTCGCTCTAGATACTGACTACTAGAACATTGTGTACCTCCCTCCTCTGGACAGATGTCTTCCTCCTCCATTGACTCCTCCTCATCCTCCTCACAAAGTGTCCCCAGCCTAGGCCTTTGTGAGGAACCACGTTGCGCAGACTGTACAGAAGCAGATGGCATTTGTGACTCCTCATCCTCCACCTCTTCCAAAACCTCCTCCCTTAGTGCTTGCAGTGTTTTTTCAAGCAGGCAGATAAGGAGGATAGTCATGCTGACTAGTGCACTCGCCATCCGCGTGGAATAATCGAAGGCACGCAAAACGTGGCAAATGTCCTTCATAGAGGCCCATTCAGTGGTGGTGAAGTGTGAACGGCGCACACTGCGACTTGTTTGCGCCTGCTGCAGCTGGTACTCCATTACTGCTGCCTGCTGCTCACACAACCTCTCCAACAAATGTAACGTTGAATTCCACCTGGTGGGTAGATCACATATGATGCGATGTTCCGGAAGACGTAATCGGCGCTGCAGAGCTGCAATGCGCGATCTTGTGTTGCTGGAACGCCACAAGTGAGCAAACGCTATGTGGACCTTGTGCAGCAGTGCATCAAGATCCGGATAGTCCCTCAAAAAACTCTGCACGACCAAGTTGAGCACATGTGCCAGACATGGGATGTGAGTGAGGTTGCCTAGGCCCAGAGCTGCCACCAGATTTCGGCCATTGTCACACACTACCATGCCAGGCTGGAGATTCGCTGGCACAAACCACACGTCGCTCTGCTGCTTGATGGCATTCCAGAGCTCCTGCGCTGTGTGGCTTCGATTCCCCAAAGAAATTAATTTTAATACGGCCTGTTGATGTTTGGCCACGGCTGTGCTCATATCGGTCATTATAACAGGTAACCATTCACGGGAGGTAGACCGTGACGGCTCCTGCAGCGCTGATTCAGAGGAACTGGAGTATGAGGAGGAGTCAATGTGTACAGACTGGATTCCTGCAATCCTTGGTGTTGGCAGAACACGTACAGCGCCACTCTCAAGATCTGTACCCGGCTCCACAGCATTTACCCAATGGGCAGTGAGGGAAAGGTATCGTCCCTGTCCATGCTTACTGGTCCACGCATCGGTGGTCAGGTGGACCTTGCTACTGACGGCGTTTTGCAGTGAATGTTTAATTTTTCCCTCCACATGCTGTTGCAGGGCAGGGACGGCTTGCCTGCTGAAACAAAAGCGGTTGGGCACGTTGTATTGTGGGACTGCCAATGCCATAAAGTTACGGAAGGTGTCAGTCTCCACCAGCCTGAATGATAGCATTTCAAGGGCCAGTAGTTTTGCAATGCCAGCATTCAGAGCTTGTGCTCGGGGGTGGTTTGCCGAGTATGGGCGCCTTTTCTCCCATGCCTGTGCTAACGATGGCTGTAGACTGGCCTGGGAGTGTGAGGATGACAGGGAACGTGGTGCTGTGGGTGGAATGACATTGTGTCTCTGTACAACAGTGCCAGAGGTTCTTCCATGACGATCCTGTGAGGAAGCCGAACCAGCTGTGTGTGAGCTGGAGGAAGAGGCTACAACACGAGCTGAAGAGGTGGTAGGTGGCGCTGTAGGTTGACCTAGGTCTTCAGTGTGTCTTTGTAACTCCACCACGTGCTTGGTCCGCACATGTTTCCACATATTTGTGGTATTGAGGTTGCTGATACTTTTCCCTCTTTTCACCTTCTGATTACACAGCTTGCATTTGACAAAGCAAATGTCATCTGCAACTGTGTCAAAAAAGGACCAGGCACAGCAAGTCTTGGGAGCGCCCGCTTTGGTTTTTGGAAGAGCCATGCTCCTAATGGGTGCCGAAGTGGAGGCTAGAGGCAACCAAGTCTGCCCCCTCCCTCTCCCTCCTTTTTGGGCTGTTCAGGGAATCTCTTCCTCAGAGCTGCTCCCACCACCTTCCTGTTCCTCACGCCATGATGGGTCAAGGACCTCATCATCTACACCACCCTCTTCAAACAACTGCTTCTCCTGGGTAGTCTCGACAGCACAGTACGCACCAGAAACTGGCACCTGAGTCTCATCATCAGATGCGTACTGAGGTGTGCTGCTGACCATAGGCACTGGCCCACCCGCCTCTTCAGATTCAGAGAGACAAAACGGCTGCGCATCACTGCATACTACCTCTTCTTCAAATTCTCGAATTCTGCTTGGCTGGCCCCCTCTTTCCAAGCCAAGAGATTCAGAGAACAGAAGTAGAGATGGCTCCTGTCCAGGGCTCTCTGACTGCCTGGGCAATTTGGCAGGTGGTGAAGAGACAGATGGGTGCTCTTCAGTGCTCAGGACCTGAGAGGATCTGGAACTAATTGAAGTCGATGCGTTAGCTGCCATCCATCCGACAACGGCTTCAATTTGGTCCTCCCGCAGCAGTGGGGTACGGCTAGCTCCTACAAAGCTGCGCATAAAGGACTGTTCCCTGGTAAAACTGGGGGATGCTGAGTTACTGTTGCCCGCACCAGGCACAGAATGCCCACATCCTCTCCCTGCAGGCACAGAATCCTCACGTCCTCTCCCTGCAGAAACTCCATGCCCACGACCACGACCACATGCCTTACTCCCTGCCTTCTTCATCTTGGTAGACTGATAAAGATAGGCAGAAAAGTACTAAGGGCTTAGTGTGCTTATTCCTGAACAGCTGCTAACAGGTATAAGAAACACTAATTTTATAAAGTGTGGACTAGACTTTAATATGAGCTAATGTGGCCTACACAACTGTAAAGTGGAGTGTTTGGTGAACTTTATTTAGGTTTTTTTTGTCACAAAAAGACACTGGATGTGCCCAAAGATGTAATACCGATAGTATCACAAACTTTTTGTAGCTATTACAATGCAGGAAGGTAACCTACAATGCAATAGATGAGGCTACAAAAAATAGGCTAATACTAATATGGCTGGGGCTGCAGGGCACAAGGCTGCAGAAAGGCTCCTCTATCTACTCCTATATAGTGTGTTTGGAACCAATGTAGCTGGATACGGATGGAACCACCACACTAATAGAAGAAATCAGGAAAAATGATCAGTTAGCAAAAAAGGACAATGTATGAGGCAGTGACACACACTGAGTGCACTACAACCAGATGTGGCTGAAGCACACACTACAGCGTGAGCTGCACACACACACAGAGACCTTGCAGACAGCGGTGAACATCACAGAGAACTGTGCACTAGCGCTGCAAGGCACAGCGGTTTATAAAGCAGCTTGGGTAAAGCAGAATAGAGCAAATAGGTAGCTAAAACTGTCCCTCAGAACAACAGCATCCTATCCCTAACTGAATTCACAGCAGATTGATCTCAAAATGGCGGCTTTTATAGTGCATCATGACATCATTTCAGCAGCCAATCACAGCCATGCCATTAGTTAACATGCCTACATGCCTAACAGGATGTGCCCACACTTCTTAGGATCCTCATTGGCTGAATAAAATGAAACTGGCTCATTGCATTATGGGAACTTCCGATTCCGGTATCCGATATTCTAAAAGTATCGGAACTAAGTATCGGAATTCCGATACTGAAATATCGGGTATCGGCCGATATTCGCAGTATCGGAATGCTCAACACTAGCCATAATCAGACTGCGGACCAAACAGAAACCACAGTACTGATGAGATGCAGACAGTATCACAAATAAACATTTATATCCAGGTATCTTACCTGAGACGTCGTCTCTAATTAGAGTCGTTTTCTTTCTTTTCGTCTTCATCTTGTCCAGACGCCATGATGACTTTTTTCATCCACAGCTTGTCTCTGCAGACTTCCATCTTCTCCGGTCTTATGCAGCACATCCCCACACAATGCCCTTAAAGAGAGCAGTGTCATTATAATGCTCCTGGATAAAAATATCAGCCCTATGCTGAGCCCCTGCATAGACTTTTAACTCCACACTCTACCCCTCTTATGGTACATGTCCTCCACACTGTCCTCTCTTTTCTATACTGGGTCTCCTTTTCAGACTGTCCTCTCACACGGTGTCCCCCCTATAATGCTTATACTGTGCCCCTTCATCGCACTCACCGTCCTCAGCATACTGTTCCCTCCTTGCTGTGGCCTCACAATGTTCCCCCATACTGCCCCATCTCTGTACCTTCCCCCACACTACTCAGTCTCTGTTCTGTGTCCCCTCACACTTTTCTCCCCACATGCTGTCTCCTCACACATCCACCATTCTCCATACTGTCCCCTCATACATCCCCTTCCCCATTCTGTTGCCTCACCCATTCACTATCCTGTTTCTTCACACATTCTCCCCATGCCTTATAAAATTTGCACGCACATAGAACTGCACACGCACATCCAGGCAGACACGCACACATTCACACACACAAACAGACACACAAAGACATGCGCGTTAGCACACACACTAAACACACGCAGAAATGCACACGCAAACATGCAGACATGCATACCCAGGCAGACGCGCATGCGTACACACACACAGACTTGCACAGACAAACATATAGACAAACACATACAGATTCACATAAACATCCACAAATATTAAGGGTGTTAATATTATACACTGCCTTGGCTTGTTTCTTATACAGTGTAAAGTAGCTGCGCAGGGCGCACGGCGTGACATCACTCTTAGCAGACATGTCTGCTAACTGTGACATGGCCGTGCACCAAGGGTCCCCGGCTGTTGAGGTCTGTGCGCGCACCCAGGCTCTTCAAAACAGCCTGCGGCCATGCACATTCCCCAGGCTGTGGAGGCCTGTACGCTTCCAGGCTCTTCAAAGGGGCTCGTGGCCATGCGCGCTCCCCCAGCTGTGGAGGCCTGTGCACGCCCAGGCTCTTGAAAGGGGCCCGCCGCCGTGTATAGTTCTATTTTTTTCCCTCTCTCCTCAGCATGGGCCCACCAAGGATTTCCCCGATCCCCTGCCAGGCCAGTCTGACCTTGCCTGCAGCGCCGGAGTCCAGATAAGCAGACTCGACAAAATGGGTGTCCGAAGGATACAGACACTGACAGTGTCAGCGATGGAGAGGACTGATTCTCGCCCAGGGTGACCTGTCATAGTGACTCTAGGCACTTGAGTTTTGTGGTCTCTCCGGACAGGAGCAGATTAAATGCGCAAAGCTGCGACAATAAAAGCACCTTCCCTCAGTACGACGGGCCTCCTGGCGGCTTTTGACTATCGTCACCTGGTCAACTTGCATGGATTCCGGGGGAGTGCTGAGGTAGAGGCTAGCTGTGAGAACGACCTTTGAAAAGTAGGTGCCAGGCATGGAGATCTTCTCTCATGGACCACCTCCTTGGAACGCTCCTGGGACCTGATGTTGATCTGTGTGGCCAGGGACTCTAGGTCATCCAGGGAGGTGGATTTGTCTTTGATCTGCCCAGAAAGGCCGTCCCAAAAGGTAGACACCAGAGCCTGGCTATTCCAGGCAAGTTCAAACGAGAGGGTGCAGAAATGTGTACTGGCCCACTGTTAGGTTCCCGTGATGCAGTCAAAGGAGAGACGAGGTCATAGAGGACGCATAGCCAGACTCATCAAGAAGCCTCCGGAAGGTCTCCAAGAAAGCCAGAAGGTTAGACACCAGAGGGTGCCCTCTCTCCCATAGGGGATTGAGCCATGCAAGCGCCTCACCAGTGAGATGTGCAATGATGAAGACCACTTTGGCCAGGTCCTTTAGCGTAGCTACTGGGGGGGCAGTGAGGGTGGTTGCCCCGGGCCCCGCGCTCTGAGGGGGCCCACCCGGAGCCACACTATTGTAACTGTAGCGGCGTGAGCAGCACGCCGCTACAGTTACACTCCGGGCAGAGCAGGGAGACTCGATGTCCCTGCACTGCCTGGCGGCCACTATGGGGCCCTTGAGCAGGAGGGGGGCCCCTGGTGCCAGCATTGGGCCACCCCACCATTCACCACAACCACGAGCTTAGTGATGGGAGAGGGAACGACGGCGCCCGGCCCGCTGTGCTGAAGATGTGTGCGGGCCGGGCGCTCAGAGCAGCTGGGGAACCAGGAGGATAGAGAGGTGAGTATTGTGCTTATTTATGCTACAGACTGCCTATGGGGGTGGGGGGATTATGCTACAGACTGCCTATGGGGGGTGGGGGGGAATATGCTACAGACTGCCTATGGGGGGAGGGGGGGATCATGCTACAGACTGCCTATAGGAGGGTGGGGGGATTATGCTACAGACTGCCTGTGGGGGGATTATGCTACAGACTGCCTATTGGGGGGTGAGGGGATTATGCTACAGACTGCCTATGGGGGGTGGGAGGATTTTGCTACAGACTGGGGATTATCCTACAGACTCTGCCTATGGGGAGTGCATTAAACTATATTGAGGACTATCTGGCCATTATACTATATGGAGGTTATTTATTCAGTGTGGGGATTACAGTTAGGGTCATACAGTGTGGGAGATTATGTGGGGTCTTTGCACAGTGTAGGGGCCATCATACAGTGTGGGAGATAATGTGGGGTCTTTGTATATTATGGAGGCCATCATACAGTGTGGGAGATAATGTGGGGTCTTTGTATAGTATGGGGGCCATCAAACAATGTGGGAGATAATGTGGGGTCTTTGTGCAGTGTGGGGGCCATCATACAGTGTGGGAGATAATGTGGGGGCCACCATACAGTGTGGGGGATAATGTGGAGTATTTTCACAGTGTGGGGGCCATCATACAGTGTGGGAGATAATGTCGGGTTTTTGCACAGTGTGAGGGCCATCATACAGTGTGGGAGATAATGTGGGGTCTTTGCACAGTGTGGGGTCCATCATACAGTGTTGGAGACATCAGTTTGTTGGTATACTGTGTGTTGGGTACTATACAGTGAGGGGGCATTATACTGTGTATAGGAGAGCATCACACTGTGTATAGGGGAGCTGTACATGGGGGGAGACTCAAGACATTATTAAATGTTAAGTGGGCACTTATCGTTATAGGGGAACTCAGGTTATTGTGACTGTCAGAGGGGCACACAGAGGATATTATTACTTTCTAGGGGGCAAAATGTGGTCACTGTTTTCTAGGGCACTTGCACACTGCATTACTATATTCTAGAGGGTTGTTTTACCATTTTGAGAGCACACAGAAGGTGCAGTAATATGGACACGTACAGCAACAGAGGCTCAGTATTGGGGTATCAGCAGGAAGAGGTGTTTGTGCAGGTTGGGAATAGATGGGGACGGGACCTGAAATGTAAGGAGTCAAATGCATCTTTGTTGTGATCTCTGCAGACCTGAGACTCTTAGTCCTGGATGGAGAAGTCGTCGTGTCGGTCTGGGCCAGATGGAAAAGACGGGAAAAGTGAACAATTTAATCAGAAAGAACGTCAGCTGTAAGTTACTATATAACTGTGCTGTGATCTCTTATACACTGCTCAAAAAAATAAAGGGAACACTTAAACAACAGAATATAACTCCAAGTAAATCAAACTTCGGTGAAATCAAACTGTCCACTTAGGAAGCAACACTGATTGACAATTTCACATGCTGTTGTGCAAATGGAATAGACAATAGATGGAAATTATTGGCAATTATCAAGACACACTCAATAAAGGAGTGGTTCTGCAGGTGGGGACCATAGACCACATCTCAGTACCAATGCTTTCTGGCTGATGGTTTGTTCACTTTTGAATGTTGTTTGTGCTTTCACACCCGTGGTCGCATGAGACGGACTCTACAACCCACAGAAGTTGCTCAGGTAGTGCAGCTCATCCAGGATGGCACATCAATGCGAGCTGTGGCAAGAAGGTTTGCTGTGTCTGTCAGCGTAGTGTCCAGAGGCTGGAGGCACTATCAGCAGACAGGCCACTACACCAGGAGAAGTGGAGAGGGCTGTAGGAGGGCAACAACCTAGCAGCAGGACCGCTACCTCCGCCTTTGTGTAAGGAGGAACAGGAGGAGCACTGCCAGAGCCTTGCAAAATGACCTCCAGCAGGCCCCAAATGTGCATGTGTCTGCACAAACAGCTAGAAACCGACTCCATGAGGGTGGTATGAGGGCCCGATGTCCACAGATGGGGGTTGTGCTCACAGCCGAACACCGTGCCGGACGCTTGGCATTTGCCACAGAACACCAGGGTTGGCAAAGTCGGCACTGGCGCCCTGTGCTCTTCACAGATGAAAGCAGGTTCACACTGAGCACATGTGACAGACGTGATAGAGTCTGGAGATGCCGTGGAGAGTGATCTGCTGCCTGCAACATCCTTCAACATGACCGGTTTGGCAGTGGGTCAGTAATGGTGTGGGGTGGCATTTCTTTGGAGGGCCGCACAGCCCTCCATGTGCTTGCCAGAGGTAGCCTGACTGCCATTAGGTACTGAGATGAGATCCTCAGACCCCTTGTGAGACCATAAGCTGGTGCAGTTGGCCCTGAGTTCCTCCTAATTCAGGACAATGCCAGACCTCATGTGGCTGGAGTGTTCGAGCAGTTCCTGCAAGATGAAGGCATTGAACCTATGGACTGGCCTGCCCATTCCCCAGACCTGAATCTGATTGAGCACATCTGGGACATCATGTCATGTTTCGCTCCATCCACCACCATGTCACGTTGCACCACAGGAGTTGGCGGATGCTTTAGTCCATGTCTGGGAGGAGATCCCACAGGAGACCATCCGCAACCTCATCAGGAGCATGCCCAGGTATTGTAGGGAGGTCATACAGGCACGTGGAGGCCACACACAATACTGAGCCTCATTTTGACTTGTTTTAAGGACATTACATCAAAGTTGGATCAGCCTGTAGTGTGTCTTTCCACTTTAATTTTGGGGGTGACTCCAAATCCAAGTCTCCATTAGTTAATAAATTTGATTTCCATTGATGATGTTTGTGTGATTTTGTTGTCAGCACATTCAACTTTGTACAGAACAAAGTATTCAATGAGAATATTTCATTCATTCAGATCTAGGATGTGTTATTTGAGTGTTCCCTTTATTTTTTTGAGCAGTGTATGTTCTGCAGGACTGGTATCTAGCAATATGTCACCATATGGCGGTAATAGCAGTGCTGGTCTTTGTATAGAGATTATTTTCAGTAACAGCGCTATCATCTGCTGAAGTTCTCCTACATCCACTATCTGGGTGCACCACTATTTTTGTAATCAGGGTTACCGGTTAGGGGCCCACTCAGAAGTTTCATCCCCCTGAACCAAAAACCTAGATACGCCTCTGGCCAGGTCTGAAGTAAACTGATGTGCCAAGAGCTTGAAGTGCAGCATGCGCTGATTCACAAATCCATGACATAGAGCAGGATCCTCGCCACTGCGTGGGGGAGCAGTCATTCGTAGACCAGCGCCACCACAGGGGTGAGGTGCTGCCAAAGTAGCTACTGCTCGGGTAGAGGCGGGTGCTATTGGTGTTGTCAGTGCATCCAGGCGGGAGTTCACAGTCCACAAAAAGGACAGGATTGAGTCCTGTTGGGATCTCTGGAAGGAAACCTCTTGGTATAGGTCTGAGATGGAAGGAGCCTGGAAACCAGTGGATTCCCTGGCCTGTGTAAACTTTAACTGGACGAGTGGTGGAACCACTGAGCTGTGGTGAGAGGAGAGCCCAGAGGGGCGATACTAGGGACCTCACCAAATCCGACCTCAGCTGCACGGTGGCTAGACGTCTCCTTTATCTGAGGAGGGACCGGGAAAGTGGACCAGGTGCTACTCCGGGACTGACATCGGGTGGATGGCAGCTGATCCCCAAGGGACAAGGGGCAGGAGGGTGAAGTGACCGCAGGCAAGGACGCGCATTGGTATCTATGATCTGGCCCAGCAAGATCCCCACACACAGACTCTATCTTGATAACCGTATCTTTACTCGTATATAGAGATGAGCGGTGTTCGACTAGAACTGTTCGCCAATCTCAAATTCGAGCTGTTTTGGGCGGTGTTCGAGTTGTTCGACGAACCCGAACGATTTGCAAAAAATTCGGCTGTTCGAGGTTATGTTCGATAACTGTTCGTGCACCAAAAGCGTGTCCTGCATGTCTGGCGCTATTTAGAGCACCAATCATGCAGGGATTGTCTGCCACTCACTGTAATGCCACAGCCATGGTGGTTGTGGCATTACAGTGATTGCCCAAATCGATGGGAACAGTGCCAACAGTGAAACATGAAAAGCCGGCAATTCAGCAGTGGCATACACCGGTACCCGACAATTTAGAACCGAAAGAATAGAGCATCACACATAGATTAGATAGATAGAAACATGTCAGTCACATATATAAGAAGTACAGTGACAGTGTTGCTTACTGTACTTGTCATTTAGTGTAAAGGATTTATCAAAAAAAATAATAGTGTTTTCATGCACTGTCTCTTTAAAAAAGCCGGCCGGCAATTTAGCAGCGGTACCCGACAATTTGGAATAGAAAGAATAGAGAATCACACATAGATTAGATAGATAGAAACATGTCAGTCACATATATATGAAGTACAGTGACAGTGTTGCTTACTGTACTTGTCATTTAGTGTAAAGGATTTATTAAAAAAAATAATAGTGTTTTCATGCACTGTCTCTTTAAAAAAGCCGGCCGGCATTTCAGCATCTGTACCCGACAATTTAGAATAGAAGGAATAGAGCATCACACATAGATTAGATAGATAGAAACATGTCAGTCACATATATATGAAGTACAGTGACAGTGTTGATTACTGTACTTGTCATTTAGTGTTAAAATAAAGGATTTATTAAAAAAAAAATTGGCGTGGGGTTCCCCGTAATTTTTGGCTCTAGCGGAGGTTAAGCAGACAGCTGGGGCAGATGTTTGAAGCCTGGGAAGGGGGTAATACCCACGGAGCTTCCCAGGCTACTAATATCAGCCCCCAGCTGAATACCTAGCCTTTACTAGCTATTAAAATGGGAGAACCCCCCCCAAAAAATGACGTGGGGTCCCCCCTATTTTAATAGCTAGCAAAGGCTAGGCAGACAGCTGGGGGCTGATATTAATAGCCCAGGAAGGGTGCCATGAATATTGGCCCCCTCCCAGGCTAGAAACACCAGCCGTCAGCCGCCCCAGAAATGGCGCATCCATAGGATGCGCCAATTCTGGCACTTAGCCTCGCTCTTCCCACTGCCCTGTAGCGGTGGCAGTGGGGTAATAGGGCTGGGGTTGATGTCAGCTTATAATGCCAGCTGACATCAAGCCCAGGTTAGTAATGGAGAGGCGTCTATAAGACACCCCCATTACTAACCCCATAGTCAAAGTTAAAAGAAAACACAAACACCCAGAATAAAGTCCTTTAATTGAAATAAAGACACAATCCTTTATTGTTCTAAATTAAACCATACTTACCACCACGCCCATTCCAGCTGAAGCCAACGATCTCCTGCAATAAAAGTAAAATAATAAAGCAACATCATCCTTACCTTTCCATGGTTCCCACGACAGCTTCAGCTCTGCTACATCGAGATGACAGGCTGGACCGCAGCAGAACGCTGCCATCCAGCCTGTCATCCCGCAGACACTGAGAAGCGCAGGCATGCTTGCGCTCCTCAGTGTCTCGCTGTGACGGCATCCAGATGAGCCGAGGTCATGTCCAATGAACTCGGCTCACCTCATGCACGTCACTGACAGCGTGGGAGAATTCTCCTGCACTCAGCGCTTCAGCGTGAGAATTCTCCCACGCTGTCAGTGACGTACATGAGGTCAGCTGAGTTCAATGGACATGAATGAGCTCACCTCATGCACGTCACTGACAGCGTGGGAAAATTCTCACGCTGAAGCGCTGAGTGCAGGAGAATTTTCCCACGCTGTCAGTGACGTGCATGAGGTGAGCTCATTCATGTCCATTGAACTCAGCTGACCTCATGTACGTCACTGACAGCGTGGGAGAATTCTCACGCTGAAGCGCTGAGTGCAGGAGAATTCTCCCACGCTGTCAGTGACGTGCATGAGGTGAGCCGAGTTCATTGGACATGAACTCGGCTCATCTTTATGCCGTCACAGAGAGACACTGAGGAGCGCAAGCATGCCTGCGCTTCTCAGTGTCTGCGGGATGACAGGCTGGATGGCAGCGTTCTCCTGCGGTCCAGCCTGTCATCTCGATGTAGCAGAGCTGAAGCTGTCGTGGGATCCATGGAAAGGTAAGGATGATGTTGCTTTATTATTTTTCTTTTATTGCAGGAGATCGTTGGCTTCAGCTGGAATGGGCGTGATGGTAAGTATGGTTTAATTTAGAACAATAAAGAATTGTGTGTTTATTTCAATTAAAGGACTTTTTTCTGGGTGTTGTGTTTTTTTTAAATACTTTACTAGAAATTCATAGTGGTCATGTCTAATATTGGCGTGACCCCATGAATTTCGGGCTTAGGGCCAGCTGATAATGCCAAGCTGGCCCTAACCCCTTTATTACCCAGTGAGCCACCGCACCAGGGCCCTGGATGAGTTGGGTACAGTGCCAGAAGATGGCGCTTCTATGAACGCGCCATTTCCCGGGGTGGCTGCGGACTGCAATTTGCAGCTGGGGTGACCCAGAAAGCTTGGGCCTCCCTGCGCTGCAGATTCCAGCCCCCAGCTGCCTAGTTGTACCTGGCTGGACACAAAAATAGGGCGAAGCCCCACGTATTTTTTTTTTAATTATTTCATGAAATTCATGAAATAATTAAGGAAAAAAGGGCTTCCCTATATTGTTGTGTCCAGCCAGGTACAAATAGGCAGCTGGTGGTTGGGGGCAGCCCGTTCCTGCCTGCTGTACCTGGCTGGACACAAATATAGTGCGAAGCCCCACGTCAATTTTTTTTAAAATTATTTCATGAAACTAGATGGTGGCCCGATTCTAACGCATCGGGTATTCTAGAATATGTATGCGGCAGACCCGGCGCAATCAGCAGAGCGGTGTTTAAATTTGGCGCCAAAATCGCTGACTGGTCGCGGCCAGCAACCGCGACCAATCAGCAAAGCGGTGTTGAAATTTGGCGACTATATCACTGATTGGTCACGGCCGGCGGTCGCGACTAATCAGCAGAGCGGGGTTTAAATTTTGCGCCAATAATGCTGATAGGTTGTGGTCGCGACCAATCAGCAAAGCGGTGTTTAAATTTGGCGCCAATAATGGTGATTGGTCACGACCTCGACCATTCAGCAGAGCGGTGTTTAAATTTGGCGGCAACAATGTTGATTAGTCGCGGCCGGCGGTCGCGACCAATCAGCAGAGCGGGGTTTAAATTTGGCGCCAATAATGCTGATTGGTCGCGACCGGCGATTGCGACCAATCAGCAGAGCGGTGTTTAAATTTGGCGTCAAAATCGCTGATTGGTCGCGGAAGGCAACTGTGACCAATCAGCCGAGCAGGGTTTAAATTTGGCGCCAATACTACTGATTGGTCGCGGACGGCGACCGCGATCAATCAGCAGAGCGGGGTTTAAATTTGGCGCCAATCTCGCTGATTGGACGCGTCTGGCGTCCGCGACCAATCAGCAGAGCGTTGTTTAAATTTGGCGCCAAGCTCGCTGATTGGTCGCGGCCGCTATTTAAATGTGGCGCCCAAATCGGTGATTGGTCGCGGGCAGTTTCCGCGACCAATCAGCAGAGCGGTGTTTAACTTTAGCGCCAAGATCACTGATTGGTCGCGTGCGGAGAGCGCGACCAATCAGCTAATCGTATTGGTGAGGACCGGGGAGCGCCGCTGCCTGGTCGGATACTTCCGTTGCGAGAAGCCGGGAGATGAGCGACTGCTCGCAGCAGAAGTATCCCGACCCGCAGCGCCGCTCCCCGGTCCCCCCTTGACACCCTAGCCGCTGATGTCCCCACAGTATCTGCATGGTGTTACAAAGATCCGGACATTTGTGTTAAAAATCGCTGATTGGTCGCTGGCGCTGCCCGCGACCAATCACCGATTTGGGCGCCAAATTTAAATATCGGCCGCAACCAATCACCAATCTTGGCTCCACATTTAAACACCGCTGTGCTGATTGGTCGCCGACGCTGGGCGCGACCAATCACCGATTTTGGCGCCACATTTAAATAGCGTCCGCGACCAATCAGTACAGCGGTGTTTAAATGTGGAGCCAAGATGGGTGATTGGTCGCGGAGGATATTTAAATTTGGCGCCCAAATCGGTGATTGGTCGCGGCTGATATTTAAATTTGGCGCCCAAATCGGTGATTGGTCGCGGGCAGCGCCAGCGACCAATCAGTGATTTTTAACACAAATGTCCGGACCTTTGTAACACCATGCGGATACTGTGGGGACATCAGCGGCTAGGGTGTGAAGGGAGGACCGGGGAGCGGCGCTGCGGGTCGGGATACTTCTGCTGCGAGCAGACGCTCATGTCCCGGGTTCTCGCAGCGGAAGTATCCGCACAGGCAGCGCCGCTGACATCCATGCGGCTAGGGTGTCAAGGGAGGATCGGGGAGCGGCGCTGACATCCAATTGGTCGCGGCCGCTATTTAAATGTGCCGCACAAATCGGTGATTGGTCGCCGTCTTGACCGCGACCAATCACTGATCTGGCCGCCAAAGTTAAACACTACTGTGCAGATTGGTCGCGGACGCTGCCCGCGACCAATCACAGATTTGTGCGCCAAATTTAAATATCGGCCGCGACCAATCACCGATCTTGGATCCACATTTAAACAACGCTGTGCTGATTGGTCGCGGCCGATATTTAAATGTGGCGCCCAAATCGGTGATTGGTCGCGGACGCTGCCCGCGACCAATCACCGATTTATGCGCCAAATTTAAATATCAGCCTCATGCACGTCACTGACAGCGTGGGAAAATTCTCCTGCACTCAGCGCTTCAGCGTGAGAATTCTCCCACGCTGTCAGTGACGTGCATGAGGTGAGCCGAGTTCATTGTCGGCTCATCTGGATGCCGTCACAGCGAGACACTGAGGAGCGCAAGCATGCCTGCGCTTCTCAGTCTCTGCGGCATGGCAAGCTGGATGGCAGCGTTCTGCTGCGGTCCAGCCTGTCATCTCGATGTAGCAGAGCTGGAGCTGTCCTGGGAACCATGGAAAGGTAAGGATGATGTTGCTTTATTATTTTATTTTTATTGCAGGAGATCGTTGGCTTCAGCTGGAATGGGCGTGGTGGTAAGTATGGTTTAATTTAGAACAATAAAGGATTGTGTCTTTATTTCAATTAAAGGACTTTATTCTGGGTGTTTGTGTTTTTTTGTAACTTTGACTATGGGGTTAGTAATGGGGGTGTCTTATAGACGCCTCTCCATTACTAACCTGGGCTTGATGTCAGCTGGCATTATAAGCTGACATCAACCCCAGCCCTATTACCCCCTGCCACCGCTACAGGGCAGTGGGAAGAGCGAGGCTAAGTGCCAGAATTGGCGCATCCTATGGATGCGCCATTTCTGGGGCGGCTGACGGCTGGTGTTTCTAGCCTGGGAGGGGGCCAATATTCATGGCTCCCTTCCTGAGCTATTAATATCAGCCCCCAGCTGTCTGCCTAGCCTTTGCTAGCTATTAAAATAGGGGGGACCCCACGTCATTTTTTGGGGGGGGTCCCCCATTTTAATAGCGAGTAAAGGCTAGGTATTCCGCTGGGGGCTGATATTAGTAGCCTGGGAAGCTCCGTGGGTATTACCCCCTTCCCAGGCTTCAAACATCTGCCCCAGCTGTCTGCTTAACCTCCGCTAGAGACTAAAATTAAGGGGAACCCCACGCCAATTTTTTTTTTAATAAATTCTTTATTTTAACACTAAATGACAAGTACAGTAACCAACACTGTCACTGTACTTCTTATATATGTGACTGACATGTTTCTATCTATCTAATCTATGTGTGATGCTCTATCTTTCTGTTATAAATTGTCGGGTACAGATGCTGAATTGCCGGCCGGCTTTTTTAAAGAGACGGTGCATGAAAACACTAATATTTTTTTTAATAAATTCTTTACACTAAATGACAAGTACAGTAAGCAACACTGTCACTGTACTTCATATATATGTGACTGACATGTTTCTATCTATCTAATCTATGTGTGATTCTTTATTCTTTCTATTCTAAATTGTCGGGTACTGAATTGCCGGCCGGCTTTTTTAAAGAGATGGTGCATGAAAACACTATTATTTTTTTTAATAAATCCTTTACACTAAATGACAAGTACAGTAACCAACACTATCACTGTACTTATTATATATGTGATTGGCATGTTTATATCTATCTATGTGTGAAGCTCTATTCTTTCTGTTATAAATTGTCGGGTACCGCTGCTGAATTGCCGGCCGGCTTTTTTAAAGAGACGGTGCATGAAAACACTATTATTTTTTTTAATAAATCCTTTACACTAAATGACAAGTACAGTAACCAACACTATCACTGTACTTATTATATATGTGATTGGCATGTTTATATCTATCTATGTGTGAAGCTCTATTCTTTCTGTTATAAATTGTCGGGTACCGCTGCTGAATTGCCGGCCGGCTTTTTTAAAGAGACGGTGCACGAAAACAGTATTATTTTTTTTAATAAATCCTTTACACTAAATGACAAGTACAGTAAGCAACACTGTCACTGTACTTCATATATATGTGACTGACATGCTTCTATCTATCTAATCTATGTGTGATTCTTTATTCTTTCTATTCTAAATTGTCGAGTACTGAATTGCCGGCCGGCTTTTTTAAAGAGATGGTGCATGAAAACACTATTATTTTTTTTAATAAATCCTTTACACTAAATGACAAGTACAGTAACCAACACTATCACTGTACTTATTATATATGTGATTGGCATGTTTATATCTATCTATGTGTGAAGCTCTATTCTTTCTGTTATAAATTGTCGGGTACCGCTGCTGAATTGCCGGCCGGCTTTTTTAAAGAGACGGTGCATGAAAACACTATTATTTTTTTTAATAAATCCTTTACACTAAATGAC
The DNA here is from genome assembly GCF_046119375.1 of Phyllobates terribilis. Classification (NCBI taxonomy): domain Eukaryota; kingdom Metazoa; phylum Chordata; class Amphibia; order Anura; family Dendrobatidae; genus Phyllobates; species Phyllobates terribilis. The sequence continues at coordinate 68,092,332 of NW_027362770.1, read as the reverse complement.
AAGTACAGTAACCAACACTATCACTGTACTTATTATATATGTGATTGGCATGTTTATATCTATCTATGTGTGAAGCTCTATTCTTTCTGTTATAAATTGTCAGGTACCGCTGCTGAATTGCCGGCCGGCTTTTTTAAAGAGACGGTGCACGAAAACAGTATTATTTTTTTTAATAAATCCTTTACACTAAATGACAAGTACAGTAAGCAACACTGTCACTGTACTTCATATATATGTGACTGACATGTTTCTATCTATCTAATCTATGTGTGATGCTCTATTCCTTTTTTTTTGTCTAAATTGTCGGGTACCGGTGTATGCCGCTGCTGAATTGCCGGCCGGCTTTTTTAAAGAGAGCGTCTTCTGAGCAGTTTGTCAGCTTTTGGACACCTTTGAAGGTGTTTTCTATGTGTTTCTATGTGTTTTTGTTTGCCTGCCATTGGTTTTAACGGTGTTCGACGGTGTTCTAAGGTGTTCGACGAACAGTTCGACGAACAGTTCCTCGAACATCCCGGTGTTCGACGAACCGAACTGAACCCGAACACTACGGGGGTGGCTCAACACTACTCGTATACATTTTTAACACAGCAAAGAAAAACAATAAATGACAACCGTAAATATGCACAGTAATAACGTGTACTGATAAGCTGACCCTCACTGTCCCTACTCACACGTTACCAGTCCTTTACTCCAGAAGGATGTGTCCCCCGTCGCAGGCCTGTCAGTCTTTGCAGGAGGGCGTCCCAGCCGGAAAAAAAACAGGAACAGCAGAATTCGCGGAAAGAAAGGAAGGGGTACTTCGGCCTCTCGCCAGAGGTCCCGCTTACAGTCTCTCTGATCCGGATAGAAGCTCTGGTGGGTCCCCTTATGTAGTCCACACTCCAGTAGCGGGGAGTGTAACAGCTGAATCCTTCAGCAGTGCAGAAGCTGGGGAAGGCTCCGAGGATATGGTGTCAGATAGAAGAAATCACGTTGAGAGTCTCTCCTGCGCCACACACGAGGGCCTGCACACCGTCCTGGCTCTTTTCACAGACCACCGCAGACTCTTTGTGCGCTTTTTCCTGCTTCCCACTTTGGTCACGTGACTCTCTAGGGCGGGACACAGGAGGCTCAGTCTTTTTCTCTGTCATCACACCCTGCGCAGGTGCAACCTCTGGCCACAAGGTGGCAACATCATCCTGTGTAATCACTTCTGTAACAGGCTCTATATCAATTATCACAGAACAGCCAGAGCCGGCCAGCTCACTACACGCCCCCCCACTCAAAGGTTGGCAGTCCCTGCCAACGACCGGCTCCAGGGCGGCGATGGCTGTGGATGTGACAGGGGGTGGCTGGGAAGAAGGCCACACATATTGGTCTCTGTAGGACTGTCCTGGAGGTACCCCTGCAGTGGTCCTCGTTGTCCGCCTAACGGGTTGGATCCCCTCTCTCCTATCAGTCACCTTACTCTCTTTCCCAGTCGACATGTCAGTAGAGGAGGTACTCGGTTCAAGTGCGTCAGTCGGACGGACAGGGGTAGGCATGCATTCAGTCTCTACATCCCCGGGGTCAGTGTCTCCGACAGTATTAGTGATATCCATCTCTCTAGGTATCACAGTAGGGGAGTCAGGCTGGGAACGGCAGGGGCGCAACATATTACGGTGCAAAGTTCGGATGCTGCCGCTGTCTTCGCCCTGCATAGATAGACGGGGCCACCGGGGTACGGCTGTCCAATTACTCGATAGACTTCGGTCTCCCACTTGGGCCGGAGTTTCCCTTGCGGCTTCTTTATTAGGACTAGGACCAGTTGACCTACATTCAGTGGGTCTTCTTGTACCGGAAGTGGGTCAGCGTGCACTTGATCCTGAATTTGTCGGCCTACTAGCCGGTAGACAGTCTCCATTCTCTGGCGGTGTGTTTGTAGCCAGGAAGGATAGGTACCACAGGTATCTTCTTCGGAGCTAGACAGTTGCAACTCATGGATGTCTTTGCCTGGACGGCCAAAGAGAAGGGTGTATGGGGTGATCCGGTGACGGAATGGACCTGATTATTATAGGCCCACAGCAGTTCCGGGAGGAATCGAGGCCAGTCGGGCTTTTTGTCTTCAGCCAAAGTCTGGATCAGTTGTAAGAGGGTCCGGTTAAAGCGTTCACACGCGCCATTCCCTTGTGGATGGTAAGGGGTGGTCCTGGACTTCTTGATTCCATACATCCGTTGGAGTTTTTCAATGACTCGCCCTTCGAAACAAGCCCCCTGATCAGAGTGTAGCCGCTCCGGACACCCGTAGACCCGAACAAATTGCTGACAGATAACCTGTGCAGCTGATTCAGCAGTCTGATCCTTGGTAGCAACAGCGACAGCGAATTTCGTGAAGTGGTCCACCATCACCAGACAGTACTGGTAGCCACTATTCGCCGTTCCGATCAACAGATAGTCCACCATCAACAGCTCGAGGGGCCTCGACATCTTAATAGTCTGGACGGGGGCACGCTGCTCCGCGGACTTGTGGAATTCACAGGTACGGCATGCTTGACAGATGTTTTCAACCAACTTACGCAGCCTCGGACAAAAAATGAACTGCTGGGTCCACTGGAGGGTCTTGTCTATGCCGAAGTGGCCGTTCCTCCTGTGAGCTTCGCCCACCATCTCATGGGCCAACTGCACCGGGACGACAATCTGCAAACACTCCTCCAGCATATGGGATAAAAGGGCCCTGCGACACAGGACTCCATCTTTCACGATCAGCCGATCCCACTGGGCAAGCAGAGCCAAGGCTCCGGTCGATAGTCGGGCTCTCACTTCGGAGGGCGGTTTCTCTTGTTTATTCACATACTGTTTCAGTAAGACGTGCTCGGGATCTCGATCTTGAAGCTTGGCCCATTCTTGCTGGGACAGGGGAGATCCCACTACGGCTTCAATCCCTCCTACCGCATGCTGGCGGCTATCTTCTATTTGCTTTGCGAGCCGGGCAAAGTCAGGCATCTCATCTTCCTCCAACTCTTCATCCCGGTCCCCCACTGGCGGGGATGATGTCACTCTAGACAGGCTGTCAGCATTCTGATTCTCGTTCCCCGCTCTGTATTTAATTTTGTACTGGAATCTAGAGAGCCTGGCCATCCAGCGCTGTTCCATTGCCCCTAGTTTGGCATTCTCTAGGTGGGCAAGAGGATTGTTGTCCGTCATGACCAGCACCTCCGCTCCTGTCAGATAGCCGGCAAATTTCTCCGTCATAGCCCAAGTCAGAGCCAAGTGTTCCAAGCGGAAGGAGCTGTAGTTGACGGGATTCTTTTCGGTGTCACGGAGAGACCTACTGGCATAGGCTATCATGCGTTCTTTATTATCTTGAACTTGAGAGAGGACCGCCCCTAGACCTTGAAGGCTGGCGTCGGTGTGCAACTGAAACGGTAATGTGTAGTCTGCATATGCCAGAACAGGGGGTAATGTTAGAGCAGCCTTAAGTGCCTGAAAGGATTTTTCTCGGTCAGGCCCCCAACTGATGCGTCATCCTCTGGGGCTGTTCGCGGTCCCTCGGAGAACCTCATGCAGTGGTTCAGCAAGCCGAGCAAAGTCCTTGACAAACCGACGGTAGTAGCCTGCTAGCCCCAGAAAAGCCTGGACTTCTTTGACGGTAGTTGGCTGCAGCCACTCTTGAACGGCTGCTATCTTCTCCGGAGAGGGCTGGACGCCTTCGGCCGAGATCCGGTGACCCAAGTAGTCGATTTCCTGCTGGAACAGACGGCACTTGCTGGGCTTCAACTTCAAGCCGTGTCGCCTCAAGCGCTGGAACACTTGGCCAAGCTTGTGAAGATGATCTTCAAAGGTGGCGGAGTATACCACGATGTCGTCAAGGTATATCAGCGTAAACTCAAAGTTGCATTAGTTCCATTAGTCTCTGAAAGGTCCCCGATGCGTTATTCAAGCCGAACGGCATCCGGTCGAACTCATACAAGCCCATAGGAAGGATGAAGGCGGTCTTTTCCCTGTCCTTCTCACTCATTGGAACCTGCCAATATCCACTGGCCAGGTCTAGGGACGAAAAATATTTGGCCTTCTTCAGGGCGGTCAGTGACTCTTCGATCCGGGGAAGTGGATATGAGTCCCGGATAGTGCAAGCATTCAGCCTACGGTAGTCCACGCAAAATCTCAGGGAACCATCTTTCTTTTTGACTATCACCACGGGTGCAGCCGTGGGTATCTCGTGCTGGATACTGGTGGTACACCCAAAGTCTGTGTCATGCTTTGCAAAGGAGTCTTGGTGTTCCCGCAGGAGTTCCTCCACTTGAGACACTTCTTGTTTGGTGTACTGAGACGTGTCTAGCTGCACTTTTTCCCGTAGTTTTCGCCCAATGTCTTCATCGTCTACTTGAGCGTTTATGGCTGAGACGGTTACCGTCCAGTCGCCTTTTGTAGACGGGGTGAATTCTAGGGGCCCAATGGGATTCACTTCCGTGGGTAGAGCATATACCCGGGCAAGTTGAGTGCCGGCTTCAAGGGCTAGGCCTACGTCTGCGGTGTTGTTTAGCCTGACAGGGACTCTCCCGTTCCTCACGACGGCTAGAGTGCGAGCAACTAGTGGGTTTAGCTTACCCCCACTTGGGGTCCTCGGCTCGATCAACACTTCAACCCCCTCAAGTTGTCGGTGGGTGTTAAGGGGTGAGGAAATTACTGTCTCATTTTCAGCGGGCAAAGTAATCCGGGTACGGCGTGGCACCGTAATGGCGGCTAGGGGTAGTTGTTCCTCTGCCATCTGTTGAAGTCCAACGGTCCGGATTACGCGCTGGAACGCCAGACGAGTCGGCTTATGTTTGGTGACTTTCTGCCAGTATTTGGGTCCTTTTCTTGTCAACAGCATAAGATCTAGGTCTTTCAAGATGTTCATTCCAACTATCACTGGGGTTTCGGAGCCGAAACCTTCCTTGACGATGACGATCCCTTGTTTCCCTAAGTCCTGTCCGCAGGCCTTTGTGTCCATCCAAGCAACTCCGGTCACTGGAATGGGTAGATTATTAGCCGCAATAATCTTAATGGCGGTGTCTGGGTCACGAGCAGTTCTTGGTTTGAGGTAATTTTCGTAAAACTGTTCAGAGATCGTGGTCACTTGTGACCCGGTGTCCATCAGTCCCTGTACGGCAATTCCTTCCAGGACAACTTCAAGTGTCGGGCTATTCGAGGCAAGAGCACTCCGCCATCGGCTGCTTTTCCACACCCCTCTCCTTGGCCTCCCCTGCTGCGTGAGCCTCAGCTGCAGGGGTGTCTAGTTTAACGGCGGCCATTGTGGTGAGGCCCGGCGTGGTAGCTCTGCTTGTGGATATGGCTGAGGTTCCATTCGCTGGTCTGATCGAAATTCCCTTCGCTGGGGTGACTGAGGGTTTGGTCGTTGGTGTGACGGTGGTTGTTGCGGAGGGAAATGTTGAGGACCACGATTTGCCCTATGGCGAGGATCACCACATGACCAACACTGTCCCACGGGACGACTAGGCTGTCTTCGCTGGTCTCCCTGTCGGTCTAATGTTAACTGTAATACCTGTTTCTGTAAGTCTGCTACCATCTGTTTCAGGTCTTCCGTGTCACTGTTCGGATTTTTAATGTCAGATATGGATCTGCACGCAGCACCTTGAATCCCCACATCCATGACGGGTCCCCTTGAATGTTCTATGGCTTCCTGTTTGACTTCAGCAAAAGTAAGAGCCGGCATCATCCGGATCAAGTCCTGTAACGTGCGGTTAAGATACTGGTCTCTCAGTCCTATTACAAATTGGTCTCTCAGTACCAGGTCCGAGAAGCCATACCAGCTAGTTGCTCCCCTTTTCCACAGGTTTGTTCAAGGAGTACCTGAAGGGCATTCGCATATTGAGGAATATCCTCCCATTCAAGCTGCGTCCGTCTAAAGAACATGTGTCGCAGTGTTCCCTGGTATGTGGTCGGCCCATAGGTGTTCTCCAGCACCCACACCAAATCATCTACTGTACGCTGGCCCCTGACCCTCTCCAGTCTGACTGTCGTCCATGCCTCCCCCTCTAGCGTCAGTACCGCCATTTCTGCCAAGGTCTTAGGGTCAATATTATACATTTCCCCCAGTATCCGGACTTGTTCCGCCCACTCTGGTACAGGGTAGTTTCGTCCGCCAAATTTCCTGACCTGATTCACAATAGACACCGGCGGGGCTTTCTGACTGTACACATGGCCTGGGTGGGAATCCTGTTGGTCACAGATCCTGCCGACTACGCCAGATGAAGTGACCGCGGGCAAGGCCGCGCATTGGTATCTATGATCTGGCCCAGCAAGATCCCCACACACAGACTCTATCTTGATAACCGTATCTTTACTCGTATACATTTTTAACACAGCAAAGAAAAACAATAAATGACAACCGTAAATATGCACAGTAATAACGTGTACTGATAAGCTGACCCTCACTGTCCCTACTCACACGTTACCAGTCCTTTACTCCAGAAGGATGTGTCCCCCGTTGCAGGCCTGTCAGTCTTTGCAGGAGGGCGTCCCAGCCGGAAAAAAAACAGGAACAGCAGAATTCGCGGAAAGAAAGGAAGGGGTACTTCGGCCTCTCGCCAGAGGTCCCGCTTACAGTCTCTCTGATCCGGAGAGAAGCTCTGGTGGGTCCCCTTATGTAGTCCACACTCCAGTAGCGGGGAGTGTAACAGCTGAATCCTTCAGCAGTGCAGAAGCTGGGGAAGGCTCCGAGGATATGGTGTCAGATAGAAGAAATCACGTTGAGAGTCTCTCCTGCGCCACACACGAGGGCCTGCACACCGTCCTGGCTCTTTTCACAGACCACCGCAGACTCTTCGCGCGCTTTTTCCTACTTCCCACTTTGGTCACGTGACTCTCTAGGGCGGGACACAAGAGGCTCAGTCTTTTTCTCTGTCATCACACCCTGCGCATGTGCAACCTCTGGCCACAAGGTGGCAACATCATCCTGTGTAATCACTTCTGTAACAGGATCTATATCAATTATCACAGAACAGCCAGAGCCGGCCAGCTCACTACAAGGGCACGACAGATAGACAGGCAGAGCTGGTAGACAGGCAGGCGTGCAGGGCTGATAGACAGGCAGGCGGGCAGGGCTGGTAGACAGGCGTGCAGGGCTGATAGACAGGCAGGATTGCAGGGCTGGTAGACAGGCAGGCACGGCTGGTAGACAGGCAGGTGGGCACGGCTAGTAGACAGGCAGGCGGATGATATGTGCACTGGGAGCTGAGAACTGGCAAGTGTTTAGATAACAAACTTTCACCATTGCACAGGCAACTCCATGCCTTAAATAGCTAGTGTCCTTCTGCCATTGGCTGTGGACACTTTAGGATGGCACGAGTGACCCCTCTAAGAGGCAGGTAGCGCGCGCACGCCCCAAGCACAGTGCCCGGGGGTTTTGCACGTAGTGCGCGTGCCCAGGGCAGGCTTGTGTGGAGGAAGGACGGTTTAGTGGGGCACCCCGGCCCGACACCTGCGGCAGTAAGGGAGTCGGCGTCTCTGCCGGGGGAGAGTGGAGAGGGGCAGGAGGCAGAGACCCCGGCGCTACAGGCGACAAATGGAAGAAGGCCTTTAATACCCGTGATGATCACTAAAGTATCTAGTCATGCCCTTTGGTCTGTGCAGTGCACCTGTAGTGTTTCAGGAGTTCATTAATGACATTTTCCGGGATCTCCACTAGGATTCCATGGCTGTGTATTTGGATGATAACATGATATTCTCCCTTGAGCCACCTACCAACAGAAGACAAGTCCATTAAGTTCTGCAGCATCTTCAGGACAACAATTTGTTTGCCAAGTTGTCCAAATGTATCTTTGAAAAAACCTACTGCTTTTCCTCAGCTACATTGTTTCCAACTAGGTTCTTGAGATGGATCCAGAGAAGATTTCTGCCATTCTCTCCTGTCCTCGTCCTCAAGATATGTGTGCCATCCAGTGCTTCATGAGTTTTGACAACTTCTACGGGGAATTTATTCCACACTTCTCGTTCCTCATGGCACTCATTTCCAGCTTAACCAAAAAGGGAGCTAATGCCAAGTTCTGGTCTGAGTTAGTAGTATTAGCCTTCCAACACTTGACAGAGGCCTTCACGAGAGCCCCGATGCTGCACCACGCCGATCCTACCAAGCAGTTCCACGTGGAGGTACATGCCTCCTCTATCGGAGCTGGAGCAGTCTTTCTGCTTGGAGGTCCATCTCCTGTAGTTTGTTCTCTAAGTTGTTATCATCAGCTGAGCAAAACTATACTATCGGAGATGTGAACTACTGACCATTAAGTTGGTGCTTGAAGAATGGCGACATCTATTGGGAAGTGCCAGCTCTCCCGTGATAATATACACAGACCATAAGAATTTAACCTTTCTGCAGTCCACCCAACGGTTATATTCTTGACAAGCCAGGTGGGCGCTCTTCTTCGCTCAATTTAACTTTGAGTTGTACTTCTGTCCTGCAGAGAAGAATGTGAAAGCGGATGCCTTGTTTCGATCCTTAGATGTGGGTGATTCCGAGGAGGATACTGTGAAGAATATTCCAGAATAATCACATGTGCCCTGGTTGTCAGGTTTCCAGGCACAGCATAACCTGACTCCCAGCTATAAGAGAGAAGGGAGGGGGGCTTCAGTGCGATTATCCCTCTGTAGCTGTGAGCTGAGCTGGCAGGCAGGCTCCCTGCCGTGATCCTTTCATTTGTTCACTAACATGGGCTGTTTTGTTAAGGAACTATATTTCAATACCAAGTTGTGGGAGAACTATATGTCCCAGCTATGGATTTTCTAGCTCAGGGGAAGATAGCGAATGCCAGACTGCATACTAGCCCAATTTAGTGTGTAGGGACGAGGAGATACACGTCCCAGCCTTTTGGAACCTCCTAAAACCAGTGTGTTTGGTTTCCACACGTACAGGGGCACGGCCTGGACCGTTGACACCAGAACCGGTTCCCTGGGACCTTCCAGTAAGGAGGTATGGGCCACTTTAGTTCTTGTAGTATCTTAGCTAGGAAGGAACAGGGGTGGAGACTTGTGGTTGAGCTGGGGGGCGGGAGTGGGAGCTCCCAGAGAGCTTGAAATTCTCTGTAGCCATAGCCTATTGTCTTTTACTGGGGAAACTCGTGACATTAAGAAGTGTGGGAGAAGTCTAGCAACCAAGCAGGTCCCACAACCTTCCCCATGTGGCCACCCATCCCCCGAGCCATACTTTCCATCTACTGGTAACTGACTTTAAGGTCTGTTATGCTTTATGTACCATGCTTTTGCATTTGTAACTTTGACCACTGTATATGTATAACTTTGTGTATATAGTACATTGTATAGTGAGCCCTTATGGCGATTAAATATATAATTTAATCTTGGGCTGTTCTTGTATCTCGATCCACAAACCCTACGTTTGTTGTTTGGTCCAACGAATGCGCTACCGGGCTGGTTTCTAGCCTGATATAAGTCTGTTATTTCAAATAGAAACGGGTGGCAGCTCTATCCAGGCCGATAAGGCTCTGCTTCATTGGAGTATGAAAGAGCCTCTCAGCCTGTCAGGAGTGTGGGAGAGTGTGGGGCCACGTCAGCGTCTGAGTGTACCACCTTGTCCCACTTCCTGGTGCCTCTCTGTGCCCATGTGCACAGGAGGTGACGGTGTAGAACTGTGCCGATCTGACCTTACGCGTCCTTGAGGGGGTGTGAAATGTCACGTTGGTGCAAAGAGTAGATCTGTATCACGTGCTCCGTCTGGCGTAGTGTTATGTCAGGTGGGTGGCGGGGTGTGGATCCACCGGAAGAAGCGGCAACAGCGGGATTCTGGGGGGCCCCCCGGTGCAGTTTTTTCACATTGGTGGCAAACCATGTGGGATTGAGACAATAGTATGTGTGAGTGAGTTACGCATACTCATAGACACTAAGCACTGCTACTTAGTAGCTTTTGCTGCTGGGGTCCTAAGGTCAGCTCAGCACTAGACAGTCTGAGTGCAAATACTGTAAGGTGTGTGGGTGCATCAGATTGCAGTTCGATGTCAGTGACCGTAGCGTGCAAGGATGGCCAGTGGCACCAGGAACAGAACCAATGAGATGTCCAATGCTCCAGATGGTAGGGAGGAGGTGGAAGTCGATGTCGGTCCAGAAGGAGGGGAGGATCGCCCACTACCTGCCCATCCCGCCAGCCAGACAGGCTCTGATCCCCTCATGCAAGTTGTTCTTGCCAGTCTCCAGGCTGGGGACAGGGCCATCTTAGAGACCCTCATGGCGAAACGTCATGAGGCGCGCAAGCACCAGGAACATCTCGAGGCAGCAGACAAAGCAAAATGCCAGCGGGAGCGCGAGCACCAGGAAGATATGCTTCGGCTCCAGCTCCAGCGGCCGATCCCAGGCAGTCCCGAGTCCCCTGAGCTCCACGTCTCAAAGCTACGGACTTCACTCTGCTGGACAAAGGAGGGGACTTGGACACTTTCTTGCTGACATTGGAAAAAAACTGCCATCAGTACCATCTGCCTGAGGACCAGTGGGTCTGGTTCTTAACCCCTCTCCTTAGGGATAAGGCCCTGGAAATCTTTGGGTACCTGCCCAGTGAGACCACCCTGAGCTATGAGGACATCAAGTAGGCTCTAGCCCGACAGTACAACCTGACTCCTGAGACGTACCGGAAGTAGCTCCAGAGTCTGCAGCTGGGTCCTGCAGACAGCTGTGACCTGCAGACAGCTGGGTCGATCACATGCGGTCCCTACTGAGAGCCGTTGACCAATGGACCGCAGGACTGGATCTCACCACCGTCCAGCAGCTGAAGGAGCTCATCGCGACTGAGCAGTTTCTGTGGAACGGCCCGGAGGACCTCCAACAGTACCTACATGACCAAAAGCCGCAGGGGGCCTGTGCAACAGCGACACTTGCCGATGAGTATTCCAACAACTGGGTTCCAGAGGACAAGAAACTTGCCGGCTGGAGAGGGAGTAAGTCGAACGCGGTGCCTGCTGTCCCTGCCCCCAAGCCCAAGGGGGCACCTATCCATACTTCCCTCTCCACGCCGGTACGGTAACTCCGACTGTGTCACATTTGCCGACAGCCGGGCCACTTCAAAACCATGTGTCCCCAGTGCCACAAGGGCCCGTCCCCGTCCCAGAGATCGGCCACTGTTTTGTATGTGGTTGGCGGTGGTGGGAGGTCCCTTGACAACCTGCAAACTGTCACCATAGGCCAGGCCAGGGCCGTGGGACTACGAGACACCGGCGCTGAGATGACTCTGGTGCAGCCTGAACTGGTGTCGTCTCAGGATTTGATACCTGGAAAAAAGTCTCTGGGATTGGAAGCGTCGAGCCAGCACTGCCGTCGCCAAGGTGTATTTGGACTGGGGTGCCAGGAGGGAAGTGCGAGAGGCGGGGGATAACCCCGAACATTCCCGCAAGTGTTTTACTTCGGAGGGACTTGGGGCGGCTAGTGTCCCACTATGTGGACACTGAACCCCCAAGGCCTGACTCCCCGGATAACATCATGTCCACCCCTATTGCTTCCAATGTTATTAAAATGCCTACTGATGGGAATGCGAGGGTGGGTGATGTACTGTGTTCCTCTCCCCTGGGGGAGGAGGAGATAGATCAAGTTGGCTGTGATAAAGCCTTAGAGTGCAGCCAGCCGGCCGGCTGGAGCAGTTCGTCCTGTGAGAGTGTCACCGAGGTGACCGACAGGGGACAAACAGCTGAGGAGGAGAAGCATGCCATGGCGGGCAGGACAGTCCCAGGAGAGGTAGGGCTCCCAGGTAAGGCCGTTGTGGTTCCCCCGCAACCAGAATGTCAGAGGGCCAGAGTAGTCCATTTAGACCGGAGCCGTGGCCGCTGTGACGCGAAGTGGTGGCACCCGGGCCACAGGGGCCCCTTGGGAGTCTGATGGCTTCTCCCCTTCCGACCAAGTGGCTGCCGGGTCAGGCGGAGGCCAGGAGACAAGTCCCGGGGAACTTACAGAAGACGTGGCAGTTTCGTCCATTCTGGCCACGCCCAGTCAGGGGTTTCAGGCGGCTTTAGAGACTGACGACAACCTGAAAGCTATTAAGGAGCAGGTGGCAAAGCCTCCCTCGGACTCAGACCTTGAGCGGGTGGTCTGGGACCAATGATGACTGCCTGCGCCCTTCCCGTGTACAACCTGCCAGAGGAGGGAGAGGAGGAGACCCCCCGGACATGCTCGCCCAGGCAAGGGCGGGTGGGACTATCGAGGACGTGGAGGTTTGTCACCAGCTGTTGTCGGACCAACAGTCCCTGCTGTGGGCAATCCTGCACCCCTTCCGGGATTTGTTCAGCAACAAGCCCGGAAGGACAGAGTCGGCTGTGCATCACGTGGACACCAGGGATATACCCCCCAAACCAGCGTTTCGCATATGGGGTCTCCATGGAAGTGCAGCAGCACATTTGCCAGGAGATTGTCGAGATGCAAAAGCTGGGGGTCATCCAACCCTCCAGCAGTGCTTGGGCCTCGCCTGTGGTCCTCGTCCCAAAAAAGGACCAGACAACAAGGTTCTGCGTGGACTACAAGGGGCTCAACGCTGTCACGGCACCGATGCATACCCAATGCCGCGCATCGATGACCTGCTCGATCAGCTGGCCAGGGCTAAGTACCTGACCATCATGGATCTGAGCAGGGGATTTTGGCAGATTCCCCTGATCCCCGAGGCATGGGAACGCTCTGCCTTTATCACCCCATTCGGACTGTACGAGTCCACGGTGATGCCCTTGGGCATGTAGAATGCCCCTGCCACTTTTCAGCGGATGGTCAACACGCTGCTCAAGGGACTCGAAGGGTATGCGGCCTCATACCTGGATGAAATTGCCATCTTCAGTCCCTCCAGTGGGAGGATCACCCAGAGCATCTGGTGCAGGTGCTCGGGCGGATCCATTAAGCCAGAAAAGTGCCAGCTGGGAATGAGTGAGGTCCTCTACCTGGGACACCGGATAGGTGGGGGAGCTCTGAAGGCAGAGCCCGGGAAGGTGGATCCCATCGCATCCTGGCCCACCCCCAGGACCAAGAAACAGGTGATGTCCTTCCTGGGAACCGCCGGGTACTATAGGAGGTTCGTCCCTCACTATAGTAGCCTGGCGAAGCCCCTGACGGTCCTCACCAAGAAGAAGCTGCCCTCCGCAGTCGGTTGGACAAACGAGTGTAAGACGGCCTTCCGGGCACTGAAGACCGCCCTTTCTAGCTCCCCTGTACTACAGGCAGCCGACTTCACGCGGCCGTTTGTAGTGCAGACCGATTCCAGTGACTTTGGCCTTGGTGCGGTGCTCAGCCTACGGGCCATGAACTGCTGCTGCCGAGGGAGGTGGCCTATTCCACAATGGAAAAGGAATGTCTGGCAATTGTGTGGGCCCTACTTGTATGGATGCCAATTCATCAGAGAAACAGACCACCATCCCCTCAGCTGGTTACACACCGTGTCCGGAACGAATGGGAGATTGTTGCGCTGGAGCCTCCCACTCCAGCAGTACCACTTTCCCCACAGAAAGAGCCGCGAGCATGGCAATGCCGACAGCTTATCTTGTCAAGGGGAAGTTGAGGATGGGCGCGTGGGGGAACACCAAGTGGTGCTGCCCCATAGCGCCCTCTAAAGGGGGGAGGTGTGAAGAATATTCCAGAATAATCACATGTGCCCTGGTTGTCGGGTTTCCAGGCACAACGTAACCCGACTCCAAGCTGTAAGAGAGAAGGGAGGGGGGCTTCAGTGTAAGTGTCCCTCTGTAGCTGTGAGCTGAGCTGACAGGCAGGTTTCCTGCCGTGATCCTTTACTTTGTTCACTAACATGGGCTGTTTTGTTAAGGTACTATATTTCAATACTGAGTTGTGGGAGAACTATATGTAACAGCTCTTCACAAAACGGATTTTCTAGCTCAGGGGGAGATAGCAAATGCCAGACTGCATCCTAGCCCAATCTAGCGTGTAGGGATGAGGAGATACATGTCCCAGCCTTTTGGAACCTCCTAAAACCATTGTGTTTGATTTTCACATGTAGCAGGGGCACGGCCGGATTCATTGACACCAGAACCGGTTCCCTGGGACCTTCCAGTAAGGAGGTATGGGCCACTTTAGTTCTTGGAGTCTCTTAGCTAGGATGGAACAGGTGGTGGAGACTTGGGGTTGAGCCTGGGGGCGGGAGTGGGAGTTCCCAGAGAGTTTGAAGGTCTCTGTAGCCAAAAGCCTATTATCTTTTCCTGGTGGAGCTCATAACATCAAGAAGTTTGGGAAAAGTCCAGCAACCAAAGAGGGCCCACAACCTTCTACATGTGGCCGCCCATCTCCCGAGCCATGCTTTCCATCTACTGGTAACTGACTTTAAGATCTGTTATGCTTGATGTACCATGCTTTTGTATTTGTAACTCTGACCACTGTATATGTATAACCTTGTGTATATAGTAGCCTTTATGGCGATTAAATATATAATTTAATCTTGGGCTGTTCTTGTATCTCGATCCACAAACCCTATGTCTGTTGTTCGGTCCAACGAACGCGCTACCGGGTTGGTTTCTAGCCCGATATAAGTCTGTTATTTCAAATAGAAACTGGTGGCAGCTCTATCCAGGCCGACAAGGCTCTGCTTCACTGGAGTAGTGAAAGAGCCTCTCAGCCTGTCAGGAGTGTGGGAGATTATGGGGCCACAACAGTGTCTGAGTGGACCACCTTGTCCCGCTCCCTGGTGCCTCTCTGTACCCATGTGGACAGGAGGTGACGGTGTAGAACTGTGCCGATCTGACCTTATGCGTCCTTGACGGGGTGTGGAACGTCACGTTGGTGCAAAGGATAGACCCGTATCACGTGCTCCGTCTGGCGTAGTGTGACGTCAGGCGGGTGGCGGGGTGTGGACCCACCGGAAGAAGCGGCGACGGCGGGATTCTGCAGGGCCCCCCTGGTGCCATTTCTTCACAGATACACAGCACATAATTAGCCGGGCTAAGATTGAGGAAGTGTCTCCAGTTCTTTTAAAAGACATTCCTCTGGTTAAAACCTTTGTCCCTACTGCTAGGAGGAGAAGAATTCTGTCCTGGGGCCATGAATGCAAGCTGGCTGGCTACATGGGCATACGCAAGTCCACTGAGCTGATTGCTTGTCACTTCTGGTGGCCTTTGCTGGTCAAGGATGTCCGGGACTTTGTAACTGCTTATCCGCAGTGCGCCAGAAATAAGTTCTCCAGAGACAAGCCTGCTGGTCTTCTTCAACCTCAGCTGATTCCTTCCACTCACTGGCAACACACAGCCATGGATTTCATCAAGGACCTGCCTCTCTCTGAGGGTTGCAACAACATCTGAGTCGTGGTGAACTATTTTCCAAAATAGCTCACTTCATTCCTCCAGTCGGTCTTCCCTCCACTCCCAAACTTGCTACGCAGTTTTTTCAGCAGGTGTTTCACCTCCATGGTCTTCCTCTCCCCATTGTCTCAGATTGTGGAGTCCAGTTCACTTCTAAATTCTGAAAAGTTCTTTGCAAGTTGCTGAATGTCCAGTTGGAATTCTCCTTTGTGTATCACCCTCAGGCCAATGGGCAAGTGGAACGAGTCAATTAGGTTCGTGAGAATTACCTGCATCACTTTGTCTCTGCCATCAGGATGATTGGGTACAATTGCTTCTCTGGGCAGAATTTTCCTACAACAACTACGTTAGGGAGTCTTCTGGAGCATCCCCATTTTTAATTGTATATTTCCAGCATCCTCTAGTGCCCTTTCCTATGTCTGCTTCTTCTGTGATACCAGCAGCCGATTCCTCTTACAGCAAGTTCTTTCAGTTCTGGCAGCAGACCCATGCCACCCTCCTTAAGTCAGTGTCAAGGATGAAGTCTCATGCAGACAATAAGAAAGGTTCTCCACCCCATTAACAATCCACAGGTAAAGTTTAGTTGTCGTCTCATAATATTCACCTGAATCTGCCATTTTATAACTTCACTCCTCGGTACCTTGGGCCATTCAAGGTCCTCAGGCAGGTCAATCCTGTGACCTACAGTCTTCAGCTCCCGGTGAACATATGGACCCCCAATTCCTTCCACATCTCGCTCCTAAAAATGGTGGTCCTGAACAGTTTCTCCAAGCCTTTTACTCCTGCCACTACTCCTGATCCTGAGGGTCCATCGGACGTGTTTGAGGTGAAGAACATCCTGGATTTCAAGAAGGTTCAGGGGAGGACCTTCTATCTGGTTGATTGGAAGAGTTTTGGTCCTGAGGAGAGATCTTGGGAGCATGCTGACATTTGGGCCCCTACTATTCTTGATCAGTTTCTGTCGGTCTAGCCTAAAGAAGAGGGGATATAAGGAAGGGTACTGTCATGCCATCGACACTCGCATGGGCAGTAAGCGATGCCGTACTCACAGCAGTCACCTCTCTGCTCCTCCCAGTCTTCGGTCGTTTCGCTGATCTACCTTTTGCAGCATTTCCAGCTCTGCTGCATCCTACTACTGCTGGTGAGTCTCCATCTGGCTATATGGAAGCGCAGCAGCCACACTTTGCAGGAACTTAACCATTTGTGTTCTGCAGAGGTTAGCATACACAGCCTATCCCTAGGCAGCAGGGTGTTTATTAGGCAGCTCTTCCCACCGTTCCTTGCCTGAAGGTAGGTTCCTAGTTGCTTGTCTTTACATCCAGTTCGTGCATTTTTGTTCTATCTTTCGTGCTACTGACCTGGCTCTTTTACCGTTTATCCTGATCTGTCTGCTCTGGACCTTGGCTATGTATATTGAACGTGTGTTGCCTGGGTTCAAATCCCACCAAGGACAACATCTGCAAGGATTTGTATGTTCTTCCTGTGTTTGCGTGAGTTTCCTCCGGGTTCTCCAGTTTCCTCCAACATTCCAAAGACATACTGATAGGGAATCTAGATTGTGAGCCCCAATGGGGACAGTGCTGATGTCTGTAAATTGTCTGAATTGTAAAGTTCTGCGGAATATGTTGGCGCTATATAAATAAAAAGATTATTATTATTATGTCCTGACCTCGGATTATCTGACCACATCTTTGCCTTTGTTCTTCTGTACCTTGTACCTGTGCCTCTGACCTTCCAGTCAGCTGCTGTAGACCGGGGGACTGCCTTGGAGTGGTATCTGGTGACTACCTGCGGCCAAGCCTATCCGCACCATCAGAGGCTCTAGTAAATACTAGGTAGTCACTTAATTACGGCGCTCCAGGGTAAGCACGGCCAGTGGACCAGTGTTTCCAAACCCACCCACATTACAATTTTATTATCCAAATAGGAATTAAGGGTGGTACTATCCCACCAAAATGTTTATTCCTTGACAAGTAGATTTTCTAATTGTTTCATATTATTATTCAAATCAGAATTGTGGTTCTCCAGCACCCAGCTTAGATTTGCAAAAAAATCAATGCGGCTTTATTGCCCTTATGAGTATAACGATGGGGTTGCCACAGGTGTATGAGAAACTTTTAACATAATAAGCAAGACTATGAAAATACAGCAATGGACAACTAAAAATACTGAGAAAAATATCCATGGAATCAAGGAATACTAAGCATGACAATACTGAGGTAATATAACCGGCAAAGGGAAAAAAGGCAGCTCTCGCACTAGAATATCGAGGAGTATGAAGACTAGTAGTGCAACAAGGAAAATAGAAAAATGGATAAATCTTTTTCAAATTTTTTTTGTTTTCCCACAAATAAACTTTTGTTTTTATAAGAAGATCTTTTAAAGATGGATTTATTCAATTTTTCTGTTTTCCATGTTGCACTATGAGTCTCCATGCTTCTGGATCTTCTAGTGGGTGAGCTGAGGTTTTTTTTTACCTTTTTTCAGTTATAAATCCAATTTTTATTCTATAAAATAAGGACAGGGAAATTTCATCAAGACCTTCCAGGAAATAGTCTTGCCGGAACTGAGAGATTTAGAAGAGAAATGAAAACATCCTGAAACCTATCAGCAAAGATACAATCTAACATTAGGAGGAAAACATGCAATAAAATCCATAATACAGAACACTAACCTATCAGTTATAAGTCCTGTCTACACAGGCAGAGGCATGGTTATAAAAAAAAACGTTATAGATAGCGTGAGGATAAATACATTTTATCTAACAAAAAAATATAAAAAAAAATGTTGTTTCAATCTTAATAATAATGCATAAAAAGAACAAATACACACCCCCAAAAACCATTTTTTTAATATTTCAAATTCAGTGAAACCCTACTTCTACCATCTTCTGAAAATTCATGAGAGCCTAAATAATCCTTAAGGACGACCAATAATATCCAACATCAATGCAGCTACTCGTAACCTGTCACATTATTTAGACTTTTTTTCGAGTGTATGTAAAATCATTACCGAGCTTTTAGAGGGATTCTACCCAACTTATTAAAGATTTACAATCTGCACAATTAGATTTGAAATATTACTAATAATTATGGATGTAACAGCACTATACACAAATATAGACCATGATCTGGGTTTATTGTGTATTACAAGATTAAAAATTGCACCTGCTTTCGAGGTAGAAATGGGCCCTCTTACCTCTTGTCCCCTGTGCGGCCGCACAGGTTGCACCAATGATATATGCGCCCCTGGGTCCTTTTTAGTTCAATAGCTCATCATAATGCACAGTTCCACCTGCTTTGGAGATGGAAAAAAGCCCCCTTACCTCTTGGATCCCTGTGAGGCTGCACAAGTTGCTACCATGGTATGTCTGACCCTGATGTAAAGGCATTGAAAAGTTATTGCTGTGTGAAGTGACCCATGCCAGCTTAAAAAAATGAGGCTGCAGTCCAAAATAGATGACAGCTTTAAAGGGAATCTGCTATCAGATTTATGCTGTTCGACCCAAGGTCCGCATGAATCAGACACCGGTTGCGCAACTGCAGCTGGGTATGTTTTACTCTGAAAGGCTGCAGCTTATAAGAGTAAAAAACACCTGGCTACAGTAGCTCAGCCAGTGCCTGAATGGAGTTACTAAAAGCTACAACTCATCCTGCAAAAAACAAGCCCTCATACGACTATGTCGATTGAGGAATAAACGTTATGGCTCTTGGAAGAGGAAAAAATAAAAACAGTAAAAAATTGAATGCATCTTTAAATTGGTTGTGTAAACCCTTTTCAACCCCTTCACGACATATGACGTAAGCTTATGTCATATGTTGTGTCCTTGTCTTTGATGCAGGTTCGCATGCCGAGCCTGCATCTTTCTCCATACATGACGGCTGATTTAATCAGCCGTCATGTGCCTCTAACAGCCGCGTTTGGAGTGGAGCTGTTAATGTGCTAAATCCCGCTTTTAATCTCTGACATTTAGCAAGAGCCAACAGGGAGAAGCGTCATTCTACGTTCCTATCGGCACATCCGTGACGTGATTGCGGGGCGCTGATGAGTTGTCATGACAGCTGGGGGTCTGCTGATGATCCACGTGCCTGTCATTACGATTCTCCTGTGAAAGCCAGCTTGTGGCCGGCGTTCATGGGAGATCATGATTTTAGCTATACATATGTACTATGTATAGAACAAGCCATCAGACGATTGCAGCTTCAAGTCCCCTAAGGGAACTATTAAATATAGTAAAAAGTGAAAAAAAAAGTTTTTAAAAATATCATTAAGAAAAAAACGCACAAAAGTTCAAATCACCTCCCTTTTACCCCTTTAAAAATAAAAAATACACATATTTGGTATCCAAGAAAATAACAAAGTAAGCAAATACCCCGCAATAACTAAACAAATAGCAATAGTGCATGATAATAGCATAGGGTACTTAGTTAACATAATTTTGATCAAAAACATAAAAGCGATCACACCACATCAAAGTGACCCTATTCAGGCGGTCCTAACCTCTCGTATTAAAATCTTACCATTTGTCAAGTGATGTTTGGAATTGCTGCGTTTGTAAAAGTTCAATCTAGCAAAATCTAAAGTAAATTAATCTGATCATTAAACAATGTAATAAGAAAAAAAATCAAAACACCAGACTTATGTTTTTTTGGCTGCCACAACATTGCAATAAAATGCAGTAACAGGCAATCAAAACAAAGTATCTACCCCAAAATGGTATCAATAAAAACGTCAGCTCAGGGCGCAAAAATTAGCCCGCACCCAACCTCAGATCCCGAAAAATATAAAATGCTATGAGTCTAGGAAAAGGTTGACAAAAGCACAATTTTTCTTACAAATTTCTAAATTATTTTCACCACTTAAATAAAACTATATATGTTTGGTATCTGTGTACTCGTACTGACTTTGGGGAATCATAGTGGCAGGTCAGTTTTATCATAAAGTGAACATGGTAAATAAAAACCCCAAAAAACAATTGTGGAATTGCACTTTTTCTGTAATTTCACTTTTGGAATTTTTTTCCTATTTTCCAGAACAACTGAAATCAATGGTGTCGTTCAAAAGTACAACTTGTCCCGAAAAAAACAAGCCCTCATACGGCCATATTGATGGAAAAATAAAAAAAGTTATGGCTGTGGGAAGAAAAAACTAAAACGGTCCACGGCGTGAAGGGGTTAAAAGTAGTAGTCCCACCATATACTCACCCCGCACCCGTGCCGCTCCTCCCATGTTGGCGGCAAGTCTGCTGGGTGTCACATGACATTATTGTGCCACGCGAGCCCTGCAGCCAATCAGCCCGGCAGCCAATCAGTGGTCAGTATCTGGCTGCCGCGCACTCACTGGCCTCAGACGACCCTTGGACAAGCGGCAGAAGTGTGAGAAGTGCAGCCAGTAGTGGCCGCTGATTGGTAGCAGCGCTCACGTAGCATAATAATGTCACATGAGCCCCGGGGGACATCGCTGGGACAGCGAAGATATGGTGCCTTTATTACACAAGGGGGACCACCACACATAAAGGGGGCTGTCCAACTGGTGGACCACACATAAACACTGAAAAATGAGGAAACATACAGAGAAGAGGAAATAACAAAGGGCTGTCAGGATGTGGGGGAGAAAAGGAAAAATCTCTGTCCTTAAAGAGTTAACCCCTGTGCCCCAGTGAGCACGCAGTGCCCGGAGGAGCGGCCATGAGGGCGAGCTCGCACCGCGGGCACTGGTGCCAGGCATGAGGCATCACTTGTCCATGTGGCAGCTGATAACTTCCACACTGTGCAATGACAAGAGCTGCCCGGCCGCTCAAGTCACTGCCACATCCACTGGAGGGGAAATGACAGCGACCAATCACGAGACGCCTTACAGCCGCCAATCGTGCCCCCGGCAGGAGAGCCATTCACGTGCTGGATGACAAGTCAACTTGCGATGAACTGGTGTACAGCTGGAGTTATTCTGCAGACAGAGCTTCGCGCTGGAGTGAGTGACACGGCTGTAGCCTGGAGCTCCGACACCAGCATCAACGCTGGATCCCTGCGCTCAGCCAGCGACGCTGCAGTCCAGCTGCAATGGAGCCCGTCACTGGGATTCTCACCTGTGCCGCCCTGTGCTGGACGCTCGTTCTGCCGGCCAGCGGGCTGTACATATCCAGAGACGAAGGTGAGCGGCGCCCGGTGCTTATACCGGCAGGGTGCGGGGGCAGCAAGACGCCGAGCCCCGCGGGTCCTAGCCTGGGAAAGTTTCTGTGGCCAAAACTTGGTGGCACTAGTCCTGGGAAGGTGAGTGGCGAGCTGTCTGTCCCCGCAGCTAGCCAGAACTGCTGATAAGGGGCAGGACTGGAGGCTGACGGCTGCAGGAGTGAGTGCCGGAGGCTGACGGCTGCAGGAGTGAGTGCCGAGTGTGCTGGACTCTTTATTAAAAACACACCATCTGACATGCTGCTCACAAGTTAACATTGCAAGCTGAGACATGTGTGATAAGATGAAGCTGTGTGGAAGTGGCCACCAGCTGAGGGCTAGCGTCCTCTATATATACATTATAATGAGCTGACATCATACAGGCGTGGACAGGTCATGGAAAGGCTTCTCTCCACATGTGATGAGGAGCAGCATTCATCTATATGCTGACCTGTAGTTGGGTCTAGAGATTTATTGTGAAGGAACCTGTGGTTGGGTCCAGGGGTTCAGCCGTTGTGAAGGAACCTGTGGTTGGGTCCAGGGGTTCAGCCGTTGTGAAGGAACCTGTGGTTGGGTCCAGGGTTGCAGCCGTTGTGAAGGAACCTGTGGTTGGGTCCAGGGTTGCAGCCGTTGTGAAGGAACCTGTGGTTGGGTCCAGGGTTGCAGCCGTTGTGAAGGAACCTGTGGTTGGGTCCAGGGTTGCAGCCGTTGTGAAGGAACCTGTGGTTGGGTCCAGGGTTGCAGCCGTTGTGAAGGAACCTGTGGTTGGGTCCAGGGTTGCAGCCGTTGTGAAGGAACCTGTGGTTGGGTCCAGGGGTGCAGCCGTTGTGAAGGAACCTGTGGTTGGGTCCAGGGGTGCAGCCGTTGTGAAGGAACCTGTGGTTGGGTCCAGGGGTGCAGCCGTTGTGAAGGAACCTGTGGTTGGGTCCAGGGGTGCAGCCGTTGTGAAGGAACCTGTGGTTGGGTCCAGGGGTGCAGCCGTTGTGAAGGAACCTGTGGTTGGGTCCAGGGGTGCAGCCGTTGTGAAGGAACCTGTGGTTGGGTCCAGGGGTTCAGCCGTTGTGAAGGAACCTGTGGTTGGGTCCAGGGGTTCAGCCGTTGTGAAGGAACCTGTGGTTGGGTCCAGGGGTGCAGCCGTTGTGAAGGAACCTGTGGTTGGGTCCAGGGGTGCAGCCGTTGTGAAGGAATCTGTGGTCGTTGTGGATGGGTCCAGGGGTTAAGTCAAATTTGTAGTTGGATCTAGAGATCTATGCATTCATGTGAAGCATGTCTACTAAACTAGGGGTGAAGGACATGTATGATTCAATTGTTGATCAACCTTATTATATCTCAAATTAAGACCAGAGCAATTTTCTAAATTTCATTGCTTTTCTGCATGTGTCTACAGCTTCTATGCACATCTATATGTTTCCATGATAGTACGGTGGCTCAGTGTTTAGCACTGTTGCTTTGAAGCGTTTATGGACCTTTCCCCAGTGCACAAAGCACAGTCATGCTGGAAAGGAGGAAGCCCTTCCCCAAACTGTTCCCACAAAGTTGGAGGTATACGGTTGTCCAAAATATGTTGGTATGCTAAAACATTGCGATTTCCCTTCACTGTAACTAAGGAGCTGAAGCCGACCCCTGAAAAACAACCCCACATTATCATTCCTCCTCCACCAAACTTTCCACTTGGCACAGTGCAGTCAAGCAGATAACGTTCTCGTGGTATTTGCAAAACCCACACTTGTCCATCAGTGGCAGGTAGAGAAGTGTGCTTCATCGTTGTACGGTGACGGAGTGCTTTACACCATTCCATCTGCTGCTTGGCGGAGTAATGATTGCATGCCGGTTCTGTGCTGAGGAGGCTATTGTCAGCAGAACGTGGGTAACTTTTATGCACAATGGCCCGATCCATTATTGCTGTTGCTCCAGTTTTATAATTTGCTCCTTATTAGTGGCTTCAGCATTTGTATCTTATTCTCTATATGTTTTCTGTTGCCTTTTTTGTCCTTGACAGCTTTGCTTATCCAGATGATTTAGACAGCTTCATGAAATGTGACTTTTACCAAATGTCTAATTTTTTTTGTGGCCTGTTCTCACTCCAGTCCAAGCCTTTAAGTGAGGTTTTAGGCAAAGTTTTTAATTTTACGCATTTTTAGACAAATTTGTGACTTTATAAAGCATTTGCAACTTTTGATAGTCGAAAAGTCACAAAAACAAAGAGCAGTTTTGATTTAGTGCCAAATTCATGAATCTTATGCTTCATTTTGAAGAATTTGGTGAAAGAAAACATCAGCGAATACAAGAGAAGAAAAAAAGAAACAGATGAATCTGGCTCCGTCTCAGCACTTGGAGACCTCATTTTGTAACTTTACGTGGTGGTCCACTTCGTGGCTGAGATGCTGTGGTTCTTTCCACTATTCAATAATCCCTCTTACAGTGGATCGTGGGATATTTAGGAGAAGAACTATCATGAACTGACTTGCTACAATGGTGGCATACTATTACAGGACCACTCTAATTCAGTGAGCTCTTTAGAACGAGCCATCCTTCACAAATCTTAGTAACAGAAGACTGCATGGTGGGGGGCTGGATTTGATATAAATATGACAGCGGGACTGAATGAAACCCTGAATTTAATGATTAAGAGGTGTGAGCCAGTACTTTTGGCAATAAAGTGTGTTTGTTAAATATTGCACATGATTAGTAATTCTGCTGCACGGTTTAGTCTAGTCCTGCTCTCCTTCTGCCCCCTTCTTTTTGCTATGAAATGTTAGTAAGTGAAGATGTCCATTCAAATTAGTCTAAAGTGGAAGAAAATGAATGATTTTAAACATAATGAATATGAAATATTCTTTAACAACGATTGATTTATTTCATTGATGTCAAACCGTCATCATGTAAAATGAAGTTGGGTGTGTTTGAAGGTTTGTCCATCGCCTGGTGCTACTGAGCATCTGTGGACAATCTGAGTGACTGTAATGGCCAACATGTAATAAAATGCGTATGGCTATGTTTGTATAGCAATTGTTCACCTGAAGATAAATTTTCTCAATAGTTTTTTTTCAACCCCATGTACCTATCCAAATTGTATGTCCAGCTTCAAAGATCAGCCACACATATGGGCATTCATGTACTTGAAATGAAAATCCATTTGCACCTTTTATCTCTTCTATCTGCTGCTGCATACCCGAGAAATGAGCGCTACTATTCATGTGCAAATGAGGCATTTAGTGTTCTGGACATGACAGAGCAGTTCCTGAGTTGCTCCATCTCTCTAGGTTATTTCTCTGCTCATCACCAGCCTCTTTAGCTTGATTGATAACTCAGTCTATGTGACGTCAGGCACCAATCGGGGAAATCTGACAGTGAGCTATGAAGCTAATTACGCTGCTGCTGGGTGGGGAAAAAAACCTCTGGAAGCAGTGACTCATGTAGTGCTCTGACATGTACAGAGCACTTAACACATGTTTTACATATGAATGATTATGCTAATTCCTTGGAAAATGCAACAACAGATAGAAAATGGAAAGCTGTCATTTCAAAGACATACATGCCCTCATGCATTTTGAGGGGTTAAACTTAGTGATCACTTGCCTTTAAGAGACAATTTGACAGCAATATAACTATCGAATCAAACTACAGAGTTTGTAGTCTGTTACTATAGAAACTAGGGATGAGCGAACTTTAGTCCAAAGTTCTGTTCGGGTCCTAGAACTGTACCTGATCAAAGAGCCTCGGCACTCAATCGTCCTTTTGCAAGAGAAAATTTATTGACTTTGTGAAATAAATCTGTACACAGAAATAACACCAAAACGTTTCGGTCTTAGCGACCTTCTTCAGTTGACGGGTAATTCTGCGAGAGATGTGAGCAACAAGTGGGTCCCAATAGGGCTGCCTGCTGAGAAGCGCGTGGGGGCATGGACATCACAACGCGGTCTCCAACTAGCAGAATTACCCGTCAACTGAAGAAGGTCGCTAAGACCGAAACGTTTTGGTGTTATTTCTGTGTACAGATTTATTTCACAAAGTCAATAAATTTTCTCTTGCAAAAGGACGATTGAGTGCCGAGGCTCTTTGATCTGATATACCAGGGTTCGGCCCCTACTCGTGCACACTCATAGGGAGTGCAGTGATTTATATCTTTACTAGAACTGTACCTGAACCTGAACCCCATAGAAGTTACTGGGGACCCAAACTTGTAAAATGGTCATAGTAAGGGCTAGAAGGCAAAGTTTCTCTACAGTGGGGAAAATAAGTATTTGATACACTGCCGATTTTGCAAGTTTTCCCACCTGCAAAGAATGGAGAGGTCTGTAATTCTTATCGTAGGTACAATTCAACTGTGAAAGTCAAAATCTAAAATAAAAGCCAGAAAATCACATTATAAGATTTTTAAATAATTAAATTGCATTTTATTGCATGAAATAAATATTTGATCAGCTACCAACCAGCAAGAATTCTGGCTCTCACAGACCTGTTAGTATTTGTTTAAAGGGGTTGTCCACTACTGTTGATAATGTGCCAATGTTTTTTTATGGTGGAAATAAGTTAATTTGTAAATACCTTGTGTTGCTCTTCTTGCCTGTGAGCGGCGCTATGTCTGGCCGCTCACAGGCATCACGTGAACCCCCCCCCCCCACCGGCTGCAGCAACCAAATATTCATAATATATATAATAATTAGAAGTATTTTAACTAAATTCATGTTGCAGCTCAAAGAGCAGACTGAAAATTAAACCAGTCGTCATGCACGATAGATAAGGGGGTGGCCAACGGCCAAAATAGGCGACAAAGAGGTAGTATTATAAACATAAAAATGCTTTATTATACATAGATCTACAGAAAAATGGGAAAAGTACAAAAGTTGGATACACCAATATAAAAACAACAACAACGGCCGCCCATTGCGGTGGCACAATGTAATAGGATCATATCAATCATAAATGGATTATTTGCTCAACATTAACGTAGATGGGTATCACTAACTTAATCTAAGTACACTACATATGCCAATAGATACAAGTAGAACCTTTTACATAGCTCCATGAGCACTTCCAAAACCCAGGCCACCGCACTCAGGCCGTTCCCCAATGAGCTGTTCGGCGCTTGCCTTTCTCAATTATTAAAAATGGAAGATACACAAGATGACTGTCGGTCTGGGGCTCCATGCAAGATCTCACCTCGTGGGGTAACGATGATTCTGAGAAAGGTCAGGAATTAGCCCAGAACTATACAGGAGAACCTGGTCAATGATCTGAAGAGAGCTGGGACCGCAGTCTCAAACATTACCGTTAGTAACACACTATGCCATCATGGATTAAAATCATGCAGGGCACGCAAAGTCCCCCTGCTCACACCAGCACATGTCCATGCACGTTTGAAGTTCGCCAGTGACCATCTGGATGATCCAGAGGAGGCATGGGACAAGGTCATGTGGTCAGATGAGACCAAAATAGAACTTTTTGATACCAACTCCACTAGCCGCGTTTGGAGGAAGGAGTACAACCCCGAGAACACCGTCCCAATCGTGAAGCATGGTGGGGAAACATCATACTTTGGGGGTGCTTTTCTGTAAAGGGGACAGTACAACTGCACCGTATTGAAGGGAGGATGGATGGATGGGGTCATCTATCGTGAGATTTTGGCCAACAACCTCCTTCCCTCAGTAATAGCATTGGAGATGGGTAGTGGCTGGGTCTTCCAGCATGACGATGACCCGAAATACACAGCCAGGGCAACTAAGGAGTGGCTTGGCAAGAAGTATTTCAAGGTCCTGGAGAAGTCAGTCTCCAGACCTGAACCCAATAGAAAATCTTTGGAGGGAGCCAAAACTCAATTTTGCCCAGCGATAGCACCGAAACCTGAAAGATCTTTATGGAGGAGTGGGCCAAAATCCCTGCTGCGGTGTGTGCAAACTTGGTCAAGAACTAAAGGAAACGTCTGACCTCTGTAATTGCAAACAAAGGTTTCTGTACCAAATTTTAAGTTCTGTTTTTGTTTTGTATCAAATACTTATTTCATGCAATAAATGCAAATTAATTATGTAAAAATCATACAAATATGATTTTAGATTTTGTCTCACAGTTGAAGTGTACCTACAATGAAAAATTACAGATCTCTCCATTCTTTGTAGGAGGGAAAACTTGCAAAATCGGCAGTGTATCAAATACTTATTTTCCTCACTCATTCTCTGTCTGTGTCTTCCAAAAACAGACACCCGGGAGCAGTCAGTGTTCAGAGTTCTGCTCCGGTAATGGGAACCGAACTTTACAATTCGGGTTCGCTCATCTCTAGTAGAAACCTAACTGTCTAAACATTGTCATCAGATGAACCATTGTATTTTAAAAAATCCTGCACAGTAGTGTGCTTAAGGCTGTGTGCCCACGATGCGTTTCTTAAGCGTTTCCGCAGCGGCAAAAATGCTGCAGAAATGCTTAAAAAACGCATGGTAGAAGGCCTGCCATGTTCCCCAATGATAATCCGCATGTGTTGTGCACATGCTGCAAAAATTTCCGCTGCGGATTATCATTGCGGAAAAAAACGCAGCACTACCAATTATTTTGCAGAAGCGCTGCATTTTCGCCGCCATTGACTTGCATTGGAACGCATGGATTCCGCATCACTGTATCTGTAGATGCGCATTCCATGCTTTCCAATCTGCGGATGGTACCCGGGTGTGGAGGACAGAAGACTCTCTTCCAGACCCAGGTACCATAGAACCTGTGAAAAAAAAGAATATAAAAAAAAAAAGTTATATTTACCTTCTGATGGCCCCCGGTCTCCTTGTCCTCCCATGAGAGCAGCTCGTGGTGGACTGAAGGACCTGCACTGACGTCATTTAGTCCTGTGACGGCAGGTCCTTCAGTGTAGTGTACCGCGAGCTGCCGGCAAGGGAGGACTGAGCGAAGCAAGAGGCCATCAAAAGGTAAGTATGGATTTATTTTTTTATTTTTAACCATTCTTTGGGGTCACACTATATAAATCCATGCCGTTTGCATGGATTTATATAGTGTGACCAAGTTGATGCTAAAATCGCTTAGAAAGCGCTTGTCAACCCGCATGCGGAAATGCATGTGAAGAACGCTTCACAACCGCATGTCCCTGGCAGGAAAAACGCATGTACAATCCGCATGTGTTTTTTCTGCCAGGGAGATGCAGAAACGCTCAGGAAAAATCCAGAGCATTTCTGCATCGTGGGCACATAGCCTAAAGGGAACCCATCAGCTGATTCATCCTGCTTAAACCATGTACGGCATGAATAGGAGCCTTGCAGCACATTTGCAGCCAGGTATATTTTTCTCTGCATCGTCATGGCATTTTCAAGAAAATAAAGGATCTGGCTGGGACCATAGCTAGAGATGAGACTAGTCTGGCACTGCCCCGTGCCTGCTTTTCTCAGCGCCGCTCAGGTTGATTTTGGCAGAGACTTGTCAATCGCCTAGAATGGCACTGAGAAGCTGGATCTTCTAACTATAAAAAGTCAGCATTTCTGAGAAAAATATACTTGGCTGTAATTGTGCAGCCTGGCCCTGATTCATGCTGCCTGTAGTTTGGGCAGCATGCATTATGCAACAGGTTCCCTTTTTCTAAAGTATAGTTAGCCCTAGTATAGGCTCATTGGCAGATTTAATGAGGATCTTTCAGCTCTACTAACATGTTTTGATTTCGTAAATGCTTGTATACAAGACTGCCACCAAGAATTTCAGGGCGCCATACTGGCAAAATTTTCAGGCCCCCTTGATACTTCGCCCCCGCAACAAGACGACAAGGTAGACTCTTCTGGCCAGGCCCTACTCTAACCTATTAAACATATCTTAAAATATTCAATACTCTTTTTAGGTATATTTTTATTTATTTTTCTTTTAACTCCTTTATGACGTGTGCCGTAATAGTACGACACACGTCATATCCCCTGCGCCGGAGCCCGCACCTTTCCGGGCACATGACAGCTGATCTATACAGCTGACATGTGCTCCTAACAGCCGCAGGTGGAATCACTATCCACCCGCGGCTGTTAGCTAGTTAAATGCTGCTGTCAATCTCTGCGATTGTCATTGCCAGATTGCTATGAGCACCGCCCAGCGGTCGGCGCTCGTATCAAGTGAGCAATTCTGCTACACACCGGCGATCTGATTGCTTGTGTATAGTACAGGTGATCAGGCAAGTATCTCTTCTAGAAAACCTATATGCCTACCATATAATACATGGTCCGCAAATCCCTATAATCAAAGCAAAACCAAAAAGATCTGTTCTGGAGAAAGAGATTACAATACGAGGGAGAGGAGAAGCCTTTTCCCTCCGAAATGAGAAATAATAAAGTCCATAAATAAGTATTCTCCAGACAGACACATATAAGGGAAATTAGAAAAATTATTCTTTATTGAAGAAAATATATAAATATAAAAATTACAATCGATATAAATAATAAAGTACAAAGTAAGGACAGTAGGGGAGGGGGAGAAAAGACAGCTAAAAAGTAATGTAATGAGGTGACTGATATAACAAAGACTAACACCCCAAAAAAGCATTCAGTGGATGACAGGTGTAAATATGATGCCTATGGATAAAAAATCCTAACACTGACCATATCAAAAAATAATGATTACAAATCCTCTAGGGAAAGCTGAAAGCACGTCTAGCATAAGGCCAAAAAATCCTGTATGTAAAATACATGCAGGTAAGTATCAAAATGGTTGTATGCTGTCAAGTAGACTGTAACCGTAGTGATTGCGTAATAAGATATACTTATCAGTAAGTTATAGGACCAGATATGGAGCTTCCATTACCTTGGGTCATGTCTATGGAGTCCAAGGCAGCGTGGGAAAGAATGTAATTTTTATGATATTTATATATTTTCTTCAATAAAGAATAATCTTTCTAATTTCCCTTATATGTGTCTGTCTGAAGTATCTCTTCTAGTCTCCCATAGAGACTATTGAAGCTTGCAAAAAGTTAAAAATGAGGGGAAAAAAAAATAAAAATTTATTTATATATATATATAACACTATAAGCTTAAATCGCCCCAATCAAAATAAAACAATAAAAAAAAATCACATATACACATTTGGTATTGCCACTTTAAGAATTGCCCAATCTATCCATATATAAAAAAAAAAAAAAAAAAATTAATCCGATCAGTTAACGGCATAACGAAAAAAAATTCAAAATGCCAGAATTCAGTCGTCGCTGCATTGCAATAAAATGCAATAATGGACTTTCATCTACCCCAAAATGGTATCCATAAAAACGGGTTTCGGAAAATGGCACCATTTTCTTTTTAACAAACTTTTGATTTTTTTTCACCACTTAAATAAAAAAGAACCTATACATGTTTGGTGTCTACGAACTCGTAATTACCTGGAGAATCATATTGGCAGGTCAGTTTTAGCATTTATTGAACATTGTAAAAAAAAAACAAAGATGTTGAATTGCAATTTCACCACGCTATGGCCGGACCACATATTATTACCACATAATGACTGAATACTACAATACTGATCATTAATAAAAAATAAAAAAAAACACAATACTAATATTACCATAAGTTCCATTATACAGAGGACCTCTGTACATAGTAATATAGTGTGCCAGTGACATTATACACAGGAGCTCTGTATATAGTGTGAAGTGTCAGTGTACAGGTTAAGCCACGGGCCGGACCCCTGCTCTTTGCTTCTGGTCATCGGGCCCCATACAACAGTAAGGGCAGTAATGCTCTGATGGCGGCTCTGCTTGTATAATAATAATTCTAGAGCATCTTTTCTTAGAACTCTGTATTGTGCCATTTCTCCGTTTTACTCCTCCTGGAAATGTAAATTGTCATTACTCTCTATTACTATGTCCGTGTTTGGGGACACGCCATGTTGACAAAGGGGAAAGTTAACCCTATTACGTTCAATGACTGGGATAACCCGTCATGGCCGGATGCTAGTTCGCGCACCAGGACCGGTTAATCCCCATCATGACTTTGAATTGTCACTGCGTGTAAACACACAGGGACAGTTCCATGCCGACAGCTGTCACAGACAGCTGATCGGCATGGGAACAGTTGAAGGGACCTATGCCCTGCACCTTCATCACTGTGATTGGTCAGTCAATCTAACTGACTGACCGCGCAGGAGATGCTAAAATATCAGCATATTCTGCCCAGTCACAACAGGAGCTCAGTGTTGCCAGTGGCTGAGCTCCTGCTCTAACACCCAGGAGCGGTGTCGGCACCACCCCTGGCTTTTAAGCCCCTAGATGCCACGATCGCATCATTCAGGGGGCAGGCAGAAGGATGTGAGCTCCCTCTGCCTTCAGATCGGCGCACCCACGACGTTATTGCGTGGGCCCAACCGTTGTCATGGTGACCCGAGGTCGTCATGGCTACCTCCAGGTCACCAAGCTATTGAATGCTTCTGAGACCATGCTCACAGCATGGTCTCAGAAGTATTCTATACAGGTATAATGTACTGCAGTGCTAGCGCATTGCAATACATTATACCTGTGAAGAAAGTGGGAATAAGTAAAAAAGTTTAAAAAAAAAAAAAAAAAAAAGTGTATGTGTGTGTGTGTGTGTGTGTGTATATGTGTATATATATATATATATATATATATATATATATATATATATATATATATATATATATATATATATATATATATATATATATATATATATATATATATAATTACACTGATTAATACACATTTTTATGTAAATAAAATAAACAAAGAACACATATTTGGTATCTCCGCGTTCGGAACGACCTGATCTATAAATGTCACACTAGTTAACCCCTTCAGTGAACAGCGTAAAAAAAACAAAAAAAAAACATGAGAAACTATGGCTTTTCATCATACCACTGGGAAAAAGTAGAATAAAACGCGATCAAAAAGACATATGTAAATAAAAATGCAACCACTGAAAACGTCTTGTCCTGCAAAAATCAAGCTGCCATACAGCTCCATCAGCCGAAAAATTAAAAAGTTGCATCTCTCAGCATACAGCAATGCAAAGAATTATTTTTTCTATAAAAGTTTTTATGTAAAATTGCAAAAACATAAAAAAAAATTAGATAAATGAGGTATCGCTATAATCGTACTGACCCAAAGAATAAATCTGCCTTATCAATTTTGCCACACGTGGAACTGTGGTAAACTAACAAAAAAAGCAATTCCTGAATTGTTGGTTTTTGTTTATTCTGCCTCCCAAAAATTGGAATAGAAAGCGATCAAAATGTGTCACGTACTCGAAAATAGTACCAATAAAAACGTCAACTTATCCTGCAAAAAACAAGCCCTTACATGATTCGGCCGAAATCTGGAAAAATTCTAGCTCTCAAAATATGGCGATGCAAAAAATAGTTTTTTAGTATGTGCTATCAGCCAAACATAAAAACCCGATATAAATCTGGTATCGCTGTAATCGCACCGACCTGAAGAATAAAGTCGCCTAATCACTTATACCACACGAGGAGCAGCGTAAAAAATAAGTAAAACCAATTCTTCACCTACTTTTGATTTGCTCATTCAAACTCCCTAAGATCGCAGTAAGGCTCAGCTCCTATTTATCCTGCGCTCTATGCTGAGCGCTAACACCGGGGTTTCCATGTAAATCTCTGAAATACGTGATTCAGACGGAACCCCCAGTGGAAGATTCCCTATAATGAGGCAGATGGAGGCACCGCCGTCTGGCCTGTGATCTGGCGGTGTCCGTATTTTTAGGTGTAGATAAAAGCGCGGTCAACCACAGTTTTGGCACCTCTGAAAAGGACAGCACTGAACAGAGGCCAGATGGAGTCCAGAGTAACTATGCTGTCTCATCTCATTATAGTGAATGAATCCCTCGGGGGTTTCATCTAAATCGCGTCATTTGGAGAATTAGATGGAAACCCCAAAGTAAGTGTTCAGTGTAGAGTACAGGATAAATGTGATGTAAAATGTTCCCAATAAAAGCTTTACATAAAAAGCCCCACTCAGGTCCGTCATGTGTTACTGGAAATATGGGGCTTCCACGTTACTGGTTGCACAAAGGCTCTCTAAAAGCAAAATGGCTCTTCACCCCCCCCCCCCCCAACAAAGAAATTCAGCGCTCCCAAATCAAAATTACCCCCCCCCCCCTCCTTCTGAGCACCACAGTGTGTCTAAACCACATTTAACGTCCATTTGTTTGGCAGGGGTATGATTTTCAAAATGGGGGTCATTTGATAGAGTAGAATCCCCCTTCTAGCACTTAGGGGCTCTGTATATGGAGTCCGCAAACTATTCAAGGAAAATATGGGCTCCAGCAGGCAAATAGCGCTCTGTCCCTCCCAAGTCTCACCCTGTGGCTAAGCAGTACTGTACAGCCACATGTAGGGTATTGCCACGTTCAGCAGAAATTGGGTAACACAATTTCCCCATGTGAAAATGTAAAATCTGGGGCTAAAACAAAATATTTGTGATAAAAATGTAATTATTTTTTCTTCACTGCCCCATGGTATAAAATTCTGTGACACCCCTGTGGTGTCAATATGATCACTGCACCCCTAG
This sequence comes from Phyllobates terribilis, assembly GCF_046119375.1. Classification (NCBI taxonomy): domain Eukaryota; kingdom Metazoa; phylum Chordata; class Amphibia; order Anura; family Dendrobatidae; genus Phyllobates; species Phyllobates terribilis. The sequence goes on along the minus strand of NW_027362770.1, from coordinate 68,058,442 downwards.
ATGAATTCATTGAGAGGTGTAGTTTGTAAAATGGGGTCCCTTATGGGGGATTCTGCTGTTTTTTCACTTCAGGGGCTCTGCCAATGTGACATGGCACACTCAAACTATTCTAGCAAAATTTGAACTCCAATATGGTGCTTCTTCCCTTCTGAGCTTTGCACTGTGCCTCAAAAGTAGTTTTTGGCCACACATTGTGTATTGGCTTACTTTTTTTTTATTGCTCATTTTTACACTGTAACTATCATCTATCCCCAGCTAAAGCAAACAACCTCCTCCTGTTGTACTCAAGTCATTTGCAGAACTGGCATGGGTCTGCTAGACCTGGCAGACACTAGGCAATCCTGATTGCCGGGTCCAGTGCCTGCATTGTGCATAGCTCCAGGGATGGGATTCACTATTTTATCAACAGGTTTGCTACCTGCCTTCCTCTCTCGTGCTACAAGGAAAATGATTTATACTCCAGCAATCAAATATAACAATTGTCAAGTCGGGGTATGGTGGGCTATAGACCTTTTTAGAACAAACAAGTAATGTAATACCTCCTCAGTTAATATAAATATTCACACGATGTGTGCATCGCTAGCAAATGACCTGTATTACATAATTGAGGGGAAGAGAGAAGGAAGAAAAGAATGTGAATATATTAAAATGAATTAATTAATGTAATTTTTTATATTGTGTTTGCATTATATTTTTATTTCACTCAAATTATGGCACATAGTCCTGACCTATGGATACCAGAGTACAGAGATTAGTCGGCTGTCGTCCCCTATAGAATGTAGTTGTCGAGTATCATAATTCTATCGTCCCATTGAATTTTTTTTCTTTTACCACACTGGGTGTGTGGGACAGATAGTAGACAGGAGCATAAAGTGCCTAAATTGCTGCATATGGCATCCTCCTATTCAGTCGCACGTCTCTGCACCCCATAGCCTTTACCATGTCAGAAAATGTGATTGTACTTCTGTATCCTGTGCACCGTGTATCAGAAAAGTACTTTGTATCCTTCTTTTTACAGAAGCTTTGGGGAGGGTTAATCAAATTGGTTATTAATCACCTCTTATCAATTGCCTCTAATATGAACTGACACTTAAAAATAACTACCATTGACTATTATCTGATACCAAGGGTATCCCATACTTGCAGCTATTGATACATCTAATACATGGCATCTGATTTAGTTTTATGTTCAGACCCACATCTTTCATGCTGGCAGAGATTTATATGATGGTGTGCATCACAATCAATTGTGAATTCACATCTACAGTGGATGTAAAAAGTCTACACAACCCTGTTTTTAAAATGCCAGATTTTGTCATAGAGAAGAATAATTTCAGAACGTTTTCAACCTTTAGGCTATGTGTGCACGTTCAGGATTTGATTGCGGAAATTTCTGCAGTGTTTCTGCATCTCTTGGCAGGAAAAACGCTGCAGAAAAAAAAACGTGCGTCTTGCCGCGTTTTTTAGATGCGTTTTTGTACATCAATTAATGCTTTTTGGAGCTAAATAAAGTTATTTGAAAAAAAGAAACGTGTGACATCGCTTTAACCCTTGATTACGCTCAGACCTGGGGTGAGTATATTGGTTAATTTAAAGAATGTGTCTGTTGTATTTCAAATAAAGTGTTTTACTGTGTTTATTTAACTCTTTCATTACTAAATCTAGTTAAAGTAAAGGATCTGATTAACACCTTCTCATCACTAGACAAAAGGGCTAGGTGTCAGCTAATCCCATGCACCCAATCTCATTAGCATTTCCATTCAAGTCATTTCTGGGGCAGCTGAGAGCTGCTATTTTTAGCCTAGGAAGGTGCCATTAGGCAAAATGTTCCCTGGCTATTAATAACAGCTCACAACTGTTTCGTTAGCCGCTACGTCCCCACGATTAGCAACAAGCAGCGCTTTGTATGCATCCTATTTTCGCTGCGTCCAAAACGATGTGTTCTAATACCACACTTTTGTTGTCAATACACGCGGATCTACCGCATACAATGACCCTTCAAATCTATCACAATCTGCAGCGGAGACTAGTGTGTCCGCTACAGAAATTGACATGCTGCGGGTGAGCTTGGGTACATGCCTATGATCAGAAGCCGCTGCGGGTTTGAAACTGCGTGTTTATGCAGCGTCAAACTCGCAGCGCCCAGATGTTACAGCATAGTGGATGGTATTTCTAGAAATCCCATGTCAGCTATCCGTGCATCTGAGGCTGCGGATCACCCGCGGACACTGATATGCGGTGCGTCTTTCAGGACCGTAGAATGCAAATTCTCTTGCGGAGTCACTAGTCTCCGCAACAGAAATTTGACCACTAAAATGTATTGAATGTGGTAAATACGCATGGTTCAGTGAACACATATGGATTTACCTGCGTTCAATAGAATGCAACATTTTGGACACAGCAAAAATATGCTGCGTTCAAAGCGCTGCTGCGTCCGGATCGTGGGCACACAGCCTAAAATTGAAAAAAAAAAAAAAAAAAAAAAAAAATGGCGTGGGCTCCCGCTTCATTTTTTGATAACTAGCAGAGGGAAAGCCGGCCACTGGGAGCTGATATTAGTAGGCGTGGAAGGGGCCATTAGCCAAAAATGTCCCCTGGCTATTAATAACAGCTGACAGCTGTTTGGTTAGCCTGTACGGGCTAGATTACAGAGAGGCCCCAGAAAAAAATTGACGTAAGGTCCCCCTATAAAATCTAACCAGAAAGGCTAAACAGACATCTCTGGGCTGATATTAATAGCCAGGGATGGGGCCATGGATCCTGGCCCCCTCCACGGATAATATCGCCCCTCTGCAGTCCCAGAAATGGCACATCCATAAGATGCACCAAAACTGGCAGTTGGCCTCCGCTCTTCCCACTTCCGCGTAGCGGTGACGAGTGGGGTAATAAGGTTGGGGTTCATATCAGCCTTGTATTGGCGGCTGACATGTAGCCCAGGTTAGTAATGAAGGGCATCCATAAGACGCCCCCATTACTAACCCCGTAGAAAAGGGTTTTAACGCTTTTTCAATAAAGACACTGCCAGAATACAGTTTTTTATTGAAATAAAATGACACTGTTTTAATTATCTATTGTTCTCCTAATCCCCGAATCCCTAGTCTCCTGGAAATTTTTTTTTTTTAAAAAAACAAAAAACAACCACATCCCTCACCTGTCCACCGTCATGAAGTAATCCAGATTGTCCCACGGCGATCCGGGTCACTTCTACAGCAGTTATATCAATCACTGTAGAAGACAGCACTGTATACTGACAGGAGTATAATCACTCCTGTCAGTGTACATTGCTGTGCTGCAGGGGTGAGGTCACTTGGGTTCATCAGCTGAAGATCAGCTGATCCGCTCTGGTGACCTCATTACTGCATCAGTGATGCGTGAGAATATTCCCACACAGCACCGGTGCCGTAAAGTGAGGTCCCGGAGCTCTCAGCTGATCTTCAGCTGATGAATTCGTGACCTCGTCCAGCAGCAGCAATGTACACTGCCGGGAGCGAGCGCGCTCCCGTCAGTGTACCACCGAATGATCGGGTCGCCGGGGGACACCGGACAGGTGAGAAAGTTGTTTTTTTATTTTAAATAGATTTTTACTTAATTTTTTTTATTTATTTTTTTTTTTTTGCACCGCGCACACAGACGCCGGCTCGGCTGAGCAGACTACTTCTCCCCTCGGCCGCGCCCCTCTCGTTGTTATCAGCAGAAGTGGCAGTCGGATGATGGGAGAAGTAGTCTTCTTTCCCGGCTCGGGTACCATTCTTTGCAGAAATGCTAAAAAGAATGGATATGCTGCGGATTTTAACACAATGACAATCCTGATTTGAAAATTCCACATTATGTTCACAGCACATCAGGATTGTCATTGCATTAGCTGGCAGACAGATTATATAGCGTTTTTGGTACATTTCCGCTTGGAAAAAACTGAAATCTTTTCAGGTGGAAAAATTAAAAATAACTAAAATAATGTGGTTGCATAAATATGCACACCCTTAAATAAAAAGGATACTTTAACAAAATATTGATTTATGACAGTATTCAGTCTTTTTGGGTAGGAGTCTTTTAGTATGGCACATCTAGAATTGTCAATCTTTGCCCACTCTTCCCAGTAGTGTTCCACATCTGTCTGATTGCGAGGGCATCTCCTTTTGTACAGCCCACTTCAGGCCACCCACAGATCTTAAATTGGATTCAGCTCTGGGCTCTGGCTGGGCCTTTCAGAGCTTTGATTTTGTTCTCAAAGCCATTCTTTTGTTGATCTGGAGATATGCCTAATGAATTTTGTCTTTCAGCACGACAACGACATCTCCTCCAGCTTTTTAGCAAAGGCCAGAAGGGTTTGATGCAAAATTGACTGAACTTTGAAACTGTTAATAATTCCCTCCAGTTTGACTAAAGCCCCATTCCCAGCTGCAAAAAAAAACTGCCCAAAAACATAATGCTGCCTCCAGTGGGTATGGTGTTCTTTTGGTGATGCTCAGTGTTGACTTTGCACCAAACATACCGTTTGGAATAACTGCTTTTGGCAGACTTGATATAGGTTTTGGCAAAACATAGCCAGGCTTGGATATCTTTTCTTTGTTTAAAAAAAAAAAAAAAAAAAAAATTGCCATCGTCTTGCTACACTACTCCACAGGCCAGACATATGAAGTATATGGGAGAACGTTGTCACTTGCAGTACTCAATCAGTACTTGCCAGAAATTCCTACAGCTCCTTTAATGGTGCTGTAGTCCTCTTGGCAGCCTCTCAGACCAATTATCCTCTTGTAAGGCAGCAAAGATCTGAATAGCCCGAACACAGAGCACAAGGCGCACACACACCACTGAGCAAAGCTATGACTGGCAATGCGCTGACCATTGTCAGCCAGCTAAATATCCAGAACGGGTGACACCTGCAGGAAACACAGCAAGCCTGGCCAGATTGGGCGGCTGGGTTGTCACTCACAATACTAACGGCTCAGCACGCCCCTGATTCTATAGGGTGACTGATCTGTCACTCTCTACATACCTAGGACACCGTAAGTGGTGGAATTGTGACTAAACGCTTTCAAGAAAATATCAGGAAAATCCTACTAGAACAGCTAAACTTTATAAGGGACTAATCCAAATGGCTTTAAATGATGGCACTTGTGTACTGACTCCTTTTTAACACGAGTATAAATGGGATTGGATAATTCTAAACACAACCACATCCCCAATTATAAAAGGGCGTTCACACTTATGCAACCACATTATTTTAGTTTGGTCATTTTTCTTTTTCCCCTCAAAATGATTCCAGTTTGTTTCTCAATGGATTTGTACAGATGGGTGACATTTTATGAAGGAAAAATTTCTAAAATGAAAAAAAAAATAATATAAATATAGATAGATAGATAGATAGATAGATAGATAGATAGATAGATAGATAGATAGAGATATCTCAGATGTGCTCCACAATCTCTTCTATTCATACTGGGGATGTGCTTCTGATTAATGGACAATACTGGTACACACTCAATATGCTCCCCGTTTTGGAACTGGACTGTGGCACGTGCTAAAATGAAGTATCTACAGTATGTCTAGAATCAGAGATTGTAGATCACATTTTGGCCAAACTAGTGAAAGCCACCGGTTTGCATTGGTGCTAGGACACATACTGCATTAGAGCTCTTAAAGGGATGGTGTAGCACCTAAAATGCATTTTCGAACTATCCTTATACCATAATAACTTTTGTAATTTGCATTATTTCACAATACCCTACACTTTTCCCAGTCTAGCTAATCCCTAAATGTGTTTTTATTTATTTATTTATTTATTTTTTCATTTTATTTTTTTTAAATGTCACAGAAAGCTGGGGCTGCATTCATTCCCCGCAATGTCCATCGCCCCTCCTGTAGCAGGATGTCAGAGTTCAGTGCTGCAGTTATTCACAAGTTTCTTGCATTGCTGTTCCCTCTGAAGATGTCCTATATCCTGGGTGATGGATGCTGTGGCAGATGTGAGTGCAGCACCAGATTCCTGCTTCTAATGGTGAAAGAAGATCGGGATGTCAAGGGACTGAGATAGGAATGATTGGCACCAGCACCATCCCACAGCTTCTAGTACTGCCCTCAAATGAATTGTCATCGCGGCGGTGATGGTGTCAATAACTGCTTCTAGCACCGCCCTCGAGTAGTCATCAGGAGCAGTGCTAGAAGCAGTGAGTGACCTCAATGCTGCCCCCTGATGACAACTCATTTGAGGTCAGTACTAGAAGCTGTGTGGTAGTGCTAGTGCCACTCATTGCTTCTATCTCCACCCCCTGATGACCTCTTCTCTTATAGAAGTTATGACAGCAAGGAGACAGGAGCAGGTAGCCGGCGCTGAGCTATCAACTGCCACAGCATCCATCACCCATGATGTAGGACGTCTTCAGAGGGGACAGCGATGGAAGAAACTAGTGAGTAACTACAGCGCTGCCCTTTGATGTTCTGTTCCAAGAGGGGTGATAGATGCTGCGGGTAGTGAGTGCAGCCCCAGCCTCTTGTGATGTCACATTTGAGACTCCCCTCAAACAAAATATCACAGGAAGTACAATAAAAAATGCATTTAGAGATTAGCTAGATTGGAAGACGTGCAGGGAATTGTGTAATTGGTTAGGATTCGTGTTGAGCGAGCGTGCTCATTTATCCCTTTAAACGAGCACACTCGGGTGCTCGTCGAGTATTTTCGGCGTGCTCGGCATCTGTTTGAGCTGCCACGGCTGCATGTGTCACGGCTGATAGACAGCTGTGACTCATGCAGGTATTGCCTGTTTGTTAGACAGCTGTGACACATGCAGCCGCGGAGGCTAAAATCTAGAGGCCGAGTACGCTGAAAATTCTCGGTGAGCACCCGAGCATGTTCATTTAAAGGGTTAAACAAGCGCCCGCTTAACACTAGTTAGGATGTAAAGATAGTTAGAAAATAAATTTTGGGTGCCAGACTGCCCCTTTAATTTTTCCATCAGTTGACATCTCCCTATAATTGCCGTTAGAAACATTCACAAAAACCTGGCTTCTTCTATGGGCTCTTTTTAGATTATCTGTTGATTTGACATGTTCCCTAGCCAATCAAAAATGATTATCCATCGACCTAAGAATAGAACAAAGAAAATTGCAATATTTCTAACAATAGAGAATACAGATGATCTCCTGTGACATGATGAGGATAGATACTAGTTATTACATGATAGAAATATTTGACACATAATATGTATATTGCACAGGTTTTATCTGTATGAACACCACAGTGTTGACTGTCTGTGTTTCTGAGGAACTATAATCAATTACCGTATAATGGCTAGTTAACTTGCCAGAAAAATATTTAGATTTGAGGGTCCTCAGTGGTTGATACCTTTTAATGGCTAACTGAAAAGATGGTAAGAAATTGCAAGCTTTCGAGACTACTCAGGTCTCTTCTGGCCTACTATTGTTACATTGACGATATTTCAATAATTTGGATGGAGTCTGAACAACAGTTAAAGACATTCCATGAACACTTTGATCAATTTCACCCCACCATCAACCTAACACTCAACTACTCCTGTACTGAAATTAACTTTTTGGACACAATCATTAAGCTACAGAAAAGTGAAATAGAGACATCCCTGTACCAGAAGCCAATCGACCATCCATCATGCCTTAAATGGGACAGTTTCCATCCAAAACAGACAAAAAAAAAACTGTACAGCCAAGCCATCAGATACAATTGGATATGTTCCAACCCCATGGATAGACAAACACATTGGTGGCCTCAGAAAGACCTTTTTAAATCAGTGCTACCATCCAAGAACCAGATTACAAGAGCTACCAGAAAATCAAGGAATCGCCTCTTGCATTACAAAACTAAACAAGCAACCGGGTGCCTCTAGTAGTCACCTACAATCCAAATCTGGAGATGGCAAGGGGAGCTGCACGGATACTACAACCTTTACTACAAAAAGAAGTCCGATTACAATCCATATTTCCAGACATCCCACTTCTGTGTTTTAGGCAGCCCCCAAATCTAAGCAGCATCATTTTCCGAAGCTCTGTCCTCTCCACCAGCTACAGGAATGTTTCCCTGCAACCAGAAAAAAATGTAAAACCTGTCCATTTATAATGACCACGGACAAGATAATTATTCCCAACTCTCATCAGGACTACAAGATCCCAGGTACTTTCAGGTGCATCACATCTAATGTGGTGTACTTAATTATATGTACCAAATGTCCAGCTGGGGTCTGTTTGTAGGCGAGACAGGACAAAAACTTAGAACAAGGATGAATTCTCATTGCCAGACCATGACAGAAAAAAGAATAGATCTACCTGTGGCCAAACATTTTTGTTTACCTGATCACCGCATCATGGACATGAAATTACTGGTATTAAAAGATCATTTAAAATCTCAGAGAGATAGAAAAGTCTGGGAATACAAATTTATTACAACCTTTGACTCATTCAATGTAGGAATGAATGTGTCAAATGAATTTGTCATTCTACATCAACTAGGGAATGTGCTCCTCAGACCTGTGGGGTCATCACAAAACTCAACCAGACTTCAATGACAGAACAATAAAACTTTCACACTCCTAATCTATGAACTGCTCCAATATTTATGGCCACAAGTGTTTATCCTTCTCCCATACTCATAGTTCTGCTTCACATCACTTGTCTCATCTGTTGCATTATTTCTATGTCTTGTGTATAAATATGAGACTCTTCAGATTTTCTGCTAGGGTATGTGCAGACTATCCGGAGCTGGCTGCGGCGAAGCCGCCTCCGACTTCCGCTCATTATGCAAATGAGCGCCGGCCTCCTTTTTTTTTTTTTTTTCTTCTCTCTTCCACCTCCAGACTTTCCCCATAGAGATTAGGTCTATGGGTAAAGCCCGCATGCGGACCCGCCAGAGAAATTGACATGCTGCGGTCTGGAAAGACGTGCCGCATGTCAATTTCCGCGGGTGTGCTGCAGACGCATGGTGGACATGGGATTTGTATAAATCCCATCCACTATGCTGTAACATCTGGTCGCTGCGAATCACATGCAGCGCATTTGCGCTGCGTCCAGTCCGCAGTGAACACTGATCGTGTGCATATACCCTTATACTATGCCTGATGAAGACACCTGAGTAGTCTCAAAAGCTTGCAATTTGTTACCATCTTTTCAGTTAGCCATTAAAAGGTATCAACCACTGAGGACTTTCAAATCTAAATATTATTCTATCTACTGGCTAACATGGTACAAAGATAAATATTTTTCCCTGTAGTTTACATGCCCACATTCTGACATTGTAATGGCTGTGCTGCATAGATGTGCCAATGAATATGTGAATACCGACTACAGTAATTTATGCTGTTCATGCTCCTGTGAATTATCATCCCTCCCACTCCAAGGTGGTAAAAGAACCTGGGATGAGACTTTAGAAAGTGGTTACTTAGATCATCATTGTATAAGGGACGGCATCCAACCTTTCATTGTTCTCCCTTTCACAATCAAGATTGGTAGCTATAGGTCAGGGCTATTTGGAATACACACTATAAGTAAAAGTTGCATTTCAAGGTTCAGGCCTTAAGAACTGCTTTCATCTTTCTGTCACCTCTGCAAAGTTTGCTGCCCAGACCTCTTCAGCTATTCATGCATCCTATAGATCGGTTGGGGGGGGGGGGGAGGTGGGAATTCAGGCCCCTGGGCTGTTTACGGCCCACGATGACTTTTTCTCCAGCCCCCAGGCAAATTCCCTGGGACTGCAACGCTTGGGCTGGCAGTTGCATTTTGACCGCTGCTGCCATTTTAATTTCTTCTACTCTGCGATCACACGCACGCAGCCTTCACTACTGAACGCTGTGGTGTGTGCAATGAAAGATTATGTAATAACACCGTCCAGTGCCAGCGTCCGGACATTCTTTGTGTGTGGAGTTTGCACGTGATGCATTTCTGTCCCAAAGTAAAAGACAGCAGCGACTCCTTTTGATGTATATACCTCAGCCCTATGTCTGTGCCATAGCCTTATGTCACCTGTGATGTCTATGCCGCAGCCCCATGTATCTTGGGATGTCTATGCAGCAGTCTCGGTGTCTCCTATATATGGCAGTCCGGGTGTCTCCTATGTGATGTGCATACAGCAGTCTTGCTGTCTCCTATGTGATGTGTACACTGTGTGCAGAATTATTAGGCAAGTTGTATTTGAGGATTATTTTTATCATTGATCAACAACTATGTTCTCAATCAACCCAAAAGACTCATAAATATCCAAGCTTAATATTTTTGGAAGTTGGAGTGGGTTTTTTTAGATTTGTCTATCTTAGGAGGATATCTGTTTGTGCAGGTAACTATTACTGTGCAGAATTATTAGGCAACTTAATAAAAACCAAATATAATGACATCTCACTTGTTTATTTTCACCAGGTAAACCAATATAAGTGCACAAAATTTAGAAATAAACATTTCTGACATACAAAAACCCAAAAAATTAGTGATCAATATAGCCACCTTTCTTTATGATGACACTCAACAGCCTTCCATCCATAGATTGTCAGTTGCTTGAACTGTTTTCGATCAACATTGTGTGCCGCAGCCTCCACAGCCTCCCAGACACTGTTCCGAGAGGTGTACTGTTTTCCCTCCCTGTAGATCTCACATTTTCTGATGGACCACAGGTTCTCTATGGGGTTCAGATCAGGTGAACAAGGGCGCCATGTCATTATTTTTTCTTCTTTTAGACCTTTACTGGCCAGCCACGCTGGAGTAGTTGGATGCATGTGATGGAGCATTGTCCTTTATGGAAATCATGTTTTTCTTGAACGATACCGACTTCTTCCTGTACCACTGCTTGAAGAAGTTGTCTTCCAGAAACTGGCAGTAGGTCTGGGAGTTGAGCTTCACTCCATCCTCAACCGAAAAGGTCCCACAAGTTCATCTTTGATACCAGCCCATACCAGTACCCCACCTCCACCTTGCTGGCGTCTGAGTCGGAGTGGAACTCTCTGCCCTTTACTGATCCAGCCTCTGGCCCATCCATCTGGCCCATGAAGAGTCACTCTCTTTTCATCAGTCCATAAAACCTTTGAAAAATCAGTCTTAAGATATTTCTTGGCCCATTCTTGACGTTTTATCTTATGTTTCTTGTTCAAAGGTGGTCAATTTTCAGCCTTCCTTACCTTGGCCATGTCCCTGAGTATCGCACACCTTGAGCTTTTTAATACTCCAGTAACGTTGCAGCTCTGAAATATGGCAAAACTGGTGGCGAATGGCATCTTGACAGCTTCACGCTTGATTTTCCTCAATTCATGGGCAGTTTTTTGCGCCTTTTTTTTAGCCAACACGCTTCTTGCGACCCTGTTGGCTATTTGCCATGAAACCCTTGATTGTTCGGTGAGCACACTTCAAAAGTTTGGAAATTTCAAGACTGCTGCATCCCTCTGCAAGAGATCTCACAATTTTGGACTTTTCAGAGCCCGTCAAATCTCTCTTCTGACTCATTTTGACAAAGGAAAGGAAGTTGCCTAATAATTAAGCACACCTTATATAGGGTGTTGATGTCCTTAGTCAACACCCCTCCTCATTACAGAGATGCACATCACCAGATTTACTTAATTGGTAGTTGGCTCTCAAGCCTATGCAGCTTGGAGTAGGACAACATGTATAAAAAGTATCATGTGATCAAAATACTCATTTGCCTAATAATTCTGCACACAGTGTAAATGGCAGTCTGTCTCCTATGTTGTTTACTGCAGATCTCCTACTACTTGAGTTCTGTAAATGTAACGTGAAGAGAGAGATTTCTCACTGAGGAGACCTGCAGAGTAATATACATCTGTGTTCAGCACGACTTACTGCTGCGAGTTCTTTACAAAACGTAAAATCGCAAAGAGTCGCCTGTGCTCCAGACCGTAGTAAATCTGGAAAAGCAGTTCCAAGTAGAAACATCATCCATACCACCTAACATCACAGCATCACTGAAGCGAATCTGTTCCTGCCATCACATTAGGGGTTAGATAGTTAAATGTTTGAATAGAGCAGGGTAATTTCCAAGTTGACAATTCTGTATGACCCCCGAAGGATGATCTAATTATCCAAATGGCCCTTGTGTAAAATAAAAAAAAATAAAATACCCACCCCTGCTATAGATGAAGGCAAAATTATTAGTTTCAGTCTTTAGACACTTTGCCCTCCTGTAAAAAGTTCAAAACAAGACTGCCCCCTGACTGTAATTACCGTATGTCACAACCTGTGACTACATGATGTCACCTGAAAAGTATTAATCTACTGTAACTCCAGGAAAAAAAATACACTGCATCTGTGTAAAAGAAATAGGATATACACACTGCACTCCCAAATAATAAATTTAGTGAACCACCATGCCCCTTCCTTTTTTCAGCAGTTAGAATATACACAGTGCCCCCTGTTTCTCCCACTCAATACTCGCCAATCAATGGTCTCACTCCGTCCTCAGGGATGCAGGCCTTCCTTTGGCCTAGTATGTTCCAGAAGGATGTCAGCAGTATAATAGTGCCATCGTGCTGCTGTTTGTACCAAGGAGGATGCATTTCAATGGCGATATATGAAGCCATGGATTCCCTGTCGTCAGGCCAGATAGTCTTCATTACACACTTATGTTCCCATCCCAAGCATGTGGATACCATTACCCCTTTCCCCTGCCAAATATGTTTCTTATACGAGATACATCCTTGCTACTAATGGGCAAATCTCAGCCTTTGTATCTACAGTCATGGCCAAAAGTTTTGAGAATTACACCAAAATTATATTTTCACATGATCTGCTGGCCTCTGGTTTTTATTAGTGTTTGTCTGATGTTTATATCACATACAGAAATATAATTGCAATCATATTATGAGTACCAATAGGTTATATTGACAGTTAGAATGAGTTAATGCAGCAAGTCAATATTTGCAGTGTTGCCCCTTATTCTTCAAGACCTCTGTAATTCTCCCTGGCATGCTCTGAATCAACTTTTGGACCAAATCCTGACTGATAGCAGTCCATTCTTGCATAATCAATGCTTGCATTTTGCCAGAATTTGTTGGTTTTTGTTTGTCCACCCGTCTCTTGATGATTGACCACAAGTTCTCAATGGGATTAAGATCTGGGGAGTTTCCAGGCCATGGAACCAAAATCTCTGTATTGTTCCATGAGCCATTTAGTTATCACCTTTGCTTTATGGCATGGTGCTCCATCATGCTGGAAAAGGCATTGTTGGGCGCCAAACTGCTCTTGGACGGTTGGGAGAAGTTGCTCTTGGAGGACATTCTGGTACCATTCTTTATTCATGGCTGTGTTTTTAGGCAAGACTGTGAGTGAGCCGATTCCCTTGGCTGAGAAGCAACCCCACACATGAATGGTTTCAGGATGCTTTACAGTTGGCATGAGACAAGACTGGTGGTAGCGCTCACCTCTTCTTCTCCGAATAAGCTGTTTTCCAGATGTTCCAAACAATCGAAAAGGGGATTCATCAGAGTAAATGACTTTGACCCAGTCCTCAGCAGTCCACTCCCTGTACCTTTTGCAGAATATCAGTCGGTCCCTGATGTTTTTTCTGGAGAGAAGTGGCTTCTTTGCTGCCCTCCTTGAAACCAGCCCTTGCTCAAAGAGTCTCCGCCTCAGTGCGTGCAGAAGCACTCACACCAGCCTGCTGCCATTCCTGAGCAAGCTCGGCACTGCTGGTAGTCCGATCCCGCAGCTGAAACAGTTTTAAGATACGGTCCTGGCGCTTGCTGGTCTTTCTTGGGCGCCCTGGAGCCTTTTTGACAACAATGGAAGCTCTCTCCTTGAAGTTCTTGATGATGCGATAGATTGTTGACTGAGGTGCAATCTTTGTAGCTACGATACTCTTCCCTATTAGGCCATTTTTGTGCAGTGCAATGATGGCTGCACGTGTTTCTTTAGAGATAACCATGGTTAACTGAAGAGAAACAATGATACCAAGAACCAGCCTCCTTTTAAAGTGTCCAGTGATGTCATTCTTACTTAATCATGACTGATCGCCAGCCCTGTCCTCATCAACACCCACACCTGTGTTAATGGATCAATCACTAAAACGATGTTAGCTGCTCCTTTTAAGGCAGGACTGCAATGATGTTGAAATGTGTTTTGGGGGTTAAAGTTCATTTTCTGGGCAAATATTGACTTTGCAAGTACAGTAATTGCTGTTAAGCTGATCACTCTTTGACATTCAGGAGTATATGCAAATTGCCATTACAAAAAATGAAGCAGTAAACTTTGTAAAAATTACTATTTGTCTCATTCTCAATACTTTTGGCCATGACTGTACACCTGTGAATTAAGGCTGGTTTCGCACATCCGTGTTTTGCAGTCCTTAATCTGGCCACATTGCACAAACTTGCAAAGGATCTCCCAACCTGAAATATATGTGTATGTATATAAAATATAAATAAATTATACATATTTGGTATCATTCTGTGCTTAACTGCCCATGCCAATTAGCCCACTCAGTCAGTCCTGTGGAGTCGTAGTCAGTATAAAATGGACTGACTCCTAAAATATATATGTATAATAAATTGGGTACAGTAGTTCAATGCTCTATGTGATGAATATTTTTTCATAAGCATTTGGGAAAGTTATGAAATGTCTTTAGAAATGTCTGTTCTGTTCCTGATCTAAAGATTTAGGCTTTTAGTTGAGAGAAATCTGTGCTGTACTTTATGTACATGCTCAGTAGTGAAGCTCCTCCTCTACAGATAAGAAGAAAAAGGCACTGGGAAGAAATGCCTGCACTCATCTCAGAACTGCTAGAGTGACAGAAAACAGTATTAAGACAAGTAAATAGCTTGATTATTGGATTAGAAAGGTGATAAAAGCCTGATGCTACCATTTTACCACAGTAAATTTATCACTTCAACATGAGCCATGTATGAGGGAGTTGGGAGTCAGAGGCTTGGCTTATCGTCTCCACAGCCCTGTACTCGATGAACACCGTACAAAAAAGTCGGAATTGCTTTTTTTTTTTTGTTTTTGTTTTTTTTGTCACTCGCTCACAAACATCGAATGAAAGGGGAAATACACCCCAAATGTTACCAATAAAAACTCCAACTCATCCTTCAGAATAAAAAGCTCTTATTGTTGTTCATCAAAAAAAATAAAAAGGTTACGTCTCACAAAATCCAGCAACACTATGTGCTTTTACAGATTTAGTAAAGCATGAATTAGGCTGTGTGCCCACTATGCGTTTTTTAAGCTTTTCCACAGTGGCAATTCCGCTGCAGAAACGCTTAAACGCTTGGTAGAAGGCCTGCCATGTTCCCCGATGATAATCCGCATGTGCTGTGCACATGCTGCAGAAATTTCCGCTGTGGGTTATCATTGCGGAAAAATACGTAGCACTGCCAATTATTTTGCGAAAGCGTGGCGTTTTCGCCGCCATTGACTTGCATTGGAACGCATGGAATCCTCATCACTGCATCTGTACATGCGGATACCATGCGTTTCAATGTGCGCATGGTAACCGGGTTTGGAGAAGAGGAATCTTTCCTCCGGACCTGGGTACCATAGAACCTGTAAAAAAAAGAATAAAAAAATAAATATTATACTTTCATTCTGATGGCCCCTGGTGTCCTTGTCTCTGCTTGCTGGCAGCTCGCGGTGGCCTGAAGAACCTGCCATGACGTCATTTAGTCATGTGACGGGTCACGCGACCGCTGACGTCGGCAGGTCCTTAAATCTACCGTGAGCTGCCGGCAAACCAGGATGCATCGGATAAAGACACCGGGGGCCATCAGAAAGTAAGTATAATATTTCTTTTTTTCTTTTTTGCCATTTTTTTCGGTCACACTATATAACTCCATGCCGGTTGCATGGATTTATATAGTGTGACCAAGTTGTCGAGCACTTTCAAAGTGATGCTAAAATCGTTTGGAAAGCGCTTGTCAACCCGCATGCGGAAATGCATGTGAAGAACGCTTCATATCCGCTTGTCCCTGGCAGGAAAAACGCATGTACAATCCGCATGGGAGATGCAGAAACGCTCAGGAAAAATCCAGAGCATTTCTGCATCGTGGGCACATAGCCTTAAACTATAAAGACATCCCAAATCTATAATCATACTGACCCACTGTATAAAGTTAATACATCAGTAATACTACAGTCATCCTCCACTAAACAAACCCTGATTGGAGAAAAAAATACACATTTTCACTGTCATCTGCTGTACAATTTCTTGAAGACCCTTTTTGGAGTCCATATTCCCTCAAGGTATTTATTAAGGGGTATAGTGGCTTTAGTTTCCAAATCGGGATCACTTCTGGGAGGTTTCCTCTATAGTAATACTTCAGGGGTTTTGCAAATGCAATATGGCTGCAGGAAACCATTCCAGGAAAAATGTACATTCCGAATGGCGCTCCTCCCATTCTGAGCCATGCGGTGTACCCAACAGTAGAGTAAAAACACATATAGGGCATTGCTGTATTCAAAAGAAATTGAGTAATAAATTACAGGACACATTTTGTTTTCCTATAGCTTGTAGAAATTACCCTTAGTTTTTAAAAAAAAAAAAAACTCTACATTAAATTATAAAAAACATAGCATTTACCTTTAAAAAATTAAAGAAGCCCGCTAAACACTTGTGAGGTAAAAATGTTCACTACACCCCTAGTTGCATTTCTTGAGGGTGCAGCCTACAAAATAGTCACGTCTCCAGAAAATTCCTGTACTACTACCGTAGGTCTCTGCAAATGCAATATGCCCAACAACAAAAAAAATCTTGCAAATGTTGCACTCCAAAAACCAAATGGTGCCGTCTCCTTTCTGAGCTGTTTGAAAAGTGCAACATTTTTTTATTTTTTTGTTTTTTAATTCCATGATCTGTTTTTTTTTCTTTTCTCATTCAGTAAATTCAAAATATCAGTCTGTTTGCTATTAATGTGAGGTTCAATTTGTCAAAAAAGGCAAACCATCTTAGATCCTTCTAAACTTATTGTTATGTAAAGTGACACGTGAGAGTGCAATTTTCTTGTCTAAAACCAGTTTCATTTTGTGTTTTGGTCTTTTTTGCGCTGATTTTTATTATTAATTTATATAGCACCATTGATTCCATGGCGCTGTACATAAGAAGGGGTTACATACCAGATACAGATATCACAGTAAACAAACTACCAATGATAGACTGGTACGGAGGGAAGAGGACCCTGCCTTTGCGGGCTTACAGTCTACAGGAATGGGGAAGGAGACAGTAGGTTGAGGGGTTGCAGTAGCTCCGGTGTTGTTGAGGAGGCAGTGGGGTCATGGCAGGCTGTAAGCTTGTTTGAAGAGCTGGGTTTTCAGGTACCGTCTGAAGGATCCTGGTGTGGCGGATAATCGGACGTGTTTTTTGAGGATTTTATAAAGATATATACAATGTAGACCTAGGTATAAGTGATATATATGGCCTCTGCACATGATAAACTTTTATTTTAAGGAGGTGTTACTAATTCATTTTCATTTTGACACAAATATGCATAAAAGTGTCAAGTGTTGAGTGGCATTTGATAATGTGGCAGGTATCTACTTTCATAATATACCTGTACAGGTATGTGAGTTTTAATATAACATCATATTTAGTAACTTAGGTTTTATTTTTAAAGGTGCAAAATGTATAAAACTCCCTTTCAGTGAAAGGGGTAAATGGGTGTCCAGGACTAACGTATTGATGACCTAGCTGTAAGGCAGGTGCAGACAGCCATATTTTCCTTACGACTGTGATGCGACTAAACAGCCAGTCCGAGGAAAAAGCCTCAATCCAGTTTGATCTGATATTCAGATTGCACTCAACCATGCAAGTCAAGTGATTGCGTTGAAATCATCAGACTGCACTTGGATGACATTTGAGTGCTGTCCGCTTTCCACACTCTTGCACAACTGAGAAGATGGAGAAATTTTGTTCTCCATCTTCTCCTCAGTGTGCTACAGTTCTCTCATCCGAGAGAATCAGATCACAATGTGCTGATACTCTGATCACACGCTGATCAAAGTTTGATTAGTGTCATTTGCATAATCGGTCCGATTTTCTCAGATGAGAGAATCTCTGGCCGTCTGACCCTAGCCATCGTATAGGTAATCAATACTGGATTGGCCAAGCACTTCATAGCTTGGCTCTCCCAACTTTCTATAAGTTTCCTGAGCAGACTATGACTCGCACAGATCCGCCAGAGGTAATAAATTAAGCGACATTTTAAACTGTTTTACACCTGCGTCTTATTGTTATAGTTAATGATATGCATGCATCCGAAACTCCGCCTAGCGGTACAACCATTTTTCAAAATTGTCCCAGGGAGGCGTTAAGCAACACGACAATGTCAGGCCGCATGTTGCTTATGCTACTGTGAGCAGTCTGCGTGGCCTAAACCTGTTGCCATAGTCTGCAGCATCTCCAGACTTGTCTCCCATTGACATTTGGGATATCATTGGTCGGCAAAGGGAGCTGCCAGCAGTGAATCTTGATCGTTTTCATGGCCAAGTGCACATATATATGTGACGCTCATGTGCTATAGAAGTTTTGAAAATTTTGTTTCCATTTTTTTCATCATTTGCATATTAACATGTCTATCCATCTGTTATTTGCATAATTCCATGATGTTTCCTTGTTGGTGTTGCAATTTCAATGTTGAAAGTGTAATAAAAGGTTCTTCATCCTTCAGGCTTTACATATGCTTAGAGAAACACTTGCATGTCTTATTTTGATGAGAAGTGTTTAATAGTTTATAATAATAATAGGTTTCTGGCAGCATCTTATCTCTTGTGGGAAAAAGATCAGGCATGTTGGAGACCTCTCCCTTTTGAGGGAGAATCAGAAGACACCCCCTCCCCATAAGCATTAGATAGTGGGTCCAGTTGTTTGTTAAAATAGGAATTCAGCCAGTTTTCATTGAAAGGCAGCATATTTATCCAGCAAAATGCTGCAAAATTCTGGCTTCATTTATGCAGAAAAACTGTCTTGCATTCGACTGACTACATATTTATGTGTTTTAGACACTTTCTATGTCTTGTCAGGACGAAGGAGTGTGATTTATTGGAAAGAAGCTTAACATGCAATTCAACGTGCCAAAATATGCACCACAGTTTGATACAAATTTCTAGCGGGTGGTGTAAACTTTGAGGGGAATTAATCCATACTGGCTTTTTATATGAAAGTTTTCAGCTAGTGTCTGTATGAGTACGATGCACAAAATTCATTGAGATTCATTTACCTCCTCAACATCTTCCCCGCAGCTGGGATTCTCCTTCCTGAAAGTCCCATTATTCAAATCTGTGGTGACCCGTTTTGTAATAATAACTTTAGGGCGTAGTCAGAAGGCCATATAACACTGAAGAAGATCGCATCGCAATGCTTGGACTGGCCAGCTGCTCTCCTGACCTTTTCCTCTCCTAACCCATGCGTGACTACTAAATTAATTTCTGTCTTACACAACTCTCGTATGCCCACCTGACGTACACTACACAACTCACATATGCCAACCTGATGCACTCTACACAATTTACGTATGCAACCACGTTATAAAATTCACATGCCAGGAAATACTAGATCAATTCCAATATAGGGTCACTTGTTGGGCATTTCCACTGTTTAGGCACATCAGGGGCTCTTCAAACGCAACATGACGCCCGCAGACCATTCCATCAATGTCTGCATTCCAAAACGTAAGTCTTCCGAGGCCTGACGTGCGCCTAAACAGTGGTTTTCCCCCACCTATGGGGTATTTGCATGCTCACGAGAAATTGGACAACAAATTTCGGGGTGCATTTTCGCCTGTAACCTGTAACATACCTGGCGGCGTCCTTGCATGGTGGTCCATCTCCCACTGTGCAAGAGCGCGCACTTGATCTCCAGTCCAGAATGTCTCTCTGGCTTCCCTCCATGCTGTCTGTTTGTGTCTGTTTCTGCTGCTTAAGGGCTGCGCCCGATCACTTCCTGCTTTTTGTACCTGCTGTGGGTCACACCCCTTGTGCGTCCTCAGCCTATTGCTGTCTGTCACCTGGTATATAGCTCAGCTGCTCCCATCAATCCCTGCCTGAGCATAGTGTTTCATTCAGTGTGTGCTTTCACTCTGAAGATGCCAGGTCCCGTTCTTTGTCTCCTGTCTTGCGGTATCAGTTCCCGTGTCTGAACTGAGTCCTGTCTATGTCTCCTGCCTTGCGGTATCAGTTCCCGTGTCTGAACTGAGTCCTGTCTATGTCTCCTGCCTTGCGGTATCAGTTCCCGTGTCTGAGCTGAGTCCTGTCTTTGTCTCCTGCCTTGCGGTATCAGTTCCCATGTCTGAACTGAGTCCTGTCTGTGTACTCTTGCCTGCTGCCTTTCCTGGAGGCTGTATTTCCAGGCCTGTCTGAACACGCTCCTAGCCTGTTCCTCCCGCCTTCTAGGGGCCGATTACCTAGATCCGTTCCTGTATCTTGTCTGTCCTGTCTGAACACGCTCCTTGCCTGTTCGTCCCGCCTCTCTGGGGGCCGTATTCCCAGACCCGCTCCTGTGTCCCGCTCCTGTGTCGGTCTCGTCCGTACACTCAGTTCCAGTCTGTACTCTCTCCTATCTTTCATCTGTCTTTTCTCTATGTCCGTTCCTTTCCTTTTTCTGGAGAGTCTGAACTCGTACCTAACTCCTGCCTGTTGTCTCTGTACTCCCGTTTGTGAGTTTGTGGTCCACTCGCTACTTCACTGCAAGTACCCTGTGGGTGTCTGGCTCTGCCTTTCCCTTCCTGTCTGTTCCGTGTGAACAGAGCCCTGTCCCCCCTACTCAGCCTTGCCTGCTCTGACTCCTTTGCTCACTGCTCCGGCGGTTCTAGCCTGCTCTGACTCCTTTGCTCACCGCTCCGGCGGTTCTAGCCTGCTCTGACTCCTTTGCTCACCGCTCCGGCGGTTCTAGTCTGCTCTGACTCCTTTGCTTACCGCTCCGGCGGTTCTAGCCTGCTCTGACTCCTTTGCTCACTGCTCCGGCAGCCTTGCTCCGCTCTGACCCTTTGTCTCGCTCCACTCTTGCTCACCGCTCCAGGCGGCCTCGTCCTGCTTTACTCATGCTCACTGCTCCAGCAGTCTCGCTCAGCTTTGATCCTTTGTTCACCGCTCCTGGCGGCCTTGTCCTGCTCTACTCTTGCTCACCACTCCAGGCGGCCTTGTCCTGCCCTGTTCTCGCTCACCTCTCTGGGCGGCCTCACTCTGCTGTGTTTGTCTGCCACATCTGTGGCTCTGTTCCTGAGTCCCAGTGTGTACTGGGTCCTATCCCGCCTGTGTTCCTACCTGCTAGTGCCTCCCTGTCTGCACTCTAGCTGTGCTTGCCTGTACCCCCCTGCCTGCTTACCCGCCTGCCTGCATACCAGTCGTGCCTGCCTATACCCACCAGTCTGTGTGCCAGCCTACCAGTCTGTTCCTGTATTCCCCTGTGTGGGTCAACAGCCATGTCCGGGGTCTGTCCTGGAGTAGCACCTGGTCCCTTTGCTCGGTTCCTCCTTGGTGCACTGGCGTTGTATGCCGTCGTGCGACCCTGGTCGGATCGGGTGAATACCTAGTTAAGCCCCTCCAGGCATTCACTCTCCGGCACGGTCCAGTGGAATCACTACAATCACATGCACACGCCGCTCAGCCCGGGCGTGTGCATAACATAACCCTTGTGGAAAAAAAAAAATGGGTCTAAAGTAAAAATTTTGGAAAAATGTTAAATGTTCATTATTTCCTTCCACATTGCTTCAGTTTCCTGTGAAGCACCTGAAGGGTTAATAAACTTCTTGAATGTGGTTTTGAGCACTTTGAGGGGTGCAGTTTTTAGAATGGTGTCACTTTTAGGTATTTTCTGTCATATAGGCCCCTCAGATTCACTTCAAATGTAAAAAAAAAAATGGTTTGGTAAATTTTGTTGAAAAATGTTGTTTGTAACTTCCTAACAAAAAAATGTTAATTTAAAAATTTGTGCTGATTGTAAAGTAGACATGTGGAAAATGTTGTTAACTATTTTGTGTGACATAAACTCTTTGATGTAAGGGCATACAAATTAAAAATTTTATTTTATTTTTTCTAAATTTCCGACTTTTTTTTTCACAAATAAGCGCAAGTCGTATCGAAGAAATTTTACCACTATCACGAAGTAGTACAATATGGTACAAAAAAAAAGTCTCAGAATCCGTGGGATCTGTTGGAGCGTTCCAGAGTTATTACCACGTAAAGTGACTGATATGTAAAATTTGGCCTGGTCATGAAGGTGAAAACAGGCTTTTGGGGTAAAAGAGTTAAAATACGCTGACTTTATCAAATGGCATGAACCACTATGATACAGGCTTAACATACACCAGATTTACCTTTTTGATATTGACAAAAATACCCCAGTGTACTGAAGAACACCAATGAAATCCATATGACGCTGCATAGCCGTTATTCTCCCATAGGAATCATGATTCTGGAAGAGAATTTCAGTCTTTTACATATGTCTTTGTAACAAGCTGGACATACTGATGTTTGTCACATCCCTCTAAAAGCGTATGGATGCTCTTCACAACTTCGAGCCATATTTCGACCATGTGCTGCTTATCACTGTATAGAAAGTCACAGGTGTTTTATAAAGTTCAGGAAAGAAGTTCTGCAAGTGTGGACGTGTTCACAAGCCAAGAAGCCTCCTTCTACAAGGAATGCACATTGAATACAGTGTGATACGTTTCAATGGGACTGGTCAGTGCGGGGTTTCAATTTAAAAAGCTAGTTATGCAACTTCAGCTTAAGAAAGGAAAAATAAAACAGATGTTGGCAATTAATGCTGTAATATGATAAGTATGCATAAACATTACAGCAACATGAAAATGGGCTGTCACTGGACCAAGTTCCAGAAAACGTTCTCATCGTAAAACCGTCTCGTATATACTGTTTTATCTAATGAGTTCCGTGCAAATTGGCTTCCAGAATAAATAATTCCTTTTCATTTCTTTTAGATTCTCTCTTGCAGAAGATTGAAGAATACAGCCTTATAACTCCAATCAGTACAGATGCAGAAGGAAACTTTGTATCACACGCAGTGTCAAAGAAACACAAGGCGCGGTTTCCGAGAGCTATTGCGGAGGAATCTGCCGCGCATCAAATTTATTATAATGTTACTATTTTTGGCACTGAATTTCATCTAAGGTTAAAAGTGAACTCGAAACTTATTGCACCTGGAGCAACAGTGGAATGGGAGGAAGATTCCAATGTGACTGAAATAGAACCACTACACAGAGATTGCTTATATATTGGGGACATTATGGACCTACCTAATGCTTCAGTGGCTATCAGCAACTGCGATGGACTGGTAAGCTGATATGTGCATCACTAATGAAGGCATGGCGTTATTTTCATTGTTCAAATGTTCTTCCAAAAGTAGAGATTCACCAAATCTGTATTTTATGTCATCTTCTTAAAGTACTAGTAAAATGTGATATGGTATATGTGCACGTGAACACCGAGGGACTTCATACAGCTGAACATGTCACATTTTTCTAAAGATTCCTTATAAGTCAGACAGAAAAAAAAAACTCCTATATAAAATCAATCCTACAGTTTGCATGAGACATAACAAAAAGGATAGACTACTTTCCTAAATGAAAGTAAAAATATTAATATTTTCCAGTCTTTGAAAACTTAATATTCTATTGTTAAGACTGTTATTTCTTTATCAGACTTCCTTGGTGGCATTGAGATCTAGCATGCCTGTGCTAGGGTGTTGGACTGTAAGTGAGCTCAAAAATACAAAACAAATAAACTTTAAAAATCCTTCTTTACTCCTTCACGACCTTTGATGTACCTATACATCATAGTCAGGTAGGGGTTCCCGCCCTTTGATGTATAGGTACGTTATGGCAATCGTGTGGAGCACAGGAGCTGTGCCCACGCATTCGCTGCCAGGAACTCTGCTTACGTGATTGCCAAGCTCTGGCTGTCACAGCCATGAGGGGTGCCCGCAATATCGATCGTAGCATTTGGGAAGCTAGGAGGGGGGAGGGAGTTCCCTCTCCCTTCCGATCGGCGCCCCCAGCAGCAATCATCATAAGGGCCCGATCTTTATCATGATGACCTACGGGTCTGCCAGCTACAGTAGCCTGTTTAGGCCATGCCAGGAGCATGTATATGTGTATATATATATTATAAATCACTAAATAAATTAAGGCTCGGCTCACATTTATCCTGTGCTCTACGCTGAGCACTTACACCAGGGTTTCCGTGTTAGTCTCTGAAATGCGTGATTCAGATGGAACCCCCAGTAGAAGATTCCCTATCATGAAGTAGATAGAGACACTGTAGATGCTGTCTGGCCTATGATCCGGCGGTGTCTGGCTTTTCAAGCATGCATAAAAGCGTGGTCGACCACAGATTTGTGCACCTCTGAAAAGAAGCCCACTGCTCAACAGAGTCCAGACTGAGTCCATAGTAAATCTGCTGCCTCCACCATTATAGTGAATGGATCCCTCAGGGGTTTCATCTGGATCATGTCATCCAGATATATAGATGGAAACCCTGATGCACAGTAAATGCTTAGCGTAGAGTGCAGGACAAATGTTATCCCAAACGTTATGTAAAATTTTCCCAATAAAAGCTTCAACTCAATCCACAAAAAAAGCAAGTACCCACTCAGGTCTGTCATCTGTTAACGGAAATGTAGGGGGCTTCCACGTTACTGGTAACCCAAAAGCTCTGGAGAAGTGCTATGGCTCCTCGCTCCCCAAAAGAAATATGTTGTCCCCAAACTATTCTACAATAACTTGTCTGAGAGACAAATAGGGCTCTTTCCCTCCCGAGTATCAACGTATGGCTAAGCTGTACTGTACAGCCACATATGGGGTATTGCCATGTTCAGCAAAAATTGTACTGCCCAATGGTATAAAATTCTGTGACACACGTTGTGTCAATATGATCACTGCACTCCTAGATGAATTCATTGAAAGGTGTAGTTTGCAAGATGGGGTCACTTATCTTATGGGGGGGGGTCTGCTGTTCTGGCACCTCAGTGGGTCATGGCACCTGCGAACCATAACCGCAAAATCTGCACTACAATATGGCGCTCCTTCCCGTCTAAGCTTTCCACTGTGCCTGAAAAGTATTTACCGATTACATGTAGGGTATTGGAGAAATTACACAACAAACTGAAGTCCAATTTTTTCCTATTAGCCCTTATAAAAATTAAAAACTTGGGGCTAAAACATCATTTTAGTATTAAAAATGTAATTATTCTTTCTTCACCGCCCAATGTTATAAAATTCTGGGGCACATGTGGTGTCAATATGATCACTGCACCCCTAGATGAATTCATTGAGGTGTAGTTTGTAAAATGATGTCACTTATGGGGGGTTTCTTTTGTTCTGACACCTCAGGGGCTCTGCCAGTGTGACATGGAACCTGCAAACCATTTCAGCAAAATCTGAACTCCAATATGGCGCTCCTTCCCTTCTGAGCTTTGCACTGTGCCTCAAAAGTAGTTTTTGACCACATATGTGGTATTGGCGTACTCAGGAGAAATTGCACAACATATTGTACAGTCCATTTTCTCTTATTACCCCTTTTGAAAATTAAAAACTTGGAGCGCAAGCAACTTTTTAGTGGAAAAATTGTAGTTTTCAATTGACTCAACACAAAATTATACAATTCTGTGAATCACCTGATGGTTCGAAATGCTCACTACAACCCTAGATGAATTCATCAAGAGATGTGTTTTTCAAAATGGGGGGGGTTTCTGCTGTTTTTGCATGTCCAGGGGCTCTTGAAATGTGACATGGCATCCGCGATGTTTTCCAGTCAAAATGGCTCCAGAATTCTGTTGGCGCTCCTTCCTTTCCAAGCCCTGCTGTGCGCCTCAAACAGTAGTTTTCCACCACATATTAGGTATCAGGAGAAACTGCACAACAAATTGTATGGTCCATTTTCTTTTGAAAATGCAAACTTTGGGGCTACAGCAATTGTTTTGTTGGAGAAAGTAAAATGTTCCTTCCACATTGCTTTAATTGAAGCCACTAAAGGGTTAATAAGCAGCTTGAATTTAGTTTTGACTACTTTG
Source organism: Phyllobates terribilis (assembly GCF_046119375.1). Taxonomy (NCBI): domain Eukaryota; kingdom Metazoa; phylum Chordata; class Amphibia; order Anura; family Dendrobatidae; genus Phyllobates; species Phyllobates terribilis. Next base: position 68,032,473 of record NW_027362770.1, on the reverse strand, counting down.
AGGGGTGTAGTTTTTTTTTTTTATTACTTTTTGTGTATTTTTGTTACATAGGCCCCTCAGAGTCACTTCCAGGGGTGTTGTGGTCCATAGAAAAATTTGGTTTTGTAAATTTTGTTGGAAAAATTTGAAATTGCTGATAAACTTTTAACCCTTCAAACTTGCTAACGAAAAATGGTGCTGTTATAAAGTAGACATGTGGTAAATGTTGGTTATTAACTATTTTATGTGGTATAACTGTCTGGTTTAAGGGCTGAAAAATTAAAAGTTTGAAAATTTAAAAAAAAAAAAAAAAAAAAAAATTGTCATGTATTCAATATTTTCATAAATAAGGGCAAATTATTATATTAACCGAAACTTACTACGAACATAAAATATAGCATGTCACGAAAAAACAGTCTCTGAATCAATAGGATATGTTAAAGCGTGAATTTATAACGTCACAAAGTGACACTGGTCAAAATGTAAAAAATTGGCCTGGTCATTAAAGTGAAAACAGGCTCGGTGTGTAGGGGTTAAAAAGGTGTGTTTGCTTTTTTTTTTTTTCATTGGTGTTCCCCCCCCCCCACATTATACTGGTACTGATCTGTGCTGTTCATGGACTCTACACAGGCTTACCTTCCATTCTCACATTCATCGTACACATCCATGTCCTGTCAGTTTTTTAAATGGACAGCACGCTGACCCAATTGGTTCACACACACATCCGTTTTAAAATTTGATCCATGTGTCTAATTCGTGATACTCCAAGCATATCCTATTTTCATCTGTTCTGCAGCTGAGACTCTGCCATCAAAGTCTCCATATAACAGCATTTGATAAAGGTGAAGGCAAGATGGTATATTAACGTGTTTCAGGGTCACAGTGACCCCTTCACCAGGTTATTAGGTGTAATATCATGGTGAAGGGTTTGCAAAAACTTTAAAAAAGAATCTCACCGTACTAAATCATTGCATGCCTGTTTCCATTGTGATGAGTGCCATATGTAAAGCTGCTGACCCGCAGAAAAATCCACCAAAAAGTGTAAAGTAGGAAAGGCACCTCCAGATAAAATCTTCAAGCTTTATTATATTGTCAGAAAGTTAAAAGTTCCACATGTTAGTGATAAAAAAACACTGTAACGAGTTTCTGGCTCCCTTAGTCATAGAGTATGGTACTCTATGCCTTTCCCACTTTACATTTTTTGGTGGTGAAGGAGTTGGTGGAGCCCTGAAACACCTTGATATACCTATTGAAATAAGCTTTAAGTGAGAACACCTCACCTGCCTCACCTACTGTTCTGCTTGTTTGGACCATTCGAATCCCAGCAGAAAGTTGCCAGCAGCCGCTCCATGAATTTACAGACAAGACTTTTATAGGTTTGGTTTTCTGTGCATATCATGATCAGGTGAACAGGGACACAAAGTGGGGCCTGCAATACCTGGGTTCTTTTTCTCACCTACAACCATGCAGCTTATTGCCCTATGAAGTGTTCTACTTTATTTTTTTAAATTTTTTTTTAAATTTTACTTCTCCATTAAAGTCTTTGTGGATAATTTTTAAACACAGATGAAAACCAGAACACATCCATAGTCACGCCGACAACTAGCACAGGCAGTAATTGCCGCCCTACTCACTGCGGTCACCACTCTGATCCTCCCATTTGTTTTGTTGAGCCGCCTCTTGCAGCATTTCTAGTTCTGCTGCGTTCTACTGCTGCTGGTGAGTCTCCACCTGGCCATAGGGAGGTGCGGCCAAACTTTCACTTAATCGCTTGTGTCCTGCTGAGGTTAGTTTCCCCAGCCTATCCCTAGGCTGCAGGGGATTTATTGTGCCGCTCCTCCCACCACTCCTTGCCTGAACATGGGTTCCTTGTTACTTGTCTCTAGATCCTGTTGGTGCATGTTCGTTTCTCCTACTAATGACCCGGCTCATTTACAGTGTTTCCTAATCCCTTCGCTCCTGACCTCGGCTACGTATATTGAACCTGTACTGCCTGCCCTGATCTCGGATTGTCTGACCACGTCTTCGTCCACCTGTACCTTGTACCTCTGCCTCTGACCCTCCAGTCAACTTCTGCACAGAGTAGTACCTGGTGACTACCTGCGGCCAAACCTATCCTCACCACCAGAGGTTTTAGTGAGTACAAGGTAGTCACTTGGTTGCGCCCCTTCAAGGTAAGCTTGGCCAGTGGCGCTTTTTTGCTTCAGAGTTTCATCCAATTTTAACTGATCCATTAGTTAGAGCCAGTAGACAAAAAAGGTTTAGGCTGTTTGTTCTTCAGCTTTTAAAAATGGATTATGGAAAAAATGGATGCAGCACAGGTGGCAATACGGATGACACTTGAAAGAAAATGGTCCTAGACACAGATATGTGAATGTAGCATAAAGGTGTGGTCAGAAATAAAAATTAATTTCCATAATAAATCCCTATTTAATGCTATAATCTAAACTATTTTCTAATATGCTTGAATTAAAAATTCCCTATTCTTCCCGAACTACACTTTCTAACTGCTTTTTCCCTTTTATTTTCCCTACTTCCTTTTTAATGACTCTTCGTTTGAGTATCCAAGAATGCACTGGGATTCTCAAACAAAGCGTTGACAAGGGGGAGAGTCTGCGGTTACTGACGCAGTTTCTGCTCCATCCCTAAAACAGTGTCAACAGTGACCTTCATTTCAGGCGCTGGGCTAGTCCCTGTATGATGTGTACTGTGAGATGTGCACAATGTCATTAGATAAGCATCAGCAGTAACGAGTCAGCAAGAGCGCACTATCAGTGCGCTTTGTCAAAATAGCCGGCATGCAAAGACCAGTGCCACCTTTGCAAGTGCTGATCTAAGCCAGCAAGAGCTTGCTGTCATTTTGCACATTGCACAGTGCACATCATGCAGGGACTGACCCCAGTACCTGAAGTGAACATCACTAATGACGCTTCGTTTTAGGGAGGAGGCAGTGACCAGCATGCTCTGGTATTCTCAAACCAAGCATCATCTAAAAGGAAGTAGGCAAAAAAAGAAAAGCCGTTAGAGTAGTTACGGAAGGATAGGATTTTTTAATTCAAGTATATTAGAAAACAGTTTTGATTATGACATTAAATAGAAAATAATTTTCAACCTAAATCCCTATTTTGGACTACACCTTTTAAGGCTCTCCTTCCCATTTGACAATACAATGAGTCGATACTTTCTCTGCAGACAGGTAATATGTGATCTAAAGGGGTAAAAATGCCTTTCAAATAGAGCAGTGAGTTGCATTCTGTATTGCAGTTAAGGACAATGAAAGCAGAGCCTTTCACCAAATTTTTAATGTTGAACTGGACACAAGATGTAATAGTGGAGAATAAAACTTTTTTTTTTCACCTCTCTATTTTAGGTGCCGGCAGTGTCGGCAATGGCTCGGGGATTGTGTGACACTATGTCACGCAGTCCCTGCAACTAATCAGCATCAGCTTCACTCTCCTCTCCTTCTGACTGTACCATCGGCGTCTCTACCCCCTGCCAGGCAGAGACGCCGTCCCCCCCCCCCCCCTACTGCCGCGGTCCTGCTCCGGCGTCTTCCAGCCTCCCTGCTGCTGCTGCTGGTGCACGCAGCTTCCCTGGCACTGTGCTTAGGGCGCGCGCTCCCTCCCTGTTAAAGGGGCCGCGCTTTCCGTCCTAAAAAGTCCCCGACCAATGGCCGGAGGACTTTCTCTATAAAAGGCACCTCCTCCAATATGGAGGTGCCCGTGCAAGGTTGTTGCTCTGTTATACATACTTTGCTTCAGCCCTCAGGTCCTCTGCAAGTCAGTCCTGTCCGCCAGTCTGTTCTTCAGTCCAGTCTGACTACTTTCCAGCCCAACAGTCTGCCTACAGTCCAGTCCGCAAGTCTGTCTATGGGCTCTGCCCTCCTGCTTACCTGGAAGCACCTGCCTTTCACCTGCTGTGCCTGTCCGCCTGATTACCTGGAAGCACCGGCCTGTTACCGGCCGTGCCCGCTTGCCTGCTTACCTGGAAGCACCTGCCTTTATCTGCCGTGCCCGCTTACCTGGAAGCACCTGCCTGTTACCTGTTGTGCCCGCTAGTTTGCCTACCCGGAGCACCTGTCTGGCTATCAGCCGAATCAGCCTGCCTGACTACCTGGACCACCCGTCAGCCTGCCTGCCGTGCTCTTCCGCTGTACCGGTCAGTCCCTGCCTTCTGACCCGTGGGAGTCACCTGCTCTCATACAAGGTCGGTCCCAGAGTGGCACCTGGTCCCTCTGCTCGGTCCCTCCCTGGTTCACGGAGTCGACTGAGCCGCCGTGCGACCTTGGTCAGGCTGAGTAGGTACTTAGTCACGCCCCTCTGGTCCCTCCTTGCACTGCAGCACAGAGGTTCCACCACCCGGATCCGTAACACTGACAAATAACATACACTCTCTTTCTGCGGTTAACTTCCTAACAAAGCTCCATTATTCAAACCTGACTTTGTGGTAATAACTCTAGAATGCTAGGAAGTTAGAAAGGATAAGGCTGTGTTCATATGTAACGTGAATGTGGAGTTTTTTTTTCTGCTGTGTTGTATCTGCACGTCTGCATTTCATCTGTGTTTTTGTTGCTTTTTGAAGCAATGTTTTTACATATTTTTTTTAGTACAAAAAGTTTGATTGGGGTATTCTAATCCTAATTGGAGTAAGGGTTTGGGAATTACAGCTCTTTAATATGTAGCTGCCTCTTTTTAAAGGGACTGAAAGTAATTGGACAATTATTTCAAAAGTTCGTAATTGGGCTCCACTGGGCTTTTCCCTTGTTAATCCATTATCAGTTAAGCAGGTAAAAGGTGTGGAACTGATTCCAGGTGTGGCAATTGCATTTGGAAGCTATTCCTGTGAAGCCACAACATGCAGTCAAACGAGTTCTCAATGGAAAAGAAACAGACCATAATTAGGCTGAAAAAAAGAAGAAATCCATCAGACAGCAGGAATGTTAGGAATGGCCAAACCAACAGTTTGGTATATTCTCAAAAAAGGTACATTGGTGATCTTGGGATCTCAAAAAGGCCTGGACATCCACGGAAGACAACAGTGGTGGATGATCGCAGCATTCTATCCATGGAGAAAGAAAAACCCCTTCACAATATCAACCCAAGTGAAGAACACTCTGTAGGAAGTGGGTGTTTCACTATTTAAGTCTACCATAAAGACAAGTCTTAATGAGAGCAAATACAGTGGGTTCACCATAAGTGCAAAACATTAAGGAGCCTTAAAAATAAAAAGGGTAGATTACACTTTGCCAAAAAACATCTAAAGAAGCCAGGCCAGTTCTGAAAAAGCATTCTTTGGACGAAGATCAACCTGAACCAGAATAATGGGAAGAAGAAAGCATGGAGAAGGCTTGGAACGGCTCATGATTCAAAGCACACCGTGTACTCTGTAAAACATGGTGGAGGCAGTGTGATGGCAAAGGCATGCATGACTTCCAATGGCTCTTGGTCACTAGTGTTTATTGATGATGTGACTGGAGACCGAAGCAGTTGGATGAATTCTGAAGTGTACAGGGCTATACTTTATGCTCAGATTCAACCAATGTGCAGCACCGTGGCTCAGTGGTTAGCACTGCAGCTTTTCAGCGCTGGGGTCCTGGGTTCAAATCCCACCAAGGACAACATCTGCAAGGAGTTTGTATGTTCTCCCTGTGTTTGCGTGGGTTATTGATAGGGGATTTAGATTGAGACCCAATGGAGACAGTGCTGATAATGTTGTAAATTGTCTGTAAATCGTCTGAATTGTAAAGCGCTGTGGAATATGTTTGGTACCATATAAATTTAAAAAAAAAAAATGCAGCAGGGTTGATTGAATGGCGCTTCACAGTACAAATGAACAAAGACCCAAAACATACTGTGACAGCAACCCAGGAGCTTTTAAGGCAAATATTTTGCAGTGGCCGAGTCTATCGCCAGATCTCAACGCTATCGAGCATGCTTTTCACATGATTAAGACAAAACTTAAAGCAGAAAGACCCACAAACAAGCAGCAACTACAGTAAAAGCCTTGGAAAGCATCACAAAGGAGGAAACCAAGTGTTTGGTGATGTTCATGGCTTCCAGACTTCAGGTAGTCATTGCCTGCAAAGGATTCTCTACAAAGTATTAAAAATGAACATTTTATTTCTGATAGTTAATCTGTCCAATTAATTTTGAGCCCCTGAAATGAGGAGGTTTTTGTAGAAAAATGGCTGCAATTCCTAAATGTTTCACGGGAAATTGATGTTCAACCCCTTTAACTCCTTCACGACATGTGCCATGCATGTAATGTACAAGTTGGTAGTGGATGTATGGAGCAGACTCACCGGGTGAGCTTGCCCCATACCTAGCAGGTAATGGCTGTGTGTTACAGCCAGGACCTGCCTCCATCAATTGCCGGTCACCAGACTTAAAATTAATGTTTACAGACTCTCCATACCCAAAAGACTTGCAGTGAAAGGTTGTCCAACGAAGTAGAAAACAAAAAAAAAATTGGGCCAGCTCACCTTTTAGTATTAAATGAATGTACAGGTGCATAAATACACTATGTGGCCCATATACAAACATGCATGATGCGTCAGCACACTGCCATTAGTGAATACATGAACTCCAGTATTGTTGTACACGTTACCTTAATATTTTAATGTTCACAGAAATGTTGGCGTTCATAACATAGCACTAGGGCTTCTTCATTATTATTTATATTTATAAATCTATTACTACTTGTAGCCTATTCCAGAATGGTGACTATAAGCCTGCTCTCCTCTACACTGGTGAATGAGTGGCAAACCGATACAAGACACACTAAAATACTTTTCCTTCTATATACTGTAGTATCGCCGTAGGCGTCCATTCATCAAACACAGGCTGCAAGTGTGAACTTTCAGCCTCCGTCTAGCTGGCATGTGTTTGTGTAACTATATAGGAAAGCGCAGCAAGCAGCACTTTCCTATACAGGAGAGACTCTGCAAAGAAATTTGTACCATTCGATATATGTCTCTTTAGAGTGTGTCCAGTCTCTATGGTAGACGGATGCTTCGGGATTCATCCTGACAGTGCACACTGATAGGCGTGTACCTCCCGAGTGTATGCACCCGACAGTGTCTATAAGTGCAGTGTGGACCCAGTCTTAATTGGAGCAGTTTCATCTGGCTCACCTCATGCACGTCACTGACAGCGTGGGAAAATTCTCCTGCGCTTGCGGTGAGCGTGAGAGAATTCTTCTGCGCTCACGGCAAGCGCAGGAGAATTTTCCCACGCTGTCAGTGACGTGCATGAGGTGAGCTGAGTTCATTGGACATGAACTCTGCTCATCTGGATGCCGTCACAGCCAGACACTGAGGAGCGCAAGCATGCCTGCGCTTCTCAGTGTCTGTGGCATGGCAAGCTGGATGGCAGCTTTCGGCTGCGATCCAGCCTGTCATCTCGATATAGCAGAGCTGGAGCCGTCCTGGGAACCATGGAACGGTAAGGATGAGGTTGGTTTATTATTTTACTTTTATTGCAGAAGACATTGGCTACAGCTGGAATGGGCGTGATGGTAAGTACGGTTTAATTTAGAACATTAAAGAATTGTGTGTTTATTTCAATTAAAGGACTTTATTCTGGGTGTTTGTGTTTTTTTTAACTTTGACTATGGGGTTAGTAATGGGGGTGTCTTATAGACACCTCTCCATTACTAACCTGGGCTTGATGTCAGCAGGCATTATAAGCTGGCATCAACCCCAACCCTATTACCCCACTGCCACTGCGACAGGGCAGTGGGAAGAGCGAGGCTAAGTGCCAGAATTGGCGCATCCTATGGATGCGCCATTTCTGGGGCGGCTGACTGCTGGTGTTTCTAGCCTGGGAGGGGGCCAATATTCATGGCACCCTTCCTGGGCTATTAATATCAGCCCCCAGCTGTCTGCCTAGCCTTTGCTAGCTATTAAAATAGGGGGGACCCCACATCATTTGTTTTTTGGGGGGGTCCCCCATTTTAATAGCTAGTAAAGGCTAGGTATTCAGCCGGGGGCTGATATTGGTAGCCTGGGAAGCTCCATGGGTATTACCCCCTTCCCAGGCTTCAAACATCTGCCCCAGCCGTCTGCTTAACCTCAGCTAGAGACTAAAATTACAGGGAACCCCACGCTAATTTTATTTTTAATAAACCTTTATTTTAACACTAAATGACAAGTACAGTAATCAACACTATCACTGTACTTATTATATATGTGACTGACATGTTTCTATCTAATCTATGTGTGATGCTCTATTCTTTCTGTTCTAAATTGTCGGGTACCAGTGTATTTCGCTGCTGAATTGCCGGCTTTTCATGTTTCACTGTAAGCACTGTTCCCATCGATTTGGGCAACCACTGTAATGCCACAACCACCATGGCTGTGACATTACAGTGAGTGGCAGACAATCCCTGCATGATGTGAAAAAATCCAGTTACGCTTTTGGTGCACGAACAGTTATCGAACATAACCTCGAACAGCCGAATTTTTTGCAAATCGTTCGCGTTCGTCGAACGACTCGAACACCGCCCAAAACAGCTCGAATTTGAGATTGGCGAACAGTTCTAGTCGAACACCGCTCATCTCTAGTATTAAGCCCTAAAATGGCATATTTGCCATTTTAATTCTGCAACATCCATTACATCCATGGAAAATGCCAGTGGGGTCAAAATAGTCTCTACACCCACAGATGATTTCTCTGAGTGTAATTTGCAAAATAGTTACTTTTGGGGGATTTCTGCTGTTTTGGAATCTTTCATTCAGGGTACATAAATTGATGCCTGTCTTGGGGAATGTTTATATAAATGATCCTGTTCATGGACTGTGATGTGCCTAAGGTATGCTAAGGCTGGCCTTTTGCCTTAGGTCTTGTGTTTTTTTTTATTTTACTGAATTACCTGTACCATTTTAAACTAGGGGTTTCCTAAATGCGTACGTCTCTACAGCAGCTGTCAGTAGTAGAACAAGCTACTAATTTTCTTTGCTTGTCTTACATAGGAGTGCTTGGGGCACTGAAGCAGGAATGTAATGGCTCATTGTGTTGCAGTCACATCAGATCCAACATGTTTTAATTTGACTTTTATAGTGGAGTAGCTAGAATCTCAATAAACCTGAGGCGTGTCATCCTCGACACTCAGCTGTGTATAGCCTGTTGCCACAGCAGTAGGTGTGCTTTCTTCCCCCTCATGCTCAATACAAGTTGGACCTGGGTCAGCTGTGGGCATTTCCACGATGCAATTATTGAAGTGGAATATATATACTGTGTGTGTGTGTGTGTGTGTGTATATATATATATATAAAAAATCACAATACTGTTGCCTTAACAGATTTCATTACGCATACTTAAAGCAATCTGTAAAGCTTAAGTTATTCCAATTTTTATTTAATATATACAGTCATGGTTGAAAGTGTTGGCACCCTAGAAATTGTTCAAGAAAATGAAGTATTTCTCCCAGAAAATTATTGCAATCACACGTTTTGTTACACACATGTTTTGTTACACACATGTTTTGTTACACACATGTTTTGTTACACACATGTTTTGTTACACACATGTTTTGTTACACACATGTTTTGTTACACACATGTTTTGTTACACACATGTTTATTTCCTTTGTGTGTATTGGAACAACACAAAAAACAGAGGGAAAAAAAAAGGCAAATTGGAGATAATTTTGTGCAGCCCATTTTTGGGGTTTGGTGTGAAATTGTCAGCACCCTCAACTTAATATTTGGTTGTACACCCTTTGGAATTAATAACTGCAATCAGTTGCTTCCTATAACCATCAGCAAGCTTCTTACACTTCTCAACTGGAATTTTGGACCAGTCTTCTCTTGCAAACTGCTTCATGTCTCTCGTATTTGAAGGGTGCCTTCTCCCAACAGCAATTTTATCTAGATCTCTCCACAGGTATTCAATGGGATTTAGATCTGGATTTCTTGTTGGCTACTTCTGAACTTTCCAGTACTTTTTGTTTCCATCTATTTCTGGCTGCTTCTTGAAGTATGTTTGGGGTCATTGTCCTGCTGGAAATCCCATGAGCTAAGACATAAACCAAGCTTTCTGACACTGCGCAATACATTGCGACCCAAAATCCTTTGGTAATCTTCAGATTTCATGATACTTTGCACACAGTCAAGGCACCCAGTGCCAGAGGCAGCAAAACAACCCCAAAACATATTTGAACCTCCACCATATTTGATTGTAGGTAGTGTTTTTGTTCTTTGTAGGCCATATTCCCTTTTCGGTAAGCAGTAGAATGTGTTTTACCAAAATGCTCTATCTGTCCACAAGACCCTTTCCAAGGATTTTGGCTTACTCACATACATTTTGGCAGACTGTAGTCTAGCTTTTTTAGGTCTGTGTCAACAGTGCGGTCATCTTGGGTTTCCTGCCATAGCGTTTCATTTCATTCAAATGTCGATGGATAGTTTGCGCTGACACTGATATGCACCCTGAGCATGCAGGACAGCTCAAATATCTTTGGAACTTGATTGGGGCTGCTTATCCACCATCCGGACTATCCTGTTTTGCAATCTTTCATCAATTTTTCTCTGCCGTCCACGTCCAGGGATATTGGCTACAGTGCCATGTATTGTAAACTTCTTGATTATGTTGTGCCCCATGGACAAGGAAACATGAAGATCTCTGGAGATGGACTTGTAACCTTGAGATTGTTTGACATTTCTCAACAATTTTTCTTCTCATCTTTCTCTTCTCCATACTTAGTGTGACACTCACAGGCACACAATACAAAGATTGAGTCAACTTCTTCCCTCTTTGTCTGGTTTCCGGTGTGATTTTCATATTGCTCACATCTGTTAATTGCAACAGGTGAGTTTGTTTCAAACATGATGCTCGTTCAAAGTTATTTATCCACAATTTTGGAAAGGTGCCAACAATTTTGTCCGGCTCGTTTTTGGGGTTTTGTGTGACATTATGTCCAATTTGTGTTTTTTTTTTTTTTTTTTTTTTTTTTTTTTTTTTTTTTGTTCTGTGTTGTTCCATTACACACAAAGGAAATAAACATGTGTATAACAAAACATGTAATTGCAATAATTTTCTAGGAGAAATGCTTAATTTTCTGTAACCATTTCAAGGCTTCCATCAGTTTCGGCGATGACTGCGTGTGTGTTGTTACAATACTACTCACTTGGAGCGATATGAGGTATCCCAGGAACTGTTTCTATTTAAAAGTCCGGCTGGTTTATTTCCGTCCTCATAAACCATATCACAAGAAAACGTAAATACAGTCCTTGTCCAGCACAAAGTGAAACAAAGCAAAAAGTCCATACAATAGTGCTGGTTTACCCGCCTGGATTAGAATCCAGTTTCTTAGTTTTTTAGAAAAGGCCCTGAATCCAGGAGATCTGCATACCTCCATACACACAGACATTTCTACGATTATATGGGTCTCATTTTACAAAGTGAACCACACCCAGGGGAGAACAGCCCTCTCTCCCAACTCTTCAGCTGCACACAATCAACCTGCCATGGCCGATTAACCCCTTTTAGTCCTATATATACTAAAACATTATTCCTGGTTTATCTCCCATCCACTGTGTCCAAAAGCCACATTATAGTGTGTTTGTGTGTTTTATATGTGTGTGTATATATACAGTACAAACCAAAAGTTCGGACACCCGTTCTCATTTAAAGATTATTCTGTATTTTCATGACTATGAAAATTGTACATTCACACTGAAGGCATCAAAACTATGAATTAACACATGTGGAATTATATACTTAACAAAAAAGTGTGAAACAACTGAAAATATGTCTTATACTCTAGGTTCTTCAAAGTAGCCACCTTTTGCTTTGATGACTGCTTTGCACACTCTTGGCATTCTCTTGATAAGCTTCAAGAGGTAGTCACCGGAAATGGTCTTCCAACAATCTTGAAGGAGTTCCCAGAGATGCTTAGCACTTGTTGGCCCTTGTGCCTTCACTCTGCGATCCAGCTCACCCCAAACCATCTCGATTGGGTTCAGGTCTGGTGACTGTGGAGGCCAGGTCATCTGGCGTAGCACCCCATCACTCTCCTTGGTCAAATAGCCCTTACACAGCCTGGAGGTGTGTTTGGGGTCATTGTCCTGTTGGAAAATAAATGATGGTCCAACTAAACGCAAACCGGATGGAATAGCATGCCACTGCAAGATGCTGTGGCAGCCATGCTGGTTCAGTATGCCTTCAATTTTTAATAAATCCAACATTGTCACCAGCAAAGCACCCCCACACCATCACACCTCCTCCATGCTTCACGGTGGGAACCAGGCATGTAGAGTCCATCCGTTCACCTTTTCTGCGTCGCACAAAGACACGGTGGGTGGAACCAAAGATCTCAAATTTGGACTCATCAGACCAAAGCACAGATTTCCCCTGGTCTAATGTCCATTCCTTGTGTTCTTTAGCCCAAACAAGTCTCTTCTGCTTGTTGCCTGTCCTTAGCAGTGGTTTCCTAGTAGCTATTTTACCATGAAGGCCTGCTGCACAGAGTCTCCTCTTAACAGTTGTTGAAGAGATGTGTCTGCTGCTAGAACTCTGTGTGGCATTGACCTGGTCTCTAATCTGAGCTGCTGTTAACCTGCGATTTCTGAGGCTGGCGACTCGGATAAACTTATCCTCAGAAGCAGAGGTGACTCTTGGTCTTCCTTTCCTGGGGTGGTCCTCATGTGAGCCAGTTTCTTTGTAGCGCTTGATGGTTTTTGCAACTGCACTTGGGGACACTTTCAAATTTTTCCCAATTTTTGCACTGGCTGACCTTCATTTCTTAAAGTAATGATGGCCACTTGTTTTTCTTTACTTAGCTGCTTTTTTCTTGCCATAATACAAATTCTAACAGTCTATTCAGTAGGACTATCAGCTGTGTATCCACCTGACTTCTGCACAACAAAACTAATGGTTCCAACCCCATTTATAAGGCAAGAAATCCCACTTATTAAACTTGACAGGGCACACCTGTGAAGTGAAAACCATTTCCGGTGACTACCTCTTGAAGCTCATCAAGAGAATTCCAAGAGTGTGCAAAGCAGTCATCAAAGCAAAAGGTGGCTACTTTGAAGAACCTAGAATATAAGAAAAATCTTTAAATGAGAAGGTATGTCCAAACTTTTGGTCTGTACTGTACACTGCTCAAAAAAATAAAGGGAACACTCAAATAACACATCCTAGATCTGAATGAATGAAATATTCTCATTGAATACTTTGTTCTGTACAAAGTTGAATGTGCTGACAACAAAATCACACAAAAATAATCATTAGAAATCAAATTTATTAACCATTGGAGGCTTTGATTTGGAACCCCCCCCCCAAAAAAATAAATAAAATAAAGTGGAAAAACACACTACAGGCTGATCCAACCTTGATGTAATGTCCTTTAAAACAAGTCAAAATGAAGCGCAGTATTGTGTATGACCTCCCTACAACGCCTGGGCATGCTCCTGATGAGGTTGGCGGATGGTCTCCTGTGGGATCTCCTCCCAGACCTGGACTAAAGCATCCGCCAACTCCTGGACAGTCTGTGGTCCAACGTGACGTTGGTGGATGGAGCGAGACATGATGTCCCAGATGTGCTCAATCGGATTCAGGTCTGGGGAATGGGTGGGCCAGTCCATAGCTTCAATGCCTTCATCTTGCAGGAACTGCTGACGCACTCCAGCCACATGAGGTCTGGCATTGTCCTGCATTAGGAGGAACCCAGGGCCAACCGCACCAGCATATGATCTCACAAGGGGTCTGAGGATCTCATCTTGGTACGTAATGGCAGTCAGGCTACCTCTGGCGAGCACATGAAGGGCTGTGCGGCCCTCCAAAGAAATGCCACCCCACACCATTACTGACCCACTGCCATGCTGAAGGATGTTGCAGGCAGCAGATCACTTTCCACGACGTCTCCAGACTCTATCACGTCTGTCACATGTGCTCAGTGTGCATCTGCTTTCATCTGTGAAGAGCACAGGGCGCCAGTGGCGACTTTGCCAATCCTGGTGTTCTGTGGCAAATGTCAAGCGTCCTGCTCGGTCTTGGGCTGTGAGCACAACCCCCATCTGTGGACGTCAGGCCCTCATACCACCCTCATGGAGTCTATTTCTAACCGTTTGTGGAGACACATGCACATTTGTGGCCTGCTGGAGGTCCTTTTGCAGGACTCTGGCAGTGCTCCTCCTGTTCCTCCTTGCACAAAGGCGGAGGTAGCGGTTCTGCTGCTGGGTTGTTGCCCTCCTACGGCCCCCTCCACGTCTCCTGGTGTACTGGCCTGTCTCCTTGTAGCGCCTCCAGCCTCTGGACACTACGCTGACAGACACAGCAAACCTTCTTGCCACAGCTCGCATTGATGTGCCATCCTGGCTGAGCTGCACTACCTGAGCAACTTCTGTGGGTTGTAGAGTCAGTCTCATGCTATCACGAGTGTGAAAGCACAACCAACATTCAAAAGTGACCAAACCATCAGCCAGAAAGCATTGGTACTAAGATGTGGTCTGTGGTCCTCACCTGCAGAACCAGTCCTTTATTGAGGGTGTCTTGATAATTGCCAATAATTTCCATTTATTGTCTATTCCATTTGCACAACAGCATGTGAAATTGTCACTCAGTGTTGCTTTCTAAGTGGACAGTTTGATTTCACAGAAGTTTGATTTACTTGGAGTTATATTCTGTTGTTTAAGTGTTCCCTTTATTTTTTTGAGCAGTGTATATATTAGATATACGTATATAGTATAAGGAAATCGTAAATTTCTCTTTTTAATATGCACATATTTCCAATTTTGTCCACATGTGTTTTTTTACTTGTGCTGTAGTCTCTCTAAGTTAAAAATTGTATGATCCTCCTATAATCCTGTCTAATGCATCTGTAGAACAACTGGCTTCAGTAATCTGACTCTCACACGATTGCCATGTGATGCTGGCATTTAGTCACCGCTGCCATGGTATCGAACAGGTGAACAGCTGTTTCTTGAGGAGGACCTATATAGTATTTCAGTCTAAAGCAGCATCTCCTCCTCATGTCTATCAATCCTCTATCATTGTTCTCCTAGTGTCTGTGTGTGATTTCTACAAGTTAACCTCTTCACGACTGCTGGTGGTAAATAAACTCCGCTTGCTGAGCTATGTACAGCGCCAATGTTTCTTTATGGTCGGCGGTCCTGTAGAGATCGGGACCACCAGAGTTCTGCAAGCCTTGTAATTCCGATGTAGATTTCTAGCTCTGACCCGTGACCTCATTGGGACCTGAATGACTCAGGTCCCCATGATGTTTAAGCGGCAGATAGAAGATAACACAATGGATAACATCATGGGGACCTGAGCTAATCGGGTCCCGATGTAATTTAGAAATTTGTAAGAGGGAGTTGGCTCCCTCTCTCACTTCTCCAGCTCCTCCACAATGTGCTCACAGGGAGATGGGGTTATCACTGCAGCTCTAGGTCACATGATGACTGACCACCGGGTCTACCAGGTGCGATGGCCTGTTAGACCCAGCCAGAAGCAGGGTCTATCAGTTTATCTACCAGTGTAAAGCTGACACGTCTCATGCATTGCAATTTGCACTTGTTCATTGCAATGCATGAGACCAGTGATCAGAGAAATAAAAGTTGAAATCTCATCAAGGGACAATGTAAAAATATTAAACTAAAATTAAACTACGGAAAAATAAATACTAATATTAAAATGGAATAATATTTCTTATATAAAAACAAAGTAAACATTTAGTATTGCCGTGTTCATAAAAACCTGATCTATAAAGCTGTCACACTTATTAACCCCTACAGTGAACAGGTTTAAAAAAAAAAAAGTGGCTATTTGTTTTTTTCATCAAACCACCTAACAGTCAAATCAAATGTGATAAGTCATGTGTGACTAGAAATGGTATCACTGAAATCAATATCTTTTAAAGAGAAACCGCAGCACAACCGGCAGAAGGAGCTAGAGTAAGGTCAGAACCTGATTTGGCCTTCATCAGTATAATTCGACCCCTGTGAGTTTCTGGTGTATAGAGAGGGACTAAATGTCTCCTAGGATGAGGGTCCTCTGGACCTGTGCCACCCAGAACAAGGGGGAAGGAGGGGCAAGAATGCGGTATCCACCGTTTGTTTGTGTGCCCCCGTTCCAGCAATGTCAGCCCAGCTCTCCCAGGGCTTGTATGACATTTTTGATTTTGCGCCAGATTCATGAACCTTGTGCATTACTTTAAAGAATTTGGCACAAAAATGTGGGGTTCTTTGAGGATTATTACCGCCACACCTTTTGTTTACATATTTTTCACTGTTTTTCATTTTTGTCGGTGTTTTATTGTTATTCTAAAAAAAAATGGTCATTTATTCTATTGGGTGTGCACTATAATTTTTTGCTGTGCAGTTGGTTTCTGTCTTCCTTTTGCAAACCCATGCAAGTGCACTGTTTAGTAGCACCCCTTTTTGCTTCTCTATCTCTTACTATTCCCACTGCATTTTGTTTTTCCTTGTTTGTTGCGCCAAAATCTTTAAAGTAAACCTCAGTAAATACCACAAGGCTAAAAAAGAGAAGTGACTTCAATAAATGTCAATTGATAAAATTGGGCCCTTTATGTTTGAGAATAGACTCCCTTCATCCAGAACGTAAAAGTAACTGTATTTTCAACAATCTTTTTGTGTAAATCAATAGATTAGGCGATTATAAGAAACTCTTTTAATTTCTCTTATCAGGGAAATCCGCTTCCTTCCACACTTACCAAACACTTCTTCCACTACCTCCTGAACTTCTCATCCGTTGTAAAAAAGCGGCTTCTCGCTCATAGGAGATGGACTGCGGGTGTTTTGTGACACAGTCCATTTTACTCTATGGAGAGGGAGAAGGAGTAAGGAGAAGGGAAAGGAACAGACAGAGGCAAACAAACATTTTGCAGAGCTTTGTAACAAGTGTTATACTTCACATCAGAGGTTGATTCAGATCAACAAGGCTGAGCTTTGCTGTATAATGTCCTCCATGTTGCTATGTTGCTGCAGCTTGTCTCTGTGAGCTAAAACGTAAATAAACAGGCATTTCCATCTTTGTGCCATGCGGTCTATGGGGGAAATCGCTGCAACTCGTCGTGTATCTCCCAGCAAACAGTGGATTGCAAATTACAGATGCAGAGGCTAAAACTGTTGCGTACGCGGGTTATAAGTCACATAATGGCTAGAATTGGTGTGATTCCTCATGTACACACTCAGGATAGCTTATTTTGAATAGCTACTTGAATGCACAGTAACTTTTAATACATCAATTAGATCGATCACATCAGCTTGCTCCCAGTCAGCACTTCTTTAGCCAGCACTACATAATTTGAGCACATTTATATATTTGCCCCTCAGCACAGTGTGAGCTCTTACCCATACACACTATTTAATGCCCCTGTACAGGATGTTAAGCTGAGAGTTATAAAGCAGTGGGAATTGGACATTGGGATCACAATGTCAATTGAAAGATAATTGCACTGGGACATCATCTACAAGGAATAACCAAGTCTCATTAAAGAGGTGTTCTTAAGTTGCCTTATTTAGTTAGCATGAAAATAGCAAGTGTTCAAGTGACTTGCTTTTTCGATCTGATGTCATTCTCCTGCAGTGAGGGATTTTCTTTTATAGTGTACAGCTCATTTCCATGGAGACCGGCCTCTAGTGCCGGGCCTAGAGTGTGCTGTAGTTACATTCCAGGAGAGGGTTAAAATCTTAATATCCCAGTCAGCTCTCTCCATTGATTTCTATATAGCAAGTAGCTGCTCACCTCCCTCCTCTTCTGATCAGATAGTTATGTTACTAGCCCAGCCGCTTTCACTCCAGGTCTCCTAATCAGGCTCTGCGGTGTGTTTGTTCTAATGCACGTTCTCTCTATATGCAAATACAGTGACAACAATGTAGACTAAGAACAAACTACTGATAGCTGAATGTGTTACAGCAGAACTTGTGCTGAGCTTTATAGCTCTACTAACACTACAATTTTGCAGCATGAGCAGCACAGTGGCTCGGTGGTTAGCTCCGCAGCCTTGTAGCGCTGGAGTCCTGTGTTCAAATCCCACCAAGGACAACATCTGCATGGAGCTTGTATGTTGTTCCTGGTGTAACAGGCCAGAATCCCCCCCCCCCCCACGCCCAGAATATACTTTGGATTAAATTGGCCTAGGCTAGATAATGCCCCTCTGGGCCAGAATATACCCCGTGTATATTATGGCCTAGGCCAAACTATACCCCGGGGTATAAATTGGTCTAGGCCAGATTATACCTCTTTGGGTCAGAATATGCCCCAGCTGCTGTAGATCAGATTTTTCATGCTTATGAGAACCATTGAGTGATATACTCCGAACGGGGCCCCAGACTATGCACAAGGGGGTCCCAGACAGCGCACAGGGGCCCTGTCTCTGCCCCCCTGTGCACTGATTGGGGTCCCCTTTATTAACTATATCAGTCACTGCACAGGGGCCCCAGACAGCGCGCAAGGGGGAAAAGAGACAGGGCCCCTGTGCGCAGTCTGGGACCGCCTTGTGCACAGTCTGGGGCCCCGTTCTGAGTATATCACTCAATGGTTCTCATAAGCGTGAAAAATCTGATCTACAGCAGCAGGGGTATATTCTGGCCCGGAGGGGTATAATCTGGCATAGGCCAATTTATACCCCAGGGTGTAGTTTGGCCTAGGCTATAATATACCCATGGTCTATATGTAGCGCCCCGAGGGTTCGGTCGCTACAGATGCATTGCACCTCAACTAGAGGTGTGATGTCCCACTCCCGGGTAAGGATGGTGTGTGGACCGGGACTCAGTTAGCTGCATGCATCACATACACCACATTTCCGGGGGACAGCTCAACGGTGCTCCCATTAGTACAGTAATGCAGGCACGACAGAACATGTCCCTGGCTGGAGTGGGGAGGGGGGAGGGAAACCCAGTGATGTAGGGGCAGGAGGGGACGGTTTCTGGGCATAGGTAGGAGCCCATTGGTTGCAAGTCACCTGGGCTCATACACAGCGAGGGAGGTATATAAGGTGGGCACCATTTTAGAACAGTATTCAGTCTGAGAGAGGAAGTGACAGAGCAGGGCCTCTGTGGAGCTCTGCTCCGGAGGCGGGCCTAGCCTGTGAGGCCCAGCCAGCACTGAAAGAGAAGAAGTCAGTGCAGAGAGTTGGAGAAGAGAAGGAGTTCAGCCAGAGAGGGCTGACAGGGAGCTGTGGCTCAGTCTGGGCCCAGCTCCATGAGGCAGGCCTGGAGTGGAGGCCAGAGCCAGAGGAGAGGAACGGAAACAGAAAGGAACAGAAAGGAAAGTAAAAAGGAACAGAACACCAAGAGAGGCCCAGAGACACGAAGGCAGAAGGAACCCTAAGGACCCAGGAGCTTGCGGGTGACGGGTTGGCAGAACAGGGTGCCGGATCCCAAGTTGGTGGAGGCGACTAATCCTCAGCCAAGGACCGACGGTCGTGACCATTTACTGGTGCGACCCCCTCATTACACCTACTAGAGAGGCACACCACATAGGGTCAGGGAAGTGGACACCCAGCCTCCCAAGAGAAGACCCGAGGCTGCTGGACAGAAGTACTGTCACTGGTGGGGCACAGCTGACGAAAGGATAGAAGGGAGTCCTGTGCCACACTCCGGAATTACCTGGGGGTTGATCGAGCCCCCTGCCTGGTGGACGCAGCACGGCTCGGGCGGTCCTATCTGTGCACAAGTGACCTGGATGAGAACTGTGAGTAAAGAACCTGAACTGCAACACCTTGTCTCTGTGCTTTCTCACCGCATACAGCACTACTAGTGCTGGGACGTCCACACCACCCCCCCCCCATCTACTACACTGCCCTGGGGCTGCACTCTTCCCGTGGGGAGTCACACACACTACCTCAGCTGCATACACCATCAGCCCCAGCGGTCGGCCTTGCAGCGGCGGTCCGCACTGACCGCAATCCATGGGTGGCGTAGTCGGACATTAAAACCATAAAAACCCCCATAAATAGACTGCCACTGGTTTGACCACCCTGAGCCACGGGACCGGGTCGCCACCACGGTGACTACAACCCCCAGCATTCCACAAAAAGGGCCCAGTTCAGGGTTCCCCATGCGGCCCAGGGGGCGCGTCAACTTTGGCGTAGTCGGCAGGATTGTGACCAACCCGCCACAAAACGGGTATTGCGTGCCTGAAAAAGACTGTACACTTACCTGAAAAAGAGGTTTCCTGCCATCCGGAGACGTTTTCCCGCCATCGGACGCCATCTTCGGGACGCCGCGCGGGAAGAAGAGGGGCGTGGACATCAAAAACGCGCGAAGTCCGAAGCCCTGCCTCACGCTCTGACGCCGCACAAGGTCCTGGAAGGAGCCCAGCGAGCGCTGACTTCAGCAGCGCGCGATGCCAGGTCCTCAACGCAGACCATAGTCAGCGGAGCCGCGGCCTACAGAAGAGGATCGCCGGAAGGTAGGCCACGGTTAACCAGGGGGGAGAAAGACATCAGGAATGGAGAGCAAGATGGTGGACTGGCAGCAGACTAAGCTGCCCAGCATCGGCAGTGCCCCAGCCGTCGCGGGCCCCGACCAGCGCCAGGAGAAGACGCGTGATGCAGGAGCGGTTGCGGGAGCAGGTAAGAGGAGTCTCCCTGTCCCGGACGCTGCCAGCGTCGGCCTGCTCCTGGGCCCCCTGGTGGAGCCGCCGATTCCGGGCGTCATCAACAGCGGCCTTTTCCAGGCCCCGCCGCAAGGCCTACTGCACCACGGCGCAAGGGGCGGGTATGCCCTCAACATCCACCGGGTGGGCGCAGAGTCACACTGCTGAGGACCCGGACGAGTCTGAAGATTGTCGCCATGAGGAGCAAGGCGCGGCTGGAGGGTATCGCTACCAGTGAATAGTGGCATACCATTGTATATAGTTACCCGACAGAGTACATGGGACTGTTCCAGATTTGAGTGTGGTCCCCGTTGGGACTATTATGGGACTGTTCCAGATTTGAGTGTGGTCCCTGTTGGGACTATTATGGGACTGTTACCTGCTAAAGTTGTCCCCTTCCCCAAGTTACCTGGCTGAGGACTGAGAACAGCCGCCCCTTTTTCCTTAACCTGGCTGAGGACTGAGAGCAGCCATTCCCCTAATAGAAAAATGGACACCTGGTCGCAAGTTGCACAGTGGCCAGTGAGAAGAGAATTTACTAAAATGTTTTACCTGAAAAAGTTTGATATACTGAATAGTTTTATATGCTGCTAGAAAATGTTATGACAAGAGTTTCAGTAATATTAAAAGTGCAGTATAATGTCTAGTAAAGAGAAAGTGTTTCCCATAAAGGGAAGTTGAATAATGCCGGCCGGTTTCTAATGTGAAAAGTTTTGAAATAGTATTGCATGTTTTTGAATTGTCTTTACTCTTTTCCAGCCCGAGGACGTGCTGTGCTTTACCAGGGGGGAATGTAGCGCCCTGAGGGTTCGGTCGCTACAGAGGCGTTGAACCTCAACCAGAGGTGTGATGTCCCACTCCCGGGTAAAGATGGTGTGTGGACCGGGACTCAGTTAGCTGCATGCATCACATACACCACATTTCCGGGGGACAGCTCAACGGTGCTCCCATTAGTACAGTAATGCAGGCACGACAGAACATGTCCCTGGCTGGAGTGGGGAGGGGGTAGGAAAACCCAGTGATGTAGGAGCAGGAGGGGATGGTTTCTGGGCATAGGTAGGAGCCCATTGGTTGCAAGTCACCTGGGCTCATACACAGAGAGGGAGGTATATAAGGTGGGCACTATTTTAGAACAGTATTCAGTCTGAGAGAGGAAGTGACAGAGCAGGGCCTCTGTGGAGCTCTGCTCCGGAGGCGGGCCTAGCCTGTGAGGCCCAGCCAGCACTGAAAGAGAAGAAGTCAGTGCAGAGAGTTGGAGAAGAGAAGGAGTTCAGCCAGAGAGGGCTGACAGGGAGCTGTGGCTCAGTCTGGGCCCAGCTCCACGAGGCAGGCCTGGAGTGGAGGCCAGAGCCAGAGGAGAGGAACAGAAAGGAAAGTAAGAAGGAACAGAACACCAAGAGAGGCCCAGAGACACGAAGGCAGAAGGAACCCTAAGGACCAAGGAGATTGCGGGTGACGGGTTGGCAGAACAGGGTGCCGGATCCCAAGTTGGTGGAGGCGACTAATCCTCTGCCAAGGACCGGCGGTCGTGACCATTTACTGGTGCGACCCCTCACTACACCTACTAGAAAGGCACACCACATAGGGTCAGGGAAGTAGACACCCAGTCCTCCCAGGAGTAGACCCGAGGCTGCTGGACAGAAGTAGTGTCACTGGTGGGGCATGGCTGACGAAAGGATAGAAGGGAGTCCTGTGCCACACTCCGGAATTACCTGGGGGTTGATCGAGCCCCCTGACTGGTGGACGCAGCACGGCTCGGGCGGTCCTATCTGTGCACAAGTGACCTGGATGAGAACTGTGAGTAAAGAACTTGAACTGCAACACCTTGTCTCTGTGCTTTCTCACCGCATACAGCACTACTAGTGCTGGGACGCCCGCACCATCCCCCTCCCCCCATCTACTACACTGCCCTGGGGCTGCACTCTTCCCGTAGGGAGTCACACTACCTCAGCTGCATACACCATCAGCCCCAGCGGTTGGCCTTGCAGCGGCGGTCCGCACTGACCGCAATCCACGGGTGGCGTAGTCGGACATTAAAACCATAAAAACCCCTATAAAAGACTGCCAATGGTTTGACCACCCTGAGCCACGGGACCGGGTCGCCGCCACGGAGACTACAATCCCCAGCATCCCACAAAGAGACTCGGCTCCGGGTATCCCACACTCGTGCACACACGGCCCAGGGGGCGCGTCATATACTCCTCTAGGGCAGAATATTAGTGTGTTTTTGCTGCTGTAGTGCTACAGTGTATATATAGATGCACATACACAAACCATATACCATTTCATGCGGCTTTTGTCAGATTTTGATGCGGTCTGCAGCCGATTTCCCTCTTCCACGTGACACGGAGAAATCTGCTGTGATTCTGCACAAAAAATCCACATCATTGGGATGCGGATTTTGATGCAGATTGGCTGCTAATTTTTCCCTGTGGAAAATCAGCAGCAAATCTAGTGCATGGGAACGGGTGGACTAGACTTACAGCATGTGTTGGAGGCATTACATTGAACTGACAGTAGATGGTGCAGTTCCATCAGTGCATAGTTAATGTTATGTGTTGTAACTTGTTATGTATGTTTCTCCCTGCTCTCTATGATGTGCACTTTAAATTGTCCATTGTGAGTTCCTATTCTATCCTGATAAGGTATATGAAGTGAATTTGGAACACCTCCAACAAAAAAAATAAGTTTTCAAATTTTGACAACAATGGAAGACCAACTGTATGATCAGCTTTTGAGATTCTACACTGCAACAGAACAAAAGTACCCCAAGTGGATCTATGATCTACCTCCAGAGAAACGTTCAAATGCCAAGTCCCAGTTTAGACAAACATCTAAGCCATATCGAGCTGAGAAAGGGATTATTTACTATGGAAAAAAGGAGGTTCTCACTAAAAGTCGACTGCCAAATATCCTGAAGGCCTGTCACGACAACCCAACTTCTGGTGGCCATTTTGGCAGAGATAAAACATTTGCCCAAATTTCTGATCTTCATTCCCTTCCAGTAATAACGAACGATGTTCACCAACATGTCAAAGCCTGTCAAAAATGTTTTGTCACAAGTCTCAAAATCTGCAAAGAAGCTCCACCACTAAACAGTATACCAGTGCCTGGAAAAGTATGGAGCTTAGTTGGGATTGATATGATCAATCCTCTTCAGGAAACCTCAAACTGCAACAAATATATAGTTGCTGTCACTGATCATTTCTCCAAGTGGACTGAAGCAACAGCTGTTCCAGACAAGAGTGCCATGTCAGTAGCAAAATTTTTGTACGTCATTATTTGCCGCTTAGGCTGTATGGACACTTTGATTAGCGACCAGGGAAGAGCGTTTGTGAACTCGATCATCTACAACCTGATGGATCATTTTCAAACAGATCACCGCATTTCATCTGCCTACCACCCACAAACAAATGGCCAGCTGTAACGTGACAATCGAACACTTAAAGAATCTCTTAGCAAGCTTGGCAATGACCAAGGAACCAACTGGGACCAGTTCATCCCTGGTGTTTTGTTTGCCTATCACACATCTGTGCATTCCTCAACAAAGTGCACTCCATTTGAGGTAATGTATGGACGAAAGGCTAAGCTTCCTATTGACCTCAATCCATCAGCAAATGACACTGTGGATGTCATGTCTCTTTCAGATGATGCCAACTCTGATGTGCTAAATACACTCACAACCATTCATAACAGGATCCATTCAACTGTAAGTACCAACATCCATTCTGCTCAGGAACACCAAAAGTGTGCCTTTGATTGCCGACACAACAGCAACAAAGAAATCCCTGCTGGCACCATTGTTTATATCAAGAATCAATGACGTATTCATCGCATGGTTTCAAAGATGGAACCACGCTGGGTTGGACCCTACTTAGTTGTGGAATCCTTAACCAAGGGAAGAGTAAAACTTAAGAACAATAAGACTGGCAAGATACTAAGCAACACCTACCATGCTAGCAACCTTAAGATTTACCAGGATGAAGAGACTTCTCTACCACCCCAGTCTCCTGATGACTGTCCCAGTTCCACACAAACACAAGCAAAGCACGACTTTCAACCCACTACCAAGTTCAGGAAGGAAGTATCTTACCACCACTCTTGACCTTAAGTTTTAGTAGGGTTGTGTACTTTAGATGCACAAGAGATCTTGGACAACCACGGCGTACATATAAAACCAAAGGTGATGGGAACTGCCACTATCAGGCCATCAGCTATATCCTGACAGGAACGGAGGACAACTACTCCCTTCTCAGAGCTAAAGTCATCCACCAGTCATGAAAACTGACTTGTTCAAAAAACGACAGGGCTACTTTAATCAAGATGTGAATGAATATGTGAACACCTCTGGCATCTCTCGTAATGGAGTCTGGGCAACTGATGCAGAAATCATGGCCACAGCAAATCCGTTAAGTTGTGACGTCGGTGACACCATGGATTGGTTGACCTATCCCACAAGCTTCAATCTGCAGTCAACAACAGAACATGCACTTTATCTTGAAAACAAGCATGATCATTTTAATGTTATCAGTGTTTTACCTTTGAACGTTTATATTGTAGTGTCCTGTCACCAGCCATGTGTACGATGATCGGCCGAAAGCCTCTCTGGAACCAATGTTGAAATATTATGTAATTCTGTAATCACTCAATGGTGCTCATAAACGTGAAAAATCAGAATTTTAATATACTTTTAATCTTTTTAATATACTCAAGAACGGGGCCCTGGACATTGCACAGGAGGTCCCAAACAGCACACAGGGGCTCCAGACATCGCACAGGATTGTGTAATATACTCAAGAAAGGGGCCCCAGACATCGCACAGGGGCCCCAGACATCGCACAGGATTGCGTGATATACTCAAGAACGGGGCCCCAGACATTGCACAGGGGGCCCCAGACATTGCACAGGATTGAGTGATATATTCAAGAACAGGGCCCCAGACTGTGCACAGGGGGGCAGAGACAGCGCACATGGGCCCTGCGCGCTATCTCTCTCCCCCCCCCCCCCCCCTCTTGCGCGCTGCCTCTGCCCCCCTGTGCACTGTCTGTGGCCCCGTGCGCGGTCTCTGCCCCCCCCCCCATGTATTGCCTAGGGCCCCGTTATTGAGTATATCACTCAATGGTTCTCAAAAGCCTGAGAAATCTGATCTACCGCAGCTGGGGTATATTCTGGCCCAGAGGGGTATAATCTGGCCTAGGCCAATTTAACCCCGTGTATATTCTGGGCAGGGGGGTTAATCTGGCCTGTTACACTGGGTTTGTGTGGGTTTCCTACCACACTCCAAAGACATACTGATAGGGAATCTAGATTGTGAGCCGAAATGGGGACAGTGCCGATAATGTATGTAAAGTGCTGTGGAATTAATAGTGCTATAAAAGTGAGTAAAATAAAGAAATAAACTGTCACATAAGGAGGAGAGCCAATTCTGCTAGAAACCGGAGAGTAAGGAAACTAAGAAGAACAGCTCTGAACAGCTCAAATGACCACTTGAGAATACCTCTTTAACTGACACTTCTATTATACTTTAACCCATTCACCCCGAAGCCTGTTCACCTTCCTGACCAAGCCAATTTTTTCAATCCTGACCAGTGTCAGTTTTTGTAGTAATAACTCTGTAATTTATCCCAGTGATTCTAAGATTGTTTTTTGTGACACGTTACACTTATTAGTGGTAAATTTTGGTCGATATGATTTGCGTTTATGAAAACATTGAAAATGTGACAAAAAAAATTGTAAGTTTGAAATTTTCAAACTCTGCATTTTAACGACCTTAACTATTTTGTGTGATATAACTATTTGTTTCATAAATAACATTTACCACATGTCTACTTTACATCAGCGTGATTTTTTTAATTAATTTTTGTTTTGTTAGGAAGTTAGAAGGGTTAAACGTTTATTAGCAATTTCTCTTTTTCAACAAAATTTACAAAACCTATATTTTTGGGGACCACTTCACATTTGAAGTGACTTTAAGGAGCCTAGATGACAGAAAAAACACCACTGTGACACCATTTTAAAAACTTCACCCCTCAATGTGCTCAAAACCACATTCAAGAAGTTTATTAACACTTTAGGCACTTTGCAGAAGTTAAAGCAATGTCGAAGGAAAAAATGAAAAATTTTAAATGTTTCTCACAAAAATGTATCATTGGCCCCAAATTTTAAATTTTCATAAGGGTAACAAAGAAAATTGACCACACAATATGTTGTGCAATTTCTCCTGAGTACGTCGATACCCCATATTTGTACATATGAGTCTGACTATTCAGCAGAGACTAAAAAACTCTGTAATAGACTATAAAAGCCAGAGGCTAATCAGATTGGACTCTTAACAGAGCTTTATTCATAGCTTGCGCTAAAAATAGAGAGAAACTTTTGATTAAAAGAAAATCCGCTCGAACAATTGATAATTTTTCAATAACATTTTCTACTTCTTGTAGTCTTCAGTATTATGAAATAATTTGGATTATTAAAAAATACCTCGGTTAAACCAAAATACGCAGTTACGACACATACTGACTGGATAAGTCAGATATGAAGCTAAAAAGGCTCCTACAATAGGCTCTATGCTATCTCCAGTTTATTTAGTAGTAAAGCGACCCATGAGGATAATTTGTGGCGTTCTCTTAAGGGTTTTACAAATGTGGACAAAATCACTGCAAATCCTATGAACATGCGCATAAATGTACCATTGTACCAATATTTTATATTCAAGACTATATTAATTGTAATACCTGTAGTATATTTGATTGAATGTACCTCATGTAGGTTAAATATGTAGGGTGCACTACTATGATCCCTTAAAATAAGTATATCTATCAGATGCCATTAGTTGAACAGCAGTGAAAATTTCAGCGGTTCCAGGCATTTTGCCCAAGTACACAAAGGTGACACCACTTCATTCAAATTTGCTAGTATTGAAAGGCTGTATACACCGAATAAGGGAGGGGATAACAAAAGAAAACTTTGAATAGAGCATCTAAATGGATCATCACCTTAGAAATGAGACTTTCCGCAGGTATGAAAACTAGGCAGGATTTAATTTTGCAATATTAAGAGGTTTATTCCACTTGTCTTTATCTATTTGTATAGTTTGTCTGTCTGACTGGTCACTTTGTTAACGTGATGTTAACTATAGTATAAATAGGGAAGTGACGTTACCAGTCAGCCCCATGATTAAGGTTACACGCCAAAACACGAAGGCCAGTAGTTTCTGTGTGAATTAGTCTCTTGTTTTGGATTCAGTTATCGTTTTTAAATATCTTTAATAACTGTGAAGTTTTACATATTTTTTTTCTAATATGCTGGACTTGGATTTTTCTGATGCACACAGAAGGGCTCGGAAGGGAAGGAGCACTATTTGACTTTTGGAGAGCAAAATTGTCTGGAACCAATAGCGGACGCCCTGTCATGTTTGCAGAGTCCCTGATATGTCCTAAACAGTGGAAACCCCCACAAGTGACCCCATTTTAGAAACTACACCTCTCAAGGAATTTATTTAGAGGTGTGGTGAGCACCCTGAATTCACAGGTGCTTCACAGAATTTAATAACATTGAGCCTTGAAAATGAAAAAATACAATTGTTGCTTTAGCCCCATATTTTCCTTTTTTCACGAGTAACAGGAGAAAAATGGACCTTGCAATTGTTGTGCAATTTATCCGGAGTACACAGATATCCCATATGTGGTGGAAAACTGCTGATTGGGAGCACGGCAGGTCTCAGAAGGGAAGGAGCACCATTTGACTTTTGCAAAGCAAAATTGTCTGGAATAGATGGCGTATGCCATGTCGCATTTGCAGAGCCCCTGATGTGCCTAAACACTGGAAAACCCTCACAAGTGACCTCATTTTGGAAACTCCACCCCTGAAAGAATTTATCTAGAGGTGTAGTAAGGATCTTGAACCCACAGGTGCTTCACGGAATTTTAAAACATTGGACTGTGAAAGTTAAAAATTACATTTTTTTTCCCCCAAAAATGTTGCTTTAGCCCCACATTTTTTGTTTTCATAAGAGTAACATGAGAAAAAGGAGAAATTGCACAACAAATTGAGCAATCCAGAGTACACCAATGCCACATATGTTGGAGAAAACAATTGTTCGGGCACACTGGAAAGCTCCAAAAAAAAAAGCGATGCAGCAGACTTTTCTCATGGTTTTCGGGCACCATGCTGCATTTGTAGAGCCTTGTACTGTCAGAAGAGCAATATCCCGCACAACTGACCCCATTTTGGAAACTACACCCCTTAAGGAATTTAATGTAGGGCTTTGGTGAGCATATTGAACCCATATGTGCTTCACAAAATGTTATAACATTTGGACGTGGAAATTAAAAAATTTTTACACGAAAATGTTTCAGCCCCAAATTTATAATTTTCACAAAGAATAATAGGAGGAAATGGACCCAAACATTTTTAAAGCAATATCTTCAGAATACAGCAATACTCTATAGGTTTCCATACACTGTTGTTTGGATGTACTTCAGGGTTCAGAAGAGAGACCTCCATTTTTTTTAGGGAGCAGAGTTTCCTGGAGTAGTTTGTGGGCACCATTTGCAGAGCGTCTCTGAACTTTCAAAACAGTATTAATACCCCAAAAGGGCCTCATTTTGCAAATTTAGAGGTGTAGTGTCTATTTTGACCCCACTGGCCTTCTCCAGAAATTAGTGCCCAATTGATGATGCAAATATGCCATTTCAGTTCCCAATGCATAGTTCCCAGCTTGTGCTTACGGAGATATGCGCCGCATTGATTATTAAAAGGGTTGCCCAGGACCTAACAATTCACGACTCCTCTCAATATAAGATTAGCGGGTCCGACACACTCACGATCAGCCGAAACTTCTTTGGTAGCAGCCCGAACTAAGGCGTATCAGTGTGCACTGTCAGGATGGATCCCGAAGCATATGACCTCCATAGGAACCCACTGTAAAGAGACGTATATTGCATGGTATACATCTTTTTGCAGTGTCGCTCTGTACATTACATTGTTTATTTGATTTTTATTCCAGTTTTTGAGAAATAGAATAAACAAAGACAATTCCTGAATTGCTTTTTATATCTTATTTAATGGCATTTTACACTGTTTACCATGCAGTGAATGTGATAAGACGACTTTTTTGCGGGATGAGTTGACGTTTTTGTTCATACCCTTTTGGATTACGTAACAGTTTTGTGATCACTTTTTTTTCGATTTTTGGGTGGCAGAGTGAACCAAAAACAGAAATTCACAAATTCAATTTATTTGTTTTCATGCCATTCACCGTGCTGTAAAAGTGATCAGACAACTTTATTTTTTGGGGTCATTATGATCAGTGATATCAGATTTATATAGGTTTGTTATGTTTTGCTTTTTTTGCACACTAAAATTATTTTTTTACAAACAATAATTTTTTTCCATTGTCCTACTGATAGCTGTAACATTTTTATTTTTTGTCGACGGAAACTACAGCTGGTGAAATAAGTATTGAATATGTCACCAATTTTCTAAGTAAATATATTTCTGAAGTTGCTATTGGCATGAAATTCTAACCAGATTTCGATAACCACCCATCCAATCCACACAGGCAAAGAAATCAAACCATATACTGGTGCATCTCACTAAATTAGAATATCATCAAAAAGTTAATTTATTTCAGTTCTTCAATACAAAAAGTGAAACTCATATATTATATAGAGTTATTACAAACAGAGTGATCTATTTCAAGTGTTAATTTCTGATTATGGCTTACAGCCAATGAAAACACAAAAGTCATTATCTCAGTAAATTAGAATACTTTATAACACCAGCTTGAAAATGTTTTTAAAATCCGAAATGTTGGCCTACTGAAATGTATGTTCAGTAAATGCACTCAATACTTGGTCGGGGTTCCTTTTGCATCAATTACTGCATCTAACCCGTGTACACAATGACGTCAGGAAAGTGGGAGGAAGACTCAGAAATTTCAGCAGGGCATGGAGGGAAGTATCCAGCAGTCCATGGATTCTCCAATCCATTGCAGAAGGCTGCAAAATAGAAATCGAACACATCCCACAAGGAAAATTCCGCTTAACGACGACTCAGTCTCCTCAGGTCGCCAAGAGACTACGGACAGACATGTGAAAACTAATAGACTCAGGAGCAGTAATACTAGTGCCAGAGGCAGAACAGTTTCTAGGTTACTACTAAAGTCTTTTTCAGTAAAAAAAACCAGGGGGCGATTACCGCATGATTTATAAATCGAAAATCCCTAAACAAATCAGTTGTTTACAAAAGATTCAAAATGGAATCGATCAGGTTGCCAATTCCCCTAATCAGACGGAACATGGTGATGTGCACAATAGACCTCAAGGAAGCAGATTACCATGTACCTATTCACCATCACAACCAAAAATATCTACAATTTGCACTGAAATAAGGAGACACCATATTACATTACCAATTCACTTGTCTTCCATTTGGTCTTTCCTCGGCCCCACGCGTCTTTACCAAACTGATGGCTGAAGTAATGGCATTCCTCAGAGAACAAGGAGTAGTAATTCAATACCTGGACAACTTCCTTGTATTGGCAGAATCTCCAAAGCAACTAAGAACCAGTCTTACCTCAACCATTCTGACCCTAAGAAATCTAGGGTGGATTATAAACTGGGAAAAGTCAGACCTTCTTCCAGAAAGAAAATCTTTTTGGGAATCCTAGACTCGGAGCAACAAATGTCCTTCCTACCGGAAAAGAAACAAAAGGAGCTCGGAGCTAGAATCAAAGATTTCAGGAGAAAATCAAGAGTCACCATCCGAGAATGTATGAAAATCCTGGGTCTCATGACAGCTGCCATACCGGGGGTCAGATGGAGCCAATTCCATTCAAGACAGCTGCAGCATCATATTTTGTCAACCTGGAGCAGGAAGATGGTGGATCTGGCCAATAGAATATCCTTGTCAAAAATAACGAGGAGATCACTGACATGGTGGTCCTTCAAGAACAACCTACAGAAAGGAGTCATGTGGAGATCAGCTCCATTCGTCACGGTCACTACCAACACAAGCGGCAGTGGCTGGGGAGCTCATATAAACAATCAATACCTACAAGGTACCTGGTAAGAGCAGGATCTTCCCAGATCGTCAAATCTGCGAGAGCTTCAGGCAGTCTGGGAGGCACCAAGAAGATGTCAGAAGCAGTTAAGAGGTCAGCATGTAAGGGTGTTAACGGACAACATAACGACAGTGGCCTTCCTCAGGCATCAAGGGGGTCCACGACATCATCATCTACAGGCCTTAGCAGGAAAAATTTTCCAGTAAGCAGAAAAATCAATCCTATCCTTAACAGCAATACATCTAAAAGGTTCCCGGAATACTATAGCAGATTTTCTCAGTCGAGAAATCGTTCTACAGTCAGAATGGGAATTAAACTGGGAGGTATTTCATCACATGACACATCAATGGGGCATTCCCCAATGGGATCTTTTCGCTACACGGAAAAATGCAAAGGCAAAAAAATTCTTCTCCCTCAACTCAAGAGACCGCCCTATGGGAATAGATGCCTTATCTCAGAAGTGGAACATGGACCTAGCTTACGCTTTCTCTCCTTTGCCCTTAATACCGTTAGTACTAAGGAAGACTCAGGAGGATCAGGCCAAGGTGATAATAATCCTACCCTTCTGGCCCAGGAGAAGCTGGTTCCCCTTGCTGAGGAAGATGTCCTTGGAAGATCCAATAATCCTTCCAGAGAGGCGAGACTTGCTATTTCAGGGTCCGATATACCATCCCAATGTGAAATTTCTCGATTTTTCAGCCTGGATCCTGAAAGGCAAATTCTAAGATCCAGAGGGCTGTCAGATTCTGTCATCTCAACAATGCAAAATAGTAGAAAGCCAGTGACGTCGGCGATCTACATAAAAATTTGGAAGAAATTCTGTTCACAATATCAACCAAAGTCAGAAAGTTCGGATCCAGACTTTCCTAAAATGTTAGAATTCCTACAGATGGGGTTTGAGAAAGGCCTAAGGCCTAGCACCTTAAAAGTGCAGTTGCGGCATTAAGTGCTTTCTTGAATTACCCACTAGCCCCCTATCCATGGGTTGAAAGATTTATTAAGGCCACAACAAGACAAAAACCAACCATTAAATCCTATGTCCCACCATGGGACTTAAACATAGTCCTGAGGAGTTTGTGACCTACCTTAAGAGCCATTTCAGGAGTCGAGCATAAAATTTCTCTCTCTTAAAACTGTGTTGTTAATGGCAATTACTACTGCAAGACGGAAAGGGCAAATTCAGGCCTTTTCAATTAAAGACCCATACATGAGATGCCTGGGCGACTATATTATACTCAGATTAGATCCAGCTTTTTTTACCAAAAATAGTAATCCCTTCCCATATGAATCAGGAGGTAGTCTTGCCATCTTTCTGCCAGGACTACAAAAATGATCAAGAATTAAACTTTTACTCGCTAGATGTTAGAAGGGTGGTGCTCCAGTACTTAGAAGTCACAAAAGACTGGCGTATATACTCCAACCTGTTTGTACAATTTGTGGGGGTAAACAAGGGAAAGAAGGCTACCAAATCAACATTGCCAAGATGGGTCACATCTGTAATAAGCCTGGCCTATTGATCTGAAGGAATATCCCCGCCAGAGAACACCAGAGCCCATTCCACCAGAGCTATATCTACATCTTTGGCAGAAAGACCTGGGGCCTTGGTAGACCAAGTCTCCAAAGCAGCAACATGGACAAATCTGAGCACCTTCTGCAGACATTATAAATTGGACATTCTATCGGGTCAAATGGTGGCCTTCGGAAGGAAGGTCCTCCAGTTAGTGGTCCCACCCAAAAATGTATACTCTGGTATTCTCCTGATCTCCTGATGGTGCTGTCAGGAGGGATGTCCTGGAAAGTAGGCATTAGACCTACTGGTAATAGTGTTTCCAGGAGTCCCTCATGACAGCACCCATTATATTCCCTTCCTAAAATATTCCGAACGCCTATGTGAAGGTAACATAGATTGTAGGAAAGCAAATAAAATAGAGTGGCATACAACCTGGTGTGGTACTTGAAAAATCACTGGAGTAGGGGTGGAGGGAGGGGCCTTTTAACCTCTTGTGTGTTTCCTGTCCCTATGAAGGATATGAAGGACGACCTCCCAATGGTGCTGTCATGAGGGACTGCTGGAAACGTGCCAAGCACCAGTAACAATTGTCAGTCCCTATTGTCTATAATGTGGTCTGTCTGGTTTTAGTTTTGTGGTCCTGCGTTTTATCGGACAAAATATTGCAGCATAAATTGTCCAACATCTATAATGGAGGCTCCAAACGGAGATGTGAATAGAACCTTACAATATAGAAAATTTTTCTCACCTATTGGGTCACTTTGATACTGCACTAAAGAAACCTAGTTGAACTTATTTTGCTAAAATGTCAATACATGTTTGTCTTTAATTGGAGTAACCGATCCATTAGATGACTCTGTGCCCTTTTTATTACATTCATCTCTTTTTCAGATATAGATGGGAGTTATCTGTAAATTATATTTGTACAGACAGACAAAGCCATACAGGTGAAGAAACCGGTCACTCGTTAGAATTGTGTGTATTCTTCTTAAATTCTGAGAAGTCTCCATGGAGTTTTTACATATTTTTTTCTGCTAGGTTCTTTGCTTAGCAGTTGCCATGGAAACAAAATGATGGACAGGGACTGTGAACTCCAGATACTGATCTCCATCCTCATATTTCTTGCATGCACTCCTTGCATTGTTAATAATAGGTAATTCAAATGACTTTGAAAATGTCAATAGAAATATATGGAAGTTCGGAATGGCTCATATGATGCACTTCTCCATCACTTACATGTGGCCCCCTCTTTGTTAAATCTAAATGACAAATTACTTTTACATTATTTGCTTCAATTCTTCTGACATAATAATAAAGACACAGGATGTGGACACACATTCAGATTTTTTAAGGGTTTTCTGAGGCAATTTTGTAGCCAAAACAATATGTGGATTATAAAGAGAATGTATAAACCACAGATGTTGTTGCTCTCCTGGATTATCTACATCACCTTCATCAAAAATCCAAACAATGCCTCTCTCATAGAGTCATATAGAGTAAAAACATATTGGGTATTAGATTAGATAGATGATCTTAAATGGTCACTTTTTTTTTTTACTTGATAAAAATATCAGTATGGCGTTGAAACGCATTGTGAATAATATAACTTTATTATCATTGTTGAAGAATCCATGTACTGCGGCAGCGGAGCCCATCTAACATGCTTCGTCCAACTGTATCCATTAAATGGTCACTGTCATTTCAGCAAACTTTTCATAAATCAAAAGTGCTGGTGAATGCAAGAAGCTTTGTAATATATCTTATCAGAGAAATCTACTTCCTTCCCCAGTTGTGAGCTGCTTCTTCCCTCACCCCTGAATTTACCGAAGAGCCCAACTCCAGAGAAACTTCAAGCACAGTAAGGTGCCAGGTTACATAGCTTCTTAGACTCTATGGAGGCTAGAGAAGGGAGGCGCAGTGTGAAACAAGACGAGACATAGGAAGATGTGCTCAAATTTCTAACAGGTCTTTTTATCTCACCGCAAAGCTTGATTCACATCCACACAGCTCAGTACTGCGATGTATTGACCTCCTTGTGGTTGTTTAGTTTTGTGTGCTATGTAAGAAATGAAGAGCAGGAATCCCTCTTAGTGTATGGGTGAGATCTTGGCAGCTAGACTCCTCCCAACATCTCAGAGACGATTGCAAGTTAAAGAGAATTTCCCCTAGTGGACAATCCATTTTCAGTGTTCCTAATCTGCCTAGTAAAATAAAGCACTCATTCTGCTGGTCATCTTGTGGCATTGTTTGTCACTTGAGCCTAGATGGGTTGTAGCCTTCACAATTTATTTTTTTTGTATTTTATTAGGCTCATTGACAACATTGAAAATGGGTTGTCTAGTGGTAGACAGCCCATATAAGAGAAAGCTTGCAGAGGTGAAAACTGGTAAAAAAAAAAATAAATTTAAAGGTACCAGTCGTATAATGACCAGATAGTGTTATTCCTCAAGTACATACACAACACGGATTATTCTGAAAAGTTACTTGACAGTTCAGTTACCTTTCAAGCCAGATTGTTTTACAAAAGTGAGAGGTGAACTTTTATATTTTTGGAAATTTTGTGTCTGTGTATATAATATATAATTCAGGGATGAAGTTGACCAAGCCTGATTGCCGTTTTGAACAAATTTTTCCTCTGCAATGAAAGAACGTGACAGCTGATACATGCTGTCCAATCCGTGGGCAGCGACTCTGATTTCAGCCAGGTATGTTTGGCTCACAAGCGCTGCAGACTAGTCGTACAGGCGGGTCCCCGGCGGCTTCTCCCCGTCCTCTGCCCTGGAGTGACAGGTCACCCATGTATACGCGCTTAAGCGGAGACCTGTCATTCCAGGGCAGTAGTTGCGGAGGAGCCACTGGAAGTCCACCTGTCTGACTACTTTGCAGTGCAGCTCAGTCCCTGGTGACTATTAAAGTATGTTTTTTACTGAAACATCGCAGCGTCTTCGAGTCAAACATACATTCCTGAGGTCATACAGCCAGTGCCCGATACATACTACCCATGGATCAGGCATCATGTATCAACTGTCATGTTCTCTTAAATCATTCAGTAACCTGATACTGATTGCTAGAAGCAGAGTTCCTTGTCTTTTTCACTTGGCTGGGTATATGTATACAGTCATGGCCGAAAGTGTGCCATGCGCCCTCACACTGTGAGATGCTGTGCCGGAATAGTCACTGCTTCCCATGCCGGGATTATGGACATGGGGAGCAGTGACCATTCACTCACCTGCGCGAGCGCGGCTCCTGCTGCAGCTCTGCGGCCTCTTGTGCCCACTATTAAAGAGCATGAATATTCACTACTCCCCATGCCCAGGGTAGTGGATTGTAGTGAATATTCAGGGTCTTTAATAGTGGGCACACATGACAGCCAAGCCACTGCAGGAGCCGCGCTGCGGGTATAGTGTGTGCGCTATTAAGGAAAATTAATATTCACTGCTCTCCACGCCCACGCTCCAAAATTTTGGAGGAAAAAAGTGCGTCTTATAGTCCGAAGCTATCTATGTCTTTAATTTGGCATACTCCTGTGCATCCTGTAGGTCCAGGTCATAATAGGCTTTTTGGGGTTCACTCATTAAATAGGGGGCCAGCACCTCCGCCCACTGCTCCGGCTGCAGTTTTTCCTGCTTTGCTACCCTTTCGAACGCAGTCAGAAATACCTCAACATCATCTCCTGGGGTCATCTTTTGCAACGCATGCCTTATTGCCACTTCTGGACGTATGACACATCACCTGGACTTGGGGGAGGAGCGGCCTCCCTGCTGCGGATCTCCCCTGCTAGGAGGTCCATCTGCTGTTGCTGCTGTTGGATCTGCTGTATGAGGAGTTTATTGGTCTCTTGCTGTGCTTGCTGGCTCTGCAACTGCTGCTCTCGTTACTGGTGTAGAAGCTCCTGGTGCTGCTGTTGTAGGCTCTGCAAGTGCTATTGATGTTGCTGCTGTTGGCTCTGAAGCAAGTGCTTGAGGAGCGCCTCCATGTTGCCAGACATCTCTGGCTGGCTGGCGGCCTTTACACAGGACATCCACCGATCTCTGTGGCAGGTACACATGTTCCTGGAATTCTGCTCGCACTCTCACACCAACTGTGGCAAGACGACTCACTCGGCTGCAGTCGAAAGTAGACACAGGAACGATTTTGTCTGCAGGTTTATTACAGTATGTCAGCATAAAGCACTGCAGACTTCAGCAAAATAAACTCAGCCTTGCTGGCATAAAGGTAAAACAAAAGACAAATGGTAACACAGTCCATATGTGTGCGGGTTCGCCTACACCAGTTTGCAGCACCTTCAACTCCTCTCTGAGCTGAAGTAACATAGCCTGGAGACTCTCCAGACTCACCAACAACAGAAAAAAACAGGACTAAGCATTTAAACCTTGCTCAGCCACACCACCCTGAGGGGAGGTAGGGAAATGGCCTCCCACCTTCTTTACCATTCCCATAAAACCACACCCTTTAAGAGAGTTATCCCCCAGCATATAACATGCTGGCAGAAATTTTGTAGGTTTCAGTTCACACAGGAGAGCAACCTGAGTGACACATACCATTACACGTAACCCCAGGTTTAAACCGTTAAAATAAGAAATATATTTTTCCTATTAATTAAAGCTTCCCTGGCCATTGTAAAGTGGAGAGGTTATTCTCAATAATTTTAATGTACTCGGGTAGAATAGGGAGGCTATAAATCTATTGTTAGTGTCTTTCTGCAGTGCTATATACACAACACAGCTCGGCCACATAAACACACACACAGCTCTCTTTACATGTGCATATGTAGACACCCACAGCTCTGCTACATGTGCATGTATAGACACACACACACAGCTCTGCCACATGTGAATGTATAGACACATAGATCTGCTGCATGCACATATACATTGCGACCCTGCAATGGCGCAGGATATGTCAGCATTAC
This sequence comes from Phyllobates terribilis, assembly GCF_046119375.1. Classification (NCBI taxonomy): domain Eukaryota; kingdom Metazoa; phylum Chordata; class Amphibia; order Anura; family Dendrobatidae; genus Phyllobates; species Phyllobates terribilis. The sequence continues at coordinate 67,994,440 of NW_027362770.1, read as the reverse complement.
TATTCTGCCCAGATGAACGGACCACTTAAGCAATCCACAAGAAACAAGTCCATGTTTCCACACCCTGCATTAATGTGACTCAGATATTCTGCGACCTTCACAAAGACCCAGGATGGATCAAAATGTCTCTTTATTTTGTCGCTCATGTAATTCATCTGATTCACCTCATATATATAAATTGAGGGAGAGGTGCAGGAGGAGTGGGTTGTGGTCCCAATGCATATAAGAAGGAAAATCAACCGCACTCTCAAAGTTGATGCTTGGAAAGGGAATTTTATTGAATATATATATATATATATATATATATATATATATATATATATATATAATTAGTGTTTCTGCAACAGCTATTTCCGTTTGATATATGTAATAACTGTTGGACACAGTAATCTTTTGTGCCTTGAAATGAGGTTTATTGTACTAACAGAAAATGTGCAATCTGCATTCAAACAAAATTTGACATGTGCATAAGTATGGGCACCCCACCAGAAAAGTGACATTAATATTTAGTAGATCCTCCTTTTGCAAAAATAACAGCCTCTAGTCGCTTCCTGTAGCTTTTAATGAGTTCCTGGATCCTGGATGAAGGTATTTTTGACCATTCCTCTTTACAAAACAATTCCAGTTCAGTTAAGTTTGATGGTCACCGAGCATGGACAGCCCTCTTCAAATGATCCCACAGATGTTCAATGATATTCAGGTCTGGGGACTGGGATGGCCACTCCAGAACATTGTAATTGTTCCTCTGCATGAATGCCTGAGTAGATTTGGAGCTTTGTTTTGGATCATTGTCTTGCTGAAAGATCCATCCCCTGCATAACTTCAACTTTATCACTGATTCTTGAACATTATTGTCAAGAATCTGCTGATACTGAGTGGAATCCATGCGTCCCTCAACTTTAACAAGATTCCCGGTGCCGGCATTGGCCACACAGCCCCAAAGCATGATGGAACCTCCACCAAATTTTACTATGGGTAGCAAGTGTTTTTCTTGGAATGCTGTGTTTTTTTTGCCGCCATGCATAACGCCTTTTTGTATGACCAAACAACTCAATCTTGGTTTCATCAGTCCACAGGACCTTCTTCCAAAAAGAAATTGGCTTCTCCAAATGTGCTTTTGCATACCTCAGCCGACTCTGTTTGTGGCGTGCTTGCAGAAACGGCTTCTTTCGCATCACTCTCCCATACAGCTTCTCCTTGTGCAAAGTGCGTTGTATAGTTGACCGATGCACAGTGACACCATCTGCAGCAAGTTGATGCTGCAGCTCTCTGGAGGTGGTCTGAGGATTGTCCTTGACTGATCTCACCATTCTTCTTCTCTGCCTTTCTGATGTTTTTCTTGGCCTGCCACTTCTGGCCTTAACAAGAACTGTCCCTGTGTTCTTCCATTTCCTTACTATGTTCCTCACAGTGGAAACTGACAGGTTAAATCTCTGAGACAGCTTTTTGTATCCTTCCCCTGAACAACTATGTTGAATAATCTTTGTTTTCAGATCATTTGACAGTTGTTTTGAGGAGCCCATGATGCCACTCTTCAGAGGAGATTCAAACAGGAGAACAACTTGCAAGTGGCCACTTTAAGTAGCTTTTCTCATGATTGCATACACCTGGCTATGAAGTTCAAAGCTCAATGAGGTTACAAAACCAAAAAAAGTGCTTTAGTACGTCAGTAAAAAGTAGGTAGGAGTATTTAAAACAAGAAAATGATAAAGGTGCCCATACTTATGCACCTGTCAAATTTTGTTTGAATGCAGATTGCATATTTTCTGTTAGTACAATAAACCTCATTTCGAGGCAGAAACATTACTGTGTTCAACAGTTATTACATATATCAAACTGAAATAGCTGTTGCAAAAACACCAATTTTTATAAAACATTAAGCTTAAGATTAATAGGGGTGCCCAAACTTTTTCATATAACTGTGTGTGTGTGTATATATGTGTATGTATATGACGCGCCCCTGGGCCTGTGTCGCGCTGCGTTGCGCACGCGGGAGCTTACCCGGAGCCGGATCTGTTTAGGGTTGTAGTCTCGTGGCGGTGACCCGGTCCGTGCCCAGGGAGTCAAACTGGACGGCAGTCTGTTAGCGGTAGAAAACGGTTGATGACTACGCCACCCGTTGAATGCAGCCAGGGGGCTGCTGCTGCAGGGCAGACCGCTGAGGCCGGTGGAAGGATGGTGCAGCGTGATAGTATAACCCCCAACGGGAGGGGTATGGCCTCAGGGCAGCCGACGTGGATGATGGGGGTAGCAGAAACCACTCAGAGACGGTATGGTAGCGTTCAGGGTCTTTACTGATAACAACGATAGACCCTCCCGGAGTACTTGCTAGCGAACGGGGCCTGGTCAGTCCTTGAGCAGATGGGATCTCCCCTGGCCAGGCGTAGTTGTAGGCCTCCCAAGCTGACTGTACTCTTCTGGCTACCTTGCTAGAAGCTGATGTAAGTAGCCCACGTCCCTGAGTGTACCGTGTGGTGCTCACCCGTATGGCCGGTGACTCGGGGCCTTCGGGCTTCTGGGCCAGGGGACCTGAAATCCCCTGCCTGACGGATTCTGCTGCTGGGTAGAAGTTAGTCCCCACAGCCTCGGACTCCGGGTCCGGTAAAGAATCTTCTTAGTCAGGGCGAGCTCTTTAGCTGCCAGCCCCTGACTCCTTGTGACTCTGCTGCTTCCTATGCTGCTCTTGTCTCTGCTCTTCCTGGACTCAATCACTCTGCCTCAGCCCCGGGTTTATACAGGGGAAGTTCTTCCCCTCCCAAGGCTGGGCAGGAGGTGTGGCATGCACAGGATCCCTGACCAAAGGACCTCCCACCTGCTCTCAGACGTAATATCTCTATCACTGTGACAACCAGACCCCTGGGGTGTCACACTCCCCCCTAGTGAAATTTAGTACTCCGGGACTAAACATTTTTTAGAAAAATATAACAAGGTATATCAAAGAACAATAAAATACAATAAGGAAACACAATAAGATGGTCACGGATGTCCGCAACCGGGTGCAGTCTTTGAAGAAAAGCAAAGGTGTCCATTTCACCAACACAGGGAGACGTAACCAGGTAGGGGTCTGTCCTACCCCGAGTCCTTAACAGTCTCTAGTCCATCCTGGGTTACGCTCCAACTATATACAAAGGATTCCCGGTAAATCCACCGAAGACTCCTAAAAACAACTAGAAACACAAAATTACACACAAGCAACAATAAACAGGTAAACATTGTAAAACAACTTAAACATTTAGATCCTCCAACGTGCGGGTAACTGGCCTCTAGTGGCCCTAGTGGACCTACGGAGCTGACTGTCTGGCCCTGAACTACAGGGTGTAGGAGCTGTCAAGGGTAAACTGGGCAGCTGTCTACCGGCTCTTTGTCTCACTAGGGGTACGGCAGGCTCACTATAAGCAGAGGGTGGATTCTCCCGTTCCGCTTGGGTGGAGTCTTCTGCCTCCTGGACCGGCTGCTCTTCCAGCTCTACCCGTTGCTCCGTAGGTTCTTGGGATGATGGTTGGAGGAAGGTGAGTACGGGTACCACAACTGCACCATTGACTTGAGTCCAAGACCGAGGGAAGTCCCCGAGCACGGTACTAACCATATCTTCCCTTTCTTCCACGGGTCGATGGTCTTCCTGTTCCTCCTCAGGGTTCCTCAGTTGTTCGGGGCACTTCTTCAGGTGGTCCCGGGATACAATGGCTGTGGTTTCCCCTCCGTCTTTACTGATGGTACAGACCTTCGGGTTCTCGTGGCTTGAGGGCAGTACGGTGTACGGGTCCTTCTCCCACTGGTCGTCCAACTTGTGGAGCCGTCTCTTCCTCTTCAAGACCTGCTCTCCGGGTACCAGGGGAACAGCGGGAGCATACTGGTTGTAAGTCTTCTCTTGTCTTTCCCTAGCCTGACAAAGACTTCGCTCCACGCTCTCCTGTACTTTCCGGTACTGCTGCTGCCTCTCTGTGTCCCAGTCTGTTTCTGGTGAAGTGTCCTCGGGCGTCAGGACTCCCATTTCCAGGTCAACAGGTAACTTACCAGGTCTTGCCCTCATTAGGTAAGCCGGGGTACAGTTGGTGGAACCTACCGGGATGTGGTTGTATAGGTCCACCAGATCGGGCAACTTCTCAGGCCACAGACTGCGTTCTTCCAGGGGCAACGTTTTTAGAAGATCCATTACCACCTGGTTCATTTTTTCACAAAGTCCATTAGTTTGCGGATGGTAGGGTGTCGTCCTTATCTTCCGGCAGCCATACAGATTACAGAATTCCTGGAAGACCTCCGCTTCAAAGGCAGGTCCCTGGTCCGTCAGCACTTGGTCCGGGTACCCGTGTGGGCGGCAAAAGTGCTGCTGGAAGGCTCTAGCTGCTGTTCGAGCCGTTAAGTCCTTGACAGGGACGACAACCAGAAACCGGGAGTAATGATCCACGATGGTTAACGCGTAGACGTAGCCACTTCTGCTGGGGGTCAGTTTTACATGATCCAAGGCCACCAGTTCCAACGGTTGCCGGGTGACGATGGACTGCAGGGGAGTCTTCTGGCTGGCCCGGTCCTTCCTTCTCAGATTGCACGGGCCACAGTCTCTGCACCACTTCTCGATGGTTCCCCTCATGCCTACCCAGTGGAACCGCTCGCGCAGCAGGAACTCCAGCTTTTTCCACCCGAAGTGTCCAGCTCCGTCGTGGTATGCCTCCATCACCATGGCTGCGTCTCTTCGTGGCACCACTACTTGCCAGAGTAGTTCATGCGTCCTGGAGTTAACCATTCTGCGGCACAACTTCCCCTTGTAAAGGAACAGTCGACTCTTCTCTGCCCATAGTTGTTTGGCTTCCTCTGGAGCGTCTGATTCCAGGCTAGCCTCCGGGCGAGTCAGCATCTCCTTCACCAGTCGGACGGCAGGGTCGCTGTCTTGCGTTTCCGCCCAGTTGTAGTGAGGTAAGGGGTTCAACGTAGCAGCCTGCTTACTCCTTACCCGGTGGGAATACTGGATAGTCCCATGACGGTGGAACGCAGGGAGTTCAACTTCTTCCAGTCCCTCCGGATCTTCTCCTCCGTCCGGCAGGTTGGGCATCCTGGACAGGGCGTCCGCGTTGGTATTGGAGCGCCCTGCCCGGTATTTAATTGTAAACTCGTAGTTGGACAGACGGGCCATCCACCTCTGCTCCAGGGCACCGAGTCTTGCCGTGTCCAGGTGTATCAACGGGTTGTTATCCGTGTATACGGTGAACCGGGAAGAAGCGAGGTAATGCCTAAAGCGCTCGGTGACTGCCCATACCACGGCCAGGAACTCTAGCTTAAATGAGCTGTAATTCTCGGGGTTCCTTTCGGTGGGTCGCAGTTTTCGGCTGGCATAGGAGATCACTCGTTCTCTCCCCTGCTGAATCTGGGATAGTACGGCTCCTAGCCCGATGTTACTGGCGTCGGTGTAGAGGATGAAGGGCTGGCTATAGTCTGGGTACGCCAAGATTTCATCCCCCGTGAGGGCCATCTTCAGCTGGCGGAAGGACTCTTCTTCTAGCTCTTCCCATTTGAAGGGCGGCTTCTGGTTCTTGGCCTTCCGGGACTGGCCTATCAGGAGGTCCTGCATAGGCGCTGCCTTTTTGGTGAAACCGGGAATAAACCTTCGGTAGTAGCCTACCAACCCTAGGAACTGCCGCACTTCTTTTACGCTGGAGGGGCTTGGCCATCCCTTAATTGCGGTGATCTTATCGGGGTCGGGAGCCACTCCGTCAGCGCTCACCACGTGTCCCAGGTATTGCACCTTTGGTTTCAGGAGGTGACACTTGGAGGGTTTCACCTTTAGGCCATAACTCGCCAGAGCTTCGAACACCTCCGCCAGGTGTTTCAGGTGGTCCTCGTAAGTTTTGGAGTATACGATGACATCGTCCAGGTACAACAGGACCGTCTCGAAGTTTCTGTGGCCCAGACAGCACTCCATTAATCGTTGGAAGGTTCCTGGGGCGTTGCAGAGTCCGAACGGCATGCAGGTGAACTCACTAAGTCCCATCGGGGTGGTGAATGCAGTCTTCTCCCGGTCTGCCTCTGCTACAGGAACCTGCCAGTACCCGCTAGTGAGATCCAAGGTAGAGAAGAAGTTAGCAGATCTTAAAGCAGCCAATGACTCCTCTATCCTTGGTAAGGGGTACGCATCCTTGTGTGTGATACGGTTGATTTTCCGGTAATCTACACACATCCTCATGGTGTTGTCTTTCTTTTTGACTAAAACTAGTGGGGCTGCCCAGGGGCTACAGCTATCCCGGATTACCCCAGCCTCCTTCATGTCTCTAAGCATCCCCTTGGCGTGTTGGTAATGTGCAGGGGGTACGGGTCGATACCTCTCTTTTATGGGAGGATGATCTCCCGTGGGGATGCGGTGTTCTACCCCCTTGACTCGCCCGAAGTCTAACGGGTGTTTACTAAACACTCTCATACTCTTGAACCACCCGATAGACTCCTTGTTTCTGGTGTGAGGGAGTGGAGTCAGTACCCAGATGTAGTTGCTGACACCAGTCCTCCATGTCTTTCTTAGAGCCGTTACCTTCCTCCGGGTGAGATGGAGGCAAGGGTTCCACAAATTGTATAGAATTTTGATTAGTGGTATATAATTTGGCTAGCGTGGCATACCGGGGCAGGTACACTTCCCTCTCCCCGATATTTATTATGCGAACGGGCACCCTCCCATGGCGTACATTGACCACCCCCCGTGCTGTCAAAATGGTGGGCCTACTATCTGAGTAAACTGGTTCTACCATTGCCTGGTAATCTCTACCTCTCAGACCAATAGCTGCCCGGCACCAAATCATCATTTCACTTTTTGGGGGCATGGCAATAGGAAAAGGGTCACACATTCTTACGCTACCAATCTCACCGCCGGAGAGTTCCACTTGTTGCCGTTGCATCAGTGCCCGGATCTCTTTCTGGAGCACCCGCTGCTCGCCGGAGCTGGCATTCTTGGCAACCTGCTGTAAAAGGAAAATCACCTCTGCAAGACAATTTTCAATTACATTAGTTCCTAGAGTTATCTTTGGGTGACTCTCATGTTTGTCAATGTCTACAATGATCAGTCCCTGTGCGGCCAGTTCGACTCTACCAATTTTGATGGTCACCTCTTTAAATCCGATCTGTGGCACGGGCTGACCATTGCTGGCGATGATACTCAAGTCGTCGTCAGGGTAGCGGGTAATATCCGAGTCATTCCAGTACTGCTTGAAGAGCACGTACGGGATGGTGGTGACCTGTGACCCGGTGTCCAGTAGGGCACTCATGGGAATGCCATCCAGTACCACAGGCAAGACTGGACGTCCTCCCACATATCTGTCGCGCCAGTTCGATGGGCCTGGTGATCTTTTTCCTGGGGGTTGGCCCTCTACCCCAGGTTGTGCCCGTTTAAAGAACAGTACCTTTCCATATGTCCGGGTTGATTGCAGCGGCGGCAGATGGGTCGTCCGTCCTCGCTGTATCGGTCACTGGGTCTTCCTCTGGCCGGTGGGGTCCTCCTTGGTCGACGCCACGGGATGTCCTCCGGTCCGGATGCCAGCTGGATCTTCCCTGGAGTGGAAACCTGTAAAGACTGCACAGTTCGGGTTAGCGCAGCAACGCTCTTAACTAGCTCTTGGACCTGATGGTGTAGGTCTGGAGCCGGGTCATTGTCCAAAGCCTGCGCATCAGCTCCCACAGGCCCTGCCGACAAGGGCGCCGCCTCCTGGTGGTAAGTAATAGCTGGGCGCCTGTGGGTCACAACGCCACCCGGTGCTGGTTCTCGGAGCACCCGGATAGCTCTATCCTTGAACTGTGCAAAGTCCAGATGGGGATCCTGTAAGGCCATTGCCCGCAACTGGGTTCGGTGGGCATTGCAATATAAACCCTCTATAAATTGTTCAGTCAACAGCCTGTCCTCGTTTCCCACCCCATCAGGGTCGGTCTGCTTTATGGCCCTCAGGGCCTCTTGTAGGTTTAGTGCATAGTCCCTTATACTCTCATGCGCTCGCTGCTTGCACCCGTAGAATCTAAGCTTGATCTCGGCTGAGGTGCGGGTATCGAAGGTGTCCCTCAGCCGGGTTAGTATCTCTGCGACAGTCCTCCTCCCAGGTGGCCAAGATTTTACTTCTCTTTTGGCTGCCCCGATTAGTTGGGCCACCAGGATGCTCACTTTTTGCTCTTCTGTGAGGGGGTACACCTGGAAGAGGCTATCCAGCTTTTCTCTAAAGTCATGCAGGGTATGTGACTCCCCTGAGTACTGGGGTAGCCAAGCTGCTCCCGGGATATATGGCATGGTGAAGGGCATAACTGCAGCAGCGGTGGCGCTGGCGGGGGTCGAGGTAGTGAAGCTCTCCTCCGTATCCGACATCTTCCTCCCCCCTAGTGGACCGTGGCCTACCTTGCGATGATCCTCTTCCGTAGGCCGCGGCTCCGCAGTGGATCGTCAGGGTTGAGGACCTTCCGTCGCGCTCCTGTGACGTCGGCGTCTGCTGGGCTCCTTCCAGGACCTTACGCAACGTCCGGACGTGAGGCGGGGCTTCAGTTCTCGCGCGCTTTCGGAGTCCACGCCCCTCTTCTTCCCGCGCGGCGTCCTCAAGATGGCGTCCAATGGCGGGAAAACTCCACGGATGGCGGGAAGAAGGCTGAAGATGGCGCCGGATGGCGGGAAACTTCACCGATGGCGGGAAGAAGGCTGAAGATGGCGCCGGATGGCGGGAATCTTCACCGATGGCGGGAATCTTCACCACTGGTAAGTTTGAACAGTCTTTGCTTTTCAGGCACGCAGTACCCGGTGGTTGCGGGCACGTGATCCTGCCGGCTACGCCAAAGTTGACGCGCCCCTGGGCCTGTGTCGCGCTGCGTTGCGCACGCGGGAGCTTACCCGGAGCCGGATCTGTTTAGGGTTGTAGTCTCGTGGCGGTGACCCGGTCCGTGCCCAGGGAGTCAAACTGGACGGCAGTCTGTTAGCGGTAGAAAACGGTTGATGACTACGCCACCCGTTGAATGCAGCCAGGGGGCTGCTGCTGCAGGGCAGACCGCTGAGGCCGGTGGAAGGATGGTGCAGCGTGATAGTATAACCCCCAACGGGAGGGGTATGGCCTCAGGGCAGCCGACGTGGATGATGGGGGTAGCAGAAACCACTCAGAGACGGTATGGTAGCGTTCAGGGTCTTTACTGATAACAACGATAGACCCTCCCGGAGTACTTGCTAGCGAACGGGGCCTGGTCAGTCCTTGAGCAGATGGGATCTCCCCTGGCCAGGCGTAGTTGTAGGCCTCCCAAGCTGACTGTACTCTTCTGGCTACCTTGCTAGAAGCTGATGTAAGTAGCCCACGTCCCTGAGTGTACCGTGTGGTGCTCACCCGTATGGCCGGTGACTCGGGGCCTTCGGGCTTCTGGGCCAGGGGACCTGAAATCCCCTGCCTGACGGATTCTGCTGCTGGGTAGAAGTTAGTCCCCACAGCCTCGGACTCCGGGTCCGGTAAAGAATCTTCTTAGTCAGGGCGAGCTCTTTAGCTGCCAGCCCCTGACTCCTTGTGACTCTGCTGCTTCCTATGCTGCTCTTGTCTCTGCTCTTCCTGGACTCAATCACTCTGCCTCAGCCCCGGGTTTATACAGGGGAAGTTCTTCCCCTCCCAAGGCTGGGCAGGAGGTGTGGCATGCACAGGATCCCTGACCAAAGGACCTCCCACCTGCTCTCAGACGTAATATCTCTATCACTGTGACAACCAGACCCCTGGGGTGTCACATATATATGTATGTATATATATATGTGTATATATGTATATATATGTATATATATGTGTGTATATATATATATATATATATATATATATATATATATATATATATATATATATATATATATATATATATATATATATATATATATATATATATATATATATATATATATATATATATATATATATGTGTATGTGTGTGTGTGTGTGTGTATATATATATATATATATATATATATATATATATATATATGTGTATATATATATATAATATATATATATATATATATATATATATGTGTATATATATATAATATATATATATATATATATAATATGCTAATCAATAAAATTCCCTTGCAAAGCATCAACTTTGAGAGTGCGGTTGATTTTCCTTCTTATATGCATTGGGACCACAACCCACTCCTCCTGCACCTCTTCCTCAATTCTGAGTGCAGACTATTTTTTTACATGGCACGTATACATACGCACAGCTCTGCTACATGTGCATATACAGACATACACAACTTTGCTACATGTCCATATAGATATACACAGCACTGCTTCATGCACACTACGTGTTCAAATGGCCATATTACAACTGGCGCCAGTCACGTTCACAAATTGTGGATGTGATTGGATTCGTGTACTCCTTTGCACATCGGACAAAATGCAGACACTACCAGCCATTTAAATGCACTAGTCTGGTCTGTAAATTGGACTATAGTGCATGCTGCAATTGTTCACTTGGTCAGAATAGAAAGTTGGCCATGTGCTCTGGCACCAAAGGGCAGCACACGAATAATATGTTCATCTGAACGAGCCGCTGGGTGCGTGTGCTCAACGTGTGCAGTTTGTGAACACACAGGCTGCTCTTGTACATATAATACACCCGTCTATGATACAGCCCTAAATCTGAGAGTATTGAGGCTATAAGGATTCGTGCAGGAAACCGTAGTTTCGTTCTGATTGCGATCCATCAAAACATCGTCTCGCACTCGGACCAATGTTATTCAATGAGCCCATGAACATGTCGAAGTGATCCAAATAAAAAAAATAACAGCATGTACGATTTGCCTACAATAATCTGATCGCACTCAGCCATTCAATTTTGTGGGTCTGTGAAAAAATATCGGACCACACTCAGATGACATCTAAGTGTGGTCTGACAATTTGCACAGACTGGTCGAAAGGAATTTTTAAAATTTTTTTTATTCTCCACATCCACAAAAACAGATCCCACAGTTTGATCAGAGTCTGATTAGCATAATCTGACCATTTTTCTCGGATGGAGAATATACGATTGTATGACCTAGTTGAAATACTGGGATGAAGTGAGAGTCGGGAGTGAGAACTGTCGATACACAAGTAGCTCTCACTTTAGTCCTTGATACCCCAGACTGGATAGCAGCCACGATTCCAGTCTCACTTAATGGCCTCGCTCACACTGACATATAACACGGCCAAGTGGTATCTGATGTTTTATCGGATAGCACTCAGCCCTGTTTTATACTATGGGGAGTGCAGATGTTCGATTATTTTCTCATATCGATTCGGCCTGAGAAAACAATTGCAGCATGCATCAGAGAATCGGATCGCATGCACCCATACAAGTCTACGGGTGTGCATGAAGCATCGGATTGCACTCGGATGTTATCTGAGTGCAGTACAATTACCGTGGACGCCGGTGAGAGAATCGGAGCATAGTGCACTGACACTTGGCTCAAGCTCTCAGTTTGAGCCGAGTGCCATTTACTTAATCGGCCCGATTCTCTCATGAAAGATATGACGGCCGTGTGAGCGAGTCCTAAAGCTGAGAATCGCATTTTTAAAATGAGCTCTTGTTCGCTGCTGTAGCTGCTGTACAGGCAAAGACATGGCCATTTGTGAACAGGAGGTATCTTGTGCTTTCTTTGCTTCCAAGTTGCCACTCTGCAAGGGTGTATGAGATATGTTCTTAGCAGCGAAAGGGTTAACACTATTTATAAAAAATAAAAGGGTAGTATGAAGTCAGACGAGTTGGATGTGTTTGGGGTTTGGTTTAATTGACCATTTGCGATCTTGGAATTGATGTACATGTAATCTATACATTACACCAGTCTCTTCCTGCTGGTGGGCTTTCTCCAGTTATGCCCATTGGTTACTCTGCTTTACAAATGCTTGCTGTAACATTTAATCTGTAGCGATGACTAAGGGTGGGCACACCCAAAATGTACAGGCTCTGCTTACGACCACAACACATGGCCATATGGTTTTAATCATGACTGAATAAGGATTGAACTTTCTACACCAGGTGCTGGAAATAATCTACTTTTTGCCTTCAGTAGGCCCCCAGCTGCCATGACATCTAGCAGACATGTTTGGGGGATGATGAGAGTTGGAAGCGACTCCCCCATCTTTCGTTACTCAACCTCTAATTGCCGCTGTCACTTTGACAGTGGTATATACGAGATTAAACAGTTGTGTTCAGAGCTGGCTTTGATCGCAGTAGTTATTCTTGGTGTAGGCGGAGACCACGCCATATAATGATGGCGCACTTTCACCATATATATATGGCATGTATCTGCATTAACGCAGCGGCTTTTGTGATAGGGTTTTTCTTTATTCATATACTTTCTGGTTTATGATTTAATCTAATATTAACCTGAACGATTATGGACATGTTCTGTTCAATTAATGTCACTTTATTATATGTATATATTTTTTATTTCCAGGCCATTTAAGATTAATATATTTCCTAGGCTTGTTTTTTTGAAGACGCCCTTTTTGTAGGGCAAGTTCTGTGTGTTTCCTTTTTTTCAGATATGCCTTGTCAGGACTAAGAGCTTTATAGTTAGAAACACGTAGACCCGGTGTCTTTTTTTTGTTGTTGTTTTCCTACATGTTTTTAACGCACATTTCCTATTTTCAATTGTACCATTAAATGTGATGTTTTAGATTTGCCATATATTTTTTTCTACCATGTTCTGCAGTTACTGGTCCTACCTTTTCTCTTCTTTCGTATGTGCACACAGTCTTTTTTAGGTGGATCCACTCTGTAACCCACCTCAAAAAGCACTAAAATCCTAAAAAGAATGAATATATGCAATGCAAAATGTAAAAATGACTTGCTGTTCATATATCTAGTTTCTTTGTTAAGCTTCTTTTAACTGATTAGATTTCCAAAAATGTAAAGTGGTTAAAAGAAGTGACCTGACCATTGTTCAGACAACTTCCAACCTTCAATAGTTTATTGAATACAATTGAAATAAAATCTGGCGGCTTGGAAAACTAATCGAGTTCCCAGACATCTAAGAATGCCGTTTGTACGTACCCTAAATACCCTGAGTAAAAATAACCACCCATGTTTTGCCTTCAGCAAGCTTTATGCAGTGCCCCTGAATAAATAATTGCTCCTCACTGTGCTCCCTGCACCCTCCGTCCCTGTCTTCTCCTATAAAATATTCCTACCATACTATGACCACCACACTTTGTCTATGTGAACAATGACTGCCACACCGCCACCTTATAAACTAAAACAACCGCACTGTCCTCCCATATGAATTAAAACCACACCTTCACTTATGAAATATGATCTTCACACTGTCCCCCATACTGCCCCTTTTCCATGCTGAGCTCCTATGCGCCTCTCTCTTTATACTAAACCCCCCATGCTGTTCTCTCTCCATATTGAGCCCCCTGCTGCTCCCGATCCATACTGAGCCTCCCATGCTCCTTATTGAGCCCCCCATGCTGCTCCCTCTCCATATTGCGTCTCATTCATTGCTGCTTAACACAAATGAAACCTTCAATTATATTAAAGTGTAGTAGTGCAAGGATCCCTTACCCACCAGCAGACACCATAGTCAATGTACCAAAGTAAAAGATCACACTGCCGAAGACCCCCTAACTAAGCTAATGCGAAAAGCGAATCAGGGTACTGGGCAGTGTAATCTGTTACTTTGGTACATTGACTATGGCATCTGCTGGTAGGTAAGTTGGCCTTGCACTATTGCACGTTAATATAACTGAGGGTTTCCTTTGTGTTATCAATTATTTGGCTATTGTCTAATATTTGGCTACTTTTTGTGGGATCATTTAATGAAACAAAGTGTTTAGAATTCCTTCAAGTCAATTATGTCTTTGATACCCTGAAAATATTATCCTGTGCAGTGATTTTCTCCCCTCCCGCTTTTGTTATTCTTTATAAAGTAATTACATTTTATTATTTATTTCATATTTGGTTTCCCATAATGTGATTCACCTCTGACCATGCTATCTGTTTTTTTTTTTTTTTTTTAGGGTTTTATGCAGTGTTTTTATAAATTTCCTTCTGTTTTTGTGTATTGTAATTAATACAATTATAATTATTTTTGACAAATATTTTTTATTTTCATAAATTTAGAGTTATTTCTAGGTTGGAACTCTATCAAAGTGTATTATTAGTTGTTTATTGTAGTATGTAGTATTTTTTTTATTCAGTCTTTGGTTATATCCATTCCTCCAGTGCCTAGTGGCAAATACTGGCCTGGGTGTGCTGCTGGCGGTGCAAGATTCAATGGAGCTAATCCCTCTCATCTGCAGAATGTAGTAGCTTTTAATTTCATAGCTGCTTTATTTTCCCTGTGGCTCCAAAATTATACACTTATGAAACATTTGCAAAAAAATAAAATAAGGTATACACTGCAAAAAAAAAAATATATATTTTCATGTAAAATAAATTTTATTACATACTGTCGTGGCTAAAAGTTTTGACACTGACACAAATGTTCGTTTTCACAAAGTTTGCTGCTTCAGTTTTTAAAGTAGCAATTTGCATTAACTTTAGATTCTTGCGATGAATTAACAGATGAACTTCCAAAAATTGCAAAGTCATTACTTGCCTTGAAAATTAACTTAATGGTTATCTTAATTAAAATTAGCCAAAAAAAAAAAAACCTTCTGTATTTTAGCCTTCCACATAATGATCTACTTATAGTGATGGGCAAACCCGTGACTGTTCAGGTTCAGCTAATTGAGCCGAACAGTTTATTAAAAGTTCATGTTCGGGTACCAGAACAGTAGCCGAATCCTGAATACGGACCCCATTCATGTGAATGGGGGAGCTGAATATACCTAGTTCAACTCATTGCAAGCTTGGGAAAATACTCACTGCGCATGCGCTGACCTCATTTGCCGGCAATACACTGAGCGACAGTGTATTGCCGGCTGCTGAACAAAGCGGTCACATTTTACAATGTGGCCGTTCTGTTCATGGGATCATTGTGGGACCCTCGTTATTTGGACTGCATCGGACAGGTGAGGATGAGGTTGGTTTCTTATTTTACTTTTATTACAGGTGATCATGGGCTTCGGGGATTAGGTGTAAGGTGAGTATATGTTTTTTTTTATTTTTTTGCAGGGGCAGAGAACATCAGGGATAAGATGTAGTTGAGTATAATGTGTTTTATTTTAATATTTCTTTATTCATTTTAACATTTTGTTTTTTACTTTCAGCACAGCACAGACGCCGTCAGATGAGAGACTACTGCTTCTATCCAGTGGCGCCTGTACTCGCTGTTTCCTATGGCAGTAGGCACCGGCTGATGGTGGTAGTAGTACCATCAGCTGGCGCCTATGACCCGTGGTAAGCTTTTTACCGCATGTCACTGTCACAGCTGTGGGATCATGCTGACACTTGTCAGCATGATGCCACAGCGCTCTGACCGCGGTAATGCTATTACTGACGATCAGGTCCTGTGTCTCCTGCGCTGTCACGCAAGTGACAGCGCGGGAAATACCGAACATTAACACGGACTTCCTGAGGAAGTCTGCGTTCGGGGTCCGAGCTCGAATAGTAGGTGTTCAGTACAGACCCCGAACTTTAGTGTTTGGGTTTACCCATCACTATCTACTTACATAATTTGAATAGTGGAAAATTATTTTTGGGAAAGAGGAGATGCTAACTAATAGTGATCACCAAAATGATAAAGAAAAAAATAAATAAATAGTGATCAATAGCAATATCAATCTATGAACATATATCAATTTATTAAATACAAATGTTTCCTGACACATATACATGTAGTAACAAACTAACAAACATATAAAACACCATAAAATAGTGGAAAAACACCACTGTCTAAGGAGCCAGCTGATACATTATAATAGAATCACGTATATAATGATACAACAAATACTATAAATGATAATTCAATGAATGAAGAAATACAGAGCGCACAGGCTCAGTGCAATATCTGTGATGGTCAATGATGCCTAGACCCTGCAGGTCATAGATTGATATTGCTATTGATCACTATTTATTTATTTTTTTCTTTATCATTTTGGTGATCACTATTAGTTAGCATCTCCTCTTTCCCAAAAATAATTTTCCACTTGTTAGTTCATGAGATGCTGCAGGTAGATCCCGTTTATTAGATGGTGCCCTCCTCATTTATGGTGATAATTTGAATAGTCTTATCATTAGCTGAGGAAAAGGTATTAATCAGGACAAGGCATCTGATATCACTCTGTAATGATGGATTGAATTATAGAACCGGGCTGGTGCTTGAAATCATTGTTTTCTTCTGTTAACCTTGGTTTCCTCCAAGGAAACGCGTGCAGCCATCATTGCTTTGCATCAAAAGGGCTTTACAGGCAAGGATATTGCCTCTATATGAACCATTTATCAGATCATCAAGAACTTCAAATAGCGCTTTAATTGCTGTGAAGATGGCTTCAGTGCACCCGAGAAAGTCTGAGTGCCAGGATCTTTTCCTAAAGAAGATTCAGTCTACGGGATTGGTTCAACACCAGTGCAGAGCTTATTCAGGAATGGCAGTTGGAAGGTGCTTCTGCATGCACAGTGAGATGAAGGATTCTGGTGTCATGAAGGACAGCAAAAAAGCCACTTCTCTTCAAGAAAATATCAAGGACAGACTGAAATTCTGCAGGAAGTACAAAGATTGGACTGAAGAGGACTGGGGTAAGTTATTTTCTCTGATGAAGCCCCCTTCAGACTATCTGGGACATCTGAAGGAATCACTTTTTCTTTACTGGATAATCAATGCTACCATAAGTACTGTACATGTCAACAGTAGAGCATCCTGAGACTATTCATGTTTGGGTCTGCTTTTCTAAAGGAGTGTGCTTACTCACAATTTTACTGCCAAAGAATGGTATCAAAACCTCATCCAAGAGCAACTTATCCAAACAGTCTACGAGCAATTTGATGATGAACAATGCTTTTCCAGGATGATGTAGCACCACGTCACAAGGCAAAAGTGTTAACTAAGTGGCTTGATGAACAAAGCATTAAAATTTTGGTTCCATGGCCAGGAACCTCCACAGATCTCAATCCCATTGCGAGTCTAAGGTCAATCCTCAAACAGCAGGTGAACAGACAAAAACACAAAAATTGTGATGAACTCCAAGCACTGATTAGAATTGGTTGTCATCAGTCCGAATTTGGCCCAGACGCTGATATCTAGCATGCCTCAGCAAATTGTGGAAGTCTTGAAAAATAAGGATCAACATTGTAAATATTGAACCTTTCCATAAACTTGATGAAATTGTTAATATAAGTTTAAAATATTATGAAATACTAAAAATTGTACTCCAGTAACCACAGAAACATCTGACAAAGATCTAAAAACATTGAAGCAGAAAACTTTGTTAAAACACAAATCTGTGTCAGTCTCAAAAGTTTTGGCCATGACTGTACATATATACAGTATATGCATATATATATATATATATATATATATATATATATATATATATATATATATATATATGTATGTGTGTGTGTGTGTGTGTGTGTGTATATATATATATATATATATATATATATATATATATGTGTGTATGTATGTGTGTGTGTGTGTATATATATATATATATATATATATATATATATATATATATATATATATATATATATATATATATATATATATATATATATATATATATATATATATATAATCTCTGTCTGTCTATGACACCGGAGATCACGGTATGCATAGGCACTGAACGCATACCGTGATCTCCGGCTACATACCTGACCGGGAGGAACGTTGCCGCAGTGCCTCTCTTCGCCGGAGACCGGGGCAGGAGTGAGGCGTCGGATCGGCGCATGCGCATAGCGCTATCCGGCGCCATTTTTCTGAAGACACATTTACAGTGTGTCTTCAGCAAATTGGCGCCGTGCAGCACAGAGAAGAAAGGGGAGTATAACGGTTTATTTTTTTTGTATGTGTGTACAGTGTGAAAGTGATGAGGGGGCCACACATACCAGGATTGGAGGGCGAGTGGACCATGCATATACCAGGATTGTGGGGTGAGGGGATCATGCATACCAGGATGAGGGGTACCACACATACCAGGATTGGGGGATGAGGGGCCCATGCATACCAGGATTGTGGGGTGAGGGGGTACCACGCATACCAGGATTGGAGGGTGAGGGGACCATGCAAATACCAGGATTGTGGGGTGAGGGGACCACGCATATACCAGGATTGTGGGGTGAGGGGATCATGCATACCAGGATGAGGGGTACGACACATACTAGGATTGGGGGATGAGGGGACCATGCATACCAGGATTGGGGGGTGAGGGGACCATGCATACCAGGATTGGGGGGTGAGGGGACCATGCATACCAGGATTGGGGAGTGAGGCGTACCACGCATACTAGGATTGAGGGATGAGGGGTACCACACATACCAGGATTGGGGGGTGAGGGGACCATGCATACCAGGATTGGGGGGTGAGGGGTGCCATGCATACCAGAATTGGGGGGTGAGGGGACCATGCATACCAGAATTGGGGGGTGAGGGGACCATATATATATGTACAGTCATGGCCAAAACTTTTGAGACTGACAGATTTGTGTTTTAACAAAGTTTTCTGCTTCAATGTTTTTAGATCTTTTTGTCAGATGTTTCTGTGGGGCATGAGGGGTGCCTTGCATACTGGGATTGGGCATGAGGGGTGCCTTGCCTACCGGGATTGGGCATGAGGGGTGCCTTGCCTACCGGGATTGGGCATGAGGGGTGCCTTGCCTACCGGGATTGGGCATGAGGGGTGCCATGCATACCGGGATTGGGCATGAGGGGTGCCATGCATACCGGGATTGGGCATGAGAGGTGCCATGCATACCAGGATAGGATGGTGGTGGCAGGATGGGGGCAGCACAAATACCAGGAGGGGGGCAGCACATACCAGCATGGGAGACCATATACCAATAAAAATGCTCGCCACCCGGGCGTAGAACGGGTTCAATAACTAGTGCATATGTGTGTGTGTATGTATGCATGTGTATGTGTGTGTGTGTGTATATATATATATATATATATATATATATATATATATATATATATATATATATATATATATATATATATATATATATATATATATATAATATATATATGGTGGTCCAAAAGTAGGTGGACAGAAAGTGTAATAAGGTTAGGAAGGGGGAGATTTATCAAACATGGTGCAAAGTGAAACTGGCTCAGTTGCCCTTAACAACCAATCAGATTCCACTTTTTATTCCTCACAGACTCGTTGGAAAATGAAAGGTGGAATCCGATTGGTTGCTAAGGGCAACTGAGCCAGTTTCACAGATCTAGTTTTCACAGATAGATCTCCCCCAAATCTGTTTTATTTTCAGATAATTAAGATAACACATAATGGCAAATAATTTAAATACAGATCAAAGAAAATGGATTTTAACAGAGTATTGGAAATCTCAAAATGCTGAAACCGTTAGAGCAAATTGGGTTGAACCATTTGGTACTCAAGCCCCAAAGAGACAAACCATTTACCGCATTCGTGACAAATTCAATGCCACTGGCTCAATCCTTAATGCTCCAAAAACTGGTCGACCCAAAACAGTCTGTACAGAAGATAATAAACAACTTGTTGCTGAAACATTTGTTCAGAGTCCAAAAAAGTCCACCAGAAGAGCCTCTATGGAATTGGGAATTTCACGAGATTCTATCATGCGAATCCTGAAATCTATTGGGTGGAAAGCTTATCCTCCACGTCTAATTCATGGTTTACTGGAGGATGATCTAGACAGGCGGCTGCAATTTAGTGAAATTCTGCTTAACGAAATGTAAGAAAATCCAGTAATTTTAGATAACATTATGTGGAGTGATGAAGCTTCTTTCAGAATATCCGGCCATATTAACAGACATAATTGTATTTATGGTATAATGAGAACATGCATTTAACATTAGAGCAAAAACTAAATGAGCTTGGGGTCAATGTTTGGAGTGGTATTTCAAGTTTTGGTGTTTTAGGACCAATATTTTTTGATGAAACAGTCACAGGAGAGAAGTATCTCGAAATTCTAATGAATGAAGTTGTTCCCCAGTTACAGCAACAGCCTAATTCAAATGACCTTTATTTCCAACAAGATGGTGCCC
The DNA here is from genome assembly GCF_046119375.1 of Phyllobates terribilis. Classification (NCBI taxonomy): domain Eukaryota; kingdom Metazoa; phylum Chordata; class Amphibia; order Anura; family Dendrobatidae; genus Phyllobates; species Phyllobates terribilis. The sequence continues at coordinate 67,974,346 of NW_027362770.1, read as the reverse complement.
CTCCACATTATTCAAGAGTAGTCAGCGAGTATCTTGATGAAACATTTCCTAATAACTGGATTGGCCGAAGAGGCCCACGTGATTGGCCGGCACGTTCACCAGATTTGACCCCCAATGGATTTTTTCTTTTGGGGAGTACTCAAGGACAGAGTTTATAGTCTAAAACCAAAAAGTGTCAGTGATTTGAAAAATTACATAAGAGATGCATTTCAAGAAATTAATACCCAAAGAGACTTGTGCAAAAAAGTTTGTTGAAGCCTAAGAGGCAGACTTCAAAGCTGTGCAAATTGTAATGGAGAACAGTTTGAGCACCTGCGTTGATAAAATTTAAGGGCTTTTGTATTATTGTTCAGAATAAAATTTAATTGTCAATGTTATGCTTGTGTTAGTAAATAATATAATTTTATATATAAATCAAAATAAATGTTATTATTTTCTGTCCACCTACTTTTGGACCACCCTGTGTGTGTGTGTGTATATATACTGTATATAATGTATAATTAGCTCTGGCAAAAATTAAGAGACCACTGCACAGTTTTCTAAAAAGTGCCCATTGACAAAGACATGAACAGTCTATAATATATAATATAAAAAAAAAATCAAGAAAATCACATTGTATAAATTAGATACTTATTTCTCACTGCAAAATGCAAATAAATGTATTTGATCCCCTACAGACCAGTAAGACGCTCCTAATCAACTCGTTAGCTATATTAAAGACAGCTGTCTTACATAGTCACCTGTATAAAAGACTCCTGTACATAGACTCAATTAATCAGTCAGATTTTAACCTCTACAACATGGGCAAGACCAAAGAGCTTTCTAAGGATGTCAAGGACAAGATCATAGACCTGCACAAAGCTGGAATGTGCTACAAAACCGTAAGTAAGACCCTGGGTGAGAAGGAGACAACTGTTCGTGCAGTAGTAAGAAAATGGAAGAAATACTAAATGACTGTCACTTGACGTCGATCTGGGGCACCATGCAAAATCTCACCTCGTGGGGTATCCTTGATCATGAGGAAGGTGAGCGATCAGCCTAAATCTACACGGGGGAACTTGTTAATGGTCTCTAGGTAGCTGGGACCACAGTCACCAAGAAAACCATTGGTAACACCTGACGTCTTAAAGATTTAAAATCCTGCAGTGCCCGCAAGGTCCCCCTGCTCAAGAAGGCACATGTGCAGGCCCGTCTGAAGTTTGCCAATGAGCACCTGGATGATTCTGTGCTGTGGTCAGATGAGACAAAAATTTAGCTCTTTGGCATTAACTCGACTCGCCGTGTTTGGAGGAAGAAGGAGGAGTACAACCCTAAGAACATCATCCCAACCGTGAAGCATGGTGGGGGAAACATTATACTTTGGGGGTGCTTTTCTGCAAAGGGGACATGACTACTGCACCGTACTGAAGGGAAGATGGATGGGGTCATAGATCGCAAGATTTTGGCCAACAACCTGCTTCCCTCAGTAAGAGCATTGAAGATGGGTCATGGCTGGATCTTCCAGCAAGACCATGACCCAAAACATACAGCCAAGGTAACAAAGGAGTGGCTCAAAAAGAAGCACAGTAAGGTCATGGAGTGGCCTAGGTAGTTTCCAGACCTTAATCCCATAGAAAACTTATGGAGGGAGTTGAAGTTCCGAGTTGCCAAGCGATAGCCTCAAAATCTGAATGATTTACAGATGATGTGCAAAGAGGAGTGGACCAAAATTCCTCCTGACATGTGCGCAAACCTCATCAACTACAAAAAACGTCTGACTGCTTTGCTTGCCAACAAGGGTTTTGCCACCAAGTATTAAGTGTTGTTTGCCAGAGGGATCAAATACTTATTCTCACTGCAAAATGTAAATACATTTATCTAATTTATACAATGTGATTTTCTTGATTTTTTTTTTTTTTTTTTGGATATTCTATCTCTCAATGTTAAAATAAACCTACCCTTACAATTATAGACTGTTCATGTCATTGTCAGTGGGCAAACTTACAAAAACAGCAAGGGATCAAATACTTATTTCCCCCACTGTATATATAATGTGTGTGTGTGTGTGTGTGTATATATACAGTACAGACCACAAGTTTGGACACAGCTTCTCATTTAAAGATTTTTCTGTACTTTCATGACTATGAAAATTGTACATTCACACTGAAGGCATCAAAACTATGAATTAACACATGTGGAATTATATACTTAACAAAAAAGTGTGAAACAACTGAAAATATGTCTTATATTCTAGGTTCTTCAAAGTAGCCACCTTTTGCTTTGATGACTGCTTTGCACACTCTTGGCATTCTCTGGATGAGCTTCAAGAGGTAGTCACCGGAAATGGTTTTCACTTCACAGGTGTGCCCTGTCAAGTTTAATAAGTGGGATTACTTGCCTTATGAATGGGGTTGGGACCATCAATTGTGTTGTGCAGAAGTCTGGTGGATACACAGCTGATAGTCCTACTGAATAGACTGTTAGAATTTGTATTATGGCAAGAAAAAAGCAGCTAAGTAAAGAAAAACGAGTGGCCATCATGACTTTAAGAAGTGAAGGTCAGTCAGTGCAAAAATTGGGAAAACTTTGCAAGTGTCCCCAAGTGCAGTTGCAAAAACCATCAAGCGCTACAAAGAAACTGGCTCACATGAGGACCGCTCCAGGAAAGAAAGACCAAGAGTCACCTCTGCTTCTGGATATAAGTTTATCCGAGTCACCAGCCTCAGAAATCGCAGGTTAACAGCAGCTCAGATTAGAGACCAGGTCAATGCCACACAGAGTTCTAGCAGCAGACACATCTCTACAACAACTGTTAAGAGGAGACTTTGTGCAGCAGGCCTTCATGGTAAAATAGCTACTAGGAAACCACTGCTAAGGACAGGCAACAAGCAGAAGAGACTTGTTTGGGCTAAAGAACACAAGGAATGGACATTAGACCAGTGGAAATCTGTGCTTTGGTCTGATGAGTCCAAATTTGAGATCTTTGGTTCCAACCACCACGTCTTTGTGCGACGCAGAAAAGGTGAACGGATGGACTCTACATGCCTGGTTCCCACAGTGAAGCATGGAGGAGGAGGTTTAATGGTGTGGGGGTGCTTTGCTGGTGACACTGTTGGGGATTTATTCAAAATTGAAGGCATACTGAACCAGCATGGCTACCACAGCATATTGCAGCGGCATGCTATTCCATCCGGTTTGCGTTTAGTTGGACCATCATTTATTTTTCAACAGGACAATGACCCCAAACACACCTCCAGACTGTATAAGGGCTATTTGACCAAGAAGGAGAGTGATGGGGTGCTACGCCAGATGACCTGGCCTCCACAGTCACCAGACCTGAACCCAATCGAGATGGTTTGGGGTGAGCTGGACCGCAGAGTGAAGGCAAAAGGGCCAACAAGTGCTAAGCATCTCTGGGAACTCCTTCAAGATTGTTGGAAGACCATTTCCGGTGACTACCTCTTGAAGCTCACCAAAAGAATGCCAAGAGTGTGCAAAGCAGTCATCAAAGCAAAAGGTGGCTACTTTGAAGAACCTAGAATATAAGACATATTTTCAGTTGTTTCACACTTTTTTGTTAAGTATATAATTCCACATGTGTTAATTCATAGTTTTGATGCCTTCAGTGTGAATGTACAATTTTCATAGTCATGAACATACAGAAAAATCTTTAAATGAGAAGGTGGTGTCCAAACTTTTGGTCTGTACTGTATATATGTGTGTATATATATATATATATATATATATATATATATATATATATATATATATATATATATATATATATATATGTGTGTGTGTGTGTGTGTATATATATATATATATATATATATATATATATATATATATATATATATATATATATATATATATATATATATATATATATATATATGTGTATGTATGTGTGTGTGTGTTTACGTGTCTATATACACACTACTCCAAAAAGTTAGGGATATTAGGATTTCGGGTGAAATTTATGTAAAAAGTTTACGCTACAGTGATATTTTATCATGAAAGTTGGGCATTTAGGTAGAAGCGTGATTGGGTATTTCATAATCTCAAGCAATTTTTTGACACAAGTGGTGGGTATACCCCCCCAAAAAATGTCAATGTCTAAATAACTTGTCATATACTTTGAGCATCAATTACAGCTTGACAATGATTACTGATGTTATTCATGTAGTGGGGGCTTGTAGCTGTACCATTCACAAAATGTAGGGCAGTTCTGTATTGACTAGACACACCTGCCCACACTGTAACACCACCACCACCACCAAAGGCTCGTCTGGTAAAAACAGTGGCTGATGCATAGCGCTCTCCTTGACATCTCCAACATCATTGGCGGCCATCATTTCTGCTCAGCGTGAATCAAGTTGCATCAGTGAACAGCACTGAGGCCCACTGGTCCCTCGTCCAGCGTAGACACTCCCTAGCCCATGAAAGATGATGACTGTGCCTGGTGGTGTGGTCTGGTACCCTTGCAGGTCATCTAGCACACAGACCACGCTGATGTAAACTGTTTCGAATGGTCTCACGTGACACTTGGGTGTCTCTCCCCTCCCTTAAATGTGCCTGGAGTTGTGTGACATTGTTCACAATGAAGCGTTCATCAGTGTTGGATGTGGCCAAAAAACGTCTATGCCTTTCTGTGACTCTTCCAGTCTCTCTGTATTTCTGTTGCAACCTGCTGTTGACGCAGGTACAAATAGGCAGCTGGTGGTTGGGGGCAGCCCGTTCCTGCCTGCTGTACCTGGCTGGACACAAAAATAGGGCAAAGCCCTACGTCAATTTTTTTTTAAATTATTTCATTCATACGTGGGGCTTCACCCTATTTTTGTGTCCAGCCAGGTACAACTAGGCAGCTGGGGGCTGGAATCCGCAGCGCAGGGAGGCCCAAGCTTTCTGCCCCCCCCCCCCCACTGCAAATTACAGTCCGCAGCCACCCCAGAAAATGGCGCGTTCATAGAAGCGCCATCTTCTGGCGCTGTACTCAACTCATCCAGGGCCCTGGTGCAGTGGCTCACTGGGTAATAAAGGGGTTAGGGCCAGCTTGGTATTATCAGCTGGCCCTAAGCCCGAAATTCATGGGGTCACGCCAATATTAGACATGACCGCCATGAATTTCTAGTAAAGTATTTAAAAAAAAAACAACACCCAGAATAAAGTCCTTTTAATTGAAATAAACATACATTTTTTTAATGTTCTAAATCAAACCATACTTACCGTCACGCCCATTCCAGCTGAAGCCAACTATCTCCTGCAATAAAAGTAAAATAATAAAGCAACCTCATCCTTACCTTTCCATGGTTCCCAGGACAGCTTCAGCTCTGCTACATTCACATGACAGGCTGGATCGTAGCCGAAAGCTGCCATCCAGCTTGCCATGCCGCAGACACTGAGAAGTGCAGGCATGCTTGCGCTCCTCAGTGTCTGGCTGTGACGGCATCCAGATGAGCCGAGTTCATGTCCAATGAACTCAGCTCACCTCATGCACGTCACTGACAGCGTGGGAGAATTCTCCTGCGCATGTGATGAGCGTGAGAGAATTCTCCTGCGCTCACTGCAAGCGCAGGAGAATTTTCCCGCTCTGTCAGTGACGTGCATGAGGTGAGCTGAGTTCATTGGACATGCGCCATTTCTAGTTCGGCTGACGGCTGATGTTTCTAGCCTGGGAGGGGGCCAATATTCATGGCACCCTTCCTGGGCTATTAGTATCAGCCCCCAGCTGTCTACCTAGCCTTTGCTAGCTATTAAAATAGGGGGGACCCCACGTCATATTTTTGGGGGGTCCCCCCATTTTAATAGCTGGTAAAGGCTAAGTATTCAGCTGGGGGCTGATATTAGTAGCCTGGGAAGCTCCGTGGGTATTACCCCCTTCCCAGGCTTCAAACATCTGCCCCAGCCATCTGCTTAACCTCTGCTAGAGACTAAAATTACGGGGAACCCTACGCCAATTTTTTTTTTAAATAAATCCTTTATTTTAACACTAAATGAGAAGTACAGTAACCAACACTGTCACTGTACTTATTATATATATGACTGACATGTTTCTATCTATCTAATCTATGTGTGATGCTCTATTCTTTCTGTTCTAAATTGTCGGGTACCGGTGTATGCCGCTGATGAATTGCTGGTTTTTCATGTTTCACTGTGAGCACTGTTCCCATCGATTTGGCCAATCACTGTAATGCCACAACCACCATGGCTGTGACATTACAGTGAGTGGCAGACAATCCCTGCATGATTGGTGCTCTAAATAGCGCCAAACATGTAGGACGGGGATCCGAGCTCCCGCCCGAGCATCTCGAAAGTACTCGGCGAGCTCCGAGCATCTCGAGTACTGAGATGCTCGGGCGAGTACCGAGCAGTGGCGACAGGGCCGGCGTCAGCACCCGGCGTACCCGGGCAAGTGCCGGGGCCCTGGAAAATCAGAGGGGCCCACCGCCCACTCACTGTGGGGGCCCTGGCCGCTTCCTCGGCACCTGTTCAGGGACGCAGGCGCTGCTTGATTGCTGGCGCTGCCCCAGACATGGCCGCGCGCTGTCCGGCTGTGTCTGCTAGTAATGACGCGGCAGCGTCGACGGCACTGCACCTTTAATTGTGCTTGTGTGTCGTCCCTGCCGTGTCATTACTAGCAGACACAGCCGCATAGCGCGCGGCCATGTCTGAGGGGAGTGCCGGCAATCAAACACCGTCGGAGCGGAGGTCCTGCACAGATGGGCGGGAGGGGCCCGGACCCGACCGCAAGTGGGCCCCTCTGATGTTCCAGGGCCATGAAGTCTGTGACACGTCGGGGGCCCTGCACTGCCCCATACCTGAGGAGCTGCTGGACAGGACACTGGACCGGGGACAGGTGAGTGAGGCTTCCCCAATCCCCGTATTAAAAATATTTGTAATGGGTCTGTGTGAGTGCATGTATGTGAATGTCAGTGTGTATGACTGTGTATATATATTTGTCTGTTTTATATATGTCTTTAAGAATTTGTGTACATATCTGTGTACTGTGTGTGCGTGCATATGTCTGTGTACCGTGTGTGCGTGCATATGTCTGCGTATCGTGTACATATGTCTGTGTACCGTGTGTGCGTGCATATGTCTGCGTACCGTGTGTGCATGCATATGTCTGCGTATCGTGTACATATGTCTGTGTACCGTGTGTGCGTGCATATGTCTGTGTACCGTGTGCGTGCATATGTCTGCGTATCGTGTACATATGTCTGTGTACCGTGTGTGCATGCATATGTCTGTGCACCGTGTGTGCGTGCATATGTCTGCGTATCGTGTACATATGTCTGTGTACCGTGTGTGCGTGCATATGTCTGCGTACCGTGTGTGCGTGCATATGTCTGCGTACCGTGTGTGCGTGCATATGTCTATGTACCGTGTGTGCGTGCATATGTCTGCGTATCGTGTACATATGTCTGCGTACCATGTGTGCGTGCATATGTCTGCGTACCGTGTGTGCGTGCATATGTCTGCGTACCGTGTGTGCGCGTGTCTGCATATGTGAAGGATGAGGGGGCAGGCTGGGCCCTGTGTACTATGTATATATTTTTCCGCCGTATCTGTGCATCATGAATCGTGGTATGTGTTAAAAGGGCCCACTGAGACTCTATCGCCCGGGGCCCAGAAAAACCTGGAGCCGGCCCTGAGTGGCGAGCATGCTCGCTCATCACTAGTAAGGACCATTTACTTTAAGCATACAGTGTGTTTTTTAGGGTGCAATCTCTTCCTACCAATACTGGGTAAAAATTGACTAATATATTTATCTTTTGCACTCTTCGCCCACTCGCTCTACATTGTACCCTCCTTACTTACTGGCCATATTGATGGGTCTCTTGGCTTGTACCCGGATTGTTTGTGTTACCACTTTGTCCATCCTATGTCCACTATTTTGGTTTTGAAAAAGTATTTAATAAAGTTTATAAATTTTTAAACTACTCCTGCTGTTTCTCCTGTTGATATGGATCAAACACCTGTTGTGAATTTTGCCATTAAGCTCCGTGTTAGAGAACAGCACGTTGAGCAAAAAGTACTGAAACATTGAACAGTTGGACATGTGTATTCTAAAGTTTAGAGACTCACATTACTTTATTCTAAGAATAATACATAGTAATAAAGCTATGCATCACAAAAATATATTAGTAATTTATATCTTGCCCAAAGCAGCTCTAAAAATATATAAAGTATTACAATTTGTCCTGCATAAAAAATATCCTCATACAGCTTTAAAAAAGTGGAAACAAAATAAAGTAAAAATAATTAAACTTTAGTTCCTGAAAAAGAGGAGAGGGAAAAAAAATTGGCTGGTGATTTAATAGGTTAATGAGTCTTTTCTCACAAAACTATATATTGCTCTGTTCAGCAGTCCCTGGTCAATATTAACAGGATGTCTGCAGACAGCTGAATGTTTAACATAGCAGGTCTAAATTGTTGTTTATTCAGTGTATATAAGATTTGAGGCAACATGGATGAAAGAACTAAGGCTTATCGTTGGCTTTCACTAGAGAAACCACAATCTGTTAAAATGAGGACATTTTGAATATAAATCTGAAATTGTGAAAATAGTGAAAGTGTTTTTTTGTGCAGAGTATTATCTGTAAGGGTATGCACACACAACATCTTTCAGATATCTTTTTTTGTGATTTTTGCAACATCTTTGGCGCGGGCATCTTTTTTTTAAGTTTGTATATATAAGCTAGTGCGGGCTTCCAACTTGGAAGCCACCTCAAGAATGGTCAGGTCACATCTTTTCGTTGCTTCACAGCGTTTGAAGCCTGAAACTGTTAAAAAAAAAAAAAAAAAAAAAGATCGTATGCACAGATAGTCCTTTTGACATGACTGTGCATATGTTAATTTTGTTTAACATTTTATCAAGCAAAAATTTTAAAGCGGAATCTGAAAAAACGTGCATACACGAAGTGTGAAACCTCAGGCTGCAGATTTTATTGCAGAAATTTCGGTGACTGAAAATCCACTCTAGCTGAAAAAAAAAACAAAAAATGGAGCCCCAACTGATGAGCACGGTAGGATCACACAGGGAGTAGGGGAGTTGAAGGATTGAAGCTCCACTTACGTCGTAGGGAGGGATAAATATTCCTATCCCCCCTTTTTCCAGTTCAGCATCTCCTCTTTGCACACAGAGCAATGCAGTGGAAGTTAAACCATATACTGGAGTGATTGCCAATCCTGCCAGAGACTTGCAGAAATAATTTAATAGATTAAAAATACTTTTACAACTCAATAACAAACAGAGCTCTGTTTGTTTATTTATTATTTTTTATTTATCAATTGTTGAGTTGTAAAAGTATTTTTATCTATTAAATTATTTCTACGAAGTAAGCTTCAATCCTTCGACTCCCCGTGTGGACCTACCGTGCTCGTCGGCTGGCGCTCCTTTTTTTGTTTGTTTTTTCAGCTGTGTTACTATATCACACCTGATTAGGATGTCCAGTCCTGGTAGCAGCAGGATAATTAAGCTATAACAAAGTTGTCCACATTCAAGATATCTATTAGTGTAAGTATTTTGTTGGTTTTTCTTCCCCCTCATCCTTTCTCAGAAGAGCTCCTTTTCAGCCTTTTTTTCTTGCTTTTTTTTTCTTGAAAATCCATTCAAATCTTCTAAATTGGTTTCAAATAAATAAGGCAGTTAAAGAACTTCCTGCATGAAAAGCTGTAATAAATCTGCTTTGTGTGAACATCCCTTACTGGATAAAGAAAAAGTATTTGTGAAAACAAAAATACCCACAAAAAATGTTTGCAAAAACATGACATTTTTGGTGTTACTTGCAAGTGGAAGTTCTTATAATAAATTTGCACTTTTTAGATGCTTTCGTACCATAGTGAACAATTTGATGTCTCCACTAGAGGTTACTCTCGGCACATTTTTAAGGAACTGACATCTTGGTTGCTGTTTGCAGTGCATAAGCTTTTCTGACACCTGGATGGAAAGCTTATTACCTTCCTTTTGACTTCAGTTGTAGCATGGATGGCCACTGTTCAAATAGCTGTTTTTTAATCCTTTACATCTATAACTGTATAGCAGACCCTCTCCTTTCTAATGGGAACATGTCGTACTTGTTACTGTGGCCCTGCTCTATGTGTCTTTAAATTCTTAGTGGGGTTTTTCCCAAATTTTGGCAGCCCTTGCAGTCACAGCATGGGCATTACCACTATAGGAGACCCGCTCCTTTATAATGGGAACATTTATTTTATTGAGACCATCCTCTGTCTCTTCAAAGGGGTATTGGGTTGCGTCCAAATTTTTGACAGCCCTTGCAGTCACTGGATATGCAATAACAGTATAGGAGACCCACTTGTTAATAATAAGAACAACAAAGCATAGTCTGCTGATGGCTCTCTAACAATAGTGAGGGCTGACTGCTGGCCTTTTAAGAATAGTAAGGGCCGTCTGATGGCCGTATAAAAATAAGCTTTATGACTTTGAGTCCCTCCATCATAAATCAAACAGGATATATCTGATGATGTGTCAAACACCACATTGCCAGATAAGGTTGTAAAATGTTAAAATGAAATTTCCCAGTGAATGCATTTGTTTTAAAAAATAACGTAAAAAAACAAAACAATAGGATCTTTATTTAGTATAAAAAAACAGTGTCACCAATTTAACTTCAATGTAATCACATTGTTCAGCTCATGAACCTCCTCCTCCATCTCTGAAATGACTACATCAGTCACAAGCTGACAGCACTGCAGCATTGCCTTGGCCAAGCGGCAACAGGCTGTGCTGAAGATAACAACATGCTTAATTGACAAACCGCCCAGTGCTGCAGAGTTGTTGAAAGCTGTAACACAGCAGCCTGATATGTGGCTCTCACCGCTGAGCATACAGCCAGGCATGGTCGTGTGTGACAATGGGCGGAACCTGGTGACGGAGAAATGACAGCCGTGTAGATACGGTTTCCCTCTCAGTCCTTTCACCGAGCTAAAGAATATGACTGTGGTGAAATACAACTCCCACTGAGAAGCTGTTTCAGATTGAAAAACATTGTGCCCACCAGAGGATTTGATTCTGAGGAATAACCTTTCTCACCCGCTCAAGAGCCCATAGCAGCTGCAAAGTTAGCGCCATCATGAACTCTCCTGAGGTAGAAGCCAAGGCACACCAGAGGATTCTCTGGTGGGACCTTTCAACCCTGCCGAGAAGCAGTCCTTGCTAAGAAAAGTGTGTGGGAAGGTTCACGGACACTCTATTTTTACTGAGGAGGAAACACACGCAAACACGGGGAGAACACTCAAAGTCCTTGCTAACCACTGATCCAATGTACAGCAGTTCACCCTTTAATATCTAACAGGCTGGAGAAACTTGCACCTACTGCCACTGTATCTTTAGCTCCTTCGTGAGAAAATGTATTTGGGCAGCCACTCAGTCTACCAAATAAAATTCCTGAGAAGGAAATTGGGGATGGTTTCACTACTGGTACTGGGGGCAGTGCTAATACCATGCCGTCGTACCATAGTTTGCTGGAAATATTCCAGGCTGGTAGGAGGCAAGCAAATTCCCACAGAAAAGTACCAGCAGTAATGTTCAGGCCACATTTCAAGCGCAAGCAGCTTTAGAGGACTTCCTGGGAGAAATGACACACAGTGTAGATATGTTTATTCGGTCTCCCATGACAGCACCACGTGAGAGAGAGGATCCGCCCATCAAGGACAGGAAACCTACAGGTTAAAAAGGGCGGCCCTCTCTTCCCGCCTCAGTTTAGGTTTCCTGTCCATGTTGGGAGACCTCGCAGGCTTACCTGCAGAAGATGGACTCCTGTCCCAGAGAGGGCCACAGCAGGTGGTTGGAGCCGGTCCGTCCCGGTCCTCTGGAGACGCCACGGTAGGGCTCAGTGGGGCGCCTCCGTGAGCGTTGCCGCGGGCGCGACATCGCCTCACGGGGAGGTAGATGTCCGCCAGGTGTGGGGCCGCTAGTGGGCTTCCTCCCCCCGCTACAATTTGCAGGAAATCCAGGTCGCGCCGGCGGGGCACGTGACAGGCGCGACCTACTGACGTGACTTCCGGTGCGCCGGGCAGGAAGTCCCTGTGACGTCACCGGAAGGGGCGGAGCTCGTTTGAATTTTGCGCGCGAGCAGATGAACGCCGGGGGATTAAGGTCCTGGCGAGGAGCCCACCTGGAACCCACCTGGGGAGGAAGACCAAGGAGCAGGTAACGCCCTCCTGTGTGTAAAAAAAAAAAAAAAAAAAAAGAGCCCACACATGGTACCGGAAGTTTCACAAGAGCTGTCACCTAGGCAACAACATTTGCTGCAGGAGCAGCCCTCTGGGGAGCCCTCACAACTAGTGGTGCAGCGCCATTCCCGGCTAGGGTCTGGTCGTTCAGCTAGAAGAGCTGTCACTAAGAGCAGGAAGGACGGTCCGGTGCGGCGTGATTCCTCGCCATGCATGTTGGATTCCTTTGCTTCTACGGTACCGAAGGCTCTGTGGGGTAAGTGGAATCTTCGTGAAAGTTCTACTAATATTTCCTCCTTCTTTCTATCTATAACTTTCTTTTAGAGCAAGAAATGTTCCTCGAAATCCAAGCACAGAGAATGTGCGTTATGCAGCTGTCCACTCCCTGATTCATATAGCAAGAGGTTATGCCAGCTTTGTATTAGCAAAATGATGTCTGAGGAAACCCCAGATTTTTCCCTAGGCCTAAGAACTTTAATAAGGGAAGAAATAGGCAAAGCATTGCAGGGTTCAGAGTCTGGGCATATTCCTCAAGAAACCCAGCCGGGTTCAGACTCTGAACTGTCGGTCGCCTCCTCCTCCGCCTTCTCTTCCTCTGACAGTGAGCCAGATAGACAGTGCTTTCCCCTGAAGGAGGTCGATGCCCTAGTAAAAGCCGTCCGATCTACAATGGGGATAGTGGACACGAGGGCAGAGAAATCAGCTGAGGATGTTATGTTTGGTGGTCTGGGGCTAAAGAAAAGAAGGGTCTTTCCTTTAAATTCAAAGGTGAAAGACCTCATTGATAAGGAGTGGAGGAAACCTGACAAGAAGGGTAGTGTTCCTCCATCCTTTAAAAGGAAATATCCATTTGAGGATGCTATGTGTTCCTCCTGGTTAAAAGCACCCAAGCTGGATGTTGCTGTTACCAAAGCAGCGAAAAGAACTTCCCTCCCGTTCGATGATATGGGTGCATTGAGAGACTCCCTAGACAGACGGGCTGATACTTTCTTGAAAGGGTCATGGGAGACAGCTGCGGGAGCACTGAGACCAACAGTAGCAGCTACCTGCATGTCCAGAGCCCTGATGGTGTGGCTTGAACAGCTAGACAGTCAGTTGAAGGATGGGACTTCTAGGAAAGACATTATTTCTTCCCTTCCACTGGTTTAGGGGGCGGCAGCTTTTCTTGCGGATGCATCTGTGGACTCAGTAAGGTTGGCAGCAAAATCAGCAGCACTGTCAAATGCGGCTTAGCGAGCCTTGTGGATTAAATGCTGGCCAGGGGATTTACAGACTAAATCCAGACTGTGCACAATCCCGTGCGAAGGAGAATACCTCTTTGGTCAGACCATGGATGACTTATTGGAGAAAGCTGGGGACCCAAAGAGGGGGTTTCCATCAGTACCTCTACCCTCCTTTAAGAGATCATTCCGGAAGAGGAAATTTTTCCGGAAGAGATATTTCAGGGAGCAAGACAAGTCTGACGAAAGGGGTTGAAAAGGTAGAGGTCTACTCTTTGGTCTGTCTCCAAAAATTGAGCAGAAGCCAGGGGATACACAATCAGCCCAGGTGGGAGGGAGATTGTCATTTTTTTTGTCCCAGCTTGGGAACAGATTTCTCATAGTAATTGGATTTTAAGCCTGATTAAGTATGGTCTTAAATTTCAATTTAAAGCATTGCCTCACAAACGATTCATGGTTGTTCCCTCCAGTTCTTCCCCAGAACGCCAGGCTGCCCTCGTTTCGGAAGTACAAACCCTAATAAGAAAGCACGTCCTGATTGAGGTTCCGGAGGCTGAAAAGGGTCTTGGTTTCTACTCCCCGCTCTTCTTGGTTCCAAAACCGGATGGAAGTTTCAGGACCATCATAAATCTGAAATCACTGAATAATTTCCTTAAAATACACACCTTTAAAATGGAGTCTTTAAAATCCATAATAAAGTTACTTTTTCCCCACTGCTATATGGTAGTGCTCGATCTCAAAGATGCGTATTACCATATCCCAATTCATAGTGACTATCAGAAATATTTGAGGCTGGCCATTGAAATTGACGGGGTGGTTAAACACTTTCAATACACTACACTCCCCTTCGGTTTAGCTATAGCCCCGCGAGTTTTTACTAAAGTAATGGCGGAAGTTATGGCCCATGTAAGAGAAAGGGACATTCTAATTATCCCTTACCTGGATGATCTCCTGATAGTGGGGAACTCGTTGGTTCAGTGCGAGTCCCACCTGCGGGAGACCATGTCGATCTTAAAGAGCTTGGGGTGGTTTCTAAATTTAGATTAGTCTAGACTATCCACTCAAGGTACAACAATATCTGGGGGTCATATTAGATTCCAGGAAACAGCTATGTTGTCTTCCAGAAGAAAAAATTGATAGAATCTGGGGGTTGGTAGCACAATGTATACGTAAACCACCTATGTCACTCCGTAAGGCCATGTCACTATTGGGAACCTTAACCTCCACTTTTCCTGCGGTTTGTTGGTCACAATTACATTCAAGAGCTTTTCAGCGGGATGTGTTGTACAATAACGCAGCTTTAGAGGGGCATCTAGACCGTGAGTTTACGCTAGGTCCTCGTGCCATAAGGTCCCTTCGTTGGTGGTTGCGACAAGACAATCTTGCTAAAGGGGTTCCCTGGGAATGTAGTCCAACTGCAGTCTTGTCCACTGATGCAAGTGCTACAGGTTGGGGAGCTCACTTTGAAGGGAGATTAGTGCAGGGAACCTGGTCAAGCAGTGAGCGACAGTTGTCATCAAATGTTAAGGAGCTTCTGGCGGTGCAGCATGCGTTCAACGAGTTCCTTATATATTTACAGGGCCAGCATGTCCGTATACTCTCGGACAATCAAGTCACGGTAGCTTACATAAACCACCAAGGGGGAACCCGCTCAAGAAACTTGATGAGGGTAGCGAACGCACTTCTGCTGAAAGCCGAAGATCATTGTCCCTCTCTTTCGGCTACTCATCTAAAAGGGAAGGAAAACATCACAGCGGATTTCCTCAGCCGTACTTCCGTAAAAGAGGGAGAGTGGTCCCTAAATACGCGAATATTCTCCAGAATCGTAGAAATGTGGGGCCTTCCGACTGTGGACTTATTCGCAACAAGAGCCAATCTGAAAGTGGAAAATTTTTGTTCCTTAGACCCCAGAGAAGAACCCCTGGCAGTGGACGCCTTCATGGTTCCCTGGAGATTTCCTCTGGCATATGCCTTCCCTCCCATGATCCTGCTCCCAGCGGTGATAAGAAAGATCAGGGCAGACCGGGCCAGAGTGATACTCATATGCCCCTTTTGGCCCAAAAGACCGTGGTTCCCTTGTCTCCGGAAGATGTCCATATCAGATCCCTGGGTTCTTCCGGAGATTCCGGACCTCCTCACTCAGGGGCCACTTTTCCCGTCCTCCAACTCCGAGTCTACATTTGACGGCGTGGAATTTGAGAGGGTGTTATTGACCAACAAAGGATTCCCCGCAAATGTAGTGAATACTCTCCTGGCTAGCAGAAAACCTGTTACCACCCGTATTTATGCCAGGACCTGGAGGAAGTTTCTGTCCTTTGCAGAAGTTAAGGTGGAGGAGGGGCCCCCTATTGGGAAACTTCTGGAATTTCTGCAGCGGGGCTTAGAATTGGGTCTCTCTACCAGTACCTTGAAAGTACAGGTGTCGGCGTTGGGGGCTTTTCTTCCAGTATTGCAGATAACTATTGGATAGCCCGTTTTATAAAAGCTTCCTTTAGGTGTAGACCCATTACCAAAGTAAAGATGTCTCCCTGGGATTTGAATTTTGTATTGGATGCCTTGACCAGTCCTCCTTTTGAGCCACTAGATTTAGTCTCCCCCAAAATTATTTTCCTAAAGACGGTCCTGTTAGTAGCCCTAACTTCAGCCAGGAGAGTCAGTGACCTACAGGCCCTTTCAATATGCCCTCCATTTACGCAAATTCTGGACCATAGGATTATATTAAAACCTAATCCGGCCTTTCTTCCTAAAGTGGCCACTCGATTCCATAGAACCCAGGAGATAGTTCTCCCGACTTTTTGCTTCCCGCCCAAAAATCAAAAAGAGAGGCTTCACACTTTAGACGTTAGGAGGTGCGTACTAAAGTACTTAGAAGTATCACGTGGATTTAGAAAGGATAAGTCCCTATTTATTTGCTATCAGGGGGCTAGAAAGGGTTGTAAGGTCTCAAAGGCTACAATCGCCAGATGGATCAAGGAGGCCATTTCCCTCGCATACTCCTCAGGGGATAAAGAGATACCGGAGGGATTGAGGGCGCATTCTACCAGAGCGGTATCAACCTCCTGGGCGGAGAAGACAGGGCTTTCCATTGAGGAAATTTGTAAGGCTGCCACTTGGTCTTCTCCCTCTACTTTCTATAGGCACTATAGATTGGATCTGGGTGGCTCTGCAGATCTCACTTTCGGGAGAAGGGTGCTTCAAGCTGTGGTCCCTCCCTAATTTCCTTCGTCTCTGTAATTCTCTCACGTGGTGCTGTCATGGGAGACCGAATAAAGCCTTAGTTACTTACCGGTAACGGGATTTTTCGGAGCCCATGACAGCACCCGTATATTCCCTCCCTTCTCTGGTGTTGTGCACTCCCGTAGAGTTGATTTCTTTTTGTGCACCCTTGCGGGAAATTGATGAAAAGTAATGTACTTAATGTGATTATGTTTTGTTATAATTAACCTTGGCGGTACTCTCATACTCTGTTAACTAAACTGAGGCGGGAAGAGAGGGCTGCCCTTTTTAACCTGTAGGTTTCCTGTCCTTGATGGGCGGATCCTCTCTCTCACGTGGTGCTGTCATGGGCTCCGAAAAATCCCGTTACCGGTAAGTAACTAAGGATTTTCCCTCTATGCTAGTCCTTTCACCGAGCTAAATACAACTCTTAGCAAAAAAAGTTGTGGACCTGCTCCGTACCGTCCCTGGCCACATTCACCTGTCCACGTGTTTGTGGTTAGGCGGTCCTTCCCAGTAAGTGCACTGGGGAGGGCACGGGTAATGTTGTGGGACCCATGCTTGTGGAAGGCGGAGGCGATACCGGGAAATATAGTGGTGGCTGGGGACAGAGTATAGACACTGGGACTCTGCCGGCATGAGGTTGTGAAAAGTTTCCGCCTCCACAAGCCTAAAAGGCCACATTTCAAGTGCAAGCAGCTGTCAAAAATTTGGCAGTGTAGTATTGCAGCCTGTGGGTGGGTGGATGGCTGCCTGCACACTTGCGCTTGCATTCCAAGGAATTGGGTAGGGACAACTCAACGCTGCAGTGGGACAAGGACGTGGACGGTGATTGTTGCAAGTCTGCAACAACAGGTGCATGGCGGGAGGCATCTTCGCACGTGCCAAGGATCACTTATGATGGGCACACTTTTAGGCAGTGACCTGGGAGTCAGAGATGCTTCCAGTGGTCTTCCCCATGCTGTTCCCATGTCTTTTCAGCACTGTATGCATGTGTCTGATGATGTGTCGCACACTACATGGCCAGATAAGGTTGTAAAATGTTAAAATGACATTCTGGTGAATGCATTTGTCTTAGTTGAAAGCAATTCAAAAGTGCAAAAACGCATCAAAAGCGCTACGTGTGAACATAGCCCAAGTTGTGGAGGAGTATTTTTGTTTTTGGTTATTTATTTTGCCTTATATCCAAGTCATTACCCTGGAAAGGATGCTTCTTAACATATTTCCCAGGAAAATCCATTTTGGTTTCGTTTTTGTATGTTTTATTGTGAGTCCGTAAAAGTGGTATAATACTCTGACCACGTTGCTGACAGCAGTGATCTGGGTGTCAGAGATGCTTCCAGGGGTCTCCCCATGCTGTTCCCATGTTATTTGAGCACTGTTCCCATTGATTTGGGTAATTTTTAGACCCTCTGCAGACCGCCGGGGGGAGCCGCCTGAAAAATGCTCGAGTTTCCCATAGAGTTACATTGGGCTCGTTGCTCGGGTCGAGCACGCGAGTATTCCAATTTGCTCGACCCGAGCAACGAGTACCCGAGCATTTTAGTGCTCGCTCATCACTTGTAATCATATGTGTGTTGGGAGAGAGCTGTTGCTGAATAGGAGGTGGTTATTGAGAAGCCACTAAGTACCGGCCTCTTGGACAAAATAACTGAGCCGGTATCTGATTCATGCTACTCATTGTTTTGGTAGCATGAGTCAGCTGTCAGGTTCATTTAAAGGAAGTTTGTTATACCTTTCAGTTTTCATAACCAGAAATGCAAAGTGAGCATGAAATTTAAATATAAATTTTTTTTAAGACCTTTGGCAAAGAGCGCCACTTGCGTTTGAAATGCGTTGCTGCTATGCTGTTCTCTGTAAATAGCATGTTACAGTTTACTGGTGGCGAGCATTTTTATTAGTAAATTTTCATCAAAATTTTTATTTTTTTAAGATGCAATATCTGCGAATTCGCAAATTCGAATGACGTTGTAGTAGAATTCTTAAATAAAATGGTGCCGGAGTCAGCGCGTGCGCGTCCTGCAATATCCGGCTCCATTTTGTTGAAGACAATATGTCTGCAAATTCGCACACACCGTGTCTTAAATAAAACATTATAGTGCATTATACTCGCATGCTGACTCCGCTCCCACACTGCACAGGCGACACCCATCCCAGCTTCATACAGAATGATGCATTCAGCATTATACATAAGATGTACTGATAATACATAAGTGTACTCACTTATACTAAACGCTGTATATATAATGTACTGATAATACAGGGGGTGTTCTCACACTGAGCATTGTAAACTGTGTTCCAAGTTATTATGCAAATAATATTTTCTCAGATTTTCCCAAATTACCTATATGAATTGCAGTCATTGTAATTTTCCAGTCAAATAACTATTAGAGTACAATTGAAAGGTTTTTGTACAAACTGCCTATGATAACAGTATATTTTTAAGAAAATAAAAAACTCAAACTGCACTCAAAATGCATGTTCCAAATTATTATGCACAGCAGAGTTTTCAACCTTTTCATTTTAATAAAGAACAAAAAAATGGTCATTTTTGAAATTATAAGCATTAGCAGGTTATTACAAACTGAAATCAAACAGTTTTCAACTCAAAACTTTATTCTAGGTGATGTTACATTTGCACATAGGACCCCTTGTTCGAAAGGAGCTTCTGAACTCTCTCGTCCATTGAATTTGTCAGGTTTTGGATGGTTTCTGCTTCAATTGTTTTGCATGAGGACAGAATACCCTCCCAGAGCTGTTGCTTAGATGTGAACTGCCTCCCGCCATCATAGACACTCCTTTTGATGATGCTCCAGAGGTTCTCAATGGGGTTGAGGTCAGGGGAGCATGGGTGCCACACCATAAGTTTGTCCCCTTTTTTGCCCATAGCAGCCAGAGATGCAGATGTGTTATGTGCAGCATGAGATGGGGCATTATCATGCACGAAATGATCTTGCTGCGGAATGCACGGTTCTTCTTCTTGAACCATGGAAGGAAGTGCTGTTTGAGAAACTCAACATACATTATGGAGTTCATCTTTACCCCTTCAGGGATCCTAAAAGGGCCGACAATCTGTCTCCCCATGATTCCAGCCCAAAACATTACTCCACCTCCTCCTTGTTGGCGCCGTAGCAGTGTTTGCATGGGGTGTCCATCAACCAGCCTTCCACTTATGCTAAGCTCTGTATATATATTGTACTGATAATACAGGGGGTGTACTCTCTTATGCTGAGCGCTGTATATATAATGTACTGATAATACAGGGGTGTAGTCATAAATTTGTCTTTCTCTTTCTCTCTCTTATTCTGGACATAATGTTATTATTGCTTCACACTGAGCATGCTCAGTCTATAGATGCTTCGGACAGACGGACACATCCCTAGTTATATTATAGATAGTAGATTTTTCAACACTATGGCATTTTATTATACTATTATAATATGTATATATCGTATTAACCCATTAATGCAACTTTGATACCCAAGAAGTGTGTCCTTTTTCTTGTATACCTCTTCATCATTTTTTAACTATTTATACTTTCCACTTGGATTAACGCCCACTTTTCTTCTGGTTGTTACTCTCTCCTGTGCACCAAATGCTTGATCAATAAAGTTGTGATTTTCACTTGAATATTTTGGCCTTTCTGTCGGCTCTCTTTTCTCTTGGTTTTAATATATTCACTGATGAATCATCACATGACAATCCAATATTCACATACACCTATATGGTGATATACTTTTTCACACATGGTAGGGATCTTGTTTACCATTTATTTACAATATTAGGTTATGCATGTGTATTACTATTCATTTACGTTTGATTTTTTTCTGAAAAAAATGTCTTTTAGCAGTTTGAGATCCTCAAATTTCAAGATATCTTTGCCCCTGGAGGTCCCAGGCGGTAGATATTGTCATCATGTTTCTTATTGCGATTTTACCTTTTATATAGAGATGAAACATGGCATGGATAGCATCATCCATCAGGCTCGATATTAAGTTTGAGGGTTTAGAATGGCCTTATGGTGATGTGATTAAATGCGTTATGTTCGTCTCTTTGCTACAACACCAAAAATATATCTCCCATAAATATTGAGTCTATGCAAACTCCAGTATTCATCCCTGATCACTGACTCCAAAAAGTCTGGAACCAATACTTTGAACAGATTAAGCTGTTGCTTTGGAAGTGTACTTCTCCGCCTCTGAATACACAAAGCCCTGTCTTGGTGGCTGGCTCTCAAAGCCAATCTCCTGTTGTAATTAACTGGTCATTACAGGATGCCCCTACTTCAATGGAGGTTCAACTGTCAGCTCTCTCCTACTTTCCCAGTTAAAATTCATCCCATATGTTCAATGTGAGGTCCTACTTCAATGGAGGTTGAAGTATAATTAGTCCCATGTGTTCAATGTGAGGGTAATATGTTCCCTCTCCGGAGATGTCTTTATGGTTTTAAATATTTCTCTATGACACCTCCCTCTTTTAGAGGTGGCATGGGAGACTGATTTACAGACCATCTCCCAAGCCCATCTCATGGCACAACCTCCCTGGATTCCACAATACCCTCTCTTTTTTGCACTCTGAGATGATCTTCTCCGTGAGGTCACTCAGCGCCTCAAGACTGGGATCTATGGATAGTGCTGTCCGAAGCTCCTGGCTAGAGGTAAAGAGGTAACCAGAAACGACATTAAATGGGTATTCCCATCTCCACGATCCTATCCCAATATGCATTAGGTCTAATAATAATATTAGCAAATACCTCCAATTAGAAATGTACTATAGTTTTTTTGATTCGCTATGTCTCTTTCCTCATGTGCAGGCATCGCAGGACCTTAGGTATCCATGGTTATGTCCACTGATAAAGTGACAGTTAGCTAGTTGCTAGTGGTCATAACCATGGATACCTAAGGTCCTGCAATGTTTGCACTTGAGGAAAGAGACATAGCGAATCAAAAATACTATACTACATTTCTAATTGGATGTATTTGGTAATATTATTATTATTACACCCACTACGTATTGGGATAGGATCTTGGAGATGGGAAAACCCCTTTAAGGCCCGAACCCCACAGGAACCGTTTGAGACCTGCTCTGTGTCAGTAACTGGTTCTGTTATCCTGCTGGATGATGAGGGTCCAGAAGACAGCGCGTTACCTGCATTCTGGGCACTCTGACTGCAGGTGACAGCGGCAATGTAGGATAACAACGCTTTCCCATCAGTTTGACAGGCTGTGCGTAACCCTTTCCTCTCACCCTGACAGACTGGGGATACTACTTTCCCACCATTCAGACAGGCTGTGGGTTCTGTTTTCCCATCACCCCAACAGGCTTTGTGTACCACTATCCCATCACCCCGACATGTTATGGGTACCAATTTCCCACCATCCTAACTGGCTGTAGGTAACACTTTTCCCTCACCTTGACAGGCTGTAGGACACACTTTTTCACCACTCTGACAGGCCATTGATACCACTTTCCCATCACCCTGACAGGCTATGGGTAACACTTTTCCCTCACCAGACATATATGTTTTATATTCTCTCACCTGACATATATGTTTTAAATTCCCACCACCCTGACAGGCTGTGGATAATGCTTTCTCATCACCCTGACAGGCTATGGGTACCGCTTTCCCATCTCCCTGACAGGTTGTGGGTAACACTTTTCACTCACCCTTACAAGCTGTGATACACACTTTCCCACCACCCTGACAGGCTGTGGATAATAATTTTCCCATCACCCTGACAGGCTATGGGTACTGCTTTCCCCTCACCCTGACAGGCTATGGGGCACACTTTCCCACCATCCTAACAGGCTGGAGATATAACTTTCCCTGCCTCCCCTGATAGATATGTTTTAAATATATACATCTGATGCATACGTCTGCAGACATACAAATATGAAATGTAGTTTTACTACCAGTCAAGATTTATTACCCGTTGCTTACGTAATTCACTGGGTCATGTTTTTATGCTTTTCTGCATTATTATTCTGTAAAGATCATTAGCATTTGTACTGAATAAAAAACACATATCTCTGGAACTGTATGGCGGATTTAAAAGAATAAACAAATCCGAATTCTTAGGGAAACACCGTGAATAAAAAAGATAAAAAATTGGCTACTTTTGACCAAGTAACAGGTCCTTTTTAAAGACAAAAAAGTGCAGTCAGACCGTGAGAATGAAAAAAAATATATATATATTTTTTCAAATAATATGTTGGTTCATCCCCAAATTTATTTTCACAAGGTGTGACAGAATATGTAACACATTTTCTCCCGATTAGTGTCGGACTGGGGCATCTACTACCCACCGGAAGATGTGACTGTGGAGACCCACCCTACAGTTACTTTAATTTCTTTAGAACTTCAGGACAGTGATTCTATGATTGTAATTCAATCAAATTTGCAGCCTAAAAGTCCATTTTATGACAAAAAAAAATGAGTATCACCACATTTCAGAAGTTTTTACATATAGTTTTGTTAGCAGTATTTTATGGAACATATAATTATGTGACTTTTATTACATTTTTTGAGGGGTGAGGTAATAAATTAAGATAAAAATGAGCTGTCCACTTTCAGTTATTCTTAGTCTAAAGGCATTCTCCCTTAAAAAATATCAAAATGAGCTGTACTTAACCCCTGCTGCTACAGTACTGCCTCCGACCACTGCTGCAATTCATCTTTCACATGACTGAAGTGGTGACGTCATGACTACGGTGCTAGACTGCTGCAGTCAATCACCGGGCTCAGCAGTCTCATGCTGTCTATCTCGGGATCACAGTTGAGCTCACTTATTGGCTACTGCAGTCACATGTTGTAGATGTGATGTCACAGTTCTATCAGCAAAACCCAGGGTCAGCCGTGAAGAGGCTGCAGTAGAAGAGGAATAGTATGCCTCATTTTGATAATTGTTGAATAAACTAAGCATGGCTTTGCATTTTGTTTTTTGACTGAACAAGACCTTTAAATGTGTATTTTTACCATGCACCATACTTGTAGTATGGTATAAATGCAATATTATCTAAATTACACCACAGAGCGATTTAGATTTACCAGAAGAACCACGCTCAGCAGATAACAGAACTAAGTGCTGAACATAGATATAACAAAAGGAACAAAAATAAAATGTGGTGTACTTTAGGGGTGAGACTTAACAGGGTGTGCAATTTCACAGTTCGATATAGGAGAAGTTATGAATTTTTTTAAAAATTCCGTGGAAGCAGTGTTGAAAAGCAATGTCTGACTTTCATTTGTTCATTTTCATAGATTTTTAATTTATTACTTTTGTCAGATTCAAGTTATTTCTGTGACCATTGTGGGCTTTTCTTTCATTAAACGAGGGGTACCAACAATTTTGACCACGTGTGTATCTCTTAACAGGAGTCAGTTGGTCCTCTAATTCTCCTACTCTAATATAGCGCTCTCATTTGATCATTAACTTTTGTTCAAATCTTGCTTTATCATAGATATATCCTCTTTATGGTTCCATAAATGTGTATTAAGAGCTATTAGGCTATGTGCCCACGATGCAGAAATGCTCAGGATTTTTTCCTGAGCATTTCTGCATCTCCCTGGCAGAAAAAAAATGCATGCGGATTGTACATGCGGATTGTACATGCGGATTGTACATGCGTTTTTCCTGCCAGGGACAAGCGGATGTGAAGCGTTCTTCACATGCATTTCCGCATGCGGGTTGTCAAGCGCTTTCCAAGCGATTTTAGCATCACTTGGAAAGTGCTTGACAACTTGGTCACACTATATAAATCCATGCAACCGGCATGGATTTATATAGTGTGACCTTAAAGAATGGTAAAAAATAAAAAAATAAATCTATACTTACCTTCTGATGGCCCCCGCAGTCTTTATTCGCTCCGTCCTGGCTTGCCAGCAGCTCGCGGTACACTGAAGGACCTGCTGTCACATGACTAAATGACATCAGCGCAGGTCCTTCAGTCCACCGCGATCTGCCGGCAAACAAAGATAAGCACATCGGGGGCCATCAGAAGGTAAATATAATATTTATTTTTTATTTTATTCTTTTTTTTTACAGGTTCTATGGTACCTGGGTCTGGAGGAGTGTCTCCTCTCCCCCAGACCCGGGTACCATCTACACATTAAAACGCTTGGATTCCGCATGTACAGATCCAGTGATGCAGAATCCAAGCGTTACAGTGCAAGTCAATGGCGGCGAAAACGCAGCGCTTCCGCAAAATAATTGGTAGTGCTGCGTTTTTTTCTGCAATGATAACCCGCAGCGGAAATTTCCGCAGCATGTGCAAAGCACATGCGGATTATCATTGGGGAACATGGGAGTCCTTCTACCATGCGTTTTTTAAGCTTTTCTGCAGCGTTTTTGCCTCTGTGGAAACACTTAAAAAATGCATCGTGGGCACACAGCCTTAGTGGGGTATTGCACTGAGTGACAGCCGCATTAATATCCTTAATAGTGGGTTCCACAATACCTGTATCCACCGACATCACTTGTCAGTCCCCCGACTTCTGAGCCATCAAGCTGTAAGGTGCATGCCTCATACATGAAGGAGCCAACTGTTTGGGCTCAGTGTGAGTCTCAATCAGGGAACTGCCATTTACCTTTACCAATAGTGGCCCCGGCCTCTTAAAGATCTAAAAGAGGTTTAAAAGGAACTGTGTGGCACCATCTTGCTTTTCCGGCATGGTAGGAACTCTGTTTCTGCCCTCTTTCTTTATTTCTCTGCATCATATTTGCACAAAAGATGTTGCTGTTAAGTAATTTGTGAATCCTTGATTCTTTAGAAGGTGGTATTTGAAGTACCTTGCGCGATTCAGGAGGATTTAACAGTGGGTCCCAGGACATACTGTGCTTTCTCTTACATTGTCAGTCTGGCCAGTTTAAGTGTTCTACATTTGTGGATAATGTCTCTTACTGTGGTTTTCTGGCCTACCAGAGAAATAAGAATTGCTTTCTAACCTTTTGCAGACTAGTAGGTTTCAGTGACTTTGTTTGGCATCTGTATTTGATTCTCTTTAGAACGTGGCATCATGTGTTACTTTTTAAGACTTTCTAGCCTGCTTCACGCTGCCAGACAGGTTCTATTTAAGGATGGGACTACACGCTGATTTTGATTGAAGTACAGGTCATGCGGCCAAATTTTGCCCTATGCCGCTACTACATCCAAGCATAATGTAGGTGAATTGGTTCACATTGTTACCCACTGGATAATGCAACTGTGAAGAGCAAGTTGTAAAGAATCCAACTGGTTTTAATTTTTGTTACTTGTCATGGTTGCAAAGTCACAGTGCAATCCCATGCTACTTCATCGAGCTACAATGTAGCAGCGGCATAAGAAAATTTTTGGCAATAGGATCTGTATCACGGCCAAAATTGCCATGTAGCCCCAGCCATGGTGATGATTTGATTTATCTTGACTTGTAATAATGGCTGGCGTGGCTAGTGTCATTAAACCCAGGTGTTAAATGAATTTGAGTAACTGGTAGATTTAGTAGCTAAGAGTTCACAAAGTGCTAAGTATCGCAGAGGCATTTTTCCTTCAGTAAGTTATAGAAAATTGTCAGGGAAATATTGAGAAATATTGAATATATTCTTTCTTGCTTCCCCTGAAGCTCCCTCCCTCATCCCCCATTTGTCACAGGAGAGCTGGCAGTCCAGCATCTGTCTCTCTGCAAATTATCACCTACAATAGAAGTAACTTGTAAAGCTACAACCTAATTAAAATGCGAGCATCTTTCTCCCTGGCAGACGCAGGGGGTGTTTAGACGCAGGCTTGCAATAATTTACCTGTAACTGTTGAAGCTTGCTTCCCGAGCTTCAAAAGGAAGTCTATAGTCTCGCCGACACCGATACTTAATATGGAATATTGTAAGTTCCATAATACCGATAATAATGAGACCTATATTTTTAGTAGCAGGGACAGCCTAGTAGCGATATGCATATTTTCTCATTGCTGTAAGCCAAACCAGGGAGCTGTGGTGCAAAAGTAGCAAAATAGCAGACTGCAACTATATCATGTGTGGTCTCTAAATGAAGGTAAAATCATAATAGAAAATATGGTACCACTTTTGGGCTTCTGGAATCAACCAGCGATAAGTTATCCCAAAAAACAGATTTTTAATTCAAACCTGAAGGGTGGAGCCCCAGCCCCTGTGATGTCGTTCCAAGGGGGTGTGGACAGGTCTCTCCCTTAATCATAAAATAGTTTGCTGAGGTTGGAGCAGCACTCATTGCAGGCAGCATATGTATCATAAGCAAGGGGTCACGTTCCATCGAACGGTTATAAGAAGAGCTCCCCTCCGGCTATATTGAATAGTCGCAGCGATCTTTATAGAGTAAGTTTCTTCTTTAAAACATATTATTTTGTGTAATTGCTTATGTATTGTAATGTCTCCTTTGTAAAATCTTGTATATTTTTCTTAAACACTGCCTCCCTTTTGAATTAAATATTAAAATGTAATAGTTGTGTTTCTTTTGTCCTGTAATCGTTCCCTCCCGTGAAGCCATATACGCTACCAGAACGCAGGCGTCCGCCCAGGCCTGTATTATATTTCAAATCTGGACGGTGATGGCAGAGAATAGTAATAATTGGGCTATCGTGAAACTGACCGTGACCGTACAGAGGGCGTAAACACATATTCTATGCGTTGGAATCCAGAGGTGTGATGCCATACACTCACTGGTCACTTGCCAATACCTAAGAAGTGAGTAGTCTGGATCGTGTGCTCGCCATTCCGGACAAAATCCGTGACATAGTGACGGCACGGTGAGATATTGAGTGATCTCCCCGGTGTCGTCGCTGTGGAATACCTGCCGAAAATAATTTTTAATCAACATCTTCTTTTCTTTTTTATTGCCTTTAACATCGTTAAACTACTTTAATATTAAAAATTGTTAGTTAATGGTTAATATTAGTCAACATATAATAGTCCAAACACTGATAAAAAAAAACAGTAGATGGACAGCACTTCCAAGCATAGAACACCATAGCAAAGTAAGTGATGAGATAAATCACTGGAAAAAGTGAACACAGATGTTCAAATGATTTTAGTGTATTTCTTTATTAGGAGGCAGAAGAAGCTGGAGCTAAACGCGCGTCGAGGTGGAGGGACATGGTGATTGTGGCCTCCTTTTTGCTGCAGCTAAGCATATTTTAATAGGTAATACCTGAATTACTAGTGTTCATGCTGGGCAACTCTGCAACCTATGGATTACTAAGGAGGCTAGGTATCTATTGATAGATCTATGTTAACACACTGTTGTAATATATATCCCTCTGTATTCCATGTATTCTATATCCTTTATCTTACGACCCTCATCCATGTTCCCTCTGTTGAGGCAACATTTTCATTAATGTTTGATTGTTTTCTAATAAAGAAATATATTATTATCATTTGGACATCAATGTTCACTTTTTTCCAGTGATTTATCTCATCACTGGCTTTGTTGTGGTATTTTTAATATTGGATAAATATTTAATTGTGAGAAATGGGAAGGTGGCCATTATTTTTTCACTGTACAGTATGCCTGATTAGGTGGTTTGTTTCCCAACTTAAGGGCTCTAAACCTAAACTGTACTCACTTTCTTACTTTCCCATCCACATTGCTGTATGAATTTGTTTTTACTGGTCAAATGGTAGTTTTTAATGACCGCATTCATTATGCCATGCAATGTACTTGAAAATGGCAAAAAAAATAGGTGAAAAAATAAAATTTCACAATAATTTTTATTTTTTTTTTCTTTTACAGCATTCACTGGACTATACAAATGGCATGGCATATAATTATCCTGGTCAGTGTGATAATAGCAATACCAAAAAACTTTTTTTTCATTTAAATGCTGAAAAAAAAGTCAAAGTCCTAAAAAAAAAAGTGCTTGTATTTTATTTTTCTGTAAATCGAGCTGTATAAGGGCTTGATTTTTTTGTATGGTAAGCTGTTTTTTATTCATTAAAATTTTGAGATGGATACAACCTTTTGATTTCTTGTTATTGCGTTTTTTTTGCAGTTATTGGAAAATTACATTTTAATTTTTTCTAAATTTTTAAAATAATTTTTACCTTATTTTGAAGTCTCGTTAAGTCCCCCTTGAATCTGCAATTGTCCTTTTGGCTATACTATGTGTCATAGATGTAATGGTAAAATGTATAAAGCCATCTCGAGAGGGGACGTGTCACCCTCATATTGAACATTGAAGCTTGTCTTAATTATAACTTGGGAAGGTAAAAAAGAGGTAACTCGTCATTCCAATTCCTAGTCAGCTATGACTGCTTGCTGTAGACAAGTAATGGAAGTGTGTTATCTGCTGGAGAACAGACACAAGGAATGGACCCAGTGTATACGAGAGGCTGGGAGGCAACAAA
The DNA here is from genome assembly GCF_046119375.1 of Phyllobates terribilis. Taxonomy (NCBI): domain Eukaryota; kingdom Metazoa; phylum Chordata; class Amphibia; order Anura; family Dendrobatidae; genus Phyllobates; species Phyllobates terribilis. The sequence continues at coordinate 67,945,384 of NW_027362770.1, read as the reverse complement.
TTTACAGGGTTGCCAACCGTCCAAAATTTCCAGGACAGTCCGTAAAATAGGGCACTTTTTTGCCCTGTCCATAAATTTTTTTTTAGGGGTCCATGATTTTATTGAATTTGAAGAAAGGAATATAGATTATTTTGATGAATTCAGCTGATGTCTACTTATCAGGATTATGGTCTGTGGACATGTATCACGTATAATCTTAATGATTTGTTGTGGTTTTCCAATATGTTCTTAAAAAATATTGTCTGTCCGTGATTTTTTGATAAGTTGGCCAGAAAAAATAAAAAGTCAATTTGTCAACCTTGCAAATTTATCACCTGCGGAGAAAAGTCTTATGATCGTCAAAGGAATTATATCAGACACTCTAGCACCGAAGTCAAGTTATGAATACTGTGGTTTTTGTGACAGGCATAGGTCCTATAGTTATGGGAGACATATTTTCAGTATTGTGATCCCAGGGCAAATGCAATGCATGTGATTTAATTGCGGTGAGGCCTGCTGATCGGCCCCAAATTAATATCGAACAAATGGATGACGATATACACTGCTCAAAAAAATAAAGGGAACACTTAAACAACAGAATATAACCCCAGGTAAATCAAACTTCTGTGAAATCAAACTGTCCACTTAGGAAGCAACACTGACAATCAATTTCACATGCTGTTGTGCAAATGGAATAGACAATAGATGGAAATTATTGGCAAATATCAAGACACCCTCATTAAAGGAGTAGTTCTGCAGGTGGGGACCACAGACCACATCTCAGTACCATTGCTTTCTGGCTGATGTTTTGGTCACTTTTGAATGTTCGTTGTGCTTTCACACTCGTGGTAACATGAGACGGACTCTACAACCCACAGAAGTTGCTCAGGTAGTGCAGGTCATTCCGGATGGCACATCAATGCGAGCTGTGGCAAGAAGGTTTCCTGTGTCTGTCAGCGTAGTGTCCAGAGGCTGGAGGCGCTACAAGGAGACAGGCCAGTACACCAGGAGACGTGGAGGGGGCCATAGAAAGGCAACAACCCAGCAGCAGGACCGCTACCTCCGCCTTTGTGCAAGGAGGAACAGGAGGAGCACTGCCAGAGCCCTGCAAAATGACCTCCAGCAGGCCACAAATGTGCATGTGTCTGCACAAACGGTTAGAAACCGACTCCATGAGGGTGGTATGAGGGCCCGAGGTCCACAGATGGGGGTTGTGCTCACAGCCAAACACCGTGCAGGATGCTTGGCATTTTCCACAGAACACCAGGATTGGCAAAGTCGCCACTGGCGCCCTGTGCTCTACACAGACGAAAGCAGGTTCTCACTGAGCACATGTGACAGACGTGACAGAGTCTGGAGACGCCGTGGAGAGCGATCTGCTGCCTGCAACATCCTTAGCATGACCGGTTTGGCAGTGGGTCAGTAATGGTGTGGGGTGGCATTTCTTTGGAGGGCCACACAGCCCTCCATGTGCTCGCCAGAGGTAGCCTGACTGCCATTACATACCGAGATGAGATCCTCAGACTCCTTGTGAGACCATATGCTGGTGCGGTTGGCCCTGGATTCCTCCTAATGCAGGACAATGCCAGACCTCATGTGGCTGGAGTGTGTCAGCAGTTCCTGCAAGATGAAGGCATTGAAGCTATGGACTGGCCCGCCCGTTCCCCAGACCTGAATCCGATTGAGCACATCTGGAACATCATGTCTCGCTCCATCCACCAACGTCCATTGCACCACAGACTTTCCAGGAGTTGGCGGATGCTTTAGTCCAGGTCTGAGAGGAGATCCCAAAGGAGACCACCGGCAACCTCATCAGGAGCATTCCCAGGCGTTGTAGGGAGGTCGTACAGGCACGTGGAGGCCACACAGAATACGGAGCCTCATTTTGACTTGTTTTAAGGACATTACATCAAAGTTGGATCAGCCTGTAGTGTGTTTTTCCACTTTAATTTTGGGGGTGACTCCAAATCCAGGCCTCCATTCGTTAATAAATTTGATTTCCATTGATGATTTTTGTGTGATTTTGTTGTCAGCACATTCAAATTTGTACAGAACAAAGTATTCAATGAGAATATTTCATTCATTCAGATCTAGGATGTGTTATTTGAGTGTTCCCTTTATTTTTTTGAGCAGTGTATATATGCCATGTTTCCTCTCTATGGAAAGCTAAAATCATGATGGGAAATATGGCATTAATATCTTCCGCTCGGGACTTTCCGGGAAGAGGGGGGAGCAGGCAGATATCCTGGAAATTGGGATCCCATAATTTTTTGAGATATAGTTGCATCCCATTGTCCAGCCCCCACTGAGCTCACCAAGGAGAGTTACGTAGAAGTTACTGTTCGCTAATAAAAGCAGATTCTTAAAAATAATCATTATACACTGGGGGAAACAGCTCGCTGTAGGACTGCGCCATTTTTCAATCTGAGCACTCCCCTAATCCGAGATCTGTGCCATTTCCGTGACATCAGGTCTAGTACTTTTCTTTTGTTATCCCTATTTTATCTAATTGTATATACTGTATTGTTGTGTCCCCTTTTGTAATGTATTTAGTATATTGTTATGAACACTGCCTACTTTTCAAATTAAATATATAAAATTGAATAGCTTTGTTCCTCTTGCTCTATGAATCACATCCTTTAAGCCATGCGAGGCCGTACGTTACCAGAAAGGGGTGTTCAATTGGCCTGTATAAACAATTGGTCATGGCAGCTAGTTTTCTTGGGTTATTGAACAGCTTAATAGTGACCGAACCAAATTGTGTGTATATACATACAGTGGCTTGAGAAAGTATTCACCCCCTTGACATTTTTTGTGTTTTTCACAACCTGGAATTTCACTGTTTATTATGAGGGTTTGCATCAGTTCATGTAAAGAATGTCTACAACTGTGAACATTTGGTTTTCTTTTTATTGTAAAGCAGACAACAAATAAACTAAACAAAATAACTGAACACTACTGTGCATAACTATTCTCCCCCCTAAAGTCAGTATTTTGTAGAGCCTCCTTTTGCGGCAATTACAGCTGCAAGTTGCTTTGGATAATTCTCTGAGGTCTGGGATTTCAATAGGCCACTCCAAAGTTATTTACACGTTTCCCCTTAAACCACTTGAGTGTTGCTTTAGCAGTATGCTTTGGGTTATTGTCTTGTTGGAAGGTGAACCTCCATCCCAGTCTCAAATCATTGACTGACTGAAACAGGTTTTTCTCAAGAATATCCCTGTATTTTGCCACATCCATCTTCCTCTCATCTTGGACCATTTTCCCTGTCATTGCCTCGAAAACATCTTCACATTGAAACATGGTGGTGGAAGCATCATGCTGTAGGGATGTTTTTCAGCAGAGACAGGGTTACGTTTGGTCTCTGTGCTTTCTCTCTTATTAATGCCCTACTTTCCCAGACTGAGAGTTTTGATGGGCGCCCCTCTCTTGGCTCGTTTGTTGTGGTACCTGTAACATACCTGGCGGCGTCCTTGCATAGTGGTCCATCTCCCACTGTGCAAGAGCGTGCACTTGATCTCCAGTCCAGTCTGCTAGCCTGGCTTCCCTCCATGCTGTCTGCTTGCCTCTGTTTCTGCTGCTTAAGGGCGGCGCCCGATCACTTCCTGCTTCTTGTAGCTGCTGCAGGCACACCCCTTGTGCGTCCTCAGCCTATTGCTGTCTAACACCTGGTATTTAACCCAGCTCCTCCCTGGAACCCATGCCTGAGCATTGTGTTCTGTCAGTTGGCTTCTGTCACTGATGTGCCAGGTCCTGTCTATGTTTCCTGCCTTGCGGTATCAGTTCCCGTGTCTGAACTGTGTCCTGTCTGAACTATCTTCTAGCCTGTTGTCTTCTGCCTATCCTGGAGGCTGTATTTCCAGGCCAGTGTGAACACGCTCCTAGCCTGTTCTTTCTGCCTTCTAGGGGCCGCATACCTAGACCCTTTCCTGTATCTTGCCTGTTCCTGTTTGAACACGCTCCTAGCCTGTTCGTTCCGCCTTCTAGGGGCCGCATACCTTGACCCGCTCCTGTATCTTGCTGCTGTGTCTGTTCTTGTCTGAATACTCTCCTAGCCTGTTACCTGTTTTTCTCTATGTCCGTACCTTCCCTTTTCCTGCAGAATCTGATCCCGTACCTAACTCCTACTCGTTGTCCCTGTACTCCCGTTTGTGAGTTGAGTCCACTCGCTACTTCATTGCAAGTATCTTGTGTGTACCTGGTTCTGCCTTTCCCTTCCAGTCTGTTCCATGTGAACAGAGCCCTGTCCCCTCTGCTCTGCCTTGCTCACCGCTACGGCGGTTCTTGCCTGCTCTGCTTTGCTCACCGCTCCAGTGGTTTCCGCTCTGCTCTGACTCTTTGCTCGCTGCTTCGGTTGTCTCGCTCTGCTCTGACCCTTTGCTCGCGGCTCCGGCAGTCTCGCTCTGCTTTGACCCTTTGCTCGCTGCTCCAGCAGTCTCGCTCTGCTCTGACCCTTTGCTCGCTGCTCCGGCAGTCTCGCTCTGCTCTGACCCTTTGCTCGCTGCTCCGGCAGTCTCGCTCTGCTCTGACCCTTTGCTCGCTGCTCCGGCAGTCTCGCTCCGCTCTGACCCTTTGCTCGCTGCTCCGGCAGTCTCGCTCTGCTCTGACCCTTTGCTCGCTGCTCCGGCAGTCTCGCTCTGCTCTGACCCTTTGCTCGCTGCTCCGGCAGTCTCGCTCTGCTCTGACCCTTTGCTCGCTGTTCCGGCAGTCTCGCTCTGCTCTGACCCTTTGCTCGCTGCTCCGGCAGTCTCGCTCTGCTCTGACCCTTTGCTCGCTGTTCCGGCAGTCTCGCTCTGCTCTGACCCTTTGCTCGCTGCTCTGGCAGTCTCGCTCTGCTCTGACCCTTTGCTCGCTGCTCCGGCAGTCTGCATACCAGCCGTGTCTGCCTATGCCCAGCAGTCTGTGTGCCAGCCTAGCCTGCCTGTTCCTGTATTCCCCTGTGTGGGTCAACAGCCGTGTCCGGGGTCTGTCCTGGAGTAGCACCTGGTCCCTCTGCTTGGTTCCTCCTTGGTGCACTGGCGTCTTATGCCGTCGTGCGACCCTTGTCGGATCGGGTGGATACCTAGTTACGCCCCTCCAGGCATTCACTCTCCGGCACGGTCCAGTGGAATCACTACATATACATGCACACGCCACTCAGCCCGGGCGTGTGCATTATAGTACCATGACCTATCTTTATTAGAGATCTCCTTGGTCTTCATGGTGTTGTTTGGTTAGCGGTGCCTCTTGCTTAATGGTGTTGCAGCCCCTGTGGCCTTTCAGAAAAGTTGTGTATATATAATGACAGACCATGTGACACTTAGGTTACACACAGGTGGACTTCCTTTCACTAAGCATGTGACTTATGATCGTAATTGTGTGTGACTCGCCCCCCTGGGCCGTGGGGTACCCGGAAACGGGCTTCTGTTCGATGCTGGGGGTAGTAGTGGCAACCCGATCCCGTGGCTCAGGGTGGTCAGACCAAGTTGTGGCAGTCTATCAATCAGTCCTTTAAATGTCCGACTATGCCACCCGTGGATTGCGGTCAGGGATAACCGCCGCTGCAGGGCAGGCCACTGGGGCTGGTGTTGGTGTGCAGCACAGAGGTAGGATAACTCCCCACGGGAGGAGTGTAGTCCCAGGGTAGTGTAGGTGGATGTTGGGGGTGATAGTGCAGGCCGCAATAGTAAGAGTTCAGAGTCCGCTTCAAACAGTTCAGGGTCTTTATTGTAGATATTATTAATGACCCAACAGTAGTACCAGTTAGGAATGGGCCTGGGTGTCTGAGAGCATTCGGGGAACCCCACTGGTCAGGGTCAGTGTGTAGGCCTACCGTTCTCTCTATGCTCTTTCTGACTATCCCCCTCTTCGTGGTGTAATAGCCCACGTCCCTGAGCTGGCCGTGTACTTCTCGCCTGTGTGGCTTGCGACTCGGGCCTTGGGTACCTTTTGCTTCCTCCTCGCTGTACTGGTCCCTCTGTGTGGCGGAGCCTCCTGGCTTCTTAGGCCAAGGGACCTGAAATCCCTCGCAGGTTGGTTCTCTGCTGCTGGGCTTATAACCCTGACAGCCTCGGACCCCAATGTCCGGTTGTGTGATTCTCTCAGCCAGGACCGGCTCTCGTCGCCTCTGTCCCTGGCTCGCAGTCTCTCCTCTGCCTCACGGACTCCTCAGCTGCTGCTGACCTATCCCTTTTCTCTGAGAACCCTTCTGGTCAGTTCAGAAGTGGGTTCTGGTCTCTCTAACCCTGCCCCAGTTCCAGCTTTTATAGGGCAGCCAGCTCCCCCTACTGGCCTGGGACAGGTGCTGCATGCTAATGGTCCCTAACCAGGGAACCTCCCGCCTGCTCTCAGACACAGATTATTGTTTGTGGCATCCAGGCCTGGGGTGACACATTTGCACCAGAATTTTTTAGGTGCTTCATCACAAAAGGGATAAATACATATGCACATGCCAATTTTTAGTTATTTGATGCTATACATTTAATTTATGCCTATATTTTTCTCTGTGCATGTCACCAACTTGGACTATTTAGGCTGATGCATCACACACAAATCGGATTACAAAAATATTTAAACACAAGTTGTAATGTAACAAAATAGTCAAGGGGAAGGTGGATGGTGCGAAATACAGGGATATTCTTGAGGAAAAGCTGTTTCAGTCTGTCAGTGATTTGAGACTGGGATGGAGGTTCACTTTCCAACAAGACACTGACCCAAAGAATACTACTAAAGCAACACTCGAGTGGTTTAAGGGGAAACATGTAAATATTTTGGAGTGGCCTAGTCAAAGCCCAGACCTTAATCCAATTGAGATTCTGTGGTCAGACTTGAAGATTGCTGTTCACCAGAGGAATCCATCTAACTTGAAGGAGCTGGAGCAGTTTTGCCTTGAGAAATGGGCAAAAATCACAATGGCCAGATGTGGAAAGCTCATAGACACTTATCCAAAGCAACTTGCAGTTGTAATTGCTGCAAAAGGAGGCTCTACAAAGTACTGACTTTAGAGGGTGAATAGATATGCACACTGAATTTTTCAGTTATTTTGTCCTATTTGTTTGCTTCACAATAAAAAGAAAGCCAAATGTTCACAGTTGTAGTCTTGTTCTTTACATGAACTCGTGCAAACACTATAAAAAAAAAAAAAGTGAAATTCAATGTTGTGAGGTAGCAAAACACGAAAATAGCCAGGGAATGAATAATTTCGCAATTCACTGTAGATATCTCTGAAATGGAGCAAGGCAACACAAAATGGAAAGGAGCGGCAGAATCAGGGGATCTCTTGGATTTTTGCAAGTTTTTGAGCAAGTTGACAGGCTCTTTTCACATGAAGACGAGAAAAAGCATAAGCATAGGCAAACTTTAAGAATGTCAAAGATGTTATTTGTTAAATGTTATATTTTAACATCCTATTTAATTCAGAGCTTCCATCAAGAGGAAAAGCTCATTACTTTGCCTATGTGGTGCACCTTCATTCTACCTCAAAACAATCATAACTACAGTAAACCTATACTCTGGAATAAATGCACAAAACACATTAGTTTGGTTGTGAAAATGGCCACAGCTTTATTTAAATTCAAAGATTTAATAAATTAGGAATCTGTGATGTTAACCTAACCTTAGCTGTATTAAATACTAATGCAAATACTTAATGGTCATGTGAACCTAAAAGACTTATTAATCCATAAATGAGGTACATGACCCGAAATTTTGAAAGACAATATTAAATCAAGTTTATTGAATACTCGAATACCCGACACGTGTTTTGAAATATTTTATATATTTTCAGGTCCGTACTTTACATGAATATATGAATATGCATATGCAATATAAAGTTTTCTTCTTAATCTGTACAGTTAGAAATTTGGGGTTTTCTTACCATGTGTACCATGCTATTATATGTTACATTATAACCTGTAACATACCTGGCAGCGTCCTTGCATAGTGGTCCATCTCCCACTGTGCAAGAGCGCGCACTTGATCTCCAATCCAGAATGTCTCTCTGGCTTCCCTCCATGCTGTCTGTTTGCTTCTGTTTCTGCTGCTTAAGGGCGGCGCCCGATCACTTCCTGCGTCCTCAGCCTATTGCTGTCTAACACCTGGTATTTAACCCAGCTCCTCCCAAGAAACCCTGCCCTGTCCCCCCTACTCTGCCTTGCTCACCGCTCCGGCGGTTCTAGCCTGCTCTACCTTGCTCACCGCTCCGGCGGTTCTAGCCTGCTCTGCCTTTGCTCACTGCTCCGGCGGTTCTAGCCTGCTCTGCCTTTGCTCACCGCTCCGGCGGTTCTAGCCTGCTCTGCCTTTGCTCACTGCTCTGGCAGTCTTGCTCCGCTCTGACCCTTTGCTCACTGCTCCGGCAGTCTCGCTCCGCTCTGACCCCTTGCTCACTGCTCCGGCAGTCTTGCTCTGCTCTGACCCCTTGCTCACTGCTCCGGCAGTCTTGCTCCGCTCTGACCCTTTGCTCACAGCTCCGGCAGTCTTGCTCCGCTCTGACCCTTTGCTCACAGCTCCGGCAGTCTTGCTCCGCTCTGACCCTTTGCTCACTGCTCCGGCAGTCTTGCTCCGCTCTGACCCTTTGCTCACTGCTCCGGCAGTCTCGCTCCGCTCTGACCCCTTGCTCACTGCTCCGGCAGTCTTGCTCCGCTCTGACCCTTTGCTCACAGCTCCGGCAGTCTTGCTCCGCTCTGACCCTTTGCTCACAGCTTCGGCAGTCTTGCTCCGCTCTGACCCTTTGCTTACTGCTCCGGCAGTCTTGCTCCGCTCTGACCCTTTGCTCACTGCTCCGGCAGTCTTGCTCCTCTCTGACCCTTTGCTCACTGCTCCGGCAGTCTCGCTCCGCTCTGACCCTTTGCTCACTGCTCCGGCAGTCTCGCTCCGCTCTGACCCTTTGCTCACTGCTCCGGCACTCTCGCTCCGCTCTGACCCTTTGCTCACTGCTCCGGCACTCTCGCTCCGCTCTGACCCTTTGCTCACTGCTCCGGCAGTCTCGCTCCGCTCTAACCCTTTGCTGACTGCTCCGGCAGTCTCGCTCTGCTCTGACCCTTTGCTGACTGCTCCTGCAGTCTCGCTCTGCTCTGACTACTCTTGCTCACCGCTTCAGGTGGCCTCGTCCTGCTCTACTCTCGCTCACCGCTTCAGGCGGCCTCGTCCTGCTCTACTCTTGCTCACCGCTCCAGGCGGCCTCGTCCTGCTCTACTCTCGCTCACCGCTCCAGGCGGCCTCGTCCTGCTCTACTCTCGCTCACGGCTCCAGGCGGCCTCGTCCTGCTCTACTCTCGCTCACCGCTCCAGGCGGCCTCGTCCTGCTCTACTCTCGCTCACCGCTCCAGGCGGCCTCGTCCTGCTCTACTCTCGCTCACCGCTCCAGGCGGCCTCGTCCTGCTCTACTCTCGCTCACCGCTCCAGGCGGCCTCGTCCTGCTCTACTCTCGCTCACCGCTCCAGGCGGCCTCGTCCTGCTCTACTCTCGCTCACCGCTCCAGGCGGCCTCGTCCTGCTCTACTCTCGCTCACCGCTCCAGGCGGCCTCGTCCTGCTCTACTCTCGCTCACCGCTCCAGGCGGCCTCGTCCTGCTCTACTCTCGCTCACCGCTCCAGGCGGCCTCGTCCTGCTCTACTCTCGCTCACCGCTCCAGGCGGCCTCATCCTGCTCTACTCTCGCTCACCACTCTGGGCGGCCTTACTCTGCTGTTTGTCCGCCACATCTGTGGTTCTGTTCCTGAGTCCCAGTGTGTACTGGGTCCTATCCCACCTGTGTTCCTACCTGCTAGTGCCTCCCTGTCTGCACTCTAGCCATGCTGACCTGTACCCCCCTGCCTGCATACCCGCCTGCCTGCATACCAGTCGTGCCTGCCTATACCCACCAGTCTGTGTGCCAGCCTAACCTGTCTGTTCCTGTATTCCCCTGTGTGGGTCAACAGCCGTGTCCGGGCTCTGTCCTGGAGTAGCACCTGGTCCCTCTGCTCGGTTCCTCCTTGGTGCACTGGCGTCGTATGCCGTCGTGCGACCCTGGTCGGATCGGATGAATACCTAGTTATGCCCCTCCAGGCATTCACTCTCCGGCACGGTCCAGTGGAATCACACGCACACGCCGCTCAGCCCGGGCGTGTGCATTACATAACCCCTGGGCTATTCAACCCGCTTACCTGTATATTCCCCTTGTTGCATTTTTGCACTTATACACAACTTTATAATCTTTAACCCCTTTACCCCCGAGGGTGGTTTGCACGTTAATGACCGGGCCAAGTTTTACAAATCTGACCACTGTCATTTTATGAAGTAATACCTCTGGAACACTTCAATGGATCCCGCTGATTCTGAGTTAGTTTTTTAATGACATATTGTACTTCATGATAGTGGTAAAATTTCTTCGATATCACTTGCGTTTATTTGTGAAAAAATCGTGAATTTGGTGAAAATTTGGAAAATTTAGCAATTTTCAAAATTTTAATTTTTATGCCCTTAAATCAGAGATATATGTCACACAATATAGTTAATAAATAACATTTCCCACATGTCTACTTTACTTCAGCACAATTTTGGAACCAACATTTTTTTTTATTAGGGAGCTATAAGGGTTAAAAGTTGACCAGCGATTTCTCATTTTTACAACAAAATGTACAAAAACATTTTTTTAGGGACCACATCACATTTGAAGTGACTTTGAGGGGTCTTTATGACAGAAAATACCCAAAAGTGACACCATTCTAAAAACTGCACCCTCAAGTTGCTCAAAATCACATTCAAGACGTTTATTAATCCTTCAGGTGCTTCACAGGAATTTTTGGAATGGGGAAGAAAAAAAATGAACATTTTAACTTTTTTTTTCACAAAAATGTTACTTTAGACCCAAAATTTGTTGTGCAATTTCCTTTGAGCACGCAGATACCCCATACGTGGGGAAAAGCACTGTTTGGGTGCACAGCAGGGCTCAGAAGGGAAGGAGCGCCGTTTGACTTTTTGAATGTAAAATTTGCGCGAATAATTAGCAGATGCCATGTTGCGTTTGGAGAGCCCCTGATGTGCCTAAACAGTGGAGACCCCCCACAAGTGACACCATTTTGGAAACTAGACCCCTCAGGGAACTTATCTAGATGTGTGGTAAGCACCTTGAACCCCCAGGTGCTTCACAGAAGTTTATAACATGGAGCTGTGAAAATAAAATTTTCACATTTTTCCCACAAAAATGTTTTTCAGTCCCCAGTTTTGCATTTTCAAAAGAGTAACAGGAGAACTTGCACCAGGCAACTTGTTGTGCAATCTCTCCTGAGTAAGCTGATACCCAATATGTGGGGAAAAACCACTGCTTGCGTGCATGGCAGAGATTCGGAAGGGAAGGAGTGCCATTTGACTTTTTGAAGGTAAAATTTGCTTGAATAAATTAGCGGACGCCATGTTGCGTTTGGAGAGCCCCTGATGTCCCTAAACAGTGGAAACCCCCAACAAGTGACACCATTTTGGAAACTAGACCCCTGAGGGAACTTATCTAGATGTGTGGTGAGCACCCTTAACCCCCAGGTGCTTCACAGAAGTTTATAACATGAAGCCGTGAAAATAAAAAAATCTAACTTTTTCCACAAAAATGATCTTTTTGCCTCAAATATTTTATTTTCACAAGAGTAAGAGGAGAAAAATGGAACCTAAAAACTGTTGTGCAATTTCTCCTGAGTATGCCAATACCCCATATGTGGGGAAAATACACTGTTTGGGCGTACGTCAAGGTTCAGAAGGGAAGGAGAACTGTGTGACTTTTTGAACGCTAAATTGTCTGGAATCAAGAGCGGACACCATGTCGCATTTCGGGAGCCTGTGATGCGCCTAAATAGTGGAAACCCCCCACAATTGACTCCATTTTGGAAACTAGACCCCTCAAGGATTTTATCAAGGGGTATAGTGTACATTTTAAACCATCATATTGAATAAGTTGTCATTAGTCTTGAGCGCAAGTGCTCGCTACTTGAGTTTGCATTAGGTACTCAGGTATGCATCATGTATCACGGGTCTTCGAGTGACATGTTTGAGTCCCCGCCCCACATGTTTCACGGTTGTTAGACACCCAAAAAAAAAACATGCGGGGATCGCTCGTGCATGGCAGGTGATCCCAGTAACGTTTTTTTTGGCCGCAAAGCATATGGGGTAGAGACTCGAGCATGTCACTCGAACACCCGCGATACTCAGTGCATAAACGAGTACCCGATGCAAACTCAAGTAGCGAGCACTTGCACTCAACACTGGTCGCCATATCGTCATAATTTTTTTTTTCTTTACTTTGGAAAGAGTCCCAACCCTAATACAACCCCAACCCGAGCCCTAACCCTAGCCCAACCCCAACCCTAACCCTAGCCTAACGCTAACACTAGAGTTAATTTTTTAACGCCGTTCCTCATGTGGTGTAAGTGATTAGATGACTTTATTCTTCAGGTCGGTGTGATTACAGCGATACCAGATTCACATGGGGTTTTTATGATTGACGGCTGTCACACACTAAAAGACGCTTTTTTTGCAAAGACTAGTTTTTGCATCGCCATATTTTGAGAGCTTTAATTTTTCCATATTTTGGCCGACAGATTGTATTGGTACCATTTTCGGGCACGTGATATTTTTGGATTGCTTTCTATTCTGATTTTAGGGAGACAGAATAAACAAAAAACAGCAATTCCAGAATTTTTGGGGGGGTTTTGTTTTATGCCGTTCCGCGTGTAGTAAAATTGATAAGGCAGCTTTATTCTTCGGGTCAGTATGCGGTACCGCATTGATATCATTTTTTTATGTTTTGGCGCTTTTACACAATAAAAACTATTTTCTAGAAAAAAAACATTTTTTTGTATCGCTTTATTCTGAGAGCTGCAACTTTTTTATTTTTCGGATGATGGAGCTGTATGGTGGCTTGTTTTTTGCGGGACAAGATGACGTTTTCATCAATTACCAATTTTTATTTACATTCGTCTTTTTGTTTGCGTGTTATTCAATTTTTTGTTTGGAGGTATGATGATAAAGCATTGTTTTTTGCTTCGTTTTTTTTTTTTTTACCATGTTCACTAAAAGGGTTAACTAGTGGGACAGTTTTATTGGTCAGGTCGTTCTAGAAGCGGCGATACCAAATATGTGTACTTTTTTATTTATTTTTTTTTTTCATAATAAATAGATATTATGGGTACAATAGATTTTTAGTTTTTGGGGATTATATTTTCTCTTTTTTATTTTGTTAAAAAAAATTTTTTTGCACTTTTTTTTTACTTTTACACATTGTCCCACTATGGGACTTTAACTTTTTGCAGCCTGATCGGCTGTATAGCATAGAGCGCAGCAGATTCCTATGCCATGCAGCCTGTCAGCGCTTGCACAGTTACTTTGGTCATGCACTGCGCATGACCAAAGTAGCTTCCTGCCTCCTGATGACCCGGATGTTGTCATGACGACATCAGATCGTCATGACAACATCCGGGAGACGCCGCAGACATCGCTGGACGCCGGACAGGAGGTATACCGGCGCTTACCTCCCACCTTGACCCCGCAATGGTGCGATCGACTTAGATCGCAGCATTGCGGGGGTTAAAGTGCTGGGAGCGGTGCGGGACCGCTCCTGGCACATAGCAAAGGGTGTCAGCTGTGACAATCAGCTGACACCCAGCGGCGATCGCCCCACACCGCTTGTGTGCGGGCGCGATCGCATTATGTGTAATAGACAGTAGTACGTAGCTGGTTCATAAGCAGTTACGTACTATGACTGACTTGGTCGGAAAGGGGTTAAAGATCTGACTGATCTATTTACATATCTGCACTTCTTTTATTGATATTTATGCAGTACCTTTTATACACTGGTCATTATGAATGAATAGCTTTTTATTTCTGTATGTACAAGTTACTTTTGTATATGGATACTGTTCTCCACCGCTAATATTTACTTTTCCGCTCATCATGCGTATGTGGTTTTAATAGTGATGAGCGAGCATGCTCGCCACTGCTCGGTCCTCGCCCGAGCATCTCAGTACTCGAGATGCCCGGAGCTCAACGAGTACTTTCAAGATGCTCGGGCGGGAGCTCGGGTCCCCGTCCTGCATGTGTGGTGCTATTTAGAGGACCAATCATGCAGGGATTGTCTGCTACTCACTGTAATGTCACAGCCATGGTGGTTGTGGCATTACAGTGATTGCCCAAATCGATGGGAACAGTGCTCACAGTGAAACATGAAAGGCCGGCAATTCAGCAGCGGCATACACCGGTACCCGACAATTTAGAACAGAAAGAATAGAGCATCACACATAGATAGATAGATAGAAACATGTCAGTCACATATATAATAAGTACAGTGACAGTGTTATTTAGTGTTAAAATAAAGGATTTATTAAAAAAAAATAATAGTGTTTTCATGCACCTGTCTCTTTAAAAAAGCCGGCCGGAAATTCCTCAGCGGCATATATCGGTACCCGACAATTTAGAACAGAAAGTCTCCGCTAGAGACTAAAATTACGGGGAACCCCACGCCATTTTTTTTTTTTAATAAATCCTTTATTTTAACACTAAATGACAAGTACAGTAATCAACACTATCACTGTACTTATTATATATGTGACTGACATGTTTCTATGTATCTAATCTATGTGTGATGCTCTATTCTTTCGGTTCTAAATTGTCTGGTACCGCTGTATGCCGCTGATGAATTGCCGGCCGGCTTTTTAAAGAGACAAAAACACTATTATTTTTTTTTCAATAAATCCTTTATTTTAACACTAAGGCTAAGTGCCCACGTTGCGAAAATGAAGCATATTTTTTACTCTTCTCCCTGGCAGGAAAAACGCATGCGGATTTTACATGCAGTTTTCCCGCCAGGTAGAAGCGTTTGTGAAGCGTCTTTGCATGCATTTCCGCATGCTGGTTATCAAGCGCTTTTCCAAGCGATTTTAGCATCACTTGGAAAAGTGCTTGACAACTTGTGCACACTATATAAATCCATGCAACCGGCATGGATTTATAGTAGTGTGACCAAGTTAGTTAAAAAAAAGAATAAGAATGGTGAAAAAAAAAAAGTTTATACTCACCTTCCGATGTCTTCCCGGTGTTTTGTCTGCTCCGTCCGGTGTCTTGCACTGCTTGCGATAGTGTGAAGGACCTGCGGTGACGTCATTGAGCCATGTGATGGGTCACATGACTCAGTGACGTCATGGCAGGTCCTTCACATCAACGTGAACATTGCAAGACACCGTCCCAGAGCAGACAAAACACCGGGAAGACATCGGTAGGTGAGTATAAACTTTATTTTTTATTTTAAATTCTTTTTTTTACAGTTTTCTATAGTACCCAGGTCTGGATGAGAGTCTCCTCTCCTCCAGACTTGGGTACCATCCGCACATTGAAACGCATATAATCCGTGAGTACAAATGTACTGACACGGATTATATGCGTCTCAATGCAAGTCAATGGCGGAGATTACTCTGCGTGTCCGCAAAATTAATGCACATACTGCGGATTTTTGAGCGCAGCATAAACACTGCGGAAAAATCCGCAACATCGGCATTGAAAGTGCGGCTTGTCATTGGGGACCATGGGGGGCGGATTACCAAGCGTTTCCCAAGCGTTTATGCTGCGGAAATTCTGCAGCATAAACGCTTGTAAAACGTTACGTGGGCACACAGCCTAAATGACAAGTACAGTAACCAACACCATCACTCTACTTATTATATATGTGACTGACTTGTTTCTATCTATCTAATCTATGTGTGATGCTCTATTCTTTCTGTTCTAAATTGTCGGGTACCGGTGTATGCCGCTGGTGAATTGCCGGCTTTTTTAAAGAGACTGGGGCATGAAAATCGGAGGACACTAGTGTGTTCCAATTGCCCTGCTATGTTTTTCATGCACGTTCCTATATACCCTGCCTGCCTGTCTGCCTATATATTTTGCCTGCCTGACGTTTAATTGAGCACCGTTCCCATCGATTTGGGCAATTTTTGACCTTCTGCAGACCGCCGGGGGGGACCGCCAGAAAAATGCTCGAGTTTCCCATAGACTTACATTGGGCTCGTTGCTCGGGTCGAGCACCCGAGTATTCCAATGTGCTCGACCCGAGCTTCGAGCACCCGAGCATTTTAGTGCTCGCTCATCACTTGTTTTTAACATATAGTGGGGAAAATAAGTATTTGCTACACTGCCGATTTTGCAAGTTTCTCACCTACAAAGAATGGAGAGGTCTGTAATTTTTATCGTAGGTAGACTTCACCTGCGAGACACAGAATCTTAAAAAAAAAATTCAGAAAATCACATTGTATGATTTTTACATAATTAATTTGCATTTTATTGCCTGAAATAAGTCTTTGACACAATGCAAAAACAGAACTTATTATTTGGTTAGGAAACCTTTGCTTGCAATTACAGAGGTCAGTCTTGTAGTTCGTGAGCAAGTTTGCTCTCACTGCAACAGGGATTTTGGCCCACTCCTCCATACAGATCTTCTCCAGATCTTTAAGGTTTGGGGGCTGTCACTGGGCAACGTTAAGTTTCAGCTGGGTTCAGGTCTGGAGACTGGCTAGGCACTCCAAGTCCTTGAAATGCTTCTTACGGAGCCACTCCTTAGTTGCACTGGCTGTGTGTTTCGGGTCATTGTCATGCTGGCAGACCCAGCCACAACCCATCTTCAATGCTCTTACTAAGGGAATGAGATTGTTGGCCAAAATCGCGCGATAGATGACCCCACCCATCCATCCTCTCTCCAATACGGTGCAGTCATCCTGTCCCCTTTGCAGAAAAGCACCCCCAAAGTGTGATGTTTCCGACACCATGCTTTACGGTTGGGACAGTGTTCTTGGGGTTGTACTCATCCTTTTTCTTACTCCAAACATGGCGAGTTAAGTTGATACCAAAAAGTTCTACCATGCCTCCTCTAGAACATCCAGATGGTCATTGGCTAACGTTAAACGGGCCTCGACATGTGCTGGCGTGAGCAGGGGGACCTTGTTTTCCCTACAGGATTTTAATCCATGACGGCGTAGTGTTTTACTAATGGTAATATTTGAGACTGTGGTTCCAGCTCTCTTTAAGTCATTAACCAGGTCCTCCCATGTAGTTCAGGGCTGATTCCTGACCTTTCTCAGAATCATCCTTACTTCACGATGTGAAATCCTTCATAGATCCTCAGACCGAGAAAGATTGACAGTCATCTTGTGTTTCTTTCATTTTGTAATAATTTCTCACCAAGCTGCTTGCCTATTGTCCTGTAGCTCATCCCAGCCTTGTGCAGATCTACAATTTTGTCCGTGATGTTCTTAGACAGCTCTTTGGTCTTGGTCATGATGGAGAGGTTGGAGTGTGATTGATTGAGTGTGTGGACAGGTGTATTTTATACTGGTAACGAGTTCAAACAGGTGCAATTAATACAGGTAATGAGTGCATAATAAGAGGGCTTCTTAAAGAAAAACCAACTGTGAGAGACAGAATTCTTGCTGGTTGATAGGTGATCAAAAACTTATTTCACGCAATAAAATGCAATTTAATTATTTAAAAATCATACAATGTGATTTTCTGGTTTTTAGTTTTAGATTCTGTCTCTCACAGTTGAATTGTACCTACGATAAAAATTACAGACCTCTCCATTCTTTGTAGGTGGGAAAACTTGCAAAATCGGCAATGTATCAAATACTTATTTTCCCCACTGTATATGCAGTTGTCTTCCCCTTGAAGGTTTTATATTTTGCATTCAATAAATTTGATTTAACGCTGACCTTAGCTGTGCAAAGGAAAGCAGGTACTAGGTAAAGGCATACATAGAAATCATGGAACCTCAGAGTCCGTATTGGATTCCCCCGCCCAATAAAGAAAGAAAAAAATTGGCACGGTAGGTGGGGGTCACAGAAGTGCATACCTCTCACCTTTTAAACACGGTGAGAGGAATATGTACTGTAGCATTGCCGAGTGTGATGACCACACAGCAAGCCTCATCCATATGATGCCCCCATAGTTGCCTCTGCAGCCCCACCTCACATTCCCCTCTGCACTGAGACTCCAAGTGCAGTAATGAACAGGGAGACTGACTGCTTGCTGTACAGGGGACAGTGCCGCTCAGAACTGATATCCCTCAGTTCATGGGCCCTATAGTATCTGCACTGTCTGCCAATATGTGTGTTATGCCCCTTTTATATACACTGTGTTCCAAATTATTATGCAAATAATATTTTCTCAGATTTTCCCAAATTCCCTATATGAATTGCAGTCATTGTAATTTTCCAGTCAAATAACTATTAGAGTACAATTGAAAGGTTTTTGTACAAACTGCCTATGATAACAGTATATTTTTAAAAAAAATAAAACACTCAAACTGCACTCAAAATGCATGTTCCAAATTATTATGCACAGCAGAGTTTTCAACCTTTTCATTTTAATAAAGAACAAAAAAATGGTCATTTTTGAAATTATAAGCATTAGCAGGTTATTACAAACTGAAATCAAACAGTTTTCAACTCAAAACTTTATTCTAGGTGGTGTTACATTTGCACATAGGACCCCTTGTTCGAAAGGAGCTTCTGAACTCTCTCGTCCATTGAATTTGTCATAGGCAGTTTGTACAAAAACCTTTCAATTGCACTCTAATAGTTATTTGACTGGAAAATTACAATGACTGCAATTCATATAGGTAATTTGGGAAAATCTGAGAAAATATTATTTGCATAATAATTTGGAACACAGTGTATATATGTGTGTGCTATGCTCCATATACAAGTGTGTGTGAATTTTATATATATATATATATATATATAATATATACGTACCGTGTGTGTGTGTGTGTATATATATATATATATATATATATATATATATATATATATATATATATATATATATATATATATACAGTACAGACCAAAAGTTTGGACACACCTTCTTATTTAAAGATTTTCTGTATTTTCATGACTATGAAAGTTGTACATTCACACTGAATGCATCAAAACTATGAATTAACACATGTGGAATTATATACTTAACAAAAACGTGTGAAACAACTGAAAATATATACAGCAAAAAATGGCAGAATTAAAATATAACTTTTAATGGGATAATTAAAATCTAAAATAGTATCTAGATACACACAAACAAGCATAAATAGGGATGTTATTCACCCAGTGGGGTGGACTAGTTCAGAAAATACAACAGGAGATATATGGGAATTATTTGGATTAATTGTACCTGAACATACTTAAGGCAATCAACCTGTGGCCATTTTGCCACTGCCTTTTCTATATACCTGCATGGAGGGTTACCATACCCTAGACCATTGATAATAATTTTTCTGTTACTCCCCTGATGAATCACTTGATGGTGAGGAAACGCGTTGGGAAACTTCTGTAGGGTCTATGTAGGGCTGATCAGATCTTTAGGGTCAGCTGTGGACTGCCCTTGTCAGGGCGGGAGCTTTGGGGTCCTAGGGACAGCATATGAGAACAGGGCATTATAGGGTCAGAGGTGGATGACCGCTGGATTAACCCTGTGCTATTCTGTGGAGAAATTCGTGCTGCAGGACCGGTGAGATTGTTCCTTTTCTTTCTACTTATGAATTTCCACTGTTTGCATATGATAGTCTCTCTCTACTATTAAGGAGTAAACATTATTGTAGTAAATTAAGGAACATATATCTCCTGTTGTATTTTCTGAACTAGTCCACCCCACTGGGTGAATAACATCCCTATTTATGTTTGTTTGTGTGTATCTAGATACTATTTTAGATTTTAATTATCCCATTAAAAGTTATATTTTAATTCTGCCATTTTTTGCTGTATATGTCCTATTCTTGTTGGTGGATTTTTTGTGGCCAGATGGCCTTTTTTTGAGATTTGTATGTATTTGCTGTTTATTGTATAGAATCTGATATTGGTATGGCAGGTTTTCTCTCCATGAATTTTGACACAGAACAGTGGCTAGTGGAGGCTAAGGAGGTCTTTTCAGAACAAGTGTTTACTCAAAAGAAATATACACCCACGTATAAGGCTGCATTCAGAGAGCTGACTAGGGCCTATAAGGATAAAATATCCTCCTGGTGGGAAGTACAGAGTTTGGATAACTATATCAAGGCAGGGATTGTACCAAGGGGACTTAGAATCACTCTTAATCCGGGCAATAGACACAGAAATACAGGGTTTATCTCTAGATGGGAACGGGAGGTGACTGCTAGCTCCCTACGTCTTATGACATTATTGTTGGAGGAGGAGAAACAAACCTTACTGACTCTCGATGATAAATTGAGGGAGCAAATAGAACTCACCAAAAAATTCTCACAGGAGACTGACTTTGGGACAAGGGAGGCTAAACTTCAAGCTGATATTGAAAGGTTCCAGTATCATATTAAAGAAAGGAAACACAAACAATTTCTGAGAGATTCACAGGACTTTAAAGAAATAAGGCCTACCTTTTTCTGAATAATAAACCTGTATCGGTTGAACGAGAGACAGATATCTCCTCTACTGATACTGAATTCTCAGATACTGATAGTAGGAGTAAATCAGGTAGGGGGCGACAGAGGGTTGGGGGACGTGCTCGTGGTCCGGGCAGGGGGAGACAACAATATGTAGTACAAAATTCTCATTTTTTAGATTCAACATACCCCCTGAGGAATCGGATCAATCAGGGAAGACCCTAACCTCTGAATCTGATACAAGAGTTATAAATCTCTCATCGAGAACATTGAGATCCGTGGAATTAGCAGTACTTAATAAGGGTCTCTCATTTGTGCCCACCTCTGATTTTGATAACTTTGAATATATAAAGGACCTGCATCTCTTTGCGAGGAAATTGAGGTGGCGAAAATTCTTCGCAAGACAGGATCAAAAATCGTGTGAGGAGTTTGATATTCCTCTTGATATCTTGCCTGATGTGCGCCTCCTCAGTAACCTAGAAATCCCCGAACCTAATTCTAGGGGACTGGGACCTTTCTCTACCCTTAAGAAGAAGAGTACTAGGATGCCACCTGTACAGAGAGACGTGTCTTCAATTGACACGTTTGTGAATATGGTTACTAGAGAACTGTTGGCACTTGATAGAACAAACACATTCTATAAGTATAACTGTAGTAGAGATGAAATAATGGCTATTAGACATCTTGAACAGGACCACCACATTGTTATCAAACCTTCAGATAAAGGGGGTAATGTAGTGGTCATGGACGTCGAAAAATACTGTAGGATGTGTTTGGATTTGTTAAAGGACAGGCAGGGGTATGCGATCCTTTCTGAAAACCCAATGTCGGCCTTTCTGGGTGAATTAACAGAGTTATTGAAAAAAGGCCTGAGAGATAAACTGATTGACAAAAATGAATTTGATTTTATGCTGCCTCAACATCCGGTGATGGCGACATTCTATTGCCTACCTAAAATACACAAAGGAATTAATCCCCTTAGAGGTAGGCCGATAGTATCGGGGGTGGGTGGTCTTTGTCAGAATCTAGGCATATACCTCGATCAGGTGCTACGCCCTTTTGTTCTTGCATTACCATCTTACACCAGAGATACAGCAGACTTGCTTTGTAAGTTGGATGGGGTGACACTGGGACCCGAGGTCATTTTGGCAAGTGTGGATGTAGAGGCACTGTATTCCTCCATACCACATGATATGGGTCTGAAGGCAGTACAGTACTACCTATCCACAAGGAGTATGCAGTGTCGGGCCCATAATGGGTTTCTGCTAAAAGCGCTTGAATTTTGTTTGACTAAAAATTTCTTTACTTTTGACCATAAGTACTTCCACCAGCTCAGGGGCACTGCGATGGGTAGCCCTTGTGCGCCTACCTACGCTAATCTGCTCCTGGGCTGGTGGGAGGAAACAATGGTCTTTGGGGAGGGAGTCTGCTCAGGCGTAGAGAGGATTGAAATGTGGGCACGGTATTTAGATGACGTATTTGTCATATATAGGGGCTCCGTTCAGGAATTTCAGCTCTTCGTTGAGGGGCTTAATAAAAATCCGATTGGCCTGAGATTTACGTGTGAAGCAGACTCTACTTGTCTTCCTTTTCTTGACGTTTTGATTCGCAAGGGTAGAGGTGGTCTTGTGGAAACGAGTACGTTTCGAAAACCTACAGCGACCAACTCGTTGCTTCGATGGGAAAGTCATCATCCTGTTCCCCTGAAGAGAGGTATCCCTACAGGCCAATATCTGCGAGTTCGCAGAAATTGTACCACCAATCTTGCTTTTGAGGAGCAGGCTGCCGACCTCCACAATAGATTCCATGAAAGGGGTTACCCTAGAGATGTGGTACATCAAGCATACCTCAAGAGTAGGTCCAGAAGACGGTCCAGCCTGTTGACTTCTAAACCTAAGGGTGATGATGGAGAAGTGGTTAGGTTTATTACAACCTTTAGAAACGGAGCTAGGGAGGCGAAGGAGATCCTTAACAAGTATTGGCCTATCTTGGAAATGGATGGAGATATATCTCCATACCTTGGGGGGTTCCCCCATGTTACATATAAAAAAGGCCGCTCTCTCCGGGACCGTTTGGTACATAGTCACTACTCTGCACCTAGACAGGATAATTGGCTTGGCTCTTTGACTAAGGGATGCTATAAATGTGGAAAATGTGTGGTCTGCTCATCGATACAGTGTGGTAAAACATTCAGAGGCAATAACATTGACAGGGAATTTCGGGTGCTGGACTTTATTAACTGCCGTACACAAGGGGTGGTTTATAAAGGTACCTGTAAATGCGGCCTTGAGTACGTTGGTAAAACAAAACGTGAATTGAGACGGAGGATAGGCGAGCATCTGGGGGACATTGAACATCATAGGGAAACACCCATTGCGAGACACGTTAATGAGTTTCATGGAGGGGACAAGAAGGCCATTTTGTTCATGGGGATAGAAAAGGTCCCTAAACCCCATAGCGGAGGTAACTGGGATCGTGTAATCCTACAGAAGGAAACAAGGTGGATTTTCCGACTTAAAACTATGGCCCCTATGGGGCTGAATGAAAAACTTACATTCAACTGCTTTATAGATGAGTAAACTCGTGTATTTTTCTCCCGATACTGCTGGCTTCCTTAGCCTTGGACTTTCTTTTACTCTTTGGAACTAGATATTACATAACCTTCTTTTGAACCTGCTTGGACATCAATGTATAAATACACCTTTTCTCTTTCATATGTGTATGAGATAGAGTGAACAGGGATATGGCTCTGAATCCCTATATGCAAATCTACTTATATATTCTCCCTGTGAGTTGAGCTTTTTTGTCCCCCTCCCGTTCCCTTCTTCCTTTTCCCCTCCCCCCCTTTTCTCCATCTTTACCCCCCCTTTTCACCACTTATTCGTTTCTAATGTACTGATTATGCCCTCTTATCCCATGCTATCTAAGATCGTTTATAAACCCCTGTACATATCCTCACTCTTTGCATTTTTATCCTCCCACTGGAGGTTGTGTGGCTTTAAGCTTATGAGGTATATATATATATATATATATATATATATATATATATATATATAGGGGGTGTGTCTTATAGATCTTATGTATACGAGGCGTTCCCCCCCCCCCCCCCCCTTTTGTCATTTGCACATTCCCTCTTTAGGGGCATTGTGCAGGCTTTATGACATAGTGGGGATGCTCTTTGTGGTCGGTCATTGTGCTATGCTTGCTGAGACCACTGATTTTGGGTCTGTGAGATGGCTATGGGGCGGTGGAGCGCAGACTTGCGTTCCACGAAACCGGAAATGACGGCAGTGGCGCGCAGGCTTGCGTTCCAAGAAACTGGAAGTGACGCCGCGGTGTGGATCACATGACCGGAAGTGACATCGGTGGAGCGCAAACAGCGTTCCACGGCGTGGGAATGGAGCATACTGCATGGGAAGTGTTAGATTGTCTCGTTTTCAGGGGGTCTTATAATGGATTTTTCTTTGTGGGGGTCTTAGATGTGTCTCCTCGGGGGGATCCTGCCTTGGGGGGGTAAGGGATCGCTGTCTGCCCTTTATGGGGCGTTTGTGGATCGCTGGGGCATGTATGTGTGGGTGGGTTTAGCTCCTGCAGGGGGCATTTGCATATACGAGCTTTAATTGGCTAAAGTTCGCTGCTATTTATGGTGTTATCCAATGAGACCAGATGTGTCTCAAGGTACACACATGGGAATTATTTGGATTAATTGTACCTGAACATACTTAAGGCAGTCAACCTGTGGCCATTTTGCCACTGCCTTTTCTATATACCTGCATGGAGGGTTACCATACCCTAGACCATTGATAATAATTTTTCTGTTACTCCCCTGATGAATCACTTGATGGTGAGGAAACGCGTTGGGAAACTTCTGTAGGGTCTATGTAGGGCTGATCAGATCTTTAGGGTCAGCTGTGGACTGCCCTTGTCAGGGCGGGAGCTTTGGGGTCCTAGGGACAGCATATGAGAACAGGGCATTATAGGGTCAGAGGTGGATGACCGCTGGATTAACCCTGTGCTATTCTGTGGAGAAATTCGTGCTGCAGGACCGGTGAGATTGTTCCTTTTCTTTCTACTTATGAATTTCCACTGTTTGCATATGATAGTCTCTCTCTACTATTAAGGAGTAAACATTATTGTAGTAAATTAAGGAACATATATCTCCTGTTGTATTTTCTGAACTAGTCCACCCCACTGGGTGAATAACATCCCTATTTATGTTTGTTTGTGTGTATCTAGATACTATTTTAGACTTTAATTATCCCATTAAAAGTTATATTTTAATTCTGCCATTTTTTGCTGTATATGTCCGATTCTTGTTGGCGGATTTTTTGTGGCCAGATGGCCTTTTTTTGAGATTTGTATGTATTTGCTGTTTATTGAACAACTGAAAATATGTCTAATATTCTAGGTTCTACAAAGTAGCCACCTTGTGCTTTGATGACTGCTTTGCACACTCTAGGCATTCTCTTGATGAGCTTCAAGAGGTAGTCATTGGAAATGGTCTTCCAACAATCTTGAAGGAGTTCCCAGAGATGCTTAGCACTTGTTGGCCCTTTTGCCTTCACTCTGCGGTACAGCTCACCCCAAACCATCTCGATTGGGTTCAGGTCTGGTGACTGTGGAGACCAGGTCATCTGACGTAGCACCCATCACTCTCTTTTTTGGTCAAATAGCCCTTACACAGCCTGGAGGTGTGTTTGGGGTCATTGTCCTGTTGAAAAATAAATGATGGTCCAACTAAAGGCAAACCGGATGGAATAGCATGCCGCTGCAAGATGCTGTGGTAGCCATGCTGGTTCAGTATGCCTTCATTTTTGAATAAATCCCCAACAGTGTCACCAGCAAAGCACCCCCACACCATCACACCTCCTCCTCCATGCTTCACGGTGGGAACCAGGCATGTAGAGTCCATCAGTTCACCTTTTCTGCGTCGCACAAAGACGTGGTGGTTGGAACCAAAGATCTCAAATTTGGACTCATCAGACCAAAGCACAGATTTCTACTGGTCTAGTGTCCATTCCTTGTGTTCTTTAGCCCAAACAAGTCTCTTCTGCTTGTTGCCTGTCCTTAGCAGTGGTTTCCTAGCAGCTATTTTACCATGAAGGCCTGTTGCACAGAGTCTCCCCTTAACAGTTGTTGAAGAGATGTGTCTGCTGCTAGAACTCTGTGTGGCATTGACCTGGTCTCTAATCTGAGCTGCTGTTAACCTGCGATTTCTGAGGCTGGTGACTCGGATAAACTTATCCTCAGAAGCAGAGGTGACTCTTGGTCTTCCTTTCTTGGGTCGGTCCTCATGTGAGCCAGTTTCTTTGTAGCGCTTGATGGTTTTTGCAACTGCACTTGGGGACACTTTCAAAGTTTTCCCAATTTTTCCCACTGACTGACCTTCATTTCTTAAAGTAATGATGGGCTCTCGTTTTTCTTTACTTAGTTGCTTTTTTCTTGCCATAATACAAATTCTAAGAGTCTATTCAGTAGGACTATCAGCGGTGTAGCCACCTGACTTCTGCACAACACAACTGATGGTCTCAACCTCATTTATAAGGCAAGAAATCCCACTTATTAAACCTGACAGGGCACACCTGTGAAGTGAAAACCATTTCCGGTGACTACCTCTTGAATCTCATCAAGAGAATGCAAAGAGTGTGCAAAGCAGTCATCAAAGCAAAAGGTGGCTACTTTGAAGAACCTAGAATATAAGACATATTTTCAGTTGTTTCACACTTTTTTGTTAAGTATATAATTCCACGTGTTAATTCATAGTTTTGATGCCTTCAGTGTGAATGTACAATTTTCACAGTCATGAAAATACAGAAAAATCTTTAAATGAGAAGGTGTGTCCAAACTTTTGGTCTATACTGTACATGCATCGGGTATTCTAGAATAGGTATGCGGCCGACGGGGCGCTATCAGCAGAGCGGTGTTTAAATTTGGAGCCAAAATCGCTGATTGGTCGAGGCCGGCAACCGCGACCAATCAGCAAAGCGGTGTTAAAATTTGGCGCCTATATCGCAGATTGGTCACGGCCGGCGGTCGTGACTAATCAGCAGAGCGGGGTTTAAATTTGACGCCAATAATGCTGATTGGTTGCGGACAGCGAACGCGACCAATCAGCAGAGCGGTGTTTAAATTTGTCGCCAATAATGCTGGTTATTTGTGACCGGTAACCGCGACCAATGAGCAGAGCGGTGTTTAAATATGGCGCCAATATCGCTGATTGGTCACGGCCGGTGGTTGCGACTAATCAGCAGAGCGGGGTTTAAATTTTGCGCCAATACTGCTGATTGTTCGCGGCCGGCGACCGCGACCAATCAGCAGAGCGGTGTTTCAAATTGCCACCAAAATCACTGATTGGTCGCGGCTGGCCACCGCAACCAATCAGCAGAGCGGGGTTTAAATTTGCCGCCCATATCGCTGATTGGTCGCGGCCGGCCACCGCAACCAATCAGCAGAGCGGGGTTTAAATTTGCCGCCCATATCGCTGATTGGTCGCGTCTGCCGTCCGCACCAATCAGCAGAGCGTTGTTTAAATTTGGTGCCAATCTCGCTGATTGGTCGCGGATGCCAGACGCGACCAGTCAGCAGAGCGTTGTTTAAATTTTGCGCCAAAATTGTTGATTGGTCGCGGCTGGCGGTCGCGACCATTCAGCAGAGCGGGGTTTAAATTTGGCGGCAATACTGCTGATTGGTCGGGGCTGGCGGCCGCAACCAATCAGCGTCGTATTAGCGAGGACCGCGGAGCGGCGCTGCCTGTGCGGGTACTTCCGCTGCGAGCAGCTGGGAGATGAGCGGCTGCTCGCAGCAGAAGCATCCCGACCGGCGGCGCCGCTCCTCCGTCCTCCGTTCACACTTCCCGTCGGGAGATCATAGCGCTGTTTAAATTTGGCGCCAATCTCGCTGATTGGTCGCGGCTGGCGTCTGTGACCAATCAGCACAGCAGTGTTTAAATGTGGCGCCAAGATCACTGATTGGTCGGGTGCGGAGACCGCGACCAATCAGCGAATCTTATTGGTGAGGACCGGGGAGCACCACTGCCTGTATCGCTACTTCCGCTGCGAGAAGCCGGGACATGAGCGCCAGCTCGCAGCAGAAATATCCCGACCCGCAGCGCCGCTCTCCGGTCCTCCCTTGCCACCCTAGCCACTGATCTCCCGACATTAGCAGCATGGTGTTACTAAGTTCCTGACATTTGTGTTCAAAATTGGTGATTGGTCGCGGGCTCTGCCCGCGACCAATCACCGATTTGGGCGCCACATTTAAATATCGGCTGTGACCAATCACCGGTCTTGCAGACACATTTAAACACCGCTGTGCTGATTGGTAGCGGACGCTGCCCGCGACCAATCACCGATTTGGGCGCCACATTTAAATAGCGTCCGCGACCAATCAGCACAGCGGTGTTTAAATGTGTCTGCAAGATCGGTGATTGGTCGTGTTCGCTATTTAAATGTGGCGCCCAAATTGGTGATTGGTCGCGGGCAGCGTCCGTGACCAATCAGCACAGCAGTGTTTAAATGTGGCGCCCAAATCGGTGATTGGTCGCGGGCAGAGGCCGCGACCAATCAGCACAGCGGTGTTTAACTTTTGTTCCAAGATCAGTGATTGGTCGCGGCGAGAGATCGCGACCAATCATCGAATCGTATTGCTGACGACTGGGGAGCGCCACTGCCTGTGCGGCTACTTCCGCTGCAAGAACCCAGGACATGAGCGGGCGCTCGCAGCAGAAGTATCCCGACCCGCAGCGCCGCTCCCCGGTCCTCCCTTGACACCCTAGCCGCATGGAGGTCAGCGGTGCCGGCGGTCGGGAGATGAGCGCCTCACGCCGGTCATCTCCCGGCTGCATCGCCGCTGAGCTCTGTCCCGCAGATGAGCCGCTAACGGCCGCCATCTTTTTTCAGAAATCCCGCGGCGCTGATTGGCCGCTGTCGGACCAATGAGCGATGCGGGATTTCCTAGACAGACAGACAGACAGATGGGATAAGACGATTTTATATATATATATATATATATATATATATATATATATATATATATATATATATATATATATATATATATATATATATATATATATATATATATATATATATACAGTACAGACAAAAAGTTTGGACACACATTCTCATTTAAATTTTTTTCTGTGTTTTCATGACTTTGAAAATTGTACATTCACACTGAAGGCATCAAAACTATGAATTAACACATGTGGAATTATATACTTAACAAAAAAGTGTGAAACAACTGAAAATATGTCTTATATTCTAGGTTCTTAAAAGTAGCCACCTTTTGCTTTGATGACTGCTTTGCACACTCTTTGCATTCTCTTAAAACCAGAAGTTTACATACACTATATAAAAAGACACATATACATGTTTTTCTCAATATCTCAATATCTGACATGAAATCAGGATAAACCTTTCACGTTTTAGATCAATTAGGATTACCGTAATTTTTAATATTTGCCAAATACCAGAATAATGAGAGAGAGAGAATGTTTTAAGGCATTTTTATTACTTACTGCAAAGTCAAAAGTTTCCATACATTTCATTAGTATTTGGTACCATTGCCCTTAAACTGAATGACTTGGGTCAAACGTTTGGGATATCCTTCCACAAGCTTCTTACAATAGTTGGTTGGAATTTGGGCCCATTCCTCCTGACAAAACAGGTGTAACTGATCCAGGTTTGTAGGTCGCCTTGCTCGCTCCTGCCTTTTCAGCTTTGCCCATGAATTTTCAACACCCCCCTGTATTCGCAGTACGTTACATCTACAGCGCTCAGTCTAATTGAGTATACCCCCTGTATTCTCCGTATGTCATACATACAACGCACAGCGTAAGTGAGTACACCCCCCTGTATTCTCAGTACTTTAAACATCTACAACGCTCAGCGTAAGTGAGTACACCCCTCTGTATTCTCAGTATGTTATATATACAGCGCTCAGCATAAGTACTTCCCATGTATTCTCAGTGTGTTATATATACAGTGCTCAGTGTGAGTACACCCCCTGTATTCGCAGTATGTTACATCTACAGTGCTCAGCGTAAGTGAGTACACCCCTTATATTCTCAGTAGTTTATACATACCACGCTCAGCGTAAGTGAGTACACCCCCACATATTCTCAGTGCGCTATATATATATAGCAGTCAGCATAAGTAATCACACCCCCTGTATTCTCAGCACATTATAGATACAGCACTCAGCGTAAGTGAGTACACCCCCCCCTGTATTCAGTACTTTATACATACAGCACTCAGCGTAAGTGAGTACACCCCCCTGTATTCTCAGTATGTTATATATACAGCGCTCAGCGTAAGCAAGTACTCTCCCCTGTATTCTCAGTACGTTATACATACAGCGCTCAGCGTGAGTACACCCCCCTGTATTCTCACTATGTTATATATACAGCGCTCAGCGTAAGTGAGTACACCCCCTGTATTCGCAGTACGTTACATCTCCAGTGCTCAGCCTGAGTACACCCCCTGTATTCTCAGTACTTTATACATACAGCTCTCAGCGTAAGTGAGTACACCCTCCTTTATTCTCAGTACGTTATATATACAGCGCTCAGCGTAAGCGAGTTCACCCCCCTGTATTCTCAGTACATCTTATACATGCTGGACTTGTCCTTCTGTCTGAAGCCGGGATGGGTGGCGCCTGCGCAATGAGGTGCTGGAGTCGGGACGTGTGCATACCACACTACGACGCCATTTTATTGAAGACACTGAATATGCAAATTCGCAGACAATGTCTTTAAAAAAAAATGGTGCAGGATAGCGCGGTATGCGCACGTGCTGACTCCGACACCATTAAAAAAATTAAAAATGTTCCAATAAAAATGCTCACCACCCGGGCGCAGAACGGGTTTAATAACTAGTAATATATATCAGTACTAAGGTCAATCAGCAATAAATTGAACCATAGGTAAACTTTAATCTGAGAAAGTCTAAGGTGCTGTTTGATAAATGTTACATTTTAACAGCATATTTAATTCCAGGCTTCCATCTAAAGGAGAGCTCTTTTTATTTGGTTTTTATTGTTGTTTGACCTTTGTCAGCAGCATCTTCAGAAGCATGCTTTCTATCAATTAATTTATTATTTGGATAGCTTCCCTGAAACAGTTTCCATGGTGATGAGTGCAGCTTTTCTCTGTGCCAATGATGATCTCTAAAGGGGGTACTAATCTTGTGCAGGGGTTAGGGGTTACACCAATCATTAATTTCCTGTTTGAAATCCAGTACACTCGTTCTAAACATGTTTGTATAATAGAGCTAGAGCATGCGGAAGAAGCTTCGCTGAAGGGTCTTTTATGTTCAGTTGAACATTACTTTCTAGTGGAAACGGTACATTGTTTTGGAGTGATAACATTTACAATCCAGTGTCTTTGGCTGCTTTATACTAATAAGTTCATGAAACTCAAACGTAAGCATATTATGTGCACAGAGCTCAAAAAAGTATGCAAGTAAGGGGGGATAAAAAATAAGCATTAGTTTCACCTGGTCTTTGTATTTTTGGCTATGGTGATGACTAGCTGCAGCAGTGACTTGTGGTGTCTAGTAAATAAGTAGCCTCTGCAGTCTCATGCTGTGAGATGCGGCACCATCCTCCTGATGTGACGAAACAGTGATGTGTCATAAGTCCTACAACGCCCTCCACGCCTCCCCACTAATAAGCTTACTGAATATAAAGGAGGCCATTGTGACCTGCATTTGGTAGCACTACTGTGCGGGGTGGGGGGGGGACTGGTGCCAGTGGTGCTGCTTCTCCCTCATTTTTAGCTGTTGTGACGATACAGAGTAAAATGTTAATTATACCAGACATACTTTCTGATGGCAAGAGCAGCATTCCTTTATTGTTATGTTGACTCTTTAATCCCTGTTCTTCTTTAGTTGATTAACACAGAATACTATTTGTATAACCCTGAAATAATGATGTGTATTTACAAGAGCCCCTGTGATACCAACTATGTAAATAGATTATCTCAAACAATGATAGGTGAGCCCTGCACATTACCTCTGACATGTGATATGCACACTTAGCTTTGGGGGAGGAAGGTGAGAGCAGCTCTGCCATTCAGGGGGCTGAGCCCAGAGAAGCAGCAGGGACATGTGTTTCTGAGACAGAGGGAGACTTGGGACACAGATTCAGACAGACTTTGAAAGGAGAATGAGAGACATCCTCCAGGACAGCAGATGGATTGCATGGCATTACCAACAAGACACAGATTTGAATTCTATATTATTCTAGCCTAAGGGTACCGGCCCTGACTGGAAAGATTCGGATCTGCTCCATTGACCATCAGAGAGACCATGGATACATTTTGGAGAGTCCAGGAGAGGACGAAGAAGTCACCTGGCCCCATGGATATGTTGTTTTGGGGTTGCTAGGAGGGACCCACCGGTCGCCTAGAAAACCATGGAGACATTTGGAGTTGCCAGGAGGGACCCACCGGTCACATGGCTCCATGGAAAACTCTCAGAGAGGCCAGATTTTGACCCTAGTGTCTCCTGGTCTTGTACCTCGATGAACTGCTAGCTTCCTAAACTTGCCGCTACCTTCTCTCTGTGGGGGCCTGCCAGAAGCGGGGGGCCACTGGTTGAGGTAGTTGGCCCTGGAAGTCTCCAAAGTCGCAGTTGTTCGATCCCAGGCGCGTGAAGAAGGAATGGTGAGACTGTGTAATGTTGTACCATCTTGGGCATTTGCTGGGACTGTTCTAAGTGTTTATTGTCCGCTTTGTGGTTCAATAAAGTATTGGCATGCTGTTTTACCCTCTCCCTGTGTTGTCTGAGTAGCGTTACGCCCACGGAAGACCCCAGATCTTCACAGCTGTGTTTTTTTTCTTTTGCCCTACTCTATCCTTTGCCATTACCATTTTTCTTTACAATCTTTTCAACCCCAACTATGCAACCTTTTGCCAAAAAAGTAATGCTAAGTAGATAGGTAGATGTACAGAAAACAAAATATGGCAGCAAGCCGCACTATAGCTGGGGAATATACAGGTGTCAAATTGGACCAGTAAAACAGATGTGCAAAAACAGACATACACAGCTAATGTCTGCCTTTTTCCAACAAAATTCAATTTCGCCAGCACCTGCAACAGGGCCCTGTATTACTGTAGCATGTAGCACTGATGTAAAACCAGAGTGCAAAAAAAAATGCTACATTATATGAGGTGTACATACTTTTTTTACACCTGAGGTCATGTCAGCTTTCTGTGACTCAATCTTCTGCAATGTATAAACTCGAATTGCAAATTGGTCAAATTTGTTTGGAACTGCGAATTTTATAGAATTTGACTGTCATATGATTCACATCAAATCAATTGGATTATATCTGTGAACTATAGATTAAATATGCCAATTTAGTATAGTTGATGAGTTTTTGTGTAAAAAAGATGGGTAGAGTAGATGGACAGTTCATCAGTCAATGATATGTCCTTTTTTGAAGGAATCCATTTCCAAAGCGATTGAGCATTAGTCAAGTTACCATAGACCATGTAGCACTGTAATTTACCATTATTATTATACTAGTGTAGAATGATATTCTAAGTTAGTAACCAGTAGCATCAATGTAGCCTAATCCTGTGTTTGGCAGTATAGAAGGTTTAGATTTCAGAGAAGAGGAAATTAGATAATGTCTCCACATTCAGATTTTCTCGTGATTTATTGCTGCAAAGAATGTTCAGAATGCTTATAGATAAGCAGAGTATTCTATTTTGTGAAATCCTTTATTCTGTTGCCATATCATCATGATACATTTAACTATGCATGTTATTAATAAATGATTTTGTAGAGTCAGGAAAGGAAACAATCTATTCTTTTTCTCCTGCCTTGGGAATTGCATTGCATTACAGTGCCACGCCTAAGGTTGCCAATTTATTTATTTTTTAAAAAATGTTTTTGCGAAACTTATCTAAAAGTCAGGGACCGCCAATATTTTTTACAGATACATTGGAAAACCGTAATTATTCATCCATAGCACAAAATTAACACATTCGTATTTACTGTATAATGATTATAATGACAGTCTCAATCTGTACAAGCTATTCCTTTTTTTACATGGAGAGGGAAAAGTCTTGTTTTTTTTGGATTTCCTAGAAATCTTTTGGACCGTTGGCAACCCTCGCCCTGCCTGGTATGGCCGCTGCACCTTTTGATAAAGTCAGATAGGTTTGCGAAGAGTTGAGAGGAGAGTAGCACTGGACTGAACAGACAGATGAAAAAGAACTAGCCTTTGTTCACAGGAGCCCACTAAACATGAAAGACAACAATCCACTGGATGGATTCCAGAAATTAACGCACAAAATCACTGGACACACATCATGAAGATTTGTATAGAGAAAAGTGTATGATCCAGATACTTACTGATTTTTGGTTATTTGTGCGTTTGTTTTTCTAGGCTGGCATGATCCGCACAGACAATGATGAGTTTTTCATAGAACCACTAGAGAAAGACAAACAAGATGAAGATAACGGTAGAACCCATATTGTGTATCGAAGATCTGCTATCAAACGATCGATTTCAAGTCAGACCACTTATACACACCATAGCGGTAAGTCACTGATTCTTAGTTAAAGGGAACATGTCAGCGCACTTCTTCATAAGGAAGTAGGGGCATTGCTGAAAAGGTGCTTGTGCGCTAATTAAAATACTACTTTTCTAGTGTAGAAGGCATATGCTAATCATACTAGAAGTGTACAGTGTGATTGGCGATACACTCAGGCTGTTCATAATGCTTTCCTAAAGAGAACTTGGGGCAGAGAGATCTATTCAATAGAATAAAAGGCCTTAACTGTGTTTAGCAAGCCTCTTGTTTGGTCTATAATTTCCAATTTGGGAGATCCAAAAGAAAATAAATTGTTCTAGCTTATGATATAAGATGAAACTTTATTGGGACAATATTTAAAAAATAGATTCCATAATGCTGTTAGAAAAAACAGCTATGCGTCTCGAATGCACTCGTCCTTTGTCTGAGTTGATTTGGGAGATGACTCGAACCTCACAAGTGATGAGATGTTCTCTGAGCTGAAATATAAGCAGCAGCTTGATCAAAGTGAATAAGTGAAGAAATTACTTGATTCATTCTATTGGCAATGAATTTTGTCAACTATTGATTAATATTAAAAAAACAATATGGGCCTTTGAGTCTTATTCTAAAGAATCTTTGCTGGTTTTTACCTGTACCACAATGAATCTTTCATAGAAGAATGCATAGAGAACTTGTGCATAAGAAGAGTTTTTAAAGTAATTAAAGTACACCGCCAATGGGGACCCATATGAATCTGGAGATTTTTCCTGTACCATGTCAGTTAAAGCATCTTTAATATCATAACTTGAGATGAGTCCATCCAAAAAAGATGGTTGATCCACAGACAAGGAATGGAATTGCAGCTCCACCAAATAAACAGCAATATCAGTCTCTGCATTGCCAATTTTCGATTGGTAAAAATTCTAGCAACAGTAGGTAAATCAGGCTGTAAATGTAAATGAGGTTGAGTTTATCCCTTGAAGAGGATCAGATTTTGAGGGTGGCCGGTTAAGCATTAGACTGCTGTAATGGTTGCCCAGACTAAAGTACATTTGAAAAAGGCTTGGGGCTTGTTGTTTTTTTTGCAGATGAAGTAGGTAGTAGCAAAGAGACTTATCTATTAGTGTCTGAGGGGTTATCTAAATATCTTTCAAGCCTTGGGCATGCAGCAGCAAGATTCAATTCCCTCGTAGTTAGAAAACTTCTTAGGAAGAATATAGAAGATGTCAAACAGCTGAGACACTAGGCTTTTAAGGCATCCCAAAATGCAGAGTGCTTTTTCACATGGTCTGTTCTGTGAAGAATATAATCAAGCATTTAGGCATCCTGACATTTTGATTAGGTTGACCATAAATGGGTGGATTTGGTGCCCAAGTCTAGAAAAAACACCTGTCACAAAATTACCCATTCAATGTAGTGTGGGGGATACAATGCCATTTTAGCCTGCTGAGAAATGGAGAAAAAAACTGAGTTTGACCTAGGATTGATACCGATATATTCAGTTTATGAGTAAATGTTGCGTATCATGCCACACAGTTTCAGAGAGAATTTGGCAAGTCAAAGTAGGTAAATGGGCAGGGACAGTGGGATTATAGGGTATAAAAAATATGGTTAACAGTATCTATGCTACACTAAATATCTATCTAATTATGACTAGTGCCACACTCGCTCTTCTGATATCTACAATATGTATCATGAAGGAATGGATCACTGGATCTATGGTTTATTGGGTCAACTAATACCCAATTACTAATAGGCACATCAAGGAGGCATTATGTCTACATATGGGGGCGAAAATGAAGTTCAAGGTTCAGTATTCTCCCATGCCACTTACACTGTAAGACAATACATGTAATAACATTGTTTCAGCAAAAAAAAATAAAAAGTATATATCACTCAGACATGCGAGTACAAGATATCAGTAAATGATGAAG
This sequence comes from Phyllobates terribilis, assembly GCF_046119375.1. NCBI lineage: Eukaryota > Metazoa > Chordata > Amphibia > Anura > Dendrobatidae > Phyllobates > Phyllobates terribilis. Next base: position 67,909,575 of record NW_027362770.1, on the reverse strand, counting down.
CACGCCTGTAAACAAAGTGGAACCATTCCAAATTGGAAAGGATGAAAGGGTTATAAGTGGCTGGGTCGAAAACACAGCCCCTGTTTGTATGGTAAATGGAAGTCACATATCAATTTTCCATTTGGGAACCCTACATAGTAACATAGGTTGAATTAAGACCTAGGTCCATCAAGTTCAACCTTTCTCCCCCAGTTGTACTCCCCATACCAACACTACACTAACTTGCTGGAACTAGGCCTCACAAATGAATTACCATTTTTATTTTTATCATTACTGCACTATTACAATTACAAATAAACCAGTTTATAATTTTTTAGTTAGTTTTATTTTGCATTACTGTTATGGTATTACTAAAATCCCTGTACCTAAATCTGTTGATCCAGAAGAAGGCAAAACCCCCAGGATACATTCATCCAATTTGCATCACGGGGAAAAATTCCTTCTTGACTCTGAGAAAGGCGATCAGTAAAAGTACTACTATCGGTGTAACATTTTGTCTAATTTAACTGTAGCCCACAATGTTATGTGTATCGAGGAAATCATCCAGCCCTTTTTTGAACGTTGTTATAGTATCTGCCTTTATTACCTCTTGTGGTAGGTCTGACTGCTCTGACTGTAAAGAACCCTTTCCTGTTTAGGTGCCGGAATTGCCTTTCTTGCACCCGTAATGAGTGCCCCCTGGTCCTTAGTATAGTATTTTGAAGGAATAAGTCATGTGCTAGACCTTTGTACTGACCACACACATATTTATACATGTAAATGAGATCCCCTCTGAGGCGTCGTTTTTCTAAGCTAAGCAAACTCAACTTTTTCAACCTCTCATCATACGAGAGGCCTTCCATCCCTTGTAATATTCTAGCTGCCCGCCTTTGAACTGACTCTAACTTCTGAATATCTTTTTAAAATGTGGAGCCCAAAACTGGATCCCATATTCCAGATGTGGCCTCACCAGTGATTTATAAAGGGGTAACAATACGTTGGGATCACAAGATTTTATTTCTCTTTTTATACACCCTAAAATCTTGTTTGCTTTTGCGGCTTCTGCTTGACATTGAGCACTGCTGCTCAGCTTACTCGTAACCAGAATACCCAAATCCTTCTCCTGTTCTGTAGTCCCGAGTATACTCCCTACTTATAACCAGGATGAAGAGAAGTCTTTTGAACTCTGGAGGACTCACCATGAATGACCTAAAAGGGAACCTGTCACCAGAAATAACGCTGTTAACCTGCTGTTATGTGGTTACTCTGCAGGTTAATAGCGTTATTATGTTGCCAGGCACCTGCACTCAGCTGAAATGCAGTGGGGAGAAAATTAACTTTATTCTCCCCGCCAGCATTTGGTTTCAGTCATGGGGGTGGAGGCGCCGCTGGTTCAGTCACCGCTGTGTATAACCGCTCTGAGAATACCGGCCCTGACTGACACTCCCTCTGTATTGGTGCTCAGCTGTCAGTCAGAGCCGGGGGTGCGGTTACAGCCGTCGCTCTGTATTCTTAGAGAAGTGACTGAACCGGCGCGGCCCCCACCTCCATGACTGAACACTGAATGCTAGTTGGGAGAATAAAGTTCATTTTCTTCCAGCTGCATTCGGCTGCATGCTGGCTCCTTGCGGCATAATAATGCTATAAACCTGCAGATTAACCTCATATCTGCAGGTTAATGGCGTAATTTTTGGTGACAGGTTCCAAGTATAACACATGGACAGCTACAGTTGTGATTCTGGGGACTGCCTTTTATTACTAATCCACAGGTGGGTGTCTGATCACTATGGGTCTCCCACTGATCATAAGAACAAGGATCCTGTGTCCCCCATTTGATTCTGTTAGCTGTTGACCATAGGGCACTTGCGCTTAGACCCAGCATGAGCGCTTGCGCATCGGTCTGCGGACCATTAGACTTTCTACTTGGCTTGTCAACTGCTGTCCATGTGCACCTTTCCCCTGTGGTTTTCGCAATCATTGGGGATCTCAGTACCCTGACAACTACCAATTTACATGGAATTTAAGGGGCTGCATTATGTAAAAAAGTTCTAAAAATGGATTTACAATTGAAAGTTAATTTTATTTTAGATGTTCACATATTATGACAGTGGGTGCATGCATAAATTTAATTCTAGTGTAGGGGTCCCGGGTCTCAAAGATTGTGACATACAATCGTGCAATCTTATGTTTAAGGCTGGTTTGGTGTGCAAACAAAAGCAATGTAAATATTACATGGAAACAATGGAAATATTACGCTACTTACACAGTTTATTTCCACATCAAGCCACCATACAATTTACAAGGCCATGCTTTGATGGTGATTTGATGTATAACTGTACTTGGTTTCTTTGGAGAGGGACATCTAATGCACTTGTTTAGGTTATGCATCACCCATTTATGCACTGCCCAACATATGGCATTTGACTCACAAATAGTACATTTGAGACCATTGGAACACTGTGAAGACTGTCAACAAGAAGTAGCATAAGTTAGTTATTCCAGAATTATTATTACAGTAAGTTCAAGTACCATGGCAATAAGAGGCACATTTACAACTTTATAGTTGATATGGCAAGTATCAATAACAGAAAATGTAAAAAATGTAAAAAAAAGACTGTGTGCAAGGGTCTATCACAAGGGCTAACATAAACCTCATTTATGCACTCGTAACACCGTTTAAGTCGCCTCCGGTCTGGGCGGCCAATAGCTATCACCTCAATATGATGCATTACCCCCACCTCAATCTTGCTAGGAGCTCTAGGCGAATGCAGGAGGGTCTTCCTCTTCTGCCAGGGGTCGACTTGGGAAACTTCTGTCCACACTCACAAGAGATGATTAAAACAGGAATAAAATCTACTCACCCAACCAGAGGTCGAATGCACAGAAAAATCACTGAGCCTAGAGTCCAAGAGTAAATTGTAGAAACGAAAATGTACCCAGCAAAAACGGATCCTCTTCTAAAATCACTTTTATTAGAAAGTATAAAAATACACAATAGCCATCACTAAGTAATAAGCACAAACGCGTTTCAGACTAAGTCATTGCAACGATTAAGCACTAAGCTTCAAATGCATTTGTGCTTTTTAATTGGTAATGGAGAATCTATTTGCTGGATACATTTTCCTTTATTCCTTTATACAATTAACAAAAAATGATTGACACAACTTAACAAGTTTATTTATAGGGGGGATTAATGGTGAAAACTGCAGGAGGTATAATGGCTCATGCGGGGAGCCTGCAACATACACCGCTGATAATGACTCCATTTGTTTCTCGTTTTCCAGTTCACTATGTGGTAAAATGAATGGTGTTATTCAAAAGTACAATTTATCCTGCAAAAAAAACAAGCCCTCATATGTCTGTGGGCAGAAAAATAAAAAAGTTATGGCTCTTGCACGAAGGGGAGGAAAACCGGAAATAGGCCATGTCGGGAAGGGGTTAGTGACCTGTGACTTTTTCACTATTTTACTTGAATATCTTCTACTCCATACATACATGCTATTAAAATAATACAATTACAAGAAAACACCAACTCCTGAAAGAGATGCTTTACAATAAGATATTTAGGGTTATCTCTTATTCCCACAAACCAGCTGTTAAAAATTCCTTTAGAGAAATCATCCAGACACTAAGCATTCCAAGTCTGTGGTTTCTGCCTCATAGCCAAGTCTTAATCTTGGTCCAGTTTTCTTTTTCTTCCTCTTGTTTTGTGCATCCATGTATTATGCCTTACTATTAACCCCATATCTTCTCTTCTGAATTATGCACGCTAGATTTTTTCTAGTGTCAGATGAATGGTTGTCTGATAGGCTGTTTGGGAAAGGTGCATTATTGCTGTACTGCCTGCAGTGTAAATACCTTGTACATGTTGCACTATGTATTTGTAATCTTTGCATCGGGACAGTGCATGGATAGGTTGTGGTCAGGACCAGCGTCAGCACCCGGGCAAGTGTCGTCGGGCACCCCGCCGCGCTATGGGACCCGTGAGCGGAGGAGAGCGGTGTCAGCGCCTGCTTCACCCCGCTTGCTCAGGGCCCCGGCACAATACTTACCTCTCCCCGTGCCTCCACAGCAGCTCCGGTCTCTTCCGCATCCTCTGGCTGTGACGTCTTTCCACCGTGCTCTCTCCTGAGCCATCACAGCGCAGAGCGGGAAGACTCCGGCGACGCTGGAGTCCGGCGGAGCGGCAGCAAGTGAGGAGTGAGGTGAGTATTGGATTTTTTTTTTTGTTAATGTATGGAGGCATGGGGCATTATAAGCAAGGGGGTGGGGTGTGACATCCTGCATGGAGCATTAAAAGGGGGGAGAAGTGACCTCTTGTATGGGGCATTATAAGGGGGGAAGTGACATCCTGCATGGGGCATTATAAGGGAGGGGGGGTATGACATCCTGCATAGGGCATTATAAGGGAGGGGGGGAGAGGTGACATCCTGCATGGGGCATTATAAGGGGGGGAAGTGACATCCTGCATGGGGCATTATAAGGGAGGGGGGGTGTGACATCCTGCATAGGGCATTATAAGGGAGGGGGGAGAGGTGTCATTCTGCATGGGGCATTATATGGGGGGGAAGTGACATCCTGCATGGGGCATTATAAGGGAGGGGGGTGACATCCTGCATGGGGCATTATATAGGGGGAACAGCCTGCATGAGGCATTATATGGGGGGAACAGCCTGCCTGGATGGAGCGTTATAAGGGGGCCAGTATTTTATATGGAGCGTTATATGGGGGCCAGTATCCTTTATGGAGCATTTTATGGGAGCCAGTATTCTGTATGGAGCGATTCGTCGGTTTCTGAGCTATTGTAGAATTTACAATAGATATCGGTCATGTAATGTAAGAAGTGAAATCTTTGGCCTTGTACTATATATATTATATATATATATATATATATATATATATATATATATATATATATATATATATATATATATATATATATATATGTATATATATATATAATTTCTCTGCGGTATCTGTGCATCATAAATCGTGGTATATGTTAAAGGGGCCCACTGAGACTCTTTCGCCTGGGGCCCAGAAAAAACCTGTAGCAGGCCCTGGTTGTGGTATTACACCCCACCACAACATCTTATGCTGCCATAATGCCTGATAGTGAGAATAGTTTCTTAGCTGTCAGATCGTGCGAGGATATGGTGCAGACATAGGCCAAGAAGAAGCCTGACACTGAGATGGGTGCGAGGAATGGGAGATGTGCTTCGGCGTCAAGGAGCCAAGTGCAGATGGTCTACGAGTAGAGCAAAGTTGATTTTCCTGCTGCATGTGAAGGTTGAGTAGGCCCAGGGCCTTTCCACTGGAAAGCAGTGGTGAATCAGAGACCAGAGTTGGCTGATTCATTGGGGAAGCATTAGTTGACGGAGATGCTAGAGTGTCCTATCCACTATAGAGGAAAACCCCTGTCCCCTACAACTGCACTTTTTATTAAACAAAAACCTGTTCTCTACTTGCCATCCTCAGGTCTGGTGCTGAGTCTGTGCAGCTGCTCCTGATATCTGAAGCTGCCTGCAGTACTGACATTACGTCTACAGCATTACAACCAATAACTAAGCTCAGTGCCCCTGAAGGAGTCAGTGTGACTCAGTGCCCCTGAAGAAGGAGTCAGTGTGACTCAGTGCCCCTGAAGAAGGAGTCAGTGTGACTCAGTGCCCCTGAAGAAGGAGTCAGTGTGACTCAGTGCCCCTGAAGAAGGAGTCAGTGTGACTCAGTGCCCCTGAAGGAGTCAGTGTGACTCAGTGCCCCTGAAGAAGGAGTCAGTGTGACTCAGTGCCCCTGAAGGAGTCAGTGTGACTCAGTGCCCCTGAAGAAGGAGTCAGTGTGACTCAGTGCCCCTGAAGAAGGAGTCAGTGTGACTCAGTGCCCCTGAAGAAGGAGTCAGTGTGACTCAGTGCCCCTGAAGAAGGAGTCAGTGTGACTCAGTGCCCCTGAAGAATGAGTCAGTGTGACTCAGTGCCCCTGAAGAAGGAGTCAGTGTGACTCAGTGCCCCTGAAGAAGGAGTCAGTGTGACTCAGTGCCCCTGAAGAAGGAGTCAGTGTGACTCAGTGCCCCTGAAGGAGTCAGTGTGACTCAGTGCCCCTGAAGAAGGAGTCAGTGTGACTCAGTGCCCCTGAAGAAGGAGTCAGTGTGACTCAGTGCCCCTGAAGAAGGAGTCAGTGTGACTCAGTGCCCCTGAAGAAGGAGTCAGTGTGACTCAGTGCCCCTGAAGAAGGAGTCAGTGTGACTCAGTGCCCCTGAAGAAGGAGTCAGTGTGACTCAGTGCCCCTGAAGGAGGAGTCAGTGTGACTCAGTGCCCCTGAAGAAGGAGTCAGTGTGACTCAGTGCCCCTGAAGAAGGAGTCAGTGTGACTCAGTGCCCCTGAAGAAGGAGTCAGTGTGACTCAGTGCCCCTGAAGAAGGAGTCAGTGTGACTCAGTTACCCTGAAGAAGGAGTCAGTGTGACTCAGTTACCCTGAAGGAGTCAGTGTGACTCAGTTACCCTGAAGAAGGAGTCAGTGTGACTCAGTTACCCTGAAGAAGGAGTCAGTGTGACTCAGTTACCCTGAAGAAGGAGTCAGTGTGACTCAGTTACCCTGAAGAAGGAGTCAGTGTGACTCAGTGCCCCTGAAGAAGGAGTCAGTGTGACTCAGTGCCCCTGAAGAAGGAGTCAGTGTGACTCAGTGCCCCTGAAGAAGGAGTCAGTGTGACTCAGTGCCCCTGAAGAAGGAGTCAGTGTGACTCAGTGCCCCTGAAGAAGGAGTCAGTGTGACTCAGTGCCCCTGAAGAAGGAGTCAGTGTGACTCAGTGCCCCTGAAGAAGGAGTCAGTGTGACTCAGTGCCCCTGAAGAAGGAGTCAGTGTGACTCAGTGCCCCTGAAGAAGGAGTCAGTGTGACTCAGTGCCCCTGAAGAAGGAGTCAGTGTGACTCAGTGCCCCTGAAGAAGGAGTCAGTGTGACTCAGTGCCCCTGAAGAAGGAGTCAGTGTGACTCAGTGCCCCTGAAGAAGGAGTCAGTGTGACTCAGTGCCCCTGAAGAAGGAGTCAGTGTGACTCAGTGCCCCTGAAGAAGGAGTCAGTGTGACTCAGTGCCCCTGAAGGAGTCAGTGTGACTCAGTGCCCCTGAAGAAGGAGTCAGTGTGACTCAGTGCCCCTGAAGAAGGAGTCAGTGTGACTCAGTGCCCCTGAAGAAGGAGTCAGTGTGACTCAGTGCCCCTGAAGAAGGAGTCAGTGTGACTCAGTGCCCCTGAAGAAGGAGTCAGTGTGACTCAGTGCCCCTGAAGAAGGAGTCAGTGTGACTCAGTGCCCCTGAAGAAGGAGTCAGTGTGACTCAGTGCCCCTGAAGAAGGAGTCAGTGTGACTCAGTGCCCCTGAAGAAGGAGTCAGTGTGACTCAGTGCCCCTGAAGAAGGAGTCAGTGTGACTCAGTGCCCCTGAAGAAGGAGTCAGTGTGACTCAGTGCCCCTGAAGAAGGAGTCAGTGTGACTCAGTGCCCCTGAAGAAGGAGTCGGTGTGACTCTGAAACGCGTTGACAATAAACCAGCACTTCATAGCCTATCTTGGATTGTCATTTCTCCAGCAGCACAGGATACTTCATTTGCCCTGGTAAAAATATTAGCAGGACCTGGGGAGTGTAACTAAAGCACAGCTGTTTTTTTTTTTTTAAACTCCTTTAATGCTGCGTATGTAGGTGTGAATTTCACCCTTTGCAATATATTTATTTATTTATTTCCCTCACTTATATAGCGCCATTAATTCCATAGCGCTTTACAGACATTTACAAACACTATCGGCACTGTCCCCATTGGGGCTCACAATCTAAATTCCCGATCAGTATGTCTTTGGAGTGTGGTAGGAAACATGAGAACCAGGAGGAAACCGACGCAAACACGGGGAGAACATACTCTGTAGCTTTTATCACCCCTCCCCACGCTCCAAAAAAAAGGGCATAATCAGAGGTGGCCTTCAGACACTTACAACATCCCTTTGATAACTAGTTGTTTCAAGACTGTGATAGAACAAGTGGATAGCGCTGCTCTCAGTAACCCTGCTTGTATCGCAGCCCGCTGTTGATGATACCTTTCAGAAAAAGAGGTGTCAATTTAGAAAGTAGGGACTGTGTGGAGGCAGACACTGAAGACACAAGCAGAGGCAACAGAAGATGTGGGTGGCAGGGACAGAAACTGCGGTCATTTCTCCATAACACCCCTTTAAGCAGGATGTTATCTGTAGACGGTGTGACAGTAGCGGTAAGTGAATAAAGTGCCGCCCCCTTATGTTTCATTGGGGTAAGGGGATGGTATGATAGAAGCGGCAGAGAAGTGACTGGAGGGCCATCCTCCTGTGACATCTCGTTTTAGACTCCCCTCTAATAAATCATCATAGAAAGTTAAGGGAAAAAAAGTAGGGGTTATCAAGATCGGGAGAATGGTAGGGAATTTCATAATAAAGCTAATTACAAAAGTAGTTAGGGCTTAAAGACAAATATTTATAAAGGGCTTTATAGGTATCAGAAAACCATGTATAAATATATGGTGTATTCATTGCTGATATGATTGTGTATGGTTTATTCATTGCTGGTCATTATTAACATGTACATATAGTCCTTGATGGTATATGATTATTTTGCAGTTTGATTGCAGGAATATATTTACGCATACAGTTTGTCACGGCTGGTATATAAGTACACATCCATCCATAGGGATTTTACATTTAAGCTAGATGAAAACCATTTCATTTTTTTTTTCTTACTAATTGAAATGCTGGACGGCATTTCGACTTTTTGCCTCAGGCACCAAAAAAGTAATCGTCTCTAAAAGTAGGTAATAAGCATTCAACATGCTTCAATGGGATCATTGTTTGATGACGTGCAGCTTTTCATATGTTATGCATCATGTCCATCTGGTCTCCAGTGTGATTCTATGTATATGAAACATTTCAGTTGCATTTGAAATACAGTGGTGACCAAAAGTTTTGCACTTTTTTAAAAAGTGTGATTACTTCTGTCTGGTTGTTGTGATGCCATTTTCCTTGTGATTTTAATAAACCAGAAGCAAATGGTTGTCAGCTATAAGGATAAAAATTGTGTTTGACATTGTTTTATCCCTTTATTTGTTAGTTTTCAACATTTAATGGACCAAATGGTTTGCATATTTTGTCATGGGTATTTGAATTTTGCCTGAAAAAAATTTTGTGTGTGTGTTTTGAGGTTAAAATATGGCAAAGACAAAGCCAAATTTATCACCAGATGTCAGGAAGCTTATTATTCTGAGAGTGAAGTCAGGCAAAAGCCAAAAAGAGGTCGCTATAGAATTCAACTGTTCTCCGCGTCAAGTGTCACGTATATTAAAGAAAGAAAAAGAAAGTTATGGAACAGCTGACAAACCTTGGACGACCACAGAAAACTTCCTCCAGAGTTGATCACATTATTAAGAAAAAGTCAGTATCTGATGTCCATAAAAGTGCTGTACAGATTTCACACGAAATGAAGGTAGAATATGGGGTCAAAGTGAGACCCCAAACTGTGGTGTGATGGCTAAGAGCAGTAGGGTTGAATGCAGCCTTTCATCTCTGCAAAGAACCGCAAGGTCCAGCTTGAGTTTGCCAAAGAACACAGTCAATGGAAAAAGACAGCTTTCAATCTGTTTGGTAGTGAGGGTAAGTATTATATATACTGCCCAATTGGAAAACGTAATGCTGTAAGGTACCAAACACCTACAGTGAAACATGGTGGTGGCAATTTCATGGTTTGGGGCTTCTTTTCTGCATCTGCCATTAGCCCTCTGCATAGAATTGATAGAAATATGAATGCTACCATGTACACGGATATACTGGAGAATGTAATGCTGCCACATGGTAAAACCAAAGTAGGCAGGGAATGGAAATTCCAGCAAGACAATGATCCTAAGCACACATCCAATTTAGTTAAAAATTGGTTCGCTAAAAAAAAAATGTTCGCCTGTTGCAATGGCCAAGCCAATCACCTGATTTAAACCCTAAAGAATTAAATTACCATACCTATATTCAAAAGCATTTTGGTTAAAATTAAGATCTGGCATGATGACAACTTCATGCACTTTCAATTCATCACCAGGAAAATGGCATCACAACAACCAGACAGGAATAATCACACATTAAAAAAAAAATGCAAAACTTTAGGACGCCATTGTATATGAAATCAAATAACACATTATCCTTACTTTCGAGTGTACTTATTGAGTGATCCAGAGTTTATACTGTGTGTATGTATATATATATATATGTATATATGTATGTGTGTGTGTGTGTGTGTATATATGTATATATATATACATACATACATACATACATACATACACACACACACACACACACACACACACACACACACACACACACACACACACACACACACAGGTCGTCCGCATCCCGGAGGTCTCCCTTTGCAACCCAGGTCTGCACCGGCCTGGGAAGGGAGGGAGTGCACACATCTGTCCATGACAACCCGCTCGACCATCTGGGCTGGAGTGGAGGACTACAGCTGCAGCCACTTCTGTACAAGATGTAGAAGGTCGAACATTTGCGAGCGAGGGGGTTTATCACCATAATCCACCCAGTGGTGAACCCTTTGGGTTCTGACTGACAGTCACTCCAGCACATGCCAGTATCTCAGTTTTTAACTTTGAATATTCCTGGGCATCCTATAAGGCCAGATCATAATAAACTTTTTGGGGCTCACCAGTCAGATAGGGGGCCAACTCCTCCGCCCACTGCTCCGGTGGTAGCTTCTCCTGCTCTGTCACCCTCTCAAACACAGTCAAAGCTTTCACATCATCGCCCGAAGTCATTTTTTGCGTGGCTCGTCTTACCGCTTTCCAGTCATACAAGTCATCACCTGGAGTTAGGGGAGGGGCTGCTGGCTTCCCAAAAACCTCCTCTGCGAGCAATTCCATCTGTTGTCGGGCTGGGCTTGTTGGTGCTGCTGCTGTTGGTGTATCTGTTGCAATAGGAGCTTGCTTGTCTCCAGCTGTGCTAGCACAAGATGCTTGACCAGGTCCTCTATATTGTCTGTCTTAGTTTCCTGGCTCATCACTGCCTTTACCCAGGACATGCGGTTTGTCCTCAGCTGCTACACGTGCCTCCTCGGGATCTTGCCCATACGTCTACCCTCACCTGTGGTAGATCGCTCACTCGGCTGCACACGGAGGTAGACAAAGGTACACTGTCTCTTTAAATTTAAATTTCTTGTTGGTTCATTAAAATGCTGCATAAACCAACATTGAGTCCAATAAATAAGACACGGCCCTTTGGGCAAAACAGGAAAACAAAATCAAAATGGTTACACAAAGCGCAGTCCTTGTGGTACAACTCCACGTGGCTCAGGATAGCTCAACACAAACAGATCTGGAGTTTCTCTCCCCAGACCTACTAAATCCTGAATGCCTCAACAGGCTGCGTATTTAAACCCCAGACCACACTCTTAGGTGGAGATATGGTGAACGACCTAATGACCTCCCACCTGCTCTATAGTCATTCACAAAAAACTGGCCCATTAGAAGTGGCTTATTAACCCTCTCTGCACATAACATGAAGGCAAAGACTCCCAGGTTTCACATCACTGAAGCGAATAACCTCAGTGAAACATATCTCCCCTCCGACACTCTGCCAGTAACTTTGCCACAATACATATATCTATATATATTTTTTTTTTGACATATTACTATAGGAGGTGGGAACTGCCTCCTGTTTGACCTTGCACTCCCCCCATTTAACCAGCAGGTGATGTATATTCTATTCTACCAGCCCATTTAAATTGTAGGTGTTTTAGCCCAGAAGTGACATGTTCTGTCCAGAGTTATAGGCTTGTAGCCCAAGAGAGGCATGTAGGCAGAGTAGTACCCATCAGATGGGAGGTCACCTTGCAGCGGTTGATGGGCACACATGAATTGGCCAATTTATGCGCTAAGAACCTCCATTTTTTGTAAGTAAAGCTTATTGAGTAATAACACAGTTTAAATTAAATGGTTTTATTGTCTTTTTGTATCTTGGCCATAATGGAGTGCTGCTGTGCTTTCTTTTTATATATCTTATGCAGTTTCTGCAGCTTGCACCTGTTCACATTTGGGATGTGCTGGTCAGTTTTTTTGAGATAGATAGATAGATAGATAGATAGATAGATAGATATATATATATATATATATATATAGATAGATAGATAGATAGATAGATAGAGAGATATATATATATATATATATATATATATATATATATATATATATATATATATATATATATATATATAACACTCCCATCATTTTTTTATTCTCTTAATATATTGCCATTATCATATTATATAGCACTGTGTACTTACAATTGCTCATTTTGCCTTTCTACCCAGCTAATTTTTCTCTTTTCCATTAGGTCTGACATTACTTGATTAACAGACTAGCTGAATCCTTCTAAGCTCTATGTAGAAACAGGAGGTCAATCTTCCCTGCATAAGTCACTGCAAGTCTATAGCGGGGGAGAGGTGGAGCAGCTGGGTCAGGGGTTGAAAAGGAGAATGATTTGTGCAGGGACAAGAGACTTCCTGTTTCAGCATTGAGCAGACAAAGCAGAAGAATTAGCTGGGTAGAAAGTGAAAATGAGCAATTTTGGCATGAAAAAGAGGCGTTCCTGGATAGAGGCGGAAACTGGCAGAAAAAAACTTTTTATAAGGGAAGCGTTTTGATTACAAAATTAGATACCCAGCATCCAAAAGGCATGAACTAGTGGCATGACATTACGTTCATTTATGAAAAGGCTTCATTTTTTTCTCCTTGCTTATGAGTCCATATCCACTGTATAATATGTGCATTAATCATTTAAATATCTTTCATACGGTATATCATGTTCTTTGCATACACATTTGGCCAATTACAGTCATGGTCTACACATGATTGGGGAAGGTTTGTTTTATAAGGTATGTTTCCACAATGTTTTTGCATTCTCTGACTAAGGGCGCGCACAGCGTCAGAAACGCGTCAGTGTGTTTTTTCTATCACCAGCATGTGGATTTTAATTGTTTGATACTTATTGAATAAAATTCTATTTTTTGGGATTAGTTTTTTATTTTTCTTGGATTAATTTCTTGAGGGTCAGCAGTATTTGAAACTGCACCCATCACATACAAAGGACAGATCTATTCATTCACTGCATGGTGAACAATTTATTTACTCTTTTTTTTTTTTATTATATTTTTTTTATAAGTATTTCACTTTTCTGACCAACGTCTCCCATGATTTGATACAAAGAGATATGATTACCTTCAGCATTGGGGATCATATAATAAGAAACTTCTGTCCTATGCCATATTTGGACATATATCTTCAAATATGGAACTACGCAGTCTAAAATTAAATCGCGTTTGGAGAATCCAGCCGAGACACCACTAATAACTTAGTCGAAAGAGTTAATGACCTGCCTGGAAAAAATCTCAATCCATGAGCTGTGAACCTGGTGGGATCGAAACATTCTTACAACATGTATTGAAACACAAATGGTATCTCTGGGATTGAGGATCAAAAAGAAGCCTTCAAATATTTTTTGGATGAATGGAATAAAATACTCTCTATATCTATATGGTCCTTGGAATTAATGGATCTTATTGTAAAGGGGGAGGAGGAACGATTGAAATACTTACGAAGTGAAATGGAAACGATTCAATCTACTGTCACTTCTATGTTATTATCATCAGAGTATCAGAATCTATTCCAAAAAATGCACAATAATATTACAAAATTAGAGGATACCATCATGACTACTAAAAAAAAGAAGTTCCAAGGGGATGTTTTGAATTACAAACACAATCAGGTATATTATTGGAAACTAAACATTGGTTATGTTACTCCCAAATCGATAGTAAAACATAAAAAATCTGGAGAGAAAGGAACCCAAAAATCCAGACAGGTTAATTTTTCCTCCTTGGACTTTGATACATGACTCTAATATTGACACTTTGGACACTTGCGATACATCTTCTGACAATGATTTTTTGGGAGATAAACCTTACTTGGAGCCCAAAAAATGGAAAGGGAGGGGAGGCAAGAGACCTAAAAAGAAAAGGTATGACATCCAGAAGATAGAAGATATCTCACATAACATCAGTCACTCAATCTAATAAGGTCATAATCCTCACCCCCACCATTTTGACAACAAAACATATTAATGTTTTGTCCAAATAGTTGAATTTTGTGCCAAGTCATAACTTTGACTTCTTTCAAACAATATTAATTGTGAACATGTTTGCCAGAGCAGTCAGTGAAAAGGCATTTTTTCAGACGATTCATCTTCCAATGATATCTGTACTGATGCTATTATGCCTGAACAAAATAATGCATTTACTGATTTTTTTGTTTTCTGAACAAAATGCCATTATCACTCTTGATAAATTGTTTAGAGATAACACCGATGCCGAGTTGATTGATGAAACACATGTCTCTGTTCAGACATGAAAAACAAGTAAACTTTATTTTGGATGATAACAACACCTACAATTTATCCTACATCCAGTTGCAGAATTCTGTCTTGCCATATTGAAGACGGACATATGGATATTTTCAATGATAAATTAAAAAAATACCTATTGAAGGATTTTTCTACCATGTCCATTTTTCATGGTCTCCCTAAGACTCACAAAAATATTTTTTTCTCCATCATTGCACCCAATAATCTCAGGGGGATAGGTTCCTTAAATGAAGGTCTAAGCTGCTGGGTCAACTCGTTTGTTTTTACAGGCTTTAGTTTTGATGATACCTGTTTTTTTTAAAGACAGTTCATCAGTATTATGAATTTAAATGATATAGAATGGTCTGACCCATATTTTCTTTTTCATGTGCGTGGTCAATAAATACTCTTGTATCCCCAATTAGCGATACAAGCCATCTCAAGCCATTTCTATATAATTGAGACTAAAGTACAATGTGTCACGAAGCAAAAATAATTTCACAATAGGGATTGTAAGAAGCATTCTAAAGTTATTACTACATAAACTGACACGTGTCAGGTTTGAAAAATTGCGCTTTGTCAGGAAGGTCAAAACCGTCTATGGTGATATTATTTGTATTATTTTATTGCAAACTGCAGAAAGTTCAGAAGTGTTGCTAAAAATAAACTTAATTTGCAATGGGGATTGAATAATTTTGATTGCATCTGTAAATGCGTACATATGGACACCAGTTTGCTCCATCCTCAAATACATAAGTACATAACATTACACATGGACTCTACATTCACACATTTAAGTACCATTTATATAGTTATCTATGTAGCACTTCCAGTACAAACGTGTTAGCAAACACTCAGTACCACACACACATTACCGGAGTGCAAGTGAAGCTTGGAGAAGTACAGGTTACAGGTAGTGTTGAGCCACCCCCGTAGTGTTCGAGTTCGGTTCGTCGAACACCCGTGTGTTCGCCGAACTGTTCGTCGAACTGTTCGTCGAACACCTTCGAACACCGTTAAAACCAATGGCAGGCAAACAAAAACACATAGAAACACATAGAAAACACCTTCAAAGGTGTCCAAAAGCTGACAAACTGCTCAGAAGACACAACTAACACATGGAAAAGTGACAAGTACATATAGTCATGCGAAAAGAAAAGAGGTGGAGGAGTAAAAGGAGGGGGAGACACAGATATAGGCATGTCATGCCCTTCTAAAATCCGAAAAGTGAGAAGCCGACACGTTCAGTCCGCTCCTGCCCGTGCCACCTCCGCGTCGCCGGGTTTGTGCCAGAGCCGCGGTGAACCCTGACGGCCAGCCCCCCTCTCCCAATACTGGTGCCTGTCCGCTGGTGGGTCGAGCGAGCCCCCCTGTGGTGGAGGCAGCTCTAAGCTTTTTAATTTAAATTGTCTCTCTAATTTGAATGAATACACTTTAAATCCATTTACAAGGATCTATTGGAGGGCAAGTCTCATGCCAGCAGCCGCGTAATTCCAGCTCCAGTAGCGTCCACTAAAGCTGCTGCAGTTAAAAAGCTTTTATAAGGATCGAGCTCGGCTGTCCACCGCAAGGCATCCTACTGCCAGTCCCAGCCCATATGCCTTGGGGTGCCTCCTGATGCTCTTCACTGAGTATCCCGTGGTCCCGAAGCATTTCCTTTGAAAAAATGAAGTGTCCAAACTACAGGTGGTGTAGCTTGCTTAACAGCCGGGATAATCCGCTGACTAGCAGACACTGCTACTAGGCACAAAGTATTTCCTGGGCTAGATGCAGTTAAAAATTTGTAATTAGATACTCTCGTTGGATGCTGAGAAAGCATTCCATAGAGTCTCCTGGCACGCCATATATGATTCTCTTAAAAAGCTTGGGGTAGGGGTCTAGGGGACCCTTTTATAGCCAAAATCACGGCCCTGTATCGCAATACGTCACCTAGGCTGAAGATAAATGGAACTGTAGCACCCTGAGGGCTCGGTTGCTACAGAGGTATTGCACCTCACCCAGAGGTGTGATATCTCACTCTCGGGTAAGGATGAAGTGTGGATCAGGACCCGACACCTGCATGCATTACACCACATTGCCGTGGGGCAGGGTGACCAATATGCCCCTGAGATGGGCACGACAGTCCCTGTCCCTGGCTGGAGTGGGGGGAGGGAACACTGAGGAAGGGGAACCCTGTAGTGCAGGAGCAGGGAGAAAGCAGTTCCTGGGTGCATTGAGAAGGGAGTATAAAAGGTGGGCACCATCTTAGTTCAGTGCAGAGAAGTCTGAGCAGAAGTGGCAGGGAGCAGGGGCTCTGCATGAGCTCTGCTCCGGAGGCGGGCCTAGTAAGAGGGAGAAGGAAGGAAGAGGAGCGGAGAAGGCTCCAGGAATGAGGAACGAAGGGATCCCAGGGGTGCGGACGGGCGAGTCGCCACCGCACGCCCGAATCCACCTGCGTGGAGGGGTCAGGCCAAAGGGGGAGACCGGTCCCCGAAACTAGTGGAGGCAGGAAACGACCCTCAGCTAGAAACAGGAGGCTGTGACATTTTATGTGGCGCAGCCCCTCGCTACACCCGCTAGGAAGGCACCACATAGGGTCAGGGAAACTGGCGCCAAGTTTACCAAGAGGAGGCCCGAGGCAGCCGGACAGAAGGGTTGGTAAAAAAGGCCAGACAAAGGACACACAAAGGGGGTCCTGTGAAGCGCTCCAAAGTTATCTGGGAGTTGTCTGAGCCGCTCACCTGGTGAGCACAGTACGACGTGGGCAGCCGTTACCTGCAGACGTGGTCTGGATAATAAGAACTGTGAGTAAAGGCCCTGGACTGCATCACTGACTCCGTGTCTTTACTGCTGCTGCCCTGCACCATCACCCCCATCCTCCGCATACACTGCCCTGAGGCTATACTCCTCCCGTGGGGAGTTATGCTATGCTCTGCTGCACCCACAACACCAGCCTCAGCGGTCTGCCCTGGAGCGGCGGTTCACTCTGACCGCAATCCACGGGTGGCGTAGTCGGACATTTAAACATCCAAACCACATAAATAGTTCCGCCACTGGTTTGACCGCCCTGAGCCACGGAACCGGGTCGCCGCCACGGAGATTACAACCACCAGCATCCACCAAAAAGGGTCCGGCTCCGGGTGTCCCAAGGCCCAGGGGGCGCGTCAGAACATTTTCATCACCTTTCACAATCACCAATGGGACAAGGCAGGGATGTTCTCTGTCCCCTCTCTTATACATCCTAGTGACGGAGCACCTGCTCTCATCAATTCGCCATAACCCCAATATTAGGTGGATTGAGGTGGGAGGCACCGAGTACAAGTGCTCTCTATTTGCTGATGATGTCCTAGTATATATCACTCAATCACATATATCCATCCATGCTGTTATGGCTGAAATAGATCACTTTGTTACATGGTCAAATTTTAAAATCAATGCAGCGAAGTCTGAGGCCCTCGATGTCTCCCTCCCCAAATCCATATAGGATTCCATCCAGTCCAACTTTCCCTTTGCCTGGCCCTCACAGGGTATCAAATACTTAGGAATTCCTATTCATAGAGACCTCTCCCATCTATGTTATCTTAATTTTGGGCCCTTTATTGAACAACTCCATACAGACCACGGTTGGCAAGTTAGAACTGTAAGATTCACTACGTGAACCACTGGTGTTTTGTGGAAAAGCACATGTACACTGTGTTCCAAATTATTATGCAAAAAGTGTTTAGGAGTGATAAGGGAAGAATTTGTTTGTTTGTCAGTTAAACTCATTGATGGTGATGTGTGTCAGGGCTCTTTATATCACTGTAAGCAATTGCAGACACCTGTGCTAATTAGTTTGGCAGGTGTGTCCAATGAAAGGCAAGACTACTTAAGAAGGCTGTCTCATATTATTAAGCAGCCTACATTTTCTGCCAAAATGGGAAAAAAAAGGATGTGTCGGCTGCTGAGAAGCAACAAATTGTGGAGTGTTTAGGTCAAGGCATGACTACAATCAACATTGTGCGATGATCAGGATGAAGTGTCTTGGCAATCAAGAAGTATGTAGCTGATTCACAGTACACACGTGTGCGTGCTGATAAGGGCAAATTGAGGACTCTTTCCTACAGGCAATTACGTCAGGTTGAAAGAGCAGCGGCAAAAAAGCCTTGTCATAGCAGCAGACAAGTTTTTGAAGCTGCTGGTGCCTCCAACGTCCCCCGAACAACAAGATGCAGGGTCCTTCAGAGGTTTGCAGCTGTGCATACGCCATCCTGTCGACCTCCTCTATCCACTTCACACAAGCAGAAACGGCTCCAGTGGGCCAAACATTACATGAAGACTGATTTCAAAACTGTTTTGTTCACGGATGAGTGCCGTGCAGCGCTCGATGGTCCAGATGGATGGAGTGGAGGATGGCTGGTTGATGGACACCCCACGCAAACACGGCTACAGCGCCAACAAGGAGGAGGTGGAGTAATGTTTTGGGCTGGAATCATGGGGAGAGAGATTGTCGGCCCCTTTAGGATCCCTGAAGGCGCTAAAGATGAACTCCATAATGTATGTGGATTTTCTCAAACAGCACTTCCTGCCATGGTTCAAGAAGAAGAACCGTGTATTTCACAGCAAGATCATTTTTTTGCATGATAATGCACCATCTCATGCTGCACATAAAACATCTGCATCTCTGGCTGACATGGGCATAAAAGGGGACAAACTTATGGTGTGACCCCCATGCTCCCCTGACCTCTACCCCATTCAGAACCTTTGGAGCATCATTAAAAGGAGTGTCTATGATGGCGGGAGGCAGTTCACATCTAAGCAACAGCTCTGGGAGGGTATTCTGTCCTCATGCAAAACAATTGAAGCAGAAACCATCCAAAACCTGACAAATTCAATGGACGAGAGCGTTCAGAAGCTCCTTTCGAACAAGGGGTCCTATGTGAAAATGTAACATCACCTAGAATAAAGTTTTGAGTTGAAAACTGTTTGATTTCAGTTTCTAACAACCTGCTAATGCTTATAATTTCAAAAATGACCATTTTTTTGGTCTTTATTAAAATGAAAAGGTTGATCGAAAAGTTTGGGGGATCTAAGAGTGTGGCAACCCAGTAGTCATGATTACTTCGAATTCTGACAATATGAGGGTCATGCTGCAGGTAGTGCAGCAAGAAGGCACTTATGTGTCTTGCGCATCTCGGAGCCCCAAAATTATTTTCCGGGCTAGATGCAGCTAAAAATTATTATTAATTTTAAATCTGGTGAAGCTTTAGTATAGATGGCCTAATAGGATCAGTGCTGCACACCGCTACAAAGCCCAAATTATTTTCCAGTCAAGATACAGATAAACATGATTAGTAATTTTAAATCTGGTGGAGCTTATTATAGATGGCCTAATAGAATCAGTGCTGCACACTGCTACAAAGCCCAAATTATTTTCCAGCCAAGATACAGATAAACATGATTAGTAATTTGAAAGCTTAAAACGGTTGGTAGGGTGATTTTAACCAATCATCAAGCTTTTACTCTCCCCAGGATGACACAGGGATAGAAAAGTCGTTTCGGATCCATGATTTGTTCATCTTTATGAACGTGAGTCTGTCTACATTATCAGTGGAGAGCCGCGTGCGCTTATCTGTCAGCACACCACCAGCAGTGCTGAACACACGTTCAGACAGAACGCTGGCTGCGGGGCATGACAAGATCTCCAAGGCGTAAGTGGCTAGCTCCGGCCATTTATCCAGTTTGGAAGCCCAAAAAGAGCAAGGGTCCAGTGACACAGTCATGGCTTCAATGTTTACTTGGAGATACTCCTGTACCATCGTCTCTAGGCGTTGACTATGTGTCAGACTTCTTGTCTCCTGTGGCCTTGCAAAGGATGGGCTTAAAAAGTGGTGAAATGATTCCGCAAAATTGATGTTACCAGCAGATACTGTGGTTCTGTTACGGTTTGAGTGCTGAACACTTGACGGTCCCACGGTTGGCAAGTTGGAACTGTGAGATTCACTACGTGCACCACTGGTATTTTGTGGAAAAGCACATGTAAGATTCTGCAACAGTCTCTGCTGATACTCCTGCATGCGTGCATCCCTTTCTATGGCAGGAATAATTTCTGCAAATTTACTTTTGTACCGGGGATCTAACAGTGTGGCAACCCAGTAGTCATAATTTTTTGTAATTCTCACAATTCGAGGGTCATGTTGCAGGTAGTGCAGCAAGAAGGCACTCATGTGTGTTGCGCATCCAGGAGCACCAAGTCCCTGTTGTGTTGGTGGCGAGGTAACAATCATGCTTCCTTCCTCTGTCCTCTCCCCCCAACCTCGCACAACAGAAATGTGATCAAGGTCTCCCTCATCTGATGAGTCTTCCATCAGTTCGTCCTCCACTTCTTCCTGGGCTCCTGCACCTTCCTCACTAGTTTGGCTGCTACCATGCGCCCTGGTAAAACCATCTCCCCCACCCTCACATGCCTGCCGCCTTGGTGCTGCCGACCGTCTGGACCTTGCAGATGTTAGCCCTTCCGCATACAACTCCTCCTCCTCTACTTCCTCCACCTCCTCTTGTGCCACCACCTGACTCCGAATTCTGTTTAACATGTGCTCCAGCATGTAAATCACCGGAATAGTCATGCTGATAATGGCATCGTCAGCACTAAACATCTTCGTCGCCATTTCAAAACTGTGCAGAAGGGTGCATAGGTCCCTGATCTGAGACCACTCCTCCAGCATGATTTGCCCCACCTCTGGATCTCGTTGGCCCAGGCTATACGTCAGAACGTATTGCACCAGGGCTTGTCGGTGCTGCCACAGTCGCTGCAACATGTGCAGAGTTGAATTCCACCGGGTAGGCACATCGCATTTTAGCCGGTGAAGTGGCAGGCCCAACGACTTCTGTAGAGATGTAAGTCGCTGAGCTGCGGGATGCGAACGGCGGAAGTGAGCACACAGCGACCGTGCCCTCTGCAGAAGGCCATCTAGTCTGGGATAGTGGGCTAAAAATTGCTGGACAACCAGGTTCAACACGTGAGCCATACAAGGCACGTGTGTGACATTGCCCCGGCGAAGGGCCGCACCCAGGTTTGCAGCATTGTCGCACACGGCCTTCCCTGGTTTCAGGTCCAGTGGAGACAACCATTCATGAAATTGGTTCTCCAGAGCTGACCACAACTCCTCAGCTGTGTGACTCACATTTCCCAGACATTTCAATGTAAAAACCGCCTGATGACGTTGAGCCCTACTGCCAGCATAGTAAGGAGGTGTGCAGGATCCCTTCTGCGCAGTTAGAAAGCTTGTGGCATGACCAGACAGGCTTTGGGTGCAGGTGGAAGACCGAGAGGAGGTTGAGGAGGCAGAAGCAGTGGAGGAACTTTGAGATAAAGAGGATTGACGCACAACTCGTGGGGACGGCAAGACTTGGACAGCAGCCCCTTGTCCTGTTGTCACCATAGTTACCCAGTGCCCAGTCAGCGACATGTAACGCCCCTGTCCATGCCTACTCGTCCAAGTGTCTGTGGTGAAATGCACCCTGTCACACACACAGTTTCTCAAAGAAGCGGTGATGTTGTGTGCGACATGCTGGTGGAGCGCAGGCACACCTTTCTTTGAGAAGTAGTGCCGACTGGGCATCTGGTACTGGGGCACTGCGACGGACATAAGGTCTCGAAAATCCTCTGTGTCCACCAGGCGGAAAGGCAGCATTTCTGTAGCCAAGAGCTTGCAGATGGTGAAATTCAACCTCTTAGCTTTCTCATGGCTAGGAGGAAATGGTCTTTTACTTGTCCACATCTGAGGGACCGAGGGCTGGCTATTGTGCTTAGACGGGGTTGATAAGGGTGTCCCCGGCAAACTGCCGGTCTGTGAGGAAGATGCAGGCGGACATGTTAGGTTGCCTTCATCCAAAGGTGGTGCTATCGATGTCGGACAGCGCTCAACACCAGCTGGTGTTACCACCTCCAAAGAAAATGATGACCTGCCAATCACGCTGGCTGTTGCGGGTAAAGAGGTGGCAGGTCTGCGCCCCAAAACAGGTGTGACTGCTGTCCCCCCAGTCACAGAGGATGAAGAGGCCGCGGATGCACAAGATATGGCAGACGGTGGTTGGCCCGGCCGGCTAGGCCGCATTGTAGCACACTGAGCTTCCCACTGCAACTTATGCTTCATGTCCATGTGCCGGTTCATGCATGAAGTACTCAAACTATGTATTTTTTGGCCTCTACTTAGCTTTTGCTGACAAATGTTACAGATAACACGAGTTGGGTCATCTTTATCGATCTGAAAAAATGCCCAGGCTATGCAAGGCTTAGCACCCATGCGACCTGAAGAGCCACCATGACTTGTGGTGAGAGGCAGAGTTGTGTTTGAGGATGCAGTTGTTGACGTGCTTCCAGTACTACGTCTCTGTCCAGGAAGGCGCAACCTGACCTCGTCGTCACTAGCATCTTCCTCCACCTCCTCTGCTGACCTCATCTCTTGGCTGACTGTGGGTTGACAGTAAGTGGGATCTCCAACCTCATCATCATCACCCTGTGCGTTATCACACCCGTCGTCCTCAGAGCCAACCTGTTCCTGCCCTGACAAAAAACTAAAGTTGTCGCTCCAATCAGGTATTTGAGTCTTATCATCGTCTTCCTCATTGTCTCCACCAACAGGAGTTACAGTTTGGGAATGAGGGTCTACATTATGGTCAGAACCTTCTGCGTCTGGTCCTGGATCCGACTCATAAAGATTCTGGGCATCAGTGCAGATCATTTCCTCGTCTGGATTCACAGAAGCGCTGGAGTCGACCTCTGATTCCCAGGCTATAGTATGAGTAAACAGCTCTGCAGACTCAACCATCTGTTCTATCTCATACTCAGACGGACAGCTGGAGATTTGGGAGCTGTGAGGAAGCAAGTGCGATTGGGGTGACACCTTTGAGGACTGGAGTATTTGTGATGTTGAAGTTGATGTGGAGGAGAGCCCACTTAAAGGAGCACTTGATATCCGTTGAAGCACCTGCTGTTTTTGTGCCTCATCTGGAATTTGTAGCGATTGGCGTGGCCGTAAGAAAGGGATCTTATCACATTGTCCGCTAAAAGAAGTAGACATTTTAGTTTGGCTGGAAGATGGTCTTTCTTCTGCAGATGTTACTGTTGCTTTAACACCTACCCCACGGACACAACCTTTTTTCCCCTTCCCAACACGCCTATTCCCCTTTCCACCAGCAGCAGGCCTTTTTCCACTCATTTTGGTGGTTAACTAATTCACAACTCTGGAGTTGTTTGCACAAAAAAACAATGGATGGGAACCGAGCAGAGCTGAGTGGCCAAACTGTGGTATTAGGCTAAAACTATTGGCTGGGTTAGATGCAGAAAAAAATTATATTCAATTTGCAACCTGATGGAGGTCAGTATAGATGGACTAATAGAACAAGTCCCACACACAGCTAGAAGCCCAAATATTTTTTCAGAGGTACTGTAGATGCAGATAAAAATTATTTTTAATTTGCAACCTGATGGAGGTCAGTATAGATGGACTAATAGAACAAGTCCCACACACAGCTAGAAGCCCAATATTTTTTCAGAGGTAGATGCAGAAAAAAATATATTCAGTTTGCAACCTGATGGAGGTCAGTATAGATGGAGTAATAGAACAAGTCCCACACACAGCTAGAAGCCCAAATATTTTTTCAGAGGTAGATGCAGATAAAAATTATTTTTAATTTGCAACCTGATGGAGGTCAGTATAGATGGACTAATAGAGAAAGTCCCACACACTGCTAGAAGGCCAAATATTTTTTCAGAGCTAGATGCAGATAAAAATTATATTCAATTTGCAACCTGATGGAGGTCAGTATAGATGGACTAATACAACAAGTCCCACACAGCTAGAAGCCCAATATTTTTTCAGAGGTAGATGCAGAAAAAAATATATTCAGTTTGCAACCTGATGGAGGTCTGTATAGATGGATTAATAGAACAAGTCCCACACACAGCTAGAAGCCCAATATTTTTTCAGAGGTAGATGCAGAAAAAAATATATTCAGTTTGCAACCTGATGGAGGTCAGTATAGATGGATTAATAGAACAAGTCCCACACACAGCTAGAAGCCCAATATTTTTTCAGAGCTAGATGCAGAAAAAAATTATATTCAATTTGCAACCTGATGGAGGTCAGTATAGATGGACTAATAGAATGATGCTATGCCCAAAAGATTTTACTTCACTAGGTGCAGTAAAAAAATTGGTATTCTATACACAGGTGGTATATCTTGCAACACAGATAGGCTACTCCACTGACTAACACACTCTGCAATAGGCCAAAAAGGATTAGCTTTGCTAGATTCAGCCAAATGCTGTGAAAAAAACTTGCACAGCACTGGCACAGACCTGCCTGGCAAAAACTGATAGGAACTGATGTAACCTAGTCCTGAAAAGGACTCCAATTACAATTAGTCTTTACTCCCACAATCTATCTATTTAAGAGCACAGACCTGCCTGATAAAAGTCGTAGGAAATGCTGTAACCTAGTCCTTAAAAGGACTGCAATCACAACTATTCCCTACTCCCAAGCTATCTGTAGATTTGTGCGAAAATTGGCTTGAAATTAACAAGGTATAGCGCACACAGCAACAGCGGTGCCGTCTAACACGCAGCTGCAGCAGTGAGAAAATGGTGGCGACGGGGAAAATGGCTTGGTCTTATAGGGCAAGGACATGTGACATACACTGCCAATGACACATGCCCTTGCTTGTGTGAAAAAAAGCACTTCGCTCCGTGTGTGCGCTGCTGATAGGCTGACAGATTGCACCTCCCCACTGTAAATGCGGGAAAGAGAAAAAAAAAATGGAGATCTTCATTGTTCCTGCAGAGATCCATCCCCTGCCCCTCCCCCCACCCCACTGTACACTCAAACTGCGTATTAACATTAATTTTCATCATTACTGAGAAAAAATCCAGTTATGATTTTGGTGCACGAACAGTTATCGAACATAACCTCGAACAGCCGAATTTTTCTCAAATTGTTCGTGTTCGCCGAACGGCTCGAACACCGCCTAAAACAGCTCGAATTTGAGATTGGCGAACAGTTCGAGTAGAACAACGCTCATCTCTAGTTACAGGCTGTGAAGAGGAGAGGAGAGGAAATGTGGCCAAAACAAACAAACAGGATGTGTTCACCTTTCTATAAGAGATCGGAGTGTAACAGTTCAATGTTTACAGTTTTAGGGACCCACATAATTGAAATTGATTGTTCTCTTTAACCACTTAACAGCCTTTGATGTTCGTGTTCCTAACTGATCCCTGTGCGGAATATGGAGTGGGGTTAGAAGCAGAGCGTGCTTCACACATGGTAGCTGTGTTACATAACCGACATCTGATTGTAGCTGCAGTGGCTGGAGAAAGCTCACATCGCTGCTGTTAACCATTCAGATGCCACTGTGAATCATCAGTCAGGCACTGAAATGGCGCAATTGCAAGTGACGCGCCCCCTGGGCCGTGGGGTACTCGGTAGCCGGGCCAGTCGATGCCGGGGGATGTCACGGTGACAGTGACCCGGTCCATGACCCAGGGCGGTCAATTAAAGATTAAGGAAAAGGGGAATAAAGTTTTTAGAGATCATGTTCGTGACGCCACCCGTGGTATGTGGCTATATGGGGTCGCCGCTGCGGTGCAGATCCACTGGAGCTGATGGTGACGCAGCAGAGTTGGTTCAGCTCTCCACGGGCAGAGCTTGGCTCCAGGACAGGATATAGTGATTTTATGAGGTAGGTGTTGTTGGTGCAGTGAAGTGCAGGGCTGAGGGCGCAGGTAATGAACAGACAACATATTGATGGCGGTTTCCTCTAGCTTTACTTGCGGTTTGTCAGAGCAGACCGGGGCACGGGTACTAGCTGGTAGTGAAGGTCCGGACGGCCTGGGAGCAAGTTGGGGATCCACCTCGCCAGGAGTAGTTGTAGGCCTTCCCTCTGCGCTATTCTCTTTGGCCCTGCTGCTTGGAGCTATGCTGCGGCCCTCGTCCCTGAGTAAAACGTCTTTTTCCTCACCCGTATGGCTCGGGCCTTCCTCAAGTGTCTCTCCCACGTGACTCTCCAGAATAGAAGACACCTGAAGCCATTGCTGCTGATCTTGATGGAAAGGAGGATACCCCATAGATGGGGCTTTCCATTCGCCCTGATTGCACGACGAGAGGGAATTTCATCTACTCTGTGGGAGACCTCCCTGTTTTCTGTGAGGCTTTGAATATATCAGCTCCCAAGATTGTGGATTGGGATGCTCCCCAGCCTCCTGAGGTGCCCCCACTGGTCTGGAATTAGAGAGGAGGAAGAGGCCATGGGAGACTAGGTGAGGGGAGAAACTCAGAACCCCCCCTGCCCTCTCGGCCACGTTGACGTTATTCCATTTACAAATGATTGCTAAAATACATTTGCTGGGGATTGAGTTCTCTCTAAAATGTACCGGCCTGTGCTTTTTCAAGTTCCCATGATACGTCTTTTGCCGTAAATTTGTTGTGCAGGTTGTCTGTAGATTCATTTGTTTTATGTGTTCAGTGGGGCTCTGAGACTATTGGCTGATCCTCCTTTCTGGTTGGTTGTGGGACTCCCTCCATCAATTATTTCTATAGGGGATACTCTTCATTTAACTGTTTCTTATCTTTAGTGCTATTTGGGTAGCCTGTGATTCTATTTCCTGATACCCAGTGGGCTCATTTATTGCCACGGGAGATATCCCCTACCAGGAATTTACTTGGGATATTAGTCCTACATATGATGCTAGTCACTAACTCATGGAGCGACCGTCAGGTGGATAGTCAGATGTTCCGAGGTCAATACCAAGAGAGCCTGTAGATACCAAGGGAAAAGACCGATGCGTAAGTCACGTCACAGTGCAGGGTCAGTATCAAGAGCGAGCAGAACAGAGCCAAAGGGCAAGACAAGGAGGTAGTCAGAACACGGTCCAAAGGGTCAGGCAGCAGAAGATCAGAACACAGAACAGAATAAGGCACACACTCACCAGGAAACACAAACTACGTCTGGCAGGGAACAGGGGCAGTCAGCTCAGTTAAATAGCTTTGGCAATCTCCAGAACACTGAACACCTGAAGACTGCCCTGCAAATCCCAGTCAAAGATTGGACAGCCGAGCTGTCAATCAAAGCACCGAGAGCCCGACTTGCCACTCAGAGGATTGGACAGCCAAGCAGTCCATCAAAACACAGCAAGAACCAGTTCAATAGGACAGCATAGCGATCCCACACAGATGCAGGAATATTGACACTACATATACCGTTCTGTATGTTACCACTTCATGTTTACTGTTGTCTATGTCTCATTTTCCTCCCATTGTATCCTCACCTTCTTTTTATACAAGCTCAGTTATTCTTGTCCTGGAAAGACATAAGAACTCTGCCCTACTGGAGGGTCCAGTGGGTTCCTGATGGGGTCCGTTTCAAAATAGTGAGTCACGATATTATATTATACTTTTTTCACACACTAAGTCATAACCATGACACGTTTACTATCTTTGAATGTAAGGGTCTTAATTCCCCTAAAAGGAGAAGATTAACTTTGTGGGAATTGAAGATCCAAAAAGAGCATATAGTTTTCCTGCAGGAGACCCAGAATGATAAGACGGGAACTTTCCATTTTGCAGCTAGTCAGTTCCCTATTGCATACTCCGCCTTTAATAGAAATAAGAAGGGTGGAGTAGCAATCTTGACTTATTAAATTTGCCCTTTGCAGGTGACCAGTTCTCATTTAGATCCGGATGGCAAATATATTATACTAGAGGCTCTCCTTGGAGATAAACCCATTACTTTATGTAACATTTATGCTCCAAACACGGGCCAAATCCGTTTTACGGAATAGGGTATTTTCCCTCCTATGGAACCTGAATTCAACATCATTGATAATTAGTGGAGACTTCAACATCCCTTTCTCTGAATCTTTTGATAGAGACTCGATAAGCTATACACAAAGTGTAGACAATATGACATGGGATAGCATCCCAGAAGGGAATGCAGAAAACGAA
Organism: Phyllobates terribilis; assembly: GCF_046119375.1. NCBI lineage: Eukaryota > Metazoa > Chordata > Amphibia > Anura > Dendrobatidae > Phyllobates > Phyllobates terribilis. The sequence continues at coordinate 67,881,187 of NW_027362770.1, read as the reverse complement.
GCCAAAAGTGGGGGGGAGGGAGGAAAGCAAATACATACCAAAGGTGAATCAATAATGGGGGGAGGGGGGGTGAGAGGTAAGTAGCCCGATGCGCGTTTCGCGGCAGTTCAAACCGTTTTCTCAAGGGCCAGAAGGTATACCAGCTTATACATAACGATCAAGTGGGGTTTGTCCCTTTTCGTCACGGGTGAGACAACACCAGAAGGGCCGTGGACTTGATAGATGTGGCCAACAGAAATAAAGCTCAAGCACTTCTCTTAAGCCTTGATGCAGAGAAGGCTTTTGACCGACTTAACTGGTCCTTTATGTTAGAGACATTGGGTGCTTTTGAAATAACAGGATCCTTTCTTACTGCGCTAAGGGCACTCTATGAATCCCCTTCTGCGTCAGTCAAATTACTGCTTTGCTTTCCCCCAGTTTTAAAATATCTAACGGAACAAGACAAGGGTGTTCTTGGTCTCTCCTCTTGCTTGCATTATGCATCGAACCATTAGCGGCAACGGTTCGCAATAATCCCAATATATCGGGGGTGGAAGGTAAAGACAAGATTTTTAAGATCTCGTTGTTCGCAGATGAAGTTTTATTAACCCTCACCAAACCCCACACTACACTACCCAATCTTATCACGACATTAAAGGAGTATGGCCATTTGTCAGAGTACAAGATCAATGCCTCCAAGACGGAGGCAATGCCACTAAAGTTTCTGTCGAACATGGTGGATCACCTTAAATTAAACTACAAATTCCGTTGGAAGAAAGAGGCAATCAAATATCTAGGGGTTAATATTTCCACTTCTTATAACACTTTGTATTCTTTGCAACTTCCCCTATTTATTCAGAGAATTGAAAGGTTTACTAACTAAATGGAAACCACTAACAATCTCGCTAATGGGTCAAATCGCTGCAATAAAAATGTCATCTTCCTAAATTAATGTACTTCTTTGAGATTCTTCCAGAAAAGGTCCCTTTAGGTGAATTTAAATCTTTGCAAGCTAGTATGATGAAATTTATTTGGAACGAGAGACGTCATAGAATCTCAGAACAAACTCTTATCACTCATAGACAACAGGGAGGCTTGTCTGTACCAGACATTATCAAATATTATTGGGCTGCCCATTTAAGGAGGATACCATCTTCGGCTTCACTTTTGGAATATAACAATTTGACAGAAATTGAAAAACATGTTCTTATGTTTTTTCTGCCATTACTAGGCATGAGGTTACCAAATAGGCTTATAGCCATCTGGCACCGGACTATGTTAGAGCATGTGCAATATAATTAGTTTCTAGCAGGATGGACCTATGTAGGTAATCTATTGTATGCACTCATACTAGTACTGATACCAGAAATATATGGATACGAAATGCAATATTGCTTAAATTTATACACTAGTATTTGAGACCTTAGTTTGAGAATTATGATCTAGGAATTCTCTGGCTGTTCTTACAGTCCTGCACATTAGTGTTGAGCCACCCCCGTAGTGGTTGGGTTGGGTTGGGTTCGGTTCGTCGAACACCGGGATGTTTGTGGAACTGTTCGTCGAACACCTTAGAACACTGTCGAACACCGTTAAAACCAATGGCAGGCAAATAAAAACACACAGAAAACACCTTCAAAGGTGTCCAAAAGTTGACAAACTGCTCAGAAGACACTCTCTTTAAAAAAGCCAGCCGGCAATTCAGCATCTATACCCGACAATTTATAACAGAAAGAATAGAGCATCACACATAGATTAGATACATAGAAACATGTCAGTCACATATATAATAAGTACAGTGACAGTGTTGATTACTGTACTTGTCATTTAGTGTTAAAATAAAGGATTTATTTAAAAAAAAATTGGCGTGGGGTTCCCCGTAATTTTAGTCTCTAGCAGAGGTTAAGCAGACGGCTGGGGCAGATGTTTGAAGCCTGGGAAGGGGGTAATACCCATGGAGCTTCCCAGGCTACTAATATCAGCCCCCAGCTGAATACCTAGCCTTTACTAGCTATTAAAATGGGAGACCCCCCCAAAAGAATGACGTGGGGTCCCCCCTATTTTAATAGCTAGCAAAGGCTAGGCAGACAGCTGGGGGCTGATATTAATAGCCCAGGAAGGGTGCCATGAATATTGGCCCCCTCCCAGGCTAGAAACACCAGCCATCAGCCGCCCCAGAAATGGCGCATCCATAGGATGCGCCAATTCTGGCACTTAGCCTCGCTCTTCTCACTGCCCTGTAGCGGTGGCAGTGGGGTAATAGGGCTGGGGTTGATGTCCGCTTATAATGCCAGCTGACATCAAGCCCAGGTTAGTAATGGAGAGGCGTCTATAAGACACCCCCATTACTAACCCCATAGTCAAAGTAAAAAAAACCCCACAAACACCCAGAATAAAGTCCTTTAATTGAAATAAACACACAATTCTTTATTGTTCTAAATTAAACCATACTTACCGTCACGCCCATTCCAGCTGAAGCCAACGATCTCCTGCAATAAAAGTAAAATAATAAAGCAAACATCATCCTTACCTTTCCATGGTTCCCAGGACGGCTTCAGCTCTGCTACATTCACATGACAGGCTGGATCGCAGCCGAAAGCTGCCATCCAGCTTGCCATGACGCAGTGTAACGGGTCCGGGAGGCGGAACCTCTGAGCTACTATACAAGGGGGCGGCCCTTGTAAGGGAGCGGGTGGCAGTCTCTGGGTGAACGGACAGGGAGTTACGGCAAGTGATCAGGGCAGTCTCTGGGTAAGGGGTAGGTACGACCTGTGATGGCAGAGCCTCCGGGTAGGCTAGCAGGCAGATGGTAGATGTGTGCTCCCAGGTGAGCAAGCGAGAGTCTCTGGAATAGCAGGTGGTCACGGCACGTGACGGCGGAACCTCCGGGCTGGCAGGCAGGTAGGTAACAGAGAAGCACTCCCAGGTGAGCGGGCAAGAGTCTCTGGAATAGCTGGTGGTCACCGCACGTGACAACGGGACCTCCGGGCTGGCAAGCAGGCAGGTAACGGAGATGCGCTCCCAGGTGAGCGGGCAAGAGTCTCTGAGATAGCTGGTGGTCACAGCACGTGACAACGGAGCCTCCGGGCTGGCAAGCAGGCAGATAACGGAGAAGCGCTCCCAGGTGAGCGGGCAAGCTGGTCCATAGACAGACTGACCGGAGTAGTAAGGCAGACCGTCGGACCTCAGGCAAGCAGGCAGGTAGCTGATATGCGCTCCCAGGTGAGCGGGCAGGCTGGTCCTTTAGACAGACTGACAGGAGTAGTAAGGCAGACCGTCGGACCTCAGACTGGCAGACAGGTAACAAGTATTCAGGCAGGAATCAGGCAGGTAACTGGCAACGGGACCTGAGGGCTGAAGCACAGGTGAGACACAGGTGCAAACAACATTGCTCGGGCACCTCCATTTTGGAGGAGGTGCCTTATATATGATGAAGTCCTCCGGCCATTGGCCGGGGACTCTTTAGGGCGGCGCGCGCGGCCCCTTTAAGAGGAGGGAAGCGCGCGCGCGCCCTAAGCACAGGGGCCGGGAAGGAGCGCGCGCTGAGAGCAGAGCGGGGGGAGGATGCCGGGCACGGAGCAGAGCGGTGAGGGGAGCAGCGTCCCTGCCTAGCAGAGGGCAGGGACGCCGGCACTACAGTACCCCCCCCTTTAGCCCCCCCCTTTTTTAGGCCAGACAGAAATTTAGCTAGGATGAGAGGGGCATGGATGTTCTCCCGGGGCTCCCACGTTCTCTCCTCAGGACCAAACCCCTTCCAATCTACCAGGAAAAAGGTCTTTCCTCTTACCCTTTTGGTGGCAAGAATGTTCTCTACCTCAAACTCGTCCTCAGCAGAAACCGGAGCAGGAGGCGTACCTGTAGACTTGGAAAAAGAGTTAAGCACCACAGGTTTGAGGAGAGACACATGGAAGGAGTTAGGGATCCGTAAGTTGGCCAGGAGTTTCAATTTATAGGCCACCGGGTTGATCTGACTGATGACCTCCAGTGGGCCGATGAACCGAGGTCCTAACTTATAGGAAGGGATCTTGAGCCGGACATATTTGGACGAGAGCCAGACTTTATCCCCAGGGCGGAATTGAGGAGGGTCCAGACGTTTTTTGTCAGCGTGTCTTTTCATACGCTCGGATGACAGAAGGAGTGCGGACCGGGTACTCTCCCATATGGAGGAAAATTTGTTAACAAGAGATTCCGCAGCCGGATTGTCCGCCGAGGTGGAGACGGGAAACGGGATCCGAGGATGCTGACCGTAGACTACAAAAAACGGGGATTTGGAGGAAGACTCGCTCTCGTGATTGTTGTACGAGAATTCGGCCCATGGCAGGAGATCCACCCAGTCAGAATGGTGGGCATTAACGAAGTGCCGAAGGTAACTGGTCAGGTTCTGATTGATCCGCTCCACTTGACCATTAGACTGTGGGTGGTAAGCGGAGGAGAAGTCCAGGGTGACGTCCAGCAATTTACAAGTGGCTCTCCAGAAACGGGAAGTGAACTGTACCCCACGATCCGACACGATGTGACGGGGCAGGCCATGAAGACGGAAGATGTGGCGGATAAAGTCTTTAGCCAGCTCGGGTGCAGACGGAAGACCTGGCAGTGGAATGAAGTGAGCCATCTTGGAGAAGCGGTCAGCGACCACCCAAATGACCGTACAACCGGCAGAGATGGGCAGATCAGTAATGAAGTCCATCGCTATATGCTGCCAGGGGGCAGCAGGTACTGGCAGAGGTAGGAGGCGGCCGGCCGGCAGGTGTCTCGGAACTTTGTTGCGGGCGCAGGACACACAGGCAGAAACAAAGTCTATTACATCCTTGTGCAGGTTAGGCCACCAGTAGTGCCGGGTAATAAGCTGGAGGGTCTTTTTCTGACCGGCGTGGCCAGCTAGTTTAGACGAATGACCCCAGTGTAGGATCTTCTCCCGATCAGGTACTGGTACGAACGTCTTACAAGGAGGAAGACGATTTAGACTCACGGGAGCCACCTGCATTACTCTGGCGGGATCGATGATATGTTTCGGATCCTCCTCGAGATCAGACACCAGAAAGGATCGAGACAAGGCATCCGCCTTGACGTTTTTGTCAGCCGGGCGAAAATTAAGGACAAAATCAAAACGAGCAAAAAACAAGGACCACCGGGCTTGGCGCGGGTTAAGTCTCTGGGCATGCTGGAGGTAAGCCAAGTTCTTGTGGTCAGTGTAAATTATTACCGGGTGAAGAGCCCCCTCGAGCAGGTAACGCCACTCCTCCAATGCCAGTTTGATGGCCAATAACTCTCGGTCTCCTATGGAATAGTTGCGCTCAGAGGAGGAGAAGAGTTTAGAGAAGAAGCCACAAGTTACCATCCTCCCGGAAGATGATTTTTGAGTAAGTACCGCTCCGGCTCCAGAGGAGGAGGCGTCAACTTCCAGGAAGAACTGCTTGTTGCCATCTGGGCGATGCAGCACCGGGGCGGAAGAGAAGGCCTGTTTAAGGGAAAGAAAGGCCTCCTCTGCTTCGGGTGGCCACTCTTTGGGATTAGTACCTTTACGGGTGAGCGCAGAAATTGGGGCCGTCCGGGAAGAGAAGTGTGGTATGAAGAGGCGGTAGTAGTTGGCGAAGCCCAGGAATCGCTGAATGGCCTTCAACCCCTCCGGTCGGGGCCATTTCTCGATGGCAGACAGTTTCTCAGGATCCATTTGTAGGCCGGTCTGAGAGATAATGTAGCCCAGAAACGGAAGCGAGGTCTGCTCAAAGAGGCACTTCTCAAATTTAGCGTAGAGATGGTTCTGCCTTAGCCTGAGCAGGACCTGACGAACGTCCCTCCGGTGAGTCTGGAGATCCGGAGAGAAGACCAAGATGTCGTCCAGGTACACCACTACGCAGGAGTAGAGAAGGTCCCGGAAGATGTCATTGACCAACTCTTGAAAGACGGCAGGAGCGTTACAGAGACCAAAGGGCATTACCAGGTATTCATAGTGGCCGTCCCGGGTGTTGAATGCCGTCTTCCATTCATCCCCCTGACGAATACGAACCAGGTTGTACGCCCCACGAAGGTCCAGTTTGGTGAAGATCCTAGCCCCCCTCAGACGATCAAATAATTCTGGAATGAGCGGAAGGGGGTACTTATTCTTCACCGTGATCAGGTTTAGGCCTCTATAGTCTATACAGGGACGGAGAGAGCCATCCTTCTTTTTGACGAAAAAGAAGCCTGCTCCCGCCGGGGAGGTAGATTTCCGGATGAATCCTCTGGCCAGATTCTCCTCAATATATTCGGACATTGACCGGGTCTCAGCAGCGGATAAAGGATAGATACGCCCACGGGGAGGAGTAGTACCGGGTAGCAGATCGATGGGACAGTCGTATGGTCTATGTGGTGGTAATGTCTCTGCCTCCTTTTTATTAAAGACATCTGCATAAGACCAATAAGGAATCGGAAGTCCAGGTAGATTAGCTGGGGTAGGAGAGGGACGGACGGGATGGACGGGAACCAGGCAGGTTTTATGACAGTCTTGTCCCCAGCGAAGGACCTCTCCGGTTTGCCAGTCTAGCACGGGTGCATGTCTCTGGAGCCAGGGCAGACCTAGCAAGAGGGCGTGAGAGAGTCCAGGCAGAACATGAAAGGAGATACTTTCAGAATGCAGCATTCCCACCTGCAGGGTAATGGATTCGGTGATGAGTTGAATGGGGCGAGGTAAGAGGCCCCCATCCACGGCAGCGACAGACAAGGGTACAGCCAGAGGTTTGGTGGGGATGCGGTATTTCTCAACCAGGGACTGTGAAATAAGGTTCCCGGCTGCTCCAGAGTCAAGTTGGGCTAGTTCGAAATAACGGTTCTCCCCGTAGATGATCGAAACTGACAACAGCAGGGATGGAGAGGATTTATTCTTGTCTAGGTGGACCTCTCTGAGCGAACCTAGACACAGGCGTTTCCCGACCTCTCCGGGCAGGCACGGATCCGGTGCTCCTTACTGCCACAGTAGAAGCAGCTCCCCTCGGCACGGCGTGAGTCCTGACGGGTTTTGACCATCTTGGTCTGGTCGACCTGCATAGGCTCAGGAGAGTGTACCTGGGGAGAGATGGAGGGAATGACGGGTTTCTGGAAAGTAGGAGCTAAACGTGGAATCCTTCTCTCACGGGTGACCTCTTTGGCACGCTCCTGGAACCGTAGGTCAATCCGGGTGGCAAGGGTTATTAGATCATCGAGAGAGGTAGGAATGTCCCGACCAGCAAGTTCATCTTTAATACGACCGGACAGACCCTCCCAGAAGACGGATACCAGAGCGTCGTTATCCCAGGCCAGCTCCGAGGCAAGGGTGCGGAACCGTATGGCATATTGGCCCACGGTGAGACCCTCCTGACGGAGGCGTAGCAGAGAGGATGCGGATGAGGTCTTCCGTCCGGGTTCGTCGAAGACTTTCCGGAAAGCCGAGAGAAAAGCAGGCAAGTTGGACACCAGGGGGTCTCCTCTCTCCCATAGAGGATTTAGCCAGACCAGGGCCTCCCTGGTGAGATGGGACATGATAAAGGCAATTTTGGCCCGGTCGGAATTAAACTGATGGGACAAAAGTTCAAAGTGCAGGGTGCACTGATTTATGAAGCCCCGAGCCTGGACGGAGTCGCCTCCGAAGCGAGGAGGTGCAGACAGCCGGGGACCGGGATAGGTTACCATGGTATTAGTGGGTAGCGGAGCTGCCGGGTTGCGAGTCATGGTACTGGCAGTGGCTGCAGGTGGTGCAGTCAGAGTGTCCAGGCGAGTATTGACATTCCGCAGGTGACCCAGGATGGACTCCTGTTGGGACCTTTGACGGGACAGTTCATGACACAGGTCCGTGAGCGAGGGAGCTTGGGTGCCACCGGGTTCCATGGCCCGAGCAAACTGTAACGGGTCCGGGAGGCGGAACCTCTGAGCTACTATACAAGGGGGCGGCCCTTGTAAGGGAGCGGGTGGCAGTCTCTGGGTGAACGGACAGGGAGTTACGGCAAGTGATCAGGGCAGTCTCTGGGTAAGGGGTAGGTACGACCTGTGATGGCAGAGCCTCCGGGTAGGCTAGCAGGCAGATGGTAGATGTGTGCTCCCAGGTGAGCAAGCGAGAGTCTCTGGAATAGCAGGTGGTCACGGCACGTGACGGCGGAACCTCCGGGCTGGCAGGCAGGTAGGTAACGGAGAAGCGCTCCCAGGTGAGCGGGCAAGAGTCTCTGGAATAGCTGGTGGTCACCGCACGTGACAACGGGACCTCCGGGCTGGCAAGCAGGCAGGTAACGGAGATGCGCTCCCAGGTGAGCGGGCAAGAGTCTCTGAGATAGCTGGTGGTCACAGCACGTGACAACGGAGCCTCCGGGCTGGCAAGCAGGCAGATAACGGAGAAGCGCTCCCAGGTGAGCGGGCAAGCTGGTCCATAGACAGACTGACCGGAGTAGTAAGGCAGACCGTCGGACCTCAGGCAAGCAGGCAGGTAGCTGATATGCGCTCCCAGGTGAGCGGGCAGGCTGGTCCTTTAGACAGACTGACAGGAGTAGTAAGGCAGACCGTCGGACCTCAGACTGGCAGACAGGTAACAAGTATTCAGGCAGGAATCAGGCAGGTAACTGGCAACGGGACCTGAGGGCTGAAGCACAGGTGAGACACAGGTGCAAACAACATTGCTCGGGCACCTCCATTTTGGAGGAGGTGCCTTATATATGATGAAGTCCTCCGGCCATTGGCCGGGGACTCTTTAGGGCGGCGCGCGCGGCCCCTTTAAGAGGAGGGAAGCGCGCGCGCGCCCTAAGCACAGGGGCCGGGAAGGAGCGTGCGCTGAGAGCAGAGCGGGGGGAGGATGCCGGGCACGGAGCAGAGCGGTGAGGGGAGCAGCGTCCCTGCCTAGCAGAGGGCAGGGACGCCGGCACTACACGCAGACACTGAGAAGCGCAATTTCATGAAATAATTTAAAAAAAATTGACGTGGGGCTTCGCCCTATTTTTGTGTCCAGCCAGATACAGCAGGCAGGAACGAGCTGCCCCCAACCACCAGCTGCCTATTTGTACCTGGCCAGACACAACAATATAGAGAAGCCTTTTTTTTAAAAATTATTTCATGAATTTCATGAAATAATTAAAAAAAAATTGACATGGGGCTTCGCCCTATTTTTGTGTCCAGCCAGGTACAACTAGGCAGCTGGGGGCTGGAATTCGCAGCGCAGGGAGGCCCAAACTTTCTGCCCCCCCCCCCCCCCGCTGCAAATTGCAGTCCGCAGCCACCCCAGAAAATGGCGCATTCATAGAAGCGCCATCTTCTGGCGCTGTACCAAACTCATCCAGGGCCCTGGTGCGGTGGCTCACTGGGTAATAAAGGGGTTAGGGCCAGCTTGGTATTATCAGCTGGCCCTAAGCCCGAAATTCATGGGGTCACGCCAATATTAGACATGACCGCCATGAATTTCTAGTAAAGTATTTAAAAAAAAAAACAACACCCAGAATAAAGTCCTTTAATTGAAATAAACACACAATTTTTTAATGTTCTAAATTAAACCATACTTACCATCACGCCCATTCCAGCTGAAGCCAATGTCTTCTGCAATAAAAGTAAAATAATAAACCAACATCATCCTTACCTTTCCATGGTTCCCAAACGGCTCCAGCTCTGCTACATTCACATGACAGGCTGAATCGCAGCCGAAAGCTGCCATCCAGCTTGCAATGCCGCAGACACTGAGAAGCGCAGGCATGCTTGCGCTCCTCAGTGTCTGGCTGTGACGGCAGCCAGACACTGCGCTCACGGCAAGCGCAGGAGAATTTTCCCACGCTGTCAGTGACGTGCATGAGGTGAGCCGAGTTCATTACTCAGCTCAGCTGAGTAATGAACTCTGCTCAACTCATGCACGTCACTGACAGCATGGGAAAATTCTCCTGTGCTTGCGCTTGCCGTGAGCTCAGGAGAATTCTCTCACGCTCACCGCATGCGCAGGAGAATTCTCCCACACTGTCAGTGATGTGCATGAGATGAGCTGAGTTCATTGGACATGAACTCGGCTCATCTGGATGCCGTCACAGCCAGACACTGAGGAGCGCAAGCATGCCTGCACTTCTCAGTGTCTGCGGCATAACAAGCTGGATGGCAGCTTTCGGCTGTGATCCAGCCTGTCATGTGAATGTAGCAGAGCTGGAGCCATCCTGGGAACCATGGAAAGGTAAGGATGATGTTGGTTTATTATTTTACTTTTATTGCAGGAGATAGTTGGCTTCAGCTGGAATGGGCGTGACGGTAAGTATGGTTTAATTTAGAACAATAAAGAATTGTGTGTTTATTTCAATTAAAGGACTTTATTCTGGGTGTTTGTGTTTTTTTTTACTTTGACTATGGGGTTAGTAATGGGGGTGTCTTATAGACGCCTCTCCATTACTAACCTGGGCTTGATGTCAGCTGGCATTATAAGCGGACATCAACCCCAGCCCTATTACCCCACTGCCACCGCTACAGGGCAGTGGGAAGAGCGAGGCTAAGTGCCAGAATTGGCGCATCCTATGGATGCGCCATTTCTGGGGCGGCTGATGGCTGGTGTTTCTAGCCTGGGAGGGGCGCCAATATTCATGCACCCTTCCTGGGCTATTAATATCAGCCCCCAGCTGTCTGCCTAGCCTTTGCTAGCTATTAAAATAGGGGGGACCCCACATCATTTTTTTTGGGGGTCCCCCATTTTAATAGCTAGTAAAGGCTAGGTATTCAGCTGGGGGCTGATATTAGTAGCCTGGGAAGCTCCGTGGGTATTATCCCCTTCCCAGGCTTCAAACATCTGCCCCAGCCGTCTGCTTAACCTCCGCTAGAGACTAAAATTACGGGGAACCCCACGCCAATTTTTTTTTTAATAAATCCTTTATTTTAACACTAAATGACAAGTACAGTAATCAACACTATCACTGTATTTATTATATATGTGACTGACATGTTTCTATCTATCTAATCTATGTGTGATGCTCTATTCTTTCTGTTCTAAATTGTCGGGTACCAGTGTATGCCGCTGCTGAATTGCCGGCTTTTCATGTTTCACTGTGAGCACTGTTCCCATTGATTTGGGCAACCACTGTAATGCCACAACCACCATGGCTGTGACATTACAGTGAGTGGCAGACAATCCCTGCATGATGTGAAAAAATCCAGTTACGCTTTTGATGCACGAACAGTTATCGAACATAACCTCGAACAGCCGAATTTTTTGCAAATCGTTCGCGTTCGTCGAACGACTCGAACACCGCCCAAAACAGCTCGAATTTGAGATTGGCGAACAGTTCTAGTCGAACACCGCTCATCTCTACTGCACATATATTTGTATTGGTATAGTTCTTAAACTGATTGAGATTTACAGTATTACATTGGATGATCATTGTAGTGCACTATAGAGGCATTGTCTGTTTCTTTACTTTTTATCTGAGATCATGTTATGATTTTGGTTTTAATTAATTCTAAATAAAGATGATATTCTTTTATTATTAAATGGAACTCTTTCTTTTTCTGGCACAAATATTTTTCTCGGGAAAGTTTTATAATGATTTGTAGAAGTGCCATGTGTTTCTGCTGATAGCAGTTGGACAAATATATTAATGATTATATGTAAAATGGCACTAAAAAGCAAATCCTCATATGGCTATGTTGATGAGAAAAAAAAATATAGCTTTTGGAGGAAAGGGATGAAAAAACAAAGTTTAAAAACTAAAAATGTTTGGCTCCTTAGGGTTCAAAAAATAAAATCTGATGTCTTGAAGATAAAGAAAAGTCTTTCTCTAAAAAAAACAAACAAAAAAAAACCTATGGTCAAAGGTTTTCCTTTATTCTCTTGATACATTTTCCATGATAATGGTGAAGCCTATGTATTCTATAGGAAGGCAGCGTAGACTTTTGTTAATGTACAGTTGGGTTTGAACTGATGGATATACATATATGAGCAAAGTGTGAGGAGGTCAAAATAAATCCCCATTTATGAAGGATGCAGAGAGGAATCAGTGGCCTTGTGAAGGTCCAATTATAACGTGCACGTTTGCTCCGATGTCTGTATTGATTTAAAAAGGAATTGATTCTGTTTGCCAAATATTTGTTACATGTATAGTTGAGCTCATTAATGAGATTGATCTCTAATTGGTGCAATATTGAATGCTGGTTGTTCTCCTTGGCAGCGATATTAATATAAGCCACATGGAACTCAGAATCCAGATCACTTCTATCTCGAATACAATTAAAAATGACACAAGCCAGCCTGGGGCACAGTACATCTGGCTGCTTGTTTGCTGATCGGTGATCATTTAGTAGCCTGTTTATACAGGCCGAGCCATCCTCAGATTCGCACTAATTATTTCAGTGCTCATAGGCTGTCATTGTTCTCACTGGGGTCCCATGGGGGTGGGAGAGGTCACAGGAACCTTGGAATTCAGCCGGTGAATGGACGACTAGGATAAAGTCCAGGGATAGCAAGTATACTCCACCACACCACCAATGACTGACTCATCCCCTGTGGGAACCCCATCTTGAAGCTGGTCCATTCGCCGGCTGAATTCCAAGGTTCCTGTGATCTTGCACCCCCATGGGACCCCAGTGAGCTCTTGCTATCCCTGGACTTAATTCTAGTCCTGCTCTGCTCAGACACTAGGCATTCACAAACCAATAAACAATAGCGACGTAATGATTAAGGCTAATTGTGGCCGAAACGTCTGCCTATTGTCGCCTTAAAACTTGGTTTGTCTTTTCATTTTTTGTCAATAAATGAATTCTGCATCCCAATCAATAGCGTGTGCGATGAATTAATCACCTATAGCAACTAGGCACTCGTTGCCTATTACATCAGCACCTTCACTCCGACAGAGTGCGACAAATTTTGCTCTATTAAATTTTGCTCTATTGTTCTCAGCTGCACAGATCCTTACACAGGCGAGGCCATCCTCAGTTTTGCACTAATTGATTGTTTCAGTGCTCATAGGCTGCCATTGTTCTCAGCTGCACAGATCCTTACACAGGCTGAGCCATCCTCAGATTTGCACTAATTGATTGTTTCAGTGCTCATAGGCTGCCATTGTACTCGGCTGCACAGATCCTTACACAGGCCGAGCCATGCTCAGATTTGCACTAATTGATTGTTTCGGTGCTCATAGGCTGCCATTGTACTCGGCTGCACAGATCCTTACACAGGCCGAGCCATCCTCATATTTGCACGAATTGATTGTTTCGGTGCTCATAGGCTGCCATTGTACTCGGCTGCACAGATCCTTACGCAGGCCGAGCCATCCTCAGATTCGCACTAATTGATTGTTTCAGTGATTATAGGCTGCCATTCTACTCGGCTGCACAGATCCTTACACAGGCCGAGCCATCCTCAGATTTGCACGAATTGATTGTTTCGGTGCTCATAGGCTGCCATTGTTCTCGGCTGCACAGATCCTTACACAGGCCGAGCCATCCTCAGGTTCGCACTAATTGATTGTTTCAGTGATTATAGGCTGCCATTGTACTCGGCTGCACAGATCCTTACACAGGCCGAGCCATCCTCAGATTCACACTAATTGATTGTTTCAGTGCTCATAGGCTGCCATTGTACTCGGCTGCACAGATCCTTACACAGGCCGAGCCATCCTCAGATTTGCACTAATTGATTGTTTCAGTGATTATAGGCTGCCATTGTACTCGGCTGCACAGATCCTTACACAGGCCAAGCCATCCTCAGATTTTTACTAATTGATTGTTTCAGTGATTATAGGCTGCCATTGTACTCGGCTGCACAGATCCTTACACAGGCCGAGCCATCCTCAGATTCGCACTAATTGATTGTTTCAGTGCTTATATGCTGCCATTGTTCTCGGCTGCACAGATCCTTACACAGGCCGAGCCATCCTCAGATTTGCACTAATTGATTGTTTCAGTGCTTATATGCTGCCATTGTTCTCGGCTGCACAGATCCTTACACAGGCCGAGCCATCCTCAGATTCGCACTAATTGATTGTTTCAGTGCTTATATGCTGCCATTGTTCTCGGCTGCACAGATCCTTACACAGGCCGAGCCATCCTCAGATTCGCACTAATTGATTGTTTCAGTGCTTATATGCTGCCATTGTTCTCGGCTGCACAGATCCTTACACAGGCCGAGCCATCCTCAGATTCGCACTAATTGATTGTTTCAGTGCTTATATGCTGCCATTGTTCTCGGCTGCACAGATCCTTACACAGGCCGAGCCATCCACAGATTCGCACTAATTGATCGTTTCAGTGATTATAGACTGCCATTGTTCTCGGCTGCACAGATCCTTACACAGGACAATGCACTGCTGTAAACCGTCTTTTTTTGCAGTAAAAAAGAGAATTTCACTTGATGACCAGACGTTTTGCTCATTCTCCGGGTGATCATCAGCCTATTTGGACCGCAAGATTATCGTGAAATAAGTGTTCCTAGGAATGCTCGTTCACGATTGTCTTTCAGTGTAAATGGACCCAGAGGCGAGTGTCACATTAATACAGTGCTCTCGGTCGAGCACTTGGGGTTCCCATGGAATTATAGCTGTTCTGAGATCCTGATAAAAACCCCTGACAGTGATTGATGGAGAGCACAGTGTTAGTGTGAGCCTAGCCTATGGCTCCATTTATACTGTAAGCATTCCTAGGTAAACTCGTGTAAAGATAATATTGCAGTATAATTTCTTTTTTGTGGCTTATAGTGCTTGGAGACAGACCTCACCACTGCAATGAGAGCACCGCACGGAGCCACTGGTAATGCTTCCCTTCACATGCCATACAGTCATAAACAACTCGTGTAGAGGATTTATCCAAGTTAGTATGTCAACGCAGAGTTGCATTTTTTATTTGATTTGCATCTCCTAAATATTAGTTTCTGTGATCAAAATGCTCGCTTTTCTGTGAATGGAGTAGCATTCACTCTTGTGAGATATATTTTTAATTTAGTTTCTTGGCAGTTTGGCACATGGAATAGACAATTTCCCCAGAATAAGGGCTCATGCTCACGGATATTCTCCGGCGCTTTGTACATGTCTGATATTTTTGCTTAGACCGACTGGGACATGGAGAAAAATCGGAGATGTTTGATTTTGATCCAAGTGTCAGATCAGAATTGGCAATGCAAGTCTATAGGTGTGTGAAAAAATCGCACCGCCCTTGGATGTCACCCTAGTGCGGTCTGATCACAAACTGACAGAATGGAGAAGGTGGAGAAACTTTTTTTTCTCTCCATGATCGAGAAAAACGGATGCTACTCTGATCAAACACTAATCAAACTCTGATCAGAATACTTGTCCCTGTTTTTTTTTTCGGATGTGGAGAAACCAGTCGTGTGAACCTACCCTAATAGTGTTGAAAAAAATGTGCTTTATTTCTAGCAATTTTGAGGCCATTATTAAACCTAGAAATGCTGATGCACGATTTTCAGGTATGGAAGTGTATTGCACAATGCTTCTCTATTAATGACCCAACCGTGATTGATGAGCGAGTGTTTTGTTTTTTTTTGTACAGCATTCTGAGAAGTTTTAGAAAGAAAAGTTTTTCTTCACTGAACAACTCCATTAACTTTAATACGCCAAGTCCAGGTTGTTATAGAAAATACATGAGGATCTTGCAGTGCTACACACGCTCTACTACTTCTGCAATCTTTTTGTATCTGTGTTGCAGATGCTTTTCTTTTTTTCTTTAAAAAGCTTGGCATAAGATTAAAAGAAAACCTTTTACAATTTTTTTTTTATAACTCCAGTGTTCGGAATATTACAAACTCAAGAACAAGAATGCCAAAGCCTTCCTCTAGTAGTTATGCTGTATAGATACTATTCACACAGTGTTATAGAGAGCCTGCTCTATTAGAAGACTGGACAGTTGGGTTCCTTGCAACATAAAGCAATATCAGATATGGCAGTGTTACTTGCTGCATGTGTAGTTGTCATAAATAGATTTTTTGCTTACCGTAAAATCTGTTTCGCATAGCCTTCATTGGGGAACACAGAACTATGGGATAGTCTGCTGCCACCTGGAGGCTGACACTATTATTGCAGTTTAAAAAAAAAACTGGCTCCTTCCCAGCACACTATACTCTGCCTGCTGGAGCAGGCTTCCTCAGTTTTGTGAGAAAGCAGTAAGAGGAGAAAAGAAAAGAATTAAGGCAAGAAGAAACATATCTGTATGCCCAACCGGGCAATCAAGGGAGTGAGTTGTGTCCCCCAATGAAGACTACAAGAAACAGATTTTACGGTAACTAAAAAATCTATTTATATTGTTCCTCTTATTTGGGGACACAGAAACATGGCACGTCCTAAAACTGTCCCTTTGGAGGGATAGAATTAAATTTCATACCGTTACCACCTGGTCTTCTGCCACAATTTAAGCGGAAGTCTGGGCTACTGCCGCCTGCAGTATCTTCCTACGAAGGCTTGCATCTACCGAGGCAAAAGTGTGCACTCTGTACAACTTAGAAAAAGTATGCACCAATACCCAAGTAGTTGCTTTACAGAGCTGCAAAGCCAATGCCTGATGACAAACTGCCCAGGAAGCTCCTACCACCCGCGTGGAGTGCGCCCTAATCCTAAATGGGGCCACCCTGGGCTTGGCATTATAAACCTGGACAATAGCAGACTTGATCTAGTGGGCAATGGTTGCTTTAAAAGTGGCTTGACCCTTACGAGGGCCCTGTGGTATAACAAATAAAGAATCAGAATGCCTAAATGAGGCAGTGTCACAATAAATAGTACCTTACTGCTCTAAGGCTGCGTGTCCACTATGCGTTGCTCAAGCATTTTTGCAGCGGAATTTCCGCAGCGAAAACGCTTAAAAAATGTTTGATTATACGTGCCCCATGGTCCCCAATGATAATTCGCGTGTGCTGTGCACATGCCGCGGAAAATTCCGCAGATTATCATTGCAGAAAAATACGCAGCATGTCCATTAATTTTGCAGACACGCAGCGTATTTGCCGCCATTGACTTGCATTGAAACTCATAATATCTTGTCAGTACATTTGCACACACGGATATTATGCGATTCAATGTGCAGATGGTACCCGGGTCTGGAGAAGAAGAGACTCTCCTCCAGACCCATGTACCATAGAACCTGTTTAAAAAAGAATTTAAAATAAAAAATAAAGATTATACTTACCTTCCGATGGCCCCCGGTGTTTTCTCCGCTGTTTCCAGTCTGTTGTATGGGTCGCGGTGGTGTGAAGGACCTGCCATGACGTCATTTAGTCATGTGACAGTTCACGCGACTGCTGACGTCTGCAGTCGCGTGACCTGTCACATGACTCAGTGACGTCACCGCAGGTCCTTCACACCACCGCGACCCATACAACAGTCCGGACGCAGCGGAGAAAACACCGGGGGCCATCGGAAGGCAAGTGTAATCTTTATTGTTTTTTTTTTTACCATTCTTATTCTTTTTTTTATTTTTAACTATTTCTGCATCGTG
This sequence comes from Phyllobates terribilis, assembly GCF_046119375.1. Classification (NCBI taxonomy): domain Eukaryota; kingdom Metazoa; phylum Chordata; class Amphibia; order Anura; family Dendrobatidae; genus Phyllobates; species Phyllobates terribilis. Next base: position 67,863,826 of record NW_027362770.1, on the reverse strand, counting down.
GGCACTTAGCCTAACAATGTCCAAGCTGTGCCGAGCCTTACCCTAGGATGAGATGGGGCTGGACAAAATGAAGATAAAACAATATAGTCATTAAGGTGAAAAGACATAACCAGCCTCAACGCAACCTTATCCTGATGAAGAATAAGGTAAGGGGCGCGACAAGACTGAGCCGCAAGCTCCAAGACCCTCCTAATAGAAGCATTGGCTATAAGGAAAGCTACCTTTATAAGAAAGAAAAAGTGCAAAGATCTCTTTGGCTCAAAAGGTGGAGATTGAAGAGCCACCAACACAAGATTCAAGCCCCAGGGGTCCAAAGGGGCCCAATAGGGTGGCCTAACGTGCCACCCCCTCGAGAAAAGTCTTAACCTGGGGTAAAGATGCCAAATCCCTTTGAAACAGTAAAGACAGGGAGGACACCTGACCTTTGAGGGAGTTGAGCGCCAGCCCTGCCTTCAATCCGGACTGCAAGAAGGAGAGCAGCACTGGCAAGAAAAAAACGATAGGTGAAGTACTGGTAGACTCACATCAGCGAAAATAAGACCTCCAAATGCGATGATAGACTCGCAATGAGGATGGCTTCTGAGCTCTAATCATAGTCTAGATGACTGATTCAGACAGACTTGTTGTCCTTAAAATCATGGCTTCAATAGCCATGCCATCAAATTGAGTGCCTGTAAATTTGGATGGAAAAATCTACCCTGGGACAGAAGGTCAGGGCGTTCCTTAAGAGCCCTTGGGACATCCACCAGGAGATTGATCACATCCGAATACCAGGCCCTTTTAGGCCGGTCTGTAGCAATGAGAATGACTGGAACACTTTCTGCTCTGACCTTTTTGAGAAGTTTGTGTAGAAGCGGTAGTTGCTTCATAACTGGACAGGTAGATTTCACAGAAGTTTGATTTACTTGGAGTTACATTGTGTTGTTTAAGTGTTCCCTTTATTTTTTTGAGCAGTGTATGTCTGTCTATCTATCTATAAAAAAAAGTTGTTGTATTCAAAGTTTCACCCCCTGTAATTGTTACACATAATGATCTGTAATATCCTTTAAAAAATCTTTCTTTTGGTTGTGTTTAAAAGGTGGCTCAATGTCAGCCCTTGAACACTTAATAGCCGTTAAAATAGGATTTGGTAGTTTTAATGTAGAACAGCAATAAGGGCCCCACCGCTCCATGAAACTCTCTCCAATTTACTTATTTGTAAAGAATAGTTATTTAATATTAGTTTATATTTCCTGTTTCAAAGTAAACTTGCCGGATTACAGACAACATTCAGTATTATTCACTGTTTTAGGCATCTCTAAATATTTACTCAGCAGACTACACCACTCCCATGTGTCTTTTACTGTCTAATTAAATTTTTGCCTGAAATTCACTTACTTTCATTTATAATAGTAATTTGCAAGTGTTGATGAGCGATATTAGGGTGATTTGCAGCAACTAGGGATGAGGGAATCTTTGTATTTGTCTTCGGCCACTGTCCAGCCCGCACTGGAAGTGAATGGAGCGGAGTAGTGCGAACTCCTGCTCCATTCACTGTCTCGGCTTCCGTTCCGAACAATAGGTTAGGCCTCCCAGAGGTTTAGTCACTGTTGTCAGAAAAAATGGCTTCTTCAGATTGCAGTGTTAGAGGAATGTGGTTAATTGGAGGGACAGCAGGCAGCATTAAAGGTTCGAAGCTGCCGTCAAATCTGCCGGTGTTGGCCAGGTTTTATTTCCTGCACTGTACAGAATCGCAACTAACATGTACCAGTGCTATCGTCACAGCCAAACAAAGTACTTTGATTCTGGGTAAAAGCGAGAATCCCGTAAAGGCAACAATATCAGATGATCAGTAAGGTGAAGAGTCTCAAGAAGAATGCTAAACAGCAAACCAAAACACAAGAATCCAAAGAGAAGTAATAAGTTAATAAACTTGATGATTTGTTTGATGTCGCTCATGCTGATGTCATGAAACTTATAAAACTTCAGGAAGACCCTGACTTCTTGCTTGTTCAAAGAGAAAAAGGTCATCATGGAAGCATGGGACCATTAGACAGACAGCTGGCCAAGGTCGAGGAAAGAAGATTTATGAGAGGATTACAGGCAGAAAAATTAAGAAATTTGCAGTAGTAGTAGCAGTTGCAGCGACAATAACAAATGTTATGTTATTATTTCTTGCATTAATAAAGAATTTAAGACAAGCGACAAATGTTAATATCTCTGCAATGGAGTGACACAGTGGAAAATGAAAGCGAGCATCTGAATTTCAGGAGCTCGGGATTTTTACGAGGTATTAAACTACTTTTTTTTAGCAAGTATCAGGTCCTCTTTAAGCTGACTGGTCATAATACATTTCAAACATCGTCTTACGTTCTGTATTTTCTTTGCTTTCAGAACCTGGATACCTTAGCACTAATATTCTGGAAAGTATCGTTGACAGTATTGAAGAGCAAATCAACGGCACTCAAAAAAGAAGTCGTAGACATGCAAGTGACAATGACTACAACATAGAAGTCTTGCTTGGAGTTGATGACTCGGTTGTCCGATTTCATGGAAAAGAATATGTGCAGAAGTATCTTCTGACGCTTTTAAATATTGTAAGTGATTTTATTATGATTCAATTAACATTCATTTGATGGAGAATAAATAGATATTAAAATCTGAGTCAGATATTTGATAACGCCAACAGTTTATCTCTGTAAGGCCAGGGTCACACAAGCGTAGAGTCTCTCCTCTGGAGAATTGGGTCGATTATGGTAATGACACTCCGATCAAACTCTTAGGCCACAGCCCCACTATCAGTATTTGGTCAGTATTTTTTTCTCAGGAGTAGGTGATAAATGCAGAATTGGTGACTTGTTTCCCTTATGCCTTTTCTCTGATTGTTCCTCACTTGGTTTTGGCTCCCACTCCTGAGAAAAAATACTGATCGAATACTGATAGTGGGGCCGTGGCCTTATTCACGTTTGCTCAGAGTGTCAGCATAGTGTGATCCGATTCTCTCGGATAAGAGAATCATAGCACAGGGGAGGAGAAGGTGGAAAACATAATTTTTCCATCTTCTCAATAGTCAGTGCGCGGAAATCAGATGTCATCAGAGTGCAGTCTGATGATTTCCACACACCCATAGACTTGAATGGGTGTTCACCATCCGATTTGCGCTGCAAATCACAGCATGCTTTGATTTTTTACTCATGTCGAATCGGTATGATAAAAAAAACGCTGATCAGCACTGCCCAATATAATAACATTGGTCCTAGTACTGTCCGATACACTCGTGTGAGCGAGCCCAAAGAAAGAATAACATATCAATGTTTGATCTTCACTCAAACATTATATACGGATAACAATAGAAAGATATTTAGATTTGAGAGTCCTCAGTGGTTGATACCTTTTAATGGCTAACTGAAAAGATGGTAACAAATTGCAAGCTTTCAAGACTACTCGGGTCTCTCTCTTCATCAGGCATAGTATACCACAAAATCTGATGTGGAATAACCCCACTTTTATAGCCAGAACTGTTTATCTCTTCCATAATAACTCTGCTTTTCATCACCTGTCTTACCTGTTGCATTTTTTGCGTGTCTTATTGTGTATAAATATGTGACTCTTCAGATTTTGTGGTATACTATGCCTGATGAAGAGACCTGAGTAGTCTCGAAAGCTTGCAATTTGTTACCATCTTTTCAGTTAGCCATTAAAAGGTATCAACCACTGAGGACCCTCAAATCTAAATATTTTTCTATCTACTGGCTAACACGGTACAAGAATATATATTTTCCGGATAACAATAACCATTTTATCTTTCCATGAGTTATTAAATAACTCAGATTTCTTGCCTCTTATACCTTGTATTTTGACTTTTTGGAAAAAGAATCCCGTCTCAGATCTTTGTATATTTAGTTTACCAGTTTCTCCCAATTTTTTCAACTCTATGTTTAACCTTTTGGAACCATCTGCCATACATTTGCGCTGCTTGCTCCTATATAGATAACATCATGTGCCAAAAAAGTATTGCTAAGGGTATGTGCACACGATGCAGAAATGAAGCAGAAAATTTCTGCATCATTTCTGCATCTCCCTGGCAGAAAAAACGCATGCAGATTGTGCATGCGTTTTTCCTGCAGAATACATGCGGATCCACATGCAGATTGACATGCGTTTCCGCATGCAGATTGACAAGCGCTTTCCAGGCGATTTTAGCATCACCTGGAAAGTGCTTGACAACTAGGTCACACTGTATAAATCCATGCAAACAGCATGGATTTATATAGTGTGACCCGAGAGAGTGTATATACTTACCTCCGATGGCCCGCGCTGTCCTGCTCACTCCGTTCTCCCGGCAACTTTGAATTGAAAGACCTGCCGACGTCAGCGTCACGTGACCCGTCACATGACTCTGACGTCAGCGCAGGTCCTACAACTCACTGCAAGTGCCGGGAAGCAAGCAGGAGCGGTGCGCGGGCCGACAGAAGGTAAGAATACATTTATTTTTTATTTTATTCTTTTTTTACAGCTTTTTTAATGGTACCTGGGTGTGGATGAGACTCTCCTCTCCTCCACACCCGGGTACCATCCGCATATTAGAACGCGCCAATAGCGCAAGTACAGATGCAGTCTTGCGGAATTGGCGCGTTCTAATGCAAGTCAATGGCGGCGAAATCGCCGCGTTTCCGCAAAATTAATTGACATGCTGCGGATTTTTGACCGCAGCGTTCACGCTGCGGAAAAATCCGCATCATGGGCACAGCACATGCGGATTTCCATTGGGGAACATTGCTTCCCTTCTACCATGCGTTTTTCATGCGTTTCCGCGGCGTTTACGCAACTGCAAAAACGCCGCGGAAACGCATGAAATACGCATCGTGTGAACTCAGCCTAACACTCTTCTGCATCGGGCTAGATTCGGGAACTTCTTGCCTGGCTGTATAATGCCATAGAACCCTAAGAGCCTCATTCAGACAGTGTGTCCATTTTTACTCAGTGTGATCTGTGTTTTTCATGTATGGATAAATTAATATAGTGCAAAGATTACCCTATTTTTTGCAATGTTAAATATGAACAGCATGTATTTTTCACAGACCCATAGACTTGGCAGTTTTTATTCATTATGCCAGAAAAAAAACAGACATGTGTTGTATCCATGAAAAAAATGGATACAACATGTACTTGCAACACGAATGTGTGAATAAGGCAAAAAAAACAAAAAACAGTATGAAATATAATATAATGTGCCGTGGAGTTTAATACTAATGCTAAAATAACATTTTAAGGATTTGTTTTATTGATCTATATTGCTATATGTAGCAGAAATGAAGGTACTTCTTTTAAAAATTGCTTCGAAATCCAATAATGCAGCAAGTATTAAATTGAATAGCCAGCTATTTGCTTGAATGGATACATTTTTTTAAGAGTTACCAAATATAATCATTAAATAAATAAATAAATATACCATAATAAATGAAATATAATAATATAAAATTCTCATAAAAACCAGATAACATTAATAACCAATGACCAACTCCACTCAGAAAAACCTGGGCGATTATCCCTCTAATAAAACATCACGACAATACAAAAATTAGGGGAGGGTAGGCGGGCATCTTCTTGTCTTCATCCAGTGGTGAATGCCAGCTGAAGCCTGGACCTGTAATTAAATACCATATGAATGTTTCACACTTTTTCTATCTTCCAATCAAATTCCTTGAAAAAAATGCTCAGCAACTCAGCCTGAAAGCAGTTTTAACCTGCTCGTGCCCTCGCCAAGCTGACTTCAATAACCTTCTACTTATTAATATGACTAGAAAAAACACATGTTAGACCACATAATGTATTATTAAACAAGAATGGTGTTGAGCGAGCACTAAAATGCTCGGGTGCTCCAAGCTCAGGCCGAGCTCACCGTGATACTCGGGTGCTCGACCCGAGCAACGAGCCCAATGTTAATCTATGGGAGACCCGAGCATTTTTGTGGAGGCACCCCCGGCAGTCTGTAGAAAGCCTAAAAAGTGCCCAAAACGATAGTGACAGTGCTCAAATGACATGGGGACATCATGGGGATCGCCCCAGGAAGCATTTCTGACCCCCAGGTCACTGCTGTCAACAACGTGGTCAGAGGTATTAAGCTACTTTTACGGGCTCACAATAAAACGTTCAAAAACGAAACTGAAACTGCTTTCCTGTGAAATATGTTAAGGAACTTCCTTTCCAGGGTAAAGACTTGTGTATAAGGTAAAATAAATAACCAAAAACAAAAATACTCCTCCACACCTTGGGCTATGTTCACAAGTAGGGATTTTTTTCATGCGTTTTTGCACTTTTGTATTGCTTTCAACCGTGACAAATGCATTCACCGGGAAATGTCATTTTAACATTTTACAATCTTACCTGGCCATGTGCTGTGTGACACATGCATACAGTGCTGAAAAGACATGGGAACAGCATGTGGAAGACCCCTGGAAGCATCTCTGACTCCCAGGTCACTGCCTAAAAGTGTGCCCATCAGAAGTGATCCTTGCCGCATCAGAAGATGCAGACTTGCAACTATCCCCGTGCAAGTCCTTGTCCCAGGGCAGTGTTCAATTGTACCTCCCCCATTCCTTGCAATGCAAGAGCAAATATGCAGCCAACCACCCACCCACCCGCAGGTTGCAATACCATACTGCTAGCTTTCACTTGAAATGGGGCCTTTTAGTTTGAAGGAGGCCGAAGCTGGCCACTACCTCATGGCTGCTTCTGCAGCGAGGTATCCATACTCAGTCCCCAGCCGCCCGGCGGCCGGGTGTCCACGCTCGGTCCCCAGCCACCAGGGGGCGGACGGGTGTCCATACTCTGTCCCCAGCCGCCCCTATTTCTCCTGTCACCTTCCCCCACACTTTTCTTAGCCTGGCCTGCTTTAGGGCAGCATTGGACGAGCCCACCAGAGAACCAGACTCCTGCAGTGGGCCCTGGCTTCTCCATCAGGGGAGTTAAGAGTGCCAAGGTGAGGAGCATGATGATGATGATAGAAGTTAGCATCTGCTTTGTTTTCTTTTAATGCAAGCGTAAGTGTGCAGCCTGCCACCCACCCACCCCCAGGCTGCAATGCCATACTGCTAGCTTGCACTTGAAATGGGGCCTTTTAGTTTGGAGGAGGCCGAAGCTGGCCACTACCTCATGTGTTATGTTCTGCTACCAGAGCTAAGGAAAGAGAGGAGATCTGTCCCTACGATAGAACTCAGCTTGATCCCTACGATGTAACAGGGGACCTGATCCTGCGATCAGACCTGCTAAAGTCCTAAGCTAGTCTGTACGGAGACCTATAGATGTGGGGAAGGAATCCCTACAAGTACTAAGGACTGGGAGGAAAATGGGACACCTCCTAACAGAAATAGTAGCAGACAGACAAACAAACAAAATATATAGAACACTGAGGTCCGTAGACCAAGCAAACTAACAGAGTTAGATACAGAGCACAGGCTAGCTAGAAAGTAGTTATACAATGAAGTCCAGCAAAGCCAGAAGGGCGGAGCAGGATTAAATAGGCCAACAAGGTCATGTGACCAGCAAAGGAAAAAACCTAAGAGCAAGGTTCTAACAGTACCCCCCCTTCTAAGAGGATCCTCCGGATCCTCTAAGACCAGGCTTATCAGGAAATCTCCTGTGAAACGCTCTGATAAGTCTGGACGCGGAAACATCATCTGACCTCACCCAAGAGTTATCCTCGGGTCCGAAACCTTTCCAGGCCACAAGATACTGCAAACTACCTCTATACCGTCTAGAGTTAAGGATGCGAGAAATTTCATATTCCCCGTCCTCCACCACCGGAGGAACAGAGGCAGAGGCGTCACCATCCGACACAACAGCTTTTTTTAACAGAGAGACATGAAATACCGGATTAATTCTCCAGGAGGTAGGAACCTCCAATCTAACAGCAGATTGGTTGACAACCTGAAGCACCTTAAAGGGCCCTACAAACTTGGGACCCAATTTCTTAGAAGGAATCCTCAACTGCAGATTCCTAGAGGACAACCAAACCATGTCACCAACAGTGAACAAAACCTCCTGTCGTTTCCTATCAAAGTAGTCTTTAGATTTTCTGTTGGCCTCCTGAAGATTACCACGCACATCCGTCCAAACTCTCTCCAAATCACCGGAAAAATTCTCCTCCTCAGGCACAGCAGATCCCAACTTGGAGAACGACCCAAACGACAAACACCCGAAATTCCATTAATTTTTCCTGAGCAATCGTGGAAGCAGCTAAAAATACACCCTTGGAATTTAAACAGGCAATACGGGCATGACTGACAATTTTTTTTCTTTCTTCATACGAAGCTCACAGCCTTTAATCAAATGACCAGATTTTCCGCAATAGAAACACAAGCCTTCAAAAAATCTGCGATCTTTTTCTTGAGAGCGAGGTGCCACCGATCCAATCTTCATCGGTTCACCACTGTTAGTACACACATTCTCATAACCAGAAACTGACATAGCAGAGGATTTGCTCTCATTAACCCTTGCACGCAGTCTCCTATCCACCCGTATAGGTAATTGCATAGCCTGTTGCAAATCTTCAGGTGTAGGATAAGCAATTAGCAGGTCTTTAACCCTTTCATTGAGCCCAGCAAGAAATAGACTTTTCAGAGCAGAATCGTTCCACCCTGTTTGAGTAGACCAACGACGGAAATGAGTACAATATTTTTCCACATTACCTGATCCCTGTTTCAAACGTCTCAACTCAGTCTCAGCTGATGCGACACGGTCAGGATCATCATATAATAGTCCCAAAGCAGAAAAAAAACTATCCACTGATCTGAAGCATGTATCACTAGGTTGCAAAGAAAAGGCCCACTCCTGAGGCTCTTTGCGCAAAAGTGACATTATGAACCCTATGCGCTGGGATTCATCCCCAGAGGACTTGGGTCTCAAACGAAAATACAATAAGCAAGCATTTTTAAATGAAAAAAACTCTTGGTGTTCACCAAAAAAAAAATCCGGCAAACATACCTTAGGCTCCAAGAAATGTGCTCCAGGACAGTTACTCACGTGCTGACGGAGCTCGGCCACCTCCAGAGAGAGTCCCTGCAGGCGATGAGCCAAATCCTGAACCGACACCATGATGGAACAGAAAAATCTTTCCTTAGAGAATATGCAGGCTGGACTTACTGTTATGTTCTGCTACCAGAGCTAAGGAAAGAGAGGAGATCTGTCCCTACGATAGAACTCAGCTTGATCCCTACGATGTAACAGGGGACCTGATCCTGCGATCAGACCTGCTAAAGTCCTAAGCTAGTCTGTACGGAGACCTATAGATGTGGGGAAGGAATCCCTACAAGTACTAAGGACTGGGAGGAAAATGGGACACCTCCTAACAGAAATAGTAGCAGACAGACGAACAAACAAAATATATAGAACAAAGAGGTCCGTAGACCAAGCAAACTAACAGAGTTAGATACAGAGCACAGGCTAGCTAGAAAGTAGTTATACAATGAAGTCCAGCAAAGCCAGAAGGGCGGAGCAGGATTAAATAGGCCAACAAGGTCATGTGACCAGCAAAGGAAAAAACCTAAGAGCATGGTTCTAACATCATGGCTGCTTCGGCGGCCTAGTATCCATACTCAGTCCCCAGCCGCCCGGCGGCCGGGTTTCCACACTCGGTCCCCAGCTGCCATGGGGCGGCCGGGTGTCCATACTCGGTCCCCAGCCGCCTGGGGGCGGCCGGGTGTCCATAAACGGTCCCCAGCTGCCCCTATTTCTCCTGTCACCTTCCCACGCACTTTTCTTAGCCTGGCCTGCTTTAGGGCAGCATTGGACGAGCCCACCAGAGAACCAGACTCCTCCGGTGGGCCCTGGCTTCTCCATCAGGGGAGTTGAGAGTGCCAAAGTGAGGAGCATGATGATGATGATAGAAGTTAGCATCTGCTTTGTTTTCTTGGAATGCAAGCGCATTTATGTAGTAGCGGCTAGGCCTCAGGTGGTCAGCGTTTTGGCGCATATCCTACCTCCTCCGAGGATTGCTGGATGTTTTCCTGCTACTATCCCAGTTCTATGACTCCCGTTAAAACAAAGCTTCAGGGGATAAATGATGGATGAGGTGGTGGCAAAGGAGAAAGAGCAGGAGGAACAGGGACCATTCACATCAATATCAGGCCAGTCAACCACACATGTCTTGTAGGATATGTTTCTGTACAAAAAGGAGCGGTTCGGCTACACAGTTATAGGGCATACAGTGAGTGCAATGCCTACCAAAAATTTAGAGGCACTGCAATGCCCCTTGGAAGTGACATGGAGGTTAAAGGGCCTTAACTAAACCATTTTTTCCATTTATAGCAACTGGGTCTCCTGTGCACTGTTGGCCTAAGCAGTGAATGGAAGGCTTTCCAAAAATTATGAGGAAATGCCCCATGAAACAGACGTGGATTACATTGTACTTAAAACCTTCTACCCATTATTGGGGAGTGGGTCTCCCTTAGTGTTCGCCTATGCATTGAAAAGCAAAAGCTGACTAAAATTAGGAGGAAATACAATGCCCGTTGGAAGAGTCGTGGAGGTCGCAGTAGCTTAACAAGACTGTTTTAATGCCCCTTGGAAAAGTGGTGGAGGTCACAGTAGCTTAACAAGACGGTTTTAATGCCCCTTACAAGAGCCATACAGTACAGCATCTTAAAAACATTATTCCCATTATTGGGGAGTGGGTCTCCCATAGTCTTTGCTTATGCCTTCCAAGCTAAAGCTGCCAAAAATTAGGACGGAAGAACTTGCAATGCCCCTTACAAGAGCCATGCAGTACAGCATATTACAAACAATATTCCCATTATTGGGGAGTGAGTCTCCCATAGTCTTTGCTTATGCCTTCCAAGCAAAAGCTGGCAAAAATTATGACGGAGGAACTTGCAATGCCCCTTACAAGAGCCATGCAGTACAGCATATTACACATATTCTTCCCATTATTGGGGAGTGGGTCTCCCACAGTCTTTGCTTATGCCTTCCAAGCAAAAGCTGCCAAAAATTAGGAGGAAATGCAATGCCCGTTCGAAGAGTCGTGGAGGTTAGAGTTAATTATAAACAACATTTCAATGCCCCTTGGAAGAGCTGTGGAGTTCAGAGTGGTTTAACAAGATGCTTTTAATGCCCCTCGGAAGAGACGTGGAGATCCCAGTAGCTTAACAAGACGGTTTTAATGCCCCTTGGAAAACTGGTGGAGGTCACAGTAGCTTAACAGGACGGTTTTAGTGCCCTTCGGAAGAGACGTGGAGGTCACAGTAGCTTAACAAGATGGTTTTAATGCCCCTTGAAAAAGTGGTGGAGGTCACAGTAGCTTAACAAGACTGTTTGAATGCCCCTTGGAAAAGTGGTGGAGGTCGCAGTAGCTTAACAAGACGGTTTTAATGCCCTTTACAAGAGCCATGCAGTACAGCATCTTAAAAATATTATTCCCATTATTGGGGAGTTTGTCTCCCACAGTCTTTGCTTATGCCTTCCAAGCAAAAGCTGACAAAAATAAGGACGGAGAAACTTTCAATAATGGCAACACGGACAATGGTCACCCTGGTGGTATAGTGGTGGTGGAGGCTGAGGATAAGGAGAAGAACATAAAACAGCCGAAATGAGGAAGTGTATACCCATGTGTGGGTATGAAGCGGTGCATGTGAATACACCTCCCGAAATAACACAGTGGATTTGACTTTGTTACTCTGCTGTCATTTGGTGGTGATGAGAAGTCTGGCCCAATCCAGCCCTTGTTCATTTTGATAAGGGTCAGCTTGTCAGCATTGTCAGTTGACAGGCGAGTGCGCTTATCAGTTATAATTTCCCCAGCGGCACTAAAAACTCGCTCCGATAACACGCTTGCGGCATGGCAGGCCAGGACCTCCAAGGCGTACAGAGCGAGTTCATTCCAAGTGTCCAGCTTAGATACCCAATAATTAAAAGGCACAGAGGAATCACTGAGGACACTGGTACGGTCGGCAAGATACTCTCTCACCATCTTTTGAAACTTTCTATGCCTTGTGAGAGTACCCCGCGCCTCAGGGTCTGACCGAAGGGAGGGTCTGAGAAAACTGTCCCAGAACGTTGACAGTGTTCCCCTGCCTCTGCTGGATTGGAGTTGTGTCTCTCTCGCCTGTATTCCTTGGTTGGGCAACGAACTGTGACCTCTGCCGCTAGCGTGTTCAGATGGGAATTTTTTTAACAGTTCTGCAGCCAGGGCCTTCTGGTACTGCCCCATTTTTGTAAACCTTTCCACCTCAGGAATAAGAGAGTGAAAGTTCTCCTTGTAGCAGGGGTCTAAAAGTGTCACTAACCAGTAATGACTGTCACCCAACATTTTGACAACGCGATGGTCACGGTTAAGGCAGCGTAACATAAAGTCAGCCATGCGTGCCCGACTGGTAACGGGCAAGACTTCCGTGTCCTCACCAAGATGACGACTGACCACGCTCTCCTCCTCCTCCTCCCCCCTGTCCTCAGGCCACCCACGCTGAATCGACGGTATGACAGTTGTACAGGTACTACTGTCTACAGCGCATGATACAAGCTCCTGTTCTTCCTCCTCCTCCTCCTCTCCCTCATTGTCCCCCAATGCACGTTGGGATGATATGAGGCTGGGCTGTGTGTAATCGACCGCTACGGCTTCTTGATCCATCTCATCATACTCTAGCTGCAATGCCTCCTCTTTAATTCTCTGCAGAGAGCGTTGCAAAGGACAGACAAGTGGAATGCTGACGCTAATGATGGCGTCATCGCCACTCACCATCTTGGTGGACTCCTCAAAGTTTGTCAAGATGGTACTTATGTCATACATCCAGGTCCACTCCTGAGGTCTTATGTGTGGAGTCTGACCTGAATATCGACTGCCTTGTTGCAGCTGGTACTCCACAACTGCTCTCTTCTGCTCACAAATCCTTTGCAACATGTGGAGGATAGAGTTCCAACATGTGGGGGACATCTCACACCAGTCAGTGTGACGGAAGCTGCAAACGCTGCTGCAACACAGCAAGGGCGGCGGAAGCTGTAGCCGACTTGCAAAAATGAGCTGACAGGCGGTGTACTTTGACGAGCAGATCTGGCAACTCGGGGTACGATTTAAGAAACTGCTGAACCACGAGGTTAAGCACATGAGCCAGGCATGGTACGTGTGTGATCTCGCCTCGCCTCAGACCCGCCACGAGGTTACGGCCATTGTCACACACGACCATGCCTGGATGTAGGTTCAGCGGTCTCAGCCACAGATCTGCCTGCTCTTTCACAGCTGTCCACAACTCACAAGCCGTGTGAGGTTTCTCACCTAAGCTTAGGAGTTTCAGCACAGCCTGTTGCCGCTTGGCGGAGGCAGTACTGCAGTGCTTCCAGCTTGTAACTGATGTGGTGATATTTGAGATGGAGGCTGAACATGAGGAGGAGGAGGAGGATGATGCGCAGGAGCTGTACACTGTGGGAGCAACTCTGACTGACATAGGGCCCGCAATCCTCGGTGTGGGGAGGATGTGTTCCGTCTCAAGGTCCGACTGGGTCCCGGCTTCCACTATGTTTACCCAGTGTGCCGTCAGGGAGATGTACCATCCCTGGCCACAAGCACTTGTCCATGTGTCCGTTGTCAGGTGGACTTTCCCAGTAACTGTGTTGTTGAGGGCACGGCAGATGTTTTGGGACACGTGCTTGTGTAGTGCGGGGATGGCACACCGGGCAAAATAGTGTCGGCTGGGGACCGAGTACCGAGGGACGGCCACCGCCATAAGGTTGCGGAAGGATTCCGTCTCCACCCGCCTAAAATGCAGAATTTCCAATGCAAGCAGTCATGAAATGTGCGACTCTAGAACTGTGGCCTGTGGGGCGTTAGCTGCGAATTTACGCTTTTGTTCAAAGCTCTGGGATATGGACAATTGAACGCTGCGGTGGGACGTGGACGTTGATGCTGTTTCTTGAGAAACTGCCTTAACAAGTGAAGACTGAGAGGAGGGGGCATCTTTGCATGCAGTATGGACAGAGGATTGCCTTGCACACACAACAGGGGGTTCTATTGCACGCACAACAGTGGAAGAAGCAGTGGTGACACCCGCTGACACTGGTCGTGGACCCTGGGGTTCACCCCACAAAGTCGGGTGCTTTGCTGCCGTGTGCCTGATCATGCTGGTGGTGGTCCGGCTGGTAGTTTTTTCACCCCTGCTGATGCTGGAATGGCAGGTGGTACAAATGGCCTTTTGGGGGTTATCAGCAGAGTCTTTAAAAAAATTCCAGACTCTGGAAGACCTACAGGTTGTAATGGCAACGTCCCTCGTGTTGGTGTTACGGGGAACTGTTGCCTGCCTTCTGTGTGCTGCCACCACACTGCTTCTTCCTGCCTGTTGGGGTACTCTGCCTCCCTCACCCTGTGTGCTGCTGGCCTCGCTCTGCATGTCCTCCTGCCACGTTGGGTCAGTTACTAGTTCATCCACCCCCTCCTCCTCTTCCACTTGCGCACCACGATCCTCCTCCTCACTTCCTGGCAATTGTGTCTCATCATCGTCCACCTCTTGTGACAAATTGCCAGCGTCGACTTCCTGTTGCCGTGGGTGTTCAAATATTTGGGCATCGCTACATGGGATCTCCTCTTCCACCACTTCAAGCGGAGCAGGCGTGGGGCACAAATCTCGAAATGGACCAGTGAACAGCTCTTCAGAGTGTCCAAGTGTGGGATCAGTTGCTGTCTGACGACACTCGGCATGGTGGGAGGAAGGAGCATCAGGGTGAGGAGGAGTATGCGGTCGAGCCTCACGGCTACTAAGATTTGACCGTGTGGAAGACAGACCGGAGGTGGTGGTGCCCAGTTAACTGGAAGTATTATCTGCTATCCAATTAATAACCTGTTCACACTGATCAGTTCGCAATACTGGTGTTGTTCTGTGCTTCCCTAGTAATTCGGTCAAGAACTGGGAGTGAGAAGATGTGGCTGATGGTTGTGGCACATTTTCACCTTGGCCACGGCCCCGTCCTCTGCACGCACCATCAACAGAACGTCCAGTTCCACGTCCCTTGCCTCGCGCCTCGCCCATTGTAAAGGAAGTAAAATAGCTTACACTCGCACTATCAATGGAAAAAGGGTAATAAAAAGTAGATTAGAACCGTGGAAGAGGAAAACCACAGTTCTATTTCTCTGGCCTACACCCGACTCTTTTAAACAATCTGAACTATCAGGGAGAAACTATTTCTGTTTTTCTTTACGGAAAAAATACCAAAAGCTGAATAATAGAGATTTTTTACTGGGGAATGGCAAAACCACAGTTATTGTTTACTGGGGTATACCAGACAATTTTAAATAGATATATTTGCGGCTGAACAGTGAGCGACACACTCAAACTGTTTTTTTTAGGTAAAAATGTTCCAAAAGTGGATAATACAGAGGTTTGAACCGTGGAACTGCAAAACCACACTTCTATTTCTCTGGCCTATACCAGACTATTTTCAACAAATATATTTGTGTCTGAACAATCAGGGAGACCCTATTAAATTGTTTTTTTTTTACGGCAAAAATTGCCAAAAGCAGGATAATAGAGATTTTTTACTGTGGGACGGCAAAACCACAGTTCTATTTCTCGGGCCTACACCGGACTATTTCAAACAGATATATTGGTGTCTGAACAATCAGGAGACACTATTACTGTTTTTCTTTACGGAAAAAATACCAAAAGCTAGATAATAGAGATTTTTCACCGTGTAACGGCAAAACCACAGTTATAGACTTTTTTAAATAGATATATTTGCGGCTGAAAAGTGAGCGACACACTCAAACTGTTTTTTTTTAGGTAAAAATGACCCAAAAGTGGATAATACAGAGGTTTGAACTGTGGAACTGCAAAACCACACTTCTATTTCTCTGGCCTACACCAGACTCTTTAAAAAATATATATTTGTGTCTGAACTGTCACAGACACACTTTTTTTTTGGGGGGGGGGGGGCACCAAAAGGTTAATAAGATGGGTATTTGTACAGTGTGAAGGAGGGAAAAAAAAAAAAAGAGTATTTAGATGAAAAAAAAAGGATTTTTCCTGGCCCCTGAGACCTGGAGCTAAGTCCAGCTAATTCAGCAACAGGAGCACACAGGACTGTAATGCAGCGTTTGCTGGTATAACCACTGCGTCTCCTATACAGCCTGCCTGCCTGATATCTGGGATGGATATTAGCCCTGAGAAGGACTGTTTGGTTGATCTGGCAGCCTTTACAGACCCTACACTAACTATCTTGCAGTATATATCTCTCCCTAAATCAGCAGCGCTGTCCCTACACTGTCTGATCCCAGCTGTCTGTGTCCAAGATGGCGGCGCCCGGTTTTAAATACTCGAGGTGACGCTGTGCGGCCAGCCAATTTATGTAATGCCTACAAACCACATGGCTGCGGCATTACAGTGACTGGCTGGAAATACCTGCATGTTCATTGGCTCTGTAAAGAGCGCCAAACATGCAGGGCGAAGACCCGAGCTCCCGCCCGAGTACCACGGAAATGCTCGGTGCTCGCCGAACATCCCGAGTAGCGTGATGCTCGGGCGAGAACCTAGCAGTGTCGAGCATGCTCGCTCAACACTAAACAAGAATTGACAAAATAAACCCTTATAATTGTTTATATATAGGGTCTGTGCGACCATGTATCTCCCATTCAAAACATGGTGGGCCCCTCAAGAGTATAGAGTCCCTGTAGTCTTCATATTTTTAAGCATGCGTCCTTCCAAATTGTAGTTGGAGTTTTTTGTGCATGGGCTTTAGTAGAGTCTTCCATCGTGGACAACATACATGCACACCATTCCTCTGCAGGGTACGTTGTGTCACGGGAAAAGCTCGCCCCGGTTTAGCTTTGCATTTATTTAGCTAATTGCTGTGAACTTGCATGTCGATTTTCTTCCACCATTTTCAGCAGAAGATGTTCCTGTTTAGGTGTTAACTTCCGTGGTCGGCCTAGACATCTTGGTGTGATGGTTGCAGTTCCATTTTTGTTCGATTATTGTATCTTATTTGCTGCAGTATTCTGACTGATAAGTAAAGTTTTGCTGATCTTACAGCCTTCACCTTTCTCATGCCATTGCTACCATCTTGAAATGGGAAGGAGTTTTCTTTAAGTAACGCCATTTTATAGTCAACTGCCTGCTGGATACTTGTTTAATGAATCATTAGGCCACTTTCACACGTTGAGTATTTGGTGAGTTTTTTACCTAAGTATTTGTAAGCCAAAAGCAGGAGTGGGTGATAAATACAAGTGGTGACATGTTTCTATTATACTTTTCCTCTGATTGTTCCACTCCTGGTTTTGGCTTACAGATACTGCGAAAAAAACTCACCAAGTGCACGTAGCCTTAGACTTGGCTGTGGTTAAATACGTGTTAATTATAATTTTATAGTCTAAATTTTAGTGTTGCTCCTAAGACTTTTATTGGGGTGTACTCATTTTTGCAACATGCTCTTGAATGAATTTGTTAAAAAAATTAAGTTTTTGGGGAGTGTAAAATAACAAATCTTGTTTGCAATCAGTGATTCACATTTGTAGTATGGTATCCCATAGAAAATGACGATTCTGAAAGGAAACTAAAGGTTTTCTGACAAATCTGTTAAGTGTACTCATTTATGCTATGCAATGTATATATGTAAATCTAGATTGGTACGCTAAGGGGCCTCAGTTTTTCTCTGTCGGCATCTTCTAGAACAGACCTAGCAAACTGCGGTCTGCTAGCCACATCCGGCCCTATGGCTATTCCAGTCCAGCCCGCAGACTGAGACAGACGAAGAGCTGAAACAGTAGCCCACGTACCATATACCATACGTACCCTCGACCGCCCATCTCTATCTACCGCCATCGGTCACTGTCTCTACTATCTGCATTCTCAGGATGCAGACAGCGGTGAATACATTGGTGGAGGACGGGGCCGCCTGATCCGTCTAACACCAATCTGTGTGTGAGACAGCAGACGCGTTGACGTAATCTCACAGCGTTGATGCTAAGACAGTGCACAGGAGACAGGAACAAAGCGCCGGGGGAACGGAAGCGAGGCGAGTATGTGGTGTTGTTTTTTTTCATGTGTGTGGGATGTTTGTATGTACATAGGAGGCTATGTGAGGTTCACACTGTAAAAACTGAGCCTATATGGGGCTCACACTGTATAAGCGGAGCCTATGTGGCATGTAAAAGTTTGGGCGCCCCTGGTCAAAATTACTGCCATTGTGAAAAGTTAAGCAAGTTGAAGATGAAATGATCTCTAAAAGGCCTAAAGTTAAAGATGACACATTTCCTTTGTATTTTAGCCCAAAAAAATATATATATACAGTATATACATATTTTCAACTTTTACATTTTAAAAATTACAAAAAGGAAAATGGTCCGAAGCAAAAGTTTGGGCACCCTGCATAGTTAGTACCTAGTAGCACCCCTATAGAAATTATCACAGCGTGTAAACGCTTTTTGTAGCCGGCCAAGTCTTTCAATTCTTGTTTGAGGGATTTTCATCCATTCTTCCTTTGGAAATTCTTCCAGTTCTGTGAGATTCCTGGGTCGTCTTGCATTCACTGATATTTTGAGGTCTAGCCACAGATTTTCAATGATATTCAGATCAGGGGACTCTGAGGGCCATTGTAAAACCTTCAGCTCACGCCTTTTGAGGTAGTATTGTGGATTTTGATGTGTGTTTAGGAGAAGCAATTCTCTTTTCAACTTCAGCTTTTTTCACAGATGGTGTTATGTTTGCATCAAGAATTTGTGGAAATTTCATTGAATCCATTCTTCCCTCTACCCGTGAAATGTTCCCCATGCCATTGGCTGCAACACCACCCCAAAGCATCATTGATCCACCCCCATGCTTAACGGTTGGCGAGATGTTCTTTTCCTGAAATTCTATGCCCTTTTTTCTCCACACATACCTTTGATCATTGTAGCCAAAGAGTTCTATTTTAACCTCATCGGTCCATCGGACTTGTTTCCAAAATGCATCAGGCTTGTTTAGATGTTCTTTTGCATACTTCTGACTCTGAATTTTATCATGAGGATGCAGGAGAGATTTTTTTCTGATGACTGTTCTATGAAGGCCATATTTGTCCAAGTGTCTCTGAACAATAGAACAATGTACCACAACTCCAGAGACTGCTAAGGCCATGTGTCCACGTAGCGTTTTTGTAGAGTTCTTGCGGCGTTTTTACGGCCCCGAAAACGCTTGTAAAACCGTCTGCCATGCAAAGCAATGTGAATTCGGATGATGCGCTAATTAGCGCGCCGAATTCGCATAGCGTTGCAAAACGCAGCATGACCATTTCTACTGCGATTACTCTGCAAATTCGCGGCCATTGAAGAACATTGAAATGCAGCAAACCCGCAGGTATATGTGGATTTGCTGCGTTTCAATTAAATTCATTGGCCGCGAATTTGCAGCGTAATCGCGGTGCGTGTGGTACCCAGGATGAAGAGAAGACTACAACTCCTCTTCATCCCGGCTACCACGCGGTGAAAAAAAGAACTAAAAAGTTAAAAATAAAAAAAACCTGTATACTCACCTCTCCGGTCTGCTCCTGGCGGCGATCCTCTCTCCTTGGCGTCCCGCGGTGTACTTGCAGGACCTGCGGTGACGTAATTTAGTCAGCTGATGGTCACGCGACCGCTGACGTCAGCGGTCAGGTGATGGTCGTGCAAGTACACCGTGGGACGCCGAGGAGAGTGGACGCCGCCGGGAGGAGACTAGAGAGGTGAGTATACAGGTTATTTTAATTTTTAACTTTTTAATTCTTTTTTTTTTTTTTTTTTTACTATAGATGCAACATTTAAAGCATCTAAGTTGGTCACACGATATAAATCCATGCCGGTTGCATGGATTTATATTTTGTGACCAACTTGTCAAGCGCTTTTCCAAGTGATGCTCAAAATCACTTGGAAAAGTGCTTAAAAAATGCATGCGAAAACGCATGTAATAACACTGTAAAAACGCTTCTCTCTGGCAGAAAAAACGCATGTAAATCTGCATGCGTTTTTTTCTGCCAGAGAGTGGCAAAAACGCTCTGGATCAAATCTGCTACGTGGGCACATAGCCTAAATCTTTCTGAAGGTCTTTTGCTGTCAAGTGGGGGTTCTGATTTGTCTCTCTAGCAGTCCTGCGAGCAACTCATTTTGTAATTTTCCTTGGTCTTCCAGACCTTATCTTGACTTCCACTGTGCCTGTTAACTGCCATTTCTCAATTTCATTTTGAACTGAGGAAAGTGCAACTTGAAAATGCTTTGCTATCTAATATATATAATTGTCTTATCCCGTCTGTCTGTCCTGGAAATCCCGCGTCGCTGATTGGTCCGGCTGCGGCCAATCAGCGACGCGGCATTTCAGAAAAAGATGGCGGCCGTTAGCGGCTCATCTGCCACACGGAGGTCAGCGGCGATGCAGCAGCATAAGTCCCCCGACTGGAGGCGCCGCTGACCTCCATGCGGCTACCGTCGGGAGATCAGCACCCGGCGCAATACTTACCTCTCCCCGTGCCTCCGCAGCAGCTCCGGTGTCTTCCGCGTCCTCTGACTGTGGGTCAGAGGGTGCGGTGACGTCTTTACACCGCGCTCTCTCCTGAGCTGTCACAGTGCAGAGCGGGAAGATGTCGGCGCGCGTGAGGAGTCCAGAGCAGCGGCAGCACCAGCAGGTGAGAAGTGAGGTGAGTATTCGATTTTTTTTTCTTATTGTATGGGGGCATAGGGCATTAAATGGTGGAGTGGGGGTCTGTGACATCGTGGAGGGGGCACTATAAACGAGGGGGGATGTGACTTCCTGCATGGGGCATTTAAGGGAGGGGGCGTTGTGACATCCTGCATGGGCCATTATGTGGTAGGGGGTGGGGGGGGAGGAATGACATCCTGCATGGGGCATTATAAGGAAGGGGGGATGTGACATCCTGCATGGGGCATTATAAGGGAGGGGGGATGTGACATCCTGCATGGGGCATTATATGGTGGGGGGAGTGACATCCTACATGAGGCATTATAAAGGAAGGGGGGATGTGACATCCTACATGGGGCATTATAAGGGGGGGGGGGAGTGACATCCTGCATGGGGCATTATATGGGGGGGGAAGTGACATCCTACATGGGGCATTATATGGTGGGGGGAGTGAAAAGGGGGGATGTGACATCCTTCATGGGGCATTATAAGGGAGGGGGGGGATGTGACATCCTGCATGGGGTATTATATGGTGGGGGAGTGAAAAGGAGGGATGTGACATCCTTCATGGGGCATTAGAAGGGAGGGGGGGATGTGACATCCTTCATGGGGCATCATAAGGGAGGGGGGGATGTGACATCTGTTAGAACCTTGCTCTTAGGTTTTTTCCTTTGCTGGTCACATGACCTTGTTGGCCTATTTAATCCTGCTCCGCCCTTCTGGCTTTGCTGGACTTCATTGTATAACTACTTTCTAGCTAGCCTGTGCTCTGTATCTAACTCTGTTAGTTTGCTTGGTCTACGGACCTCTTTGTTCTATATATTTTGTTTGTTCGTCTGTCTGCTACTATTTCTGTTAGGAGGTGTCCCATTTTCCTCCCAGTCCTTAGTACTTGTAGGGATTCCTTCCCCACATCTATAGGTCTCCGTACAGACTAGCTTAGGACTTTAGCAGGTCTGATCGCAGGATCAGGTTCCCTGTTACATCGTAGGGATTCAGCTGAGTTCTATCGTAGGGACAGATCTCCTCTCTTTCCTTAGCTCTGGTAGCAGAACATAACAACATCCTGCATGGGGCATTATATGGGGGGGGGGGAGTGACATCCTGCATTGGGCATTATAAAGGAGGGGGGGATGCGACATCCTTCATGGAGCATTATAACGGACGGGGGGATGTGACATCCTGCATGGGGCATTATATGGTGGGGGGGAGTGAAAGGGGGGGATGTGACATCCTTCATGGGGCATTATAAGGGAGTGGGGGATGTGACATCCTTCATGGGGCATTATAACGGAGGGGGGGATGTGACATCCTTCATGGGGCATTATATGGGGGGGAGTGACATCCTGCATGGGGCATTATATGGGGGGAAGTGACATCCTGCATGGGGCATTATAAGGCAGGTGGATGCTCCCCGATGCTCACTAACACGGTTTGCTGATTGGTCGCAGCCGCCGGCCGCGACCAATCAGCGATATCGGCGCCAAATTTAAACACCGCTCTGCTGATTGCTCGCGGCCGGCCGCCGCGACCAATCTGCGGTTGTGGCGCCAAATTTAAACACGGTCTCCGGCCAATTGGCGGCAGATTTAAAATAAGTACGCCACCGTCGGGAGACATATTCTAGAATACCCGATGCGTTAGAATCGGGCCACCATCTAGTCTTCTTATAGCCTTCTCCTCTTTGTGGGCCTCCACCATTTTCATTTTCAGAGTGCTAGGCAGCTGCTTATTAGAACCCATGGCTGCTGTTTTTTGGCACAAGGCTAGAGGAGTCTGGGTTTTTATAAAGCTGGGAAATTTGCATCACCTGGCCTTTCCTAATGATTATAGTGAACAAGCCATAACCCTAACAGGCTAATTAAGGTCTGAAACCTTGGTCAAAATTATCTGAGCACACAAATCTCCGAAACTTTTGCATTTGCCCATTTTCCTTTTGGTACTTTTTAAAATAAAAAAAAAAGACAATATATATTTTTTTGCCTAATATACAAAGGAAATGTGTCATCTTTAAAGGGGTTGTCCGGTCAAAAGTGATAAGTCTGCAGTCACTCTTTGTGGCTGCAGACTTATGAATTCCCCCAGCGAAGTCATTGTGCTCTGTGGGGATTCGACCATAAGAGACTCAGTTACAGAGGGTATGTATGTGTTATACATACCCCCGGCCAGTGAGCTTGGTCTCACTCTTCATACACTTGTATTGAGCAAGGTCGAGCCTTCTAGTCGGGTACGCCCACTGTCCGTCTGCGTCACTAGGCGGGGTGTGGCCTCGCTCAATACAGTGAATAGAGCGAGGTAGTGCTGAATGGCTGGGGGTATGTATAACTTATACATAGCCTCCGGTCCTGGGTCTCATACTGGCGAATCCCCTCAGCGCACAGTGCCTGCACTGGGGGAATTCATAAGTCTGCAGTCACACAGAGTAACTGTAGACTTATCACTTTTGACCGGACAACCCCTTTAACGTTAGGCTTTTAGAGATCATTTCATCTTCAACTTGCTTAACTGTTCACAATAAGAGTAATTTTGACTGGTGGTGCCCTATGGCTATGTGGGCACTCACAATGTATATATATATATATATATATATGAAGGCTATGTGGGGCTCATACTGTGTATAGGAGGCTATGTGGGGGGCTCATACTGTATGTAGTGAGGCTATGTGGGGGTTCATACTACATGTAGTGAGGCTTTGTGGGGCACATGCTATATATAAAAAGCTATGTGTGGCACATACTGTATATAAGAGGCTATGTGTGGCACATGCTGTATATAAGAGGCTATGTGGGGCACATTGTGTATATAAGAGGCTAAGTGGGGCTCACGCTGTATATAGTGAGGCTACGTGGGGCTCACGCTGTATATAGTGAGGCTATGTGGGGGCTCATACTACATGTAGTGAGGCTTTGTGGGGCACATGCTGTATATAAGAAGCTATGTGTGGCACATGCTGTATATAAGAGGCTATGTGGGGCACATTGTGTATATAAGAGGCTAAGTGGGGCTCACGCTGTATATAGTGAGGCTATGTGGGGGCTCATACTGTATATAGGAGGCTATGTGAGGACTCGGGTTGTATATAGGATGCTATGTGGGGGCTCATACTGTGTATAGGGGCTGTGTGCGCTCTTATGGTATATAGGGGGCTGTGTGTGGGCTCATACATTATATAGGGGGGCTGTCTGTGTGTGGGCTCATATATAAGGGGATGTCAGCATACTTACAGTAAATCTGCTCAATAGTAAGTGATACAATTAATATTAATATAAATAATGAATAAGTTAATATAGAGCAGAATTAATTTCAGCCTTTTGGTTTGGTCCTCCACAATAGTCACGGTCTCCCATGTGACCCCTCAGGAAAATTAATTGCCCACCCCTGGTCTAGAGGATCATTCCAGCTTGGCTAACAAGTCTCGATTTATTTACAAAGAAGAGGGCGTTATATCTCTGGAATGGAAAGGATTACTGATCCAGGGAAACAGTGTTGTTTAGACCATATATTTATAACAAGTGACAGATTCTCTCTAGATGTTCTAAATGTTCATCTTTTGGGGGTTGGGACAATTCATAAAATTGATCTATGACATGCTCATGTTTATGTATAATGGTGCTTATGCTGGATGTGTCCAGGGTGTGAGTGGCATGTCCCTTATGTTATGTGCAGTGGGGTGTGTGAGGCTTGTGCCTTGTGTATGTGTGGTCTGAGTGGCGCATTAGCAGCTTTTTTGCAGGATGCCTCCTTCATTTCCTATAAGATTGGCCCTAATCAATTTTACTAGAGGGGAGCTGCTGGCATTCCAGTCTGAGGCTGCGTGCCCACGTAGCGTTTTTCAAGCGTTTATGCTGCAGAATTTCCTCAGGGTAAACGCTTGTGAAACGCTAGGTAATCCGCACCCCATGGTCCCCAAGGGGATTTCGCATGTTCTATGCACATGCTGCGGATTTTTCCGCAGCGTTTATGCTGCGTACAAAAATCCACAGCATGTTCATTAATTTTTCGGAAGCGCAGCTTAATGGCCGCCATTGAGACGTATAGAATCCGCATCTGTACATTTGTACAAGCTTATTTTATGCGTCTCTATGTGCGGACGGTACCCAGTTCTGGAGGAGAGAAGACTCTCATCCAGACCTGGGTACCATTGTACCTGTAAAATAAGAATAAAATAAAAAATAAAGTTTATACTCACCTTTCCGAAGGCTTTTCTCTGAATGCCGGCAGCGCTGAAGGACCTTCGGTGACGTCACAGTCATGTGACCGCAGGCCCTTCACCGCTCTGTCTCGCGATATGCCGGCAGCCAGGAACTAGCCAGGAAGCAGCGCTGCAGCACACGCCGGGGCCTCGGGGGTGAGTATAGCTTTATTTGTTTTAAGTTTTACGGTCACACTATATAAATCCATGCCGTTTGCATGGATTTATATAGTGTGACCTAGTTGTCAAGCACTTTCCAAGTGATGCTATTGCCTTGGAAAGTGCTTGTCAATCTGCATGCGGAAACGCATGTGAATCCGCATGTATTCCACATGTATTCTGCAGGAAAAACGCATGCACAATCTGCATGCTTTTTTTCTGCCAGGGAGATGCAGAAATGCTGCCGAAATTTTCTGCTTCATTTCTGCATCGTGGGCACATAGTCTGAGGCTATGTGCCCACGTTGCATTTATGAAGCAGAAAATTTCTGCTGCATAAATGCAAGTCCTCTCCCGGGAAAACGCATGCGGAATTCCGCACGCGTTTATCGCGCGTTTTTCGCGCGTTTATCACGCGTTTTCCACATGCGGAATTGCCTTGCGTTTTTTATGCATTGAACAAAGGCAATTCTGCTTGCGGAAACGCAAAATTAAATGACATGCTGCGGATTTTTGAACGCAGCATAAACGCTGCGGAAAAATCCGCAGCATGTGCATAGAACTTGCGGAATCCCATTGGGGACCATGGGGTGCGTGTTACCAAGCGTTTTTCAAGCGTTTACGCTGCGGAAATTCCGCATCAAAAACGCTTGAAAAATGCTACGTGGGCACACAGCCTGATACTGGAAGAGGATGTCGCCATTAGCTCTGCTTCTCTATTATGTACTATGAAGGAATGCATTGGGAAGTGTGCTTGAGATTGGCATCTGTGGTGCCCTATTCATTGCTTTACCGCTAGGCAACATGCAGGAGGTATTGTCAGCGGAGTTTTAATAGTAAGGGCTCATGCCCATCACCGTGATAAAAAAACAGTCTGTTGTTCCTGAAAAGTGGGACGAATGTCATGCAAGTGTCATGCGTTTTTTATGCAAGTACAATGCAAGTACAATGTGATTTTTAAGCTCCATAGGTATGACCCCCTTCCCAGGCTATAAACACCAGCCCCCAGCTGTCTGCCTTCCCTCTGCTGGTTAAAATTTCGGGGGATATCACGCCATTTATTTCAGAAAGGTATTCATTCAATAATTAAATAAATGCACAGTAAGCTACACGTGCGCTGTACTAATTATATATGTCTTTCTATCTATTCTATGTGCATATATTTATTCTGTTCTGACTTGACACATTTACTCTATGCGGCAGATGAAATGTTGGGTTTTCAAGGAGATGGGTGTGTAAAAATCAGACGGCACTTGCATGGTCCGAGTGTCATGCGATCGTTTCTCACACCCATTAACATGCATTGGCGAGTCTCGTCAGATATACAAGGACAATTGCAGCATGCTGTGATTATTTTTCTAAATCCAATCTGAGAAAAAAAAAAAAGCATACTGTATGAGCAGGGAATCCTAGAATAACATTGGTCAGAGTGCAGTCTGATTTTTTTTATCGGATTGCTCTCGTCCGTTTTTCTCGCAGATGAGTATGAGCCCTAATAATGATGCTGGTCCGATCACTGCCATCAACCATGGTCCAGTATATCAGAACCTGCAAGGAAAAATCCTGGCCGCTCTGGCTAATTCCAAAAATGTACTCTCCCAATCCAAGATATTAAACGAATTTGCGGATTCTGCACTGCATATCTGCAGTAATTTACATTGTAATACAAATAATTCTAAAATCCTATTCACATGTTGAAATGTGAGATCTATGGCAGATTTCTTGTGCAGATTTTCATGGTGGATTTCACCCAGTTAAGTGCATTCTAACGGATTATGGTGAAATCCGCATCAATTCCGCAATCATGCGGATTCTGCCTGTGTGCGGATTTGTTTAGGATTTATGACCAAATTTTGCACAATGTGTGCACGTGGCCTTAACCATGTTGTGACTAATTACACGCAGACTCATTAACTTGTTTTTTTAGCCCTTGCTGCACTCATCAACATTATGTCCAAGTGACTACCAGACACTTTGTCAC
This sequence comes from Phyllobates terribilis, assembly GCF_046119375.1. Lineage (NCBI taxonomy): Eukaryota > Metazoa > Chordata > Amphibia > Anura > Dendrobatidae > Phyllobates > Phyllobates terribilis. Next base: position 67,836,901 of record NW_027362770.1, on the reverse strand, counting down.
AGCAGCCAAGCAAAGGTCTCGTTGAGATGTTTTGTCCACGCCGATGTCATATGGCAGTGATGGGTTGCTTGGGTCACACGATGTCACATGTATGTCATTGCGTACAGCTGGAGAATAACCAGGGCCGTGGACAAGCAGCACTGAATCAAGGAAGTATATGGCAATTAGTTTAGTTTTTGACATTTTAGATGTACCTGGATTGTCTTAGTACAGATGTCCGTCACCAGTGTGCGGTGAGACCGGTTTGTTTTTTTCGAGGATTCAGACTACTTATTGTTTCATTGGACAATGGGAAGAAACTTATGGCCAGGCTATACCTGTTACCATAGCAACCCAGATACCGCTAATGCAATTACTGTCCTTGTAAATGTCAGATCTGAATTTCACTGTACTGATTCTAAATGTCAACAGGAGATCCGCTGTAAGGGAGGAGTTTGGGAGGCAGGTGGTGTGCCTGAGCTCCGCTATTACATGTGTCTGATTACTTGTCATCCAGCAGATATTGCTTCATCACGCCGTCCAGATCAACATCTCCCACACCAAAGCTCAATATGAACATATAGCTACGTACCTAGGAAAAATGGACTGCACATTTACACAAAAGGTGCAGAAGTCAGAACATATTACAAATACTTTATTAATTCTTTCACCTAAAAGAGATCAGCAAAACAGAAGACAGTATAGGACAAACAGAAGGCACCACGCTATACAGAGGACACGAAATATATGTGCAAATTGGCATCATTAATAAAACTACATGGGAGGTACAATGATGAAAATATATAAATATAGTCACATGCAAAATAACAGCAAATATAAAATGCGGACCCCACAGGTATGTACAGGGTGGATTAAGAGTAGCATTGGCCCCGGGCAGTTTAGAAGGCGCGGGCCCCCCCCACCCACCCTCACACACACACACCCTCACACACACACCCTCACACACACACCCTCACACACACACCCTCACACACACACCCTCACACACACACACACACACACACACACACCCCTGATGTATCACATGTCACATGATCCCCTGTGATAGATCATGTGATAGTTCACGTGAAATTAATTTGGCACAATATTAATTATAATGATTTTTATTAGGCTGTGTGCCCACTATGGTTTTTTAAGCATTTCCGCAGCGGCAATTCCGCTGCAGAAACGCTTAAAAAACACTTGGTAGAAGGTCTGCCATGTTCCCCAATGATAATCCGCATGTGCTGTGCACATGCTGCGGAAATTTCCGCTGCAGATCATCATTGCGGAAAAATCCGCAGCACTACCAATTATTTTGCGGAAGCGCGGCGTTTTCGCCGCCATTGACTTGCATTGGAACGCATGGAATCCGCATCACTGCATCTGTACATGCAGAATCCATGCGTTTCAATGTGCGGATGGTACCCGGGTTTGGAGAAGAGGAGACTCTCCTCCGGACCCGGGTACCATAGAACCTGTAAAAAAAGAATAAAATAAAAAATAAATTTTATACTTGCCTTCTGATGGCCCCCGGTGTCTTTATCCGATGCATCCTGGCTTGCCGGCAGCTCGCGATGGTCTGAAAAGAACCTGCCGTGATGTCATTTAGTCATGTGACGGGTCACGCGACCGCTGATGTCGGCAGGCCATCAGAAGGTAAGTATATATTTTTTATTTTTTACCATTCTTTTACAGTCACACTATATAAATCCATGCCGGTTGCTTGGATTTATATAGTGTGACCAAGTAGTCAAGCACTTTCCAAGTGATGCTAAAATCGCTTGGAAAGCGCTTGTCAACCCGCATGTGGAAATGCAAGTGAAGAACGCTTCACATCCGCATGCGTTTTTTCTGCCAGGGAGATGCAGAAACGCTCAAAAATAATCCAGAGCATTTCTGCATCGTGGGCACATAGCCTTACATTAATTGTATGACTCAATATGGAGCACACGTAGCCATCTATACACAGCGGGAGGCCGCACGGCGCCATCTATACACAGCGGGAGGCCGCACGGTGCCATCTATACACAGCGGGAGGCCGCACGGCGCCATCTATACACAGCGGGAGGCCGCACGGCGCCATCTATACACAGCGGGAGGCCGCACGGCGCCATCGATACACAGCGGGAGGCCGCACGGCGCCATCGATACACAGCGGGAGGCCGCACGGCGCCATCGATACACAGCGGGAGGCCGCACGGCGCCATCGATACACAGCGGGAGGCCGCACGGCGCCATCGATACACAGCGGGAGGCCGCACGGCGCCATCTATACACAGCGGGAGGCCGCACAGCGCCATCTATACACAGCAGGAGGCTGCACGCAGTCACAAACACACAAACATATACAGACATATACATACACGCATAAACACATTTGAAACACAAAAATACATATAAACAGACATCACGCAATTAAGTCTGCCTGCACACACACACACACACACTCACCATCCCCCGGCTCGGCTCCAGCCCTCCTGCTCCTCTCCGCTCCAGTCCTCCTGCTCCTCTCCACTCCAGTCCTCCTGCTCCTCTCCGATGCAGGCTGCAGCAGTGCAGGCCAGGCGCGCACTGCGTGACGTCACAGCTAGGAGACAGGGCCGTGTCTCCTAGCTGTGACGCGGCCGGGCCAGCTCAGGGAGGTTAACTGCTGCAGTGCTGGCCCGGCCAAAGAAGAAGTAGCGGCCATGCGCCTCTGCTGGGGGAGCGGTCCGGGGGCCCCCCCGCCACTGTCTGCCTATATGCCACGCCCCTGTGTATGCTGGGCCCTGCCTGACGTCATGTGGCAGGAAAGTCCCAGCATCATTCAAACTGCCCACCCCGGTGGATCTGTAGCTGCCCGGATGGGAGCGGCTGCGTGATGCAGCGTGTCTGTGAGTGGCTGCTTTGAACTTTGGGACCGCCCTGCTTGACGTCATGTGGCAGGGCGGTCCCAAAGTTCAAAGCAGCCACTCACAGACACGCTGGCTGCATCACGCAGCCCTGTATATGCACTAGCTCCGTCGGGAAATTTAAATGATGTTGGGACCGCCCTGCCACATGACGTCAGGCAGAGCGATACCAACAGCATTTAAACTGCATGCCCGTGCTAGTGAATATACAGCCGCGGCGGCCAGATGGGAGCATCATGTGGCACTGGCAGGGCGGGGTGACACAGTATGATTCAAACCGCCTACAGCTGCGGGCCCACGGCGGTAATCATCTAAACCTTCGGCCAGCGCAGCGGTGACCGAAAAAAATGCGCATTATAATGGGAGCAATTCATGGGCCCCCTGGAGCCTCAGGGCCCCGGGCGGTAGCCCATATTGCCCTCATTATAATCCGCCTATGGGTATGTATATCACCTTCCCAATGCGCATTTTGCCTGACACTTTTCAAATGAAACACTCATATGTTTGGATGGTATTAAGGATTACCACTGCCATTTGGGGTGCATTGCTCTGAAACTATGTTTTAGTAGATGTATATGTCAAAGTAACATTCACATGAATGCCAGGACCTAAGGTTCCCCAGCAGAACATTGCCTAGAGCAGGGGTGGGCAATTACTTTTCCCGAGGGGCCAAATGAGAGACCGTGACTGTTGTGGGGGGCTGAACCAATAGTCTGAAATTAATTCTGCTCAATATTAATTGTAACATTTACTTATTATTCATTGCTTGTATAGCGCTATCATATTCCACAGGGCTTTACAAACATTATTATTATTGTTGTCCCCACTGGGGCTCACAATCTAAATTCCTTATCAGTATGTCTTTGGAGTGTGGGAGGAAACCAGAAAACCCAGAGGAAACCCATGTATACATACTAACTATAAATATTTTATTTGAATATTTTATCACTTAATATTGAGCAGAATTAAGTATGCTTACATCTCCCTATATCCCATATGAGCCCGCACACAGCCCCCCTATATACCGTATGAGCCCCCTCATAACCTATATACAGTTTGAGCCCTCACATAGCCTCTCTATATACCTTATGAGCCCCCTCATATCCTATTGTAGGGGTTATACTCACTCAGGTGCGATGAGAGGCAAAAAGGAGGCCTGTTCCTTTAAATGTCCATAGCGGTTTATTAGCTTCATAAACCGTCAAAAGATAAATGCAAACAAGCAGCCTTTAGTCCAGGCAAAAGCAAAAGAAAGACAGTCCTTTTAGTAAAGTTTCTGATAAACCGGACCTGTGGTCACACAGGCTAGTAAGCATCCAGCTCACAGCTCAGTCTAGAGACAACACACAGGATGTCTTCTCCCTCCAAACACAGACCATGTGACAAACAACATCTTCCATTATATAGGCTGTTAACCACACCCAGAGGTGATGTATGTCGGCAGCTAGACCCGCTCAACTCTTCACAGCTACCTGTAACCCGGTCCCATATGCACCAATTAGCCCTCTTAGTGCGTGCACTAGAGAAAATACACCAGGTTACATCACAGAGACCAGCCATCTCTGTGATACATACCTCCCATCGACTACGTGACCATTAGCCACCTTACACTATATACTGTTTGAGCCCCCACATAGCCTCTCTATATACAATATGATCCCCACATAGCCTCCTATATACAGTATTATCCACCACATAGCCTCCTATATGCAGTATGAGCCCTCACATAGCCTCCTAAATGCAGCTTGAGCCCCACATAGCCTCCATATGTACAGTATGAGCCAAACATAGCCACCATATATACAGCTTGAGCCCCACATAGCCTCCATAGATAAAGCTTGAGCCCACATAGCCTCCATATATACAGCTTAAGCCCCAAATAGCCTGCATAAATACAGCTTAAGCCCCACATAGCCTCCATATAAACAGCGTGAGCCCCACATAGCCTCCCTATATACAGATTGAGCCCCCACATAGCCTCCCTATATACAGCTTGAGCCCCCACATAGCCTCCCTATATACAGCGTGAGCACCCACATAGCCTCCCATGTACAGCATGACCCCACATAGCCTCTTATATACAGCATGTGCCTTACATGTCCTCAGATATATTCAGCATGTGTCCCATATAGCATCTGATATTCAACATGTGCCCCACATAGCCTCTGATATTCAGCATGTGCCCCATATAGCCTCTGATATTCAGCATGTGCCCCACATAGTCTCTGATATTCAGCCCCAGGGGCCCCATATAGCCTCTGATATTCAGCATGTGCCCCACATAGTCTCTGATATTCAGCATGTGCCCCTCATAGTCTCTGATATTCAGCATGTGCCCCATATAGCCTCTTATATACATAGAAATATCCCACACACATGAAAAAAACAACAACACCTACTCACCTTGCTGCCATTCCCCTGGTGCTCTGCTGTCTCCGATGCACTGACTCTCTGCAGTGCAAAAGCTGACGTGATGAAATGACGTAATCGTGTCTGCTGTCTCACACTCTGGTGGAAGAAGGAGCCGGCTGGCACTATCCTTCACCAATGTATTTGTGGCACCCCTGCGGGTTCAGTCGCCGCAGAGGTACTGTATCTCAACCAGAGGTGTGGTACCCCACTCTCAGGTAAGGAGGGAGTACTACCGGGACCCACCCACCTGCATCCAACATTACACCATTCCAGACCAGCAGGCGGGGCAAGATGCACTGGCTTATGCTGAGCCCTGTCCCTGGTTGGAAGTGGGGGAACCGAGTGAGGGGGAACCATATAGTGGGTGTGGGTGGAGGAAGCAGTACAGGGGATCACTTTGAGTAGGAGTATAAAAAAGAAGGGAACCATCTAGAACCAGTCAGAGTGAATGAGATCAGTCTGAGAGGAGAAGGAGTGGGAGCAGGAGCTCTGTAGGAACTCTGCTCAGAGGAGAGGAGAGGGCCTAGATTGAGAGGCCCAGGAGGACAGGCTGGAAGAGGACGGGAGCAGAGGGAAGGCTTCAGAAGTGAGGGGATCCCAGGGGCACGGCGAGTGCGGAAGCCACCCGTGCGCCAGAATCTACAGGAACATGAAAGGATCAGGCCGCAAAGGGGACCGGCCCCTAACTAGTGGAGAACTACAAGGCTCAGCTAGAAACCGGAGGCTACCGTACTTTCAGGGTGCAGCTGCTAACAACCGCAACTAAATCGCTAAAAAGGTAGCCGCATAGGATTCAGGGGACTGCACGTTGCCTGCCAAAATCCGAGGCTACTGGCTTGGGACACTGGTTGCGAGGCGCAGGGCAGGAGGGTGAGAGCCAGCGCAGGAAGATGACCGAGGAAGGTACACAGAATGGGGTCCCGTTATGTTCTCCTGAAACACCTGGGAGATTGCTGAACCCCTGCCTTGGTAAACACAGGACGGCGTGGGAGGTTACCCTGGTACTGGGAACCTGGAGTCTGACAACTGTGAGTAAATCTGAAGACTGCACCCCACTGTGTCCTAGAATTATTATCTGCGCCATCACCTGCACTATACATCTACCTCATTAAATCATCACTGCACTGCCCTGGAGTTTAGCTCTGCCTGTGTAGAGCTGAACCAACTCTGCTGTGTCACCATTAGCTCCAGAGGATCTGCACCGCAGCGGCGGCTCCAGATAGCCGCATACCACAGGTGGCGTCACGAACAATATATTCAAAAACTTTATTCCCCTTTTACTGACGGACCGGGTCACTGCCACTGTGACATCCCCCAGTATCGACCGGCCTGGTTACCGAGTACCCCACGGCCCAGGGGGTGCGTCATACTCGCCACTGTCTGCGTCCCGAGGATGCAGAGTGGCAGTAGCGGATGGACAGCGGGAAGGGATGGGCGTGGTGGTGCCCTGTGGGCCATTGTTTCAGCTCTTCGGCTGTCTCATTCTGCGGGCTGCACTTTGCCCAGGCCTGGCCTAGAGCATCTGCCTCCACCTGCTCCTTCCTAAAAATGACAGAACCAGCTTAATAAATATTTAGTTCTGTTTCTTGGTTAACACATCTGCAATAATGACTTCTTTTAATTTTCACCTCTAAATTGCTTTCATTTCTGTAAAACTCCTGTGTGATATGAGGTTACCACCAAACTATTTAAGAAATGACTGTGCCTTGAATCCAATATGTCTTTGAATTTTTAATGAAAATGCAAAAAAAAAATTCTGGTAAGCTTGCTGCCTAGTAATGTCCTAAAAAATAAAAAGATATACATATAGAAGGCATGGTAAATGGTAATTTCTAACTAACTTGTATGACCTGACTGAACAAGGGCGTTTGTTCTTTTCAGAGCTACCCTAGCAGTAAATTGGGTGAGCCACACTGTCACCTCTCCATTCACACAGGACATCAATGTTGAGATAGGTGAGTGTCCCATAGGTTTATAGATAGGCCATAAATGCCTGCAAATGGGACACCCCTTTAAGACCAAAACTTGTGTCCTTAAAGGGTTATTTACTTTACTCTAATAAAAAATATACACATCGGTTATTAAGACGTTCAAAAATTGATGCACTTTTTACTAAATTAGGCACAATTTTTGCAAATAGTTTGCATAGTACAGTTGTTTATTTGGCGCTACAAAGAAAAATTTGCTCTTTTCCTTCTCTTTTGGATCCATCCATGTCTTTGGCTAAAAAATGTAATCAAAACTGCACTGTGTGCACAAGTATTAATCTTAAATGAATATAGTCAGTAGTGTTCTACAGATAAGAAAGTCTAAAGCCCCGATTCATCAAAGTCACAACATTTTTGTGTTCTGCAAAGTTGCGTCAAAATGTTTTGACTTTTTAGTGTTTTCATGTTCTGGGCATAGCTATGTCCCCATAGGCCCCTGAGGAAGCCACTTGATGTGCGTTGGGCTCCTTCTCCCCGCCGACTCTACAAAACCTTTTTAGGGTCCAGGACCTTGCTGTATTGCGCAATGGATATGTAGCACCCCGAGGGCTCGGCTGCTACAGGGGTATTGCACCTCAAACCAGAGGTGTGATATTCCACTCCCGGGTAAGGATGGAGTGTGGACCAGGACTCGTTTAGCTGCATGCACCACACACACCCCATTTCCGAGGGACAGCTCAACGGTGCTCCCACTAGACAGAAGTGCAGGCACGACAGCATCTGTCCCTGGCTGGAGTGGGGCGGGGGGTGGAATACCCAGTGGTGTAGGAGCAGATAGGGGTGGGTTTCTGGGCATAGGTAGGAGCCCATTGGTTGCTAGTCACCTGGGCTCGGGTGTTAGAAGGAGGTATATAAGGTGGGCACCATCTTAGAGTCAGTGTTAAGAGTGAGAGAAGACAGGAAGCAGAGCCTCTGCATGGGCTCTGCTCCGCAGGCAGGCCTTGTCAGAAGGCTGGAGCCTGAGAGAGAGAAGAAAGAACAGAAAGGAAAGTAAGAAAGGAACTGGAACAGAGGAGAAAGGAAGCAAGGAACACAGAGAAAGGCCCAGAGACACGAGGACAGAAGGATCCCCATATGCCCAGGAGATACAGGGTGAAGGGTTGGCAGAACAGGGTACCGGAACCCAAATTGGTGGAGGCAACAGATTCCTCAGCCAAAGACCGGAGGTTGTTACCACATCTTGGTGCGACCCCTCACTACATCCACCAGGAAAGCATACCGTATAGGGTCAGGGAAACCGGAGATAGGTTCCGCCAAGAGAAGGCCCGAGGGAGCTGGACAAAGGTGGGTCACTGGTGGGGACGGCCAGAGAAAGGAAAGGAAGGGAGCCCTGTGCCACGCTCTGGAATTGCCCGAGTTGGTCGAGTCCCTTGCCTGGTGAACGCAGCACGGCTCAGGCGGTCCATCATGTGCACAAGTGACCAGAATAACAACTGTGAGTGAAGCATTGGAAACTGCAATTATAAGTCTCTGTGTTTCATCGCCGCACCTGCACCATCAGTACTGGGACGCTCACACCATCACTCCCAACATTCACTCTAGCTGCCCTGAGGCAATACTTCTCCCATGGGGAGTCATCCCATTCCTGGCTGCGCATATAACATCAGCCTCAGCGGTCTGCAGCGCAGCGGCAGTCCCCATTGACCGCAATCCACGGGTGGCGTAGTCGGACACTTGTTACAACATTAAGACTGCCACTGAATTGACCACCCTGGGCACGGACCGGGTCACCGCCACACTGAGACTATAACCCGCAGCGATCCGGTTCCGGGTATCCCCTGCACAACACAGGCCCAGGGGGCGCGTCAGATAAGTTATGATTGCAGCTTTTCCAACACTATTATGTGTCTGCTCTACAGGGTCCGGGACCTTACTGCATTGCACAGCAGATTAGTTAGGACTGTGTCTATTGCTGACACTATTATGTGTCTGTTTCACAGCATTTGGAATACAGGGGTATTTTTCCTGTGTGCATTGCATATTAGATAAGCTGCCACTGCATCTGTTGTTTACGTTTTTGTGTGCGTCCTAGAGCATCTGGTATACAGGGTATTTTTCCTGTAACTTTTCCTTGCTGCATTGCATATTTGACAAGATATAATTGCACTTTTTTTCTACAGAAAACCCTTTTATGGTAGATGGCTTATTGTGCTCAGGTAAATATATATGTTTTAGGATGTAGAATGTGATATTTTCAGAACAAATTATGAGGTGTTGTTTGCTCAAAGATCATGAGTTTGGTACATGTATTTTGTAAGTGATTATAATCCATTATTTTCTATATAGAGTCAATTTGCAGTCTGAGTATATATTGTGCAAGTACTGTCTTTTCTCATATTCTAATACTTGATTATTCATGTTTGTGCACGACTGTGGATTACATATGCAACAATATGATTAGAGTTTCCTGCCACTACATTTTTTGTATGTAATAAATTGTGTGTTTATAGTATAGGCGGGGTTTGGCCATATTGTGGGCTAACGTTATTATGTAATGTTTTTAAACTTTGTTCGGCTGTCATGTATAAATAAAGTTTTTTTTCATTAATTTTTGTGGTGACCCCTGGGTATATGGCATGTTTCCTTTTTTTGTTTTTTCATGATTGACTCTGACTAGTGTTGAGCAAGCATGCTCGACACTGCTCGTTACTCGCCCGAGCATCACGCTACTCGAGATGTTCGGCGAGCACCGAGCATTTCCGGGTTACTCGGGCGGGAGCTCGGGTCTCCGCCCTGCACGTTTGGCGCTCTTTACAGAGCCAATGAACATGCAGGGATTGCCAGACAGTCACTGTAATGCTGCAGCCATGTTGTTTGTGGGCATTACAGTGATTGGCTGGCCGCACAGCGTCACCTCGAGTATTTAAAACCGGGCGCCGCCATCTTGGACACAGTTGCTCCGGATCAGACAGTGTAGGGAGAGTGCTGCTGAGCTAGGGAGAGATTTATACTGCGAAATAGTTAGTGTAGGGTCTGTAAAGGCTGCCAGATCAACCAAACAGTCCTTCCCAGGACTAATATCCATCCCAGATATCAGGCAGGCGGGCTGTATAGGAGACGCAGTGGTTATACCAGCAAACGATGCATTACAGTCCTGTGTGCTCCTGTTGGTCAAATTGCTGGACTTATCACCCTGGTCTCAGGGGCCAGGAAAAATTATTTTTTTTTCATCTAAATCCTGTATTTATTTTTTTTCCTCAGTCAGACTGTCCAAATACGCGTCTTATTAACCTTTTGGTATTCCTCCCCCCCAAAAAATTGAGTGTGTCTGTGACTGTTCAGACACCAATATATCTGTTTAAAAGAGTCTGGTGTAGGCCAGAAAAATAGAACTGTGGTTTTGCAGTTCCACGGGTCAAATCTCTGTATTATCCTGTTTTTGGCATTTTTTGCCGTAAAAAAAAACTGTAATAGTGTCTCCCTGACTGGTCAGACACCAATATATCTGTTTAAAAGAGTCTGGTGTACACCACATAACTATAACTGTGGTTTTGCAGTTCCACAGGTCAAATCTCTGTATTATCCTGTTTTTGGCATTTTTTGCCATAAAAAAAACAGTTTGAGTGTTTCGCTGACTGTTCAGCCCCAAATATATCTATTTAAAAAAGTCTGGTATACGCCAGTAAATTAGAACTGTGGTTTTGCAGTTCCACGGTTCAAATCTCTGTATTATCCAGCTTTTAGCCTGTTTTACGTAAAAAAAAAACAGTAATAGTGTCTCCCTGTCTGTTCAGTCACAAATATATCTGTTTAAAAGATTCTGGTGTAGGCCAGATAACTAGAACTGTGGTTTTCCTCTTCCATGGTTCTAATCTCCTTTTTCTTACCCTTTTTCCATTGATAGTGCGAGTGTAAGCTATTTCATAGTAACATAGTAACATAGTTTTTAAGGTTGAAGGAAGACTAAGTCCATCTAGTTCTACCCATAGCCTAACATGTTGATCCAGAGGAAGGCAAAAAAAAAACATGTGGCAAACACTAAGCTCCACATTGGGGAAAAAAATTCCTTCACGACTCCATACGACAATCAGACTAGTTCCCTGGATCAAAGCCCTATCAAGGAATCTAGTATTTATAACCTGTAATATTATACTTTTCAAGAAAGGCATCCATGCCCTTCTTAAATTTTAACAGTGAATCACTCATTACAACATCATGCGGCAGAGAGTTCCATAGTCTCACTGCTCTTACAGTAAAGAATCCCCGCCTGTGATTATGATTAAACCTTCTTTCCTCCAGACGTAGAAGATGCCCCCTTGTCCCCGTCTCAGGCCTCAGAGTAAAAAGATCAGTAGAAAGGTCTTTTGCACTGTCCCCTCATATACTTGTACATAGTAATAAGATCACCCCTAAGCCTTCTTTTTTCCACAGTAAATAACCCCAAGTGTAATAACCTGTCTTGGTATTGCAGACCCCCCAGTCCTCTAATAACCTTGGTCGCTCTTCTCTGCACCCGCTCTAGTTCAGCTATGTCTTTCTTATACACCGGAGACCAGAACTGTACACAGTATTCTAAGTGTGGTCACACTAATGACTTATATAGAGGTAAAATTATGTTCTCGTCATGAGCATCTATGCCTCTTTTAATGCATCCCATTATTTTATTTGCCTTTGCAGCAGCAGCCTGACACTGGCCACTAAACGTGAGCTTGTCGTCCACCAATACACCCAGGTCTTTTTCAGTTACAGTTTTGCCCAGTGTTTTACAATTAAGCATATAATTATACATTTTATTTCCTCTGCCCAAGTGCATTACCTTACATTTATCCCCAATAAAGCTCATTTGCCATTTATCAGCCCAAGCTTCTAGTTTACATAGATCCTCCTGTAATATAAAATTGTCCTCCTCTGTATTGATTACCCTGCAGAGTTTAGTGTCATCTGCAAATATTGAAATATTACTCTGTATGCCCCCTACAAGGTCATTAATAAATATGTTAAAAAGAAGGGGGCCCAATACTGACCCCTGTGGTACATCACTGTTAACTGAGACCCAGTCTGAGTGTTTTCCATTAATAACCACCCTTTGTTTCCTATCACTGAGCCAATTCTTAACCAACATACATATATTTTCCCCTATCCCCATTGTTCTCATTTTATGTATCAACCTTTTGTGTGGAACCGTATCAAAAGCTTTTGAAAAGTCCATATACACAACATCCACTGCATTTCCTTGGTCCAGTCCAGAACTTGCCTCCTCATAAAAACTGATCAGATTAGTTTGACAGGAACGGTCCCTCGTAAACCCATGATGATATTGGGTCATGAGGTTATTCTTCTTCAGATACTCTATTATAGCATCTCTTAGGAAACCCTCCGGGATTTTACCCACAGTAGAGGTTAAGCTTATCGGCCTATAATTTCCAAGTTCAGTTTTTGTCCCCTTTTTGAATATTGGCACCACATTTGCTATACGCCAGTCCTGTGGTACAGACCCTGTTATTATGGAATCTTTAAAGATTAAAAATAATGGTCTATCTATGACGTTACTTAATTCCTGCAGTACGCGCGGGTGAATCCCATCCGGGCCCGGGGATTTGTCAACTTTAGTGATTTTTAGACGCCGCCATACTTCCTGCTGGGTTAAGCAAGTGTCATTTAATGGAGAATTTTTGTTATCACTAATCATGTTTTCTGTCATGCGATTTTCTTGTGTAAATACGGTTGAAAAAAAATCATTTAGCATATTGGCTTTTTCCTCATCCTCATCCACCATTTCACCCAGACTATTTTTAAGAGGGCCAACATGATCATTTTTTTGTTTTTTACTATTTATGTAGTTAAAGAATATTTTGGGGTTATTTTTACTTTCTCTGGCAATGATTCTCTCTGCCTCAATCTTTGCTGCCTTGATTTGTTTTTTACATAATTTATTTAATTTTCTATATTTATTTAATGCCTCATCACTACCTACTTGCTTTAGTTCTCTAAATGCTTTCTTTTTGTCACTTATTGCGGCCCTTACTGCTCTATTTGGCCATAGTGGTTTCCCCCTATTACTAGCTTGCTTATTCCCAAAGGGTATATATTGTGCACAGGTACTATTCAGGATGTTAATAAATGTCTCCCATTTGCTTTGTGTAGCTTTATGTCTCAGGATATCGTCCCAATTTATTGCACTAAGATCATCTCTCAACCGTTGGAAATTAGCCTTCCTGAAGTTTAGTGTCCTTGTAACCCCTCTACTACACATCTTATTAAAGGTTACATGAAAACGTATTATTTTGTGATCACTATTACCCAAGTGACCCCCAACTCGTATATTTGATATGCGGTCTGGCCTATTGGTTAATATTAGGTCTAGCAGTGCCCCCCTTCTTGTTGGGTCCTGAACCAGTTGTGAAAGGTAATTGTCTCTCATAGTTGTCAAAAACCTATTACCTTTGCTTGAACTACATGTTTCTGTCCCCCAATGTATTTCAGGGTAGTTGAAGTCTCCCATAATAATGACTTCTCCCTGAGTCGCTGCTTCATCTATTTGCTTTACGAGGATTTTCTCCGCACTTCCATTATTTTTGGAGACTTATAACAAACCCCTATCAGTAATTTATTATTTTTTCCCCCTCCCCTTATCTCCACCCACAGGGACTCTACATTTTCATTAGATTCACATATATCCTCCCGCAAGACAGGTTTTAAGGATGATTTTACATATAAAACCCCCCCCCCCTCGCTTGTTTGTACGGTCATTTCTGAACAGACTATAGCCCTGTAAATTAACTGCCCAGTCATGGGTCTCGTCCAGCCACTTCTCAGATATCCCTACCATGTCATAATTATTTTCCAACAAAATAAATTCTAATTCCTCCATTTTGTTGGTGAGGCTTCTGGCATTAGAGTACATGCATTTTATGTATCTCTCTGTACCTCTATTCCTTCTTACTTTATTGACTGTTCTAACCCCACCCCCAATTTCTTTATTTGTGTCCAGGTCACTATCTGCACTATCTTCCCCACCTATAAAATGAACAATAGCGGGGGTCACCACTGCTTCTTCCGCTGTTGTGCGTGCAATAGAACCCCCTGTTGTGCGTGCAAGGCAATCCCCTGTCCATACTGCATGCAAAGATGCCCCCTCCTCTCAGTCTTCACTTGTTATGGCTGTTTCTCAAGAAACAGCATCAACGTCCATGTCCACGTCCCACCGCACCGTTCAATTGTCCATATCCCAGAGCTTTGAACGAAAGTGCAAATTCTCAGCCAACGCCCCACAGGCCACAGTCCTAAATTCGCACATTTCATTACTGCTTGCGTTGGAAATGCTGCCTTTTAGGCTGGTGGAGACGGAATCCTTCCGCAACCTTATGGCGGTGGCCGTCCCTCTGTACTTGGTCCCCAGCCGACACTATTTTGCCCGGTGTGCCATCCCCGCACTATACAACACGTGTCCCAAAACATCTGCCGTGCCCTCAACAACGTAGTTACTGGGAGAGTCCACCTGACAACGGACACGTGGACAAGTGCTTGTGGCCAGGGACGGTACATCTCCCTGATGGCACACTGGGTAAACATAGTGGAAGCTGGGACCCAGTCGGACCTTGGGACGGAACACATCCTCCCCACACCGAGGATTGCGGGCCCTATGTCAGTCCAGGCATGGTCGTGTGTGACAATGGCCGTAACCTGGTGGCGGCTCTGAGGCGAGGCGAGATCACACACGTACCATGCCTGGCTCATGTGCTTAACCTCGTGGTTCAGCGGTTTCTTAAATCGTACCCCGAGTTGCCAGATCTGCTCGTCAAAGTACGCCGCCTGTCAGCTCATTTTCGCAAGTCGGCTACAGCTTCCGCCGCCCTTGCTGTGTTGCAGCAGCGTTTGCAGCTTCCGGCACAACGACTGGTGTGTGATGTCCCCACACGTTGGAACTCTACCCTCCACATGTTGCAAAGGATTTGTAAGCAGAAGAGAGCAGTTGTGGAGTACCAGCTGCAACAAGGCCGTCGATATTCAGGTCAGACTCCACACATAAGACCTCAGGAGTGGACCTGGATGTCTGACATATGTACCATCCTGACAAACTTTGAGGAGTCCACCAAGATGGTGAGTGGCGATGACGCCATCATTAGCGTCAGCATCCCACTTGTCTGTCTTTTGCAACGCTCTCTGCAGAGAATTAAAGAGGAGGCATTGCAGCCAGAGTATGATGAGTTGGATCAAGGAGCCGTAGCGGGCGATTACACACAGCCCAGCCTCATCTCATCCCAACGTGCATTGGGGGACAATGAGGGAGAGGAGGAGGAGAGCATAGTCAGTCGTCATCTTGGTGAGGACACGGAAGTCTTGCCAGTTACCAGTCTGACATTCATGGCTGACTTTGTTACGCTGTCTTAACCGTGACCCTCACGTTGTTAAATTGTTGGGTGACAGTCATTACTGGTTGGTGACACTTTTAGACCTCTGCTACAAGGAGAACTCTTATTCTTGAGGTGGAGAGGTCTACAAAAATGGATCAGTACCAGAAGGCCCTTGCTGCAGAACTGTTAAATAAATTCCCATCTGAACACGCTAGCGGCAGAGGTCACAGTTCGTTGCCCAACCAAGGCGTACAGGCGAGAGAGACGCAACTCCAATCCAGCAGAGGCAGGGGAACACTGTCAACGTTCTGGGACAGTTTTCTGAGACCCGCCCAGCTTACAGGCCCTGAGGCGCGGGGTACTCTCACAAGGAGTGGAAAGTTTCAAAAGATGGTGAGAGAGTACCTTGCCGACCGTACCAGCGTCCTCCGTGATTCCTCTGTGCCTTTTAATTTTTGGGTATCCAAGCTGGACACTTGGAATGAACTAGCTCTGTACACCTTGGAGGTCCTGGCCTGCCCTGCCGCTAGCGTGTTATCGGAGCGTGTTTTTAGTGCCGCTGGGGGAATTATAACAGATAAGCGCACTCGCCTGTCAACTGACAATGCTGACAAGCTGACCCTTATCAAAATGAACAAGGGCTGGATTGGGACAGACTTCTCATCACCACCAAATGACAGCAGAGTAGCATAAAGTCAAATCCACTGTGTTATTTCGGGAGGTGTATTCCCATGCACCGCTTCACACCCACACATGGGTATACGCTTCCTCATTTCGGCTGTATTTTGCTCTTCTCCTTATCCTCAGCCTCCACCACCACTATACCACCAGGGTGACCTTGGTCCGTGTTGCCAGCATTGCAAGTTCCTCCGTCCTAATTTTTGGCAGCTTTTGCTTGGAAGGCATAGGCAAAGACTATGGGAGACCCACTCCCCAATAATGGGAATAATGTTTTTAAGATGCTGTACTGCATGACTCTTGTTTGCCAGCATTGCATGTTCCTCCGTCCTAATTTTTGGCAGCTTTTGCTTGGAAGGCATAGGCAAAGACTATGGGAGACCCACTCCCCAATAATGGGAATAATGTTTTTAAGATGCTGTACTGCATGGCTCTTCCAAGGGGCATTTAAACCGTCTTGTTAAGCTACTGCAACCTTCACGTCTCTTCCAAGGGGCATTAAAACCGTCTTGTTAAGCTACTGCGACCTCCACCACTTTTCCCAGGGGCATTGATATTGTCTTTTTATTCCACTGCGACCTCCACCATTCTTCCAAGGGGCATTAAAACCGTCTTGTTAAGCTACTGCAACCTCCACATCTCTTCCAAGGGGCATTAAAACCGTCCTGTTAAGCTACTGCAACCTCCATGTCTCTTCCAAGGGGCATTAAAACCATCTTGTTAAGCTACTGCGACCTCCACCACTTTTCTTAAAAAGACAATATCAATGCCCTTATTCCACTGCGACCTCCACGTCTCTTCCAAGGGGCATTAAAACCGTCTTGTTAAGCTACTGCGACCTCCACCACTTTTCCCAGAGGCATTGATATTGTCTTTTTATTCCACTGCGACCTCCACCATTCTTCCAAGGGGCATTAAAACCATCTTGATAAGCTACTGCGACCTCCACCACTTTCCCCAGGGGCATTAAAACCGTCTTGTTAAGCTACTGCAACCTCCACCATTCTTTCAAGGGGCATTAAAACCGTCTTGTTAAGCTTCTGCAACCTCCACCACTTTTCCGAGGGGCATTGATACGGTCTTTTTATTCCACTGCGACCTCCACGTCTCTTCCAAGGGGCATTAAAACCGTCTTTTTAAGCTACTGCAACCTCCACGTCTCTTCCAAGGGGCATTAATACCGTCTTTGTTAAGCTACTGCGACCTCCACCACTTTCCCCAGGGGCATTAAAACCATCTTGTTAAGCTACTGCGACCTCCACCATTCTTCCAAGGGGCATTAAAACCGTCTTGTTAAGCTACTGCGACCTCCACCACTTTTCCAAGGGGCATTGATATTGTCTTTTTATTCCACTGCTACCTCCACCATTCTTCCAACGGGTATTGCATTTCCTCCTAATTTTAGTCAGCTTTTGCTTTTCAATGCATAGGCGAACACTAAGGGAGACCCACTCCCCAATAATGGGTTGAAGGTTTTTAGTATGCTGTAATCCACGTCTGTTTCAAGGGGCATTGCAGTTCCTCATAATTTTTGGAAAGCCTTCCATTCACTGCTTAGGCCAACAGTGCACAGGAGACCCAGTTGCTATAAATGGAAAAAACAGTTTAGTTAAGGCCCTCTGACCTCCATGTCACTTCCAAGGGGCATTGGAGTGCCTCGAAATTTTTGTTAGGCATTGCACTCACTGCATGCCCTTTAACTGTGTAGCCGAACCGCTCCTTTTGGTACTGAAACATATCCTACAAGACATGTGTGGTTGACTGACCTGATATTGATGTGAATGGTCCCTGTTCCTCCTGCTCTTTCTCCTTTGCCACCACCTCATCCATCATTCATCACTCACCTGAAGCTTTGTTTTAACGGGAGTCATAGAACTGGGATAGTAGCAGGAAAACATCCAGCAACCCTCGGAGGAGGTAGGATATGCGCCAAAACGCTGACCACCTCAGGCCTAGCCGCTACTACATACATGCGCTTGCATTCCAAGAAAACAAAGCAGATGCTAACTTCTATCATCATCATCATGCTCCTCACCTTTGCACTCTCAACTCCCCTTATGGAGAAGCCAGGGCCCACCGGAGGAGTCTGGTTCTCTGGTGGGCTCGTCCAATGCTGCCCTAAAGCAGGCCAGGCTAAGAAAAGTGTGGGGGAAGTTTCAATGAGAAATAGGGGTGGCTGGGGACCGTGTGTGGGCGCCCGGCCACGGGGTGGCTGGGGACCGAGCGTGGACACCTGGCCGCCGGGCAGCTGGGGACTGAGTATGGATACCTCGCTGCCAAAGCAGCCATGAGGTAGTGGCCAGCTTCGGCCTCTTCCAAACTAAAAAGCCCCATTTCAAGTGCAAGCGAGCTAGCAGTATGGTATTGCAGCCTGGGGGTGGGTGGGTGGCAGGCTGCATACTTGCTCTTGCATTGCAAGGAATGGGGGAGGTACAATTGAAAACTGCCCTGGGACAAGGACTTGCACGGGGATAGTTGCAAGTCTGCATCTTCTTATGCAGAAAGGATCACTTGTGATGGGCACACTTTTAGGCAGTGACCTGGGTGTCAGAGATGCTTCCAGGGGTCTTCCCCATGCTGTTCCCATGTCTTTTCAGCACGGTATGCATGTGTCACACAGCACATGGCCAGATAAGGTTGTAAAATGTTAAAATTACATTTCCCGGTGAATGCATTTGTCACGGTTGAAAGCAATACAAAGGTGCAAAAACGCATAAAAAAATGCTACTTGTGAACATAGCCCAAGGTGTGGAGGAGTATTTTTGTTTTTGGTTATTTATTTTACCTTATACACAAGTCTTTACCCTGGAAAGGAAGTTCCTTAACATATTTCACAGGAAAACCGTTTCAGTTTCATTTTTGAACGTTTTATTGTGAGTCTGTTAAAGTGGCTTAATACCTCTGACCACGCTGTTGACAGCAGTGACCTGGGGGTCATAAATGCTTCCTGGTGTGATGCCCATGCTGTCCCCATGTCTTTTGAGCACTGTCACTATAGTTTTGGGCACTTTTTAGGCTTTCTACAGACTGCCGAGGGTGCCGCCGCAAAAATACTCGGGTCTCCCGTAGACTGACATTGGGCTCGTTGCTCGGGTCGATCACCCGAGTATCACGGTGAGCTCGGCCCGAGCTTCGAGCACCCGAGTATTTTAGTGCTCGCTCAACACTAACTCTGACATGCCACAGGCATTACTTGGTGGTGCCCTCTTCTGTATAAAGCTTTCCTTTAGTTATTGGTGGATTCTGTCATGATATGGAAATATGTGTTGCTTTTTTTCTTCCATGGAAGATACAGTGGCGACCAAAAGTTTAGCATTTTTTTTAAAAGTGTGATTACTTCTGTTTGGTTGTTGTGATGCCATTTTCCTAATGATTTTAATAAACCAGAAGCAAATGGTTGTCAGCTATAAGGACGAAAATTGTGCTTGACATTGTTTTATCCTTTGTGTTAGTTTTCAACATCTGCTGGGCCAAATGTTTGTCATATTTTGTCATCGGTAGTCGAATTTTCCCTAAATTTTTTTTTTGTGTATGCATTTTTAGGTTAAAACATGGAAAGACAAATCCAAATTTATCACTAGATGTCAGGAAGCTTATTTTTCTGAGAATGAAGTCAGGCAAAAGCTAAAAAGAGGTAGCTATAGAATTCAACTGTTCTCAGAGTCAAGTGTCACATATATTAAAGAAAGAAAAAGAAGGTTATGGAACAGCTGACAAACCTAGAAGTGGACGACCACGGAAAACTTCCTCCAGTGTTGATCACATTACTAAGGAAAAGTCAGTATCTGATGTCCATAAGAGTGCAGCACAAATTTATCACGAAATGGACGAAGAATATGGGGTCGAAGTGAGTTGACAAACTGTGGTTTTGACGGCTAAGAGCAGTAGGGTTGAATGCACGAGTTCCAGTCAAGAAGCCTTTCATCTCTGCAAAGAACCAGAAGGTCTGACTTCAGTTTGCCAAAGAACTCAGCCAATGGAAAGAGACAGCTTGGTCTAAGGTGTTGTGGTCGGATGAATACAAGTTCAATCTGTTTGGTAGTGAGTGCAAGTATTATATATACCGCCCAACTGGAAAACGTATTGCTGTAAGGTACCAAACACCTACAGTGAAACATGGTGGTGGCAATATCATGGTTTGGGGCTGCTTTTCTGCATCTTCCATTGGCCCTCTGCATAGAATTGATGGAAATATAAATGCTACCATGTATAAGTATATACTGGAGAATGTAATTCTGCCCCATGGTAAAACCAAAGTAGATAGGGGATGGAAATTCCAGCAAGACAATGATCCTAAGCACACATCCAATTTAGTAAAAAAGTGGGTAGCAAAGAAAAATGTTTGCCTATTGCAATGGCCAATCCAATCACCTGATTTAAACCCTATAGGGCATCTTTGGGATGAGTTAGGGCGACGAGATGGAGCCCATACCCATAGCAATAAAGATGAATTGTTTGCAAATGGAATGGAGCAAGATCCCTCAAGATGTCTTGAATACCCTAGTGGCTTCAATGCCCCGTCGGTGTGGTGCAGTAATTAAAGCAAGATGTTATGCTACAAAATACTAAGTTATAGTAAACAATGAATTACTCTCTATGTTGTGATCAATAAATAGTATATGCAAAACTTTTGGCAGTCAGTTTTCTTTAATTAAATGACCATACCTATATTCAAAAGCATTTTGGTTAAAATTAAGGTCTTGCATAATGACAAATTCATGCACTTTCAATTCATCACCAGGTAAATGGCATCACAACAACCAGACAGAAATAATCTCAATGCAAACCTTCTGGTTGGCACTGTACATATACTGCATTATTTTAGAAGGATATTTTCATCATAGACATTAATAACATATTCAAGTTATGGGAGCTGCACGGTCTTCAGAGAAGAAGACTCTTCATATCGCGTTTTGCCTATGGCAGTATATGGAGAAGATGAGAAAACCCCTTTAACTTTGAGCAAAAGGTTGTACGCACAAGATATAATTAGCTAATCATTAGCTGTGCTATGTCTGCAGACATAGTGCAAGTAATACTGTAGCTGAAGATTTGCAGTGCATCATTATATTATCTCCAAGAAAAGTAAAAAGTTAATTTTGTCTTGAGACATGAGCAACAGTAGGCACAATTATTTATATTATATAAGGCCATAGCCCCACGATCACTATTTGGTCAGTATTCGGTCAGTATTTTTTCTCAGGAGTGGGAGCCAAAACCAGGAGTGTGTGATAAATGCAGAATTGGTGCACTTGTTTCTCTGAATGTTCCTCACCTGGTTTTGGCTCCCACTCCTGAGAAAAAATACTGACCGAATACTGACAGAATACTGATAGTGGGGCTGTGGCCTAAGTGGTATGAAGGTATTCTCTTGAGAAAGGGCTTTCTTATATGTACATTATAACTAGGATTGGATAATACTACAACAATCTGTAGTTAAGATAATGATTTCTACTCATTTGACGTGTGGAATGTAGAAGTCACTTTGCCATTGTAATGGTCTATTGCAGGAATGACTTTAAAAGGATTTTCTCAAGATAGTGAGTTACTCCTGTCTACATGATTAGGGATAACGTACTCATTGCAGGTGGTCTGACCGCTGGGACCCTCAGCAATACTGAAAAGGGGGCTCTGGAACCTGAGAACCAGGCTGTGCAGAGCTCCATATTGAATGGATCGGGGGGTGCACATGCTTGACCTCTGGTCCATTTATTCTCTATGGAACTGCCACAATTAGAGCTGTGCTCAGCTTTCTGCAGCAGTCTCATAGACAACTAATAGAGCAGAGGTCAAATATAAGTTTCTCCGTTCCATCCATCCATCCATCCATCCATCCATCCATCCATCCATCCATTCATTCATTCATCTGTTCTGCAGAGAATTCTGTAGACCCTGTTTCCGGGATAGGGGATAACTTACTGATTGCTGGGGTATGACATTGGATCCCCAGTGATCAGTAAGTTACCCCCTATCCTACAGAGAGAGGATAATTTATCATTTTGGGCATAATTTTTTAAGTAACAGGAGATGTATAAACCTTTAACGGGAATGTAACACAATTTTTATTTATTTTTTATTTCCTGTATTAATACTTACTTTATTTTTTTTTTCTTCAACCACTGGGGGCTGCAATTTTTATTTGCTGGTGTGTAAGTGTCGGAGCATGCCACTTGCTCACCACAAATCTGGCATGTCCAGGCCATGGGAAAATGCATTCAGACGCCAGCCACATCTCTTATGCTGTGGCAGTATTAATGTGAGCTATGCACACCCCTGGCATGCACAGTTAACAGCTGTGGGGGGTGCATTTCATTGCAGCCCAGGACCATGCCTTGAGCTGTAATTGCCCTCTATCACGGCGGGCACTAGATCTCCAGTGATAAAAGTGGGTATGGGCACCAGGGCAGTGAAGAGAACATGTTGGCTGCCTGACATTGTACAACTAATGCAAGGCTACTGACTTGTTATCACTGCTGGAAGAAGTCACCACCGCACACCTCCTCTCATCATTATACATAGCGGAGAGAGCAGAGCTGTGGCATTGACGTCCTCCAGTGGTCAGTAGCCTCGCATGAGTTTTACAATGTCAGGCTGCCAACACGTTCTCACCGACGCAGTATTCATAGCTCAGCGGAGTAATAAGCTCTGCTCAGTGTAAAGTATAGCAAAGTTTGACAGCAGTATTTAACAGGTTAACGCCCTACCTGCAATTGTTAGAGGCAGGTCTTGGCTGTAATAGACACCTATCCACACCCGCCGAGTATGGAACGTCCCGTGAGCCCACTCCATACACTCACTTCCGACTTTCACTGTACATGTATGGCCATGTCATTAAGGGGATAAAAAATTTTACTTAAAAAAAAAATAAAAAATTTACATTAAATTAAAAATAAATTTAATTTAATAAAATACATAAATTAAATAAAATGTACATTTTTAAATTGTTTTACTTTTTTTTTTTGGAAGTTTGAAACATCCATGATACAACAAGCATTTATTCTTTCATGTAAAAGTCTTTTATATTCTTGTGCTGTTATGCTGGAAATTTCTCCTATTATTTAGTACATAGCCTGGTTGTGTATTACATATATTTAGCATTTGTACAAATAGTCCTTGATCAGTATTTGTAAGTCCACGTTCACAGGTTCAGTATTTGGTCAGTATTTTACATCAGTATTTGTAACCAAAACCAGGAGAGGGTGATACATACAGAAGTGGTGAAGTGTTTCTATTTTACTTTTCCTCTGTTTGTTCCGCTCCTGATTTTGGCTTTCAAATGCTAATGTAAAATACTGACCGAATACTGAACGTGGCCTTAGAAGCTACTGAATAACTTATTTTGTAACCGCAACAGAGAATAAAAGGTGGTTCATATGAAGCATAGTGTCAGTTTCTACAGTCGTAACTAAGAAAATTGTGAAAAGTTCTTGTTTTTGGTGTACATCAGTTTTTTTAATGTTTGTCGAATGTTGGATTTTTTAATGTGTCACTGTGTGTTAATGCCTCTGAAATGCTTCTACAAACTCCAAAGATTTGTGGGTTTTTTTTTGCGTACTTTATTTTTGTGGTACATTTATTGTGTTTTTCACATTTTTAAAAAATTCCCCAAATTTAATGAAAATTTAGAAACATTTGTACTTTTTAAACTTTTAATTTTATACTCTAACACAACACCATCAGCAATGTCAGCATCTTTTTTCAAACATCCTTTTATTGTGTTAGGATGTTAGAAGGCTTAAGGCCATGTTCACACGTTGAGTGTTTAATCAGTATTTTCAATCAGTATGTGTAAGCCAAAACCAGGAGTGGAACAATCAGAGGAAAAGTATAATAGAAACACGTCACCATTTCTGCATTTATCACCCACTCCCGGTTTTACAAATTCTGAGGTATAAAACTCACTGAATGCTCAATGTGTGAATGTGGCCTAAAAGTTTAACAGCAAATTTTCATTTTTTCAAGAAAGTTTATGTTTACTTTTTTAAAGAAGAGATCTATTTGGTTTGGCAGTGACTTTGCGCTGCCTATGTATTAAAGCCCTCTCCCTCCAAATGATAACATTTTCATAACTGGAGCCCTCAGTGCATTCAAAACTGTTTGGACTAGATTGAGATGTCAAAACAGCAGAAACCCTCCACAAATAAGCAGACAATTTTATAGCATTAGGCTGTGAAAACAAAAACGTATATTTTTGTCCACTAAAATGTTGTTTTGGCTCCAAATTTGTCATCTTTATTAGAGATAATAACAGAAAATGGCCACAAAATTTGTTAGACGATTTTCTTAAACCTTCCTTTTGATTATTCATACAGTATTTCCACATTAATATGAAACAAAAACCACCTATATAATCAACATAGTGAAAATGACTTCTTTGTCTAGATCAGTGATTCCCAAAGTAGTCCAGGTGGACCCCCAGGGGTGCACGAGGGACTCGACGGGGGTCTACGTTGGCATGAAAAAAAAAAGGGGGGTTCACAAGTTGTAAGTGGGGGTCCACGAAAATTTATCTGGTTTCGATATGATCTCTGAATATGGTGATGGCTGCACTTCCGCCCATCACCTCCGCTGTTCACATCTCCGCAGCCCGATCACCCCCATCAGGTCCCCGCACCCTGCAGCCCCCCCGTCCCGGTTCCCTCCGGTGCCCCCCAAACCCGTCGCCACTGCAGATTAAACACAATCTGAATCTGGAGGATGTTATGATAGGCTACAAGCACTAAGGAAAGACAGGAGATCTGTCCCTACAATAGAACTAAGCTAGATCCCTACGATGTAACGGGGAACCTGATCCTGCGATCAGACACGCTAAAGTCCTCAGCTAGTCTGAATGAAGACCTATAGATGTGAGGAAGGGATCCCTACAAGAACTAGGGACTGGGAGAAAGATGGACACCTCCTAGCAGAAATTGTAGCAGTAAAAAGACAAACAAACAACATAGAACATAAAGGTAAAAATACCTAGCTAAACTGACTGAGAAAGGTTACAAAGCACCTGGCTAGCTTAAGAGTAGAAATTACAATGAAGTCCAGCAAGGCCAGAAGGGCGGAGCAGGATTAAATAGGCAAAAAAGGTCATGTGACCAGCAAAATAGAAAAAACCAAACAGGAGAGTTCTAACAGTACCCCCTCTTCTATGAGGATCCTCCGGATCCCCTAGGCCCAGGCTTATCAGGAAACCTCTTGTGAAACGCTCTGACAAGTCTGGAAGCAGAAACATCATCTGCCCTCACCCATGAGTTATCCTCGGGACCGAAACCCTTCCAAGCGACGAGATTCTGCAAACTCCCCCTATACCGTCTAGAATTAAAGATGCGGGAAATTTCATATTCCCCATCCTCCACCACCGGAGGAACAGTGGCAGTGGCGTCTCTATCTGATACATCAGCTTTTTTCAATAGAGAAACATGAAACACCGGATTAATCTTCCAGGAGGTAGGAACCTCCAACCTAACAGCAGATTGGTTAACTACCTAAAGCACCTTAAAGGGCCCTATAAACTTGGGACCCAATTTTTTAGAAGGAATCCTCAACCGCAGATTCTTAGAGGACAACCAAACCATGTCACCAACCGTAAACAAAACCTCTTGACGTTTCCTGTCAAAGTACCTCTTAGATTTTTTGTTAGCCTCCTGAAGATTACCACGCACATCTGTCCAAACTCTCTCCAAATCACCGGAAAAGCTCTCCTCCTCAGACACAGCCGATACCAATTTGGAGAATGACCCAAAAGACGGATGTCTCCCAGAACAACAAAAAAAAGGCGAACACCCAGCAGAAGAGGATGTATGGTTGTTAAGAGCAAATTCAGCAAGCGGCAGAAACTCAGACCACCCCTCTTGATTGTCTGCCACAAAACAACGCAAGAACTGCTCAACATCCTGATTCTTCCTTTCTGTCTGGCCATTAGACTCAGGATGATATCCAGATGAAAACGACAAATAAACTCCCAACCTGTCACAAAAGGCACGCCAAAAACGAGCCACGAACTGAGGTCCCCTATCAGAAACAATGTCAATAGGAACACCATGAAGTCTGACAATTTCCTTGACAAAGGCCTTAGCGAGTGTCTTAGCGCAGGGCAGTTTGATGAAGGGAACCAAGTGACACATCTTGCTAAAACGGTCCACGACCACCCAGATGACCGTGAAACCCTCAGAGGAGGGAAGGTTAGTAATAAAGTCCATAGCCAGATGTGTCCAAGGTGCACTAGGAACCTCCAGAGGCCAAAGTAACCCCGCAGCAGGAGTATGAGAAGACTTAGATCTAGCACACACAGTACATTGATGCACCCACTTAATGACTTCCTTCTGCCATCCAGGCCACCAAAAACTGCGACCCACAAGTCTCTTGGTCTCAGAAATTCCTGGATGACCTGCCAACCGAGACTCATGTCACTCAACAAACAAATCTCTCCTAAAGGTCCTAGGCACAAACAACCTCCCATGGGGAGTGTTAGATGGGGCATTCTCCTGTGCTTTAAGAATCACATCTTCCAAAACGGAGTCCAATGCAGCAATCACAACACCTTCTTGTAAAATGCTCTCCTCCTCCTCAGCACCGACCATGGGAGAAAAGCTGCGAGACAACGCATCAGCTTTAACATTCTTGGTACCCGGGATGTAAGTAACTGAAAAATTAAACCGCGAAAAAAAAAGTGCCCACCTAGCCTGATGGGCATTTAAGCACTTGGCAGCATCAAGATAGATCAGATTTTTATGATCAGTGAAAACCTGAATGGGAAATTCAGCACCTTCCAAGAGATGATGCCAGTGTTCAAATGCGAGTTTAATAGCCAGCAATTCCCGATTACCAATATCGTAATTAAGTTCAGTCTCAGAAAATTTTTTTGAAAAAAAGGCACAGGGATGTACTCCATCCTTGTTTTCCTGAGACAACACCGCACCGACCCCCACAGAAGAAGCATCAACCTCAACCAAAAACGGCTTAGTCACATCAGGCTGCATAAGGATGGGGGCAGAGCTGAACCTCTCCTTTAGAAACACAAACGCTTCAATGGCCTCAGTAGTCCACTGAACCGTATTAGCACCTTTCCTGGTGAGATCGGTCAGAGGTTTAACAATAATAGAAAAAATTTTAATGAATTTTCTGTAATAATTGGCGAAACCCAAAAACCTCTGTATCGATTTCAAACCAATAGGCCTAGGCCATTCCTGCACAGCTTGAACTTTCACCGGGTCCATCTCAAAGCCCTCGTTGGAGATAATGTAGCCCAAAAAACGAATTCTCTGTACAGCTAACTCACATTTCTCTAGCTTAGCAAAAAGCGAATTGTCAATTAATAACTGTAATACCTCACGTACGCTCCGCCAATGAAACTCCAGATCAGGCGAATAAATCAAAATGTCATCCAAATACACAACCACATTTTTGCCGATCAAAGGTCTAAGGATATCATTAATAAGATTCTGAAAAAATGCTGGTGCATTGGTAAGACCAAAAGGCATAACCAGATTCTCAAAATGACCCACAGGAGTGTTAAAAGCAGTCTTCCATTCATCACCCTCCTTCATGCGCAACAAATTGTATGCCCCCCGGAGATCAATTTTAGAGAACCACTTGGCCCCCACTAACTGGTTAAACAAATCAGGAATCAATGGCAGTGGGTAGGGATTACGTACAGTAATTTTATTAATCTCGCGAAAGTCCAGACAAGGACGTAAACCGCCTTCCTTTTTTTTAACAAAAAAAAATCCAACAGCCACAGGTGACTTAGAGGGTCTGATATGACCGGCGGCCAAGCTCGTCTGTATGTATTCCTCCAAAGCCTTTCTCTCAGGAATAGTAAGATTAAATAAACGACTTTTAGGAATAGTCACTCCAGGGACAAATTCAATGGTACAATCATAGTCTCTATGGGGAGGCAAAATTTGTGACTCCTCCTCAGAAAAAACTTTCCAAAAATCCTGAATAGGTACAGGTAATTCCCCTTTATCCACAGCAGCAATGCGCCCGTTACAACACTTGTCATAACACTTAGGGCTCCAGGACTTAATTTCATTAGTAGACCAATCCAGTACAGGATTGTGCAATTTTAACCAGGGTAACCCCAAAATTACTGGAGAAGGCAAATTATTTAATACTACCAAATCCAAATTTTCTTGGTGAATACCATTAATAGTGAGGGGAAATTCATAAACCTTGTGGGTAACACATTTCAAGGGAGAGCCATCGACAGAAACCACAGCAATAGGGGATGACAAAGGTTTGGGTTTTAATTCAAGTTTTTCCAAGAATCCCCCATCAATCACATTCAGAGTAGAACCACAATCCACAAATACCCGAAATTCAATTAATTCTTCCTGAGCTGCAGTAGTAGCAGAAAGAAATACCCCCTTAGTGTTTAAACAGGCTATACGGGCGTAATTGACCTTTTTTTTTTCTTTGTTCATACGAAGCACACAGTTCTTAATGAAATGGTCAGATTTTCCGCAATAAAAGCACAAACCTTCAGAAAACCTGCGGTCTTTTTCCTGAGAGCGGGGTGACATCGCCCCAATCTCCATCGGCTCTCCAATGTCAGTAAAGACCCTCTCAAGACTAGGAGCTGACATTGCAAAGGATTTACTCTCATTAACCCTTGCACGCAGTCTCCTGTCCACCCGTATAGCTAATTGCATAGCCTCCTGCAAGTTTCCAGGTGTAGGATAAGCAATAAGCAGATCCTTAACCCTTTCACCTAGCCCAGCAAGAAACAAACTTTTCAGAGCTGAATCGTTCCACCCCACCTGAGCAGACCACCGACGGAAGTGAGTACAATAATTTTCCACATTACCTGATCCCTGCCTCAAAAGTCTCAATTCCGTCTCAGCTGATGAGACACAATCAGGATCATCATACAACAACCCCAAAGCAGAAAAAAAACTATCCACTGATCTAAAGCATGGATCACTAGGTTGGAGACAAAAGGCCCATCCCTGAGGTTCTTTGCGCAAAAGTGACATTATGAACCCTATGCGCTGTGATTCATCACCAGAGGATCTGGGTCTCAAACGAAAATACAATAAACAAGCATTTTTAAAGGAAAAAAAATCTAGTTGTTCACCAAAAAATAAATCAGGCAATCGTACCTTTGGCTCCACAAAATGCGCTCCAGAACAGCTACTCATGTGTTGTTGGAGCTCGGCCACCTCCAGAGAGAGTCCCTGCAGGCTTTGAGCCAAATCCTGAACCGACACCATGATGGAAACTGGAGGTCTTTCCTTAGAGATATTTTTGGGCTGGACTTACTGTTATGATAGGCTACAAACACTAAGGAAAGACAGGAGATCTGTCCCTACAATAGAACTAAGCTAGATCCCTACGATGTAACGGGGAACCTGATCCTGCGATCAGACCTGCTAAAGTCCTCAGCTAGTCTGAACTAAGACCTATAGATGTGAGGAAGGGATCCCTACAAGAACTAGGGACTGGGAGAAAGATGGACACCTCCTAGCAGAAATTGTAGCAGTAAAAAGACAAACAAACAACATAGAACATAAAGGTAAAAATACCTAGCTAAACTGACTGAGAAAGGTTACAAAGCACCTGGCTAGCTTAAGAGTAGAAATTACAATGAAGTCCAGTAAGGCCAGAAGGGCGTAGCAGGATTAAATAGGCAAAAAAGGTCATGTGACCAGCAAAATAGAAAAAACCAAACAGGAGAATTCTAACAGAGGACCTGTCATGATGTCAGAGTCATGGACAGAGTCACCTATCACATGACTCTGACATCCTCAAGGGTCCTTTTGCACGGACCACACAAGGGAGCACAGAGACAGCAAAAGGAGGTAAAGAAACAGCATACACACACACAAGGGAACACAAAAGAGACTGCACACATGGCTGAATCTAAGAAGAAATGTCGAAAGTACAGTGTTGATTATTTGAAATTTGGTTTTCTTCCATCAAAGGCAGACAAACGATTGCCCATATGCCTTTTATGCATCAAACTTTTGAGCAATGACTCTATGAAACCATCGAAGCTCGAAGATCATCTAAGAAGGTGTCATCCTGATAAAATAAGTAAAGATGTAAAATATTTTCAAACATTGAAGGAAAAATATGAAAAGAGACCCACAGTATGTTCGCTTAAACGTCTCAAAGTAACGATGATGGCTTGCGGGCATCTTACAATATCTCATTGCTTATAGCGAAATCTGGAAAACCGCACACCATCGGAGAACAGTTAATTTTACCCGCTGTTGAAGAGGTTTTAAAAACTGTTCTGCACAAACCTCCATTTGACGTACTCAAAAGAATTCCTTTGAGTAACAACACTGTACAAAGATGTATTGATGAAATGAGCTCTGATATTGAAAGCTTCTTGTGTAATTATCTGCAAACAACTCATTTTTCTATTCAACTGGACAAGTCAACTTTACCTGGTAATGAAGCATTATTATTGCTATATGTTCGATTTGTTATGGACGAAGAAATCCATGAAGAGCTGCTATTCGCGAAAACTTTGGAGACGGACATTAAAGGTGAATCAATATTTAATGTCCTGAGTGATTTTTTTAAGGAAAAATCGATTCCATTTACAAACATTATTTCGGTGGCAGCAGATGGAGCTCCTGCCATGTTCGGGCGATATCGTGAGTTTATAAGCCATCTTAAAAGAATTATACCAGGAGTAACTGCAATTCACTGTGTCATCCACCAACAACACCTGGTAGCGAAAAATTTGAGTAATAGATTGTACCAATCTCTTCAATTTGTGATTAAAGCGGTTAACAAAATAAGAAGCAATACGTTGAATACCCGTTTATTTGCATAATTGTGCGACGAAAATGATGAAGACTTCCAACGATTGCTCTTACATACTGAAGTACGCTTGTTGTCGAAAGATGCATGTTTAACAAGATTTTACTCACTTTTTGAATGAGTTTTAGAGTTTCTGGAAAGTAAAGATCCAGATTTAAAAGAAAACCTGATCAAATTGAAAGCAGACATCTCGTATTTGACAGATTTGTTAAAAAAATTTAATGACATTAACTTGCAGTTACAAGGGGACAGCCTAAATTTAATAAAAACAAAGGGTTTAATTTTATCTTTTATTGGAAAATTGAAATTTATGAAGCAAAATATTAGTCGGCGCGAATTCTCCCAGTTTCCAAACTTGTCACTAGCAGAATGTCTTGATGAGGATATTCAGACATACGTTCAACGTTTAAATGCCCTGCATGATGACTTCAAAAACAGATTTGAAGATATTCTGACAATGGAAATACCACCATGGATCTTAAATCCATTTGAAGAAACGGAAGTGGCGAATGTGGTATTACAAGAGGAGCTACTCGAGCTTTGCACCAATGAGGAGCTGAAGGTGAAATTTAAAAAAGGCTATCAAACATTTTGGCTGCAGGCAGAAATACCCTAAAAATATCCTGGGCTGTGGGAAATTGTGAGAAAACTTTTGATAGCGTTTCCCTCGTCATACCTTGTCGAAAAAAAGTTTGTGTCGTTACAAACCTATTAACAAAAAAAAGGAGCAGATTGAACATCACAGAACGGGGAGATTTGCGTTTATTCCTTGCAAAGCTGAAGCCAAATATTGATAATTTGCTGTCAATCAATCAAGTACATCCCTCCCATTAAAATTATGACTATTTTTTTTAATTGTTGAAGTTACGTTACATTATTAATGTTTAATTTTAAGTCTATTAAGTCTATAATCATATTATTTTAATAAACAGAACACAAGAAAATCTACTATTTTTATTTTTACCACTCCGAATTTAGGGTTGGAACTCAGTCGCGACGCAAATTTCCATCGTTAGATTTAATCTTCACATTTTTTGACGAGTTTTGGGAATATGGTAGAAATGTAGCAGCGGGGGATCCACCAAAACCAGTAAAATTTTGAAAGTGGTCTATGAGAAAAAAAAGTTTGGGAACCTCTTGTCTAGATTCTGTAACGTGCATGTCTGGACACGCACCTACCACCTGAGCTTTGTCTTTGGCCATTGTAGATATATTTCTGTTGGATCCTAGTTTTCCTTTTCCCTTCAGTGAGCTTATTAGACTTTTTTAATGAGGTCTCAGCTGGAGCAATGGTCGGGGTTCACTGTAATGTAAACCTTCATTAGTCAGGCACTGGGTGCCAGTTTTAGCTTGTATTAGTTCTTGTAAACTCCTGTTCTTCTCTGCTCCTGTGATTTTAATGGATATTCCTATTTCAGACCTCCGCTTGATAACTACCTTTCTTCTGTCTGATGATTTTGTCCATATCCGTACCTTCTGGTTCTAATCTGGTGCCCTAGCCATTCCTGCCAGCCCCTTCAATCGGTCAACAGCAACTACTCTGGGGACTGAAACAAGAGACCCTGTGTAAGTCCACATCTTTATGCAAGGGTTAAAGGCTGGGACACCCCTGTGACCTAATAGTTGGAGTAGCCTGCAAAGCCTGTCTGTGGAAGCCCTATTAAGAGATATTAACAGCTGTCAGGCGACCACAGACAGGGGCAAATTATATGTTCATTGGCTCCAAACTTTAAGCCATAAAGTCAGCAGATATGCCTGTATGATAGCATTAAGTGTGCACACCAATTACTACTATGTTCTGGGGAATACCCCATTCTCAAGTGTGTGCATCTAGATTTCCTGTGAATTTAAAACCCATAAATGACTTGTTAAACTACCACCACTAAAAAAATTACAATATAAAATATAACAAAACACGCACCTTTTACGCTACAGACACCAGATAGTGAAGTGTAGCTATAAAAAATAAAAAAAAATGTTTTACTACAATATCACATAAATTTACCGTAAATCATTTTTTATCAATACATATAATTATCAAAGCATCATTTATCTTAAAAAAAAAAATCACTTTGCTCGCAGCCTGATAGACTAAAGAGATAAGTGAGATCTCTAGCAATAAATATATTTTTAAATTACAATAACGGCATACAGGCAGAGCTTCCACAGAAAAGGCACAAACATACCAATGCAATTACTAAAATGTGCTCGTATTACAATTTTCATTCAGCCCATATGGACTGAGGCTGTCTAATATAAGCATCCAATATATTTCTCTTCTTAACAAGCGTTCTACTTCTTCCTGCTAAAAACCCTCTATTTTCTCCAACACCATCCATTTTAATTCATATAATTAATGTCTGTGTTTAGAAAAATGTCCCCGTGGTGATTAAGAGCTGCTTTTTTGTATTTGGCCATTGAATATGTCATTTAATGAGATTTCATCCATCATTGATAACTAGGCAGAGATGCTGGTGTCTGAAATAGGAAAAGATGAGATTTGATCTAATGCATTAAGGTTTGTTGTTGGATATAAGAAATTAAACCGCAGAAAGTGGACTTTCTCTAAATGCTTCAACTTTAGCATCAAAGTGTCACCAAGAGTGTTGTGGAGTTTTATTACCCCTAATTTACTAAAGGATGATCTTATTTATTGGCAAAATTGGTAATACCTAGTGATGAGCGAGCACTAAAATGCTCCGTGTGCTCATTGCTCGGGTTGAGCAAATCATACTGCTCGGGTGCTTGACCCGAGTAATGAGCCCAATGTAAGTCAATGGGAAACTCAAGCATTTTTCCAGTGGCCCCCCACCCCGGAGGTCTGGAGGGGGCCTAAAAATTAGTCAAATCGATGGAAACAGTGCTCAAATTACATGGGAACAACATGGGGAAAACCCCTGGAAGCATATCTGCATCCCAGGTCACTGCCTAAAACCGTGGTCATCAGACATATACTGTATCACTGCAGTAACAATACAGACATTTTTGGGAACGTAACAAATATTCTACTCCATTTAAAGTCTGCCTGTTGTGTGTTCAAACCTATTCACACTTGGTCATTGACCAATAGCATATATCTATTAGGCCACTGCCTAAAACAGTGGTTCATCAGACGTGATCACATATTACTGCAGTAATAATACAGCGATTTTTTGCAATGTGACAAATATTAAACTCCATTTAAATTGGGCAAGGCACGGGAGCACAACAAGCACCCACATCATGTTGACCTTGCTTCCTGTCCCAATGTCAGGATTCTCTACCATGCTTAACTGTTGTTAATGTGTTTTTTCTTATAAACTTCATTATGCGTCTGTAAACAAACTGTTGCTTTCTTTGCATTGCCAAAATGCTCTATTTTTGTTCCATCTGTCCACAGAACATTTTCCCAGAAGGATTGTGGTTTGTCAAGGTACTCTTTGGCAAAGATCAGTCGTTCCCTTTATTTCTTTTTTTCAGCAATGGTTTCTTCCTTGGCCTTCGCCCATAAAGTGTGCGGCATATGGTACTTGTTGAAACCATGACCCCAGATTGTTCCAGGTTGGCCTTCAGGTCTTTCGATGTTTGACATGGTGTTTTTTCCACCAATAGCACCAACCTTCAAAGACATTTCTTGTCAATTTTCCTCCTTCCCCCTAGTCCTGGGAGGTTCTTGACTGTTTCATGCTTGGCAAACTTCTTAATAACATTGCACACTGTTCAAAATGGGATACCAAGGTCTTTGGAGATGGCCTTATACCCTCTGGAAGTCTTGTGTTTGCTAATAATAGCAGTTCTGATGACCTCCTTTGTCTTTGCCATTGTGACAAAGGAACAGGGCCTACCATGTGGCTTTTTAAAACAGTGAAGTCATCATTCATTGGCTAATTCATGTCACATGGGCACTGACAATTAATCACAGCAGATTCTCTTTTGTGATTTACCACAGGTGAGTCGAAATGTGTTTCCATACTAAATTAATGTAAAGGGTGCCAATACCAGTGACACAGCAAGCTTTAGGTTTTTCTATTTTTCCCTCCCATTGTTTTTGTTTTAAATTATTGTTTATCATTTGCTCTTTTGTATTTAATATGAGTGTTGTAAACAAAAAAAACTTTTACTTGATTAATTTTTTTCAGGAGATATTCCACATTATGTACTTAAACTTCATTGGTGCCAATAACAATGAGTAGGACTGTATGCTCAGGTGACAAACCGCACACCGCTGCAGGCAGATCTGTAGCTCTCATCGCTGAACCTACAGCCAGGCATGGTTGTGTGTGATAATGGTCGGACCCTGGTGGCGGCTCTGAGGCTTGGCAACTTCGTAGACTTACCGTGACTGGCCCATGTGCTCAACCTAGTGGTTCAGCGGTTTCTCAAAACCTACCCGGATCTGCCTGAGCGGCTTGTGAAAGTATGCCGTGTGTGTGCTCATTTCAGAAAGTCAGCTACAGCTTCCGCCACCCTCGTCGTTCTTCAGCAGCGTTTTCTGCTTCCAGCCCACCGATTGTTGTGCGATGTCACCACGCGTTGGAACTCAACGTTGCATATGTTGGGAAGGATTTGTGAGCAGCAGAGGGCAGTTGTTGAGTACCAGCTTCAAGACACCCTTCGGTATTCAGGTCAGCCTCTGCACATAAGAGCTGATGAGTGGCCATGGATGTCTGAAATCTGTGCAATCATCGAAAACTTTGAGGACTCCACCAAGATGGTGAGCTGTGATGACGCCATAATTAGCCATAATCATCATTCCGCTTCTCTGTCTACTGCAACGCTCGCTGCTCACAATTAAAGAGGAGACATTGCAGGTAGAGCGAGATAATATGGAGCAAGGAACTATACAGGATGGCGCTACATAGCCCAGCCTCATCTCCTCTCAATGCGGATTGGGTGATAATGAGGAGGAGGAGGAACAGGAGCTGGTTTCCTGCACTACAGATGGTACTACCCACACCACATTCATACCATCTGTTCAGCGTGAATGGGCTGAGGAGAGGGAGAACGAGGAGGAGGACCAGGAGTAGGGTGAGGAGGAGAGCATGGGCAGTCGTTCTCTTGTTCAGAACAGGGAAGTCTTAGCTGTTGGCAGTCTGGCACACATGGCTGACTTTATGTTCCGCTGCCTTTCCCATGACCCTCTCGTTGTATGCATTTTGGATGACAGTAATTACCGGTTGATCACACTTATTAATAATAATAATAATAATAATCTTTATTTATATAGCGCCAAAATATTCCACAGAACTTTACAATTAAGTAGGAACATGTACAGACAATAAAAACAATACAAAGTATCACATTTCAACAGTTACCTGAGGAGCGAGGGCCTGCTCACAAGCTTACAACAATAAAAACAATACAAAGTATCACATTTCAACAGTTACCTGTGGAGCGAGGGCCTGCTCACAAGCTTACAATCTATATGGAAATAGGGGGACACAATAGGTAGAACATTGTCATCAGCCAGTATCCGTCTAAGTGCAGTTACCATGTGCTTTTGGTGCATGGAGGATGTGGAGACAGATGAATAGGCAGGAGCAGACTAAAATTAACATTTAAGAGGGAACAGGGGAGAGTTAGGTTAGTGAGTTGAGGTGATAGGCTTGTCTAAACAAATGTGTTTTTAAAGCACGTTTAAAACCATAGGGGCTAGATATTAATCGCATTGTTTGGGGTGGTGCATTCCAAAAAACTGGTGCAGCACGAGAGAAGTCTTGGAGACAGAGCTGTGAAGTTCGGATTAAGGAGGATGTTAGTCTTAGATCAATTGCAGAATGGAGGGCACGGGAAGGGTGATAGACAGAAATCAAGGATGAGATATAGGGCGGTGCAGAACTGTTGAGAGCTTTGTGGGTGAGAGAGATGAGTTTGTATTGTATTCTATAGTGAAGGAGTAACCTGTGCAATGACTGGCATAGGGTAGAGGTGTCATTGAAGCGGCTTGATAGAAATACGACCCTGGCTGCTACATTCAGAATGGATTGGAGACTAGAGAGTTTGTTTAGAGTGAGACCGATTAGAAGAGAGTTGCAGTAGTCCAGAAGAGAGTGAATAAGAACGACAGTAAGACTTTTTGCCGTATCAAAGGTGAGAAAGGGTCGGAGTCTGGAGTTGTTTTTAAGTTGCAGGTGACATGAGCGAGTGATTGTACATGGGGAATAAAGGAAAGTTGTGTGTCAAATTTGACTTCAACACAGCAGGTGTGCTGCTTGGGAGTTATGGTGGGATCACCTAAGGAAATTGCAAAGTCAGGTATAGGTAGGTTAGTATAGGGAGGAAACACAAGCAGTTCAGTTTTGGAGAGATTCAGTTTCAGATAGGGAGGACATGATGTTAGAGACAGCAGAAAGACAAGCACTGGTATTTTGTATTACAGTGGGGGGTGATGTCAGGTGAAGAGGTGTATATCTGGGTGTCATCAGCATAGAGATGATGCTGGAAACCAAATCTTCTGATAGTTTATCCAATAGGGACATTATACAAAGAGACGAGGAGCGGGCCTAGTACTGAGCCTTGATGAACCTTAGGTTGGTGACAGGGGTCTGTACTTTAGGACTCAGGAGGGAGTTGAATGTTTAAAAGAGTCATATAGGATTGTTGGCTAGAGATATGTGACGCGCCCCTGGGCCTGTGTCGCGCTGCGTTGCGCACGCGGGAGCTTACCCGGAGCCGGATCTCTTGAGGGTTGTAGTCTCGTGGCGGTGATCCGGTCCGTGCCCAGGGAGTCAGACTAAGTGGCGCTGTATTAGCGGTAGATGTTGGACGACTACGCCACCCGTTGAGTACAGCTAAGGAGCTGCTGCTGCAGGGCAGACCGCTGAGGCCGGTGGTAGGATTGTGCAGCGTGATAGTATAACCCCCAACGGGAGGGGTATGGCCTCAGGGTAGCCGACGTGGATGATGGGGGTAGCAGGAACCACTCAGAGACGGTACGGTGTAGTTCAGGGTCTTTACTGGTGACAACGATAGACCCTCCCGGAGTACTGGCTAGCGATTGGGGCCTGGTCAGTCCTTGAGCAGATGGGATCTCCCCTGGCCAGGCGGAGTTGTAGGCCTCCCAAACTAACGATACTCTTCTGGCTACCTTGCTAGAAGCGGGTATAAGTAGCCCACGTCCCTGAGTGTACCGTGTGGTGCTCACCCGTATGGCCGGTGACTCGGGGCCTTCTAGTAGCTTCCGCTCCACGACGGCGGTGCCGGTCCCACGCGTGTGACCGTGCCTTCGGGTTTCTGGGCCAGAGGACCTGCAATCCCCTGCCGGTCGGTTTCTGCTGCTGGATAGGAGTTAGTCCCCACAGCCTCGGACTCCGGGTCCGGAGATAACTTCTCAGTCAGGGCGAGCTCTGCAGCTGCCAGCCCCTGACTCCTTGTAGTACTGCTCCCACAGAGCTCCTGATGTTCTTTCCTATATCTGCTTCTCTTCTCTGTCTCTACTTCTTCTCTACTCACTAACCCTGCCTCAGCCCTAGGTTTATATAGGGGAAGTTCTTCCCCTCCCAGGACTGGGCAGGAGGTGTGGCATGCACAGGATCCCTGACCAAGAGACCTCCCACCTGCTCTCAGACATAACATTGCTGTTACTGTGGAAACCAGACCCCTGGGGTGCCACATATGATGAGGATGGTAAAGTAGATTTCTTTAGCCAGATGGAGAGCAGAGTTAAAAGTTTTGAGCATGAACTTATAGTGGATGAAGTATTCTACTGAAAGTGATATTCTTCACAGACACTCAGCGCACCTTGAGCAGCACTGGAGAAAACGTGTTTGCATCGTGTGCCAGAGGTGCCGTCTTTGCTGGGTCATTCTGCATATAGCAAGTGCTGCTTCATCCAGGGCACTCTGCAATGTGTTGTTATAGTGTGACAATGCTCAGTCTGGACAGGAGAGGATGGGAGCTAAAGATGACTGTAGATTGTTCATAAGCTGCTGGGTATTGATGGCAAGTAGATTTCTGTGTATATAGTTCTAGACCCACACTAAAAGGAGAACTTTTAGACCCACGCTACAAGGAGAACTTTCTATCTCTCCTTCCTGTGGCGGAGAGGTCTAATAAACTGTTGCAGTACCAGAAGACCCTTGTTGAATAATTATTAAAAAAATTCCCATCTGACAACGCTGGCAGCAGAGGTCACAGTTCCATGGCAACCAAGGAGTACAGGCGAGGGAGACCCAAACCAGATGCAGTAGAGGCAGGGGAACACGGTCAAAGGTCTGGAACAGTTTACTCAGACCCTCCCAACGCCCTGGCTCTGATATGTGGGGTACTCTAACAAGGAGAGAAAAGTTTTGGAAGACGCTGAAGGACTACCTTTGTGACCGTACCAGCTTCCTCCGTGATTCTTCTGTGCTGACTGAAAATGCTGACAGGCTGACTCTTATCAAAATGAACAAGGGCTGGATTGGGCCAGACTTCTCAACACCACGGGATGATGTCAGCAGAACATAAACACTGGATTTGAGTTTACTTTGGGGTTTATTCTCATGCACCCCTTCACACCCAAACATGGGTATATGCTTCAGGATTTCTTCTATTTTATGTCACCCTCCTCCTTCTCGTCCTCCACCACCATATCACCAGGGTGACCATCAATGAACGCCCACATAAGTGTTTATGATGCCCTTAGAAACTAATTTTTGAGGCCTACCTCTATCGTTATCTATAATATATATGTATACCCCTCAGGAGTCAATGTTTTTCAGCCCATTCATTTAGGTCATGGGCATTACCAGTCTAGGGGACCCACTCCTTAATAATAGAAAATAAATTTTTAACTTAGGCCCTTCACTACGTCTCTTCAAATTGGTATTGGAGTGTGCTCTAATTTTTGGCAGCCCTTGAACCTGCTGCATATGCAGTAACAATATAGGAGACCCACCCCTTAATATTGGAATGCCAATTCAAATCTGTTCTATATTCTACAATATTACCTCTCTTATCTGAAATTCATTTATAGGTGTGCTATTGCAGTATGGATAGCATATTACACCAATCCAGTCAGGTATTATTGCCTTATACTGCATGCTGCTGGTGCTGTAGAAAAAAAAACTATTCTATTCCCTATTGATACTGCTGTTGGCTGCATTTACATAGGGAAAGGTGCTAGGTGGTGTCATCAGCTGGAGATGAGTGTTCATACATCTCTTCCACAGTCCATAACTTGATTGTTTTTTTTTTCCATGCACTCATTGACTGATTCATAATTTTTACTGTGATCTGTACTCAGAAATTAATCAAGGTTGACAGAAATGTATCATAGTTGACAGAAATTTTTCATATTTGATCGAAGTTGGCAGACATTTTTCATATTTGAGAGAAATGAATCAAAGTTTAAAAAAATGTACTGATTTAATGTGTCCATTCGCAGTTTCTCTCTAGCTTCTGAATGTAAGATTTAGTGGTGGAAGACTTGAAGCTACTGGAGCTGGAATGACCACTACAGAACTCTACAGTGCTTTATTTCCATGGTTCTTGAAGTATGTTTGGGGTCATTGTCCTGCTGAAAGACCCATGACCTAGGATGCAAACCCAGCTTTATTACACTGGGCACTACATTACGACCCAAAATATTTTGGGAATCTTAACATTTCATGATGCCTTGCACATAGTCAAGGCACCCTGTGCCAGAGGCAGCAAAACACTCCCTGAATATCTTTGAACCTCCACCATATTTGACTGTAACTGTGTTATTTTATTTGTAGGCCTCATTCCAATTACAGTAAACAGTTGAATGATGTGCTTTACCAAAAAGCTCTATCTTTGTCTCATCTGTCCCCAAGATGCCTGCTGGCCCTCTAAAAAATAGTGGTGGACACCTGCTGGCACTCTATAAATTGTGAGGGTGGCCTGCTGGACATGCATAAATTGTGAGGGCCGCCTGATGGACATCCAAATTTCAAACTTTACAGAATATATACAAAAAAGAAAATGGGACCACCTCAGATGGATATGTTATATTGCAGTTGCAGTATGCGGCTATGAAAAGCATAGCTGGTTGATGACCCTCTAACAATAGTTAGGGCCGACTGCTGGCCCTTTAACAATAGTAAAGGCTGCCTGATGGCCCTGTAAAAATAGGCTTTGTGATTTTCAGAGTCCCTCCTTCATAAATGAAACAGGATGTGTCTGATCATGTCTCACACACCACATGGCCAGATAAGGTAGTTACATTTTAAAATTACATTAACTAGTGAATGTATTTTTCACCGCTGAAAGCAACGCGAAAGTGCAAAAATGCATCATAAACACTACATAGCCCAAGGTGTGGAGGAGCATATTTGTTATTTATTTGGCCTTATATGCAAGTCATGACCCTGGAAAGAATGTTTCTTAACATTTCTTCTAGGAAAATCCATTTTAGCTTTATTTTTGTATGTTTTATTACCAGTCTGTAAAAATGGCATAATACTCTGACAACATTGTTCACAGATATGCTATTGGTCAGCGACCAAGTGTGAATATGTTTCAACACACAACTGGCTGACTTTAAATGGAGTATAATATTTGTGACATTGCCAAATATTACTGTATTATTACCGCAGTAATTTATAATCACGTCTGATGACCACGGTTTTAGTCAGTGGCCTAATAGATATGGTATTGGTCAGCGACCAAGTGTGAATAAGTTGGAACACACAACTAGCAGACTTTAAATGGAGTATAATATTTTTCACGTTGCCAAAAATGTCAGGATTATTACAGCAGTAATATAGGATCAGGTCTTATGATGGACAAGTTTCTCTGCTTCCACAATACAGCAATGCTATTAAAATCAACCAAATCTCGCTGTAGGCTGCTATCAAGCAAATGGAGCAGTAAAAAGAGTGTTTTATATTGATTTTCACCAAAATAATCAGGATTAAGAACAAAAAGATTATTAGCCCTGATATCTAGGGCTATGGGGTAACAGCAGCAGAAAGAATGTGCAATGGACCCTATTCTGTTCTTTACACTCTCCACAAACTCTGCCTGCCTAACTACTGCTATTACCAGGATTAATACTTAGTAGAATTAGTCCTTAGAAGGACTGTTAGTGTGGATTTGTAATGTTGTTCAATACCTCACTAAAACAACCACCAATTCTCTCCCTCGCTCAACTGCAGCTCTCCCTACTCTGCCTGTTTTCGGGGTAGACTCTGATGAGCATAGGGTCCTGGGTCTTATATAGACCCAATGACGCTATGCGGCCAGCCAATCACTGTAATGCCGCAACCAACATGGCAGGCAATCCCCGCATGTTAATTGGCTGCCTAAAAAGCGCCAAAACATGCGGGGCGGGGACCCGAGCTCCCGCACAAGCATTCCAAAAATTCTCGCCGAGCTCCGAGCCTCTCGAGCACTGTGATGCTCGGGTGTTAAAGGGGCTTGATCTTATAGCACTTGGCCATATTATATGCTCATGTCAGCGAGCCCTTATAATCATACACAGCTCTGCAGTGAGGTCAGGAGAGCAGATTGTCAGTCATTACATATCTCACAATGGTAACTCCCCCTTTCATTTACAATAAGCTGTGGAGGCAGACAAATCAGTGTCCTGCTCATAGCCTGGAACAGCTTATTTACATATAACAAAAAGGTGGATTTCTCTGTAATAAGACATCAGATCACAGATATCAAGGTATCATTTTATTCAGCTCTCTATGACTTATGTGCATGCCCAAATAGAAGGCTTCAGATGGTTTATCCTACTGATAGATGCCCTTTAATCAAGTTTTTTGTGGATTTAGATGCAAACTCCAATGTAAGTGCTCAATGTAGAGCACAGGATAAATATGAACCAAGCCTTATTGCAATTTTTGAGAATCAGAATGAATAAATTACCAACTGTATTATGTGGAGACAGTTTTATTCCTCGGGGCAGTACAATTTTAGAATTTTTTGAACCCTTAAAGGACGCAGCCAATTTTTGTTTTTGTGTTCTTGTTTTTCCCTCCCCCTCTGCAAATGGCTATTTCAGTTTAATTTTTGATCTTTTGGGACAAGTTGTGGTTTAGAATTATACCATTTATGTTACCATTTAGTGAACAAGAAAATGGTGAAAAAAATCGTGTGGCAAAATAGTGAAAAAACAAAACGCAATTCCGCAGTTGTTATTTGAGGTTTGTTTTTACAGTGTTCATTATGCTGTAAAAATGATTTTCTATGTCAGTACAATAGAAAATTGTATGTCAGTACAATTATGGCAATACCAATTAAAAAAAAAGAAGTCCTGTAGCCTTTTTTTTTTTTTTTTATGGCCACTACAGACAGTAGCATCTAGAGGGTTAAATGACAACAATTGGTGCTACCACCGATCATGGTCTCTCTTCCCGCACTCATTTTTCACTGTAAAAAAAAAAAAAAAAAATAGCGCTAAGTAATAAGGACCCCTAATGATCACAATAAAAAGGCATATCGGCTGTCATGAAGGGGTTAAAATTTCTCTTTTGTGTCCACACCTATATACACGGGCTCCATATGTGGATTTTAATATCTTTTGAATAAAGTGGAATGTAAGAGGAAGCACTCCCTGAATGTTGGATTTTTATTTGTAATTGCCCAGCCTCCAGGCTTCCGTGCATTGGAGAAATTCGATCATCAACAGTAATTAGCTGACAACCCTTTTTATTTAGATCATTTTTTCCACCTCAAAATATATTAATCAACATGATGCAGTTTCGAGAAATTTCTACTTTAGACATTATTTTCTGCCAGAATAAGGCTGCAACAATGCAAGCATCAAAATATTAACTGATGTAACATTTCAGATTTAGTCCATCTAAAAGCCTCCCATATGCTTCAGACA
This sequence comes from Phyllobates terribilis, assembly GCF_046119375.1. Classification (NCBI taxonomy): domain Eukaryota; kingdom Metazoa; phylum Chordata; class Amphibia; order Anura; family Dendrobatidae; genus Phyllobates; species Phyllobates terribilis. Next base: position 67,793,127 of record NW_027362770.1, on the reverse strand, counting down.
GCTGCTGAACAATGGTTCTTCCATAACTATCTGTCCGGATGCCATCTCGCCTGACTGTCCAATACACATGAGCAGTCACTCTGCCGAGCATTCTTGTGTTCTCTATTAGAGAGACACTTCCAGAGACATCTTTGACAGTGGATTTTGTCTTCAAAAACAAAAAAATTAACCGTCCAGAATTGGACATGCTGGATCCTCATTTTTTGCAACATCATCTGTCAGGCGCCCATACACATTTGACTGTTGGCCGAACCTGTCGATATCCGAGGGTTTATCCAACATTGTTCTATCATACTAAAAATATTACATTGCTTTAAGAAGACAGAAAGGGTTCTTATTTTTCATCCATGTAGTTTGGTTGCCAATTTTGTTTTAATACATTAACTATGAATTTAATTTATCTGACATGGGGAGCAGCGCATTTGAGGACTTATTTCCTTCATAGTTTTTTTATGGAGCTAAATAATCAGCAAATAGTAGTCATGAAAAAAAATAATGAATATTGTCAGAAAGGTCACTATCCTTCCTATCTTACCTGGTTAGATCCCAGGTTGCAGTCTTCCAAATCTTTACCAATTGACATTGAGTTGTAGCTGCGATGAGGCACAGAAGATTATCAGTTGACAGCCATGGGTCAGAATTAGGTGTTCCATGAGAAATGACTAAATCAGAGGACAAAGTATCAGAAAGTAGTGGACAACCCTTTTAACCTAAAACTTCAAAGAGGTATGGAAATCTTAAGAGAAAATTTGTTCAAAACCAGAGGTTATAGCAGATACAGTTGTGCTCAATAGTTTACATACCCCGGCAGAATTTTTCCTTTCTTGGCCTTGTTCCAGAGAATATGAATGATAACAAAAAAAATTTTCTCCACTCATGGTTATTGGTTGGGTGAAGCTTGTATTGTCAAACTACTGTGTTTTCTCTTTTGAAATCTTAATGACAACCAAAATGTACAATACAAAGTTATATTGTGGTACCGTGTTAGCCCGAAAAATCGATGTAAATACTTTTATGCCAAAAATGACACAAGTATTCTGTCCTCCGGAAGTGGGCCCAGGGCTGACAGTTTGCAGAGAATATCCGTGATGTCCTGGATATACAGTACAGACCAAAAGTTTGGACACACCTTCTCATTTAAAGATTTTTCTGTATTTTCATAACTATGAAAATTGTACATTCACATTGAAGGCATCAAAACTATGAATTAACACATTTGGAATTATATACTTAACAAAAAAGTGTGAAACAACTGAAAATATGTCTTATATTCTAGGTTCTTCAAAGTAGCCACCATTTGCTTTGATGACTGCTTTGCACACTCTTGGCTTTCTCTTGATAAGCTTCAAGAGGTAGTCCCCACAATATGCTAACCTATTTATGGCTAAGCTAGAGGAGGAGTTTTTGTCATCTTTCTCTATTAAACCCCTAGCATACTTCCACTACATTGATGATCTGCTAATAATCTGGACAGGCTCAAAAGATGATCTGCTCACCTTCCACGATGCCATTAATAATCATCGTCAAGAATCCACTGGCAGGTCACCGTTCTTTGGTGCATACGGTTATCACCCACAGTTTGGTACCGTTAGTAAGGGAAGAGCTTCAAGAGTTCCGGAGGAGGAACGGTTTGCCTTGCCACTCTCATCGGTATGGCAGAGTGTTCTGAGTAATTTAAAGATCATGGAAGACAAGTATGGCTGACAGAAAACGCTTGCCATGTCCGGACCTGAATGTGAATGACTGTGTGGTTGTCTACCAGGAATAATAATATTGAAAGTTCCTTCTTGGAAGCTAGGACCTAGGTTTATTAGTCCCTATAAAATAACCACCATCATTAACCAAGCAGCTTTTCGTCTTGAACTTTCTCAGGCCCTTAAAGTCTACAACATGTTCCATAGGTCCTTACTTAAAAAATATGTGGAACCTCTTGAGCCCTCGCCTCTACCACCACCCCCAGTAATGGTTGATGGTAATCTGGAGTTCCAGATTTCGAGGATTGTAGATTCTCGTTTCCAACGTCGTTGTCTACAATACTTGGTGCACTCAAAGGCTATGGTCCAGAGGAGAGGATGTGGGGTTCAACATCAGAGGTGAACGTTCCCAGGTTTGTTCGCTCATTTCACACCTCTTTTCCTGAGAAACCCTGTCCTGAGTGTCCGGAAGCCACTAGTAGAGGGGGGAGTACTGTCATTGGTGTGTCAGAGGTGACAGACAGTCTCCCTGCAGTTGGTTGCAGGAGATCTCTACATTTGGCATTACAGACACCTTCTTAGAAGCTGGCTGTCTCTAGGACCCAGCGGCTACCTCCCTCTGGCTAATTATCTCCCTGGCCTGAGTGTATAAATACCTGATGTGTCTAAAAGAGAGGTGCCGGCGATATTCACTACAACTTGTGAGGCTTTAGCAAGAGCATTACTTAACCCTCTCTGGAGCTTGAGGCTGTGTGCGCATTTGGCTGGAGTCGTCTAAAGCTAAGCAATCCCCCCTGTTTGTCTACCCTTGTTTTCTATAGAGTTTAGTGGAGATCGACAAGTGCTCATCTCCTCCCTTCCCTAGCCTTAGCCATATGCCAGGGAAAGTCAAGGCGAGGCACGCGTGCAGCGATTTGTGAAGAGCCAATATAGGGACAGTAGTTGAGACAGGGTGACACTAGACCAGACAAGGAGGTCTCCACTCCCCCCCTTTCCCTAGTGTTTTGGCTCCCTTTCCCTCTTCCCTCTGTGTTGCGCTAAGTCTTTCCCACACCTTGCGTGACAAGTAATTGTATTAATATATGCTAACAGCAGAGCAGTATAAACCAGTAAGAATAATGCAATTAAAATGTACCTTAGTTAGTATCAGTTCATTCAGTTAAACATAAACACTCCCTCCTATCACAACTCTCCCTGAACTGCTTCCTGAACATGGTGTACCGAGCATCACGTCACCGTGTCTCATATGAGACCCTATGATGGGATGCGGCTGGCCAATCACATTAATTCCAGTAGCCAACATGACTACGGCATTACCGTGTATGGCGGGCAATCCCCACGTGTTCATTGGCTGTATAATAGCAGTGAATCATGCGAGTCGGAGTCTTGAGTATAGTGCTTGAGCATCTGCAATACTCAATCGAGTAACAAGTGTACCCACGTACCCCGATGTTCGATTGTGTATCAAGCAGTGGTGAGCACATTCGCACATCACTTGTAATCTCCAATAATGTCAACAGTGCCATGTGTTAAGATGGTATATACCCTGCCTGTATAAGGAAGTGAAGAACTTGATGGTTTAAAGCCAATAATATGTATGCCAGATCATAAATAGGATGGCATGGAGATATTCTCACTAAAGCTAAAATACATTGGGGAATATTGATGTGCTCTGGGTTCTTTGGACAGGAGTCAGACACATCAAAGGAGCCTGATAATGCATCACTCTACAATACTTGTTAACTGGTTTGTACGCGGGAATGAAGTCAAAATGCAAAAGTAGAGATCATCGAGCTTGTCAAGAATTAAATCTATGGGTGGCTTAAAGGTATTCCTGGTTTTATGATCCATGTAACTGCTGCTAGGATGCTTATCTTCTTCCATGATTTGTTGGGGGTTTGTGAGAACTGGATTTTGTGAAATATTGATATATTGTATCTTGTTCAAGGATAGGCATACAATGATATAGCAAAATAACAGCGAAAAGTTTTTTGCTTTTAACGCTTAGGCTATGTGCCCACGATGCAGAAATGCTGCATATTTTTTCCGCTTCTCCCTGGTAGGAAAAACGCATGCGGTTTTTACATGCGTTTTTCCCACCAGGTAGAAGCGTTTGTCAAGCGTTTTTGCATGCATTTCTGCATGCGGGTTATCAAGCGCTTTTCCAAGCGATTTTAGCATCACTTGGCAAAGTGCTTGACAACTTGTTCACGCTATATAAATCCATGCAGCCGGCATGGATTTATAGTAGTGTGACCAAGTTAGTTAAAAAAAAAAAAAAAGAATAAGAATGATAAAAAGTAAAAAAAAAAAAGATTATACTCACCTTCCGATGTCCTCCCGGTGTTTTCTCTGCCGCGTCCGGTCTCTTGCACTGCTCGCGGTGGTGTGAAGGACCTGCGGTGACGTCATTGAGTCATGTGACAGGTCACATGACTCAATGACGTCATGGCAGGTCCTTCACAACACCGCGACCCATAGAGCAGACCAGACGGAGGGGAGAAAACACCGGGAAGACATCGGAAGGTGAGTATAATCTTTATTTTTTATTTTAAATTCTTTTTTTTACAGTTTCTATGGTACCCAGGTCTGGATGAGAGTCTTCTCTCCTCCAGACCTGGGTACCATCTGCACATTGAACCGTGTGATATCTGCTTGTGCAGATGCAGTGATGCGGATGTCACGCGGTCCAATGCAAGTCAATGGCGGCTATTACGCTGCGTGTCCGCAAAATTAATGGACATGCTGCTGATTTTTGAGCGCAGCATGAATGCTGCAGAAAAATCCGCAGCATGGGCATTGACATTGTGGCTGGTCATTGGGGACCATGGGGGACAGATTACCAAGTGTTTCCCAAGCGTTTACGCTGCTTAAATTCCGCAGCCTAAACCCTTGGAAAATGCTTTGTGGGCATGCTGCCTTAAACCTAAAAGTTCCTGAAGACTACTGTGCCTTGTGCCATAGTAAGGACCTGGTATTTGTGTATTCTTGTTCTCCTCATCTAACTTCTGTGTTGCTCTGCTTTTTTTCCTTAGCTGTCTGAGCTATTTAGCCTCATTGTATTGCTATAAGACCCAGTGTAAATGAGGGGAATCTAGTTTAGCCTGTGTAAATCTGATCTTGATTACAGAGGGTAAACTACCAGAAAAGAAATTAAGTATCTCCCTCTGAAATAGTTGAAACTATTACTTTGTGATTTTTACTGAATGCACTACCATCTGCAGAAAACAATATGTTGTTTTAAATGGGAAAACCTCAAATTACAGTGCAGTTAAAGGAAAGAACCATATTTAGTGCTACATCTGTCTGTGACATACAGGGAAAATAAACCCTGGGTAACTATCTTTTTAGATGGGACGCTAACTGTACAGTGTACATAGAGAGATTAGCTATGGAAAATAAATACTTTTCTAAATTTTGTGACATTCAGCAGAACTAAGCAATGAGTTTTGAACAGCATTGGTATACATTAAAATTAATTAAAGGGGTTGTCCACTACTTATTATTCCCCCCACAATGTATTCCTTCGGGGCCCATAAGTGTCTTTGTAATTACCTTCTGTTGCAGTTACTACTTGTGAGCGGCGCTATCGGTCGCCGCTCACAGATATCACGTGACCCCCGGCTGCAGCCGGCTCTGACATCCGCTGATGTCATGTCATGATTTCGGATGCAGCCGGGGGTCTCTGTCTTCTGCGTTCCACTGGTGGATGCTGGGTTGTGGGCGGAGCTACCCCGTACGTCACACCCCGGCTTTCCCTCTCCTCATTCATCGGGAAAGCGCTTTGGATGCTGGGTGTGATGCATGGGGTAACCCTGCCCACAGCCCAGCATTCACTGCGGGGACAGAGTCACTGATGTCACTCCTCACTTGACATGACATTAGTGGCGGGTCACGTGATACCTGTGAGCGGCCACCGATAGTGCCGCTCACAGGCAGAAACTGCAATAGAAGGTAATTACAAAGACACTTATGGGCCCCGGGGGGATACATTAGCGGCATAATAAAAAGTTGTGGCCAACTTCTTTAACTATTTTATTTGACCTAGATAACAACAAATAGTTTTTCTCCAGAAATGTAATGTCCCTTATTAGGCTCTGGGGTCTAACAAGGCACCATAACATAATAAACGTAACATGTAAAAAAAAATAAAAAAATACTTATACCTTAGCATACACTAATCCGGCCCCTCCACTCTTCATTGTCCAGTCTTTGGTGCATCTTCTTATCACTGCTGCTGTGCGCTGAAACCATGGGCCTCTTCACACCAGGCTGGGTCTTTTGGCTCTGATGAGACCCGGGATGTATCAACATACTCACTACACCTTCTATATTTGCACTCGAAAACGTCAAATTACACAACCTCCATTGTCATGTTGTATGCCCAACCAACATATGAGGAATTGCCGTAATAAATTTTTGGATACATTTTATATTATTACTTTGTGAAAATGAAAAATGTGAGGCTTAAGCAACATTTTAGTTGAAAAAATGTTTTTCATCTTTTTCTTCTAATTTGCATCAAGACTTTGAAAGACTTTAAGGGTGAACAAACTTCCCTAATGAAGTTTAGAATGCTTTGAGTGGTGCAATTTTTAAAGTTATATCACTTTTTGGGTTTTCTGACAAATTTTTCAAAGTCATTTTAAAAGCTGAATAGGTCTGTAAAAAATGTAGTTTTGTTGAAAAAAAATTACTGCTAAAGTTTTAAACCGTCTAACCTAAAGTCCTAAAAAAATTGACGTTTGAGAAATGATGGTAACATAAAGTAGACGTATGTGAAATGTTGTCTTGTGTGGTATGACTTTTTAAAGGCATAACCATTCAAATTTTGAAAGTTGCAAATTTTTAAAAAATTGTCAAATTTCTGATATTTTCATATAAAAAAGCAAATCTTATCAACCTAAATTTACCACTGCCATGAAGTAAAACAAAGTATCCCACAATAAGCATTGCAAAGTTATTAACACATAATGTGATACATAACAAATTTCAAAAATAGGAAGTTGAAAACTGGCTTCAGCAGAAAGTGGAAACAAGTGCCATAATAACACCGGAGTACATTTAGATAACAAGTGTTTTACTCTGTGAATCACCCTTTTGTATCTGTATGCAATAATATCCTCTTATTTGCAAAATACCTACTAATTAAAACTAATGCAACAAAATTTGGGAATAAGTCAAGCAGGGCTAGGTTAAACATTTTGTGAAAGAAATGGTTAAAACATTTCTCTCTCATACTAAGACATTCAGAGTACATCATTTGTATCTAGGACAAAGGGTTATCATCCGAACTCTCATTGAACCTATACTTTGGTCTAATGTCCTCTGCTGTAACAAACAATAGCCACAGGCAGTGGGAGATGTGTACAATCACACAACTAAAGTTGTGCGAATGGAAGAAATGTATATGCTCATGGAAAAAAAGCTAAATTATATGCTAAGAGCATATGGCAAATTTATTCTTTATCTTGGTGGGAACAGGGGATATAACATACATCAGCAGATCGAAGGGTGTTTATTATTGATGAGCGAACGTGCTTGCCACTACTTGGTACTCGCCCGAGCATCATGGTGCTCGGCAAGTATTTCTGGGTTGCTTGGGCGGGAGCTCGGGTCCCCGCCCTGCATGTTTGCTGCTCTTTAGAGAGCCAGTGAACATACAGGGATTGCTTGCCATGCACTGTAATGCCGTAGCCATGTTGGTTGTGGGCATTACAATGATTGGCTGGCCGCATAGCGTCATTGGGTCTATATAAGACCTAGTGCCACTATGCTCGTCTCAGTCTACCCCGGAAACAGGCAGATTAAGGAGAGCTGCTACTGAGTCAGGGACAGATTTGTTTGTTTATAGTAAGTATAGTTATTCCACAACATATATCTATATCCAACTGAACTAACAGTCCTTCTGAGGACTAATCCAGCTGCATATATTCAGTGGTGATAGCAGGAGGCAGGCAGGCAGGGTATGTGGCAGACTACAGTGTATATAGCACAAGAGGGTCCATTGCACGTTCTGTCTGCTGCTGCTGTTACAGATATTTGTAGGCATAGCCCCAGATATCAGGGGCCAGGGCTAATTTTTTTATCTTAATCCTGGTTATTTGCTTAAAAAGCAATCCAGAGTGCACAATTTTTCTGCTCCATTTGCTTGTTAGCACTGCAGAATACAGCCAAATCTTTTCCATATTACAGCAATAAAAATCCAGAAATTTGAACTGAACGTGGAAAATATTGGCCTCCATTTCCGTTTTGTTGCAGTTTGTCGGTGAAACTATTCAACCAATGTCGCTGTGAAGAATAGTATTAGTAAACTACAGGCTCGCTTTTTAAAACCGTGATTCTCTGTCAGACGTATCACATATAACTCTACGTTACAAATTCAGCAATTTCTGGCCTCCATTTCCATTTTGTTGCAGTGTGTCGGTGAAGCTATTCACACGAGGTCGCTGTGAAAAATAGTATCAGTAAGCTACAGGTCCACTTTTTAAACCCGTGGTTCTCCGTCAGACTATCACATACACAGTTGTGCTCAAAAGTTTACATACCCCAGCAGAATTTTTCCTTTCTTGGCCTTGTTTCAGAGAATATGAATGATAACAAAAAAACTTTTTTTTGACAATTCTTTTGCCTTCCCCATGACTCACAATCCATAAATGTCAGTGGCTGGATGAAAGATGCAAGAGTCTGTCTGAATTCCAGAAACTCACTCAGCTCTTATTCACACACACCCTGATTACAAGCAAACAGGTCACAGGTGAGGATTTTACCTTTAGTAGCCATTCAAACCCATTTGTGTTAAATTCTGTGCATGTTATCAGACCAAAATCACCAGGATATGTGAACTTTTGGTCAGGGTCATTTGGATGTTTTTGGTTGTCATTAAGATTGAAAAAGAGAAAACACAGTAGTTTGACAATAAATGGCTTCACCCAACCAATAACCATGAGTGGAAGAAAAGTTTGTTTGTAATCATTCATATTCTCTGAAACAAGGCCAAGAAAGGAAAAATTCTGCCGGGGTATGTAAACTTTTGAGCACAACTGTAACTGCTTTCCAAATTCAGCTATTTCTGGCCTCCATTTCCGTTCTGTTGCAGTGTGTCGGTGAAGCTATTCACACGATATCACTGTGAAGAATAGTATTAGTAAACTACAGGCTCGCTTAGTAAAACCATGGTTCTCCGTCAGAGGTATCACATATAACTGCGTTCCAAAATCAGCTATTTCTGGCTTCCATTTCCATTTTGTTGCAGTGTGTCAGTGAAGCTATTCAGACAAGGTTGCTGTGAAGAATAGTAACCTACAGGCCTGTAATTTAAAACCTTGGTTGTCTGTCAGATGTATCACATGTAACTGCGGTTCAAATGCAGCCATTTGTAGTGTGTAACATCCCTGGCGGCGTGCTTGCATGGAGCACCACCTCCCACCATGCAAGACCGCAATCTTACCTGTCAGTCCATGCTGCACTCTTTGCTCCAGTACCTGCTCTGTCCATGTCTCTTGTCTGATTGCTTAGGGCGTCGGTGCGGCTTTCTGCTTGTTTCTTATAGCTACTGTGTGCACAGTCCTAATGCGTCCCCAGCCTATTGCTGTGAGTCACTGGATACTTAAACCCCCTCCACCCAGTAGGAGGTGCCTGAGCAACACTTTCTCTCAGTTTGTCCTTTGCAACTGAATTGCCAGGTCCTGTCCTGTATCTAGTCTGTTCCGCCACCCTGGGGGCTGTATACCCAGGCCTGTTACCTGTCTGTTTCCGCCACCCTGGGGGCTAAGTTCCCATGCTCGTTTCTGTATCTTGTTTCTGTTTCAGTTCCTGTCTGAACAGTGTCCTAGCCCGTTTCTTGTTTGTTTCCATGTTTGCACCTTCCCTTTTCCTGCAGTGTCTGAACCTGCACCTAACTCCAACTCGTTGTCTCTGTACTTCTGTCTGTGAGTTTTGTATCCACTCTCTACTTCATTGTAAGTACCTTGTGTGTGTCTGGTTCAGCTCGTTCTGTTTCCCTACCTCCGTATTTATCTCCTGTGTTCTAGCTATCTTCCTGTATCTTCCAGTCTGTTCCATGTGAACAGAGCCCTGTCCTGTCTGCATTCACCTTCTGCTTTGTTCTGCTCTGCTTGCTCACTGCTCCAGCGGTTCCGCTCTGCTCCGCTTGTTTACCGCACCTGCGGTTCCGCTCTGCTTGTTTACCGCCCCTGCGGTTCCGCTCTGCTCTGCTTGTTTACCGCACCTGCGGTTCCGCTCTGCTTGTTTACCGCACCTGCGGTTCCGCTCTGCTTGTTTACCACACCTGCGGTTCCGCTCTGCTCCGCTTGTTTACCGCACCTGCAGTTCCGCTCTGCTCCGCTTGTTTAGCGCACCTGCGGTTCCACTCTGCTCTGCTTGTTCACCGCTCCGGCGGTTCTGCACTGCTCCGCTTGTTTACCGCACCTGTGGTTCCGCTCTGCTCTGCTTGTTCACCGCTCCGGCGGTTTTGCTTCGCTCTGCTTGTTCAACGCACCTGCGGTTTTGCTCCGCTCCGCTCTGCTTGTTCACCGCACCTGAGGTTTTGCTCCGCTCTGCTTGTTCACCGCTCCTGTGGTTTTGCTCTGTTAGTCCACCGCACCTGCGGTTCTGTTCCTGTATCCCAGTCTGTACTGATCCCTATCCAGCCTGCGTTCATACCTGCCAGTATCTGCCTGTCTGCATTCCAGCCATGCCTGTCAGCATCCGCCTGCCTTCATACCAGCCGTGCCTGCTAGTACCCACCTGCCTTCATACCAGCCGTGCCTGCCAGTGCCCATCTGTCTGCATACCAGCTAACCTGCCTGTTCCTGCATTCCCTGGTATGGGTCAACAGCTGTGACCGGGGTCTGACCTGGAGTAGCACCTGGTCCCTCTGCTCGGTTCCTCCCTGGTTTACGGAGTCGACTGAGCCACCGTGTGACCTTGGTCGGATCAGGTTGATACTTAGTTACGCCCCTCCAGGCACTCCTCGGTTCATGGTACAGTGGAATCACTAATCACGCTCACGCCAGTCAGTCCGGGTGCGAGCGCAACAGTTTTCTCAGGCCATGGTTCCCGTTGAGCCCCACGGCCCTTCGATCTCAGAGACATTTTGAATCCTTGTCTGGCGAATACGTGCACCAAAAAAATATTTTTTTTCTCAAGCTGTGGCCCAGGCGATTTACGCACCAGCCCAAATGGATCTATAAGCACTCGTTCCTGCGGATCCACTACGGTACTATGGGGATCCAAAACGAAGCCGTGCATTTGTGGAGCAACGCATGCTGCATTTCAAGTTCTATGCTCACTGTTTTCCTACTGATTGGGTTAAAGTAGCATTCATGATGTCCTACCTAGCGGTTGATGCCTTGAAATGGATCACCCCCCTATGGGAAGCATGGGATCCTATCGTCTCTGACCTGCAGGCCTTCCTGGTGGCCTTTCCAATGGTCTTCGATGACCCTAATCCTGAAGCTTCTGCTAAAGCTTCCCTTCCCAAATATCCTGGAGCAGCCCCGATGGGTGATGTGCGTAGGTAGCCTACCAGTTCTCCAGCCTGAAGAGACTGCTGCCCACACAGAATCCACACAGGATGACAATGCTCCACAGAATACTTCCCTTCCCAACCTCAAGAGTCAGTCCAGACGTGCAAGGCATAGAGGTAAACCATCACGCCAGGTTCTGTCCTCCCAAAGACCTCCTGTTGTCCAGCCTGTAGAGGCAGCTCTCCACACAGAATCCATGAAAGATCACTATGTTCATCAGGCAAAGCAGAGGCCAGAACTCAGTCACAAAATCGGATTGCGGTCCCGCTGCGGTTGTTTGGGACCCCCTGACCGTCTTTGTCCAGCGAAGGTTGGAGAATCCCAAGACATTAGGCCTGTAGGAGAGGCTGCCCTTGGCCTTAGTATTTCCTCTCCACAGATGACCATGACTGTCTCCGTGGCAAGTGAAGGCTTCGGATTAACCGGAAGTTTCGGGCGTAAAGCCTTGAAGAGTCAGTGTCTGATTCCCGTCCGACAACTCCAGAAGCCGGTTTGGCCATGGTCTGCGGAAGGACGAGCCCTACTTAGAAACAGTCAAAATATGTCATGTCTGTACAAATTAAGCTCCAGATTGGAGCATTACACATGAAGAAGTTCACATTCCAGGTGCTGTCTGGTTTACCCACAGGTCGTCCAGAGCCGAGAGATCTAGTGCCCGCTCAGGTCTGGAGAGCCTGCATGGTGTTTCCTGGGGGACTGCTGAGGTGCAAGGGGTGTCCAGTCCCCATATCTGCAGGACAGTCAGCAGTTTCTTCTTCTTCACCAGATCTGTTGTTGCTGACTCGCTGTATGCTGAAGTCTCCGAAGGAAGGGAAGCGGAGGCATTGTCCCCACACAGTCTCGACGATTGTACCAATGATCTGGCTTTAGGCACCGCCCCGCCTCGCAGACGTGTCTTCTCAGAGACCAGACTGAGGTTGGTCCCTAAGCAAGGATCCTCCATCTCTAACAAATCTGGCAATAAGTCCATCAAGGCGGTGGCTACCTCCAAGTCTCTGCACCCCTCCAACCAGGCGGAGGACCTCCAGTTGTCTCCTGAATCCTCAGGGGTGCTACCTGATAACAAATGGAGAGAGACTTTTCTGCACCCTGTACCTGGTACTTCGCCCACTTCATCCAGTAAGCTTGGCAAAGTGTCTGTCAAGGTGGTGGTTACCCCCCGTCTCTGCACCCCTCCAACCAGGCGAAGGACTTCCAGTTGTCTCCTGAATCCTCCGGGATGTTACCTGATAACAAATGGAGAGAGACTTTTCTGCACCCTGTACCTGGTACTTCGCCCACTTCATCCAGTAAGCTTGGCAAATTGTACATTAAAGCTGTGATTTCCCCCGAGTCTCTGCACCCCTCCAACCCGGTGGAGGATCTCCAGTTGTCCCGTGAATCCTTTGGGGTGCTACCCGATATTAAGTGGAGAGAGACTTTCCTGTGTCCTGTTCCTGATACCTCGCCCACTTCATCTGTTGCTGAGGATGTCTCGATGGAAGGAAGCATCCTAGTTACCAAGATGATGAGACCAGCTTTGTTCCCTCTAGTGGACAGAAGAGGAAATGTTCTTGAGGAGAAGGATCGGGCTCCAAATTCTCTGCAGAAAATCCTTGCTGGCTGGAGGAAGAGGGGGCGTAAAGGGGGGGTACTGTAACATCCCTAGCGGCGTGCTTGCATGGTGCACAACCTCCCACCATGCAAGACCGCAATCTTACCTGTCAGTCCATGCTGCATTCTTTTCTCCAGTACCTGCTCTGTCCATGTCTCTTGTCTGATTGCTTAGGGCGTCGGTGCGGCTTTCTGCTTGTTTCTTATAGCTACTGTGTGCACAGTCCTAATGCATCCTCAGCCTATTGCTATGAGTCACTGGATACTTAAACCCCCTCCACCCAGTAGGAGGTGCCTGAGCAACACTTTCTCTGTTTGTCCTTTGCAACTGAATTGCCAGGTCCTGTCCTGTATCTAGTCTGTTCCGCCACCCTGGGGGCTGTATACCCAGGCCTGTTACCTGTCTGTTCTGCCACCCTGGGGGCTGTATACCCAGGCCTGTTACCTGTCTGTTCCGCCACCCTGGGGGCTGAGTTCCCAGGCTCGTTTCTGTATCTTGTTTCTGTTTCAGTTCCTGTCTGAACAGTGTCCTAGCCCATTTCTTGTTTGTTTCCATGTTTGTACCTTCCCTTTTCCTGCAGTGTCTGAACCTGCACCTAACTCCAACTCGTTGTCTCTGTACTTCTGTCTGTGAGTTTTGTGTCCACTCTCTACTTCATTGTAAGTACCTTGTGTGTGTTGTAAGGCAGCGCTCGTCATCATACTGGGGGTAACTCGCTTCGCTGCGTCAATCAATGCACACGTGCAATGTCTTTACGTTTTTCACACAGTGTTGCAGTTTATTATGGCACTTCATAAACCGCTGTTCACACACAGTTCATCTTAGTCCGCCACCGGCAGGTTTACACACATAAACAATTCATGAGCCAAGTGGCACACCGGCCCACTTGCTCCAGGGTACAGCTTACAGCAAGGTAATAAAGTAGCAATGTTCATATCACAATGTCCATATAGCACCGGGTATTACCTTTGCCGGGTATAGCTGTCTCAGTCCGTTACTCTGCCACCACTGTGGCTCTGCGGCTTCCCAGGTAGGGGTCTCCAGCCGTCGTTCCGTCTAAGGCTACTGGTATGTCTCCACTCACATCCAGCCTGCGCATTTCAGGACTCTTCCACAAGCCGGCTTTCCCTCAAAGGCCACTGACATCCATGCATCGGATCCAGGCTTGGCCTTTCAGGCTGCCAGGCTTCACTCTCGGCCTCACTAGGCCTCTCACAAACGGTATCACGGTATCCCACACACATGGGGAACAGGCCTCACGCCTCACACCGAACACACCTGTCTCAAATTAAGCAGGTTTATATATGCTGTGCACAGACAGCCACATACTGACAGGACCTTGCTGATGTCACAGTCATGTGATCAGTCAGCTGTGTGTATAGGTCCTGTGTGCTGTCCCAGTCATGTATACAGAGCTTTACTGTGCATGCAGGACCTGGGTGATGTCAGTCATGTGACCAGTCAGATAAAGGGGAAGGTGCATGGTCCGGTAAGCACATCCTGGACCATTTACAGTAATGCTAGCAACCTACTGCATTACAGTGTCTGGTTCTGCTTGTTCTGTTTTCCTGCCTCTGTATTTACCTCCTGTGTTCTAGCTATCTTCCTGTATCTTCCAGTCTGTTCCATGTGAACAGAGCCCTTTCCTGTCTGCCTTCACCTTCTGTTCTGTTCTGCTTGCTCAACGCTCCGGCGGTTCCGCTCTGCTCCGCTTGTTTAATGCACCTGCGGTTCCGCTCTGCTCTGCTTGTTCACCGCTCCGGCGGTTCCGCTCTGCTCCGCTTGTTTACCGCACCTGCGGTTCCGCTCTGCTTGTTTACCGCACCTGCGGTTCCGCTCTGCTCCGCTTATTTACCGCTCCGGCGTTTCCGCTCTGCTCTGCTTGTTCACCTCTCCGGCAGTTCCCCTCTGCTCTGCTTGTTTACCGCACCTGCGGTTCCGCTCCGCTCTGCTTGTTCACCTCACCTGCGGTTTTGCTTCGCTCTGCTTGTTCACCGCACCTGCGGTTTTGCTCCGCTCTGCTTGTTCACCGCACCTGCGGTTTTTCTCCGCTCTGCTAGTCCACCGCTCCTGCGGCTCTGTTCCTGTATCCCAGTCTGTACTGGTCCCTATCCAGCCTGCGTTCATATATGCCAGTATCTGCCTGTCTGCATTCCAGCCGTGCCTGTCAGCACCCGCCTGCCTTCATACCAGCCGTGCCTGCTAGTACCCACCTGCCTTCATACCAGTCGTGCCTACCAGTGCCCACCTGTCTGCATAGCAGCTAACCTGCCTGTTCCTGCATTCCCCGGTGTGGGTCAACAGCTGTGACCGGGGTCTGACCTGGAGTAGCACCTGGTCCCTCTGCTCGGTTCCTCCCTGGTTCACGGAGTCGACTGAGCCACCATGTGACCTTGGTCAGATCGGGTTGATACTTAGTTACGCCCCTCCAGGCACTCCTCGGTTCATGGTACAGTGGGATCCCTAATCACGCTCAAGTCAGTCAGTCCGGGCGCGAGCGCAACATAGTGAACGTGGAAAATATTGTCCTCCATTTAAAATGGGCAAGGTGCTTGGCAAGGGACGGGGAAGTGGACGTGATGGTGATGATGCATGCAGAAGCCGAGGCCGTGGGCAAACTGAAATTGTGCCACAGCAAACACCCACATCTTGTCGCTTGACTTTCCTGTCCCAACTACTAGGGGACCGCAGAACACCACTATTGAACACACAGCAGTGTCAAAAGGTTGTTGGTTGGATAGCAGATAATGCTTCCAGTCACTTTTCCACCATCACCATCACCCTGTCCTCCACACGGTCAAGTCTCAATTGCCGTGTGTCTGGACCGCATATTCCTCACCCTGATCCTCCTTCCTCCCACCATGCCGAGTGCCCGGAGACAACTGATCCCACACTTGGACACTCAGAAGAGCTGTTCACTTTTCCATTTGTAGATTCGGGCCTCTCACCCATCCAGCTTCAAGCAGTTGAAGTGGAAAACGCGTGTAGCGATGACCAAATATTTGAGCAGCCACGGTCACACGAAGGCAACGGTGGGAAAGTGCAATTATTGTATCAAGAGGTGGATGATGATGAGACACAATTGCCAGAAGGTCAGTAGGAGGACCAGGGTGCAGAAGTGGAAGACTAGGTGGTGGATGATATCGTAACTGACCCAAACTGGCAGGGAGACTGTCATGGGTGTGTCAGAAGTGACAGACACCCTAAATGTTTTTTGTGTTCAAGGAGGCCTGCAAACTGTATTTTAAACTTCATCCTTACTCCTCCGGAAATGAGGAGCAACGGGTCAGAATTGTGATCTCTCTACTGCAGGGAAATCCTCAGTCGTGGGTGTCTTCTTTACCACAGAACTCGGTTTGTCTCCCATCTGTGGAGGGGTTTTTCAAGGCTCTGGCCCTCATCTATGATGACCCTGACTGAGGCTGAGTCTAGGTTACGTCACCTTCAGCAGGGGAATCGGCCAGTGGAGATGTACAGTTCTGAATTTCATAGATGGGCAATGGATTCCAAATGGAATGACTCAGCCCAAAGAAGTACATTTTGTGAGGGTCTTACTGAAAGGTTTAAAGATGCCTTGGCAGTATATGAAACCCCTCAGTCCTTGGAGGCTGCCATGTCGTTGGCCATATGTCTTGATAGACTCCTTCGGGATAGACTAGTGAAACCACCTTCTCCGGGGCCTTCTTGTCGGGATTGCGTACCTCTGCCGGGGGAGTGGTGTGGGGGTGAACCAGTACTGGGAGAGTTGGAGGAACCCATAAAGTTAGGGATGCCTCTGCATCATACATTTCCCCCCGAGATTCGCAAGAAAAAAGGTGTATGTTTTTATGTGGGAAAAGGGGACATTTTGTTGGGACCTGTCCTTCAATTCCTAAACAAAAGGAAACTCGATTAACTCTTGGTAGTCTGGAGTTGGATAAACAAGGGGTGCATTTGTTACCAACCTGCAGTTCCTGCTTTGTCCTGACAGGAGAGGTGGTGCTAGAGAGCAAAACCGAGAAAATTTCTGTATTTGTTGACAGTGGAGCCGAAGTCAACATGGTTGATGCTGAGTTTTTAAAAACTCATGGTCTTGCTTGCTGTACATTAGATACTTAGATAGTACTATTTCCATTTTTGCCCTCGACTCATCACCACTTGCATAGAAAGCATTTACTCAGATTGTACATAATGTAAAACTGAGGGTGGGGTCAGTTCATTGTAAAATAATCCCTTGCTATCTCCTTGACAATCTTACCACACCTATTGTTTTGGGTATTCCTTGGCTTGTTAAACATAATCCATTGGTGGATTGGTAAACCGGGGAGATTATTGAATGGGAAATTACTGCCATGAGAACTGTTTAGATATTTCCCTTGCTGCTGTCTCTACGGAAATAATACCTGCTTTTCTGTCTGGTTTTGAGGATGTTTTTTCTGAGACGGGGGGTCAGGATTCGCCTCCTCATCGTGCATATGACTGTCCTATTAACTTGATTCCTGGAGCTAAACTACTGAAGTCCAGACTGCATAATCTTTTTGGCCCTGAGAGACAAGCCAAAAAAAATTTCATTGCGGGAAGTCTGGAGAAGGGACATATCAGACCCTCATCTTCGCCCGTGACGGCAGGGTTCTTCTTTGTGAAGAAAAAAGATGGCGGTCTACGTCCCTGTTTAGATTTCCGGGAATTAAATCATTTTACCATCCGTGATCCATACCCTCTTCCTCTGATTCCTGAGTTGTTCAGCCAGGTTGTGGGAGCTAAGGTATTCTCCAAGTTGGATTTAAGGGGAGCCTACAATCTGGTTAGAATCAGAGAAGGGGACGAATGGAAAACAGCGTTCAATACCCCTGAAGGGCATTTCGAGAGTCTGGTTATGCCTTTCGGTTTGACCAATTCGCCTGCGGTATTCTAGCATTTCATAAATTATATTTTCTATCATTTGGTGGGGAGGTTTGTGGTGGTCTATCTCGACGATATTTTGGTTTACTCACCTGATTTTGAGACTCATCGGGGGCATGTTAAGCAGGTGCTCCAGATATTAAGGGATAACAAACTTTATTCCAAACTTAAAAAATGTGTTTTCGCTGTTCAGGATGTGCAGTTTTTGGTGTACTTGTTGTCATCTTCTGGTTTTCGGATGTATCCGGAGAAGATCTGTGCAGTCCTTGATTGGGACCGTCCCGAGTACCTGAAGGAGCTACGACGTTTTCTGCGCTTTACTAATTTTTACCGGAAAGTCATCCAAAATTACTCTGTAATTGTGAAACACCTTACTGACATGACTAAGAAAGGGTCTGATTTTTCCAAATGGTCGGATGCTTGCCTCCAGGCTTTTTCTTTCTTAAAGAGTCATTTGCAACTGCACCTATACTCAGTCAACCCGATCTTTCCCAAACCTTTATTGTGGAGGTTGATGCGTCGGATGTCGGGGTTAGGGCTGTATTGTCTCAGGGTCCGTCCCCTGGTAAATGGTGTCCATGGTGTTCTTTTTTAAAAAATTGTCTTCGGCTGAGAGAAATTATGACTTGGGAAATAGGGAACTTTTGGCGATCAAATTGGCGTTCGAAGAATGGCGACATTGGTTGGAGGGGGCTGTCCATCCTATTACTGTTATTACTGACCATAAGAATCTTTCATATCTCCAGTCAGCTAAACGTCTCAACCCTAAGCAAGCCAGATTGTCCCTGTTTTTTACTAGGTTCAATTTTGTTCTCACTTTTCGTCCAGGGGTCAAAATGTCAAGGCTGATGCTTTGTCCCAGAGCTTCCCTGGTGGTGGTGACCATGAGAAACCTGCCCCGATATTACAGAAAGGGGTAGTCATTTCGCCACTTTAATAATCATCGTCAAGAATCCACTGGCAGGTCACCATTCTTCGGTGCATATGGTTATCATCCACAGTTTGGTACCTTGAGTGGGGGAGGAGCTTCGGGAGTTCCTGAGGAGGAACTATTTGCTTCGTTGCTCTCCTCAGTACGGCAGGGTGTTCTGAGTAATTTAAAGATGATGGGAGACCGGTATAAACATATGGCTGACAGAGTACGCTTGCCAGGTTTGGACCTGAATGTGAATGGCTTTGTTTGGTTGTCAACCAGGAATATAAGATTGAAAGTTCCTTCTTGGAAGCTGGGACCTAGGTTTATTGGTCCCTATAAAATAACCCCCATCATTAACCCAGCAGCTTTTCGTCTTTAACTTCCTCAGGCCCTTAAAGTCTACAACGTGTTTCACAGGTCCTTACTCAAGAAGTATGTGGAACCTCTTGAGCCCTCCCTTCTACCACCACGCCCAGTAATGGTTGCTGGTAATCTGGAGTTACAGATTTCTAGGATTGTAGATTCTCATCTCCAACGTCATTCTCTACAATACTTGGTGCACTGGAATGGTTATGATCCAGAGGAGAGGATGTGGGTTTCAGCATCAGAGGTGAATGCTGCCCTGTTGGTTCGTTCATTCCACACCTCTTATCCTGAGAAACCCAGTCCTGAGTATCCGGAGGTCACTCGTAGAGGAGGGGGTATTGTCACGGGTGTGGCAGAAGTGACAGTCGCCCTGCAGTTGGTTGCAGGAGATCTCTGTTTGGCATTACAAATACCTTCTTAGAAGCTGTCTCTCTAAGATCCAGTGGCTACCTTCGTCTGGCTAATTAACACACTGGCCTGGCCCTGGATGCATAAATATCTGTAGTGTGCTTTAGGAACATTACCCTTTGTGAAGGCTGAGCAAGTGCATTACTTCATCCTCTCTGGAGCTATGAGAATGGGTGTTCATCTCTCTGAAGTCGACTAAAAGTTAAGCTATTTTCCCTTGTTTGTTCCCTCTTTTTGACTTTAGTGGTCAGTGGGGATCGACTAGCTCTCATCCCCCTCCCTTCGCTAGCCAGGGCCAAACACCAGGAACAGACAGGGCGAGGTTCGCGTGCGACAATTGGTGAAGAGCCAATATAGGGACATTAGTGGAGACAGGGTGGTCCTAGATCAGCCTTGGAGGTCTCCACTTCCCCCTTTCCCTAGAGTCTGGGCTCCCTTTCCCTCTTCCCTTAGTGTTGCACTAAGTCTTTCCCACATAATATCCTAATAACACACTGAGCTATTAGGGAATGTGAGAATAGATTGTAATTTGTAGTATACAGGAAGAAAAAGATTTCTCCACCACCGGGAGCAAAACAGAAACAATGCAGTGACATGAAAAGAATCTGCATGACTTATCGTATGCATGTTAAATTTATGTATGAAATAGCCAAGATGATTGTCTATAAAATGATCGTAGTCTCATGTTCGGAGTAGTAGTGGATGGTGAAATATGGAGCCTAATGGTCGAAAGTTCAAAACATTGTTACCCTTTTGCTCATCAAAATATGTTATAGTGGGACTAGCTATTGAGCCCGTTCTACGCCCGGGTGGCAAGCAAATATATGTGCTGCCCCCATCCTGGTATTTGTGCTCCCCAATCCTGTTCCCCCATCCTGTTATGTGCTGCCTTCATGCCTATCCTGGTATGCATGGCACCCCTCACCTCCAATCCTGTATGCATGGCACCTCTCATCCCCAATCCTGGTATGCATGGCACCCCTCATCTCCAATCCTGGAATGTATGGTACCTAATCCCTCATCCTAGTATGAATGGCTTCCTCATCCCCAATCCTGTATGCATGGTACCCCTCACCCCCCAATCCTGGTATGCATGGTCCCCTCACCCCCCAATCCTGGTATGCATGGTACCCCTCACCCCCCAATCCTGGTATGCATGGTACCCCTCATCCCCCAATCCTGGTATGCATGGTACCCCTCATCCCCCAATCCTGGTATGCATGCTACCCCTCATCCCCCAATCCTGGTATGCATGGTACCCCTCATCCCCCAATCCTGGTATGCATGGTACCCCTCATCCCCCAATCCTGGTATGCATGGTACCCCTCATCCCCCAATCCTGGTATGTATGGTACCCCTCATCCCCCAATCCTGGTATGCATGGTACCCCTCATCCCCCAATCCTGGTATGCATGGTACCCTTCATCCCTCAATCCTGGTATGCATGGTACCCCTCAGCCCTCAATCCTGGTATGCATGGTACCTCTCAACCCTCAATACTGGTATGCATGGTACGCCTCATCCCCCAATCCTGGTATGTGTGGCCCCCTCATCCCCCAATCCTGGTATGTGTGGCCCCCTCATCCCCCAATCCTGGTATGTGTGGCCCCCACATCCCCCAATCCTGGTATGTGTGGCCCCCTCATCCCCCAATCCTGGTATAAGTGGCCCCCTCATCCCCCAATCCTGGTATGTGTGGCCCCCTCATCCCCCAATCCTGGTATGTGTGGCCCCCTCATCCCCCAATCCTGGTATGTGTGGCCCCCTCATCCCCCAATCCTGGTATGTGTGGCCCCCTCACCCCCCAGTACTGGTATGCATGGTACCCCTCACCCCCCCAATCCTGGTATGTATGGCACCCCTCATCCCTTTCACACTGCACACATGCAAAAAAAAAAAACACTTATACTCACCTTTCTTCCCTGTGCTCCAGCGCTGCTGCGTCCTGTTCTGCTGGAGGCCGGGGGAGGAGTGCGGCGCCGGAGTACGCGCGTGCCCATACCGCGCTGTCTGGCGCCATTCTGCTGAAGACACACTTCAAATGTGTCTTCAGTAAAATGGCGCCGGATAACGCTATGCGCATGCGCCGATTCCAACGACTTCACTCTGCCCCCCGGTCTCCCGCCAGAAGAGAGGCGATGCGGCAACACTCCTCCCGGTCACTTAAGTATTTAAGTATGGCACCGGAGATCGCGGTATGCGTTCAGTGTCTACGCATACCGCGATCTCCGGCGTCATACACTCCTCTTACCTGTAACGGCTCCATGCGTTCTTCTGTCTGGAGCCAGACTGCGCAGGCGTGTCGTGCTTGCACAGTCTATGGAGGCTTCAAACAGAGGGATGCTTGTAGGATTATGTTATAGATATAGAAGATATGCAACAAAATCTGAACTGGTGATAGTATTTGTATCGGAGATGTCACCTATAAAGTACACGGATCGAAGATGGCATTTACACTGGCTAATTGTGCTCTTTAACTGGCCGCATATATGAAACTGATTGGCAGTCATTTAATAGCTTATACTAACAGGCCGACTGCACTTTATCCCCTTTACGACTAATGACGGACATAGCACGTCATGAGCGAGTGTCGGTTCCCGCACCATGACGTGCTATGCCAGCCATGACTTTAAACAGGCAGTGGCAGTTCCATGCATGCAGACAGTTGTCACTGACAGCTGAGCGTCATGGGAAGAGGTACAGAGACCCATGCCATTGGTCCCTACACTGAGGGCGCTGTGATCAGTCAGTCAGTCTGACTGACCGATCACAGCATGATCGCACACTAAGTGCTGAAATATCAGCACCTTCTGCCCAGTCACAGCAGGAGCTCACCAGGCTATGGAAAGCTTCTTAGACCATGCTCAATGAGTTGTCTAAGAAGCTTCTGTACAAGTATAATGCATTGCAGTACTGGTGCATTGCAATGCATTATACCTGTAATCAAAGTAAAAAAAAAGTGAAAGTCCCACAGAGGAACTAAATAAAAAAAAAAATTGTAAAAATATATATATATAAAAAAAATTCTCAATAATAATACTAAGAAAAAATATTCCATTAAAAAATACACATTTTTATGTAAAAAAAAAAAAAAAAAAAAAAGTACACATATTTGGTATCACCGCATCCAGAACAACCTGATCTATAAAAGTGTCATACTAGATAACCCCTTCAGTGAATGCCGTAAAAAAAAAACATGGAAAAACTATTCTTTTTCATCATACCGCTGAAAAAAAGTGGAATAAAACTCAATAAAAAAAGAATGTAAATAAAAATAATATCGCTGTAATCGCACCGACCCCAAGAATAAAGTCACCTAATCACTTAAATCATACGAGGAACGGAGTAAAAAATAAATAAAAACAATTCTTCATCTGCTATTGATTTGTTCATTCTGCCTTCCAAAGATCGCTGTAAGGTTCGGCTCACATTTATCCTGTGCTCTGAGCTGAGCGCTTACATCGGGGTTTTCATGTAAACCTCTGAAATATGTGATTCATATGGAACCCCCGGTGGAAGATTCGATATAATAAGGCAGATGGAGGCACTGTTGACACTGTCTGACCTATGATCCGACTGTGTCCGTCTTTTTAGGTATGGATAAAAGCATGGTCGACCACAGTTTTGTACACTTCTGAAAAGGACACCACTGAACAGAGGACAGGCAGACCCCAGAGTAACTCTGCTGCCTCATTATAGTGAATGGATCCCTTAGAGGTTTCATCTCAATCACGTCATTCGGAGATTTAGATGGAAACTTCGATGTAAGTGCTCAGAGTAGAGCACAGAATAAATGTGATCCAAAATGTTATGTAAAATTTTCCCAATAAAAGCATCAACTCAATCCACAAAAATAGCAAGTCCTCACTCAGGTCCGTTATCTCTTAACGGAAATGAAGGGGGTGTCCATGTTACTGAAAATACAAAGGCTCTGGAAAAGCACCATGACCCCCCTCCCGAAAAGAAATCCACCTAATTCTGCACTCCCAAATCCAAATGCCCCCCCCCCCTCCTTCTGAGCCCCACAGTGTGCCTAAAACACATTTAGTGTCTACAAGTTTGGCAAGGGTATAATTTCACTTGAGGTGTGTATTCTGCTTTTCTTGCACTTAGGGGCTCTATATATGGAGTCCGCAAGCTATTTTAGGAAAATCTGCACACCAGGAGGCAAATAGTGCTCCATCTCTCCTGAGTCTTGCCGTGTGGCTAAGCAGTACTGTACAGGTATTTCTAAGTTCAGCAGAAATTGAGTGACTCATTTTGGTACCATTTTTACCTATTTCCTGTGTGAAAATGTAAAATCTAGGGCTAAGGCTGTGTGCCCACGATGCGTTTTTAATGTGTTTCCGCAGCGTTTTTGCAGCTGCGGAAACGCATTAAAAATGCATGATAGAAGGGCAGCAATGTTCCCCAATGATAATCCGCATGTGCTGTGCACATGCTACGGAAATTTCCACTGCAGATTATCATTGCGGAAAAAAACGCAGCACTACCAATTATTTTGCGGAAGTGCTGCATTTTCGCCGCCATTGACTTGCATTAGAACACGCCAATTCCGCAAGACTGCATCTGTACTTGCGCAATTGGCGCATTCTAATGTGCGGATGGTACCCGGGTGTAGAGGAGAGGAGTGTCTCCTCCACACCCAGGTACCATTAAAAAAGCTGTAAAAAAAGAATAAAATGAAAAATAAATGTATACTTACCTTCTGGCAGCCCGCGCTGCGCTCCTCCTTGCTTCCCGGCACTTCGCGATGGAATGAAGGACCTGCGCTGACGTCAGAGTCATGTGACGGGTCACGCGACGCTGACGTCGGCAGGTCCTTCACTCTACCGCTGCCGGCAGCCGGGACCGAGCGAAGCAAGACAGCGCTTGCCATCAGAGGGTAAGTATATATTTATTTTTTTATTTTTTACCATTCTCTCGGGTCACACTATATAAATCCATGCTGTTTGCATGTACGCATGTACAATCCGCATTCGTTTTTTCTGCCAGGGAGATGCAGAAATGCTGCAGAAATTTTCTGCTTCATTTCTGCATCGTGGGCACATAGCCTAAAATACATTTTTTGTGGTAAAAATGTAAGTATTTTTTTTCCCTCCCCAATGGTATACAATTCTGTAACACAGACACTGTGGTGTCAATGTGATCACTGCACTCCTAGATGAATTCATTGAGAGGTGTAGTTTGTAAAATGACGTCACTTATGGGGGGATTCTGCTGATCTGGCACCTCAGAGGCTCTTCCAGTGTGTCATGGCACCCCCAAACCATTACAGTAAAATCTACACTTAATGATGCTGCTCCTTCTTTTTTGAGTTTTGCACCATGCCTCAAAAGTAGTTCCCATGTCTCAAAAGTAGATGTATTGGCGCACTCTGGAGAAATTGCACAAAAAAATTGATTGGTGAATTTTTGCCTGTTACCCTTGTGAAAATAAAAAAAATTGCGACTAAAAAAAATTTTTGTGGGAAAAATGTGATTTTTTATTTTTAAGGCTCTACGTTATAAACTTCTGTGAAGCACCTGGGAGTTCAAGGTGCTCGTCACCACACATCTAGATACATTCCTTGAAGGATGTAGTTTACCAAATTGGGGTCACTTTTGGGGGTTTTAACTGTTTAGGCACATCAGGGGCTCTCCAAACACAACATGGCATTCGCTCTCGATTCCAGCCATTTTTGCGTTCAAAAAGCCAACGAGTGCTTCTTCCCTTCAGAGCCCTTCTGTGCACCCAAACAGTATTTTTTCCCCACATATGGGGTATCCGTGTACTCAGGAGAAATTGCACAACACTTTTGTGGTCCATTTTCTCTTGTTACCCTTGTGAGAATCAAAAATTTGGGGCTAAAGTAAAATTTTTGTGAAAAAAAGGAAAATGTTCATTTTTTCCTTCATTATTGCAATCATTCCTGTGGGGCATGTTAAGGGTTAATAATCTTATTGAATGTGGTTTTGAGGAGTGCAGTTTTTAGAATGATATCACTTTTGTGTATTTTCTGTCATATAGGCCCCCCAAAGTCACTTCAAATGTGATGTGGCCCCTAAAAAATGGTTGCTGATTAACTTTTAACCCTTCTGATTTCCTAACAAAAAGTTATTTATTAATTATTTTGTTTGCCATAACTCTCTTGTTTAAGGACATAAGAATTAAAAGTTTAAAAATTATGAAATTTTCAACATTTTCTCCAGATTTCCAATATTTTCACAAATAAACGCAAGTCATATCGAACATATTTTACCACTATCATGAAGTACAATATAACATAAAAAAACATCTCAGAATCACTGTGATCCATTGAAGCGTTCCAGAGTTATTAACTCCTAAAGTGACACTGGTCAGATTTAAAAAATGAGGCCCGGTCAGTAACCTACAAAGAGGCTCGATCTGTAAGGGGTTAATGTGCACAGAATGATCGTTAACATGATCGTTCTGTGCTCTTAGAACAGCATTTTTCTTGGCAGCACATTTCTTGTTTACATGGGATGATTGGCTGTCGAACGATGATTTTTATGCAGGATTAATATTTACTCTACTTAACAAACAAAAATTTTGTTTGTGCATCGGGTGATTGACAACTTAAATAGTAACTAAGCTTTTGGGAGTTTATTTTATATGTTTTAAGCCCGTTAATTCTGAGTTGAATCCTACTAGTGATGAGCGAGTATTTTTTGAATGTTCGGGCAGGAGCTCGAGTCCCTGCCCTGCATGTTTGGCGCTTATTAGGCAGCCAATTAACGTAGGGATTGCCTGACAGTCACTGTAATGCCGTAGCCATGTTGGTTGTGGCATTACAGTGATTTTCTGGCCGCGTAGCGTCATCTGGTCTATATAAGACCCGGGACCCTATGCTCGTCACAGTCTACCCGTCAAACAGGCAGAATAGGGAGAGGTGCTGCTGAGCGAGGGAGAAAATTGGTGCTTATTTTAGGCAGGGATTCTGCATCGCTATTATTAATCTCATCTACACCAGCAGTCCTTGTAAGGGCTCATCCTGATGAATATTAATACTGATGATAGCTGTAGTGAGGCAGGGTTTGTGGAGGGCTAATATAGTACAGAATAGGGTTCATTGCACATTCTTTCTGCTGCTGGAACTCTTATCAATAGCCCTAGATATCAGGGCTAATGTTCTTTTTGCTTTTAATCCTGATAATTTTGGTGAACAGCAATATAGTACACCATTTATACTGGTGTATTTGCTTGTTAACAGCATATAGCCAGATTTGGTTGATTTGAATAGCATTGCTGCATTGTGCGAGCGGAGAAACTTGTTCATCATCTCAGTGTCACGCTGTCTCTGCGTACTGGAGGTCAGGGGCCTAAGCTGACCCTAAGCTGGGGCCCTGACTAATGCCTCTACCTGGAGGTACTGTTAAAGGTACAGAGGTCCAGGCCGCCAGCGTAACCCCTACCTCCTGAGGATCCCTGCACCTCAGTAATCTAGTCCTGAGAAGGACCCCGATCACAACAATAGGGGACAGGAAATAATATGCCAACACTCAGTACTTAGACGAACGAGACAGTACAAGGGTCAAACCAAAAACCACCTTGCATACAAAAACTACTCACAACAACAGAGGGAACACCAACGGGAAAGGAGATAAATGATAAAGCGAGGAAGGGAAAAATCACACCAAATACACTTAGCTCAGAACTCCAAAACACCACGATCCGCTCTGTATGTCTGTATGAAATGCTTTCACCGACACTTCCCTAACAGACCGGCAGGCATTTGAAGGAGTCCCACTACAGCAGCATTGATTGCAGCTGGGCGAGGCTGGACCTCGTCTAGCACAGAGAGAGAGAGAGTTAACTCCCTCACTGCCGAAAAACACAAAGCACCAAAAACTCAGCTGCGAGAAGTCAGGCTGTGTAATCGTGACGATCTTCGTGGCGACACACCCGTGACAGTACCCCCCCTTCTACGAGGGGCCTCCGGACCCTCAGGGCCAGGTTTATCCGGGTGAGTCGTGTGGAAGGCCCGAACTAATCGGTCTGCGTTAATATCCGACGCAGGAACCCACATTCTCTCCTCAGGACCATACCCCTTCCAATGAACCAGGTACTGAAGGGACCGGCGATTAAAGCGTGAATCGATGACCCTCGATACCTGGAACTCCAAGTTACCATTGACCACCACTGGAGGGGGAGGTAAAGGTGACGGTACCACCGGCGCCACATACCTCTTAAGCAACGATCTGTGGAACACGTTGTGAATTTTAAACGTAGGGGGAGGTCAAGACGGAATGCCACCGGATTAATTGTAGAACTGATCCTGTACGGCCCGATGAACCTGGGACCCAGTTTCCAGGAGGGAACCTTAAGTTTTATATTCCTGGTAGACAACCATACCCGATCGTTCACACTTAGGTCCGGACCAGACACTCTCCTCCTATCAGCCATACGTTTGTATCGGTTCCCCATAGTATTCAGATTATTCAGTACCCCTGTCCATACTGAAGCGAGTGATGAGGAAAATCGTTCCTCCTCAGGAACCCCCGAAGAGCCCCCCCTACTGAAAGTACAAAACTGGGGGTGAAAACCATATGCCCCAAAAAACGGGGACTTACCAGTGGACTCGCTCCGCCTATTATTAAGAGCAAACTCTGCCAGAGGTAAGAAAGAAGCCCAGTCCTCCTGGTTCTCTGACACAAAACACCGGAGATATGTCTCCAAGCTCTGGTTCATACGTTCCGTCTGACCATTGGTCTGAGGATGAAAAGCCGATGAGAACGATAAATGCGTCCCCCGCCGTATACAAAACGCCTTCCAGAATTTGGACACAAACTGAGACCCCCGATCTGACACCACCTCGGAGGGTACCCCGTGAAGCCTCACAATCTCCCCAATGAACACCTGCGCAAGAGTTTTAGCATTAGGAAGAGCAGGAAGAGCGATAAAATGTGCCATCTTGCTGAACCTGTCCACTACAACGAGTATGACCGTTTTACCCGAAGACGGCGGGAGGTCCGTAATCAAGTCCATAGACAGATGAGTCCAAGGACGCTCCGGGATCTTCAAAGGTAAGAGGGCCCCAGACGGACGGGTATGTGAGGTCTTAGAGCGCGCACAAACCCCACAGGACGCGACAAAAGTTACCACCTCCTTATGTAAGTTAGGCCACCAAAACCGACGCGAGAGGAGATCCACCATTGCTTTACTCCCCGGGTGTCCTGCCAAAGCTGAGTTATGGTGTGCCTCGATCACCTTTTGTCGCAACTGATCTGGAACAAACAGTCTCCCCGGAGGTCCAACAGGGGCGTCCCTCTGAGCCTCCAATACCTCCTCCTCAAGCTCAGAGCATACTGCCGAAACCACCACCCCCTCCTGAAGGATAGGAACCGGGTCGTCCGTATTCCCGGCCCCAGGGAAACTACGAGATAAGGCATCCGCCTTTACATTTTTTGACCCAGGACGATATGTAACGACAAAATTAAACCTGGTAAAAAACAATGACCACCTAGCTTGTCTGGGATTCAGACGTTTTGCGGACTCCAGATATAGTAGGTTCTTGTGATCGGTGATGACGGTGACCGGATGGACTGCCCCCTCTAAAAAATGGCGCCACTCCTCAAAAGCTAACTTAATGGCCAAGAGTTCCCTATTGCCGACATCGTAATTCCTCTCAGCGGATGACAATTTTTTAGAGAAAAAGGCGCACGGATGCCACTTACCAGGGGACGAACCTTGTGACAACACTGCTCCCACCCCTACCTCGGAAGCGTCTACCTCTACAATGAATGGCTGTGACGCATCAGGTTGAATGAGTATGGGTGCCGAGGCAAAACATTTTTTCAAGGAGGAGAATGCTTGACAAGCCTTGTCAGACCACCTAGAAAAATCCGTCCCCTTTTTAGTCATGTCTGTGAGAGGCTTAACCATGGAAGAGAAATTCCGAATGAACTTCCGGTAATAATTAGCAAACCCCAGGAAACGTTGTAGTGCCTTAAGATTCTCTGGCCGATCCCACTCAAGAACTGCCCGCACTTTCCCAGGGTCCATACGAAAATCGGACGCTGAAACCAGGAAGCCTAAAAACTGGAGTTCCTGTACGGCGAACACACACACTTTTCCCATTTGGCATACAGTTTATTATCCCGCAAGATCTGTAACACCTGCCTAACGTGCTCCTGATGAGACACCAGATCCGGCGAGTAAATTAAGATATCATCCAGATATATGACAACAAACTGTCCCACCAGGCGGCGAAAAATGTCATTAACAAAGTGTTGGAACACCGCCGGGGCATTAGTCAGACCGAATGGCATGACAAGGTTCTCATAATGCCCCTCCGGAGTGTTAAACGCCGTCTTCCACTCATCCCCCTCCTTCATCCTAATCAGATTGTACGCCCCCCTGAGATCCAACTTAGAGAACCATTTGGCGCCCACGATCTGATTAAAGAGATCGGGAATAAGTGGGAGCGGATACGGATCTCGGACCATAATACGATTAAGTTCACGGAAATCCAGGCAAGGGCGTAGGCCTCCATCTTTCTTCTTAACAAAGAAGAACCCCGCGGCCACCGGTGAAGATGAAGGTCTAATATGCCCCTTAGCCAGACTTTCTGAAATATAATCCTTCATGGCCTGCCTCTCAGGACCAGAAAGGTTATACAACCTAGCTTTAGGTAACTTGGCCTCAGGGAGCAGTTTTACAGAACAGTCATACTCGCGATGAGGAGGTAGTTCCTGACACCCTTTCTCCGAGAATACATCCTCAAAGTCCCCAGAAATGGAGGCAAGACCCTAGGAGTAACCGCACCGATGACCGTATTCATGCAGTTTTTATTACAGAATTTACTCCATTGGCTTATCTCTCTGGATTGCCAATTAATAACCGGGTTATGCTTCGTTAACCAAGGAAGGCCCAACACTATAGGAGTAGGAAGACCCTCCAACACGTAGCAAGACAACAGTTCTTTATGTATCGCCCCCACTTGAAGTTTTACGTTATGCACAGCTTGCAAAAAACTTCCCTGACCGAGAGGCCTGGCATCGATCGAGAATATGGGGATGGGTTTAGCCAACTCACTCAATCGCATACCTTGAACCCGGGCAAACCGAGCGTCCACCAGATTAGCCCCGGCCCCACTATCCAGAAGAACAGATATTCTCTCAGTTCTCGTACCCACCACCACCTCCGCCGGTACGAGAAACTGAGACGAACCTAGGGACGAAATACCTACTCCCAGATTGCCGTCCACCACACAACCTGGGATCAACAGTTTTCCGATGACTCTTCACTCTGCAAGGGACGGGATGGACACCCCCCAATAAAATGTCCCTTTCTCCCGCAGAAGAAACACCTTCCTGTCTTATGGCGCACCACCGGTCCCCTCCCCCGAAATGATGTCCCTCCTAATTGCATAGGCTCCTCTGGACTGACCAGGGGAACCACCATATGAGGGGACCTTGTAGGAGGTGGAGTCATCACAGGGGGTGGAGTTATCCCGCACCTCTCCTGAAGCCGTCTGTCAATGCGAATAGCAAGGGCCATAGCGGCTTCCAGTGACGCGGGAGAGTCATACTGTGCCAACACATCCTTTAATTTGTCGGATAAACCTTGACAAAACTGGCTCCTAAGAGCCGGGTCATTCCACTGGGTGTCCGTGGCCCACCTACGGAACTCCGAACAGAATTCCTCCGCCGGACGATCTCCCTGCTGGATCCTACGTAACTTAGATTCAGCAAGGGAGATCCGATCCGGGTCATCATATACGAGACCCAGAGCTGCAAAAAACCTATCCACTGACTGGAGAGCCGGGGAGCCCGGGGGAAGAGAGAATGCCCAAGATTGTGGGTCCCCTTGTAGGAGCGAGATGACTATTCCCACCCTTTGTTCTTCACTCCCCGATGACCGAGGCCGCAGCCGAAAGTACAACTTGCATGCCTCCCGGAAAACAAAAAACTTGTCCCGCCCCCCAGTGAACCTGTCAGGGAGAGCTACTTTAGGTTCTGGTCCGGCTTGCTCCTGGGGATATAAAACCTTAGACCTAACGTCCACCAGCTCCATGGACAAACTCTGCAAATGCCGAGCTAGACTGGCTACTGGATCCATGGTAGCTGGAGAGAATCTTAGTTGGTCGGTGAAAATGTCACGCTGTCTCTGCGTACTGGAGGTCAGGGGCCTAAGCTGACCCTAAGCTGGGGCCCTGACTAATCCCTCTACCTGGAGGTACTGTTAAAGGTACAGAGGTCCAGGCCGCCAGCGTAACCCCTACCTCCTGAGGATCCCTGCACCTAAGTAATCTAGTCCTGAGAAGGACCCCAATCACAACAAAAAGGGACAGGTAATAATATGACAACACTCAGTACTTAGACGAACGAGACAGTACAAGGGTCAAACCAAAAACCACCTTGCATACAAAAACTACTCACAACAACAGAGGGAACACCAACGGGAAAGGAGATAAATGATAAAGCGAGGAAGGGAAAAATCACACCAAATACACTTAGCTCAGAACTCCAAAACACCACGATCCGCTCTGTATGTCTGTATGAAATGCTTTCACCGACACTTCCCTAACAGACCGGCAGGCATTTGAAGGAGTCCCACTACAGCAACATTGATTGCAGCTGGGCGAGGCTGGACCTCGTCTAGCACAGAGAGAGAGAGAGTTAACTCCCTCACTGCCGAAAAACACAAAGCACCAAAAACTCAGCTGCGAGAAGTCAGGCTGTGTAATCGTGACGATCTTCGTGGCGACACACCCGTGACACTCAGGTGGTCAAATATTACTGTGGTAATAATCCTGAAATTTTGCAAAATATTATACTCCATTTAAAGTGTGGCAGTTGTGCCTTCAAAACATATCCAGACTTGGCCGCTGACCAATAGCATCGCTATACCGCCACGGCATAAAAACTTGGTCATCACCGGTGATCAAATATTACTGTGGTAATAATACTGACATTTTTGGAAGCTGCCAAATATTGTACTCCATTTAAAATGGGCATGGCAAGTGGTGAGAGACTTGGAAGTGGATGTGATGCTGATTGTGCACGCAGAGGCCGAGGCCGTCGGCAAGGTGAAACTGTGCCTGCTGCTGGAGCGCAACAAGCATCCACATCATGTGAACCTACCTTCCTGTCCCACTTTCTAAGGGGCTGCGGAACACCACTCTTGAAGCCAGACCAGTGTGAAAAGGTTGTTGGTTGGATAGCAGATAATGTGTTCCACACAATCCAGTTTCAGTAGCCGTGAATCTGGACCACATTTTCCTCAGCCTGATCCTCCTTCCTCCCACCATGCCGAGTGCCTGGAGACAAATGATCCCACACTTGGACACTCAGAAGAGCTGTTCACATTGCCATTTATAGATTATGGCCTTCTCCCTGCTTGCTTCAAGCGGGACATGAGGAGATCGCATGTAGCAATGCTCAAATATTTGAGCAGCCACAGTCACAAGAAGGTGATAGTGGGAAAGTCCAATTACTGTCTCGAGAGGTGGATGATGATGAGATACAATTGCCAGAAAATTAGGAGGAGGACCAGGGTGCGTATGTGGAAGACGAGGTGGTGGACGACGAAATCACTGATCCAACCTGGGAAGGTGACATGTATACGAGGACAGCAGCACAGAGGAGGAGTGAGGCGTAGCACCACAACAGGCAGGAAAAAGCAGTAGGGTGGCCACAAACACAAGGCGGGCAACTGTTCCCCAGAACACCAACAGAAGGGAAGTTACCAGTCCAACTGTTAGGTCTTACCAAGTCTGGCTCTTTTTTAAAGACTATCCAATTAACTCAAATAAGGCCATTATTAACATCTGCCATGCCATCATCAGCAGGGGCAGCAAAACTACCAGCCTGACCACCACCAGCATACTCAGGCACATGACAGCAAAGCACCCGACTAGTTGGGCCGAATGCCAGGGTACAAAGACAGGGTCTGCGGGTGACACCACTGCCTGTTGTGTGTGCACGCCAATCCCCTGTCCATGACACAGTCTAAGATGCCTCCCACCCTGCACCTGTCGTTGCACACTTGCAACCACCGTCAGCAACCACGTTCGCATCCTTCTCCCAGCGCAGCGTTCAGTTGTCCCTACCCTAGTCCTTGGAACGCAAGCGCAAATGCGCAGCCACCAACCCATATGCCACAACACTAAATTGCCACATTTAAAAAACTTCTTGCACTGGAAATATTGCCTTTTAGGCTTGTGGAAATGGAAGCTTTCCACAACCTCATGGTGGCGGCCATCCCTCATTACTCAGTCCACAGCCTTCACTATTTCTCCCGGTGTGCCGTCCCCGCCTTACGCAAGCACGTGTCCGAGAACATTACCTGTGCCCTCACTAATGCAGTTAATGCAGTTACTGGGAAGGTCCACCTAACCACAGACACATGGACCAGTGCTTGTGTCCAGGGATGCTACATTTCACTGACTGCACACTGGATGAATATTGTGGAAGTCAGGACTTAGTCAGACTACATGCTACCGATGCTGAGGATTGCAGGCCCTGGTTCAATCAGGGTTGCCTCCACCTTCTACAGTAGCTTCTGCACATCCTCCTCCTTTTAAGCCTCCATCTCCTGAATGACCAAATTAGTCGCAAGTTTGAAGCACTGCAGCACTGCCTCGGCCAAGCGGCAACAGGCTCTGCTGAAGCTAATCTGCTTAGGTGACAAACCGTACACTGCTGCAGAGTTGTTGAAAGCTGTAGCAGAGCAGGCAGATATGTGACTCTGACCCCTGAATCTACAACCAACCATGATCGTGTGTGATAATGGATGGAATCTGGTGGCGGCTCTGAAGCTTGGCAACCTCGCACATATTCCATGCCTGACCCATGTGCTCAACTTAGTGGTTCAGCGGTTTCTAAAAACTTACCCTGATCTGCCTGAGCTGTTTGTGAAAGTACGCCGCATGTCTTCCCATTTCCGAAAGTTACTGCTTCCACCGCCCTGGCAGTGTGTCAGCAGTGTTTTCAGCTTTCAGCTCACCAACTGGTGTGCGATGTTACCATTGGAACTCAGCGTTGCATATGTTGGGAAGGATTTGTGAGCAGCAGAGGGCAGTTGTTGAGTACCAGCTTCAACACGCCTGTCGATATTCCAGTCAGCCTCCGCACATAAGAGCTGATGAGTGGGCATGGATGTCTGACATTTGTGCGGTTCTCCAAAACTTTGAGGACTCCACCGAGATGGTGAGCGGCAAAGACGCCATAATTAGCGTCACCATCCCGCTTCTCTGCCTACTGAAACACTCGCTGCTCACAATTAAAGAGGAGGCTTTGCAGGCAGAGTATGATGAGATGGAGCAAGGAACTATACAGGGTAATGCTACACAGCCCAGCCTCATCTCCTCTCAATGCGGATTGGGTGATAATGAGGAGGAGGAGGAGGAACAGGAGCTTGTTTCCTGTGCTACAGACTGTACTACCCACACCACATTCATACCATGTGTTCAGTGTGGATGGCCTGTAGATGAGGAGGGGAGCGAGAAGGAGGAGGAGGAGGAGAACATAGTCAGACCTCTTGGTGGGTACAGGGAAGTGTTGGCAGTCTGACACACATGGCTGAGTTTATGTTCCGCTGCCTTTCACATGACCCTCGTGTTGTACGCATTTTGGGAAACAGTAATTACTGGTTGGTTACACTTCTAGACCCACGCTACAAGGAGAACTTTATATCTCTCCTTCCCGTGGCGGATAGGGCTAATAAAATGTTGCAGTACCAGAAGGCCCTTGTTGAAGAATTATTAAAAAAATTCCCATCTGACAATGTTGGTGGCAGAGGTCACAGTTTCTTGAATAACCAAGGAGTACAGGCGAGGGAGACACAAACCAGATGCGTCAGAGGCAGGGGAACACTGTCAAAGGTCTGGGATAGTTTTCTCAGATCCTCCCATCGCCCATGCCCTGATGCGCGGGGTACTCTGACAAGGAGGGAAACGTTTTGGAAGATGCTCAAGCAGTACTTTGCCAACCGTACCAGCATCCTCTGTGATTCCTCTGTGCCTTACATCTATTGATTATACAATAGGTAGGCACTGTGGTCATTACGGACTGTGCAGAGCTGAGGTTTTGTGGCAGGGGAATCCTTTCCCTGAGGCATCACTATGAGTTACACAGGTGTACGAAGATGAAATAGGCAGGCATCATGGTCATTTGAATGATTATACAAAAGGTAGGCACTGTGCTCATTACGGACTGTGCAAAACTGAGGTTTCGTGACAAAGGAATCCTTTTCCCTATGGCAGCACCATGACTTATACAGGTGTGTGAAGATGAAACAGGCAGGCACCATGGTCATTTCAATGATTACACAATAGATGTGTGTGCATGTGATGATTGGAGGAGTATGTGTATAAATCGTGGTTTGTACTAGTGTGTTATCACCCCCGAAGAAGGCAAACGCCAAAACATACTTCGAGTGTTATCTGGTGTGGCCCTCAATGTCACTGCAGGTTATAACTGGCCTTCCTTTACTATTTAGCCATATATATTTATAGGAGGTTGTAGCTTGCACATGGCTACACTTTGATTGAAAATTATTTATTATGGCCTTTGTAATTTAATGTGAGTATTGCAGGTTGGTCTAAATTCTGGGTTTGTTTGTGGTGCCATATTGTGGTTTCCCACTTTTTAACTATTTTTAAATATTTCTGTGTTTTTTTAATTTTTGTTTGTATATGGATATAATAAAATGTGATATACAGTGAAGGAAAGAAGTATTTGATCCCTTCTTGTTTTTGTAAGTTTGCCCACTGACAAAGACATGCACAGTCTATAATTTTAAGGGTAGGTTAATTTTAGCATTGAGAGATAGAATATCCCCAAAAAAATAAAAAAAGTCACATTGTATAAATGAGATAATTTTTTTTGCATTTTGTAGTGAGAAATACGTATTTGATCCCCTACAAACCATTATGAGTTCTGGCTCCTACAGACCAGTTAGACGCTCTTAATCAACTCGTTACCTGCCTTAAAGACAGCTGTCTTACATAGTCACCTGTATAAAAGACTCCTGTCCACAGACTCAATTAATCAGTCAGACTCTAACCTCTACAACATGGGCAAGACCAAAGAACTTTCTAAGGCTGACAGGGGCAAGATCATAGATGTAACATACCTGGCGGCGTCCTTGCATAGTGGTCCATCTCCCACTGTGCAAGAGCGCGCACTTGATCTCCAATCCAGAATGTCTCTCTGGCTTCCCTCCATGCTGTCTGTTTGCTTCCGTGTGCTGCTGCTTAAGGGCGGCGCCCGATCACTTCCTGCTTCTTGTACCTGCTGTGGGCACACTCCTTGTGCGTCCTCAGCCTATTGCTGTCTGTCACCTGGTATTTAAACCAGCTGCTCCAATTAACCCATGCCTGAGCATTGTGTTTCATTCAGTGTGTGCTTTCACTCTGAAGGTGCCAGGTCCCGTTCTGTGTTCTCTTGTCTGCCTATCCTGGAGGCTGTATTTCCAGGCCTGTCTGAACACGCTCCTAGCCTGTTCCTCCCGCCTTCTAGGGGCCGATTACCTAGACCCGCTCCAGTATCTTGTCTGTCCTGTCTGAACACGCTCCTTGCCTGTTCGTCCCGCCTCTCTGGGGGCCGTATTCCCAGACCCGCTCCTGTATTCCGCTGCAGTGTCGGTCTCCTCCGTACACTCAGTTCCAGTCTGAACTCTCTCCTATCTTTTACCTGTTTTTTCTCTATGTCCGTTCCTTTCCTTTTTCTGCAGAGTCTGAACTCGTACCTAACTCCTGCTTGTTGTCTCTGTACTCCCGTTTGTGAGTTTGTGGTCCACTCGCTACTTCACTGCAAGTACCCTGTGGGTATCTGGCTCTGCCTTTCCCTTCCTGTCTGTTCCGTGTGAACAGAGCCCTGTCCCCCCGCTCTGCCTTGCTCACCGCTCCGGCGGTTCTAGCCTGCTCTGCCTTGCTCACTGCTCCAGCAGCCTTGCTCCGCTCTGACCCTTTTGCTCGCTGCTCCGGCAGCCTTGCTCCGCTCTGACCCTTTTGCTCGCTGCTCCGGCAGCCTTGCTCCGCTCTGACCCTTTTGCTCGCCGCTCCGGCAGCCTTGCTCCGCTCTGACCCTTTTGCTCGCCACTCCGGCAGCCTTGCTCCACTCTGACCCTTTTGCTCACTGCTCCGGCAGTCTCGCTCCGCTCTTATCCTTTTGCTCACTGCTCCGGCAGTCTTGCTCTACTCTTGCTCACCGCTCCAGGCGGCCTCGTCCTGCTCTACTCTTGCTCACCGCTCCAGGCGGCCTCGTCCTGCTCTACTCTTGCTCACCGTTCCAGGCGGCCTCGTCCTGCTCTACTCTTGCTCACCGCTCCAGGCGGCCTCGTCCTGCTCTACTCTTGCTCACCGCTCCTGGCGGTCTCGTCCTGCTCTACTCTTGCTCACCACTCCAGGCGGTCTAATCCTGCTCTGCTCTTGCTCACCGCTCCAGGCGGTCTCGTCCTGCTCTGCTCTTGCTCACCGCTCCAGGCGGTCTCTTCCTGCTCTGCTCTTGCTCACCGCTCCAGGCGGTCTCGTCCTGATCTGCTCTTGCTCACCGCTCCAGGCGGTCTCGTCCTGCTCTGCTCTTGCTCACCGCTCCAGGCGGTCTCGTCCTGCTCTGCTCTTGCTCACCGCTCCAGGCGGTCTTGTCCTGCTCTGCTCTTGCTCACCGCTCCAGGCGGTCTCGTCCTGCTCTGCTCTTGCTCACCGCTCCAGGCGGTCTCGTCCTGCTCTGCTCTTGCTCACCGCTCCAGGCGGTCTCGTCCTGCTCTGCTCTTGCTCACCGCTCCAGGCGGTCTTGTCCTGCTCTGCTCTTGCTCACCGCTCCAGGCGGTCTCATCCTGCTCTGCTCTTGCTCACCGCTCCAGGCGGTCTCGTCCTGCTCTGCTCTTGCTCACCGCTCCAGGCGGTCTCGTCCTGCTCTGCTCTTGCTCACCGCTCCAGGCGGTCTCGTCCTGCTCTGCTCTTGCTCACCGCTCCAGGCGGTCTCGTCCTGCTCTGCTCTTGCTCACCGCTCCAGGCGGTCTCGTCCTGCTCTGCTCTTGCTCACCGCTCCAGGCGGTCTCGTCCTGCTCTGCTCTTGCTCACCGCTCCAGGCGGTCTCGTCCTGCTCTGCTCTTGCTCACCGCTCCAGGCGGTCTCGTCCTGCTCTGCTCTTGCTCACCGCTCCAGGCGGTCTCATCCTGCTCTGCTCTTGCTCACCGCTCCGGGCGGTCTCGTCCTGCTCTGCTCTTGCTCACTGCTCCGGGCGGTCTCGTCCTGCTCTGCTCTTGCTCACTGCTCCGGGCGGTCTCGTCCTGCTCTGCTCTTGCTCACCGCTCCGGGCGGTCTCGTCCTGCTCTGCTCTTGCTCACCGCTCCGGGCGGTCTCGTCCTGCCCTGCTCTTGCTCACCGCGCCGGGCGGTCTCGTCCTGCCCTGCTCTCGCTCACCTCTCTGGGTGGCCTCACTCTGCTGTGTTTGTCCGCCACGTCTGTGGTTCTGTTCCAGAGTCCCAGTGTGTACTGGGTCCTATCCCGCCTGTGTTCCTACCTGCTAGTGCCTTCCTGTCTGCACTCTAGCCGTGCTTGCCTGTACCCCCCTGCCTGCATACCCGCCTGCCTGCATACCAGTCGTGCCTGCCTATTCCCACCAGTCTGTGTGCCAGCCTAACCAGTCTGTTCCTGTATTACCCTGTGTGGGTCAACAGCCGTGTCCGGGGTCTGTCCTGGAGTAGCACCTGGTCCCTCTGCTCGGTTCCTCCTTGGTGCACTGGCGTCGTATGCCGTCGTGCGACCCTGGTCGGATTGGGTGAATACCTAGTTACGCCCCTCCAGGCATTCACTCTCCGGCATGGTCCAGTGGAATCACACGCACACGCCGCTCAGTCCGGGCGTGTGCATTACAGCATGCTCAGGCCATGGTTCCCGTTGAGCCCCACGGCCTTCGCTCTCTGAGACGTTTTCCAGTGAATACGTGCATTAAAAATAAATAAAAATTTTTTTTTCTTTAGCTGAGTTCCAGGCGAAGTACGCACCCGTCCAGATGGATCTTTCTGCACTCGTTCCTGCGGATCCGCCACGGTACTTTGGGGATCCAAAACTAAGTCGTGCATTTGTGGAGCAATGCATGCTACACTTCAAGGCCTACCCTCTCTATTTTCCTTCCGATTGGGCTAAAGTGGCCTTTATTATTGACTACCTAGCGGGTGATGCCTTGAAATGGGTCACCCCCCTATGGGAAGCATGGGATCCTGTCGTCCTTGACCTGCAGGCCTTCCTGGTGGCCTTTCGTATGGTCTTCGAGGACCCTAACCCTGAAGTCCCTACTGAAGCTTCATCTCCCTGTATCCCGGAGAAGCCCCAACGGGTAATGTGCGTGGGTAGTACACCAGTTCTCCTGCCCGAAGAGACTACTGCCCATCCAGACTCCACACAGGAGAACTTCCTGCACCCGGCATCAGATTCTTCACCCACTTTAACCAGTGTGCATGTCCAAGGATGCTCCGAAGCTGTGATTACCTCCGAGTCTGTGCACCTCTACTACTTGGCGGAGGACCCCCTGTTGCCTCCTGAATCCTCCGGGATACCACTCGATGACAAATGGAGAGAGACTTCTCTACACCCGGTACTCGATACTTTGTCCGCTCCGTCTTGTGAGCCTGACAATGGGTACCCCAAAGTGGTAGTTACCCCCGAGTCTCTACACCCCTCCGACCAGGCGGAGGACCTCCAGTTGTCTCCAGAACCCTTCGGGGTGCTACCTGGTAGCGAAAGAACAGAGACTCTCCTATACTCTGTACCTGATACCTCGCTCGCTTCGTCCAGTGAGTCCAACCTAGTGTACTCCGAAGCAGAGGTTACTCCCGAGTCTCTACACCTCTCCGACCGGGCGGAGGACCTACAGTTGTCTCCAGAACCCTTCGGGGTGCCACCTGGTGGTGAATGGACAGAGACTTTCCTATATCCTGGATCTGATACCTCGCTTGCTTCGTCCAGTGAGTCCGACCTAGTGTACTCTGAAGCAGAGGTTACCCATGAGTCTCTACACCCCTCTGACCAGGCGGAGGACCTCCAGTTGGCTCCAGAACCCTTCGGGGTGCCACCTGGTGGTGAATGGACAGAGACTTTCCAATACTCGGTACCCGATACCTCACCTGCTTCGTCCAGTGAGTCCGACCTAGTGTACTCTGAAGCAGATGTTTTCTCCGAGCCTCTGCACTCTTCTGACCCAGCGGAGGACCTCCAGTTGTTTCCTGAATCCTCCGGGGTACCACCAGATAGCAAAGAGACAGTGACTTTTCCTCATCCTGTACCTGATAACCCGTCTATTTCTTCCTGTGAGTTTGACAAGATGTACCTCGAAGCAGAGATTACCCCCAAGTCTCTGCTCCCCTCCAACCCGGTGGAGGACTTCCAGTTGTCTCCTGTACCCTCTGGGGTGCCACCTGAAGATATGTGGAGAGAGACTTCCTTGTGTGCTGTTCCTGGTACTCCACCCGTTTCGTCTGTTGCTGAGGATGGCTGGATAGGAGGTAGCAGGAAAAGAAATATGATGTCATTGGAATCACTGAAACTTGGTGGGACGATACACATGATTGGAATAAAAGGCTAAAAGGATACAACTTATTTGCAAGAAACAGACTTGATAAACGAGGAGGAGGTGTCGCATTGTATGTTAGAAAAGCGTATATCTGCACAGAGATTGAAGCTTCAGAGACTGGGAGTTCTGTGGAAACTGTTTGGGTAAGAATACAAGGAGAGAACAACGGAAAGGACACCATTGTAGGCATTAACTACAGGCCACCTGGGCAAGCTGAAGATATGGATGAACTCTTTATGTATCAAATGACCAAGTTCTCAAAAAAATATGACGTAGTGGTCATGGGAGATTTCAACTATCCAGACATTTGTTGGGAATCTCTCTCAAGTAAAACTAACAGGTCAAGCAAATTCTTATCCTCTCTTGCTGACAACTTTATCTTCCAAAAGGTAGGGGAGAAAACAAGGGGATCTGCTTCTTTGGATCTAATCCTTATAAACAAGGAGGAAATGGTTGAGGAGGTAAAAGTGGCTGGGACCCTAGGAGGCAGCGATCATGCTATTATAGAATTTTGGATAACTAGAGGAGGAAGACATGTGAAGACTCAAACTTCAAGGTTAGATTTTAGAAAGGCAGATTTTAAGAGACTCAGAAAGAGAATAGGAGGGATCCAATGGCTGGATGTCCTTAAGGACAAAAATGTCCAGGAAGGATGGGAAATTTTTAAAAATGAGATTCTCAAAGCACAATCGTTAACAATCCCGAAAAGTAGGAAGAATGGGAAGCATTTAAGGAAACCAGGATGGATGAACACAGAACTTAAACACATGCTAAAAAGAAAGAAAGAAATGTTTATTAAATGGAAAGAGGGAGGCATATCTAAAGAAGATTATAATGCAGTCTGCTGATCCTGCAGGGCATGTATCAGGTTAGCTAAAGCTGACAATGAATTAAGGCTTGCAAGAGATGTCAAAAGCAATAAAAAAGGATTTTGGGGGTATGTCAAAAGTAAAAGAAAAGTCAAAGATGCTATAGGATTTTTACAGGCTGAAAATGGAGAAATTGTAAGAGAGGATGTTGAGAAGGCCAAACTTTTTAATTCCTATTTTGCATCTGTTTTCTCTCAGAAAGAAAATGTAACATCAACTGATCTTCACTGTCCTTTTAAAGGAATAGAAGAATCCAAGTTATCTGTAAACAGAAAGATTGTGAGGGAATATTTAGCTAACATAAATGAGTTCAAGTCTCCAGGTCCAGATGAATTACACCCCAGAGTACTGAAGGAGATCGTAGAAGAAATTTTAGAACCACTCTCCATAATCTTTGAAAATTCTTGGAGAACAGGAGAAGTCCCAGAAGACTGGAGAAGAGCAAATGTTGTTCCTATCTTCAAAAAGGGGAAGAAGGTGGACCCAGGGAACTATAGGCCGGTGAGTCTGACTTCTATACCAGGAAAGATCTTTGAACAAATTATTAAACAACATGTATGTAAGTACATGGATAAGAATGAAGTGATTAACCAGAGTCAGCATGGGCTTATAACTAACAAGTCATGTCAGACTAACTTAATTTCCTTCTATGACAGAATCACTGACTGGGTGGATCAGGGAAATGCTGTAGATATAGTATATCTTGACTTCAGCAAAGCATTTGACAAAGTATCTCACACCATCCTTATTGAAAAAATGACCAAGTATGCAATGGACCAGGCAACTGTCAGGTGGATTCATAACTGGCTTAGTGATCGGACTCAAAGGGTGATTGTAAATGGCTTCACATCCAGCTGGATGAATGTCTCAAGTGGGGTACCACAGGGCTCCGTCCTGGGACCTGTATTGTTCAACATCTTTATCAATGATTTAGATGAAGGAATTGAGGGTAAACTGATTAAATTTGCTGATGACACAAAGCTAGGAGGGATAGCTAATACTAGAGAAGAGAGAGAGAGGATTCAAAAAGACCTAAATAAACTGGAGCAGTGGGCAGCAACCAACAGAATGGTTTTTAACAGGGAAAAATGCAAAGTACTACATCTGGGCAATAAAAATGAAAAAAGCATATACAGAATGGGAGGAATAGAGCTAAGCAACAGTACATGTGAAAAAGACTTAGGTATACTAATAGATCATAGACTGAACATGAGTCAACAGTGTGATGCAGCAGCAAAAAAGGCAAATACAATTCTGGGATGTATTAACAGAAGCATACAGTCTAGATCATGTGAAGTCATTATTGGTCTTTACTCCTCTTTGGTCAGACCTCATCTGGAATACTGTGTACAGTTTTGGGCACCACATTTTAAAAAAGACATAGACAAACTGGAGCAAGTTCAGAGAAGAGCGACCAGAATGGTGACTGGTCTGCAAACCATGTCCTATGAGGAACGGTTGCAGGATTTGGGAATGTTTAGCTTGCAAAAAAGAAGACTGAGAGGAGACTTAATAGCTGTCTACAAATATGTCAAGGGCTGTCACATTGTAGAAGGATCATCTTTATTCTCATTTGCACAAGGAAAGACTAGAAGCAATGGGATGAAACTAAATGGGAGGAGACACAGATTAGATATTAGAAAAAACTTTTTGACAGTTAGGGTGATTAATGAGTGGAACAGGCTGCCACGAGAGGTGGTGAGTTCCCCTTCAATGGACGTCTTCAAACAGAGGCTGGACAGACATCTGTCTGAGATGATTTAGTGAATCCTGCTTTGAGTAGGGGGTTGGACCAGATGACCCAGGAGGTCCCTTCCAACTCTACCATTCTATGATTCTAGCATCCTAGCTAACCAGATGAGACCAGTTTTTCCTGTGGACAGTGGAGGTGATCTCCTTGAAGTGAAGGATTGGCCCTCGAATTTCCTGCGGAAGATTCTGGCAGACCTGAAGAAGAGGGGGCGTAAGGGGGGGGTACTGTAACATACCTGGCGGCGTCCTTGCATAGTGGTCCATCTCCCACTGTGCAAGAGCGCGCACTTGATCTCCAATCCAGAATGTCTCTCTGGCTTCCCTCCATGCTGTCTGTTTGCTTCCGTGTGCTGCTGCTTAAGGGCGGCGCCCGATCACTTCCTGCTTCTTGTACCTGCTGTGGGCACACTCCTTGTGCGTCCTCAGCCTATTGCTGTCTGTCACCTGGTATTTAAACCAGCTGCTCCAATTAACCCATGCCTGAGCATTGTGTTTCATTCAGTGTGTGCTTTCACTCTGAAGGTGCCAGGTCCCGTTCTGTGTTCTCTTGTCTACCTATCCTGGAGGCTGTATTTCCAGGCCTGTCTGAACACGCTCCTAGCCTGTTCCTCCCGCCTTCTAGGGGCCGATTACCTAGACCCGCTCCAGTATCTTGTCTGTCCTGTCTGAACACGCTCCTTGCCTGTTCGTCCCGCCTCTCTGGGGGCCGTATTCCCAGACCCGCTCCTGTATTCCGCTGCAGTGTCGGTCTCCTCCGTACACTCAGTTCCAGTCTGAACTCTCTCCTATCTTTTACCTGTTTTTTCTCTATGTCCGTTCCTTTCCTTTTTCTGCAGAGTCTGAACTCGTACCTAACTCCTGCTTGTTGTCTCTGTACTCCCGTTTGTGAGTTTGTGGTCCACTCGCTACTTCACTGCAAGTACCCTGTGGGTATCTGGCTCTGCCTTTCCCTTCCTGTCTGTTCCGTGTGAACAGAGCCCTGTCCCCCCTGCTCTGCCTTGCTCACCGCTCCGGCGGTTCTAGCCTGCTCTGCCTTGCTCACTGCTCCGGCAGCCTTGCTCCGCTCTGACCCTTTTGCTCGCTGCTCCGGCAGCCTTGCTCCGCTCTGACCCTTTTGCTCGCTGCTCCGGCAGCCTTGCTCCGCTCTGACCCTTTTGCTCGCCGCTCCGGCAGCCTTGCTCCGCTCTGACCCTTTTGCTCACTGCTCCGGCAGTCTCTCTCCGCTCTTATCCTTTTGCTCACTGCTCCGGCAGTCTTGTTCTACTCTTGCTCACCGCTCCAGGCGGCCTCGTCCTGCTCTACTCTTGCTCACCGCTCCAGACGGCCTCGTCCTGCTCTACTCTTGCTCACCGCTCCAGGCG
The DNA here is from genome assembly GCF_046119375.1 of Phyllobates terribilis. Lineage (NCBI taxonomy): Eukaryota > Metazoa > Chordata > Amphibia > Anura > Dendrobatidae > Phyllobates > Phyllobates terribilis. Next base: position 67,748,232 of record NW_027362770.1, on the reverse strand, counting down.
GCCTTGTCCTGTTCTACTCTTGCTCACCGCTCCAGGCGGCCTCGTCCTGCTCTGCCCTTGCTCACCGCTCCAGGCGGTCTCGTCCTGCTCTGCTCTTGCTCACCGCTCCAGGCGGTCTAATCCTGCTCTGCTCTTGCTCACCGCTCCAGGCGGTCTAATCCTGCTCTGCTCTTGCTCACCGCTCCAGGCGGTCTCGTCCTGCTCTGCTCTTGCTCACCGCTCCAGGCGGTCTCGTCCTGCTCTGCTCTTGCTCACCGCTCCAGGCGGTCTCGTCCTGCTCTGCTCTTGCTCACCGCTCCAGGCGGTCTCGTCCTCCTCTGCTCTTGCTCACCGCTCCAGGCGGTTTCGTCCTCCTCTGCTCTTGCTCACCGCTCCAGGCGGTCTCGTCCTGCTCTGCTCTTGCTCACCGCTCCAGGAGGTCTCGTCCTGCTCTGCTCTTGCTCACCGCTCCAGGCGGTCTCGTCCTGCTCTGCTCTTGCTCACCGCTCCAGGCGGTCTCGTCCTGCTCTGCTCTTGCTCACCGCTCCAGGCGGTCTCGTCCTGCTCTGCTCTTGCTCACCGCTCCAGGCGGTCTCGTCCTGCTCTGCTCTTGCTCACCGCTCCAGGCGGTCTCGTCCTGCTCTGCTCTTGCTCACCGCTCCAGGCGGTCTCGTCCTGCTCTGCTCTTGCTCACCGCTCCAGGCGGTCTCGTCCTGCTCTGCTCTTGCTCACCGCTCCAGGCGGTCTCGTCCTGCTCTGCTCTTGCTCACCGCTCCAGGCGGTCTCGTCCTGCTCTGCTCTTGCTCACCGCTCCAGGCGGTCTCGTCCTGCTCTGCTCTTGCTCACCGCTCCAGGCGGTCTCGTCCTGCTCTGCTCTTGCTCACCGCTCCAGGCGGTCTCGTCCTGCTCTGCTCTTGCTCACCGCTCCAGGCGGTCTCGTCCTGCTCTGCTCTTGCTCACCGCTCCTGGCGGTCTCGTCCTGCTCTGCCCTTGCTCACCGCTCCAGGCGGTCTCGTCCTGCTCTGCTCTTGCTCACCGCTCCAGGCGGTCTAATCCTGCTCTGCTCTTGCTCACCGCTCCAGGCAGTCTAATCCTGCTCTGCTCTTGCTCACCGCTCCAGGCGGTCTCGTCCTGCTCTGCTCTTGCTCACCGCTCCAGGCGGTCTCGTCCTGCTCTGCTCTTGCTCACCGCTCCAGGCGGTCTAATCCTTCTCTGCTCTTGCTCACCGCTCCAGGTGGTCTAATCCTGCTCTGCTCTTGCTCACCGCTCCGGGCGGTCTCGTCCTGCCCTGCTCTCGCTCACCTCTCTGGGCGGCCTCACTCTGCTGTGTTTGTCCGCCACATCTGTGGTTCTGTTCCAGAGTCCCAGTGTGTACTGGGTCCTATCCCGCCTGTGTTCCTACCTGCTAGTGCCTTCCTGTCTGCACTCTAGCCGTGCTTGCCTGTACCCCCCTGCCTGCATCCCCGCCTGCCTGCATACCAGTCGTGCCTGCCTATTCCCACCAGTCTGTGTGCCAGCCTAACCAGTCTGTTCCTGTATTCCCCTGTGTGGGTCAACAGCCGTGTCCGGGGTCTGTCCTGGAGTAGCACCTGGTCCCTCTGCTCGGTTCCTCCTTGGTGCACTGGCGTCGTATGCCGTCGTGCGACCCTGGTCGGATCGGGTGAATACCTAGTTACGCCCCTCCAGGCATTCACTCTCCGGCACGGTCCAGTGGAATCACACGCACACGCCGCTCAGCCCGGGCGTGTGCATTACAATAGACCTGCATAAAGCTGGAATGGGCTACAAAACCATAAGTAAGACACTGAGTGAGAAGGAGACAACTGTTGGTGCAATAGTAAGAAAATGGATGAAATACAAAATGACTGTCAATCGACATCGATCTGGGGCACCATGCAAAATCTTACCTCGGGTATCCTTGATCATGAGGAAGGTGAGAGATCAACCTAAAACTACACGGGGGGATCTTGTTAATGATCTCAAGGCAGTTGGGACCACAGTAACCAAGAAAACCATTGGTAACACATTACGCCTTAAAGGTTTAAAATCCTGCAGTGCCCACAAGGTCCCCATGCTCAAGAAGGCACATGTGCAGATCCGTCTGAAGTTTGCCAATTAACACCTGGATGATTCTGTGAGTTATTGGGAGAAGGTGCTGTGGTCAAATGAGACAAAAATTGAGCTCTTTGGCATTAACTCAACTCGCCGTGTTTAGAGGAAGAAGGATGAGTACAACCCTAAGAACATCTGACTCGCCCCCTGGGCCGTGGGGCACTCGGAACCGGGCAATAGGGAGACGATGGGGGTAGCTGTGGTGACCCGGTCCCGTGGCTCAGAGTGGTCAGACCAGTGGCAGTCTTTTAGATGTTCTAAGAGATGTCCGACTACGCCACCCGTGGATTGCGGTTATTAGGAACCGCCGCTGCAGGGCAGACCGCTGGGGCCGATGATGTATGCAGCTGGGATGGTGTGACTCCCCACGGGAAGAGTGCGGCCCCAGGGCAGTGTAGTGGATGGTGGGAGTGATGGTGGTGAGAGTCCCAGTACCGGTAATACCGGAGGAGCGAAAAAGCACACAGACAACGTACTACAGTCCAGGGTCTTTACTCACGGTTAATATCCAAGTCACTTCTGCAGGGAATGACTGCCCGAGCCGTGCTGCGTCCACCAGGTGAGGGGCTCGGTCAACTCCCAGACAGCTCAGGAGTATGGCTCAAGACCCCCTTTTGTCCTTTCTCTGGCCTGCCTCACCAGTGACCCCCTTTTGTCCAGCTACCGCGGACTTGTGCGGTTAAACGTGGGCCCCGTCCTCCGCTGTCCTATATGGTGCCTTCCTAGCAGGTTTGATGAGGTGTTGCACCAATAAATGATCACGACCTCCGGTCTTTGGCTGAGGGTTGTTTCTCCTCCACCAACTTGGGATCCGGTACCCTTAATCTGCCTGACTCTGCACCCTGGATTCTCGTGGGTTCTTAGGGTCCCTTCCACCTTCTTGTTCCTGAGCCCTTCTGTTTCTTCCTCTCTTTCTTTGCTGTTCCTTTCTGTTTCTGTTCCTTTCTGTTTCTGTTCCTTTCTGTTTCTGTTCCTTTCTGTTTCTGTTCCTTTCTGTTCCTGGCCCTCTCCTCAGGCCTGCCTCATGGAGCTGGGCCCAGACTGAGCCACAGCTCCCTGTCAGCCCTCTCTGGCCGAACTCCTCTCTCTTCTCCTCCTGCTTGAACTGACCCAGAACTAAGATGGTGCCCACCTTTTATACCTCCCTCTAGAAACATGAGCCCAGGTGACCAGCAACCAATGGGCTCCTTCCTACGCTCAGGAACCAACCCCTATCTGCCCCTACAGCACTGGGTGTTCCACCCCCCTCCCCACTCCAGACAGGGACATAGTCGGTCGTGCCTGCACTTCTGTCTAGTGGGAGCACCGTTGAGTTGTCCCTCGGAAATGGGGTGTGTGTGCTGTATGCAGCTAACTGAGCCCTGGTCCATACTCCATCCTTACCCGGGAGTGGAATACCACACCTCTGGCAGAGGTGCAATACCCCTGTAGCGGCCGAGCCCTCGGGGCGCTACACATCGTCCCAACCGTGAAGCATGGTGGGGGAAACATTATACTTTAGGGGGGGCTTTTCTGCAAAGGGGACATGACGACTGCACCTTACTGAAGGGAAGATGGATGGAGTCATGTATCGCAAGATTTTGCCCAACAACCTCCTTCCCTCAGTAAGAGCATTGAAGATGATTCGTGGCTGGGTCTTCCAGCGAGACAATGACCCAAAACATACAGCCAATGCAACAAAGGAGTGGCTCAAAAAGAAGCACAGTAAGGTCACGGAGTGGCCTAGCCAGTCTCCAGACCTTAAAGGGAATCTGTCACCACTTTGGAGTTATCAGACTTCTACTATGGCCATACAGGGTGTTACGAGTCCGGGTGGTGGAACCTCTGTGCTTCGGTGCAAGGAGGGACCAGAGGGGCATGACCAAGTGCCTACTCGGCCTGACCAAGGTCACACGACGGCTTAGTCGACTCCGTGAACCAGGGAGGAACCGGGCAGGTGGACCAGGTGCCACTCTGGGACCGACCTTGTGTGAGAGCAGGTGACTCCCACGGGTCAGATGGCAGGAAATGACCTGTACAGCAGATGAGCACGGCAGGATGGCTGACGGGTGGACCGGGTAGATAAGCAGGCTGGTTCGGCAGATAGTCAGACGGGTGCTCCGGGTAGGCGAGCAGGCGGGCACGGCAGGTAACTGGCAGGTGCTCCGGGTAGACTGGCTGGCGGGCACGACAGGTAACAGGCAGGAGCTCCAGGTAGGCAGACTGGCGGGCACGGCAGGTAACTGGCAGGTGCTCCAGGTAAGCAGGCTGGCAGGCACAACTGTAAACAGACTGGAGAACAGAACTGTTAGACAAGCTGGCGGGCTGGACTGACAGACAGACTGGCAGGCAGGACTGACAGGCAGCGGGACCTGAGGGCTGGAGCAAGTGTTAAGCACATGGAACAACAACCTTGCACAGGCACTTCCATTTTGGAGGAGGTGCCTTATATAGGGAAAAATATAGAAATAGAACTACCAACCATATGAATGTAAATCAAGCACGGTTGAAGGTATAATAAAATATAACTTTTAGTGTAAATATTAAAATGGCCACATGGCTCAAGTAAAAAGACAATGGACAAGAAAAACCATTAAACGACACACAAAAACTTCAGTCACCAACCCAGGAGGGGAAGGGTAAACATGCCCTAAATTGCGACCCCCTAGCAAAATGGCAGTGACAAATAAATAATTGAGAAAGGAAAAATCTCACCATTAGTTGGAGTATGGCCTTACTCAAGGTAACAGAAGATCCCCACTAGCTGGTATTTCATCCAGAGAGGCACAATCCACAGAGGAGATATAAAGCAAATGGGGGGGGGGGGGAGATTACCCACACAATACCCATAAAGAAATATCTCATGTATAGATGATGAGCCGGGCATCTATTGCACATGTCCCATAAGGTTTCCCATTCCCTACGCGTTTCGTTAGTTACTCATCAGGGGATAGTGGGGGAGAAGGGACCACTGTATTGGCACAACAGGAAAGGATTCCCAAAAGTATAACAGCGAATTACATGTGCTGCATACACAAATCCATTGGTAGCGTTTTTAAATATGCTCACTTCTGGCGCCAATTACAAGCATCAGACGTCACTTCCGGTGTGCCATGTGACGCGTCACGGTGCCATCGCATCCAGACACAGGGCGCAGGCATTAGTATGTGATGCGCTCCAAGCTGGAACGCATAGACGGACGCTCGCGTCATAGGGGAACCGGAAGGGGCGGGACAAGCACACGACCTCCGGAACACTGCGCTCCAAGCTGGAACACACCGGCAAAAGGGGGGAATGCCCTAATATCCCCCTAGTTGAGCTATTCTGACAACCTACCTGACCGTTTTCCTCTAGGGTGCCAACCTCCGCTGTCATGTAGGTTGTCAGAATAGCTCAACTAGGGGATATTAGGGCATTCCCCCCTTTTTCTACTTCCTCCTTATTCTCCATCTCGGTGGTCCATCTCTGTACCTGCCTGTCTACAATACATTTTGCCTATGTCCCTTCATGACCCTTGGCCACTTGGTCCGCCTCAACTACCAGGTTAATAAACTTTGTCCTCCCCTGGGTGTGTTATACCCTGAGTTGTAGGACTCTATTTGCTAAAATTATTTGGGTGATTGTTATTATGGTTTTTTGTACTATTGCTGATTGCACCCTTGTAATTTTATAAATTTCTGAGATACTCATTGTGTATTTATGATGCTTCCTTGTCCTTCTTCATAATCAACATTTGAGACTCATTGTTTTGAATAAGCATTATGGCTTACATTGAAGATTGTTATAATATTATCCAGATGGACACGAATTTATATCCCTACTGGATGCTTCCCTTCCCTGTCCACCCTTTTATATTTGTGGATGTTATGGCAATGGCGCCTCATTTATGTATTCATATATCAGTTGGGTGTCCCTGATGGAGCGCAGGCTGTTTGATGCGCGCATCCCCTTGTTAATATGGCGGTGACACTCCTGCGCACGATTTGCCGGTGCGTTCCAGCTTGGAGCGCAGTGTTCCGGAGGTCGTGTGCTTGCCCCGCCCCTTCCGGTTCCCCTATGACACGAGCGTCCGTCTATGCGTTCCAGCTTGGAGCGCATCACATACTAATGCCTGCGCCCTGTGTCTGGATGCGAGGGCACCGTGATGCATCACATGGCACACCGGAAGTGACGTCTGATGCTTGTAATTGGCGCCAGAAGTGAGCATATTTAAAAACGCTACCAATGGATTTGTGTATGCAGCACATGTAATTCCCTGTTGTACTTTTTGGGAATCCTTTCCTGTTGTGCCAATACAGTGGTCCCTTCTCCCCCACTATCCCCTGATGAGTAACTAACGAAACGCGTAGGGAATGGGAAACCTTATGGGACATGTGCAATAGATCCCCGGCTCATCATCTATACATGAGATATTTCTTTATGGGTATTGTGTGGGTAATCTCCCCCCCCCCCCCCATTTGCTTTATATCTCCTCTGTGGATTGTGCCTCTCTGGATGAAATACCAGCTAGTGGGGATCTTCTGTTACCTTGAGTAAGGCCATACTCCAACTAATGGTGAGATTGTTCCTTTCTCAATTATTTGTCACTGCCATTTTGCTAGGGGGTTGCAATTTAGGGCATGTTTACCCTTCCCCTCCTGGGTTGGTGACTGAAGTTTTTGTGTGTCGTTTATTGGTTTTTCTTGTCCATTGTCTTTTTACTTGAGCCATGTGGCCATTTTAATATTTACATTAAAAGATATATTTTATTATACCTTCTACCGTGCTGGATTTACTGCCTTATATAGGGGAAGTCCTCCGGCCATTGGCCGGGGACTCTATAGGACGGTGCACGCGACCCCATTAAGAGGGAGGGAAGTAGCCCGGGAAGCTGCGTGTGCTGCGCGCCACAGCAGCAGGGGCGCAGGAAGACGCCGGACCTGGACCACTGCGGTGAGGGGAACGGCGTCTCTACCCGGCGCAATAGAACCCTGCAGCGCAGTGCACAGGTAGACGGGGCCGGGAAAAAGCAAAGCGCCCTGTATGTGAGCGGTGCTTTGCGCATGCCCGGGAAGTCAGGGAGCACAGTGCACGTCACAGGGCCTGTCACAGGGCCCTGTGACATGCAGGGGAGGGGGAGCAATATGATAATTAAGCATATAGGAGGGATTTGGGGGAATAATAAGCACACAGGCGGGGATTGCTTGGCGTCCCCTGGACGTCCGCCATGCCTGTACAAAATAGAATTGATTAAAGCGCTTTTCTCTGCAATCAAACCTCTACTATGGGCCATACAGGTATGTATAGAGTTACTTTTCTATACCCTGTATGGCCATAGTAGAGGTCTGATAATTCCAAAGTGGTGACAGATTCCCTTTAATCCCATAGAAAACTTATAGAGGGAGTTGTAGCTCCGAGTTGCCAAGTGACAGCCTCAAAATCTTAATGATTTAAAGATGATCTGCAAAGAGGAGTGGACCAAAATTCCTCCTGACATGAGCGCAAATCTCATCATCAACTACAAAAAACGTCTGACTTTGCTACTAAGTGTTGTTTTCCAGAGGGATCAAATACTTATTTCTCACTGCAAAATGCAAAAAAAATTATCTAATTTATACAATGTGATTTTCTTGATTTTTTGGGGGGGATATTCTATCTCTCAATGTTAAATTTAACCTACCCTTAAAATTATAGACTGTTTATGTTTTTGTCAGTGGGTAAACTTACAAAAACAGCAAGGGATCAAATATTTATTTCCTTTGCTGTATTTGGATAAATTGATGAGTTATTGAGTTCTTTTTCTTTTATATGATCTTGATTCTCCCTAGTACTGAACTAGTAATGCTGTTCATGCAGAATTTTTCTGACATATGCTACAGTTTGGTGGATACTATGTAAAATGTTGTGCCTGTGGACAATATTGTTTAAGGGTGACCATCATGCAACACCCTCATTATTTTTTAAGGGTGTTTATAATACCGGTAGTAACTATTTTTAGAGGCCTACCTCTAACATTCTATAAAATATATATGTATACCCCTCAGGGGTAATTTTTTTTTGCTCATGCACTAAGTGCATGGACATTACCAGTCTATAAGGACCTACTCCTTAATAATGGGGAAATTCCGCAGTGTTCCGGAGGTCGTGTGCTTGCCCCGCCCCTTCCGGTTCCCCTATGACACGAGCGTCCGTCTATGCGTTCCAGCTTGGAGCGCATCACATACTAATGCCTGCGCCCTGTGTCTGGATGCGAGGGCACCGTGATGCATCACATGGCACACCGGAAGTGACGTCTGATGCTTGTAATTGGCGCCAGAAGTGAGCATATTTAAAAACGCTACCAATGGATTTGTGTATGCAGCACATGTAATTCCCTGTTGTACTTTTTGGGAATCCTTTCCTGTTGTGCCAATACAGTGGTCCCTTCTCCCCCACTATCCCCTGATGAGTAACTAACGAAACGCGTAGGGAATGGGAAACCTTATGGGACATGTGCAATAGATCCCCGGCTCATCATCTATACATGAGATATTTCTTTATGGGTATTGTGTGGGTAATCTCCCCCCCCCCCCATTTGCTTTATATCTCCTCTGTGGATTGTGCCTCTCTGGATGAAATACCAGCTAGTGGGGATCTTCTGTTACCTTGAGTAAGGCCATACTCCAACTAATGGTGAGATTGTTCCTTTCTCAATTATTTGTCACTGCCATTTTGCTAGGGGGTTGCAATTTAGGGCATGTTTACCCTTCCCCTCCTGGGTTGGTGACTGAAGTTTTTGTGTGTCGTTTATTGGTTTTTCTTGTCCATTGTCTTTTTACTTGAGCCATGTGGCCATTTTAATATTTACATTAAAAGATATATTTTATTATACCTTCTACCGTGCTGGATTTACTGCCTTATATAGGGGAAGTCCTCCGGCCATTGGCCGGGGACTCTATAGGACGGTGCACACGACCCCATTAAGAGGGAGGGAAGTAGCCCGGGAAGCTGCGTGTGCTGCGCGCCACAGCAGCAGGGGCGCAGGAAGACGCCGGACCTGGACCACTGCGGTGAGGGGAACGGCGTCTCTACCCGGCGCAATAGAACCCTGCAGCGCAGTGCACAGGTAGACGGGGCCGGGAAAAAGCAAAGCGCCCTGTATGTGAGCGGTGCTTTGCGCATGCCCGGGAAGTCAGGGAGCACAGTGCACGTCACAGGGCCTGTCACAGGGCCCTGTGACATGCAGGGGAGGGGGAGCAATATGATAATTAAGCATATAGGAGGGATTTGGGGGAATAATAAGCACACAGGCGGGGATTGCTTGGCGTCCCCTGGACGTCCGCCATGCCTGTACAAAATAGAATTGATTAAAGCGCTTTTCTCTGCAATCAAACCTCTACTATGGGCCATACAGGTATGTATAGAGTTACTTTTCTATACCCTGTATGGCCATAGTAGAGGTCTGATAATTCCAAAGTGGTGACAGATTCCCTTTAATCCCATAGAAAACTTATAGAGGGAGTTGTAGCTCCGAGTTGCCAAGTGACAGCCTCAAAATCTTAATGATTTAAAGATGATCTGCAAAGAGGAGTGGACCAAAATTCCTCCTGACATGAGCGCAAATCTCATCATCAACTACAAAAAACGTCTGACTTTGCTACTAAGTGTTGTTTTCCAGAGGGATCAAATACTTATTTCTCACTGCAAAATGCAAAAAAAATTATCTAATTTATACAATGTGATTTTCTTGATTTTTTGGGGGGGATATTCTATCTCTCAATGTTAAATTTAACCTACCCTTAAAATTATAGACTGTTTATGTTTTTGTCAGTGGGTAAACTTACAAAAACAGCAAGGGATCAAATATTTATTTCCTTTGCTGTATTTGGATAAATTGATGAGTTATTGAGTTCTTTTTCTTTTATATGATCTTGATTCTCCCTAGTACTGAACTAGTAATGCTGTTCATGCAGAATTTTTCTGACATATGCTACAGTTTGGTGGATACTATGTAAAATGTTGTGCCTGTGGACAATATTGTTTAAGGGTGACCATCATGCAACACCCTCATTATTTTTTAAGGGTGTTTATAATACCGGTAGTAACTATTTTTAGAGGCCTACCTCTAACATTCTATAAAATATATATGTATACCCCTCAGGGGTAATTTTTTTTTGCTCATGCACTAAGTGCATGGACATTACCAGTCTATAAGGACCTACTCCTTAATAATGGGGAAATTTTTTTTTACTGAGGTCCTTCACTACGTCTCTTCAAAGTGGTATTGGAGTGCGTCCTAATTTATGGCGGGCCTGGCACTTACTGCACATGCAATAACAGTATTGGAGACCCACTCCTTAACCCCTTAACAACATCTGACGTATTAATACGCGTCTGTGCCCTGGGACTTAAGAGCCAGACCCGTATTAGTATGTCATGGCGATCGCGCGCGCACACAGGCTGTGCGGGCGCGATCACCGCCGGGTGTCAGCTGATTGTCACAGCTGACACCCGATACTATGTGCAGGGAGCTGTCCTGCACCGCTCCCAGCACATTAACCCCCGCGATGCTGCGATCGAAGTCGATCGCAGCATTGCGGGGGCAAGGGGAGGTGATCGCAGATACTCACCTCCTCTTCCAGCTTCCAGCGCTGTCTGCAAAGGCTTCCCGGGTGTTGCCATGACGACCCGATGTCGTCATGACAACATCCGGGTCACCAGACAGCAGGAAGATTGTTTGGACATGCGCAGTGCATCTCCAAACAATCTTCTCCCTGTCCGGCGCTGACAGCCTGCATGGCACAGGGATGGTGCTGCATTCCTGTGCCATGCAGGCGATCAGAGAAAAAAAAGTGAAAGTCCAACAGTGGGACAAAGTAATAAACTATATAAGCTTCCAGAAAGTGAAAAAAAAAATAAAAAAAAAATTGCAAAAATATAAAAAAAAAATAAAAAAAATAATCCACCAAAAATAAAAATATAATGTACCCATCAATAAATATTATTATAAAAAAAAAAAAGCAAAAAACAATGCTTTATCACCATACTGCCAAACAAAAAATGGAATAACACGCGATCAAAAAGACAAATATAAATAAAAATGGTACCGCTGAAAACGTCATCTCGTCCCGTAAAAAACAAGCCGCCATACAGCTCCATCAGCCGAAAAATAAAAAAGTTATAGCTCTCAGAATAAAGCGATGCTAAAAAATATTTTTTTCTATAAAATTGCTTTTATTATGTAAAAGTGCAAAACATAGAAAAACTATATAAATGTGGTACCGCTGTAAACGTACTGAGCCGAAGAATAAAGCTACCTTATCAATTTTACCACACGCGAAACAGAATAAAAAAAAAAAAAAAAAGACAATTCCTGAATTGTTGGTTTTTGTTTATTCTGCCTCCCAAAAATCGGAATAGAAAGCGATCAAAAAATGTCACGTGCCTGAAAATGGCAACAACAACAACGTCAAGTCATCCCGCAAAAAACGAGCCATCACATGACTGTCTGCCAAAATCTGGAAAAATTATAGCTCTCAAAATATGGCGATGCAAAAACTAGATTTTACAAAAAATGCATCTTTTAGTGTGTGACAGCTGTCAGTCATAAAAACCCCATATGATTCTGGTATTGCTGTAATCACACCGACCCGAAGAATAAAGTCGTCTAATCACTTATACCGCACAAGGAACGGCGTCAAAAATAAACTCTTGGGTTAGGATTGGGCTAGGGTTAGGGCTGGGTTTGGGGCTAGGGCTGGGTTTGGGGCTAGGGTTGTGCTAGGGTTAGGGTCGTGCTACGGTTAGGGTTGTGCTTCGGTTAGGGTTGTGCTAGGGTTGGGGCTGGGGTTGGGGTTAGGGTTGTGATGGGGATGGGATTTTTTTCAAAAGTAAGAAAAAAAAATGACGATATGGCGACTAGTGTTGAGCGCAAGTGCTCGCTACTTGAGTTTGCATCGGGTGCTCTGGTATGCATTGAGTATCGTGGGTATTTGAGTGACATGATCGAGTCTCTGCCCCATATGCTTCGCGGCCAAAAAAACTTTACGGGGATTGCCTGCCATGCACGAGCGATCCCCGCATGTTTTTTTTTGGGTGTCTAATAACCGTGAAACATGCGGAGCAAGGACTCGAGCATGTCACTCGAGCACACGCTGTACATGGTGCATACCTGAGTACCCGATGCAAACTCAAGTAGCGAGCACTTGCTCTCAAGACTAATGACAACTTATTCAATATGATGACCTAATGTAAACAAATTCTGTGTCGTACCTCTGGGTTCAAAATGTTCACTATACACCTTAATAAAATCCTTGGGGGGTATAGTTTCCAAAATGGGGTCACTTGTGGGGGAGCTCCACTGATTAGGCACATCACGGGCTCTCCAAACGCGACATGGTGTCAATTTGAGCCAATTTTCCATTCAATTTGTTAGCGGATACCATGTTGCATTTGGAGAGTCCCTGTGTGCCCAAACATTGGAGCTCCCCCACAAGTGACCACATTTTGGAAACTAGACCCCCCCAAGGCACCTATCTAGATGCATAGTGAGCACTTGGAACCCCTAGGTGCTTCACAAATTGATTCGTAAAAATGAAAAAGTGAAAAAAAAAAAACACTTTTTCATTTTTATGAATCAATTTGTGAAGCACCTGGGTGTTCCAAGTGCTCACTATGCATCTAGATAGGTGCCTTGGGGGGTCTAGTTTCCAAAATGGGGTCACTTGTGGGGGAGCTCCAATGTTTGGGCACACAGGGGCTCTCCAAACACAACATGGCGTCCGCTAATTATTCAAGCAAATTTTACAATCAAAAAGTCAAATGGCGCTCCTTCCCTTCCGAGCCCTGCCGTGCGCCCAAACAGTGTTTTTTCCCCAAATATTGGGTATCTGCGTGCCCAGGGGAAATTTCACAACAAATTTTGGGGTCCATTTTTTCTTGTTACCCCTGTGAAAATAAAAAAAAATGGGTCTAAAGTAACATTTTTGTAAAAAAAGTTAAATGTTCATTTTTTTCTTCCACATTCAAAAAATTCCTGTGAAGCACCTGAAGGGTTAATAAAGTTCTTGAATGTGGTTTTGAGCACCTTGAGGCGTGCAGTTTTTAGAATGGTGTCACTTTTGGGTATTTTTTGTCATAAAGACCTCTCTAAGTGACTTCAAATGTGATGTGGTCCCTACAAAAATGGTTTTGTAAATTTTGCTGGAAATATGAGAAATCGCTTGTCAACTTTTAACCCTTATAGCTCCCTAACAAAAAAAAATTTTGGTTCCAAAATTGTGCTGATGTAAAGTAGACATGTGGGAAATGTTATTTATTAACTCTTTTGTGTGACATATCTCTCTGATTTAAGGGCATGAAAATTCAAATTTTGAAAATTGCAAAATTTTCAAAATTTTCACCAAATTTCTGTTTTTTTCACAAATAAACGCAAGTGATATTGAAGAAATGTTACCACAATCATGAAGTACAATATGTCACGAAAAAACAGTCTCAGAATCAGGGGGATCCGTTGAAGCGTTACAGAGTAATTACCTCATAAAGTGACAGTGGTCAGAATTGTAAAAATTGGCCTGGTCATTAACGTGCAAATCACCCTCGGGGCTTAAGGGGTTAATAATGGGAAGGCCAATTGAAATCGATTCTATATTCTATCTGCAATTTGTGTATGGGTGAGCTATCGCACTATGGATAACGTATTACATGCATCCAGCCAGGGATTATGGTCTTATATTCTGTGCTGCTGCAACATAAAAAAATGATTCTATTCCCGATTAATACCGCTGTCAGCTGCATTTAGAATAGGAACAGGTACTAGGTATTATCAGCGGGAAACAAGTGTTCATTCTGGTCGCATACATCTCTTACACTGTCTATAACTTGATTGCTTTTTTCCAAACATCATTGACAGATTCAACTTTTTTAAATATAATCTGCACTCAGAGATTCATCAAAGCAGGCAGGGTTGCTTGTTCAGTTTGGTGCTGCTACGTACCAAAAAAAAAAACCCTTCGCAGCAGATTAAAATCTATTTTATATTCTATAATATTACTTCTTATCTGCAATTCTTGTATGGGTCAGCTATCGCATTATGGATAGCGTATTACATGCATCTAGCCAGGGATTATTGTATTATATGCCGTGCTGCTGCAACAAAAAAAAATCTATTTTATTCCCTATTAATTCCACTGTCAGCTGCATTTAGAATAGCGACGTGTGCTACAGTGGTGGCCAAAAGTATTGCCACCCTTGCAATTCTGTCAGATAATACTCAGTTTCTTCCTGAAAATGATTGCAATCACAAATACTTTGGTATTATTATCTTCATTTAATTTGTCTTCAATGAAAAAACACAAAAAGAATTGTCCTAAAGCCAAATTGGATATAATTCCACACCAAACCTAAAAAAGGGGGTGGACAAAAGTATTGGCACTGTTTGAAAAATCATGTGATGCTTCTCTAATTCGTGTAATTAACAGCACCTGTAACTTACCTGTGGCACCTGATAGGTGTTGGCAATAACTAAATCACACTTGCAGCCAGTTAACATGGATTAAAGTTGACTCAACCTCTGTCCTGTGTCCTTGTGTGTACCACATTGAGCATGGAGAAAAGAAAGAAGACCAAAGAACTGTCTGAGGACTTGAGAAACCAAATTGTGAGGAAGCCTGAGCAATCTCAAGGCTACAAGTCCATCTCCAAAGACCTGAATGTTCCTGTGTCTTCCGTGCGCAGTGTCATCAAGAAGTTTAAAGCCCATGGCACTGTGGCTAACCTCCCTAGATGTGGATGGAAAAGAAAAATTGACGAGAGATTTCAACGCAAGATTGTGCGGATGGTGGATAAAGAACCTCGACTAACATCCAAACAAGTTCAAGCTGCCCTGCAGTCCGAGGGTACAACAGTGTCAACCCGTACTATCCGTCGGCGTCTGAATGAAAAGGGACTGTATGGTAGGATACCCAGGAAGACCCCACTTCTTACCCCGAGACATAAAAAAGCCAGGCTGGAGTTTGCCAAAACTTACCTGAGAAAGCCTAAAACGTTTTGGAAGAATGTTCTCTGGTCAGATGAGACAAAAGTAGAGCTTTTTGGGAAAAAGCATCAACATAGAGTGTACAGGAAATAAAAGAGGCATTCAAAGAAAGGAACACGGTCCCTACAGTCAAACATGGCAGAGGTTCCCTGATGTTTTGGGGTTGCTTTGCTGCCTCTGGCACTGGACTGCTTGAACGTGTGCATGGCATTATGAAGTCTGAAGATACCAACAAATTTTGCAGCAAAATGTAGGGCCCAGTGTGAGAAAGCTGGGTCTCCCTCAGAGGTCATGGGTCTTCCAGCAGGACAATGACCCAAAACACACTTCCAAAAGCACTATAAAATGGTTTGAGAGAAAGCACTGGAGACTTCTCAGGTGGCCAGCAATGAGTCCAGACCTGATTCCCATAGAACACCTGTGGATAGATCTTAAAATGGCAGTTTGGGGAAGGCACCCTTCAAATATCAGGGACCTGGAGCAGTTTGCCAAAGAAGAATGGTCTAGAATTCCAGCAGAGCATTGTAAGAAACTCATTGATGGTTACCGGAAGCGATTTTTCGCAGTTATTTTGGCTAAAGGTTGTGCAACCAAGTATTAGGCTGAGGGTGCCAATACTTTTGTCTGGCCCATTTTTGGAGTTTTGTGTGAAATGATCAATGATTTGATTTTTGCTTCATTCTCTTTTGTATTTTTTCCTTGCAAGCAAATTAAATGAAGATAATAAGACCAAAGAATTTGTGATTGCAATCATTTTCAGGAAGAAACTGAGTATTATCTGACAGAATTACAGGGGTGCCAATACTTTTGGCCACCACTGTAGGTGGTAACATCTGCTGGAAATGAGTGCTCATTCTGGTCGCATACATCTCTTTCACAGTCCATAACTAGATTTATTTTTTCCATACACTCATTGACCGATTCATAATTTTTACGGTGATCTCTACTCAGAAATTCATCAAAGTTGACAGGAATTCATCTAGTTGGCAGAAATTTTTAAAATTTGACAGAAATTAATCAAAGTTAAAATGTAATGATTTAATGTGTAATTTGCAGTTTCTTTACAGCTTCTGTATGTAAGAGGTAGTGGTGGGAGACTTGACGCTACTGGAGCTGGAATTACCACTTCTGAAGTCTCCAGTGCTTTGTTTCCATCCATTTCTGGGTGCTTCTTGAAATATGTTTAAAGTCATTGTCCTGCTGGAAGACCCATGACCTAAGGTGAAAATCCTGCTTTATGACTCTGGGCACTACATTGTGACCCAAAATTCTTTGGGAATCTTCACATTTCATGATGCCTTGCACACAGTCAAGGCACCCAGTGCCAGAGGCAGCAAAACAACCCCTAAATATCTTTGAATCTCCACCATATTTGACTGTAAGTACTGTGTTCTTTTATTTGTAGACCTCATTCCAATTACAGTAAACAGTTGAATGATGTGCTTTACCAAAAAGCTTTATCTTGGGCTCATCTGACCCCAAGATGCCTGCTGGCCCTTTAAAAATAGTTGAGGCAGCCTGCTGGCATTCTATGAATTGTGAGGGCTGCCTGCTGGACATCCAAATTTCAAACTTTACAGATTATATACGAAAAAGAAAATTGGATCACCTCAGATGGATACGTTATATTGCAGTTGCAAAATACGTCTTTGCTAACCATAGCTGGCTGATAGCCCTCTAACAATAGTAAGGGCCACCTGATGGCCCTGTAAAAATAGGCTTTGTGACTTTGAGTCCCTCCTTCATAAATGAAACCGGATGTGTCTGATCATGTCTCACACGACACATTACCAGATAAGGTAGTAAAATGTGTTACGCTCACGCCCGGACTGACTGGCGTGAGCGTGGTTAGTGGTCCGACTGGGCCACGAACCGATGAGTGCCTGGAGGCACGTGACTAGGGGCCTCGCCAGATCCGACCACGAACACACGATGGCTTAGTCGACTCCGTGGTCCAAGGAGGGACGTGGTAGGTGGCCCAGGTGCTACTCCAGGTCAGACCCCAGTCACAGCTGTTAACCCACACCAGGGAATGCAGGAATGGGCAGGTTTGGCTGGTATGCAGACAGGTGGGTACTGGCAGGCACGGCTTGTATGCAGACAGGTGGGTACTGCCAGGCATGGCTGGTATGCAGGCAGGTGGGTACCGGCAGGCACGGCTGGTATGCAGGCAGCTGGGTACTGGCAGGCACGGCTGGTATGCAGACAGGCCAATACTGGCAGGTAGGAAAACAGGCTGGATAGGGACCAGTACAGACTGGGAAAAAGGAACAGAGTCGCAGGTGCGGTGGACAAGCAGAGCAGAGCTGCAGGCGCAGAGGACAAGCAGATCAGAACCGCAGGCGCGAAGGAAAAGCTGAGCAGAGCAGAACCGCAGGCACAGAGGACAAGCAGAGCAGAACTGCAGGCGTGGAGGACAAGCAGAGCAGAGCAGAACCGCAGGCGCGGAGGACAAGCGGAGCAGAGCAGAACCGCAGGTACAGGCAGACAGGACAGGGCTCTGTTCACATGGAACAGACTGGGAAACACAGGAAGATGGCTGGAACACAGGAGGTAGATACGGAGGCAGGGAAACGGGACAAGCAGAACCAGATGCACACAAGGTACTTGCAATGAAGTAGCGAGTGGACACACAACTCACAAACAGAAGTACAGAGACAACGAGTTGGAGTTAGGTACTGGTTCAGACACAGGAGGAAAAGGGAAGGATCGGACATAGAGACAAACAGGTAATGGACTAGGACACAGTTCAAACAGGAACTGACACTGGAACGAGATACAGGAATGAGCCTGGGTACTCAGCCCCCAGGGTGGTGGAAACATACAAGATACAGGACAGGACCTGGCAACTCAGTTACACAGAACACACTGAAAGAAAGTGTTGCTCAGGCACCTCCCACAGGGTGGGGGAGGTTTAAGTATCCAGTGACTCACAGCAATAGGCTGGGGACGCATTAGGACTGTGCACACTGTAGCTTTAAGAATCAGGAAGGAACCGCGCCGCCACCCTAAGCCAGCAGACAAGAGACACGCACACAGCAAGTAAAGGAGTATAGTGCACAGCCTGGACTGATAGGTAAGTTGGTGGTCTTGCATGGTGGGAGATGGTAAGCCATGCCAGCACACCGCCAGGGATGTTACAAAATGCTAAAATTACATTTATTGGTGAATTTATTTTTTACCGTTGAAAGCAATGTGAATGTGCAAAAACGCATCAAAAACACTATGTGTGAACATAGCCCAAGGTGTGGAAAACAATTTTTTTTCTGTTATTTATTTTGCCTTATATACAAGTCATTACCCTGGAAAGAATGTTTCTTAACATTTTTTCCAGGAAAATCCATTTTAGCTTCGTTTTTGTATGTTTTATTGTCAGTCTGTAAAAGTGGCGTAATTCTCTGACAACATTGTTCACAGCAGTGATATGGGATTCAGAGAGGCTTCCTGAGATCTTCCCCATGCTGTTCCCATTTCATTTCAGCACTGTTTCCATCGATTTTCCAATTTTTAGACCTCCTCCATAACTCTGAGGGGGGGGGCACCAGAAAAATGCTCGAGTTTCCCATTGACGTACATTGTACTCGTTACTCGGGTTGGGCACCCAAGCATTACGATTTGCACAACCCGAGTAACGAGTACCCAAGCATTTTAGTGCTCGCTGATCACTAATCCCTACCAATCACTCAAAAGATCTCTAAGAACTACGCAGCTCAGGAGACCGGAGTATACACATAAAGTGGAGTTATGATGCAATAGAAAGCTTTAGGCTTTATTTTCTTCTTTTTCTTGACATGCACACTTTTAAAGAGTACCTATCACCAAAAATTACCCCTGGCTTTTTTTATTTTTTATATATTATTGGTAGAAACATAAACTAAATTCTAAATATACTGTAAGTATTAAAAAAAACAGTGAGGAAAAGGCTTTTATTACTATTGGAAAAATATGCAAATGACGTGCTAATATCACTTTGAGCAAAAAGTCGCCACAATTTCCTGACATACCTAGACCCCTGATGAAGGTACGCCGAAACACGCTTTGCGGTAAGCGCATATCGTGGATACAGCTGGTCAAACAGGCCTAAGCCACAGGCTCAAGCATACTTCCCCCTTTTACTATATTTTGTATGTATTTTATATTTGGGTTTATATGTTGAAGTCCACTCTGGCTCCATTAGATTGCCATTTTTGACCATCATCTATTTGTGCTTTCCCATATAGTAGGGATGACAAACTTAACACACGGAGGGCCAAAATGGAAAAAAACTTAAACAAAGTCACGGGCCAACCAGTATACTGTATAATGGGCCCCACGTAGTCCTCTATAGAGAATAATTGGCCCCCACATAGTCCTGCATACAAAATAATGGGCTTTATATAGTCCTCCATACAGAATAATGGCCTTATATAGGGTGGCGGTTCTGGTGTTGTGGGTCAAATATAATTACCCTATGGGCCAGATTTGGCCCACAGGCCAGAGTTTGAAATGTATGCCATATAGGAATTATTATATTATACGATACACTAGGATCGATTTGCACTTTAGTATACACAATACATGAGTCATGGCTATATCTGGACATTGAAACCAGATGTACCATATTTGACCAGTACTTTAGGACTTATATGGGACTTTTTTGCACCTTTTAAATGTATAGTCATGTCTGTATGTTGATAATCTGATTAGACTAATCCATGACCAAGGATCTACATTGCTTGTTAGTATCATATCACCCTATGGACTTACATGCATAGTATTCCCAGTATACTATATTTAGGCTTATCATTTGACAGCAAGTCGCCTTTTCTTATAATTTCCTTATTATTGGGCTATTTTTCTTCTTTATTTTTATTTTTTTTCCACATGATATGTTCCTCTTTCATTTTTCATTGCATATCTACTGCTTACAATATTTTTTTTTCATAATAAAATATATTTTTATACATTGATATGACCAGATCTCAGTTTCTTGTTTTAATTATTGCTGGTGAAGTGCAGTGAGCGATCTTTTAATAAAGTGCAGCGGTGTCCCCTGGAGTGTATGATAACAGTTCTTGGAGTCTATCTTCATAAAGCAGTGAGATCTTGCAAGTTATCCCAAGTTCTCTGCTCAATGAGGAGATTGATCAGGAAGTGTTGCCATACCCGCAGATCATGGGGACACCGCTGCATTTGCTAAGAACACTGTTCGCCACACTTCACTAGTGATGTTTATTACAGTTGTCCCTGCTTCTCAGCAGCTTTATATTCTATCATTATTCCACTGGTCTTTGCTCTATTCAGAGCATTTTCACTCCGATCAGAACATAGACCAATGTGACAATAGTAGATGGTGCAGTTGCAGACATTCAGTCTGCCAATAAAGTAGCAGTATGGAAACTGCACTCTTCCGGTCTGGTCTCTGAATGTTCATTAGAAGCCATGCCATCCACAAAAAATAGCTACCAAAAAAGGTTTTTACATAGATATTGACTTTCAAAGAGGTCAATATCTATCTAGAATAAGTAAATACGCACATATACTTTTTTTTTAAATAAAACTACAAAGGTTCTATCACCAAACTACATTTTTGGTGATTGGTCCTCCTTTAAGATGTTTTAAGTCACTAATCTTTTTTTTGTCTTGTAATATTTGTTGACGCTTATTGCACCAAATTCTACAAATTGGTGAACTCTAGTTAATGAATTTTGGACAAAATAAAAAATTATCTCTATTTTTGTCTTTTCACAATTTTAGAGCAAAAAGTCGCGTAATCCATGAAAATGTAGTAAGCAACGCTAAAATTTGTGCAAAAATGTCATATGCATAAAAAAACCCGGGGTAACTGAAAGTACATTTGTGCAAAACGTTGAAACCTTTTTAAAAAGTTGCAAATAATTAGATGTAGATAGAAAAACGGAAAAAAGCGGCAGTCACCACTGACATATATGCGTAAAACGGCAATTTTATTTTGTCATTACGTGAGGAGCAGAGACATGAACAGATGGGCAAATAAGCAACAGCAGTTTCGAGTGAGTACACGCTTCTTCTGAGAGCTGGAAGGAGCATGTAGTCACATGAAACGGTGATCGTTTGCCCATCTGTTCTTGTCTCTGCTCCTCATGTGGTGACCGAATAAAGTTCCTATTTTACTGCACATATGCCAGTGGTGAGTACTGCTTTTTTCAATGTTTCTGCCTACATCCAATATCAAGAACTATATTTTTTCAAGCAGAGCACCGCAGGATCTGGCTTATCCCAAATATTGATTGCTTTGATTCTGCCTCCTCATATTCTTGGAATTGTGGGTGTGTTAGCAGTGTCAACCTTTCTTGTTTTCTTAAATAGTTAGTTAGGTGCATTCATCTTAGCTATAAAAAATGTGCACACAATGGCAAGCAGAAAAAGAATGCAGATGAGCAAGTAGAAAATAGACTTCAAATTAAGAACAGCGTAAAAGCCTTAAAATGGGAAAACCTGGACAAAAAAATAGGCACAAATGCAATAGTCAATCGGACCCATAATTTTTAATGTTATATAATTAAGTCTTGAATACATTAACAATTTACATTATATCTATATTTTTTTTAGGTCAATGAAATCTACCATGATGAGTCACTAGGTGCACATATTAATGTCGTTCTGGTGAGGATAATAATGTTAAGCCACAGTAAAGTAAGTATCCTGGTGTACATTTTACCTCTTCATTTTGATTAAACCAACTGCTCGCTACATAAAAGTGATGCTGTTAAAAAAAACATTTTGAAGTTAAAGAAGAACTCCCACCAAAATATTTACCCATTTCTCCCTTTGTAGTAGATACACAGTGCATTTGTTCATATATTTAGCGATTGTTGTTTTCTCCTGGTATCCACACTGTTCCTACCCTTTCCTGGTTCATGTGAGTAACTGCATCTTCCGTATGGACTGGAAGTCCCTTCCAGGTCCCCTCTTTAACCCCTTTGGCCCTACTGCAACCCAGTCATTGGCTGCCAATAGTTGTCATAGCTCTGAAGGTTAAACAATGACCTCTGGGTCCGCTGGCTATGTTGGCCTGTAGGCTCTTGCTATGTGCAGGCTATGACAGTCTCCTATCAGTGTAAAGCGGACGCATCTAATGCACTGAAATACAAAAAGTATTTACTATTTAGTGTTTAATTTATGTTCTTGGACTAAGTAAAGTAAAAAAATGTTTTGCTTCTAAAAAGGCACTTTGCTATGTAAAATGATAAAAGAACACAATTGTTATCACCGTGTCTGGAACGACCCAAGTTATAAAATTGTCATGCTATATAACTCCTATAGTGAGTACCATAAAAAATAGATAACAATTACACTACAAATGCTATTTTTCCCTTAGAACGCCACAGCAAAAAATGGAATAAAAAGTGAAGAGAAAGTTGCATAAAAAAGTTGACATCACTAAAAGCATCAAATCATTCCACCCAAAAATAAGCCCTGCCGGTAGAATTCTAAAAAAGTCATAGTTTTCAGAATAGGGTGATGAAAAAAAACAAATTAGTATGTTTTCAGTATGCAACAGTTTCAAAGCATAAAAAATCTATAAATCTAGTATTGCTAGAATCATACTGATTAAAAGAATAGGGTTGTTTTATCACTGTCACCCCATGGTGAATGGTGTGAAAGATAAAAAACGATTCCTGAATTGCTGTTATTTGTTCATTCTACTTCCCAAAAAGCATTCGGAAATGTTTCAGCATGTACCCCATACTGGTAACAGAAGAAATTTCCAGTCATTCTGCTCTTTTGGCAGAATTAAAAAAAAGCGCTCAGGTCATGGCAGTGCAAAAACGAATTATGGCGGTACAGAGACCTTTTGGAGTCCAAAGTGACTCTTCTTCATTATAGTCATTGGTTCTAGGGATTCTGTTCGAATCGTGTATTTACAAATTTAGATGGAAAACCTGATGATAACCTTAAAAGCAATCAAAAATTGTTATGTAGCCCAAGATAGTAGTAATAGAAATTGAAACTCATCCCGCAAAAAACAAGCTTCAACAGCTCCCAACCACCCCCCCACAAAAAAAATGTAGGAAAATCCAAACTCCCAAAGAAAAATGACCCCAACCCCTTCTAAGCCACGCAGTGTGCCCATGTATGGCATTTTTGTAACAGGATGAACCCACTTAATTTATGGTGTGCTATATTGGGCACTGAAATGACATTTTTGCAGTTTTCACTGTGTATCATCAATACCATTCTTATTTTCTGGAAAACATTTCAAAATAATCACTACACTGGTAGAGGAATTCCCTGAAGGGTTTTCTACTATTCTTTTGAGCTATGCAAATGGCGCAAACCATTCCAGGAAAATTCTTGTTTCAAAAGTCAAATAGTGTTCCTTCTCTTCTGAGCCCCGCCATGTATCCAAGCAGCAGTTTCCACCCACGTATAACATACTGCCACATTCCAATGGAATTGTGTAACAATGACTCTGCTCCATTTTCTCCTGTTACTATTTGTAAAAATGACAATTTAGGGCTAAAGCAATATTTTAGTGGAAAAATATTTTTTTATTTTAATATCCCAATGTTATAGAATTCTGTAAACCACTAAGTGGTTCAGAAAGCTTTTTACACCCATAGATTATTTTTGTATGGTGTGTCATTTCCAAAATAGTCAGTTATGGAGGGGGGGGGGGGGGGAGTTCTGTTGTTTTGTGGCACTTCAGATGCTGTGCTAATGTAAAATGGTATCCACAATTTATACTGGCCAAGTTTGCTTTCCTAAAGTAAATAGTGTTTGTTCTCTTATCAACCCTGCCCAAAAAAACTAAGATGGACACAAAATGAGGACATACCCTGCTGTAAGTAAATAGTAATAGTAAATATAAACAACATAGGTACTTTTTAAACACTGTTTTTGATTAAAAAAAAGTGTAAAAGCCTTCCCACCGTGAAAAGGGGTACCCCAATAGGGACTGTCCTAATCTCTAGTATTAACCCCTTTACCCCCGAAAGTAGTTTGCACGTTAATGACCAGGCCAATTTTTACAATTCTGACCACTGTCACTTTGAGGTAATTACTCTGGAATGCTTCAACAGATCCCACTGATTTTGAGACTGTTTTTTGTGACATATTGTACTTCATGATAGTGGTAAAATTTATTTGATATGACTGCCATTTATTTGTGAAAAAATCTGAAATTTGGCAAAAATGTTGAAAATTTCACAATTTTCATACTTTGAATTTTCATGCCCTTAAATTAGAGATATGTCACACAAAATAGCTAATAAATAACATTTCCCACATGTCTACTTTACATCAGCACAATTTTGGAACCAAAATTTTTTTGTTAGGAGGTTAGGCTTAGTGCACACGATGCGGTTTTAATGCGTTTCCGCGGCGGTTCTTAGAATGGTAGAGTTGGAAGGGACCTCCTGGGTCATCTGGTCCAACCCCCTGCTCAAAGCAGGATTCACTAGATCATCTCAGATAGATATCTGTCCAGCCTCTGTTTGAAGACGTCCATTGAAGGGGAACTCACCACCTCTCGTGGCAGCCTGTTCCACTCATTAATCACCCTAACTGTCAAAAAGTTTTTTCTAATATCTAATCTGTGTCTCCTCCCATTTAGTTTCATCCCATTGCTTCTAGTCTTTCCTTGTGCAAATGAGAATAAAGATGATCCTTCTACAATGTGACAGCCCTTGACATATTTGTAGACAGCTATTAAGTCTCCTCTCAGTCTTCTTTTTTGCAAGCTAAACATTCCCAAATCCTGCAACCGTTCCTCATAGGACATGGTTTGCAGACCAGTCACCATTCTGGTCGCTCTTCTCTGAACTTGCTCCAGTTTGTCTATGTCTTTTTTAAAATGTGGTGCCCAAAACTGTACACAGTATTCCAGATGAGGTCTGACCAAAGAGGAGTAAAGACCGATAATGACTTCACGTGATCTAGACTGTATGCTTCTGTTAATACATCCCAGAATTGTATTTGCCTTTTTTGCTGCTGCATCACACTGTTGACTCATGTTCAGTCTATGATCTATTAGTATACCTAAGTCTTTTTCACATGTACTGTTGCTTAGCTCTATTCCTCCCATTCTGTATATGCTTTTTTCATTTTTATTGCCCAGATGTAGTACTTTGCATTTTTCCCTGTTAAAAACCATTCTGTTGGTTGCTGCCCACTGCTCCAGTTTATTTAGGTCTTTTTGAATCCTCTCTCTCTCTTCTCTAGTATTAGCTATCCCTCCTAGCTTTGTGTCATCAGCAAATTTAATCAGTTTACCCTCAATTCCTTCATCTAAATCATTGATAAAGATGTTGAACAATACAGGTCCCAGGACGGAGCCCTGTGGTACCCCACTTGAGACATTCATCCAGCTGGATGTGAAGCCATTTACAACCACCCTTTGAGTCCGATCACTAAGCCAGTTATGAATCCACCTAACAGTTGCCTGGTCCATTGCATACTTGGTCATTTTTTCAATAAGGATGGTGTGAGATACTTTGTCAAATGCTTTGCTGAAGTCAAGATATACTATATCTACAGCATTTCCCTGATCCACCCAGTCAGTGATTCTGTCATAGAAGGAAATTAAGTTAGTCTGACATGACTTGTTAGTTACAAACCCATGCTGACTCTGGTTAATCACTTCATTCTTATCCATGTACTTACATACATGTTGTTTAATAATTTGTTCAAAGATCTTTCCTGGTATAGAAGTCAGACTCACCGGCCTATAGTTCCCTGGGTCCACCTTCTTCCCCTTTTTGAAGATAGGAACAACATTTGCTCTTCTCCAGTCTTCTGGGACTTCTCCTGTTCTCCAAGAATTTTCAAAGATTATGGAGAGTGGTTCTAAAATTTCTTCTACGATCTCCTTCAGTACTCTGGGGTGTAATTCATCTGGACCTGGAGACTTGAACTCATTTATGTTAGCTAAATATTCCCTCACAATCTTTCTGTTTACAGATAACTTGGATTCCTCTATTCCTTTAAAAGGACAGTGAAGATCAGTTGATGTTACATTTTCTTTCTGAGAGAAAACAGATGCAAAATAGGAATTAAAAAGTTCGGCCTTCTCAACATCCTCTCTTACCATTTCTCCATTTTCATCCTGTAAAAATCCTATAGCATCTTTGACTTTTCTTTTACTTTTGACATACCCCCAAAATCCTTTTTTATTGCTTTTGACATCTCTTGCAAGCCTTAATTCATTGTCAGCTTTAGCTACCCTGATACGTGCCCTGCAGGAACTGCAGACTGCATTATAATCTTCTTTAGATATGCCTCCCTCTTTCCATTTAATAAACATTTCTTTGTTTCTTTTTAGCATGTGTTTAAGTTCTGTGTTCATCCATCCTGGTTTTCTTAAATGCTTCCCATTCTTCCTACTTTTCGGGATTGTTAACGATTGCGCTTTGAGAATCTCATTTTTAAAAATTTCCCATCCTTCCTGGACATTTTTGTCCTTAAGGACATCCAGCCATTGGATCCCTCCTATTCTCTTTCTGAGTCTCTTAAAATCTGCCTTTCTAAAATCTAACCTTGAAGTTTGAGTCTTCACATGTCTTCCTCCTCTAGTTATCCAAAATTCTATAATAGCATGATCGCTGCCTCCTAGGGTCCCAGCCACCTTTACCTCCTCAACCATTTCCTCCCTGTTTATAAGGATTAGATCCAAAGTAGCAGATCCCCTTGTTTTCTCCCCTACCTTTTGGAAGATAAAGTTGTCAGCAAGAGAGGATAAGAATTTGCTTGACCTGTTAGTTTTACTTGAGAGAGATTCCCAACAAATGTCTGGATAGTTGAAATCTCCCATGACCACTACGTCATATTTTTTGGAGAACTTGGTCATTTGATACATAAAGAGTTCATCCATATCTTCAGCTTGCCCAGGTGGCCTGTAGTAAATGCCTACAATGGTGTCCTTTCCGTTGTTCTCTCCTTGTATTCTTACCCAAACAGTTTCCACAGAACTCCCAGTCTCTGAAGCTTCAATCTCTGTGCAGATATACGCTTTTCTAACATACAATGCAACACCTCCTCCTCGTTTATCAAGTCTGTTTCTTGCAAATAAGTTGTATCCTTTTAGCCTTTTATTCCAATCATGTGTATCGTCCCACCAAGTTTCAGTGATTCCAATGACATCATATTCCTTTCCCTGCATTAGTAGTTCCAATTCTCCTTGTTTGTTGCCCATGCTTTGTGCATTTGTATAAAAACATTTTAGTTTGTGATTGGTTTCTCTTCCTCCCATATTTTTATTATTTAAATTGTTTTGTCTTTGTTCTTCCTTTCCACTTCCAGTAGCAGAGATCTCAATAGTATTTGTCAGCTGTATGGCTTTTTCTGGCCTTTTGCTTCCCTTCCCACATTGTTCTAGTTTAAAGCTCTTCTGATGAGTGTAGCAAGGCGACTTCCAAATACATGTTTTCCAGTCTTCGTAAGGTGCACCCCATCTCTAGCAAGTAGTCCATCGTATAGGTAATTCATTCCGTGATCCAGAAATCCAAATCCTTGTTGACGGCACCATCGACGTAGCCAGTTGTTCACCTGTAGAATCTTATTCCACCTCATTGTTCCATGGCCATCCACTGGGAGGATGGATGAGAAGACCACCTGCGCTCCCAATTCTTTCACTTTCTTGCCTAAGTCTTCAAAGTCACTGCAGATGGTTTCCAGGTCCTTTCTTGCGGTGTCATTTGTCCCCACATGTATTAGCAGGAATGGGTAGTGATCTGTAGGTCTGAAGAGTCTTGATATCCTGTCCGACACATCTTTAATTTTTGCTCCTGGAAGACAGCACATTTCTCTTGAGGTTATGTCTGGTCTGCAGATAGCGGCCTCTGTTCCTCTTAACAGGGAATCCCCCATGACCACCACTCTCCGTTTTCTTCCGCCGTGGAAACGCATTAAAACCGCTTGGTAATAGGTCTGCTATGTATAGCAATGATAATCTGCATGTGCTGTACACATGATGCGGAAATTTCCGCTGCGGATTATCATTGCGGCAGAAACTGCAGTATAACCAATTCAGGCACGATTCCGCAGCGAATTTGCGCCCATTGACTTGCATTAAATCACAGCAAACCCGCATGTATAATATACATGCGGATTTGCTGCGTTTCAATGAAAATCAATAGGCGCAAAATCGCGCTGCGGCTGGTACCCGGGTCGGGAGAGGAGGCTGCTACTCCTCTCATCCGACCGCTGCTCTGGCTGATAACAGCAGCGTGGATGGGAGAAGCAGCAGTCTGCTCTTCCCAGCCCGCATGCCTGCGCTAGTAAAAAAAAAAAAAGAATAAAAAAGTAAAACTAAAAGAAAAAACCTCATACTCACCTGTCCGGCAGCCCCCGGTGTCCTCCTGGTCCCCGGCGGTGATCCTCTCTCAGGATCGCTTTACACTGCAGGGCGCAGACTCGCACCTCGCAGTGTACTGGCAGGACCCGCGATGACATCACTGATCACCTTATGGTCACGCGACCATCAGCTGATCGGTGACCATCAGCTGATCAGTGCCGGAAGCAGAAAAAGCGACACCCATTTTTCCACGCGGTTAGTAATGGGGGCGTCTTATAGATACTAACCTGGGCTTCACGTCAGCTGCCAATACAAGGCTGACGTGAAGCCCAACCCCATTACCCCACTGACACCACTACAGGGCAGTGGGAAGAGTGAGGCTAAGCGCCAGATTTGGTGCATCTTATGGATGCGCCATTTCTGGGACTGCTGAGGGGTGATATTAATAGCCGCGGAGGGGGCTAGTATCCATGGCACCTTCCATGGCTATTAATATCAGCCTGCAGCTGTTTAGTTTAGCTTTTGCTGGTTAGATTTTATAGGGGGACCCCACGTAAAAAATTTTCTTGGTTCCCCCTGTAATCTAGCCAGTAAAAGCTAAACAAACAGCTGTGGGCTGATATTAATAGCCATGGAACATTGTTGGCTAATGGCTCCTTCCACGGCTACTAATATTAACCCCCAGCGGTCGGCTTTCCCTCTGCTGCTTATAAAAATGACGCGGGAGCTCACGCCATTTTTTTTTTAAATTTTAGGCTCTGTGCCCATAATTCAGACGTAGCAGCACTTTGGACGCAAATTTTTGCTGCGTCCAAAACGTTGCATTCTATTGAATGCAGGTAAATCCACATGTGTTCGCTGAACCATGCGGATTTACTGCATTCAATACTTTCTAGTGGTCAAATTTCTGTTGTGGAGACTAGCTACTGCGCAAGAGAAATTGACATGCTGCGGTCCTGAAAGACGCGCTACATGTCAGTGTCCACAGGTGATTCGCAGCCTCTGATGCACGCATAGCGGACATGGGATTTCTTGAGATCCCATCCACTATGCTGTAATATCTGGATGCTGCGGGTTTGACGCTGTATATACACGCAGCGTCCAACCAGCAGCGGCTCCCGACCGTGGCCACGTACCCAAATTCACCTGCAGCATGTCAATTTCTGTAGCAGACATGCTAGTTTCCGCTGCAGATTTTGACCGATTGAAGTGTCATTATATGATGTGGATTCACATGTACCGACAACAAAAGTGCGGCATTAGAACACCGCGTTTTGGACGCAACATAAATACGTTGTGTCCAAAGCGCTGCTGAGTGCTGATCGGGGGACGTAGCGGCTAACAAACCAGCTGTGAGATGTTATTTAATAGCCAGGGAAATGTATGCCTAATGGCACCTTCCTTGGCTAAAAAAAACAGCTCACAGCAGTCGCATAAATTACATGAATAGAAATGCTAATGAAGATTGGGTGAATTGGACTAGCTGACACCCAGCTCTTCTGTTTGGTGATGTCCCACCAAATAACTTTATTTAGCTCCAAAAATCAATCATTAATACTCAAAAACGCTTCAAAAACCGCATGTAAAAATGCGTCAAAAATGCATGTAAATTCGCATGCATTTTCTTCTGCCAGGGAGAGGCAAAAACGCTCAGGAAATTTCTGCTTCAATTCCTGAATGTGTGCACATACCCTTATAATGGTTAAAAGTTGACCAGCAGTTTCTCATTTTTCCAACAAAATTTACAAAACCAATTTTTTAGGGACCACATCACATTTGAAGTGTCTTTGAGGGGCCTTTATGACAGAAAAAGGTGCTTCACAGGAATTTTTGGAATGTGGAAGAAAACAGTGAACATTTAACTCTTTTCACAAAAATGTTACTTTAGACTCAATTATTTTTTATTTTTGCAAGGGTAACAGTAAAAAATGGACAACAAAATGTGTTGTGCAATTTCTCCTGAGCACGCTGATACCTCATATGGGGGGGAAATTGTTTGGGCACGCGGTAAGGCTCGGAAGGGAAGTAGCTCCATTTGACTTTTTGAATGTAAAATTTGCTTGAATTCTTGGCGGACGCCATGTTGCGTTTGAGGAGTCCCTGATGTGCCTAAACAAGTGACACCATTTTGGAAACTAGACCCCTCAAGGAACTTATATAGATGTGTGGTGAGCACCTTGAACCCCCAGGTGTTTCGCAGAAGTTTATAAAGTAGAGCCGTGAAAATAAAAAAATCTAACTTTTTCCACAAAAATGATCTTTTAGCCCCAAATTTTTTATTTTCACAAGGGTAAAAGGAAAAAATGAACCCCAAAAACTGTTTTGCAATTTCTCCTGAGTACACCGATTCCTCATATGTGGGGACTAACCACTGTTTGGGCACACGGCAGGGTTCAGAAGGGAAGGATCACTGTGTGACTTTTTGAATGTAAAATTGGCTGGAATCTCGAGCGGACACCATGTCGCATTTTTAGAGCCCCTGATGCACCTAAACAGTGGAAACCCCCAAAAGTGACCCCATTTTGGAAACTAGACCCAGGTACCCAGAGGTACGACGCAGAATTTGATAAAATTAAGTCATCATATTGAATATGTTGTCATTAGTCTTGAGCGCAAGTGCTCACTACTTGAGTTTGCACCATGTATCGTGGGTGCTCGAGTCCTCGACCCGCATGTTTTACGGTTGTTAGACTACCAAAAAACACATGCTCGTGTATGGCAGGCAATGCCCGGTATTTTTTTTTGGCTGTAAAACAGCCGCAAAACATATTGGGCGGAGACTCAAGCATGTCACTCAAGGACTCGCGATACTCTGTGCATAACTGAGCACCCGATGCAAACTCAAGTAGCGAGCACATGCGTTCAACACTAGTTGCCATATCGTAATTTTTCTTCTTTACTTTTGAAAAAATCCCAACTCCAACACAACCCTAACCCTAACACAACCCTAAAAGTCATAACCCTAACACATCCCTAACCCAAACACAACACTAACCCTATCCCGAGGGATCCATTCACTATAATGAGGCAGCGGTATAAGTAATTTGACAACTTTATTCTTTGGTTCGGTGCAATTACAACGATAGCAGATTTATATTGGGTTTTTATGTTTGACAGCTGTCACACAGTAAAAAACACCTTTTTTTTTGCAAAGACTAGTTTTTGCATCACCATATTTTGAAAGCTATAATTTTTCCATATTTCAGCCGAAAAAGTCACGTAGGGGCTTGTTTTTTGTGGGACAAGTTGATGTTTTTATTGGTACCATTTTCGGGCACATGACATTTTTTTATCGCTTTTTATTCAGATTTTTGAGAGGCAGAATAAATAAAAACCATCAATTCAGGAATTGTTTTTTTTTTTTATGCCGTTCCGCGTGTGGTAAAATTGATAAGGCAACTTTATTCTTTGGATCAGTATGTTTACAGTGATACTACATTTATATAGTTTTTTATGTTTTGTAAGTTTTACATAAAAACTATTTTATAGAAAAAATATTTTTTTTGCATCACTTTATTCTAAGAGCTATAACTTTTTTTATTTTTCGGCTGATGGAGCTGTACGGCGGCTTGTTTTTTTCTGGGACAATATGACATTTTCAGCTGTACTATTTTTATTTTCATTCGTCTTTTTGATCGCTTTTTATTCCACTTTTTGTTCGTCGGTTTGATGATAAAGCACCATTTTTTTTTTTTTTACGGTGTTCACTAAAGGAGTTAACTAGTGAGACAATTTTATAGGGCAGGTTCCGGATGCGGCGATACCACATATGTGTACTTTTATTGTTTTTTTTCATAATAATATTTATTTATGGGTACAATATGATTATGTATTTTTTTTCTTTTTTAAAAAATATTTTTACAACCTTTTTTTTCTTATTTTTTTCACTTTCTTTACTTTGTCTCACTATGGGACTTTCACTTTTAGCAGTCTGATCACAGTTATAAGGTATAGCAGTGCAGGATCTCTGCTATACCTCATAACTGTTAGTGCTGCAGACACGTTACTTTGATCATGCACTGCGCATGATCAAGCTAACTTGCTGGTGCCTGGTGACCCGGATGTTGTCATGGCAACATGGGGTCACCATGGCAATGATCGGGACCCCAAATGGCCAGTGTTCAATAGTGATAAGTTCACGTCCTGTGTGCAGAGTTCACTATGCTTTCTTCAAAAAATACATATTCAGTGCTCAGCATAAATGAGTACACCCCCTTTGAAAAGTAAGATTTTAATCAATATCTCACTGAACACAAGAACAATTTCTAAAACTTTGTCAATGCCGAGTTTCATATAACATTTTTGTTCACACATAACATGAAAGTAAGGTTAATATTTTAACTTTGATTACAAAATCTTCAATTTTGCTCAAATTCAATGCAAAAGTGAAAACACCGCATGTCAAAACTACTACATCTATTATTTTGTATGACCTCCATGAATTTTAAGGATAAAGTAAAGTCTTCTAGACATGGAATGAACAAGTTGACAACATATTGCCCTATATTATTCCATTCATCAGGAATAACCTCTTTTAGAGCCTGGATTCTGGACAGAGGGTAATGCTCAACTTGTCTCTTTAGAATTCCTCATAGGTGTTCTATTGGCTTCAGATCAAGAGACATACTTGGCCACTCAATAACGTTGACCATGTTTTTCTTCAGAAAAGTAACAGAGGCCTTAGATGTGTGTTTTAGATCATTGTCATGTTTGAAAAGTGTATGTCTACGAAAGGTGCAGAGTGATGGTAGTGAAGGGGGGCACTGGCCCATTTGCTGTGGGCCGGAACTGAGTTCTCCTTGCCCTGCAACCCCTCTGCTAAACAGGAGTTTGAGTGATGTGTGTTGTGCTGTGGAGTTCTTTCTTTACTCACTTTCAGTTCGGTAGTCCTTGTTACATTCCCTGTCCATGGGATCGGTTCCGGCTACAGACAATACAGGAGATCTTAGGTCCGGGTTAACAGGTTCACCTTTAGGCTGCGTTCACACATTGCTTTTTTTTCTGCGTATTTTTACGCGTGCGTACTTCCTGCTTTTTTTACCTGCGTTTTTTTACACAGGTAAAAAAAGCACCTCCATTCACACACTGCTTTTTTTCCTGCGTTTTTTTACGGAGGATGCAGGAGAAATGAAGTGTGAGGATGGAGGATTACACCTGTATGTAATGTAATGTATGTGTCTGTATGTAATGTAAAGTAATGTCTGTGTCTGTGTGTCCGGTCTGTGTCTATGTGTCGGGTGTGTGAGTGTCCCCCTAGCAGTGTATGTACAGACAGCTTCTGGCTGCAGTACATACACCGGTCCCACCGCTGCCAGCATCTCCAGTGAAGCGATGACAAGCACCTATCCGATGGATGGGAGAGCCGTCCGGTCCCACCGCTGCCAGCATCTTCAGTGAAGCGATGACAAGCACCTATCCGATGGATGGGAGAGCCGTCCGGTCCCGCCGCTGCCAGCATCTTCAGTGAAGCGATGACCAGCACCTATCCGATGGATGGGAGAGCCGTCCGGTCCCACCGCTGCCAGCATCTTCAGTGAAGCGATGACAAGTCGGCGTTCGCACCGGTCCCGCCGCTTGCAGCTTCCTGCCGTAAAGCGATCACAAGCCGGTCAGCTGACTGGAAGCTGGTAAGCTACAGTTACCTGATCGCTTCACCGGCAGATGCTGGAAGCGGCGGGACCGGACCGGACGCCTCTCCCATCCATCGGATAGGTGAGTATCCATAGTTTCTCCTGCGCCTCCATCAAAAAGCTATGGAATTACGCAGTGTGTGAACACCGCTGCGTAATTCCATCACTTATAATGGGCACAATAGGAGAAAGCGCAGGAGGCAGCTGCGTAAAGAATTGACATGTCAATTCTTTACGCAACTGCGATTACGTACTGCGTAAAAACACAGTGTCTGAACGGCAAAGTGAATTTCCCATTCACTTTGCTGGCAGACACTAGGCACATTGCGTATTTCGAAAAAGCGCGCAAAAATACGCAATGTGTGAACGCAGCCTTACTGTGCAATTCGGTTACACAAGGCTGCAGCATACAGATTAAGACAGAGTCTCTTTTTAGTGATGTTCCCTTTGCTCTGTGTCTCATCAGTCCTCACCTCTGTTCTGCCCTACCTGTTCCTAGTCTGTTTCTGCTGACCCTAGGGAGCCTCCTTCGGACATAACAGCTTCCCTGAGGACCACCATCTTTTCCTTTCTCTGCGACCCGGCCGACATCTTCCTCACAAAGGGAACAGAGATATGACACTCAATACCTCTTCCGGACCTTAGGCACAAGACTGTCCCAGCATCCAGACAAAACTTTGGATGTGTCCTCATACTGTGAGGAGACTTGAACTGACATAACCCTTTCACCTCTGCTGCATTGACTTTCTTAGAACCTGTTAGCACTGTAATGTCCAGCCTTGCTTTCAACTTCACTCTCCTACACTGACTGCACTCAACTCCACCCAGAACTTGAACTCACTAACCGGGAAAATCTTTTCTATAAAAACCAGTCTAACCCTTCCCACACTGTGGGTTAATCCCAACACTGTTAACTATCTCCTACCCTGTGTAGTGCAAACTATATCCCTATGCTCTGTATGGTTCCCCTAGTGGACAAGCTTCCTGCATTCCCAGGGACAGCCTTAAGGCAAAGCCTAGGGGAGAACTGAGACACAAAACTGGCCATAGGGATAAAATATAACATTGTTTATCACACATAAATAATCACACATCAACCAACAGACAATACCAAACAACTCCCCTGTTGCCACAATGTCTTCTTCTACCCTACCACCTCCCTACAGTAGCATCTTCTCTTTTAATGTAGAGCAGGACATTTGGGAATTCATGACACCATCAATGAAATGTTGCTCTCTGACACCTAGTTCTTTCAAGTCAGACTTCTAGTTGTGTATTGGCATTGGAATTCCACACTCTCACATGTTTGTGAATAGATGAATATATCTGTGGAGATCCAATGTAGAAAAGAATTGTTAATGTAAATCCTTACTCTCTGAGTAAAGATCTGGTAGTC
The DNA here is from genome assembly GCF_046119375.1 of Phyllobates terribilis. Lineage (NCBI taxonomy): Eukaryota > Metazoa > Chordata > Amphibia > Anura > Dendrobatidae > Phyllobates > Phyllobates terribilis. Next base: position 67,712,887 of record NW_027362770.1, on the reverse strand, counting down.
TTCACTTTTATTTAAGAAGTCAAGTTTATTTTATGGTTGGTGGTATGCTTGCAAGCAAATGGTAACTAGATAGCCCCTTGCTTTTATGTGAAATTAGTTTTACAGTTGATGAAATAACTTGGCAAAAAGGATATGGCTTAACTATGTAGGTACTTGCCAACTCTCCTGTAATATTGGGAAGACTCTCTGAGAAGTAGTCAAATCTGCTGTTATGATCTGCTACAGGGACTAAGGAAAGACAGGAGATCTGTCCCTACAATAGAACTAAACTAGATCCCTACGATGTAACGGGGAACCTGATCCTGCGATCAGACCCGCTAAAGTCCTCGGCTAGTCTGTACGAAGACCTATAGATGTGAGGGAGGGATCCCTACAAGAATTAGGGACTGGGATATGTTGGACACCTCCTAGCAGAAATAGTAGCAGTCAAAGATAAACACACAACAAAAAGCATAGAGGTCAGAAGACCTAGCAAAACTAACAGAGAACGGCAACAGAGCACCAAGCTAGCTCAAGAGTAGTAAATACAATGAAGTCCAGCAAGGCCAGGAGGGCGGAGCCGGATTAAATAGGCAAAAATGGTCATGTGACCAGCAAAAACCTAACAGGAGAGTTCTAACAGTACCCCCTCTTCTAAGAGGATCCTCCGGATCCCCTAGGCCCAGGCTTACCAGGAAACCTCCTGTGAAAAGCTCTGACAAGTCTGGAAGCAGAAACATCATCCGCCCTCACCCATGAGTTATCCTCAGGTCCGAAACCCTTCCAAGCGACGAGATACTGCAAACTCCCTCTATACCGTCTAGAATTTAGGATGCGGGAAATTTCATATTCCCCGTCCTCCACCACCGGAGGAACAGTGGCAGAGGAGTCACCATCCGACACATCAGCTTTTTTCAACAGAGAAACCTGAAACACCGGGTTAATCTTCCAGGACGTAGGAACCTCCAACCTAACAGCAGATTGGTTAACTATCTGAAGCACCTTAAAGGGCCCTACGAACTTGGGACCCAATTTTTTAGAAGGAATCCTCAATCGCAGATTCTTAGAGGACAACCAAACCATGTCACCAACAGCAAACAAAACCTCTTGCCGTTTCCTATCAAAGTACCTCTTAGATTTTTTGTTAGCCTCCTGAAGATTACCACGCACATCCGTCCAAACTCTCTCCAAATCACCGGAAAAACTCTCCTCCTCAGGCACAGCCGAAACCAATTTGGAGAATGACCCAAAAGACGGATGTCTCCCAGAACAACAAAAAAAAGGCGAACTCCCAGCAGAAGAGGATGTATGGTTGTTAAGAGCAAATTCAGCAAGTGGCAGAAACTCAGACCACCCCTCTTGATTGTCTGCCACAAAACAACGCAAGAACTGCTCAACATCCTGGTTCTTCCTTTCTGTCTGGCCATTAGACTCAGGATGATATCCGGATGAAAGCGACAAATGAACTCCCAACCTGTCACAAAAGGCACGCCAAAAACGAGCCACGAACTGAGGTCCCCTAACAGAAACAATGTCAGTAGGAACACCATGTAGTCTGACAATTTCCTTGACAAAGGCCTTAGCGAGTGTCTTAGCGCAAGGCAGTTTGATGAAGGGAACCAAGTGACACATCTTGCTAAAACGGTCCACGACCACCCAGATGACCGTGAAACCTTCAGAGGGGGGAAGGTCAGTAATAAAGTCCATAGCTAGATGTGTCCAAGGTGCACTAGGAACCTCCAGAGGGCAAAGCAACCCCGCAGCAGGAGCATGCGAAGACTTGGATCTAGCACACACAGTACATTGGCGCACCCACTTAATGACTTCCTTCTGCCATCCAGGCCACCAAAAACTGCGACTCACAAGTCTCTTGGTCTCAGAAATTCCTGGATGACCTGCCAACCGAGACTCATGACACTCAACAAACAAATCTTTCCTAAAGGTCCTAGGCACAAACAACCTCCCATGGGGAGTGTTAGATGGGGCATTCTCCTGAGCTTTAAGAATCTCATCCTCCAAAACGGAGTCCAAAGCAGCAATCACAACACCTTCTTGTAAAATGCTCTCCTCTTCCTCCTCAACACCGAGCATGGGAGAAAAGCTGCGAGACAAAGCATCCGCTTTAACATTCTTGGTACCCGGGATGTAAGTAACGGAAAAATTAAACCGCGAGAAAAAAAGTGCCCACCTAGCCTGACGGGCATTCAAGCACTTGGCAGCATCAAGATAGATCAGATTTTTATGATCAGTGAAAACCTGAATGGGAAATTCAGCACCTTCCAAGAGGTGACGCCAGTGTTCAAATGCAAGTTTAATCGCCAGCAATTCCCGATTACCAATATCGTAATTAAGTTCAGTCTCAGAAAAAATTTTTGAAAAAAAGGCACAGGGATGTACTCCATCCTTGTTTTCCTGAGACAACACCGCACCGACCCCCACCGAAGAAGCATCAACCTCAACCAAAAACGGCTTAGTCACATCAGGCTGCATAAGGATGGGAGCAGAGGTGAACCTCTCCTTTAGAAACACAAAAGCTTCAATGGCCTCAGAAGTCCACTGAACCGCATTAGCACCTTTCCTGGTGAGATCGGTCAGCGGTTTGACAATAATAGAAATTTTTTTTATGAATTTTCTGTAATAATTGGCGAAACCCAAAAACCTCTGTATCGATTTCAAACCAATAGGCCTAGGCCATTCCTGCACAGCTTGAACTTTAACCGGGTCCATCTCAAAACCTTCACTGGAGATAATGTAGCCCAAAAAACTAATTCTCTGTACAGCGAACTCACATTTCTCCAGCTTAGCAAAAAGCGAATTGTCCATTAATAACTGTAATACCTCACGTACGCTCCGCCAATGAGACTCCAGATCAGGCGAATAAATCAGAATGTCATCCAAATACACAACCACATTTTTGCCGATTAAAGGTCTAAGGATGTCATTAATAAGATTCTGAAAAAATGCTGGAGCATTGGTAAGACCAAAAGGCATCACCAGATTCTCAAAATGACCCACAGGAGTGTTAAAAGCAGTCTTCCATTCATCACCCTCCTTCATGCGCAACAAATTGTATGCCCCCCGGAGATCAATTTTAGAGAACCACTTGGCCCCCACTAACTGGTTAAATAAATCAGGAATCAATGGCAGTGGGTAAGGATTGCGTACAGTAATTTTATTAATCTCACGAAAGTCCAGACAAGGACGTAAACCGCCATCTTTTTTTTTTTACAAAAAAAAATCCAACAGCCACAGGAGACTTGGAAGGCCTAATGTGACCGGCGGCCAAGCTTGTCTGTATGTATTCCTCCAAAGCCTTTCTCTCAGGAATAGTAAGATTAAATAAACGACTTTTAGGAAGAGTCGCTCCAGGGACAAATTCAATGGTACAATCATAGTCTCTATGGGGAGGCAAAATTTGTGACTCCTCCTCAGAAAAAACTCTCCAAAAATCCTGAATAGGTACAGGTAATTCCCCTTTTTCCACCGCAACAATATGTCCATTACAACACTTGTCATAACATTTAGGGCTCCAGGACTTAATTTCATTGGTAGACCAATCCAGTACAGGATTGTGCAATTTTAACCAGGGTAACCCCAATATTACTGGAGAAGGCAAATTATCCAATACCACCAAATCCAAATTCTCTTGATGAATACCATTAATAGTGAGGGGAAATTCACAGACCTTATGAGTAACACTCTTCAAGGGAGAGCCATCAACAGAAACTACAGCAATAGGGGATGACAAAGTTTTAGGTTCTAATCTAAGTTTTTCCAAGAATCCCCCATCAATCACATTCAGAGTAGAACCACAATCCACAAATACCCGAAATTCAATTAATTCATCCTGAGCAGCGGTAGTAGCAGATAGGAATACTCCCTTAGAATTTAAACAGGCAATACGTGCATGACTGACCATTTTTTTTTTTCTTTCTTCATACGAAGCACACAGTTCTTAATAAAATGACCAGAATTTCCGCAATAGAAGCACAAGCCTTCAGAAAGCCTGCGGTCTTTTTCCTGAGAGCGGGGTGCCACCGCCCCAATCTCCATCGGCTCTCCATTGTCAGGAAAGACCCTCTCAGGACTCGGAGCTGACATAGCAGAGGATTTACTCTCATTAACCCTTGCACGCAGTCTCCTGTCCACCCGTATAGCTAATTGCATTGCCTCCTGCAAGTTTCCAGGTGTGGGATAAGCAATCAGTAAATCCTTAACCCTTTCACCTAGCCCTGCAAGAAACAAGCTTTTCAAAGCTGAATCGTTCCACCCCACCTGGGCAGACCACCGACGGAAGTGAGAACAATATTTTTCCACATTTCCTGATCCCTGCCTCAAACGTCTCAATTCAGACTGAGCAGATGAGACACGATCAGGATCATCGTACAACAAACCCAAAGCAGAAAAAAAACTATCCACTGATCTAAAGCACGGATCACTAGGTTGGAAAGAGAAGGCCCATCCCTGAGGATCTTTGCGCAAAAGTGACATTATGAAACCTATGCGCTGTGATTCATCACCAGAGGGAGGATCCGGGTCTCAAACGAAAATACAATAAACAAGCATTTTTAAAAGAAAAAAAATCTTGTTGTTCGCCAAAAAATAAATCAGGCAGACGTACCTTTTGGTTCCACAAAATGTGCTCCAGAACAGCTACTCACGTGTTGTTGGAGCTTGGCCACCTCCAGAGAGAGTCCCTGCAAGCGTTGAGCCAAATCTTGAACCGAGACCATGATGGAAAACTGGAGGTCTTTCCTTAGAGAAAATTTTTCTTTTTTTTTTTCTTTTAGGGCTGGACTTACTGTTATGATCTGCTACAGGGACTAAGGAAAGACAGGAGATCTGTCCCTACAATAGAACTAAACTAGATCCCTACGATGTAACGGGGAACCTGATCCTGCGATCAGACCCGCTAAAGTCCTCGGCTAGTCTGTACGAAGACCTATAGATGTGAGGGAGGGATCTCTACAAGAACTAGGGACTGGGATATGTTGGACACCTCCTAGCAGAAATAGTAGCAGTCAAAGATAAACACACAACAAAAAGCATAGAGGTCAGAAGACCTAGCAAAACTAACAGAGAACGGCAACAGAGCACCAAGCTAGCTCAAGAGTAGTAAATACAATGAAGTCCAGCAAGGCCAGGAGGGCGGAGCCGGATTAAATAGGCAAAAATGGTCATGTGACCAGCAAACTAAAAAAACCTAACAGGAGAGTTCTAACATCTGCCACGTCCCACCTACACTTTAGGTCTCATTCATACATCCGTGTTGCACATACGTGTTGTAACTGTTTTTTTGTTTTTTTTTCACGGAAACAGCTCATACCCATTATAATCTATGGGTTGTTCACATGTCTGCATTTTTCACACACCCGTGTCCTTGCAAAACACATGGAGACATGTCTTTTTTTTCGGCAGCATGGAAGTAAAGGGCCAATACAAGTCTATGGGTCCGTGAAAAACACGTACAGCACACAGATGATATCCATGTGCCATCCTTGTGCTATCCTTGTTTAACATTGCGAAATATGGCTTTGTAATTTATTTATTTCTTTATCCATCCGTGAGAAACACTGATGGTAAAAACGGATAGACTGATGACACACTGATGCACAACACTGATGACACCAGTACCATTTCTTCACTTAGGCCACGGCCCCACTATCAGTATTTGGTCAGTATTCAGACAGTATTTTTTCTCAGGAGTGGGAGACAAAACCAGGAGTGTGTGATGAATGCAGAATTGGTGACTTGTTTCTATTATACCTCCATAGGATGCGCCAATTCTGGCACTTAGCCTCGCTCTTCCCACTGCCCTGTAGCGGTGGCAGTGGGGTAATAGGGCTGGGGTTGATGTCAGCTTATAATGCCAGTTGACATCAAGCCCAGGTTAGTAATGGAGAGGCAAGTTAAAAAAAAACACAAACACCCGGAATAAAGTCCTTTAATTGAAATAAACACACATTCCTTTAATGTTCTAAATTAGACACTACTTACCATATCACCAATTCCAGCTGAAGCCAATGTCTTCTGCAATAAAAGTAAAATAATAAACCAACCTCATCCTTACCTTTCCTTGGTTCCCAGGACAGCTTCAGCTCTGCTACATTGACATGACAGGCGGGATCGCAGCAGAAAGCTGCCATCCAGCTTGCCATGCCGCAGACACTGAAGCGCAGGCATGCTTGCGCTCCTCAGTGTCTTGCTGTGACGGCATCCAGATGAGCCGAGTTCATGTCCAATGAACTCAGCTCACCTCATGCACGTCACTGACAGCGTGGGAGAATTCTCCTGTGCATGCGGTGTCGGCAAATGACGATGATGAGATGGCAGGCTGGATGGTAGCAAAACGCTGTCATCCATCTTGTCATCCTTCAGAGATATTGCCTGTGCTCCGCAGTGTCTCTGAAAGATGGCATGCTGGATGGCAGCGTTCTGCTACCGTCCAGCCTGCCATCTCAATGCCGTCCAAGCATGGGAAAATTCTCCTGCTCAAGCGGTGATGTAATTCAAAACTATCTAAAGCCTGGTCATAACAACCCTTTACAATTCATCTTAAATTTCTTATACAGCTCTGATAAATGAAAGCTGCACTGTATTAGGCAGCAAAAAACAGCTTTTTTATCAGAGTCTTGGTAAATCTGTCCCAGCACTTTGTACAGTTTTGGCAGAAGCATATAGAAAAGACAAAGTAGTACATCATGGACTAGAGGACTTAGATATATTTAATTTGAGATATATTAGGTACAGTACCGGTCAAAAGCTTGGACTCACTTCATGCAATGGTTATCCCTGTTTTTTATTGGAATGTGTACATTGTAGATTCAAACTGAAGGCATCAAAACCATGAAGGAAACACATATGGAAACACTGATTAAAGAAACACTTATGAAACAAACTGAAATAGGTGTTACACCTTAGATTCCTCAAAGTACTCCCTTTTAATTCTGATGACAGCTTTGCATATCCTTAGTGTGGTATACATTACAGCCTTCTGATGGAGACATGTGGCGAGGAATACTCTTGACTTATATCTCTCTGCAAGGGAAATATGAGATATAAACAATATTTTAGAATACAGTTAGGTCCATAAATATTTGGACAGTGACACAAGTTTTGCCATGTTAGCTGTTTACCAAATCATATTCAAGATACAGTTATATAATCAATATGGGCTTAAAGTGCAGACTCTCTGCTTTAATTTGAGTGTATTCGCATCCTAATTTGAGTAAGGATGTAGGAACCACATCTCTTTAATATGTAGCTGCCTTGTTTTAAAGGGACCAAAAGTAATTGGACAATTATCTCAAAAGCTCTTTAATGGACTACATGGGCTATTCCCACCTTAATACATCCTCAATTAAGCAGGTAAACAGTCTGGAGCTGATTCCAGGTGTGGCATTTGCATTTGGAAACTGTTGCTGTGAACCCACAACATGCTGTCAAAGGAGCTCTCAATGGAAGAGAAACAGCCCATCATTAAGCTGAAAAAAATCCATAAGAGATAGCAAAATGTTAGGAGTGGCCAAATCAACAGTTTGGTACTTTCTTTAAAAAAAGGAGCTCACTGGTGAGTTTGAGAAATCAGAAAGGTTTGGACGTCCATGAAAGACAACAGTGGTGGATGATAACAGAATCAATGTTGAGCAGAGGGAAGAGGCATTTTACATGACAGGAACATCACTTGGCATTTCCCATTACTGGATGCAACTGGTGAAAAACTTACAAACCCCCAACTTAAACTTTAGTAAGATGGTGTGACCAGCTGGAATTCCTCACTCGCTCCCAACATTGCTTACATTTCTGTCTAATGTTAATATAGTCAACAGAGGGAGGTGGAGTTTAATGTTTTGCTCTGCACAAATACACTTATATAGGGACAGGCTGAGATGCCCTTGAGGAATTTGCCCCACCTCAACATACAAATTGGCAATCCAGGCCCTCAGGTGCCCAGGTGTCTAAGGGTGCTTTCACATTGTGTTTCGACACCCGTGCAGGGGCCCCACCAGGGCTTGCATCCAAACCTCCCGCAAAATGGGATCCATACACATGCGCCGACAGGGCCATAGAATATAATGTTGCCGACAGAGCGAATGTGCGCTCTGCAATGCATCATTTTCAGGTGTATATACCTACTGGAGGTGGACACCTAGGCACAGTCTACTACGTCTGAGTGTCTTCTTCCAGTAGGCGTGCATACCCGAAATGATGCACGGCAGAGCGCACATTCACTTTGTCGACACTATTATAGTCTATGGCCCAATCGGCGCATATGTGCGAAGTTTTTCGGGGAGTTCGGACTTAAGCCCCAATGGGGCCACTGAACGGGTGCCTAAATGCAATGTGAAAGCACCCTAAGCTGTTGTACATTATCTTACAGACAACCTGATTCATTTTAGCTGCAGCTTTTATAGGCAGGCCACAGCACCATTCACAGATAGAAGGGACACCTTTATTCACGTTTTCATCGGCCAACCTCAATCGATCCAATTCAGAATGCTGCGGACTCTTCAACCCACCTACTTCACCATGTTGCGGTTCCAGACTCTTAACTTATTTACTTGAATATCTGTTGCCAGATGTCTGAGCAGGAATAGAAACAGGCTAGCTGATGGCTGTGACTGCAGTCTTGCATTGGAAAAAGTTGAGTTTGGTATGGGTACACTTATCTGTTGACCTTATACTGTGGTTATTGCCAAGCACCTGAGATTTACATAGCAAAAATTGCATGTAGTTTACCACTAAGTACTGTGAAGCTCATAAGAAAACATGATTTTCATTGGTACTTGCTGCAAAACTGCATGAATTAGTAGTAAACCACATGCATTCGTTCTCTGCTCAGTACTTGGCTGCTCGTCTAGTACTGCAGCCCAAAATCTGCTTGTGAACAGACCGTTATGTAGCTCTTGTTTATCACAAACCTCATATTATGGACTGGTAGAACTGAGTCTGACTTGGGATCTGGAGGCTACGTTACGTAACTAGAACACTGACCTGGCCTTTCTGCTAGTTCATTGGAAGCAGGAAATAAATAGGTGCGATGGAAAGATTCATACCTCTTTTGCAGTTTGGACCAGCGCCTGGTTTTGGCTTACAATTACTAAAACTGCTGTTTAAAACCTCTAAAATGTAAGAGGTCTTAGTGGGCGAACAAATATGTCCTAGGATGACAAGATATGTTATCATGAACCAAATATTTTTTTCAAGTTTTCTTTTTAAGTTCTCTTTCATTGTGGCCATCTCCTACAGATGAGAGAGTGTAGATTTCCCTGTAGTGAAGTCAAACCTATGTGATCAATACAATAATCACTGTAGTGTGGAAATGGCTTTCAAGATTCTTTTTCTGTATGATCACAATGTAGAAACAGACCTTTTGTAGCAGCTTCGAACATAGAAACATTCCATCAGGTCTTCAAGCATTCAGGGTTACTTCTGACAATGTCTCCCATCCGCCATTGCACATTAGGTTTACATGCTTTTGTAACCATGGTAGCCCTAGTAACAACATCATCTGACAAAGTAACAAATATATATTTTTTCTTCTGTATGCAATCTACTTACTGAAAGAACTAATTCCTTGGTTACATATTCAGCAATATTTTACAACTATCTCTATACAATATAATGGTATTTCCTACTCTCCCACATACAGTAGTGCTTGAAAGTTTGTGCTTCAAAATTTTCCATATTTCTTCACAAGTTTAATCTAAAACCGAGTTAGACTTTCACACAAGTCCTATTTCTAGACTGTCATGTTTTAAGTGCGGAAAATAATTCAATATAATATGTCTGAGAAGCAAAAGTATATGAACCTTTAGGATTAGCAGACAATTTTTCAGATGAAATTACAGTTATAAGCATTTCAGCTTAAGCAGTTCTTAAACATTTATTGACGTGTGACGACACAGCTTTACTTCTTAATTATGCCAGACAAATTCAGTATGCCAGGAGCTATATGTTTTTGTCTTCATGTTGACTTTTGCATTTGTGTTCTTCTTTGGTTGATTAACCCCTTTACCCCCGAGGGTGGTTTGCACGTTAATGACCAGGCCAATTTTTACAATTCTGACCACTGTCACTTTATGAGGTAATTACTCTGAAAAGCTTCAACGGATCCCCCTGATTCTGAGATCATTTTTTTTCGTGACATATTGTACTTCATGATAGTGGTAAAATTTCTTCGATATTACTTGTGTTTTATTTGTGAAAAAATTGGAAATTTGGCGAAAATTTGAAAATGTCACAATTTTCAAAATTTTAATTTATATTCCATTAAATCAGAGAGATATATCACACAAAATAGTTAATAAATAACATTTCCCACATGTCTACTTTATATCAGCACAATTTTGGAAACAAATTTTTTTTTTATTAGTGTGCTATAAGGGTTAAAAGTTGATCAGCGATTTCTCATTTTTCCAACAAAATTTACAAAACCATTTTTTTAGGGACCACATCACATTTGAAGTGACTTTGAGGGGCCTTTATGACAGAAAATACCCAAAAGTGACACCTTTGTAAAAACTGCACCCCTCAAGGTGCTCAAAACCACATTCAAGAAGTTTATTAACCATTCACGTGCTTCACAGGAATTTTTGGAATGGGGAAGAAAAAAATGAACATTTAACTTTTTTCACAAAAATGTTACTTTAGACCCCAATTTTTTTATTTTTGCAGAGGTAACAGGAAAAAATGGACCCCAAAATTTGTTGTGCAATTTCCCCTGAGCACGCAGATATCCCATACGTGGGAAAAAATCACTGTTTGGGCATATGGCAGGGTTTAGAAGGGAAGGAGCGCCATTTGACAATTTACATTTAACTTTTTTTCACAAAAATGTTACTTTAGACACAATTTTTTTATTTTCACAAGGGTAACAGGAAAAAATGTAGTGCAATTTCTCCTGAGCTCACTGATACCCCATATGTGAGGGAAAACCACTGTTTGGGCGCACTGCAGGGTTCGGAAAGGAAGGAGCGCCATTAGACTTTTTGAATGTAAAATTTGCTTGAATAATTAGCGGACGCCATGTTGCGTTTGGAGAGCCCCTGTTGTGCCTAAACAGTGGAAACCCCCTACAAGTGACACCATTTTGGAAACTAGACCCCTCAGGGAACTTATCTAGTTGTATGGTGAGCACCTTGAACCCCCAGATGCTTCACAGAAGTTTATAACATGAAGCCGTGAAAATAAAATTTTCAAATTTTTCCCACAAAAATGTTTTTCAGCCCCTAGTTTTGCATTTTCATAAGGGTCAGAGGAGAAATTGCACCATGCAACTTGTTTTGCAATCTCTCCTGAGTAAGCCGATACCCCATATGGGGGGGAAACCACTGCTTGGGCATACGGCAGGGTTCGGAAGGGAAGGAGCGCCATTTGTCTTTTTAAATGTAAAATTTGCTTGAATAATTAGCGGATGTGCCCCTGATGTGCCTAAACAGAAGAAAACCCCAACAAGTGACACCATTTTGGAAACTAGACCCCTGAGGGAACTTATCTAGATGTGTGGTGAGCACCCTTAACCCCCTGGTGCTTCACAGAAGTTTAGAACATGAAGCCGTGAAAATAAAAAAATCTAACTTTTTCCACAAAAATGATCTTTTAGCCCTAATTTTTTTAGTTTCAGAAGGGTAAGAGGAGAAAATGGAACCTAAAAACTGTTGTGCAATTTCTCCTGAGTATGCCAATACCCCATATGTGGGGAAAATACACTGTTTTGGTGCACGTCAGGGTTCAGAAGGGAAGGAGCACTGTGTGACTTTTTGAACGCACAATTGGCTGGAATCAAGAGCAGACTCCATGTCGCATTTCGGGAGCCCCTCATGTGCCTAAATAGTGGAAACCCCCCACAATTGACTCCATTTTGGAAACTAGACCCCTCAAGGATTTTATCAAGAGGTATAGTGTACCTCTGGGTTCAAATGTACAACAAAATTTGATAACATTAGGTCATCATAATGAATAAGTTGTCATTAGTCTTGAGCTCAAGTGCTCGCTACTTGAGTTTGCATCAGGTACTCCGGTATGCACCATGTATCACGGGTCTTCGAGTGACATGTTCGAGTCCCCGCCCCGCATGTTTCACGGTTGTTAGACACCCAAAAAAACCATGCGGGGATCGCTCGTGCATGGCAGGCGATCCCAGTAACGTTTTTTTTTACCACAAAGCATATGGGGTAGAGACTCGAGCATGTCACTCGAACACCCGCGATACTCAGTGCATAAACGAGTACCCGATGCAAACTCAAGTAGCGAGCATTTGCGCTCAACACTGGTCGCCATATTGTCATCATTTTTTTTTCTTTACTTTTGAAAAAATCCCAACCCTAACCCTAGCCCCAAACCTAACCCCAACCCTAACCCCAACCCTAACCCAACCCTAGCACAACCCTAACCCTAGCACAACCCTAACCCTAGCCCAACCCTAACCCTAGCCAACGCTAACCCCAACCCTAACCCTAGCACAATCCTAACCCTAGAGTTTATTTTTTTACACCGTTCCTCGTGTGGTATAATTCATTAGACGAATTTATTCTTCGGATCGGTGTGATTACAGCAATACCAGATTCATATCGGGTTTTATGATTGACAGCTGTCACACACTAAAAGACACTTTTTTTTGCAAAAACTAGTTTTTGCATCACCATATTTTGAGAGCTATAACTTTTCCATATTTTGGCCGACAGAGTCATGTGACAGCTTGTTTTTTACGGGACAAGTTGATGTTTTTATTGGTACCATTTTCGGGCATGTGACATTTTTTGATCACTTTCTATTCCGATTTTTTAGAGGCAGAATAAACAAAAACCAGCAATTCAGGAATTTTTTTTTTTTTTTATATGCCGTTCCGCGTGTCATAAAATTGATAATGCAGCGTTATTCTTCTGTTCAGTACGTTTACAATGATACCGCATTTATATAGTTTTTTTATGTTTTGCCGCTTTTACACAATAAAAACTATTTTCTAGAAAAAATAATTTTTTTGTATCGCTTTATTCTGAGAGCTATAACTATTTTATTTTTCGGATGATGGAGCTGTGTGGCGGCTTGTTTTTTGCAGGACAAGATGACGGTACCATTTTTATTTACATTCGTCTTTTTGATCTCGTGTTATTCCATTTTTTGTTTGGCGGTATGATTATAAAGCATAGTTTTTTGCTTCATTTTTATTTATTTTTTTTACCGTGTTCACTAAAGGGGTTAACTAGTGGGACCGTTTTATAGGTCAGGTCGTTCTGGATGCGGCGATACCAAATATGTGTACTTTTATTGGTTTATTTTATTTATTTTTTCATAATAAATACATATTATGGGTTCAATATATTTTTATTTTTGGGGGATTTATTTATTTTTTTTATATTTTTACATTTATTTTTTCATTTTTTTTCACTTTTCTACTTTTTTTTTTACTCTTAAACATTGTCCCACTATGGGACTTTCGCTTTTTGCAGCCTAATCGGCTGCATGGCATAGAAAGCAGCAGCTCCCTTTGTCATGCAGCCTGTCAGCGCTGCACACAGGGAAGACATTACTTTGGTCATGCACTGTGCATGACCAAAGTAACGTCCTGCCTCCTGGTGACCCGGATGTTGTCATGACGACATCAGGTCATTATGACAACATCCGCAGATATCGCTGGACGCCGGCAGGAGAGGTGAATATAACGATCACCTCCCCCCTTGCCACCGCAATGCTGCGATCGACTTCGATCGCAGCATTGCGGGGATTAATGTGCAGGGAGCTGTGCGTCCCGCTCCCTGCACATAGCACCGGGTGTCAGCTGTGAGAATCAGCTGACACCCGGCGGCGATCTCCCCGCACCGCTTGTGGGCGGGCACGATCGCAGCATGCGTAATAGTACGTAGCTGGCCCTATAGGCCCAGGGCACAGCTACATACTATTACTGACAAGGTCAGAAAGGGGTTAACACAGAGTATTGTTTGAATAATCCTGAATGTTGACACTTGAGTTGAGATGTACTGCAACATACTGTATGCAAATCTTGAAAGATAGGGTCATGGAGCAATACTGTTTGATAATATGCTGATTATGTATTATACCTGCCCTGGGAGTTGTTGATTTGCTGAGCAATGGAGGACAATCTGTGCAACTTGATTAAATGCTCAAACAATGAGTCATGATCCCTTACCTTTAACCTGTGAATGAGGGCTGAAAGGACAACTGTGATCTATAAAAAGGGGGTCTCTGCCTCTATTCGGTGTCATTCTACTGCATGTCAGCTTAGGGGACTTCGGCTCCAGCTGGAGGAATACAGATCTGCTCCATTGACCATTTCTGAACCCTCAGAGACGTCTTAAAGAACCCAGGTTGGGACAGTCAGGTCACCTGGCCCCAGACTTCACTGCCCTCGGCTAGTTTTCTAAGCTTGTCGTTACCTTCTCTCTTTGGAGGCCTGCCAAAAACGGGCTGCAGCTGGTGGGTGTAATCGGCCCTGGAAGCCTCGAAATCTCAGCTACTCTATTCTCGACGGGCCAGTTGAAGGGTGAGGACTCTGTAATTTGCACCATCTTGGGTACTTGCTGGGACTATTCTATCTGTTTATTGTCCTTTTTGGGGTTTAATAAAGTATTGCTACACTGTTTTACCCTCACCCTGTGTTGTCTGAGTAGTGTTACGCCTACGGAAGACCCCGGGTCTTCACATACAAGTACATCAAGTTTATGGAAAGACTCAATATTTAAAGGGTTGACTCTTATTTTTCAAGTTTTCCACAATTCACCCTGGCAGCTAGTTATCAGCTTCTGTGCCAAATCCTGACTGATGACAGCCCATTCTTGTCTAATCAGTTCTTGGAGTTTATCACAATTTCTAAGTTTTTGTTTGTCCATCTGCTTTTTTAGGATTGACCACTGGTTCTTAATGGGATTGAGATGTGGGGATTTTCCTGAACACGGACCCAAAATTTCAATAATTTGTGCACCCAGCCACTTAGTTGTCACGTTTGCCTTTTTCCTTGTGACATGATTCTCCATTATGTTGGAAAAAACATTGTTCATCATCAAATTTCTCCTGGATCGTTGGGGTAAAATTCTCTTGGAGGATGTTTAGATATCATTCTTTAGTCATTGCATTGTTTTTGGGCAAAGTTGTGAGTGAGTCCACTCCCTTGGATGAAAAGCAACTCCACACATGAATGGTCTCAGGATGCTTTACTATTGGCATGACACTGGACTTAAGGTAGTACTCACCTTCTCTTCTCCAGACAATAATTCTTCTGAATATCTCAAAAGTCTGAAGATGGCTTGATCAGAGAAAATAACTTTACTCTAGTCCTCTGCAGTCTAATCCCTGTATTATTCCTACAGAATGTCAGTCTGTCCCTGATGTTTTTTGGTGGAGATAAGTGGCTTCTTTGCTTCCCTTCTTGACTCCAGGCAAGCCTCTAAGCGCCTTCACCTCATTGTGCCTGTAGATGCACTGTCACCTGCCTGCTGCCGTTACTGAGTAAACTCTGCACTAGTGTTGAAATTATGCCATATCTGAATCTTCTTTAGAAGGCGGTCCAAACACTGGTTGAACCTTCTTGGGTGCCCTTGAAGTTTTCTTCATCGCAATTGACCTTCTCTCTTTAAAGTTCATGATCTGATAAATGGTTGATTAAGGGGCAATTGTACAGGCAGCAATGTCTTTGCCTTTAAAGCCCTTTTGATGCAAAGTCATGATGACTGCACGTTTCTTTTAACCATGGTTAGTAGAAGCAGAAGCCACTTTTTTAAGCAACCAGTTTGCTGTTAGAATTCAATCAGCATAACAGAGTTATATAAGCTGCTATGGCCTTATTAACACTTTCTCCAGAGTTAAGGAGAAGATCACTAAAATTATATAAGTAGGTTATTGTGTGGGAGGGCTGAAATTAATAGGAAATTGGGTTTTTGTGATTGTTCATATTCATGGCAAGGAATAACTGCACTATTTGCAGTTTATCTGATCACTCTTCATAAAAATCTACAGTTATTGCAAACTGGCACTAAAAAAACTGAAGCAGGAAAGTATGTGAAAACCAAAATTTGTGTCAGTCTCAAAACTTTTTTCCATGACTGTATGTATGGCTGACCTGCTAGAGTGGTTTTATATGTTAGAAAAAAGAACTCTAACAGCTCAATAGTTAATGAGGACCTCACCCGACGAACAAGCATTTTGCTTATAGGTTGAGTGATTACCGACCTGTTTAGATGGATCAATAGTTCCTCTCAATGTTTGTTCCCATATTATTAACCTTTCTAAATTGGCCATAACTCCTATGCAATACATTTATTGCTACCTCTTATCCAGTATCCAATATATCTGTTACTCACCTTGTCCAGTTTCAGTGCTATTTCCCCACGGCTCCTCCTCCTGCTACAGTATAATCAGACATCATCCATCATGTCCAGAGGCCTCCTCTTCTGGTTGTAGAGCATAGCCCTGCTTCTAAGGCAGTCCTTGTCTGTAGATTGTCAGGGACAGCCTATTTAGATAGCAATCATTTTACCATAGTTGCCTACTAATAAGAGTTGATTCAATCAGTAAATATTAAAATTCCACAAATCATGTAAATTTTACAGGGACTTATGATTCACTGGAAAGTTATTATATGTGAATTGAATGTTCCTTATTAGAGAGGCTCCAGGGCATAACAAACATATAATGCCCCGTCTCATGCTGCACATAACACATCTGCATCTCTGGCTGCTATGGGCATAAAAGGGGACAAACTTATGATGTGACCCCCTTGCTCCCCTGACCTCAACCCCATTGAGAACCTCTGGAGCATCATCAAAAGGAGTGTCTATGATGGCGGGAGGCAGTTCACATCTAAGCAACAGCTCTGGGAGGGTATTCTGTCCTCATGCAAAACAATTGAAGCAGAAACCATCCAAAACCTGACAAATTCAATGGACGAGAGAGTTCAGAAGCTCCTTTCGAACAAGCGGTCCTATGTGCAAATGTAACATCACCTAGAATAAAGTTTTGAGTTGAAAACTGTTTGATTTCAGTTTGTAATAACCTGCTAATGATTATAATTTCAAAAATGAACATTTTTTTGTTCTTTATTAAAATGAAAAGGTTGAAAACTCTGCTGTGCATAATAATTTGGAACATGTATTTTGAGTGCAGTTTGAGTGTTTTATTATTTTAAAAATATACTGTTATCATAGGCAGTTTGTACAAAAACCTTTCAATTGTACTCTAATAGTTATTTGACTGGAAAATTACAATGACTGCAATTCATATAGGGAATTTGGGAAAATCTGAGAAAATATTATTTGCATAATAATTTGGAACACAGTGTAATTGTATTTGTGCAGAGCAGATCATTAACTCCACCTCCCTCAGAAGCATGTATTGGCATTAGACTAAAGAGCAAGCAGGTGAGTAAGGGACTCCAGCTGGCCATATCCCCTTACCAGTGTTTACGTATTGGGTTTGCCAGCAGAGGAGAAAGAAGAAGATGGAAAGAATGAGTAGAGCAAGAGGGATAGATAGTAAGAAAACAAGGAAGGGAGTAGAGCGCAGAGGCAGCTGTATAGGAAGGGACAAGAGGATGGAGCAGAATGAAAAAACCAAACAGTGCAGAGGAGGGTGAAGGAAAGAGATCTGAAACTGAAAGCATAGGGGGTCTCATCTCAGCCAGAGAGCAGATACTGATCCCAAGTTACTAATATACGAATGTGGGAAAGTTTTCTTATAGTTCATCTAATGTGAGTGATGCGTGTGTGACATGTATCTAATAAGTGACGTGTTTGTAACATTTATCTAATGCTTGATTAATGCGTTTGTAACATGTACTGTATCTAATGTATGAGTGACGTGGGGATGGGTGAGGGGTAAATCAGGAAAATAATTCCTTTTTTGATGCTTATATGAGCTGCATAAATTGGAAATGGAAGTTTTAATCCAACGCACAGTACAAGGAATTGTCAAGTGGTCGCCAAAATGCGGATTTTTTGTAATTTTCTTCTGCGCAGATTTAGCAAAATGGCATCTGCTGGCCTCCATTTTACTAAACCATAAAAGGTCCATCAAAAGATTAAAAGGCTAACTTCTCTGGCTCCTCTGTTCCACAGTCACCTGTCCGGTCATTGGAGCTTCTTCTAATCTCTGTCGCTGAATGCTAAATGCCTGCGCCACTTCACGATAAACTGAGACGTTCCTGCATGAGATCACGGCGCATGTTGTTACATCAGGACATTGTGACCTTACATGAACTTGCACAGGAACGTCTGGGGCTTCATCAGAGCCAGAAGTCCCCACCTAGCATGAAGAGGCCCAGGGATTCAGCACTTTTAGCGGTTATATGAAAATGCGATGAGTACCGGACAGGTGACTGTGAGGAGTGGAGGGGTGATAATAAGGATTTTAAAAAAAAAAAATATTACATCCTATTTACATTCAATTTGCAGAGAATAACTTTTCTGCAAATCGAATTTACCAAGGAAATCCATTTGCACAGGCGAGTTTGAATTCTCCCTAATCCACTAATACGGCTTTTATTTTACTTCTTGTCTTTTGGGTGAAAAGCAGTGCGGCCAAGCAAAGCAAGATTTGCCCAAGCATGCACTTCCTGCTGCAGTATGTAGGAGGCAATATTTTTATGAACTTCTGGGTGCGCTATGGCTGGTTTTCAGTCCAAGTCTGGTCCTACATGAGGGTCTTCATGCAGTAGTGAAGAATGAAAATCAGGGGCTCACCAGTCTGAGGCACTTCAATTTAGCCAGTGGCAGATTTTTGCTTAGGGAATCCCCATTTCTGGTGCATGGTGAGAATCTTAAACAAGCTAAGTTACATTATTAAAATGACTAGTAACATGATCGATTTTCCTTGCAATATCTTACTCTTTCATATATACCTTAAAATTGTTTATGAATTTTATTATTTTTAGATAATACTAATAATAATAATAACAAGCAACAAAACATAGCAAAAAGAGAGTACAGAATGTAATACTTTTTTGTTTGTATGTAAAGTTGCATTGTGTTCTGAATTCTTTTATGTCAAGCTTGCATTGTAATCAGAATATAGAGCTTGATCTAGCATACGGGATACAATATACTTCACACCTTATTGTAGATCCATACAAAACGACTTGAGAGAAGAACTTTCACAAATTTCCTACTCCTACTGCATCCATTATCATTTCATTGCATCCAGAAAACAAAGAGCCACCGCCTATTTATGTTACCAGCAGCCAACAAAGAATGTGGACACTGATCACATCAGATTGTGTCGCTCAGTGACAGACCCCGCTTATATTTGATTGTCACTTGATGCTGCCCCTGAGGAAATTATCATCATATGATGTTCATGGGATTAGAAGTATACATGAAGAATGCTGGCTACGTCACTAAACACCTTGGGGTTACCGGTCTTATGATGTTTTCTTGTACTTTGACATCATCATCATATAGAATTGTAAAATGTCCTTATTCGTATACAACTCTAATGCTTATATGGTTTTTAATTTTGATTTTCTAGTCTTCAAGTTTAATTGAAATTGGAAACCCCTCTATAAGTTTGGAAAATGTATGTCGTTGGGCATACCTACAACAAAAGCCAGATACAGAACATGCAGAATACCATGATCATGCAATATTTCTTACAAGACAAGAGTTTGGTCCCTCTGGAATGCAAGGTAAAAAGTGTGTTTGTTTCAGTTAATTATAGAGGGTGGTGTTCCTGACCAATAAAAACTGCTGACTACGAAAAAATGCAATAATATTGATATAAAGACAAAAATAATGCTAATTAATTGTTCACAGTATCTGCCGGCCCTTCATGGCAATTTTTTTAAAGGTGCTCCTCACCATGGCTAATTTTTATGACTGCAAGGATTACAGTTTAGATATTGACATAGTTTTCTGCAGTTTTTACCTCTATATGCTATATATTTACTTTTTGGTTGCCCCTGAGCTAGTGGGCAGACACTAGCTGGTATGATATCTTCCATGCACAACAGACAGACATGAGGCATTTCTGCTCTCCTGTCTCTATAGCACATGCTTAGATGCAGCAGCTGCATGAAGGACGTTATATAGCAGTACTGAGCAGTGTATCTGTGAATACAGCTCTGGGGTGAAGTAAAGCATTCACTAGACTCCACTCTCCATAGGCTTCAATTGGCAGTTGAAGTCTAATTTCTGTAAAACACATGTGGGGTCAAAATAGATGAATTCCCTGAGTTTTGTATTTTGTGAAATAGGATCATATTTTGAGGTTTTCTCCTGTTTAGGAACCTTAAGGACTGTTCAAATGGCAATCTGACAGGAGTAACATTTCTGGCTAGATGTATTCCACTGGTGAGATGCACCAAATTCATTAAGTGGTTTGTGTTATTCACTATGCAGAGAGACCCAGCAAGACTGGCACCAAACCAGCAAAGGCGCAGCCACAGACTAGTGTTGAGCCACCCCCGTAGTGTTCAGGTTCGGTTCGGTTCGTCGAACACCGGGATGTTCGAGGAACTGTTCGTCGAACTGTTCGTCGAACACCTTAGAACACCGTCGAACACTGTTAAAACCAATGGCAGGCAAACAAAAACACATAGAAACACATAGAAAACACCTTCAAAGGTGTCCAAAAGCTGACAAACTGCTCAGAAGACGCTTTCTTTAAAAAAGCCGGCCGGCAATTCAGCAGCGGCATACACCGGTACCCGACAATTTAGACAAGAAGGAATAGAGCCTCACACATAGATTAGATAGAAACATGTCAGTCACATATATATGAAGTACAGTGACAGTGTTGCTTACTGTACTTGTCATTTAGTGTAAAGGATTTATTAAAAAATATAATAGTGTTTTCATGCACTGTCTCTTTAAAAAAGCCGGCCGGCAATTCAGCATCTGTACCCGACAATTTATAACAGACAGAATAGAGCTTCACACATAGATTAGATAGATAGAAACATGTCAGTCACATATATATGAAGTACAGTGACAATGTTGCTTACTGTACTTGTCATTTAGTGTAAAGGATTTATTAAAAAAAATAATAGTGTTTTCATGCACCGTCTCTTTAAAAAAGCCGGCCGGCAATTCAGCATCTGTACCCGACAATTTATAACAGACAGAATAGAGCTTCACACATAGATTAGATAGATAGAAAAATGTCAGTCACATATATATGAAGTACAGTGATAGTGTTGGTTACTGTACTTGTCATTTAGTATTAAAATAAAGGATTTATTATTAAAAAAAATTGGCGTGGGGTTCCCCTTAATTTTAGTCTCTAGCGGAGGTTAAGCAGACAGCTGGGGCAGATGTTTGAAGCCTGGGAAGGGGGTAATACCCACGGAGCTTCCCAGGCTACTAATATGAGCCCCCAGCTGAATACATAGCCTTTACTAGCTATTAAAATGGGGGACCCCCCCCAAAAAATTACGTGGGGTCCCCCCTAATTTAATAGCTAGCAAAGGCTAGGCAGACAGCTGGGGGCTGATATTAATAGCCCAGGAAGGGAGCCATGAATATTGGCCCCCTCCCAGGCTAGAAACACCAGCCGTCAGCCGCCCCAGAAATGGCGCATTCATAGGATGCGCCAATTCTGGCACTTAGCCTCGCTCTTCCACGCTGCCCTGTAGCGGTGGCAGGGGGTAATAGGGCTGGGGTTGATGTCAGCTTATAATGCCAGCTGACATCAAGCCCAGGTTAGTAATGGAGAGGCGTCTATAAGACACCCCCATTACTAACCCCATAGTGAAAGTTAAAAGAAAACACAAACACCCAGAATAAAGTCCTTTAATTGAAATAAAGACACAATCCTTTATTGTTCTAAATTAAACCATACTTACCATCATGCCCATTCCAGCTGAAGCCAACGATCTCCTGCAATAAAAGAAAAATAATAAAGCAACATCATCCTTACCTTTCCATGGTTCCCACGACAGCTTCAGCTCTGCTACATCGAGATGACAGGCTGGACCGCAGCAGAACGCTGCCATCCAGCCTGTCATCCCGCAGACACTGAGAAGCGCAGGCATGCTTGCGCTCTGCAGTGTCTGGCTGTGACGGCATAAAGATGAGACGAGTTCATGTCCAATGAACTCGGCGCACCTCATGCACGTCACTGACAGCGTGGGAAAATTCTCACGCTGAAGCGCTGAGTGCAGGAGAATTCTCCCACGCTGTCAGTGACGTGCATAAGGTGAGCTCATGTCCAATGAACTCAGCTCACCTCCTGCACGTCACTGACAGCGTGGGAGAATTCTCCTGCACTCAGCGCTTCAGCGTGAGAATTCTCCCACGCTGAAGCGCTGAGTGCAGGAGAATTTTCCCACGCTGTCAGTGATGTGCATAAGGTGAGCTCATGTCCAATGAACTCAGCTCACCTCCTGCACGTCACTGACAGCGTGGGAGAATTCTCCTGCACTCATCGCTTCAGTATGAGAATTCTCCCACGCTGAAGCGCTGAGTGCAGGAGAATTTTCCCACGCTGTCAGTGACGTGCATGAGGTGAGCCGAGTTCATTGGACATTAACTCGGCTCATCTGGATGCCCTCACAGAGAGACACTGTGGAGCGCAAGCAAGCCTGCGCTTCTCAGTGTCTGCGGGATGACAGGCTGGATGGCAGCGTTCTGCTGCGGTCCAGCCTGTCATCTCGATGTAGCAGAGCTGAAGCTGTCATGGGAACCATGGAAAGGTAAGGATGATGTTGCTTTATTATTTTTCTTTTATTTCAGGAGATCGTTGGCTTCAGCTGGAATGGGCGTGACGGTAAGTATGGTTTAATTTAGAACAATAAAGAATTGTGTGTTTATTTCAATTAAAGGACTTTTTTCTGGGTGTTGTGTTTTTTTTAAATACTTTACTAGAAATTCATGGTGGTCATATCTAATATTGGCGTGACCCCATGAATTTTGGGCTTAGGGCCAGCTGATAATGCCAAGCTGGCCCTAACCCCTTTATTACCCAGTGAGCCACCGCATCAGGGCCCTGGATGAGTTGGGTACAGCGCCAGAAGATGGCGCTTCTATGAACGCGCCATTTTCCGGGGTGGCTGCGGACTGCAATTTGCAGCGGGGGTGGCCCAGAAAGCTTGGGCCTCCCTGCGCTGCGGATTCCAGCCCCCAGCTGCCTAGTTGTACCTGGCTGGACACAAAAACAGGGCGAAGCCCCACGTCAATTTTCTTTAAATTATTTCATGAAATAATTAAGAAAAAAAGGGCTTCCCTATATTGTTGTGTCCGGCCAGGTACAAATAGGCAGCTGGTGGTTGGGGGCAGCCCGTTCCTGCCTGCTGCACCTGACTGGACACAAATATAGTGCGAAGCCCCACGTCAATTTTTTTTTAATTATTTCATGAATTTCCTGAAATAATTTAAAAAAATTGAAGTGGGGCTTCGCTCTATATTTGTGTCCAGCCAGGTACAGCAGGCAGGAATGGGCTGCCCCCAACCACCAGCTGCCTATTTGTACCTGGCCGGACACAACAATATAGGGAAGGCCTTTTTTTCTTAATTATTTCATGAATTTCATGAAATAATTAAAAAAAAAATACGTGGGGCTTCGCCCTATTTTTGTGTCCAGCCAGGTACAACTAGGCAGCTGGGGGCTGGAATCTGCAGCGCAGGGAGGCCCAAGCTTTCTGGGCCCCCCCCGCTGCAAATTGCAGTCCGCAGCCACCCCGGAAAATGGCGCGTTCATAGAAGCGCCATCTTCTGGCGCTGTACCCAACTCATCCAGGGCCCTGGTGCGGTGGCTCACTGGGTAATAAAGGGGTTAGGGCCAGCTTGGTATTATCAGCTGGCCCCAAGCCCAAAATTCATGGGGTCACGCCAGTATTAGACATGACCGCCATGAATTTCTAGTAAAGTATTTAAAAAAAACACAACACCCAGAATAAAGTCCTTTAATTGAAATAAACACACAATTCTTTATTGTTCTAAATTAAACTATACTTACCATCACGCCCATTCCAGCTGAAGCCAACGATCTCCTGCAATAAAAGAAAAATAATAAACCAACCTCATCCTTACCTTTCCATGGTTCCCACGACAGCTTCAGCTCTGCTACATCGAGATGACAGGCTGGACCGCAGCAGAACGCTGCCATCCAGCCTGTCATCCCGCGGACACTGAGAAGCGCAGGCATGCTTGCGCTCCTCAGTGTCTCGCTGTGACGGCATCCAGATGAGCCGAGGTCATGTCCAATGAACTCGGCTCACCTCATGCACGTCACTGACAGCGTGGGAAAATTCTCACGCTGAAGTGCTGAGTGCAGGAGAATTCTCCCACGCTGTCAGTGACGTACATGAGGTGAGCTCATGTCCAATGAACTCAGCTCACCTCATGCACCTCACTGACAGCGTGGGAAAATTCTCCTGCACTCAGCGCTTCAGCGTGAGAATTCTCCCACGCTGTAAGTGACGTGCATGAGGTGAGCCGAGTTCATTGGACATGACCTCGGCTCATCTTTATGCCGTCACAGAGAGACAATGTGGAGCGCAAGCAAGCCTGCTCTTCTCAGTGTCTGCGGGATGACAGGCTGGATGGCGGCGTTCTGCTGCGGTCCAGCCTGTCATCTCGATGTAGCAGAGCTGAAGCTGTCGTGGGAACCATGGAAAGGTAAGGATGAGGTTGCTTTATTATTTTATTTTTATTACAGGAGATCGTTGGCTTCAGCTGGAATGGGCGTGACGGTAAGTATGGTTTAATTTAGAACAATAAAGAATTGTGTCTTTATTTCAATTAAAGGACTTTATTCTGGGTGTTTGTGTTTTTTTTAACTTTGACTATGAGGTTAGTAATGGGGGTGTCTTATAGACGCCTCTCCATTACTAACCTGGGCTTGATGTCAGCTGGCATTATAAGCTGACATCAACCCCAGCCCTATTACCCCCTGCCACCGCACCAGGGCAGCGTGGAAGAGCGAGGCTAAGTGCCAGAATTGGCGCATCCTATGAATGCGCCATTTCTGGGGCGGCTGACGGCTGGTGTTTCTAGCCTGGGAGGGGGCCAATATTCATGGCTCCCTTCCTGGGCTATTAATATCAGCCCCCAGCTGTCTGCCTAGCCTTTGCTAGCTATTAAATTAGGGGGGACCCCACGTCATTTTTTTGGGGGGGTCCCCCATTTTAATAGCTAGTAAAGGCTATGTATTCAGCTGGGGGCTCATATTAGTAGCCTGGGAAGCTCCTTGGGTATTACCCCCTTCCCAGGCTTCAAACATCTGCCCCAGCTGTCTGCTTAACCTCCGCTAGAGCCTAAAATTAAGTGGAACCCCACGCCAATTTTTTTTAATAATAAATCCTTTATTTTAATACTAAATGACAAGTACAGTAACCAACACTATCACTGTACTTCATATATATGTGACTGACATGTTTCTATCTATCTAATCTATGTGTGAAGCTCTATTCTGTCTGTTATAAATTGTCGGGTACAGATGCTGAATTGCCGGCCGGCTTTCTTAAAGAGACGGTGCATGAAAACACTATTATTTTTTTTAATAAATCCTTTACACTAAATGACAAGTACAGTAAGCAACACTGTCACTGTACTTCATATATATGTGACTGACATGTTTCTATCTATCTAATCTATGTGTGATTCTCTATTCCTTCTATTCTAAATTGTTGGGTACAGATGCTGAATTGCCGGCCGGCTTTTTTAAAGAGACGGTGCATGAAAACACTATTATTTTTTTTGATAAATCCTTTACGCTAAATGACAAGTACAGTAAGCAGCACTTTCACTGTACTTCGTATATATGTGGCTGACATGTTTATATCTATCTAATCTACGTGTGAAGCTCTATTCTTTCGGTTCTAAATTGTCGGGTACCGGTGTATGCCGCTGCTGAATTGCCGGCTTTTCATGTTTCACTGTTGGCACTGTTCCCATCGATTTGGGCAATCACTGTAATGCCACAACCACCATGGCTGTGGCATTACAGTGAGTGGCAGACAATCCCTGCATGATTGGTGCTCTAAATAGCACCAGACATGCAGGACACGCTTTTGGTGCACGAACAGTTATCGAACATAACCTCGAACAGCCGAATTTTTTGCAAATCGTTCGGGTTCGTCGAACAACTCGAACACCGCCCAAAACAGCTCGAATTTGAGATTGGCGAACAGTTCTAGTCGAACACCGCTCATCTCTACCACAGACACTCTTGGCGCGAGCTGCCCAGCTAGGTGAGCCCTTGAAGGCTGGGAATACTCTTTACCTCTTTACCCAGCTCCCAGTAAATGGAAGGGGGACTTTGGCAACTGGGGAACACAGTGTCCCATCTTCCTCGGGCAGAGAAATCAGTAGCAGACACGACATGCCGCGTCCTCTCACATCCTACAACTCCAGAACGCGTTGCTCCATAAGATTGGGACGGTTTCCCTGCATGCATGGTAGCTCCTCCTCCAGGGTCAGGACAATGGCGGCACCTGTGACCAGAGTAGCGTAGTTTCGGACCTGATCCATTCCCAGGTGGGAGCACAGAACCACAATTCCCCAGGTTGCAGCTCTTAATTAATTTCTTAATCCCTAATTAAGAACGGCGTATGAAACGTGAGTTTTTATGAATCGGGTCCAATGTGTCATGTAAAAACAGAATCACTGAGATTGGAAGAAGAATTCCAAAGTTATTCAAAATGAAGTGACACATCTCAGATTAGAACAATGGGGTTATGTCAAGAAGGTGAAAAAATGCTTTGCCAGTTAGGCTACCTTCCCACGACAAGTATTTGGTGAGATTTTCAGGTTGTATATTTACTGCAGCATTTCTGCACCAATTAGCTAAATTATGTTGTTTTTTTCATTGCGTTTTGAGTGCTTTTATTTTTTTACCACTTTTTTTGTGCGTTTTATCAGCTGCATTTTTGACCCCTTTTCTTATGTCATGTTTTAAATAAAACAGCTTTGTTTTGGATACTTCCTGGTATTGGCTTTGATAAAACTCTATTGATAAATGTATGTATGGAATACATGCGTTTCTAATGTTTCCACAGTGGAAACGCAATAAAAATGCATATGCATTTTTTACTTGCAGATTTTCTTTATCCCATACGGCAAAATCAACCCATAAAACTCAGCACACCCACAAGAGAAATTGACTTGTGGATTTCAAACACGCACCACAGGTCAGTTTATGCTGTGTTAAAAAAAAATTTAATTAAAGCACAGTGGGCTTGAGATTTTTCTCATCCATATTGCTGAAACAGTAAGATGCTGCATTTTTTATGCAACCAAAACACCAAAAGCTCATCCTAGGAACTTAGCCAAAGGGGTTAACTACATATTGTGTCTTAGGACTCATGCAGACATCCGTGCAAATTGGTCCAAGCACAGACCGCAAAGCACAGACTAGATGCAGCTCTTCTGACCTGAGCGTGACAGACTCATATATGAAGACAGGTATGGAGAGCCGCAGCTAGTCTGTGCATAGCGGTCTGTGCTTGGACCAATTTGCACGGACGTCTGCATGAGTCCTTAAAGCCATGTTCACACGTTCAGTATTTGGTCAGTATTTTACATCAGAGGAAAAGTGTAATAGAAACACGTCACCACTTCTGTATTTATCACCCGCTCCTGATTGTGGCTTATAAATAGTGATGTAAAATACTGACCAAATACTGAACGTGTGAACGTGGCCTTACACTTCTGCAAGTTAAAACATTTTTCACTCTTTTAAGTGCATATTCACATGACAGTACTTGTCATCAATGTTTTATCTATTTTAAAATCCAGTAACACATAGAATCATACAATTTAATCCATTAGTTACCGGCCCTGAATCGACCTTTAATGACTGTCCATTTTTTTAAATATTTTTAAAACCCTTTTTTCGCTTCTCTTTAGCAGCCATGATTTTTTATTTTTGTAATTCACATGGCTGTATTGTATGAAGCTTTGTTTTATGCGGGACAAATTGTAAATAGATTTTTATCTTTTTTGTTTTAGTGTTCATCATAAATTACTGTATAATTTGTATAATTTAGCTTTGTGACACAAATATAGAAAAAAAAACTATTTTTTGGTTCATATTTTGTTTATGGTTTTCATTGTTCAAGTTTTGCACCAAATATCCTGATAAATAACAGTTTTGTGGATAACTAATGTAGGTTTTAATATGTAGTTTTTGTGTTATGTCTACTGTATGTAAAATGTACTATCTATCTATCTATCTATCTATATGTATATATAGTACAGACCAAAAGTTTGGACACACCTTCTCATTTAAAGATTTTTCTGTATTTTCATGACTATGAAAATTGTACATTCACACTGAAGGCATCAAAACTATGAATTAACACATGTGGAATTATATACTTAACAAAAAAGTGTGAAACAACTGAAAATATGTCTTATATTCTAGGTTCTTCAAAGTAGCCACCTTTTGCTTTGATGACTGCTTTGCACACTCTTGGCATTCTCTTGATGAGCTTCAAGAGGTAGTCACCGGAAATGGTCTTCCAACAATCTTGAAGGAGTTCCCAGAGATGCTTAGCACTTGTTGGCTCTTTTGCCTTCACTCTGCAGTCCAGCTCACCCCAAACCATCTCGATTGGGTTCAGGTGTGGTGACTGTGGAGGCCAGGTCATCTGGCGTAGCACCCCATCACTCTTCTCCTTGGTCAAATAGCCCTTACACAGCCTGGAGGTGTATTTGGGGTCATTGTCCTGTTGAAAAATAAATGATGGTCCAACTAAACGCAAACCGGATGGAATAGCATGCCGCTGCAAGATGCTGTGGTAGCCATGCTGGTTAAGTATGCCTTCAATTTTGAATAAATCCCCAACAGTGTCACCAGCAAAGCACTCTCACACCATCACAAATCCTCCTTCATGCTTCACAGTGGGAACCAGGCATGTAGAGTCCATCTGTTCACCTTTTCTGTGTCGCACAAAGACACGGTGGTTGGAACCAAAGATCTCAAATTTGGACTCATCAGACCAAAGCACAGATTTCCACTCGTCTAATGTCCATTCCTTGTGTTCTTTAGCCCAAACAAGTCTCTTCTGCTTGTTGCCTGTCCTTAGCAGTGGTTTCCTAGCAGCTATTTTACCATGAAGGCCTGCTGCACAAAGTCTCCTCTTAACAGTTGTTGTAGAGATGTGTCTGCTGCTAGAACTCTGTGTGGCATTGACCTGGTCTCTAATCTGAGCTGCTGTTAACCTGCGATTTCTGAGGCTGGTTACTTGGATAAACTTATCCTCAGAAGCAGAGGTGACTCTTGGTCTTCCTTTCCTAGGGCGGTTCTCTTGTGAGCCAGTTTCTTTGTAGCGCTTGATAGTTTTTGCAACTGCAACTTGGGGACACTTTCAAAGTTTTCCCAATTTTTCGGACTGACTGACCTTCATTTCTTAAAGTAATGATGGCCACTCGTTTTTTTAGCTGCTTTTTCTTGCCATAATACAAATTCTGACAGTCTATTCAGTAGGACTATCAGCTGTGTATCCACCAGACTTCTGCACAACACAACTGATGGTCCCAACCCCATTTATAAGGCAAGAAATCCCACTTATTAAACCTGACAGGGCACACCTGTGAAGTGAAAACCATTTCTGGTGACTACCTCTTGAAGCTCATCAAGAGAATGCCAAGAGTGTGCAAAGCAGTCATCAAAGCAAAAGGTGGCTACTTTGAAGAGCGTAGAATATAAGACATATTTTCAGTTGTTTCACACTTTTTTGTTAAGTATATAATTCCACATGTGTTAATTCATAGTTTTGATGCCTTCAGTGTGAATGTACAATTTTCATAGTCATGAAAATACAGAAAAATCTTCAAATGAGAAGGTGTGTCCAAACTTTTGGTCTGTACTGTATATATATATTTTTTTGGCCACTATACTCTAAGAACCCTAACATTTTTCTGTGTACAGAGCTGTACGCATCTATTGATGCATTTTTGGGATACATATGACTTCTTGATTTTTTTTTTTTGATTTTTTTTGGGAGGGGGGGGCAAATTCACAAAAATAGCAATAATGGAATATTTTTTTCATTTCTCTAAACTGCATTCACCTTGTGGAATAAATAATATATCCTTTTATAGTGCCAGATGTTATGAACAAGGTGATACCAAACACAGTGGGTACGGAAAGTATTCAGACTCCTTTCAATTTTTCACTCTGTTTTATTGCAGCTATTTGGTAAATTCTAAAAAGTTAATTTTTTTTCTCATTAAAGTACACTCTGCACCCCATCTTGAGTGAAAAAAAACATGAAATGTAGAAATGTTTGCAAATTTATTAAAAAAGGAAAACTGAAATATCACATGGTCATAAGTATTCAGACCCTTTGCTCAGTATTGAGTAGAAGCACTCTTTTGAGCTAGTACAGCCATGAGTCTTCTTGGGAATGATGCAACAAGTTTTTCACACCTGGATTTGGGGATCCTCTGCCATTCTTCCTTGCAGATCCTCTCCAGTTCCGTCAGGTTGGATGGTGAACGTTGGTGGACAGCCATTTTCAGATGCTTAATTGGGTTTAGGTCAGGGCTCTGGCTGGGCCAGTCAAGAATGGTCACAGAGTTGTTCTGAAGCCCCTCCTTTGTTATTTTAGCTGTGTGCTTAGGGTCATTGTCTTGTTGGAAGGTGAACCTTCAGCCGAGTCTGAGTTCCAGAGCACTCTGGAAGAGGTTTTCATCCAGGATATCTCTGTACTTGGCCGCATTCATGTTTCCTTCAATTGCAACCAGTCATCCTGTCCCTGCAGCTGAAAAACACTCCCATAGCATGATGCTGCCACCACCATGTTTCACTGTTGGGATTGTATTGGGCAGGTGATAAGCAGTGCCTGCTTTTCTCCACACAAACTGCTTAAAATTATCTCCAAAAAGTTCTATCTTCATCTCATCAGACCAGAGAACCTTATTTCTCATAGTCTGGGAGTCCTTCATGTGTTTTTGAGCAAACTCTATGCGGGCTTTTATATGTCTTGCACTGAGGAGAAGCTTCCGTCTGGCCATTCTGCCATAAAGGCCTGACTGGTGGAGGGCTGCAGTGATAGTTGATTTTGTGGAACTTTCTACAATCTCCCTACTGCATCTCTGGAGCTCAGCCACAGTGATCTTGGGGTTCTTCTTTACCTCTCTCACCAAAGCTCTCCTCCCACTATTGCTCAGTTTGGCTGGACGGCCAGGTCTAGGAAGACTTCTGGTGGTCACAAACTTCTTCCATTTAAGGATTATGGAAGCCAGTGTGTTCTTAGGAACCTTGAGTAATGCGAAAATTCTTTTGTAACCTTGGCCAGATCTGTGCCTTTGAGCTCATGATTCTCATTTGGTCTGACATGCACTGTGAGCTGTGAGGTCTTATATAAACAGTTGTGTGCCTTTCCAAATCAAGTCCCATCAGTTTAATTAAACACAGCTGGACTCCAATGAAGGAGTAGAACCATCTCAAGGAGGATGACAAGGAAATGGACAGCATGCGACTTAAATATGAGTATCTGAGCAAAGGGTGTGAATACTTATGACCATGTGATATTTCAGTTTTTCTTTTTGCAGTGGGAGGCGTGTATCCACGTCGGTCTTCCTTCAAGGTTGACTGAAGTAGGAGTGGTCAGGAGCATTTGGTAGGGACCCTCAAATCTCAACTCTAGGGATGTATTTCTGGTGAACTTGTTTACCAGCACATAGTAACCAGGTTGGAAAATGTGAGTACCTTCACTGAAATCTGGATCTGTTATGGATGACAAAACTCGTGCATGTGTTATTGACAATTCTTGTGTTATTGACAATTCTTTAGTAAGAGCAATAACATAATTTACAAGAGTATCACTTCCTAAGGCTAGCTATTGTGGAAAATATTGACCCAACCTTGGAGGCCCGCCAAAAAGAATCTCATATGGTGTGAGTTTAGCGGGACCCCTTGAAGTGTTTCTGACTGAATATAAGGCAATGGGAAAAATGTCTGTCCAAGGAAGTTTGACCTCCTGACTGGCTTTCAGTATTTTGTTTTTCAAGGTGCCATTTAGCCTTTCTACTTTACCATTGCTCTGGGGGTGATACGGAGTATGTAAACCCAAATCGGCCCCTACCAATGTCCATAGTTCCTTAGTCAGTGCTGCAATGAATGCGGGTCCTTGGTCACTCTCAATTACCTCTGGGATTCCATATCTGCCCACTGCCTCAGTCATCAGTCTCTTAACAGTCACTCTGGCAGTAATATTAGTTACTGGATAGGCTTCAGGCCATCCCCATAACATGTCAGTCACTAGCAGTACATACTCGTACTTCCCAACTTTTGTCATTTGAATATGATCGATTTGAATTCTTTGAAAGGGATAGAGTGGTTTAGCCAAATGTTTCTGAGTAACTTTCTGAGGCGATGCTGGATTGCATGTTGCACACACAAAGCAGGACTTGCAATATTTTTGGGTGACAGTAGAAATCCCATCTGCCATATAGTCTTCCAAATCAAGTCATTCATCTGATTCTTGCCTCTATGGGTGATACCGTGTGCCCATTCTGTCACCGAGGGGTACAGATTACGAGGTAGACAGATCTTTTTGTTCTTCCTCCAGACTCCATCTTCATCCCTTTTAGCTCCTGCTTCTTCCCACGAATTCTTTTCATCATCCGGTGTCTTGTCTTGATGTAAATGGATAAAACTTCATAAGAGAGCTTTGAGGCCCTTCTTCAGTGTCTTGAGACACGTACACCGCTGCTTTCTCTTTTCTAAATGAATCCTGGTCATGTGTAACCACGGCATATCCCATATGGAATCTTCCTGTTTCATCTGCAAATCTGGAAACATCGGTGAAGAACGTCAGGTCAGCATGCGGGAGTGGGTCTTCAGACACATTTCTCTTGGAGGCAGCTTCTTTCTGCATCTGTTCGAGACAATCATGATCCTCTGAGTGTGTAAAGGCATCTTCACCTACAGCATCAGTATCATCATCCACATCCCCCCTGGAAAGAGGAAGTAGCGTGGACGGGTTGAGGATGGTGCAGCGGACAAGAGTGACATTATCCTGAATCAAGAGGGAACATTGGAGTCTCATCTGACGCTGCAACGACAGATGTTTAGGTTGAGTTTGGTCATGAATAGCTTTTATGTCGTGTGGAGCCATTCCTAAGATGTCCTAAGATGATATCAGAAGTTTTGTCCAGAAGCACATATGCAGCATGAACGGCTCTGAGGCAAGTCGGGGAAGCATGAGACACCGAGTCCAGGCGGGCAGAGTAATAGCCGATGGGTCTTGTTCTTCCCCCATGTTTCTGTGCTCGGACTCCGGAAGCATGTCCTGTTACTTCACTGACAAACAAGTAAAAAGGTAGTTGATAATTTGGTATTCCAAGAGCTGGTGCAGACTGTATGGCCTGTTTAAGAGCTTAGAAGGCTTCCACGGATTTCGGACGTAGTGGAAAAGCTGACGTCTTGAGGTCATCGTACAACGGTTGCATCAGCTTTGAGGCATCTGGAATCCATTGGCGACAATATGTGATAAGTCCTAAGAAAGCTTGTAATTGCTTAGGTCCTTTTGGTAGAGGAACGGTCTCAATAGCTAGTTTCCTTTCACCCGTTAGGTGTTTCAGGTTTGGAGAGAGACAGTGGCTTAAAAACACAACTTTGGGCTGACACCACTGGATTTTGTTGAGGGACACCTTGTCGTTTTGTTGTGCAAGGTTAAAGAGAAGACTGAGACTCGACTCTTCAGCTGTCGCCTAATCCGGACAACATAGTAGGAAATCATCCACTTACTGAAGGACAACTTGATGGTTAGTCTCTTTCCATGGCCGTAAACAAGAGGCAAGAGCCTGAGAGAAATGAGTTCGTGAGTTCTGTGCTTCTTGTGGTAAGACCTTCCAGGTGTATTGTGATCCTCTGTAACTGAAGGCAAACAGGTACCAATCTTCTGGATGCAGTGGTATGCTGAAGAAAGCATTGGCCAGATCGATGACAGTGAAACGTTATGCATCTGATAGTATTTCTGACAACAATGTATGTGGATTGGGCACAATGGGACTTTCTAGTACGGTTGCCGTGTTAACAGCTCGGAGCTAAAGTTGTTGGCAAAACCGAACACCAGAGTCCCATGTGGTGTCACTGACAAGTGAGGCATCATTAAATACTGTGTCCATAACAGGCCAATATGCATCACCTGCTTTAAGATTTGCCAGGGAAATGAGATCTTGCCATGTGGCGGAGTAATTCCTTTGGATTTGAAGCATGCTTCTATAGAAAGGCATCGGCTGTTTTTCTGGATCTGGGAGTTGGTTCAGCAGAGTAGCAGCTTGCTGGGGTGTACACTTGACATAAAGGATGGGATCCTCAGATGTGGGCGTTGGCAGGGTTGCTGGTGGCACCTGAGGTGGGAGTTGAGATGGCATCGGAAGTACAGGTGTAATTACTTGTGTATGAGGAGCAGGAGGAGGTAACAGTCCTGGAATGAGGGGCTCTATTTGGGCCGCTCCTATATCATGGGGTGGAGTCCAGGTGATGCAGGCTGTCTTAAAAGCTTTAACAGTCCTGTCCTCATTACTAATTAACCTGATTTCGGAGAGGCAGCAAATGCTTGGGGGGCTACACTTGTTCATTATAATTCCATTCCAACAATGTCCCTTGCACACACATGAACAGGGAACCCAAAGAGGCCAGCACCAATGGCAGGAATTGTCAAGGTCTCAATCTGCTCACTAATATTAGCATACTCTAAGATACGAGTTATTGCAGCACGTAGTTGTCGAGCACTGACATCTGGATGAATAGGGTCAAAAGTAGGGATTACTGCGTGTATGATCATTCTACAAGGATAATTGCCAGATTTAGTGACCGCTATGTCCCCAACAGCTATCTGACCACGCGACTCAACAATGATTCGACTGTCAGTTTGAATAGTCGCCCCTCCTGCCTCCACTATAGCTCTAGCCACACCTCTGTTGTGCTCTAACCAAGGGTTGGCAGCATTAACAATAGCGTCTATTTCCATTGTCGTTATGTCACCCTTACCCACCAATAACAAGGGTCCCTCAGGAAGTTCTTTTTCAAAAATGGGTTGCCACCCTCCCTCCTCTTTATGCTTCCTGTGATGTTGGTGTCTCCCCCCCCCCCCCCCCAGATTGAGCCCCTCCTTGATTCAGTGGCCACCGTTCCATACAGGTGTGCGCTCGGCTGCGAGAGGGGCTGTGAGGTACCGGGAATGGAGTTAAGTAGACTGCGTGAGAGTGCTGTTGTAACGGAAGTTTTGGGAGGAGAGGTCGCTGCTTGAAGTAGCTCATGTGGACGTGCGGCTGAGTTGCCAATGGAAATTACAGTGGAAAGAGTCGGTGCTGGGGATGATCCAGGTGGGAGAATAGCTGGGCTCACGATTAGAGATGAGCGGTGTTCGACTAGAACTGTTCGCCAATCTCAAATTCGAGCTGTTTTGGGCGGTGTTCGAGTTGTTCCACGAACCCGAACGATTTGCAAAAAATTCGGCTGTTCGAGGTTATGTTCGATAACTGTTCGTGCACCAAAAGCGTGTCCTGCATGTCTGGCGCTATTTAGAGCACCAATCATGCAGGGATTGTCTGCCACTCACTGTAATGCCACAGCCATGGTGGTTGTGGCATTACAGTGGTTGCCCAAATCGATGGGAACAGTGCCAACAGTGAAACATGAAAAGCCGGCAATTCAGCAGCGGCATACACCTGTACCCGACAATTTAGAACAGAAAGAATAGAGCTTCACACATAGATTAGATAGATATAAACATGTCAGCCACATATATACGAAGTACAGTGACAGTGTTGCTTACTGTACTTGTCATTTAGCGTAAAGGATTTATCAAAAAAAATAATAGTGTTTTCATGCACCGTCTCTTTAAAAAAGCCGGCCGGCAATTCAGCAGCGGTACCCGACAATTTATAACAGACAGAATAGAGCTTCACACATAGATTAGATAGATAGAAACATGTCAGCCACATATATACGAAGTACAGTGACAGTGTTGCTTACTGTACTTGTCATTTAGCGTAAAGGATTTATCAAAAAAAATAATAGTGTTTTCATGCACTGTCTCTTTAAAAAAGCCGGCCGGCAATTCAGCAGCGGTACCCGACAATTTATAACAGACAGAATAGAGCTTCACACATAGATTAGATAGATAGAAACATGTCAGTCACATATATATGAAGTACAGTGATAGTGTTGGTTACTGTACTTGTCATTTAGTATTAAAATAAAGGATTTATTATTAAAAAAATTGGCGTGGGGTTCCCCTTAATTTTAGGCTCTAGCGGAGGTTAAGCAGACGGCTGGGGCAGATGTTTGAAGCCTGGGAAGGGGGTAATACCCACGGAGCTTCCCAGGCTACTAATATCAGCCCCCAGCTGAATACATAGCCTTTACTAGCTATTAAAATGGGGGACCCCCCAAAAAAAATGACGTGGGGTCCCCCCTAATTTAATAGCTAGCAAAGGCTAGGCAGACAGCTGGGGGCTGATATTAATAGCCCAGGAAGGGAGCCATGAATATTGGCCCCCTCCCAGGCTAGAAACACCAGCCGTCAGCCGCCCCAGAAATGGCGCATTCATAGGATGCGCCAATTCTGGCACTTAGCCTCGCTCTTCCACGCTGCCCTGGTGCGGTGGCAGGGGGTAATAGGGTTGGGGTTGATGTCAGCTTATAATGCCAGCTGACATCAAGCCCAGGTTAGTAATGGAGAGGCGTCTATAAGACACCCCCATTAC
This sequence comes from Phyllobates terribilis, assembly GCF_046119375.1. Lineage (NCBI taxonomy): Eukaryota > Metazoa > Chordata > Amphibia > Anura > Dendrobatidae > Phyllobates > Phyllobates terribilis. Next base: position 67,676,291 of record NW_027362770.1, on the reverse strand, counting down.
TAACCCCATAGTCAAAGTTAAAAAAAACACAAACACCCAGAATAAAGTCCTTTAATTGAAATAAAGACACAATCCTTTATTGTTCTAAATTAAACCATACTTACTGTCACGCCCATTCCAGCTGAAGCCAACGATCTCCTGCAATAAAAGAAAAATAATAAAGCAACCTCATCCTTACCTTTCCATGGTTCCCACGACAGCTTCAGCTCTGCTACATCGAGATGACAGGCTGGACCGCAGCAGAACGCTGCCATCCAGCCTCTCATCCCGCAGACACTGAGAAGCGCAGGCTTGCTTGCGCTCTGCAGTGTCTGGCTGTGACGGCATCCAGATGAGCCGAGGTCATGTACAATGAACTCGGCGCACCTCATGCACGTCACTGACAGCGTGGGAAAATTCTCCTGCACTCAGCGCTTCAGTGTGAGAATTCTCCCACGCTGAAGCGCTGAGTGCAGGAGAATTTTCCCACGCTGTCAGTGACGTGCATGAGGTGAGCCGAGTTCATTGGACATTAACTCGGCTCATCTGGATGACGTCACAGAGAGACACTCTTGAGCGCAAGCAAGCCTGCGCTTCTCAGTGTCTGCGGGATGAGAGGCTGGATGGCAGCGTTCTGCTGCGGTCCAGCCTGTCATCTCGATGTAGCAGAGCTGAAGCTGTCATGGGAACCATGGAAAGGTAAGGATGATGTTGCTTTATTATTTTTCTTTTATTTCAGGAGATCGTTGGCTTCAGCTGGAATGGGCGTGATGGTAAGTATGGTTTAATTTAGAACAATAAAGAATTGTGTGTTTATTTCAATTAAAGGACTTTTTTCTGGGTGTTGTGTTTTTTTTAAATACTTTACTAGAAATTCATGGTGGTCATGTCTAATATTGGCGTGACCCCATGAATTTCGGGCTTAGGGCCAGCTGATAATGCCAAGCTGGCCCTAACCCCTTTATTACCCAGTGAGCCACCGCACCAGGGCCCTGGATGAGTTGGGTACAGCGCCAGAAGATGGCGCTTCTATGAACGCGCCATTTTCCGGGGTGGCTGCGGACTGCAATTTGTAGCGGGGGGGGGCCCAGAAAGCTTGGGCCTCCCTGCGCTGCAGATTCCAGCCCCCAGCTGCCTAGTTGTACCTGGCTGGACACAAAAATAGGGCGAAGCCCCACGTACTTTTTTTTTAATTATTTCATGAATTTCCTGAAATAATTTAAAAAAATTGAAGTGGGGCTTCGCACTATATTTGTGTCCAGCCAGGTACAGCAGGCAGGAACTGGCTGCCCCCATCCACCAGCTGCCTATTTGTACCTGGCCGGACACAACAATATAGGGAAGGCCTTTTTTTCTTAATTATTTCATGAAATTCATGAAATAATTAAAAAAAAAGTACGTGGGGCTTCGCCCTATTTTTGTGTCCAGCCAGGTACAACTAGGAAGCTGGGGGCTGGAATCTGCAGCGCAGGGAGGCCCAAGCTTTCTGGGCCCCCCCCCGCTACAAATTGCAGTCCGCAGCCACCCCGGAAAATGGCGCGTTCATAGAAGCACCATCTTCTGGCGCTGTACCCAACTCATCCAGGGCCCTGGTGCGGTGGCTCACTGGGTAATAAAGGGGTTAGGGCCAGCTTGGTATTATCAGCTGGCCCCAAGCCCAAAATTCATGGGGTCACGCCAGTATTAGACATGACCGCCATGAATTTCTAGTAAAGTATTTAAAAAAAACACAACACCCAGAATAAAGTCCTTTAATTGAAATAAAGACACAATTCTTTATTGTTCTAAATTAAACCATACTTACCATCACACCCATTCCAGCTGAAGCCAACGATCTCCTGCAATAAAAGAAAAATAATAAACCAACCTCATCCTTACCTTTCCATGGTTCCCACGACAGCTTCAGCTCTGCTACATCGAGATGACTGGCTGGACCGCAGCAGAACGCTGCCATACAGTCTGTCATCCCGCAGACACTGAGAAGCGCAGGCATGCTTGCGCTCCTCACTGTCTCGCTGTGACGGCATCCAGATGAGCCGAGGTCATGTCCAATGAACTCGGCTCACCTCATGCACGTCACTGACAGCGTGGGAAAATTCTCACGCTGAAGTGCTGAGTGCAGGAGAATTCTCCCACGCTGTCAGTGATGTGCATGAGGTGAGCTCATGTCCAATGAACTCAGCTCACCTCCTGCACGTCACTGACAGCGTGGGAAAATTCTCCTGCAATCAGCGCTTCAGCGTGAGAATTTTCCCACGCTGTCAGTGACGTGCATGAGGTGAGCCGAGTTCATTGGACATGAACTCGGCTCATCTGGATGTCGTCACAGAGAGACGCTGAGCAGCGCAAGCAAGCCTGCGCTTCTCAGTGTCTGCGGGATGACAGGCTGGATGGCGGCGTTCTGCTGCGGTCCAGCCTGTCATCTCGATGTAGCAGAGCTGAAGCTGTCGTGGGAACCATGGAAAGGTAAGGATGAGGTTGCTTTATTATTTTTCTTTTATTGCAGGAGATCGTTGGCTTCAGCTGGAATGGGCGTGATGGTAGGTATGGTTTAATTTAGAACAATAAAGGATTGTGTCTTTATTTCAATTAAAGGACTTTATTCTGGGTGTTTGTGTTTTTTTTAACTTTGACTATGGGGTTAGTAATGGGGGTGTCTTATAGACGCCTCTCCATTACTAACCTGGGCTTGATGTCAGCTGGCATTATAAGCTGACATCAACCCCAAACCTATTACCCCCTGCCACCGCACCAGGGCAGCGTGGAAGAGCGAGGCTAAGTGCCAGAATTGGCGCATCCTATGAATGCGCCATTTCTGGGGCGGCTGACGGCTGGTGTTTCTAGCCTGGGAGGGGGCCAATATTCATGGCTCCCTTCCTGGGCTATTAATATCAGCCCCCAGCTGTCTGCCTAGCCTTTGCTAGCTATTAAATTAGGGGGGACCCCACGTCATTTTTTTTGGGGGGGTCCCCCATTTTAATAGCTAGTAAAGGCTATGTATTCAGCTGGGGGCTGATATTAGTAGCCTGGGAAGCTCCGTGGGTATTACCCCCTTCCCAGGCTTCAAACATCTGCCCCAGCCGTCTGCTTAACCTCCGCTAGAGCCTAAAATTAAGGGGAACCCCACGCCAATTTTTTTAATAATAAATCCTTTATTTTAATACTAAATGACAAGTACAGTAACCAACACTATCACTGTACTTCATATATATGTGACTGACATGTTTCTATCTATCTAATCTATGTGTGAAGCTCTATTCTGTCTGTTATAAATTGTCGGGTACCGCTGCTGAATTGCCGGCCGGCTTTTTTAAAGAGACAGTGCATGAAAACACTATTATTTTTTTAAATAAATCCTTTACACTAAATGACAAGTACAGTAAGCAACACTATCACTGTACTTATTATATATGTGACTGACATGTTTCTATCTATCTAATCTATGTGTGAAGCTCTATTCTTTCTGTTCTAAATTGTCGGGTACAGATGCTGAATTGCCGGCCGGCTTTTTTAAAGAGACGGTGCATGAAAACACTAATATTTTTTTTAATAAATCCTTTACACTAAATGACAAATGCAGTAACCAACACTGTCACTGTGCTTCTTATATGTGTGACTGACATGTTTCTATCTATCTAATCTATGTGTGATGCTCTATTCCTTCTTGTCTAAATTGTCGGGTACCGGTGTATGCCGCTGCTGAATTTGCCGGCCGGCTTTTTTAAACAGAGTGTCTTCTGAGCAGTTTGTCAGCTTTTGGACACCTTTGAAGGTGTTTTCTATGTGTTTCTATGTGTTTTTGTTTGCCTGCCATTGGTTTTAACGGTGTTCGACGGTGTTCTAAGGTGTTCGACGAACAGTTCGACGAACAGTTCCTCGAACATCCCGGTGTTCGACGAACCGAACCGAACCCGAACACTACGGGGGTGGCTCAACACTACTCACGATGGGAGTGTTATGTGAAAGTTTCGGTGGCCCACTGGACAGGGAACATGGGTAAAGCCTGTTCACTTCCCAAAGGAGTATAGTACTGGCCATTAGTAGTCATTACTGGGTAAAAAGGATCTGGTCTTGTGGTGTGTAGCATTTGCCTAGTATGTTCACCACCGAAAGTCGTGTGTATATTCCTGGATTGTGCCTCACTCGATTTAGCCAGATCTATGTCAGTTACATGATGATATGGCTCAGTTTGTATGATCAGGGGCAACGTTCCAAGATTGCCGCCACCGGAGGCAGCACATGTGCCATCCACAAAATGGCCACCGCCAGAAAGAGCACTTTTGCCATCCACAAAATGGCTGCCGCCAGAAGGAGCACACGTGCCATCCACAAAATTGCTGCCGCCAGAAGCAGCACATGTGCCATCTACAAAATGGCCACCACCAGAAACAGAACATGGCAATGTGCCACCATCACCACCATTATACAGCGGTGACTCTTTCCCATGCCCTAGCAGTAGACTACAATCCATTATCTTCTAGAGTACCTTTTCTCTCTTTTAAGACAGTCTTCCACTCCAGGGGTTGTAACCTCCCCCTTCTGGCATTCCACACAACTTCATAAGCTTTTTACATTGTTTAACATGACTTTTCCCTTCACGAGTCGCGACTAATGCACACGGGTCTAACTTTCCATCTGAATTTGGCTTAGTGCCAATACGACAAAACTGCATTAATTTCTCCATCTTTCTCTATATAGACCAAGATAACAAACACAAAACAAACAATAAGACGGGGGAGAATGACTCAAACCTGATATTCTAAAGGAAAACTGAGTCTGCAGCACACACTTTCCAGCTGTCTCCGTCCTGCCACGTGGTCCCTGTCTGATTTCCGTATATATATGTAAAAATAAATAAAACACCTGTATTAATCCAACTACCAGGCCCCGTACTGAGTCACTCACTCTAGGTTACGTGCCGAAACTCAATTTAGTAATCCAACTACCAGGCCACGTACCGAGTCTCTCACTCTAGGCTACGTGCCGAAACTCAATTTACTAATCCAACAACCAGGCCCTGTACCGAGTCACTCACTCTAGGCTACGTGCTGAAAATCAATTTACTAGGCTCCGGGCCGAGTCACTCGCTCCAGGCTCCGTGTCGGTACCAGGCCGATTTACTTACTCTAGGCTAAGTACCCCTACTTTCTCCACCAGAACTGAAAATCATATCACAGGAGACAAACGTGAACTGTACCACAGACAATATCCTTTACTTCTCCAGACACCGCTCAAAAACCCACTTGCTCCCTTTAAATACCGGTCAATCTCCCCTCAACACGACACATAACAGGCAGCAGGCAACTGAGCACGTGACGGTTCTTCCACAATTAAATGGCCAGCAGTGGAGATACCCTTCTGCTGTCTTACCGATACCTCGAAAACCGGACACAGTCAGGCAATCTGCACAGGATACCCCGAGGAACACAGGAAAAGACTACAGATTCTAAAAATCAGCAGACTTACCGTGTTTGGTTAAGGAGGTGATCAGTCTCCTGGCTCGGGGTATTCAGTGCGTCCTGCCATTCCACTCGCTGGTCCTCAGGGTGTAGGGCTTGTTCCCCTGCTGGCCCCACGTTGGGCGCCAAAAATGTTAGGGTGAACAGTTTGATATGTTCACTAGTTGCCTGCTCCTGGCCTAATGAATATGGTCAAGTGCATGCAAGAAAGAATAACATCAGACACACACAGTCGGATGTAAGCTCTCCTTGATCATCTATGGCACAGCTCCAAGTGTCCTTTATTCAACTCCAACATAGATTTATATAAACTCTGTATATGGGCTCGGTTAGCCCCAGAATGTGAGTAACCAGATGAATTGATTGGTTAGTCCATGGGCAGATCCATGAGGTTTTCACGGTGGGTTGGTCCATGAGGTCATCAGGGGGCATGGTCCATGAGATCATCAGGGTGGGTGTCTCTAAGCGATGTGTCGCTCTGTGATTGGTTAGTCCTTCTATAGAATTCGGCTTCCTCGTGGAACTTCCTTGTATGACAGAATGTAGTCATAAATAAAGTCTTCACCTTTGCCACATTTACAACAGGATGTAGTCATAGGTCCAGTTGCCATCTTGCATAACAGAGCATGGTGTGATGAAACAGGAAATGGCAGCCATCTTTTGATCTAAACAAGCTTATGTAAGGTGAAATAATACACTTTATGGGTCTTTTCTCTCAATCTCCTATGTCTTGAGGTTAATTAAGTATTTGATCCTATGGCTCTCCTCAACAGCACTAGATTTTTTGTTCTTTCTCTCTGAAGAGACTACCGGTATTTGCCTCTTTTAGATTAAACTTAGTGCATGTGTTAGTTTTTTTTTATTTATTTTAATTAACATGTAAAAAACAATAGAGAATTAGTACAAATTGGATATGCAATCAAATGAGTGGTTACACATACAAAACAGAAGTCATGATATTACAGTCTGGGAGAATATAACCTGTACATGGAACAGAAAAATATAAAAGACTCTGCAACTAAATAACACGTCGGGGCTGATTATTGAGATCCAAGCCATGATATCAGGTCTCCAACACATCAGGCTGAAATGAGGGAAGGAAAAACAGAACACATAACAAAAAAAGAATGCCACAACAACCAAATTTAACTGCTGCTGCTTGAGGGTCAAGAGTTGGGAGATTATATACCCAAAGACCACAGACCTTTTCAAATTTAGCTACACATCCTCTATTTTGAAAGACACTTTTTCATATGAAATATTAGTGTTAACCAGGCTCTTCCATATGCAGAATGTGGGGGTGTCTGTCAGCCATTTAGTGGAGAGCAATTGTTTTTCTAGCTAAGTATAAAGTTTTTTTGATAAACATACAAGTGTCATGCTGCCACTGTAATTCTAACAACCCAAATAACGGCAGCTTGAGTTCACACAATGTGTAGGGATTGACAATAGAGACAGCATCCAAAAAGAGGTTATATAGGGTTAAACCATATCAAATGGGTCCAGCTTATCTTGTGTAAGTGAACAAGAGTAAGATAGTTTTGATAGATAATGTAAATTTTGGTCTGTTTATTGTTAATTGCCGGTAACAACTAGAAAAAGGGTGCATCGAGTAACGACTTTTGCATAAGGATTACAGATCATTTTCTGACTAATCAAAGCTGATAAAACTAATCTGTAGGCATGATTTTTATTGGGGCCAATTCCCTTATATGACCATCTGATTAGTTTAAACTTACTTTTGAGGGTGACAGAAGCCCTTTAAAATACTTGCTCAATATATAAAGGACGTAGCACTGATAAAAATCAAAACTGCAGTATATATATTTAGGGTTTGAGAATCTGAGTAAAAGCATTCTATTTCATATGCACATTAGGGCACTTCAGTGCACCCATGAAGTGGCCATGGGCTCAGTGCACCGTTACCCCTCAGTTTGCATTCTAAGCACTTCCCCTTATCCTGATTGACAGCACTTGCTTGCCCAGAGGGACCCACAACGTCCTGTGCATCCCATACTAGTGTGCAGCAATAGTCAGCTAGCATTCATGGATTCCAGTTGCCTTTGTAACGCTTTTCCATTGTGGCAATATGTTTGTGAAACCCTTCGCCATGTTCGTCACTGACTGCACCAAGATTTTCAGGGGAAAAATTCCAAATATGAATGCTGAAAATGAATTTTCAATTACATATTGCACTGCATCGCTTTGTAAGCTTCAAGAAGGTTGTCAACCATTTCGATGTAGTTTGGTGCTCGATAGTTGCCAAGGAAATTCTCGGAAACATCCTTGAATGATTTACAAGCAATTTTCTCTGACCCCACCAGTAGCCCTTCGAAGTGCTTGTCATTCACCATGTGTTGGATTTGCGGACAAACAAAAATACCTTCCTTAATCTCGGCATCTGTTATACTTGGGAACATTTGTCTTAAATAACAAGAACCTTCTGCTTCCTTGTTCATTGCTTTCACAAAATTTTTCATCAGCCCGAGTTTTATGTGAAGTGGAGGCAGAAATATCATTGCTGGTCCACAAGTGCTTTATGTGCAACAGTTTTATGCCCTGGAGTCAACTGGTTACGGATTGGCCACTTCCTTCTACTGTAATGTGACTGCTTAGCACGGCTGTCCCATTGACAAATGAAACAGCAGTACTTGGTTTATCCAAGCTGTCGTCCAAGCAGCTGTACCACTGTTATGATCTGCTACAAGCACTAAGGAAAAACAGGAGATCTGTCCCTACAATAGAACTAAGCTTGATCCCTACGATGTAACGGGGAACCTGATCCTGTGATCAGACCCACTAAAGTCCTCAGCTAGTCTGTACGAAGACCTATAGATGTGAGGGAGGGATCCCTACAAGAACTAGGGGCTGGGAGTAAGATGGACACCTCCTAGCAGAAATTGTAGCAGAAAAGGACAAACAAACAACATAGAAAATAGAGGTCAAGAGACCTAGCTAAACTGACGGAGTAAGGTAACAAAGCACCTGGCTAGCTAAAGAGTTGAAATTACAATGAAGTCCAGCAAGGCCAGAAGGGCGGAGCAGGATTAAATAGGCAAAAAAGGTCATGTGACCAGCAAACTAGAAAAAACCAAACAGGAGAGTTCTAACAGTACCCCCTCTTCTATGAGGATCCTCCGGATCCCCTAGGCCCAGGCTTATCAGGAAACCTCTTGTGAAATGCTCTGACAAGTCTGGAAGCAGAAACATCATCCGCCCTCACCCATGAGTTATCCTCGGGACCGAAACCCTTCCAAGCGGCGAGATACTGCAAACTCCCTCTATACAGTCTAGAATTAAGGATGCGGGAAATTTCATATTCCCCGTCCTCCACCACCGGAGGAACAGTGGCAGTGGCGTCTCTATCAGATACATCAGCTTTTTTCAATAGAGAAACATGGAACACCGGCTTAATCTTCCAGGAGGTGGGAATCTCCAACCTAACAGCAGATTGGTTAACTGCCTGAAGCACCTTAAAGGGCCCTACAAACTTGGGATCCAATTTTTTAGAAGGAATCCTCAATCGCAGATTCTTAGAGGACAACCAAACCATGTCACCAGCCGTAAACAAAACCTCTTGACGTTTCCTGTCAAAGTACCTCTTAGATTTTTTGTTAGCCTCCTGCAGACTACCACGCACATCCGTCCAAACTCTTTCCAAATCACCGGAAAAACTCTCCTCCTCAGGCACAGCCGATACCAATTTGGAGAATGACCCAAAAGACGGATGTCTCCCAGAACAACAAAAAAAAGGCGAACACCCAGCAGAGGAGGATGTATGGTTGTTAAGAGCAAATTCAGCAAGCGGCAGAAACTCAGACCACCCTTCTTGATTGTCTGCCACAAAACAATGCAAGAACTGCTCAACATCCTGGTTCTTCCTTTCTGTCTGGCCATTAGACTCAGGATGATATCCAGATGAAAATGACAAATGAACTCCCAACCTGTCACAAAAGGCACGCCAAAAACGAGCCACGAACTGAGGTCCCCTATCAGAAACAATGTCAGAAGGAAGACCATGGAGTCTGACAATCTCCTTGACAAAGGCCTTAGCGAGTGTCTTAGCGCAGGGCAGTTTGATGAAGGGAACCAAGTGACACATCTTGCTAAAATGGTCCATGACCACCCAGATGACCGTGAAACCCTCAGAGGGGGAAAGGTCAGTAATAAAGTCCATAGCCAGATGTGTCCAAGGTGCACTAGGAACCTCCAGAGGGCAAAGCAACCCCGCAGCAGGAGCATGCGAAGACTTAGATCTAGCACACACAGTACATTGACGCACCCACTTAATGACTTCCTTCTGCCATCCAGGCCACCAAAAACTGCGACCCACAAGTCTCTTGGTCTCAGAAATTCCTGGATGACCTGCCAACCGAGATTCATGACACTCAACAAACAAATCTCTCCTAAAGGTCCTAGGCACAAACAACCTCCCATGGGGAGTGTTAGATGGGGCGTTCTCCTGTGCTTTAAGAATCTCATTTTCCAAAATGGAGTCCAATGCAGCAATCACAACACCTTCTTGTAAAATGCTCTCCTCCTCCTCAGCACCGACCATGGGAGAAAAGCTGCGAGACGAAGCATCAGCTTTAACATTCTTGGTACCCGGGATGTAAGTAACGGAAAAATTAAACCGCGAAAAAAAAAGTGCCCACCTAGCCTGACGGGCATTCAAGCGCTTGGCAGCATCAAGATAGATCAGATTTTTATGATCAGTGAAAACCTGAATGGGAAATTCAGCACCTTCCAAGAGATGACGCCAGTGTTCAAATGCGAGTTTAATAGCCAGCAATTCCCGATTACCAATATCGTAATTAAGTTCCGTCTCAGAAAATTTTTTTGAAAAAAAGGCACAGGGATGTACTCCATCCTTGATTTCCTGAGACAACACCGCACCGACCACCACAGAAGAAGCATCAACCTCAACCAAAAACGGCTTAGTCACATCAGGCTGCATAAGGATGGAGGCAGAGCTGAACCTCTCCTTTAGAAACACAAAAGCTTCAGTGGCCTCAGAAGTCCACTGAACTGCATTAGCACCTTTCCTGGTGAGATCGGTCAGTGGCTTAACAATAATAGAAAAATTTTGAATGAATTTTCTGTAGTAATTGGCGAAACCCAAAAACCTCTGTATCGATTTCAAACCAATAGGCCTAGGCCATTCCTGCACAGCTTGAACTTTCACCGGGTCCATCTCAAAACCCTTGCTGGAGATAATGTAGCCCAAAAAACTAATTCTCTGTACAGCGAACTCACATTTCTCCAGCTTAGCAAAAAGCGAATTGTCAATCAATAACTGCAATACCTCACGTACTCTCCGCCAATGAGACTCCAGATCAGGCGAATAAATCAAAATGTCATCCAAATACACAACCACATTTTTGCCGATCAAAGGTCTAAGGATGTCATTAATAAGATTCTGAAAAAATGCTGGTGTATTGGTAAGACCAAAAGGCATCACCAGATTCTCAAAATGACCCACAGGAGTGTTAAAAGCAGTTTTCCATTCATCACCCTCCTTCATGCGCAACAAATTGTATGCCCCCCGGAGATCAATTTTAGAGAACCATTTGGCCCCCACTAACTGGTTAAACAAATCAGGAATCAATGGCAGTGGGTAGGGATTGCGTACAGTAATTTTATTAATCTCGCGAAAGTCCAGACAAGGACGTAAACCGCCGTCCTTTTTTTTAACAAAAAAAAATCCCACAGCCACAGGTGTCTTAGAGGGTCTGATATGACCGGCGGCCAAGCTTGTCTGTATGTATTCCTCCAAAGCCTTTCTTTCAGGAATAGTAAGATTAAATAAACGACTTTTAGGGAGAGTCGCTCCAGAGACAAATTCAATGGTACAATCATGGTCTCTATGAGGAGGCAAAATTTGCGACTCCTCCTCAGAAAAAACTTTCCAAAAATCCTGAATAGGTACAGATAATTCCCCTTTATCCACAGCAGCAATGCGCCCGTTACAACACTTGTTATAACACTTAGGGCTCCAGGACTTAATTTCATTGGTAGACCAGTCCAGTACAGGATTGTGCATTTTTAACCAGGGCAAACCCAAAACTACTGGAGAAGGCAAATTATTTAATACCACCAAATCCAAATTTTCTTGGTGAATACCATTAATAGTAAGGGGAAATTCATAAACCTTGTGAGTAACACATTTCAAGGGAGAACCATCGACAGAAACCACGGCAATAGGGGATGACAGAGGTTTGGGTTTTAATTTAAGTTTTTCCAAGAATCCCCCATCAATCACATTCAGAGTAGAACCACAATCCACAAACACCCGAAATTCAATTAATTCTTCCTGAGCAGCGGTAGTAGCAGAAAGAAATACCCCCTTAGTATTTAAACAGGCTATACGGGCGTAACTGACCTTTTTTTTTTCTTTGTTCATACGAAGCACACAGTTCTTAATGAAATGGTCAGATTTTCCGCAATAAATGCACAAACCTTCAGAAAACCTGCGGTCTTTTTCCTGAGAGCGGGGTGACATCGCCCCAATCTCCATCGGCTCTCCAATGTCAGTACAGACCCTCTCAGAAATCGGAGCTGACATGGCAGAGGATTTACTCTCATTAACCCTTGCACGCAGTCTCCTGTCCACCCGTATAGCTAATTGCATTGCCTCCTGCAAGTTTCCAGGTGTAGGATAAGCAATCAGCAGATCTTTAACCCTTTCACCTAGCCCTGCAAGAAACAAACTTTTCAGAGCAGAATCGTTCCACCCCAACAGAGCAGACCACCGACGGAAGTGAGTACAATAATTTTCCACATTACCTAATCCCTGCCTCAAATGTCTCAATTCCGTCTCAGCTGATGAGACACGATCAGGATCATCATACAACAACCCCAAATCAAAAAAAAAACTATCCACTGATCTAAAGCACGGATCACTAGGTTGGAGAGAAAAGGCCCATCCCTGAGGTTCCTTGCGCAAAAGTGACATTATGAACCCTATGCGCTGTGATTCATCACCAGAGGATCTGGGTCTTAAACGAAAATACAATAAACAAGCATTTTTAAAGGAAAAAAATCTTGTTGTTCACCAAAAAATAAATCAGGCAAACTTACTTTTGGCTCTACAAAATGCGCTCCAGAACAGCTACTCACGTGTTGTTGGAGCTCGGCCACCTCCAGAGAGAGTCCCTGCAAGCGTTGAGCCAAATCCTGAACCGACACCATGATGGAAACTGGAGGTCTTTCCTTAGAGAAATTTTTGGGCTGGACTTACTGTTATGATCTGCTACAAGCACTAAGGAAAGACAGGAGATCTGTCCCTACAATAGAACTAAGCTTGATCCCTACGATGTAACGGGGAACCTGATCCTGCGATCAGACCCGCTAAAGTCCCCAGCTAGTCCGTACGAAGACCTATAGATGTGAGGGAGGGATCCCTACAAGAACTAGGGGCTGGGAGTAAGATGGACACCTCCTAGCAGAAATTGTAGCAGAAAAGGACAAACAACATAGAAAATAGAGGGCAAGAGACCTAGCTAAACTGACAGAGTAAGGTAACAAAGCACCTGGCTAGCTAAAGAGTTGAAATTACAATGAAGTCCAGCAAGGCCAGAAGGGCGGAGCAGGATTAAATAGGCAAAAAAGGTCATGTGACCAGCAAACTAGAAAAAACCTAACAGGAGAGTTCTAACAACCACTACTTTTAAATCTCCACAGATGTTCCAGTTGTAGTTGTTGTACTTTGTGTTTCAACAACAGTTCCATGTTCTCGTATGTTTCTTTCATGTGTGCAGCTTAGCCAACAGGTATTGAAGGATGAACATTACCATTGTGTAACAAGACAGTCTTGAGGCTTAACACCGATGAGTCAATAAAGAGATGCCGCTGTTTCGGCTCATGCTCACAACCCAAAGCTGTGAACAACCCATCAATGTCAGTGCAAAAGCAGAGGTTGTCAACCTTTCCAAAAAACTGTGTTAAGTTATCTTGGCGGCATTTGCTTTTGACAAACTTAAGTCCCGGATCAAGTCATTCAGTTCTGGCTGTCTTATAAGATGAGGTTCACCAGACATACATGGCTCAAAGTCTGAATCAGCATTGTTCTGACCCATGGACTGTAACATCTTCATTGGCTACCTCTTCTGGGCTCCATGTCTCTGGTGGCTTTGGTACTGAAAGAGTGTGATCATATGGAACTGTTGCAGTAAATGTGGAATACGGTGGTTCAAAATCCGCACTGCCCAATGGTTCAAATATATGAACCCACACGAAGGTGAAACATAAATGCGGTTTATTTTGTCAAGGCGTTTCAAGCGTTTCAAACTTCTTCATCAGGACCAAACCACAATGAACCTTGAAATGTGTTGACAAAATAAACCGCATTCATGCTTCACCTTCGTGTGTGATCATATATTTGAACCATTGGGCAGCACAGATTTTGAACCACCGTGTTCCACATTTACTGCTATATATCTCCTTGGTGGTCTTGCAGCAGCCTTTATATGCCTCTATAGGAGTTTTGACTGTCACAATCCTATCAGATGAGCGTACCTATAACATTTTACAACACTTGGTTATCAGATAAGACCCTATTTGCGCTTTTTATCTTTCTAGTTGTTCCAGTTTGTTTTATCATGTGGAACTGGTCTCATAGCTGAAGGCATATAGGGATATTCAATGGATTTATTATTCTTAGCAGAGAAACCAGATACATTGGTTAGGCAGAAGTAACAGTCGGTCACACGATCCTTCTGTTCCCGCCATATTATTGGGACAACAACAGCATTAACTTGCAAGATCCTCTCAGCCAACCTCTAAGATCCACAGTACATCTTGCACAACAGATGTGAGGAGCCCAGGATTTGTCCTGATCACCAATTTTGCATCCAAAGTATAGCTTGTAGGCTTTCATGATCAGAGCTGTCATAGTGATTCTTCGAGGCTTAAGCATGTACTCTCCACAAATGGAACAGGAGGTTTCGCAACTGTTCTGATATGAACGAGACATTTTACCTATATCAGATTGTACTGTAGTAGTTTATGGCTGCTTAGATTTGAAAAAACTTGCAAAATCTTTGCAAGCAGATTTTACAGCCTTTGCAGGCAGCGTCCAGACATGGACAATGCATGGACAGCCTGAAAATATGAAAAAAAATCGCTCTAACAGAAGATTTCAGAAAAAAAAGGTACATGACAGGAAAATTTTAAGATAATTTTCATTATTAGCAGCTCAAATTACATAACATACACCCAAAGGTGTTCCGGAAGCAAAATCTTTGTTGTCCAGTAAGATCTTTTATACCACTAGCTCGTATAGTATATGTTTAGTTACTTCCTGCAGAAACTTGCTGTCACACATAGTGTAGGAAAGACTAAGTGCAACACGAAGGGATGAGGGGAAGGGAGCCCAGACACTAGGGAAAGGGGAGTTGAGAACCCTAGGCTGATCTCATATCAACTTGTCTCCTCTGCCATACCTATATTGGTTTCTCACCATTCGCCGAACAGGAAAGCTAAGCCCTGTAAATTCCTAGAGCTAGGCCCTGGAAAGGGAAAGGGGGATGAGTGAAACTTAGCTTGAGCAGACTTCAGAGAGATTACACCAAACGTCCTTCGAATCACCAGAGTAGAAGTAAGCCGACTGCAATATCTCCAAGGCTTCACAAGGGAACTTGTGAATATCACTGGTCCCTCCCTGCAGCAAACTTCAAGTATTTAAACACCCAGGACAGGGTGTCAATCAGAGCAGGAGGGAGGTAGCCAATGGGTCCTAAAGTGAGACTGATTTAAGGAGGAATCTGTAATGCCAAACGAAGTGATCTTCTGCAGTCAGCTGCGGAGCGACTGTCTGTCACATCTCACACCTGTGACACTTGCCCTGAACACAGAGTTCACTGTACCTAAAATATCAATCTAATCATACCCCCTTATTGATATTCTTAGATCCTATGGCCCTAAAGGGCTGATCTTTGCTCTCTATACACATCGCTTGCCTGCCAATGTTGGTTCCTCCCTAATGCCAATGTAGACGAAATGGAGAGACCTAATTCCCTCATTGTTGGTGGAGGAATGTTAGGATACATGTTCTCATTTTGTGGCTTTACCGGCAATTAACAATAAACAGACCAAGATTTACATTATCTATCAAAACTATCCTACTCTTGTTCACTTACACAAGATGAGCTGGACCCATATGATATGGTCTTACCCCTCTATAACCTCTTTTTGGATTAATGTTTTAATGTTGCTGAACAGTGGCAGCATCATAAACACACAAAGCAATGATTATTTATCTCACTCACATATTTCTATCTATTTCTACTTATCTATCTATCGAATAATATTTATTTTGAAAACTAACTTTAAATGACTGTGGCAAGTCGGCTCGCTCGGACCTTTCCGGAGGTAGACTCAGGAACCCGGGTTTTCTCTGCAGGCTTTATTAAACAGCTTAAAGCCCTGCACTTCTGCAATATAAACACGGCCTTACTGGCAAAACGACAAAAAAAAAGATAAACAATAGTCCATATGATTATGGGATTTACCCACATAGGTTGTAGTCCCAGCCTTCAGCTTTGTCCAGCTTTGTCCTGAGCTGAAATTCTCCCAGTCTGGAGACCTTGCCTCTCCAAACCACAACAGAGAAAAGAAAACAGGACTAAACATTTAAACGCTGTTCAGCCGCACCCTGAGATGGAGGTATGGGGAATGACTTCCCTCACATCTCTATGTTATTCCCATAAAACCACACCCTTTAAAAAAGTTAACCCCCAGCATATAATATGCGTGACACATACCTCCCCTCATATATCATACCAGTGACGGTCACATGACATACAGAATTACTCTATGTAAAAGCTAATGTTAAAATCGCATTGCATACGGATTGCATTCGGATGTCATTCGGATACTAGGTGAGAAAAATTGCATTGTACTCGCATGACACTTTCATGACACTTGCATGACACTCTTCTGACTTTTCAGGAACAACTTCGGACTGATTTTTTTTTTTTTTTTTTTTTTTTTTAACAGTGATGGGTTTGAACCCTTAAAGGGAGCCTGACAGCTGATACATGCTGCCTGATCCACGGGAAACATATCGGGCATTTTCTGCTGGCTGTATGATTTCAGCCACACACGTTTATTTCTGAAACGCTGGGGTGTTTCATAAAATCCCCGAGGACCAAGCCATGCTGGAGACCAGTCGGATAGGTGGGTCTTCTTCCTGCTTGCTGGCCTTGAGTGATGGTCCTCTCCCTATACACAGACACAGAGACCTGTCACTCCAGACTAGCAGGCCAGACGAGTTGCGGGGGACCCGGCTGTATGACTAGTTTCATGTGCGACTCAGTCCCCACTGCTTTTAAACTATACTTTACTCTGAAACACCATAGTGTTCCCGCGTTAAACATACCTATGCAGCAAGGGCAGCCAGTGACTGATACATGCTGCGCGTGGATGGGGCAGCATGCCTTAGCAGTCAGGTTCCCTTTAAAGGGAATATCTCACCACTTTGGAGATATCAGACCTCTACTATGGGCATACAGGGTATAGAAAAGTAAATCTACACATACCTGTATGGCCCATAGTAGAGGTTTGAATGCAGAGAAATGCCATACTGCTGGTTGGCAGTATAGTCAAATGAGTTATAATAGGAACTTCAGGACAAGTAACTTGCTGAGAGGACATTTTTAAAATCGAAATCAGATCCCTTAAAGGGAATCTGTCACCACTTTTGAGTTATCAGACCTCTACTATAGCCATACTGGGTATAAAAAAGTAAATCTATACATACCTGTATGGCCCATTGTAGAGGTCTGAATGCAGAGAAATGTAGTTTTATCTCCTAGGTTTTTCACAGGCTTGGCGTCTCCAGGACGCCAAGCTATCCCCGCCCTTCTGCTTATTATTCCACCAATTCTCCACCTATGGCCATGTTTACCATATTTCCCACCCCTCCCCGCATGTCACAGGTCCCTGTGACGTGCGCTTTTTTCTCCTCACCTCCCGGCGCATGTGCAAAGCGCGGCTCACAGGGAGCGTGCTTGCTTTCACACTGTGAGCCGTTCTTTGCACATGCTCTGGGAGGTGAGGAAAAAAAAGCGCACGTTACAGGGACCTGTGACATGCGGGGAGGGGTGGGAAATATGGCAAACGTGGCCATAGGTGGAGAATTGGTGGAATAATAAACAGATGGGCGGGGATAGCTTGGCGTCAAGCCTGTGAAAGCCAAGGAGATAAAACTAAGTTTCTCTGCATTCAGACCTATTATAACTCATTTGACTATACTACCAACCGCCTGTATGATGGCAGTCATCGGTTTGACATGATCACTAATCTAGTGCTTGTTTTAGATGTGTATCAATTACAAATGGAACCTTATGGAAAACGTATATTCCTTTAGTTCCATCACATCAGCTGTTCAGAATGAATGAAAGAACAAAATTAAATGTAACTACATGTTTCAGGAGCTATAGAAAAGATTTGAAAACTGGCACATAGGCAAAGATATTCTTTTCTTTCCTTTACTTTTTTATAGTTTACATCTGGTTTTGTTCCACATTAAGCTTTTACAGTCTGTTTTCCTGGGGTATTCACTGATGAGAAGAAGTTTGACATTTTTAAATTTGTCTTTCAGATTTGATTGCTCCAGCACTGGCACACTGAAAATTAGATAGTTGTTTAGATTGATCTGTGTGGTTTGATGTCTTTACTTGACTCTATATCATAGAAATTTTAAAATATTATGCTTGAAACTTTTTATGGTATTTACATTTGTTATTTTCTACTTTTTCCTTAGGTTATGCACCAGTTACAGGAATGTGTCATTCAATACGGAGTTGTACACTGAACCATGAAGATGGATTCTCCTCAGCCTTTGTAGTAGCTCATGAAACTGGTCACGTGTAAGTAAAATATAAAAACATTTAAAGGGGTGTAAGGTGGCAGCTGGACAGGTCCTGAGCAGGATATACATTGGATATGGAAAGTATTCAGACCCCTTTAATTTTTCACTCTTTGTTTCATTGCCGCCATTTGGTAAATTCTATAAAGTTCTTTTTTTTTCTCAATGAAGTACACTCTGCATCCCATCTTGACTGAAAAAAACAGAAATGTAAAAATTTTTGCAAATTTATTAAAAAAGAAAAACTGAAATATCACATGGTCATAAGTATTCAGAATCTTTGCTCAGATAATCATATTTAAGTCGCATGCTCCTTCACTGGAGTCCAGCTGTGTTTAATTAAACTGATAGGACTTGATTTGGAAAGGCACACACCTGTTTATATCAGACCTCACAGCTCACAGTGCATGTCAGACCAAATTAGAATCATGAGCTCAAAGGAACTGCCCAAGGAGCTCAGAGACAGAATTGTGGCAAGGCACAGATCTGGCCAAGGTTATAAAAAGAATTTCTGCATTACTCAACGTAACTAAGAGCACAGTGGCCTCCATAATCCTTAAATGGAAGAAGTTTGGGACCACCAGAAGTCTTCCCAGACCTGGCTGTCCATTCAAACGGAGAAATCGTGGGAGAAGAGCCTTGGTGAGAGAGGTAAAGAAGAACCCCAAGATCACTGTGGCTGAGCTCCAGAGATTTAGTAGGGAGATGGGAGAAAGTTCCACAAAGTCAACTATCACTACAGCCCTCCACCTGTCGGGCCTTTATGGCATAGTGGCCCGAAGGAAGCCTCTCCTCAGTGCAAGACATATAAAAGCCCGCATAGAGTTTGCTCAAAAACACATGAAGGACTCCCAGACTATGAGAAATAAGGTTCTCTGGTCTGATGAGATGAAGATAGAACTTTTTGGTGATAATTCTAAGCAATATGTGTGGAGAAAACCAGACACTGCTTATCACCTGCCCAATACAATCCCAACAGTGAAACATGGTGGTGGCAGCATCATGCTATGGGGGTGTTTTTCAGCTGCAGGGACAGCATGACTGGTTGCAATTGAAGGAAACATGAATGCGGCCAAGTACAGAGATATCCTGGATGAAAACCTCTTCCAGAGTGCTCTGGAACTCAGACTCGGCCGAAGGTTCACCTTCCAACAAGACAATGACCCTAAGCACACAGCTAAAATAACAATGGAGGAGCTTCAGAACAACTCTGTGACCATTTTTGACTGGCCCAGCCAGAGCCCTGACCTAAACCCTATTGAGCATCTGAAAATGGCTGTCCACCAACGTTCACCATCCAACCTGATGGAACTGGAGAGGATCTGCAAGGAAGAATGGCAGAGGATCCCCAAATCCAGGTGTTAAAAACTTGTTGCATCTTTCCCAAGAAGACTCATGGCTGCATTAGCTCAAAAGGGTAATTCTACTCAATACTGAGCAAAGGGTCTGAATACTTATGACCATGTGATATATCAGTTTTTCTTTTTTAATAAATTTGCAAAAATTTCTACATTTCTGTTTTTTTCACTCAAGATGGGGTGCAGAGTGTACTTTAATGAGAAAAAAATGAAGTTTTTAGAATTTACCAAATGGCTGCAATAAAACAAAGAGTGAAAAATTTTAAGGGGTCTGAATACTTTCCGTACCCACTGTATGTGTACCAAGGGGGTTAGCCTCGGTGATACGAAGCCCGGAAAAGCAGATTCCAGTATAGTTAGTGCTAAGAGGGTTTTTAATGGGCCCGGATTTTGGATCTGGGTTTTAGGAACGGCTAGACGAGCTGGGTGGGACTGGCCATTCCCACATCTCCACTTTCAGGGTTTGAACGGCTTTTTTAAGACCGCTGGGCTTCCTCAGTTGTGGCTGTGAGTGAGAGGTGAAAGACCTCTTGGAGCTGGTCTTCTTGACAGGAGTTGAGAGACATCTGGACATTTAAACTGTATTGTTTTTCTTATCCTTATTTGTATGCTGGAGAAAGGCTGTTTGCTTTTTCTTTCATGTTGGAGAATTATAGACTTATGGACTGTAATAAATCTACCTATTTAGCACCAAGCAACTTTGTGCCTGTGCCTACCTCAACCGCCGCCAGAGAGAGTGAACCCTTACAGGGGCTAAGCATAAATTTCTGCACAGCCTCTGTCCTACTGCGGCTTGGTGAATCCTGACAGTCTGCAGGGTGTAAGCATAATGCACACTTGCTCACTTAAGATTTAGCATTCTGCAGTGAAATAGTGTGACTGCAGAAATATTTTTTTAGCCTGAAAAATCCCTTTCAGAGATTTGTTTGTAAAATTGTATCAATTTACTGTCTAACATTTTCTTCAGCATTTCATTTATAATATGTTATTAATGTTCATGAGGTCATTCAACAAGTTAAGGCTATGTGCGCATGTTAAGGATTTGATTGCTGAAAAAACGTGCATTTTGCCGCAATTTTGATGCGTTTTTTAATGCCATTTTTGTACATCAACGAATACTTTTTGGAGCTAAATAAAGATATTTGAAAAAAGAAATGTGGGACATTGCGTTAACCCTTGGATTACCATCAGACCTGGGGCGAGTATATTGGTTAATTTGAATGATTAAAGAATGTGTCTGTTTTATTTCAAATAAAGTGTTTACTCTGTGTGTGTGTTTATTTAACTTTTTACTTAACTTTAGTATAGTAATTGACACCTTTTCATCACCAAACAAAAGGGCTAGGTGTCAGCTATCTAATAAACCCAATCTCATTAGCATTTCCATTCATGTAATTTCTGGAGTAGCTGAGTGCTGCTATTTTTAGCCTAGGAAGGTGCCATTAGGCAAACATGTTCCCTGGCAATTAATAACAGCTCATTTTTTTTTTTTACCTGC
Source organism: Phyllobates terribilis (assembly GCF_046119375.1). Lineage (NCBI taxonomy): Eukaryota > Metazoa > Chordata > Amphibia > Anura > Dendrobatidae > Phyllobates > Phyllobates terribilis. The sequence goes on along the minus strand of NW_027362770.1, from coordinate 67,655,126 downwards.
TACGTCCCCCCCCGATCAGTAACCAGCAGCGCTTTGGACGCAGTGTATTACCTGCGTTTAATAGAACGCAGCGTTTTGGGCGCAGCAAAAATATGCTGCACCCACATCAATCACTGATGTGACTGCTGTAGAAGACAGCACTGTACACTACCAGGAGTGTAATCACTCCTATCAGTGTACATCGCTTTGATCTAGGCTGAGTTCACATGGGTTCATCAGCTGAAGATCAGCTGATAAGCCCCTGTGACCTCATTTCACTGCCGTAAAGTGAGGTCCCGGAGTGCATCAGCTGCTTTCCAGCGTAAAATTCCGCATCATGTGCACAGCACATCAGGATTGTCATTGCATTAGCTGGCAGACGGATTACATGGTGTTTTTGGTGCATTTCCTTATGGAAAAAACGCAGTGAAAATGCATCAAAACACAGTGTGTGCCCATAGCCTAAATGTTTATATATTTCATCAATTATTGTCATAATGTTTTCTGGCGTAAAGAAAGAGCACTACATTTCTTGAAGTGACATACCGGCTCTAGCATGCCAAGTCTTATTCGCCATGCTATGCTCCTCCAGGAAATTTAATATGCAAATTGCCTCTTCAGAGAGGAGGAGGACTTGGACTCTATAGTGCCACCTTTTGGAAGCAGCAATCCTACAAGTCACAAGTCCTCTTCATCTCTGAAGAGGCAATTTGCATAGCAAAAAAAAGTGCAATTCCACAATGGTTTTTAGTTTTTTTTTATTTACCATGGTCAATATATGTTAAAACTTTACCTGGCAATATGATTCCCCATGTTAGTACGAATATACAGATATCAAGTAATATAGTAACATAGTTTGTAAAGCCGAATAAAGACTTGCGTCCATCAAGTTCGACCTGTTAGATCTGGAATTGCTAAAGTTGATCCAGAGGAGGGCAAAAACCCCAAATGATTTGGCCAATCTTCACCTGAGGAAAAATTCCCTCCAGACTCTGAAACCAGCAGTCAGAATAAATCCCTGTATCAACCTACTATTTTATTTTATTTTTAAGTATATGCTGAAATCTGCCTGGTATCTAGAAATGCATCCAGTCCCCGCTTGAACTGGTGTAGTGAATCCGACATTACCGTCTCCTCACTCAGTGAATTCCATATTCTCACTGCTCTTACCGTAAAGAACCCCTTCATATGCTGGTGCTGAAACCTTTTCTCTTCCAGTCTTAGTGAGTGCCCTCTTGTTACCGTAATATCCCTCCTTTTGAACAAATCTCGGGCAAGATCTCTATACTGTCCCCTAACATATTTGTACACATTTATTATGTCCCCCCTCAACCTTCTCTTTTCCAAGCTGAATAGTCCTAGTTTTGCCAACCTCTCTGGGTATTGCAGTCCCTCCATTCCCTTTATTAATTTTGTTGCCCTCCTTTGTACCTTTTCAAGCTCATTTATATCCTTTCTATATATTGGGGCCCATAACTGAGCACAGTATTCCAAGTGTGGTCTGACCTGTGCTTTGTACAGTGGAAGAACAATGTTCTCATCCTTTGCAGCTATACCTCTTCTGATACATCCCATTACCCTGTTTGCCCTTACAGCAGCGGCCTGACTTTGGGCACTCCAATTTAGTTTGCTATCAATCAAGATGCCCAAGTCCTTCTCCATCTCTGAATTCCCCAATGATTTCCCATTCAGTGAGTACTGGTGACTTCCATTTTTCCTTCCCATATGTATGACCTTACATTTCTCCTCGTTAAACCTCATTTGCCATTTAATACTCCACCTACCCAGCTTATCCAAATCCCTCTGTAGGTCTGCACTGTCCTCTTTTGTATTAATTGTTTTACATAACTTTGTGTCATCTGCAAATATTGATATTTTACTATTTATCCCGTTGACTATGTCGTTAATAAAGATATTAAATAACATTGGGCCTAGTACAGACCCCTGTGGTACCCCACTAGTGACGCTTACCCAATCTGAGTATATTCCATTTATAACCACCCTCTGCCTTCTATCCTTTAGCCAGTTAGCTACCCACTTGCAGACATTTTCCCCCAGCCCCATCATTCTCATTTTGTATACCAACCTATTATGTGGCACGCTATCGAACGCTTTTGAGAAGTCGAGATACACGACATCCACTGGTTCCCCCTGATCTACTCGAGAGCTAACCTCCTCGTAGAAGTCAATCAGGTTTGTTTGGCAGGAGCGATTCCTCATGAATCCATGTTGGTTCGGGATTAAAAGATTATTAGCATCAAGATGCTCCGTAATTGCCTCTTTAATGAAGCTTTCAAAAATTTTGCCCACAACGGACGTCAGACTCACCGGCCGATAGTTTCCGGCGTCACTTTTCGCTCCCTTTTTGAATATTGGCACTACATTCGCCTGTCGCCAATCAAGTGGCACAGACAGGGGCGGACACAGACTGTAGTGGGCCCCTGTGCAAGAAATTTTGGGGGGCCCCCCCTGCCCTTCATAAGGCAACAAAGTTATGCAAACATAACCCCCCATGTGCATCTCTCACCCCCCCATGTGCAGCTCTCATCCCACCCATGTGCAGCTCTCACCCCCCGTGCATCTCTCATCCCCCCATGTGCATCTCTCATCCCCCCCATGTGCATCTCTCATCCCCCCCATGTGCATCTCTCATCCCCCCCATGTGCATCTCTCATCCCCCCATGTGCATCTCTCATCCCCCCATGTGCATCTCTCACCCCCCATGTGCATCTCTCACCCCCCCATGTGCATCTCTCACCCCCCCATGTGCATCTCTCACCCCCCCCATGTTCATCTCTCATCCCCCCCGTGCATCTCTGATTCCCCCCACTCCTAGTTAATTAATTGTATTTAAAAAAAATAAAACTTGTTATACTTACCCCCATGCAATCCCTGCAGAATCCTGGCGCTCGTCCACGTCGCTGCCACCAGGTTCTCCTGACGTTCGGCCATGTGACGGTGCCACATACATAGCCATCAGCTTTTGTTTTGGCCAAAAGATTTTTAAAGCCGCCACCACGATAAGGTAGACTCTTCTGGCCGGGCCCTACTCTAACCTATTAAAATTTTCTTAAAATATCCAATACTCTTTTTAGATATATTTTTATTTAGTTTTCTTTAAGGGAATGTGTCATATACATTTTTTTTTTTAAATGACCAATAATACCACATACAGGGAATACCGCCATACCATGACCAGACCACATATTACCACAACATAGTGACCGAATAATACCACACAGAAGGGAGAAAAACTGCCACACCATGACCAGACCACATATTACCACTACATTACTAATATTACCACCACATTACTAATATTACCATAAGTGTCATTATACACGGAAGCTCTATACATGGTATGTATAACGTAAGTGTCCAGGTAATCTAGTGATCACCAGTGAAATTATACACAGGAGCTCTGTATATAGTGTCAGTGTACAGGTAATACAGTGATCACCAGTGACATTATACACAGGAGCTCTGTATATAGTGTACAGGTAATACAGTGATCATCAGTGACATTATACACAGGAGCTCTGTATATAGTGTCAGTGTACAGGTAATACAGGGATCACCAGTGACATTATACACAGGAGCTCTGTATATAGTGTCAGTGTACAGGTAATACAGTGATCACCAGTGAAATTATACACAGGAGCTCTGTATATAGTGTCAGTGTACAGGTAATACAGTGATCACCAGTGACATTATACACAGGAGCTCTGTATATAGTGTCAGTGTACAGGTAATACAGTGATCACCAGTGACATTATACACAGTGTACATGTAATAGACTGACTCACCAGTGACGTCTCTAGGTGAAGTCCTTCATCTTCGCTTTTCTCCTTCATCCAGCACAGACCGCCATCACGTCTTCCAGCCAGGACTCGTCTCTGCATAAAATAACACAGTTATCTAGAGCACATTCCCCAACTTCTACATTACGCAGCTGAATACAGACGTGCATCCACCATCAATATATGGTTAGTTATTATGCAACCTACCATTCCAAATATAAATTGTAATCCACCACTGTGCCCCCATTAACTGTAAATAGGCACTTAATATATAATTTAATTAGAACCTCTACTCTTTCCGCCAATTTGTTACCTACTCTATACTTCCTGCTCCCCGCATTCAATATTTACATGCACCCCCTGCCCCAATTCATTATATCATGTCCGTGCTCTCCCCACCCCATCATCATTTATCATTTACTCTCCCCCACCCCACATTCGTTATGTGCAGCTCATTATCCCCCTACTCCCAATTCCCCCATGTGCAGCTCTCAAACCCCCCCATGTGCAGCTCTCATCCCCCCCATGTGCACATCTCTCACCCCCTCCCCCACATGTGCCCCTCTCTCATCCCCCTCCCCCACATGTGCCCCTCTCTCATCCCCCTCCACCACATGTGCACCTCTCTCATCCCCCCCCACATGTGCATCTCCCATCTCCCCCCCCACACATGTGCATCTCCCATCTCCCCCCCACCACATGTGCATCTCCCATCCCCCCCCACACATGTGCATCTCCCATCTCCCCCCCACACACATGTGCATCTCCCATCTCCCCCCCCACACACGTGCATCTCCCATCTCCCCCCACACACACATGTGCATCTCCCATCTCCCCCCACACACACATGTGCATCTCCCATCTCCCCCCCACACACATGTGCATCTCCCATCTCCCCCCCACACACACATGTGCATCTCCCATCCCCCCCACACACATGTGCATCTCCCATCTCCCCCCCCACGCACACACATGTGCATCTCCCATCTCCCCCCCCCCCCCACACACACACACATGTGCATCTCCCATCTCTCCACTCCTAGTTAATTGTATTTAAAAAAAAATAAAACTTGTTATACTTACCCCCATGCGATCCCTGCAGAATCCTGGCGCTCGTCCAAATCGCTGACAGCAGGTTCTCCTGACTTCCGGCCATGTGACGGCACCGTCACATGACCGGAAGTCAGGGGAATCATGAAGGCGCTGCTGCAACAGCGCAGCTCAGCGCTGAAATGTCCCGGACCCGGCGCATAGCATGGGGCCGGGGGCCCCATGAGGAGAGAGACGCACAAGAGGGGGGCCCCCGAGGGGGCCCCTACCGGCCGGGCCCCATACTGGAGTCAGGGCAGTCATGCCCTGATGGTGGCCCTGCTGGAGGCTGGAGGGGCCCCCTCTCCCTCGGGGCCCCCGTTCAATGAACCGGCTGCACGGGCGGTAGTTCCGCCCCTGGGCACAGACCCAGTCTCAACAGAGTCCTTAAATATAAGATATAACGGTCTGTCTATCACATTACTTAGTTCCCTTAGTACCCGTGGGTGTATGCCATCAGGTCCTGGTGATTTGTTTATTTTAATGTTACTGAGGCGTTTCTGTACCCCAGCTTGGGTTAGATTTGTCATACTTAGTGGAGGATTAAGTTTGTCACTTCTCATTTCTCCTGTTAGTTCGATTTCCTTTGTGAAAGTTGTCGAAAAAAAATTATTTAATAGATTAGCTTTATCCTCATCTTTCTCTATGATTTTGCCTTCCTCACTTTTTATCGGTCCAATATTATCCGATTTAATCCTTTTACTATTTATATATGTAAAGAACAGTTTGGGATTTGATCTACTTTCCCTAGCAATACGTCTCTCTGTTTCCTCCTTCGCTATTTTTATTTGTTTTTTACAGGTTCTCGTTTTTTCCTTATAACACATTAGTGCTTCCTTACTGTTTTCCTGTTTTAATCTCTTGAATGCCTCTTTTTTGCTATTTAACGCCCCTTTTACGTTCTTGTTCAACCATATTGGTTTCCTCTTATTTCTGGCCCTTTTATTCCCATACGGTATATATCTCTCGCACTGAGTATTCAGAATTCTTTTGAAGGTTTCCCATTTACTATTCGTATTCCTTTGATTAAGAACTTTGTCCCAGTCAATAAGTTGAAGGCTTTCTTTCAGCTGATCAAACTTCGCCCTCCTAAAGTTTAATGTTTTTGTTGTTCCCTTATTGATAACCCTACTGAAGGGCATTTTGAAGTCGATAATATTATGGTCGCTATTACCTAGGTGCCCCCCTATCTGTACCTCAGTTATTCTATCAGGCCTATTAGTCAATATTAAGTCCAACACGGCCTTCCCTCTCGTTGGTTCCTGCACTAGTTGGGAGAGATAATTATCCTTAATATTTGTCAAGAACCTTTTACCTTTCTGAAATCTACAGGTTTCTGTTTCCCAGTCAATATCTGGGTAGTTGAAATCCCCCATTACAATCACTTCATTATGTTTTGCTACTTTGTCTATTTGTCCTAATAGCAGATTCTCATTCTCCTCTGTTATATTTGGTGGCTTATAGCAGACCCCCAGTAATATTTTATTATTATTTTTAGTTCCCTCTATCTCTACCCACATGGACTCGACCCCCTCTTCTCCCTCTCCTATATCTTCCCTTAGTCTGGGTTTTAGACATGACTTTACATATAAGCAGACTCCTCCGCCTTTCCCCTGTTTCCGGTCCCTTCTAAATAAACTATAATCTAATAAATTTACCGCCCAGTCGTAGCTATCGTCTAGCCAAGTCTCTGTTATACCTACGATGTCATACCTCTCCTCCGATATAAGCGCCTGCAGCTCATCCGCCTTATTGGTCAGGCTTCTTGCATTGGTCAGCATGCAAGATAAAACTTTGGGGTTATTTAGCATCCTATTCTTCTCTAACGATCTAACTGTACTATCTCCACCCCCCTCTCCACCCTCATTATATTCACTTCTCCCCTTCCCCCTTGCTTGCCTCACATCCCACCTATTTCCTTGGTTTCCCCCCCCGTCTCTAGTTTAAAAACTCCTCCAACCTATTAGCCATCTTCTTCCCCAGCACCGCTGCACCCTCCCCATTGAGGTGCAGCCCGTCCCTACGGTAGAGCCTGTAGCCGACCGCGAAGTCGGCCCAGTTCTCCATGAACCCAAACCCTTCTGCCTTGCACCAACTCTTTAGCCACTTATTCACCTCCCTAACTTCCCGTTGGCGCTCCTGTGTGGCTCGCGGGATTGGTAGTATTTCTGAGAAAACTACCTTGGAGGTCCTTGCCCTAAGCTTCCTACCTAGGTCCCTGAAATCATTTTTAAGGACCCTCCATCTACCACTCACTTTGTCATTGGTGCCGATGTGGACCATGACCGCTGGGTCTTCGCCAGCCCCACCCAGTAACCTGTCAACCCGATCCGCGATGTGCCGGACTCGAGCGCCAGGGAGGCAGCACACCGTTCGGCGATCCGGGTCTTTGTGACAGATTGCCCTGTCTGTCCCCCTAATAATAGTCACCCACTACCAGAACCTGTCTTGCCTGCCCTACACTTCCCCCCTCCCCCTCATTACTGGAGCATACACTCCCCCGGCGGTCAGAGGATCTGTCATGCTCCAATAATGCCGGTTCTGAACCAGCCTTCCTATACTTCTTCCCTCTATCCCTCCTAACTGTTATCCAGCTCCCTGCCTGTTCAGCCTGCACTTCCCCTCTATGCTCCACCCCCAGTATTGACCCATTGAGTGTCTGCTCGGTGAGCAGCAAACTCCGTTCCATGTTGTCGATGCTCCTCAGTACCGCTATCTGAGCACTTAGATCCAGAATTTGGGCTTCCAAGTGCACGATATGCTCACATCTCTCGCAGCAGTATGGATCCTCGAGCGGTTGCTCACGGAATGCATACATTGCGCAAGATGTACACTGCACGGCTCCGGCCAACATGGACGTCATTCTAAATATGGGGATACAGTCAGTATATATATATACAAGTACAAAACACAATTATTTATATATAGGTGTATGGACGGGGATCAATTAGGGATGTGCAAGTGTATCAATTAGATATCGGCGGGGGATCAGTTAAGTATCAAGTATGGACGAGGGAATCAGATAAGTAGGTCAGGTGGATTAATTAAGTAAAAAGTAAAGTAAGGAAAGAATGAAACACAGTCAGCAATTCAGTCCTAAGTCCTCCCTTCCAAACTCCCTGAATCCAAAGTCACTGAAAAACAAGTCACACACTTACTTTCGTTCGCACTTACGCTCTGGACACACGCAGCTCGTTCACACTCGCAAACTAAGAGATTTAAAGAGTTTTTTTTTTTTTTTTTTTCTTCCTTTTCCAGCAATGTACCCTTCACCTCAATGCACTTCCAAAGGACTTGATGTCCAACCAGCTGCCCCTTATAAACCCTTAATTATGACCCCTTCCCCTTAATTAACCCCTTGTGAGTAAATCTACACCTCAGGATTTTATTGCAATGTAGTTAACCCTTAAATACACAGGTAGTAAACTAAGAAACTAAAACTGTAGTGAGAAAATAGGTTTTAAAAAGCCCAATAAATCTAAACCGGTAGAAAAGCACTCAGCAGGTCACAATGCAGCACTCACCGCAATTCACACAGGTATTTTCTGCAGGATTCCCAAATACCTCTTCACTGAAAAACAAGTCACACACTTACTTTCGTTCGCACTTACGCTCCGGACACACGCAGCTCGTTCACACTCGCAAACTAAGAGATTTAAAGAGTTTTTTTTTTTTTTTTTTTTTCTTCCTTTTCCAGCAATGTACCCTTCACCTCAATGCACTTCCAAAGGACGTATATATATAGTTTTTTGTTTCTCGAAGTGTGAAAAAAATTGGAAATTTTGTATGCAATTTTTTTTTTTTGCTTTTATCGCCATTTTCTGAGAGATGTAACATTTTCATTTTTCGTTATCTTGGGCTGTGTGATGGCTTATTTTTTGCGCCCTATGTTGATGTTTTTATTGATACAGTTTTGGGGTACATACAATGTTTTGATCACTTCTTATTGCATTTTATTGAAATGTTGCGGTGACCAAAAAAAGTAGTTCTGCCGTTTTGAATTACAGTTGTAAATCACCACCCCGGCAGCTTTCAGAGCAGGTTGGCTATTCTCAGCTCTTTGCTTTTGCTGTCCAGAGCTGTTTGCTTGTAGATATATGAAAATACATTGATAACCGTGTAGATACAGATCAAACCCCTGAAGCTGAATGTTTTACAGCAGAACTTGTGCTGAGCTTTATAGTTTTACTAATACAGTTCTTGCTGCTCACCAGAATTGTCACTCAGAGTCTCCTAGAAAGCAGAAAGTAAGGAGAATGCATTTAAGAATATCCCTTTAACTGGATTATATTTTAAACAGCTCTTAAATAGCAAGCATTTTTTAATTTCTATGATCTATGCAATATGGTGGGAACAACTTCCTTACATTTCTTTATACTCCTTTGTATTGTAGTAGAGACAGTAAAAATGACATGACAGCAAAAATGGATTATTTGTATTCGGTTCATTAGGTTCATGTACTTAACCAATTTAGAGTTGTCAAACTCTGCAAATGTATGTAGACTGTTAGCTCATACTATATAATGTTTAGTTGGTATTGGAGACTAATCTGGACTATCCACTGTGGTTCTGAAGCAAAACTAAATTGTTCATATGACATACGGTATGTTAATCAGGTTTGCTCTGTATAGTGTGATATTTATTAGAGATGAGCGTTGTTCTACTCGAACTGTTCGCCAATCTCAAATTCGAGCTGTTTTGGGCGGTGTTCGAGCCGTTCGGCGAACACGAACAATTTGAGAAAAATTCGGCTGTTCGAGGTTATGTTCGATAACTGTTCGTGCACCAAAATCATAACTGGATTTTTTCTCAGTAATGATGAAAATTAATGTTAATACGCAGTTTGAGTGTACAGCGGGGTGGGGGGAGGGGCAGGGGATGGATCTCTGCAGGAACAATGAAGATCTCCATTTTTTTTTCTCTTTCCCGCATTTGCAGTGGGGAGGTGCAATCTGTCAGCCTATCAGCAGCGCACACACGGAGCGAAGTGCTTTTTTTCACACAAGCAAGGGCATGTGTCATTGGCAGTGTATGTCACATGTCCTTGCCCTATAAGACCAAGCCATTTTCCCCGTCGCCACCATTTTCTCACTGCTGCAGCTGCGTGTTAGACGGCACCGCTGTTGCTGTGTGCGCTATACCTTGTTAATTTCAAGCCAATTTTCGCACAAATATACAGATAGCTTGGGAGTAGGGAATAGTTGTGATTGCAGTCCTTTTAAGGACTAGGTTACAGCATTTCCTACGACTTTTATCAGGGAGGTCTGTGCTCTTAAATAGATAGATTGTGGGAGTAAAGACTAATTGTAATTGGAGTCCTTTTCAGGACTAGGTTACATCAGTTCCTATCAGTTTTTGCCAGGCAGGTCTGTGCCAGTGCTGTGCAAGTTTTTTTCACAGCATTTGGCTGAATCTAGCAAAGCTAATCCTTTTTGGCCTATTGCAGAGTGTGTTAGTCAGTGGAGTAGCCTATCTGTGTTGCAAGATATACCACCTGTGTATAGAATACCAATTTTTTTACTGCACCTAGTGAAGTAAAATCTTTTGGGCATAGCATCATTCTATTAGTCCATCTATACTGACCTCCATCAGGTTGCAAACTGAATATAATTTTTTTCTGCATCTAGCTCTGAAAAAATATTTGGGCTTCTAGCAGTGTGTGGGACTTGGTCTATTAGTCCATCTATACTGACCTCCATCAGGTTGCAAATTAAAAATAATTTTTTTCTTCATTTAGCTCTGAAAAAATATTTGGGCTTCTAGCAGTGTGTGGGACTTGTTCTATTAGTCCTTCTATACTGACCTCCAGCAGGTTGCAAATTGAATATAATTTTTTTCTGCATCTAGCTCTGAAAAAATAGTTGGGCTTCTAGCGGTGTGTGGGACTTGGTCTATTAGTCCATCTATACTGACCTCCATCAGGTTGCAAATTAAAAATAATTTTTTTCTGCATCTAGCTCTGAAAAAATATTTGGGCTTCTAGCAGTGTGTGGGACTTGGTCTATTAGTCCATCTATACTGACCTCCATCAGGTTGCAAATTAAAAATAATTTTTTTCTGCATCTAGCTTTGAAAAAATATTTGGGCTTCTAGCGGTGTGTGGGACTTGGTCTATTAGTCCATCTATACTGACCTCCATCAGGTTGCAAATTAAAAATAATTTTTTTCTTCATTTAGCTCTGAAAAAATATTTGGGCTTCTAGCAGTGTGTGGGACTTGTTCTATTAGTCCATCTATACTGACCTCCATCAGGTTGCAAATTAAAAATAATTTTTATCTGCATCTACAGTACCTCTGAAAAAATATTTGGGCTTCTAGCTGTGTGTGGGACTATTTGTATTAGTCCATCTATACTGACCTCCATCAGGTTGCAAACTGAATATATTTTTTTCTGCATCTACCTCTGAAAAAATATTTGGCCTTCTAGTAGTGTGTCGGACTTTCTCTATTAGTCCATCTATACTGACCTCCATCAGGTTGCAAATTAAAACTAATTTTTATCTGCATCTACAGTACCTCTGAAAAAATATTTGGGCTTCTAGCTGTGTGTGGGACTATTTGTATTAGTCCATCTATACTGACCTCCATCAGGTTGCAAATTCAAAATAATTTTTTTCTGCATCTAACCCAGCCAATAGTTTTGGCCTAATACCACAGTTTGGCCACTCAGCTCTGCTCGGTTACCATCCATTGTTTTTTTGTGCAAACAACTCCAGAGTTGTGAATTAGTTAACCACCAAAATGAGTGGAAAAAGGCCTGCTGCTGGTGGAAAGGGGAATAGGCGTGTTGGGAAGGGGAAAAAAGGTTGTGTCCGTGGGGTAGGTGTTAAAGCAACAGTAACATCTGCAGAAGAAAGACCATCTTCCAGCCAAACTAAAATGTCTACTTCTTTTAGCGGACAATGTGATAAGATCCCTTTCTTACGGCCACGCCAATCGCTACAAATTCCAGATGAGGCACAAAAACAGCAGGTGCTTCAACGGATATCAAGTGCTCCTTTAAGTGGGCTCTCCTCCACATCAACTTCAACATCACAAATACTCCAGTCCTCAAAGGTGTCACCCAAATCGCACTTGCTTCCTCACAGCTCCCAAATCTCCAGCTGCCCGTCTGAGTATGAGGTAGAACAGTTGGTTGAGTCTGCAGAGCTGTTTACTCATACTATAGCCTGGGAATCAGAGGTCGACTCCAGCGCTTCTGTGAATCCAGACGAGGAAATGATCTGCACTGATGCCCAGAATCTTTATGAGTCGGATCCAGGACCAGACGCAGAAGGTTCTGACCATAATGTAGACCCTCATTCCCAAACTGTAACTCCTGTTGGTGGAGACAATGAGGAAGACGATGATAAGACTCAAATACCTGATTGGAGCGACAACTTTAGTTTTTTGTCAGGGCAGGAACAGGTTGGCTCTGAGGACGACGGGTGTGATAACGCACAGGGTGATGATGATGAGGTCGGAGATCCCACTTACTGTCAACCCACAGTCAGCCAAGAGATGAGGTCAGCAGAGGAGGTGGAGGAAGATGCTAGTGACGACGAGGTCAGGTTGCGCCTTCCTGGACAGAGACGTAGTACTGGAAGCACGTCAACAACTGCATCCTCAAACACAACTCTGCCTCTCACCACAAGTCGTGGTGGCTCTTCAGGTCGCATGGGTGCTAAGCCTTGCATAGCCTGGGCATTTTTTCAGATCGATAAAGATGACCCAACTCATGTTATCTGTAACATTTGTCAGCAAAAGCTAAGTAGAGGCCAAAAAATACATAGTTTGAGTACTTCATGCATGAACCGGCACATGGACATGAAGCATAAGTTGCAGTGGGAAGCTCAGTGTGCTACAATGCGGCCTAGCCGGCCGGGCCAATCACCGTCTGCCATATCTTGTGCATCCGCGGCCTCTTCATCCTCTGTGACTGGGGGGACAGCAGTCACACCTGTTTTGGGGCGCAGACCTGCCACCTCTTTACCCGCAACAGCCAGCGTGATTGGCAGGTCATCATTTTCTTTGGAGGTGGTAACACCAGCTGGTGTTGAGCGCTGTCCGACATCGATAGCACCACCTTTGGATCAAGGCAACCTAACATGTCCGCCTGCATCTTCCTCACAGACCGGCAGTTTGCCGGGGACACCCTTATCAACCCCGTCTAAGCACAATAGCCAGCCCTCGGTCCCTCAGATGTGGACAAGTAAAAGACCATTTCCTCCTAGCCATGAGAAAGCTAAGAGGTTGAATTTCACCATCTGCAAGCTCTTGGCTACAGAAATGCTGCCTTTCCGCCTGGTGGACACAGAGGATTTTCGAGACCTTATGTCCGTCGCAGTGCCCCAGTACCAGATGCCCAGTCGGCACTACTTCTCAAAGAAAGGTGTGCCTGCGCTCCACCAGCATGTCGCACACAACATCACCGCTTCTTTGAGAAACTCTGTGTGTGACAGGGTGCATTTCACCACAGACACTTGGACGAGTAGGCATGGACAGGGGTGTTACATGTCGCTGACTGGGCACTGGGTAACTATGGTGACAGCAGGACAAGGGGCTGCTGTCCAAGTCATGCCGTCCCCACGAGTTGTGCGTCAATCCTCTTTATGTCAAAGTTCCTCCACTGCTTCTGCCTCCTCAACCTCCTCTCGGTCTTCCACCTGCACCCAAAGCCTGTCTGGTCATGCCACAAGCTTTCTAACTGCTCAGAAGGGATCCTGCACACCTCCTTACTATGCTGGCAGTAGGGCTCAACGTCATCAGGCGGTTTTTACATTGAAATGTCTGGGAAATGTGAGTCACAAGCTGAGAAGTTGTGGTCAGCTCTGGAGAACCAATTTCATGAATGGTTGTCTCCACTGGACCTGAAACCAGGGAAGGCCGTGTGCGACAATGCTGCAAACCTGGGTGCGGCCCTTCGCCGGGGCAATGTCACACACGTGCCTTGTATGGCTCACGTGTTGAACCTGGTTGTCCAGCAATTTTTAGCCCACTATCCCAGACTAGATGGCCTTCTGCAGAGGGCACGGTCGCTGTGTGCTCACTTCCGCCGTTCGCATCCCGCAGCTCAGCGACTTACATCTCTACAGAAGTCGTTGGGCCTGCCACTTCACCGGCTAAAATGCGATGTGCCTACCCGGTGGAATTCAACTCTGCACATGTTGCAGCGACTGTGGCAGCACCGACAAGCCCTGGTGCAATACGTTCTGACGTATAGCCTGGGCCAACGAGATTCAGAGGTGGGGCAAATCACGCTGGAGGAGTGGTCTCAGATCAGGGACCTATGCACCCTTCTGCACAGTTTTGAAATGGCGACGAAGATGTTTAGTGCTGACGATGCCATTATCAGCATGACTATTCCGGTGATTTACATGCTGGAGCACATGTTAAACAGAATTCGGAGTCAGGTGGTGGCACAAGAGGAGGTGGAGGAAGTAGAGGAGGAGGAGTTGTATGCGGAAGGGCTAACATCTGCAAGGTCCAGACGGTCGGCAGCACCAAGGCGGCAGGCATGTGAGGGTGGGGGAGATGGTTTTACCAGGGCGCATGGTAGCAGCCAAACTAGTGAGGAAGGTGCAGGAGCCCAGGAAGAAGTGGAGGACGAACTGATGGAAGACTCATCAGATGAGGGAGACCTTGATCACATTTCTGTTGTGCGAGGTTGGGGGGAGAGGACAGAGGAAGGAAGCATGATTGTTACCTCGCCACCAACACAACAGGGACTTGGTGCTCCTGGATGCGCAACACACATGAGTGCCTTCTTGCTGCACTACCTGCAACATGACCCTCGAATTGTGAGAATTAGAAATAATCCTGACTACTGGGTTGCCACACTGTTAGATCCCCGGTACAAAAGTAAATTTGCAGAAATTATTCCTGCCATAGAAAGGGATGCACGCATGCAGGAGTATCAGCAGAGACTGTTGCAGAATCTTACATGTGCTTTTCCACAAAATACCAGTGGTGCACGTAGTGAATCTCACAGTTCCAACTTGCCAACCGTGGGACCGTCAAGTGTTCAGCACTCAAACCGTAACAGAACCACAGTATCTGCTGGTAACATCAATTTTGCGGAATCATTTCACCACTTTTTTAGCCCATCCTTTGCAAGGCCACAGGAGACCAGAAGTCTGACACATAGTCAACGCCTAGAGACGATGGTACAGGAGTATCTCCAAGTAAACATTGAAGCCACGACTGTGTCACTGGACCCTTGCTCTTTTTGGGCATCCAATCTGGATAAATGGCCGGAGCTAGCCACTTACGCCTTGGAGATCTTGTCATGCCCCGCAGCCAGCGTTCTGTCTGAACGTGTGTTCAGCGCTGCTGGTGGTGTGCTGACAGATAAGCGCACGCGGCTCTCCACTGATAATGTAGACAGACTCACGTTCATAAAGATGAACAAATCATGGATCCGAAAAGACTTTTCTACCCCTGTGTCATCCTGGGGAGAGTAAAAGCTTGATGATTGGTTAAAATCACCCTACCAACCGTTTTAATCTTTCAAATTACTAATCATGTTTATCTGTATCTTGACTGGAAAATAATTTGGGCTTTGTAGCAGTGTGCAGCACTGATCCTATTAGGCCATCTATACTAAAGCTTCACCAGATTTAAAATTAAAAATAATTTTTAGCTGCATCTAGCCCGGAAAATAATTTTGGGGCTCCGAGATGCGCAAGGCACATAAGTGCCTTCTTGCTGCACTACCTGCAGCATGACCCTCATATTGTCAGAATTCGAAGTAATCATGACTACTGGGTTGCCACACTCTTAGATCCCCCAAACTTTTCGATCAACCTTTTCATTTTAATAAAGACCAAAAAAATGGTCATTTTTGAAATTATAAGCATTAGCAGGTTGTTAGAAACTGAAATCAAACAGTTTTCAACTCAAAACTTTATTCTAGGTGATGTTACATTTTCACATAGGACCCCTTGTTCGAAAGGAGCTTCTGAACTCTCTCGTCCATTGAATTTGTCAGGTTTTGGATGGTTTCTGCTTCAATTGTTTTGCATGAGGACAGAATACCCTCCCAGAGCTGTTGCTTAGATGTGAACTGCCTCCCGCCATCATAGACACTCCTTTTAATGATGCTCCAAAGGTTCTGAATGGGGTAGAGGTCAGGGGAGCATGGGGGTCACACCATAAGTTTGTCCCCTTTTATGCCCATATCAGCCAGAGATGCAGATGTTTTATGTGCAGCATGAAATGGTGCATTATCATGCAGAAAAATGATCTTGCTGTGAAATACACGGTTCTTCTTCTTGAACCATGGCAGGAAGTGCTGTTTGAGAAAATCCACATACATTATGGAGTTCATCTTTAGCGCCTTCAGGGATCCTAAAGGGGCCGACAATCTCTCTCCCCATGATTCCAGCCCAAAACATTACTCCACCTCCTCCTTGTTGGCGCTGTAGCCGTGTTTGCGTGGGGTGTCCATCAACCAGCCATCCTCCACTCCATCCATCTGGACCATCGAGCGCTGCACGGCACTCATCCGTGAACAAAACAGTTTTGAAATCCGTCTTCATGTAATGTTTGGCCCACTGGAGCCGTTTCTGCTTGTGTGAAGTGGATAGAGGAGGTCGACAGGATGGCGCATGCACAGCTGCAAACCTCTGAAGGACCCTGCATCTTGTTGTTCGGGGGACGTTGGAGGCACAAGCAGCTTCAAAAACTTGTCTGCTGCTATGACAAGGCTTTTTTGCCGCTGCTCTTTCAACCTGACGTAATTGCCTGTAGGAAAGAGTCCTCAATTTGCCCTTATCAGCACGCACACGTGTGTACTGTGAATCAGCTACATACTTCTTGATTGCCAAGACACTTCATCCTGATCATCGCACAATGTTGATTGTAGTCATGCCTTGACCTAAACACTCCACAATTTGTTGCTTCTCAGCAGCCGACACATCCTTTTTCTTTCCCATTTTGGCAGAAAATGTAGGCTGCTTAATAATGTGAGAGAGCCTTCTTAAGTAGTCTTGCCTTTCATTGGACACACCTGCCAAACTAATTAGCACAGGTGTCTGCAATTGCTTACAGTGATATAAAGAGCCCTGACACACATCACCATCAATGAGTTTAACTGACAAACAAACAAATTCTTCCCTTATCACTCCTAAACACTTTTTGTATAATAATTTGGAACGCAGTGTACATGTGCTTTTCCACAAAACACCAGTGGTTCACGTAGTGAATCTTACAGTTCTAACTTGCCAACCGTGGTCTGTATGGAGTTGTTCAATAAAGGGCCCAAAATTAAGATAACATAGATGGGAGAGGTCTCTATGAATAGGAATTCCTAAGTATTTGATACCCTGTGAGGGCCAGGCAAAGGGAAAGTTGGACTGGATGGAATCCTATATGGATTTGGGGAGGGAGACATTGAGGGCCTCAGACTTCGCTGCATTGATTTTAAAATTTTACCATGTAACAAAGTGATCTATTTCAGCCATAACAGCATGGATGGATATATGTGATTGAGTGATATATACTAGGACATCATCAGCAAATAGAGAGCACTTGTACTCGGTGCCTCCCACCTCAATCCACCTAATATTGGGGTTATAGCGAATTGATGAGAGCAGGTGCTCCGTCACTAGGATGTATAAGAGAGGGGACAGAGGACATCACTGCCTTGTCCCATTGGTGATTGTGAAAGGTGATGAAAATGTTCTGACGCACCCCCTGGGCCTTGGGACACCCGGAACCGGACCCTTTTTGGTGGATGCTGGTGGTTGTAGTCTTCGTGGCGGCGACCCGGTTCCGTGGCTCAGGGCGGTCAAACCAGTGGCGGAACTATTTATGTGGTTTTCATGTTTAAATGTCCGACTACGCCACCCGTGGATTGCGGTCAGAGTGAACCGCCGCTACAGGGCAGACCACTGAGGCTGGTGTTGTGGGTGCAGCAGAGCGTAGCATAACTCCCCACGGGAGGAGTATAGCCTCAGGGCAGTGTATGCGGAGGATGGGGGTGATGGTGCAGGGCAGCAGCAGTAACGACACGGAGTCAGTGATGCAGTTCAGGGCCTTTACTCACAGTTCTTATTATCCAGACCACGTCTGCAGGTAACGGCTGCCCACGTCGTACTGTGCTCACCAGGTGAGGGGCTCAGACAACTCCCAGATAACTTTGGAGCACTTCACAGGACCCCCTTTGTGTGTCCTTTGTCTGGCCTTTCTTACCAACACTTCTGTCCGGCTGCCTCGGGCCTCCTCTTGGTAAACTTGGCGCCAGTTTCCCTGACCCTATGTGGTGCCTTCCTAGCGGGTGTAGCGAGGGGCTGCGCCACATAAAATGTCAGAGCCTCCGGTTTCTAGCTGAGGGTCGTTTCCTGCCTCCACTAGTTCGGGGACCGGTCTCCCCCTTTGGCCTGACCCCTCCACGCAGGTGGATTCGGGCGTGCGGTGGCGACTCGCCCGTCCGCACCCCTGGGATCCCTTCATTCCTCGTTCCTGGAGCCTTCTCCGCTCCTCTTCCTTCCTTCTCCCTCTTCCAGGCCTGGGCCTCTGTTACTAGGCCCGCCTCCGGAGCAGAGCTCATGCAGAGCCCCTGCTCCCTGCCACTTCTGCTCAGACTTCTCTGCACTGAACTAAGATGGTGCCCACCTTTTATACTCCCTTCTCAATGCACCCAGGAACTGCTTCCTCCCTGCTCCTGCACTACAGGGTTCCCCTTCCTCAGTGTTCCCTCCCCCCACTCCAGCCAGGGACAGGGACTCTCGTGCCCATCTCAGGGGCATATTGGTCGCCCTGCCCCACGGCAATGTGGTGTAATGCATGCAGGTGTCGGGTCCTGATCCACACTCCATCCTTACCTGAGAGTGAGATATCACACCTCTGGGTGAGGTGCAATACGTCTGTAGCAACCGAGCCCTCAGGGTGCTACAGTTCCATTTATCTTCAGCCTAGGTGACGTATTGCGATACAGGGCCGTGATTTTGGCTATAAAAGGGTCCCCTAGACCCCTACCCCAAGCTTTTTAAGAGAATCATATATGGCGTGCCAGGAGACTCTATGGAATGCTTTCTCAGCATCCAACGAGAGTATCTAATTACAAATTTTTAACTGCATCTAGCCCAGGAAATACTTTGTGCCTAGTAGCAGTGTCTGCTAGTGAGCGGATTATCCCGGCAGTTAAGCAAGCTGCACCACCTGTAGTTTAGACACTTAATTTTTTCAAAGGAAATGCTTCGGGACCATGGGATACTTAGTGAAGAGCATCAGGTGGCACCCCAAGGCATAGGGGCTGGGACTGGCAGTAGGATGCCTTGCGGTGGACAGCCGAGCTCGATCCTTATAAAAGCTTTTTAACTGCAGCAGCTTTAGTGGACGCTACTGGAGCTGGAATTACCGCGGCTGCTGGCATGAGACTTGCCCTCCAATAGATCCTTGTAAATGGATTTAAAGTGTATTCATTCAAATTAGAGAGACAATTTAAATTAAAAAGCTTAGAGCTGCCTCCACCACAGGGGGGCTCGCTCGACCCACCAGCGGACAGGCACCAGTATTGGGAGAGGGGGGCTGGCCGTCAGGGTTCACCGCGGCTCTGGCACAAACCCGGCGACACGGAGGTGGCACGGGCAGGAGCGGACTGGCCGTGTCGGCTTCTCACTTTTTGGATTTTAGAAGGGCATGACATGCCTATATCTGTGTCTCCCCCTCCTTTTACTCCTCCACCTCTTTTATTTTCGCATGACTATATGTACTTGTCACTTTTCCATGTGTTAGTTATGTCTTCTGAGCAGTTTGTCAGCTTTTGGACACCTTTGAAGGTGTTTTCTATGTGTTTCTATGTGTTTTTGTTTGCCTGCCATTGGTTTTAACGGTGTTCGAAGGTGTTCGACGAACAGTTCGACGAACAGTTCGGCGAACACACGGGTGTTCGACGAACCGAACCGAACTCGAACACTACGGGGGTGGCTCAACACTAATATTTTATAATATGATAATGATGTGTATTAAACAGTGTCCAATGCATTTCTAGGTTGGGAATGGAGCATGATGGCCAAGGAAACAGGTGTGGAGATGAAGTTAGAATGGGAAGTATTATGGCTCCACTGGTACAAGCTGCATTCCATCGCTTTCACTGGTCTCGATGTAGTCAGCAAGAGCTAAATCGCTATTTAAGGTAAGGACATTTAGAAAGCTGTGAAAGAGGATATTCGGCACTCTGTGAAAAACAAAAAATGTGCCTAAGCACTAAGAGGCGGGTAGTTTATACTTGCCTGCCTGCTGTGCTCGGCGCCGATCTTTGCTGGCACAAAGTGGTCACAGACTGCTCGTGCTGGTGATTCTGCTGCTTCTGTTGACATCCCGTTGACAGAGTGAGAGCTTCTTTTCCGCCCTGCTATGTTAACAGGGCATGACTTCAGACGTCATGCAGATTGACTATCGGCACCCCCAGTTATGTGGCGGAGATCCGGCAATCAATCAGAATGACGTTGGAAGTCCCGTCCTGCTAACACAGTGGAGCAGAAAAGAAGTCGATGTGACGTCAGCAGAAGCAGCTGAATCCCTGGCAGGAGCGGTCCGTGACTACTCTGTGCTGGCCAAGAATGGCGCCGGGCAAAACAGGCTGGTAAGTAGCAACTATCTGCCTGTTAGTGCTTAGGCACATTTTTTGTTTTTCACAAAGTTCCAGATATCCCCTTTAATGTTTATTTTTTTACATTTTCTATAGACATTGGGATTATTGCTAAAGCTTCAATTTAATGATCGCTATTTATTACAGCCACAGTGGCTTGCGAAAGTATTTCACCCCCCTTTGGCATATTTTGTGTTTTTGCTATCTCACAATTTCACTGTTTTTATGAGGTTTGCATCAGTTCATGTAAAGAACATGCCTACAACTGTGAACAATGGTTTTCTTTTTTTTTGTTGTGAATCAAACAACAAATAGAACAAAATAAATGAAAACTTCAGTGTGCATAACTATTCACCCCTCAAAAGTCAGTACTTTGTAGAGACTCCTTTTGCAGCATTTATAGCTGCAAGTCACTTTGGATAAGTCTCTATGAGCTTGCCACTGGGATTTTTGCCCATTACTCAAGGCAAAATTGCTCCAGATTCTTCAAGTTAGATGGATTCCTCTGGTGAACAGCAATCTTCAAGTCTAACCACAGAATCTCAATTGGATTAAGGTCTGCTATTTAACTAGGCCACTCTAAAACATCTATACGTTTCCCCTTAAATCACTCGATTGCAGCATTAGCAGTATGCTTTGAGTCATTGTCTTTTTGGAAGGTGAACCTCCGTCCCAGTCTCTAACAGGTTTTGCTCAAGAATATCCCTGTATTTCGGACCATCCATTTTCCACTCAACTCGGACCATTTTCTCTGTCCCAGCTGCTGAAATTCATCCCCACAGCATGATGTTGCCACCACTATGTTTCACTGTGGAGATGGTGTTCATGGGGTGAAGAGCTATGTTGGTTTTGGCGCCAGACATAGGGTTTACCTGGGTGGCCAAAAAGTTCAATTTTGGTCTCATCTGACCACAGCACTTCCTCGATTCATTTGGGGAGTCTCTCACATGTCTTTTGTCAAACTCAAAAACGAGCTTTACAATTTGTGTGTGTAAGTAAAGGCTTTTCTCTGCCCACTCTTCCATAAAGGCCACCTCTATGGAGAGTATAGCTTATTGTGGTCATATGGACAGATACTCCAGTCTCTGCTTGGGAACTCTTCAGCTCCTTCAGGGTTACTTGTACTCTCTGTGCTGCCTCTCTGATTAATGCCCTCCTTGCCCTAGGCTAAGAACTTTGGAAGGGGGCCCTCTCTTGGCAGGTTTGTTGTGATACCATGTTCTTTCTATTTGATGATAATGGATTAGATGGGGGGTCATCAGAGATTGGGCTATTTTTTATAACCCGACCCTTGGTCTTCATGGTGAGGTTTGGCTAGTGGTGCCTCTTGCTTAATGGTGTTGCAGCCTCTGTGGCCTTTTAGAAAAGGTGTGTATCTACTGACAGACCATGTGACACTTAGATTGCACACAAGTGGACTCCCTTTCGCTAAGCATGTGACTTATGAAGGTCATTTGCTTGCACCAGAAATTTTTAGGGGCTTGATTAATTTATGCCTATATTTTTCTCACTTCACTTCACCAACTTAGACTATTTAGTGCTGATGCATCACACTGAAATCTGATTACGAAAATATTTAAACTCAGGTTGTAATGTAACAAAATACAAGGGGGTGAATGCAGGTGCATCTCACTAAATTAGAATATCATCAAAAAGTTAATTTATTTCAGTTCTTCAATACAAAAAGTGAAGCAAATATATTATATAGAGTCATTACAAACAGAGTGATCTATTTCAAGTGTTTATTTCTGTTAATGTTGATGATTATTTCTTACAGCCAATGAAAACATAAAAGTCATTATCTCAGTAATTTGGAATAATTAAAAAAAAATACCTGCAAATGCTTCCTTAGCATTTAAAAAGGTCCCTTAGTCTGTTTCAGTAGGCTCCACAATCATGAGGACGACTGCTGACTTGACAGATGTCCAGAAGGCAGTCATAGACACACTAAGTGAATGCAAAGTAAATTTTGCATTCCATTTGGAAATCAAGGTCCCAGAGTCTGTAGGAAGAGTGGAGAGGCACACAATCCAAGCTGCTTGAGGTCTAGTGTGAAGTTTCCACAATCAGTGATGGTTTGGGGAGCCATGTCATCTGCTTGTGTAGGTACACTGTGTTTTATCAAGACCAAAGTCAGCACAGCTGTCTACCAGGAAATTTTAGAGCACTTCATGCTTCCCTCTGCCGACAAGCTTTTTGGAGATGGAAATTTCATTCTCCAGCAAGACTTGGCACCTGTCCACACTGCCAAAAGTATTAATACCTGGTTTAAAAACAACAGTTTCACTGTGCTTGATTGGCCAGCAAACTCACCTGACCTTAACCCCATAGAGAATGTATGGGGTATCGTCAAGAGGAAGATGAGACACCAGACCCAACAATGCAGATGAGCTGAAGGCTGCTATAAAAGCAACCTGGGCTTCCATAACACGTCAGCAGTGCCACAGGCTAATCGCCTCCATGCCACGCGGCATTGATGCAGTAATTGATGCAAAAGGAGTATTGAGTGCATTTACTGAACATACATTTCAGTAGGCCAACATTTCGGATTTGAAAAACATTTTTCTAGCTGTTGTTATAAAGTATTCTAATATACTGAGATAATGACTGGTGTTTTCATTGACTGTAAGCCATAATCATCAACATTAACAGAAATAAACACTTGAAATAGATCACTCTGTTTGTAATGATTCTATATGAGTTTCACTTTTTGTATTGAAGAACTGAAATAAATTAACTTTTTGATGATATTCTAATTTAGTGAAATGCACCTGTACTTTCACAAGCCAATGCATGTACCGTATTTTTCGGACTATAAGACGCACCGGACCATAAGATGCACCTAGATTTTAGAGAAAGGAAAATAAAAAAAAAATGTAAGCGAAAAATGTGGTCATGATGCCCTGTTAAGGGGGAGGGGGTCTGCTGCTGACACTGTTATAGGGGTAATGTCCCCCAATTCTGTTAATATCCCCCATCCTGGTATATATAGCCCTCTCCTTCCTGTTATACGTTGCTCTCATCCCCATCCTGATATGCATGGCACCCAATCCCCCATCCTGATATGCATGGCCCCCCTCATCCCTCTTCCTGGTATGTATTGCACCCTTCATCCTGGTATGTATGCCCCCCCACACCCTTCCTGGTATGTATGGCACCTTCATCCCTCTTCCTGGTTTGTATGGCACCTTCATTCCTCTTCCTGGTATGTATGGCACTCTGCATCCCTGTATGTATGGCCCCCTCATTCTGGTATGTATTGCACTCTTCATCCCTGTATGTATGGCCCCCCTCATGCCTCATCCCTATAAGTATGACCCCCTCATGCCTCATCCCTGTATGTATGGCCCCCCTCATCCTTGTATGTATGGCCCCCCTCATCCCTGTATGTATGGCCCCCCTCATCCTGGTATGCTTGGCACCCCCTGATCCCCGTCGCGCTGCACAGAAAAAAATGAACAATTATACTCTCCTCCAGTGCTGTGTCCAGCTCTGGGAGTGGTGAATATTCATGGTCTTTAATAGCGGGCACGCTGACAGCCAAGCGCAGCAGGAGCCGCGCTTCTGCTACAGTGTGCGCGCTATTAGGGAGAATGGCTGGCCACTGCTCCCCACGCACACAGTCCCGGCGTGGGGAGCAGCGACTATTCCGGCACAGAGCGGGACACAGCGCTGGAGGAGAGAGGAGGTAAGTATAATTGTTTATTTTTTTTCTGTGCAGCGCGACAGGGATTAGGGGGTGCCAAGCATACCAGGACGAGGGGGGCCATACATCTAGGGATGAAGGTTGCCATACATACCTGGAAGAAGGATGAATTGTGCCATACATACCAGAAGCCACTTCAGGCACAGTGTGCTGGCTATTAAGGAAAATGAATATTCGCTGCTCCCCCACAACTCCCACCACCCACAGCCACAGTATTTATGTATATCGGACTATAAGACGCAAATTTTGGAGGAAAAAAGTGCGTCTAATAGTCCGAAAAATACAGTATTTGGTCCATGAAAATTATAAAATGATGCTTTAGGATATACCGCATACTTTTAAAAATGTTATACCACTGATCACTTAACACATTTTTCATGGGAACTTAGTTGACTCAAAAATAAAGCAAAAGAGGAGCATATAGTGAAACTATAGAGGGTCACAGTGTACAAAAACAAAACCAGAACAAAAACTCTGCCTCGTGTATGTGTATATGATTTCCCATATCCATCAAAAATTAAGTTTTATTAATTTTGGGAATGTTTATTAATTTTTGATGGATATGAGAAGTTATATCAGATAAGAATCGTGGTAATCTTTTTCTGTCTTATCTGTATACATCTAATGCTGTGGCTATTGGTTTTGTGTGCATCATGCCTTGTAGAGTATCACTATTTTGAACACCATTGCTTTGCATGCTTCTTTTGATAAGGATTATTATTAACCTGAATACTGTTGTTTTTACATGCGGCATGCTTTAATTATTGCCTTATTGATTAACCTTTTTGTACCAGCACTTCTGGTGATATGTACCTCCGAATTAGTAATACTTTTTGGTAATTAGGGTATTTTTATAACTAATAAATAAAGTTGCACTCTGTTTTTTTTAACGCTAGAGCGTGTAAACATGAAATACAGTGGTGACCAAAAGTTTTGCATTTGTTTTAAAAGTGTGATTATTCCTGTCTGGTTGTTGTGATGCCATTTTCATGGTGATTAATTGAAAGTGCTTGAAGTTGTCATCATGCAAGACATTAATTTTACCCGAAATGCTTTTGAAAATAGGTATGGTCATTTAATTAAAGAAAGTTTACTACTAAAAGTTTTGCATATACTATTTATTGATCACAACATAGAGAGTAATTCATTATTTACAATGCCATAACTTAGTATTTTGTAGCATAACCTCTTGCTTTAATTACTGCACCCCACCGACGGGGCATTGAAGCCACTAGGGTATTCAAGATATCTTGAGGGATCTTGCTCCATTCCATTTGCAAACAATTAATCTTTATTACTGTGGATACGGGCCCCAACTCGTCACCCTAACTCATGCCAACGGTGCTCTATAGGGTGTAAATCAGGTGATTGGCTTGGCCATTGCAACAGGCGAACATTTTTTTTTACTAACCAATTTTTGACTAAATTGGATTTGTGCTTATGGTCATTGTCTTGCTGGAATTTCCATCCCCTATCTACTTTAGTTTTACCATGTGGCAGCTTTACATTCTCCAGTATATCCGTGTACATGGTAGCATTCATATTTCCAACAATTCTATACAGAGGGCCAATGGCAGATGCTGAAAAGCAGCCCCAAACCATGACATTGCCACCACCATGTTTCACTGTAGGTGTTTGGTACCTTACACCATTATGTTTTCCAATTGGGCAGTATATGTAGTGCTTGCCATCACTACCAAACAGATTGAACTTGGATTCATCCGACCACAACACCTTAGACCAATCTGTCTCTTTCCATTGGCTGAGTTCTTTGGCAAACTGAAGTCAGACCTTCCGGTTCTTTGCAGAGATGAAAGGCTTCTTGACTGGAACTCGTGCATTCAACTCTACTGCTCTTAGCTGTCACTCCACAGTTTGGCGACTCATTTTGACCCCATATTCTTCGTTCATTTTGTACAAAATCGGTATAGCACTTTTATGGACAACAGATACTGACTTTTCCTTAGTAATGTGATCAACTCTGGAGGAAGTTTTCCGTGGTCGTCCACTTCTAGGTTTGTCAGCTGTTCCATAACTTTATTTTTCTTTCTTTAATATATGTGACACTTGACTCTGAGAACAGTTGAATTCTATAGCTACCTCTTTCTGGCTTTTGCCTGACTTCACTCTCAGAATAATAAGCTTCCTGACATCTGGTGATAAATTTGGATTTGTCTTTGCTGTTTTTTAACCAAAAAGCACACACACAAAAAATTTAGGAAAAATTCGACTACCCATGACAAAATATGCAAAACATTTGGTCCAGCAGATGTTTAAAACTAACACATAAAGGGATAAAACAATGTCAAGCACAATTTTCGTCCTTATAGCTGACAACCATTTGCTTCCGGTTTACTAAAATCACCAGGAAAATGGCATCACAACAACCAGACAGAAGTAATCACTCTTGCAAATATGCATATAAGTAATAATTAAGCAATTCAAAAGTAAAATATAAATTATCATTTGTTTTCAAGGCACATTTGCGCCTGAGCCTAGTTTGTGCTGGAACTTTTTATGAGAAAACCTCCAAGAACACAATGTCTTAAAGGACATTCCAAGGCTGTCTGTCATCCTAGCCTTGATTTCCTTCACTGAAATTAACAACAGTATGATTTGATAAAGCTGCTATATAACAAGCAATATAATATATTGACAAATTCTAGATTATAAAATCTGCATTGAGTTTTTTCTTCATCAGCTCCCTCCTTTTGTTTTTACATAAACACCTTTATCAAAGACAAATAAATTATAACCAATAGATGCTTTTTTTGAGCTGGAAGTTCACTTTGTGCAAATAAACAAAACACAAAGCATAAAATTATGTTAACCCCTTAAGGACGGAGCCAATTATGTCTTTAAAAGGGTTGTCCACAACTATTCAAAATAGTCCAATGTGTTTTTATGATGAAAAGAAGCTTCTTTCTAATTACCTCCCGCTACTGTTTCTGCCTGTGAGCGGCGCTATCACTGGCCACTCACAGGCAGCACGTGACCCCCTCACTGACGTCACATCAAGTAAGGTGTGACTCAGTGCTGGGGTCCCCGCGGTGGCTGCTGGGTTGTGGGTGGGGTTACCCCGCGCTTCAAACCCAGCATCCACCGCGTGTTTTCCCAATGAATGGGGAGAGGGAGAGTGCGCGGTGGATGCTGGGTGTGACGCGGGGGTAACCACACCCACAACCCAGCAGCCACCGTGGAATGCGGAAGAGGGACCATCAGCTGCAGCCTGGACTTGTCGTGACATCAGCGGATGTCAGAGCCGGCTGCAGCCGGGGGTCACGTCATACCTGTGAGCGGCTAGTGATAGCGCCACTCACAGGCAGAAACAGCAGAGGGAGGTAATTAGAAAAAAGCTTCTTTTCATCATAAAAACACATTGGGCTATTTTGAATAGTTGTGGACAACCCTTTAAAGACATAATTGGCTCCGTCCTCAAGGGGTTAACATATTTCTATGCTTTGTGTTTTGTTTATTTGCACAAAGTGAACTTCCAGCTCAGAAAAGCATCTATTGGTTATAATTTATTTGTCTTTGATAAAGGTGTTTATGTAAAAACAAGCCCCTTTAATGACCAAGCCAAATTTTACAATTCTAACCAGTGTCTCTTTATGAGTTAATAATTCTGGAACGCTTCAACGGATCCCATTGATTCTGAGATTATTTTTTCATGACATATTGTACTTCATGATAGTGCTAAATTTCTTTGATATGACTTGCGTTTACTTGAAAAAAATGGAAATTTGGCAAAAAATTTTAAAATTTGGCAATTTTCAAACTTTGATTTCTTATATCCTTAAATCAGAGAGATATGTTGCACAAAATAGTTAATAAATAACATTTCCCACATGTCTACTTTACATCAGCACAATTTTTTAAACAATTATTTTTTTGTTAGGAAGCTATAAGGGTTAAAAGTTGACCAGCGATTCATTTTTCCAGCAAAATTTTCAAAACCATTTGTTTAGGGACCACACCACATTTGAAGTGAATTTGAGGGGCCTTTATGACAGAAAATACCCAAAAGTGACACCATTCTAAAAACGGCACCTCGCAAGGTGCTCAGAACCACATTCAAGAAGTTTATTGAGCCTTCACGTGCTTCACAGGAACTGAAGCATCGTGAAAGGAAAAAATGAACATTTAACTTTTTTTCACAAAATGTTTCCTTCAGACCCAATTTTTTAATATTCACAAGAGTTAAAAGGGAAAATGGACCCTAAAATTTGTTGTGCAATTTCCCCTGAGTACGCTGATACCCCATATGTGGCGTAAACCACTGTTTGGGCTCACGGCAGGGTTCAGAAGGGAAAGAGAACTTTTTGACTTTTTGAATGCAAAAATGTCTGGAATCGAGAGCGAATGCCATGTTGCGTTTGGAGAGCCCCTGATGTGCCTAAACAGTGGAAACCCCCCACAAGTGACCCCCCCATTTTGGAAACTAGATCCCTCCTGGAACTTCTCTAGATGTGTGATCAGCACCTTGAACCGACAAGTGCTTCACAGAAGTTTATAACGTAGAGCCGTGAAATTAAGAAATCAATTTTTTTTCCACAAAAATGTACTTTTGGCCCCAATTTTTTTATTTTCACAAGGTTAACATGAGAAAATGGACCCCAAAATATGTTGTGCAATTGCACTGATATCCCATATGTAGGGGAAAACTATTGCTTGGGTGCAGGCAGGGCTTGGAAAGGAAGGAGTGATGTTGGGAATGCATACTTTGATGGAATGGTCTGCGGGTGTTTGAAGAGCCCCTGATGGGCCTAAACAGTGGAAAACCCCGACAAGTTACCCCATTTTGGAAACTGCACCCCTTTAGGATTTTATCCAGGGGTTTAGTGAGCATTTTAAACCCACAGGTGCTACACAGAATTTGGACATTAGGTCGTCATATTGAAAATTTTCATTTTTTTCACAAAAATGTAGTTTTAGCCCCAAATTTGTAATTTTTACAATGGATAATAGGAGAAAACGGACACCATAATTATGCATTCCGAATGCGATGATGCCCCATATGTCATCAGAACTTACTGTTAGACCACATGTCAGTGCTGAGAAGGAAGGAGCACTATTTGGCTTTTGGAGCATAGATTTTGGTAGAATAGTTTGTGGGCGACATTTGCGGAGCCCTGAAGGTGTCAGAACAGCAGAAAAACCCCAAAAGTGACCTCATTGTAGAAATTACACATCTCAATTAATTAATCTATGACTGCAATGCCTATTATGAAACATCCATGACAGGCTTTATTCTGGCGAATTCCAAATATGGCAGTTTAGTGCCTATACATTGTGCCCCCATAAAGTGTAATGCCCCCATACATTTCTCCTGGTGACACACACCCCATGAATTGCTAAGTGCTCTCCCCGCTACAATAATGCCAAACATGTGGCCGCTTACTGCGGTTTAGGCACAGTGTGGCTCAGAAGGAGGGGGGCATTTGTATTTCGGAGCGCAGAATTCACTGGGTTTTATTTAAGGGGATGGGCGCCATGTTGCTTTTCCAGAGTCTTTGTTCTACCAGTAACGTGGGACCCCCTATAGTTTCAGTGACAGATGACAGACCTGAGAGGGGGCTGGTTTTGTTTGGGATAAATTAGGGGTTTTATTGGTAACATTTTGGGTTACATAATTTTTGATTTGCTTCCAGAATAAGACTGGATTGCCAGTCTATGCTGAGCACTTAGGTCGGAGTTTCCGTGTAAATCCCACAAAAATGTGATTCAGACGAAACCCCCAACGGAACTAACCACCATAATAAGTCTGCTTCGGTGGTCTCCATCCTTTTAGGCGTGTACAGATCTGTGGTTGTCCTCACTTGTGCGCTAAAAAAAAACCTAAAATGATGGGACATCGCCGAAACAGAGACCAGTCCAAAGGGACTCCATCGGCCTCATAAGTGAGTGGCTCCATGAGTTTTTTATCTGAATTGCGGTTTGGGTGAATTTACACAGAAACCCCAACGTAAGCGCTCAGTGGAGAGCGTAGGATAAACATGAGCCGAGCCTTATTCTGATTTTTTTGGAGGCAGAATGAAGAAATAGACAACAGTACCAGAATACTCCTTATTTTTATTTTTGCGCAGTTCACTGTGCAATATAAGTGATGAGGCGGATTTATTCTTCGGGTCGGTGTGATTACAGCGATACCAGATTTGTGTGTTTTTTTTTAGGTTTTGCTGCTATCACACAGTAAAAATGCTTTTTTTTAATAAAAAGTAGTTATTTTAGTCACCATATTCTGAGAGCTGTAACTTTTTTATTTTTTGGTGAACAGATCTGTATGACAGCTTATTGTTGGCGGGACGAGTTGCAGATTTTTTTGGTACCATTTTGGGGCACATAGTAATTTTTGACTGCTTTTTATTCTGATTTTTTAGACACAGAATGAAGAAAAACCAGTAATTCAGTTATTTTTTTTAGTTTTTGCTCCTAACACCATGTGGTAAAAGTGATAAGACAAATTTGTTCATCGGAGGGGTACGATTACAGCAATACTAGTTTTTTTTTTTTCTTATGCTTTGCTATTTTTACAGACTAAGGCAATGTGCCCACGATGCAGAAATGCTCTGGATTTTTCCTGAGTGTTTCTGCATCTCCCTGGCAGAAAAAATGCATGCGGATTGTACATGCGGATTGTACATGCGGATTGTACATGCGTTTTTTCCTGCAAGGGACAAGCGGATGTCAAGCGTTCTTCACATGCATTTCCGCATGCGGGTTGACAAGCGCTTTCCAAGCGATTTTAGCATCACTTGGAAAGTGCTTGTCATCTTGGTCACACTATATAAATCCATGCAAACGGCAAGGATTTATATAGTGTGACCCCAAAGAATGGTTAAAAATAAAAAAATAAATCTATACTTGCCTTCCGATGGCCCCCGCAGTCTTGCTTCGCTCCGTCCTGGCTGCCGGCAGATCGCAGTACACTACACTGAAGGACCTGCCGACGTCAGCATCGCGTGACCCGTCACATGACTATGACGTCAGCGCAGTTCCTTCAGTCCACCGCGATCAGCCGGCATGGGAGGACGAGCGCAGCGGGGGCCATCAGAAGGTAAATATGATATTTATTTTTTATTTTATTCTTTTTTTTCACAGTTTCTATGGTACCCGGGTCCGGAGGAGAGTCTCCTGTCCTCCACACCCGGGTACCATCTGCACATTGGAGCACATGGAATGCGCATCTACATATACAGTGATGCGGATTCCATGCGTTCCAATGCAAGTCAATGGTGGCGAAAACGCAGCGCTTCCGCAAAATAATTGGTAGTGCTGCGTTTTTTTCCGCAATGATAACCCTCAGCGGAAATTTCCGCAGCATGTGCACAGCACATGCGGATTATCATTGGGGAATATGGCAGGCCTTCTAACATGCGTTTTTTAAGCGTTTCTGCAGCGTTTTTGCCGCTGCGGAAACGCTTAAAAAGCGCATCGTGGGCCCACAGCCTAAAAACAGTATTTTACAAAAATGAATTTGATTTTGCATTGTCACATTCTGAGAGCTGTAACTTTATTTTTTTGCCGAATGAGTCAATTATGGCTTGTTTTTTGCGGGACGGTTTGGCGTTTTTATTTCTAGATTTTTTTTTTTACATACAACTATTTGATCGCTTTTTATTTACTTTTTTGTGAGTCAGTATGATGAAAAAGCGTAATTTTTGGCGTGTTTTTTTTATTTATTTTTTTTTTAGGCTTTCACCAAACGGCCTAATTAATGTGACAGTTTTATCGAGCGGGTCGTTCCAGATGTGACAATACCAATTATGTGTACGTTTTTTCATTGATTTTTATTTTATCACAAGCGCTGCATTTTGAGTGGCAAAACGGATTTGTGTGCACGTCTTTGTGTGTTTTCTTTTTACTTTTTTACATATTTTATATAACTTTTTTTTTACTTTTTCACTATGTCCCACTGTGGGACATGTGTAATTCTCACTTTTATTGCTGATCTCATACTCTGCAGTACTACTGTACTGCAGAGTATAAGACCTGTCAGTGAGTCACTGACTCAGCCTGACTCTGCCTGTGAGACCCAGCTTATTGCTGGATCTCACAGGCCACCGTACCCTGGGATCATCACATGATCTCAGGATGCCATGGTAACCATCAGGACCCGCGATTCTTATCGCGGGAGTCCGATGGTTACTAAGGGGGTCTTGCGACCCCCTTGTAAGCACTTAAATATCGCTGTCACAATTGACAGCGGTATTTCAGGGGTTAATCGGCCCTAATCGGCATCTAAACTGGCTGGGGCCGATACTGCAGGGTGTCAGCTGTCATAAATAGCTGACACCAGCAGGAATCACCGCCGCCGGGCGGCGCTATACACTTATGACATTACTAGATGGTGGCCCGATTCTAACGCATCGGGTATTCTAGAATATGTATGCGGCCGACCGGGCGCAATTAGCTGAGCGGTGTTTAAATTTGGCGCCAAAATCGCTGATTGGTCGCGGCCGGCAAATGCGACCAATCAGCAAAGCGGTGTTTAAATTTGGCGGCAATATCGGTGATTGGTCGCGGACGGAGGCCGCGACAAATCAGTGAACCGTGTTAGTGAGGACTGGAGAGCGTGTTTAAATTTGGCGCCAAAATCGCTGATTAGTCGCAGCCTGCAAACGTGGCCAATCAGCAGAGGGGTGTTTAAATTTGGCGCCAAAATCAATGATTGGTCGCGGCCAATCAGCAGAGCGGTGTTTAAATTTGGCGCCAATACTGCTGATTGGTCGCGGCCTGCAAACGCGACCAATCAGCAGAGGGGTGTTTAAATTTGGCGCCAAAATCAATGATTGGTCGCGACCGGCGGTCGCGACCAATCAGCAGAGCGGTATTTAAATTTGGCGCCAATACTGCTGATTGTTCGCGGCCGGCGACCGCGAGCAATCAGCAGAGCAATGCAGAGCGGGGTTTAAATTTGGCGCCAGTCTCGCTGATTGGTCGCGGACGGCCGGCCACCGCGACCAATCAGCAGAGCGGCGTTTAAATTTGCTGCCCATATCGGTGATTGGTCGCGGCCGGCCATCGCGAACAATCAGCAGAGCGTTGTTTAAATTTTGCGCCAAAATCACTGATTGGTCGCGGCCAATCAGCAGAGCGGGGTTTAAATGTGGCGCCAATAATGCTGATAGGACGTGACCGCGACCAATCAGCAGAACGGGGTTTAAATTTGGTGCCAATCAGCAGAGCATTGTTTAAATTTTGCGCCAAAAGCGCTGATTGGTCGCGGCCGGCCACCGTGACCAATCAGCAGAGCGGGGTTTAAATGTGGCGCCAATAATGCTGATTGGTCGCGGCCGGCCACCGCGACCAATCAGCAGAGCGGGGTTTAAATTTGGCGCCAATACTGCTGATTGGTCGCGGCCGGCGACCGCGAGCAATCAGCAGAGCAATGCAGAGCGGGGTTTAAATTTGGCGCCAGTCTCGCTGATTGGTCGCGGACGGCCGGCCACCGCGACCAATCAGCAGAGCGGCGTTTAAATTTGCTGCCCATATCGGTGATTGGTCGCGGCCGGCCATCGCGAACAATCAGCAGAGCGTTGTTTAAATTTTGCGCCAAAATCACTGATTGGTCGCGGCCAATCAGCAGAGCGGGGTTTAAATGTGGCGCCAATAATGCTGATAGGACGTGACCGCGACCAATCAGCAGAACGGGGTTTAAATTTGGTGCCAATCAGCAGAGCATTGTTTAAATTTTGCGCCAAAAGCGCTGATTGGTCGCGGCCGGCCACCGTGACCAATCAGCAGAGCGGGGTTTAAATGTGGCGCCAATAATGCTGATTGGTCGCGGCCGGCGACCGCGACCAATCAGCAGAGCGGCGTTTAAATTTGCCGCCCATATCGCTGATTGGTCGCGGCCGGCCACCGCGACCAATCAGCAGAGCGGGGTTTAAATTTGGCGCCAATAATGCTGATTGGTCGCGGCCGGCGACCTCAACCAATCAGCAGAGTGGTGTTTAAATTTTACTTCCATATCGCTGATTGGTCGCGGGCGTCGACCGCGACCAATCAGTGTCTTATTAGTGAGGACCGGGGAGCGGCGCTGCTTGTACGGCTGCTTCCGCTGCGAGAAGCCAGGAGATGAGCGGCTGCTCGCAGCAGAAGCATCCCGACCGGCGGCGCCACTCCCCGGTCCTCCGTTCACACTTGCCGTCCGGAGATCAGCGGGCCCGACGTTAGCCGCATGGAGGTGAGCGGCGCCGCCTGTCGGGGTACTTGTGCTGCCAGCAGTGGGGAGATGAGCGGCCGCTCCCCGGCCCTCCCTTGACACCCTAGCCGCATGGAGGTCAGCAGCGCCGCCGGTCGGGGTCCTTCTGCTGCTAGCGGTCGGGAGATGAGCGCCTCGCGCCGGTCATCTCACCGCTGCATCGCCGCTGACCTCCGTCCTGCAGAAGAGCCGCTAACGGCCGCCATCTTTTTCTGAAATCCCGCGTCGCTGATTGGCTGCGCCCGGACCAATCAGCGACGCGGGATTTCCTGGACAGACAGTCACAGTCAGACGTGCTTCTGCTGAAGTGATGAAATCAGTGTGTCGCCTTACTTATTCTTGTCTGTGATTGCCGTGCACCACGTATCATACACTTAGCTGTAATTCTACAATTACTCTAACACCTGATGTTAGAACACAACTCAAAGGTCAAATTGGCTGCATGTAAAAGCCCGCCAACATTAAACTAGTGTCTTTACCAGGACCTACTAATATTTCTACTAAAAAGAGTTTCACTAGATGAAAAGATCAAGCATTTTAAACAAAGCTTGAAGAAACTCCTGTTTAGAGAAGCCCCCAGCAGCAGTAGTTAGCACATGGCTACACACCCATCCGTCAGATATTTTATTTCTCTTACAGTGACATGATGTAGTTGAAATAAACCTTTGTCCATCCATATGGTGTTGGAGAGCTTTAGAAGAGAAACAGAAAAGGCTCCTGATGGAAGGCTGCCAGAATAAAATGTTTTAGTCCTTTAGTCAAAAATGCAGCTGGCTGGGTAGGAAAATAAACATGGGTCAACAGATAACCACTTGGTGTCAATAGCTTGGGGTGAGGGTCTCATGCTGGCAGAGAAGCGGAATTTTATTATGAGACCACAAATGTCCATGTCAAAACAATTAAGTAAAGTTTTCCTCACTGCAGATTCCTGGTCAGAAGAGGCTTGTGGGCAGTGGGAGGCATGGATCCAGGTGGTCCTTCCTTCTACCTTAAGGAGCTTGAGTACCTGGTAAGGCTTATCCCATCTAAGCTGCAGAGATCCAGGTGTCTTTACACCATAGCAAAATTACCAGAGGTAGATTTGAGTCTGGCTTTTAGGCAAATCAGTTAGTGCACGTTGTACATGCACAACATAATGGGCCCGTTGCATCAAAGTTTTCACACCAGAACTCTGGCGTAAAAGCTTTGAAAAGTCATAAAATGTAGGCGCAACTGAGAGCTGCACCTAAAGTTTCTCCCAGCTCTGAAAAAATGGCTGGTGAGGGATGGAGACGGGCGATGGACGTTTGTTAAATTGACAATGACCGGCATCGCTCGCTGTGCCACAAATCTTATCCATGTGAGACTATAAGATTACTGGCGTAGTTCACACAGATGTGCATGCCACTCGTCCAATGTTCCTGATTCAGGAAGAGAATAGAATCGAATTTGTTCTAGAAATTTTCGCTAATAGCAAAGATCCAATTGTCACAGGTGATTTGAACAAAAATTTTATTTATTTAAAATAAGCGTTTTTGATCAGATAACACACAAACAGCACACTGACCTATGTTATTCAATAGGTTCGTTCAGATGAATAATTTTTCTCTGCCTGACCATCCTTGAGAAAAGAAATTGCACATTGGACTATTCTCTTCTGAGTCTCGGATAAGACTCACACATTCAAGTCTATGGGGGCAAAAAAAAAAGAATCAGATCCCACATAGAACATCCAAGTGGCAGGCACAAATGGATCATGGTCAAAAAATGGCAATCTGATGGAGCCAGAGTGGAATTCAACATATAAACCCAAATATAAAATGCAGTGGGGAAAATAAGTATTTGATACACTGCCAATTTTGCAAGTTTTCCCACCTACAATAAATGGAGAGGTGTGTAATTTTTATGGTAGATAGATTTCAACTGTGAGAGACAGAATCTAAAAATAAAAACCAGAAAATCACATTGTATGAAATTAAATAATTAAATTGCATTTTATTGCATGAAATAAGTATTTAATCACCTACCAACCAGCAAGAATTCTTGTTCTCACAACCTTATTAGTTTTTCTTTTAGTAGCCCTCCTACTCTGCACTCATTACCTGTATTAATTGCACCTATTTGAACTCATTGCCTGTAGAAAAGGCATGTGTCCACACACACACAATCAATCACGCTCCCACCTCTCCACCATGGCCAAGACTAAACAGCTGTCTAAGGACACCAGGGACAAAATTGTAGACCTACACAAGGTTGGAAGGAATGGGCTACAGGTCAATAGGCAAGCAGCTTGGTGATAAGGCAATAACTGTTGGCTCAATTATTAGAGAGTGGAAACACAAGATGACAGTCAGGCTTCCTCAGTCTGGGGCTCCATGAAGGATCTCGCCTCATGGGAGTAAGGATGATTCTGAGAAAGGTTTGGAATCAGCCCAGAACTACACAGGAGGACCTGGTCAGTGACCTGAAGAGAGCTGGGACTACAGTCTCAAACATTAACGTTCGTAACACACTATGCTGTCATGGATTAAAATTCTGTAGGGCATGCAAGGTCCCCCTGCTCATGCCAGCAAATGTCCAGGCCCATTTGAAGTTCTTCAATGACCATCTGGATGATCCAGAGGAGGCATAGGAGAAAGTCATGTGGTCAGGCGAGACTAAAATAGAACTTTTTGGTATCAATGCCACTCTCCGTGTTTGGAGGAAGAAGAAGGATGAGTACAGCCCCAAGAACACCGTCCCAACCGTGCAGCATGGTGGGGGAAACATCATACTGTGGGGGTGTTTTTCTGCAAAGAGGACATGCCGACTGCACCATAATAAAGGGAGGATGCATGTGGTCATATATAGTGAGATTTTGGCTAACAACCTCCTTTCCTCAGTAAGAACATTGAAGATGGGTCATGGCTGGGTCTTCCAGCATGACAATGACCTGAAACACACAGCCAGGGCAACTGAGGGGTTGCTCATAAAGAAGCATTTCAAAATCCTGAAGTGGCCTAGCCAGTCTCCAGACCTGAACCCAATAGAAAACCTTTGGAGGGAGCTGAGACTCAATTTTGCCCAGTGACAGCCCAAAACCTGAAAGATCTGGAGAAGATCTGTATGGAGGAGTGGGCCAAAATCCTTGCTGCAGTGTGAGTGCAAACTTGGTCAAGAATTACATAAAACGTCTGACCTGTATTGTATGAAAGACTTATTTCATGCAATAAATGCAAATTAATTATGTAAAAATCATACAATATGATTTTCAGTTTTTTTATTTTTAGATTCTGTCTCTCACAGTTGTGTACTTGCAATAAAAATTACAGACCTCTCCATTCTTTGTAGGTGGGATAACTTGCAAAATTTGCAGTGTATCAAATACAGTATTGTTCAAAATAATAGCAGTGTGTTCAAAAACATGAGTTAGGCTGTGTACCCACTATGCGTTTTTTAAGCGATCCGCAGCGGCAATTCCGCTGCTGAAACGCTTAAAAAACGCTTGGTAGAAGGTCTGCCATGTTCCCCAATGATAATCCGCATGTGCTGTGCACATGCTGTGGAAATTTCCTCTGCGGATTAGCATTGCGGAAAAATCCGCAGCACTACCAATTATTTTGCGGAATCGCGGCATTTTCACCGCCATTGACTTGCATTGGACCGCATCACATCCGCATCACTACATATGCACATGCGGATATCATGCGGTTCAATGTGTGGATGGTACCTGGGTTTGGAGAAGAGGAGACTCTCCTCCAGACCCGGGTACCTGTAAAAAAAAAAAAAGAATAAAATAAAAAATATACATTATACTCACCTTCTGATTGCCCCCGGTGTCCTTATCCGATCCGTCCTGGCTTGCCGGCAGCTCGCGATGGTCTAAAAGGACCTGCCATGATGTTATTTAGTCATGTGATGGGTCACGCGACTGCCGACGTCAGCGGTCGCGTGACTCGTCACATAACTAAATGACATCATGGCAGGTCCTTTTAGACCATCACGAGCTGCCGGCAAGCCAGGACGGATCGGATAAGGACACCGGGGGCCATTAGAAGGTAAGTATAATATTTAGTTTTTATTTTTTACCATTCTTTTACGGTCACACTATATAAATCCATGCCTGTTGCATGGATTTATATAGTGTGACCAAGTTGTCAAGCACTTTCCAAGTGATGCTAAAATCGCTTGGAAAGCGCTTGACAACCCGCATGCGGAAATGCATGTGAAAAACGCTTCACTTCCGCTTGTCCCTGGCAGGAAAAATGCATGTAAAATCCGCATGCGTTTTTTCTGCCAGGGAGATGCAGAAACGCTCAGGAAAAATACGGAGCATTTCTGCATCGTGGGCACATAGCCTTAAGCACAAAATCTTTGTACTAGTTTTTATTTTCATGCATTTGGAACATTGCACACTGTTTTCTAATACCAAACATGAAGATAAATGTATATAATTTTTAACTACTTTACATAAAATAACAAAAAATGAACATTGGGCTGTTCTAAAAAAATAGGAGTGTCTGTATTTGTCTTTACAAACTCACAATATGTACTCTTCTTTTTTGAGGATTTGCATTCCTGCAAATAACTAACCTAATATTTAGTTGTATACCCACAATTTTTTAGAACTGCTTCACATCTATGTTGCATGGAGTCAACCAACTTCTGGCACCTGTTAACTGTTATTCCATGATTTGACTACATCCCACAATTTTTTGCCATTTGTTGGCTTTGCCTCAGAAACTGCATTTATTTGATGTCACCCCACAAGTGTTCTATCGGATTAAGGTCCAGGGATTGGGCTGGCTACTCCATAACCTCAATTTTGTTGGACTGGAACCAAGATTTTGCTCATTTACTGGTGTTTTTAAGTCGTCTTGTTGAAACACCCATTTCAAGGGCATAGCCTTTTCAGCATAAGGCAACATGACCTCATCAAGTATTTTAATATATGCAAACTGGTCCATGATCCCTGGTGTGCACAAAATAGGTCCGGCACCATAGTAAGAGAAACATGCCCATATCATGATGCTTGCACCACCATGCTTCACTGTCTTCAGAGTGTATTGTGGCTTTAATGCAGAGTTTGGTGGTCGTCTGACAAACTGTCTGTGGCCCTTTGACCCAAAAAGAACAATTTTACTTTCATCAGTCCACAAAATGCTTCCCTGTTTTTCTTTAGGCCAGATGATGTGTTCTTTGGCAAATTGTATCTGCTTCAGTACATGTGTTTTTTTTAACAGTGTGACACTGCGGGGACTTCTTGCTAAGAGATTAGCTTCACACAAGCAACTTGAGACTGTCTTTGATCATCCTGGAGCTGATCATTGGCTGAGCCTTTGCGATTCTGGCTATTCTTCGATCCATTCGAATGGTAGTCTCCCGTTTTCTTCCACGTCTCTCTAGTTTTGCTTTCCATCTTAAACCATTGGAGATCATTTCAGCTGAACAGCCTATCATTGTCTGCACTTCTTTATAAGTTTTACCCTCTCCAATCAACTTTTTAATCAAAGTACGCTGTTC
Organism: Phyllobates terribilis; assembly: GCF_046119375.1. NCBI lineage: Eukaryota > Metazoa > Chordata > Amphibia > Anura > Dendrobatidae > Phyllobates > Phyllobates terribilis. The sequence goes on along the minus strand of NW_027362770.1, from coordinate 67,615,290 downwards.
TTCTGAACAATGTCTCAAACGACCCATATTTCTCAGGCTTTCAAGGAGAAATGCATGTACAACATGTGATGGCTGCACCCTTAAATAAGGGCCACCTGATTTACACCTATTTCTTCACAGAATGATAGACCTCACTAATTGAACTCCACACTGCTATTATTTTGAACACACCCCCTTTCAATTAATTATTCAAATACACAGACTCAGAAACAAGCAGATCGTAAATGCTAAGTCTGTTGGCTTACTTACAATCTACCGCACCAACTGGTAAATTATTTTACATGTGGTAATATAATTTCTACCAAAAACAGTGATTAATCTGGTTAGTCATATTGGACTGTTATTATTTTGAACACTACTGTACTTATTTTCCCCACTGTATACATTTTTATCATTAACCTAGGAAAGTGTATTTCATCATATACATTTGGAAAATTAAAAAAAGTTATGGCTCTTGGAATAGGCAGAGGACAAAATGAAAAAGCAAACATTGGCTCTGGCAGGAAGAGGTTAATCAACTAGCCCATCTGATATCTGTCAGAATCAACAACAATTTAAGGTTATGTCTGCGTCACTTGACATTTTTGTCTCTTGCTGGGCTGTAGTAAGGAGTGACTGTTTTCGTCAAATTACTATACTATAATTAATTTCACTTTTCAAGATCTCTGCTTGCTGTCATTCAATAGGAAACTTCATCATTTACTGGCAGTGGATAAAAATCGGTCCTGGTCATGCAACAGACTCACAGAAGCAAGACCGAGCTTAGACTCATGACTAAAGCTGCTGTACGTTCTACAAATGTATTTTCCGTTAGGGTGTTCTTCGTGTGTGCAGCGTACTGCAGACGGGTGGCGCACTGACTAATATTTGTCAAAGTGCAGTCATATACCTGCTCCGTCTATTTTGAGGTTGACTCATTGCTTGTTTTAACGTGAAGTAGCTCCTCCGTCTGAGATGTGGATGAAAACATTGAGCTGAACGTTGATCTAGTCACGGTTTACAATTCTTTTTCCAATTCTGGATTAGTCTGGACTGTTACTATTTATCAGAGCTTGATCCCCTTGGCAGTTCATGAATCAACTCTTGGAAAGGGCTCAGCTGTAGGACAAGGTCTAAAGCCACCTGTATGAGTCGCTTCACCCATGTGACCAGTTTACTGATCGGTAACGGTTGGACCACTATGGGTAACCTATTCTGAGCATTACCCATCAGTGTTAGTCCTGGAGAACTCTTTTACAGCAGTGTACATAATAATTTATTACAAATAATACAATTGTCCTTTTACGATAGTGATATTGGGTATGTCTTTTTTTCCCCAGTTCTTATGATTGCCTGCGTGATGATCCATTTGCACATGACTGGCCTTCACTTCCTCAGCTGCCTGGGATTCATTATTCTATGAATGAGCAATGCCGTTTTGACTTTGGTATTGGTTACATGATGTGTACAGCTGTAAGTACTTTCGATATGAGCTTTTTTTTTTTTAAAGTATTTTAATTGTACAAAAGTATAAAAAGACAGACTGTAAGCCAGACAGGGTGAAAAGTTCTAAAGGCGTAGTCTAAGGCCGCATATAGACGTCTGTTTTTTCTTTGCGTAGAAGAAAATTAGACCAATAATTCTAATCAGACTTTGATCGGAGTGTTAGGTTGTCATCTGGTTTTCTCATACGTATAGAAATGTAAAAAAAAAATTCTACACCTTCTCCATTCTGACAGTCCGTGAAAATCAGACCACTTTGGATGTTATCTGAGTGCAGTCCAAGGTTTTTCATGGACATATTGACTTGCATTGCTGATTTTTTTTCGACTCTTGGGTCAAAATCAGACATGTCTCCGATATTTTCCACAGAACACTTGGTCTGAAGAAAAAAATCGGACATGTCCCCATAGAATATCAGAATATCATTGGTATGAGTTCTATCCATGAAAAACACAGATGGCACTTGCATGTGAAAATCTGACTTGATAATGATGCCTCAATGGAAAACTAACGCTACAAAAGTTGCCAGGACTAAAATAGATGCAAATTCTAAAAGACCGTTTTTATTAAATAGAGTAAAATACATGTATAAATCCAACATGAGAGACACAAAGATAAATGGTGGGTGAGCCACAAGATTGTCACATAAGGTGCAAATACTGCATACTGTAATGTAGACATAAAGAGGACGACGCACCCGACGCACGTTTCACAAATACTTCATCATTTATCTTTGTCATTTTATCTCCTTTATCTTAGTGTTTGTCATGTTGAATATATGCTTAGTTTTTATTAATTAGGTTATAAATCAGATTTTGGTATTTTCATCTGCTTTAGCCCTATACAAGAATGTACAATGCCTTCAAAAAGTATTCATACCAAGTGTACTTTTCCACATTTTCTCACCTTACACCCACAAACATATATGTACGGTACTTTATTGGGATTCAATGTGATATACCAACACAAGTAAATACAACTTTATTATTTCATCAGTAAAAGGTAGGCAATAACATCTAATACAAACAGATGATTAGTAGATAGAATGTCCCTTGATTGATTATGCACTTTTTCACTTTATTTGCATTTATCACTGGAGTCACTTTGATTCAAGAGTTCACTATTATGAGATTTATCTCTATACATTACCATGCAGAGCTCTATTGTGATGGATTTCACACACACCGCCTTATACATTGTTGTCCTCCTTTTTTGAAGATACTATGCGATCCAGCTTGTGTGCATGCTTGTGATGTGATGCGTTCCAGAGCATTGCCTACGACGCCTATTATGTGACGCGTGCGGGTTATTGACATCACAGGGGATTTCCCCTGGACCCACACATCACATGGGCAGCCAGGCGGTGATGCAATTTTCGGCGCTCGCGCTATTCACGCATGCGCCGTTAATCATGCTGAAGTTACATAGACCTGCTGTGCCATTATACAGAGTAGCACAGATACACAATAGGTCACAGCCCCCCCGAGGAAGCCCACGCCAAATGCACTTTGGGGCTGCGGTCTGGGGTCCCATAGGGGAAACCATGGGTAAGAATGTGTAACCTGGATATTTAGATTACATGGTGTAATGGGTCTGGGAGGTGGAACCTCTGAGCAACTATACAAAGGGGCAGTCCTTGTAAGGAAGCTGGTGGCTCCCAGGGAAGGCGGGCAGGTAGTCACGGCAAGTGACAGGGACAGTCTCTGGGTAGAAGGGGCAGGAAGTCACGGCAAGTGACAGGGACAGTCTCTTGACAGGCGGATGGGCACGGCAAGTGACAGCAGGGAAAGAGTCTCTAGACGGGCAGGTGGTCACGGCAAGTGACAGCAGGGAAGAGTCTCTAGATAGGCTATCAGGCAGGTAGCAGGTGAGCGCTCCCAGGTGAGCGGGCAAGAGTCTCTGGACAGGCAGGTGGTCACGGCAAGTGACAGCAGGGAAGAGTCTCTAGATAGGCTATCAGGCAGGTAGCAGGTGAGCGCTCCCAGGTAAGCGGGCAAGAGTCTCTGGACAGGCAGGTGGTCACGGCAAGTGACGGCAGAGCCTCCAGGTAGGCTAGCAGGCAGGTAGCAGGTGAGCGCTCCCAGGTGAGCGGGCAAGAGTCTCTGGACAGGCAGGTGGTAACAGCAAGTGACGGCTAAGCCTCCAGGTAGGCTAGCAGGTAGGTAGCAGATAAGCGCTCCCAGATGAGCGAGTAAGAGTCTCTGGACAGGCAGGCAGGTATCAGGCAGGTATCTGGCAGGTACTTCCTGGTCCGCAGGCGGACTGATCCATAGACAGACTGGCAGGTGCTGGTAGGCAGACTGTCGAACCACAGGATAGCAAGCAGGTAAGCAGATATCAGGCAGGTATCAGGCAGGTATCAAGCAGGAATCTGGCAGGTGACTGGCAGGTAACTGGTAACGGGACCTGAGGGCTGAAGCAGAGTTGAAAGGCTTTGCAACAACATTGCTCGGGCACCTCCATTTTGGAGGAGGTGCCTTATATATGGTGAGGTCCTCCGGCCATTGGCTGGGGACTCCTTAGGACGATGTGCGCGGCCCCTTTAAGAGAGGGGGAGCGCGCGCCCTAAGCACAGAGGCCGGGAAGCAGCGCGCGCTGCCAGCAGAGCGGGAGGAAGACCCCGGGCACGGAGCGGAGAGGTGAGGGGAACGGCGTCCCTGCCTAACAGGAGGCAGGGACGCCGACGCTACAGTACCCCCCCCTTTAGGCCCCCCCTTTTTTAGGCCAGACAGAAATTTATCAAGGATGAGCGGGGCATGGATGTTCTCCCGCGCGCTGCTTCCCGGCCTCCGTGCTTAGGGCGCGCGCTGCCAGCAGAGCGGGTGGAAGACGCCGGGCACGGAGCGGTAAGGGGAACAGCGTCCCTGCCTAGCAGGAGGCAGGGACGCCGACGCTACAGTACCCCCCCCTTTAGGCCCCCCCTTTTTTAGGCCAGACAGAAATTTATCAAGGATGAGCGGGGCATGGATGTTCTCCCAGGGCTCCCATGTTCTCTCCTCAGGACCAAACCCCTTCCAATCCACTAGAAAAAGGTTCTTCCTCTTACCCTTTTTGTGGCCAGAATGTTATCTTCCTCAAACTCGTTTTCAGCGGAAACCGGAGGAGGAGGCTTACCTGTAGACTTGGAAAAAGAGTTAAGTATCACGGGTTTGAGTAGAGATACATGGAAGGAGTTAGGAATCCGCAAATTGGCCGGGAGTTTCAATTTATAGGCCACCGAGTTGATTTGTTTGATAACTTCCAGTGAGCCGATGAACCGAGGCCCTAACTTGTAGGAAGGAATCTTGAGCCGGACATATTTGAACGAGAGACAGACCTTATCTCCAGGACGGAATTGTGGTGGATCCAGACGTCTCTTGTCAGCCTGTTTTTTCATCCGCTCGGATGACTGAAGAAGTGCGGATCTGGTACTTTCCCAAATGGAGGAAAATTCGTTAACGAGAGATTCCGCAGCCGCATTGTCCACCGAGGCGGAGACGGGAAACGGGATCCGAGGATGCTGACCGAAGACTACAAAAAACGGGGATTTGGAGGAAGATTCGCTCTCGTGATTATTGTAAGAAAATTCGGCCCATGGTAAAAGGTCCACCCAGTCGGAATGGTGAGCATTAAAAAAGTGCCGGAGGTAACTGGCTAAAATTTGGTTGATCCGTTCTACTTGGCCATTGGACTGTGGGTGATAAGCAGAAGAAAAGTCCAAGGTGACCCCCAGCAGTTTACACATGGCTCGCCAAAAACGAGAGGTGAACTGAACCCCTCGGTCGGATACGATGTGGAGAGGAAGACCATGAAGACGGAAGACATGATGGATAAAGTCTTTAGCTAACTCTGATGCAGACGGGAGGCCCGGCAGGGGAATAAAGTGAGCCATTTTGGAAAAGCGGTCAGCGACCATCCATATGACCGTACAACCGGCAGAGACAGGGAGGTCCGTTATAAAGTCCATAGCTATATGCTGCCATGGGGCAGCAGGTACAGAAAGAGGAAGGAGACGGCCGGCTGGCAGATGTCTCGGAACCTTGTTGCGGGCGCAGGACACACAGGCTGAAACAAAGGCTATTACGTCCTTGTGAAGGGTAGGCCACCAGTAATGCCGGGAGATAAGCTGGAGGGTCTTTTTCTGACCAGCGTGGCCAGCTAGCTTGGACGAGTGTCACCAGTGTAGAACCTTCTCACGATCAGGAACAGTTACGAACGTCTTACCGGGTGGAAGACGATTTCGATTCACGGGGGCCACCTACATTACTTTGGCAGGGTCGATGATATGTTTAGGCTCCTCCTCAAGATCAGAGACCAAAAAGGATCGGGATAAGGCATCAGCTTTGATGTTTTTGTCAGCCGGGCGAAAATGAAGAATGAAATTAAAGCGGGCGAAGAACAAGGACCACCGGGCTTGGCGCGGGTGAAGTCTCTGGGCACTCTGGAGGTAAGCCAAGTTCTCGTGGTCCGTGTAAATTATTACCGGGTGAAGAGCCCCCTCGAGCAGGTAATGCCACTCCTCCAGTGCCAGCTTAATGGCCAACAATTATCGGTCTCCTATAGAATAATTGCGCTCAGAAGAGGAGAAGAGTTTGGAGAAGAAGCCGCAAGTTACCATTCTTCCGGAAGACAACTTTTGGGTAAGTACTGCTCCGGCTCCGGAGGAGGAAGCGTCGACTTCTAGAAAGAATTGTTTGTTGCCGTTCGGACGATGCAGCACAGGGGCGGAGGAAAAAGCTCGTTTTAAGGAAAGGAAGGCCTCCTCTGCTTCGGGCGGCCATTCTCTGGGATTAGCGCCCTTACGGGTGAGCGCAGAGATAGGGGCAGTCCGGGAAGAGAAGTGCGGAATGAAGAGGCAGTAGTAGTTGGCGAAGCCCAGGAACCGCTGAATAGCCTTCAACCCCTCTGGTCGGGGCCACTTCTCGATGGCAGACAGTTTCTCAGGGTCCATTTGTAGGCCGGTCTGAGAAATTATGTAGCCCAGAAACGGAAGCGAGGACTGCTCAAAGAGGCACTTCTCATATTTAGCGTAGAGGTGGTTCTGCCTGAGCCTGAGCAGGACCTGACGAACGTCCCTCCGGTGAGTGAGAAGATCCGGAGAGAAGACCAAGATGTCGTCCAGGTACACCACCACGCAGGAGTAGTGAAGGTCACGGAAGATGTCATTGACCAATTCTTGAAAGACGGCGGGAGCGTTACAGAGACCGAAGGGCATTACAAGATATTCATAGTGGCCATCCCGGGTGTTGAATGCCGTCTTCCATTCATCCCCCTGACGGATACGGACCAGATTATACGCCCCACGGAGGTCCAGCTTGATGAAGATTCTAGCCCCCCTCAGACGGTCAAATAATTCAGGAATGAGCGGAAGGGGGTATTTATTCTTCACTGTGATCTGGTTAAGGCCTCTATAGTCTATACAGGGACGGAGTGAGCCGTCCTTCTTTTTGACGAAGAAGAAGCCTGCTCCCGCCGGGGAGGTAGATTTCCGGATAAATCCCCGGGCCAGATTCTCCTCAATATATTCAGACATGGACCGGGTCTCGGCAGCGGACAAAGGGTAAATACGCCCACGGGGAGGAGTAGCGCCGGGCATCAGGTCAATTGGGCAGTCGTATGGTCTATGAGGGGGTAATGTCTCTGCTTCTCTTTTATTAAAGACGTCCGCAAAAGACCAATAGGGAGCCGGTAGGCCGGGTAGATTGGCTGGGGTAGGAGAAGGACGAGCAGGATGAATGGGAACTAAACAAGTCTTATGGCAGTCCTGTCCCCAGCGAAGAACTTCTCCGGTCTGCCAATCAAGCACGGGTGCGTGTTTCTGGAGCCAAGGTAGGCCTAGCAAGAGGACGTGAGAGAGTCCAGGCAGAACATGGAAGCAGATGCTCTCAGAGTGCAGCATTCCCACCTGCAGAGTTATGGATTCAGTGATGAGTTGGATGGGATGTGGTAAGAGGCCCCCATCCACGGCGGCGACAGATAAGGGTACAGCCAGAGGTTTGGTGGGAATGCGGTATTTCTCTACCAGGGACTGAGAAATGAGATTTCCGGCAGCTCCAGAGTCAAGTTGAGCCAGTTCAAAATAACGGTTCTCCCCGCAGATGATAGAGACCGACAGCATTAGAGATGGAGAGGGTTTATTTCTGTCTAGGGTGACCTCTCTGAGCGATCCTAGACACAGGCATTTCCCGACCTCTCCGGGCAGGAACGGATCCGGTGCTCCTTACTGCCACAGTAGAAGCAGCTCCCCTCGGCACGGCGTAATTCTTGACGGGTCTTGACCATCTTGGTCTGGTCAACCTGCATAGGCTCGGGTGAGTGCGCCGGAGGAGTAACGGAGGAAGTGACGGATCTCTGGAAGGTAGGGGCAAGGCGTGGAAACCTCCTCTCACGGGTGACCTCTTTGGTGCTCTCCTGGAACCGGATGTCAATCCGGGTGGCAAGTGTAATTAAGTCGTCGAGAGTGGTAGGAATGTCCCGACCGGCGAGTTCATCTTTAATATGGCCGGACAGACCCTCCCAGAAGACGGACACCAGGGCGTCATTATCCCAGGCAAGCTCCGAAGCAAGGGTACGGAACCGTATGGCATATTAGCCCACGGTGAGACTTCCTTGGCGGAAGCGTAGCAGAGATGAGGCGGATGAGGTCCTCCGTCCTGGTTCGTCGAAGAGCTTCCGGAAAGCCGAGTGACAGGCTGGCAGATTGGACGCCAGGGGGTCTCCTCTCTCCCATAGAGGATTTAGCCAAGCCAGCGCCTCCCCCGTGAGATGGGACATGATGAAGGCTACTTGGCTCGGTCGGTGGAAAACTGGTGTGCCAACAGTTCGAAGTGCAGAGTGCACAGGTTAATGAAGCCCCGTGCCTGACCGGGATCTCCGCCAAAACGAGGCGGGGTACCGGGAACAGATGCCATGGAATTGATGGGCAGCGGTGCTGCCGGGGTAGGAGTCGTGCGACTGGAAGCCGGTCCCGAAGATGTAGTCAGTGTGTCCAGACGGTAGTTAACACTACGCAGGTGGCTCAGGATGGACTCCTGTTGGGACCTCTGATGGGACACTTCATGGCATAGGTCCGAGAGTGAGGGAGCTTGGGTGCCACCGGGTTCCATGGCCCGAGCAAGCTGTAACGGGTCTGGGAGGTGGAACCTCTGAGCAACTATACAAAGGGGCAGTCCTTGTAAGGAAGCGGGTGGCTCCCAGGGAAGGCGGGCAGGTAGTCACGGCAAGTGACAGGGACAGTCTCTGGGTAGAAGGGGCAGGAAGTCACGGCAAGTGACAGGGACAGTCTCTTGACAGGCGGATGGTCACGGCAAGTGACAGCAGGGAAAGAGTCTCTAGACGGGCAGGTGGTCATGGCAAGTGACAGCAGGGAAGAGTCTCTAGATAGGCTAGCAGGCAGGTAGCAGGTGAGCGCTCCCAGGTGAGCGGGCAAGAGTCTCTGGACAGGCAGGTGGTCACGGCAAGTGACGGCAGGGCCTCCAGGTAGGCTAGCAGGCAGGTAGCAGGTGAGCGCTCCCAGGTGAGCGGGCAAGAGTCTCTGGACAGGCAGGTGGTCACGGCACGTGACGGCAGAGCCTCCAGGTAGGCTAGCAGGCAGATAGCAGGTGAGCGCTCCCAGGTGAGCGGGCAAGAGTCTCTAGACAGGCAGGTGGTCACAGCGAGTGACGGCTAAGCCTCCAGGTAGGCTAGCAGGTAGATAGCAGATAAGCGCTCCCAGGTGAGCGAGTAAGAGTCTCTGGACAGGCAGGCAGGTATCTGGCAGGTACTTCCTGGTCCGCAGGCGGACTGATCCATAGACAGACTGGCAGGTGCTGGTAGGCAGACTGTCGAACCACAGGATAGCAAGCAGGTAAGCAGATATCAGGCAGGTATCAAGCAGGAATCTGGCAGGTGACTGGCAGGTAACTGGTAACGGGACCTGAGGGCTGAAGCAGAGTTGAAAGGCTTTGCAACAACATTGCTCGGGCACCTCCATTTTGGAGGAGGTGCCTTATATATGGTGAGGTCCTCCGGCCATTGGCCGGGGACTCCTTAGGACGACGCGCGCGGCCCCTTTAAGAGAGGGGGAGCGCGCACGCGCCCTAAGCACAGGGGCCAGGAAGCAGCGCGCGCCGCCAGCAGAGCGGGAGGAAGAAGCCAGGCACGGAACGGAGAGGTGAGGGGAACGGCGTCCCTGCCTAGCAGGAGGCAGGGACGCCGACGTTACACATGGTTGTTGTATAGACACACTAAATTACTCCGTTATGCTACCATGCAGAAGTCAAGGAGGGTTTTACTTAGTGTCTTTTACTACCGATGCGTTGGTATTATGAATTCAGTTGTACTATATATATACTTTATATATGCCAACAATTATCCATGCACTAGCACTTTCAGTTGACTCACTGCCCCTGTCCTTATTGTTACAGTTGTGCTCAAAAGTTTACATACCCCAGCAGATTTTTTCCTTTCTTGGCCTTGTTTCAGTAAATACAAATGATAACAAAAAAACTTTTTCTCCACTCATGGTTATTGGTTGGGTGAAGCCATTTATTATTAAACTACTGTGTTTCTCCTTTTAAATCTTAATGAAAAACAAAAACATCCAAATGACCCTGGTCAAAAGTTCACATACCCTGGTGATTTTGGCCTGAAACCATGCACAGAATGTGACACAAATTCCTGTGACCTGTTTGCTTGTAATCAGTGTGTGTGCATAAAAGCTGAGTGAGTTTCTAGGATCCAGACAGACGCTTGCATCTTTCTTCCAGCCACTGATGTTTCTGGATTGTGAGTCATGGGGAAAGCTAAAGGATTGTCAACAAATCTACGGGAACAGGTAGTTGAACTGTATAACACAGGAAAGGGATACAAAAAATATCCAAGGAATTGATAATGCCAGTCAGCAGCATTCAAACTGTGATTAACAAATAGAAAATCAGTGGCTCTGTGAAAACCAAACCACGGGCAGGTAGACCAGCAAAAATTTTGGCCACAGCTGCCAGGAAAATTGTTCGGTATGCAAAGAAAAACACACAAATAACATCAGCTGAAATTCAAGACTCTCTGAAAACTAGCCGTGTGGCTGTTTCAAAATGCACAATAAGGAGGCACTTGAAGAACAATGGGCTGCATGGTCGAGTCGCAAGAAGAAAGCCATTACTGCGCAAATGCCATGAAGTATCTAGTCTACAATATGCCAAACAGCACAGACAAGCCTCAAAACTTCTGGAGCAAGGTAATTTGGAGTGATGAGACCAAAATGTAACTTTCTGGCCACAACCATAAACTTTACATTTGGAGAGGTCAACAAGGCCTATGATGAAAGGAACACCATTCCTACAGTAAAGCACAAAGGTGGACTGCTGATGTTATGGGGATGTGTGAGCTGCAAAGGCACATGAAACTTGGCAAAAGTTTAAGGAAAGATGAATGCATTACGTTTTCAGCAAATACTGAAGGCAAATTTGCACTCATCAGCCCGGAAGCTGCGCATGGGACGTACTTGGACATTCCAACATGACAACGATCCAAAACACAAGGCCAAGTCGACCTGTCATTGGCTACAGCAGAACAAAGTGAAGGTTCTGGAGTGGCGATCCTCAGTCTCCTGACCTCAATATCATTGAGCCACTCTGGGGAGATCTCAAGCATGCAGTTCATGCTAGACAGCCCAGGAACTTACAGGAACTGGAGGCTTTTTACCAAGAAGAATGGGCAGCTTTACCATCTGAGAAAGTAAAGAACCTCATCCACATCCACCACAAAAGACTTCAAGCTGTCATTGATGTTAGAGGGGGCAATACACGGTATTAAGAACTGGGGTATGTGAACTTTTGATCAGGGTCATTTGGATGTTTTTGGTTGTCATTAAGATTTAAAAAGAGAAAACATAGTAGTTTGACAATAAATGGCTTCACCCAACCAATAACCATGAGTGGAGAAAAAGTTTTTTTGTTATCATTCATATTCAATGAAACCAGGCCAAGAAAGGAAAAATTCTGCCGAGGTATGTAAACTTTTGAGCACAACTGTATCTGTGGACCCCATACCCTGTATACTTGAGTCTATCTACTAATCATCTTGTCCTTATATTTGTATTACATGTGATTGCATACCCTTTACTGATGAAATAATAAAGTTGTATTTACTTTTATTGCTGTGCTACTTGGCTCTTTTGTTTCTAGTATAATATTCCTTATTTTGAGTGCGTAGTCGAGTCATTAGGACTGGTTCTTCAGGCATATGGACCTTTATGTGACACACGTGTAAACACATAATGTTTTCTATTCTGATGATTTTATTTCAACAAAGTAGCATGTATCTGTGAAGTATAAAGGAAATGATACATGGGTTTCTAATTATCTTAAAAATATAAATCTGAAAATTGTGACGTGCATTTGTATTCAGCCCCCGAGTGAATACTTTGTAGGACCACCTTTTGCTCCAATTCCTGCTGAAAGTCTTTTGGGGTTTGTCTCTATCAGCTTTGCACATGTGGGGGCTGACATTTTTGCTCATTGTTCTCTGCAATCTATCTCTAGCTAGTGAGATCTCCTGCTACTTACAACTAGTGTTGAGCCACCCCCGTAGTGTTCGAGTTCGGTTCGTCGAACACCCTTGTGTTCGCCGAACTGTTCGTCGAACACCTTCGAACACCGTTAAAACCAATGGCAGGCAAACAAAAACACATATAAACACATAGAAAACACCTTCAAAGGTGTCCAAAAGCTGACAAACTGCTCAGAAGACATAACTAACACATGGAAAAGTGACAAGTACATATAGTCATGCGAAAAGAAAAGAGGTGGAGGAGTAAACGGAGGGGGAGACACAGATATAGGCATGTCATGCCCTTCTAAAATCCAAAAAGTGAGAAGCCGACACGGCCAGTCGGTTTCTGCCCGTGCCACCTCCGTGTCGCCGGGTTTGTGCCAGAGCCACGGTGGACCCTGACGGCCAGCCCCCCTCTCCCAATACTGGTGCCTGTCCGCTGGTGGGTCGAACGAGCCCCCCTGTGGTGGAGGCAGGTCTAAGCTTTTTAATTTAAATTGTCTCTCTAATTTTAATGAATACACTTTAAATCCTTTTACAAGGATCTATTGGAGGGCAAGTCTCATGCCAACAGCCGCGTAATTCCAGCTCCATTAGCATCCACTAAAGCTGCTGCAGTTAAAAAGCTTTTATAAGGATCGAGCTCGGCGGTCCACCGCAAAGCGTCCTACCGCCAGTCCCAGCCCCGATGCCTTGGGGTGCCTCCTGATGCTCTTCACTGAGTATCCCGGGGTCCCGAAGCATTTCCTTTGAAAAAATTAAGTGTCCAAACTACAGGTGGTGTAGCTTGCTTAAAAGCTGGGATAATCCGCTGACTAGCAGACACTACTACTAGGCACAAAGTATTTCCTGGGCTAGATGCAGTTAAAAATTTGTAATTAGATACTCTCGTTGGATGCTGAGAAAACATTCCATAGAGTCTCCTGGCACGCCATATATTATTCTCTTAAAAAGCTTGGGGTAGGGGTCTAGGGGTCCCTTTTATAGCCAAAATCACGGCCCTGTATCGCAATACGTCACCTAGGCTGAAGATAAATGGAACTGTAGCACCCTGAGGGCTCGGTTGCTACAGAGGTATTGCACCTCACCCAGAGGTGTGATATCTCACTCTCAGGTAAGGATGGAGTGTGGATCAGGACCCCGACACCTGCATGCATTACACCACATTGCCGTGGGGCAGAGCGACCAATATGCCCCTGAGATGGGCAAGACAGTCCCTGTCCCTGGATGGAGTGGGGGGAGGGAACACTGAGGAAGCGGAACCCTGTAGTGCAGGAGCAGGGAGGAAGCAGTTCCTGGGTGCATTGAGAAGGAAGTATGAAAGGTGGGCACCATCTTAGTTCAGTGCAGAGAAGTCTGAGCAGAAGTGACAGGGAGCAGGGGCTCTGCATGAGCTCTGCTCCGGAGGCGGGCCTAGTAACAGAGGCCCAGGCCTGGAAGAGGGAGAAGGAAGGAAGAGGAGCGGAGAAGGCTCCAGGAACGAGGAACGAAGGGATCCCAGGGGTGCGGACGGGCGAGTTGCCACCGCACGCCCGAATCCACCTGCGTGGAGGGGTCAGGCCAAAGGGGGAGACCGGTCCCCGAAACTAGTGGAGGCGGGAAACGACCCTCAGCTAGAAACCGGAGGCTGTGACATTTTATGTGGCGCAGCGCCTCGCTACACCCGCTAGGAAGGCACCACACAGGGTCAGGGAAACTGGCGCCAAGTTTACCAAGAGGAGGCCCGAGGCAGCCGGACAGAAGCGTTGGTAAGAAAGGCCAGACAAAGGAGACACAAAGGGGGTCCTGTGAAGCGCTCCAAAGTTATCTGGGAGTTGTGTGAGCCCCTCACCTGGTGAGCACAGTACGACGTGGGCAGCCGTTACCTGCAGAAGTGGTCTGGATAATAAGAACTGTGAGTAAAGGCCCTGGACTGTATCACTGACTCCGTGTCGTTACTGCTGCTGCCCTGCACCATCACCCCATCCTCCGCATACACTGCCCTGAGGCTATACTCCTCCCTTGGGGAGTTATACTACGCTCTGCTGCACCCACAACACCAGCCTGAGCGGTCTGCCCTGCAGCGGCGGTTCACTCTGACCGCAATCCATGGGTGGCGTAGTCGGACATTTGAACATCAAAACCATATAAATAGTTCCGCCACTGGTTTGACCACCCTGAGCCACGGAACCGGGTCGCTGCCACTGAGACTACAACCACCAGCATCCACCAAAAAGGGTCCGGCTCCGGGTGTCCCAAGGCCCAGGGGGCGCGTCATAACATTTTCATCACCTTTCATAATCACCTCTGTCCCCTCTCTTATACATCCTAGTGACGGAGCACCTGCTCTCAATTCGCCATAACCCCAATATTAGGTGGATTGAGGTGGGAGGCACCGAGTACAAGTGCTCTCTATTTGCTGCTGATGTCCTAGTATATATCACTCAATCACATATATCCATCCCTGCTGTTATGGCTGAATTAGATCACTTTGTTACATGGTCAAATTTTAAAATCATTGCAGCGAAGTCTGAGGCCCTCGATGTCTCCCTCCCCAAATCCGTACAGGATTCCATCCAGTCCAACTTTCCCTTTGCCTGGCCCTCACAGGGTATCAAATACTTAGGAATTCCTATTCATAGAGACCTCTCCCATCTATGTTATCTTAATTTTGGGCCCTTTATTGAACAACTCCATACAGACCACGGTTGGCAAGTTAGAACTGTAAGATTCACTACGTGAACCACTGGTGTTTTGTGGAAAAGCACATGTACACTGTGTTCCAAATTATTATGCAAAAAGTGTTTAGGAGTGATAAGGGAAGAATTTGTTTGTTTGTCAGTTAAACTCATTGATGGTGATGTGTGTCAGGGCTCTTTATATCACTGTAAGCAATTGCAGACACCTGTGCTTATTAGTTTGGCAGGTGTGTCCAATGAAAGGCAAGACTACTTAAGAAGGCTGTCTCACATTATTAAGCAGCCTACATTTTCTGCCAAAATAGGAAAGAAAAAGGATGTGTCGGCTGCTGAGAAGCAACAAATTGTGGAGTGTTTAGGTCAAGGCATGACTACAATCAACATTGTGCGATGATCAGGATGAAGTGTCTTGGCAATCAAGAAGTATGTAGCTGATTCACAGTACACACGTGTGCGTGCTGATAAGGGCAAATTGAGGACTCTTTCCTACAGGCAATTACATCAGGTTAAAAGAGCAGCAGCAAAAAAGCCTTGTCATAGCAGCAGACAAGTTTTTGAAGCTGCTGGTGCCTCCAACGTCCCCCGAAAAACAAGATGCAGGGTCCTTCAGAGGTTTGTAGCTGTGCTTAAGCCATCCTGTCGACCTCCTCTATCCACTGCACAAAAGCAGAAACAGCTCCAGTGGGCCAAACAATACATGAAGACTGACTTCAAAACTGTTTTGTTCACGGATGAGTGCCGTGCAACGCTCGATGGTCCAGATGGATGGAGTTGAGGATGGCTGGTTGATGGACACCCCACGCAAACACGGCTACAGCGCCAACAAGGAGGAGGTGGAGTAATGTTTTGGGCTGGAATCATGGGGAGAGAGATTGTCGGCCCCTTTAGGATCCCTGAAGGGGTAAAGATGAACTCCATAATGTATGTGGAGTTTCTCAAACAGCACTTCCTGCCATGGTTCAAGAAGAAGAACCGTGTATTCCACAGCAAGATCATTTTCATGCATGATAATGCACCGTCTCATGCTGCACATAACACATCTGCATCTCTGGCTGATATGGGCATAAAAGGGGACAAACTTATGGTGTGACCCCCATGCTCCCCTGACCTCTACCCCATTCAGAACCTCTGGAGCATCATCAAAAGGAGTGTCTATGATGGCGGGAGGCAGTTCACATCTAAGCAACAGCTCTGGGAGGGTATTCTGTCCTCATGCAAAACAATTGAAGCAGAAACAATCCAAAACCTGACAAATTCAATGGACGAGAGAGTTCAGAAGCTCCTTTCGAACAAGGGGTCCTATGTGCAAATGTAACATCACCTAGAATAAAGTTTTGAGTTGAAAACTGTTTGATTTCAGTTTCTAATAACCTGCTAATGCTTATAATTTCAAAAATGACCATTTTTTTGTTCTTTATTAAAATGAAAAGGTTGATCGAAGAGTGTGGGGGATCTAAGAGTGTGGCAACCCAGTAGTCAGGATTACTACGAATTCTGACAATCTGAGGGTCATGTTGCAGGTAGTGCAGCAAGAAGGCACTCATGTGTCTTGCACATCTAGGAGCCCCAAAATTATTTTCCGGGCTAGATGCAGCTAAAAATTATTATTAATTTTAAATCTGGTGGAGCTTAGTATAGATGGCCTAATAGAATCAGTACTGCACACTGCTACAAAGCCTAAATTATTTTCCAGCCAAGATACAGATAAACATGATTAGTAATTTTAAATCTGGTGGAGCTTAGAATAGATGGCCTAATAGAATCAGTACTGCACACTGCTACAAAGCCCAAATTATTTTCCAGCCAAGATACAGATAAACATGATTAGTAATTTTAAATCTGGTGGAGCTTAGTATAGATGGCCTAATAGAATCAGTACTGCACACTGCTACAAAGCCCAAATTATTTTCCAGCCAAGATACAGATAAACATGATTAGTAATTTGAAAGCTTAAAACGGTTGGTGAGGTGATTTTAACCAATCATCAAGCTTTTACTCTCCCCAGGATGACACACGGGTAGAAAAGTAGTTTCGGATCCATGATTTGTTCATCTTTATGAACGTGAGTCTGTCTACATTATCAGTGGAGAGCCGCGTGCGCTTATCTGTCAGCACACCACCAGCAGCGCTGAACACACGTTCAGACAGAACGCTGGCTGCAGGGCATGACAAGATCTCCAAGGCGTAAGTGGCGAGCTCCGGTCATTTATCCAGATTGGAAGCCCAAAAAGAGCAAGGGTCCAGTGACACAGTCATGGCTTCAATGTTTACTTGGAGATACTCCTGTACCATCGTCTCTAGGCGTTGACTATGTGTCAGACTTCTTGTCTCCTGTGGCCTTGCAAAGGATGGGCTAAAAAAGTGGTGAAATGATTCCGCAAAATTGATGTTACCAGCAGATACTGTGTTTCTGCTACGGTTTGAGTGCTGAACACTCGACGGTCCCACGGTTGGCAAGTTGGAACTGTGAGATTCACTACGTGCACCACTGGTGTTTTGTGGAAAAGCACATGTAAGATTCTGCAACAGTCTCTGCTGATACTCCTGCATGCGTGCATCCCTTTCTATGGCAGGAATAATTTCTGAAAATTTTCTTTTGTACCGGGGATATAACAGTGTGGCAACCCAGTAGTCAGGATTATTTCTAATTCTCACAATTCGAGGGTCATGTTGCAGGTAGTGCAGCAAGAAGGCACTCATGTGTCTTGCGCATCCAGGAGCACCAAGTCCCTGTTGTGTTGGTGGCGAGGTAACAATAATGCTTCCTTCCTCTGTCCTCTCCCCCCAACCTCGCACAACAGAAATGTGATCAAGGTCTCCCTCATCTGATGAGTCTTCCATCAGTTCGTCCTCCACTTCTTCCTGGGCTCCGGCACCTTCCTCACTAGTTTGGCTGCTACCATGCGCCCTGGTAAAGCCATCTCCCCCACCCTCACATGCCTGCCGCCTTGGTGCTGCCGACCGTCTGGACCTTGCAGATGTTAGCCCTTCCGCATACAACTCCTCCTCCTCTACTTCCTCCACCTCCTCTTGTGCCACCACCTGACTCCGAATTCTGTTTAACATGTGCTCCAGCATGTAAATCACCGGAATAGTCATGCTGATAATGGCATCGTCAGCAGTAAACATCTTCGTCGCCATTTCAAAACTGTGCAGAAGGGTGTATAGGTCCCTGATCTGAGACCACTCCTCCAGCGTGATTTGCCCCACCTCTGGATCTCGTTGGCCCAGGCTATACGTCAGAACGTATTGCACCAGGGCTTGTCGGTGCTGCCACAGTCGCTGCAACATGTGCAGAGTAGAATTCCACAGGGTAGGCACATCGCATTTTAGCCGGTGAAGTGGCAGGCCCAACGACTTCTGTAGAGATGTAAGTCGCTGAGCTGCGGGATGCGAACAGCGGAAGTGAGCACACAGCGACCATGCCCTCTGCAGAAGGCCATCAAGTCCGGGATAGTGGGCTAAAAATTGCTGGACAACCAGGTTCAACATGTGAGCCATACAAGGCACGTGTGTGACATTGCCCCGGCGAAAGACCGCACACAGGTTGGCAGCATTGTCGCACACGGCCTTCCCTGGTTTCAGGTCCAGTGGAGACAACCATTCATGAAATTGGTTCTCCAGAGCTGACCACAACTCCTCAGCTGTGTGACTCACATTTCCCAGACATTTCAAAGTAAAAAGCGCCTGATGACGTTGAGCCCTGCTGCCAGCATAGTAAGGAGGTGTGCAGGATCCCTTCTGCGCAGTCAGAAAGCTTGTGGCATGACCAGACAGGCTTTAGGTGCAGGTGAAGGACCGAGAGGAGGTTGAGGAGGCAGAAGCAGTGGAGGAACTTTGAGATAAAGAGGATTGACGCACAACTCGTGGGGACGGCAAGACTTGGACAGCAGCCCCTTGTCCTGCTGTCACCATAGTTACCCAGTGCCCAGTCAGCGACATGTAATGCCCCTGTCCATGCCTACTCGTCCAAGTGTCTGTGGTGAACTGCACCCTGTCACACACAGAGTTTCTCAAAGAAGCTGCGATGTTGTGTGCGACATGCTGGTGGAGCGCAGGCACACCTTTCTTTGAGAAGTAGTGCCGACTGGACATCTGGTACTGGGGCACTGCGACGGACATAAGGTCTCGAAAATCCTCTGTGTCCACCAGGCGGAAAGGCAGCATTTCTGTAGCCAAGAGCTTGCAGATGGTGAAATTCAACCTCTTAGCTTTCTCATGGCTAGGAGGAAATGGTCTTTTACTTGTCCACATCTGAGGGACCGAGGGCAGGGCTGTTGTGCTTAGACGGGGTTGATAAGAGTGTCCCCGGCAAACTGCCGGTCTGTGAGGAAGATGCAGGCGGACATGTTAGGTTGCCTTGATCCAAACGTGGTGCTATCGATGTCGGACAGCGCTCAACACCAGCTGGTGTTACCACCTCCAAAGAAAATGATGACCTGCCAATCACGCTGGCTGTTGCGGGTAAAGAGGTGGCAGGTTTGCGTCCCAAAACAGGTGTGACTGCTGTCCCCCCAGTCACAGAGGATGAAGAGGCCGCGGATGCACAAGATGTGGCAGACGGTGGCTGACCCGGCCGGCTAGGCCGCATTGTAGCACAGTGAGCTTCCCACTGCAACTTATGCTTCATGTCCATGTGCCTGTTCATGCATGAAGTACTCAAACTATGTATTTTTGGCCTCTACTTAGCTTTTGCTGACAAATGTTACAGATAACACGAGTTGGGTCATCTTTATCGATCTGAAAAAATGCCCAGGCTATGCAAGGCTTAGCACCCATGCGACCTGAAGAGCCACCACAACTTGTGGTCAGAGGCATAGTTGTGTTTGAGGATGCAGTTGTTGACGTGCTTCCAGTACTATGTCTCTGTCCAGTAAGGCGCAACCTGACCTCGTCGTCACTAGCATCCTCCTCAACCTCCTCTGCTGACCTCATCTCTTGGCTGACTGTGGGTTGACAGTAAGTGGGATCTCCAACCTCATCATCATCACCCTGTGTGTTATCACACCCGTCGTCTTCAGAGCCAACCTGTTCCTGCCCTGACAAAAAACTAAAGTTGTCGCTCCAATCAGGTATTTGAGTCTCATCATCATCTTCCTCATTGTCTCCACCAACCGGAGTTACAGTTTGGGAATGAGGGTCTACATTATGGTCAGAACCTTCTGCTTCTGGTCCTGGATCCGACTCATAAAGATTCTGGGCATCAGTGCAGATCATTTCCTCCTCTGGATTCACAGAAGCTCTGGAGCCGACCTCTGATTCCCAGGCTATAGTATGAGAATACATCTCTGCAGACTCAACCATCTGTTCTACCCCATACTCAGACAGGCAGCTGGAGATTTGGGAGCTGTGAGGAAGCAAGTGCGATTGGGGTGACACCTCTGAGGACTGGAGTATTTGTGATGTTGAAGTTGAGGTGGAGGAGAGCACACTTAAAGGAGCACTTGATATCCGTTGAAGCACCTGCTGTTTTTGTGCCTCATCTGGAATTTGTAGCGATTGGCCTGGCCGTAAGAAAGGGATCTTATCACATTGTCCGCTAAAAGAAGTAGACATTTTAGTGTGGCTGGAAGATGGTCTTTCTTCTGCAGATGTTACTGTTGCTTTAACACCTACCCCACGGACACCACCTTTTTTCCCCTTCCCAACACGCCTATTCCCCTTTCCACCAGCAGCAGGCCTTTTTCCACTCATTTTGTTGGTTTACTTATTCACAACTCTGGAGGAGTTTGCACAAAAAAACAATGGATGGGAACCGAGCAGAACTGAGTGGCCAAACTGTGGTATTAGGCCAAAAGTATTGGCTAGGTTAGATGCAGATAAAAATGATATTGAATTTGCAACCTGATGGAGGTCAGTATAGATGGACTAATAGAACAAGTCCCACACACTAATAGAAGCCCAAATATTTTTTCAGAGCTAGATGCAGATAAAAATTATATTCAATTTGCAACCTGATGGAGGTCAGTATAGATGGACTAATAGAACAAGTCCCACACACTGCTAGAAGCCCAAATATTTTTTCAGAGCTAGATGCAGAAAAAAATTATATTCAATTTGCAACCTGATGGAGCTCAGTATAGATGGACTAATAGACCAAGTCCCACACACTGCTAGAAGCCCAAATATTTTTTCAGAGCTAGATGCTGAAACAAATTATATTCAATTTGCAACCCGATGGAGGTCAGTATAGATGGACTAATAGACCAAGTCCCACACACTGCTAGAAGCCCAAATATTTTTTCAGAGCTAGATGCAGAAAAAAATTATATTGAATTTGCAACCTGATGGAGGTCAGTATAGATGGACTAATAGAACAAGTCCCACACACTGCCAGAAGCTGAAATATTTTTTCAGAGCTAGATGCAGATAAAAATTATTTTTAATTTGCAACCTGATGGAGGTCAGTATAGATGGACTAATAGACCAAGTCCCACACACTGCTAGAAGCCCAAATATTTTTTCAGAGCTAGATGCAGAAAAAAATTATTTTTAATTTGCCACCTGATGGAGGTCAGTATAGATGGACTAATAGAACAAGTCCCACACACTGCTAGAAGCCCAAATATTTTTTCAGAGCTAGATGCAGATAAAAAATATTTTTAATTTGCAACCTGATGGAGGTCAGTATAGATGGACTAATAGACCAAGTCCCACACACTGCTAGAAGCCCAAATATTTTTTCAGAGCTAGATGCAGAAAAAAATTATTTTTAATTTGCCACCTGATGGAGGTCAGTATAGATGGACTAATAGAACAAGTCCCACACACTGCTAGAAGCCCAAATATTTTTTCAGAGCTAGATGCAGATAAAAAATATTTTTAATTTGCAACCTGATGGAGGTCAGTATAGATGGACTAATAGACCAAGTCCCACACACTGCTGGAAGGCCAAATATTTTTTCAGAGCTAGATGCAGAAAAAAATTATATTGAATTTGCAACCTGATGGAGGTCAGTATAGATGGACTAATAGAACAAGTCCCACACACTGCTGGAAGCCCAAATATTTTTTCTGAGCTAGATGCAGAAAAAAATTATTTTTAATTTGCAACCTGATGGAGGTCAGTATAGATGGACTAATAGACCAAGTCCCACACACTGCTAGAAGCCCAAATATTTTTTCAGAGCTAGATGCAGAAAAAAATTATATTCAATTTGCAACCTGGTGGAGGTTAGTATAGATGGAGTAATAGAATGATGCTATGCCCAAAAGGTTTTACTTCACTAGGTGCAGTAAAAAATTGGTATTCTATACACAGGTGGTGTAGCTTGCAACACAGATAGGCTACTCCACTGACTAACACACACTGCAAGAGGCCAGAAAGGATTAGCTTTGCTAGATTTAGCCAAATGCTGTGAAAAAAACTTGCACAGCACTGGCACAGACCTGCCTGGCAAAAACTGATAGGAACTGATGTAACTTAGTCCTGAAAAGGACTGCAATTACAGTTAGTCTTTACTCCCAACCTATCTATTTAAGAGCACAGACCTGCCTGATAAAAGTCGTAGGAAATGCTGTAACCTAGTCCTTAAAAGGACTGCAATCACAACTTTTCCCTACTCCCAAGTTATCTGTAGATTTGTGCGAAAATTGGCTTGAAATTAACAAGGTATAGCGCACACGGCAACAGCGGTGCCGTCTAACACGCAGCTGCAGCAGTGAGAAAATGGTGGCGAAGGGGAAAATGGCTGGGTCTTATAGGGCAAGGACATGTGACATACACTGCCAATGACACATGCCCTTGCTTGTGTGAAAAAAAGCAGTTCGCTCCGTGTGTGCTCTGCTGATAGGCTGACAGATTGCACCTCCCCACTGTAAATGCGGGAAAGAGAAAAAAAAATGGAGATCTTCATTATTCCTGCAGAGATCCATCCCCTGCCCCTCCCCCCGCCCCGCTGTACACTCAAACTGCGTATTAACATTAATTTTCAGCATTACTGAGAAAAAATCCAGTTATGATTTTGGTGCACGAACAGTTATCGAACATAGCCTCGAACAGCCAAATTTTTTTCAAATCGTTCGTGTTCGCCGAACGGCTCGAACACCGCCCAAAACAGCTCGAATTCGAGATTGGCGAACAGTTCGAGTCGAACACCGCTCATCTCTACTTACAACCAGTCTTTATAGTCTAGAATATGTTTGGATGAATAGGAATAACAAACATAATAGAGATTTATTAGGTAAATCTCTCACCCTACATCAGCTTTGTGAAAATTAAGGATAAATTCACTTTTAAACTTATACACAGAAATATTGTTATATTACAGTACCAGAGGAGTTTGTTCCTCATGAATGTCAAATTATATTTTGGGTAAGTTCCCATGATGCGTTTTGGAGAGTTTTTGATGGTGTGTTTTTGTTTGATATCCACAACCTATCAATTTCTCTAGCCCGTATGCTGAGTTTTATGTGCGGATTTTCCCCATAGAATTGCTTAAGAATAAGAACTAAATAAGATGCAATAAATGCGCAGATAAAAAACATCTTCACTTTCTGCAGAAATGCACTAAAAATGCATGTAATCCGCAGATGACTTTTTTAAAAAAGTGTTGTCAAAGCTAAATACCAAAAAGTATAAAAACAAAGCAGCTTTGTTTAACCCCTTCACGACCAGGCCATTTTCCGTTTTTGTTTTCTCCTCCCCTTCTTCCAATAACTTTTTTTTTATATTTTTCCATCAATATGGCCATTTGAGGGCTTGTTTTTTGTGGGACGAGTTGTACTTTTGAGTGACATCATTCATTCCACCATCTAGTGTACTGCAAAACTGGAAAAAATTCTAAGTGCTTTTAAATTGCAAAAAAAGTGCAATTTCACAATAGTTTTTTTATTTACTATGTTAACTATCTTGTAAAACAATAGGATTCCCCAGGCCAGTACGAATGCGCAGAACACAAACATGTATAGTGGGGTTTTTTTTTAAGTGGTGAAAAATTTTTGGGGAAATTTGCAAGAAAAAAATCTTTTGGCTTTTGTCCAAGACCCGGAATGTTTTCATTTTTGAGATCTAGGGCTGGGTGAGGGCTTATTTTTTACCCCCTGAACACATGTTTTTACTGATACCATTTTCGAGTAAATACAATGTTTTTATCACTTTTTATTGTATTTTGCTCCAATGTTGCGGTGGCCAAAACAGCATAATTCTGGCGTTTTGATTTTTTTTTTCCATTACAACGTTAACCAATCAGATTAATTTATTTTATATTTTGATAGATCGGACATTTCTGAATGCAGTGATACCAAATCTGTGTATTTTTTTATAGTTTTATTTTTAATGGGGCAAAAGGGGGTTGATTTGAACTTGTGTTTCTTTTCATTTTTTTTCCATATCCTAAAAACTTTTTTTTTCACTTTTTACTGGATTTAATAGTCCCCTTAAGGGACTTGAAGCTGCGATCATCCGATCACTTGTGCTATAGTAGCTGTGCATGAACTTTCATAGGAGAATTGTAATGACAGGCTAGGGGGGGGTTTCTGCAGACCCTCGGCTGTCATGTCAACCCTTCACCGCCGATGGGAGCGTGGACCAATGCGTAGTACTGTCGGCATGTGGTAAATGCTGCTGCCAGAGATTGACAGTGGGATTTAACAGGTTATCACTTGTGAGCCTTCATCAAAGTCAGGGAGCCAGCATAAGACATGCCGGTATATGACATACCAATGCGTCATATGTCGGTATGGGGTTAAAATTTGAAAGACCCAAAAGAGACAAAAAACGCAGGGTCAAAAACAAAATAAAACCACAATAAAAAAAACGCAAGTGACCTTATTTACATAGGGCAGAAATGATGCAGAATATTTGCAACATAAAAACTCATCAAATACTCATTGTTCACCTAAACTCTCTTGGGGCCACCCTTTAGTGACCGAGCTAATTTTGACCTTAATGATTAGGCCAAATTTTAGAAATCTGACCAGATATAAAAAAAAAGAAAAAAAAATTACCTAAGAGGTGACATGGAGCAATGATTTACTAATTATTGGCTTTTGATCACTGTGATAGAGTCTATCAAAGTGATCAAGTCAGGAACCAGTAGAAAAATTCCCTGCTGTTGCCAGGTGCTGGGCGGCAGATCTCGGCGGGCGCACTGCGCATGTGCCCTCCATTTTTTTTCAAGAAGAGGAAGCGGAGGGCCGGGGGGTGGCGGAGGTGCAGAGAGGGGCTTGGGGACATCAGTTTTCTCTTCTAACATATATATCATGTCAGAAGAGAGAGAGAAATAATTTTAAAAGTGGAAAGACCGGCCTTGATCATGTTTTCCTAGGAGGTTTTCGGACTCTGAGGGGCGCTGTTCCCTTATTCCTAAGGAATAAGGCCGTTTAAATGCTTAACAGCAGTTGTTAAGGGGTTCAATTAACATGCATTTATTATTTTTGCTTCATCAACAAATGATCACCCTATACTGAAGCATGGTCACGAGGCATCTATGAGAGATGTTTTTGAAATACAGATAAGCAGATCACAGAGATCTGCCAGTTAAAATTGATGATCAGCTGATATTCTGCAGCTTTTGGCTTTCTCTTAAGGCCATGTTCACAGGTTCAGTATTTGGTCAGTATTTTACATCAGTATTTGTAAGCCAAAACCAGGTGAGGAACAGTCAGACGAAAAGTATAATAGAAACACGTCACCACTTCTGTATTTATCACCCACTCCTGGTTTTCTCTTACAAATACTGAGGTAAAATACTGACCAAATACTGAGCGTGTGAATGTGGCCTTAATAATAAAAATTGAGTCTGCTAGACATTCTTGAAGCTATTTATTGAATCTGCTGTTTTAATAAGGATTTGGTGGCCTTCAGAAATTAGGCATATTTGTATTATAATCTGCATGAATAAAATTGGGGACTCACCATTTGGAGTAGTTTTCTATTCAAAAACACCCTTAATCATTACCGCTTGAAATATCCAGAGACATTGAAATCTCCTCCAGAAGGTTCTCGGCTAGGCAGTTTCTTTTCAGTGTACCTTTCCTGGTAAATCTTTTCAGAATAGTGGCAATTCTATTATTGCTCAAGAATAGTTTTTAGTTTTGTTTTAATTTTGTTTCCTAATCCTTGAAATAAAAATGTATACTATATGGACAAAAATATTGGGAAACCAACGTATTACACCTACTGAGCCTTTTATGTCAGCCCAATCCAAATTCATAAGCATTACCATGAAGAGATTACCCCTTTGTAGCTAAAACAGCTTCTGGAAAAGTTTTCTACAAGATTTTGTCCATGGGAACTTTTGCCAAGTAACCCTTTTCCTGCTAGGGATGTATCTGACATATTTTTGCATGGTGGCATCTCTGTAACTAATGGCCTATGAGATACATCCTGGCTAGTAATGGCCATATCTCCACCTGGATCCATCTACAGTAGAAAGCTAGGGCTTATTTTAAAGCTTAGAGTCTTGGCAGTAGTCTTGACCCAGCTTGAGAAATCGAAGGTTAAAGTGAGAACTGCATGTGTCTAAAGCTCCCACTTCTGACTTTCCCTTTAAGGGCTCATGCACACGACCATATTTTTGGTCCGAGTGTTGGGTTGTTAAAAAAAATGGATCGCACTAAGACCAATGTTATTCAATGAGGAGGTGCAGAGGAACCATTTTTTTCACTGACCGAATCCGTGTATGAAAAAATTGCAGCATGCACTAGATTCTTCCGTAAATCGGAGGAGACTCACCCATTCAAGTCTGTGGGTGCGCAAAGAAAAATTAGATGCCATACACAGCCACAGTATATCATCTGATTATTACAGATACATTGCAATTCTGTAACATAGGAAACTGTAAATGGTCCTGTAAATGATTAACAGGTGCTGCTGTAAAAAAAAATGGATTGTACATGGATGACAAGTAAGAAAAAAATTGTTCCACTTTTCTGCATTTTTTGATATGCTCATGTGAACCTACCTTAATCCATGATATCTGAGGCTAGATCATGATGACAGCCACAATGCAGACTGGGTTTTAAAATAAGCCCTAGATTTGTGTTGTAGCTGTGATCCAGACAGAGATACAGCCTATTAAAATGCAGTTGGACATCACTGTGAAAAAGTGAGAAAATATAAATAAACCATACGTGTTTGGTATCGCAGAATACAGAGTCATAATTTAAAATAAGCATCATTTAAAAAAAGCCAGAATTTCTGTAAGACAAGCAAAACCCCAAAACTATATCAATAAAAACTACAGTTCGTCATGCAAGAAATAAGCTCTAGCACAGCTGCATCAACAAACAATTTAAAGGTCCTTACAGTAAGGTGACATAAAAATTATATTTTTATATATAAATTAACAAATTGGCATCAATGTGTCTCACTTTGTCTGTAATGACCCAAACTATTAAATTAGTATGCTGCCTAGTGAATACCATAAAAAAATACACACACACAAACAAAATTTATGTTTTTTTTGCAATCATTTCTTATCAAAGATTAAGTAAAAGGCAATAAAAAAGTCACATATACCCCAAAATGCTATCTTCAAAAAATAAGTCCTCATACTGCTCCTCATACAGAAAAGTAAAAAGTTCATGTCCACCAGAATATGGCAACGCAAAAATATTACATAGTATTTTTATTGTGCAAACAGTAAAACATTAAAAATATACATAGAAATTTGGTATCACATTAATCCCACCAAGGACAACTTCTGAAAGGAGCTTGTATGTTCTCCCCGTGTTTGCGTGGGTTTCCTCTGGGTTCTCCGGTTTCCTCCCACACTCTAAAGACATACTAATAGGAAATCTAGATTGTGAGCCCCAATGGGGACAGTGATGATGATGTCTGTAAAGAGATGTGGAAATGATTGGCACTGTGTAAGCGAGTGAAATAAATAAATCATGCTGACCCACAGACTATAGTTGATATTTGCAGACAAATTGATTTGCATGGAAGTTATTCAGTGTGAATCTAATGTTCCTTATTATGTTCTGGGGCCGCTCAATAGCATGATAAACATGGGGTGAAGAGAAATCTCACCTTGGCACTTACTGGGTCCTTCAGCCTGCCGTCTGGTGTTATGAACTTGAACGGGTCTGGGAGGCGGAACCTCTGAGCTACTATACAAGGGGGCAGTCCTTGTAAGGGAGCGGGTGGCGACCAGGGAAGACGGGCAGGAGGTCACAGCAGGTGACCGGGACAGTCTCTGAGTGAACGGGCTGGAGGTCACGGCAAGTGACCGGGGCAGTCTCTGGATGAACGGGCTGATGGTCACGGCAAGTGACCGGGGCAGTCTCTGAATGAACGGGCAGATGGTCACGGCAAGTGACCGGGGCAGTCTCTAGGTAAAGGGTTGGTACGACCTGTGGCGGCTGATGATAGACGTGAGCTCCCAGGTGAGCAGGCGAGAGTCTCTGGATGAACGGGTGGTAACAGCATGTGACGGCGGAGCCTCCAGGAAGACCAACAGACAGGCGGCAGATGAGCGCTCCCAGGTGAGCGGGCAGAAGTCTCTGGACAGGCGGGTGGTCACAGCACGTGACGGCAGAGCCTCCAGGTAGGCTAGCAGACAGGCAGCAGATGAGCGCTCCCAGGTGAGCGAGCAGGAGTCACTGGACAGGCAGGTGGTCACAGCACGTGACGGCGGAGCCTCCAGGTAGACTAGCAGGCAGGTAGCAGGTGTGTGCTCCCAGGTGAGCGGGCAAGCTGGTCCATAGACAGACTGACAGGAGTTGGAAGGCAGACCGTCGGACCTCAGGCAAGCAGGCAGGTGGCTGATGTGCGTGTGCTCCCAGGTGAGCGGGCAGGCTGGTCCTTAGACAGACTGACAGGAGTAGTAAGGCAGACCGTCGGACCTCAGACTAGCAGGCAGGTAGCAGATAATCTGGCAGGAATCTGGCAGGTAACTGGCAGGTAACTGGCAACGGGACCTGAGGGCTGAAGCAGAGTAGTGAACAGTGCAACAACATTGCTCGGGCACCTCCATTTTGGAGGAGGTGCCTTATATATGGTAAAGTCCTCCGGCCATTGGCCGGGGACTCCTTAGGACGGCGCGCGCGGCCCCTTTAAGAGGGAGGGAGGGCGCGCGCGTGCGCGCCCTAAGCACAGTGGCCGGGAAGGAGCGCGCGCTGCCAGCAGAGCGGGAGAGGGACGCCGGGAACGGAGCAGAGCGGTGAGGGGAACAGCGTCCCTGCCTAGCAGAGGGCAGGGACGCCGGCACTACATGAACCTTCTATTGCGTCTTCTTCCGCGATTCTCGCTCAGCTCTGGGAAGACCTCAGATGTCATAGTGGCATAATGTCATGATATGCATTGCCCGAGGCCTTGTCAGTGTCTCAGATTAAATGCTTTTGGTGCCAAGGGAGGATTGTGGAAGAAGACATGAGAAACATTGTGGAACCCTGAATAACAGGCCAAAATAGCAGGAGATAATGAGATGAGAATGTATTTTATTTTCATCGTTTTGCTCACCTGAAATTGTAAAAAAAAAAATTAAATTACAATTGCAAAATTACAAAAGAAATTACAGGCTAAAGTGTATATTAAACTAGAAAAAGAGAAAGAGAGGCCGAAAAGTTGATAGTGCAGGGCCAAGCCTCCTGAATTTATGCCTCATTTACATATACATTCGACAATGTATTTTTATAAAACAAAGACAAGACTTACAAAGCAAAAAAGGGATGGACAAAATCAAGCGGACAGAGACTTTACATAAATGACATGCAATATGCAATGACTAAAGACTGCAGTCTGAGATACGTTTGCTAGATATTTTTGGTATAGGAGTTGCAACTTTTCTAACACTTATCTAATTAAGTGTGAATTTAGCTGACGATCTTTTATGCTGAAATCTCTTTCCTTCTATGTAGATTTATGGTTACGAAATACATAATTTTTCTATTTATTTGACTTTTTCCATAGTTTCGAACATTGGACCCTTGCAAGCAACTCTGGTGCAGTCACCCTGATAACCCTTACTTTTGTAAAACAAAAAAAGGACCTCCTCTGGATGGAACGATGTGTGCACAAGGAAAGGTAAAAACGTAATGAACCATAAAAATTAATAAACACAAAGAACTTTAAATAAGGGGAAGTACATTTGTATCAGGAAGGTATACCTTCCTCATAAAACAGCAAGGTATTGACCAAGTACAGTACCTTTGCAGTTTGTCCATATTTTAAAAGTACAATAGAAGTGAAGCAAAAAAGTTATTTAGCTACTAAGAAGAGATTAGACAGAAATGTTATTAAAGGGAGTTTGTCACCCCCTAAATGCATTGTTAATGGCTTATTCTGTGTTGTAGGAGACTTAGCCCCTTTAACAACCATACTAGCACTGTACATGTTAATGGTACAATACCTTAGAAAATAACTTTTAAATCACATGGTAATAAGGAGGCTTTGGTGCACCCTTGGCATGGCCAAGAGTTTGGCACAGTTTTACATTCTCATTTGCAAATTGAGGCCCTTACTCCACTTCTTCTTTTTTTTTTGTTTATAAATTCTTTTTATTGAGGGATTTTTTACAATATAAGGGGGGGATAATAATGGACAATAACAACAACATGTACATATACATATCTGTCTCCAAATGTGAATGTAAACTTCACAAAGGGAGGGAAGATTGTAACGTGGAAAATCAAGAGTAATGGAGGGAGGGAAAGAAAGGAAGAGATAAGAAAGAAATCAGTTATGGGAAAAGGGGGGAGTAAAGGTATAAAGGGAGAGTAAATAATAGAAAGA
The DNA here is from genome assembly GCF_046119375.1 of Phyllobates terribilis. Classification (NCBI taxonomy): domain Eukaryota; kingdom Metazoa; phylum Chordata; class Amphibia; order Anura; family Dendrobatidae; genus Phyllobates; species Phyllobates terribilis. The sequence continues at coordinate 67,584,942 of NW_027362770.1, read as the reverse complement.
AATGAGATCAGGTTAATAAGGGAAGGAAAATAAAAGGAAAGACACAGCAGAAGATTATCTAAGTATTGTTACACCATGGGTGGACAGTAGAAAGTATTATTCAGCAATTCCAATTGAAAAATGTAAAATCTGACAAAGAAATGCAAATATGTTTATATGAACGGGCTCTTCTTACCTGGAGGAAAACTTGTGCTCCAAAAGGACCATCTAGAGTAATAACTCTTTAATAAATGATTCCTTAGGGCATGAGATAATTCAAATGAATTATGAGTTGAAATTTTTTCGATAATCTCAGGAAGAGAAGGGGGATTTAAGGATTTCCACTTTGAGGCTATGAGAGACTTCGTGGTAGCAAATATATATTAGCAAATAAATGTAATGCAATATATCTAATTTCTTTAGGAAGTAAATTTGCATCCAGAGATGAGAGATAAAGATGTGGAAGGATTTCTTCCAAAGAATTATCGAGTTCTTTCAACAGTTGAAACTTACTCCACTTCTGATTGTCAGTGTTCTCTACCCAGAGCAAGCACTATCTAAATACTAATATCAAAAAAGACTGACCGTCACTTCCAAGACAGTAAACTGGTGTGTACAGGTGCTTACTAGGAGCAGCCATCTCCTTATATAACTAACAAATAAAGCTGCACGTATGCGAACATGAAATAAATGAAATTTGAATTGCATTACTGCTCTAGAAAATAAAAATAATTGAGAAATCTTAGTGCATACATTGGCCAATTCATGTGTACCCGGCAGCCACGGTAAGGCGTTTCTCATTGACTGGAATCTACCCAATGTTTATCCTCTCTTAGAGACTAAAGTCTGCATGTGTATGGGAAGATAAGTTCCTGCTATAATTAAAACCGCATGAGGCTTAGGGAAGGAGTGCTCAGTCAGAAAGATTTTGAATAAAAATATCAAAAAAGACTGACTGTCACTTCCAAGACAGAAAACTGGTGTGTACAGGTGCTTAGAGTAGGCATCTCCTACTACAATTATCAGTGTTCTCTTCCCAGAGCAAGCTGTTTAAATGCTGCTGGCATGTGCAGCCGTGTGCGTTTTCATCCCTGTCCCTTTCATCTGATGCCACTACACTATACTACTCTGTGTATTAGTGTAGTGAGCAACATCAGAAGAAACAGAGACAAGGGGGAGGTTCTGCGCTGCCCCGTGCATCCCTATGATCTCTTTGGAAATCTGGGAGGCCCAAAATCCCCTTTTACTTTTGCCTTGATAAGATGGTTGCATCTCAAATAAGGTGCTGTTATGATAGTGTAGCAACTAATTTGAGAAAATAGGTAACACACTAAAAACTGCAGCTGATCCTGTCGGCTCCTGTACAGACTAGAGATCCTGATCCCACAGTCCATAGTGGTTTCTGCATGAGCTGAGATAGCCCTAATCACAGACTAGATGCTGGCTACTCGGATCTATGCTGCCTGAAGGGCCGTCGAGCTCTTAACGTTCCTCCTAAAGAACTGGAGGACAGAGCAGAGTGAAAATTACCTACAGAAGCAAAAGTGTGCTGAAATAGGAAGAGATCCCGGAGTGAGTAAAACAAACCACAAAATAAAGGATTAAGTACGTACTGTTAGAGAATATACTGCCTACTTCCTAAAAAGAAACAGAATATAGGTGCAAGATAAAAAACATAAAAACCTTAAACTACAGCAGTATGGCTGGACATCAAAATGAGACTATCACCAGCAGGAAATACCAGCTGGGAGCTAGTATATAAAGCCACACTCTTAAGGTGATAAGGCAGATAAATGAGTAAATGAAAACACTTGTTACCCTAAAAAGACTGAAGCAAGGATAACAGAAACTAAACACTAGCAGAAAAGGTATATCTGCTGTGACTCGATGGACAGAGAAGTCGACTACAAAGCACAGACTCAAGGGTTCGAACCCAGACGCATGACAGGTGCCTTACCAGCCCTGTAGGTTAGGTGAAGAGCGTTGTCCTCCACTGGCTTTTTATAGAACCTGATAAAAAAAAATGCCATTAGGGCCGAGACATTTGCTCAGAAAGGCAATATTTTTTAATTTAGACTAATTTACTTTAAAAGTAAAATGTAATTGTTCTTCAGCAAATATTAATAACTATTAAATACTGAATGTCATAGAGAAAAATTGTAAAATCCATATCTCCGGAGAGAGGACATATCACATATGGGATTAATGATAACTGGTGAAATGAGAAAGAGCTGACACTTCAACCTCCATTGAAGTAGGGTATGGCGATATGCTGAGAACCACTCACCAAGTCTAGGTACACTCAGAGGCAGGGGTTTCCTCTGTTCAAAGGAACTATCTTAGGTACTATGGAGCCAGTGATCAGTGATGAATATTGAGGTTTGCATCGATCCAATATTTATGGGAGATAAATTTTCAGCGTTATGGCAAAGCGAAGAACATGATGGATTCGCTCACGTCACCATAAAGTTGTCCAAACACCTCCAAAACTCTGGAATTACAGAGCATTAAAAATCTGGGGTGAGCAATTATCCCTGTCACTAAAAACATGCATGGTCCCTGCAAGGATTCTGTGCAGAGTTTTGGAGATCAGACTCAGTGATTATTTACACCTGGGACAATAGTGTACGTGCAACAATTACATCCCTCCACCGCTCTTGTTTTTCTGTTCTATCTTTTATTTGGTGAGAGACTGCTAAGATGGCAGCTGCTTATAGAAAGCATGAGAAAGCTGTGCTATTCCGTTTGTGTGAGGAGCAAGGTTTCTGTTAGAACCTTGCTCTTAGGTTTTTTCCTTTGCTGGTCACATGACCTCGTTGGCCTATTTAATCCTGCTCCGCCCTTCTGGCTTTGCTGGACTTCATTGTATAACTACTTTCTAGCTAGCCTGTGCTCTGTATCTAACTCTGTTAGTTTGCTTGGTCTACGGACCTCAGTGTTCTATATATTTTGTTTGTTTGTTTGTCTGCTACTATTTCTGTTAGGAGGTGTCCCATTTTCCTCCCAGTCCTTAGTACTTGTAGGGATTCCTTCCCCACATCTATAGGTCTCCGTACAGACTAGCTTAGGACTTTAGCAGGTCTGATCGCAGGATCAGGTTCCCTGTTACATCGTAGGGATTCAGCTGAGTTCTATCGTAGGGACAGATTTCCTCTCTTTCCTTAGCTCTGGTAGCAGAACATAACAGTAAGTCCAGCCTGCAAATTCTCTAAGGAAAGATTTTTCTGTTCCATCATGGTGTCGGTTCAGGATTTGGCTCATCGCCTGCAGGGACTCTCTCTGGAGGTGGCCGAGCTCCGTCAGCACGTGAGTAACTGTCCTGGAGCACATTTCTTGGAGCCTAAGGTATGTTTGCCGGATTTATTTTTTGGTGAACACCGAGAATTTTTTTCATTTAAAAATGCTTGCTTATTGTATTTTCGTTTGAGACCCAAGTCCTCTGGGGATGAATCCCAGCGCATAGGGTTCATAATGTCACTTTTGCGCAAAGAGCCTCAGGAGTGGGCCTTTTCTTTGCAACCTAGTGATACATGCTTCAGATCAGTGGATAGTTTTTTTTCTGCTTTGGGACTATTATATGATGATCCTGACCGTGTCGCATCAGCTGAGACTGAGTTAAGACGTTTGAGACAGGGATCAGGTAATGTGGAAAAATATTGTACTCATTTCCGTTGTTGGTCTACTCAAACAGGGTGGAACGATTCTGCTCTGAAAAGTCTATTTCTTGCTGGGCTCAATGAAAGGGTTAAAGACCTGCTAATTGCTTATCCTACACCTGAAGATTTGCAACAGGCTATGCAATTAGCTATACGGGTGAATAGGAGACTGCGTGCAAGGGTTAATGAGAGCAAATCCTCTGCTATGTCAGTTTCTGGTTATGAGAATGTGTGTACTAACAGTGGTGAATCGATGGAGATTGGATCGGTGGCACCTCGCTCTCAAGAAAAAGACCGTCTATTTTCTGAAGGCTTGTGTTTCTATTGCGGAAAATCTGGTCATTTGATTAAAGGCTGTGAGCTTCGTATGAAGAAAGAAAAAAAAAATGGTCAGTCATGCCCGTATTGCCTGTTTAAATTCCAAGGGTGTATTTTTAGCTGCTTCCACGATTGCTCAGGAAAAATTAATGGAATTTCGGGTGTTTGTTGATTGTGGGTCTACTCTGAATGTAATTGATGGGGGATTCTTGGAAAGACTCAATTTAAAACCCGAACCTTTATCATCCCCCATTGCTGTGGTTTCTGTGGATGGTTCCCCTTTGAAGAATATTACTCTCAAGGTCTGTGAATTTCCTCTCACTATTAATGGTGTTCACCATGAGAAATTGGATTTGGTAGTTTTGAATAACTTGCCTTCTCCAGTAATATTGGGATTGCCCTGGTTAAAATTTCACAATCCTGTACTGGATTGGTCTACCAATGAAATTAAATCCTGGAGCCATAAATGTTATGACAAGTGTTGTAACGGGCGTATTGCAGCTTTGGATAGGGGAGAATTGCCTGTTCCTATTCAGGATTTTTGGAGAGTTTTTTCTGAGAAGGAATCGCAGGTTTTGCCTCCCCATAGAGACTGATTGTTCTATTGAATTTGTCCCTGGAGCGACTCTTCCTAAAAGTCGTTTATTTAACCTTACTATTCCTGAGAGGAAGGCTTTGGATGAATACATACAGACAAGTTTGGCCGCCGGTCACATTAGGCCCTCTAAGTCTCCTGTGGCGGTTGGATTTTTTTTTGTAAAAAAAAAGGACGGCGGTTTACGTCCTTGTCTGGATTTTCGTGAGATTAACAAAATTACTGTACGCAATCCTTACCCACTGCCATTGATTCCTGATCTGTTTAACCAGTTAATGGGGGCCAAGTGGTTCTCTAAAATTGACCTTAAGGGTCATACAATCTGTTGCGCATGAAGGAGGGTGACGAATGGAAGACTGCTTTTAACACTCCTGTGGGTCATTTTGAGAATCTGGTTATGCCTTTTGGTCTTACTAATGCTCCTGCATTTTTTAAGAATCTTATTAATGACATCCTTAGACCTTTGATCGGCAAAAATGTGGTTGTGTATTTGGATGACATTTTGATTTATTCGCCGGATCTGGAGTCTCATTGGCGGAGCGTACGTGAGGTATTACAATTGTTAATGGACAATTCGCTTTTTGCTAAGCTGGAGAAATGTGAGTGCGCTGTGCAGAGAATTCGTTTTTTGGGTTACATTATCTCCAGTGAAGGTTTTGAGATGGACCCGGTTAAAGTTCAAGCTGTACAGGAATGGCCTAGGCCTATTGGTTTGAAATCGATACAGAGGTTTTTAGGTTTCGCCAATTATTACAGAAAATTCATAAAAAAATTTTCTGGTATTGTCAAACCTCTGACCGATCTCACCAGGAAAGGTGCTGATGCGGTTCAGTGGTCTTCTGAGGCCATTGAAGCTTTTGTGTATCTCAAGGAGAGGTTCACCTCTGCTCCCATCCGTATGCAGCCTGATGTGACTAAGCCGTTTTTGGTTGAGGTTGATGCTTCTTCGGTGGGGGTTGGCGCAGTATTGTCTCAGGATAACGGGGATGGATTACATCCCTGTGCCTTTTTTTCAAAAATTTTTTCGGAGACTGAACTGAATTACGATATTGGTAATCGGGAATTATTGGCTATTAAACTCGCATTTGAACACTGGCGCCACTTCTTGGAAGGTGCGGAATTTCCCGTTCAGGTTCTTACGGATCATAAAAATCTGATATATCTTGACGCTGCCAAGCGCCTGAATGCCCGTCAGGCTAGGTGGGCACTGTTTTTCTCGCGGTTTAATTTCTCCGTTACTTACATCCCTGGTACTAAGAATGTTAAGGCGGATGCCTTGTCTCGCAGTTTTTCTCCCATAGTCGGTGCTGAGAAAGAGGAGAACATTTTACAAGAAGGTGTTGTGATAGCTGCTTTGGACTCCGTTTTGGAAGATGAGATTCTTAAAGCACAGGAGAATGCCCCATCTAACACTCCTCATGGGAGGTTGTTTGTGCCTGGGACCTTTAGGAGAGATTTGTTTGTTTGACTGTCACGAATCTCGGTTGGCAGGTCATCCCGGAATCTCTGAGACCAAGAGACTGGTGGGTCGCAGTTTTTGGTGGCCTGGATGGCAGAAGGAAGTCATTAAGTGGGTGCGTCAATGTACTATATGTGCTAGATCTAAGTCCTCACATACTCCTGCTGCGGGGTTGCTTTGTCCTTTGGAGGTTCCCAGTGCTCCTTGGACACATTTGGCTATGGACTTTATAACTGACCTTCCCCCCTCTGAGGGTTTTACTGTCATCTGGGTGGTCGTGGACCGTTTTAGCAAGATGTGTCACTTGGTTCCCTTCGTCAAACTGCCCTGCGCTAAAACTCTCGCTAAGGCCTTTGTCAAGGAAATTGTCAGACTTCATGGCGTTCCTACTGACATTGTTTCTGATAGGGGTCCTCAGTTCGTGGCTCGTTTTTGGCGTGCCTTTTGTGACAGGTTGGGAGTTCATTTGTCGTTCTCGTTCGGATATCATCCTGAATCTAATGGCCAGACAGAAAGGAAAAACCAGGATGTTGAGCAGTTCTTGCGTTGTTTTGTGGCAGACAATCAAGAGGGGTGGTCTGAGTTTCTGCCACTTGCTGAATTTGCTCTGAACAATCATACATCTTCTTCTGCTGGTTGTTCGCCTTTTTTTTGTTGTTCTGGGAGACATCCATCGTTTGGGTCGTTCACCAAGTTGGGATCTGCCGTGCCTGAGGAGGAGAATTTTTCCGGTGATTTGGAGAGAGTTTGGACGGATGTGCGTGGTAATCTTCAGGAGGCCAACAGAAAATCTAAAGACTACTTTGATAGGAAACGACAGGAGGTTTTGTTCGCTGTTGGTGACATGGTTTGGTTGTCCTCTAGGAATCTGCGGTTGAGGATTCCTTCTAAGAAATTGGGTCCCAAGTTTGTAGGGCCCTTTAAGGTGCTTAGGTTGTCAACCAATCTGCTGTTAGGTTGGAGGTTCCTACCTCCTGGAGAATTAATCCGGTATTTCATGTCTCTCTGTTAAAAAAAGCTGTTGTGTCGGATGGTGACGCCTCTGCCTCTGTTCCTCCGGTGGTGGAGGACGGGGAATATGAAATTTCTCGCATCCTTAACTCTAGACGGTATAGAGGTAGTTTGCAGTATTTGGTGGCCTGGAAAGGTTTCGGACCCGAGGATAACTCTTGGGTGAGGTCAGATGATGTTTCCGCGTCCAGACTTATCAGAGCGTTTCACAGGAGATTTCCTGATAAGCCTGGTCCTAGGGGATCCGGAGGATCCTCTTAGAAGGGGGGGTACTGTTAGAACCTTGCTCTTAGGTTTTTTCCTTTGCTGGTCACATGACCTTGTTGGCCTATTTAATCCTGCTCCGCCCTTCTGGCTTTGCTGGACTTCATTGTATAACTACTTTCTAGCTAGCCTGTGCTCTGTATCTAACTCTGTTAGTTTGCTTGGTCTACGGACCTCAGTGTTCTATATATTTTGTTTGTTTGTCTGTCTGCTACTATTTCTGTTAGGAGGTGTCCCATTTTCCTCCCAGTCCTTAGTACTTGTAGGGATTCCTTCCCCACATCTATAGGTCTCCATACAGATTAGCTTAGGACTTTAGCAGGTCTGATCGCAGGATCAGGTTCCCTGTTACATCGTAGGGATTCAGCTGAGTTCTATCGTAGGGACAGATTTCCTCTCTTTCCTTAGCTCTGGTAGCAGAACATAACAGTTTCGATGGGTCAGACAAAACAAAAGAGATGTTGATCTGTGCCGTGGTTGAGGATGATGCCAGACACCAACACGATGTGGCACCAGAGTTCAGGACTAATGGAGCACCAGAATGTCCAGTTACGTATCCGGTTCAAGATCTGTCTGACTCAGAGGGGGCCAGCAGCAACCCTAGCTCCCAAAGTGGAATGGACTCTTGCTTGCCACTCATTCTGCAATAAATTGTAGGATGTGATCTTCAAATGCAGATGCAGCTTGTGCTACAAAAATGTAAAGCAGAGTGTGAGTTTGCTTGAGTGACAAGCGGAGTGAGAGGCTGCAGCATGAGAGCGACAAGCTGACAAAGACCAACAGCTGGAGTTAATCCGAGTCCATAAGGAGAAATCTACCCCACTGAACAGTGATTCCAGTAATGCCAACACCTTTAAACCCCGTCCCGAGCATTTTCCTGTCATGGAAAAGGACGCGAAGCTGGACACATTTTTGAGGGGGTTTGAAAAGGGCTGCAGACAGTACCTGATGCCTGATGACCAGTGGGTTTGATACTTAACCTCAGGGCTATGAAGCAAAGCTCTAGAGGTGTTCGCCGCTCTCTCTCTTTCTCTCTCTCTCTCTCTCTCTCTCTCTCTCTCTCTCTCTCTCTCTCTCTCTCTCGAGAGAGAGAGAGAGAGAGAGAGAGAGAGAGAGAGAGAGAGAGCAAGATGGAGACAATGAGGCCTTCAAGCAGGCCCTGATAAGGAAATATAAGCCGACTCCTGAAGTGTACCTCAAAAAGTTCCAGACCCTCCAACGTGGACCTCACGACAGCTACGATAATGTGGTGGATGGGTTCAGAACCAATTTTGACCAGTGGATTCCAGGACTATCTGTTGCTACCTTCAAGTAATTGAAGGACTTGATGGTGAAGGACCAATTTCTTCATCATTGCTTCGTGGAGGTGCGACAATTCGTGATTGACCGGAAACCAAATGAGGCCACCAAGGCCACACAGATTGCCGATACCTATTAGGCCTATTGTAAACTTGAGGTGCGGAAGTCAGCTGTCACCAGCAGGAAAGAGTGTAAGCCAACACCCAGTACCCCGGCCAGCCAGTCCTCGGGAGGAGGGTCGGTTATATACAGTGGGTACGGAAAGTATTCAGACCCCTTTAAATTTTTCACTCTTTGTTTCATTGCAGCCATTTGGTAAATTCTAAAAACTTCATATTTTTCTCATTAATGTACACTCTGCACCCCATCTTGACTGAAAAAAATACAGAAATGTAGAAATTTTTGCAAATTTATTAAAAAAGAAAAACTGAAATATCACATGGTCATAAGTATTCAGACCCTTTGCTCAGTATTTAAGCACGCTTTTGAGCTAGTACAGCCATGCGTCTTCTTGGGAATGATGCAACAAGTTTTTCACACCTGGATTTGGGGATCCTCTGCTTTTCTTCCTTGTAGATCCTTTCCAGTTCCCTCAGGTTGGATGGTGAACGTTGGTGGACAGCCATTTTCAGGTCTCTCCAGAGATGCTCAATTGGGTTTAGGTCAGGGCTCTGGCTGGGCCAGTCAAGAATGGTAACAGATTTGTTCTGAAGCCACTCCTATGTTATTTTAGCTGTGTGCTTAGGGTCATTGTCTTGTTGGAAGGTGAACCTTCGGCCAAGTCTGAGGTCCAGAGCACTCTGGAAGAGGTTTTCATCCAGGATATCTCTGTACTTGGCCGCATTCATGTTTCCTTCAATTGCAACCAGTTATCCTGTCCCTGCAGCTGAAAAACACCCCCATAGCATGATGCTGCCACCACCATGTTTCACTGTTGGGATTGTATTGGGCAGGTGATGAGCAGTGCCTGGTTTTCTCCACGCATACCGCTTAGAATTATCACCAAAAACTTCTATCTTCGTCTCATCAGACCAGAGAATCTTATTTCTCATAGTCTGGGAGTCCTTCATGTGTTTTTGAGCAAATTCTATGTGGGCTTTTATATGTCTTGCACTGAGGAGAAGCTTCTGTCGGGCCACTCTGCCATAAAGGCCCGACTGGTGGAGAGCTGCAGTAATAGTTGACTTTGTGGAACTTTCTCCCATCTCCCTACTTCATCTCTGGAGCTCAGCCACAGTGATCTCGGGGTTCTTCTTTACCTCTCTCACCAATGCTCTTCTATCACAATTGCTCAGTTTAGCTGGACAGCCAGGTCTAGGAAGACTTCTGGTGGTCCCAAACTTCTTTGATTTAAGGATTATGGAGGCCACTGTGCTCTTAGGAACCATGAGTACTACAGAAATCCTTTTGTAACCTTGACCAGATCTGTGCCTTGCCACAATTCTGTCTCTGAACTCCTTGGGCAGTTTCTTTGAGCTCATGATTCTCATTTGGTCTGACATGCACTGTGAGCTGTGAGGTCTTATATAGACAGGTGTGTGCCTTTCCAAGTCAAGTCCTATCAGTTTAATTAAACACAGCTGGACTCCAGTGAAGGAGTAGAACCATCTCCAAAGTGGATCACAAGGAAATGGACAGCATGTGACATAAATATGAGTGTCTGAGCAAAGGGTCTATTTCAGTTTTTCTTTTTCAATAAATTTGCAAAAATTTCTACATTTCTGTTTTTTTTTCGGTCAAGATGGAGTGCAGAGTGTACATTAATGGAAAAAAAATTAACTTTTTAGAATTTACCAAATGGCTGCAATTTAACAAAGAGTGAAAAATGTAAAGGGGTCTGAATACTTTCTGTACCCACTGTACAACCTATACAAGTCATTTTTGTGTGCAATTTTAATACTAAGCAATTACCGCCTCAATGAATTGCTAGGTTGTGAATGGTTGTCTCATCATTATTTTTCACCTGTGTTGCCACCATCTTTATTATTTGGGTTTGCTGTATCCTTATAGTGCATTAGTTCTGAGACCTAGGTAGTAGTGATGAGCGAGCATGTATTGTTAACCCTTTCGGTGAGCACGCTCGGGTGCTTGCCGAGTATTTGCGGCATGCTTGGCATTTATGTTAGTGTTGCCGCGGCTGGATGTGTCACGGCTGTTAAACAGCTGTGATGCATGCAGGGATTGTGTGTTTGACAGGCAATCCCTGCATGTGTGTCACGCAAGGTGTGGGAAAGACTAAGTGCAACACGAAGGGAAGAGGGGAAGGGAGCCCAGACACTAGGGGAAGGGGAAGTGGAGCCCTCCTCGGCTAATCTGTTATCACTCTGTCTCCTCTATCGTCCCTATGTTGGTTCCTCACCAATCGCTGCATAGGAACCTAAACCCTTTATTCCCTAGAGCTTGGCACTGGATAGGGAAGGGGGGATGAGCACTAGTCAGTCCCCAATTACAACTAAAGACAAGGGAGACCAACACGGGGGAAAGTAACTTAGCTTGAGCCGACTAAAGAAAGATTACACCACACGTCCTCCTAACACCAGAGAGGAAGTAAGCAGGCTGCAATAGCTCCAAGCTTTCACAAGGGAACATGTGAATATCACCGGCACCTCCCTTTAGCAAACAGAAAGTATTTAAACACCCAGCCCTGGGTGTCAATTAGCTGGAGGGATCTGTAATGGCAAACAAAGAGATCTTCTGCAACCAACTGCAGGGCGACTGTCTGTCACATCTGACACACCCGTGACAATGTGTCACAGCTGTGGCGACACTAACATGAATGCCTAGCAGGCCGCAAATACTCGGCGAGCACCCGAGCGTGCTCACCAAAAGGGTTAACAATACACACTCGATCATCACTACTAGGTGCGTAAATACTTTTGCCCTTCTTTGCTGTGTTAACAACTTTCTACCCTGTTGACTTTGAATATGAGAGATGTTCATTGGGGAGGATGTGGAGGAGGTGATGGAGCATCACCTGGTATTGGAGCGTAGTGCCCAATATGGGTGATGTTACCACCTGGCCTGCTTGTTGTAGTGCATTGTCGGCGTTCAAAACATTGATCTAGTGAACCATAAAAGATATGTACTGTCACTTTCTGTATTTGCTGCTGTTGACTGTGGAGTGCACCTTGCAGCAAAACAACAATTCCAAAGAACGGTCCATGGTATCCACCATATGATAGTACAAAGCAAGGACAGCTTTCTGATAGAAATAATTGCTGTGCTACCACACAAATAGATGATTGGTTGCCTATTAGTAACATAGTAACTTAGTAACATAGTTTATAAGGCCGAAAAAAGACAAGCGTCCATCCAGTTCAGCCTATTTCTTGTGCACTGCAGCTATTCCGCAGCTTTGATCCAAGGGAAGGCAAAAAAAAAACATGCGGTATAGGCCAATTTACATCATTGAGGAAAAATTCACTTCCCGACACCAATCTGGCAGTCAGATTAAATCCCTGGATTAATTAACTAAGCATAAGATGTAATTTTATTGTTCGCAAGAAAGGCGTCCAGGCCTCTCTTGAACTCATTAAGTGAGTTGGACATCACCACTTCCTCTCCCAGAGAGTTCCAGAGTCTCACGGCTCTGACCGTGTTTCCTATTGATGTTTCCTGACCACATCTATGGATGCAACAAAGGTAAAAGAGGAAGAGTATGGAAAGCAGTAGATGATTATGATGATAACAATGACTGCATACTATTTTGGATGTGGGCTGGCTACAAGAAAGATGACCATGAGGAGAAGGAGGAAAGAGCGAGACGTGCTCATAATGCTATCATTTTTTATTTTCTCATATGTGCAAGGAAGTCAACAGCTTTTTTTGTGACTGCAGTACCTTCGCACCATAATAAATTGGTCCTTCAGCAACACACAAAAGAATTCCCACACCCAAGATGCCCACAGATAGTAACACTACCACAACCAATGCTTTCACATACTTTTGATCCTATTCCAGCAACAGTAACCACTGCCACACATGATTCAAAGTTGACTGCAGTAGACGTACCGTAGAGCTACCCCTGTAAGACTTAAGCCCCCCATACACATTAAACTAATGTTTGCTGAAGCCACCAATATTGGCCGCTTTCTCATAGAGAATAAAGGAGCGCTTGGTCAAGCTTGGTCAAGTTGTGTATGGCAGTGTCGGCTGGCTAATGTGTATGGCTAGCCTTAGATCTTTTAGACAAATGCTAACTTTGCACTTTATCGCCAATGCCCACCATCCTTCTTTGATGAAGTACAGGTGTGATGTGTATCTAATGTCAAATTAGATTAACAGAAATCCTGATTTTTATGAACACCTTTTATTAAATTAATTTGAAGTACACACCTCACACCAATACAGTGGCGAATTGCCGTTGTTATTTTTGGGGGGCATTTATCTAGCATTTCTTGGTCACTCTTTTTTGGGAAATGGGCAATTGTGTCACAACATACAAAAGAGAAGTAAAAAAAAGTAGTCATTTATCTCTGTGAAGACCTCACAAAGTGTATGTTACAATCAGTAGTACTGATTTCATGCACACCTCTTTTGTGACACACACACTTTGTGAGGCAGTCACGGAGTTAAATGACTGTGTATTTTTTTTTACTTCTCCTTTGTATGTTTTTAACCCAATTTCCAAAAAAGTGTGATCAATAAATTCTAGGTAGATGCAAAAATACCCATCGTTGCAAGAGGCTGCAATGTTTGTGTGGTGTGTACGTTCCTTAAATTAGACTAGCAAGCAGTAGCTGCCAGCTCTTTCTTGCTACCTCTCCTTCTTAATCAATTAAATCTGTAATAGGCTGGGGACAGACGAAGCATGTGAAAAATAATCCAAATTTCCTCAAGAAAACACAGATGATTTGCTCCTATTTTGATCCATATTGTCATCTGAGTGTCCATTGTTTGCGTCCTTGTGACATCTGTGTGACTTACATGTGCAATGCATTTTCATATACCTACATTCAAAAATGTACATGGTCAAATACAATTTCCTAGGTTAATAATGGAAATGTATATGTAAAAATCAGATGCCACATTGATGTTCTGTGTGGGATCCCATATTTTTTTACAGACTTAGAAGGGAATAGTGCATGCCAGTGTGCTGTCCGACGTCACACCGACGTAAAATACTGGACACACGGATGACAAAATGAATGAAATTTGAATTAAACTTGGATGATTTTTCATACGATCGTCTGTCTCCGGTCTTATTTTAATTTCCTCACACATTAATTTACACACTGCGTAGTTTCTGCTGTGTTTTATGGTTTTCCCTCCTTTTCTTTATGACGAAGCAAGAGTGTTGTGATGACCTTTCACGATCCACATTCATCACAAAATGGTTCCTTTATTTCTTGTTTCTGCTGCTACTATACCAAGTAATAGATATTTGATAGCTGCAAGGCATTATAGGAAAGCCACCGAAGGTCATATTTGAATCACATATCTGGGGGTTTCATTTTGTTCTCAATACTACACCCATCTCTAATACAGTGGGTGAAATAGGTATTGAACATGTCACCAATTTTCTAAGTAAATCTATTTCTAAAGGTTTCTATTCACATGAAAATCTCACCAGATGTCAGTAACAAACCACTCAATCCACACAGACAAAGAAACCAAACCTTAGATGTTCATTAATTAAGTTGTGTAATAATGAGAAATGACACAAGGGAAAAGTATTGAACACGCTTAGTGTAATTTATTTAATACTTCATACAAAAGCCTTTGTTGGTGATGACAGCTTCAGGGCGCCTCCTGTATGGAGAAACTAGTCGCATACATTGCTCAGGTGTAATTTCAGCCAATTCCTCCACACAAGCACTTATCAAATCCAGAAGGTTCTGTTGGCTCCTTCTATAAACTCTAATCTGTAGTTTCTACCATACATTTAGTATTGGATTCAGGTTCAGTGATTGGCTGGGCCATTCAAGCAGCTTTATTTTCTTTCTCTGAAACCAATTGAGAATTTCTTTGGCTGTGTGTTTGGCAACATTGTCTTGCTGAAATGTCAACCCTCATTTCATCTTCATCATCCTGGTACATGGCAGCAGATGTTTATCAAGAATGTCTTGGTACATTTGTCCATTCATCCTTCCTTCAATTACATGAATTTGCTAGTGCCATATTCTGAAAAACAGCTCCACATTATCAAGTTCCCACCTCCAAAGTTCACTGTTGGTATTGTGTTTTTGGGGTGATATGCCGTGAATTTTGGCCTGCAAAAATGGTTTGTATTATGGTATCCAAAGAGTTCAATTTTGGTCTCATGTGACCAGACTATATTCTCCCAGTATTTCACAGGCTTGTCTGAATGTTGTTGAGCAAACTTTAAGCGTGATTGAACATGCTTTTTGTTCAGCAATGGAGTCTTGCATGGTGAGCGTGCATACAGGCCATGTACGCAGAGTGCATTACTTATAGTTTTCTTTGAAACAATTGTACCTGCTGATTTCAGGTCATTCTGTAGCTCTCCACAGGTGGTCCTTGGCTCTTGGTCAACTCTTCTGATAATTATTTTTATTCCTCTGTGTGAAATCTTGCGGGGACCTCCTGCTTGTGGCCGATTTATGGTGAAATGATGTTCTTTCCACTTCAGAATTATGGCCTAACAGTGCTCTTTGGAACCTTCAGTAGTTTAGAAATTCTTCTGTAACCAATGCCATCAGTATGTTTTGCAACAGTAAGGTTGCAAAGGTCTTGAGACAACTCACTGGCTTTACCCATCATGAGATGTTTCTTGTATGGCACCTTAGTAATGAGACACCTTTTTATACGCCATTTTATAGGCCACCAGTTGAACCAGCTGATATTATTTTTCACTAACTGGCAAGATTGCTTTCATAATACTGATAGATTTCAGCTGGCATCATGACTCTCCACGGCTTTTTGCACCTTTATTTCTTTGTGTTCAATACTAGTGATGAGTACTCGTTCAAGTCGAGCAAATTGGAATGCTCCAGTGCTCGGTCCGAGTAGCGAGCCCAATGTAAGTCTATGGGAAACTCGAGCATTTTTCCGGCGGCTTTCCCCCGGCGGTCTGCAGAGGGCCTAAAAATTGCCCAAATTGATGGGAACAGTGCTCAAATGACATGGGAACAGCATGGGGAAGACCCCTGGAATCATTTCTGACTCCCAGGTCACTGCTGTCAACAACGTTGTCAGAGGTATTACGCCACTTTTACGGACTCACAATAAAACATACAAAAACTTTTTTGCACTTTTGCATTGCTTTCAACCAAGACAAATGCATTCACCAGAAAATGTCATTTTAACATTTTACTACCTTTTCTGACCACGTGGTGTGTGACACATTGTAACGGGTCTGGGAGGCGGAACCTCTGAGCAACTTATACAAGGGGGCGGTCCTTGTAAGGAAGTGGGTGGCGACCAGGGAAGACAGGCAGGTAGTCACAGCAGGTGACCGGGACAGTCTCTGGGTAAACGGGCAGGAGGTCACGGCAAGTGACCGGCACAGTCTCTGGGTGAACGGGCAGGAGATCACGGCAAGTGACCGGGACAGTCTCTGGGTAAAGGGTAGGTACGACCTGTGACGGCTGAGCCTCCAGGTAGGCTAGCAGGCAGATGTGTGCTCCCAGGTGAGCAGGCGAGAGTCTCTGGATAAGCAGGTGGTCACAGCATGTGACGGCGGAGCCTCCAGGTAGGCTAACAGGCAGGTAGCAGATGAGCGCTCCCAGGTGATCGGGCAAGAGTCTCTGGACTGGCAGGTGGTCACAGCACGTGACGGCGGAGCCTCCAGGTAGGCTAGCAGACAGGTAGCAGATGAGCGCTCCCAGGTGAGCGGGCAAGAGTCTCTGGACTGGCAGGTGGTCACAGCACGTGACGGCGGAACCTCCTGGTAGGCTAGCAGGCAGGTAGCAGGTGGACACTCCCAGGTGAGCGGGCAAGCTGGTCCATAGACAGACTGACAGGTGTCAGAAGGCAGACCGTCGGACCTCAGGCTAGCAAGCAGGTAAGCGGATAACAGGCAGGAATCAGACAGCAATCTGGCAGGAAACTGGCAGGTAACTGGCAGGTAACTGGAAACGGGACCTGAGGGCTGAAGCAGAGTAGTGAACAGTGCAAAAACATTGCTCGGGCACCTCCATTTTGGAGGAGGTGCCTTATATATGGTGAAGTCCTCCGGCCATTGGCCGGGGACTCCTTAAGACGGCGCGCGCGGCCCCTTTAAGAGGGGGGAGCGCGCGCGCGCCCTAAGCACCGTGGCCGGGAAGGAGCGCGCGCTGCCAGCAGAGCGGGAGGAGGACGCCGGGCTCGGAGCGGAGAGGTGAGGGGAACAGTGTCCCTGCCTAGCAGAGGGCAGGGACGCCGACGCTACAGTACCCCCCCCTTTAGGCCCCCCCTTTTTTAGGCCAGACAAATTTAGCAAGGATGAGAGGGGCATGGGTGTTCTCCCGGGGCTCCCACGTTCTCTCTTCAGGACCAAACCCCTTCCAATCTACTAGAAAAAAGGTCTTTCCTCTTACCCTTTTTGTGGCCAGAATGTTCTCTACCTCAAACTCGTTTTCAGCGGAAACCGGAGCAGGAGGCGTACCTGTAGACTTGGAAAAAGAGTTAAGTACCACGGGTTTGAGGAGAGATACATGGAAGGAGTTAGGGATCCGCAAGTTGGCCGGGAGTTTCAATTTATAGGCCACCGGGTTGATCTGACTGATTAGTTCCAGAGGACCGATGAACCAAGGCCCTAACTTATAGGAAGGAATCTTGAGCCGGACATACTTGGACGAGAGCCAGACCTTATCCCCTGGACGGAATTGAGGAGGATCCAGACGTTTTTTGTCAGCAAGTCTTTTCATACGCTCGGACGATTGAAGGAGTGCGGACCGGGTACTCTCCCACATGGAGGAAAATTTGTTAACAAGAGATTCCGCAGCCGGATTATCCACCGAGGTGGAGACGGGAAATGGGATCCGAGGATGTTGACCGAAGACTACAAAAAACGGGGATTTGGAGGAAGATTCGCTCTCGTGATTGTTGTTAGAGAATTCGGCCCATGGCAGGAGATCCACCCAGTCAGAATGGTGGGCATTAACGAAGTGCCGGAGGTAACTGGTCAGGATCTGATTGATCCGCTCCACTTGACCATTAGACTGTGGGTGGTAAGCGGAGGAGAAGTCCAGGGTGATGTCTAGCAATTTACAAGTGGCTCTCCAGAAACGTGAGGTGAACTGTACCTAGAGATGAGCGGTGTTCGACTAGAACTGTTCGCCAATCTCAAATTCGAGCTGTTTTGGGCGGTGTTCGAGTTGTTCGACGAACCCGAACGATTTGCAAAAAATTCGGCTGTTCGAGGTTATGTTCGATAACTGTTCGTGCACCAAAAGCGTGTCCTGCATGTCTGGCGCTATTTAGAGCACCAATCATGCAGGGATTGTCTGCCACTCACTGTAATGCCACAGCCATGGTGGTTGTGGCATTACAGTGATTGCCCAAATCGATGGGAACAGTGCCAACAGTGAAACATGAAAAGCCGGCAATTCATCAGCGGCATACACCGGTACCCGACAATTTAGAACCGAAAGAATAGAGCTTCACACATAGATTAGATAGATAGAAACTTGTCAGCCACATATATATGAAGTACAGTGACAGTGTTGCTTACTGTACTTGTCATTTAGTGTAAAGGATTTATTAAAAAAAATATTAGTGTTTTCATGCACTGTCTCTTTAAAAAAGCCGGCCGGCATTTCAGCATCTGTACCCGACAATTTAGAATAGAAGGAATAGAGCATCACACATAGATTAGATAGATAGAAACATGTCAGTCACATATATAAGAAGTACAGTGATAGTGTTGATTACTGTACTTGTCATTTAGTGTTAAAATAAAGGATTTATTTAAAAAAAAATTGGCGTGGGGTTCCCCGTAATTTTAGGCTCTAGCGGAGGTTAAGCAGACGGCTGGGGCAGATGTTTGAAGCCTGGGAAGGGGGTAATACCCACGGAGCTTCCCAGGCTACTAATATCAGCCCCCAGCGGAATACCTAGCCTTTACTAGCTATTAAAATGGGGGACCCCCCCCAAAAAATGACGTGGGGTCCCCCCTATTTTAATAGCTAGCAAAGGCTAGGCAGACAGCTGGGGGCTGATATTAATAGCCCAGGAAGGGTACCATGAATATTGGCCCCCTCCCAGGCTAGAAACACCAGCCGTCAGCCGCCCCAGAAATGGCGCATCCATAGGATGCGCCAATTCTGGCACTTAGCCTCGCTCTTCCCACTGCCCTGTAGCAGTGGCAGTGGGGTAATAGGGCTGGGGTTGATGTCAGCTTATAATGCCAGCTGACATCAAGCCCAGGTTAGTAATGGAGAGGCGTCTATAAGACACCCCCATTACTAACCCCATAGTGAAAGTTAAAAGAAAACACAAACACCCAGAATAAAGTCCTTTAATTGAAATAAAGACACAATCCTTTATTGTTCTAAATTAAACCATACTTACCACCACGCCCATTCCAGCTGAAGCCAACGATCTCCTGCAATAAAAGTAAAATAATAAAGCAACCTCATCCTTACCTTTCCATGGTTCCCAGGACAGCTTCAGCTCTGCTACATTGAGATGACAGGCTGGACCGCAGCAGAAAGCTGTCATCCAGCCTGTCATCCCGCAGACACTGAGAAGCGCAGGCATGCTTGCGCTCCTCAGTGTCTCGCTGTGACGGCATAAAGATGAGCCGACAATGAACTCGGCTCACCTCATGCACGTCACTGACAGCGTGGGAGAATTCTCCTGCACTCAGCGCTTCAGCGTGAGAATTTTCCCACGCTGTCAGTGACGTGCATGAGGTGAGCTCATTCATGTCCATTGAACTCAGCTGACCTCATGTACTTCACTGACAGCGTGGGAGAATTCTCACGCTGAAGCGCTGAGTGCAGGAGAATTCTTCCACGCTGTCAGTGACGTACATGAGGTGAGCTGAGTTCATTGGACATGACCTCGGCTCATCTGGATGCGGTCACAGAGAGACACTGAGGAGCGCAAGCATGCCTGTGCTTCTCAGTGTCTGCGGGATGACAGGCTGGATGGCAGCGTTCTGCTGCGGTCCAGCCTGTCATCTCGATGTAGCAGAGCTGAAGCTGTCTGGGAACCATGGAAAGGTAAGGATAAGGTTGGTTTATTATTTTACTTTTATTGCAGGAGATCGTTGGCTTCAGCTGGAATGGGCGTGACGGTAAGTATGGTTTAATTTAGAACAATAAAGAATTGTGTGTTTATTTCAAATTAAAGGACTTATTTCTGGGTGTTGTGTTTTTTTTAAATACTTTACTAGAAATTCATAGTGGTCATGTCTAATATTGGCGTGACCCCATGAATTTCGGGCTTAGGGCCAGCTGATAATGCCAAGCTGGCCCTAACCCCTTTATTACCCAGTGAGCCACCGCACCAGGGCCCTGGATGAGTTGGGTACAGCGCCAGAAGATGGCGCTTCTATGAACGCGCCATTTTCCGGGGTGGCAGCGGACTGCAATTTGCAGCGGGTGGGGCCCAGAAAGCTTGGGTCTCCCTGCGCTGCAGATTCCATCCCCCAGCTGCCTAGTTGTACCTGGCTGGACACAAAAATAGGGCGAAGCCCCACGTATTTTTTTTTTTATTTATTTCATGAAATTCATGAAATAATTAAGAAAAAAAGGGCTTCCCTATATTGTTGTGTCTGGCCAGGTACAAATAGGCAGCTGGTGGTTGGGGGCAGCCCGTTCCTGCCTGCTGTACCTGGCTGGACCCAAATATAGTGCGAAGCCCCACGTCAATTTTTTTTAAAATTATTTCATGAAACTAGATGGTGGCCCGATTCTAACGCATCGGGTATTCTAGAATATGTATGCGGCAGACCCGGCGCAATCAGCAGAGCGGTGTTTAAATTTGGCGCCAAAATCGCTGACTGGTCGCGGCTAGCAACCGCGACCAATCAGCAAAGCGGTGTTGAAATTTGGCGACTATATCACTGATTGGTCACGGCCGGCGGTCGCGACTAATCAGCAGAGTGGGGTTTAAATTTTGCGCCAATAATGCTGATAGGTTGTGGTCGCGACCAATCAGCAAAGCGGTGTTTAAATTTGGCACCAATAATGGTGATTGGTCACGACCTTGACCATTCAGCAGAGCGGTGTTTAAATTTGGCGGCAACAATGTTGATTAGTCGCGGCCGGCGGTCGCGACTAATCAGCAGAGCGGGGTTTAAATTTTGCGCCAATAATGCTGATAGGTTGTGGTCGCGACCAATCAGCAAAGCGGTGTTTAAATTTGGCGCCAATAATGGTGATTGGTCACGACCTCGACCATTCAGCAGAGCGGTGTTTAAATTTGACGGCAACAATGTTGATTAGTCGCGGCCGGCGGTCGCGACTAATCAGCAGAGCGGGGTTTAAATTTTGCGCCAATAATGCTGATAGGTTGTGGTCGCGACCAATCAGCAAAGCGGTGTTTAAATTTGGCGCCAATAATGGTGATTGGTCACGACCTCGACCATTCAGCAGAGCGGTGTTTAAATTTGGCGGCAACAATGTTGATTAGTCGCGGCCGGCGGTCACGACCAATCAGCAGAGCGGGGTTTAAATTTGGCGCCAATAATGCTGATTGGTCGCAATCGCCGGCCGTGACCAATCAGCAGAGCGGGGTTTAAATTTGGCGCCAATACTGCTGATTGGTCGCGGCCGGCATCCGCGACCAATCAGCAGAGCGTTGTTTAAATTTGGCGCCAATCTCACTGATTGGACGCGTCTGGCGTCCGCGACCAATCAGCAGAGCGTTTAAATTTGGCGCCAAGCTCGCTGATTGGTCGCGGCCACTATTTAAATGTGGCGCCCAAATCGGTGATTGGTCGCGGGCAGCGTCCGCGACCAATCAGCAGAGCGGTGTTTAACTTTAGCGCCAAGATCACTGATTGGTCGCGTGCGGAGAGCGCGACCAATCAGCTAATCGTATTGGTGAGGACCGGGGAGCGCCGCTGCCTGGTCGGATACTTCCGTTGCGAGAAGCCGGGAGATGAGCGACTGCTCGCAGCAGAAGTATCCCGACCCGCAGCGCCGCTCCCCGGTCCTCCCTTCACACCCTAGCTGCTGATGTCCCCACAGTATCCGCATGGTGTTACAAAGATCCGGACATTTGTGTTAAAAATCGCTGATTGGTCGCGGGCGCTGCCCGTGACCAATCACCGATTTGGGCGCCAAATTTATATATCGGCCGCAACCAATCACCAATCTTGGCTCCACATTTAAACACCGCTGTGCTGATTGGTCGCCGACGCTGGGCGCGACCAATCACCGATTTTGGCGCCACATTTAAATAGCGTCCGCGACCAATCAGTACAGCGGTGTTTAAATGTGGAGCCAAGATGGGTGATTGGTCGCGGAGGATATTTAAATTTGGCGCCCAAATCGGTGATTGGTCGCGGGCAGCACCTGCGACCAATCAGCGATTTTTAACACAAATGTCCGGACCTTTGTAACACCATGCGGATACTGTGGGGACATCAGCGGCTAGGGTGTGAAGGGAGGACTGAGGAGCGGCGCTGCGGGTCGGGATACTTCTGCTGCGAGCGCCTGCTCATGTCCCGGGTTCTCGCAGCGGAAGTATCCGCACAGGCAGCGCTGCTGACATCCATGCGGCAAGGGCGTGAAGGGAGGACCGGGGAGCAGCGCTGACATCCAATTGGTCGCGGCCGCTATTTAAATGTGCGGCATAAATTGGTGATTGGTCGCCGTCTTGACCGCGACCAATCACTGATCTTGCCGCCAAAGTTAAACACTACTGTGCTGATTGGTCGCGGACGCTGCCCGCGACCAATCACAGATTTGTGCGCCAAATTTAAATATCGGCCGCGACCAATCACCGATCTTGGATCCACATTTAAACAACGCTGTGCTGATTGGTCGCGGCCGATATTTAAATGTGGCGCCCAAATCGGTGATTGGTCGCGGTCTTGGCGTGCGACCAATCACTGTTCTTGCCGCCAAAGTTAAACACTACCGTGCTGATTGGTCGCGGACGCTGCCCGCGACCAATCACCGATTTGTGCGCCAAATTTAAATATCAGCCTCATGCACGTCACTGACAGCGTTGGGAAAATTCTCCTGCACTCAGCGCTTCAGCGTGAGAATTTTCCCACGCTGTCAGTGACGTGCATGAGGTGAGCTCATGTCCAATGAACTCGGCTCACCTCATGCACTTCACTGACAGCGTGGGAAAATTCTCCTGCACTCAGCGCTTCAGCGTGAGAATTTTCCCACGCTGTCAGTGACGTGCATGAGGTGAGCTCATGTCCAATGAACTCGGCTCACCTCATGCACGTCACTGACAGCGTTGGGAAAATTCTCCTGCACTCAGCGCTTCAGCGTGAGAATTCTCCCACGCTGTCAGTGACGTACATGAGGTGAGCTGAGTTCATTGGACATGAGCTCACCTCATGCACGTCACTGACAGCGTGGGAAAATTCTCACGCTGAAGCGCTGAGTGCAGGAGAATTTTCCCACGCTGTCAGTGACGTGCATGAGGTGAGCTGAGTTCATTGGACATGACCTCGGCTCATCTTTATGCCGTCAAAGAGAGACACTGAGGAGCGCAAGCATGCCTGCGCTTCTCAGTGTCTGCGGGATGACAGGCTGGATGGCAGCGTTCTGCTGCGGTCCAGCCTGTCATCTCGATGTAGCAGAGCTGGAGCTGTCCTGGGAAGGATGATGTTGCTTTATTATTTTTCTTTTATTGCAGGAGATCGTTGTCTTCAGCTGGAATGGGCGTGATGGTAAGTATGGTTTAATTTAGAACAATAAAGAATTGTGTGTTTATTTCAATTAAAGGACTTTATTCTGGGTGTTTTGTGTTTTTTTTTTTTAACTTTGACTATGGGGTTAGTAATGGGGGTGTCTTATAGATGCCTCTCCATTACTAACCTGGGCTTGATGTCAGCTGGCATTATAAGCTGACATCAACCCCAACCCTATTACCCCACTGCCACCGCTACAGGGCAGTGGGAAGAGCGAGGCTAAGTGCCAGAATTGGGGCATCCTATGGATGCGCCATTTCTAGGGCGGCTGACGGTTGGTGTTTCTAGCCTGGGAGGGGGCCAATATTCATGGTACCCTTCCTGGGCTATTAATATCAGCCCCCAGCTGTCTGCCTAGCCTTTGCTAGCTATTAAAATAAGGGGGACCCCACGTCATTTTTTGGGGGGGTCCCCCATTTTAATAGCTAGTAAAGGCTAGGTATTCCGCTGGGGGCTGATATTAGTAGCCTGGGAAGCTCCGTGGGTATTACCCCCTTCCCAGGCTTCAAACATCTGCCCCTGCCGTCTGCTTAACCTCCGCTAGAGACTAAAATTAAGGGGAACCCCACGCCAATTTTTTTAATAAATCCTTTATTTTAACACTAAATGACAAGTACAGTAATCAACACTGTCACTGTACTTCATATATATGTGACTGACATGTTTCTATCTATCTAATCTATGTGTGATGCTCTATTCTTTCTGTTATAAATTGTCGGGTACAGATGCTGAATTGCCGGCCGGCTTTTTTAAAGAGACAGTGCATGAAAACACTATTATTTTTTTAAATAAATCCTTTACACTAAATGACAAGTACAGTAAGCAACACTGTCACTGTGCTTCTTATATGTGTGACTGACATGTTTCTATCTATCTAATCTATGTGTGATGCTCTATTCCTTCTATTCTAAATTGTCGGGTACAGATGCTTAAATGCCGGCCGGCTTTTTTAAAGAGACGGTGCATGAAAACACTATTATTTTTTTAAATAAATCCTTTACACTAAATGACAAGTACAGTAAGCAACACTGTCACTGTGCTTCTTATATGTGTGACTGACATGTTTCTATCTATCTAATCTATGTGTGATGCTCTATTCCTTCTTGTCTAAATTGTCGGGTACCGGTGTATGGCGCTGCTGAATTGCCGGCCGGCTTTTTTAAAGAGAGCGTCTTCTGAGCAGTTTGTCAGCTTTTGGACACCTTTGAAGGTGTTTTCTATGTGTTTCTATGTGTTTTTGTTTGCCTGTCATTGGTTTTAACGGTGTTCGACGGTGTTCTAAGGTGTTCGACGAACAGTTCCTCGAACATCCCGGTGTTCGACGAACCGAACCGAACCCGAACACTACGGGGGTGGCTCAACACTAACTGTACCCCACGATCCGACACGATGTGGAGGGGCAGGCCATGAAGACGGAAGATGTGGCGGATAAAGTCTTTAGCCAGCTCGGGTGCAGATGGGAGACCTGGCAGGGGAATTAAGTGAGCCATCTTGGAAAAGCAGTCAGCGACCACCCAAATGACCGTACAACCGGCAGAGACGGGGAGATCCGTTATGAAGTCCATAGCAATATGCTGCCAGGGGGCAGCAGGCACAGGAAGCGGAAGGAGGCGACCGGCTGGCAGGTGTCTCGGGACTTTGTTGCGGGCGCAGGACACACAGGCAGGAACAAAGTCTATTACGTCCTTGTGCAGGGTAGGCCACCAGTAGTGCCGGGTAATAAGCTGGAGGGTCTTTTTCTGACCGGCGTGGCCAGCTAGTTTAGACGAATGGCCCCAGTGTAGAATCTTCTCCCGATCAGGTACTGAAACGAACGTCTTACCGGGAGGGAGACGATTTAGACTCACGGGAGCCACCTGCATTACTCTGGCGGGATCGATGATATGTTTAGGTTCTTCCTCGAGATCGGACACCAGAAAGGATCGGGACAAGGCGTCCGCTTTGATGTTTTTGTCAGCCAGGCGAAAATGAAGAACAAAATCAAAGCGAGCAAAAAACAAGGACCACCGGGCTTGGCGTGGGTTAAGTCTCTGGGCATGCTGGAGGTAAGCCAAGTTCTTGTGGTCAGTGTAAATTATTACCGGGTGAAGAGCCCCCTCGAGTAGGTAACGCCACTCTTCCAATGCCAGCTTGATGGCCTATAACTCTCGGTCTCCTATGGAATAGTTGCGCTCAGAAGAGGAGAAGAGTTTGGAGAAGAAGCCACAAGTTACCATTCTCCTGGAAGACGATTTTTGGGTAAGTATCGCTCCGGCTCCAGAGGAGGAGGCGTCAACTTCCAGGAAGAACTGCTTGTTGCCGTCCGGGCGATGCAGCACCGGGGTGGAAGAGAAGGCCTGTTTTAAGGAAAGAAAGGCCTCCTCTGCTTCGGGCGAACACTCTCTGGGATTAGTGCCCTTACGGGTGAGCGCGGAAATTGGGGCAGTCCGGGAAGAGAAGTGCGGTATGAAGAGGCGGTAGTAGTTGGCGAAGCCCAGGAACCGCTGAATAGCCTTCAACCCCTCCGGTCGAGGCCATTTCTCTATGGCAGACAGTTTCTCTGGATCCATTCGGAGGCCGGTCTGAGAAATAATGTAGCCCAAAAACGGAAGCGAGGTCTGCTCAAAGAGGCAATTCTCATATTTAGCGAAGAGGTGATTCTGCCTGAGCCTGAGCAGGACCTGACGAACATCCCTCCGGTGAGTCTGGAGATCCGGAGAGAAGACCAAGATGTCGTCCAGGTACACCACTACGCAGGAGTAGAGAAGGTCCCGGAAGATGTCATTGACCAACTCTTGAAAGACGGCAGGAGCATTACAGAGACCAAAGGGCATTACCAGATATTCATAGTGGCCATCCCGGGTGTTGAATGCAGTCTTCCATTCATTCCTCTGACGGATACGGACCAGGTTGTACGCCCCACGGAGGTCCAGTTTGGTGAAGATTCTAGCCCCCCTCAGACGATCAAATAACTCCGGAATGAGCGGAAGGGGGTACTTATTCTTCACCTTGATCTGGTTAAGGCCTCTATAGTCTATACAGGGACGGAGAGAGCCGTCCTTCTTTTTAACGAAAAAGAAGCCTGCTCCCGCCGGGGAGGTAGGTTCCGGATGAATCCCCGGGCCAGATTCTCCTCAATATATTCGGACATCGACCGGGTCTCAGCAGCGGACAATGGGTAAATACGCCCACGGGGAGGTGTAGTACCGGGTAACAGGTCGATAGGACAGTCGTATGGTCTATGAGGGGGTAATGTCTCTGCCTCCTTTTTATTAAAGACATCAGCAAATGACCAATAAAGAATCGGAAGTCCAGGTAGATTAGTTGGGGTAGGAGAAGGATGGACGGGATGAACGGGAACCAAACAAGTCTTATGGCAGTCCTGTCCCCAACGAAGGACTTCTCCGGTCTTCCAGTCAAGCACGGGTGCATGTTTCTGGAGCCAAGGTAGGCCTAGTAAGAGGGCGTGAGAGAGTCCAGGCAGAACATGAAAAGAGATGCTCTCAGAATGCAGCATTCCCACCTGCAGAGTAATGGATTCGGTGATGAGTTGGATGGGACGTGGTAAGAGGCCCCCATCCACGGCAGCGACAGATAAGGGTACAGCCAGAGGTTTGGTGGGAATGCGGTGTTTTTCTACCAGGGACTGTGAAATAAGATTCCCGGCTGCTCTAGAGTCAAGTTGGGCTAGTTCGAAAAAACGGTTCTCCCCGCAGACGATTGAGACTGACAGCAGCAGAGATGGAGAGGATTTATTCTTGTCTAGGTCGACCTCTCTGAGCGAACCTAGACACAGGCGTTTCCCGACCTCTCCGGGCAGGTATGGATCCGGTGCTCCTTGCTACCACAGTAGAAGCAGCTCCCCTTGGCACGGCGTAAGTCCTGACGGGTTTTGACCATCATGGTCTGGTCGACCTGCATAGGCTCAGGAGAGTGTACCTGGGGAGAAACGGAGGGAGTGACGGGTTTCTGGAAGGTAGGAGCTAGACTTGGAAACCTCCTCTCACGGGTGACCTCTTTGGCACGCTCCTGGAACCGTAGGTCAATCCGGGTGGCAAGAGTTATTAGGTCATCGAGAGTGGTAGGAATGTCCCGACCGGCGAGTTCATCTTTAATACGGCCGGACAGACCCTCCCAGAAGACAGACACCAGAGCGTCGTTATCCCAGGCCAGCTCCGAGGCAAGGGTACGGAACCGTATGGCATATGGGCCCACGGTGAGACTTCCCTGACGGAGGCGTAGCAGAGACCATGCGGATGAGGTCTTCCGTCCGGGTTCATCGAAGACTTTCCGGAAAGCCATGAGAAAGGCAGGCAAGTCGGACACCAGGGGGTCTCCTCTCTCCCATAGAGGATTTAGCCAAGCCAGTGCCTCCCCCGTGAGATGGGACATGATGAAGGCTACTTTGGCCCGGTCGGAGTTAAACTGGTGGGACAGGAGTTCAAAGTGCAGGGTGCACTGGTTTATGAAGCCCCGAGCCAGAGCGGAGTCTCCTCCGAAGCGAGGAGGTGCAGAAAGCCGGGGTCCAGAGCAGGATACCATGGTATTGGTGGGCAGCGGAGCTGCCGGGTTGCGAGTCAAGACACTAGCGGTGGTTGCTGGTGGAGCAGTCAGAGTGTCCAGGTGAGAATTGACATTCCGCAGGTGACTCAGGATGGACTCCTGTTGGGACCTCTGACGGGACAGTTCATGACAAAGGTCCGAGAGCGAGGGAGCTTGGGTGCCACCGGGTTCCATGGCCCGAGCAAACTGTAACGGGTCTGGGAGGCGTAACCTCTGAGCAACTTATACAAGGGGGTGGTCCTTGTAAGGAAGCGGGTGGCGACCAGGGAAGACAGGCAGGTAGTCACAGCAGGTGACCGGGACAGTCTCTGGGTAAACGGGCAGGAGGTCACAGCAAGTGACCGGGGCAGTCTCTGGGTGAACGGGCAGGAGGTCACGGCAAGTGACCGGGACAGTCTCTGGGTGAACGGGCAGGAGATCACGGCAAGTGACCGGGACAGTCTCTGGGTAAGGGGTAGGTACGACCTGTGACGGCTGAGCCTCCAGGTAGGCTAGCAGGCAGATGGCAGATGTGTGCTCCCAGGTGAGCAGGCGAGAGTCTCTGGATAAGCAGGTGGTCACAGCATGTGACAGCCTACCTGGAGGCTCCGCCAACAGGCAGGTAGCAGATGAGCGCTCCTAGGTGAGCGGGCAAGAGTCTCTGGACTGGCAGGTGGTCACAGCACGTGACGGCGGAGCCTCCAGGTAGGCTAGCAGACAGGTAGCAGATGAGTGCTCCCAGGTGAGCGGGCAAGAGTCTCTGGACTGGCAGGTGGTCACAGCACGTGACGGCGGAACCTCCTGGTAGGCTAGCAGGCAGGTAGCAGGTGGGCGCTCCCAGGTGAGTGGGCGAGCTGGTCCATAGACAGACTGACAGGTGTCAGAAGGCAGACCGTCGGACCTCAGGCTAGCAAGCAGGTAAGCGGATAACAGGCAGGAATCAGACAGCAATTTGGCAGGAAACTGGCAGGTAACTGGAAACGGGACCTGAGGGCTGAAGCAGAGTAGTGAACAGTGCAACAACATTGCTCGGGCACCTCCATTTTGGAGGAGGTGCCTTATATATGGTGAAGTCCTCCGGCCATTGGCACGGCCTTAGGACGGCGCGCGCGGCCCCTTTAAGAGGGGGGGAGCGCGCGCCCTAAGCACCGTGGCCGGGAAGGAGCGCGCGCTGCCAGCAGAGCGGGAGGAGGACGCCGGACTCGGAGCGGAGAGGTGAGGGGAACAGCGTCCCTGCCTAGCAGAGGGCAGGGACGCCAACGCTACACACATCATCAGACACATGCTGTCTCATTTATGATGGAGGGACTCTGAAAGTCACAAAGACTATTCTTATAGGGCCATCAGGCAGCCCTTACTATTCTTAAAGGGACAGCAGTTGGCCCTCGCTATTGATAGAGAGCCATCAGCCGGCTATGCTTTGTTGTTCCCAGTATTAACGAGTGGGTCTCCAATACTGTTATTGCGTATGCAGTGACTGCAACAGCTGCCAAAAATTTGGAGGAACTCTAATGCCCCTTGCAAGAGACGTTGAGGTCGGAGGGCCTCTTGCAAAAAATGCTCCCATTATTAGGAAGTGTGTCTCCCATACTGTTTGCCTATGCAGTAAAGCAATGGCTGCCAAAAATTTAGAGGAACTCCAATGCCCCTTGCAAGAGACGTAAATGTCGGAGGGCCTTCTGAAAACAATGTTCCCATTATTAGGAAGTGTGTCTCCCATACTGTTTGCCTATGCAGTGAAGCAACGGCTGCCAAAAATTTGGAGTAACTCCAATGCCCTTACAAGAGATGTAGAGGTCAGAGGGCCTCCTTCAAAAGATGCTCCCATTATTAGGAAGTGTGTCTCTCATACTGTTTGCCTATACAGTAAAGCAACGGCTGCCAAAAATTTGGAGGAACTCCAACGCCCCTTGCAAAAGATGTAGAGGTCGGAGGGCCTACTGAAAAAAATGCTCTCATTATTAGGAAGTGTGTCTCCCATACTGTTTGCCTATGCAGTGAAGCAACGGCTGCCAAAAATTTGGAGGAACTCCAATGCCCCTTGCAAGAGATGTAGAGGTCGGAGGGCCTTCTGCAAAAAATGCTCCCATTATTAGGAAGTAGATAAAGAGTTGGTAGGGGGCGCTAGTGGACTCTTACCTTCGACCTGCAGCTGATACTTGCAGTGAACCAAAAAAGGCTGCCTAAGTAAATTAAAAACAGAAATGAGGTATCTGCGCTGGTCTAGGTGATTAAAAATGAACTGTGACCAAAATTATTAAAATATAAACATTTATTGGTAAATAGTTAAAAATGAAACATTAAAACTGATATAGTTCAGGTATGATCAATGGGGTTAGCTGGCCTCCTAAGAGTAATATAAGAGCACAGTAAAAAATAAAATTGGATTGGTGGTAGTCTTGCTGGGAGAAGGCTCCAGGGAATGGCTAAATGATGGAAACCTAGGAGGGAAGGAGAGGGAAAGGGTTAAAGTAGGCCTATAATTATGGGAGTAAAGTAGCTAAATTAGATATATATCGAGAATACCTAGTTGCGGTGTAGGTGTGGACGTGGGGTTTTAGTGAGGCTCCGAATAGACAGTCTGGACTAAAGATCTGTCGGGACACAATAGTGTTAGGGAAAGGGACCCAAACGGTAGCAGACAGACTCCCAGTGCTGGGAGAATTACCTTAGTTGAAAGGTGTAACCGGTGGCTGTAAGGTATAGGTTCTGCATAGGTAACGTGGCTGTTTGATGTCCTACCTGGTTGGGCCAGATATAAACAATAATGATTAAGTATAGGTATATATATATCTCAGGAGATATAGATAAATATAAGTGCCGGAGGATATTCAGGTTATAAGAGACCAACCTGGGTTAAGGCTGGTAAAATATGGACTGCATCCAGTATATGTTTAAACAACAAAGTCCATCATAACAGGCATCGACGAGTAAAAGAAAAGCTCTGCTGTGGCGGGCACAGTGTGTGCTGGTGTACCTGGTACGACCTATCAGTACCTCCAACAAGGGGAGACGCAAGAATCAACGTGCCTGCAACAACAGCGGCCACTTCTGCTATACCAGGTACAGTATGAGAGACAAACATATACTGGATGCAGTCCATATTTTACCAGCCTTAACCCAGGTTGGTGTCTTATAACCTGAATATCCTCCGGCACTTATATTTATCTATATCTCCTGAGATATATATATACCTATACTTAATCATTATTGTTTATATCTGGCCCAACCAGGTAGGACATCAAACAGCCACGTTACCTACGCAGAACCTATACCTTACAGCCACCGGTTACACCTTTCAACTAAGGTAATTCTCCCAGCACTGGGAGTCTGTCTGCTACCGTTTGGGTCCCTTTCCTTAACACTATTGTGTCCCGACAGATCTTTAGTCCATACTGTCTCTTCGGAGCCTCACTAAAACGCCACGTCCACACCTACACCGCAACTAGGTATTCTCGATATATATCTAATTTAGCTACTTTACTCCCATAATTATAGGCCTACTTGAACCCTTTCCCTCTCCTTCCCTCCTAGGTTTCCATCATTTAGCCATTCCCTGGAGCCTTCTCCCAGCAAAACTACCACCAATCCAATTTTATTTTTTACTGTGCTCTTATATTACTCTTAGGAGGCCAGCTAACCCCATTGATCATACCTGAACTATATCAGTTTTAATGTTTCATTTTTAACTATTTACCAATAAATGTTTATATTTTAATAATTTTGGTCACAGTTCATTTTTAATCACCTAGACCAGCGCAGATACCTCATTTCTGTTTTTCATTATTAGGAAGTGTGTCTCCCATACTGTATGCCTATGCAGTGAAGCAACAGCTGCCAAAAATTTGGAGGAACTCCAATGCCCCTTGCAAGAGAAATAGATATGTTGATATGGTACATATGGTAGTGATATGATGGTGGAGGTTGAGGATGCGGAGAAAGAGGAGGACAAGAGCAAATAGACAAAATCAAGAAGCGTATACCTATGTCTGGGTATGAACACAGAGGTGCATTGGAATAGAGTTAGACCTCCCCAAAAAAGACACTGTATTTGAGTTTATGTTACGCTGCTATCATTCGGTGGTGTTGAGAAGTCTAGCTCAATCCAGCCCTTATTCATTTTCATAAGAGTCAGTCTGTCAGCATTTTCATTTGACAGGTGGATGCGCCTATCGGTTCTAATTCCACCGGCGGCACTAAACACCCACTCTGACAAAACGCTAGCGGCAGGGCAGGCCAGGACCTCCAAGGCGTAGAGAGCCAGTTCATGCCACATGTCCAGCTTGGATACCCAATAATTATAAGGCACAGAGGAATCACGGAGGACGTTGGTACGGTCGGCAAGGTACTCTCTCACCATCTTCCGAAATTTGCACTCCTTGTGAGAGTACCCTGCTCCTCAGGGACTGCGCGAAGGGAGGGTCCGATAAAACTGTCCCAGAACTTTGACAGTGTTCCCCTGCCTCTGTTGGATTACATTTGTGGCTCTCTCGCCTGTACTCTTTGGTAGTCCAACGAACTGTGACCTCTGCCATCAGCATTTTCATTTTCAGATGGGAATTTTTTTAATAATTCCGCAACAAGGGCCTGCTTGTACTGCATCATTTTAATAGGCCTGTCCTGCAAGGGAATAAGAGACATAAAGTTCTCTCTGTAGCGTGGGTCTAGAAGCGTCACCAATCAGTAATGGCTGTCACCCAAAATTTGGACAACGTGAGGGTCACAGGAAAGGCAGCACAACATAAACTCAGCCATGTGTGCTAGACTGCAAAGAGGCAAGACTTCCGTGTCCTCACCAAAAGGACGACTGACCATGCTCTCCTCCTCATCCTCCTCCTCTTCCTCCCTGTCCTCAGGCCATCCACGCTAAACAGACGGTATGACAGTTGTGCAGGTAGTACTGTCTATAGCGCAGGAAACTAGCTCCTGTTCTTCCTCCTCCTTTTCCTCATTGTCACCCAATCCCCATTGGGATGAGATGAGGCTGGGCTGTGTGTAATCACCCTGTATGGTTCCTTGCTCCATCTCATCGTGCTCCACCTGCAATGCATCCTCTTTAATTGTGAGCAGAGAGCATTTCAGAAGACAGAGAAGCGGGATGGTGACGCTAACTATGGCATCATCGCCGCTCACCATCTTGGTGGAGTCCTCAAAGTTTTGGAGGATGGTACAGATGTCTGACATCCATGTCCACTCCTGAGATCTTATGTGTGACGTCTGACCTGAATACCGACTGCCTTGTTGATGCTGGTAGTCAACAACTGCCCTCTTCTGCTCACAAATTCTTCCCAACATCTTCAATGTAGAGTTCCAACACGTGGTGACATCACACACAAGTCGGTGAGCTGGAAGCTGCAAATGCTGCTGGAGCACGACAAGGGGGCGGAAGCTGTAGCTGACTTTCTAAAATGGGCACACTGGTGGCGTATTTTGACAAGCAGATCCGGCAGATCCGGGTAGGTTTTGAGAAACTGCTGAACCACGAGGTTAAGCACATGGGCCAGGCATGGTACGTGTGTGAACTCGCCTTACCTCAGAGCCGGCATCAGGTTCCGGTCATTGTCACACACGACTATGCCTGGCTGTAGGTTCAGCGGTGTCAGCCACAGATCTGCCTGCTCTTTCAGAGCTGTCCACAACTCTTTAGCATTGTGTGGTTTGTCATATTAGCTTCAGCACAGCCTGTTGCCGCTTGGCTGAGGCAGTGCTGCAGTGCTTCCAGCTTGTGAATGATGTGATCATTTCGGAAATGGAGGCTGAAGAGGAGGAGGATGAGGTGCAGGAACTGTAGGATATGGGGGCACCCCTGATTGACCTAGGGCCCGCAATCCTTGGCGTCGGGAGGATGTGTTCCGTCCCAAGCTCCTCCGTGCCCAATACCAAAGAGAATGAATATTCCCTCTTCTCCACGCCCATGGGAGTGGAGAAGAGGGAATATTCATGTCCCTTTAGCAGCGGGCACACGCGGTAGCTGCAGCAGCAGCTACTGCGTGTGACCGCTCCTCCACCGCCGCAACCTCCCTCCCCCAATGCTCACCCTATCCTCCGGGTTCCCATGCTGCTTGGGGCCCTCCCAGCTCACGGGCCCAATAGCAGTGGCGTGGCCTGCCGCTATTGGCGGTACGCCACTGCCTGTACGTTACTATTTTTCACAGTGACCTCGTGTCAATAACTTCACTGACACACTGCAACAAAATTTAAATGGAGGCCAGAAATGGCTGAATTTGGAGCACACTTATATATGATACGTGTGACGGAAAATTACAGTTTTAAATAGCAGGCCTGTAGGTTACTATTTTTTACAGCAACCTAGTGTCAATAACTTCACTAACACACTGCAAAAAAATTTAAATGGAGGCCAGAAATGGCTGAATTTGGAGCGCACTTATATGTGATACGTGTGACGGAAAACCACAGTTTTAAATAGCGGCCTGTAGGTTGCTATTTTTCAAAGCGACCTCGTGTCAATAACTTCACTGACAAACAAAATTTAAATGGAGGCCAATATTTTCCACGTTCACTACAAATTTCTGGATTTTTATCGCTGTAATATGGAAAGAATCTGGCTGTATTCTGCAGTGCCAACAAGCAAATGGAGCAGAAAAAATAGTGTACTCTGGATTGCTTTTTAAGCAAATAACCAGGATTAAGATAAAAAAAAATTGCCTTTCTATGTCTAGAAATATCTGTAATTAGACGTTGAATGGACCCTCTTGTGCAGCATCATACATTGCTGTCTGCCACATACACTGCCTGCCTGCCTAGCACTGATTATATGCAGCTGGATTAGTCCTCAGAAGGACTGCTAGTTCAGATGGATATACAGTTATATGAAAAAGTTTGGGCACCCCTATTAATCTTAAGCTTATTGTTTTATAAAAAATTGGTGTTTTTGCAACAGCTATTTCAGTTTGATATATGTAATAACTGTTGGACACAGTAATGTTTCTGCCTTGAAATGAGGTTTATTGTACTAACAGAAAATGTGCAATCTGCATTCAAACAAAATTTGACAGGTGCACAAGTATGGGCACCTCACCAGAAAAGTGACATTAATATTTAGTAGATCCTCCTTTTGCAAAAATAACATCCTCTAGTCGCTTCCTGTAGCTTTCAATGAGTTCCTGGATCCTGGTTGACGGTATTTTTGACCATTCCTCTTTACAAAACAATTCCAGTTCAGTTAAGTTTGATGGTCGCCGAGCATGGACAGCCCTCTTCAAATGATCCCACAGATGTTCAATGATATTCAGGTCTGGGGACTGGGATGGCCATTCCAGAACATTGTAATTGTTCCTCTGCATGAATGCGTGAGTAGATTTGGAGCGGTGTTTTGGATCATTGTCTTGCTGAAAGATCCATCCCCTGCATAACTTCAACTTTATCACTGATTCTTGAACATTATTGTCAAGAATCTCCTGATACTGAGTGGAATCCATGCGTCCCTCAACTTTAACAAGATTCCCGGTGCCGGCATTGGCCACACAGCCCCAAAGCATGATGGAACCTCCACCAAATTTTACTGTGGGTAGCAAGTGTTTTTCTTGGAATGCTGTGTTTTTTTGCCGCCATGCATAACGCCTTTTTGTATGACCAAACAACTCAATCTTGGTTTCATCAGTCCACAAGACCTTCTTCCAAAAAGAAATTGGCTTCTCCAAATGTGCTTTTGCATACCTCAGCCGACTCTGTTTGTGGCGTGCTTGCAGAAATGACTTCTTTCTCATCACTCTCCCATACAGCTTCTCCTTGTGCAAAGTGCGTTGTATAGTTAACCGATGCACAGTGACACCATCTGCAGCAAGTTGATGCTGCAGCTCTCTGGAGGTGGTCTGAGGATTGTCCTTGACTGATCTCACCATTCTTCTTCTCTGCCTTTCTGATGCTTTTCTTGTCCTGCCACTTCTGGCCTTAACAAGAACTGTCCCTGTGTTCTTCCATTTCCTTACTATGTTCCTCACAGTGGAAACTGACAGGTTAAATCTCTGAGACAGCTTTTTGTATCCTTCCCCTGAACAACTATGTTGAATAATCTTTGTTTTCAGATCATTTGACAGTTGTTTTGAGGAGCCCATGATGCCACTCTTCAGAGGAGATTCAAACAGGAGAACAACTTGCAAGTGGCCATTTTAAGTAGCTTTTCTCATGATTGCATATACCTGGCTCTGAAGTTCAAAGCTCAATGAGGTTACAAAACCAAAAAAAGTGCTTTAGTAAGTCAGTAAAAAGTAGGTAGAAGTATTTAAAACAAGAAAATGATAAGGGTGCCCATACTTATGCACCTGTCAAATTTTGTTTGAATGCAGATTGCACATTTTCTGTTAGTATAATAAACCTCATTTCAAGGCAGAAACATTACTGTGTCCAACAGTTACTACATATATCAAACTGAAATAGCTGTTGCAAAAACACAAATTTTTATAAAACATTAAGCTTAAGATTAATAGGGGTGCCCAAACTTTTTCATATAACTGTAGATATATGTTGTGGAATACCTATACTAACTATAAACAAGCAAATCTCTCCCTGACGCAGCAGCAGCTCTCCCTACTCTGCCTGATTCCAGGGTAGACTGTGACAAGCATGGCCGCGCCCGGTGTTATATACACCCGATGACGCTGTGCGGCCAGCCAATCTCTGTAATGCTCACAACCAACATGGCTACGGCATTACACTGCGTGGCAGGCAATCCCTACATGTTCATTGGCTCTCTAAAGAGCGCCAAACATGCAGGGAGGACACCCGAGCTCCCGCCCGAGCAACCCGGAAATACTTGTCAAGCGCAGAGCATCTCGAACAGTGAAATGACACTCGCTCATCACTATTCAATACTTATACCCTGTGTCATTTCTCATTATTACACATAATTTAATTTATGGACATCTATGGTTTGATTTCTTTGCCTGTGTGGATTGGATGGGTTGTTACCGATATGTGGAGAGAATTTCATTCCAATAGCACCTTTAGAAATACAGTACAGACCAAAAGTTTGGACACACCTTCTCATTTAAAGATTTTTCTATATTTTCATGACTATGAAAATTGTACATTCACACTGAAGGCATCAAAACTATGAGTTAACACATGTGGAATTATATACTTAACAAAAAAGTGTGAAACAACTGAAAATATGTCTTATATTCTAGGTTCTTCAAAGTAGCCACCTTTTGCTTTGATGACTGCTTTGCACACTCTTGGCATTCTCTTGATGAGCTTCAAGAGGTAGTCACCAGAAATGGTCTTCCAACAATCTTGAAGGAGTTCCCAGAGATGCTTAGCACTTGTTGGCACTTTTGCCTTCACTCTGCGGTCCAGCACACCTCAAACCATCTCGATTGGGTTCAGGTCTGGTGACTGTGGAGGCCAGGTCATCTGGTGTAGCACCCCATCACTCTCCTTCTTGGTCAAATAGCCCTTACACAGCCTGGAGGTGTGTTTGGGGTCATTGTCCTGTTGAAAAATAAATGATGGTCCAACTAAACGCAAACTGGATGGAATAGCATGCCCCTGCAAGATGCTGCGGTAGCCATGCTGGTTCAGTATGCCTTCAATTTTGAATAAATGCCCAACAGTGTCACCAGCAAAGCACCCCCACACCATCACACCTCCTACTCCATGCTTCACGGTGGGAACCAGGCATGTAGAGTCCATCCATTCACCTTTTCTGCGTCGCACAAAGACACAGTGGTTGGAACCAAAGATCTCAAATTTGGACTCATCAGACCAAAGCACAGATTTCCACTGGTCTAATGTCCATTCCTTGTGTTCTTTAGCTCAAACAAGTCTCTTCTGCTTGTTGCCTGTCCTTATCAGTGGTTTCCTAGCAGCTATTTTACCATGAAGGCCTGCTGCACAAAGTCTCCTCTTAACAGTTGTTGAAGAGATGTGTTTGCTGCTAGAACTCTGTGTACTATTGACCTGGTCTCTAATCTGAGCTGCTGTTAACCTGCGATTTCTGAGGCTGGTGACTCGGATAAACTTATCCTCAGAAGCAGAGGTGACTCTTGGTCTTTCTTTCCTGGGGCGCTCCTCATGTGAGCCAGTTTCTTTGTAGCGCTTGATGGTTTTTGCAACTGCACTTGGGGACACTTTCAAAGTTTGCCCATTTTTTTGGACTGACTGACCTTCATTTCTTAAAATAATGATGGCCACTCGTTTTTCTTTACTTAGCTGCTTTTTTCTTGCCATAATACAAATTCTAACCGTCTATTCAGTTGGACTATCTACTGTGTATCCACCAGACTTCTGCACAACACAACTGATGGTCCCAACCCCATTTATAAGGCAAGAAATCCCACTTATTAAACCTGACAGGGCACACCTGTGAAGTGAGAACCATTTCCGGTGACTACCTCTTGAAGCTCATCAAGGGAATGCCAAGAGTGTGCAAAGCAGTCATCAAAGCAAAAGGTGGCTACTTTGAAGAACCTAGAATATAAGACATATTTTCAGTTGTTTCACACTTTTTTGTTAAGTATATAATTCCACATGTGTTAATTCATTGTTTTGATGCCTTCAGTGTGAATGTACAATTTCCATAGTCAAGAAAATACAGAAAAATATTTAAATGAGAAGGTGTGTCCAAACTTTTGGTCTGTACTGTATATTTACTTAGATAGTTGGTGACGTGTTTGATACTTATTTCACCCGCTGTATAGTGGGGTCTTTTATGTATATTAATAAAAGTTTTACTTATAGGGTGGTGATAGATGGGTATATCACTGTCCTTAGGACTAATTTTGTTTTTAGTTGAATTGTTTGGCCTTATTTCCATAAAGACCGTATGACATTTTGGCCACAATGCTTACCTGAAGACTGCTTTCCAACAGACTTCTCAGAATAGTAGATTTCTTTAGCTGCTTCGCACCTGTTACTGCCAGTTCTGAGCTGAATATCTTATGTTTTCCAAGGGAAGTTAGCATGATGCGTCTTTCATCAGTCACACTAATTTTCAAAGGATCGTAACCACCATTTTTGTAATATTGGGACTGAAGATGCTGTGGAACCTAATGATTATGCTCCCATCGACATATTTCACCACTAACAGGCGTTAACATGCCTATTGAGCGGTCAGCGATAGCGCCTCTCACAGGCACAATTGGCAGCAGTATGTATTTGTTAAAACAGTTTTTTACCAAGTTTAAATCGACTGGGGCAGTATACTATGTAGTGGACAACCTCTTTAATTTATGTTTTAAGGGGTGTGCAATCGCTTTTCCACACAGTGCCCTATAGGTTTTGATTTCTTTTTCCATTTATAATAAAGACTTTAATTTACAAACAGCATTTTGTGTTTACTTGTGTTATCTTTGTCTTGTATCTAAATTTATTTTGTGATCTGAAATATTTAAATGTGACAAACATGCAAAAGAATAAGAGATCAAGAAGTAGCAAACACTTTTTCACACCACTGTATTTATAGATAAATATATTCCATACCCTGAGTGGATCATTGAATGATCAGAATAATTATTCTCAATTTAGTATTACATATTTGTTGCCCAAGATTGTCCATTATTTTTCTATAATTGTGATGATGTTTATGTCCTACCCATAGTAACACATTCAAATATCATATTGAATGATCAGCATTCTAATGTCATATTAAATAACTGGTACTCCAGTATGGTATCCGATGGTTAATGTTCCAATATATTCTAATGTCATATTGAATGACCAATACCGTATCAAATGATCAACACTGTAATGCCACATTGAATGGTTGACAATCAAATATTACATTCATTTATAATTTTATATAGCTAAGGCATGCTGTTGGCTTGCAATGATACTTGGCTACAGTGGCATGTAAAAGTTAGGACACCCCTAGTCAAAATTATTGTTATTGTGAACAATTAAGAAAGTTGAAGATGAAATGATCTCGAAAAGACCTAAAGTTAAAGATGACACATTTCTGTAATTTTTTAGGCAAAAAAATATATATACAGTACAGACCAAAAGTTTGGACACACCTTCTCATTTAAAGATTTTTCTGTATTTTCATGACTTTGAAAATTGTACATTCACACTGAAGGCATCAAAACTATGAATTAACACATGTGGAATTATATACTTAGCAAAAAAGTGTGAAACAACTGAAAATATGTCTTATATTCTTGGTTATTCAAAGTAGCCACCTTTTGCTTTGATGACTGCTTTGCACACTCTTGGCATTCTCTTGATGAGCTTCAAGAGGTAGTCACCGGAAATGGTTTTCACTTCACAGGTGTGCCCTGTCAGGTTTAATAAGTGGGATTTCTTGCCTTATAAATGGGGTTGGGACCATCAGTTGTGTTGTGCAGAAGTCTGGTGGATACACAGCTGATAGTCCTACTGAATAGACTGTCAGAATTTGTATTATGGCAAGAAAAAAGCAGCTAAGTAAAGAAAAACGAGTGGCCATCATTACTTTAACAAATGAAGGTCAGTCAGTGCAAAAAATTGGGCAAACTTTGAAAGTGTCCCCAAGTGCAGTTGCAAAAACCATCAAGCGCTACAAAGAAACTGGCTCACATGAGGACCGCCCCAGGAAAGGAAGACCAAGAGTCACCTTTGCTTCTGAGGATAAGTTTATCCTAGTCACCAGCCTCAGAAATCGCAGGTTAACAGCAGCTCAGAATAGAGACCAGGTCAATGCCACACAGAGTTCTAGCAGCAGACACATCTCTTCAACAACTGTTAAGATGAGAATTTGTGCAGCAGGTCTTCATGGTAAAATAGCTGCTAGGAAACCACTGCTAAGAACAGGCAACAAGCAGAAGAGACTTGTTTGGGCTAAAGAACACAAGGAATGGACATTAGACCAGTGGAAATCTGTGCTTTGGTCTGATGAGTCCAAATTTGAGATCTTTGGTTCCAACCACTGTGTCTTTGTGCGATGCAGAAAAGGTGAACGGATGGACTCTACATGCCTGGTTCCCACCGTGAAGCATGGAGGAAGAGGTGTGATGGTGTGGGGGTGCTTTGCTGGTGACACTGTTGGGGATTTATTCAAAATTGAAGGCATACTGAACCAGCATGGCTACCACAGCATCTTGCAGCAGCATTCTATTCCATCCGGTTTGCGTTTAGTTGGACCATCATTTATTTTTCAACAGGACAATGACCCCAAACAAACCTCCAGGCTGTATAAGGGCTATTTGACCTAGAAGGAGAGTGCTGGGGTGCTACGCCAAATGACCTGGCCTCCACAGTCACGAGACCTGAACCCAATCGACATGGTTTGGGGTGAGCTGGACTGCAGAATGAAGGCAAAAGGGCCAACAAGTGCTAAGCATCTCTGGGAACTCCTTCAATATTGTTGGAAGACCATTTCCGGTGACTACCTCTTGAAGCTCATCAAGAGAATGCCAAGAGTGTGCAAAGCAGTCATCAAAGCAAAAGGTGGCTACTTTGAAGAACCTAGAATATAAGACATATTTTCAGTTGTTTCACACTTTTTTGTTAAGTATATAATTCCACATGTGTTAATTCATAGTTTTGATGCCTTCAGTGTGAATGTACAATTTTCATAGTCATGAAAATACAGAAAAATCTTTAAATGAGAAGGTGTGTTCAAACTTTTGGTCTGTACTGTATATAATTTTTTTTACATTTTTTCCATTTGATAAATTACAAAAAGAAAAATGGGACAATGGAAAAGTTTGGGCAACCTTGGATTTTTATACTCAGATAATTTTTACCAAGGTTTCAGAACTTAATTAGCCTGTTTGGTTTATGACTTGTTTATTATCATCATTAGGAAAGGCCAGTTGATGCAAATTTCCCAGCTTTTTATAAAAACCCAGCCTCCTCTAACCTTGTGCCAAAAAACAGCAGCCATGGGTTTTTCTAAGGAGCTGCCTAGCACTCTGAAAATGGTGGAGGCCCACAAAGCAAGAGAAGTTTTTTGAGGACCGCAAATATGGACATATGCACACCCATGGTATTCATTGGGTGTGCGCACATGTCAGGTTTTTCACACGGGACGTGTGTCTGTGTGAAAAACCCGCAGACATGTCAGTTTTTTTGCGCAGCACGCACAAAAAACCCTATCCTCTACTAACTCCTGGGCTTCATGTCAACTGCCAATACAAGGCTGACATGAACCCCAACCCTATAGCCCCACTTGCCA
The DNA here is from genome assembly GCF_046119375.1 of Phyllobates terribilis. Classification (NCBI taxonomy): domain Eukaryota; kingdom Metazoa; phylum Chordata; class Amphibia; order Anura; family Dendrobatidae; genus Phyllobates; species Phyllobates terribilis. The sequence goes on along the minus strand of NW_027362770.1, from coordinate 67,542,954 downwards.
CCAGGGAACCAAGGAAAGTGGGAAAGCCAAGGTGACGCAACAGATTTGGCGCATCTTAAAGATGCTCCATTTCTGAGGCCGCTGAGGGCTGATGTTATTAGCCTTGGAGCGGGCCAGTATTCATCACCCCTTCCCTGGCTATTAACATCAGCCCACAGCTGTCTGTTTAGCCTTTGCTGGGTAGAATTTATAGGGGGACCCTACTTCAATTTTTTTCTCTGGTCCTCCTGTAGTCTAGCCAGTAAACGCTAATCAAACAGCTGTGGGCTGTTATTAATAACCAGGGAACATTTTTGGATAACGGCCCCTTCCCTTGGTAGTAAGATCAGCCCCCAGCGGGCAGCTTTCCTTTTGTTTGTTAGGAATAATCGGCGAGAGCCCATGCCATTTATTTTATTTCATTTTTAATTTTACACAGCATGTACCATGGCTGCTCAATATAACTACCATCATTGTCTCATTTTTGCGCTGATCAGGGGACAATGATGAGAGCTGCCTTAAGCAGCCAGTGCCTGGGATCAGCGCGAACTGACCTGCTTTTACCAGGCGCTGGTATGTGTCACATGGACCACAGATCTCACCATTACTGGTTTTTCCTGTACAGGAATCACCAGGACGTGTGAAGGAGGCCTAACATAGACAATGATAACTTTGTTAGTGAAATGGAAGGAGTCTACAATATAAAACCTGAGCTTTGATGAGGATAGAACCACAAAGGTATTGTATTTAAAGATTTCAGAGCGCTGGGATGTTTTAGTTTTCAAATTGACTTTATAGCTGATCCTATCTATAACATCGGTGCCAGTTTCTGCTTCGGCCACTCAGTGGCACCACACCGTTATTTCAGGTGATGCTTGATAGCATCAATCCTATTTTTATCCCTGGGACTTGTGGCTCTGGCCAGTCTGGAAGTTACGAGGTTAATCTTGTTGATTTGGTTTCTGTCTGCTGTCAGCACTGGGTGGGCTGTTCTATATAAACCCCTGAGCCCACTCCCACTTCCAGTCAATGGTTCAGCTATCCTGGTTCCGACCTCTGTGCTGTGCTTCTGTGTCTTGTCCTGATTACTCCCATTCTTTGACCTCTGCTTGATATTTAACTACCTGCTTATTTTATGATACTGCTCCTAATGTGACCTATTTGCTTTGACCCTGCTTGGCGACCATTCCTACCTCTGGTTTGCACTTCTGGATGACAGCCCTTTTGTGGTAGTTATTCACTGGATCCTGTTGTAAATCCAGAGCCCTGTGTAGGGGTTAAAGGGTATTGGGGTTTCTCTGGAATCTGCCAGGTGGAGTGGCTTGTGCCAGATCTGTCTGAGTTAGCCTTTTCGAGCTGATGCCCTCAGGCAGACGTGACACTATGTAATTGTTTTGGTACTGAAGTTATATCAGATGTATTTATTTGATACTATATCATATTAAAATGATTGCACGTTTATGTTATTATAATTACTCTTGTTAGTTGGATATGAAATCAAAATGGAACATATATCAAAATTCTTATTTTTCTGCACAAGCTCAGACAAAATGCAAAAAGCATTCAAATAGGTGGCAGAGCTTGTTCATCATATGGTAAACTAAATTTCAATATGTTTTCATAGTAGTTCAAAAGACTACCAAGCATTCTCATTTTTATCAACAACTGGATTATCACTAAATAATTGTTAAACCTAGCTAATACCCTGGAATACAACAGAGAAGAAGGAAAATGAGCTTTATTATACTCACAATGTAAAATAATGGAGACATCTATCAGCTGCTGGATTGGTTAAACATTTCAGGTTTATCAGTAGAACAACTAGACAGACGTATTCAGTGTTTAATAGCAAAATACAGGGAAATGAGAACAAATATGGATCATCAATGTCAATCATACAACAGGAATTAATACATGCATCCCTTTAAGCTGAATGTTTTGCTTCGGTGTAGCAAAGTCTTCTGTACGAAGTATTGAATACATTTCACGAAGTGTGTTCAATACTTTTTCCTTGCGTCATTTCTCATTATTATACATAACTTAATTTATGGACATCTATGGTTTGATTTCTTTGCCTGTGTGGATTGGGTGGGTTGTTACCTGGTGAGAATTTCATGTCAATAGCACCTTTAGAAATATATTTACTTAGAAAATGTGGTCAATGCATATTTCGTCCTCTGTAACTTTTGAAAAGCTGATCAGTAATTGAATAAAAAAACTGTCACTCTAACAGTTCTTACTTTGGATCATATCACTTTTGAAGCTTTTCAAGGGTTGACAAACTAATCTCCAATTATAGCTTCACACTCACAGTCATTATGGACCATTTTAGCTGGTTAATCTATTCAATATTTTAATAATTATTTTTCACACCAGTATATTGATTTCCTGACAAACACCTCAGAGATTTGCTCCCCTTTTTATTCTGAAAAAAAAAATCTGATTTTAGTATATAAACTATCTTTGCAAAAATATGGTGAAAAGTTTTTCATAGTAAAATCTCCTCAAAAGACAAGGAACCCCTTCCTTCATTGGAGAAGAAAAGTTTCAATCTCCAGAGCTGACATGGCATCTTTACCATAAGAGCTGTGAATCTATGGAGTAGTCTAACTCATTAGTTGGTCACAGCAGGAAAAGTTGATGACTTAAAAAAAAGACTCCCTTAGTCCCCGATCTCTCCCATTTTTCCTGGAGTCTCCCAAACATTTCATGAAAGTTGGAAAGTAACTATAGTAATATGTGGAAGTTTTCGGCAGACATGGAGTTAATAGTTTATTTTAACCAATTAACAAAAGGCAAAATGAAACAGAAATCTAACTGTATTCAATATTTAGTGTTATTCCCTTTGCTTACAAAAAGGCATCAAAGCAACAATTCTTCGAGGTACACTTGCACACAGTTTTGAAGGAACTTCGCAGGGAGGTTGTTCTAACCATACAACAGATATTCTGTGGATGGAGGCTTCCACAAATCTGTCTCTCCCTGTAATCCCAGGTAGACTTAATGATGTTAAGATCTTGGCTCTGTAGGGGCATATCATCACTTCCAGGACTCCTTGCTCTTCTTTACACTGAAGATAATGACACTGGCTGTATGCCTTGGGGTCATTGTTTGGAGTCAATCAGGTGACTCCCTGATGGCATTTCATGAGGTATAAGTATCTGCCTATATTTGTCAGAATTGATGACACCATTAATCTTGATTACATCCACAACTCCATTTGCAGCCACAAACTTCCAAAGAGCCGTCACCATCCTTCACTATTGTCTGCAGACACTCATTATTGCACAAGACCACAATCCCAAATATATAGCCAATGTCAAATAGGACAAGGAGTTCTGGAACTGATGATCTGGCCTCCACAGACCTCTGATTTCAACATCATCGAGTCTGTCTGGGATTAAGTAAAGAGAGAGAAGGGTTCATACAGAGGATTGGTGGTGAATTTATCAGTAAGTTTGGCGTAATCTCCCTGATGAGCTCCTTCAAAAACCATGTGTAAGTGTACCTAGAAGAATTGATGATGTTTTGACGGCTGAGGGCTATCACACCAAATATTGATTTTGATTTACATTTCTCTTTTGTTCGTTCACTTAATTTACTTTTTTTCCATTAGCAAGATACAATTAATAGTTCTATTTTTGAAGGCATTCTTACTTTACAGTATTTTTACCACAACTGCCTGAAACTTTTGCACAGTACTACATACAAACATACAAATGACACAGCAAAAATGTTCTCCTGGTCTTTACAAATAGAGTATCATACATATACATGAATAAAGGAATATATACACTGATATATTAAGACAAACGTAGGTATGCTTATATACACATGCACATATCGACATCACTTATACACAGACTTAACTTCTACATTAGATCGGTCATGCATTAGATTAGGTAAAGTGGCTTCTTGCAGTCTTTCCAGCTCCACCTGAATTGAAGGTTTGAAGCACTTGACTAAGACACTTTATTAGCCATTGGACTTAAACAAAGGTTCTTACTGAATGACTTAAAATCAGTTTATTAATTTATAATACAGAGAATATTGGAAAATTATGTAATAACGATTTGCTGAAACCTAAATACCATTTTAACGTGACTGGTGTAGAAAGCTTCCATAAAGACTTTATCTCAATAATTCATGCATTAACACATACAACTAGAACCTATTATATAGAATATAGTAATCTTACTAGATGCTATCATATGTACAGTAAGGATATGTTCACACGTTGCTTTTTTGCTGCATTTTTCTCTGCAGCCAAAACCTGATCTCTTGCCAGTAAAAAAGCTGCAGCCAAAATGCTGGCCAACCACAATACTGTAAAACTGCACATTTTAGAGTGCCCTTTTATTGTGGCCATCTGAAGGCACACCTGTGAAATAATCATGATAATCATGATGTCTATTCAGGCATATCAATTGGCGTATACGACAGCGTGTTCAAGTCCTAACAATATCCAGCAGCTTCGCACGGCCATTAAAGAGGCGTGCAACAACATTCCACAGGCAACAACCTGATCAACTCTATGCTAAGATGTGTTCCACTGCATGAGGCAAATGGTGGTGACAACAGACAAACAGACTGGTTTTCTCACCCCCCTACCCCCGGACCACACCAATACTGTAAAACTACACATTTTATAGTGGACTTTAATTGTGGACAACCTAAGGCACACCTGTGCAACAATCGTGCTGTCTAATCAGCATCTGGATATGCCACATTTGTGAGGTGGATGGATTATCTCTGCAAAGGAGAAGTGTCCACTAACACAGATCTAGACAAATTTGTGAACACAATTTGAGAGAAAAAGACCTTTTGTGTACATAGAAAAAGTCTTAGATCTTTGAGTACAGCTCATGAAAAATGGGAGCAAAAACAAAACTTTTGCATTTAGAATTTTGTTCAGTGTAGTTACAAATGTAAAACAGTGGGGGAAGTTTAACTGGTAGGGTATTGTTTACTTTCACACATTGGTAGGGCATTGGGTTGGTTGGGCATTGTTTACTTTAACATATATCACTAATGTAATTAAACTTTACTAATACTAACAGTCATGCTCATATGAGGATACCAAAATCCCCCACCCCCCCAAAAAAAATGGGTTTCATATCCTGCTGTACCTGCAATTTTGTTTCAATAAAAATGCTGCAAAAATGGATAACAATATTTTTACTGTGTTTTTGCACTTTCTCATTGCTTTCTATGGGTAAAAGAAAAAAAAAACAAGCGTATGCATGATATTTCTGAAATCTCATAGCTTTTGCCGGTACTGTAAAAAGCAGCTTTTAATTTGCATAAATAAACACAGCAAAATGCAATGTGTGAACATAGCCTAATTGTAATGAAAACCATACTGAAATTAGAGATGACAATATAATGTTGGTGGAGAGCCAAATGGCTAAAAAATTAAAATAGATGCAACAAGTGTGTTAAGGCTCCAGAAATCAGATGTACTGTAAAGCTTTTAAGGTCAAAAAGAGAAAATGACTGTAGCAGAAGAGTGAGTGAAGATATCACAAAGTAAATTCTAGGGATTGTTTTCCCTCACCCTTGTGTTCTGATTTGAACCTCTTTTGATCTTGCATTTAAAGAGGAGAGTAAATATATGAAAATTGATGAGCAAAAGGCATTGGTCCAAACCAATAAGTCTGCTTCATCTGGGTGAATAAATCCCCCCAGCACAGACACTGTGTGCTGCGAGGATTCACCAGGTTCAGACCCGGTAACGTAGGGTATGTATGCGTTCTACATATTGAGCCGACTAGAGGGTGCAACCTCACTCCATACAAGAGTTTGGAGAGCAAGACCTGGGTCTGAAATCGGCAAATCCTCGCAGCACACAGTGTCTGCGCTGAGGGCATTCATGAGTCTGCGGTCATACAGAGTGACTGCAGACTTATCGGTTTGGACTGGACAACCCCTTTAAGAAAGTTAGTCTAATGTGTTTTTTAGGAATTATATCAATGTGTTTATTACATATTAAGGCATTTTTTGGCCATTATATTGAAGAGCTCTTAATTTTTTCTATATATTATACAGGATGATTCAAAAAGAATGGTGCAAAATGATAGCTTTGGTGTTAATAACCTAGGGAACGTAACACAAATTTATCAAAATGAAAAGATACACTATCCAAGGTTTTTCTATACACTAAAAATGCTCGAAATGATTTCCATTGGTGACACGGCAGACGCTTAGGCAGTAGTCCAGTTCTGTCCGGACGTGTGCCAGCATATCCTCAGATATGGACTCCACTATTTTAGTGATGCATGGTCTCAGATATACTGAGTTTTTGATGTAACCCCACAGAAAGAAGTCTCAGATCTGCCAATCATGGATCCCAGCGCAGCATAGGTGAATAGACCTCAGACAATGCATCCGTGAAGGTGGAGTCCATAACTGAGGATATGCTGGCCCTCATCCATACAAAACTGGACTACCGCCTAGATGTGTGCTATATCACCATCTATAGTATGGATAAAATATGGATAGATAGTTGTCTTTTCATGTTAATACATTTGTGTTAAGTTCTCTTGGTTGTGAATACTGAGGCTCTATTTTGCATCATTAATTTTGAATCACCCTGTATAGCAATTCTTACAAGTTTAAAATGATCGTTTATCACTTTAGCTATCAATATGTAAAATGTGGGTGCATTTTGCAATCTTTTTTTTAGTCCATTGGACTGAACATAAATAGTGATACAAAGCATTACGAATATTCTACCATTTTGTGTCTACAGCACCTATTTGATTTCATGGTAACAGGCTACAAACCCTGCATAGGCTGTTCTTACTCATACTTACTTCAGTGTTACATACTATGTGTATGTAATCAAGGAGTAAGAAACCAATGGAAAGAATCATGGCTTCAGCATCTGACTACTCCATGTGTCATACGTAATTGTAATCTGTAATCATTGAGATATACATTTCCATACCAGCTGTAGATGCTGATAGTATATTTTTAATAAAAACAATTGACAACATTGCTCCTCTTTTTCTAGGTTAACTGTAATAATACAAAGAATTGGTTGCAGAGGTGGACATTTGTTATAAAATATATTGTGAGCAATAGGTAGGATATACATCTGCCAAACAAAAATTGCATCTTTAACCTTTCCTAGATGAAACTTGAAGGGCCGGCCAGCCATTTTAGAGTAATATTTAGTGTGCTATATTTGAAGCTTAAATTTTTATTTTGTGAGTATAATAAAGCAATTTTATTCCACTCCGTACGGATGTTCTGCACATTGTGTTTCTTTTATCTGTTCCAGTGTTCCAGGTGGCAATAAATGATACATCGTGGACCTTTAAAGTCAAAGAGAGCTTGAGAATCTTTTCATTTATTTACCGGTACTTACTAATTTTTAAAATGTGGATGTTTCTCAGCCTTTGGAATTATTTTATTCCCCTGCGGTTTCCTTAGATGGAACCATTTTGACATTTTGTTCACTGGACTGGTGAGTCTATTTATTTATTCCCTTTAAAGTAGATTTTACAGTCTCGTAGAGTTTCAGGGGAGGTTAGACGTCTGCTTTTGGTGGGTCAGGATATGAAGTAGAAGAATTTAACATGTAATTTGTTAAAATGTAGAGCTTTGAAATTGTAGTTCTATTATATTTCAGATTACAATTATGTAGCTAAAAATTGCCTATTTTGAAGGTAATAAATTAGAAAGTTCTATTTGAAAATCAAGTATGCTGTGTTGTTGTTTACTTTATCCATAAGCGTTTATTTGGCATTGTTCAAAAAGAAAATTACATTTTTATGTAGGTAAGATTGTCTTAAAGTTTAGACTGTTTTTTATCTAGCTAATTAGCCAAATATGCATTATTCATAGTATTGCCTAGAAAGGAGCTTCTAGTAAGTGACTGATTAGTGGTGTCCCACAGCTCAGGCCACGGTCCCTGTTTGATTGAGGTAGTGTTTGGGTACCTTCACTGGGGCTCTGTTCTGTGGGACTAACTCTATGCATGTTATCTCAATCCATTCCATAGACTTTGACCAGATCATGAATACTGCACGGTGAACTAATATTCGCTGCATGATTTGTGTTCTATATAATGTACCATTAAAAAATACAAGTCGCAATGCTCCAGAGAACCATTTTGTATACACATCATTGTTTATATGAATACAGTTATATGAAAAAGTTTGGGCACCCCTATTAATCTTAAGCTTAATGTTTTATAAAAATTGGTGTTTTTGCAACAGCTATTTCAGTTTGATATATGTAATAACTGTTGGACACAGTAATGTTTCTGCCTTGAAATGAGGTTTATTATACTAACAGAAAATGTGCAATCTGCATTCAAACAAAATTTGACAGGTGCATAAGTATGGGCACCCTTATCATTTTCTTGTTTTAAATACTCCTACCTACTTTTTACTGACTTACTAAAGCACTTTTTTTTGTTTTGTAACCTCATTGAGCTTTGAACTTCAGAGCCAGGTGTATGCAATCATGAGAAAAGCTACTTAAAGAAAAGCTACTTAAAGATCTCATCTGCAATACCAAAGTTCTATCAATATGTCAAATGTCCTACACGGGACAACAACACACTGGATCTCCTCTTTGCTAATGTTAAGAATGCTTATTCATCGGCTGCATTACCCCCCCTGGGGAAATCTGACCACAACCTCATACTATTGTCTCCTGCTTACCAACCAGACGTCCGCAAACAACCAGTGACAATTAAAAAGATAAGGAAGTGGTGTCCAGCAGCAGAGGAGGCGTCACAAGACTGCTTTGATTGTACAGACTGGGAGGTGTTGTGTACCATGAAAGAGAATTGTGATGTTAATGAGATTACTGGCAGAGTTACTGATTACATCAACTTCTGTATGGACATAGTAGTACCTGTTCAAGAGATTCGGTGTTATGCAAACAATAAGCCATGGATTTCAAAAGAGTTGAAACATTTACTAAACATGAAAAAACTGGCTTTTAAAAGGAAGGACAAGGAGGCATTGAAAACTATACAGCGAGACCTAAAGGGGAAAATTAAGATTGCCCGTGAGGCATTCAGAGTTAAATTAGAAAATCAATTTGCACAAAAAAGCTCCAGAGAGGTGTGGGCTGGAATGAAGCTAGTGACTGGGTTTAAGGCAAGGTCGGAGCAGGGGGGTGGTGGACTTAGAATGGCTAATGAAACGAATGAGTTCTTCAATAGATTCAGCAATAAAGGTGCGGTAGCAGCAGGGAAGGGGGAGGAGGCCGGGGAACAACTAGCTAAATTAACAGGGGGTGAAATAGATCATTTCTCGGTCTCCAAAAATGACGTGAGGGACCAGTTTAGTAAGCTGGCCATTGGCAAAGCAGCAGGGCCTGACGGTCTCAGTCCACGTGTCCTCAGAGTGTGTGCAAATGAGTTGTGTACTGTCTTCCAGCATCTCTTTAACCAGAGCTTACAATCAAAGAGAGTACCAGTGCTATGGAAGACTTCCTGCCTGGTGCCGGTTCCCAAGACTACATTCCCGGCTTCCCCGGGGGACTATAGACCGGTGGCCTTAACATCGCATGCGATGAAGTCCTTGGAGAGAATAGTACTTGCTCACTTGTGTCCGAGGGTGATGGCGCATACTGATGCTCTTCAGTTTGCGTACCGGCAGGGACTGGGGGTGGACGATGCTGTAGCGTCTCTGCTACAAACAGTACATTCCTTTTTGGACAATGATGGAACCACAGTGCATGCTTTGTTCTTTGATTTCTCTAGTGCGTTCAACACATTACAGTCACTCTTACTGCGTGGAAAGTTGATTAAAATGGCGGTGGATGAGGGACTTGTGAATTGGATAATTGACTACCTGTCGGATAGGCCACAGTTTGTTAGGTGGGGGACGGCTACATCAGATAGTGTACTGAGCAGTGTCGGAGCCCCGCAGGGAACAGTGCTGTCGCCATTCCTCTTTACATTGTACACAGCTGACTTTCAGTATAAATCAGACCGTTGTCACCTCCAAAAGTACTCGGATGACTCTGTGATAGTTGGCGGTATTGGGAAGGACCAGGATGAAGAGGAATATAGAAGGGTGGTTGCGGACTTTGTAGTATGGTGCCAGGCTAACCATCTAGAACTAAATGTTAAGAAAACCAGGGAGTTGGTGATGAGCTATGGAAGGTGCAAGAAGGTATGCCTACCTGTTACCATTGACAGTCAGGATGTGGAGATGGTGGACAGTTTCAAATATTTGGGGGTTTACCTGGACAGCAAGCTAGACTGGAAGTGCCACATGGAGAAGGTCTACAAGAAGGGGATGAGTAGATTGTACTTCCTAAGGAAGTTAAGGTCTTTTAATGTGTGTGGCAAAATGCTTGAGGTGTTCTACCAATCCATTGTGGCTAGTGCCACGTTTGCGGCAATAATTTGCTGGGGTAACAGTGTGCGTGTTGCTGACGCCAACAAGCTCAACAAACTTATAAAGAAGGCTAGCGTGACGGTGGGCCTACAGCTTGGGACTTTTGAAGAGGTGGTAGAGGATAGGATTAAGAAGAAGTGCAGAGCTATAATGGGCAACAACACACACCCGCTTTATGAACTGTTTGCGAAACAGAAGAGCACATTCAGCAATCGCCTAATACAACTAAGGTGTAAAAAGGAAAAATACAGGAGATCGTTTGTTCCAACAGCTATGGGGATGTTTAACAAATGTCTGAAAAGCAATGTCTAAAGCTTTCCAAATGTTATGTTATCATATGTGTCATGTTCGAGATCTGTGTTCTGCTGCTGTGATACCGCAATTTCCTCCGGGATAAATAAAGTATATCTTATCTTATCTTATCTTAAAGTGGCCACTTGCAAGTTGTTCTCCTGTTTGAATCTCCTCTGAAGAGTGACATCATAGGCTCCTCAAAACAACTGTCAAATGATCTGAAAACAAAGATTATTCAACATAGTTGTTCAGGGGAAGGATACAAAAAGCTGTCTCAGCAAATTTAACCTGTCAGTTTCCACTGTGAGGAACATAGTAAGGAAATGGAAGAACTCAGGGACAGTTCTTGTTAAGGCCAGAAGTGGCAGGACAAGAAAAACATCATAAAGGCAGAGAAGAAGAATGGTGAGATCAGTCAAGGACAATCCTCAGACCACCTCCAGGGAGCTGCAGCATCAACTTGCTGCAGATGGTGTCACTGTGCATCGGTCAACTATACAATGCACTTTGCACAAGGAGAAGCTGTATGGGAGAGTGATGCGAAAGAAGCCGTTTCTGCAAGCACGCCACAAACAGAGTCGGCTGAGGTATGCAAAAGCACATTTGGAGAAGCCAATTTCTTTTTGGAAGAAGGTCCTGTGGACTGATGAAACCAAGATTGAGTTGTTTGGTCATACAAAAAGGCGTTATGCATGGCGGCAAAAAAAAACAGCATTCCAAGAATAACACTTGCTACCCACAGTAAAATTTGGTGGAGGTTCCATCATGCTTTGGGGCTGTGTGGCCAATGCCGGCACCGGGAATCTTGTTAAAGTTGAGGGACGCATGGATTCCACTCAGTATCAGCAGATTCTTGACAATAATGTTCAAGAATCAGTGATAAAGTTGAAGTTACGCGGGGGATGGATCTTTCAGCAAGACAATGATCCAAAACACTGCTCCAAATCTACTCAGGCATTCATGCAGAGGAACAATTACAGTGTTCTGGAATGGCCATCCCAGTCCCCAGACCTGAATATCATTGAACATCTGTGGGATCATTTGAAGAGGGCTGTCCATGCTCGGCGACCATCAAACTTAACTGAACTGGAATTCTTTTGTAAAGAGGAATGGTCAGAAATACCTTCATCCAGGATCCAGGAACTCATTAAAGGCTACAGGAAGCGACTAGAGGCTGTTATTTTTGCAAAAGGAGGATCTACTAAATATTAATGTCACTTTTCTGGTGAGGTGCCCATACTTATGCACCTGTCAAATTTTGTTTGAATGCAGATTGCACATTTTCTTTTAGTACAATAAACCTCATTTCAAGGCAGAAACATTACTGTGTCCAACAGTTATTACATATATCAAACTGAAATAGCTGTTGCAAAAACACCAATTTTTATAAAACATTAAGCTTAAGATTAATAGGGGTGCCCAAACTTTTTCATATTACTGTATATATTGTCCCCTAAAGGTATCCGAATGGACCCCTCAAAGGTCCAAGATTTTAAGAAATTGGTGCACCCCAAATCTATTAAAGTTTTGTAGCGCTTTCTTGGATTCTCTACTTACTATAGTAAATTTGTTTAAAAAAATTCTAACATAGCTAAACCATTGACCAAAACCTGAGGAAATCAGGGTCTTCTGTCAGTTAAAGGAACATTTCTTATCTGGCCCGTTATTGGTCCACCTTGACCTAGAATGTCTTTTCATGGTAGAGGTAGATGCCTCAGAGGTTGAACTTGGAGCGTTGTTCTCACAGGATAGAGCATCTTTCACTTAACTATGTCGATTTGCATTCTTTTCATGAAAGATTTCCTCTACCAAACAAATTGAATCATGATGTAATTGTGAATGGTTGCCAATTAAATGGGCCTTCAAGGAATGTTGTCACTTCCTCGAAGGTGCCAAACATAGTTACTGTTATCACTGACAACAAAAACCTTACATATCTTGAATCAGCCAAACTAGGTGGGCCTTATTGTGTTCTTGGTTTTAATCTGTAGTGACATTTAGACCCAGTGCTTAAAGCTGATGCTCTGTCCCATAGTTTCTTTCCATCTCAAACCGAGGACCAATTTTATACTAGCTGAGGATATAGGTGTGTCTTCTGTATTCCTGGACCAATGGAGATCTGTAGATTTAAAAAAATAGCTTCTGACAATTCTAGTACCCAAAAATTATTTGTTACCGATTACTTACCTTAATTATGTTTCTGAGCACTGAATGCCTGGTTTTTCTGGGCACTCTAGAAAGGTAGCAGTTCTGGAATATGACAGCAATGGAGCATAATGATTTCCTGGTCGCTTCACATTTGATTCTTCTCAAATCTATAGTAATTATTGTTTTTTTTCTCAACAAATTTTTTGAGACCCTATTGACTATTTGCGATAAAAATTTTCATTACATAAATGCACATTACCTTATATACTTGAAACCAATAAGCATTCAAGTTTATACAGCTTGGAGTTGGAAAATATGCATAAAAATAATATGGTCAAAATACTCACCTAATAATTGTGCATACAGTGTATTAAAATGTTGGTGTGCGAATATGGCATATGCTTGTTTATACTATAGAGGACATCTTAGCCTGTTGTGCTTTCCTGTACTGTTGACACTGCAAAATTAGTAAATTGCACAGTATGTCTTGTTAATATGGAACCATTTGAATGATACATATTGCATACAACTCTGCTTTATTTACAGCACATGCAGTTTCCCAGCATATACATCTCTAATGTAAAGATTAATGTGATGTGAGCGGAGCTTTAAAGGATTATTCCAAAAATCACAATATGATCCTATAATAATGTACACAGGTATTAATCAATTTATGCCAATATAACCAAATTTTAAATCTGCCCCGTTTTGCTCATATCATCTCGCTAAGGATGACCCTCCAGGCTCTATTTACCCTCCAGTTGCCATTGGAACTGTCGTGGAGTAGTTCCATGTCATGGTCGATCATGCACAGTTTCTTTTAACTGGTTTCCTGCCAGTGTAGCAGTGATCTGGGATGTGTCTTGGAATAGAGCTTCTAATTGTCATGATCCCACCGCTCACTGCGTCCTAGGGAGGCAGTGAGCGACAGCTCAGTCGTCCTATGGATTACAGGGGCTGGCCGGGCTGTCAGCATTGTGAGGTACAGCTCGGCCATCTTATAGTATGCCAAGGTGTGCTGGGTTGTCAGTTTTGTGTATGGGATTTCCTTGCAGCCCAATTAGGCTAGGCCTACTGGAAGTCATCCAATTGTTGCCTTTTCAGGGTGATTGCTTTCACATTTAGCTGGCTAGGTTGGGACTATTGCCAGTCATTGCTTTCAGCTCAGCGGTGTGTTTGCTCTGTGCTCTGAACTCTGATATTCTGATCTTTTGTTGCCAGACCTTGCATTTGACTTTTGACTACCCGTTTGTATTACCCCTTTTGCCTTGACGCACTCTGACCTTGGAACTCTGACCCCGGACTGTGACCTGACAACCCCTTTGTCTCTTCCCTTTGTTTATGACGTACCCTCCTGGCTCTTGACCTTGGACTCCTTGACTTCCCTGACTCACAGATTGTCCGTGAGAAGTAACTCAGCGACACACTAATATGAGGAATGATGTTAGGAAAAGGGGTAGAGCTTCTATCATAGTGCAGACTGCTCATACCAGGAAGAAGCAATGTCTGCATGCTGTTAGCTAAGAGGAGCAACATACAGAGAGTAATATACTGTAGATGGGGGCTGGAAGGAGTGATCTACTGCATAATGGACTGTGTATAGGGGCCTTACAGGAGAGATATATTGCAAGATAGACTGTGTACACAAGGCTGAGAGGAGAAAGAAACTGCGGAGGGGGCTAAGAGGAGAGATACACTGAAGGATGGACTGTGTACAGGGGGCTGAAAGCAAGATACTGAAAGATGGGCCTATGAACCACTGCATAGGGAGGTTGAGCTGTATTTATTGCCTGGTGCTGAGAGGCCAATGATGTGAAACTACAAAAATTGTTCTACTGATGCATATGACAGAGGATGTTCTTATGCCATATGCATCAATAGAGTGGCATTTGCAATTTCACAAACCTGATTTGTCAGCAGCAGTATATGCATACAGTTTATATATTAACACTTACAATACATTTACTGTGCTTTGTGAAAATAATGTAATTCTGGGAATAACCCTTTAAAAAGTAACAGTTATCTTGAGAAAATTTAGAAACTGTAAAGTAAATGATAATTCACAAATTCATTATACAGCAATAGATATTGTTTTATGAAATTTTCTTGTTACAAATGTATTTATTTTGTTAAATATTAGTAATTAGATATTAAAATACTTGTAAATTAAACTGTGTACTTGCCTACTTAATGAAATATATATTACTATAATAGCATATTCTAAATACAATATATTATTTTGTTTTTGCTATAAGCATTGCTTTAAAGGTCACTGCATTTGGTTAACTTCTGAAATTCTCCGGCAAGATGGAAATTGGGGCCAATGGAGTAAATTTGGATCATGCTCTCGGACATGCGGAACAGGTGTGAAATATAGAACAAGAAGCTGTGACAATCCCCAGTAAGTTTTTTATTGATATATCATAGTTATGCATAATGTTTCTAGGATGATGAGAGTATGCTCGGAAATTTGGTGGTCATAATATTCCTCTAGGAGTTCCTGTGAGAAAATATGACATAAATTAGAAATGACTTTTCTCCTTTGTTCCATGCATGCAATTATCCATCCTCCTCTCACTTGACCAGAAGGAACGGTGAGGGATGTGGATGAGACCCTTTATAATGTCTCCTCTAGAAAGCCTCATTGTTGGAACGCCATGGGAACCACGTGTATTGTAGACACTTCCAAATTTCTGCAGTGACTCCTCTGCAAAGAATTGCTCTCTGATCTAATAGTTTTTATACTGTTTTTGCCTTATGTATATGTCTTTTCATTTAATCTTTTTGCAACTTTTTAAGCAATGTACTCTTTTTGTGTGCTAAAGAGAAAATGTAATAAGTTTGTTCCCAGCTGCTGTAAATGTAACGAAAGCCCTGAAGAGGGAGAGTATAGCTTGATTGTGAGATATTATGTATAAGTTTAAGTAGAGTACCTGTAATGCCAGTGATGCACTACTCTGCCATAGGTCAAGCACCATGTGGTGTGCTGATGTTACCACCTCGCCATGGCAGGGACAAAAAATAAAAGAAAATGTAGTTTGTGACGCCAGGGTGCACTTAAGTAACTTCTGTCTCCTGGTAGCGTGATGGTATATATATATATATATATATATATATACAGTACAGACCAAAAGTTTGGATACACCTTCTCATTTAAAGATTTTTCTGTATTTTCATGACTATGAAAATTGTACATTCACACTGAAGGCATCAAAACTATGAATTAACACATGTGGAATTATATACTTAACAAAAAAGTGTGAAACAACTGAAAATATGTCTTATATTCTAGGTTCTTCAAAGTAGCCACCTTTTGCTTTGATGACTGCTTTGCACACTCTTGGCATTCTCTTGATGAGCTTCAAGAGGTAGTCACCGGAAATAGTCTTCCAACAATCTTGAAGGAGTTCCCAGAGATGCTTAGCACTTGTTGGCCCTTTTGCCTTCACTCTGCGGTCCAGCTCACCCCAAACCATCTCGATTGGGTTCAGGTCTGGTGACTGTGGAGGCCAGGTCATCTGGCGCAGCACCCCATCACTCTACTTCTTGGTCAAATAGCCCTTACACAGCCTGGAGGTGTGTTTGGGGTCATTGTCCTGTTGAAAAATAAATGATGGTCCAACTAAACGCAAACCGGATGGAGTAGCATGCCGCTGCAAGATGCTGTGGTAGCCATGCTGGTTCAGTATGCCTTCAATTTTGAATAAATCCCCAACAGTGTCACCAGCAAAGCACCCCCACACCATCACACCTCCTCCTCCATGCTTCACGGTGGGAACCAGGCATGTAGAGTCCCTCCGTTCACCTTTTCTGCGTTGCACAAAGACACGGTGGTTGGAACCAAAGATCTCAAATTTGGACTCATCAGACCAAAGCACAGATTTCCACTGGTCTAATGTCCATTCCTTGTGTTCTCTAGCCCAAAAACAAGTCTCTTCTGCTTGTTGCCTGTCCTTAGCAGTGGTTTCCTAGCAGCTATTTTACCATGAAGGCCTGCTGCACAAAGTCTCCTCTTAACAGTTGTTGTAGAGATGTGTCTGCTGCTAGAACTCTGTGTGGCATTGACCTGGTCTCTAATCTGAGCTGCTGTTAACTTGCGATTTCTGAGGCTGGTGACTCGGATAAACTTATCCTCAGAAGCAGAGGTGACTCTTGGTCTTCCTTTCCTGGGGCGGTCCTCATGTGAGCCAGTTTCTTTGTAGCGCTTGATGGTTTTTTGCAACTGCACTCGGGGACACTTTCAAAGTTTGCCCAATTTTTCAGACTGACTGACTTTCATTTCTTAAAGTAATGATGGCCACTCGTTTTTCTTTGCTTAGCTGCTTTTTTCTTGCCATAATACAAATTCTAACAGTCTGTTCAGTAGGACTATCAGCTGTGTATCCACCTGACTTCTGCATAACACAACTGATGGCCCCAACCCCATTTATAAGGCAAGAAATCCCACTTATTAAACCTGACAAGGCACACCTGTGAAGTGAAAACCATTTCCTATGACTACCTCTTGAAGCTCATCAAGAGAATGCCAAGAGTGTGCAAAGCAGTCATCAAAGCAAAAGATGGCTACTTTGAAGAACCTAGAATATAAGACATATTTTCAGTTGTTTCACACTTTTTTGTTAAGTATATAATTCCACATGTGTTAATTCATAGTTTTGATGTCTTCAGTGTGAATGTACAATTTTCAAAGTCATGAAAATACAGAAAAATCTTTAAATGAGAAGGTGCATCCAAACTTTTGGTCTGTACTGTATATAAATATATATATATATATATATATATATATATATATATATATATATATATATATATATATATATATATATATATATATATATATATATATATATGCACATACCGTACAGACCAAAAGTTTGGACACACCTCATTTAAAGATTTTTCTGTATTTTCATGACTTTAAATTGTACATTCACACTGAAGGCATTAAAACTATGAATTAACACATGTGGAATTATATACTTAACAAAAAAGTGTGAAACAACTGAAAATATGTCTTATATTCTAGGTTCTTCAAAGTAGCCACCTTTTGCTTTGATGGCTGCTTTGCACACTCTTGGCATTCTCTTGATGAGCTTCAAGAGGTAGTCAGCGGAAATAGTCTTCCAACAATCTTGAAGGAGTTCCCAGAGATGCTTAGCACTTGTTGGCCCTTTTGCCTTCACTCTGCGGTCCAGCTCACCCCAAACCATCTCGATTGGATTCAGGTCTGGTGACTGTGGAGGCCAGGCCATCTGGCATAGCACCCCATCACTCCTCCTCTTGGTCAAATAGCCCTTACACAGCCTGGAGTTGTGTTTGGGGTCATTGTCCTGTTGAAAAATAAATGATGGTCCAACTAAACGCAAACCGGATGGAATAGCATGCCGCTGCAAGGTGCTGTGGTAGCCATGCTGGTTCAGTATGCCTTCAATTTTAAATAAATCCCCAACAGTGTCACCAGCAAAGCACCCCCACACCATCACACCTCCTTCTCCATGCTTCACGGTGGGAGCCAGGCATGTAGAGTCCATCCGTTCACCTTTTCTGCTTCACACAAAGACACGGTGGTTGGAACCAAAGATCTCAAATTTGGACTTATCAGACCAAAGCACAGATTTCCATTGGTCTAATGTCCATTCCTTGTGTTCTTTAGCCCAAACAAGTCTCTTTTGCTTGTTGCCTGTCCTTAGCAGTAGTTTCCTAGCAGCTATTTTACCATGAAAGCCTGCTGAACAAAGTCTCCTCTTAACAGTTGTTGTAGAGATGTGTCTGCTGCTAGAACTCTGTGTGGCATTGACCTGGTCTCTAATCTGAGCTGCTGTTTACCTGCGATTTCTGAGGCTGGTGACTCGGATAAACTTATCCTCAGAAGCAGAGGTGACTCTTGGTCTTCCTTTCCTGGGGCGGTCCTCATGTGAGCCAGTTTCTTTGTAGCGCTTGATGGTTTTTGCAACTGCACTTGGGGACACTTTCAAAGTTTGCCCAATTTTTCGGACTGACTGACCTTCATTTCTTAAAGTAATGATGGCCACTCGTTTTTCTTTACTTAGCTGCTTTTTTCTTGCCATAACACAAATTCTAATAGTCTATTCAGTAGGACTATCAGCTGTGTATCCACCAGACTTCTGCACAACACAACTGATGGTCCCAGCCCCATTTATAAGGCAAGAAATCCCACTTATTAAAGCTGACAGGGCACACCTGTGAAGTGAAAACCATTTCCGGTGACTACCTCTTGAAGCTCATCAAGAGAATGCCAAGAGTGTGCAAAGCAGTCATCAAAGCAAAAGGTGGCTACTTTGAAGAACCTAGAATATAAGACATATTTTCAGTTGTTTCACACTTTTTTGTTAAGTATATAATTCCACATGTGTTAATTCATAGTTTTGATGCCTTCAGTGTGAATGTACAATTTTCATAGTCATCAAAATGCAGAAAAATCTTTAAATGAGAAGGTGTGTCCAAACTTTTGGTCTGTACTGTATATACATATATATATATATATACAGTGCTGGCCAAAAGTATTGGCACCACTGCAATTCTGTCAGATAATACTCAGTTTCTTCCTGAAAATGATTGCAATCACAAATTCTTTGGTCTTATTCTCTTCATTTAATTTGCTTGCAAGGAAAAAACACAAAAGAGAATGAAGCAAAAATCAAATCATTGATCATTTCACACAAAACTCCAAAAAAGGGCCGGACAAAAGTATTGGCACCCTCAGCCTAATACTTGGTTGCACAACCTTTAGCCAAAATAACTGCGAACAACCGCTTCCGGTACCCATCAATGAGTTTCTTACAATGCTCTGCTGGAATTGTAGACCATTCTTCTTTGGTAAACTGCTCCAGGTCCCTGATATTTGAAGGGTGCCTTCTCCAAACTGCCATTTTGAGATCTCTCCACAGGTGTTCTATGGGATTTAGGTCTGGACTCATTGCTGGCCACCTTAGAAGTCTCCAGTGCTTTCTCTCAAACCATTTTATAGTGCTATTGGAAGTGTGTTTTGGGTCATTGCCCTGCTGGAAGACCCATGACCTCTGAGGGAGACCCAGCTTTCTCACACTGGGCCCTACATTATGCTGCAAAATTTGTTGGTAGTCTTCAGACTTCATAATGCCATGCACACGGTCAAGCAGTCCAGTGCCAGAGGCAGCAAAGCAACCCCAAAACATCAGGGAACTTGCGCCATGTTTGACTGTAGGGACCGTGTTCTTTTCTTTGAATGCCTCTTTTTTTTTCCTGTACACTCTATGTTGATGCTTTTTCCCAAAAAGTTCTACTTTTGTCTCATCTGACCAGAGAACATTCTTCCAAAATGTTTTAGGCTTTCTCAGGTAAGTTTTGGCAAACTCCAGCCTGGCCTTTTTATGTCTCGGGGTAAGAAGTGGGGTCTTCCTGGGTATCCTACCATACAGTCCCTTTTCATTCAGACGCCGACGGATAGTACGGGTTGACACTGTTGTACCCTCGGACTGCAGGGCAGCTTGAACTTGTTTGGATGTTAGTCGAGGTTCTTTATCCACCATCCGCACAATCTTGCATTGAAATCTCTCGTCAATTTTTCTTTTCCGTCCACATCTAGGGAGGTTAGCCACAGTGCCATGGGCTTTAAACTTCTTGATGACACTGCGCACGGAAGACACAGGAACATTCAGGTCTTTGGAGATGGACTTGTAGCCTTGAGATTGCTCATGCTTCCTCACAATTTGGTTTCTCAAGTCCTCAGACAGTTCTTTGGTCTTCTTTCTTTTCTCCATGCTCAATGTGGTACACACAAGGACACAAAGGACACACGACAGAGGTTGAGTCAACTTTAATCCATGTTAACTGGCTGCAAGTGTGATTTAGTTATTGCCAACACCTGTTAGGTGCCACAGGTAAGTTACAGGTGATGTTAATTACACGAATTAGAGAAGCATCACATGATTTTTCAAAGGGTGCAAATACTTTTGTCCACCTCCTTTTTAGGTTTGGTGTGGAATTATATCCAATTTGGCTTTAGGAAAATTCTTTTTGTGTTTTTTTCATTGAAGACAAATTAAATGAAGATAATAATACCAAAGAATTTGTGATTGCAATCATTTTCAGGAAGAAACTGAGTATTATCTGACAGAATTGCAGGGGTGCCAATACTTTTGGCCAGCACTGTATATATATATATGTGTATATGTGTATATATGTATATTTATATTTGCCCACACAGGTTGTAGTCCCAGCCTTCAGCTCTGTCCTGGGCTGAATCTCTCCCAGTCTGGAGACCTTGCCTCTCCAAACCACAACAGAGAAAAAAAAAAAACAGGACTGAACATTTAAACTTTGCTCAGCCACACCCTGAGGTGGAGGTATGGGGAATGACTTCCCTCCCATCTCTGTCATTCCCATAAAACCACACCCTTTAAAAGAGTTAACCCCCAGCATATAACATGCTGGCGGAATGTTTATTGGTTTCAGCTCACACAGGCTAGCAACCTGCGTGACACATACCTTCCCTCATATATCATACCAGTGACTCTGTCGAAATATATATAGTGTACTCCAATAGTCCAGAAAAATAAAGAGGCCAATAGATTAGTGATAAACTTTACTTGTTGCATGCAAACGTAGGTACATCCAGACAAAATGATGATTCAGCAGAGATACAATTACAATGCAGCAAGCACAGTTACTCCCCAGTATAGTAATGCAGATATATCTTGTAGATTTTAAGCTCACAAGGGCAGGGTCCTCTTCCCACTGTACCGTTCTATCATTGTTAGTTTGTTTACTGCAAGTGATATCTGTATTTGGTATGTAACCCCTTCTTATGTACAGCACCATGGAATCGATGGCGCCATATAAATAAATAATAATATATGAATGGTGTAGTGATTCCTGAGTATCAGCTTGTGCTTATTTGCACAGTCTATCACACAGCTGACTGCAGCTGAGGCAGTGGTGTCTCATATACAGGAGTCCTGGCTGTTTCCTACCTGCGCCTTCAATTTTCCTAGAAAAAGACAAATCAGAAAATGTCTTCTCTCTGGGTTCTAAGCGGAGGACCAAGTCATGTGGTCTAACCATGTGACCTTATTGCTGTATATGGAAAACAGGGCTGAATTGTTAACTCTTAGCAACGTCTGATCGCAGAACATAATAAGTATATTACTTTATACATATTTAAACCACTTCTATGTACTGGATCCTCATGTACATTATCTACAAAGGGAAATGTAAACATTTTGCAAACAAAATAAGGTAGCTGCTAGCTCTGCTACATCATAAATGCACATACACAACAACTTTGGGTCAATACATACAGTTGTGCTCAAAAGTTTACATGCCCCAGCAGAATTTTTCCTTTCTTGGCCTTGTTTCAGAGAATATGAATGATAAAATAAAAACTTTTTCTCCACTCATGGTTATTGGTTGGGTAAAGCCATTTATTGTCAAAACTACTGTGTTTTCTCTTTTTAAATCTTAATGGCAACCAAAAACATCCAAATGACCCCGATCAAAAGTTCACATACCCTGGTGATTTTGGCCTGATAACATGCACAGAATTTGACGCAAATGTATTTGACGCAAGTGTATTTGAATGGCTACTAAAGATAACATCCTCCCCTGTGACCTGTTTGCTTGTAATCAGTGTGTGTCCATAAAAGCTGAGTGAGTTTCTGGGATCCAGACAGACTTTTGCATCTTTCATCCAGCCACTGACGTTTCTGGATTGTGAGTCATGGGGAAAGCAAAAGAATTGTCAACGGATCTACGGGAAAAGGTAGTTGAACTGTATAACACAGGAAAGGGATACAAAAAAATTTCCAAGGAATTGATAATGCCAGTCAGCAGCGTTCAAACTGTGATTAACAAATGGAAAATCAGGGGCTCTGTAAAAACCAAACCTTGGTCAGTTAGACCAACATAAATTTCGGCCACAACTGCCAGGAAAATTGTTTTGGATGCAAAGAAAAACCCACAGATAACATCAGCTGAAATTTAGGATTCTCTGAAAACTAGCGGTGTGACTGTTTCAAGATGCACAATAAGGAGGCACTTGAAGAAAAATGGGCTGCATGGTCGAGTCGCCAGAAGAAAGCCATTACTGCGCAAATGCCACAACGTATCACCTACAATATGCCGAACAGCACAGAGACAAGCCTCAAAACTTTTGGTACAAGGAAATTTGGAGTGATGAGACCAAAATTGAACTTTTTGGCCACAACCATAAACGTTACATTTGGAGAGAGGTCAACAAGGCCTATGATGAAAGGAACACCATTCCTACAGTAAAGCACGGAGGTGGATCGCTGATGTTTTGGGAATGTGTAAGCTACAAAGGCACAGGAAACTTGGTAAAAGTTGAAGGAAAGATGAATGCAGCACGTTATCGGCAAATACTGGAGGCAAATTTGCACTCATCAGTCCGGAAGCTGCACATGGGACGTACTTGGATGTTCCAACATGACAACGATCCAAAACACAAGGCCCAGTCTACCGGTCATTGGCTACAGCAGAACAAAGTGAAGCTTCTGGAGTGGCCATCTCAGTCTCCTGACCTCAATATCATTGAGCCACTCTGGGGAGATCTCAAGCGCGCAATTCATGCTAGACAGCCCAGGAATTTGCAGGAACTGGAGGCTTTTTGCCAAAAAGAATGGGCAGCTTTACCATCTGAGAAATTAAAGAACCTCATCCACACCTACCACAAAAGACTTGAAGCTGTCATTGATGTTGGAGGTGGCAATACACGAGATTAAGAAATGGGGTATGTGAATTTTTGGTCAGGGTCATTTGGATGTTTTTGGTTATCATTAAGATTTAAAAAGAGAAAGCACAGTAGTTTGACAATAAATGACTTCACCCAACCAATAACCATGAGTGGAGAAAAAGTTTTTTTGTTATCATTCATATTCTCTGAAACAAGGCCAAGAAAGGAAAAATTCTGCTGGGGTATGTAAACTTTTGAGCACCACTGTACCTAGCAGGGTAAATGGGAAAGCTGGATGGTGTATGTTTTGGGTTGTTACCCAAAGCAAGCATCCTGCTGGTCTATCAAAATGGCGAGTGGTGGCAGCGAAAAGGGTGGTATGTATGTGTGAACTGGCTTTGGGGTGAGCTTAGCTCACTGTCAGCCTACTGTGATAGGTGAGTGGATATGTGAGTATGAGAAGCGGAGTCCCACTTTACAGTCACATCCAAGTCACATGTACAGCGAGTGGGTGTTGTTTGTGACACCCACTTCATAATTTGCATTTTTGTGCTGTGGTATTTGTTGCTGTTTTTTCAATGAATATTGAGCAAAGTCAAAAATTATCTTTATTTTTGTTTTTAACCATTGTTGCCAATTTTTAGCGCAAAAAGTCACGTTTCTCAAAATGGCAGAAAAATTGTGCTAAAATAACTGGCGTACATTGAATGACTCGAAGAGGAGTGGAGTTTACCTGCGACAAATTTTGTGACTTTTTGAAAATTTCAAATGATGAATAAAGCTAAAGCATCTGGAATTTCTGAACACCTCCTTCAATAAAAATATAAAGAAAGAACAGCTGAACACATGAAAAATAAACTCTAAAAAATAGTGCAAATTAAAAACAGAATTAGATGAAAATGAAAAACTGGTGAAACCAATAAAACTGGACAAAACAATGCAATCATGAATCAGAGCCCTAATCTTTAATTCCAGAGGCTATGGAAGATATTTCACAAAAACAACTTCTTTCAGTCGATGTATTGGATTAGATTGACAGTCAGCCTTTGTTCTCAGATGAAATGGGGCAGGAGATGGAGGACATGATTCAGGCAATTGTGGTAATGACACCGACAGTGCTAGTGTCACTTTGAGTCAAGGAAAAGCCTGAGATGGGAATCAGGAATTTTCCTACACTGAGACAAGTCTAAGCCAAGTCATGGATAACAGGGGCGGACACAGACTGTAGTGGGCCCCTGTGCAAGAAATTTTTGGGGCCCCCCCCCTGCCCTTCATAAGGCAACAAAGTTATGTAAACATAACCCCCCCATGTGCATCTCTCATCCCCCCCCATGTGCATCTCTCATCCCCCCCATGTGCATCTCTCATCCCCCCATGTGCAGCTCACCCCCCCGTGCATCTCTCATCCCCCCCCGTGCATCTCTCATCCCCCCCCGTGCATCTCTCATCCCCCCCCGTGCATCTCTCATCCCCCCCATGTGCATCTCTCATCCCCCCCATGTGCAGCTCTCATCCCCCCCCGTGCATCTCTCATCCCCCCCGTGCATCTCTCATCCCCCCATGTGCATCTCTCATCCCCCCATGTGCATCTCTCATCCCCCCATGTGCATCTCTCATCCCCCCCATGTGCATCTCTCACCCCCCCATGTGCATTTCTCATCCCCCCCTTGCATCTCTCATCCCCCCCTTGCATCTCTCATCCCCCCCATGTGCATCTCTCATCCCCCTGTGCATCTCTCATCCCCCTGTGCATCTCTCATCCCCCCCCCCCGTGCATCTCTGATTCCCCCCACTCCTAGTTAATTAATTGTATTTAAAAAAAAATAAAACTTGTTATACTTACCCCCATGCGATCCCTGCAGAATCCTGGCGCTCGTCCACGTCGCTGCCACCAGGTTCTCCTGACGTTCGGCCATGTGACGGCGCCACATGCATAGCCAGCAGCTTTTGTTTTGGCCAAAAGATTTTTAAAGCCGCCACCACGATAAGGTAGACTCTTCTGGCCGGGCCCTACTCTAACCTATTAAAATTTTCTTAAAATATCCAATACTCTTTTTAGATATATTTTTATTTAGTTTTCTTTAAGGGAATGTGTCATATACATTTTTTTTTAAAATGACCAATAATACCACATACAGGGAATACCGCCACACCATGACCAGACCACATATTACCACAACATAGTGACCGAATAATGCCACACAGAAGGGAGAAAAACTGCCACACCATGACCAGACCACATATTACCACCACATTACTAATAGTACCACCACATTACTAATATTACCATAAGTGTCATTATACACGGGAGCTCTATACATGGTATGTATAATGTAAGTGTCCAGGTAATCTAGTGATCACCAGTGACATTATACACAGGAGCTCTGTATATAGTGTACAGGTAATACAATGATCACCAGTGACATTATACACAGGAGCTCTGTATATAGTGTACAGGTAATACAGTGATCACCAGTGACATTATACACAGGAGCCCGGTACATAGTATATAGTGTAAGTGTACATGTAATACACTGACTCACTGGTGACGTCTCTAGGTGAAGTCCTTCAGCTACGCTTTTCTCCTTCATCCAGCACAGACCGCCATCACGTCTTCCAGCCAGGACTCGTCTCTGCATAAAATAACACAGTTATCTAGAGCACATTCCCCAACTTCTACATTACGCAGCTGAATACAGACGTGCATCCACCATCAATATATGGTTAGTTATTATACAACCTACCATTCCAAATATAAATTGTAATCCACCACGGTGCCCCCATTAACTGTAAATAGGCACTTAATATATAATTTAATTAGAACCTCTACTCTTTCCGCCAATTTGTTACCAGTTACACTCCTGCATCCGCAACGCCCCCTACTCTATACTTCCTGCTCCCCGCATTCATTATTTACATGCACCCCCTGCCCCAATTCATTATATCATGTCCGTGCTCTCCCCACCCCATCATCATTTACTCTCCCCCACCCCACATTCATTATGTGCAGCTCATTATCCCCCTACTCCCAATTCCCCCATGTGCAGCTCATTTTCTCCCAATTCCCCCATGTACAGCTCTCATCCCCCCCATGTGCAGCTCTCAAACCCCCCCATGTGCAGCTCTCAAACCCCCCCATGTGCAGCTCTCACCCCCCCATGTGCAGCTCTCACCCCTCCATGTGCAGCTCTCACCCCTCCATGTGCAGCTCTCATCTCCCCCCATGTGCACATCTCTCATCCCCCTCCCCCACATGTGCACATCTCTCACCCCCCCCCATGTGCACATCTCTCATCCCCCCCATGTACACATCTCTCATCCCCCTCCCCCACATGTGCACATCTCTCACCCCCCTCCCCCACATGTGCACATCTCTCATCCCCCTCCCCCACATGTGCACCTCTCTCATCCCCCTCCCCCACATGTGCACCTCTCTCATCCCCCTCCCCCACATGTGCACCTCTCTCATCCCCCTCCCCCACATGTGCACCTCTCTCATCCCCCTCCCCCACATGTGCACCTCTCTCATCCCCCTCCCCCACATGTGCACCTCTCTCATCCCCCTCCCCCACATGTGTGTGACACCCCAGGGGTCTGGTTGCCACAGTGATAGAGATATTATGTCTGAGAGCAGGTGGGAGGTCCTTTGGTCAGGGATCCTGTGCATGCCACACCTCCTGCCCAGTCTTGGGAGGGGAAGAACTTCCCCTGTATAAACCCGGGGCTGAGGCAGAGTGAGTCAGACAAGGAGAGTGGAGACAAGAAGCAGCATAGGAAACAGCAGGCTTACAAGGAGTCAGGGGCTGGCAGCTGCAGAGCTTGCCCTGACTAAGAAGATTCTTTACCGGACCCGGAGTCCGAGGCTGTGGGGACTAACTCCTACCCAGCAGCAGAATCCGTCAGGCAGGGGATTTCAGGTCCCCTGGCCCAGAAGCCCGAAGGCACGGTCACACGCGTGGGACCAGCACCGCCATCGTGGAGCGGAAGCCATTAGAAGGCCCCGAGTCACCGGCCATACGGGTGAGCACCACACGGTACACTCAGGGACGTGGGTTACTTACATCAGCTTCTAGCAAGGTAGCCAGAAGAGTACAGTCAGTTTGGGAGGCCTACAACTACGCCTGGCCAGGGGAGATCCCATCTGCTCAAAGACTGACCAGGCCCCGTTTGCTAGCAAGTACTCCGGGAGGGTCTGTCGTTGTTACCAGTAAAGACCCTGAACTACACCGTACCGTCTCTGAGTGGTTCCTGCTACCCCCATCATCCACGTCGGCTGCCCTGAGGCCATACCCCTCCCGTTGGGGGTTATACTATCACGCTGCACAATCCTACCACCGGCCTCAGCGGTCTGCCCTGCAGCAGCAGCTCCCTGGCTGCTCTCAACGGGTGGCGTAGTCATCAACTATTTACTACTAATAGACTGCCGTCTAGTTTGACTCCCTGGGCACGGACCGGGTCACCGCCACGAGACTACAACCCTCCACTGATCCGGCTCCGGGTAGGCTCCCGCGTGCGCAGCACTGCGCGACACAGGCCCAGGGGCGCGTCAACTTTGGCGTAGTCGGCAGGATTTCGTGCCCGCAACCACCGGGTACTGCGTGCCTGAAAAGCAAAGACTGTTCAAACTTACCAGTGGTGAAGGTTTCCCGCCATCCGGCGCCATCTTCTACCTTCTCCCCGCCATCCGCGAAGTTTTCCCGCCATTGGACGCCATCTTGAGGACGCCGCGCGGGAAGAAGAGGGGCGTGGACTCCGAAAGCGCGCGAGAACTGAAGCCCCGCCTCACGTCCGGACGTTGCGTAAGGTCCTGGAAGGAGCCCAGCAGACGCCGACGTCACAGGAGCGCGACGGAAGGTCCTCAACCCTGACGATCCACTGCGGAGCCGCGGCCTACGGAAGAGGATCATCGCAAGGTAGGCCACGGTCCACTAGGGGGGAGGAAGATGTCGGATACGGAGGAGAGCTTCACTGCCCCAACCCCCGCCAGCGCTACCGCTGCTGCAGTTATGCCCTTCACCATGCCCTATATCCCGGGAGCAGCTTGGCTACCCCAGTACTCAGGGGAGTCACATACCCTGCATGACTTTAGAGAAAAGCTGGATAGCCTCTTCCAGGTGTACCCCCTCACAGAAGAGCAAAAAGTGAGCATCCTGGTGGCCCAACTAACCGGGGCAGCCAAAAGGGAAGTAAAATCCTGGTCACCTGGGAGGAAGACTGTCGCAGGGATACTAACCCGGCTGAAGGACACCTTTGATACCCGCACCTCAGCCGAGATTAAGCTTAGATTCTACGGGTGCAAGCAGCGAGCGCATGAGAGTATAAGGGACTATGCACTAAACCTACAAGAGGCCCTGAGGGCCATAAAGCAGACCGACCCTGATGGGGTGGGAAACGAGGACAGGCTGTTGACTGAACAATTTATAGAGGGTTTATATTGCAATGCCCACCGAACCCAGTTGCGGGCAATGGCCTTACAGGATCCCCATCTGGACTTTGCACAGTTCAAGGACAGAGCCATCCGGGTGCTCCGAGAACCGGCACCAGGTGGCGTTGTGACCCACAGACGCCCCACTACCACTTACTACCAGGAGGCGGCGCCCTTGTCAGCAGGGCCTGTGGGAGCTGATGCGCAGGCTTTGGACAATGACCCGGCTCCAGACCTACACCATCAGGTCCAAGAGCTAGCTAAGAGCGTTGCTGCGCTAACCCGAACTGTGCAGTCTTTACAGGTTTCCACCCCAGGGAAGATCCAGCTGGCATCCGGACCGGAGGACATCCCGTGGCGTCGACCAAGGAGGACCCCACCGGCCAGAGGAAGACCCAGTGACCGATACAGCGAGGACGGACGACCCATCTGCCGCCGCTGCAATCAACCCGGACATATGGAAAGGTACTGTTCTTTAAACGGGCACAACCTGGGGTAGAGGGCCAACCCCCAGGAAAAAGATCACCAGGCCCATCGAACTGGCGCGACAGATATGTGGGAGGACGTCCAGTCTTGCCTGTGGTACTGGATGGCATTCCCATGAGTGCCCTACTGGATACCGGGTCACAGGTCACCACCATCCCGTACGTGCTCTTCAAGCAGTACTGGAATGACTCGGATATTACCCACTACCCTGACGACGACTTGAGTATCATCGCCAGCAATGGCCAGCCCGTGCCACAGATCGGATTTAAGGAGGTGGCCCTCAAAATCGGTAGAGTCGAACTGGCCGCACAGGGACTGATCATTGTAGATATTGATAAACATGAGAGTCACCCAAAAATAACTCTAGGAACTAACGTAATTGAAAATTGTCTTGCAGAGGTGATTTTCCTTTTACAGCAGGTTGCCAAGAACGCCAGCTCCGGCGAGCAGCGGGTGCTCCAGAAAGAGATCCGGGCACTGATGCAACGGCAACAAGTGGAACTCTCTGGCGGTGAGATTGGTAGCGTAAGAATGTGTGACCCTTTTCCTATTGCCATGCCCCCAAAAAGTGAAATGATGATTTGGTGCCGGGCAGCTATTGGTCTGAGAGGAAGAGATTACCAGGCAATGGTAGAACCAGTTTACTCAGACAGTAGGCCCACCATTTTGACAGCACGGGGGGTGGTCAATGTACGCCATGGGAGGGTGCCCATTCGCATAATAAATATCGGGGAGAGGGAAGTGTACCTGCCCCGGTATGCCACGCTAGCCAAATTATATACCACTAATCAAAATTCTATACAATCTGTGGAACCCTTGCCTCCATCTCACCCGGAGGAAGGTAACGGCTCTAAGAAAGACATGGAGGACTGGTGTCAGCAACTACATTTGGGTACTGATTCCACTCCCTCACATCAGAAACAAGGAGTCTATCGGGTGGTTCAAGAGTATGAGAGAGTGTTTAGTAAACACCCGTTAGACTTCGGGCGAGTCAAGGGGGTAGAACACCGCATCCCCACGGGAGATCATCCTCCCATAAAAGAGAGGTATCGACCCGTACCCCCTGCACATTACCAACACGCCAAGGGGATGCTTAGAGACATGAAGGAGGCTGGGGTAATCCGGGATAGCTGTAGCCCCTGGGCAGCCCCACTAGTTTTAGTCAAAAAGAAAGACAACACCATGAGGATGTGTGTAGATTACCGGAAAATCAACCGTATCACACACAAGGATGCATACCCCTTACCAAGGATAGAGGAGTCATTGGCTGCTTTAAGATCTGCTAACTTCTTCTCTACCTTGGATCTCACTAGCGGGTACTGGCAGGTTCCTGTAGCAGAGGCGGACCGGGAGAAGACCGCATTCACCACCCCGATGGGACTTAGCGAGTTCACCTGCATGCCG
Organism: Phyllobates terribilis; assembly: GCF_046119375.1. NCBI lineage: Eukaryota > Metazoa > Chordata > Amphibia > Anura > Dendrobatidae > Phyllobates > Phyllobates terribilis. Next base: position 67,512,158 of record NW_027362770.1, on the reverse strand, counting down.
TTCGGACTCTGCAACGCCCCAGGAACCTTCCAACGATTAATGGAGTGCTGTCTGGGCCACAGAAACTTCGAGACGGTCCTGTTGTACCTGGACGATGTCATCGTATACTCCAAAACTTATGAGGACCACCTGAAACACCTGGCGGAGGTGTTCGAAGCTCTGGCGAGTTACGGCCTAAAGGTGAAACCCTCCAAGTGTCACCTCCTGAAACCAAAGGTGCAATACCTGGGACACGTGGTGAGCGCTGACGGAGTGGCTCCCGACCCCGATAAGATCACCGCAATTAAGGGATGGCCAAGCCCCTCCAGCGTAAAAGAAGTGCGGCAGTTCCTAGGGTTGGTAGGCTACTACCGAAGGTTTATTCCCGGTTTCACCAAAAAGGCAGCGCCTATGCAGGACCTCCTGATAGGCCAGTCCCGGAAGGCCAAGAACCAGAAGCCGCCCTTCAAATGGGAAGAGCTAGAAGAAGAGTCCTTCCGCCAGCTGAAGATGGCCCTCACGGGGGATGAAATCTTGGCGTACCCAGACTATAGCCAGCCCTTCATCCTCTACACCGACGCCAGTAACATCGGGCTAGGAGCCGTACTATCCCAGATTCAGCAGGGGAGAGAACGAGTGATCTCCTATGCCAGCCGAAAACTGCGACCCACCGAAAGGAACCCCGAGAATTACAGCTCATTTAAGCTAGAGTTCCTGGCCGTGGTATGGGCAGTCACCGAGCGCTTTAGGTATTACCTCGCTTCTTCCCGGTTCACCGTATACACGGATAACAACCCGTTGATACACCTGGACACGGCAAGACTCGGTGCCCTGGAGCAGAGGTGGATGGCCCGTCTGTCCAACTACGAGTTCACAATCAAATACCGGGCAGGACGCTCCAATACTAACGCGGATGCCCTGTCCAGGATGCCCAACCTGCCGGACGAAGGAGAAGATCCGGAGGGACTGGAAGAAGTTGAACTCCCTGCGTTCCACCGTCATGGGACTATCCAGTATTCCCACCGGGTAAGGGGTAAGCAGGCTGCTACGTTGAACCCCTTACCCCACTACAACTGGGCGGAAACGCAAGACAGCGACCCTGCCGTCCGACTGGTGAAGGAGATGCTGATTCGGCCGGAGGCTCGCCTTGAACCAGACGCTCCGGAGGAAGCCAAACAACTATGGGCGGAGAAGAGTCGACTATTCCTTTACAAGGGGAAGTTGTGCCGCAGAATGGTCAACTCCCGGACGCATGAACTACTCTGGCAAGTAGTGGTGCCACGAAGAGACGCAGCCATGGTGATGGAGGCATACCACGACGGAGCTGGACACTTCGGGTGGAAAAAGCTGGAGTTCCTGCTGCGCGAGCGGTTCCACTGGGTAGGCATGAGGGGAACCATCGAGAAGTGGTGCAGAGACTGTGGCCCGTGCAATCTGAGAAGGAAGGACCGGGCCAGCCAGAAGACTCCCCTGCAGTCCATCGTCACCCGGCAACCGTTGGAACTGGTAGCCTTGGATCATGTAAAACTGACCCCAAGCAGAAGTGGCTACGTCTACGCGTTAACCATCGTGGATCATTACTCCCGGTTCTTGGTTGTCGTCCCCGTCAAGGACTTAACGGCTCAAACAGCAGCTAGAGCCTTCCAGCAGCACTTCTGCCGTCCACACGGGTACCCGGACCAAGTGCTGACGGACCAGGGACCTGCCTTTGAAGCGGAGGTCTTCCAGGAATTCTGCAATCTGTATGGCTGCCGGAAGATAAGGACGACACCCTACCATCCGCAAACTAATGGACTTTGTGAAAAAATGAACCAGGTGGTAATGGATCTCCTAAAAACATTGCCCCTGGAAGAACGCAGTCTGTGGCCTGAGAAGTTGCCCGATCTGGTGGACCTATACAACCACATCCCGGTAGGTTCCACCAACTGTACCCCGGCTTACCTAATGAGGGCGAGACCTGGTAAGTTACCTGTTGACCTGGAAATGGGAGTCCTGACACCTGAGGACACTTCACCAGAAACAGACTGGGACACAGAGAGGCAGCAGCAGTACCGGAGAGTACAAGAGAGCGTGGAGCGAAGTCTCTGTCAGGCTAGGGAAAGACAAGAGAAGACTTACAACCAGTATGCTCCCGCTGTTCCCCTGGTACCCGGAGAGCAGGTCTTGAAGAGGAAAAGACGGCTCCACAAGTTGGATGACCAGTGGGAGGAGGACCCGTACACCGTACTGCCCTCAAGCCACGAGAACCCGAAGGTCTGTACCATCAGTAAAGACGGAGGGGAAACCACAGCCATTGTATCCCGGGACCACCTGAAGAAGTGTCCCGAACAACTGAGGAACCCTGAAGAGGAACACGAAGACCATCGACCCGTGGAAGAAAGGGAAGATATGGTTAGTACCGTGCTCGGGGACTTCCCTCAGTCTTGGACTCAAGTCAATGGTGCAGTTGTGGTACCCGTACTCACCTTCCTCCAACCATCATCCCAAGAACCTACGGAGCAACGGGTAGAGCTGGAAGAACAGCCGGTCCAGGAGGCAGAAGACTCCACACAAGCAGAACAGGAGAATCAACCCTCTGCTTATAGTGAGCCTGCCGTACCCCTAGTGAGACAAAGAGCCGGTAGACAGCTGCCCAGTTTACCCTTGACAGCTCCTACACCCTGTAGTTCAGGGCCAGACAGTCAGCTCCGTAGGTCCACTCGGGCCACTAGAGGCCAGTTACCCGCACGCTGGAGAATTTAAAGTGTATAAATTGTTTTATTTATGTTTTTCTGTGTATTGTTGCTTGTGAATAATTTTGTGTTTCCAGTTGTTTTTAGGAAACCTTGGTGGATTTACCGGGAATCCTTGTATATAGTTGGAGCGTAACCCAGGATGGACTAGAGACTGTTAAGGACTCGGGGTAGGACAGACCCCTACCTGGTTACGTCTCCCTGTGTTGGTGAAATGGACACCTTTGCTTTTCTTCAAAGACTGCACCCGGTTGCGGACACGCCGCAACCATCTTATGTGTTTTTCTTATTGTGTTGTTATTGTTATGCTTTGTTATGTTTTTCTAAATGTGTTTAGTCCCGGAGTACTAAATTTCACTAGGGGGGAATGTGACACCCCAGGGGTCTGGTTGCCACAGTGATAGAGATATTATGTCTGAGAGCAGGTGGGAGGTCCTTTGGTCAGGGATCCTGTGCATGCCACACCTCCTGCCCAGTCTTGGGAGGGGAAGAACTTCCCCTGTATAAACCCGGGGCTGAGGCAGAGTGAGTCAGACAAGGAGAGTGGAGACAAGAAGCAGCATAGGAAACAGCAGGCTTACAAGGAGTCAGGGGCTGGCAGCTGCAGAGCTTGCCCTGACTAAGAAGATTCTTTACCGGACCCGGAGTCCGAGGCTGTGGGGACTAACTCCTACCCAGCAGCAGAATCCGTCAGGCAGGGGATTTCAGGTCCCCTGGCCCAGAAGCCCGAAGGCACGGTCACACGCGTGGGACCAGCACCGCCATCGTGGAGCGGAAGCCATTAGAAGGCCCCGAGTCACCGGCCATACGGGTGAGCACCACACGGTACACTCAGGGACGTGGGTTACTTACATCAGCTTCTAGCAAGGTAGCCAGAAGAGTACAGTCAGTTTGGGAGGCCTACAACTACGCCTGGCCAGGGGAGATCCCATCTGCTCAAAGACTGACCAGGCCCCGTTTGCTAGCAAGTACTCCGGGAGGGTCTGTCGTTGTTACCAGTAAAGACCCTGAACTACACCGTACCGTCTCTGAGTGGTTCCTGCTACCCCCATCATCCACGTCGGCTGCCCTGAGGCCATACCCCTCCCGTTGGGGGTTATACTATCACGCTGCACAATCCTACCACCGGCCTCAGCGGTCTGCCCTGCAGCAGCAGCTCCCTGGCTGCTCTCAACGGGTGGCGTAGTCATCAACTATTTACTACTAATAGACTGCCGTCTAGTTTGACTCCCTGGGCACGGACCGGGTCACCGCCACGAGACTACAACCCTCCACTGATCCGGCTCCGGGTAGGCTCCCGCGTGCGCAGCACTGCGCGACACAGGCCCAGGGGCGCGTCATGTGCACCTCTCTCATCCCCCTCCACCACATGTGCATCTCTCATCCCCCTCCACCACATGTGCATCTCTCATCCCCCTCTACCACATGTGCATCTCTCATCCCCCTCATCACATGTGCATCTCTCATCCCCCCCACATGTGCATCTCTCACCCCCCCCACATGTGCATCTCTCACCCCCCCCACATGTGCATCTCTCATCCCCCCCACATGTGCATCTCTCATCTCCCCCCCTCCACATGTGCATCTCTCACCCCCCCTCCACATGTGCATCTCTCACCCCCCCTCCACATGTGCATCTCTCACCCCCCCCACATGTGCATCTCTCACCCCCCCACATGTGCATCTCTCATCTCCCCCCCCACACATGTGCATCTCTCCTCTCCCCCCCCAACATGTGCATCTCTCATCTCCCCCCCCACACATGTGCATCTCTCATCTCCCCCCCATGTGCATCTCTCATCTCCCCCCCATGTGCATCTCTCATCTCCCCCACATGTGCATCTCTCATCTCCCCCCCCCACATGTGCATCTCTCATCTCCCCCCCCTCACATGTGCATCTCTCATCTCCCCCCCCTCACATGTGCATCTCTCATCTCCCCCCCCCACATGTGCATCTCTCATCCCCCCCCCCCCCACATGTGCATCTCTCATCTCCCCCCACTCCTAGTTAATTGTATTTAAAAAAAAATAAAACTTGTTATACTTACACCCATGCGATCCCTGCAGAATCCTGGAGCTCGTCCAAATCGCTGACACCAGGTTCTCCTGACTTCCGGCCATGTGACGGCGCCGTCACATGACCGGAAGTCAGGGGAATCATGAAGGCGCTGCCGCAGCAGCGCAGCTCTGAGATGTCCCGGACCCGGCGCTTAGCATGGGGCTGGGGGCCCCATGAGTAGAGAGACGCACAAGAGGGGGCCCCTACGGGCTGGGCCCCATATTGGAGTCAGGGCAGTCATGCCCTGATGGCGGCCCTGCTGGAGGCTGGAGGGGCCCCCTCTCCCTCGGGGCCCCCGTTCAATGAACGGGCTGCACGGGCGGTAGTTCCGCCCCTGATGGATAATACTGCTGATGAATGGGAACCAAATCAGAGTGTCCAAAATGTTGTGTTCTACATTACAAGCACAGCGGATGGATTTATAGAAATCCCACGCCCACTGTGCTTCTATTTGACGCGGCGAGGATTTACGAGCCTCAGCATGTCAATTTCTGTTGCGAAGATGCTGGTATCCACTATGAAATTTCCACACTAGAATGTCATGAGATACGGTAACTCCACATGGTTCAGTGAACACGTGCGGATTTACCTGCGGGATTATAACGCAGCGTTTTGGATGCAGCGAGAATACTCTGCGTCCAAAGCGCTGCTGTTCCTGATCGTGGTAATGTAGCCTAAAAGTATTAAAAATAATGAGCAATTAAAAAATGTATTTTTTTTTTTTAGAGTCTACTCAGGTTTTGAACTCACACCCTTCATATTACAGATTAATGGGAGCTTTAGTGTGCTGAGGCACAAGCTCTAGTGATGTGATGCTGAGAATTTCATGTACTTGATCTGTACTGCAGACTCTGACTACGCTGATAGAACTGATAGAAATACACTGCTGTGTACAATATATGTATTTTTATTCTACAGGGAGAATCAGTTTATGTGCCCACGATGTGTACCATCCTGCGGCCGCGATGCCGCAGAATAGCTGGTGGCGGCTTCCGCTCAATATGCGAATGAGCGGTGCCATTTTTTTTTTTCACCTGCAGACTTTCTTTATAGAGGTTAGGTCTATGGGGAAAGCCCGCATGCGAATCCGCAAGAGAAATTGACATGCTGCAGTCTGGAAAGACGCACCGCATGTCAGTTTCTGTGGGTGATCTGCAAGTGCACAGAGACACATAGTGGGCAAGGAATTTCTAGAAATCCCATCCACTATGCTGTAATAACTAGCCGCTGCGGGTTTGGCGCTGCATAAACCCGCAGCGGCTCCGGATTGTGTGCACTTAGCCTAAGAGATTTTTTCATCTTATAAAATTACTAAAAAAAATAATAGTGAAAAACACTTGATAATGAAAAAAAAGTTTTTTTTAAATCGTTTATTTTTAAATCAGCAAATAACAGACATATTTGGTGTCCCTATAATTGTAACGACCCGCACAGAACAGTGATCAGATTATTTACGGGGATTGGTATATAACTAGCCACTATTATTTATTGAATAAAGCCGTGTCTGCTTTTCACTTTCTGACTACTTAGTATAGTACCACCCAACGTGAACTAAGTGGTACGGTTTTTTTATTTATAATCCTCATTTATGTGTATATAAAATAAAAGTTAAGTTTTAGTTCCTTTTAGTGAGGGATATTTAGTGGGGGGTCTCACCTTTTGGTATGTACTGTAGAATCCCTCCCAGAACTGTATATAACCCACTGTTTTTCTGTTTTAGACAAGGTTGAATGTAAACCATGTTCCCAGAGAATAGCGTGTCACTGCTGGGAAAATGAAGCTCCATTTCTCCAGCGGTGGATTGCACATGTACATAAAACACCGCCAATAATAGGAGTGCCGTGTTTCTGTTACACAAGTCTTTTTTAGTGACAGTTTTACACAGTGTTTTACCATTTAGTACATAATTATACATTTAAATATTCATTTTAATTATGCATAACCTTACATTTCTCTACATTAAACTTCAATTGCCATTTCTTAGTGCAAGACTCAATCTTACATAAATCCTTCTGTAATCTTATATTATCCTCCTCTGTGTTGATTGCCTTGCAGAGATTAGTATTATCTGCAAATATTGTAATTCCGCTCTGTATGCTCTCTATAAGATCATTAATAAATATGTTTAAACGAGGGCCTTGCGGTGCCCCACTGTGTACAGTCATGGCCAAAAGTATTGAGAATGACACCAAAATTATATTTTCACATGATCTGCTGGCCTCTGGTTTTTATTAGTGTTTGTCTGATGTTTATATCACATACTGAAATATAATTGCAATCATATTATGAGTACCAATAGGTTATATTGACAGTTAGAATGAGTTAATATTTGCAGTGTTGCCCCTTCTTCTTCAAGACCTCTGTAATTCTCCCTGGCATGCTCTGAATCAACTTTTGGACCAAATCCTGACTGATAGCAGTCCATTCTTGCATAATCAATGCTTGCATTTTGCCAGAATTTGTTGGTTTTTGTTTGTCCACCCGTCTCTTGATGATTGACCACAAGTTCTCAATGGGATTAAGATCTGGGGAGTTTCCAGGCCATGGACCCAAAATCTCTATGTTTTGTTCCATGAGCCATTTAGTTATCACCTTTGCTTTATGGCAAGGTGCTCCATCATGCTGGAAAAGGCATTGTTGGGCGCCAAACTGCTCTTGGACAGTTGGGAGAAGTTGCTCTTGGAGGACATTCTGGTACCATTCTTTATTCATGGCTGTGTTTTTAGGCAAGACTGTGAGTGAGCCGATTCCCTTGGCTGAGAAGCAACCCCACACATGAATGGTTTCAGGATGCTTTACAGTTGGCATGAGACAAGACTGGTGGTAGCGCTCACCTCTTCTTCTCCGAATAACCTGTTTTCCAGATGTCCCAAACAATCGAAAAGGGGATTCATCAGAGAAAATGACTTTGCCCCAGTCCTCAGCAGTCCACTCCCTTTACCTTTTGCAGAATATCAGTCGGTCCCTGATGTTTTTTCTGGAGAGAAGTGGCTTCTTTGCTGCCCTCCTTGAAACCAGCCCTTGCTCAAAGAGTCTCCGCCTCACAGTGCGTGCAGAAGCACTCACACCAGCCTGCTGCCATTCCTGAGCAAGCTCGGCACTGCTGGTAGTCCGATCCCGCAGCTGAAACAGTTTTAAGATACGGTCCTGGCGCTTGCTGGTCTTTCTTGGGCGCCCTGGAGCCTTTTTGACAACAATGGAAGCTCTCTCCTTGAAGTTCTTGATGATGCGATAGATTGTTGACTGAGGTGCAATCTTTGTAGCTGCGATACTCTTCCCTGTTAGGCCATTTTTGTGCAGTGCAATGATGGCTGCACGTGTTTCTTTAGAGATAACCATGATTAACTGAAGAGAAACAATGATACCAAGAACCAGCCTCCTTTTAAAGTGTCCAGTGATGTCATTCTTACTTAATCATGACTGATTGATCGCCAGCCCTGTCCTCAACACCCACACCTGTGTTAATGGATCAATCACTAAAACGATGTTAGCTGCTCCTTTTAAGGCAGGACTGCAATGATGTTGAAATGTGTTTTGGGGGTTAAAGTTCATTTTCTGGGCAAATATTGACTTTGCAAGTACAGTAATTGCTGTTAAGCTGAACACTCTTTGACATTCAGGAGTATATGCAAATTGCCATTACAAAAAATGAAGCAGTAAACTTTGGAAAAATTACTATTTGTCTCATTCTCAATACTTTTGGCCATGACTGTACTGTAACCCAATCAAAGTTTGTTCAATTAATAACCACTGTATGTTCCTTTCGTATTGTACCATTGCTCTCATTTTATGTACCAACCTTTTATGTGGCACTGTATCAAATACCTTTGAAAGATCCAGATAGAGGATATCCATGGTATTTACCCTGGACTAGTCTGAAACTTACTCCCTAATGAAATCTGATCAGATTAGTCTGATAGGACCGATCCCTCATAAACCCATGTTGGTGCTGGGTCATGAGGTTATTCTTATTGAGATACTCCAGGATAGAATCTTACAAAATGCTCAAAGATTTTGCCAATGATAGAAGTTAAACTTATCGGCCTATGATTTCCAGCCTTTTTTTGTCCCCTTTTTGAAAATTGGCACTATATTTGCTATTCGCCAGACCCTTTTATTGTGGAATCCTTGAATATTAGAAGTAATGATCTGTTTATCACAGTTCCTGCAGTACACAGGGGTGTATGTGTTATGGGCATGGTGATTTGTCTACTTTAGTGAGGCAATGCTGTCCTTTCTGCTTGATTGAGCAGGTGAAATTTAATGGAGAATTTATGGTATCCCTGATCATGTCTTCTGTCATAGGATTTTAGTTGATTAGCTTTTTCCTTATCCTCTTCCTCCATTTAATCCAGATTATTTTTGAATGGACTATAATTTTTGAGTTGCTTACTGTTTATGCAGTTGAAGATATTTGGATTATTCTTATTCTTTTTGCCAATTTTCTGTCTCAGATCTTTACTGCCTTGATTTGCTTTTTACACAATTTATTTCTTTCTCTAATTATTTAATGCCTCACCACTCCTCTTTTTCTTTAATCCTCAAAACTCTTTCTTTTTGGAATTTATTAGAACTTTATTTAGCCATAGTGGTTTCTTCCTTTTCTAGTTTATTTATTTCCATAGGTTATATGTTGTACACAGGTCCTATTCAGAATGCTTATAAAAATGTCCCATTTGCTTTGTGTACTTTTATTTTCAGGTCATTGTCCCAATTTATGGCACAAAGATCATCTTTCAGCTGACAGAAATTATACTTCCTAAAGTTTGGTATCCTTGTAGTCCCTCCACTGTACATCTTATTAAATGATATGTTAAAACTTATTATTTTGTGATCACTATTACCCAAGTGACCCCCGAGTCGTATATTTGACATTCTGTCTGGCCTATTGGTTAGAATTAGGTCTAGGAGTGCCCCCTCTCCTTTTAATGGGCCTTGAACCAATTGTGAAAGGTAATTGTCTTTCATTGTTGTCAAAAACCTGTGTCCTTTTGTTGGCCCAAAAAACCAAGAGGGTTAATTTTTGGACCGTTTTTTAGTTTAAAAAAAAAACATAAGTATGTCCGTGGCGTGTGTTATTAAATGGGCTGTTGGTTGCCACCAATTACCAACCATTCATCTATATCCAGATGTGATGACGTCACTCGGACATTACTTAGTCTGTGTTTGCGTTAAATAGCGCAAAAGGGGCTCAATACAGTCTTAGTATACCTCATAGTGTCATACTAGTCTTTTCTGATTGTTAGATCCTTCCCTTACTGTTATGGTAGAAATCCACACAAAAAAACCCATTCAACTATATCTCTACTGGCCAGTTAGCCCTCTTATTCTGAACATACCCATGCATTTATCCATTAGATAAGAAAGTAGGTGGCACTTACCATTTTGGTCAATTCAGGTATCTGCAGCCAACTTGTTACCACTGTCACACTACCGATCGGAGCCACGTGCCCCTGATCCTTCCTCACAACTACCGTGAGTTCCGGGTTTAGGATAATGTGAAGCGAGCTTATAAATTTTATATATTTATTTACTCAAAAGAGCGATGCTAGGTACAATATATACAAGCGGTTACAAGATATATATATATACAGTAGTCAGACAAATACAGTAAGGAAGCAGTAATACGATACATTAAAATAAAAAGGAATAAAAGTGAATATACCACACTTTCATTAAAGGTCTCTGGACACGGCAGGAAGGGTGCTGTCATGGGTCCAGAGTGGTTCCTTGGTCTTTCTGCACATCTGTAGCGACAGGTGACCCTCAACAGAAGACTCCTTCTCTCTCTGAGGGACACATTTATTCGTAATTTGGGCAGGGCAGAAAATAGGCGATTTACATATAATCTCCTCTTCCCTTCTACCAGGCATTTCATAATCCATTTCCCAGCAATATTCTCATTGTAAGGTGCGCATAGTAATTGATCTAACACAGGAGGTTCCCCTGACTTCAGAGGTATTCAATTAGCTATTCTTCATTGCCATGATTCAATTAGCTCCCCCATACTCTCGTCAGGAATAGGCGTTTGCACTACAAAGGTATATGACCTGTATTCAATTCTCTCCTGGCTTGTCAGCCTGGTGTGATGTATGGAAGGGAAACAAATGCTGATGTCAATACTTTGTCCTCAGGGGTCCTTTGAAGTCAAACAGACTAGCATTCCTGCTGAGACCTTCATAACTGGGAATATGAAATAACTGGGAATAGGAAATAACTGGGAATATGAATTTCCAGTCCCTGGCCTCACCACACCACTACAATGCAACATGATCATTTCCATTTACACTGCTGTTCAACCTTTCCTCCTATGCAGCATGTAGTAGCATCCAGGTCACCATGGCATCACAACGCACAACTTTGCTCAATGCAATTGATAGACCTTTTATTCTGAACATAATTAGTCCTCTTACTGTGAACATACATACCCATGTATTCATTTAATGCACCCTATAATATGTGGCACGTTGCTTTTGGGTCCATTCAGACTTCCACAGACGTCAAAGCATCCTGCTCCCCATGGCAACCCATGGCGTTCGATTCCAACTGTTGTTCAACCCACACTTTTATGCATTATATAGCGGCAACCCGATTACCTGTCATGGGTGTGTCAGAGGTGACAGTCGCCCTGCAGTTGGTTGCAGGAGATCTCTACGTTTGGCATTACAGACATCTTCTTAGATGAGAGGCTGTCTCTAGGACTAGCGGCTACCTCCCTCTGGTAATTAGCTCCCTGGTCTGGTGTATGTATACCTGATGTGTCTGAGAGGGAGGTGCCGGCTATATTCATTTCTACTTGTGAAGGCTTAGCAAGAGCAGTACTTCGTCCTCTCTGGAGCTTGAGGCCGAGTTCGCACTTGTCTGGAGTCGTCTAAAGCTAAGCAATCCCCCCTTGTTTGTCTACCCTTGTTGTCTATAGAGTTTAGTGGAGATCAACTAGTGGTCATCTCCTCCCAGCCTTAGCCATATACCAGGGAAAGACAGGGCGAGGCACGCATGCGGCGATTGCTGATGTGGCAATATAGGGATGGTAGTTGAGACAGGGTGACACTAGACCAGACTAGGAGGTCTCCACTTCCCCCTTTCCCTAGTGTCTGGGCTCCCTTTCCCTCTTCTCTCTGTGTTGCACTAAGTCTTTCCCACACCTGGCGTGACATTACCATGACAACGTGTTGCGATCACTTCCATGCATACCTCTACTCAATGTTCTTGATAGTGGCATCTCGCTCACCATGGCAACACAAAGTGATCACTCACATATACAGAACATCTATATCTCAGTTAAACTTTTCCCCTAAAATTAGCCCTTCCTCGCCTTTTATGGCTGACGGTCACAAATCTGACATTACACCATTTAATATATTGACTAGTACCAATTACTGGTTACTTCCATGGACATTTTTCATTTACAGTTACGATAACAAATTATTTGCTTGCACTTCTACAATATTTGTTGAATTCTACAGAACAACCTATAATAAGGACACCATTTAATCTTTCATGAATTTGTGTTTTTATAGTCTTTCAACTATCTATCATATGTATATTTGATAAATCCACTTCTCTTTTTGATGCCATTTTATCCTTTTAAATGCTTCTGTGACACTGAGTCACTACCCAAGAGCAAGCCATGAGACAGGGTAGTCAGGAGGTTCAAGGTCAGATACCAGGAGGGCTTGTAGTACATAGTGGTAAGACAAGGGCATGGTTATAAAACAGTCCTGGGTCAAGACAAGGGAGTACAACTGATGGTCTGGGGCCAAGTCCGGGGTCAGATACATGAAGTCATAGAGCATAATAAGCAGAACGGATAGTTCACATGAATAGTCAAGACAAATCTGAGGTCCAGTCACACGATCAAAAAGTCAGACACAGAGCAAGTAAACACAGCTATCTAAGCTAAGCTACAACTGACAATGTGCTGCTCACAGCAAGCCAGCTAAAAAGCGTTCAAATCATTGCGAGCGGGAGGCACCCGCGGAAACGTCCACAGGCTAGACCAGATTGAGCAGCAGAGCTGTGATTCAAAATGCTGACAGCCCAGCATGCCCCAGGATCAGATTGGATGACTGGACTGTTACTTACAAAACCATCAGTCCAGCCCACTCTAAATCCCATAGGGAAGCTGAGCTGTCACTCACAGCGTCCCAAGGCCGCAGTCAATGATGAAACCGTGACAACTACGCTATTGTATTGTATCTATACACCTGATAAAGCAACCAGTCTAGCTCTGAAACTCAGTGTTTTTACATCAGTAAAATTCTGCAATCTTTCAGGCTATTATATTATTTAATCCTAACCTGACCACACAGTTTCATCATGGTAAGATTATGAGCAGCTGTATATACTGATACCGGTCAATAGCTCCATATGAGCTGATCATTTTTTCAAGAGGATTTCTGTCACATCTCTGACATGTCTGCTTTACTAAATAGTTGTGTTCTCCATAAAATGTATAATATTATAAACAATTCAGGAATGTATATTCTGCTCTCATTCCTGCTAGAAGCTTATGAATAAATTGCATGTATGATTAAACTGGGTATTGCCTCTTGGGGGTATGTCCCAAAACAGTTGACACTGAACAATCAGTGCTACAGAGAAACAAAAACTTACCAGTACCTCTGAACAAAATGAAGCAAATGTGACCATGTGCAAGCTGCTGTGACAGTATCCAAAAGAATACAGCAGCTAACCAAAGAATACAGTAGCTAAGTCATATGCAAACACTTAATATGTGACATTTAACCTGCAAATGTTTTTTTAGGAGAAATATTAGCACGATTACATCGTTACAATCACCACTTTACAGGGTTTATACAAATACGACAACATATACAGCATCCAATTGTAGCGGATTCCAACGACGCCAATCAGATGGCGCTGTGGCAACCGTATTTTTTATTTTTTTGCAAAGCCAGGTGGGCGTGCTTTGTCACATAATATCTATTGAAATGGGCTGACCCTTTTCTGGCCATATCCACCACTCTTCTCAAGTGTGTATATTTGTGAAAAAAATGTAGCACTACTAAATTCAGAACGTGAGCAGTGCATCGCCCTAGAGTTACTTTGCCTGATCATTAAGCATTATTACTCATGATAATTCTGAGTTGTAGCTCATGGGTAGCCAGCCAGCAGGCAAGTTTCCTCTTGATGTACAGAGAGCTTTTCTCTCCCTTGCTTTCAAGCAGCAAAAATTGCTTGGCAGTGTGTTCTCTTGCAAGAGCAAAAAATGGGCTGTGTGTGTGGAATCAATGATATGCTCTGTGTCTGTTGGGGATGGGGTCATGCCACTAGAACAGGTTCTGGAGGAGTTGCAGGAGGAGACATATAACCACCGCAAAGTGGTGGAAACGGATGTAGCTTCCAGTTGTGGAAGCCTCACCACATATCCTAGACATGGTGGTGCATTGCTGCCACTGAATACATTCACGCTATGAGCTGTGAAACTCATGTAGTGCCCCTGGCCATCATTGCTGCGGTATCTAGAGTTTGGATCTCAAAGACAAGTCCCGAGAGTGGCCTACATTCTCCTGCATGTGAGAAAAGAGAGTGGGCACTCTTACTGCAAGAAATAATGTCAGCGTCTTGGTATCTACCAGTGAGGCTGAGTGCGCGCTATCTTTTCCTGAAAGGCAGCAGAATCCACAAGGTGTTAAGACTGCGACTGCACCATCAACTTGACAAGATGTGAGTTTATTGAAAACTACCAAAGGACTGGGAGTGAACGCTTGTTTTCTTGACACACAATTGGGGATGGATATTTGCCATTGTGATGGAGAAGAAGGAGGAGGCATACTCTGAGTATGAGGGTACGCTCACACTTGAGTATAAATAATTGGTTCCATTCTCATCCAGGAGAGTGGGATGATGTTTTCTCACGTGTCATCCATGTGCTGTCTGTATACAATCTGTTTTTTTACTCAGCAGCTATTAATCTTTTACAGGACCATTTACAGTTTTCTATGCTACAGAATTGGAGGTATCTGTAAAAATCAGATGTTATACTGATGTTCCGTATAACATAAGATTTTTTTTTGCACGACACCAATTTCTGAGTGAAATCACACCATGCTGCCAGTTTTTTCTCATGCCAAATACAGCTGAGAAAAAATACAGAGATTTGCATTGCCTCATTGAATAACATTGGTCCGAGTGTAGTCCGTTTTTTTTTTAAAATGGGATTGCACTTGTCCGAGTTATATGCCAGTGTGAGCGAACCCTGACACTCAATAGAGGTGGATGAAAATGATGATGATTGTGTTAATGACACCAAACACTTAGTACATAAGGGTGCTGCTTGGTTGACAGACAGACTAGTGTGACAAGAAGGGGGGGGGTGCTTGCTCTGATTGGTGGTCGGCTTGACTTTCCCAAAGGAGCAGGTGATGTTGCTTCATATGCTGCTAGAGAGCCATAGTTCCTAGTCTATAAGAGCCAGGACATCAATGGATTATTTTCCTCTTGCAGAGCGCCAAAGAATCTTCTGGTGGTAACATGCAAAAGAGCTCCAACAGTCAGTGCTACCTGACCTCCGCCAACAGCACATACGGCATCACATGCTCCATAACTGACAGCAGGAGAATTTGATGAAGCCCCAGAGGATCTTTTTGACGCATGTCACCTGTGCTGTGTATCTCCGATGTCAGCAACCTCCTCTGATTTACCTAACCTTATCGTCATCCCTGTCTGCTTCCCAGGTTTTGTTCACTAAAGAATTATCTTCATCATCATCCCTGATTTGACTGAGAGGTGCTTCAATTTGGGAAATGGCCAGCACTCCTAGCTCCTCCCACCTGATTTCCACTTCGATATTTGTCCTGGCTCTGAATTGCTACCACCACTGACAATGTCCCAACCACCACAGCTCGCAGAGTCTGCAACACAGCTTGGGGTTCAAGAACAAAGTCTGACAGTTCATTCATTCCAAAAAATCAACTTGAAGTCGTTTTTCTGGTGTGTTGTGTTCTTTAGCCCCCAAAGAGCTTTGAGTAAAGGGACTCTGGGAAGAACAGAGACTGCCAGGGTTACACCCAAACATGCCATAATCTCGCCTTCAGCTTATTGGGGAAGGAACTCCATTTTGGCTAGAATAGGTTGCGGATGACATGTCACATTTGAGGAGCCCCTGACATGCCAAAACCCCCACAAATGACCCCATTTGAAAGCTACACCTCTCAAGGAATTCATCTAGGGGAGTAGTGAGTATTTTTAACCCTCAGGAGATTCACAGAATTGTATAACTTTGGACTGAATAAATTAAATATTACCATATTTTCCACGAAAATCTTGCTTTGTGACACATGACATGGCACCTGCAAACCATAACAGCAAAATCTGCTTTCCAATATGGCGCTTCTTCCCTTCTGTCACTGTCACTGCCACAAGATTGCAATAAACTACAATAAGAGGCGATCAAAAGATCGTATCTACCCCACAATGGTATCAGTAATAACGTCCGCTCAGGACGCAAAAAACAAGCTCTTACACAGCCCCATATCCTCAAAATTGTTAATATTACCGGTCTCGGAAAATGGCAACACAAGCAAATTTTTTTTTTTTTATACATTTTTGAATTCTTTTTTCAAAATTTAAATAATAATAATAATAATAATAATATAAACTATACAGTGGTGTGAAAAAATGTTTGCCCTTTCCTGATTTCTTATTCTTTTGCATGTTTGCTACACTTAAATGTTTCAGATCACAAAAGAAATTTAAATATTAGATAAAGATAACACAAGTAAACCCAAAATGCAGTTTTTAAATGAAGTCTTTATTATCAAGGGAAAAAAAATCCACACCTGGTGGCTTGAGATGTTTGGGAAGCTGACGTCAATCTCCCTAGCCACACACAGGCCTGATTACTGCAGCACCTGTTCTCAATCAAGAAATCACTTAAATAGGATCTGCCTGACAAAGTGAAGTAGACCAAAAGATCCTCAAAAGCTAGACATCATGCTGCAATCCAAAGAAATTCAGGAAAACATTAAAAACTCAGTATATGTTTATCTGTGTAATCATACTTCCAGGTCAATTTTACCATTTACTGAATATGATAATAAAAAACTCAAAAAACAATTGTGGATATACACTTTTTTTCAATTTTGACGCACTTGAATTTTTTTTTTCCTGCTTTCCAGTGCATCACATAATAATATAAATGGCGTCATTCCAAAGTACAATTCGTCCCCCAAAAAAACAAGCCGTCATATGGCTATGTGTATGGAAACATAAAAAGGTATGGCTCTTGAAAGAAGGGGAGAAAAAACAAAAAACAGAAATTGAAAGGGTTAACCGCATACTATATGGTGGCACAATCCCTTTTAGGATTTTTTTAGGTTCTGTATCGATTTAGCTCTTTGGTAGTTGGCAGTGTTCACACAGGCACGCAGTCTCTTGTCTATTAACTCAAACTTCCAACAGAAAGTAATAACAAAATAAAGAGTCCATACAGCAGTATGAGAAGCAGAGCGGTTCAGCTGCTCAGTATTCAAAGTCCAATACTCTGCCTTTTGTAGAGTCTAAGCAACATACACAGTTCCTTCACCTTGCATACACATACCCAAATACCAGAGGTGTTTGCACCTTTAGGCTATGTGCCCACGTTGCATTTATGAAGCAGAAAATTTCTGCTTCATTTCTGCAAGTCCTCTCCCGGAAAAACGCATGCGGAATTCCGCACGCGTTTATCGCGCATTTTTCGCGCGCTTATCACGCGTTTTCCACATGCGGAATTGCCTTGCGTTTTTTTTGCATTGGACAAAGGCAATTCTGCTTGCGGAAATGCAAAATTAAATGACATGCTGCGGATTTTTGAACGCGGCATAAACGCTGCGGAAAAATCCGCAGCATGTGCATAGAACTTGCGGAATCACATTGGGGACCATGGGGTGCGGGTTACCAAGCGTTTTACAAGCGTTTCCGCTGCGGAAATTCCGCATCAAAAACGCTTGAAAAACGCTACGTGGGCACACAGCCTTTCTCCCAAATAAGGAATGAACAGCTCAGCTGCTCTTTTAAACCAGCTGCACCTCCTTGATTTCAGATTGGGAATGACTAGTTCCACCTATCTCATCTACCCATTCCTACAAAACCTGGGCCCATATATTGATCCTATTAACCCTCTCAGCATCTTCTATCCAGGATTCTGCCAGTTGCTTGTCTACAGTTCTTAATATTGAAGAATCATTAACTGTACAACGCTGCCTGTCTTTCTGCCTAAGGCACCATCTGCCAGTCTTTGGCTTTACCAGTCATTTTTGTTTTATCTGGCCTCAGCAGTTCCCTGATTTCCCTTGCTTTTTGTGAGCTGTAGCCTAGAGATACAGTATACTTGTAAAGGTTTGCTTAATATTTAATTCGAAGCATAATCCATGTGCAACTATAAACCAGATTTCAAATTTGTTTTTGTTACATTTGACCCAAAACAATTGGCTGTGAATATGGTATTCATTATTCAAGTAATCACTTCATTTGTTTCCCTGTAGTTTCTGTAATTGACAATTAATGTAGAAATAAAAAAAGCATGCTTTTTACATTGGTACACCTACGCAGACTTGCTTATGTTCTGGAAAATCTTAAGTTTATCATTGCAAAAGGCTACATCTTTATGTAAAGACGTATACACTAGGAATCTGTTGGGCACTTAGGTCCCCATTTATTAAGATACTTAATGAATTGGTTACATCTTATAGCTTGCGTACGACTCTGCTGGAAATGTTTCTCCAGTCAGGGACTGGTGTACATTTCTGGCTTAATTTGTACCACTAAAGTGGCGTAAATTTTGATGAATTTTTCACACAGCTCTACCCACTTTGGCAAAATGGTTGTTACTGGCGTAAAAACGACAAGAGCTGTATAGTTTTTGTGTAGCTGTGGTGTGAACACTTTTATAAACCGGGCCCTTGATGTTTTGCTTTATTAGACAAAATTGTTGCTTAGAATAATATTGCCTGCATTGCTCAAACGTATACTGTTTTATATTTAGCCCATCTAATGGAGGTCGTTCATGTGCAGGACCAACCTATGAATTACAACTCTGTAGTACACAAGAGTGTAACAAAGAGTCTGAAGACTTTAGAGAAGAACAGTGCAAACAATGGGACCCATTTTTTGAATATCAGAATGCTAAACATCAGTGGACTCCGTACGAACATCCAGATGGTAAATTTTTTATTTAATACAATTTTTAAGATGGCTTCCTGACAAATATAAATGTATGTCTTTATTACTGGAAAACTGTCAGGTTATTACTGTTTTTGCCTTATTCTGCTTATCCTTCTAAAATCAAAACGTTTAGGCTTTAATATCTTCACGCTGCTGCCAATTTCCGTTTTTGTGTTTCCATTTTTTCCTCCCTTTCTTCCCAGAGCTATGACTCTTTTATTTTTCTGTCCACATAGACATATGAGGACTTGTTTTTAGCAGGACTACTTGTATTTTTGAATGACACAAATTATTTTACCACATAGTGTACTGGAAAATGGTAAAAAATTGCAAGTGCGGTGAAATTGTGAAAAAAAAAACAATTCTGACATTGCTTTTATGGTGTGCATTTTGTGTTAAAAATGACCTGACAATATGATTCATGTCAACAATATGATTACAGTGATACCCAACGTGTCCAGTTTTTTGTTATTTTAGTGGTGAAAAAAATCAAAAGTTTGCAAAAAGAAAATTGGGGGGGGGGGGGCGTGGTCGCCATTTTCTGAGACCTGTAACATTTTTATTTTTCAGCTTATGGAGCTGTGTGATGGCTTATTTTTTGCGGGGTGAGATTTTTTATTGTTACCATTGTGGGATAGATATAAAGTTTTGATCGCTTGTTATAGCATTTTTTGTGGAATTCATATTTTGATAGATTGGACTTGTCTGAACACGGTGATAGCACATATGTATATTTTTTTAGTTTTTTAATATCTTAATTTCAATTGGGGAAAAGGGGGTTGATTTGAAATTTTAGTTTTTTTTTTTATTTTTCATATTTTTTAAAACATATTTTTCTTACTTTTCACTGTTATTGTTTGTTCTCTTAGGGGAATTGAAGCTGCAATCATCCAATCGCTTGTGCTAGCATTGCTGCATACTGCAGAAATCACGGTCTCCTTTTGAAACTTGGCCACAGGCAGGGGTCCGAGGAACTGCAATCACGTCACAGGCACGCCAATGGGCGGCAAGAATGACGTGCATGCATGTCTGCGCATGTTAAATGGCACTGTCTCACAGCTAGTGCTAATTCCTTGCTGCATTGTACTTTATATGTACTGTATGGCTAAATGCACTTTATGGATCAACAGTAAAACCTTCATTTGTATTCTCTTTTATGAACTTTTATCGGGCCGTACCCCTCTTGGACCCAGTAGTGTATTACATCCATGATCAGGAAAACATGAATTAAAATAAAAAACATTGTGCTTTGCCATGAGGAGTCTTAAACTGAATCTGGTAGCAGGATTTCAACCCCTCTTACCATTTAGATGTGCAGTAGTCAGTCCAGTCCAGTACTCCAATGCTATACCCCCCCAGCGCTGCCTCCTGCTTGACTTATTGCTCCTTTGCCTGAAGCCACTCAGCATAGGGGCTTTTCAGTGGAGAAGAAGGAGGCGGCACTGGGCGGGGAATAGAGCTGGTGTGACAGAGGCTTCAGATCTACCATAGCCCTTCATCTTCATGTGCATATCAATTAAGATGCTGATTTCTCAGTAACAGAAGAATGGACTGTCTAGGTAAAGGTATTGCTGCACTTGTCTTTGAAAGAGCGACATGTGCATACAAGATTCCTGGCGAATGTTGAAAAGGCGCTCAGGAGCAACTGCGGAGTGCTAAAAAAGACTCTTCAGGAAAAGAACGCTAGCATTTCCTGAAGCAGTTTCTGCTTGAAAACCTTGTCATGTTCACTGGCCTGAAAAAGACAGATCCTTACCTGTCCTTCCTTTTACTACTGTTGATTTGAGATATCCATACTCCTCATTAAAAACTACAAAGATTTTTTTTATCATTTCATGTTCTTCTGCCTGTGGCCGTCTACGGTCCTAGAGGCGGAGCAGCGCAATGCAGGTTTATATATGAGAATGCAAACCTAATTACACCACTCTCTTAGGGGTGCACGGCTCCTAGACTACAAGTTAATTATTCTTTTTGGAATTCACTACCTCAGTTTTAACTGCCACTGTAAATGCACTGTATGTTAAATGGGTTTTCAGTGTACAGCTTTTCACTTATAGCTTTCTGGCCTCAAGTGGCCAGCGCTGGATGAAAATAACAATGTTAGATGTTATTCACCCTCCTCTGGTCCAGCATTGCCAGACACTGCTGCCCTGGTCTTTGGTTAGTGATTGCAGCGGTGGTGTCACAGCTGCAGCATAGATCACCACTGCAGCTAATCTCTGAGGTAAGCGGCTGTGCCCATGTATATGGCACGAGTCACTGAGCTGCTGCAGTGATGTGCGCTTTTGTCATGATGTCACCGCTGCAGACAGTAAATGGAGACGAGAGAAGTGGAGAAGAGGCCACGTTGGACTGGTGGTGGCTGACTAATATCAGACTTTATTATTTTAACCCATCACTATCCATAACAGGCCAGAAAGGTATAAGTGGAAAATCTCTTTTTGGCTATGTTCACACTAGGCGTTTTTTCAGCGTTTTTTTTTCTGCAGCAAAACCTGATCTCTTGGCAGGAAAGAAGCTACGTCAAAAACGCAGTTTTTGGTGTATTTTTCAGGATTCCAAAGTTCAGCTTTGCTTCCACCACAGAAGCATGAACACAGGTCACCAATGCAAGACATATGTGAAACCATATTAACCAGAATTACAAATGTAACAGTGAGGGAGGTGAATTGTTCAGGAATAGTTTTTCTAAGACCTTGGCAGTGCATTGAGTTTGTAGGACACTATTTATTTTCACACTATGGTCTTCCATTGAGTTGCTCAGAGATTGTTCAATTTCACACCTCCATGGGCCACAGGTATTGTTCAATCTCACACCTAGGTAAAATCACAAAAATAAATGAGTTTCACATACTGATGTACTTGCTTTTTTTCAGTAAAAACGCAGCAAACCTGATAGCTATGTTCATACTATGCGTTTTTTCACCACCCATTACTTTCAATGGGTTAAAAATACTGAGAAAACGCAGAAAAAAGGCTGAAAGAAGTGACATACTCTATTGTGCAAAAAAATATGCAAAGCACAAAATACTGATGACACAAAAACACAATGTGTGTGCATGAGATTTAGGAAATTTCATAGACTTTGCTGGTACTGTAAAACGCAGCTGAAAAAATGCATAAAAAAAGCTGAAAAAACACCTAGTGTGAATATAGCCTAAGACTTTTGATGTAACTACATGTTCAAATTCACCACCCAGGTACTACAAAACTGCCTGTGGGGTTAATTTTATGAGCATGTGACTGATAACCACATTTTGGAGGGAACATCCAGCATTTAAATTATGACTTTTCTTTAAGTCCTTCCCAACATCGACCGTACAATTACGGTGCAAGTCGGGAGCAGTTGTTTGGTACGGGCTGAGTGGCTTCTACAGCGCATGGTCCCTGCCGTTTCACCCACTCATCAGCCCCTTAGCAATGATAGCGGGAAGTCTGCTAAAGACCACCTTCATTTCCATGACAGTGCTTGGTTGCTTCATAGAAGGCCATGATTTTTCTGGATACTACAATACAGATGTATTGCAGTTCATATTGTAAATGATGGAACGACCTCAGGCTCAAGTCAAAATGAAAACATATGAAAAAAAATTTAAAAATTTAATCACCCCCATTTTTCCCTCATTAAAAATAGTAAAAGTCTTATTTATTAAAATATGGGACTTGTATATGTGCCTGTCAATATAAAAAAAAATAATTTACATGATAGGTAAACCACATAAAAAGAAAAAAAAATGAAAATTCAGTGTTGTGGCTTTTAAGTTGCAGCAATACCACAAAAAGTGCAATAAAAGTGTCCTATATATCCCAAAATAGTATAAAAATATCAGCTTGCATAGCTCCATTGATGGTAAAATAAAAAGTTGCTGTTTTTGAAAAATGGCTACTGAAAATGTTTTTCTACAAATTGTTGATTTTTTTTTACCACTCCACTAAAATGATTAAACCAACGGTATTGCTGTAATCGTACTGACCTGGAAGTCATTTTCACAATATAATGAATGCTGTAAAAATAAAACTGAAAAAACGATTTTGGAATTGCGGGGTTTATTGGGCAATTTCTTCGCACTTGGAAGTTTTTTTCCTGTTTTTAGTACATTGTATAAAAAATCTGAATGATGCCATTCAAAAGCACAACTCATCCTAGAAAAAAAGCCCTCAATACAGCTTTATCGATGGATGAATATAAAAGTTATGGCTCTTGGAAAAAATGGGAGGAAAATGTGAAGATGCAAAAATGAAAAATGGCCATGTCAGGAAGGGGATTAAAAAGTTAAGGTTGCCGGATAAAATAAATCTTCCTGATCAAATTCAAAAGGCCACAGTGTCCCTTGATTAAATGCTCAAATCCTTTTCATTATTATGGATAGATCTTCTATGAGAAGTGTGTTATAAATTAGGAAACATTTGTGAACCTTTTGACAAAGTGATGAATGTAGAGGAAAAACATGGAAGAAAAGAAGAGAAAAACTTTGTAAATTTCACATCTGGTGGTAAAGTAACACGTAGTGGATGCATCATCATATACAATGTACATAAAGAGAAATATGAACAGATCAAAAAATACATTAAGTGTATGCTCTGGACATGAGCAATAGTACAACTAAACCAATGTGCCTAATAACCTAACTCCCTGCACTCCCTGCCAAAAAAAAGAAAATAATTACCAACAATCCTAAAAGAAAATGATCCCGCGTCAGGCAGGTCCAACGTCTGCTGCCATTACAACTCTGCATTTCCAAATTTTTGGTGAAGGAGCCCTCATCCTGAAGTCAGCGAGACACCTCTAATATTTTAGGGGTATAATAAATTGACTTGCATTCGTTTAGGCCTAGAGGAAATGAAGGGCTTAACTACAATATCCTTGAGGTCTAGAGTCAAATGCTTAATTCTAGCATTATTTTTCTATTTTTCTTTCAGAAAAAGAAAGATGTCATCTTTACTGCCAGTCAAAAAAAACTGGAGATGTGGTGTATATGAAAAGACTAGCACATGATGGAACACGATGCTCGTATAAAGATTCTCATAATATCTGTGTTCGAGGGGAATGTCTGGTAAGTAATAAGTGCAAATTGTTGAAATTTGTATTTTACCCACAAACGTACCACATTCTATCTGGGATCCGTTTGTAACGGATCCAATAAAACAGAAATGACGAAAAGCAGATGCAATGGATAACAAATAGAAACCAAAGTTTCCCTTCTTAGATGGATCTTTTTTACTGATTTGTTTAAAGATATATATTCTGGTTTCTGTCTTGTATTGGTTTGCATCCAATTTTGCTTTGTGTTGAACTGTTTTTACTAGAGATGTCATTGAAGACCTCTAGTGTTCTGGGCCTGCACAATGCTTAAGAAGGGATATGTTAAATGGATAACCATCCATTATGATCTGTTTCCCATAGCCTTTAATATTAATAAAATGGACATTTTGGTTCTATTTGCTATGTGGATGGAAATAAAGTTGTGCAGTTAACATTTTTTTGCCTATCTAAATGAATGGGTTCTCAAACTTTATTTACATTTTATGCTCTGCAAACTAATCATAAAACCTGATGTATGAATACAGCCTTAAGGGGGAGTTTTGAACTCATGAATTTTTAAAAACCGATACAGGAGGCTCTGAAGTCAAATAAAAAAACCTAACATATACTCCCCTTAGCAATCTCCACTGCTCCTTTTCCAGTACTGTACTGGTCTCCTGACTGGGTGGGCATGTGACTAAGAATAACGCAATTGTAGGTCATTACATGGCTTGTACCCTGCTTTTTTTTATCAGTTTTCCCATCTGTAGGATAAATATCTTATTTTGGAATTGATTCTGAGCTTAGGATGGACACTAACGGCTATTATGTCTCCTATAAACAGCACTGCACACTATATAATTTTTCTCTACCATATGGTATTTGATAAAATGAGACTTGTTTTTCCATGTTTTACAAGCGAATTAAGACCTTGTCAGTTCATTGAGAACAGTTATTATACCCTAAAATCAAAGGGAACATTATATGATTACAGGGAGTATAGTTTAATTAATCTGTGGAAGGGTAGAATGCAAAGGGTAATGCGATGCAAGGATCATAATAAGAGAAAACAAGAGAAAAAAAAAGATTAATACTTATGGTTTTTCACAAATTAGAGAGCATAATCCTAAAAAACAACTGGCAAAAATGCACTAGAAAAACCCAAAAGGTATTTTATAGTGTAGATGTGGTTCATCATTTGCGTTTTTATTTTCTTTAGTCCCTTTTTTTTTTTATTTTGTTTTGTACGTAGTACTCATTGATGTTTTTATGCCAAACTATTCAAAATGACTCAAGTGGTACATGAATTCTGCTCAAAATCAAATATACACTTTATTTTTGTCTTCTATTCTATCTTATTAGGGAGAACTTTGGAATAGACAGCAAAGGGTCTTCACATTGCCAGTGAGATTCTGCCACCACCAAAAAAGCATTGCACTTGCAGACACATAAGTTATTAGGTTTTCCGAACACAAATATATCCATGGGTAGTTTTCACATCGCAAATTATAGATATGATATGGAAAATATTACATTTCCATTGGTGCCATGTGAGGCTTGAATGGAAGACACTCAGCCTAGCTTTGGGACAATGATCTCTCCTTGCATTTATAGCACCTCTTTGCAAACAAGAATGTACACAGTCAAAGTTTGCCCTTCCAGAAAATATCAGCTACTCGCTAATTTAATTAATTTACACAAAGGAGAGAAGCTGCCAGGTGTCCAGGGATATTGGATTTATTTATCTGATCCATACCTCAATCTGTAACAGCATTGATCAAATATTCACAGGAAATTAAAAAAAACTGTGTCTAGGCTCTTTATAATGATTCATTCAAGCAAACAGGAAACAATTAAAATAATTCCTTTTGATCATATTCCGGAAGAAACCTGCAACAGATTTAACATCTTGAAGAAACAAGAACTTTTTGCAAATGTTGCATCCACAAGGTCTAATCATAGCACAGAAGCGACATCATAATGAAAAGCTGCCGACATCTAGTGGCAGACAAAACTTATAACAACACTGTCATGGCTCGGTTTCGGCACTCGATCTGATGACCTTCTGCTGTGTGGTCTCTTTCCAGCTCTATTGCGCCTGATTTGTCTCTATCCAAATGCTGATGGTTCTTTTGTCCTTGCTTCTCTTTTCTTGGTGTGTTTCACTTCAGGTGTTTTCCATTTTCTCTTTTGATTCTATCCTATCACATTTTTGGATTTTTCTTCTCTGGCAATACTTCTATATAGATGGTGTTAGGAGTTCCAGATCCTCAACTAGGGATGATCTTTCTTGATTAACCCCAGTTGCTTTTCCTGCTGTCTGACTGTGAGTCCTCCTCCCCAGCACCCTTTCCTTTCTTTTACGTTTGGGGGTCTGGGGGGGATTTCATGTAGTCCGTTTACTTTTTCACTCTTTGTATTTTTCCCTGTCTATCCTGTGTGAACGTGTTTATTTTCTTACCCTGGGTTCTCATGTCTCCCTGCATGCTCTCCTTTCCCTTTGTAGGATTTGTGTTACACCCTCCCCTCTGGTTCCTCAGGAGGTACAAGAAACCCCTCTATGGCCTTTTAGGGAGCCAAGTCTGGAGTGGTGTTTTTAGTTGTGCTGTTAGGACTTTACTAATCTGTACAGGGACTAGTTGAGTGCAGGTAAGGCGTCTGTCATTATAAGTCCTTTCCTTCTACTCTTATCCATTGTGAGTGTGTGAATACAGTAATAACAATCACATTGAGAATGCTTTATGTGGGACCTTTAGTGTCATCTTATAAACATTGCATCTTGAAAGGACCCGATCAATGGTTTGACCCTTTCGGCTTCTGTACTTTATAAATATATGTATTTCTCATTGTAAGGCTGGGGTCCCACGAGCGTATAAAAAAATCAGTCCGATTTGCATTCAGAAAAGTGAGATGATTTCTCTTTCACTTCATCCGTGTGATATGCTTTTTTTTTACTTGGCAGCTATGAATCATTTACAGGACCATTTACTGTATCCAAAAAATCGGATGCCACTCAGATAGTCCGTATAGCATCCAATTTTTTTCTCTCACTGTCCGATCTCAAATAATTAAAAAGTAGCATGCTGCAATTTTTTTTCTGATGATAAATACAGGCGAGAAAAAAAACGCAGATCTGCACTGCCTCATTGACTAATATTGGTCCGAGTGCAATCCCTTTTTTATCAGATTGTGCTGGCTGTAACTGCGCCCCCAGCCCTGACTGACAGCTAGCCCCAGTGCAGTGTCAGTCAGGGCCAGAGGGGCGGTTACATCCGCACTCTGTATACTCAGAGCGATGACTGAACTCGCACCGGCGCTGCCCCTCATGACTGAAACCGAATACTGCTGGGAGGAATAAAGTTCATTTTCTCCCAGCAGCTTTTGGCTGCGTGCAGGCGCCGGGCAGGTTAATAACAGATTAACCCTATTAGGTTAATAGCATTTTTTGGAGACAGATTCCCTTTAAGGCTACAAGTCATGATGCGCTTTTGGTGCAATTTTTGATGTTGCAGAATCTCTGCACCATTTCTGCACATAAAATTTAAATTAGGTTACTTGCATTTTTTATAGCGTTTTTGTGCGTGTTTTTTTAACATGCGTTTTTAGCTCGTTTATGTCTCTTGTTGGTGTGTCATGCTTTAAATAAAGCTGCTTTGTTTTTGATACTGCCTGGTATTTGGCTTTGACAAAACTTTATTGCTATACTGAGGTGCAGATTACATGCGTTTTTGATGCATTTCCGCCATCACAACGCACCAAAACGCATGTGCACTTTTTTTTACTTGCGGAATTTCCACACCTAACGTAAGTCTATTGGGAAAATCCATACAGAAAACTCAACGTACCCACAAGAGAAATTGACATGCTGCTTATATGAAACACGCTCCACGGGTCAGTTTACTCAGCTGTAAAAAGAAGCACAGTGTGCATGAGATTTCTATAACTCCCATCCACTCTGCTGGAATTGTAAGACGTAGCATCAAAAACGCACCAAAAGCTCATTGTGGGAACATAGCCTAAGATACATTTTATCAATGAATAAAGAATACATAATCTGTGCATAGAGCAGGTGAGGATGTGAGGAAGTGACTCACTAGTGGCAAAAGCGGCATATTTCTGTAATAAGAAATATTACAAGCTGTCTATTTCTCACTTGTCCTATTCATTTATGAAAACATGGTTGAAGCAGCAGGTACTGTCCAAATATTAAGGCCCCGACTCATCATTTGTGGGGTTTTTCAAGTTATTTTTTTAGTCTAGTGGTATTCTTTGCTGTTTTTTGCACCAAATTCTTCCAGATTCCATACTCCATTCATTAATTTTATGTATAGTGAAAAATGGTCTTCATTTTTGCCTTTCACACTATTTGCGACTTTTTTTTTTGTTAAACCAAAAATATCTCAGTCAGACGCCTCTCACACTTTGCACTGATGAGGGACAGCACCCCAAGACACAGTGTCTGCAAATTGAGATTCTGGTTTGTCTTTTATCCTAAGTTATGTGACAAAGCTCGTTAGAGGGTTGATATTGACTTTTAGGATTGCTACGTCCAATAGGTGGCTCTAATTCTAGTCCTCTTTCTCTCTGAAGAAACAATTTTCATGGTGTACATAAAATCACTCAAGAGTCGGACTGGAGTACATTTGTGCCAAATTTTGCAACTATTTGAAAAGTCTTAAATGGTAAATTAGACAAAAAACTTTAGTGTTTTCCTCACCTTTTTCCCAAAGTCATAAGTTGTTCAGGTTTCATTTGACATCGACATATGACACTTTTTTGCATAGTTGTAGTTTTGTACTGAAATGTACAATGTAAATGGAATGAAGTGGAATAGACTGAAAATGGAAGAAAAATTAGTGCGGTGAATACAATGCAATTTTGTCGTTGATTTTTGGATTTTGTTTTTACACTGACCATTTTACCATAAAAAAAGACCAATGAATAGCCAAACAATTGTTTCCTCAATTGACTAGCAAAAAGTGTGAGACAGAGGAAAAAATTCCAAATACGGTTGAATGGTGAAAAATGATGCAAATCTGCTATTCTTTTCTTTGTTTTGTTTTTACGTTACTCATTGTATAGCAAAAATGACCTGGCAGTATGACTGAAAAGATCAGTACAATTATGTCGATACCAAACTTGTATAGTTTTGTGTTATATTTTAGTGTTTTGCAAAAAAATGGTTTAGGGGGCCTCCATCTTATTTAGAAATAAACTGGACTTATGATTGAACAGTACAGTAAGAGAAGGAAAGGTTTATTCAGCTGTCAGTGATTTCTTTCCTACACAACAAACTGACAGATTTTCATTACTGTTTTGGATCAGATTTTCATCAGTGCTTGATTAGAGTGTCAGGTTTAGGCCACGTTCACACGTTCAGTATTTGGACGATATTTTACATCAGTATTTGTCAAAACCAGAAACGCGTCACCACTTCTGTATTTATCACCCACTCCATTTTGTCTTACAAATACTGTTGTAAAATATTGACCGAATACTGAACGTGTGAACGTGGCCTAATCGTCAGAGTTTCAACAGTTTTTCTTAAATAGTCCGTTAAAAATGAACATGGATGGCTTCTGAATGCAGTCTGATTTTTTTCATGGACCTATAGCTTTGCATTGGTGAGTTTAATCTGCGACTTGCATCATTTTGGTGTGGAACACTCAGTAAAAATACATGGGCATGTGAAGAGTCCCATAGAGCCCCATAGAATGTAAGAGTTATTATTATTATTTATTTTTAAATCTCCATTGATTCCATGCTGCTGTACATGAGAAGGGGCTCCATACAAAATATAAATATAAATTACTGTGAACAAACTAACAATGACAGAGGGGAGAGGACCCTGCCCTTCTGAGCTTACGTTCTATAGCTACGAGTTCTGTCTGTGAAAAACGTGGATAGAACCTGTCGACTGAACAAGCCCTTACTGTGAGGAGGTTTTCCCATAATTCACAATTATATGAAGATTCTGAGGGCCTCATTCTTTCTCGCCAGCACAACCATAGTAAAGAGGAGTGTGTATGGTGCTGGAGTAGGTACCTGCTTTCTTATATGGTGGGGCCAACAGTAAGATAGAATTTGTTATCTAATCATTGGTTACATTTTACTCTTGCAGTAATTAAATAAATTGGCAATAAAATTGCACGGCCCCACTATATCCGTATTCGGTCAGTATTTTTTATCAGGAGTGGGAGCCAAAACCAGATGAGGAACAATTAGAAAAAAGGTATCATAGAGACAAGTCACCAATTCTGCATTTGGCCCCCACTCCTGAGAAAAAATACTGACAAAATACTGATAGTGGGGCCGTGGCCTAATTTTGAATCTCTCTTCCATTTATACCTTCTTTAAAGGCACTCTGTCAGCACAGAATCACTGTTCTATTGAAGTCCCACCACTTGGTGCTTCACTGCGGGTCAATTATTTAAATACACCTTCCCACCTGCTTGTTTCCATCTATCTCCCCTCCCTCTTCTGATTGACAGCTCTGGCTTCATAGAGCCAGAGAAGGGTGGAGATAGATGGAAACCAAACAAGTGAGAAGGTATATCTAAACTCTTGGCCCTGCCATGACGCACCGAGTGGCGGGACTTAGTTTGAACAGTCGTTCTGTGCTGACAGTCCCTTTAAAGTTTTTTTTTTCCGCAAACAGAAGTTCATTTTAAAAATTGTCTGTGTCTGACCGTGTGCAGAACATACCACATCTCCTGGGCAGGGGAGGAAGCAAAAGAGTATACAGACAGGACAGCACGGGATCACAGCTGATTCTTTCTGTGAGGTAAAACATTGTTTAAAAACAGGAAGTGAAATGTTTTACCTCACAGAATGAATCAGCTGTGATCCCGTGCTGTCCTGTCTGTGTTGTCTTTTCCTCCCCTGCCCAGGAGATGTGGTATGTTCCGCACACGGTCAGACACAGACAATTTTTAAAATTAACTTTTGTTCGTGGGAAAACCCCTTTAAGTGTAGCTATTAGTCCACTGTGTTTATGAGCGGAGTACTTCTCTTGCCTCCCTTGCCCATGACCTGAATCTGCTTGTATACAGTGTCACCATTAGAGCACTATATTAGACATATAACAATTAGGTGCTCATTTTTCTCTACAATGAACCGTATACAACGTAGTATATTGCGTTGGCAGATTATTTTCAAGATTGAAAAAAAATCTCTTGAATCAGAAATCCTTTTTTTGTCCCTGGGTATAATACAATTCTGTATTGTGTGATGCTGTGTCCCGTCCAGATGCATCTCGCATGCCATGTGCGTTCTTACAAATTACAAGGGGTGTGGGTCAATAGGTTTTGTCTTTAGGGAGTTGAGTGCATTGTAAATATTGTTTTTTTGTACAGAAAGTTGGCTGTGACAAAGTGATTGGGTCAACAAAAAAAGAAGACAAGTGTGGAGTATGTGGCGGTGATAATTCACATTGTAAAATTGTGAAAGGAACATTTACAAGAACTCCCAAGAAGCAAGGTAGATGAAACGTTATATTATTATTCCGTAGATGCATTTCTACTCTTTTGTAAAAATAATGAAAATATTATATCACCATAGTAAATATGTTCTCATCTGCTTAAAGCTAATGAAGGGTATTCCAATTTTAGCAAATAAGTGTCATTCCATAGCAAGAAGCTATAACATTGTAGTAATGATGATGCCCAGCACCAGTATATTCTGCAGCACCAGTATGTTCTGCAGCACTTTACAATTCAGACGGAGCATGGACGCTACAGAGAGTATTCAACCATCTAACCAAGTAGCGCTAGGACCCTACTCACTAGGGCTTACAAACTATGGAAAATAGGGACAAAAAATAGAAATATACAATATAGAAAGCTCTTGCTTTGTACTTGTTTTGTTCTTTCGAGAGTTGTGACTCTTATTTTTCAGTCTGCATAGCCTTATGAGGGCCGGTAGATGAAATGACACCATTCATTATACAATCCAATGTCCAAAATGGAAGAAATATCCAATTGCTGAGAAATCGGGAATACACAATTTCATCAATGTTTTTTTTTAACCTTTACTGTGTCCATTAAGCAGTATAAAGGACTTTGCAACATTTCCTGAGACCTGTAAGCTTTTTATACTTCCAATGACTGAAGTGCAGCTACCAAAACAACTAGTTTTTTTTTTCTCTTTGCACCATAAGGCTTAAGAAAACATGTTTTCTATTTCTTCATTTTTAAATTGGGAAATAGGTATTTTTTAAAAAAATGTTTCATATTTTTAAAAACTGTTTTATTGTTTGCTATGTTTTACAGTCTCTGTAGGAAACTTAAAATTGTTATGATCTGATCGCTGGTTCATAATGCTGCAACAGTACTGTATTGCGGTATTGAGTGAAAATGCCATTTGGCCATAAAACCCAGCCATAGGCAATGAAAACCAAGATGACAGGGACTTCAGCATGTCCCCGGCTGTCATAACAATTCCATTCCACCCCGTAACCACGTTGTGAGCAAGAGGGCAATGCCACTGTCAGTGGCAGTATAACAGATCCTGTGCCTACTCCATACACCCACATCCTATCTTGGGAAGTGGACATGAAGCTGCATATGTCACCCGCCAATATTTGTGTGTGCACAGATGTGTTACAGGAAATAATCTTGTACCGTGGGAGCCTGTAGGTAGAATCCTCAGTGGTTGATATCTTTTAATGGCTTACTAAAAGGTGATGACAACTAACAAGCTTTTGAGACTACTTTGATAGATCTCTTAGTCATAGTTCAACACAAAATCTGAAGGGTCACATATCTACCATATTTTTCGGACTATAGGACCATAAGACGCACCCCAAATTTTGGGGTGGAAAATAGGGAAAAAAATATTTTTTAGAAGATGGGGGTCGTCTTATAGTCTGAATAGGAATCTTACCTGAGGGGCGGTGAGTGGGGGTCACAGGAGCAGGTTCCCTCAGGAAGCCGGCGGAAGTGGAATAATGCTGCGGACCCGGGGTGCTCCAGAGCGGGGAGTTGCGTTGGTGGTGGAGCAGGATCGTAGGAAGCAGGGCCTTCCGTTCCCTCCTTCAGGAACCCGGCAGCAGCAGAAGAGCTGTTTGCTGTTGGTGGTGAGGCTAAGCGGCGTGCGCTGATTTTCTAGTGCCCGTGGCCATCTTCCTGAAGTCATGACCTACAGGAAAATGGCCGCCCTGCGCATGCGCAGACTGGGATGTCAGCGGCCATTTTCCTGTTTTCAGGAAGATGGCCGCAGCCACTGGAAAATCAGCGTACGCCACTCTTCCTCACCTCCTACAGCCAGACACTGGCCCCACAGCATCTCATCTCTTCTGCTGCCGTGTTCCTGAGGGAGGGACCAGAGGGCCCTGCTTCCTATGATCCCGCTCCACCATCACAGCAACTCCCAGTACGTTCAGACCATAAGACGCACCTCCCATTTTCCTCCCAAATTTGGGGGAAAAAAGTGTGTCCTATGGTCCAAAAAATATGGTATATACAAAAGGGCACTGGAGTATTGCTGTAAATAAGACAGGCAAAGTGAAGCACAACTATCAATATGATAAGTGGAGTAAACAGTTGTAGCAGAAAATATTGGAGCAGTTCACACCTCCAATATATGAACTTTTACAACATTTAATTGATTTAAATGGAATCTGTCACCAGGTTTATGCTACCCCTTCTGAGAGCAGCATGATATAGGGGCAGATACCCTGATTCCAGCAATGTGTCACTTACTTTGCTGGTTGCTGCAGTTTTGATTAAAAAAAAACCCTATTTTTTCTGCTGCAGCTCTACCAGTTTTCTGAATGCCGAGCTCTGTATAACTCCGCCCACACCACTGATTGGCAAATTTCTGTATACTCTGTGCATAGGCAGAAATCTGCCAATCAGTGATTGGGGTGAAATTAGACTAGTTAACAGCAGGCCATTTAGGCCTCTAGTAATAATCTTCAGCTAATAAAACAGTGATTTTATAAAAACTGCACTAATTAGCCCAGTAAGTGACACATTGCTAAAATCAGGATCTCTGTCCCTACATCCTATTGCTCTCAGATTAGATAGGTATAAACCTGTTGACAGATTCCTTTTAACTATTTATGTTCCTTGTCATATTGATAGTTAGGAGATTTGAGACTAGTAAGGGCTTTCTTTCTAAAAAGGACAATCTAAATACAGTAATAAGGGTCTGTGCTGCAACTGTACTGTGACTCCATAGAATGCATGAGTACTGCCATAATAACATCAGTAATGACGTCATAATCTTTGATAGCGCCATTTAACAGGTGCTGGCATGTGGCCGTCATTTCATGCACTCATCGGAACGCCCGTGATGTAATCATGGGTCGCTGATGGGTTGATATGACAGCAGCGGGTCTGTTGAAGACTTCTGTTCTTGTCATTATGGAGCCCCTTTGAAACCCAGCCTGTGGCCGGACTTCAAAGGAGACAGACAATAGCAGCTTCAAGTCCCCTAAGTGGAGTAATAGAGTAATAAGAATAGTGAAAAAGAAAAAAAAAATGTTAAAATATATGAAAAAAATAAAAAAACATAAAAGTTCAAATCACCCCTCTTTTCCCCATTAAAAATAAAAATGATAAAAACATACACATATTTGGTATCACTACGTTAAGAAAAGTCCTATCTATCAAAATATAAAAATAATTAACCAAGATTGGTAAACACTGTAAACGACAAAAAATTCAAGAACGCCAAAATGAAGTTTTTTTTGGTTCCTGCAATTCCACAAAAAATGCTGTAACAAGAAATCAAAACGTCACATCTATTTCAAAATCGTATCATTTTTTACCACAAAATGTACACCATAAAAACATTTCCCAAAAAACTATTTCAGAATTAATTTTTTTTCACAATTTTTTCCCGTTTCCAGTAAACTTTGTGGTAATGGTGCCATTCAAAAAGACTCATCCCGCAAAAAACAAGCCCTCATATGTCTATGTGGACGGAAAAATAAGAGTTATGGCTCTGGGAAGAAAGGGAGGAAAAAATAAAAACACAAAACTTGAAATTGGTTTCGTTTTGATGGGGTTAAAAATCAGTATCTTTGGAAAACATCCCTGGGGAATGTACCCTATAAATAGTTTTTCTTTTTCGTTTAAGAACATAATTATTCATAAAATTAATGCTCAATAAAAATAATTCTCAGACTTAATTTAGGATCTCCAGCTCGTCCATTATGGCACTACAACTACAGATTCTATGTTATGTTGTGGTTCTTAATGCAAATATTAAATGAGTAATAGTAGTCGTTTAATATTGATTTTGTTTTGTTACAGGTTACATTCGGATATTTGAAATTCCAGCTGCCGCTCGGCATTTACTAATTCAAGAAACGGAGTCATCTACTCACTACCTTGGTAAATAGCAATGCACAAGTACAGAAAACTCTATATTCTAAAATATTATATGAAGAGGTGAATCTTCCTGTAGGCAAAGTAGGGCTGTGTCTATGGCTGGCCATGGGAGAAAGGTGTCTGTCAATCCAAAAAATGTCATAAGAATACAAATCTGCTTGCTGTGCAACAATATCATGACCCGGGTGTGATTGCCCCGTAATGTTTTACAACCATCACATCACATAGTATAGCGCAGCCAATCAGGAGGGACTATCATAGCCTGAATGAAAGCTTAAAGGGAATCTGTCAGCAGGATTTCATCCCAAACTGTATATGTAGCTCTTTTAGAGATAAGCTGAGCAATACATTTACGTGGTCAGTTTGTTCCTCCATTACTGAGAAATCAGTGTTTGAATTGATATACGAATGAGGATGAAGTATTAATGTAAATTTAGAGCCTTTGTCACTCCAGCTCTATTACCCGACCAGCGCCACCGTCTCCTGCTTGCTTTCTGTACACATACTTACGGTGGGGTAGTTTAAAAAAAAAACAAATACACATCAATGCCAAAAATGTGAAAGCCGCTAGCAGCAGCAGATGCACCATTTCTGATGCTATCCTTTTTTGCAGCAATACTACAAAACGCAGAGAAAATCTGGCTTCTTTTACCTTTGGCATGTGTATTAGTCGGGAGGAAGCAGAGGGCATTAGAGAATATATGGCACATCACTGTCATAATCGCTGCAGGATGATGTTACTTCTAACAGTGACACCATCAGTTTGAATATATTGTATTGCACAGAATTGTCTGCCTGATCATAAACTACTAAGAGCCATCATGTTTGCAACATTTTTAATTAACAAAAAGCATGAAAAATCTGTCAGTGCTATGTTATTAAATGTGCTCCAGGTTACTGCTGGTTTTCTGTCTGTTTCTATGATGAGGTCACTTTGATATTACTCAGGTTGTATTTGTGTTTAAAGAGGTTGAAGGGAGTTGGATAAGGTAAGGCATAATGTCTTTCAGATAGATTATTAGGCATGTATAATAATGAAATGATTGGGAAGTTTACACTGTACTTTTGATCTGTTCATTTATATCTAATTACTGTGAGAATTGGAGAATATTATACATACTTGACTTGATACCCCTGAACCACAAAAAGGTGTTTTCAATTTGGATGTTGATATAGGCAATAGGGCATACTCAATAAAAACGACACCGTAATCCATGTGAAATAAAACTGTAAAGAAAAGCATTTATGTGGCTATAATATGCAAATAATGGACAGAGCTCAAAGTAAATAGGTGTGATCTGAATCAGGATATTAAAAAAAGAAATGCAAGTCACTAAAAATGTCATCAGCTAGTTTCTTTGAAAGCAGCGCTCCAGCATTTTTTTTATTTCAGGGTTGGAGTGATGCAACTAATCTAAGGTCCGTGCACTTAGTTTTATACTTACCAGCCGCTGTCTTCATCTTCAATCAGTGCCGCTTTGGTCTCCTACAGTTTGTGACCTGCCGGATCATTTCAGTTATTTGCTACAGCGATCCGGAAGTCACAACTCCGTGTAAGTTTATGAGAGCCAGAGATTTCTTTAACACTTTTATCAATAATTGTATGTGTGAACTTTGATTGTTTTTGTCTTACACTATATCTGCCTTTCTACTTGACTTTTCTATCTGTATAATTAATCTATCATTTAAAGTAAGGAACCATATTGTGTTTCCTTTTTATAGATTTTGTGTTTTCTATTATAGGTTTTATTTTCAATTATTGGAATGTAACCACTATTAAGTATGTCCACTTATGATTGGAGCAAGCTACTGCATGGTGTGGCTTAATCTTTAAACACATAAAGTGATACCTTGAGTAACAAGTTCATCTACTTAAGAATTTTCCGAGATACGAGCCATCACTCAGTTGATTTATTGTTTTATGATTCGAGCTGAGATCTGAGTTACAAGCGACATGGTTATCCTGCCCTGTGAGTGACGCGCCCCCTGGGCCTGTGTTGCGTAGCGTTGCGCACGCGGGGAATACCCGGAGCCGGATCTGTCGGGGTTAGTAGTCCTCGTGGCGGTGACCCGGTCCGTGCCCAGGGTGTCAAACTAAGTGGCGGAATTTAGCAGAAGATGTTATAGTGTTCGACTACGCCACCCGTTGAATGCGGTTATGAAGCCGCCGCTGCAGGGCAGACCGCTGAGGCCGGTGGTACAGTTGTGCAGCGTGGGTAGTATAACCCCCAACGGGAGGGGTATGGCCTCAGGACAGCAGACGTGGATGATGGGGATAGCAGAATTGCACGCAGGCACCAGGAACCACTCAGAGACGGTGCGGTGTAGTTCAGGGTCTTTACTGGTGGCAAAGGTAGACCCTCCCGGGAGTACTGGCTAGCGATCGGGGCCTGGTCAGTCCGTGAGCAGATAGGATCTCCCCCGGCCAGGCGGAGTTGTAGGCCTCCCCAACTAATTGTACTCTTCCTGGCTACCTTGCTAGAAGCGGGTAAAAGTAGCCCACGTCCCTGAGTGTACCGTGTGGTGCTCACCCGTATGGCCGGTGACTCGGGGCCTTCTGGTAGCCTCCGCTCCACGACGGCGGTGCTGGTCCCTTGCGTGTGACCGTGCCTTCGGGTTTATTGGCCAGAGGACCTGAAATCCCCTGCCGGACGGTTTCTGCTGCTGGGTATGGAACAGTCCCCACAGCCTCGGACTCCGTGTCCGGTGAGATCTCTTCAGTCAGGACGAGCTCTACAGCTTCCAGTCCTGGATCCCTTTTATCACTGCTCCCACAGAGCTCCTGATCTTGCTCTCCCTGCATCTGCTCCACTCCAGACCAGACTGTGTCTCTGTCTGGGACTCCTCTTCTTCTCTTCTTTTTCTCTTTTCTAACCCCACCTCAGCCCCAGTTTATATAGGGGAAGTCCTTCCCCTCCCAGGACTGGGCAGGAGGTGTGGCATGCTTAGGGTTCCTGACCAGGAGACCTCCCACCTGCTCACAGACGTAATATTGCTATTACTGTGGTAACCAGAACCCTGGGGTGCCACATTCCCCCCTTGTAAAATTTAGTACTCCGGGACTAAACATATTTTTGAAAACATAACAGGGTATAAACAGGAACAATACAATAAGGAAAAACACGTTAGGGTGGTCACGGAGTGTCCGCAACCGGGTGCAATTTTTGAAGCAAAAAGGGTGTCCATTTCACCAAAGAACGGGGAGCCGTAACCAGGTAGGGGTCTGTCCTGCCCCGAGTCTTTAACAGTCTATAGTCCGTTCCTGGGTTACGCTCCAAACATATATACAGCAGAGTTCCGGTTAATCCACAAAAGACACCTATAAAATAACTGGAAAAACATAATTATTTACAAGCAACAGTAAACAGGTAAATACCAATAAGACAGTCTGAACACTTTAGATCCTCCAACGTACGGGCAACTGGCCTCTATTGGCCCTAGTAGACCTATGGAGCTTACTGACCGGTCCTGAGCTACAGGGTGTAGGAGCTGTCAAAGGTAAGCTGGGCAGCTGTCTACGGACTCTTTGGCTCACTAGGGGCACGGCAGGCTCACTATAAGCAGAGGGTCGATTCTCCTGGTCTGCTTGTGTGGGGTCTTCTGCCTCCTGGACCGGCTGCTCTTCCAGCTCTACCTGTTTTTCCGTAGGCACTTGGGATGCTGGCTGGAGGAAGGTGAGGACGGGTACCACAACCGCGCCATTTACCTGTGTCCAAGACCGAGGGAAGTCTCCGAGTACAGTACTGACCATCTCTTCCCTTTCCTCTGCGGGTCGAGGGTTTTCTTGATCTTCTTCAGGGTTTCGTAGCTGCTCGGGACACTTCTTCAGGTGATCTCGGGAGACAATGGCTGTGGTTTCTCCTCCATCCTTACTGATTGTGCAGATTTTTGGGTTTTCATGGCTTGATGGCAGTACGGTGTACGGCTCCTTCTCCCACTGGTCGTCCAACTTGTGGAGCCGTCTTTTCCTCTTCAAGACCTGCTCTCCGGGTACCAGGGGAACAGCGGGAGCACACTGGTTGTAAGTCTTCTCCTGTCTTTCTCTTGCTTGACGGAGACTTCGCTCAACGCTCTCCTGTACTTTCCGGTACTGCTGCTGCCTCTCTGTGTTCCAGTCTGCTTCTGGTGAAGTGTCCTCGGGTGTCAGGACTCCCATATCCAGATCAACAGGCAGCTTACCAGGTCTTGCTCTCATTAGGTAAGCCGGGGTACAGTTGGTAGAACCTACAGGGATGTGGTTGTATAGCTCCACCAGATCAGGCAGTTTCTCAGGCCACAGACTGCGTTCTTCCAGGGGCAATGTTTTCAGAAGGTCTATCACCACCTGGTTCATCTTCTCGCAAAGTCCATTGGTTTGCGGATGATAGGGTGTTGTTCTTATCTTCCGGCAGCCATACAGAGTGCAGAACTCCTGGAAGACTTC
This sequence comes from Phyllobates terribilis, assembly GCF_046119375.1. Classification (NCBI taxonomy): domain Eukaryota; kingdom Metazoa; phylum Chordata; class Amphibia; order Anura; family Dendrobatidae; genus Phyllobates; species Phyllobates terribilis. Next base: position 67,472,433 of record NW_027362770.1, on the reverse strand, counting down.
CGCTTCAAAGGCAGGTCCTTGGTCCGTCAGCACCTGCTCTGGGTATCCGTGTGGACGACAGAAGTGCTGCTGGAAGGCTCTAGCTGCTGTTTGAGCCGTTAAGTCCTTGACGGAGACTACAACCAAGAACCGGGAGTAGTGATCCACGATGGTTAACGCATAGACGTAGCCACTTCTGCTGGGGGTCAGTTTTACATGGTCCAAGGCTACCAGTTCCAACGGCTGCCTGGTGACGATGGACTGCAGGGGAGTCTTCTGGCTGGCACGGTCCTTCCTTCTTAGGTTGCATGGGCCACAGTCTCTGCACCACCTCTCGATGGTCCCTCTCATGCCTACCCAGTGGAACCGCCCGCGCAGCAGGAACTCCAGCTTCTTCCATCCGAAGTGCCCAGCTCCGTCGTGGTATGCCTCCAGTACCATAGCCGCGTCTCTTCTTGGCACCGTTACTTGCCAGATCAGTTCATGCGTCCGGGAGTTAACCATTCTGCGGCACAACTTCCCCTTGTAAAGAAACAGTCGACTCTTCTCAGCCCACAGTTGCTTGGTCTCCTCCGGAGCGTCTGGGTCAAGGCGGGCATCTGGCCGAGTCAGCATCTCCTTCACTAGTCGGACGGCGGGGTCACTGTCTTGTGTTTCCGCCCAGTTGTAATGAGGTAAGGGGTTGAACGTAGCGGATTGCTTACCCCTTACACGGTGGAAATACTGGGTAGTCCCATGACGGTGAAACGCGGGGAGTTCAACTTCTTCCAGTTCCTCTGGATCTTCCCCTACGTCCGGTAGGTTTGGCATTCTGGACAAGGCATCCGCGTTGGTATTGGAGCGTCCTGCCCGGTATTTGATCGTGAACTCATAGTTGGACAGGCGGGCCATCCATCTCTGCTCCAGGGCACCGAGTCTTGCAGTGTCCAGGTGTGTCAACGGGTTGTTATCCGTGTACACGGTGAACCGCGAAGAGGCGAGGTAGTGTTTAAAGCGTTCGGTGACTGCCCACACCACTGCCAGGAACTCTAGCTTCAATGAGCTGTAATTCTCAGGGTTTCTTTCGGTGGGTCGCAGTTTTCGTCTGGCGTAAGCAATTACCCGTTCTCTCCCCTGCTGGATCTGGGACAGTACGGCTCCTAGCCCGATGTTACTTGCGTCGGTGTAGAGGATAAAAGGCTGGCTGTAATCAGGGTACGCCAGGATTTCATCCCCCATGAGGGCCATCTTCAGCTGGCGGAAGGACTCTTCTTCCAGCTTCTCCCATCTGAAGGGCGGCTTCTGGTTCTTGGCCTTCCTGGACTGGCCTATCAGGAGGTCCTGCATAGGAGCTGCCTTTTTGGTGTAACCGGGAATGAATCTTCGGTAGTAGCCTACCAACCCGAGGAACTGCCGCACTTCCTTTACGCTGAAGGGTCTTGGCCATTCCTTAATCGCGGTGATCTTATCAGGGTCGGGAGCCACTCCGTCAGCACTCACCACGTGTCCCAGGTACTGCACTTTTGGTTTTAGCAGGTGACACTTCGACGGTTTCACCTTCAGACCGTAGTTTGCCAGGGCTTCGAACACTTCCGCCAGGTGTTTCAGGTGGTCCTCGTAGGTTTTGGAATAAACTATAACATCGTCCAGGTACAGCAGGACCGTCTCAAAGTTCCGGTGTCCCAGACAGCATTCCATCAATCGTTGGAAGGTTCCTGGTGCGTTGCAGAGTCCGAACGGCATGCAGGTAAACTCGCTAAGTCCCATCAGGGTGGTGAATGCGGTCTTCTCCCGGTCCGCCTCTGCGACAGGAACCTGCCAGTACCCGCTAGTGAGATCCAAAGTGGAGAAGAAGTTAGCAGATTTTAAAGCAGCCAAAGACTCCTCTATCCTTGGTAAGGGGTACGCATCTTTGTGTGTGATACGGTTGATTTTCCGGTAATCTACACACATTCTCATGGTGTTGTCTTTCTTTTTAACCAAGACTAGTGGAGCTGCCCAGGGGCTACAGCTATCCCTGAATACCCCAGCCTCCTTCATGTCTCTAAGCATCCCCTTGGCGTGTTGGTAGTGTGCAGGGGGTACGGGACGATACCTTTCCTTTATGGGAGGATGATCTCCCGTGGGGATGTGATGTTCCACTCCCTTTACTCGCCCGAAGTCCAGCGGGTGTTTACTGAACACTCTCTCGTATTCCTGGATCACCCGGTAGACTCCCTGCTTTTGGTGAGCAGGTGTGGAGTCAGTACCCAAATGCAGTTGCTGACACCAGTCCTCCATTTGTTGCTTAGAGCCGTTACCTTCCTCTGGATGAGATGGAGGCAAGGGTTCCACGGACTGTACAGAATTTTGGTTGATGGTATACAATTTGGCTAGCGTAGCATACCGGGGCAGGTACACTTCCCTCTTCCCGATATTTATTATGCGAACGGGCACCCTCCCATGGCGTACATCAACCACCCTCCGTGCCGTCAAAATGGTGGGCCTACTATCTGAGTAGACTGGTTCTACCATTGCCTGGTAATCTCTACCTCTCAGACCAATAGCTGCCCGGCACCAAATCATCATTTCACTTTTCGGGGGCATGGCAATAGGGAAAGGGTCACACATTCTCACGCTACCAATCTCACCACCGGAGAGTTCCACCTGTTGCCGTCGCATCAGTGCCCGGATCTCTTTTTGGAGCACTCGCTGCTGGCCGGAGCTGGCGTTCTTGGCAACCTGCTGTAAAATGAGAATCACCTCTGCAAGACAATTTTCAATCACATTAGTTCCTAGAGTTATCTTTGGGTGACTCCCGCGCTTGTCAATGTCTACAATGATCAGTCCCTGTGCTGCCAGTTCGACTTTACCGATTTTAATGGTCATCTCTTTAAATCCGATCTGTGGCACGGGCTGACCATTGCTGGCGATGATACTCAAGTCGTCGTCTGGGTAGCGGGTTATATCCGAGTCATTCCAGTACTGCTTGAAGAGCGCGTACGGGATGGTGGTGACCTGTGACCCGGTGTCAAGTAGGGCACTCATAGGAATGTCATCCAGTACTACAGGCAAGACTGGACGTCCTCCCACGTATTTGTCACGCCAGTTCGATGGGCCTGGTGATCTTATTCCTAGGGGTTGGCCCTCTACCCCAGGTTGTGCCAGTTTAAAGGACAGTATCTTGCCATATGTCCGGGTTGATTGCAGCGGCGGCAGATGGGTTGTCCGTCCTCGTTGTACCGGTCGCTGGGTCTTCCTCTGGCCGGTGGGGTCCTCCTTGGTCGGCGCCACGGGATATCCTCCGGTCCGGATGCCAGATGGATCTTCCCTGGAGTAGAAACCTGTAAAGACTGCACAGTTCGGGTTAGCGCGGCAACGCTTTTAGTTAGCTCTTGGACCTGACGGTGCAGCTCTGTAGCCGGGTCATTGTTTAAAGCCTGCGCATCAGCTCCCACAGGCCCTGCCGACAAGGGCGCCGTCTCCTGGTGGTAAATGGTAGCAGGGCGTTTGTGGGTCACAGCGCCACCTGGTGCCGGTTCTCGGAGCACCCGGATGGCTCTGTCCTTGAACTGTGCAAAGTCCAGATGAGGGTCCTGTAAGGCCATTGCTCGCAACTGGGTTCGGTGGGCATTGCAATGTAGACCCTCTATAAATTGTTCAGTCAACAACTTTTTTTCGTTTCCCACGCCGTCAGGGTCGGCCTGCTTAATGGCTCTCAGGGCCTCTTGTAGGTTTAGTGCATAGTCCCTTATATTCTCATGTGCTCGCTGCTTGCACCCGTAGAATCTAAGCTTGATCTCGGCTGAGGTACGGGTATCAAAGGTGTCCTTCAGCCGGGCTAGTATCTCTGCGACAGTCCTCCTCCTCCCAAGTGGCCAGGACTTTACCTCCCTTTGGGCTGCCCCTGTTAATTGAGCCACCAGGATGCTCACTTTTTGCTCTTCTGTGAGGGGGTACACCTGGAAGAGGCTATCCAGCCTTTCTCTGAAGTCATTTAGGGTATGGGACTCCCCTGAGTACTGGGGTAGCCAGGCTGCCCCCGGGATGTAGGGCATGGTGAAAGGCATGACCGCCGCAGCGGTGGTGCTGGCGGTGGCTGTAGCAGTGAAGCTCTCCTCCGTATCCGACATCCTCCTCCCCCCTAGTGGACCGTGGCCTACCTTGCGATGATCCTCTTCCGTAGGCCGCGGCTCCGCAGTGGATCGTCAGGGTTGAGGACCTTCCGTCGCGCTCCTGTGACGTCGGCGTCTGCTGGGCTCCTTCCAGGACCTTACGCAACGTCCGGACGTGAGGCGGGGCTTCAGTTCTCGCGCGCTTTCGGAGTCCACGCCCCTCTTCTTCCCGCGCGGCGTCCTCGAGATGGCGTCCAATGGCGGGAAAACTCCACGGATGGCGGGAAGAAGGCAAAAGATGGCGTCGGATGGCGGGAAAACTCCACGGATGGCGGGAAGAAGGCAAAAGATGGCGTCGGATGGCGGGAATCTTCACCACTGGTAAGTTTAACAGTCTTTTTCAGGCACGCAGTACCCGGTGGTTGCGGGCACGAGATCCTGCCGACTACGCCAAAAGTTGACGCGCCCCCTGGGCCTCTGTTGCGTAGCGTTGCGCACGCGGGGAATACCCGGAGCCGGATCTGTCGGGGTTAGTAGTCCTCGTGGCGGTGACCCGGTCCGTGCCCAGGGTGTTAAACTAAGTGGCGGAATTTAGCAGAAGATGTTAGTGTTCGACTACGCCACCCGTTGAATGCGGTTATGAAGCCGCCGCTGCAGGGCAGACCGCTGAGTCCGGTGGTACAGTTGTGCAGCGTGGGTAGTATAACCCCCAACGGGAGGGGTATGGCCTCAGGGCAGCAGACGTGGATGATGGGGATAGCAGAATTGCACGCAGGCACCAGGAACCACTCAGAGACGGTGCGGTGTAGTTCAGGGTCTTTACTGGTGGCAGAGGTAGACCCTCCCAGGAGTACTGGCTAGCGATCGGGGCCTGGTCAGTCCGTGAGCAGATAGGATCTCCCCCGGCCAGGCGGAGTTGTTGGCCTCCCCAACTAATTGTACTCTTCCTGGCTACCTTGCTAGAAGCGGGTAAAAGTAGCCCACATCCCTGAGTGTACCGTGTGGTGCTCACCCGTATGGCCGGTGACTCGGGGCCTTCTGGTAGCCTCCGCTCCACGACGGCGGTGCTGGTCCCTTGCGTGTGACCGTGCCTTCGGGTTTATTGGCCAGAGGACCTGAAATCCCCTGCCGGACGGTTTCTGCTGCTGGGTATGGAACAGTCCCCACAGCCTCGGACTCCGTGTCCGGTGAGATCTCTTCAGTCAGGACGAGCTCTACAGCTTCCAGTCCTGGACCCCTTTTATCACTGCTCCCACAGAGCTCCTGATCTTGCTCTCCCTGCATCTGCTCCACTCTAGACCAGACTGTGTCTCTGTCTGGGACTCCTCTTCTTCTCTTCTTTTTCTCTTTTCTAACCCCACCTCAGCCCCAGTTTATATAGGGGAAGTCCTTCCCCTCCCAGGACTGGGCAGGAGGTGTGGCATGCTTAGGGTTCCTGACCAGGAGACCTCCCACCTGCTCACAGACGTAATATTGCTATTACTGTGGTAACCAGAACCCTGGGGTGCCACATGAGCATCTCTGTCTTTGCTGTTGCACTTTTGACCTTTTCTTGTGAATAATTTTCCCGTAGGTGACTCTATTTTTAGCTCTGCATGCATTTGACATGGGGTTGTACATAGGATAATGGTTTTATTTTTACTTCATGCTTCTGCTATTTTTTCTGTGGCAGTACTGTATGTTATTTCACATGTGCAGCATGGTACAGTATATTGCACTATTATGTGCACTCTCTGACTCTTTGGAGTGTTGGCTTTATTGTTCAATATTTGCTGTATTTACATGTGAAGATGATTAAGTGAAGTTACTGAAAAAGGAAACTACAGTACAATAGTTTATTACATGTTTAATAGCTTTTCATACTGTACATTACTGCATTTGTTATTAAAGTTAATGTTTCTAATTGAAAAACACCTAACCCAAAAAAATGGTGTGGTTTTTGGGGGGCTGCAATGGATTAATAGTATTTCAATTCATTTTAATGGGGAAATTTAATTTGAGCAAATTGAGTTAAGAGCTCGGTCACAGAACAAATTAAACTCGTAAGTCAAGGTATTATTGTATAATGAAAAATAATTGAAAAAAAATGGATGTTAGATTCTACTGTAAGGGTTTGTTCATACATTCAATAATTTCTGAAAAGCTTATTGCAGAAAGTTTTGCAACTAAAACAACCCCATTCAACAACCTTAAGGCCTCATTCAGACAGTGATATTTCTCGTATGTAGAGCATGGACCGCTATTAATCACTATTTATACAAAAGACGATTGTCTGAAACGCTTTTGCTAAGATTTTTATAGTTGTTTACGGTACTGGTGTTGCGACTTTTTTTTATTTTGTATGAATAAATTCATGACTTTTAACAGAAGATTCTGATGCTGGAATTCTCTTAATTTACTATTAAGTGTTTTGAATCTGATTTTCACCTGTTTTTGGTCCATGTGTCAGGTTTTTTCATCAGTGTTAATGAATGTTTTTTCATAAATGGAAAAAAATGCTAGTTTCTCCTATTAGTTGCAATGTTAATAACACACAGCACATTGGTAATTTTTATTCATGACTTGGATCAAACACATACATATGGATAGCCCAATAGAATATAATGGATGTGTTCTATCCATGGAAAACATGTATATAAAATGTCCGCAACTCATGGACATTCGAATGCAACCTTAGGCACACATACACACATTCTTTTAGTAAGGTAAGAAGAATCCACAATGGTCAACAAACAAACTAATGAATGTGGCCTGGACAAAAATGATGGTATCCCTAGAAAATATTAGTAGTAATTTGACATGGACATTTTAACCCCTTCCCGACCTTGGACATACTTAGTACATCATGGTCGGGTAGTACTTCCCGACCTATGACTTACTGGGTACGTCATGGCAATTTTGCATGCACAGAAGCTGTGCACACGCGATCGACGCCGAGTGTTCAGCTGATATCATAGCTGACACCCAGCACCCAATACCAGGAGCGGTGCCCCCACTGCTCCCAGCAGTTTAACCCCCTAAATGCTGCGATCAATACAGTGCTGGCCAAAAGTATTAGCACCCCTGCAATTCTGTCAGATAATACTCAGTTTCTTCCTGAAAATGATTGCAATCGCAAATTCTTTGGTATTATTCTCTTCATTTCATTTGTCTTCAATGAAAAAAGCACAAAAAGAATTGTCCTAAAGTCAAATTGGATATAATTCCACACCAAACCTAAAAAAGAGAGTGGACAAAAGTATTGGCACCCTTTGAAAAATCATGTGATGCTTCTCTAATTCGTGTAATTAACAGCACCTGTAACTTACCTGTGGCACCTAACAGGTATTGGCAATAAATAAATCACACTTGCAGCCAGTTAACATGGATTAAAGTTGACTCAACCTCTGTCCTGTGTCCTTGTGTGTACCACATTGAGCATGGAGAAAAGAAAGAAGACCAAAGAACTGTCTGAGGACTTGAGAAACCAAATTATGAGGAAGCATGAGCAATCTCAAGGCTACAAGTCCATCTCCAAAGACCTGAATGTTCCTGTGTCTTCCGTGCGCAGTGTCATCAAGAAGTTTAAAGCCCATGGCACTGTGGCTAACCTCCCTAGATGTGGACGGAAAAGAAAAATTGACGAGAGATTTCAATGCAAGATTGTGCGGATGGTGGATAAAGAACCTCGACTAACATCCAAACAAGTTCAAGCTGCCCTGCAGTCCGAGGGTACAACAGTGTCAACCCGTACTATCCGTCGGCGTCTGAATGAAAAGGGACTGTATGGTAGGATACCCAGGAAGACCCCACTTCTTACCCCGAGACATAAAAAAGCCAGGCTGGAGTTTGCCAAAACTTACCTGAGAAAGCCTAAAACGTTTTGGAAGAATGTTCTCTGGTCAGATGAGACAAAAGTAGAGCTTTTTGGGAAAAAGCATCAACATAGAGTGTACAGGAAAAAAAAAGAGGTATTCAAAGAAAAGAACACGGTCCCTACAGTCAAACATGGCGGAGGTTCCCTGACGTTTTGGGGTTGCTTTGCTGCCTCTGGCACTGGACTGCTTGACCGTGTGCATGGCATTATGAAGTCTGAAGACTACTAACAAATTTTGCAGCATAATGTAGGGCCCAGTGTGAGAAAGCTGGGTCTCCTTCAGAGGTCATGGGTCTTCCAGCAGGACAATGACCCAAAACACACTTTCAAAAGCACTATAAAATGGTTTTAGAGAGAGCACTGGAGACTTCTAAGGTGGCCAGCAATGAGTCCAGACCTGAATCCCATAGAACACCTGTGGAGAGATCTCAAAATGGCAGTTTGGAGAAGGCACCCTTCAAATATCAGGGACCTGGAGCAGTTTGCCAAAGAAGAACGGTCTACAATTCCAGCAGAGCATTGTAAGAAACTCATTGATGGTTACCGGAAGAGGTTGTTCGCACTTATTTTGGCTAAAGGTTGTGCAACCAAGTATTAGGCTGAGGGTGCCAATACTTTTGTCTGGCCCTTTTTTGGAGTTTTGTGTGAAATGATCAATGATTTGATTTTTGCTTCATTCTCTTTTGTGTTTTTTCCTTGCAAGCAAATTAAATGAAGAGAATAATACCAAAGAATGTGTGATTGCAATCATTTTCAGGAAGAAACTGAGTATTATCTGACAGAATTGCAGGGGTGCCAATACTTTTGGCCAGCACTGTATGTTGTTTCAAAAATTGTGCTGATGTAAAGTAGACCTGTGTGAAATGTTATTTATTAATTATTTTGTGTGACATAGCTCTCTGGTTTAAGGGCATAAAAATTGAAAGTTTGAAAATTGCAAAAAAAAAATTTTTGGCTTTCCGATTTTTCACAAATAAATGCAAGTCATATCAAGCAAATTTTACCACTATCATGAAGTACAATATGTCACGAAAAACAGTATCCGAATCAGTGGGATCCGTTGAAGTGTTCCAGAGTTATTACCACATAAAGGGACACTGGTCAGAATTGTAAAATATGTCTTGGTCATGAAGGTGAAAACAGGATTGGCGGATAAATGGGTTAATCTAAGGTATGTCCTGTAATTAGCATCACAGGTGTCTTCAAGTTTGCAATCGGTCAGTCTTAATTGTGAAAAGTAGTCACAGTGCGATTTGGTATTCTGGTGTAAACAACACTGACCATGGATCAGAGAAACCTAAGGAGAGAGTTGTCTCAGGTGATTAGAAAGAAAATTATAGACAAACATGTTAAAGGTAAACGCTATAAGACAATCACCAGCCTGATGTTCATGTTACTATCGTGGCAAATATTATTCAGAAGTTTATGGTCTATGGAACTATAGCCAGTCTTCTTGGATGTGGCTACAAGAGCAAAATTGATAACAAATTGAAGAGATGGATAATACTAATGGTAATCAAAGAGCCCAGAACAACTTCCAAAGAGATTAGAGGTGAACTCCAAGGTTAAGGTACATCAGTGTCAGATCACACCATCCATCGCTGTCTTGGCCAAAGTGGACTTCATGGAAGACGACCAAGAAAAAAACCACTGTTGAATACAAATCAGTAAAAAGCAAGACTGGAATTTGTCAAAATGCATATTTACTAGGAGAATGGGAGAATGTCTTTTGAACAGATGAGACAAAACTAGAAGAGCTCTATGTTCATAAATGCAAAAATTAGGCATGCAAAGAAAAGAACATTGTACCTACTGTGAAACATGTATAAGGCTCAGTATTGTTTTGGAGCTGTGTTTTGGAGCTGTTTTCTGGATCTGGCACAGGGTGTCTTGAATCTGTTCAGGATAGAATTAATTCTCAAGATTATCAAGGCAATCCTAGAGCCAAATGTGCTGCCCAGTGTCAGAAATCTTGGTCTGAATCACAGGTCATGGGTCTTCCAACAGAATAATGACCCAAAACACACAGCTAAAAATATAAAAAAAATCTTCGCCTTCTATGAGCCCTGATCTGAATCCTATTGAACATCTGTGGAAGAAGCTGTAATATGCCGTCTGGAGAAAGCTGCCTTCAAACCTGAGTCAGCTGGAGCAGTTTGCTCACGAGGACTGGACCAAAATACCAGTGGACAGGTACAGAAGTCCCATGGAGAGTTGCGGAAATCATTTGTTTGCAGTAATTGCCTCAAAAGGTTATGCAACAAAATATTAAACTAAGGGTACCATCATTTTTGTCCAGGCCATTTTTACTAGTTTTGTTTTTTTTCTGTTGAGGCACAATTCAAAAGCAATGTCTGTTTTTTATTCTTTGATATTCAGCAAATTTAAATTTAAAATTGCGTTTGTCAGTTTCAAGTTATTTTAGTGACCATTGTGTGTTTTTCTTACTTTAACAGAAGGTACAGTACCAACAATTTTATCCATGTTTGTATGTATCCTTTCAGAGCCTCCAGCTGTAGGGTTTCTGTAACAATATCAAAGACCAGTTGAGTAGGCTCTCAGAAGACTGGGATCACCTTTACCAATAACTTATGTCAAGATAGGCAGCTGTATTTCCCTGTAACTGAGCTCCTATTGTTAGACAATTACAAAATTATTAAATACATAAAACAGGTCAATAGCAAGGAAAAAATAGCATGAGAGTAGTGATGAGCGAGCACTAAAATGCTCGGGAACTCGTTGTTCGAGTCGAGCAAATTGGAATGCTCGAGTGCTCGGTCCGAGTAACGAGCCCAATGTAATTCTATGGGAAGCTCGAGCATTTTTCCGGCACCCCCCCGGCGGTCTGCAGAGGGCCTAAAAATTTCCCAAATCGATATGAACAGTGCTCAAATGACATGGGAACAGCATGGGGAAGACCCCTGGAAGCATCTCTAACTCCCAGGTCACTGCTGTCAACAACGTGGTCAGAGGTATTACGCCACTTTTACGGACTCACAATAAAACATACAAAATCGAAACCAAAATGAATTTTCCTGGGAAAAAATGTTAAGGAACATCCTTTCCAGTGTAAAGACTTGTATATAAGGCAAAATAAATAACTAAAAACAAAAATGCTCCTCCACACCTTGGGCTATGTTCACATATAATGTTTTTGATGCATTTTTGCATTACTTTCAACGGTAAAAAATGCATTCACCAGGAAATATCATTTTAACATTTTGCTGCCTTATTTGGCCATGTGGTGTGTGAGACTTGATCAGACACATCCTGTTTCATTTATTAAGGAGAGACTCTGAAAGTCACAAACACTATTTTTATAGGGCCATCAGGCAGCCCTTGCTATTCTTAAAGGGCCAGCAGTTGGCTATGCTTTGTTGTTCCCATTATTAAAGAGTGTGTCTCCTATACTGTTATTGGGTATGCAGTGACTGCAAGGGTTGCCAAAAATGTGGACCCACCCCAATACCCCTTTGAAGAGACATAGAGGAGGGTCTCAGTGAAAAAAATGTTCCCATTATAAAGTGGGTTTCTTATAGTGGTAATGCCCATGCAGTGACTGCAAGGGCTTCCGAAATTTGGGAAAACCCCAAATATCAAGTTAAAGAAACATAGAGCTGGACCATACTGTTTGTCTATGCAGTGAATGCAACGGGTGCCAAAAATTTGGAGGAACTCCAATGTCTCTTGCAAGAGACATAGAGGTCGGAGGGCCTCCTGAAAAAAATGTTCCCATTTTTAGGAAATGGGTCTCCCATACTGTTTGCCTATGCAGTGAATGCAACAGCTGCCAAAAATTTGGAGGAACTCCAATGTCCCTTGCAAGAGACGTAGAGGTCGGAGTGCCTCCTGAAAACAGTGTTCCCATTTTTAGGAAGTGGGTCTCCCATACTGTTTGCCTATGCAGTGAATGCAATAGCTGCCAAAAATTTGGAGGAACAGTAATGTCCCTTGCAAGAGACGTAGAGGTCGGAGGGCCTCCTGAAAACAATTTTCCCATTTTTAGGAAGTGGGTCTCCCATACTGTGTTTGCTTATGCAGTGAATGCAACGGCTGCCAAAAATTTGGAGGAACTCCAATGTCCCTTGCAAGAGCCTCCTGAAAATAATGTTCCCATTATTAGTAAGTGGGTCTCCCATACTGTTTGCCTATACAGTGAATGCAACAGCTGCCAAAAATTTGGAGGAACTCCAATGCCCCTGGCAAGAGACATAGATATGTTGATATGGTAGATATTGTGGTGATATGGTGGTGGAGGATGAGGATGAGGGGAAGGAGGAGGACAAGAGCAAATAGACAAAATCATGAATCTTATACCCATGTCTGGGTGTGAAGACTGAGGTGCATGCGAATATAGTTAGACCTCCCATAAAAAAGACACTGTATTTGAGTTTATGCTACGCTGCTATCATTCGGTGGTGTTGAGAAGTCTGGCCCAATCCAGCCCTTGTTCATTTTTATAAGAGTCAGCCTGTCAGCATTTTCAGTTGACAGGCGGATGCGCCTATCGGTTATAATTCCACCAGCGGCACTAAAAACCCGCTCTGACAAAATGCTAGCCGCAGGGCAGGCCAGGACCTCCAAAGCATAGAGAGCCAGTTCATGCCACGTGTCCAGCTTGGATACCAAATAATTATAAGGCACAGAGGAATCACGGAGGATGTTGGTGCGGTCGGCAAGGTCATCCCTCAGCATTTTCCGAAACTTTTCCCTCCTTGGGATAGTACCCTGGGCCTCAAGGCCTGTGCGATGGGAGGATCTGAGAAAACTGTCCCAGAACTTTGACAGTGTTCCCCTGCCTCTGCTGGATTGCATTTGTGTCTCTCTCGCCTGTATTCCTTGGTTGTCCAACGAACTGTGACCTCTGCCGCCAGCATTTTCAGATGGGAATTTTTTTAATAATTCCGCCACAAGGGCACTCTAGTACTGCCCCATTTTATTAGGCCTGTCTGGCAAGGAAATAAGAGACAGAAAGTTCTCTTTGTAGCGTGGGTCTAGAAGTGTCACCAATCAGTAATGACTGTCACCCAAAATTTAGACAATGCGAGGGTCACGGGAAAGGCAGCGTAACATAAACTCAGCCATGTGTGCCAGACTGCTAAGAGGCAAGACTTCCGTGTCCTCACCAAGAGGACAACTGACCATGCTCTCCTCATCCTCCTCCTTCTCCTCTTCGTCATCCTCCCTGTCCTCAGGCCATCCACGCTGAACAGACAGTATGACAGTTGTGCAGGTAGTACCGTCTATAGCGCAGGAAGCTAGATCCTTTTCTTCCTCCTCATTGTCACCCAATCCATGTTGGGATGAGATGAGGCTGGGCTGTGTGGAATCACCCTGTATGGTTTCTTGCTCCATCTCATCGTGCTCCGCCTGCAATGCATCCTCTTGAGAGCAGAGAGCGTTTTAGTTTTCATCACTGCTCACTGGCAAAAAAGAAAGAAAAAAATCAGCTCACCCACCTAGAAGATCGCAGCACGGAACCAGCAGTGCAACTGGACAAACAATGAGGAACCAGGAAAATCCAGCTGAACAAATCTTCTAAAAACAATTGTTTTATTAGGTCATGAAAAAATATATTTTAAAAAGTCCACCTTGGGAAGAGAACAGCAAACGCGTTTCAAACTATATGTTCTTAATCATTGCATGATGAAAAACCACAAGAAAGTGGCATTATATGTCATATCCTGCTGATCACATGTTCAAGGTAAACCAGTCAAGGTTAGACAAACATAAATTAAAAACGTATAACATGATAAAATAATTAAGTCAATATGATATACCAGCAAGGAGAAAAAAACAGTAGATAGATATCAAGTAAATTATTATACAAACTGATACGTGCTACGGAGATCTCATTCATAATGATGCATCAGGTTGTGCCTGATGTTCATACCGGCCGGTACACGTGTATTCAATGTATAAATCCACCAGCTTTCTCTATTAAGGAGCTTTCTCGTATGATCACACCCCCTTATATGGTTTTATAACTTTCTCTATACCGGTTACTCTGAAGGTTGCAGTATCCCCATTATGGCACATAGAAAAATGTCTTGATGCCGCAGAGCATTTAGTAGTCAGTTTATTGTGAGCATCTGACAAATGTCGTCTGATGCGTTTTTTTAGGGGAGTACAGGTGCATCCTACATATTTGAGGCGGCACGTGTTGCATGAAATAATATATATAACGTAGGTAGAATTACAATTAATGACATTTTTTATATTATATTTTAGATTAGTAGAGAAAGATGTAAAAGTGTTGGTATTCATTACATGGGTGCAACACGTACAGATAGAATGTCCACATTTGTAGAAACCGGTTGTGTGTAAGCAGGTGGTAAAATTAGATCGATCTTCTTTCAAATAAAGACTAGGGGACAAGAGATCACCCAGAGTAGGTGCTCTACGGGCTGTGAATCTAATTGGTGTTGAAAGCACTTCCCTCAATTTTGGATCTACATATAGCATAGGTAAATGTTTATTAATTATATTTTTGATTGTGGGAAATTGAGGACTATACTGGGAGACAAATGTAATGTGTTTAGACATATTAGTAGTATTTTTAGGTTTAGTTCCAATCATATCACGCCTATCTTTTTTATTGACAATACTATGTGCTCTATTTAATATCCAATCAGGGTGTAATCTTGTGATAATCTATTTGTAACCTTTTTTGCCTCTATCTTATATTGTTGTGCGTTGCTCGTATTCCTTTTCGTGCGTATTAATTCCCCCACCAGTATATTAATTCATGTTTTTTAATTGTGGCTGGAAGAGGCCAATAAGGTGGAATTAGTTGATAAACCTTTCCTATAGGGTGTGATAACCACTGTATTGTCAACTAAGCTCAATGTAACATTCAAAAAATCAATGGATTTATGTTGTAAATTATGAGTGAAAGTAAGATTCATGGAATTTTCCGCGATGTGTTTGAGAAAATCGTCCGCTTCTGTCCTTGTCCCATCCCATATCAGGAGCAGATCGTCTATATAGCGGCCATACAACCTGATCTTATCATATCATTTGAATACATATAGCGCTTACAATGGAGACTTGCAACAATTTTTAATACTTTCAGTAGAATTCCTACTCAGCCATAATTATTTCTCCTTCAATGATAAATTCTTTCTGCAGAAATGTGGAGCATCGATGGGGGCGGGTTTCTCGCCATCTATAGCCAATATATTTATGGCTTTTTGGGAAAATCAAATTATTTTTTCCGATTCTAGACCTTTCTCCTCCCATATCAGGTGGTATGGCAGCTATATAGACAACTTGCTCCTGATATGGGATGGGACAAGGACAGAAGCGGACGATTTTCTCAAACACATCGCGGAAAACTCCATGAATCTTACTTTCACTCATAATTTACAACATAAATCCATTGATTTTTTGAATGTTAGAAGCAAAAAAGATTACAAGTAGATTACCAGTAAGACTATATCCTAATTGGATATTAAATAGAGCACATAGTATTGTCAATAAAAAAGATAGGCGTGATATGATTGGAACTAAACCTAAAAATACTACTATGTCTAAACACATTACATTTGTCTCCCAGTATAGTCCTCAATTTCCCACAATCAAAAATATAATTAATAAACATTTACCTATGCTATATGTAGATCCAAAATTGAGGGAAGTGCTTTCAACACCAATTAGATTCACAGCCCGTAGAGCACCTACTTTGGGTGATCTCTTGTCCCCTAGTCTTTATTTGATAGAAGATCGATCTAATTTTACCACCTGCTTACACACAACCGGTTTCTACAAGTGTGGACATTCTATCTGTACGTGTTGCACCCATGTAATGAATACCAACACTTTTACATCTTTCTCTACTAATCTAAAATATAATATAAAAAATGTCATTAATTGTAATTCTACCTACGTTATATATATTATTTCATGCAATTTCATGTAGGATGCACCTGTACTCCCCTAAAAAAACGCATCAGACGACATTTGTCAGATGCTCACAATAAACTGACTACTAAATGCTCTGCGGCATCAAGACATTTTTCTATGTGCCATAACGGGGATACTGCAACCTTCAGAGTAACCGGTATAGAGAAAGTTATAAAACCATATAAGGGGGGGTGATCATAGGAGAAAGCTCCTTAATAGAGAAAGCTGGTGGATTTACACACTGAATACACGTGTACCGGCCGGTATGAACATCAGGCATGACCTGATGTATCATTATGAATGAGATCTCCGGAGCACGTATCAGTTTGTATAATAATTTACTTGATATCTATCTACTGTTTTTTTCTCCTTGCTGGTATATCATATTGACTTAATTATTTTATCATGCTATACGTTTTTAATTGGTTATGTTTGTCTAACCTTGATTGGTTTACCTTGAACATGTGATCAGCAGGATATGACATATAATGCCACTTCCTTGTGGTTTTTCATCATGCAATGATTAAGAACATATAGTTCGAAACGCGTTTGCTGTTCTCTTCCCTAGGTGGACTTTTTAAAATATATTTTTTCAAGACCTAATAAAACAATTGTTTTTAGAAGATTCGTTCAGCTGCATTTTCCTGGTTCCTCATCACTGCTCACTATCTTGGTGGACTCCTCAAAGTTTTGGAGTATGGTACAGAAGTCTGACATACATGTCCACTCCTGAGGTCTTATGTGTGGAGTCTGACCTGAATACCAATGGCCTTGTTGATGCTGGTAGTCAACAACTGCCTCTTCTGCTCACAAGTCCTTCCCAACATCTGCAATGTAGAGTTCCAACGCGTGGGGACATCACACACCAGTCGGTGAGCTGGAAGCTGCAAATGCTGCTGAAGCATGGCAAGGGCGACGGAAGCTGTAGCTGATTTTCTAAAATGGGCACACACGTGGCGTACTTTGTCAAGCAGATGCGACAGCTCTGGGTAGGTTAAGCACATGGGCCTGGCATGGTACGTGTGTGAGCTCGCCTCGCTTCAGAGCCACCACCAGGTTACGGCCATTATCACACACGACCTTGTCTAGCTGTAGGTTTAGAGGTGTCAGCCACGGATCTGCTTGCTCTTTCAGAGCTGTCCACAACTCTTCAGCATTGTGCGGTTTTTCACCTAAACATATTAGCTTCAGCAAAGCCGCTTGGCTGAGGCAGTGCAGCAGTGCTTCCATCTTGTTTCTGATGTGGTCATTTCCGAGATGGAGGCTGAAGAGGATAAGGAGCAGGTTCAGGAGCTGTAGAATGTGGGGGCAACCCTGAATGACCCAGGGCCCGCAATCCTCGGCATCAGGAGGTCGTGTTTTGTCCCAAGGTCTGACTGGGTCCCGGCTTCCACTATATTAACCCAGTGTGCCATCACTGAGATGTACCATCCCTGCCCACAAGCACTTTCCATGTGCCCGTGGTTAGGTGGACTTTCCCAGTAACTGTGTTGTTGACGGCTAATGTTGTGGGACACGTGCTCGTGTAATGTGGAGATGGCACACTGGGAGAAATAGTGGCAGCTTGTGACCGAGTACTGAGAGACGACTGCCACCATCAGGTTGTGGAAAGCTTCGGTCTCCAAGAGCCTAAAAGGCAACATTTCGAGTGCAAGCAGTCGCAAAATGTGTAAATTTAGTAGTGTGGCCTGTGGGGGCGTTGGCTGCGTATTTGCGCTTGCGTTCCAAGGACTGAGGTAGAGACAACTGAACGCTGCACTGGAACAAAGAAGTGGACATGCTTGCTGATGGTGCTAGTTGAGAGTGTGCAACGACAGGTGCAGGGCGGGAGGCATCTCCGCTTGCGCCATGAACAGGGGATTGGCGTGCACATACAACAGCGAAAGAAGCAGTGGTATCACCCACAGACACTGTTTCTGGACCCTGGGTTTCCGCCTAATTAGTGGGGTGCTTTGCTGCCATGTGCCTGATCATGCTGGTGGTGGTCAGGCTACTAGTTTTGCTACCCCTGCTGATGCTGGCCTGGCAGGTGGTGCAAATGGCCTTTTTGGAGTTATCTGCAGAGTCTTTAAAAAACAACCAGACTCAGGAAGACCTAACAGTTGTACTGGCAACTTCTGTCATGTTGATGTTACGGAGAACGCTTTCCCGCCTTGTGCGGCCACCACACTGCTTCTTCCTGCCTGTTGTGGTGCTACGCCTCCCTCCCTCAGTTTCCTGCTGTCCTTGATCTTCATGTCCCCCTGCCAGGTTGGGTCAGTTACTATATCATTCACCACTTTGTCTTCCAATTCCACTCCCTGGTCCTCCTCCTGACTTTCTGACAATTGTGTCTCATCATCATCATCATCATCATCATCATCATCATCCACCTCTTGCGAAAGTAATTGCACGTTCCCACTGTTGCCTTCGTGTGACCATGGTTGCTCAAATATTTGGGAATCGCTACATGCATTCTTCTCTTGATTCGTTTGAAGCTGGCCGGACAAGAGGCCTGAATCTACAAATGGAAAGGTGAACAGCTCTTCTGAGTGTCCAATTGTGGGATCAGTTGTCTCCGGGCACTCGACATGGTGGGAGAAAGGAGGATCACGGTGAGGAATATGCGGTCCAGACTCATGGCTACTGAGACTTGACCATGTGGAAGACAGGTAGTGGTGGTGGCAAAGTGACTGGAGGCATTATATGCTATCCAACCAACAATCTTTTGACATTGCTCTGGGTTCAAAAGTGGTGTGCTGCGGTCCCCTAGCAATTGGGACAGGAAGGTCGGGCAACAAGATGTGGGTGTTTGTTGTGGCACAATTTCAGCTTGCCCACGGCCTCGGCCTCTTCATGCACCATCACGTCCACTTCCCCATCCTTTGCCACGCTCCTTGACAATTTTAAATGGAGGACAATATTTTCCACATTCACTAGAAATGGCTGTGTTTGGAATGTAGTTATATGTGATACGTCTGACAGAGAACCATGGTTTTAAATAGCAGGCCTGTTATTTAGTAATATTATTCTTCACAGAGACCTAGTGTGACTAGCTTGACCGACACAATGCAACGAAATGGAAGGCAGAAATGGCTGATTTTGGAACACTGTTATATGTGATATGTCTGACAGAGAACCACGATTTTAAAAAGCAGGCCTGTGATTTACTAATATTATTCTGCACTGAGACCTAGTATGAATAGCTTGACTGACACACTGCAACAGAATGGAAAAGGAGGCGAATATTTTCCAGGTTCAGTTCAAGTTTCTGGATTTTTATTGCTGAAATATGGAACAGATCTGGCTGTATTCTTCAGTGCTAACAAGCAAATGGAGCAGAAAAATTATGTACTCTGGATTGTGTTTTAAGCAAATAACCAGAATTAAGATTAAAAAGAAATTTGACTTGGCCCCTGATACCTGGGGCTATATCTACTAGTGTTGAGCCACCCCCGTAGTGTTCGGGTTCGGTTCGTCGAACACCGGGATGTTCGAGGAACTGTTCGTCGAACTGTTCGTCGAACACCTTAGAACACCGTCGAACACCGTTAAAACCAATGGCAGGCAAACAAAAACACATAGGAACACATAGAAAACACCTTCAAAGGTGTCCAAAAGCTCACAAACTGCTCAGAAGACGCTTTCTTTAAAAAAGCCGGCCGGCAAATTCAGCAGCGGCATACACCGGTGCCCGACAATTTAGACATGAAGGAATAGAGCATCACACATACATTAGATAGATAGAAACATGTCAGTCACATATATATGAAGTACAGTGACAGTGTTGCTTACTGTACTTGTCATTTAGTGTAAAGGATTTATTAAAAAATATAATAGTGTTTTCGTGCACCGTCTCTTTAAAAAAGCCGGCCGGCAATTCAGCAGCGGTACCTGACAATTTATAACAGACAGAATAGAGCTTCACACATAGATTAGATAGATAGAAACATGTCAGTCAAATATATATGAAGTACTGTGACAGTGTTGCTTACTGTACTTGTCATTTACTGCAAAGGATTTATTAAAAAAAATAATAGTGTTTTCATGCACCGTCTCTTTAAAAAAGCCGGCTGGCAATTCAGCATCTGTACCCGACAATTTAGAATAGAAGGAATAGAGAATCACACATAGATTAGATAGATAGAAACATGTCAGCCACATATATACGAAGTACAGTGACAGTGTTGCTTACTGTAATTGTCATTTAGTGTAAAGGATTTATCAAAAAAAATAATAGTGTTTTCATGCACCGTCTCTTTAAAAAAGCCGGCCGGCAATTCAGCATCTGTACCCGACAATTTATAACAGACAGAATAGAGCTTCACACATAGATTAGATAGATAGAAACATGTCAGTCACATATATAATAAGTACAGTGATAGTGTTGGTTACTGTACTTGTCATTTAGTATTAAAATAAAGGATTTATTATTAAAAAAAATTAGCGTGGGGTTCCCTGTAATTTTAGTCTCTAGCGGAGGTTAAGCAGACGGCTGGGGCAGATGTTTGAAGCCTGGGAAGGGGGTAATACCCACGGAGCTTCCCAGGCTACTAATATCAGCCCCCAGCTGAATACCTAGCCTTTACTAGCTATTAAAATGGAGGACCCCCCCCCCCCCAAAAAAAATGACGTGGGGTCCCCCCTAATTTAATAGCTAGCAAAGGCTAGGCAGACAGCTGGGGGCTGATATTAATAGCCCAGGAAGGGAGCCATGAATATTGGCCCCCTCCCAGGCTAGAAACACCAGCCGTCAGCCGCCCCAGAAATGGCGCATTCATAGGATGCGCCAATTCTGGCACTTAGCCTCGCTCTTCCACGCTGCCCTGGTGCGGTGGCAGGGGGTAATAGGGTTGGGGTTGATGTCAGCTTATAATGCCAGCTGACATCAAGCCCAGGTTAGTAATGGAGAGGCGTCTATAAGACACCCCCATTACTAACCCCATAGTCAAAGTTAATAAAACTCACAAACACCCAGAATAAAGTCCTTTAATTGAAATAAACACACAATTCTTTATTGTTCTAAATTATACCATACTTACCATCACGCCCATTCCAGCTGAAGCCAACGATCCCCTGCAATAAAAGAAAAATAATAAAGCAACGTCATCCTTACCTTTCCATGGTTCCCACGACAGCTTCAGCTCTGCTACATCGAGATGACAGGCTGGACCGCAGCAGAACGCTGCCATCCAGCCTGTCATCCCGCAGACACTGAGAAGCGCAGGCATGCTTGCGCTCTGCAGTGTCTGGCTGTGACGGCATCCAGATGAGCCGACAATGAACTCGGCTCACCTCATGTACGTCACTGACAGCGTGGGAAAATTCTCCTGCACTCAGCGCTTCAGCGTGAGAATTTTCCCACGCTGTCAGTGACGTGCATGAGGTGAGCCGAGTTCATTGGACATGACCTCGGCTCATCTGGATGCCGTCACAGCCAGACACTGAGGAGTGCAAGCATGCCTGCGCTTCTCAGTGTCTGCGGGATGACAGGCTGGATGGCAGCGTTCTGCTGCGGTCCAGCCTGTCATCTCGATGTAGCAGAGCTGAAGCTGTCGTGGGAACCATGGAAAGGTAAGGATGACGTTGCTTTATTATTTTTCTTTTATTGCAGGGGATCGTTGGCTTCAGCTGGAATGGGCGTGATGGTAAGTATGGTTTAATTTAGAACAATAAAGAATTGTGTGTTTATTTCAATTAAAGGACTTTTTTCTGGGTGTTTGTGTTTTTTTTAAATACTTTACTAGAAATTCATGGTGGTCATGTCTAATATTGGCGTGACCCCATGAATTTCGGGCTTAGGGCCAGCTGATAATGCCAAGCTGGCCTTAACTCCTTTATTACCCAGTGAGCCACCGCACCAGGGCCCTGGATGAGTTGGGTACAGCGCCAGAAGATGGCGCTTCTATGAACGCGCCATTTTCCGGGGCGGCTGCGGACTGCAATTTGCAGCGGGTGGGGCCCAGAAAGCTTGGGCCTCCCTGCGCTGCAGATTCCAGCCCCCAGCTGCCTAGTTGTACCTGGCTGGACACAAAAATAGGGCGAAGCTCCACGTATTTTTTTTTTAAATTCATGAAATTCATGGAATAATTAAGAAAAAAAGGGCTTCCCTATATTGTTGTGTCCGGCTAGGTACAAATAGGCAGCTGGTGGTTGGGAGCAGCCCGTTCCTGCCTGCTGTACCTGACTGGACACAAATATAGGGCGAAGCCCCACATCAATTTTTTTTTCATTATTTCATGAATTTCCTGAAATAATTAAAAAAAAATTGACGTGGGGCTTCGCCCTATATTTGTGTCCAGTCAGGTACAGCAGGCAGGAACGGGCTGCCCCCAACCACCAGCTGCCTATTTGTACCTGGCCAGACACAACAATATAGGGAAGCCCTTTTTTTCTTAATTATTCCATGAATTTCATGAAATAATTTAAAAAAAAAATGCGTGGGGCTTCGCCCTATTTTTGTGCCCAGCCAGGTACAACTAGGCAGCTGGGAGCTGGAATCCGCAGCGC
Organism: Phyllobates terribilis; assembly: GCF_046119375.1. Classification (NCBI taxonomy): domain Eukaryota; kingdom Metazoa; phylum Chordata; class Amphibia; order Anura; family Dendrobatidae; genus Phyllobates; species Phyllobates terribilis. Next base: position 67,450,131 of record NW_027362770.1, on the reverse strand, counting down.
AGGGAGGCCCAAGCTTTCTGGGCCCCACCCGCTGCAAATTGCAGTCCGCAGCCGCCCCAGAAAATGGCGCGTTCATAGAAGCGCCATCTTCTGGCGCTGTACCCAACTCATCCAGGGCCCTGGTGCAGTGGCTCACTGGGTAATAAAGGGGTTAAGGCCAGCTTGGCATTATCAGCTGGCCCTAAGCCCGAAATTCATGGGGTCACGCCAATATTAGACATGACCACCATGAATTTCTAGTAAAGTATTTAAAAAAACACAACACCCAGAATAAAGTCCTTTAATTGAAATAAACACACAATTCTTTATTGTTCTAAATTAAACCATACTTACCGTCACGCCCATTCCAGCTGAAGCCAATGTCTTCTGCAATAAAAGTAAAATAATTAAGCAACCTCATCCTTACCTTTCCATGGTTCCCACGACAGCTTCAGCTCTGCTACATCGAGATGACAGGCTGGACCGCAGCAGAAAGCTGCCATCCAGCCTGTCATCCCGCGGACACTGAGAAGCGCAAGCATGCTTGCGCTCCTCAGTGTCTCGCTGTGATGGCATAAAGATGAGACATGTTCATGTCCAATGAACTCGGCGCACCTCATGCACGTCACTGACAGCGTGGGAGAATTCTCCTGCACTCAGCACTTCAGCGTGAAAATTCTCCCACGCTGTCAGTGACGTACATGAGGTCAGCTGAGTTCATTGGACATGAATGAGCTCACCTCATGCACGTCACTGACAGCGTGGGAAAATTCTCACGCTGAAGCGCTGAGTGCAGGAGAATTTTCCCACGCTGTCAGTGACGTGCATGAGGTGAGCTCATTCATGTCCATTGAACTCAGCTGACCTCATGTACGTCACTGACAGCGTGGGAGAATTCTCACGCTGAAGTGCTGAGTGCAGGAGAATTCTCCCACGCTGTCAGTGACGTGCATGAGGTGCGCCGAGTTCATTGGACATGAACTCGTCTCATCTTTATGCCGTCACAGCCAGACACTGCAGAGCGCAAGCATGCCTGCGCTTCTCAGTGTCTGCGGGATGACAGGCTGGATGGCAGCGTTCTGCTGCGGTCCAGCCTGTCATCTCAATGTAGCAGAGCTGAAGCTGTCTGGGAACCATGGAAAGGTAAGGATGAGGTTGCTTTATTATTTTTCTTTTATTGCAGGAGATCGTTGGCTTCAGCTGGAATGGGCGTGATGGTAAGTATGGTTTAATTTAGAACAATAAAGGAATGTGTCTTTATTTCAATTAAAGGACTTTATTCTGGGTGTTTGTGTTTTCTTTTAACTTTGACTATGGGGTTAGTAATGGGGGTGTCTTATAGACGCCTCTCCATTACTAACCTGGGCTTGATGTCAGCTGGCATTATAAGCTGACATCAACCCCAACCCTATTACCCCACTGCCACCGCTACAGGGCAGTGGGAAGAGCGAGGCTAAGTGCCAGAATTGGCGCATCCTAAGGATGCGCCATTTCTGGGGCGGCTGACGGCTGGTGTTTCTAGCCTGGGAGGGGGCCAATATTCATGGAACCCTTCCTGGGCTATTAATATCAGCCCCCAGCTGTCTGCCTAGCCTTTGCTAGCTATTAAAATAGGGGGGACCCCACGTCATTTTTTTGGGGGGGGTCCCCCATTTTAATAGCTAGTAAAGGCTAGGTATTCTGCTGGGGGCTGATATTAGTAGCCTGGGAAGCTCCGTGGGTATTACCCCCTTCCCAGGCTTCAAACATCTGCCCCAGCCGTCTGGTTAACCTCCGCTAGAGCCTAAAATTATGGGGATCCCCACGCCAATTTTTTTTTAAATAAATCCTTTATTTTAACACTAAATGACAAGTACAGTAATCAACACTGTCACTGTACTTCATATATATGTGACTGACATGTTTCTATCTATCTAATCTATGTGTGATTCTCTATTCCTTCTATTCTAAATTGTCGGGTACAGATGCTGAATTGCCGGCTGGCTTTTTTAAAGAGACGGTGCATGAAAACACTATTATTTTTTTTAATAAATCCTTTATACTAAATGACAAGTACAGTAAGCAACACTGTCACTGTACTTCATATATATGTGACTGACATGTTTCTATCTACCTAATCTATGTGTGATTCTCTATTCCTTCTATTCTAAATTGTTGGGTACAGATGCTGAATTGCCGGCTGGCTTTTTTAAAGAGACGGTGCATGAAAACACTATTATTTTTTTTAATAAATCCTTTACACTAAATGACAAGTACAGTAATCAACACTGTCACTGTACTTCATATATATGTGACTGACATGTTTCTATCTATCTAATCTATGTGTGAAGCTCTATTCTGTCTGTTATAAATTGTCAGGTACCGCTGCTGAATTGCCGGCCGGCTTTTTTAAAGAGACGGTGCATGAAAACACTATTATTTTTTTGATAAATCCTTTACACTAAATGACAAGTACAGTAAGCAACACTGTCACTGTGCTTCTTAAATGTGTGACTGACATGTTTCTATCTATCTAATCTATGTGTGAAGCTCTATTCTTTCGGTTCTAAATTGTCGGGTACCGGTGTATGCCGCTGATGAATTGCTGGCTTTTCATGTTTCACTGTTGGCACTGTTCCCATCGATTTGGGCAATCACTGTAATGCCACAACCACCATGGCTGTGGCATTACAGTGAGTGGCAGACAATCCCTGCATGATTGGTGCTCTAAATAGCGCCAGACATGCAGGACACGCTTTTGGTGCACGAACAGTTATCGAACATAACCTCGAACAGCCGAATTTTTTGCAAATCGTTCGGGTTCGTCGAACAACTCGAACACCGCCCAAAACAGCTCGAATTTGAGATTGGCGAACAGTTCTAGTCGAACACCGCTCATCTCTAATATCTACAAATGTTAGTCACCGCAGGATCACTCAGAAGTTGAACATGCAATGGACTTTCTTGTGCTGTATCATGAACTGCAGTCAGTCACATACCCTGCCTGCCTTGATTTTTAAGCAAATAACCAAGATTAAGATGAAAAAAAAATTTGCCCTGGCCCCTGGTACCTGGGGCTATGTCTACAAATATATGTAAGAACAGCAGCAAACAGGAATATACTATGGACCCTCTTTCACTATATGCACTGCAGTCTGTCTCATACACTGCCTGCCTGCCTAACTCCTGCTATCACCTTCACCACTGAAAATATGCAGCTGGATTAGTCCTCAGAAGGACTGTTAATTCAGATGGATATATAGATATATGTTGTGGAATACCTATACTAACTCTAAACAAGCAAATCTCTCCCTAGCTCAGCAGCATCTCTCCCTAGCTCAGCAGCATCTCTCCCTACTCTGCCTGATTCCGGGGTAGACTGTGACGAGCATGGCGGCACCAGGTCTGATATAGACCTGATGACGCTGTGCGGCCAGCCAATCACTGTAATGCCCACAACCAACATGGCTAAGGCATTACAGTGTGTGGCAAGCAATCCCTGCATGTTCATTAGCTCTCGAAAGAGCACCAAACATGCAGGGAGTGGACCCGAGTTCCTGCCCGAGCAACCTGGAAATACTCGCCAAGCTTGTCAAGCATCGTGATGCTCGGGCAAGTACCGTACAGTGGCGAGCACGTTCGCTCATCACTATATGAGAGCAGAAAAGTCAAATCCATTTTGATGCCATTATATGCTGCTGCAGATTTCCCATCTGAAAATCCTGATGGAAAATCTGCAGAATTTCAACTATGCTCAGTTTCTCCCAGCTGATTTGACTAGATAAAAAGTTTGGCTTTCTTGTGTTGTCATAAATCAGCCTAGAGAAACTTGGAAGAACAAAGCTACAAGAATAGCTCATAGTTTATCAGTTAACTCATTTTGCAGCCAGCAACACAGAGGTTACAAAAGGCAAACAGTGTAAAAATTTTAATGAAACCTAGCATCAAAAGTTATTTTGGTGACAAATACATGTTTTAAGTAACAGATAAAATGCTTCTGAAGGCATAGATAGTATATTACGGGTTAAGTTTTCTCTTTATGGAGAAGTCCTCTTCCACTCTGAAGAGACAATTTGCATATTTAATTTCCCAGAGGAGCATGCAACGTGTTTAAGTCTCCTTATACTGGTGTGCCAGTCCTGGCATGCCACTCTCCATAAGGAGAAAACTTACTCGTTAGATCCCAGTCTTGGCTTATCACCCCGCCAAATCAGATGTCATACTTTGCATTGATGAGGGGCAATGCATGAAACACAGTGGCTGCAAATTGAGATTCTGATTTGGCTTTTATCCCAAGTCATGTTACAAGGCTCGATATTGACTTATAAGATTGCTACTTCCAATAGATGGCACTAGAGTTCAAGTCCTTTTCCTCTCTGAAGAGACAATTTGCATAAATAGTATATTAAGATGCAAAACTATCTTTGCGCGTTTCTATCTATTTAAATGTAAAACTGTCTTTGTGCTGTGGCAGCTTGTCAGGTATAGATTTGTATGTTACATATACAATGGCTTGTGAAAGTATTCACCCCCCTTGGTATCTTTTGTGTTTTGCTACCTTACAACCTGGAATTTCACCGTTTTTTTTTGAGGGTTTGCATCCGTTCATGTAAAGAACATGCCTATGACGCGCCCCCTGGGCCTGTGTTGTGCAGGGAATACCCGGAGCCAGATCGCTGGGGGTTGTAGTCTCCGTGGCGTTGACCCGGTCCGTGCCCAGGGTGGTCAATTCAGTGGCAGTCTTATTAGTGTGATAATAGTCCGACTACACCACCTGTGGATTGCGGTCAGTGCGGACCGCTGCTGCAAGGCAGACCGCTGGGGCTGATGGTGTAAGCAGCTTAGGTAGTGTGACTCCCCATGGGAAGAGTGCAGCCCCAGGGCAGTTAGTGTGGATGGTGGGGGTGATGGTGCAGATAGTCCCAATACCAATAGTGCCGGAGGAGCAAGAAGTCACAGACAACGTGTTGCAATCCAATGTCCTTTACTCACAGTTTGTATCCTCCAGGTCACTCTCGCGAAGCAGTGACCACCCGAGCCGTGCTGCGTCCACCAGGCAGGGGACTCGGTCAACTCCCAGGTCTTTCTGGAGTATGTCTCAAAGCTCCTTTCCGTCCTTCCTTCGGCTCATGCCCCACCAGTGACCAAGCTTATGTCCAGCTCCCGCGGGCCTTCTCTCGGGAGGGCTACGTGCCCACGTCCCTGACCCTATATGGTATGCCTTCCTAGCAAGGTGTAGCGAGGGGTCGCACCAAGGGCTGGTCACGACCTCCGGTTCTTGGCTGAAGATAATTTGCTTCCACCAATTTGGGATCCGGTACCCTGTTCTGCCAACCCGTCACCCGCAGTCTCCTGGGTCCTTAGGGTTCTCTCTTCCTTCTCGTTCCTGAGCCTTTCTGTTTCACTTGTTACTTCTGTTCTGGTCTTGTTCCCTTTCCTTTCCACTGTTCCTTCTCCTCTCTCTCTCTTCCCTGAGGCTCCGGCCTCTGTGCTAGGCCTGCCCAGGGAGCAGAGCCCATGCAGCAGCTCTGCTCCCTGCCTTCTCCTCTTCACAGAACTGAACCCAGACTGAATACTGTTCTAAGATGGTGCCCACCTTTTATACCTCCCTCTGACCATGAGCCCAGGTTACTAGCAACCAATGGGCTCCTATCTATGCTCAGGATCCAAACCCTATCTGCCCCTACAGCACTGGGTATTCCACCCCCCTCCCCACTCCAGCCAGGGACAGATGCTGTCGTGCCTGCACTCTGTCTAGTAGGAGCACCGTTGAGCTGTCCCTCGGAAATGGGGTGTGTGTGCTGTATGCAGCCTACTGAGCCTTGATCCACACTCCATCCTTACCCGGGAGTGGGATATCACACCTCTGGATGAGGTGCAATACCTCTGTAGCGACCGAGTCCTCGGGGCGCTACACCTACAACTGTGAACATTTGGTTTTCTTTTCATTTTGAAGCAAACAACAAATAGGACAAAATTACTGAAAATTTCAGTGTGTATAACTATTCACCCCCTAAAGTCAGTACTTTGTAGAGCCTCCTCTTGCGGCAATTTCAGCTTCAAGTTGCTTTGGATAAGTCTCTGAGCTTTCCACATTGTTGCACTGGGATTTCTCCCCATTCGTCAAGCAAAACTGCTCTAACTACTTCCAATTATAGTGGCTTGTGAAAGTATTCGCCCCCTCTGTTTTTTTTGCCTTTTTTGATAAATTAAAACCTGTATTTAAATATTTTTGTAATCCGATTTGAGTGTGGTGCATCAGCACTAAATACTGTAGTCTAAATTAGTGAAGTGAAAAAAAATATAGGCATACATTAAATTTATGGGTTCAAATAGCTTATATTTGTCAAAAATAAGGTTTTAATGTAGCAAAATGGGTAAAAAGCCAAGGTGGGTGAATACTTTCGCAAACCACTGTAGATGGATTCCTCTGGTGAACAGCAATTTTCAAGTCTGAGCACAGATTCTCAATTGGATTAAGGTCTAACTGTAAATAGATTAGCTATTGGGGCTTAGTGGCACTTTTGCAATTCCATGCTGTATTAGCTTTTCACAGTGAACGTACAGCAGATTCGGTTTTGTACCCCTGCAGTATTTTCTATATCATCAGTTTCTTTTCTTGGGAAGAGTTATAACCGATTTCTTGATTTCTAAAACTGTTAAGTATACTTAAATTGAATTTGTCAGAAGGATCAACCTTCTATATCAGGGGTCTCAAACTCACCTGGGCATATGGGCCGCACACGGAAAAACATTTAATTTGGGGGGCCGCATTATTTGCATGACAAAGTGACATTTTTAATGATACCATTTTATTTTCTATACACCTTTTGAACTGGTCCTCATCTTGCAGACATGGTCTCCCCTCCAGGTTTCCAATACTGCAGACATGGTCTCCCATCCAGGTCCCCCATACTGCAGACATGGTCTCCCATCCATGTCCCCCATACTGCAGACAAGGTCTCCCATCCAGGTCCCCCATACTGCAGCCATGGTCTCCCATCCAGGTCCCCCATACTGCAGACATGGTCTCCCATCCAGGTCCCCCATACTGCAGACATGGTCTCCCATCCAGGTCCCCTATATTGTTGACATGGTCTCCCATCCAGGTCCCCCATTCTGCAGACATGGTCTCCCATCCAGGTCCCCCATACTGCAGACATGGTCTCCCATCCAGGTCCCCCATACTGCAGACATGGTCTCCCATCCAGGTCCCCTATACTGCAGACATGGTCTCCCATCCAGGTCCCCCATACTGCAGACATGGTCTCCCATCCAGGCCCCCCATCCAGTAGACATGGTCTCCCATCCAGGTCCCCCATACTGTAGACATGGTCTCCCATCCAGGTCCCCCATACTGCAAATATGGTCTCCCATCCTGGTCCCCCATACTGCAAACATGGTCTCCCATCCTGCGGACATGGTCCCCCATACTGCAGACATGGTCTCCCATCCAGGTCCCCCATATTGCAGACACAGTCCCCCATCCAGGTCCCTCATATTGCAGACATGGTCCCCCATCCAGGTCCCCCATATTGCAGACATGGTCCCCCATATTGCAGACATGGTCTCCCATCCAAGTCCCCCATATTACAGCCATGGTCCCCCATCCTGGTCCTTATCTTGCAGACATGTCCCCCATCCAGGTTCCCCCCATACTGCAGTCAGAGTCCCCGTCCCCCCATACTGCGGTCACGGTCCCCGTCCCCCCATACTGCGGTCAGGGTCCCCGTCCCCCCATACTGCAGTCAGGGTCCCCGTCCCCCCCGCACGGCGGCCAGGGTCCCCGTCCCCCCACACGGCGGCCAGGGTCCCCGTCCCCCCACACGGCGGCCAGGGTCCCCGTCCCCCCATACTGCAGTCAGGGTCCCCGTCCCCCCCGCACGGCGGCCAGGGTCCCCGTCCCCCCACACGGCGGCCAGGGTCCCCGTCCCCCCACACGGCGGCCAGGGTCCCCGTCCCCCCACACTGCGGCCAGGGTCCCCGTCCCCCCACACGGCGGCCAGGTTCCCCGTCCCCCCACACGGCGGCCAGGGTCCCCGTCCCCCCACACGGCGGTCAGGGTCCCCGTCCCCCCATACGGCGCACAGTGCCCCCCCTGTGCTGTAATTCAAATGACAGGAAAAAAAAAAAAAAAAGATGCTCACCTATCCTCCGTTCCCTGCAGGCACAGACCCCGTAACGATCGCGGCTCTCTCCAGCAGCCGCCGACATCAGCGCTGTAGTGCAGTGTATTGCCGGGCAGAGACCGGCTCTCTGCACAGCAATACCAGTGTCAGCCGCCAACCTATCAGAGGCCAGCAGCGGTATATGACGTCACTGCCATGCGCAGAGGTCAGCTGCTGGCCTCTGATAGGCCGGCGGCTGACACTGATATTGCTGTGCAGAGAGCCGGTCTCTGCGCAGCAATACACTGTGCTACAGCGCTGATGTCGGTGGCGGCTGGAGAGCGCCGCGATCGTTACGGGGTCTGTGCCTGCGGGCCGCAAGAAGAAGCCGGAGGGGCCGCATGCGGCCCGCGGGCCACGTGTTTGAGACCCCTGTTCTATATGGAGATGCTGGTCATAGTATGGTCAATAAAATTATACCTTGATATCTGTGATCCGATGCCAGAGAAATCGTCATTTTTCTTAATATCTATGTGAGCTGTTAAGATCTATGCGTAAGACCGAGATCTTCCTGAGTCTTCCATATGGACATGTAGGTCATAGAAAGTTCAACAAAATGATACTTTGATATCTGTGATCTGATATCTAATAGCAGAGAAATCTACATTTTTTACAGTGGTGTAAAAAAGTGTTTGCTCCCTTCCTGATTTCTTATTCTTTTGCCTGTTTGCCACACTTAATTGTTTCAGATCATAAAACAAAGTTATTGACAAAGATAATACAAGTAAACACAGAATGCAGTTTTTAAATGAAGGTTTTTATTATTAAGGGAAAAATGAATCAAAACCTACAGGACCGGGCCTTGTGTGAAAAAGAGATTCCCGTCCCCCACTTAAAACATAAATTAATTGTGGTTTATCACATCTTTGGGAAATGGAATTCAATTTCCTTAGCCACACAAAGGCCTGAACTGCCACGTCTGTTCTCAATCAAGAAATTATTTAAATAGGACCTGTTTCACAAAGGGAAGTAGACCAAAAGATCCTCAAAAGCTAGACATCATACTGCGATCCAAAGAAATTCAGGAACTTATGAGAAACAAAGTAATTGAGATCTATCAGTCTGGAAAAGGTTTCTTAAGCTTTGGGACTCCAGCGAACCACAGTGAGAGCCATTATCCACAAATGGCAAAAACATGGAACAGTGGTGAACCTTCCCATGAGTGGCTGCGCAACGAAAATTACCCCAAGAGTGCAGCGACGACTCATTCAAGAGGTCACAAAAGACCCCAAAACAACATCCAGGCCTCACTTGCCTCAGTTAAGGTCAGTGTTTATGGTTCCACCATAAAGAGACTGAGCAAAAATGGCATGCATGGCATGAGCAAAAAGAACATAAAGGCTCGTCTTAGTTTTGCCAGAAAACATCTTGATGATCACCAAGACTTTGGGGAGAATACTCTGTGGACTGACGAGACAAAAGTTAAACTTTTTGGAAGGTGTATGTCCCATTACATATGGAGCAGAAGTAACACAGCATTTCAGAAAAATATGGTGGTGGTATTGGGATGATCTGGGGCTGTTTTGCTGCTTCAGGACCTGGAAGACTTACTATAGTAAATGGAACCATGAATTCTGCTGTCCACCAAAAAATCCTGAAGGAGAATGTCCGGCCATCTGTTCGTGACCTCAAGCTTAAGCGCACTTGGGTTATGCAGCAGGATAATGATCCAAAACACCAGCAAGTCCACCTCTGAATGGCTTAAGAAAAACAAAATAAGAAAATTAAGACTTTCAAGTGGTCTAGTCAAAATCCTGACCTTAATCCGAATGAGATGCTGTGGCATGACCTTAAAAAGGCGGTTCATATGCGGAAACCCTCCAATGTGGCTGAATTACAACAATTTTGCAAACATGAGTGGGAAAAAATTCCTCCAGAGCATTGTAAAAGACTCATTGCCAGTTATCAACTCTTGATTGCAGTTGTTGCTGCTAAGGGTGGCCCAAGCAGTTATTAGGTTTAGGGGACAATCACTTTTTCATACAGGGCCCTGTAGGTTTGGATTTCTTTTTACCTTAATAATAAATACCTTAAATTTAAAAACTGCATTTCGTGTTTACTTGTGTTATCTTTGTCTAATACTTAAATCTGTTTTGTGATCTGAAACATTTAAGTGTGACAGACATGCAAAAGAATAAGAAATCAGGAAAGGGACAAACTTTTTCACATATCTGTATACTGAGCTGTTAAGATCTATGGGTGGGACAGAGATCTTCTTCTGCCTCTGGGGCATGTACTTCTTTCCATTGTATGGCACTGCAAAAAGTTAAGCAGGCATCAACATGCAGGGGAAATAAAAGCACACCCCCACAATAGTTCACTTTCAAATCTAATTGGGGTAATATATAAAAAAATTAACTTTTACTATTTATTTATATTAAAAAGGACAAAAAGCAAACACACAAATACATACATTTTCTCATAAAGCCAAATTAAATGTGTCTGACTCTCTAAGGTGCACATGTTTATGATAAGTCCTAGCACTAAAGGCTGATTCTGGAATGTGCTTAGGTCTGTAATAAAGTTTTGAGAAAGCAAGCAAAGATGTCTCCAGCAGGACCAGGGTTGTATATATCTTGTTAAAACTTCACTTTTAATTTCAAATTGTAAAAGCCAAGGATGAGTTACAAAATGAGCATTATAGCGGCTCTTAGATACAGCACATTCCAACGCGTTTCGGCTAAACCTTATTCCATGATAATATTACATTAGTGGTGTTACTTAAATGTACAGTCAATATACATTTTAAATCAGCAATAACTGAATTGCTGTGACGGTGTATCACCAATGATAACTGTTGCTGTAATATACATATAATCTGGCCTTATGAGAAAATGTATGTATTTGTGTGTGTTTTTTGTACTTTTTAATATAAATAAATATTAAAAGTTACATTTTATATATTACTCCAATTGGATTTGACCGTTAACTAGATTAATAATAGTTGGGGACATTTTTGTATTCATATACTGTGAACACACCCCCACAATAGCTTAGAGCTAATTTTTTAGTGATCTCTCTGTTTTCACTTCAGAGCTGTGTGTGATTACATAATGCTTGGAGCAGAGATGAGTGCACACTTGAAGTGAACACTTCTTCAGCTTTCATGTTAATGGCCAATGTGGAGGTATTAGCAATACAGCTTTGCTGACAGCACTATGAGAGTAGAGCTGATAGAAGTATTTGTAATGAGACAAAGCTCCCCACACAATGGTTGATGAAAGCTGAAGAAGTGTTAGTAATCACACTCATCACTTCTTCAATCCACATAATCACACACAGCTCTGCAGGGAGATCAGTGAGGAGAGCAGACAGTCTGAGTTCATCCAAATTACTTATGCTTTTGTGGCCAGTACAAAGCAGACAATGTGGTGACCAAATATTTCTCAACACAAAAACTTTCATAATTTGAAAAATGAATCATTGTTAGCAAGTAATGCCATTTTCAAAATCTGTCAGTAATCTAGTGGCTGAAACTGTACCATACTAATTACTTCCACTGCTGAGAATTTGGTATAAAAGATGATACTTCTCACACTCTTCCAAAATAAGGGGGTGACCTCCCATACTAATATTGGCAAATCTCTCAGGTGATGCAAAAGCTTTCTGAAGCCTCCAAGATAGCAGATGTTAGGCTCATCTTGTGAGATGGAGCCTCAAAGCCCAAAGTCCAGTTGGGCACAATGGCAACGGGCGTCAGTGCAACAGACAGTTAAGACACTCGTGAAACAGGTAACAGTGGTGCGAGAGACTGCAGACAGGAGTCCGGGAACAGGTAGCAGAGGTCCAGGAGACCGCATACAGGTAGCAGAGGTACAGGAGACCGCAGACAGGTAGCAGAGGTCCAGGAGACCGCAGACAGGTAGTGGAGGTCCAGGAGACCACGGACAGGTAGCTTAGGTCCAGGAGACTGCAGACAGGTATCAGAGGCCCAGGAGACCGCAGACAGGTGGCAGAGGTCCAGGAGACCGCAGACAGGCAGCCGAGGTCCAGGAGACCGCAGACAGGTAGCAGAGGTCCAGGAGACCGCAGACAGGTAGCAGAGGTCCAGGAGACCGCAGACAGGCGGCAGAGGTCCAGGAGACCGCAGACAGGCGGCAGAGGGGTCCAGGAGACCGCAGACAGGCGGCAGAGGGGTCCAGGAGACCGCAGACAGGCGGCAGAGGGGTCCAGGAGACCGCAGACAGGCGGCAGAGGGGTCCAGGAGACCGCAGACAGGCGGCAGAGGGGTCCAGGAGACCGCAGACAGGCGGCAGAGGGGTCCAGGAGACCGCAGACAGGCGGCAGAGGGGTCCAGGAGACCGCAGACAGGCGGCAGAGGGGTCCAGGAGACCGCAGACAGGCGGCAGAGGGGTCCAGGAGACCGCAGACAGGCGGCAGAGGGGTCCAGGAGACCGCAGACAGGCGGCAGAGGGGTCCAGGAGACCGCAGACAGGCGGCAGAGGGGTCCAGGAGACCGCAGACAGGCGGCAGAGGGGTCCAGGAGACCGCAGACAGGCGGCAGAGGGGTCCAGGAGACCGCAGACAGGCGGCAGAGGGGTCCAGGAGACCGCAGACAGGCGGCAGAGGGGTCCAGGAGACCGCAGACAGGCGGCAGAGGGGTCCAGGAGACCGCAGACAGGCGGCAGAGGGGTCCAGGAGACCGCAGACAGGCGGCAGAGGGGTCCAGGAGACCGCAGACAGGCGGCAGAGGGGTCCAGGAGACCGCAGACAGGCGGCAGAGGGGTCCAGGAGACCGCAGACAGGCGGCAGAGGGGTCCAGGAGACCGCAGACAGGCGGCAGAGGGGTCCAGGAGACCGCAGACAGGCGGCAGAGGGGTCCAGGAGACCGCAGACAGGCGGCAGAGGGGTCCAGGAGACCGCAGACAGGCGGCAGAGGGGTCCAGGAGACCGCAGACAGGCGGCAGAGGGGTCCAGGAGACCGCAGACAGGCGGCAGAGGGGTCCAGGAGACCGCAGACAGGCGGCAGAGGGGTCCAGGAGACCGCAGACAGGCGGCAGAGGGGTCCAGGAGACCGCAGACAGGCGGCAGAGGGGTCCAGGAGACCGCAGACAGGCGGCAGAGGGGTCCAGGAGACCGCAGACAGGCGGCAGAGGGGTCCAGGAGACCGCAGACAGGCGGCAGAGGGGTCCAGGAGACCGCAGACAGGCGGCAGAGGGGTCCAGGAGACCGCAGACAGGCGGCAGAGGGGTCCAGGAGACCGCAGACAGGCGGCAGAGGGGTCCAGGAGACCGCAGACAGGCGGCAGAGGGGTCCAGGAGACCGCAGACAGGCGGCAGAGGGGTCCAGGAGACCGCAGACAGGCGGCAGAGGGGTCCAGGAGACCGCAGACAGGCGGCAGAGGGGTCCAGGAGACCGCAGACAGGCGGCAGAGGGGTCCAGGAGACCGCAGACAGGCGGCAGAGGGGTCCAGGAGACCGCAGACAGGCGGCAGAGGGGTCCAGGAGACCGCAGACAGGCGGCAGAGGGGTCCAGGAGACCGCAGACAGGCGGCAGAGGGGTCCAGGAGACCGCAGACAGGCGGCAGAGGGGTCCAGGAGACCGCAGACAGGCGGCAGAGGGGTCCAGGAGACCGCAGACAGGCGGCAGAGGGGTCCAGGAGACCGCAGACAGGCGGCAGAGGGGTCCAGGAGACCGCAGACAGGCGGCAGAGGGGTCCAGGAGACCGCAGACAGGCGGCAGAGGGGTCCAGGAGACCGCAGACAGGCGGCAGAGGGGTCCAGGAGACCGCAGACAGGCGGCAGAGGGGTCCAGGAGACCGCAGACAGGCGGCAGAGGGGTCCAGGAGACCGCAGACAGGCGGCAGAGGGGTCCAGGAGACCGCAGACAGGCGGCAGAGGGGTCCAGGAGACCGCAGACAGGCGGCAGAGGGGTCCAGGAGACCGCAGACAGGCGGCAGAGGGGTCCAGGAGACCGCAGACAGGCGGCAGAGGGGTCCAGGAGACCGCAGACAGGCGGCAGAGGGGTCCAGGAGACCGCAGACAGGCGGCAGAGGGGTCCAGGAGACCGCAGACAGGCGGCAGAGGGGTCCAGGAGACCGCAGACAGGCGGCAGAGGGGTCCAGGAGACCGCAGACAGGCGGCAGAGGGGTCCAGGAGACCGCAGACAGGCGGCAGAGGGGTCCAGGAGACCGCAGACAGGCGGCAGAGGGGTCCAGGAGACCGCAGACAGGCGGCAGAGGGGTCCAGGAGACCGCAGACAGGCGGCAGAGGGGTCCAGGAGACCGCAGACAGGCGGCAGAGGGGTCCAGGAGACCGCAGACAGGCGGCAGAGGGGTCCAGGAGACCGCAGACAGGCGGCAGAGGGGTCCAGGAGACCGCAGACAGGCGGCAGAGGGGTCCAGGAGACCGCAGACAGGCGGCAGAGGGGTCCAGGAGACCGCAGACAGGCGGCAGAGGGGTCCAGGAGACCGCAGACAGGCGGCAGAGGGGTCCAGGAGACCGCAGACAGGCGGCAGAGGGGTCCAGGAGACCGCAGACAGGCGGCAGAGGGGTCCAGGAGACCGCAGACAGGCGGCAGAGGGGTCCAGGAGACCGCAGACAGGCGGCAGAGGGGTCCAGGAGACCGCAGACAGGCGGCAGAGGGGTCCAGGAGACCGCAGACAGGCGGCAGAGGGGTCCAGGAGACCGCAGACAGGCGGCAGAGGGGTCCAGGAGACCGCAGACAGGCGGCAGAGGGGTCCAGGAGACCGCAGACAGGCGGCAGAGGGGTCCAGGAGACCGCAGACAGGCGGCAGAGGGGTCCAGGAGACCGCAGACAGGCGGCAGAGGGGTCCAGGAGACCGCAGACAGGCGGCAGAGGGGTCCAGGAGACCGCAGACAGGCGGCAGAGGGGTCCAGGAGACCGCAGACAGGCGGCAGAGGGGTCCAGGAGACCGCAGACAGGCGGCAGAGGGGTCCAGGAGACCGCAGACAGGCGGCAGAGGGGTCCAGGAGACCGCAGACAGGCGGCAGAGGGGTCCAGGAGACCGCAGACAGGCGGCAGAGGGGTCCAGGAGACCGCAGACAGGCGGCAGAGGGGTCCAGGAGACCGCAGACAGGCGGCAGAGGGGTCCAGGAGACCGCAGACAGGCGGCAGAGGGGTCCAGGAGACCGCAGACAGGCGGCAGAGGGGTCCAGGAGACCGCAGACAGGCGGCAGAGGGGTCCAGGAGACCGCAGACAGGCGGCAGAGGGGTCCAGGAGACCGCAGACAGGCGGCAGAGGGGTCCAGGAGACCGCAGACAGGCGGCAGAGGGGTCCAGGAGACCGCAGACAGGCGGCAGAGGGGTCCAGGAGACCGCAGACAGGCGGCAGAGGGGTCCAGGAGACCGCAGACAGGCGGCAGAGGGGTCCAGGAGACCGCAGACAGGCGGCAGAGGGGTCCAGGAGACCGCAGACAGGCGGCAGAGGGGTCCAGGAGACCGCAGACAGGCGGCAGAGGGGTCCAGGAGACCGCAGACAGGCGGCAGAGGGGTCCAGGAGACCGCAGACAGGCGGCAGAGGGGTCCAGGAGACCGCAGACAGGCGGCAGAGGGGTCCAGGAGACCGCAGACAGGCGGCAGAGGGGTCCAGGAGACCGCAGACAGGCGGCAGAGGGGTCCAGGAGACCGCAGACAGGCGGCAGAGGGGTCCAGGAGACCGCAGACAGGCGGCAGAGGGGTCCAGGAGACCGCAGACAGGCGGCAGAGGGGTCCAGGAGACCGCAGACAGGCGGCAGAGGGGTCCAGGAGACCGCAGACAGGCGGCAGAGGGGTCCAGGAGACCGCAGACAGGCGGCAGAGGGGTCCAGGAGACCGCAGACAGGCGGCAGAGGGGTCCAGGAGACCGCAGACAGGCGGCAGAGGGGTCCAGGAGACCGCAGACAGGCGGCAGAGGGGTCCAGGAGACCGCAGACAGGCGGCAGAGGGGTCCAGGAGACCGCAGACAGGCGGCAGAGGGGTCCAGGAGACCGCAGACAGGCGGCAGAGGGGTCCAGGAGACCGCAGACAGGCGGCAGAGGGGTCCAGGAGACCGCAGACAGGCGGCAGAGGGGTCCAGGAGACCGCAGACAGGCGGCCGAGGGGTCCAGGAGACCGCAGACAGGCGGCCGAGGGGTCCAGGAGACCGCAGACAGGCGGCCGAGGGGTCCAGGAGACCGCAGACAGGCGGCCGAGGGGTCCAGGAGACCGCAGACAGGCGGCCGAGGGGTCCAGGAGACCGCAGACAGGCGGCCGAGGGGTCCAGGAGACTGCAGACAGGCGGCAGAGGTCCAGGAGACTGCAGACAGGCGGCAGAGGTCCAGGAGACCGCAGACAGGCGGCAGATGTCCTGGAGACCGCAGACAAGCAGCAGAGGTCCAGGAGACCGCAGACAGGTAGCTGAGGTCCTGGAGACCACAGACAGGTAGGAATCTGGGAACAGGTACTGAGCAGGTCGTGGTGCACAGACAAACTAAGAGTCTTAATACCAAGACACAGGTATGTATCTTGGTAGGCTTTATATAGGCCTAGAAAGATGAACACATGGGAACACCCCAGGCTACTTGCAAAGCCAGATGTGGAGCCCATCAGACGTTACCAGACCAGAGTGAAGGGAGCAGAGATCTGACCTGGGAAAGGTGTGTAAGAGTACCCTCGCTCTTAGGACATCTCCCAAATGAGTCCATACCAGTAGAAATAAGGACACACTCAGGCTCAGTCATGTCTTCTCCAAGTTTGGAGTAAAAGAGAACCACAGGAAAGACATCTGCAGAGTCCTGATAGGGGGCAGGAACATTAGAGGCAGCTGATGCACAGCAGAGAGTCTGAGAAGTTGTTTGAGGCCAAATATTAAAACAGTTATGAGAAGATGATCCCCACTGGGCAATATGGTCAATGACTGGAGCATGAAGCCATAGCCAAGGAAGTCCCAAAAGTAAAAGTGCATCAGAAAGTGGGAAACCTAAAAGAGAAATATCCTTCACGTGTAGTGCACCAATCTGGAGAGTCATCTTCACTGTCTGGAATTGAATATGACCATCTGGAATTGTTAAGCCATTCACGGAGGTTAGTTTCAGGTGTGTCTGCAAAGGATCTAAAGTAAATTTCCTCATTTTGGCCAGAGAGCAATCCATAAAATTCTCAGCTACTCCAAAGTCAATAAGTACTTGTCCCATGAACAAAGAGGAACTGTAAGAAACAGGCATAGGCAAGAGTAATTTATTTTTAGTGGAGGAAAGAGTCAATCCTAGGGTGATACCTCCCTCTTCGCCTAGGGTGTGATGTGGAGTCACTTCTCACAGATAAGCCATGAGGCAAGGAGGTGAAGTAGTCCAAGGTCAAAATGAAGAGATAGCCTGCAAGACAAAGGGGTAAGACAAATGAATAGTCAAGAGCAAGTCTGAGGCCAGGCACTGGGGGCCAGAGAATGTCAAGGCAAAGGGGAAATCTGAGCGAATGGTCAGAGGCCAAATCCATGGTCTGTCAACAAAGATCAGAGTCAGATTTACTGAGCACAAAGCACAAACCACCATGCAAAAGCTGTAACAGGCAATAGTCCAAGCATAGCCAGATGGTTAAATAGCCAGGCAATCACCCTGAAATCACAACACCTGGAGGACTTCCAGCAAGCCCGACAGCGGTGAGTCTGCTGTCAATCAGTACACAATACATATAATAATATAGAGGCAATACAGTTTATTCCCCAAAATCTGCCCACAAATATATTAATCTGATGAGTATCTGCAATTATAAGTGCTACCTTATCGAACAACTGTATCAAAATATATGCAGTTGCATTAGAAAAATAAGAAGGTAAGATTACTCCCATTCAAACGGTGCACATTGTGGGCACATTGCTGCCTAAGCCCAGTATATATATTCAAATAGAAGGTATACAGCAAATACTATACCTACTACAAAGAAAGTGTACCAACAGGGAGACAGGCAGATAGTGGGAAAACAATACAGAGCCAGAGCCTGTATTGTTCTTCTTGTTGGTGCACTTTCTTTGTGGTAGGTATAGTATTTGCTGCATATATTTTGATACAGTTGTTCTATAAGGTAGCACTTATAATTGCAGATACTCATCAGATTAATTTATTTTGGGGAATAATCTGTATTGCCTCTATATTATTATATGTATTACACTTATATTTTAATATACTACATACCTTCACAGGTATTTGCTACATGTTTTTAAGTGTGTTTTAACTGGAGTGTGTTTAGTGTTCCTAATAAAATTTCTTTATAATTTTTCAATCCTTACGGTTTGATTTTTATTGCTTATCAAGAATACTTGGTGCCTAGCATATGTACCCCTCGTTCTCACCAAAGTTTCCAGTCTCTCTTTGGGAGGTTACTAGCACAGTATTCCTTTATTAAATGTGGTGCTAGAATTTTTTTTATTTTTTTTTCTCTGCTATCTGTATTTATGAAATTGATGTCAAAAGTAGATGTTGATGGTAAGATGGCTTTATTTTGTGTCTGCAAGCAGTCATTTTGGCTAAGGGAGAGAATTTTTTATATGCTGCTGCTGTTCTAATGTGTCTGAGATACCATATTCTTCGGACTATAAGACGCACCGGACCTTAAGATGCACCTAGGTTTTAGAGGAGGAAAATTAAAAAAATAAAAATTTAAGCAAAAAATGTGGTCATGATGCACCTTTAAGGGGGAGGGGGTCTTCTGCTGACACTGGTATAGGGGTAATGTCCCCCAATTCTGACAATATCCCCCATCCTGGTATATATGCCTCTCCCCTTCCTTTTATATGTGGTCCCCATCCGTATCCTGGCATGCCTGGCATCCCTCCATCCTGGTATGCATGGCACCCCTCATACCTATTCTGATATGCATGGCTTCCTCATCCTTATCCTGGTATGCATGGCACCCCTCATCCCCAATCCTGGTATGCATGGCACCAATCATCCCTTTCCTGGTATGCATGGCACCCATCATCCCTGTCCTGGTATGCATGGCACCCCTCATCCCTGTCCTGGTATGCATGGCACCCCTAATTCCTGTCCTGGTATGCATGGCACCCCTCATCCCTGTCCTGGTATGCATGGCACCCCTAATCCCTGTCCTGGTATGCATGGCACCCCTCATCTCTGTCCTGGTATGCAGGCACCCCTCATCCCTGTCCTGGTATGCATGGCACCCCTCTTTCCTATCCTGGTATGCATGGCACCCCTCTTTCCTATCCTGGTATGCATGGCACCCCTCATCCCTGTCCTGGTATTCTTGGCACCCCTAATCCCTGTCCTGGTATGCATGGCACCCTTAATTACTGTCCTGGTATGCATGGCACCCCTAATCCCTGTCCTGGTATGCATGGCACCCCTAAATCCCTGTCCTGGTGTGCATGGCACCCCTAATCCCTGTCCTGGTGTGCATGGCACCCCTCATCTCTGTCCTGGTATGCAGGCACCCCTCATCCCTGTCCTGGTATGCAGGCACCCCTCATCCCTATCCTGGTATGCATGGCACCCCTCTTCCCTATCCTGGTATGCATCGCACCCCTCATCCCTGTCCTGGTATGCATGGCACCCCTCATCCCTGTCCTGGTATTCTTGGCACCCCTCATCCCTGTCCTGGTATGCATGGCACCCTTAATTACTGTCCTGGTATGCATGGCACCCCTAATCCCTGTCCTGGTATGCATGGCACCCCTAAATCCCTGTCCTGGTGTGCATGGCACCCCTAATCCCTGTCCTAGTATGCATGGTCCCCTTAATCCCCATCAGGCTACACATTAAAAAAAAATAAACACTCATACTCACCTCTCTTCCCTCCTCCAGCGCTGCGTCCAGTCTGCCTGCACTGATCTCTCCATGTGAGCCGCGCATGACGTCACTGCCATGCGCAGCTCACAAGGCGAGATCAGCTGCCGGAAGTCACTGCTCCCCACTCCGGGTCTGTGTGCACGGGGAGCAGTGACTTCACTCTCCTTCATAGCCGGCACACAGAGGACCCGCGCTGTGGCTGCAGCTGCTGCCGGCTATCTCCTGTGCCCGCTCATTAAAGGGCATGAATATTCACCCCCTCCCCACGCCCATAGGTGTGGAGAGAGGTTGAATATTCATGCCCTTTAACAGCAGGCACGGGAGATAGCCGGCAGCAGCTGGAGCCGCAGGGTGGCTACACTGTATACCGCTATTAAGGAGCATGAATATTCAGTGCTCCCAATGCCTCATGGGCGTGGGGAGCAGTGAATATTCATTTTCTTTAGCAGCGGGGACAGTGTAGGCTGCAGCAGGCGGCTGCTGCCTCCTGTGCCCCGCTCCTCCACCGATACCGCTCCCCCCACACCCCACATAAATATACACCCATTATACACCCATATACACCCATATACAACATTCGGACTATAAGACGCACCCCCCCCCCCCATTTTCCTCCAAAATTTTGGAGGAAAAAAGTGCGTCTTATGGTCCAAAAAATACGGTAACCATTTTCTTTGAATCTTTTATTAAGAACTCGTACCTGTGACTTGCAAGCTTGATCCATGACTATGATCAAAAGCAGACAAGTCTCCTTTTTTTTTGCCAATCTCTCGAGGAAGAGCCACATAAAACATACCCACTATAGACTAGCAATAGAAAACATGGATAGATCACGTGCATTAAAAATGAACATCTGAATTAGCCTTTTGGCTTTATCCATGTTTTTTATTGACAGAGCAGTCTCTTTATTCAGGGGGGCTTCACATGTTGGGGGGCTTTTTATGGACTAAGTGTCTGGTAAAAATATATGGAGGCATTTCTCTGATCAAACTCACCTAATGCCAGTCTATGGGCCTGTGAAAACATAGAATAGCACACAGGTTTTTCATTCATGTTCGATTCATATTTTTTTTAATGGGAAGGAGAAGCTTGGGATATTTTTTTAAGACATAAAAAAAACTGTATAAACACTAATTATAAAAACTGACAACCAAACTCAGATAAAAAATCTTGATTGAGCAGACTGATGAAGATAAGATAGGTCAGTTTTTTTTTTTTTTCTTTCAAGTACAATAAAAGAAATGGCCATCTGAAATGAGGCCTTAAACCATCCACATATTTTAAAGTTCAGCAGAGACTTCACATGTCCATGTCACTTTCAGACAAATTGACTGTTCAAGCATTGTAGGTTGTTGAAGATCAAGCAACTATAGTGTTTTTCCAACCCCAAAGGATGGCATATCGCTAAGATAAGAGATAATAATATGGATTGGAAAAGAAGGTGCATCCAATTGTGTTGTAATGTGACCTATTTTTGAGTACCTATCCGATAATCTGTGATTAACCTTGGAGAAAGATTTTATATAGTTCTATTAATACTTTGTTCAGGAAATGTCTTGTTTCATTTGTATTGTAGGATTAATATTGTCCCATTGAATAACATCCAGAAACACAGAGTTGCCAACTTGATAAACACATAACGCAATGATGTGTAAGATGTGTGCTCTGTATTTGGTGGAGTACTACAATAGGCTTAGTAGTAATTCTCAATTTACTTTTTCTGTAGCTATCCGAAATCAGGCAACTGGAAAGTTCATTTTAAATGATGAAAATGAGAGTCTACAGGACTCAAAAGTATTTGTGAAAATGGGCATTGAATGGGAATATCGGAATGATGACAACAGAGAAACCATCCAGACTATGGGACCTTTGAGGAATCCAGTTGTAATCCTTGTAAGTCCTTAAGTTATTTTTTTCTTAGTAGCATGCAGAGATTAATGTTTTGTGGAATCTGTCACTAGGTTTTTGTCACCTAATCTGAGAGCACCATAATATAGAGGCAAAGACCCTGATTCCAGCAATGTGTCACTTACTGCACTGCTTGCTGTAGTAGTGATTAAATCAATGTTATCAGCAGGAGATTATCATTAGAAAACTAGTGAACCTGCTGTCAAGAAGCCCTCCATATTCATGAGCTTTGTATAGCCCACCATTAATTGGCAAATTTCTGCCTATGCACATTGTACACAGAAAGTTGCCAATCAGTGGTGTGGGCGGGGTTATACAGAGCTCAGCATTCAGAGAACCGCTAGATCTGCAACAAATCAGTAATTTAATCAAAACTGCAGCAAGCAGCCCAGTAAGTGATACACTGCTGGAATTAGCATCTCTGCCTCTATATCATGCTGTTCTCAGATGAGGTAGCAAAAACTTAGGTGACAGATTCGCTTTTATGCCAATTAATCAGCTAATGTCACAACATAAGACGAATTACATAATTAAGCAGATCGCTTAGATTTGATCAGGCTGGGGTAATTGCTTTAAAAACCCATGTCATGATGGCTCTACAATCCTTTGAGAAAATGTAGCTGACTAACATGAACATGAGCATTTTAACTCTAGTTGTACTAGTAAAATGCTCATCTTTATTTAAGGATTATACAGCCACTCTTACTTGGATTTTCAAAGTAATCTGGTGCAAGAGATTTATTCAATAATGCATGCAAGTTGTCATGTAAAAATAAAAGGTCTGCTTTAATATATTACTATATACAATCGTGAACAATGTGCATCTTTAATCATGGCCTTTGTAATGTTTGATGTAAATCCCAGGAAAAGCTCGCCGAGGATATACCTCTGACAAAGACCTGTGTACAGTGCTCACCAGCCTCACAGAAGGCAGACAGGCAATATATTGAGCTCCATTTGGTTAATGGAGTCCTATGGACTTGTTTAGTGTGCACATTGGAATTTTTTACTATATACACAATGTAAACTTAATTCTGTATCATGGGTTATTATTTCTATCATAGGCTAATAGGCTGTTACAGGAAATGATAATGTACAGAGTACTATATAGTCTTATGGGATTTTAATAAACCAATTCATAGTATAAATATCTGCAGCTGATTCTTGGCATATTGTTGATTTTTAATCCCTTCCTAACATTCTTCTTACTTGTATGGTGCTGCTGGCAAAGCAACGTATGGCACAGAAGCTGAGCCCGCTCTATCAAATCCATCAGCTGTATGCTAAAGTTGACACTCTACGTCAGTGGTTTGATTGGTGCTAGCGCTGTATTTAGATGGTTGACCAAGGTAGGGGGCTCACTTTGTAGCCATCAGCACCCCCATAATGCAATTTTAAGCCGCCAATGGTTTTTATTGCAACCAGAGGCCAAGTCATGGCCTCCAAGTCAGTCATCTATGAAAACCTGATCGAATGTAGTTATCAAAATGGGTTCACTTCTCAGGATTTTTTATTGTACTGGAAGCTGAGGGGCTTTGCAAAAAGTGACAAAGCTCCCAAAAACAATCCATCAAGATCCAAGCTCCCATTGGTTTTAGCATATCGTGTTCTGGAAAATGGGAAAAAAATTCCAAGTGCGGTGAAATTGCAAAAAAGTGTAATTCCACAGGTTATTTTACCATGTTCACTAAATGCTAAAACTGACCTGCCATTATGATTCTCCAGGTCATTACGAATTTGTAGATATCAAACATGTATAGGTTATTTTTTTATTTAAGTGGTGAAAAAAAAATCCAAAGTTTAAAAAAAAAAAAAAAAAAAGGCACCATTTTCCGAGACCCGTAGCATCTCCATTTTTTGGGATCTGGGGCGTTGAGGGTTTATTTTTTGGGCACCGAGCTGACTTTTTTTTTTTAATACCATTTTGGGGTAGATACGATGTTTTGATCGCCCGTTATTTCATTTTATTGCAATGTAGCGGCGACAAAAACGTAATTCTGCCATTTTGAATTATTTTTTTTGTTACGCCGTTTACCGATCGGATTAATTCTTTTATTATATTAATAGATTGGGCCATTCTGAACGCGGCGATACCAAATATGTGTATATTTGATTTTTTTTTTTTTTTATTTTGAATGGGGCAAAAGGGGGGTGATTTAAACTTTTATATTTTTTAAATATTTTTAAAAACATTTTGTTTTACTTTTTGCATGCTTCAATAGTCTCCATGGGAGACTTGAAGCTGCAATTATCTGATTGCCTATGCCACACACAGGCGATCATCAGATCGCCTGTGTGTAGCAGAAATGCTCACTTGCTATGAGCGCCGACCTCTGGCCAATCCATCGACGACCCGTGATCATGTGACTGAGTTGCAGATGGGCAGAGCCAATGACGCGCTTCTGGGACGCACAAGTTAAATGCCGCTGTCAGAGATTGACAGTGGCATTTAACTAGTTAACAGCCGCGGGTGTATCACGAATCCACCCGCGGCTGTTAGGGGCACATGACAGCTGTACAGATCAGCTGTCATGTGCCCCGAAAAGTGCGGGCTCGGCATCGGAGTCGACACCAAAGGGAGGGAACTGACGTGTGTCGTACTATTACGAAACACATCAGAAAGGGGTTGACGTCAAAGCGTCAGTAATTTTCAACCTATATTATCTCAGTCACTAAATTAGCAGTTGTTCATAATGCTTTTTCATGCCTTAGCTAAATTGTTTGTCTAGACAAAATGTTAGTGTGACGCTGAGTCACTTTTCACAAACAAGCCGTGAGTCAGGTAAGCCAAGGAGTCCGAGGTCAAGAGCCAGTAGGGTACATCATAAACAGAGGGAAGAGACAAAGGCGTAATCAGATCACAGTCCAGGGTCAGAATTCGAAGGCAAATGGGGTAATACAAACAAATAGTCAAAAGGCAAGTCCAAAGTCCGGCAACAAAAGATCAGAATGTCTGAGTTCAGAGCACAGATAAAACACACCACTGAGCTGAAAGCTACAAATGGCAGAGGTCTGGGATTGACATCTTAGCTAAATAGCTGGGTAATCACGAAGAACAGGGAACACCTGAAGGAAGCTCAGCAGCACTCAG
This sequence comes from Phyllobates terribilis, assembly GCF_046119375.1. Lineage (NCBI taxonomy): Eukaryota > Metazoa > Chordata > Amphibia > Anura > Dendrobatidae > Phyllobates > Phyllobates terribilis. Next base: position 67,425,283 of record NW_027362770.1, on the reverse strand, counting down.
TCTCAGATTGGACGGCTGAGCTGTCTATCAAAATGCCGACAACTCAGTACGCCCCTGCACTAGATTGGATGACTCACCAAACTGACACCTCAGCATGACCATGATTCCATAGGGCAGCAAATCTGTCTGTAACTGCATCCAAGACACACAGAGTGGGGGAATCTTGACAGTACACCTTCTAGGGGGGCCATCGGACGCCCAGATTTCCCAGGAAATTTTGATGGAAGGCCCTGACTAACAGATCGGCCTTTGCATCTCGAACTGGGACCCAAGATCTCTCCTCTGGTCCGTATCTACTCAAGTGGATGATGTATTTTAGGGAATTTTCGACCCTACGAGAATCCACGATCCTCTGATCCTCATACTCCTAGCCACCATTGACCGAAATCAGAGGAGGCGGGAATGAATGAGACACTGTCAAAGGGGCAAACTCCTTTAATTGGGATCTATGGAAAACGTCAGTGATTTGAGGAGACCGAGGAAGCTTTCATCTAAAAGCCACCGGATTGATCGCCTCCAGAATCTCATACAGACCAATAAACTTTGAACCCAACTTCGTTGACTGCACTTTAAGTTTAATATTTTTAGATGACAACCAAACCTTATCACCAATCTTAAAGACAGGACCCACCGAACGTTTAATATCCGCCTTCTGTTTTTGGCGATTCTGTGTGGTCCCAATATTCTTTTGAACGTTTGAACCTCCCTCCAGACATCCCCATGTCTCTGTTTGGCGACTGCCACCCTAAGACATTCAAAACTTATTCTAGAAAATTCTCCAAAATGGGGATGAAAACCATAATTACAGTAAAACTGTGAGATTCCAGGGGACTGATTGACCTGATTGTTAAAGTAGAACTCAGCGAGAGGTAAGAATACAGACCAGTCCTCCTGCTGAGCCACAATAAGGCACCTTAAAATTTGTTCCAAAGATTGATTTGTTCTCTCAGTCTGACCGTCAGTTTCAGGGTGGTAGGCAGAGGAAAATAACAAGTCAATCCCCAGTTTACTACAAAAAGCTCTTCAGAATTTAGAAACAAATTGCACTCACTATCAGACACAATGTTAAGAGGGATCCCCTGTAACCTTGCAAGATGAGAAATAAACGACAAAAGAACAAAATGAGCTTGTTTGCTGAATCGGTCAACCACCACCCAAATAACAGTTTTCCCACCAGAGAGAGGCAAATCTGTGATGAAATCCATGGACGGATGAGTCCATGGTCTGTCTGGAATTGGCAATGGAGACAATTCACCTGCCGGCCTGTTATGACAGATTTTAGAGCGTACAAACTTTACAAGTGGACAAAAAACTTTAATATCATTATTAGTGTTGAGCGAGCACTAAAATGCTCGGGTGCTCGAAGCTCGGGCCGAGCTCACCGTGATACTCGGGTGCTCGACCCGAGCAACGAGCCCAATGTTAGTCTATGGGAGACCCGAGCATTTTTGCGGCGGCACCCCCGGCAGTCTGTAGAAAGCCTAAAAAGTGCCCAAAAACGATAGTGACAGTGCTCAAAAGACATGGGGACTGCATGGGCATCGCCCCAGGAAGCATTTTTGACCCCCAGGTCACTGCTGTCAACAACGTGGTCAGAGGTATTAAGGCACTTTTACGGGCTCACAATAAAACGTTCAAAAACGAAGCTGAAACGGTTTTCCTGTGAAATATGTTAAGGAACATCCTTTCCAGGGTAAAGACTTGTGTATAAGGTAAAATAAATAACCAAAAACAAAAATACGCCTCCACACCTTGGGCTATGTTCACAAGTAGCATTTTTCATGCGTTTTTGCACTTTTGTATTGCTTTCAACCGTGACAAATGCATTCACGGGGAAATGTCATTTTAACATTTTACAACCTTATCTGGCCATGTTCTGTGTGACACATGCATACAGTGCTGAAAAGACATGGGAACAGCATGGGGAAGACCCCTGGAAGCATCTCTGACACCCAGGTCACTGCCTAAAAGTGTGCCCATCAAAAGTGATCCTTGCCGCATAAGAAGATGCAGACTTGCAACTATCCCCGTGCAAGTCCTTGTCCCAGGGCAGTGTTCAATTGTACCTCCCCCATTCCTTGCAATGCAAGCGTAAGTGTGCAACCTGCCACCCACCCACCCCCAGGCTGCAATACCATACTGCTAGCTAACTTGCACTTGAAATTGGGCCTTTTAGGCATGTGGAGGCAGACGCCGGCCACCATGTCATGGCTGCGTCGGCGACCTGGTATCCATACTCAGTCCCCAGCCGCCCGGCGGCCGGTAGTCGTCGCTCGGTCCCGAGCCGCCAGGGGGCGGCCGGGTGTCCATACTCGGTCCCCAGCCGCCCCGTGGCCGGGTGTCCACACATGGTCCCTATTTCTCCGTGGCCTGCTTTAGGGCAGCATTGGACGAGCCCACCAGAGAACCAGACTTCTCCGGTGGGCCCTGGCTTCTCCATCAGGGGAGTTGAGAATGCCAAGGTGAGGAGCATGATGATGATGATAGAAGTTAGCATCTTCTTTGTTTTCTTGGAATGCAAGCGTAAGTGTGCAACCTGCCACCCACCCACTCCCTAGGCTGCAATACCATACTGCTAGCTTACTTGCACTTGAAATTGGGCCTTTTAGGCATGTGGAGGCAGACGCCGGCCAACATGTCATGGCTGCATCGGCGGCCTGGTATCCATACTCAGTCCCCAGCCGCCTGGAGACCGGTTGTCCATGCTTGGTCCCCAGCCGCCAGGGGGCGGCCGGGTGTCCACGCTCGGTCCCAGCCGCCAGGGGGCGGCCGGGTGTCCATACTCGGTTCCCAGCCGCCCCGCGGCGGGGTGTCCATAAACGGTCCCCAGCCGCCCCTATTTCTCCTTGGAACTTCCCCCACACTTTTCTTAGCCTGGCCTGCTTTAGGGCAGCATTGGGCGAGCCCACCAGAGAACCAGACTCCTCCAGTGGCCCCTGGGTTTTCCATCAGGGGAGTTGAGAGTGCCAAGGTGAGGACCATGATGAAGATGATAGAAGTTAGCGTCTGCTTTGTTTTCTTGGAATGCAACCGCATGTATGTAGTAGCGGCTAGGCCTGAGGTGGTTAGCGTTTTGGCGCATATCCTACATCCTCTGAGGATTGCTCGATGTTTTCCTGCTACTATCCCAGTTCTATGACTCCCGTTAAAACAAATCTTCAGGTGATGAATAATGGACGAGGTGGTGGCAAATGAGAAAGAGCAGGAGGAACAGGGATCATTCATATCAATATCAAGCCAGTCAACCACACATGTCTTGTAGGATATGTTCCTGTACCAAAAGGAGAGGTTCGGCTACACAGTTATAGGGCATGCAGTGAGTGCAATACCTACCAAAAATTTCGAGGCACTCCAATGCCCCTTGGAAGTGACATGGAGGTCAGAGGGCCTTAACTAAACCATTTTTTCCATTTATAGCAACTGGGTCTCCTGTGCACTGTTGGCCTAAGCAGTGAATGGAAGGCTTTCCAAAAATTTTGAGGAACTGCAATGCCCCTTGAAACAGACGTGGATTACAGCATGCTAAAAACCTTCTACCCATTATTGGGGAGTGGGTCTCCCTTAGTGTTCGCCTATGCATTGAAAAGCAAAAGCTGACTAAAATTAGGAGGAAATGCAATGCCCGTTGGAAGAATGGTGGAGGTCGCAGTGTAATAAAAAGACAATATCAATGCCCCTTGGAAATGTGGTGGAGGTCGCAGTAGCTTAACAAGAGTGTTTTAATGCCCCTTGGAAGAGACGTGGAGGTCGCAGTAGCTTAACAAGACGGTTTTAGTGCCCCTTGGAAGAGACGTGGAGGTCGCAGTAGCTTAACAAGATGGTTTTAATGCCCCTTGGAAAAGTGGTGGAGGTTGCAGTAGCTTAATAAGACGGTTTTCATGCCCCTTACAAGAGCCATGCAGTACAGCATATTAAAAACATTATTCCCATTATTGGGGAGTGGGTCTCCCATAGTCTTTGCCTATGCCTTCCAAGCAAAAGCTGCCAAAAATTAGGACGGAGGAACTTGCAATACTGGTAACACGGACCACGGTCACCCTGGTGGTATAGTGGTGGTGGAGGCTGAGGATAAGGAGAAGAGCAAAATACCGCCGAAATGAGGAAGTGTATACCCATGTGTGGGTGTGAAGTGGTGCATGGGAATACACCTCCCGAAATAACACAGTGGATTTGACTTTGTTACTCTGCTGTCATTTGGTGGTGATGAGAAGTCTGGCCCAATCCAGCCCTTGTTCATTTTGATAAGGGTCAGCTTGTCAGCATTGTCAGCTGACAGGCGAGTGCGCTTATCAGTTATAATTCCCCCAGCGGCACTAAAAACACGCTCCGATAACACGCTAGCGGCAGGGCAGGCCAGGAAATCCATGGCATACAGAGCGAGTTCATTCCAAGTGTCCAGCTTGGATACCCAATAATTTAAAGGCACAGAGGAATCACGGAGGACGCTGGTACGGTCGGCAAGGTACTCCCTCACCATCTTTTGAAACTTTCCTCTCCCTGTGAGAGTACGCCGCGCCTCAGGGCCTGTAAGCTGGGCGAGTCTCAGAAAACTATCCCAGAATGTTGACAGTGTTCCCCTGCCTCTGCTGGATTGGAGTTGCGTCTCTCTCGCCTGTACGCCTTGGTTGGTCAACGAACTGTGACCTCTGCCGCTAGCGTGTTTTAGATGAGAATTTTTTTAACAGTTCTGCAGCAAGGGCCTTCTGGTACTGCCACATTTTTGTAGACCTTTCCATCTCAGGAATAAGAGAGTGAAAGTTCTCCTTGTGGCGGGGGTCTAAAAGTGTCACTAACCAGTAATGACTGTCACCCAACATTTTTACAATGCGAGGGTCACAGTCAAGGCAGCGTAACATAAAGTCAGCCATGACTGGTAACGGGTAAGACTTCCGTGTCCTCACCAAGATGACAACTGACCATGCTCTCCTCCTCCTCCTCCCCCCTGTCCTCAGGCCACCCACGCTGAACCGACGGTATGACAGTTGTACAGGTACTACCGTCTACAGTGCATGATACCAGCTCCTGTTCTTCCTCCTCCTCTTCCTCCTCTCCCTCATTGTCCCCCAATGCACTTTGGGATGAGATGAGGCTGGGCTGTGTAATCGCCCATTACGGCTTCTTGATCCACCTCATCATACTCTGGCTGCAATGCCTCCTCTTTAATTCTCTGCAGAGCGTTGCAAAAGATAGACAAGTGGGATGCTGACGCTAATGATGGCATCATCGCCACTCACCATCTGGGTGGACTCCACAAAGTTTGTCAGGATTGTACATATGTCAGACATCCAGGTCTTATGTGTGGAGTATGACCTGAATATTGACGGCCTTGTTGCAGCTGGTACTCCACAACTGCTCTCTTCTGCTCACAAATCCTTAGCCACATGTGGAGGGTAGAGTTCCAACGTGTGGGGACATCACACACCAATCGGTGTGCCGGAAGCTGCAAACGCTGCTGCAACACAGCAAAGGCGGCGAAAATGAGCTGACAGGCGGCGTACTTTGACGAGCAGATCTGGCAACTCGGGGTACTATTTAAGAAACCGCTGAACCACGAGGTTAAGCACATAAGCCAGGCATGGTACGTGTGTGATCTCTCCTCGCCTCAGAGCCGCCACCAGGTTACGGCCATTTTCACACACGACCATGCCTGGATGTAGGTTCAGCAGTCTCAGCCACAGATCTGCCTGCTTTTTCACAGCTGTCCACAACTCACAAGCAGTGTGAGGTTTATCACCTAAGCTTATGAGTTTCAGCACAGCCTGTTGTCGCTTGGCTGAGGCAGTACTGCAGTGCTTCCAGCTTGTAACTGATGTGGTGATATCTGAGATGGATGCTGAACATGAGGAGGAGGAGGATGCGCAGGAGCTGTACACTGTGGGGGCAACTCTGACTGACATGGGGCCCGCAATCCTCAGTGTGGGGAGGATGTGTTCCGTCCCAAGGTCTGACTGGGTCCCTGCTTCCACTATGTTTACCCAGTGTGCCGTCAGGGAGATGTACCATCCGTGGCCCAAGCACTTGTCCACGTGTCCGTTGTCAGGTGGAATCTCCCAGTAACTGCGTTGAGGGCATGGCAGATGTTTTGGGACACGTGCTTGTGTAGTGCGGGGATGGCACATCGGGCAAAATAGTGTCGGCTGGGGACCGAGTACTGAGGGACGGCCACCACCATAAGGTTGCGGAAGGATTCCGTCTCCACCAGCCTAAAAGGCAGCATTTCCAAAGCAAGCAGTCGTGAAATGTTCGAATTTAGGACTGTGGCCTGTGGGGCGTTGGCTGCGAATTTGCGCTTTCATTCAAAGCTCTGGGATATGGACAATTGAACTCTGCGGTGGGACGTGGACATTGATGCTGTTTCTTGAGAAACTGCCATAACAAGTGAAGACTGAGAGGAGGGGGCATCTTTGCATGCAATATGGACAGGGGATTGCCTTGCACGCACAACAGAGGGTTCTATTACACGCACAACAGCGGAAGAAGCAGTGGTGACACCCGCTGACACTGGTCGTGGACCCTGGGGTTCACCCACAAAGTCTGGTGCTTTGCTGACATGTGCCTGGTCATGCTGGTGGTGGTCAGGCTGGTAGTTTTGTCACCCCTGCTGATGCTGGCATGGCAGGTGGTACAAATGGCCTTTTTGGGGTTATTAGCAGAGTCTTTAAAAAAATTCCAGACTCTGGAAGACCTACCGGTTGTACTGGCAATGTCCCTCGTGTTGGTGTTACGGGGAACTGTTGCCCTCCTCCTGTGTGTGGCCACCACACTGCTTCTTCCTGCCTGTTGGGGTACTCTGCCTCCCTTCCCCTGTGTGCTACTGGCCTCGCTCTGCTTGTCCTCTTGCCACGTTGGGTCAGTTACTAGATCATCCACCACCTCTTCCACTTGCGCTCCACGATGCTCCTCCTCACTTCGTGGCAATTGTGTCTCGTCATCGTCCACCTCTTGTGACAAATTGCCAGCGTCGACTTCCTGTGGCCGTGGCTGTTCAAATATTTGGGCATCGCTACATGGGATCTCCTCTTCCACCACTTCAAGCGGAGCAGGCAAGGGGCACAAATCTGGAAATGGACCAGTGAACAGCTCTTCAGAGTGTCCAAGTGTGGGATCAGTTGCTGTCTGACGACACTCGGCATGGTGGGAGGAAGGAGCATCAGGGTGAGAAGGAGTATGCGGTCTACTAAAACTTGACCGTGTGGAAGACAGACTGGAGGTGGTGGTGCCCAGGTAACTGGAAGTATTATCTGCTATCCAATTAATAACCTGTTCACACTGATCAGTTCGCAATACTGGTGTTGTAATGTGCTTCCCTAGTAATTCGGTCAAGAAGTGGAAGCGAGAAGATGTGGCTGTTGGTTGTGGCACATTTTCACCTTGGCCACGGCCCCGTCCTCTACACGCACCATCACCAGAACGTCCAGTTCCACGTCCCTTGCCACCCGCCTTGCCCATTGTAATTGAAGTAAAATAGCTTACACTCGCACTATCAATGGAAAAAGGGTAACAAAAAGGAGATTAGAACCGTGGAAGAGGAAAACCACAGTTCTATTTCTCTGGCCTACACCCGACTCTTTTAAACAGATATATTGGTGTCTGACCAGTCAGGGAGACACTATTACAGTTTTTTTTTTACGGCAAAAAATGCCAAAAGCAGGATAATACAGAGATTTGACCCGTGGAACTGCAAAACCACAGTTCTATTTCTCTGGCCTACACCAGACTCTTTTAAACAGATATATTGGTGTCTGAACAGTCACAGACACACTCAATTTTTTTTTTTGGGGGGGGGGGGATACCAAACGTTAATAAGACGCGTATTTGTACAGTCTGACTGAGGAAAAAAAAAATACAGGATTTAGATGAAAAAAAAAAAAGAATTTTTCCTGGCCCCTGAGACCAGGGTGATAAGTCTAGCAATTTGACCAACAGGAGCACACAGGACTGTAATGCAGCGTTTGCTGGTATAACCACTGCGTCTCCTATACAGCCTGCCTGCCTGATATCTGGGATGGATATTAGTCCTGTGAAGGACTGTTTGTTTGATTTGGCAGGCTTTAGAGACCCTACACTACCTATTTCGCACTATATATCTCTCCCTAACTCAGCAGCACTCTCCCTTCACTGTCTGATCCGGAGCGACTGTGTCCAAGATGGCGGCGCCCGGTTTTAAATACTCGAGGTGATGCTGTGCGGCCAGCCAATCACTGTAATGCCCACAAACAACATGGCTGCGGCATTACAGTGACTGGCTGGCAATCCCTGCATGTTCATTGGCTCTGTAAAGAGCGCCAAACATGCAGGGCGGAGACCCGAGCTCCCACCCGAGTAACCTGGAAATGCTCGATGGTCGCTGAACATCCAGAGTAGCGAGATGCTCGGGCGAGTACCGAGCAGTGTCGAGCATACTCGCTCAACACTAATCATTATGCATGGACGCCACCAAAAAAGTCTGAATAGTTGTGATCCCAGGATGACCACTCAAAATGGAATCCTGAAAATCCTGTAACAGACGCAATCTTAGATACACAGGCACAAATAATGTGATAATGAATTAAAAGGCCTAATATAAATCAGAATAATACTGATAAAGATCCATCAGCTACTCCACAATTGATATAACCACATATAAAAAGAATGAAGGAGTTAAATGGCAAAAAACAGTAAATATTTTATTAGAGTAGATACAAAAATGAACGCATAAATCTGAAGTACAGTGGTTTGAAAAAGTGTTTGCCCCCTTCCTGATTTCTTCTTCTCTTGCATGTTTGTCACACTTAAATGTTTCAGATCACAAAACAAATTTAAATATTAGACAAAGATAATACAAGTAAACACAAAATGCAGTTTTTAAATGAAGGTCTTTATTATTAAGGAAAAAAGAAATCCAAACCTACAGGGCCCTGTGTGAAAAAGTGATGCCCCCTTCCTTAAAGCATAAATTAACTGTGGTTTATTACATCTTTGAGAAGCTGAGTTCAATTTCCCTAGCCACACACAGGCCTGATTACTGCCACACCTGTTCTCAATCAAGAAATCACTTAAATAGGACCTGCCTGATAAAGGGAAGTAGACCAAAAGATCCTCAAAGGCTAGACATCATGCTGTGATCCAAAGAAATTCAGGAACAAATGAGAAACAAAGTAATTGAGATCTATCAGTCTGGAAAAGGTTATAAAGCCATTTTTAAAGCTTTGGGACTGCATTGAACCACAGTGAAAGCCATTTGCCACAAATGGAGAAAATATTTAACAGTGGTGAATCTTCCCACTAGTGGCTGGCTGATCAAAATTACCCCAAGAGAGCAGCAGCGACTCATCTAAAAGGCCACAAAAGACCCCACAACAACATCCAAAGAATTGCAGGCCTCACTTGCCTCAGTTAAGGTCAGTGTTCATGACTCCACCATAAGAAAGAGACTGGGCATAAAAGGCATGCATGGCAGAGTTCCAAGACTAAAAACACTGCTGAGCTAAAAGAACATAAAGGCTTATCTCAGTTTTGCCCTAAAACATCTTGATGATCGCCAAAACTTTTGGGAGAATACTCTGTGGACTGACAAGACAAACAAACTTTTTGGAAGGTGTATGTCCCATTACATCTGGCTTAGAAGTAACACAGCATTTAAGAAAAGGAACATCATACCAACAGTAAAACATGGTTGTGGTAGTGTGATGGTCTGGGGCTATTTTGCAGCTTCAGTACCTGGAAGACTTGTTGTAAATGGAACCATGAATTCTGCTGTCTTCCAAAAATCCTGAAGGAGAATGTCAGGCCATCAGTTCGTAACCTGAAGCTGAAGCGCACTTGGGTTATGCAGCAGGACAATGATCCAAAACACACCAGCAAGTCTACCTCTGAACGGCTTAAGAAAAACAAAATTAAGACTTTGGAGTGGCCTAGTCAAAGGCCTGACCTTAATCCGGTTGATATGCTGTGGCATGATCTTAAAAAGGCGGTTCATGCTCGGAAGCCCTCCAATGTGTCTGAATTACAACAATTTTGCAAAGATGTGTATGCCAAAATTCCTCCAGAGCCTTGTAAAAGACTCATTGCCAGTTATTGCAAACACTTGATTGCAGTTGTCACTGCTAAGGGTGGCCCAACCAGTTATTAGGTTAAGGGGGTAATCACTTTTTCACACAGGGCCCTGTAGGTTTGGATTTCTTTTTCCCTTAATAATAAAGACATTCGCTTAAAAACTGCAGTTTGTGTTTTCTTCTGTAATCTTTGTTTAATATTTAAATTTGTTTGTGATGTGAAATATTTAAGTGTGACAAACATGCAAAAGAATAAGAAATCATGATGGGGACACTTTTTCACACCACTGTATATAGGATGAAAGAAACCAGCACACTGGCTACCAGGTAACAAGGCTATAAGGTGAGATGGGTATATCGAGGTACATTTCACATATAATATACTCCAATAGTTATGAGGAACGAGACCAGACTGTAACTAAAAAAATGACCGCATCTAAATTAAAGGGAAAGCACGCTTTTATCAAATATAGACCACTGTAGTCATGTTAAATGCTTTCCAAAGAGCCAAATTTCATATACAGTGAAGGAAATAATTAATTGATCCCTTGCTGTTTTTGTAAGTTTGCCCACTGACAAAGACATGAACAGTTTATAATTTTGAGGGTAGGTTAATTTTAACATTGAGATATAGAATATCCCCCCCCCCAAAAAAAAAATCAAGAAAATCACATTGTATAAATTAAGTAAATTTATTTGCATTTTGCAGTGAGAAATAAGTATTTGATTTCTCTGGCAAACAACACTTAATACTTAATGTTTTGGGTCACTGTCTTGCTGGAAGACCCAGCCACGACCCATTTTTAATGTCCTGGTGGAGGGAAGGAGGTTGTCACTCAGGATTTAAGGTACATGGCTCCATCCATTCTCCCATTGGTGCGGTGAAGTAGTCCTGTACCCTTAGCAGAGAAACACCCCCAAAATATAATGTTTCCACCTCCATGCTTGACAGTGGGGATGGTGTTCTTTGGGTCATAGGCAGCATTTCTCTTCCTCCAAACCCGGCGAGTTGAGTTAATGCCAAAGAGCTCAATTTTTGTCTAATCTGACCACAGCACCTTCTCCCAGTAACTCACAGAATCATCCAGGTATTCATTGGCAAACTTCAGACGGGCCTGCACATGTGCCTTCTTGAGCAGTGGGACCTTGCGGGCACTGCAGGATTTTAAACCTTTAAGGCATAATGTGTTACCAATGGTTTTCATGGTGACTGTGGTCCCAGCTGACTTGAGATCATTAACAAGTTCCCCCCGTGTAGTTTTAGGCTGATCTCTCACCTTCCTCTTGATCAAGGATACCCCACGAGGTGAGATTTTGCATGGTGCCCCAGATCGATGTCGATTGACAGTCATTTTGTATTTCTTCCATTTTCTTACTATTGCACCAACAGTTGTTTCCTTCTCACTCAGCGTCTTACTTATGGTTTTGTAGCCCATTCCAGCTTTGTGCAGGTCTATGATCTTGTCCCTGACATCCTTAGAAAGCTCTTTGGTCTTGCCCATGTTGTAGAGGTTAGAGTCTGACTGATTAATTGAGTCTGTGGACAGGAGTCTTTTATACAGGTGACTATGTAAGACAGCTGTCTTTAATGCAGGTAACGAGTTGATTAGGAGCGTCTAACTGGTCTGTAGGAGCCAGAACTCATAATGGTTTGTAGGGGATCAAATACTTATTTCTCACTGCAAAATGCAAATAAATTTATCTAATTTATACAATGTGATTTTCTTGATTTTTTTTGGGATATTCTATCATCTCTCAATGTTAAAATTAACCTACTCTTAAAATTATAGACTGTTCATGTCTTTGTCAGTGGGCAAACTTACAAAAACAGCAAGGGATGAATTAATTATTTCCTTCACTGTATATGGTTGAAAAGTCTGTCTTGCCCATCATAAAGTTCATCTTAGCCATCATAAAGTTCACCAAGTCTAGTTGCCAGACATGAAAAGAGCACCAATGCGCGTTTCACGTATTTGTGATGTTGCTTCTTCAGGGTAAAAGCCGCATGCTAGATGCAAATGCTAGACCGTAGGTCCTTAAATATTATACAATCAGCTGTCATATGACCACAATTCCTCCAATAATGTCTGAGTAAGTCACGGCCGCATGACCGCAATTCCACCAATGGAGTCCGGGGAAGTGGCGCATGCACACCTCATCATGCACGCCAACCACACCAGCTGCAGCCATCAAGGTAACCTGCGTACAACTGGGAAACCAGGGCATGTGGCAGTGTTTACAGTGTGCGCAGGCACCAAGGAGATGCCAAGAGCAGTGTGGGGGCACGCAATGGCGAGGTGCGCACAACCACACAGGGAATGAAAAGTACACTTAGAACAAGTAATGGACTACATATGGTTAAAGTGCATAGGTACAAAATAAGAAGGTCATTAACAAGTAAAGTGCCTAAATACAATATAGAAGGGTCATTAACACCATAGAATATGACGTTATACATGCAAATAGATATAAAAAGATATGAAATGCAAACAGAACAAAATACAATAATGTATCATGGAAAATATAAACACATAGTGCAAGATGAATTGCGATTGCATATCCACATGTTGCAAACTCCCAAAAGGACTTCCATTGCAGAAATAGAAGATGTCATTCAAATTGGATTGCACATTACCGGACAATAGATCAATATTAGTAACAAAGGAGCTGAAGAAAAGAAAAATTACCTAAGAATCAATAATTAATACAACCAAAATATTAAAATATTCTATGTTCTATTAGTCCTTCTATACTGACCTCCAGCAGGTTGCAAATTGAATATAATTTTTTTCTGCATCTAGCTCTGAAAAAATATTTGGGCTTCTAGCGGTGTGTGGGACTTGGTCTATTAGTCCATCTATACTGACCTCCATCAGGTTGCAAATTAAAAATAATTTTTTTCTGCATCTAGCTCTGAAAAAATATTTGGGCTTCTAGCGGTGTGTGGGACTTGGCCTATTAGTCCATCTATACTGACCTCCATCAGGTTGCAAATTAAAAATAATTTTTTTCTGCATCTAGCTCTGAAAAAATATTTGGGCTTCTAGCAGTGTGTGGGACTTGGTCTATTAGTCCATCTATACTGACCTCCATCAGGTTGCAAATTGAATAAAAAAAATTTCTGCATCTAGCTCTGAAAAAATATTTGGGCTTCTAGCGGTGTGTGGGACTTGGTCTATTAGTCCATCTATACTGACCTCCATCAGGTTGCAAATTAAAAATAATTTTTTTCTGCATCTAACCCAGCCAATAGTTTTGGCCTAATACCACAGTTTGGCCACTCAGCTCTGCTCGGTTACCATCCATTGTTTTTTTGTGCAAACAACTCCAGAGTTGTGAATTAGTTAACCACCAAAATGAGTGGAAAAAGGCCTGCTGCTGGTGGAAAGGGGAATAGGCGTGTTGGGAAGGGGAAAAAAGGTTGTGTCCGTGGGGTAGGTGCAGAAGAAAGACCATCTTCCAGCCAAACTAAAATGTCTACTTCTTTTAGCGGACAATGTGATAAGATCCCTTTCTTACGACCACGCCAATCGCTACAAATTCCAGATGAGGCACAAAAACAGCAGGTGCTTCAACGGATATCAAGTGCTCCTTTAAGTGGGCTCTCCTCCACATCAACTTCAACATCACAAATACTCCAGTCCTCAAAGGTGTCACCCAAATCGCACTTGCTTCCTCACAGCTCCCAAATCTCCAGCTGCCCGTCTGAGTATGAGGTAGAACAGATGGTTGAGTCTGCAGAGCTGTTTACTCATACTATAGCCTGGGAATCAGAGGTCGACTCCAGCGCTTCTGTGAATCCAGACGAGGAAATGATCTGCACTGATGCCCAGAATCTTTATGAATCGGATCCAGGACCAGACGCAGAAGGTTCTGACCATAATGTAGACCCTCATTCCCAAACTGTAACTCCTGTTGGTGGAGACAATGAGGAAGACGATGATAAGACTCAAATACCTGATTGGAGCGACAACTTTAGTTTTTTGTCAGGGCAGGAACAGGTTGGCTCTGAGGACGACGGGTGTGATAACGCACAGGGTGATGATGATGAGGTCGGAGATCCCACTTACTGTCAACCCACAGTCAGCCAAGAGATGAGGTCAGCAGAGGAGGTGGAGGAAGATGCTAGTGACGACGAGGTCAGGTTGCGCCTTCCTGGACAGAGACGTAGTACTGGAAGCACGTCAACAACTGCATCCTCAAACACAACTCTGCCTCTCACCACAAGTCGTGGTGGCTCTTCAGGTCGCATGGGTGCTAAGCCTTGCATAGCCTGGGCATTTTTTCAGATCGATAAAGATGACCCAACTCGTGTTATCTGTAACATTTGTCAGCAAAAGCTAAGTAGAGGCCAAAAAATACATAGTTTGAGTACTTCATGCATGAACCGGCACATGGACATGAAGCATAAGTTGCAGTGGGAAGCTCAGTGTGCTACAATGCGGTCTAGCCGGCCGGGCCAACCACCGTCTGCCATATCTTGTGCATCCGCGGCCTCTTCATCCTCTGTGACTGGGGGGACAGCAGTCACACCTGTTTTGGGGCGCAGACCTGCCACCTCTTTACCCGCAACAGCCAGCGTGATTGGCAGGTCATCATTTTCTTTGGAGGTGGTAACACCAGCTGGTCTTGAGCGCTGTCCGACATCGATAGCACCACCTTTGGATCAAGGCAACCTAACATGTCCGCCTGCATCTTCCTCACAGACCGGCAGTTTGCCGGGGACACCCTTATCAACCCCGTCTAAGCACAATAGCCAGCCCTCGGTCCCTCAGATGTGGACAAGTAAAAGACCATTTCCTCCTAGCCATGAGAAAGCTAAGAGGTTGAATTTCACCATCTGCAAGCTCTTGGCTACAGAAATGCTGCCTTTCCGCCTGGTGGACACAGAGGATTTTCGAGACCTTATGTCCGTTGCAGTGCCCCAGTACCAGATGCCCAGTCGGCACTACTTCTCAAAGAAAGGTGTGCCTGCGCTCCACCAGCATGTCGCACACAACATCACCGCTTCTTTGAGAAACTCTGTGTGTGACAGGGTGCATTTCACCACAGACACTTGGACGAGTAGGCATGGACAGGGGCGTTACATGTCGCTGACTGGGCACTGGGTAACTATGGTGACAGCAGGACAAGGGGCTGCTGTCCAAGTCTTGCCGTCCCCACGAGTTGTGCGTCAATCCTCTTTATGTCATTTTTCCTCCACTGCTTCTGCCTCCTCAACCTCCTCTCGGTCTTCCACCTGCACCCAAAGCCTGTCTGGTCATGCCACAAGCTTTCTAACTGCGCAGAAGGGATCCTGCACACCTCCTTACTATGCTGGCAGTAGGGCTCAACGTCATCAGGCGGTTTTTACATTGAAATGTCTGGGAAATGTGAGTCACACAGCTGAGGAGTTGTGGTCAGCTCTGGAGAACCAATTTCATGAATGGTTGTCTCCACTGGACCTGAAACCAGGGAAGGCCGTGTGCGACAATGCTGCAAAGCTGGGTGCGGGCCTTCGCCGGGGCAATGTCACACACGTGCCTTGTATGGCTCACGTGTTGAACCTGGTTGTCCAGCAATTTTTAGCCCACTATCCCAGACTAGATGGCCTTCTGCAGAGGGCACGGTCGCTGTGTGCTCACTTCCGCCGTTCGCATCCCGCAGCTCAGCGACTTACATCTCTACAGAAGTCGTTGGGCCTGCCACTTCACCGGCTAAAATGCGATGTGCCTACCCGGTGGAATTCAACTCTGCACATGTTGCAGCGACTGTGGCAGCACCGACAAGCCCTGGTGCAATACGTTCTGACGTATAGCCTGGGCCAATGAGATTCAGAGGTGGGGCAAATCACGCTGGAGGAGTGGTCTCAGATCAGGGACCTATGCACCCTTCTGCACAGTTTTGAAATGGCGACGAAGATGTTTAGTGCTGACGATGCCATTATCAGCATGACTATTCCGGTGATTTACATGCTGGAGCACATGTTAAACAGAATTCGGAGTCAGGTGGTGGCACAAGAGGAGGTGGAGGAAGTAGAGGAGGAGGAGTTGTATGCGGAAGGGCTAACATCTGCAAGGTCCAGACGGTCGGCAGCACCAGGGCGGCAGGCATGTGAGGGTGGGGGAGATGATTTTACCAGGGCGCATGGTAGCAGCCAAACTAGTGAGGAAGGTGCAGGAGCCCAGGAAGAAGTGGAGGACGAACTGATGGAAGACTCATCAGATGAGGGAGACCTTGATCACATTTCTGTTGTGCGAGGTTGGGGGGAGAGGACAGAGGAAGGAAGCATGATTGTTACCTCGCCACCAACACAACAGGGACTTGGTGCTCCTGGATGCGCAACACACATGAGTGCCTTCTTGCTGCACTACCTGCAACATGACCCTCGAATTGTGAGAATTAGAAATAATCCTGACTACTGGGTTGCCACACTGTTAGATCCCCGGTACAAAAGTAAATTTGCAGAAATTATTCCTGCCATAGAAAGGGATGCACGCATGCAGGAGTATCAGCAGAGACTGTTGCAGAATCTTACATGTGCTTTTCCACAAAATACCAGTGGTGCACGTAGTGAATCTCACAGTTCCAACTTGCCAACCGTGGGACTGTCAAGTGTTCAGCACTCAAACCGTAACAGAACCACAGTATCTGCTGGTAACATCAATTTTGCGGAATCATTTCACCACTTTTTTAGCCCATCCTTTGCAAGGCCACAGGAGACAAGAAGTCTGACACATAGTCAACGCCTAGAGACGATGGTACAGGAGTATCTCCAAGTAAACATTGAAGCCACGACTGTGTCACTGGACCCTTGCTCTTTTTGGGCTTCCAATCTGGATAAATGGCCGGAGCTAGCCACTTACGCCTTGGAGATCTTGTCATGCCCCGCAGCCAGCGTTCTGTCTGAACGTGTGTTCAGCGCTGCTGGTGGTGTGCTGACAGATAAGCGCACGCGGCTCTCCACTGATAATGTAGACAGACTCACGTTCATAAAGATGAACAAATCATGGATCCGAAACGACTTTTCTACCCCTGTGTCATCCTGGGGAGAGTAAAAGCTTGATGATTGGTTAAAATCACCCTACCAACCGTTTTAAGCTTTCAAATTACTAATCATGTTTATCTGTATCTTGACTGGAAAATAATTTGGGCTTTGTAGCAGTGTGCAGCACTGATCCTATTAGGCCATCTATAATAAGCTTCACCAGATTTAAAATTAAAAATAATTTTTAGCTGCATCTAGCCCGGAAAATAATTTTGGGGCTCCGAGATGCGCAAGACACATAAGTGCCTTCTTGCTGCACTACCTGCAGCATGACCCTCATATTGTCAGAATTCGAAGTAATCATGACTACTGGGTTGCCACACTCTTAGATCCCCCAAACTTTTCGATCAACCTTTTCATTTTAATAAAGACCAAAAAAATGGTCATTTTTGAAATTATAAGCATTAGCAGGTTGTTAGAAACTGAAATCAAACAGTTTTCAACTCAAAACTTTATTCTAGGTGATGTTACATTTTCACATAGGACCCCTTGTTCGAAAGGAGCTTCTGAACTCTCTCGTCCATTGAATTTGTCAGGTTTTGGATGGTTTCTGCTTCAATTGTTTTGCATGAGGACAGAATACCCTCCCAGAGCTGTTGCTTAGATGTGAACTGCCTCCCGCCATCATAGACACTCCTTTTAATGATGCTCCAAAGGTTCTGAATGGGGTAGAGGTCAGGGGAGCATGGGGGTCACACCATAAGTTTGTCCCCTTTTATGCCCATATCAGCCAGAGATGCAGATGTTTTATGTGCAGCATGAGATGGTGCATTATCATGCAGAAAAATGATCTTGCTGTGAAATACACGGTTCTTCTTCTTGAACCATGGCAGGAAGTGCTGTTTGAGAAAATCCACATACATTATGGAGTTCATCTTTAGCGCCTTCAGGGATCCTAAAGGGGCAGACAATCTCTCTCCCCATGATTCCAGCCCAAAACATTACTCCACCTCCTCCTTGTTGGCGCTGTAGCCGTGTTTGCGTGGGGTGTCCATCAACCAGCCATCCTCCACTCCATTCATCTGGACCATCGAGCGCTGCACGGCACTCATCCGTGAACAAAACAGTTTTGAAATCAGTCTTCATGTAATGTTTGGCCCACTGGAGCCGTTTCTGCTTGTGTGAAGTGGATAGAGGAGGTCGACAGGATGGCGTATGCACAGCTGCAAACCTCTGAAGGACCCTGCATCTTGTTGTTCGGGGGACGTTGGAGGCACAAGCAGCTTCAAAAACTTGTCTGCTGCTATGACAAGGCTTTTTTGCCGCTGCTCTTTCAACCTGACGTAATTGCCTGTAGGAAAGAGTCCTCAATTTGCCCTTATCAGCACGCACACGTGTGTACTGTGAATCAGCTACATACTTCTTGATTGCCAAGACACTTCATCCTGATCATCGCACAATGTTGATTGTAGTCATGCCTTGACCTAAACACTCCACAATTTGTTGCTTCTCAGCAGCCGACACATCCTTTTTCTTTCCCATTTTGGCAGAAAATGTAGGCTGCTTAATAATGTGAGAGAGCCTTCTTAAGTAGTCTTGCCTTTCATTGGACACACCTGCCAAACTAATTAGCACAGGTGTCTGCAATTGCTTACAGTGATATAAAGAGCCCTGACACACATCACCATCAATGAGTTTAACTGACAAACAAATTCTTCCCTTATCACTCCTAAACACTTTTTGCATAATAATTTGGAACACGGTGTACATGTGCTTTTCCACAAAACACCAGTGGTTCACGTAGTGAATCTTACAGTTCTAACTTGCCAACCGTGGTCTGTATGGAATTGTTCAATAAAGGGCCCAAAATTAAGATAACATAGATGGGAGAGGTCTCTATGAATAGGAATTCCTAAGTATTTGATACCCTGTGAGGGCCAGGCAAAGGGAAAGTTGGACTGGATGGAATCCTATATGGATTTAGGGAGGGAGACATCGAGGGCCTCAGACTTCGCTGCATTGATTTTAAAATTTTACCATGTAACAAAGTGATCTATTTCAGCCATAACAGCAGGGATGGATATATGTGATTGAGTGATATATACTAGGACATCATCAGCAAATAGAGAGCACTTGTACTCGGTGCCTCCCACCTCAATCCACCTAATATTGGGGTTATGGCGAATTGATGAGAGCAGGTGCTCCGTCACTAGGATGTATAAGAGAGGGGACAGAGGACATCCCTGCCTTGTCCCATTGGTGATTGTGAAAGGTGATGAAAATGTTCTGACGCACCCCCTGGGCCTTGGGACACCCGGAGCCGGACCCTTTTTGGTGGATGCTGGTGGTTGTAGTCTTCGTGGCGGCGATCCTGTTCCGTGGCTCAGGGCGGTCAAACCAGTGGCGGAACTATTTATGTGGTTTTGATGTTTAAATGTCCGACTACGCCACCCGTGGATTGCGGTCAGAGTGAACCGCCGCTACAGGGCAGACCGCTAAGGCTGGTGTTGTGGGTGCAGCAGAGCGTAGCATAACTCCCCACGGGAGGAGTATAGCCTCAGGGCAGTGTATGCGGAGGATGGGGGTGATGGTGCAGGGCAGCAGCAGTAACGACACGGAGTCAGTGATGCAGTTCAGGGCCTTTACTCACAGTTCTTATTATCCAGACCACGTCTGCAGGTAACGGCTGCCCACGTCGTACTGTGCTCACCAGGTGAGGGGCTCAGACAACTCCCAGATAACTTTGGAGCGCTTCACAGGACCCCCTTTGTGTGTCCTTTGTCTGGCCTTTCTTACCAACACTTCTGTCCGGCTGCCTCGGGCCTCCTCTTGGTAAACTTGGCGCCAGTTTCCCTGACCCTATGTGGTGCCTTCCTAGCGGGTGGAGCAAGGGGCTGCGCCACATAAAATGTCAGAGCCTCCGGTTTCTAGCTGAGGGTCGTTTCCTGCCTCCACTAGTTCGGGGACCGGTCTCCCCCTTTGGCCTGACCCCTCCACGCAGGTGGATTCGGGCGTGCGGTGGCGACTCGCCCGTCCGCACCCCTGGGATCCCTTCATTCCTCGTTCCTGGAGCCTTCTCCGCTCCTCTTCCTTCCTTCTCCCTCTTGCAGGCCTGGGCCTCTGTTACTAGGCCCGC
The DNA here is from genome assembly GCF_046119375.1 of Phyllobates terribilis. NCBI lineage: Eukaryota > Metazoa > Chordata > Amphibia > Anura > Dendrobatidae > Phyllobates > Phyllobates terribilis. Next base: position 67,405,146 of record NW_027362770.1, on the reverse strand, counting down.
CTCCGGAGCAGAGCTCATGCAGAGCCCCTGCTCCCTGCCACTTCTGCTCAGACTTCTCTGCACTGAACTAAGATGGTGCCCACTTTTTATACTCCCTTCTCAATGCACCCAGGAACTGCTTCCTCCCTGCTCCTGCACTGCAGGGTTCCCCTTCCTCAGTGTTCCCTCCCCCCACTCCAGCCAGGGACAGGGACTGTCGTGCCCATCTCAGGGGCATATTGGTCGCCCTGCCCCACGGCAATGTGGTGTAATGCATGCAGGTGTCGGGTCCTGATCCACACTCCATCCTTATCTGAGAGTGAGATATCACACCTCTGGGTGAGGTGCAATACGTCTGTAGCAACCAAGCCCTCGGTGCTACAGTTCCATTTATCTTCAGCCTAGGTGACGTATTGTGATACAGGGCCGTGATTTTGGCTATAAAAGGGTCCCCTAGACCCCTACCCCAAGCTTTTTAAGAGAATCATATATGGCGTGCCAGGAGACTCTATGGAATGCTTTCTCAGCATCCAACGAGAGTATCTACTTACAAATTTTTAACTGCATCTAGCCCAGGAAATACTTTGTGCCTAGTAGCAGTGTCTGCTAGTCAGCGGATTATCCCGGCTGTTAAGCAAGCTACACCACCTGTAGTTTGGACACTTAATTTTTTCAAAGGAAATGCTTCGGGACCACGGGATACTTAGTGAAGAGCATCAGGAGGCACCCCAAGGCATAGGGGCTGGGACTGGCACTAGGATGCCTTGTGGTGGACAGCCGAGCTAGATCCTTATAAAAGCTTTTTAACTGCAGCAGCTTTAGTGGACGCTACTGGAGCTGGAATTACGCGGCTGCTGGCATGAGACTTGCCCTCCAATAGATCCTTGTAAATGGATTTAAAGTGTATTCATTCAAATTAGAGGGACAATTTAAATTAAAAAGCTTAGAGCTGCCTCCACCACAGGGGGGCTCTCTCGACCCACCAGTGGACAGGCACCAGTATTGGGAGAGGGGGGCTGGCCGTCAGGGTTCACCGCGGCTCTGGCACAAACCCGGCGACACGGAGGTGGCACGGGCAGGAGCGGACTGGCCGTCTCGGCTTCTCACTTTTTGGATTTTAGAAGGGCATGACATGCCTATATCTGTGTCTCCCCCTCCTTTTACTCCTCCACCTCTTTTCTTTTCGCATGACTATATGTACTTGTCACTTTTCCATGTGTTAGTTGTGTCTTCTGAGCAGTTTGTCAGCTTTTGGACACCTTTGAAGGTGTTTTCTATGTGTTTCTATGTGTTTTTGTTTGCCTGCCATTGGTTTTAACGGTGTTCGAAGGTGTTCGACGAACAGTTCGGCGAACACACGGGTGTTCGACGAACCGAACCGAACTCGAACACTACGGGGGTGGCTCAACACTAGTCATTAGTGGATTGTCAGATAGTGACAATATGGTGAAACAAAGGTTCAGTGCATAATATGTTCCAGTGCTTTCCAAGGATTGACCTCATGGTTTGTAATTCCTCATTATACTCAAAAATAAATCTGATTTGTCCATTTTCCCCCTTACATGTAAGGTCAGTAAGAGGCTTAGCAATCAGAGAAGAAAACCCTTGATGAATTTTGTATAATAGTTGCCAAATCCTAGAAAATGTTGCAGTACTTTAAGGTCACGAGGTTGAACCCAATCAATTATGGCCTGTTCCTTAGTAGAGTTCATCTTAAACCCTTCTGCTGACAAGATATACCCCAAGAACGAAATGTGTTTTTTCTGTTCAGGACATTTCTCTAATTTAGCAAACAGAGTTCCTTTGTAACACTACAGGGACATGTTTATGGTGAGAGTCCAAATCGGGAGAGAAAATTAGAATATCATCCAGGTAAATCACAACAAATCTTTCAATGAAATTAAATAAAATTTCATTCATAAAAATTTGGAAAACAGCAAATGCATTGGATAACCAAATGGAATGACAAGATTTTCAAATAAATCCTCAGACGTTAAAAACTCAATTTTTCACTTATCATCATATCAAATTATATGCCCCTCAAAGATCAAGTTTAGAAAACTACTTAGCCCCCATAAGCTGATTACATAGGTCAGGAATGAGTGGAAGTGGGTATTTGTTCTTAACCCTAATTTTGTTTAGTTCTGGGAAATCAAGGAAAGGACACAGACCACCATCTTTTTTTTTTCACAAAGAAAAATCTGGCAGCCACAGGGGAGGAGTAAGGGCGGATATGGCGGTCTGTTCAGACCCAGACAAACTGTAAAGGCAAGCTTTACAGTGCTGCTCACCATTATTGACACCCCTTCATTTTTTCATAGACTGTACAATATCTTCGGAAATAATGGAAATGAACCAAGGTTATATCCTCAGAATTTTTTAATTAGTGGTCCAAAGTAATACAACAATTAAACATTGTTTTTCAATTTCCATGTTGCAATTTCAAAGAAGAAACAGAATAAACATCATGGGCAGTAATAAATACACCCCTAATTAATACTTGGTTGCACACTCTTTGGCATTGATGACAGCCTCCAAATGTTTCTTGAAGCCATCTATAAGTTTCTTGCACCTCTTAGCTGGAAATTAGGATGAACAGTTTGATATGTTCACTAGTTGCCTGCTCCTGGTCTAATGAATATGATCAAGTGCATGCAAGAAAGAATAACATCAGACACACACAGTCGGATGTAAGCTCTCCTTGATCAGCTATGGCACAGTTTCAAGTGTCTTTATTCAACCCGAACATAGACTTATATAAACTGTAAATAGGGGCTCGGTTAGCCCTAGAATGGCAGTAACCAGATGTATTCATTAGTTAGTCCATGGGCAGATCCATGAGGTCATCAGGGGGGCGTGATCCATGAGGTCATCAGGGGGGTGTGATCCATGAGGTCATCAGGGTGAGTTGGTCCATGAGGTCATCAGGGGGTATGGTCCATGAGGTCATCAGGGTGCGTGATCCATGAGGTCATCAGGGTGGGTTTCTCCAAGCGATGTGTCGCTCTGTGGTTGGTTAGTCCTATAGAATGCGGCTTCCTCCCAGAACAGAGCATGGTGTGATGAAACAGGAAATGACAGCCATCTTTTGATCTAAACAAGCTTATGTAAGGTGAAATAATACCCTTTGTGGGTCTTTTCTCTCAATCTCCTATGTCTTGAGGTTAATTAAGTATTTGAACCATGGCTCTCCTCAACACTGGGAGGTGGTCAACTATTGTCGGTCCTGTCCTATTTGTCAGTTAACTGCTCCCGTGTCCCTCTTCTGTAGTCCCCTGGTCCCGTTACCCATTATAGAGGTCCCATTTGACGGAATTGCTATGGACCTTGTAGGACCATTAGTTAAGTCTGCCAGGGGGCACCAATACATCCTAGTGGTGCTGGACTACACGACACGGTACCCGGAGGCGGTACCACTGAGAAACTCCTCTGCCCAGAGTATAGTGCGAAAACTGGTCAATATCTTCTATCGGACGGGCCTGCCAAAGGAGATCCTGACAGACCAGGGAACTCCATTCATGTCGAAGGTGATGAGAGAGTTGTGTAAGGCTCTCCAGATTATACAACTCAGGAAGTCAGTGTACCATCTGCAGACAGATGACCTGGTGGAGAGGTTCAATAAGACCCTAAAGTCCATGCTTATAAAGGCCGTAGAGAAGCATGGCCGAGACTGGGATTGCCTACTTCCATACCTGCTATTCTCCATTAGTCCCACAGGCCTCTACGGGGTTCACCCTTCGTATTACTATACGGACGGCACCCTTAGGGACTTTTGGACATTGCGAAAGAGACCTGGGAAGCCGAGGCAACACCCTACCGGAGCGTCATCGAGCATGTGGCCCAAAAGCAAGACCGAATCGCGAGGGTGATGCCAATTGTAAGGGAAAGCCTCCTACAAGCACAAAAGGCCCAGGCATCGATCGGTGAGACTGAGACAGTTCAACTCTGGAAACCAGGTGTTGGTGTTGATCCCAACGGTGGAGAGCAAATTCCTCGCCAAGTGGCAAGGGCCATATGAGGTGATCGAAAAGTTGAGTGACGTCAACTACAAGGTCCACCAACCAGGAAGAAGAAAGCCGTATCAGGTATACCACGTTAACCTTCTCAAACCTTGTAGAGACATGGAGCCGGTGGATGCTACATGCCTGGGGGCACATCCTGAAGCCCGAGTCGAGGATGTCACAGTTCCGGAGACACTATCACCGGCCCAGAAGCAACAGTGCCGAGAGCTGCTTCAGTGGAACCGGGACCTATTTTCAGAGCTGCCAGGTTGTACGCAGGTGGTCAAACATGAAATCCTGACAGAGCCGCATGTGAGGGTAAATCAAAGGCCATACCAGATTCCTGACGCCCGCCATGAGGTGATCTCCAAAGAGGTGATGAGAATGTTGAGCCTGGGAGTCGTCGAGGAGTCAAAGAGTCCAGCCTCATTGTCCTGGTGCTGAGAATGGCAGTTCTGTAATGACTACAGGAAGCTGAATGAGGTGTCAAAGTTCAACATGTATCCTATGCCCCGCATCGATGAGCTTATTGAGAGGCTAGGGACAGCCTGATATATCACCACACTGGACCTAGCGAAAGGGTACTGGCAGATTCTCTTGTCTCCAAGTGCCAAGGAGAAGATGGCCTTCTCTACTCCTGACAGGTGCTTTCAGTACACCAGGATGCCGTTCGATCTGCAGGGAGCCACAGCTACCTTCCAGAGGGCCATGGACCGGATCCTAGTCTCTCATAAGAAGTACGCCATAGCTTACCTGGATGACATCGCAATATTCAGCCTGGATTGGGGAAGTCATTTACAGTAGGTCCAGGTGGTACTGGATGCACTAAAGAAAGCAGAGTTTACGATAAACCCAAAGAAGTGCACCATCGGGAAGGCAGAGGCAAAATACTTGGGCTACTTTGTCGGAAATGGCGAAATAAAGCCGCAAGTAGAGAAGGTGGAGGCTATCCAAAATTGTCCGCAACCAAACTCCAAAAAGCAAGTTTGTGCATTTCTGGGAATTGTGAGGTATTATCGGCGATTTATCCCAAATTTCACCATGAAAGTCCCCCTGACTGATCTTTTTAAGGGCACGAAGACATGGCCAAGTGGTCCCCTGAAGCGGAGATGGCATTCCAGGAGTTGAAGTTCGCCCTATGTAAGCAGTCAGTCTTAATAGCACCTGATGTCACTAAGGAGTTTGTGGTTCAGACTGACTCCTCCGAGTTCAGTTTAGAAGCTGTGTTCTCCCAGGAAATAGATGGGGATGAACATCCAGTCCTATTCCTGGGTAGGAAACTGTCCTCCTGTGAAAATAACTATGCCATCGTAGAGGAGGAGTGCCTGGCCATCAAATTGGCCATTGAGACCCTAAGATACTACCTGTTAGGCCAACAATTCAGGCTAGTGTCAGACCATGCACCACTGAGATTGATGAGGGAAAGGAAAGGGAACAATGCCCGGGTAACTAGGTGGTTTCTAGCACTCCAATACTTTAATTTTCATGTAGAGGACAGGCCCGGGAAACTACATGGAAATGCAGATGCCCTGTCCAGACTTCCCTGTTTAGCTAGTGAAGGAGCCAAAACCCCTGGCTTTAGGCAGGGGAGAGGGATATGGGACAAAGTCACTGGTAAAGTGTTGAGAGAGGCCAAGTCCATTTGTAAAAGGGCGTGTTTTTTGTGAATGACCATTGTGAAGGGTGGGATGCCATTCACCATATCTCCACCTCAGGTTGTGGTCTGGGGGAGTTTAAATACTCGGCCAGCTGAGGCATTCAGAGTTCAATGTCTGGAGAAGTAAGCTCCAGAAGGGAGCTTGTGTTTGTTCCTGAGCCATGTGGAGTTACTGAACTCTCAGCAGGCGGATCCCTGCTACTGTAAGGATTGTGTTCTTTGTGTGACTGTTTTTGCTTTGTCTTCCTGTTTTGCCCAGCGGGCTGTGTTTCTTTTCACGGACTAAATGTTGGTTTATGCCACATTGCAATAAACCAAGGAAAGATTTAACCCCTTTAAAGCCTTATTAATACGCGTCTGTGCCCTGGGCTTTAAGAGCCTGACCCGTATTAATACGTCATTGCGATCGCGCGCGCACACAGGCTGTGCGGGCGCGATCGCCGCCTTGTGTCAGCTGATTGTCACAGCTGACACCCGGTACTATGTGCAGGGAGTGGTCCCGCACCACTCCCGGCACATTAACCTTCGTAACGCATTACGGTGGCTAAGGAGAGGTGATTGCAATACTCACCTCCTTTTCCGGCCTCCAGCGCTGCCTGCCGCGGCTTCCCGGATATTGCCATGATAACCCGATGTCGTTATGACAACATCCGGGTCACCAGACAGCAGGAAGATTTTTTGGTCATGCGCAGTCCATGACCAAACTATCTTCTCCCTGTGCAGCGCTGACAGCCTGACAGGTATGGTGCTCCATTCCTGAGCTATGCAGGTGATCAGAGTAAAAAAGTGAAAGTCCCATAGTAGGACAAAGTATAAAAGTAAAAACTGTCAGAAAGTGGAAAAAAAACTAAAAAAAAGTTATAAAAATATAAAAAAAAAATAAAAAAAATAATCCACCAAAAATAAAAATATAATGTACCCATCAAGAAATATTATTATGGAAAAAAACAAAAAACAATAAAAGTACACATATTTGGTATCGTCGCGTCCGAAACGACCTGACATATAAAATTGTCCCACTAGTTAACCCCTTCAGTGAACACAGTAAAAAAAAAAAAAAAAACTAAGCAAAAAGCAATGCTTTATCATCATACCGCCAAACAAAAAATGGAATAACACGCGATCAAAAAGACGAATATAAATAAAAATGGTACCGCTGAAAATGTCATCTCGTCCCGCAAAAAACAACATACAGCTCCATCAGCCAAAAAATAAAAAAGTTATAGCTCTCAGAATAAAGCGATGCAAAAAAATTATTTTTTCTATAAAATTGCTTTTATTATGTAAAAGCGCCAAAACATAGAAAAACTATATAAATGCGGTACCGCTGTAAACGTACTGACCCGAAGAATAAAGCTACCTTATCAATTTTACCACACGCGGAGCAGAATAAAAAAAATGAAAAAAAAAACAATTCCTGAATTGTTGGTTTTTGTTTATTCTGCCTCCTAAAAATCGGAATAGAAAGCGATCAAAAAATGTCACGTGCCTGAAAATGGCACCAATAAAAACGTCAACTCATCCCACAAGAAACAAGCCGTCACATGACTCTGTCGGCCAAAATATGGAAAAATTATAGCTCTCAAAATATGGCGATGCAAAAACTAGATTTTACAAAAAAATGCATCTTTTAGTGTGTGACAGCTGTCAATCATAAAAACCTGATATGATTCTGATATCTCTGTAGTCGCACCGACCCGAAGAATAAAGTCGTCTAGTCGGCTGGGGCTAGGGTTGGGCTAGGGTTGGGCCTAGGGTGGGGCTAGGGTTAGGGTTGCGGCTGGGGTTAGGGTTGGGCTAGGGTTGGGGTTTGTTTCAAAGGAAAAAAAAAAGATGACGATATGGCAACTAGTGTTGAGCGCAAGTGCTCGCTACTTGAGTTTGCATCGGGTGCTCGGGTATGCATTGAGTATCGTGGGTGCTCGAGTGACATGCTTGAGTCTCCGCCCCATATGCTTCGCGGCCAAAATAACCTCTCAGGGATTGCCTGCCATGCACGAGCGATCCCCGTGTGTTTTTTTTGGGTGTCTAATAACCATGAAACATGCAGGCGGGGACTCGAGCATGTCACTCGAGCACCCTTGATACATGGTGAATACCTGAGTACCCGATGCAAACTCAAGTAGCGAGCACTTGTTCTCAAGACTAATGACAACTTATTCAATATGATGACGTAATGTTATCAAATTCTGTGTCGTATCTCTGGGTTCAAAATGTTCACTATACCCCTTGCTAAAATCCTTGAGGGGTGTAGTTTCCAAAATGAGGTCACTTGTGGGGGGTTTCCACTATTTAGGCACATCAGGGGCTCTCCAAACGTGACATGGCGTCCGCTCTCGATTCCAGACGATTTTGCGTTCAAAAAGTCACACAGTGCTCCTTTCCTTCTGAACTCTGCCGTGCGCCCAAACACTGTATTTTCCCCACATGTGGGGTATTGGCGTACTCAGGAGAAATTGCACAAAAGTTTTTGGGGTCCATTTTCTCCTCTTACCCTTGTGAAAATAAAAAAATTGGGGCTAAAACATAATTTTTGTGGAAAAAGTTAGATTTTTTTATTTTCATGGCTCCATGTTATAAACTTCTGTAAAGGACTTGGGGGTTCAGGGTGCTCACCACACATCTAGATAAGTTCCTTGAGGGGTCTAGTTTCCAAAATGGTGTCACTTGTGGGGGTTTCCACTGTTTAGGTACATCAGGGGCACATCCGCTAATTATTCAAGCAAATTTTACATTCAAAAAGTCAAATGGTGCTCCTTCCCTTCCGGACCCTACCGTATGCCCAAGCAGTGGTTTTCCCCCACATATGGGGTATCTGCTTACTCAGGAGAAATTGCACAACAAATTACATGGTGCAATTTCTCCTGTTACCCTTATGAAAATGCAAAATTGGGGGCTGAAAAACATTTTTGTGGGAAAAATGTGAAGATTTTATTTTTACGGCTCAATGTTATAAACTTCTGTGAAGCACCTGGGGGTTCAAGGTGCTCACCACACATCTAGATAAGTTCACTGAGGGGTCTAGTTTCCAAAATGGTGTCATTTGTGGGGGGTTTCCACTGTTTAGGCACATCAGGGGCTCTCTAAACGCAACATGGCATCCGCTAATTATTCAAGCAAATTTTACAATCAAAAAGTCAAATGGCGCTCCTTCCCTTCCGAACCCTGCCGTGCACCCAAACAGTAGTTTTTCCCCACGTATGGGGTATCTGCGTGCCCAAGTGAAATTGCACAACAAATTTTGGGGTCCATTTTTTCCTGTTACCCCTGCGAAAATAAAAAAAATTGGGTCTAAAGTAACATTTTTGTGAAAAAAGTTAAATGTTAATTTTTTTCTTACACATTCCAAAAATTCCTGTGAAGCACCTGAAGGTTTAATAAAGTTCTTGAATGTGGTTTTGAGCACCATGAGGGGTGCAGTTTTTAGAATGGTGTCACTTTTGGGTATTTTCTCTCATAAAGACCCCTCAAAGTGACTTCAAATATGATGTGGTCCCTAAAAAAATGGTTTTGTAAATTGTTGGAAAAATGAGAAATCGCTGGTCAACTTTTAACCCTTATAGCTCCCTAATAAAAAAAAAAAAATTGGTTCCAAAATTGTGCTGATGTAAAGTAGACATGTGGGAATTGTTATTTATTAACTATTTTGTGTGACATTTCTCTCTGATTTAAGGGCATAAAAATTCAAATTTTGAAAATTGCAAAATTTTCAAATCTTTTGCCAAATTTCCATTTTTTTCACAAATAAACGCAAGTGATATCGAAGAAATTTTACCACAATCATGAAGTACAATATGTCACGAAAAACAATCTCAGAATCAGGAGGATCCGTTGAAGCGTTCCAGAGTAATTACCTCAAAGTGACAGTGGTCAGAATTGTAAAAATTGGCCTGGTCATTAACGTGCAAGCCACCTTGGGTTGTAAAGGGGTTAAAGAGACAGCTTACCTCTCTCTACCTCCATGTGCAGCCGAGTGAGCGATCTACCACAGTGCTTAACCTTCATGGGTGCCAATAAGATGAGCAGGACTGTAGGTAATTTGGTATTAAGGAAAAGATTAATAGCACAATCATAAGGATGATGGGGAAATAGTATCTTTGCCTTTTTCTGATAACACATCTCCAAAGTCATTCAGCTACCCCGGCAGACCCTTCTGACTAGCAGAGCATATTTGTACTGACTTTAGACATTTCTTGTAAAAATTGGAGCTCCATTTAACAATTTCCTTCTGACACCAATCAATAACTGGGTTGTGAAGAAGCAGCCATGGAAGCCCCATTACCAACCCAGCAGGTACATTATCCAATACAAAACAGGAGATAGATTCAGAGTGAAGTGCTCCCACTTAGAGCGTGAAATCCACCATTACCCTCTTGACCAAATTCTGGACTAATGGTGTCTTGTCAATGGTGAAAATTTGAATGGGTCTTTCCAAACTAACTGTCCCTAATCCTAACTTTAGAACCAATTATGAATTTATAAAGTTAGCAGCAGACCTGTAGTCAATGAACGCCAATTCTGATTCTTGAAACACTTGATTCTTGAAGGATAACACTGTATTCATCAGTACTTTATCAGAGGAAGAAAAAATTACCTGTGAGTCTGGGTGACCTCCTCATAATCACCCAGACTTGCACGTTTTCGTGACAATTTGCTTGCCTGAGGATGAGTTGGGCAATTCTTGAGAAAATGTCCAGTGAGACCACGAAATAGACAGAGTGCAAGATCTAGTCTACATCTTTTCTCCACAACACAACAACTGGCAACTCTAACCTCCAATGGCTCCATCCTAGGTAAATGGACCTGCACGGGGAAGTATACCAGGCACCCAGGTGTTCACCACATCTCACGCGGATTTAGCGGTCCATCTGTATGGCCTGGGTCATGGCCTCTGCTAAAGAACAAGGGAAGTCATGAAGAACCAGAGTGTCCTTCAAAGTCTTGGAAAGACCTTTGTGGAACTGGCACCTGAGCACTGCATCCTTCCATAGAACTTCAGCAGTTCGGCACCCCTATGCTAGGTTCATAATCTTTGCCTAAGCCTCCTGGATTCTGTTGGGCTCATCAGAGATCAAACTGAAGGCATCAAAAAAGACCATTCTGGAGCTTGTGGGGACAAAGAAAATTCCCAAGTTTGAGGACCCCTCACAGTAGGGACATGATTATCCCCACCTGCTGGAAATCTTCCCCTGAAGACCGAGGTCACAGGTTAAAAAATATGTCCAGTCTAAGAGCAGAAAAATACCGGCACATCTGCACCATTCATAGCCCTTGCAGCATACCAGTATATCCATGGGATTCTATTACACACCTCCTCCCATTTTTAACCGGGTGCTACAGTGAAGAAAGTCTATGATAGTTAGGACCAGTGTCCTAACAGTGCACCACATTCTCCCCTGCCCGTCTGTTTTAACCAAGGATCAAGAATAAAGGATTGTTTTTTTACATTTACCGGTGAGTGCTACTCTTTTTTCTCTTGCAAGGACAGATTAAAAAATAGCCTGCAGCTCTACATAAACACCTTAAACTGTTTTTTCTCTCCAAAAAATGTATCAGAGACTGCCGTTACAAGTTTGGGATGGACCAACTGTACGTTAGATGGTACTAGTGTCCCAGCCACCATCAGCAGTGGAAAGCTATAAGAAATTTTTATCAAACTAATTATCTGACCCTGCAACTGATATTGCAATGATTCAAGACTCGGGCATCCATAGCCTGTTCCTGCATCATCTGCGTCATATTCGCCACCTAGTCACAGAGCTTGTGAACAGGATCCATACTGGCGAAAAAGAAAAAACATATAGGCCAGTCGTAATGTGACACTGAGTCACTTCTCACAGACAAGTTATGAGTCAGGAAAGTCAAGGAGTCCGAGGTTAAGATCCAGAAAGGTACGCCCTAAACAGAGGGAAGAGAAAAAGGCGTAGTCAGATTATAGTATAGGTTCAGAATTCAAAGTCAGAGTGCATCAAAAGCAAATAGGGTAATACAAACGCGTAGTCAAAAGGCAAATCCAAGGTCCAGCAACAAAAGATCAGAGTGTTTGAGTTTAGAGCACAGATAAAACACACCACTAAGCTGAAAGCTATGAATGGCAGAGGTCTGGGACTGACAGCTCAGTGCGCCGATTGAGCTGTCAGTCAAAATACCGACAGCCTGGCACTAAATTGGGTGACTGAGCTGTCACTCACTCACCAGACTGACAATTCAGCACGAACCTGATTCCATAGGGCAGCAAAACTGTCACTCACTACATCCAAGACACACTGATTGGAGGAATCAGGACCGTTAGGACCACATGCAGTTTATTTCTAAAATCAAGAAACTCCGCATATTAACTATTTCACAATGGCACAAGCTGGGACATCTAAAAAGCATATTTGTGAAAAAAATTAGATTTTCAGTTCACAATATCCACTGCGCATTTATTTCTGGTAAACACTTATATGGTCAAAATGCTCACTAGATAAATTAATTGAAGAGTGTAGTGTCCAAACTGGAGTCACTTTGTCACGGGTGTGTTAGAGGTGACAGACAGTCTCCCTGCAGTGGTTGGCAGGAGATCTCCACGTTTGGCAATGCAGACAGCTGCTTAGATAGGAAGCTGTGTTTAGGACCCAGCAACTACCTCCCTTTAGTCTGGGTGTATATATACCTGGTGTGTCTAGGTGGGCATCATCGGTTATACTCATTTCTACTTGGAACTTGGCTGAAGCAGCATCACGTCCTCTCTGGAGTCTTGAGGCCCTGTGACCTGTTGGAGTTCTTCTAAAAGCTAAGTTGTTATTCTCCTGTGTTGTCTTCCCCTTTGTCTTTAGAGTGCTCATCTCCTTCGCAAACATTATCGTTAGTAGCACACTATGCCGTCATGGATTAAAATCCTGAAGGGCACGGAAGCACATGTCCAGGCCCGTTTGAAGTTCGCCCTTGGCCATCTGGACGATCCACAGGAAGCATGGGAGAAGATCATGTGGTCAGATGAGACCAAAATAGAACTTTTTGGTATCAACTCCACTCGCCGTGTTTGGAGGAAGAAGAAGAAGGATGAGTACAACTCCAAGAACAACCATAAAGCATGGTGGGCGAAACATTGTACTTTCGGGGTGCTTTTCTGCAAAGGGGACAGGATGACTGCACCATATTAAAGAGAGGATGGATTGGGTCATATATCACAAAATTTTGGCCAACAACCTCCTTCCCTCAGTAAAAGCATTGAAGATGGGTCATGGCTGGGTCTTCCAGCATGACAATGACCCAACAACACACAGCCAGAGCAACTAAGGAGTGGTTCTATAAGAAGCATTTCATGGTCCTGGAGTGGCCTAGCCAGTCTCCAGACCTGAACCCAATAGAAAATCTTTGGAGGGAGCTGAAACTCAATGTGGCCCAGCAATAGTCCTGAAACCTGAAAGATCTGGAGAAGATCTGTATGGAGGAGTGGGCCGAAATCCTTGCTGCAACTACAGAAAACATCTGATCTGTAATTGCAAACAAAGGTTTCTGTACCAAATATTAAGTTCTGTTTTTCAATTGTATCAAATACTTAATTCAAGCAATAGAATGCAAATTAATTATCTAAAAATCATACAATGTGATTTTCTGGATTTTTTTAGATTCTGTCTCTCACATTTGAAGTGTACTTACAATAAAAGTTACAGACCTCTCCATTCTTTGTTGGTGGGAAAACTTACAAAATCAGTAGTGTGTCAAATTCTTATTTTCCCACTGTAGTGACAGCAATCGCTCACCATGTAGGTTAAGGATGTTTAAAAAGATATCCCAATTTCAAGAGAATGCTGAATTTGTTTTATAATGAAAATACTTAGATGTTGTTGAACATGCTTTGAATTTAACTAATGGAATTAAATAAACAATTAACAGAAAACCAATATTGTAATTTGAAAAATAATTGTTATCCAAGCAGAGATTGAGGAAAGAAAAAAAAAATAAGCTCCTTCATGATAAGTAGGATTTGGATCAATATAGAGTTTTCCTGTGAAATAAAAACAACAAAGAGTTCCGTAACAATTACAGAAAAAGAAAAATGAAAAATATAGACTATGGACTCTGGATCTGATTCATGTCTGAATGAAGAAATATTATCTCGAGATAATCCCAATAATCATGAGGTTGAAGCGAGTACTGCTTCTTTAGGCATTCTGATAGAATGGGGGACAGAAAAAAAAGAAACAGAGGGGTTTTCAAGCGCAAGAAGGTCTCCTGGAGGAAATAAGGGGACCTGTTGCGCTTGAGACATAATTTACTAATAGAAATCGGATGTAATTAATGTTATACATATTCCTAATGTGGATTTGTCAGAATCTTTTTTATCAACAATATCTAAAGGGTTACATTTTTGTCTAATCAGTAACTTTAAATATGATGTATTTTAGGTTGATCTCTATAAAGCAGTACAAAGATTCATTTACATAAAAAAAATTTCAGGTAGTATGGTTACTCACTTAACAGTTTACATGGTACATATCTCCAGAACTACAAGCTGGGCAATGTGTTTGGCAATAAGCTGGTTTATTTGCAATATTCATATTGAGACATCACCTACATGCATATAAATGGAGAACACCTGTGGAGTCAAAATAGTGACTAAGCCAATATAACATGTTGTCCACAATCCATTTCAGGAAAATCTGCAGTCCAAAATGGCGCTCCTTCCCTTTTGAGCTTTTCAGTGTGCCTGAGCATTAGCTTCTGACCAAATTTTGGGTATTAGAATATTCAGGAGAACTTGTGTTATAAGTTTTGGGGTCTATGTTTTTTATTACCTGTTGCAAAAATTAAAATTTGGGGCTAAAGCAACATTTTAGTTGAAAAAAATATAATTTAAAATTTTAATCAGAATAAACTGCATAACAAATTATGTGGTCCATTTTCTCCTGTTATCCTTGTGAAAATTAAAAATTTTGGGCCAAAGCAACAATCGAATTGGAAAAAATGTGATTTTTCATTTTCACTGCCAAGTGTTATAAAATTCGGTGAAGCTGTGGGCTCAAGATGGTCACCACACTAGATGAATTTTGTGAGGGGTATAGTTTCTAAAATGGGATCATTTGTGGGGAGTACTGTTCTTTGTTCCTCAGGGGTTCTTCAAATGCAACATGACATCCACAGTCTATTCCAGTCAAAATTGCAAGCCAAAAACCTTCTTCCCTTCTGTGCCCTGTCGTTTGTTCAAGCAGTAGTTTACAATCATGCATGGGGTATTGGCATGCTCAGATATGAGAAAATGCACAACAAATTGTGAGGTCCATTTTCTCTTGTTACCTTTGTGAAAACAAAGATTTTTTTTATTTTACTTTACATTAATTCCTGTGAAGCACTTTAAGGGTTATTAAACTTTCTATATGCTGTTTTGAACACTTTCAGGGGTATAGTTTTTAAAATGTGTTTTTTAGAGGGTATTCTGACCTATAGACCTCTCAAAGTGACTAAAAAAGTGGAGTAGTCCCTAAAAACAGGTTTTGTAAGTTTTGTTGATAAAATGAAAAATTGCTGCTAAACTTTTAACACTTATAAAATTCTCAAAGGAAGGAGTTTTAAATGTGGTGTTGACATAAAACAGAAAAATAATTTCTTAACTATTTTGTGCAGTATGACCAGTTTTAAGGGAATAAAAAATAAAAGTTCTAATATTGAGAATTTTTATAAATTCTCATCAAATTCCTATTGTTTTCCTCAATAAATGCAAATCATATCGACCTAAATTTAACACAAACATAAAATACAGTGTGTGACAAAAAAACACAGATGCAATCCTGAATTATTACCATGTAAAGCAGGGGTCTCAAACACGTGGCCCGCGGGCCGCATGCGGCCCCTCCGGCTTCTTCTTGCGGCCCGCAGGCACAGACCCCGTAACGATCGCGGCGCTCTCCAGCCGCCACCGACATCAGCGCTGTAGCACAGTGTATTGCTGCGCAGAGACCGGCTCTCTGCACAGCAATATCAGTGTCAGCCGCCGGCCTATCAGAGGCCAGCAGCTGACCTCTGCGCATGGCAGTGACGTCATATACCGCTGCTGGCCTCTGATAGGTTGGCGGCTGACACTGGTATTGCTGTGCAGAGAGCCGGTCTCTGCCCGGCAATACACTGCACTACAGCGCTGATGTCGGCGGCTGCTGGAGAGAGCCGCGATCATTACGGGGTCTGTGCCTGCAGGGAACGGAGGATAGGTGAGCATCTTTTTTTTTTTTTTTTCCTGTCATTTGAAATACAGCACAGGGGGGGCACTGTGCGCCGTATGGGGGGACGGGGACCCTGACCGCCGTGTGGGGGGACGGGGACCCTGGCCGCCGTGTGGGGGGACGGGGAACCTGGCCGCCGTGTGGGGGGACGGGGACCCTGGCCGCCGTGTGGGGGGACGGGGACCCTGGCCGCCGTGTGGGGGGACGGGGACCCTGGCCGCCGTGTGGGGGGACGGGGACCCTGGCCGCCGTGCGGGGGGGACGGGGACCCTGACTGCAGTATGGGGGGACGGGGACCGTGACCGCAGTATGGGGGGACGGGGACTCTGACTGCAGTATGGGGGGAACCTGGATGGGGGACATGTCTGCAAGATAAGGACCAGGATGGGGGACCATGGCTGTAATATGGGGGACTTGGATGGGAGACCATGTCTGCAATATGGGGGACCATGTCTGCAGTATGGGGGACCTGGATGGGGGACCATGTCTGCAATATGAGGGACCTGGATGGGGGACTGTGTCTGCAATATGGGGGACCTGGATGGGAGACCATGTCTGCAGTATGGGGGACCATGTCCGCAGGATGGGAGACCATGTTTGCAGTATGGGGGACCAGGATGGGAGACCATATTTGCAGTATGGGGGACCTGGATGGGAGACCATGTCTACAGTATGGGGGACCTGGATGGGAGACCATGTCTACTGGATGGGGGGCCTGGATGGGAGACCATGTCTACAGTATGGGGGACCTGGATGGGAGACCATGTCTGCAGTATAGGGGACCTGGATGGGAGACCATGTCTGCAGTATGGGGGACCTGGATGGGAGACCATGTCTGCAGTATGGGGGACCTGGATGGGAGACCATGTCTGCAGTATGGGGGACCTGGATGGGAGACCATGTCTGCAGTATGGGGGACCTGGATGGGAGACCATGTCTGCAGTATGGGGGACCTGGATGGGAGACCATGTCTGCAGTATGGGGGACCTGGATGGGAGACCATGTCTGCAGGATGGGGGACCTGGATGGGAGACCATGGCTGCAGTATGGGGGACCTGGATGGGAGACCTTGTCTGCAGTATGGGGGACATGGATGGGAGACCATGTCTGCAGTATGGGGGACCTGGATGGGAGACCATGTCTGCAGTATTGGAAACCTGGAGGGGAGACCATGTCTGCAAGATGAGGACCAGTTCAAAAGGTGTATAGAAAATAAAATGGTATCATTAAAAATGTCACTTTGTCATGCAAATAATGCGGCCCCCCAAATTAAATGTTTTTCCGTGTGCGGCCCATATGCCCAGCTGAGTTTGAGACCCCTGATGTAAAGTAACATTTGTCAAATGTTAAATATTTGTTCTGGTCAGGAAGGTGAACACTGGCATTGGTAAGAAGCGGTTAGACAGACCAACCAAAAGTTCTAATGAAAGCTTGTTCCCAATTATCAGATTGGGTGATTTGATCGTTAATGCCAGTATTAACCTAGTCACGACATATGACGTATATTTACATCATACGTCGTGTCTGAGCGTGTGAGCCCGCATCTTTCCCTGCACATTTAATCAGTCATCATGTGCATTTTAACAGCCGCGGGTGGAGCGGTGCTTCGCCCGCTGCTGTTAACCAGTTAAATCCCTCTGACAATCACTGACAGCAGGATTTAACTAAAGCTGACTGGAAGCGTGTCAGTAATCCTGCCCATCGGTGCCCCTGTCATATGATCGTGGGGCGCCGATAGGTTTTCATGACAGCCAGGGATCTGCTGAAGACCCCCGTGCCTGTCATTACAATACCCCTGTGAATGCTTGCTCATGGCCTTATTCATAGAAGATCGTGATTTTGGACAACTGCAGTTTCAGGTCTCCTAAGGGATTTATTAAATAAAGTAAAAGTAAAAAAAGAAAACTTTTTTAATAATATGAAAAAAAAAAACAAGTTCAAATCACTCCGCTTTTGCCACATTGAAAATAAAACAATAAAAAATACACATGGTATCAAGGCGTTTAGAAATGTCCAATGTATCAAAGTATTAAGTAAATTAACATGATTCGTAAATTGCATAACTCGAAAAATATCAAAACACCAGAATTACGTTTTTTTGGCTGTCACAACATTGCAATAAAATGCAATAAAAGCCGATCAAAAGATCATATCTACCCCAAAATGGTATTAATAAAAACATGAGCCCATGGCACAAAAAATAGCTCTCACCTAGCCCCAACCAACCCCATATTCTGAAAAATGAAAACTTTAGAAGTCTTGGAAAATGTCGACAAAAGCCAAAACCAGTTTTCATGCAAATTTCCCAAAAATTTTTCACCACTTAAGTAAAAAAAAACTATACATGTTTGATATCTGCGAACTTGTACTGACTTGGAGAATCATATTGCCAGGTCAGTTTTTCCATATAATGAACATGGTAAATAAAATACCCAAAAACTAATTGTGAAATTGCACTTATTTTTTGTAATTTCACTGCACGTTGAATTTTTTTCCTGTATTCCGGTACGTGGTAGAATGAATGATGTCATTGAAAAGTAAAACTCGTCCTGCAAAATACAAGCCCTCATATGGCTATATTGACGGAAAAATAAAAGTTATGGCTCTTGAAAGAAAGGGAGGAAAAAATGGAAACCAAAAATCAGAAAATAGCCCGTGGATGAAGGGGTTAAAATTATTGTTATCGTCATCACATACTGTGTAGGCAGAAAGTCTGCTGCCAATAATAATGATCTTCACAGAATGATCGTGTTAATGATACACCATTTCTCCATTTATTACTTATAAATTCTCCCTAGTGCAAACAAAAGTACAACTATTTAGCTGAGCTGTGGCAATATTATCACATGGAGCAGGAATATCTGCCAATACATTTTCATCCTGTGCAGTATCCACAGTGGTAGCATTTGTGTCACTTGCAAATACATTGGAAGAGAAAGAAGGAGGCCCCAGGCATGTTTTTTTATTAGTTTTCTTAAACTGCAAGTTTTAGACGTGTAACAACATTTGTAAAATGTACAGAAGACAGGAATGTGATAGTAATACTGTAAAGGGGTTGTCTCAGCTTGTCAAGTTATGACCTATCCATAAGATAAATTATAACTTGTTTATCTCGGAGGGTCCAATTTTTGAGTCTACTGCCCATGCCGAAAACTGGGCTCCAATATGTTCCACTTGAGTAACTTGGTTATCTCCATAAATCCCATAGACAATTAATGGAGCGTTTCCAAAACCAACCCCATTCTCAGCGATCAGCAAGCAGTCACTTGTCCTGTAGTAAGATACCTTGAAAAGTTGGGAAAATGAAAATGATACAGTATTGCATATAATCAGTCAGGTCTCTTGTGAGAGCTCTGCACCATCAACATTATAGCTATTGCATTCTCTTTGTATTTCAGGTAATTCCAAATGGAAATGTTAAAATTTCATTGTCTTATAAGTACATGATACATGAAGATTCCTTAAATGTAGGTAACAATTATGTTCTGGAAGAGGATGTGGTTGAGTATGAGTGGGCTTTGAAGAAATGGTCCCATTGTTCCAAACCGTGTGGAGGAGGTAATTAATCCATTTATCTGCTTTTTACAACTATTTTAGGTAGCAGTAATGTATTTTAAAGTTTATGTATACTTTCACACAGAATTTTCTTTATTGTAAATTTGCTTATTAAATATAAAGCTAAGCATTTTTTAAATAGTCCTTATTATAACACTTCTACAATATTGACAACAATTTTATGTTAGAGTTAGTAGCTAGGAGGGGGAGGTTGTATATAGATCAACAGTGGAGCGAGGGGAAGTGGTCTATAGAAGAGAGAAGAGCAGAGACAACATACACAGGAGGAAATCACACAAAGAGGAAATATGTGCAGGGTAGAAATTGTGTTGATATAAGTGAAGATAAAAGCACCCTGGATACACACAGCCTATATTACTGGGTGGGGACATTGCCACAAAAGTAAAATCTGAAATATGAATTACACTACAAACCTCATATGAAGGTGGGTCTAAAAACAGGAGCTGTGGAGTCAGTAAGCCAAACCTCTGACTCCGACGCCTCAATTTCCCTGACCTCCGACTCCACAGCACAGACCGGAATAGAACAGACATTTATAGGACATTTCACAACTTTCCCAAATTCTTATGAAAACATTTACAACACATACTGCATTGAACTAATGTACCCAATTGAGTGACAGAACATTGCTCAGTGAGCTCAGCGCAGTTCAGGGGCGTTCCTCAGCATGTGTGGTCGCCTCAAGCCACCACAGACGCTGATGCAGAATTATCGGTCAGATGGAGTACAGCGTGGGACAGTATGTCGGACAGGTGAGTATTATGGTTGTTTTTTACTTTATTTTTTTACAGGGTACAACGGCTTCAGGGAATTAAATGTAAAGGTGAGTATAATGTTTATTTTATTCTTATTTTTACACTTGTTGGACACAGCATGGGCAGAATACAACTCTCAACATTGTCCCTTGCTTGCGCTGATCGCAGTGCCGGCAAGGGACAATGATGAGACTTGCCTACAGTACCCCGCGCTTGGGAACAGCACAAACTGTACCAATGATTCCCAGGTGCCGGTATGTGTGATCCTGATGCGGCACATGGGCAGCACACGGTTGCCACACTTATGCCACACAGGGACACATGGACACTGGTCTCTCCGGTACTGTTTTCTCCAGTACCGAAAATATCAGGACGTGTGAAAGAGCCCTTAAACTTAGTGCAATGTTCTTAACCAGTGGCATATACAAAAATCATTAAAGGTGTCTAAGCTGTCCATAGCCTTTAAAGTACAGTACAGACCAAAAGTTTGGACACACCTTCTCATTTAAAGATTTTTCTGCATTTTCATGACTATGAAAATTGTACATTCACACTGAAGGCATCAAAACTATGAATTAGCACATGTGGAATTATATACTTAACAAAAAAGTGTGAAACAACTGAAAATATGTCTTATATTCTAGGTTCTTCACAGTAGCCACCTTTTGCTTTGATGACTGCTTTGCACACTCTTGGCATTCTCTTGATGAGCTTCAAGAGGTAGTCACCGAAAATTGTCTTCCAACAATCTTGAAGGAGTTACCAGAGATGCTTAGCACTTGTTGACCCTTTTGCCATCACTCTGCGGTCCAGCTCACCCCTAACCATCTCGATTGGGTTCAGGTCTGGTGACTGTGGAGGCCATGTCAATTGGCGTAGCACCCCATCACTCTCCTTCTTGGTCAAATAGCCCTTACACAGCCTGGAGGTGTGTTTGGGGTCATTGTCCTGTTGAAAAATAAATGATGGTCCAACTAAACGCAAACCGGATGGAATAGCATGCCGCTGCAAGATGCTGTGGTTGCCATGCTACTTCAGTATGCCTTCAATTTTGAATAAATCCCCAACAGTGTCACCAGAAAAGCACCCCCACATCATCACACCTCCTCCTCCATGCTTCACGGTGGGAGCCAGGCATGTAGAGTCCATCCGTTCACCTTTTCTGCGTCGCACAAAAACACGGTGGTTGGAACCAAAGATCTCAAATTTGGACTCATCAGACCAAAGCACAGATTTCCACTGGTCTAATGTCCATTCCTTGTGTTCTTTAGCCCAAACAAGTCTCTTCTGCTTGTTGCCTGTCCTTAGCAGTAGTTTCCTAGCAGCTATTTTACCATGAAGGCCTGCTGCACAAAGTCTCCTCTTAACAGATGTTGTAGAGATGTGTCTGCTGATAAAACTCTGTGTGGCATTGATCTGGTCTCTAATCTGAACTGCTGTTAACCTGTGATTTCTGAGGCTGATGACTGGGATATACTTATCCTCAGAAGCAGAGGTGACTCTTGGTCTTCCTTTCCTGGGGTGGTCCTCATGTGAGCCAGTTTCTTTGTAGCGCTTGATGGTTTTTGCAACTGCACTTGGGGACACTTTCAAAGTTTGCCCAATTTTTCGGACTGACTGACCTTCATTAAAGTTATGATGGCCACTCGTTTTTCTTTACTTAGCTGCTTTTTTTCTTGCCATAATACAAATTCTAACAGTCTATTCAGTAGGACTATCAGCTGTGTATCCACCTGACTTCTGCACAACACAACTGATGGTCCCAACCCCGTTTATAAGGCAAGAAATCCCACTTATTAAACCTGACAGGGCACACCTGTGAAGTGAAAACCATTTCCGGTGACTACCTCTTGAAGCTCATCAAGAGAATGCCAAGAGTGTGCAAAGTAGTCATCAAAGCAAAAGGTGGCTACTTTGAAGAACCTAGAATATAAGACATATTTTCAGTTGTTTCACACTTTTTTGTTAAGTATATAATTCCACATGTATTAATTCATAGTTTTGATGCCTTCAGTGTGAATGTACAATTTTCAAAGTCATGAAAATACAGAAAAATCTTTAAATGAGAAGGTGTGTCCAAACTTTTAGTCTGTACTGTACATCAATAGCACTTTTGTGTTGAGTAGATTATAGTTTAAATTGCATATGCCCACTTACTTATCTCAATAAAGAATATGTTTTGCGCTGTTGACATCTGACATTGCTCAGTAGTAGGATATGGATCCTAATAATTATGTATAAATAACCACAGCTATCCAGAAATGTAATCCAGTGAAATTATTGATAGGCTGCATAAGGAATATTCTACACATCACATTTTGGTAATTCTGGACCATGATAACGGATTAATAAATTTGCGAGACAGTGTATGGTAAATGGCGGTCAGTCATTTCTTCCAAACTACATATGCATACAAAGCAATTGATATACTTTTCTCACTCACTTGTCTGTTTTACTGCCTTGTAAATGTATTTTCTGAAAGAAAATATAGTGGGGTAAAAAAGTATTTAGTCAGCCACCAATTGTGTAAGTTCTCCCACTTAAAAAGATGAGAGAGACCTGTAATTGACACCATAGGTAGACCTCAACTATGAGAGACAAAATGAGAAAACAAATCTTGAAAATCACATTGTCTGATTTGGAAAGAATTTTTTTTCAAATTTTGGTGGAAAATAAGAATTTGGTCAATTACAAACAAGCAAAGTTTCTGGCTCTCACAGACCTCTAACTTCTTCTTTAAGAGGCTCCTCTGTCCTCCACTCATTACCTGTATTACTGGCACCTGTTTGAACTTGTTATCAGCAGAAAAGACACCTGTCCGCAACCTCAAACAGTCACACTCCAAATTCCACTATGGTGAAGAACAAAGAGCTGTCGAAGGACACCAGAAACAAAATTGTAGCCCTGCACCAGGCTGGGAAGATTGAATCTGCAATAGGCAAGCAGCTTGGTGTGAAGAAATCAACTGTGGAAGCAATAATTAGAAAGCGGAAGACATACAAGACCACTGATAATCTCCCTCTATCTGGGGCTCCACACAAGATCTCACCCTGTGGGGTCAAAATGATCTCAAGAAAGGTGAGCAAAAATCCCAGAACCACACGGGGGGACCTAGTGAATAGTGTTGAGCCACCCCCGTAGTGTTCGGGTTCGGTTCGGTTCGTCGAACACCTTAGAACACCGTCGAACACCGTTAAAACCAATGGCAGGCAAACAAAAACACATAGAAACACATAGAAAACACCTGCAAAGGTGTCCAAAAGCTGACAAACTGCTCAGAATACACTCTCTTTAAAAAAGCCGGCCGGCAAATTCAGCAGCGGCATACACCGGTACCCGACAATTTAGACAAGAAGGAATAGAGCATCACACATAGATTAGATAGATAGAAACATGTCAGTCACACATATAAGAAGCACAGTGACAGTGTTGGTTACTGCACTTGTCATTTAGTGTAAAGGATTTATTAAAAAAAATATTAGTGTTTTCATGCACTGTCTCTTTAAAAAAGCCGGCCGGCAATTCAGCATCTGTACCCGACAATTTAGAACAGAAAGAATAGAGCTTCACACATAGATTAGATAGATAGAAACATGTCAGTCACATATATATGAAGTACAGTGATAGTGTTGGTTACTGTACTTGTCATTTAGTATTAAAATAAAGGATTTATTATTAAAAAAATTGGCGTGGGGTTCCCCTTAATTTTAGGCTCTAGCGGAGGTTAAGCAGACGGCTGGGGCAGATGTTTGAAGCCTGGGAAGGGGGTAATACCCACGGAGCTTCCCAGGCTACTAATATCAGCCCCCAGCTGAATACATAGCCTTTACTAGCTATTAAAATGGGGGACCCCCCCAAAAAAATGACGTGGGGTCCCCCCTAATTTAATAGCTAGCAAAGGCTAGGCAGACAGCTGGGGGCTGATATTAATAGCCCAGGAAGGGAGCCATGAATATTGGCCCCCTCCCAGGCTAGAAACACCAGCCGTCAGCCGCCCCAGAAATGGCGCATTCATAGGATGCGCCAATTCTGGCACTTAGCCTCGCTCTTCCACGCTGCCCTGGTGCGGTGGCAGGGGGTAATAGGGTTGGGGTTGATGTCAGCTTATAATGCCAGCTGACATCAAGCCCAGGTTAGTAATGGAGAGGCGTCTATAAGACACCCCCATTACTAACCCCATAGTCAAAGTTAAAAAAAACACAAACACCCAGAATAAAGTCCTTTAATTGAAATAAAGACACAATCCTTTATTGTTCTAAATTAAACCATACTTACCATCACGCCCATTCCAGCTGAAGCCAACGATCTCCTGCAATAAAAGAAAAATAATAAAGCAACCTCATCCTTACCTTTCCATGGTTCCCACGACAGCTTCAGCTCTGCTACATCGAGATGACAGGCTGGACCGCAGCAGAACGCTGCCATCCAGCCTGTCATCCCGCAGACACTGAGAAGCGCAGGCTTGCTTGCGCTGCTCAGCGTCTCTCTGTGACGACATCCAGATGAGCCGAGTTCATGTCCAATGAACTCGGCTCACCTCATGCACGTCACTGACAGCGTGGGAGAATTCTCCTGCACTCAGCACTTCAGCGTGAGAATTTTCCCACGCTGTCAGTGACGTGCATGAGGTGAGCCGAGTTCATTGGACATGACCTCGGCTCATCTGGATGCCGTCACAGCGAGACAGTGAGGAGCGCAAGCATGCCTGCGCTTCTCAGTGTCTGCGGGATGACAGACTGGATGGCAGCGTTCTGCTGCGGTCCAGCCTGTCATCTCGATGTAGCAGAGCTGAAGCTGTCGTGGGAACCATGGAAAGGTAAGGATGAGGTTGGTTTATTATTTTTCTTTTATTGCAGGAGATCGTTGGCTTCAGCTGGAATGGGTGTGATGGTAAGTATGGTTTAATTTAGAACAATAAAGAATTGTGTCTTTATTTCAATTAAAGGACTTTATTCTGGGTGTTGTGTTTTTTTTAAATACTTTACTAGAAATTCATGGCGGTCATGTCTAATACTGGCGTGACCCCATGAATTTTGGGCTTGGGGCCAGCTGATAATACCAAGCTGGCCCTAACCCCTTTATTACCCAGTGAGCCACCGCACCAGGGCCCTGGATGAGTTGGGTACAGCGCCAGAAGATGGCGCTTCTATGAACGCGCCATTTTCCGGGGTGGCTGCGGACTGCAATTTGTAGCGGGGGGGGGGGCCCAGAAAGCTTGGGCCTCCCTGCGCTGCAGATTCCAGCCCCCAGCTGCCTAGTTGTACCTGGCTGGACACAAAAATAGGGCGAAGCCCCACGTACTTTTTTTTTAATTATTTCATGAAATTCATGAAATAATTAAGAAAAAAAGGCCTTCCCTATATTGTTGTGTCCGGCCAGGTACAAATAGGCAGCTGGTGGTTGGGGGCAGCCCGTTCCTGCCTGCTGTACCTGGCTGGACACAAATATAGTGCGAAGCCCCACTTCAATTTTTTTAAATTATTTCAGGAAATTCATGAAATAATTTTAAAAAAATTGACGTGGGGCTTCGCACTATATTTGTGTCCAGCCAGGTACAGCAGGCAGGAACGGGCTGCCCCCAACCACCAGCTGCCTATTTGTACCTGGCCGGACACAACAATATAGGGAAGCCCTTTTTTTCTTAATTATTTCATGAAATAATTTAAAGAAAATTGACGTGGGGCTTCGCCCTGTTTTTGTGTCCAGCCAGGTACAACTAGGCAGCTGGGGGCTGGAATCCGCAGCGCAGGGAGGCCCAAGCTTTCTGGGCCACCCCCGCTGCAAATTGCAGTCCGCAGCCACCCCGGAAAATGGCGCGTTCATAGAAGCGCCATCTTCTGGCGCTGTACCCAACTCATCCAGGGCCCTGATGCGGTGGCTCACTGGGTAATAAAGGGGTTAGGGCCAGCTTGGCATTATCAGCTGGCCCTAAGCCCGAAATTCATGGGGTCACGCCAATATTAGACATGACCACCATGAATTTCTAGTAAAGTATTTAAAAAAAACACAACACCCAGAAAAAAGTCCTTTAATTGAAATAAACACACAATTCTTTATTGTTCTAAATTAAACCATACTTACCATCACGCCCATTCCAGCTGAAGCCAACGATCTCCTGAAATAAAAGAAAAATAATAAAGCAACATCATCCTTACCTTTCCATGGTTCCCATGACAGCTTCAGCTCTGCTACATCGAGATGACAGGCTGGACCGCAGCAGAACGCTGCCATCCAGCCTGTCATCCCGCAGACACTGAGAAGCGCAGGCTTGCTTGCGCTCCACAGTGTCTCTCTGTGAGGGCATCCAGATGAGCCGATTTAATGTCCAATGAACTCGGCTCACCTCATGCACGTCACTGACAGCGTGGGAAAATTCTCCTGCACTCAGCGCTTCAGCGTGGGAGAATTCTCACACTGAAGCGCTGAGTGCAGGAGAATTCTCCCACGCTGTCAGTGACGTGCAGGAGGTGAGCTGAGTTCATTGGACATGAGCTCACCTTATGCACGTCACTGACAGCGTGGGAAAATTCTCCTGCACTCAGCGCTTCAGCGTGGGAGAATTCTCACGCTGAAGCGCTGAGTGCAGGAGAATTCTCCCACGCTGTCAGTGACGTGCAGGAGGTGAGCTGAGTTCATTGGACATGAGCTCACCTTATGCACGTCACTGACAGCGTGGGAGAATTCTCCTGCACTCACCGCTTCAGCGTGAGAATTTTCCCACGCTGTCAGTGACGTGCATGAGGTGAGCCGAGTTCATTGGACATGAACTCGGCTCATCTGGATGTCGTCACAGAGAGACGCTGAGCAGCGCAAGCAAGCCTGCGCTTCTCAGTGTCTGCGGGATGAGAGGCTGGATGGCAGCGTTCTGCTGCGGTCCAGCCTGTCATCTCGATGTAGCAGAGCTGAAGCTGTCGTGGGAACCATGGAAAGGTAAGGATGAGGTTGCTTTATTATTTTTCTTTTATTGCAGGAGATCGTTGGCTTCAGCTGGAATGGGCGTGACGGTAAGTATGGTTTAATTTAGAACAATAAAGGATTGTGTCTTTATTTCAATTAAAGGACTTTATTCTGGGTGTTTGTGTTTTTTTTAACTTTGACTATGGGGTTAGTAATGGGGGTGTCTTATAGACGCCTCTCCATTACTAACCTGGGCTTGATGTCAGCTGGCATTATAAGCTGACATCAACCCCAACCCTATTACCCCCTGCCACCGCACCAGGGCAGCGTGGAAGAGCGAGGCTAAGTGCCAGAATTGGCGCATCCTATGAATGCGCCATTTCTGGGGCGGCTGACGGCTGGTGTTTCTAGCCTGGGAGGGGGCCAATATTCATGGCTCCCTTCCTGGGCTATTAATATCAGCCCCCAGCTGTCTGCCTAGCCTTTGCTAGCTATTAAATTAGGGGGGACCCCACGTCATTTTTTTGGGGGGGTCCCCCATTTTAATAGCTAGTAAAGGCTATGTATTCAGCTGGGGGCTGATATTAGTAGCCTGGGAAGCTCCGTGGGTATTACCCCCTTCCCAGGCTTCAAACATCTGCCCCAGCCGTCTGCTTAACCTCCGCTAGAGCCTAAAATTAAGGGGAACCCCACGCCAATTTTTTTAATAATAAATCCTTTATTTTAATACTAAATGACAAGTACAGTAACCAACACTATCACTGTACTTCATATATATGTGACTGACATGTTTCTATCTATCTAATCTATGTGTGAAGCTCTATTCTGTCTGTTATAAATTGTCGGGTACCGCTGCTGAATTGCCGGCCGGCTTTTTTAAAGAGACGGTGCATGAAAACACTATTATTTTTTTTGATAAATCCTTTACGCTAAATGACAAGTACAGTAAGCAGCACTGTCACTGTACTTCATATATATGTGACTGACATGTTTCTATCTATCTAATCTATGTGTGATTCTCTATTCTTTCTATTCTAAATTGTCGGGTACCGCTGCTGAATTGCCGGCCGGCTTTTTTAAAGAGACGGTGCATGAAAACGCTATTATTTTTTTTGATAAATCCTTTACGCTAAATGACAAGTACAGTAAGCAGCACTTTCACTGTACTTCGTATATATGTGGCTGACATGTTTATATCTATCTAATCTATGTGTGAAGCTCTATTCTTTCGTTTCTAAATTGTCGGGTACAGGTGTATGCCGCTGCTGAATTGCCGGCTTTTCATGTTTCACTGTTGGCACTGTTCCCATCGATTTGGGCAATCACTGTAATGCCACAACCACCATGGCTGTGGCATTACAGTGAGTGGCAGACAATCCCTGCATGATTGGTGCTCTAAATAGCGCCAGACATGCAGGACACGCTTTTGGTGCACGAACAGTTATCGAACATAACCTCGAACAGCCGAATTTTTTGCAAATCGTTCGGGTTCGTCGAACAACTCGAACAACGCCCAAAACAGCTCGAATTTGAGATTGGCGAACAGTTCTAGTCGAACACCGCTCATCTCTACTAGTGAATGACCTGCAGAGAGCTGGGACCAACGTTACATAGGCTACCATCAGTAACACACTATGCCGCCAGGGACTCAGATCCTGCAGTGCCTGACGTGTCCCCCTGCTTAAGCCATTACATGTCCGGGCCCATCTGAAGTTTACTAGAGAGCATTTGGATGATCCAGTAGAGTATTGGGAGAATGTCATATGGTCAGATTAAACCAAAGTTGAACTGTTTGGTAGAAACACAATTCGTCGTGTTTGGAGGAGAAAGAATGCTGAGTTGCATCCAAAGAACACCATACCTACTGTGAAGCATGGAGGTGGTAACTTCATGCTTTGGGGCTGTTTCTCTGCCAAGGGACCAGGATGACTGATCCGTGTACATGAAAGAATGATTGGGGCGATGTATCGTGAGATTTTGAGTGCAAACCTCCTTTCATCAGCAAGGGCATTGAAAATGAAACTTGGCTGGATCTTTCAGCATGACAATGATCCCAAGCACACCGCCAGGGCAACGAAGGAGTGGCTTCGTAAGAAGCATTTCAAGCTCCTGGAGTGGCCTAGCCAATCTTCAGATCTAAATCCTATAGAAAACCTTTGGAGGGAGTTCAAAGTCCGTGTTGACAAGCGACAGCCCCAGAACATCACTGCTCTAGAGGAGATCTGCATGGAGGAATTGGCCAACATACCAGCAACAGTGTGTGCCGACCTTGTGAAGACTTAAAGAAAACGTTTGACCTCTGTCATTGCCAACAAAGGATATATAACAAAGTATTGAGATGAACTTTTGTAATTGACCAAATACTTATTTTCCACCAAAATTTGAAAAAAATTCTTTCCAAATCAGACAATGTGATTTTCAGGATTTGTTTTCTCATTTTGTCTCTCATAGTTGAGGTCTGCATATGATGTCAATTACAGGCCTCTCTCTCTTTTTAAGTGGGAGAACTTGCACAATTGGTGGCTGACTAAATACTTTTTTCCCCACTGTATGTAATATAAGTTCTAAATAGTTCTTTTTCTTCAACTCTGCAAGTCATATATAAACTACTTATCAATCTGTAAATATGTTTGCTTTTCCAGTTCAACATTTACATGGGTAGCATATTCAGTACAGTGTAAAAGTATTAGGAAGGTGTGGCAAAAATGCTGCAAAGTAAGAATGTTTTCAAAAATAGTTGTAATAGTTTATTTTTGTCAATTAACAAAATGCAAAGTGAGTGAAAAAAGCCAATGTTTGAATGTTTGGATTGTCTTCAAAACAGCATCTTATTGGTACAATTGCATACAATTTTTGAGGGAACTTAGCAGTGAGGTTGTTTAAAACATTGGAGAACTAACGACAGATCTTTGGATGTAGACTTGAACAAATCCTTATGTCTTATCACTTCCAGGACTTCTTGTTCTTTTTCACACTAAGTTAGTTCTTAGTGATATTGGTTGTATGTTTGGGGTTGTTGTTCTGCTACACAATAAATTTAGAGCCAATCGGATACCTCCTTGATGTTACTGCACAATGGATAAGTATCTCCCTGTATTTCTCAGCATTAATGACAACATTAATCCTCACCAAACTCCTTTTGCTGAAATGCAGCCCTAAACTTGCAAGGAACCTCCACCATGCTTTTCTAAGCCAATCAGTCCAGAGTTGCCATTTTACTGCACCTCAGTTCCCATGTTTTCATGCATACTTGAGTACCTTGGCCTTGTTTCCATGTCAAAGGTATAGCTTATTGCCATAATTGTTCCATGAAAACCATTTCTGGCCAGACGCCTCCAAACAGAACATGAGTATAGCTGGGTCCCACTGGTACATGTTAGTTCTGATCTGATGGCACTGCTGTATATCTTCCAATTTTAAAGGGAAGTAAGCATGATGTGTCTTTCATCTGTTGCCCTATTTCTTTGGCTGATCACGGCACCTTTGTTTGTCAACATAGCCCATTTCTTTTGTGTTTCTTGAAAAGAGTTTGAACAGCACATATTGAATTCCTAGCCTGCTTTGAAATATTTTTCTGGAAGAGACTTGCTAATGCAGTATAACTACCTTGTGTCTTGTTCCTGTACTCAGTATTGTCATAGCACGTGACCTGTGACATAAAACTGTCATTCTTAACATCACCTTTGTAGCAGAGTTTAGCTTTTCCTCACCCAGTCTTATGACTCCCACACAGGTGTTTTTGTTTAAGTTAACAACTGTGTTTCAACTGACATATAAGCAAATTGTCTCTTCAGAGAACTAGAACGAAGTGTGAAATATGGTTTGGCTCAGTGAGAGGCATCTGACCACGATCCAAGGGGTCACTCTCCGCAAAGAGAAACGATACCCCTAACCTACATATAAAAATGACGATTATAATCTGTTTGGTATAAGTGGTTACTCATACACCTGACTATAAGCCTACAAAATCCCTGACTTTGTGCAAGTGTACCAAGAAGAATTGATGCTATTTTGTAAGCAAATGGTGGTCACACACTAAATATTAATTTGATTTAGATTTCTCTTTTCATTTTGCATTTTGTTAATTTATAAAACTATATTATACTGTACTATTTACATTTCTTGTTTTGAAACCATTCTTACTTTGCAGCAATCTTCCAAAACTGCCTAAAATTTTGTGGAGTATAGTAGTTGAATTGTAAATTTGTAAGATTAAAAAACTCCGTCGTATTTAAAGAGTTTGTCCAGTATTTTTATATTGATTGCCTATCCTTACAATAAGTCATCAATATCAGATTGGTAGGGGGCACCCCACCAATCAGCTGTTCCCAGTGCTGGTGGTGGCCAGATGTGATCAGTTGTGGAGCCGAACATCACAGCTCCGTCAACTGTAAGGCGGTCGCGGGCAAGAAATGCACATCCACCTGTTATGTTCTGCTACCAGAGCTAAGGAAAGAGAGGAGATCTGTCCCTACGATAGAACTCAGCTGAATCCCTACGATGTAACAGGGAACCTGATCCTGCGATCAGACCTGCTAAAGTCCTAAGCTAGTCTGTACGGAGACCTATAGATGTGGGGAAGGAATCCCTACAAGTACTAAGGACTGGGAGGAAAATGGGACACCTCCTAACAGAAATAGTAGCAGACAGACGAACAAACAAAATATATAGAACATAGAGGTCCGAAGACCAAGCAAACTAACAGAGTTAGATACAGAGCACAGGCTAGCTAGAAAGTAGTTATACAATGAAGTCCAGCAAAGCCAGAAGGGCGGAGCAGGATTAAATAGGCCAACAAGGTCATGTGACCAGCAAAGGAAAAAACCTAAGAGCAAGGTTCTAACAGTACCCCCCCTTCTAAGAGGATCCTCCGGATCCCCTAGGACCAGGCTTATCAGGAAATCTCCTGTGAAACGCTCTGATAAGTCTGGACGCGGAAACATCATCTGACCTCACCCAAGAGTTATCCTCGGGTCCGAAACCTTTCCAGGCCACAAGATACTGCAAACTACCTCTATACCGTCTAGAGTTAAGGATGCGAGAAATTTCATATTCCCCGTCCTCCACCACCGGAGGAACAGAGGCAGAGGCGTCACCATCCGACACAACAGCTTTTTTTAACAGAAAGACATGAAATACCGGATTAATTCTCCAGGAGGTAGGAACCTCCAACCTAACAGCAGATTGGTTGACAACCTGAAGCACCTTAAAGGGCCCTACAAACTTGGGACCCAATTTCTTAGAAGGAATCCTCAACCGCAGATTCCTAGAGGACAACCAAACCATGTCACCAACAGCGAACAAAACCTCCTGTCGTTTCTTATCAAAGTAGTCTTTAGATTTTCTATTGGCCTCCTGAAGATTACCACGCACATCCGTCCAAACTCTCTCCAAATCACCGGAAAAATTCTCCTCCTCAGGCACGGCAGATCCCAACTTGGAGAACGACCCAAACGACGGATGTCTCCCAGAACAACAAAAAAAAGGCGAACAACCAGCAGAAGAAGATGTATGATTGTTCAGAGCAAATTCAGCAAGTGGCAGAAACTCAGACCACCCCTCTTGATTGTCTGCCACAAAACAACGCAAGAACTGCTCAACATCCTGGTTTTTCCTTTCTGTCTGGCCATTAGATTCAGGATGATATCCGGACGAGAACGACAAATGAACTCCCAACCTGTCACAAAAGGCACGCCAAAAACGAGCCACGAACTGAGGACCCCTATCAGAAACAATGTCAGTAGGAACGCCATGAAGTCTGACAATTTCCTTGACAAAGGCCTTAGCGAGAGTTTTAGCACAGGGCAGTTTGACGAAGGGAACCAAGTGACACATCTTGCTAAATCGGTCCACGACCACCCAGATGACAGTAAAACCCTCAGAGGGGGGAAGGTCAGTTATAAAGTCCATAGCCAAATGTGTCCAAGGAGCACTGGGAACCTCCAAAGGACAAAGCAACCCCGCAGCAGGAGTATGTGAGGACTTAGATCTAGCACATATAGTACATTGACGCACCCACTTAATGACTTCCTTCTGCCATCCAGGCCACCAAAAACTGCGACCCACCAGTCTCTTGGTCTCAGAGATTCCGGGATGACCTGCCAACCGAGATTCGTGACACTCAACAAACAAATCTCTCCTAAAGATCCCAGGCACAAACAACCTCCCATGAGGAGTGTTAGATGGGGCATTCTCCTGTGCTTTAAGAATCTCATCTTCCAAAACGGAGTCCAAAGCAGCTATCACAACACCTTCTTGTAAAATGTTCTCCTCTTTCTCAGCACCGACTATGGGAGAAAAACTGCGAGACAAGGCATCCGCCTTAACATTCTTAGTACCAGGGATGTAAGTAACGGAGAAATTAAACCGCGAGAAAAACAGTGCCCATCTAGCCTGACGGGCATTCAGGCGCTTGGCAGCATCAAGATATATCAGATTTTTATGATCCGTAAGAACCTGAACGGGAAATTCCGCACCTTCCAAGAAGTGGCGCCAGTGTTCAAATGCGAGTTTAATAGCCAATAATTCCCGATTACCAATATCGTAATTCAGTTCAGTCTCCGAAAATTTTTTTGAAAAAAAGGCACAGGGATGTAATCCATCCCCGTTATCCTGAGACAATACTGCGCCAACCCCCACAGAGGAAGCATTAACCTCAACCAAAAACGGCTTAGTCACATCAGGCTGCATAAGGATGGGAGCAGAGGTGAACCTCTCCTTGAGATACACAAAAGCTTCAATGGCCTCAGAAGACCACTGAACCGCATCAGCACCTTTCCTGGTGAGATCGGTCAGAGGTTTGACAATACTAGAAAAATTTTTTATGAATTTTCTGTAATAATTGGCGAAACCTAAAAACCTCTGTATCGATTTCAAACCAATAGGCCTAGGCCATTCCTGTACAGCTTGAACTTTAACCGGGTCCATCTCAAAACCTTCGCTGGAGATAATGTAACCCAAAAAACTAATTCTCTGTACAGCGAACTCACATTTCTCCAGCTTAGCAAAAAGCGAATTGTCCATTAATAACTGTAATACCTCACGTACGCTCCGCCAATGAGACTCCAGATCCGGCGAATAAATCAAAATGTCATCCAAATACACAACCACATTTTTGCCGATCAAAGGTCTAAGGATGTCATTGATAAGATTCTGGAAAAATGCAGGAGCATTAGTAAGACCAAAAGGCATAACCAGATTCTCAAAATGACCCACAGGAGTGTTAAAAGCAGTCTTCCATTCGTCACCCTCCTTCATGCGCAACAGATTGTATGCCCCCTTAAGGTCAATTTTAGAGAACCACTTGGCCCCCATTAACTGGTTAAACAGATCAGGAATCAATGGCAGTGGGTAAGGATTGCGTACAGTAATTTTGTTAATCTCACGAAAATCCAGACAAGGACGTAAACCGCCGTCCTTTTTTTTTACAAAAAAAAATCCAACCGCCACAGGAGACTTAGAGGGCCTAATGTGACCGGCGGCCAAACTTGTCTGTATGTATTCCTCCAAAGCCTTCCTCTCAGGAATAGTAAGGTTAAATAAACGACTTTTAGGAAGAGTCGCTCCAGGGACAAATTCAATAGAACAATCATAGTCTCTATGGGGAGGCAAAACCTGCGATTCCTTCTCAGAAAAAACTCTCCAAAAATCCTGAATAGGAACAGGCAATTCTCCCCTATCCAAAGCTGCAATACGCCCGTTACAACACTTGTCATAACATTTATGGCTCCAGGATTTAATTTCACTGGTAGACCAATCCAGTACAGGATTGTGAAATTTTAACCAGGGCAATCCCAATATTACTGGAGAAGGTAAGTTATTCAAAACTACCAAATCCAATTTCTCATGGTGAACACCATTAATAGTGAGAGGAAATTCACAGACCTTGAGAGTAATATTCTTCAAAGGGGAACCATCCACAGAAACCACAGCAATGGGAGATGATAAAGGTTCGGGTTTTAAATTGAGTCTTTCCAAGAATCCCCCATCAATTACATTCAGAGTAGACCCACAATCAACAAACACCCGAAATTCCATAAATTTTTCCTGAGCAATCGTGGAAGCAGCTAAAAATACACCCTTGGAATTTAAACAGGCAATACGGGCATGACTGACCATTTTTTTTCTTTCTTCATACGAAGCTCACAGCCTTTAATCAAATGACCAGATTTTCCGCAATAGAAACACAAGCCTTCAGAAAATCTACGGTCTTTTTCTTGAGAGCGAGGTGCCACCGATCCAATCTCCATCGGTTCACCACTGTTAGTACACACATTCTCATAACCAGAAACAGACATAGCAGAGGATTTGCTCTCATTAACCCTTGCACGCAGTCTCCTATCCACCCGTATAGCTAATTGCATAGCCTGTTGCAAATCTTCAGGTGTAGGATAAGCAATTAGCAGGTCTTTAACCCTTTCATTAAGCCCAGCAAGAAATAGACTTTTCAGAGCAGAATCGTTCCACCCTGTTTGAGTAGACCAACGACGGAAATGAGTACAATATTTTTCCACATTACCTGATCCCTGTTTCAAACGTCTCAACTCAGTCTCAGCTGATGCGACACGGTCAGGATCATCATATAATAGTCCCAAAGCAGAAAAAAAACTATCCACTGATCTGAAGCATGTATCACTAGGTTGCAAAGAAAAGGCCCACTCCTGAGGCTCTTTGCGCAAAAGTGACATTATGAACCCTATGCGCTGGGATTCATCCCCAGAGGACTTGGGTCTCAAACGAAAATACAATAAGCAAGCATTTTTAAATGAAAAAAATTCTCGGTGTTCACCAAAAAATAAATCCGGCAAACATACCTTAGGCTCCAAGAAATGTGCTCCAGGACAGTTACTCACGTGCTGACGGAGCTCGGCCACCTCCAGAGAGAGTCCCTGCAGGCGATGAGCCAAATCCTGAACCGACACCATGATGGAACAGAAAAATCTTTCCTTAGAGAATTTGCAGGCTGGACTTACTGTTATGTTCTGCTACCAGAGCTAAGGAAAGAGAGGAGATCTGTCCCTACGATAGAACTCAGCTGAATCCCTACGATGTAACAGGGAACCTGATCCTGCGATCAGACCTGCTAAAGTCCTAAGCTAGTCTGTACGGAGACCTATAGATGTGGGGAAGGAATCTCTACAAGTACTAAGGACTGGGAGGAAAATGGGACACCTCCTAACAGAAATAGTAGCAGACAGACGAACAAACAAAATATATAGAACATAGAGGTCCGAAGACCAAGCAAACTAACAGAGTTAGATACAGAGCACAGGCTAGCTAGAAAGTAGTTATACAATGAAGTCCAGCAAAGCCAGAAGGGCGGAGCAGGATTAAATAGGCCAACAAGGTCATGTGACCAGCAAAGGAAAAAAACCTAAGAGCAAGGTTCTAACACCACCCCTATTTGAATGAATTCCCCGTAGAAAATTGCCCCTTTTTGCTTTTATGGCATGTATCTAAAAGCATGGCTATCCTTTATTCATCCATTTGATGGTAATAATACCTCATTGCTCAAGCATTCTAGCATACAACTTGCTATGTCCAAGAGCACGACAAAGGTCTCCATTGGTTCACTTTCATCACCTTTCTGTGAAGGTTTGTTGTCATATCCAGTGTTGTCATTTTTACTTTGACTGTCAATCTCATCCCCTGCCTGTACCAACTTACTTTCCCCCTCCATATCCACCTTCGACTGCTTCTCCTTCACATGCTGCTGCATGTAACATAGACATTGAGTGTCTCTGCAGGGGCAGTGTACTACATTAAAGTTTCACCCGACGCAAAATTTATTTAAAATTTTGACAACAATTCAGGATCTTGGTGAAAAAATTGCATTAACAGAATTCCAAGCAATTTTATTTGCCAACTTATATAAATTTCACCCTCTATGCCCTACCCTGTGCAGGGGCCTAATCCTGCACGATGTGCTACTTTGAAAAGTCACCTCTGATGGAGGCACAATAAAATTAAATTTCACTTAAAATGAAAAGTAAGTCGAGACCTATCAAAAAAAAATTGATGTACGGAACATAATATTATTGTTTTGGAAAAAAAATGCATTTTGTGCCCAAACCAGGTAAAGACTGCTTCTTTTCAGTAAATAATGGCAGGTAGTTATTTTCCACTGATTCTGAGCACACACAATTCTTTTGCAGATGTCACTACAATCCAGGTGGTTTGACATTGATTGTGGTAACTTAGACATGTGGGAGTTCTGGGCACACAAAAGGCTAGCAGAGGACGGTGTGGAAGGAGAGGAGCATGAATATGCAAAGAAGTAGATATTTTAATGACAATGACAAGGCACTACTTGCAGATGTAGATTGGTTACCAGAAAGATAATCATGAAGAGAGGAAGGAGGAGAGCTGGAACCTTGCTCATCTTGCTGTTCAATTTGCTTTCCTCACATGAGTAGCTGTTGCCAGTTTATGTGCTGTCAGAGAGAAGCAATTCCTAGTCAATGTGTGTGAGGATGTACATGGCATATTTTCCAAAAGCACAGCTTTCACACTGCAATAGATTGGTCCACCAGCAATGTGGAAAATAATTCCCACACCAAAGATGCCCATATATAGGAATCACCACCACCACCAGAGATTTCAGGCCCTGTTGAGTCTCCTATGCCAACATAAGTCACAACATTACCTGCTCCCGTGCATAAAGCAAAAGAAGCAGATCTTCCCTCAGAAGGTCTTTTGGCTGGACAACAGCTCTGTTCTCTGATACTGAATCCACCACTCTGCCTCTGATGACATCACCTCCTCGGCACCACAGTTTGGTTCCCAATTGATCATCAGTGTTATGCCATCCGGTGGCGCAAGTGGATTAGTTAGTGAACCCACTATGCCACAGGGCCAGGTCTGCCTAAGTAGGGTCATAGCTAAGCAGCTACCTGGTGTTCATTGCAGCTCCAAATGGTGAAGACAGGCTGGGCTGCAGGTAGCCACCAGGTACCACTCCTAGGCAGATGCCGGTACTGCAGAAGCTGACCCCAGGTATCAGGTTAGCTGACACAGACAAGGGCTTCGTTCAGACTCAGGACACTTGCCACACCAGTACTATAGGACCAAACAACTCACTAGTAGGGAAGACTACATACTAATTAAAGCTGTTGCTTCCTTAACTTCATAAAAGAAAGGGAGTCTTTTATACAGGATGACTCTCAGTAATAGGCTGAGAGACATCCAGCAGGTGAACTCATTATACTAAATGCTTCTATTCGTTGGGGTCATTTTATTATGTGCACACGCTGCACCTTTAAGAATGGGGAAGTGGTCCCGCGCACACACTAGGCGAGCTTTCAGGAAGTGTGGCATGTACAAGCAGGAGACATGCCAGCAGAAGGGGACCATGCCGTGGGGCCAGAGCAGTGAATATGCCAGCATCCCTGCATGTAGGGGGAAGGGAAACTTTGCAAGGGCGCCTGCAATGGTGTTAAAATCAGCATTATCCATGACTATCTTCACAGTTGCCTCATTGTGAAAAATAGCCTGCATTGCTTGCTCCCCATCTAATTTTCACCTCGAGATTTGCCCTGGCTCAGAGTATTATTACCACTGACAGTGCCATTACCACCACAGCAAAAGCAATACGTCTTAACATTAAATTGTGTCCTTCATCTCCACTGGTCCCATGCCATCTGAGTACAAATGTTAACTGTTCATCTCTTCCAATAAATCAACTGGAAGACTTTGCTCCATGGGACTAAAATTCCTGCCTGCAGCCTTAATACTCACTTGACTCTCACCCATAGTCCGAAGCCGGTTCCTAGTAACTTCTCCATCCCTGACAGACACGTCTCTCCCTATGCACAAAGATATGGCTACATTTGTGAGTCAAAGACATCATTCAGGCTTTTAAGAACAAGCTTTCTTTGAAACTTTTTTAGCGTTAAACATATAATGCTGCAATAGCACAGCCATATCACAGATTATATACCTATAAAAAGATTCCGTTATTGTTATACATTAAAAGTCAAAATTTACTTAATTTACTGCAAAGAAAAATCCCACATATATATTGTTTTAGAATGGATGACACATTGGATAAAAATTTATACAATGATAGGGATTACAGGGTATCTCATGGGGAGGAGATGATAACCCTATTTACCACCTATTGTGAGTTCCTACCTGGCCGCAGAGGTTGGCACCCTAAACATACGCAAATGGCTCCCCCGGTCCACATTGACTCATTCCCTATTATGCCCTGTAGTGAATCAGCTGACTATAAACAAGAACTTTTAGAACACAATACAGATAATCTATTCAAAGACATATCCAATCTTTTGGTATATTAGCCAAACAAACAACTAATGCAAATACGTATACTTGGGCATCCAGTATATTGGTACATAATAAAAAGACATGTATACCATGTATTATGGGTAATATTCACTATTTGATGCTAACAAAAATCAGCCAAACATCTCCATAAAGCTGTCTGTCACAGAGTTGGTAGATTCTACTATGACTATGTAAACATAATTAACACAGTATGGTAAGAAAAAATGTACAAAGTGTACTGACTCCCAAGTTGATGATTCTTAGAGGGACTGGTTGGATTGATATATAAAAGTAGGTTACACTCGACGCCTGTGTCATTTAATCAAGCCTGTGAAGTAGTCTGGTCAGATTAGACCAAAATGTAAGTCTTTTGATGCCATAATACACACCATGTTTGGTGGCAAAAAGGCACTGCATATCACATCAAAAACACCATACCAACAGTTTAGAGGTGGGAACTTGATGATGTGGGCTTGATGATTTGTTAGATTGTCACATTTACTTTGTTGTATTGTGCTGAAGAAAGGACTGTTTATGTTATTCATTTGTGTGGAAGAAAGGCTGCTTTCATTTTGGAGCTGTAAAGTGTATGAAGGACTTTGTTTTGTTTTGACATTGAAACTCTGTGCCTCTGTGTATCCAAGCGACTACAGGAGAGCTGAACCCCTATAATTTGTGTTTGAATGCGAGTATAAAGTCCCAAAGAGCACCTGCAGCATTGCAAACACAGTCTGAAACCATGGAGGAGTTTGTTAAGCAACTGGTCCAGGACAATTAATCAGAGATCCTTGCTCTGTACTTTACTGAGAAACCGCAAAACA
Organism: Phyllobates terribilis; assembly: GCF_046119375.1. Lineage (NCBI taxonomy): Eukaryota > Metazoa > Chordata > Amphibia > Anura > Dendrobatidae > Phyllobates > Phyllobates terribilis. The sequence continues at coordinate 67,364,973 of NW_027362770.1, read as the reverse complement.
TGTACTGCAACCTTGCCCTGAAGGATGCCAAGGAGTATAGCAAGCTGAAGGTGGAGATTCTGGATCATTTAGGCGTAATCCTGGAAGTCAGAGTTCAACGGGAGTACCTCTGGCACTACCTCAGGGACAAGCCTCCTAGATCCTGGATATTTGACCTGTTCCACCTGGTGCAAAAATGGCAAAAATGGCTGCAGCCTGAGATCTGCTCTTTGACACAGATGGTGGAAAAGAGTGGTGATGGACCAATCTATTCACACATTTGCTTGGTCTGTGCAGTACTAGGTTGCCCAAGGAGATCCCCCGAATGCAGATGACCTTGTGAGCATCATGGGAAGATATCTGGCTGTGGAGAACTCCCTGAGTTGTCAAGCAAGCCTGAGATCACCTTACTGGAGTACACAATATGGAGATGATACCCAAAAGAAGAGGCCCAAATCCTTGCCTTAGGGGTGCCCAAAGACCCAGAAGGGGTCAGAGCCTGTTTCAAGGGGCTTCAAACTTGTACCATTGTCTGCTGGAGGTGTGGTGCCCCGGTTCATATAGCAGCCCATTGTCCTACTGCATCATAGGCTGGTGATGCTCATTATTTGCACATCCCACGTGCAGTGCCATACCTAACCCTAATAAGGGACCTTAGCTGTGCCAGGTAACGGTGAACTGTGTGAGTGTGACTGGACTCCTGGATTCAGGGACTTTGGTTACCCTAATAATTGCCACATTTCTGCATGTGCTAGTCCCTAAGAAGAGGATGGGGTTAAGGTGTACCCATGGAGACACCAAGAACTATCCCATGACACAGTGCATAAGAGAGACTGTGGAGTAGTCAAGGACTTATTGCATGCTATTGTTACGCTCGCGCCCGGACTGACTGGTGTGAGCGTGATTAGTGATCCCACTGTACCATGAACCGAGGAGTGCCTGGAGGGGCATAACTAAGTATCAACTTGGTCCGACCAAGGTCGCACGGCCGCTCAGTCGACTCCGTGAACCAGGGAGGAACCGAACAGAGGGACCAGGTGCTACTCTAGGTCAGACCCGGGTCACAGCTGTTGACCCACACCGGGGAATGCAGGAACAGGCAGGTTAGCTGGTATGCAGACAGGTGGGTACTGGCAGGCACGGCTGGTATGACAGCAGGTGGGTACTTAGCAGGCACGGCTGGTATGAAGGCAGGTGGGTACTGGCAGGCTCGGCTGGTATGCAGACAGGCAGATACTGGCAGGTATGAACGCAGGCTGGATAGGGACCAGTACAGACTGGGATACAGGAACAGAGCCGCAAGTGCGGTGGACTAGCCGAGCAATACCGCAGGAGCGGTGAACAAGCAGAGCGGAGCAAAACCGCAGGTGCGGTTAACAAGCAGAGTGGAGCAAAACTGCAGGAGCGGTGAACAAGCAGAGCGGAGCAAAACTGCAGGTACGGTGAACAAGCAGAGCGGAGCAAAACCGCAGGAGTGGTGAACAAGCAAAGCGGAGCAAAACCGCCAGAGCGGTGAATAAGCAGAGCAGAACAGAACCGCAAGTGCGGTAAACAAGCAGGAAGAGTGGAACCGCCGGAGTTGTGAAGAAGCAGAGCAGAAGGAGAAGGCAGACAGGACATGGCTCTGTTCATATGGAACAGACTGGAAAGTACAGGAAGATGGTTAGAACATAGGAGGTAGATATGGACGCAGGGAAAGGGGATAGGCAGAACCAGATACACACAAGGTACTTACAATGAAGTAGCGAATGGACACAAAACTCTCAAGCAGAAGTACAGAGACAATGAGTTGGAGTTAAGTGCGGGTTCAGACATTGCAGGCAAAGGGAAGGTACGGACATAGAGAGAAACAAGTAACGGGCTAGGACACTGTTCAGACAGGAACTGAACCGGGAACAAAATACAGGAACGAGCCTGGGAACTCAGCCCCCAGGGTGGCAAAAACAGATTAGAAGTCAGAGATACAGGTAGCGGCCCTGGGTACTCGGCCCCCAGGGTGGCGGAAACAGACTAGAAGTCACAGGTACAGGAAAAGGCCCTGGGTACTCAGCCCCCAGGGTGGCGGACAGACTAGAGTCAGGACAGGACCTGGCACCTCAGTTGCAAAAGACAAACTGAGTGAAAGTGTTGCTTAGGCACCTCCTACTGGGTGGAGGGGTTTTAAGTATCCAGTGACTCCCAGCAATAGGCTGGGGACGCATTAGGACTGTGCACAAAGTAGCTATAAGAAACAAGCAGAAAGCCGCACCGACGCCCTAAGCAATCAACCAAGCGACATAGAGACAGCAGGTACTGGAGCAAAGAGGTGGACTGACAGGTAAGATTGCGGTCTTGCATGGTGGGAGGTGGTGCACCATGCAAGCACGCCGCCAGGGATGTTACAGTACCCCCCCCCCTTTACGCCCCCTTTTCCTCCAGCCAGCAAGTATTTTCTGCAGAGAATTTGGAGGCTGATCCTTCTCCTCAAGAAGATTTCCTCTTCTGTCCACTAGAGGGAACAAAGCTGGTCTCATCATCTTGGTAACTAGGATGCTTCCTTCCATTGGGCCATCCTCAGCAACAGATGAAGTGGGCGAGGTACCCGGAACAGGACACAGGAAAGTCTCTCTCCACTTATTAATATCTGGTAGCACTCCAAAGGATTCACGGGACAACTGGAGGTCCTCCACCAAGTTGGAGGGGTGCAGAGACTCGGGGTCAATCACCACCTTGACGTACACTTTGCCAAGCTCACTGGATGAAGTGGGCGAAGCACCAGGTAAAGAGTGCAGAAAAGTCTCTCCATTTGTTATCAGATAGCACCCCGGAGGATTCAGGAGGCAACTGGAGGTCCTCCCCCTGGTTGGAGGGGTGCAGAGACTTGGAGGTAGCTACCGCCTTGATGGACTTATTGCCAGATTTGTTAGAGATGGAGGATCCTTGCTTAGGGACAAACCTCAGTCTGGTTTCTGAGATGACAAGTCTGCGAGGCGGGGCGGTGCCTAAAGCCAGATCATTGGTACAATCGTCGAGACTGTGTGGGGACAATGCCTCCGCTTCCCTTCCTTCGGAGACTTCAGCGCACAGAGAGTCAGCAACTAGCAGATCTGATGAAGAAGAAGAAACTGCTGACTGTCCTGAAGATATGGGGACTGGACACCCCTTGCACCTCAGCAGTCCCCCAGGAAACACCATGCAGGATCTCCAGACCTGAGCGGGCACTAGATCTCTCGGCTCTGGACGACCTGTGGGTAAACCAGACAGCACCTGGAATGTGAACTTCTTCATGTGTAATGCTCCAATCTGGAGCTTAATTTGTACAGACATATTTTGACTGTTTCTGAGTAGGGCTCGTCCTTCCGCTGACAATGCCCAAATCGGCTTCTAGAGTTGTCGGACGGGAATCAGACACCGACTCTTCAAGGCTTTAAGACCGAAACTTCCGGTTAATCCGAGGCCTTCACTTGCCACGGAGACAGTCATGGTCATCTGTGGAGGGGAAACACTAACGCCAAGGGCAGCCTCTCCTACAGGCCTAATGTCTTGGGATTCTCCAAACTTCGCTGGACAAAGACCGTCAGGGGATCCCAAACAACCGCAGCGGGACCGCAATCCGATTTTGTGACTGAGTTCTGGCCTCTGCTTTGCCTGATGAACATAGTCATCCTTCATGGATTCTGTGCGGACAGCTGCCTCTACAGGCCGGGGAACAGAAGGTCTTTCGGAGGACAGAACCTGGCGTGACAGTTTACCTCTACCCCTTTCATGTCTGGACTGCCTCTTGAGGTTGGGAAGGGAAGTATTCTGTAGAGCATTGTCATCCTGTGTGGATTCTGTGTGGGCAGCAGTCTCTTCAGGCTGGAGAACTGGTAGGCAACCTACACGCATCACACATCAGGGCTGCTCCAGGATATTGGGAAGGGAAGCTTTAGCAGAAGCTTCAGGATTAGGGTCATCGAAGACCATTAGAAAGGCCACCAGGAAGGCCTGCACGTCAGAGACGATAGGATCCCATGCTTCCCATAGGGGGGTGATCCATTTCAAGGCATCACCCGCTAGGTAGGACATCATGAATGCTACTTTAACCCGATCGGTAGGAAAATAGTGAGCATAGAATTTGAAATGCAGCATGCATTGCTCCACAAATGCACGGCTTCGTTTTGGATCCCCATAGTACCGTGGTGGATCCGCAGGAACGAGTGCTGATAGCTCCATTTGGGCTGGTGCGTAAATCGCTTGAACCTCAGCTTGAGAAGAAAATTATTCTTAGTGTACGTATTCGCCAGACAGGGATTCAAATGTCTCTGAGAGTGAAGGGCCATGGGGCTCAATGGGAACCATGGCCTGAGCAAACTGTTACGCTCACGCCCGGACTGACTGGCGTGAGCGTGATTAGTAGTGTTGAGCGAGCACTAAAATACTCGGGTGCTCGAAGCTCGAGCCGAGCTCGCCGTGATACTCGGGTGCTCGACCCGAGCAACGAGCCCAATGTTAGTCTATGGGAGACCCGAGCATTTTTGCGGCGGCATCCCCAGCAGTCTGTAGAAAGCCTAAAAAGTGCCCAAAAGTATAGTGACAGTGCTGAAAAGACATGGGGACAGCATGGGCATCACCCCAGGAAGCATTTCTGACCCCCAGGTCACTGCTGTCAACAACGTGGTCAGAGGTATTAAGCCACTTTTAAGGGCTCACAATAAAACGTTCAAAAACAAAACTGAAACTGTTTTCCTGTGAAATATGTTAAGGAACTTCCTTTCCAGGGTAAAGACTTGTGTATATGGTAAAATAAATAACCAAAAACAAAAATACTCCTCCACACCTTGGGCTATGTTCACAAGTAGCATTTTTTATGCGTATTTGCACTTTTGTATTGCTTTCAACCGTGACAAATGCATTCACCGGGAAATGTCATTTTAACATTTTACGATCTTATCTGGCCATGTGCTGTGAGACACATGTATACAGTGCTGAAAAGACATGGGGACAGCATGGGAAGACCCCTGGAAGCATCTCTGACACCCAGGTCACTGCCTAAAAGTGTGCCCATCAGAAGTGATCCTTTCCACATCAGAAGATGCAGACTTGCAACTATCCCCGTGCAAGTCCTTGTCCCAGGGCAGTGTTGAATTGTACCTCCCCCATTCCTTGCAATGCAAGCGCAAGTATGCAGCCTGCCACCCACCCCAAGGCTGCAATACCATACTGCTAGCTTGCTTGCTCTTGAAATTGGGCCTTTTAGTTTGGAGGAGGCCGAAGCTGGCCACTACCTCATGGCTGCTTCGGCAGCGAGGTATCCATACTCAGTCCCCAGCCGCGCCGCGGCCTGGTGTCCACACATGCTCCCCAGACGCCTAGGGACAGTCGGGTGTCCATAAACGGTCCCCAGCCGCCCCCATTTCTCCTTGGAACATCCCCCCACACACTTTTCTTAGCCCGGCCTGCTTTAGGGCAGAATTGGACGAGCCCACCAGAGAACCAGACTCCTCCGGTGGGCCCTGGCTTCTCCATCAGGGGAGTTGAGAGTGCCAAGGTGAGGAGCATGATGATGATGATAGAAGTTAGCATCTGCTTTGTTTTCTTGGAATGCAAGCGTAAGTGTGCAACCAAATACCCACCCACCCCCAGGCTGCAATACCATACTGCTAGCTTGCACTTGAAATGGGGCCTTTTAGTTTGGAGGAGGCCGAAGCTGGCCACTACCTCATAGCTGCTTCGGCAGCGAGGTATCCATATTCAGTCCCCAGCTGCCCGGCGGCCGGGTGTCCACGCTCGGTCCCCAGCCGCCAGGGGGCGGCTGGGTGGCCATACTTGGTCCCCAGCCGCCCCGCGGCCGGGTGTCCACACATGCTCCCCAGCCGCCTGGGGGTAGCCGGGTGTCCATAAACGGTCCCCAGCCGCCCCCATTTCTCCTTGTAACATCCCCCTACACACTTTTTTTTAGCCCGGCCTGCTTTAGGGCAGCATTGGACGAGCCCACCAGAGAACCAGACTCCTCCGGTGGGCCCTGGCTTCTCCATCAGGGGAGTTGAGAGTGCCAAGATGAGGAGCATGATGATGATAGAAGTTAGCATTTACTTTGTTTTCTTGGAATGCAAGCGCATGTATGTAGTAGCGGCTAGGCCTGAGGTGGTCAGCGTTTTGGCGCATATCCTACCTCCTCCGAGGATTGCTGGATGTTTTCATGCTACTATCCCATTTCTATGACTCCCGTTAAAACAAAGCTTCAGGTGATGAATGATGGATGAGGTTGTGGCAAAGGAGAAAGAGCAGGAGAAACAGGGACCATTCACATCAATATCAGGCCAGTCAACCACACATGTCTTGTAGGATATGTTTCTGTACCAAAAGGAGCGGTTCGGCTACACATTTAAAGGCCATGCAGTGAGTGCAATGACTCTAAAAATTTTGAGGCACTCCAATGCCCCTTGGAAGTGACATGGAGGTCAGAGAGACTTAACTAAACCGTTTTCTCCATTTATAGCAACTGGGTCTCCTGTGCACTGTTGGCCTAAGCAGTGAATGGCAGTCTTTCCAAAAATTATGAGGAACTGCAATGCGCCTTGAAACAGATGTGGATTACTGCATATTAAAAACCTTCTACCCATTATTGGGGAGTGAGTCCCCCTTAGTGTTCGCCTATGCATTGAAAAGCAAAAGCTGACTAAAATTAGGAGGAAATGCAATGCCCGTTGGAAGAATGGTGGAGGTCGCAGTGTAATAAAAAGACAATATCAATGCCCCTTGGAAAAGTAGTGGAGGTCGCAGTAGCTTAACAAGACGGTTTTAATGCCCCTTGGAAGAGACGTGGAGGTTGCAGTGGAATAAAAAGACAATATCAATGCCCCTTGAAAATGTGGTGGAGGTCGCAGTAGCTTAACAAGACGGTTTTAATTCTCCTCGGAAAAATGGTGATCGCAGTAGCTTAACAAGACGGTTTTAATGCCCCTTGGAAGAATGATGGAAGTCGCAGTAGCTTAACAAGATGGTTTTAATGCCCCTTGGAAGAGACGTGGAGGTCGCAGTAGCTTAACAAGACGGTTTTAATGCCCATGGGAAAAGTAGTGGAGGTCGCAGTAGCTTAACAAGATGGTTTTAATGCCCCTTGGAAGAATGGTGGAGGTCGCAGTAGCTTAACAAAACAGTTTTAATGCCCCTTGGAAAAGTGGTGGAGGTAGCAGTAGCTTAACAAGACGGTTTTAATGCCCCTTGGAGAAGTGGTGGAGGTTGCAGTAGCTTAACAAGATGGTTTTAATGCCCCTTGGAGAAGTGGTAGAGGTCGCAGTAGGTTAACAAGACGGTTTTTATGCCCCTTGGAGAAGTGGTGGAGGTCGCAGTAGCTTAACAAGACTGTTTTAATGCCCCTTGGAAGAGACGTGGATATCGCAGTAGCTTAACATGACGTTTTTAATGCCCCTTGGAAGAGACGTGGAGGTTGCAGTAGCTTAACAAGACGGTTTTAATGCCCCTTGGAGAAGTGGTGGAGGTCGCAGTAGCTTAACAAGATGGTTTTAATGTCCCTTGGAAGAGACGTGGAGGTCGCAGTAGCTTAACATGACGGTTTTAATGCCCCTTGGAAGAGACGTGGAGGTCGCAGTAGCTTAACAAGATGGTTTTAATGCCCCTTGGAAGAGACGTGGAGGTCACAGTAGCTTAACAAGACTGTTATAATGCCCCTTGGAAAAGTGGTTGAGGTTGCAGTAGCTTAACAAGACGGTTTTAATGCCCCTTGGAAAAATGGTGGAGGTCGCAGTAGCTTAACAAGATGGTTTTAATGCCCCGTGGAAGAGACGTGGAGGTTGCAGTAGCTTAACAAGATGGTTTTAATGCCCCTTGGAGAAGTGGTAGAGGTCGCAGTAGCTTAACAAGACAGTTCTAATGCCCCTTGGAGAAGTGGTGGAGGTCGCATTAGCTTAACAAGACGGTTTTAATGCCCCTTGGAAGAGACGTGGAGGTCGCAGTAGCTTAACATGACGGTTTTAATGCCCCTTGGAAGAGACGTGGAGGTCGCAGTAGCTTAACAAGACGGTTTTAATGCCCCTTGGAGAAGTGGTGGAGGTCGCAGTAGCTTAACAAGACGGTTTTAATGCCCCTTGGAAGAGATGTGGAGGTCGCAGTAGCTTAACATGACGGTTTTAATGCCCCTTGGAAGAGACGTGGAGGTCGCAGTAGCTTAACAAGACTGTTTTAATGCCCCTTGGAGAAGTGGTGGAGGTCGCAGTAGCTTAACAAGATGGTTTTAATGCCCCTTGGAAGAGACGTGGAGGTCGCAGTAGCTTAACATGACGGTTTTAATGCCCCTTGGTGAAGTGATGGAGGTCACAGTAGCTTAACAAGACTGTTTTAATGCCCCTTGGAAGAGACGTGGAGGTCGCAGTAGCTTAACATGACGGTTTTAATGCCCCTTGGAAGAGACGTGGAGGTCGCAGTAGCTTAAAAAGACGGTTTTAATGCCTCTTGGAGAAGTGGTAGAGGTCGCAGTAGCTTAACAAGACGGTTTTAATGCCCCTTGGAGAAGTGGTGGAGGTTGCAGTAGCTTAACAAGACGGTTTTAATGCCCCTTGGAAGAGACGTGGTGGTCGCAGTAGCTTAACAAGACAGTTTTAATGCCCCTTGGAAGAGATGTGGAGGTCGCAGTAGCTTAACAATACGGTTTTAATGCCCCTTGGAAAAGTGGTGGAGGTCGCAGTACCTTAACAAGACAGTTTTGATGCCTCTTGGAGAAGTGGTGGAGGTTGCAGTAGCTTAAGAAGACGGTTTTAATGCCCCTTGGAAAAGTGGTGGAGGTCGCAGTAGCTTAACAAGACGGTTTCAATGCCCCTTGCAAGAAAGGTGGAGGTCACAGTAGCTTAAAAAGACGGTTTTAATGCCCCTTGGAAGAGACGTGGAGGTTTTCGTAGCTTAACTAGACATTTTAAATGCCCCTTGGATGAGCCATGCAGTACAGCATCTTAAAAACAGTATTCCCATTATTAGGGAGTGGGTCTCCCATAGTCTTTGCCTTTGCCTTCCAAGCAAAAGCTGCCAAAAATTAGGAGGGAGGAACTTGCAATGCTGGCAACACGGACCAAGGTCACCCTGGTGGTACAGTGGTGGTGGAGGCTGAGGATAAGGAGAAGAGCAAAATACAGCCGAAATGAGGAAGCATACACCCGTGTGTGGGTGTGAAGCGGTGCATGAGAATACACCTCGCTAAATAATACAGTGGATTTGACTTTGTTACTCTGCTGTCATTTGGTGGTGATGAGAAGTCTGGCCCAATCCAGCCCTTGTTCATTTTGATAAGGGTCAGCTTGTCAGCATTGTCAGTTGACAGGCGAGTGCGCTTATGTGTTATAATTCCCCCAGTGGCACTAAAAACACGCTCCGATAACACGCTAGCGGCAGGGCAGGCCAGGACCTCCAAGGCGTACAGAGCGAGTTCATTCCAAGTGTCCAGCTTGGATACCCATTAATTAAAAGGCACAGAGGAATCACGGAGGCCGCTGGTATGGTCGGCAAGGTACTCCCTCACCATCTTTTGAAACTTTCCACTCCTTGTGAGAGTACCCCGCTCCTCAGGGCCTGTAAGCTAGGCGGGTCTCAGAAAACTGTCCCAGAACATTGACAGTGTTCCCCTGCCTCTGCTGGATTGGAGTTGCGTCTCTCTCACCTGTATGCCTTGGTTGGGCAACGAACTGTGACCTCTGCCGCTAGCGTGTTCAGATGGGAATTTTTTTAACAGTTCTGCAGCAAGGGCCTTCTGGTACTGCCCTATTTTTGTAGACCTCTCCACCTCAGGAATAAGAGAGTGAAAGTTCTCCTTGTAGCAGGGGTCTAAAAGTGTCACCAACCAGTAATGACTGTCACCCAACATTTTTACAACGCGAGGGTCACGGTTAAGGCAGCGTAACATAAAGTCAGTCATGCGTGCCAGACTGGTAATGGGCAAGACTTCCATGTCCTCACTAAGATGACGACTGACCATGCTCTCCTGCTCCTCCTCCTCCCCCCTGTCCTCAGGCCACCCACGCTGAACCGACGGTATGACAGTTGTACAGGTACTACCGTCTACAGTGCATGATACCAGCTCATGTTCTTCCTCCTCCTGTTATTCCTCCTCCTTATCCTCCTCCTCCTCTCCCTCTTTGTCCCCCAATGCACGTTGGGATGAGATGAGGCTGGGCTTTGTGTAATCGCCCGCTACGGCTTCTTGATCCATCTCATCATACTCTGGCTGCAATGCCTCCTCTTTAATTCTCTGCAGAGAACGTTGCAAAAGACAGACAAGTGGGATGCTGACGCTAATGATGGCGTCATCGCCACTCACCATCTTGGTGGACTCCTCAAAGTTTGTCAGGATGGTACATATGTCAGACATCCAGGTCCACTCTTCTGCTCACAAATCCTTTGCAACATGTGGAGGGTAGAGTTCCAACGTGTGGGGACATCACACACCAGTCCGTGTGCCGGAAGCTTCAAAATGCCAAAAACAGGATAATACAGAGATTTGACCCGTGGAACTGCAAAACCTCAGTTATATTTTTCTGGCCTACACCAGACCCTTTTTAACCCTCCGTCACATACAATAGGCCTGACAGGCACATCTCTTTTACTTTCATTTCTCCTTCCTCACCAGATTGTGAGGAAATCCCCTCCCTCCAGGTAGTCTCCTGTCTCTAGCAGCACCTGATTATGTGTAGTCTCTTTTATTACATCCCTATGAAGGTCACTGATCACTTTTAGAGCACTGAAATTGCAAACATTAGATATTATAGGTATTTTTCTAGCCTGCGCCTGACAGTCACATTGTATGTGAACTCGTTAGAACCGATATTGTATGTGACGGTGGGTTAACAGATATATTGGTGTCTGACCAGTCAGGGAGACAGTATTACTTTTTATTTTTATGGCAAGAAATGCCAAAAGCTGGATAATACAGAGATTTGACCCGTGGAACTGCAATACCACAGTTATATTTTTCTGGCCTACACCAGACTCTTTTAAACAGATATATTGGGGTCTGAACAGTCACAGACACACTCAATTTTTTTGGTGGAGGGGGGGCAACCAAAAGGTTAATAAGACGCGTATTTGGACAGTCTGACTGAGGAAAAAAAAAATTCAGGATTTAGATGAAAAAAAATAATTTTTCCTGGCCCCTGAGACCGGGGTGATAAGTCTAGCAATTTGACCAACAGGAGCACACAGGACTGTAATGCAGCGTTTGCTGGTATAACCAATGCATCTCCTATACAGCCTGCCTCCCTGCCTGATATCTGGGATGGATATTAGTCCTGAGAAGGACTGTTTGTTTGATTTTGCAGGCTTTAGAGACCCTACACTAACTATTTCGGAGTATAAATCTCTCCTTAGCTCAGCAGCACTGACTCTACACTAGCTGATCCGGAGCAACTGTGTCCAAGATGGCGCCGCCCAGTTTAAAATACTCGAGGTGATGCTGTGCGGCCAGCCAATCACTGTAATGCCCACAAACAACATGGCTGCAGCATTACAGTGACTGGATGGCAATCCCTGCATGTTCATTGGCTCTGTAAAGAGCGCCAAACATGCAGGGCGGAGACCCGAGCTCCCGCCCGAGTAACCCAGAAATGCTCAGTGCTCGCCGAACATCCCGAGTAGTGAGATGCTCGGGCGAGTACCGAGCAGTGTCGAGCATGCTCGCTCAATTCTAGTGATTAGTGATCCCACTGTACCATGAACCGAGGAGTGCCTGGAGGGGCGTAACGAAGTATCAACCCGGTCTGACCAGGGTCGCACAGCGGCTCAGTCGACTTTGTGAACCAGGGAGGAACCGAGCAGAGGGACCAGGTGCTACTCTAGGTCAGACCCCGGTCACAGCTGTTGACCCACACCGGGGAATGCAGGAACAGGCAGGTTAGCTGGTATGCAGACAGGTGGGTACTGCCAGGCACGGCTGGTATGACAGCAGGTGGGTACTTAGCAGGCATGACTGGTATGAAGTCAGGTGGGTACTGGCAGGAGCGGCTGGTATGCAGACAGGCAGGTGCTGACAGGCACAGCTGGAATGCAGACAGGCAGATACTGGCAGGTATGAACGATGGCTGGATAGGGACTAGTACAGACTGGGATACAGGAACAGAGCCACAGGTGCGGTGAACTAGCATAGCAAAACCGCAGGAGCGGTGAAAAAGCAGAGCGGAGCAAAACCGCAGGTGCGGTGAACAAGCAGAGCGGAGCAAAACTGCACGAGCGGTGAACAAGCAGAATGGAGCAAAACCGCAGGAGCAGAGAACAAGCAGACCGGAGCAAAAACGCAGGTGCGGTGAACAAGCAGAGCGGAACAAAACCATAGGTGCAGTGAACAAGCAGAGCGGAGCAAAACCGTAGGTGCGGAGAACAAGCAGAGCGGAGCAAAACCGCGGGTGCGGTAAAGAAGCGGAGCAGAGTGGAACCACCGGAGCGGTGAACAAGCAGAGCAGAACAGAACCGCAGGTGCGGTAAACAAGCGGAACAGAGCGGAAACGCCGGAGAGGCGAACAAGCAGAGCAGAACAGAACTGCAGGTGCGGTAAACAAGTGGAGCAGAGCGGAACCGCCGGAGCGGTGAACAAGCAGAGCAGAACAGAACCGCAGGTGCGGTAAACAAGCAGGAAGAGCGGAACCGCCGGATCGGTGAACAAACAGAGCAGAAGGAGAAGGCAGACAGGACAGGGCTCTGTTCACATGAAACAGACTGGAAAATACAGGAAGATGGTTAGAACACAGGAGGTAAAGGGGACAAGCAGAACCAGATACACACAAGGTGCTTACAATGAAGTAGCGAGTGGACACAAAACTCACAAACAGAAGTACAGAGACAACGAGTTGGAGTTAGGTGCAGGTTCAGACACTGCAGGCAAAGGGTAGGTACGGACATAGAGAGAAACAAGTAACGGGCTAGGGCACTGTTCAGACAGGAACTGAACCGGGAACAATATATTGGAACGAGCCTGGGAACTCAGCCCCCAGGGTGGCGGAAACAGACTAGAAGTCAGAGATACAGGTAGCGGCCCTGGGTACTCGGCCCCCAGGGTGGTGGAAACAGACTAGAAGTCACAGGTACAAGAAAAGGCCCTGGGTACTCAGCCCCCAGGGTGGCGGACAGACTAGAGTCAGGACAGGACCTGGCACCTCAGTTGCAAAAGACAAACTGAGTGAAAGTGTTGCTCAGGCACCTCCTACTGGGTGGAGGGGGTTTAAGTATCCAGTGACTCACAGCAATAGGCTGGCGACGCATTAGGACTGTGCACACAGTAGCTATAAGAAACCAGCAGAAAGCCGCACCGATGCCCTAAGCAATCAGCCAAGAGACATGGACACAGCAGGTACTGGAGCAAAGAGTGCAGCATGAACTGACAGGTAAGATTGCGGTCTTGCATGGTGGGAGGTGGTGCACCATGCAAGCACGCCTCCAGGGATGTTACAGCTATTATTATCCAACAAGATTTTCAGTTATTCTGGGACTTGTGGGCTAAAGCTGTTAAGCCCTGTAGTACAGAATGCAACCAGGATTTGGCTAAGATAACCATGTCATGTGATGTAACCAGTGAATTCCTTTCACTGTACTGGCTGGTGATGAGGATGAGCAAGTATCCCTTAGAGCTAACTTCCCTGACCTTGAGGTGTCCAGGGAATACTTTGAGACTTTCCAGCTCAGGGGACATAACACTGAAAGATGTTCTGGATGTAACAGTGTTCCCCAAGAGCCAGGACTGATAATCGGTTCCTATATTTTTCTATAAATAATGTTCTGTTGTGTATAGTGGCCAAAGTGAGGGGCAAGGTAATAGAGCAACTATTTGTGCCCAAGCCCTACAGATGCATGGTGTTAGATATGACTCTTTCCCATATGTCTGGGAGTAGACAAGACCCAGGAGCAGATCATCCAAAGGTTTTACTGGCCTGTTTACTATAAGGAAATATTGGATTACTTTCGGTCTTGCCCATATGCCAGTTGACCACCCCGGCAGCCCACTTCTGCAGTCCCTTGATGCTATTGACAATTACTAAACTTCATTTGAACAGATAGATCTGGTGGGACACCTGGTGACGTGTGCACAAGGACATCAATACATATTAGTGGTATTAGATTATGCTACCTGCTACCCAGAGGCGGTGCCTTTGAGATTAAGAAATGCCTCTTCTAAGTGTAAATTGCTTAGGAGTTATTCTATATATTCTCTCAAACTGGCCTTCCAAAGGAGATATTAACAGATCAGTGGACACCGTTCATGTCAAAAGCCATGAGGGAGTTGTGTAAGGTTCTGCAAATTTCACTAATACGTACCTTGGTGTACCATCCACAGACGGATGGCCTGGTAGAGAGCTTTAATAAAACCTTGAAGACAATGTTAAAGAAGGTGGTAGAACAGGACGGTCGGGTTTGGGATTGTCTTTTACCCTACCTATTGTTCTCTTCTAGGGAAGTTCCACAAGCCTCAATAGGGTTTTCCCTGTTTGAGCTCCAGTATGGCCGACACCCCCGGGGACCCCTTGATGTAGCAAAGAAAATGTGTGAAACTGAGACTACACCCTACAAAAGCATAATAGAGCATGTGATCCAGATGCAGGAGAGGATTGCCAAAGTAATGCCTATGATAAAAGAGTACCTCCTCAATGAACAAGAGGCACAATCCAAGGTGTATAGTAGATCAGTTCAAGTGAGACAGTTTAAACCTGGGGATTGTGTACTTGCGCTAGTGCCCACAGTGGAGAGCAAGTTCTTTTCCAAGTGGTAGGGACCTATGAAGTGATGGAAAAAGTGGGAGAGGTCAACTATAAAATATACCAACCAGGGAAAAGGAAGTCCTTTCAAATATATCAAATCAACCTAATAAAACCCTTGAAGGATAGGGATCCTCTTGAAACCCCTTTCGTGTTGGCCCAGTCAGAAGCCAACATGGAGGATGTCAAAGTTGCAGAAACGTTGCCTCCATCCCCAAAACAGCAGTGCCGGGAATTGTTACACCAAAATAGGGACATGTTCTCGTAGTTACTAGGTCTCACTTGTGTCATTGAGCATAAGATTCTCATTGAGCCTCATGGTCGGGGCAGTTTTAAGCCCAATAACATTCCTGAAGCCTGCCGGAAGGTAATCTCAAAGGGAGGTTAAACAGGTGCTAAATATGGGGTAATTGAGGAGTCAAAGTGTGGGTGGTCAAGCTCCATAGTGTTAGTGCCAAAGCCAGATGGAGAATGGTGATTGTATAATGATTACCAAAAACTTAATGAGATTTCTAAATTTGAAACCTATCCCATTCACTGTGTAGATGAGCTTTTTGAGAGACTCGGACCTGCCCTGTACATCACCACCCTAGGTCTCACGAAAGGGTACTGGCAAATTCCCCTATTCAAGGGCGCAAAGGAAAATACAGCCTTCTCCACATGGGTGTTTTCAGTATGCCTGTAACGATCTGGGTGGTGGTTCCACTGTGCCGTGATCCGAGGAGGGTTTGGAGGGGTTTGACTAGGTGCCTCACCAAGTCCGACCTTGGATGCACAACGGCTGACGATACCACGATCTGAGGAGACACAAGAGAGGTGGGACCAGGTGCTACACCAGGACTGACCTCTGGTGAATTGCAGCTGACCCCCAAGGGACAGGAGGCAGGAACATCCAGGAATGGTAGACTTGGCTAGTACTGGCTGGCACAGCTGATGTAGTGACTGGCACAACTGACACACAGGCAGGTACTGATGGGCACGGCTGAAGTACAGACAGGCGGGCACAGCAGAAGTACAGGTGGGAAGGTACTGGAGAGCATGACTGGTATACAGGCAGGCAGGCGAGCATGGCTGATACACAGATAGGCAGGTGCTGGCGGGCACGGATGATGCCTAGACAGGCTGGTGGAAGTGGGCAGGTGCTGGTGGACACGGCTGATGAACAGGCAAGCAGGTAGACTGAAAGACAAGATTGTAACACAGGCGAGCACGGCAGGCATGAATATACAGTCAGGTATACTGAGATACAAGCACCGGGATCTGAAAGCTAGCAAGCGTGTTTAAAACTGACTAACATTGTTGCACAGGTACCTCCCATCAGGTGGAGGTGCTTAAAAAATAAGTGTCTCCCAGCAATTGTCTGGGGACACTTTAGGATGGCGCACGCTGTCCCTTTAAGAAGGCGGGACCACGCGTGCTGTAAGCACAGTGCCAGGTGATCTTTAAGCTTTGCGCAAACCGCGGGCAGCAGCAGCCAAGGAAGAAGGAAGTGCAGGGCCGCTACAGTGAGTGAGACGGCGTCTCTGCCGGGGGAGGCAGAAGGCAGAAACGCCGGCACTACAATGCCTTTTGGGTTACAGGGAACTCCTGACACTTTCCAGAGAGCCATGGACCAGATGTCTACTTGGATAACATTGTTATCTTCTGGTGGGATTGGGGGAGCCATTGAGTAAAGTCCAGGCAATCTTAGATGCTCTAAGGAAAGCTGGCTTTACTATGAATCCCCAAAAAATACCCATGGTGATAGAGAAAGATAAATTATTTGGGCTACATTGTAGGCAGGGGCGAAATCAAGTTAACAAGTTGGAGGCAATACAGAGCTGGCCATGCCCCCTCATGAAAGCACAGGTCAGAGCACTCTTGGGAATTGTAGGCTATTACAGGAGGCTTGTCCCTATCTGTCTCATAATAGTAGCACCTCTAACCTATCTCCTAAAGGGCACAAAATCAGTTATGGCTAAGTGGTCTCCTGAAGCTGAACTGGCTTCTCAAAAGTTAAAACATTTCCTGTGTAAGCAGCTGGTGGTGGTAGTGCCAGATTTTGCCAGTGCGTTTATAATCTAGACAGATACGTCACATGTCGGTGTGGGCGCTGTCATGTCACAGGAGGTAAACAAGGAGGAACATCCCATTGTGTACCTTTACAGGAAACCATCTCAATGTGAGAGGATTTACTTCATTATAAAGAAGAAATGTCTCATGGGTCCTTTGTTTGGTGGCAGAAGGTGCCCAGCCCCCCGGCTTTGGGCAGACAGGGGGTATGATGAGGGCGTCAGGAAAAATGGTTGACAGCGTGTATGAGTTACCGAGGTGGCTGGCCTCGGTGATGTAAATCCCGGGAAGTCTGTACAAGTAACACTAGATTACTGAGCAGTTTAGATGGATTTTGGGTCCAAGATTTAGGAGCAACAAAAAGAGCTTGAATGGGAGAGGTTGCTCCCATACTCTAGTCCGGGTCTTGGAAGCTGAATGAAAGGCAGCTGAGAGAGCTCAGATAGTGAGTTGTGCTGGAGCTAAACATAGGTGTGCTTGTTGATGAAAACATTTAAAATTGCTTTAGCTGCTTCTGCCTGCAATACCAAGATTGGTAAGACCATCACAATTACTTTGTTGTTTTGTGCTGAAGAATAGGAATTTATGGGATACTGTGTCTTCTGGATTTTCTTTACATTCCTTCAGTATTTTGACATATAACTGTGAATGCTGTTTTTTGCTCAGTAGTAAATATGTATATGAATGTGGCAAAGTGTTGGCAGAATTAGGCTATGTGCGCACGATGCAGATTTGAAGCTAAAATTTCCTGAGCGTTTTGCCTCTCCCTGGCAGAAAAAACGCATGCAGATTTTACATGCGTTTTGGTGCGTTTTTACATGCGTTTTTTGAAGCGTTTTTGTACGTCAATGAATGCTTTTTGGAGCTAAATAAAGATATTTGGTGTGACATTTCTTAAACCACTGGATTACCATAAGAAATGGGGTGAGTATTGGTTCATTTAAATGATTAAAGAATGTGTCTGTTGATTTTCAACATGAAAAGGTCTGATTGACACTTTGTCAACACCAAACAAAAGTGCTGGGTGTCAGCTAGTCCCATTTTCCCAATCTTCATTAGCATTTCTATTCATGTAATTTTTTGGAGCTGCTGTGAGCTGATAATTTTAGCCTAGCTAAGTGCAAACATGGTCCCTGACCATAATTAGCATCTCACAGCTGGTTCGTTACCTGCTATGTCCCCCCGATCAGCACTCAGCAGCGCTTTGGACACAACGTAATTTTTTGCATCCAAAATGCTGCGTTCTAATGCCGCACTTTTGTTGTCGGTACATGTGAATCCGCCGCATATAATGACACTTAAATCGGTCAAAATCTGCAGCAGAGACTGGCATGTCCGCTACAGAAATTGACATGCTGCGGGTGAGTTTGGGGACGTGGCCACGGTCAGGAGCCGCTGCAGGTCTGACGCTGTGTGTTTATACAGCGTCAAACCCGCAGCATCCAGATGTTACAGTATAGTGGATGGAATCTCTAGAAACCCCATGTCCACTATGCATGCATCTGAGGCTGTGGATCACCCGTGGACACTGACATGCAGTGTGTCTTTCAGGACCGCGGCATGTCAAATTCTGTTGCGAAGTCGCTAGTCTCCGCAACAGAAATTTGACCACTAGAAAGTATTGACTGTGGTAAGTCCACATGGTTTAGTGAACACATGTGGATTTACCTGCGTTCAATAGAATGCAACGTTTTGGACGCAGAAAAAATTTGCGTCCAAAGCGCTGTTACGTCTGAATTATGGGCACAGAGCCTAAAATGAAAAAAAAAAAAATGGCAAGGGCTCCCACATCATTTTTAAACCAGCAGAGGGAAAGCCGACCCCTGGGGGCAGATATTAGTAGCCAGGGAAGGGGCCATTAGCCAACAATGTTCCCTGGCTATTTATATCAGCCCACAGCTGTTTGTTTAGCCTTTACTGGCTAGATTACAGGGGACCCCAGAAAAAAATTGATGTGGGGTCCCCCTATAAAATCTAACCAGCAAAGGCAAACTAGACAGCTGTGGGCTGATATTAATAGCCATGGAAGGGGCCATGGATACTAGCCCCCTCCACGGCTATTAATATCACCCCTCAGCAGTCCCAGAAATGGCGCATCCATAAGATGCGCCAAATCTGGCACTTAGCCTCCACTCTTCCCACTGGCCTGTAGTGGTGGCGAGTGGGGTAATGGGGTTGGGGTTCATGTCAGCCTTGTATTGGCGGCTGACGTGAAACCCAGGTGAGTAACGGAGGGCGTCTATAAGATGCCCACATTACTAACCGCGTGGTAAAATAGTCGCCGCCTTTTCAATAAAAACACGACCAGAATAAAGTATTTTAATGAAATAAAAAACACGTTTTTCTTTAAAAAATTATTGTACGCCCCCACGAAGCCCTCGATCTCCTGAGAAAAACGTAAAATAGCAAACAACCATATTCCTCACCTATCTGCCATCAACAACGTAATCCACGTACCGCCAACGAGTGTCCCACGATGATCTGGGTCGCTTCTACAGCTGTGACATCACCAATCACTGATGGCACAGCTGTAGAATACAGCACTGTATACTGACTAAGGTGTAAAATCACCCCTGTCAGTGTACATTGCTGTGCAGGAGATCAGTGGGGTTGAACAGTTGAAGATCAGCTTATCAGCCCCGGTGAACTTACCACCCTGGGAACATTTTTGCGAATGTTCACAGGGTCAGGTGAGCATCAGCTGATCGGTCACGTGACAGGTGCATTTAGAGGTTTATTATTTTATTTTTACTATTTTTTATTCTTTTTCTTACCGCAGGTACATGGGCTGGGAAGAGCAGACTACTGCTGTTATCGCTGTTATCAGCCAGAGTGGCGGTCGGATGAGAGGAGTAATAGCCTCCTCTCCCGACCCGGGTACCACTCGCAGCGCGTTTCATGCGCGAATTCGCACCCATTGACTTTCATTGAAACTCAGCAAATCCACAGGTATTGATATTATACCTACCGGTTTGCTGCGATTCAATGCAAGTCAGTGGGCGCAAATTCACAGCGGAAACGCCTGAATAATGGTTATGCTGCAGTTTTTGCCGCAACGGTAATCCGGAGCGGAAATTTCCGCATCATGTGCACAGCACATCTGGATTACCATTGCAATAGCAGCAGACCTATTAACAAGCGGTTTTAATGTGTTTCCGCGGCGGAAAAACGGCAGTGGAAACGCATTAAAATCGCATCGTGTGCTCATAGCCTTACAGCCAATATATATTTCACAGTGCAAACTGTATCTATTAGACTTTATGGTGCACTTGCTTTCAAAGTCCATGTCAGGATGACTGTATAATCCTACTATTAAAATTAGCATTTTATGGGTCTATCTAAAGAGCTGGAGAGTAAAGTGAATTCAATGTGTGCCCACTGTATAGAGCAGTGTGAGATTTCAGCATGAGTGGGAAGGTGAACACTGAGAAGTTGTCAAGAATGCGGGACAATGAAAATCAATGTCAGAAAGGCTATTAAATCCTTTTTGAAAACTTGTAGTAAAGTAGGTGGAAAAGTAAACTAGGAGCAGTAAGGTGCTTGAATAACTTGGCTGTCCTTCTGTACAGTTTTCCCTGCTGATGTTGTGCACGGTACTGACAGTCTATATTAAGCAGAAGTCTATAGACAGTAGAATAGCTTTCCATAGTAGAAATATACCAGGCATGTAAAATCTGAGTAAAATCTGAAAATTGATACAGTACAATACTGTGTTATCCTGAACAAGCATAGTGTCTAAAACTATAGGGAAACTGCTGTACATCTAGCTGTGAACGGTACTGTCCTACACTAATAATAATGAACATAGATTTCTTAGATATTTTCATTTCTTTATTTTTTTGAATTCTATCATAATGTATTTAATCCAAAAGTTGCAACTAAGACATCATATCCTTTTCCAGGTAATCAGTTTACAAAATACGGATGTCGAAGGAAGTCAGATCATAAAATGGTACACAAGAAGTTGTGTGAATCTATTCCAAAGTTAAAACCCATTCGCAGAGCGTGTAATCTTCAAGAGTGTTCACAACCCATGTAAGTTCTTACCTGAAGTGTAACTATTCCACATGGTTTCTAGAATTCTCTCTACAGTGCATATAAAATGAATAGCAGTATTTTACATATTTTCAACGGTTAATTGAAGGGGTTGTCCAGGTTTAAAGGGAATCTGTCACCAGGATATTGCTACCTCATTTGAGAGCAGTAAGATGTAGAAGCCGAGACCCTAAATCCAGCAACGTATCACTTACTGGGCTGTCATTTTGATATAATCTCTGTTTTATCTGCTGCAGATCTAGCAGTTCTCTGAATGCTGAGCTCTGTATAACATCACCCCCACCACTGATTGACAGCTTTCTGGTCATGTACAGTGTACACAGTAAGCTGCCAATTAGTGGTGGCGTGGGGTTATTCAGTGTTTATAAATATGTTTGACTACTTGGCAGCAGGCAAACTAGTCCTCTAATGATGTTCTCCCGCAGATAAAACATTGATTTTATCAAAACTACACCATGCAGCCCTGTAAATCCCACATCCCTGGAATCAGGGTCTCTGTCTCTACTTTATACTGCTTTCATATTAGGTGGCAAAAAGCTAACTTTTAATTGGCTATAGGATTACACATGCTCATCCATTCTAGGTCCAGTGCTACCTCTCCGCTGCAGTCTTTGTTGACAGGATACAGCAGTGACATAATGATAGCACACGTGACAGTTTCAGCCAGTCACTGGGGTCAACAGCCCTACTGATGTAGACAACACTAGCCACTGAATTCATTGATTGAAATCACCGCTGCAGCCTGTCACCAAAAGCTGCAGTGGTAGACAGATAGGTTGGCGAGGGTGAGTATCGGTGTGTTATTTTCTTTTTTTGCAGTCTTAAGTCCAATGAAAAGTTAAACCAAAAGATTCATGATTACTAGTTTATGAACTTCATGCACTTTAGGAATATGTCATCAGCAAATAATATATTGTTTAACTCAAGTTTTTATGATTCATTCATTTTTTAAATCAATGGAACAATGTTTTTTATGTTTTTTTTTTCAATTTTCTATATTACTATCTACAGTTGTGCTCAAAATTTTACATACCCCGGCAGAATTTTTCCTTTCTTGGCCTTGTTACAGAGAATATGAATGATAACAAAAAAACTTTTTCTCCACTCGTGGTTATTGGTTGGTTGAAGCCATTTATTGTCAAACTACTGTGTTTTCTCTTTTTAAATCTTAATGACAACCAAAAACATCCAAATGACCCTGATCAAAAGTTCACATACCCTGGTGATTTTGGCCTGATAACATGCACATAATTTGACACAATGTGTTTGAATGGCTACTAAAGGTAACATCCTCACCTGTGACCTGTTTGCTTGTAATCAGTGTGTGTGTATAAAAGCTGAGTGAGTTTCTGGGATCCAGGCAGACTCTTGCATTTTTCATCCAGCCACTGACATTTCTGGATTGTGAGTCATGGGGAAAGCTATAGAATTGTCAACGGATCTATGGGAAAAGGTAGTTGAACTGTATAACACAGGAAAGGGATACGAAAAGATATCCAAGGAATTGATAATGCCAGTCAGCAGCGTTCAAACTGTGATTAACAAATGGAAAATTAGGGACTCTGTAAAAACCAAACCACGGTCAGGTAGACCAACAAAAATTTCGGCCATAACTGCCAGGAAAATTGTTCGGGATGCAAAGAAAAACCCACAAATAACATCAGCTGAAATTCAGGACTCTTTGAAAACTAGCGGTGTGGCTGTTTCAAGATGCCCAATAAGGAGGCACTTGAAGAAAAATGGGCTGCATGGTCGAGTCGCCAAAAGAAAGCCATTACTGCGTAAATGCCACAAAGTATCTCGTCTACAAAAGGCCAAACAGCACAGAGACAAGCCTCAAAACTTCTGGAACAAATTAATTTGGAGTGATGAGACCAAAATTGAACTTTTTGGCCACAACCATAAACGTTACATTTGGAGAGAGGTCAACAAGGCCTATGATGAAAGGAACACCATTCCTACAGTAAAGAACGGAGGTGGATCGCTGATGTTTTGGAGATATGTGAGCTACAAAGGCACAGTTATCTTTGTAAAAGTTAAAGGAAAGATGAATGCAGCACGCTATCAGCAAATACTGGAGGCAAATTTGCACTCATCAGCCCAGAAGCTGCTCATGGGACATACTTGGACGCTCCAACATGACAATGATCCAAAACACAAGGCTAAGTCGACCTGTTACTGGCTACAGCAGAACAAAGTGAAGGTTCTGGAGTGGCCATCTTAGTCTCCTGACCTCAATATCATTGAGCCACTCTCGGGAGATCTCAAGCACGCAGTTCATGCTAGACAGCGCAGGTATTTACAAGAACTGGAGGCTTTTTGCCAATGAAAATGGGCAGCTTTACCATATGAGAAAATAAAGAACCTCATCCACAACTACCACAAAAGACTTCAAGCTGTCATTGATGTTAGAGAGGGCAATACACGGTATTAAGAACTGGGGTATATGAACTTTTGATCAGGGTCATTTGGATGTTTTTGGTTGTCATTACGATTTAAAAAGAGAAAACACAGTAGTTTGACAATAAATGGCTTCACCCAACCAATAACCATGAGTGGAGAAAAAGTTTTTTTGTGATCATTCATATTCTCTGAAACAAGGCCAAGAGTGGAAAAATTCTGCCGGGGTATGTAAACTTTTGAACACAACTGTACATACTTAAAAACAATCAAAAACATATCTTGCAATTTTCACAATGGCCACTATACCAGTCTAATACTTCTTATTTTATTTCAGCAGAACATAAGCTTGCTCTGCCCCTATTGACTTGTAGATAAGTATTTTCTAAGCATGGTTTGAGCTGGGCAAAGGTCATTGTGCAGTGAACGGTAGAAAAGAGGGTGAGTTGTGACGATCACCCCTTTCTCCTCCAGCCGAGAACTTTTATAACAGCAGCAGTATATTGTAAAGTTCTGTTCCCTCCCTCTAGTCTGCTACATGTAATGAGTATCAGTATACTGTATTTTTCGGATTATAAAATGCACCAGACCATAAGAAGCACCCCAAATTTTGTGGTGGAAAATAGGAAAAAAATATTTTTTATGAAATAGGGGTCCGTCTTATGGTCCGAATCGGTATCTTACCTGGGGGGTGGTGGATCGGGGGTCACAGGAGGCACGGTCCCTCAGGAAGCCGGCGGCAGCAGAAGTGGAGCAATGCTGCGGACCCTGGGTGGGAGAAGGTGGTGCCCCAGCAGCAGAGAATTGCGGCCGTGGTGGAGCGGTATGGAAGGAAGCAGGGTCCCTCCCTCAGTAACCCGGCGCCGGCGGAAGAAGCGGTGAGGTGCTGCAGTGTTGACAGTGAGGCAGGGCGGAGTGCATTGCTTTTCCGGCGGCTATCTTCCTGAAGCTGTGGTCTACAGGGAAAAGGCCGCCTGAGCCGGCGCATGCTCAGGCTGGGATCTCGGCGGACATTTCCCTGAGGCCCATGGCTTCAGGAAGATGGCAGGTCCATCACTGGGCATATTACCGAGACAAACCCCTTCGCTCCAAAATGTTTGACCTTTTGCACCTGGTTCAAAAATGGCTGCAGCCGGAGTCCTCTATGCCTGCACAGATGTTAGCGCAGGTGGTGATGGACCAGTTTGTGCATTCCCTGCTGAGTCTAATACAGACTTGGGTTGCCCAGGGTGATCCCCGGAATGCGATAATGAGAGATACCAGGGGGTTGAGGGTTCCTTGAGAAGGCATCCTACTCCATACTGAGGGTCCCAACAGGTGGCGGAGTCCCAAAAGGGGGTGGGGCATCCAAGGTCCAAAAGGGGCGGGGGAGGTAATGCCCATGGTCCCTACTGGTGATATAATTTGTCGGAAGTGCTACAGCCCAGGCTACATAGCCGCCTGTTGTCCCCTGACCCCCAAGTAGATGAACTGCAACCTAGGACACCGCTGTTCATATTATGCATATTTGGCCTGCAGTGTTATCTGTCCACCTAGCGAGGTGCCACAAGCATGTCCCGTGAAGGTAAATGGTTGGCAGGTAATGGAACTGCTAGACTCCGGAAGTCTGGTTACCCTTGTGAGGGCCACACTTCCTCTCTGACTGATCCCAGAAAAGAAGGTTGGCGTACAATGCATTCATGGTGATGCTAAAGACTACCCTATAGCCAGAGTGGACATTGAAATGGCCCACGGTACTGAGTCCCACGAGGTCGGCGTTGTCCAGAACTTGTTGCACCCTATTATTATAGGCCGGGATTTTGTTTGTTTTGGGATCTGTGGGGGGAGGATTCAGGGTTCGCTGCCTCGGATAAGAAACCAGTTAACCCTGAAGAGGTATCACCACACCCAGAGTCAGACGGGTTTCCCTTTTGTGTTCTTGTGGGGAATGAGGAGGTAGTGTCCCCTGAGTCTGACATTCCTGAGTTAGGGGTGACCAGCGAGAATTTTAGGTCTGGCCCACCTTAGGGACCTAACTCTAAGGAAAGCCTTTAACAATGTCACTGTCATAAATGGTATTGCACAGGAGTTGTGCATGGGGAGTTGTTGTACCGTGTTACAAAAGTGTGGGAGGAGCTTGTGGAACAGTTATTGGTGCTGGGGCCCTATAGACGAAGGGTGTTGGACATGGTCCATTCACATGTCTTGGAAGGACATCTGGAAGTGAAAAAAATGCAGGAACAGATCGTGCAGAGGCTCTATTAGCCCGGATGTCACTGGGAAATATTAAAGTATTGAAGGTCCTGTCCTACATGCCAGTTAACCGCCCCCACCTCTCACCTTTCGAAGTCACCTCGTGCTATTACCCATCATTGAAGTGCCCTTCCAGAGAATTGCTATGGACTTGGTCGGTTCCCTGATTAAATTTGCTCGTGGGCATCAATATATATTGGTCATCTTGGACTATGCCACCTGCTATGCTGAAGCGATCCCTCTGAGAAACTCCTCCGCCAAGAGTATAGGTTGCAAATTGGTCCATGTTTTCTCCCGGACAGGGTTACCAAGGGAGATTCTGAACGATCAGGGAGCACCCTTTATGAGTAAGGTGATGAGAGAATTGTGTAAGGTCCTGCAAATCTCTCAACTGAGAACATCAGTATACCATCCTCAGACTTCAAAGCTTCAAAAGGCTCAGAAGAGTATGGTGAGGAAGGTCATAGAAAAGGACGGCAGAGACTGGGACTGTTTCCTGCCGTATCTGTTATTCTCTATCTGAGAGGTTCCACAGACCTGTACTGGGTTCTCGCCATTTGAACTCCTGTATGGCTGACATCCGCGGGGTCTCATGGATGTAGCAAAGGAAACCTGGGAAGCCGTAGTCACACCCCACAGGAGCGTTATCAAGCACGTCGCCCTGATGCAGGAGACGATTGCGAAGGTGATGCCAATCATGAAAGAACATCTCCTCCAAGCACAATAGGCGTAGGCCAGGGTCTACATCTGGACAGCCAGAGTACATCAGTTCAATCCTGGTGACAGAGTCCTCGTACTGATTCCTACCATGGAAAGTAAGTTATTGGCCAAGTGGCAAGGGCTGTATGAGATGGTGGAAAAGGTTGGTGAAGTGAATTATAGGGTCATCAACCAGGGCGACGTAAGTCATATCAGATATACCACGTCAATCTCATCAAGCCGTGGCAAGACAGAGAGGCTGTTGAAGCTCCGTGTTTGCTGGTCAAACGATAGGGCGAGGTTCGAGGAGTCGCAATAGCGCAGATGCTGACAAACGTCCAAAAACAGCAGTGTCAGGAATTGCTGCAGAATAACAAGGATCTGTTCTCGGAATTGCCGGGGTGCACAAAGGTCATAGAACATGAGGTTCTGACGGAGCCACATGTGCGGGTAAACTTAAAGCCCTATCAAATTCCTGAGGCCCGACGAGAGTTGATCTCCAAAGAAGTGAGTCTTATGCTGAAACTTGGGGTCATTGAGGAATCCAAGAGCGGTTGGTCAAGCCCGATTGTCCTGGTCCCAAAACCCGACAGTGAATGGAGATTCTGTAATGACTATCGGAAGTTGAATGAGGTCTTTAAATTCGACACATATCCGATGCCACGTGTTGATGAGCTGGTCAAGAGACTTGGGCCAGCAAGGTACATAACCACCTTGGATTTGATGAAGGGATATTAGCAGATCCCCATGTCACAGGGAGCCAAGGAGAAGACTGCATTTTCTACGCCGGACGGATGCTTCCAATATGTCCGGATGCCATTTGGACTGCAGGGGGCCCCTGCCACCTTCCAAAGAGCCATGGATTGAATCCTTGTGGCCCATAGGAAATACGCTGCAGCATACCTGGACAATATTGTAATCTTCAGCCCAGACTGGGAAAATCATCTGGAAAAGGCCCAGGCAGTATTTGATGCTCGAAGGAAGGTGGGGTTTTCAATAAATCAAAACAAATGTTCCATGGGGAAAGAAGAAGCCAAATACCTGGGATATGTAGTGGGTAGAGGCGAGATCAAACTCCAAATCACTAAAGTGGAAGCAATCCAAACTTGGCCAAGACCGCTGTCGAAGGAGCAAGTCAGAGCCTTTCTGGGAATTGTGGGATACTACAGGAGATTCATCCCAAACTTCACAATGATGGCCACATCCTTGGCTGACCTCCTTAAGGGGACAAAATCAGCCATGGCCAAGGGGACTGCAGAGGCGGACACGGCCTTTCAAGAAATGAAAGTGGCTCTGTGTAGGCAACCGGTTCTTGTTGCCCCTGACTTCAAGAAAGAATTTATGCTCCAAACATATGCCTCAGATGTCGGTTTAGCAGCAGTCCTTTCCCAGGAGATACTTGGGGAGGAGCACCCTGTTCTCTACCTGAGTAGGAAGCTTTCCTTGTGAGGAGCTGGCCACTTACTAAAGACTTTTCCAGCACAGAGCACTTATTTTCGTCAATATTATTATTGTGTTTTTTTACAGATTTGCTGGCTGTGTTTTATTGATGTTCTGCTTGCTCGTTAGTTTATGTACACTATTTTTATTTGTAAATTGTCCAGCATTCCAGTAATCTCATCAGTATCTCAGGAGCCTTAGATCATTGTCCAAGCAGCCACTGGGCCCATTTTGTGAGTGTTGATTGTGGACACAGTGGAGCCTTCACCACAGGGGGTCTTACATGCAGTCTCAGGTGAAGACTCCTGGAATATTCTTCATTGTTTCAGCTAAAAGCTGAAATGCTTAAGGGGGAGGGTGTCATCACTGCTGACCTGGGAGAGGGCTGAGCCCAAAGGAAAGAGGAGACATGTTTAGTGTGAGTTGATGGAAGGACGCTGATAGGATAGGATCCAAGGCTGTGGACGTGGAGCTGATGGATGGATGGCTTACGGAGTGTTGGAGATAAGTTATCATCTAAGCTGGATAAACGTGCTACAGTTGTGGATATGTCGTTTGGTTTTAAACTTTATTGAAGGACTGCTGCTACTGGATACCTGTGCTTCCATAGTTTTTATAGATACTGGCTGGAGATGCGAAATCTGTGGGCCAACCAAAAGTTGGGAGACTGTGAGTATGGCCTGATACAAAGCCAGTGGAACTACTGATCCCAGGTTGAGAACTTAATGACTGAGAGAACTGTATTTTGGCCATTTACTTGGAATTGCTGCATTACCATGGAATTGATTAATGAAATATTGTTGCATCGTTAACACGCCTAGGTGATTACTTATAACCCACAACCTCAGATCTTTACAGTTCTCATGTGAGAAAAATTATTCAGTCATAGAGGAGTGCTTGGCCATAAAGTGGGCAGTGGACATACTATGGTACTATCTGTTAAGACAAAAGTTTAGATTGGTATCCGACCATGCCCCACTCAGATGGATGAGGGAAAAAATGCTAGGGTCACACGCTGGTTTTTAGCCCTACAAGATTTCAACTTCCATGTAGAAAATAGACAAGGGAAGCTACATGGTAATGCCGATGCCCTCTCGAGAATCCCCTGTCTAGTAGTAGAAGGTGACAAGCCCCACAGCTTTAGGCAGAGGGGGAGGTATGTAAGGTGGCTAACGGACACATAGTTGATGGGAGGTATGTATCACAGAGATGGCTGTCTTCTGTGATATAACCTGGAATGTTGCTCTAGTGCATATATGCACTAAGAGGACTGTTTGGTGCACCTGGGGCTGGGTTGCAGGTAATTGGAGAGATGGGCGGGTCTAGCTACCCACATACTTCATCTCTAGGTGTGGTTAAGATATAAAATGGAGGCCGTGGTTTGGCACATGGTCTGTGTGTTTGGAAGGAGAAGGCCTCCTGTGTGCTATGGTCTCACGACTGAGCCAGTGAACGGGATGCTATCCAGCCTGTGTTCTCACAGGACTGGCTAACCAGAGACTTTTCCTTAAGGACTCTTTACTGTGTTTTTGCCTGAATTAAAGGCTGTTTGTATTCCTTTTGCTTTTGCCTGGTTTATGAAGTAATAAACTGATATGAACATTTAAAGGAACATGCTTCCTGTTTGTCTTCCATCGCACTCAAGTGAGTAGAGTGAGTAGAAACCCCACTATATATATATATATATATATATATATATATATATATATATATATAATACACACATACATATATATACAGGATATGTATATAATTTTTTTTCTTGTAAGCAGAGCATGCATCCATTTGTGCCAAATGTAAGTATGTATATATATATATAAGTATATATATATATATATATATATATATATGCACCACACATGGAGATACATGCATTCACACGACTTGGCATGCTATTAGTGAGGTTATTAATGGTTGTCTGAGGAATGATTTGCCATACGCACTTGCCCATGTAAATCACCAAGATCCGCTGCTGGCACCTCCCTTTGCAATTGTCAGCCAATGACATTAAAGATTTGCTCATTGGGAGACCAGTCCGAAGGGACTGAAGGCCATGGTGACAAGTTTAGGCCACGTAGGCTGCGAACAGTGGCATTTCAGCAACATGGCATTGTGTTGTTGAAAAACGGCTCTGGGAACACTTTGGAGAAATGGCCATACCAATGGTACCATGATTAAGTTATTCAGTACTGCATGTGAAATTGGACGTTGTGTACCAAGCCTAAAGTGTCAAACAGTATCTGCACAAGACATCAAAAGGCATTTGTATCACATAAAGGTAACAAGTCAAATGTCCAGCTACAGCTGTTCCATTGACCTCACTTCACGGCTTACCAAGGCTATCATTGCACTGAGCAGGACAGCAATAGAGGCAGAAGTCAGTCTATCCTCTTCAACGATGAGTTCTGCTTTTGTTTTGCACTTAATGATGGTCTAAAGACCATTTGGGCAACGCCATGAAGATGTCTCGATGAGGAAACATTACACTGGTCTTACTTCTGAGTTTATGGTATAGTGTGCCATTATGTATTGTGTCTGGATACCCTATAGCCTTCACTCCAGGTACACTAACCGCTCGACGTTGCATTAATTTTTTCATGGAACCAGTTGTACGGCCATTTCTCCAAGGTATATTAGATCACATGTTGCTTATGTTACTGTTCCCAAGTAATTTGCGTGCCAAAGTGTGAAGTTCACACAGCATGGCAGAGCATTCCTCAGACAATCATTAATAACGTCACTGATAGCATGTCAAGGTGTTTAAGTGCATGTTTATCTGCATGATGTTTTGAAAAATTTGTTTACATTTCTGCATTAATTGTGTATTTTTTAATATGTTTATCGATCCTGTGATTTTCATAACTCCATGACTTTGCCTTCTTGGTGTGGAAATTTCAATGTTGAGGACTGATAAAAGTGGGAATTTTCTTTTAAATACAATCGCCTCCTCCAGATTACAGATGACAGACCGTTTTTTTGAGGTATTTTAGTATCTATTATTTTAATTCACTAGATTGTATTCCTCATACTTACCCTCCTAGTCCATGACCCTTATCCAACTCTGTGTGTATTTGTACTGGGACTGGAACGCCATCAATATGTAGTGCAGTGACGCACATAGCTGAATAAGAGCCAGGCACAAGGAAGGTAAGTCATTTTATAGCAATTATATAGTATAACCTAAGATAAAAGCAATATAATCAAATACCCTGTAGTAGGTAAATAGATGGTAATAGTAAATGTAAATAAGATAGGGTACTTGGCTAACATTGTGATCAAAACAACGTAAAAGCGAGCCCACCACAACAAGGTGTAGCCCAATAGGGATGGTACCTAACTCTTGTAGTTCAACTCCCTATGTGTCGGCAGATGTAAAAAGAGATAAGGACAGAGTAGGACCTGGGTCCCGCCTGTTCAGGCACCTGCCCGTGGAAATCTATATATAACAAAATGAACAGCCCAAAAAATAAAGGGGAGTCACATCCGAGTTTGTACAAAAACTAAACCAAAACCAAAAAAATGTGACTTAGAGCACATGATAGTATAAGTGCAATGCATATGTGTGCATTCACACTGTGGAATGGTTTTCTGCCATACTTGCATGACAAGACCATCAAGAGGGTTTACTTGCCTCCTAAAAGACAGGAAACAGGGATGCCGGATAGAGACGGGAATGGTAAGTTGAAGGGCCATGTGAAGCAGAATTTTGAAGTTCTGCATGATATCTCTTATGGTGCAAATTACCTCTTCAGAGAGAAAGGAGATTTGATCTCTAGTACCACCTACTGGAAGGAGCTATACTCTACTTTGGCTTTTATCTTAAGTCATAGGGTCGAGTCTCAATAAAAGTTCGATGTTGACTTTTAGGATTCCTACTTCCACTAGATGGCACTAGAGTTCAAATCCTGTTCCTCTTTGAAAAGGCAATTTGCATATAAAATTTCCCAGAGGAACATGCATTGCGTAGTTTACTCACTCTGATATGCTAGGCCTGGCTTGTCATTCTCCACAAGGAGAAACATTACCCTTTAGATCCCAGTCTTAAGCCTCTCACCTAGCCAAATCAGATCTCCTACTTTACACTGATGAGGGGCAATACCCTGAAACACCGTGTCTGCAAATTGAGATTCTAGTTTGGCTTTTATCCTTTTTACCCCTTAGATCCAATATCTCTTATGGGACACACCATTCGGTTTCTCTCCCTTGGATAAATTAAACAGTAATTAGAATGTCACACTACTTTTTTATTTCTGGCACTATTTTCACTTTCCATCTTACAAGAGCCATAACTTTTTTTGTTTTACATTGGCATAGCCTTATGTGGGCTTTTTACAGGGTTTCTTGGAATACCAACTCGCCAGCTATTGGGACCCACCTGCCACAGAAATTCAGCAGAGATGGTGAAAATCTACACGAGTGAGATGTTGCGATGTGCCGACTGGCTACTTGACCATGCCTTTTGTGTACTAAACATCTAATATATATAATTGTCTTATCCCGTCTGTCTGTCTGTCCTTCTGTCCAGGAAAATCCCGTGTCGCTGATTGGTCCGGCCGCGGCCAATCAGCGACGTGGGATTTCAGAACAAGATGGCGGCCGTTAGCGGCTCATCTACCCCACTGAGGTCAGCGGCGATGCAGCCGAGAGATCACGCTCACCCTCACATGCTCACCCTCACATGCTCACCCTCACCCTCGGATGCTCACCCTCGGATGCTCACCCTCGGACGCTCACCCTCGGACGCTCACCCTCGGACGCTCACCCTCAGACGCTCACCCTGTGCTAGCCGGTCATCTCCCAGCTGCTCGCAGTAGAAGTACCCCGACTGGCGGCCCCGGTCCTCCAAACTTCATTAGGGGCCACGGGGGATACATTGGGGAGTTAATTTAAAGTAGTGCACAACCCATTTAAACACTGCTTCACTAATTAGTCGCGCCCGGTCGGCCGCATACATATTCTAGAATACCCGATGCGTTAGAATCGGGCCACCATCTAGTACATCTAATATGTGCATTTACTGACTTTAAACCTTTATGCAATCTAGCTTGTTAAATTTGCGGTTCGGCACCAATCACAACCTCATGAGCACTTTGACCAATGAAAGAGAGAACTTGGTAGCTGTTTAACTTCATCTGCACAATCCTCCCTATCCCTGCCTGCACTGGACAGGATCCATTTACAATGTTAAATTGGTTTTCCCACATTTATCACATATTAAAAGGACAGGCAAAAAATATCTGAACACATGGGGCCTTAATCACAAGAGCAGGTTTATGATCCCATGTTCTTCTATATTGCGGTCAGAAATGGAAAGTCCTAATGATAATGAGATGAACAGTACATAAAAACATAGATCATTTTTTCCTAGCCACTCTGGATGCAGAAAAAGAAGAATAATGATGATGATGTGAAGTTAAAGAGGACCTGTCATTAAGTCAAAAGTTTCCACTATTTGCTCTTATGTTATTCTTGCTGCTCCCCTGAGTAGGGCGTTATTTTTATTTATTTTTGTTTGTTTTGTTAAGTCCACCATATGGTTCCAGAGACATGAGTCTTTTTATTTAGTGCTAATTATTCTGATGATCTTTACCAAGGGGGCGATGCTCACAGGGTAATAATCAGGGCAGCTTAAAGACACGCTCCCAGAGAATCATGTGAGCTGCGCCCCTTAGTAAAAACCATAATAGTTAACACTAAATAAAAAGGTCCATATGTCTTCAACCATATGACGGATGTTAAAAAAATACATATAAATAAATAACAGTAAATACATAAATACAATACCATTATCATGCAATGTACACTATTGGGTAACAATAGGTAGCAATATAGCACACAAAGGTGGTAAGTCTTCCAGAGGGAGAGTCTGCACCTACAGACTGGTGTTGACCTGATAGGACAACTCATTTTAATAATCTAATTTAATAATGTAATTTTAGTCTTTTTAACTTGTTTTTTAACATTTTTTTTTCAAACAGATGGATGACAGGAGAGTGGGAGCAATGTTCTACAACATGTGGAAAAACAGGTTATGAAAGTCGCACAGTACGATGCATTCAGCCTCTAAGTGACAATACAAACAGATCTGTGCACAGTAAATACTGCAATGAGAATCGCCCAGAAATCAAGAGACCTTGCAATCGACAACCATGCCCACTTCAGTGGAGAATAGGACCATGGTCACATGTATGTATGATATTTAAATTTCCCTTTTTAAGGCAAAATGTATTTCTTTTTGAACTTTAAATGGGATCTGTCACCAGGTTTTTGCTACGTCAACTGAGAGCACCATAATGTAGGAAAAGAAACCCTGATTCCAACGATGTATCACTTAGTTTACTGAGTGCAGCAGTTGTGACACAATCAAAGTTCTTAAATGTAGAATGTAGCAGAGCTCAGAAGGCTAACCCCGTCCATACCACAGCTTGTATGTACATTATCTATTGACAGTGAGCGGCTTTGCACAGGAGGGGGCAAAGTCAATTTAGCAGTCGCGGGAGACCTAGTCCAACAGTGATAATATCCTGGTAATAAAGCCTTCATTGTAAGTAATAAACAGCACACAGGCTGATAAGTGACACATAGTTGAATTTAGTGTTTTAACCCCTACGTCATGCTGTCCTCAGATTACATGGCAAAAACCTGCTGACTGATTCGTTTAAGTGTTAATTTTCTTGTTTTGTATAAACAATTATTTAGCATATTTTGATACATGATTTCTTCATGTAGTATCTGTGCTAAATTTTACTGTAGTTGGTCCATGTTGTGCTAGAGTGTTGAATATATTAACTGTGTGGGATTAGAATAAGATGACATTCAAAATTGATATATTTGCAGCTTTGGCAATGTAAAAGGGTAGTAGCTGTGCACCGTGTTCCAAATTATTGTGCAAATTGGATTTAAATGTCATAAAGATGTAATTTTTTTGTTTTTTCCAAATAAACTCATTAATTGTACTGTGCCTCAGGGCTTTTTGGATCACTGGAATCAATCTCAAACACCTGTGATAATTAGTTTGCCAAGTGAGCCCAATTAAAGGAAAACTACTTAAGGATGTTCACATTATTAACCCCTTTACACCCAAGGTGATTCGCACGTTAATGACCAGGCCAATTTTTACAATTCTGACCACTGTCACTTCATGAGGTAATTACTCTGAAACGCTTGAACAGATCCCCCTGATTTTGAGATTGTTTTTTCGAAGCATATTGTACTTCATGATTGTGGTAAAATTTCTTGAATATCACTTGCGTTTATTTGTGAAAAAAAAACAGAAATTTGGTGAAAATGTAGCAATTTTCAAAATTTTAATTTTTATGCCCTTAAATCAGAGAGATATGTCACAAAATAGTTAATAAATAACATTTCCCACATGTCTACTTTACATCAGCACAATTATGGAACCAAATTTTTTTTTATTAGGGAGCTATGAGGGTTAAAAGTTGACCAGTGATTTCTCATTTTTCCAACAAAATTTGGAAAACCATTTTTTTAGGGACCACATCACATTTGAAGTGACTTTGAGGGGTCTTTATGACAGAAAATACCCAAAAGTGACACCATTCTAAAAACTGCACCCCTCAAGGTGCTCAAAACCACATTCAAAACTTTATTAACCCTTCAGGTGCTTCACAGGAATTTTTGGAATGTGGAACAAAAAAATGAACATTTAACTTTTTTTCACAAAAATGTTACTTTAGACCCAATTTTTTTTATTTTCGTAGGGGTAACAGGAAAAAATGGACCCCAAAATTTGTTGTGCAATTTTCCCTGAGCACGCAAATACCCCATATGTGGGGAAAAACCAGGGCGCACAGCAGGGTTAAGAAGGGAAGGAGTGCCATTTGACTTTTTGAATGTAAAATTTGCTTGAATAATTAGCGGACTCCATGTTGCGTTTGGGGAGCCCCTGATGTGCCTAAACAGTGGAAACCCCCCACAAGTGACACCATCTTGGAAACTAGACCCCTCAGGGAACTTATCTAGATGTATGGTGAGCACCTTCGACCCCCAGGTGCTTCACGGAAGTTTATAACATTGAGCTGTAAAAATAAAATTTTCATATTTTTCTCACAAAAATGTTTTTCAGCCCCTAATTTTGCATTTACATAAAGGTAACAGGAGAAATTTCACCATGCAGTTTGTTGTACAATTTCTCCTGAGTAAGCAGATACCCCATATGTGGGGCAAAACCACTGTTTGGGCGCACGGCAGCGTTCGGAAGGGAAGGAGCGCCATTTTTCTTTTCGATTGTAAAATTAGCTTGAATAATTAGCTTATGTGCCCCTGATGTGTCTAAACAGTGGAAAGCCCACACAAGTGACACCATTTTGTAAACTAGACCCCTCAGGAATCTTATCTTGATGTGTGGTAAGTACCCTGAACCCCCAAGTGCTTTACAGAAGTTTATAACATGGAGCCGTGAAAATAAAAAAAATCAAACTTTTTCCACAAAAATGATGTTTTAGCCCCAATTTTTTTTATTTTCACAAGGGTAAGAGGAGAAAATGGACCCCAAAAACTTTTGTGCAATTTCTCCTGAGTATGCCAATACCCCATATGTGGGGATAATACAGTGTTTGGGCGCATGGCAGAGTTCAAAATGGAAGGAGCACTGTGTGACTTTTTGAACACAAAATTGCCTGGAATCGAGAGCGGACGCCATGTCGCGTTTGGAGAGCCCCTGATGTGCCTAAATAGTGGAAACCCCCCACAAGTGACCCCATTTTGGAAACTACACCCCTCAAGGATTTTATCAAGGGGTATAGTGAACATTTTGAACCCAGAGGTACGACACAGAATTTGATAACATTAGGTCATCATATTGAATAAGTTATCATTAGTCTTGAGCGCAAGTGCTCACTACTTGAGTTTGCATCGGGTACTCAGGTATGCACCATGTATCGCGGGTGCTCGAGTGACATGCTCGAGTCCCCGCCCGCATGTTTCACGGTTATTAGACACCCATAAAAAAATCTGTGGGGATCGCTCATGCATGGCAGGCAATCCCCGCGAGTTTTTTTTGGCCATGAAGCATATGGGGCGGAGACTCGAGCATGTCACTGGAGCACCCACGATACTCAGTGCATACCCAAGCACCCGATGCAAACTCAAGTAGCGAGCACTTGCGCTCAACACTAGTTGCCATATCGTCATCTTTTTTTTTTTTTACTTTTGAAAAAATACCAACCCTAAACCTAGCCCAACCCTAACTCCAACCCAAACCCTAAACCTAACCATAACCCTAGCACAACCTTAGCCCAACCCTAACCCTAGGCCAACCCTAACCCCAACCCTAACTCTAGCACAACCCTAACCCTAGAGTTTATTTTTTACGCCGTTCCTCATGCGGTATAAGTGATTAGATGACTTTATTCTTCGGGTCGGTGCAATTACAGCGATACCAGAATCATGTCGGGTTCTTATGATTGACAGCTGTCACACACTAAAAGACGCATTTTTTTGTAAAAATCTAGTTTTTGCATCGCCATATTTTGAGAGCTATAATTTTTCCATATTTTTGCCAACAGAGTCATGTGACGGCTTGTTTTTTGCAGGATGAGTTGACGTTTTTATTGGTGCCATTTTGAGGCACGTCACATTTTTTGATCGCTTTCTATTCCGATTTTTGGGAGGCAGAATAAACAAAAACCAACAATTTAGGAATTGGGTTTTTTTTTTAAAAAATTATGCTGTTCCGCGAGTGGTAAAGTTGATAAGGTAGCTTTATTCTTTGGGTCAGTACGTTTACAGCTGTACCACATATATATCGTTTTTCTATGTTTTCGCGCTTTTACACAATAAAAGCTATTTTATAGAAAAAAATATTTTTTTGCATCGCTTTATTCTGAGAGCTATAACTTTTTTATTTTTCGGCTGATGGAGCTGTATGGTGGCTTGTTTTTTGCGGGACAAGATGACGTTTTGAACGGTATCATTTTCATTTATATTTGTCTTTTTGATTGCGTGTTATTCCATTTTTTGTTTGGCAGTATGATGATAAAGCATTGTTGTTTGCTTTGTTTTTGTTTTGTTTTTTTACCGTGTTCACTGAAGGGGCTAACTAGTGGGACATTTTTATAGGTCAGGACGTTCCGGACACGGCGATACCAAATATGTGTACTTTTATTGTTTTTTTGTTTTTCTTTTCTTAATAATATTTATTGATGGGTACATTATATTTTTATTTTTGGTGGATTATTTTTTTTATTTTTTTCTATATTTTTACAATTTTTTTTTCACTTTCTGACACTTTTTTTGCTTTTATTCTGTGTCCCACTATGGGATTTTCACTTTTTTTATTCTGATCGCTTGCATAGCATAGGGATGGAGCACCATCCCTGTGCTATACTGGCTGTCAGCGCTGCAGATGCACTGCGCATGACCAAAATATCTTCCTGCTGTCTGGTGACCCGGATGTTGTCATGACGACATCGGGTCATCATGGCAACATCCGGAAAGCCGCAGCAGACATCGCTGGACGCCGGCAGGAGAGGTGAGTATCCCAATAACCTCCCCTTGCCCCCGCAATTCTGTGATCGACTTAGATCGCTGCATTGCGGGGACCGCTCCCAGCGCATAGCACCGGGTGTCAGCTGTGACAATCAGCTGACACCCGGTGGCGATCGTGCCCGCACAGCCTGTGATGTGGTCCCTAAAAAATTTTTTGGTAAATTTTGTTGTAAAAAAGAGAAATCGTTGGTCAACTTTTAACCCTTATAACTTCCAAACAAAAAATGAATTTGGTTCCAAAATTGTGCTGATGTAAAAGTAGACATGTGGGAAATGTTATTTATTAACTATTTTGTGTGACATATCTCTCTGATTTAAGGACATGAAAATTCAAAGTTTGAAAATTGTGAAATTTTTAACATTTTTGCAGAATTTCCGATTTTTTCACAAATAAACGCAAGTCATATCGAATTAGTTTTACTACTATCATGAAGTACAATATGTCCTGAAAAAACATTCTCAGAATCAGTGGGATCGGTTGAAGCGTTACAGAGTAATTACCTCATAAAGTGACCCTGGTCAGAATTGTAAAAATTGGCCTGGTCATTAACGTGCAAACAGCCTTCGAGGTTAAAGGGGTTAAATGAACTTCATGTTTTGGGTTGGAATCATGGGCTGACAGCTACTTGCCGCCTTTAGGGTCCCTGAAGGTATGAAAATGAGTTTCTGACTGACCACTTTCTATCATGGTACAAAAAGAAGAATCATGCCATCCACAGCAAAATCATCTGTATGCATGACAATGCACCATCTCATGCAGCAAAGAATACTTCTGAGTCATTGGCTGCTATGGGCATAAAGGAAGAGAAACTCATGGTATGGCCACCATCTTCCCTTGACCTCAACCATATTGAGAACCTTTGGAGTATCCTCAATCAAAAAATATATGAGGGTGGGAGGCAAATCACATCAAAACAGCAGCTCTGGGAAACTATTCTGACATTCTGCAAATAAATTCAGGCAGAAACTATCCAAAAATTTACAAGTTCATTGGATGCAAAAATTGGGACAGTTTTATCAAAGAAGAGGTCCGATGTTATGATGTAACTTGGCCTAATAAGATGTTTTTGATTGAAAAAGCTCTTGATTTCAGTAAATGTGACCTTTTAATGCCGCAAATTCAACAAATTACCATTTTCAGTTTTTTACAACCTATAAAATGTTTGTAAACTCTGTTGTGAAGCTCACAGAAGGACATACACTGCTCAAAAAAATAAAGGGAACACTTGAACAACACAATGTAACTCCAAG
Organism: Phyllobates terribilis; assembly: GCF_046119375.1. Lineage (NCBI taxonomy): Eukaryota > Metazoa > Chordata > Amphibia > Anura > Dendrobatidae > Phyllobates > Phyllobates terribilis. The sequence goes on along the minus strand of NW_027362770.1, from coordinate 67,325,650 downwards.
TCAGTAACACTTGTGAAATCTGCCTGTCCAGTTATGAAGCAACACTGATTGTGAATCAATGAATCAATTTCTCCTGCTGTTGTGCAAATGGAACAGAGAACTAGTAGAAATGATAGGCAATTAGCAAGATACCCCCTATAAAGGAGTGGTTCTGCAGGTGGTGACCACAGACCATTTTTCTGTTCTCATCCTTTTTGCTGTTGTATTAGTCACTTTTCATTTTGCCATTGCTCTCACCCCTAGAGGTATAGTAGCATGAGGCGGTGTCTACAGTACAGCCCACAGAAGTTGCTCAAGTAGTGCAGTTCATCCAGGATGGCTCATCACTGCGAGCTGTGGCAAGAAGGATAGCTGTGTCTGTCAGCACAGTGTCCAGAGCATGGAACAGATACCAGGAGATGTGGAAGGAGCCATAGGAGGGCAACAACCCAGCAGCAGGACCGTTACCTCCTCCTTTGTGCAAGGAGGAACAGGAGGAGCACTGCCAAAGCCCTGCAAAATGACCTCCAGCAGGACACAAATGTGCATGTGTCTGCACAAACTGTTACAAACCGACTCCATGAGGGTGGTATGAGGGCCCAACTTCCACAGATGTGGGTTGGGCTTACAGCCCAACACCGTGCAGGATGCTTGGCATTTGCCACAGAACACCAGGATTGGCAAAGTCACCACTGGCGCCCTGTGTGTCACGCTGTCTCTGTATACTGGAGGTAGGGGGCCTAAGCTGACCCTAAGCTGGGGCCCTGACTAATCCCTCAACCTGGAGGTACTGTTAAAGGTACAGAGGTCCAGGCCGCCAGCGTAACCCCTACCTCCTGAGGATCCCTGCACCTAAGTAATCTAGTCCTGAGAAGGACCCCGATCACAACAAAAGAGGACAAGTAATAATATGCCCACACACAGTACTTAGACGAACGAGACAGTACAAGGGAAAAACCAAAACCACCTTGCATACAAAAACTACACAACTACAACAGAGGGAACACCAACGGGAAAGGAGATAAATGATAAAGCGAGGAAGGGAAAAAACATTCCAAATACACTTATCTCAGAAACTCCAAATACCACGATCCGCTCTGTTTGTCTGTATGAAATGCTTTCACCGACACTTCCCAAACAGACCAGCAGGCATTTGAAGGAGTCTCACTACAGCAACATTGATTGCAGCTGGGCGAGGCTGGACCTCGTCTAGCACAGAGAGAGAGAGAATTAACTCCCTCACTGCCGAAAACACAAAGCACCAAAAAGTCAGCTGCGAGAAGTCAGGCTGTGTAATCGTGACGATCTTCGTGGCGACACACCCGTGACAGTACCCCCCCTTCTACGAGGGGCCTCCGGACCCTCAGGGCCAGGTTTATCCGGGTGAGTCGTGTGGAAGGCCCGAACTAATCGGTCTGCGTTAATATCCGACGCAGGAACCCACATCCTCTCCTCAGGACCATACCCTTTCCAATGAACCAGGTACTGAAGGGACCGGCGATTAAAGCGTGAATCGATGACCCTTCATACCTGGAACTCCAAGTTACCATTGACCACCACTGGAGGGGGAGGTAAAGGTGACGGTACCACCGGCGCCACATACCTCTTAAGCAACGATCTGTGGAACACGTTGTGAATTTTAAACGTAGGGGGGAGGTCAAGACGGAATGCCACCGGATTAATAATAGAACTGATTCTGTACGGCCCGATGAACCTGGGACCCAGTTTCCAGGAGGGAACCTTAAGTTTAATATTCCTGGTAGACAACCATACCCGATCGTTCACACTTAGGTCCGGACCAGACACTCTCCTCCTATCAGCCATACGTTTGTATCGGTTCCCCATAGTATTCAGATTCTTCAGCACCCCTCTCCATACTGAAGCGAGTGATGAGGAAAATCGTTCCTCCTCAGGAACCCCCGAAGAGCCCCCCCTACTGAAAGTACAAAACTGGGGGTGAAAACCATATGCCCCAAAAAACGGGGACTTACCAGTGGACTCGCTCCGCCTATTATTAAGAGCAAACTCTGCCAGAGGTAAGAAAGAAGCCCAGTCCTCCTGGTTCTCTGACACAAAACACCGGAGATATGTCTCCAAGCTCTGGTTCATACGTTCCGTCTGACCATTGGTCTGAGGGTGAAAAGCCGATGAGAATGACAAATGCATCCCCCGCCGTGCACAAAACGCCTTCCAGAACTTGGACACAAACTGAGACCCCCGATCAGACACCACATCGGAGGGTACCCCGTGAAGCCTCACAATCTCCCCAATGAACACCTGCGCAAGAGTTTTAGCATTAGGGAGAGCCGGAAGAGCGATAAAATGTGCCATCTTGCTGAACCTGTCCACTACAACGAGTATGACCGTTTTACCCGAAGACGGAGGGAGGTCCGTAATAAAGTCCATAGACAGATGAGTCCAAGGACGCTCTGGGATCTTCAAAGGTAAGAGGGCCCCAGACGGACGGGTATGTGAGGTCTTAGAGCACGCACAAACCCCACAGGACGCGACAAAAGTTACCACCTCCTTATGTAAGTTAGGCCACCAAAACCGACGCGAGAGGAGATCCACAGTTGCTTTACTCCCCGGGTGTCCTGCCAAAACTGAGTTATGGTGTGCCTCGATCACCTTTTGTCGCAACTGATCTGGAACAAACAGTCTCCCCGGAGGTCCAACAGGGGCGTCCCCCTGAGCCTCCAATACCTCCTCCTCCAGCTCAGAGCATACTGCCGAAACCACCACCCCCTCCTGAAGGATAGGAATCGGGTCGTCCGTATTCCCAGCCCCAGGGAAACTACGAGCTAAGGCATCCGCCTTTACATTTTTTGACCCAGGACGATATGTAACGACAAAATTAAACCTGGTAAAAAACAATGACCACCTAGCTTGTCTGGGATTCAGACGTTTCGCGGACTCCAGATATAGCAGGTTCTTGTGATCGGTGATGACGGTGACCGGATGGACTGCCCCCTCCAAAAAATGGCGCCACTCCTCAAAAGCTAACTTAATGGCCAAGAGTTCCCTATTGCCGACATCGTAATTCCTCTCAGCGGACGACAATTTTTTAGAGAAAAAGGCGCACGGATGCCACTTACCAGGGGACGAACCCTGTGACAATACTGCCCCCACCCCTACCTCGGAAGCGTCTACCTCTACAATGAATGGCTGTGACGCATCAGGTTGAATGAGTATGGGTGCCGAGGCAAAACATTTTTTCAAGGAGGAGAATGCTTGACAAGCCTTGTCAGACCACCTAGAAAAATCCGTCCCCTTTTTAGTCATGTCTGTGAGAGGCTTAACCATGGACGAGAAATTACGAATGAACTTCCGGTAATAATTAGCAAACTCCAGGAAACGTTGTAATGCCTTAAGATTCTCTGGCCGATCCCACTCAAGAACTGCCCGCACTTTCCCAGGGTCCATACGAAAACCGGATGCTGAAACCAGGAAGCCTAAAAACTGGAGTTCCTGTACGGCGAACACACACTTTTCCCATTTGGCATACAGTTTATTATCCCGCAAGATCTGTAACACCTGCCTAACGTGCTCCTGATGAGACACCAGATCCGGCGAGTAAATTAAGATATCATCCAGATATATGACAACAAACTGTCCCACCAGGCGGCGAAAAATGTCATTAACAAAGTGTTGGAACACCGCCGGGGCATTAGTCAGACCGAATGGCATGACAAGGTTCTCATAATGCCCCTCCGGAGTGTTAAACGCCGTCTTCCACTCATCCCCCTCCTTCATCCTAATCAGATTGTACGCCCCCCTGAGATCCAACTTAGAGAACCATTTGGCGCCCACGATCTGATTAAAGAGATCGGGAATAAGTGGGAGTGGATACGGATCTCGGACCGTAATCCGATTAAGTTCACGGAAATCCAGGCAAGGGCGTAGGCCTCCATCTTTCTTCTTAACAAAGAAGAACCCCGCAGCCACCGGTGAAGATGAAGGTCTAATATGCCCCTTAGCCAGACTTTCTGAAATATAATCCTTCATGGCCTGCCTCTCAGGACCAGAAAGGTTATACAACCTAGCTTTAGGTAACTTGGCCTCAGGGAGCAGTTTTACAGAACAGTCATACTCGCGATGAGGAGGTAGTTCCTGACACCCTTTCTCCGAGAATACATCCTCAAAGTCCGCCAGAAATGGAGGTAAGACCCAAGGAGTAACCGCACCGATGACCGTGTTCATGCAGTTTTTATTACAGAATTTACTCCATTGGCTTATCTCTCTGGTTTGCCAATTAATAACCGGGTTATGCTTAGTTAACCAAGGAAGGCCCAACACTATAGGAGTGGGAAGACCCTCCAACACGTAGCAAGACAACAGTTCTTTATGTATCGCCCCCACTTGAAGTTTTACGTCATGCACAGCTTGCAAAACACTTCCCTGACCGAGAGGCCTGGCATCGATCGAGAATATGGGGATGGGTTTAGCCAACTCACTCAATCGCATACCTTGAACCCGGGCAAACCGAGCATCAACCAGATTAGCCCCGGCCCCACTATCCAGAAGAACAGATATCCTCTCAGTTCTCGTACCCACCACCACCTCCGCCGGTACGAGAAACTGAGACGAACCTAGGGACGAAATACCTACTCCCAGATTGCCGTCCACCACACAACCTGGGATCAACAGTTTTCCGACGACTCTTCACTCTGCAAGGGACGGGATGGACACCCCCCAATAAAATGTCCCTTTCTCCCGCAGAAGAAACACCTTCCTGTCTTATGGCGCACCACCGGTCCCCTCCCCCGAAATGATGTCCCTCCTAATTGCATAGGCTCCTCTGGACTGACCAGGGGAACCACCATATGAGGGGACCTTGTAGGAGGTGGAGTCATCACAGGGGGTCGAGTTATCCCGCACCTCTCCCGAAGCCGTCTGTCAACGCGAATAGCCAGGGCCATAGCGGCTTCCAGTGACGCGGGAGAGTCATACTGTGCCAACACATCCTGTAATTTGTCGGATAAACCTTGACAAAACTGGCTCCTAAGAGCCGGGTCATTCCACTGGGTGTCCGTGGCCCACCTACGGAACTCCGAACAGAATTCCTCCGCCGGACGATCTCCCTGCTGGATCCTACGTAACTTAGACTCAGCAAGGGAGATCCGATCTGGGTCATCATATACGAGTCCCAGAGCAGCGAAAAACCTATCCACAGACTGGAGAGCCGGGGAGCCCGGGGGAAGAGAGAACGCCCAAGATTGTGGGTCCCCTTGTAGGAGCGAGATGACAATTCCCACCCTTTGTTCTTCACTCCCCGATGACCGAGGCCGCAGCCGAAAGTACAATTTGCATGCCTCCCTGAAAACAAAAAACTTGTCCCGCCCCCCAGTGAACCTATCAGGGAGAGCTACTTTAGGTTCTGGTCCGGCTTGCTCCTGAGGATGCAAAACCTTGGACCTAACGTCCGCCAGCTCCATGGACAAACTCTGCAACTGCCGAGCTAGACCGGCTACTGGATCCATGGTAGCTGGAGAAAAACTAAGTGGGTCGGTGAAAATGTCACGCTGTCTCTGTATACTGGAGGTAGGGGGCCTAAGCTGACCCTAAGCTGGGGCCCTGACTAATCCCTCAACCTGGAGGTACTGTTAAAGGTACAGAGGTCCAGGCCGCCAGCGTAACCCCTACCTCCTGAGGATCCCTGCACCTAAGTAATCTAGTCCTGAGAAGGACCCCGATCACAACAAAAGAGGACAAGTAATAATATGCCCACACACAGTACTTAGACGAACGAGACAGTACAAGGGAAAAACCAAAACCACCTTGCATACAAAAACTACACAACTACAACAGAGGGAACACCAACGGGAAAGGAGATAAATGATAAAGCGAGGAAGGGAAAAAACACTCCAAATACACTTATCTCAGAAACTCCAAATACCACGATCCGCTCTGTTTGTCTGTATGAAATGCTTTCACCGACACTTCCCAAACAGACCAGCAGGCATTTGAAGGAGTCTCACTACAGCAACATTGATTGCAGCTGGGCGAGGCTGGACCTCGTCTAGCACAGAGAGAGAGAGAATTAACTCCCTCACTGCCGAAAACACAAAGCACCAAAAAGTCAGCTGCGAGAAGTCAGGCTGTGTAATCGTGACGATCTTCGTGGCGACACACCCGTGACACTGTGCTCTTCACAGATGAAAGCAGGTTCACACTGAGCACATGTGACAGACGTGACAGAGTCTGGAGACGCCGTGGAGAGCGATCTGCTGCTGCAACATCCTTCAGCATGATCGGTTTGACAGTGGGTCAGTAATGGTGTGGGTGACATTTCTTTGGAGGGTCGCACAGCCCTCCATGTGCTCGCCAGAGGTAGCCTGACTGACATTAGGTACCGAGATGAGATCCTCAGACCCCTTGAGAGACCATATGCTGGTGCGGTTGGCCCTGGGTTCCTCCTAATGCAGGACAATGCCAGACCTCATGTGGCTGGAGTGTGTCAGCAGTTCCTGCAAGATGAAGGCGTTGAAGCTATGGACTAGCCTGCCCATTCCCCAGACCTGAATCCAATTGAGCACATCTGGGACATCATGTCTGGCTCCATCCACAGACTGTCCAGGAATTGGCGTATGCTTTAGTCCAGGTCTGGGAGGAGATCCCACAGGAGACCATCCACAACCTCATCAGGAGCATGCCCAGGCATTGTAGGGAGGTCATATAGGCACGTGGAGGCCACACACAATACTGAGCCTCATTTTGACTTGTTTTAAGGACATTACATCAACGTTGGATCAGCCTGTAGTGTGTTTTTTCACTTTAATTTTGGGGGTGACTCCAAATCCAGGCCTCCATTAGTTAATAAATTTGATTTCCATTGATGATTTTGTTGTCAGCACATTCAACTTTGTACAGAACAAAGTATTCAATGAGAATATTTCATTCATTCAGATCTAGGATGTGTTATTTGAGTGTTCCCTTTATTTTTTTTGAGCTGTGTACATTCCAAACAATCACAAAAAAGAAAAATCTTTATCAATACCAGATCAGACTACCAATGCACTAGCAGGATGCCGAAGAACCCCATGATAAAGGCGTGGGCAAAGCAGGTGCAAAGTACTGAAGAAACGACCACTCACAAATCTAAGAATTCATTGATGGGGTGGTTACCTAATATGAAAAGTGCACACAGATGAGGCTTACATAGGGTGCCAGTCACACAGGTACGTGAGATGCACAGTGTCTGGCTTATAGGCTATTGATGACCTCAATACTATTAGATTAGTCCATTTGGGACACGCGGGTTGTGAGCTTACGTATTTTGGACAAAATATGGACCAATGCCTTGTGTCTTTTATACATCATTATTCATCTTTTTATTGCACATTTTTCCAGACCCTTTAGTGTTGGTAGGGTGAATTTGGGTGTCTGTCCTCGTGGGATGCACTTATATAGTCCTGTGCAGCCCTTCTGATCTAATAGTATGAGTGACATCAATCATCTGTGTGCATTTTTAATACTAGGCAACCACCGCCTCCATGAATTGGTAGGTTTGTGAATGGTCACTTCATCAGTATTTTGCACCTGTGCTGCCCCCCCCATTTATTATGGGGGCCGGTTGCATCCTGATAGTGCATTGGTAATCTGATTTGGTATTGGTAAGGTTGTTTCTTTTTCTGTGAAACTCTTTTGTACATAATTATTTGGAGTAGTGCATTTTGAGTTTTTCAGCTTTGAAAAAAATACTGTTATCATTGGGAGGTTAGTCCAATAAAATTAGATTTATACTCCAACGGTTGATTATTTGAACATTGTAATAATACATTTACATCGACCATTTAGGAAAGTAGCATTTGCGTAATAATTTGGAACATGGTGTAATGATCATTTCTCCTCCCGTACATTTGGGCAGTGTATGCATTCTATTAGTACTGTACTTCTTTAGATTCCATAGAATATCACCTAAACTTATTTTATTCTGACTTTTATTTCCTCGTATAGTGTTCTGTAACGTGTGGTAATGGAACTCAAGAAAGACAAGTCCTCTGTGGTTCAAATGACAATAAAATAGATAGCTGTAATAATGACAAACCAGAAACCACACAGATTTGCAGTCTGCCTTCATGTTCTGGTAAGTTACGCTACCACAGAATGTTTGCAAATATACATTGTTAAAGAGGGATTCTAGTAACCAGAAGTTATTACCTATCCATAGAAAACTTCTAGATTGGTGGGGGTCTTCCTGCTGAGCTCCACACCAATCACCAGAACGGGGGACTTCTTTCACCGGTTTGGATGGAGTGGCAATGTGCATCATTGCCTGGTGCTCCACTTGCCGGGCTTCCCGAGTACCGCACTATTATACCTATATCAGTCCCGTAGAGAATGAATGGAGAGGCAGTCAAGCATGTGCAGCCTTTGAGTGAGACAAAGGTGACCTGTTCCAGTGATTGTTGGGGGTTTCAGCAGGCAGACCCCCACTGATTTAGAAGTTATCATCTATCTGCTGAAATGACCTGAATACCTCTTTTACTTGAGAAAATAGAAGTATAAATGCATACATTTTAGTGTGAACTTTAGGTATGTGCAGGAAAGGTCCTAAATAAATGTTGATCAGTAGAGCTATTGACATGGCCATATTGCTATGTGCAGTCCACATTATTAAAAGGGCATGGTGCTTGAATGGAGGAACTAGTACACCTGTGTTTCTCTCATATCCATCATTGAAGCCTGGATATATGGATCTGAAATATGAATCCTTATTCTAGAGGTGAATTGCACTCTTATTCTATTTCCTATATTCGTTGCTTCTATATGCTGATTATTATCAACAGTATTTATAAAATTATCATTAGCATCTTTAAAGGGGTTGTCCAGCATGTTAAAAAAATATACAAACTTACCAAATGCAGGGATACTTTTACAATAAAAAATGTAGCCATGCTCAGGAGCTGTGTATTTTATGTTTAAGAGAACCTGTCATCAGGGTTTTATAGCCCATACTAATGGCATGTATGTAAAGTTGCTTTAATGCTGAGTAAATCCTCGCCATTCTTGGAGAAATCAGTGTTGCTGTTTTAGAGAAATTCATAGGTGTAATTGTAATGAGTTGTAAGTGCAGTGAGCGGGCATAACCCGTCTAGCTCACTGCCTCTGACTTATCTCAGCTCACGGCCTGCCTCCTTTGTAAGGCTGTGTGCCCACGTTGCGGATTACAAGCGTTTTTGATGCGGAATATCCCCAGCGGAAACGCTTGTAAAACGCTTGGTAACCCGCAACCCATGGTCCCCAATGGGATTCCGCAAGTTCTATGCACATGCTGCGGATTTTTCTGCAGCGTTTATGCTGCGTACAAAAATCCGCAGAATGTCATTTAATTTTGCGGAAGCGCAGCGGAACTCCCGCCATTGACTTGCATTGAGACGCATATAAACCGTGACTGTACATTTTTACAAGCGGCTTCTATGCGTCTCTATGTGCGGATGGTACCCAGTTCTGGAGGAGAGAAGACTCTCATCCAGACCTGGGTACCATTCTACCTGTAAAAAAAGAATAAAATAACAAATAAAGTTTATACTCACCTTTCCGAAGGCTTTTCTCTGAATGCCGGCATCGCTTGAGGACCTGCGGTGACGTCACAGTCATGTGACCGCAGGCCCTTCACCGCTCTGTCTCGCGAGATGCCGGCATCCAGGAACCAGACAGGAAGCAGCGCTGCAGCACACGCCGGGGCCTCGGGGGTGAGTATAGCTTTATTTGTTTTAATTTTTACGGTTCACACTGTATAAATCCATGCTGTTTGCATGGATTTATACAGTGTGACCTAGTTGTCAAGCACTTTCCAAGTGATGCTATCGCCTGGAAAGCGCTTGTCAGTCCGCATGCGGAAACGCATGTGAATCCGCATGTATTCTGCAGGAAAAACGCATGCACGATCTGCATGCACGATCTGCATGCGTTTTTTCTGCCAGGGAGATGCAGAAATGCTGCAGAAATTTTCTGCTTCATTTCTGCATCGTGGGCACATAGCCTAATAGATCACTGCAACATGACTGACCTGTAGTCATAGGCAGGAGGCGGGCAGGGAATAGGGGGAGAGGCAGGAGACCTTCCAGTGCTATGTCCAACCCCACTGTACTTATAGCTCATTAGCTTACAATTTCAACTATGGATTTCTCTAAAACAGCAAAACTATTTCTGGAAGAAAGGTAAGCATTAAAGGGAACTTGTTATGTAAAAAAAATGCTATTAGCCTACAGTTATGGAGTTAATCTGCAGGTTGATAGCTTTCTAAAGCTGTACGGTGCCTGCCCCGAGAGCCTGGGTGCTGGGAGGAAATTAGCTTTATTAACTTTATTCCTCCCAGCAGCCTCTGGCTTTAAGTCATATGGGTGGGCCGACGCAGCTTCAGTCACTGCTTAGTGTATAGTTAAGCAGCGGCTGTAACCATGCCCCCAGTACTCTTGAACCGGCTGTCAGTAAGTGTTGGGGGCGCGGCTGCAGCCGCCGCTCACTATACATTAAGCAGTGACTGAAGCTGCGTCGGCCCACCCCTATGACTGAAAGCCAGAGGCTGCCAGGAGGAATATTGTTGATTTCCTCTTGGCAGTGAGGTCTCAGTGCTGGTGCCAGGTAGCTTCAGAACTGTATTAATCTGCAGATTAATCCCATATATGCAGGTTAATTGTGTTTTTTACATGACAGGTTCCCCTTAAAGCACCTTTACATACATTAGTTTGGGATACAAAATCCTGATGTCAGGCTCTCTTTAAACATTTGTAGTGATTGATATTACATCTATAGGAGAATAATTGAAGCTTGGTAGGCAATTGATATATAATACCCATCATACTTAAATACTCTTTGTAGTACATGCTGTAACGGGTCTGGGAGGTGGAACCTCTGATCTACTATACAAAGGGGGCAGTCCTTGTAAGGAAGCGGGTGTCTCCCAGGGAAGGCAGGCAGGTAGTCACGGCAAGTGACAGGGACAGTCTCTGGGTAGAAGGGCAGGAGGTCACGCAAATGACGGGGACAGTCTCTTGACAGGCGGGTGGTCACGGCAAGTGACAGCAGGGTATGAGTCTCTAGACAGGCGGGTGGTCACGGCAAGTGACAGCAGGGAAAGAGTCTCTAGACAGGCAGGTGGTCACGACACGTGACGGCAGAGCCTCCAGGTAGGCTAGCAGGCAGGTAGCAGAGGAGCGCTCCCAGGTGAGCGGGCAAGAGTCTCTGGACAGGCAGGTGGTCACGGCACGTGACAGCGGAGCCTCCAGGTAGGCTAGCAGGCAGGTAGCAGATAAGCGCTCCCAGGTGAGCGGGCAAGAGTCTCTGGACAGGCAGGTGGTCACGGCACGTGACAGCGGAGCCTCCAGGTAGGCTAGCAGACAGGTAGCAGGTGAGCGCTCCCAGGTGAGCGGGCAAGAGTCTCTGGACAGGCAGGTGGTCACGGCACGTGACGGCAGAGCCTCCAGGTAGGCTAGCAGGCAGGTAGCAGGTGAGCGCTCCCAGGTGAGCGGGCAGACTGATCCATAGACAGACTGGCAGGGCTGGTAGGCAGACTGTCGGACCGCAGGAATGAAAGCAGATAGATAAGTATCAGGCAGGTATCAAGCAGGAATCTGGCAGGTAACTGGTAATGGGACCTGAGGGCTGAAGCAGAGTTGAAAGGCTTTGCAACAACATTGCTCGGGCACCTCCATTTTGGAGGAGGTGCCTTATATATGGTGAGGTCCTCCGGCCATTGGCCGGGGACTCCTTAGGACGGCGCGTGCGGCCCCTTTAAGAGAGGGGGAGCGCGCGGCCTAAGCACAGTGGCCGGGAAGCAGCGCGCGCTGCCAGCAGAGCGGGAGGAAGACGTCGGGCACGGAGCGGAGAGGTGAGGGGAACAGCGTCCCTGCCTAGCAGGAGGCAGGGACGCCGACGCTACAGTACCCCCCCCTTTAGGCCCCCCTTTTTTAGGCCAGATAGAAATTTACCAAGGATGAGAGGGGCATGGATGTTCTCCCGGGGCTCCCACGTTCTCTCCTCAGGACCAAACCCCTTCCAATCTACTAGAAAAAAGGTCTTTCCTCTTACCCTTTTGGTGGCCAGAATGTTCTCTACCTCAAACTCGTTCTCAGCGGAAACCGGAGCAGGAGGCGTACCTGTAGACTTGGAAAAAGAGTTAAGTACCACGGGTTTGAGAAGAGATACATGGAAGGAGTTAGGAATCCGCAAGTTGGCTGGGAGTTTCAATTTATAGGCCACCGGGTTGATTTGTTTGATAACTTCCAGTGGGCCGATGAACCGAGGCCCTAACTTGTAGGAAGGAATCTTGAGCCGGACATACTTGGATGAGAGCCAGACTTTATCTCCAGGATGGAATTGTGGAGGATCCTAGGCTTTTTTTGTCAGCGTGTTTTTTCATCCGCTCGGACGACCGAAGAAGTGCAGATCGGGTACTCTCCCAAATGGAGGAAAATTCGCTAACGAGAGATTCCGCAGCCGGATTGTCCACCGAGGTGGAGACGGGAAACGGGATCCGAGGATGCTGACCGAAGACTACAAAAAACGGGGATTTGGAGGAAGATTCGCTCTCGTGATTATTGTAAGAGAATTCGGTCCATGGTAGGAGATCCACCCAGCCTGAATGGTGGGCATTAACGAAGTGCCGGAGGTAACTGGTCAGGATTTGATTGATCCGCTCCACTTGACCATTGGACTGTGGGTGGTAAGCGGAGGAGAAGTCCAGGGTGACGTCTAGCAGCTTACATGTGGCTCTCCAGATGCGTGAGGTGAACTGAACCCCACGATCCGACACGATGTGGAGGGGCAGGCCATGGAGACGGAAGATGTGGCGGATAAAGTCTTTGCACCCGAGCTAGCTAGATGGGAGACCCGGCAGGGGAATGAAGTGGGCCATCTTGGAAAAGTGGTCAGCGACCACCCAAATGACCGTACAACCGGCAGAGACAGGGAGATCCGTTATAAAGTCCATAGCTATATGCTGCCACGGGGCAGCAGGTACTGGAAGAGGAAGGAGGCGACCGGCTGGCAGGTGTCTCGGAATCTTGTTGCGGGCACAGGACACACAGGCTGAAACAAAGTCTATTACGTCCTTGTGCAGGGTAGGCCACCAGTAATGCCGGGTAATAAGCTGGAGGGTCTTTCTCTGACCGGCATGGCCAGCTAGCTTAGACGAGTGACCCCAATGTAGGACCCTCTCCCGATCAGGTACTGTTACGAACGTCTTACCGGAAGGGAGACGATTTAGATTCACGGGGGCCACCTGCATTACTTTGGCGGGATCAATGATGTGCTTAGGTTCCTCCTCTAGATCAGAGACCAGAAAGGATCGGGACAAGGCGTCAGCTTTGATGTTTTTGTCTGCCGGGCGAAAATGAAGAACGAAATCAAAGCGGGCAAAAAACAAGGACCACCGGGCTTGGCGCAGGTTAAGTCTCTGGGCGCTCTGGAGGTAAGCCAAGTTCTTGTGGTCCGTGTAAATTATTACCGGGTGAAGAGCCCCCTCGAGCAGGTAACGCCACTCCTCCAGTGCCAGCTTAATGGCCAATAACTCTCGGTCTCCTATAGAATAATTGCGCTCAGAACGGGAGAAGAGTTTGGAGAAGAAGCCGCAAGTTACCATTCTTCCGGAAGGCGACTTTTGGGTAAGTACCGCTCCGGCTCCAGAGGAGGAGGCGTCAACTTCCAGGAAGAATTGTTTGTTGCCGTCCGGACGATGCAGCACCGGGTTGGAAGAGAAAGCCTGTTTTAAGGAAAGAAAGGCTTCCTCTGCTTCGGGCAGCCATTCTCTGGGATTAGCGCCCTTATGGGTGAGCGCAGAGATTGGGGCAGTCCGCGAAGGGAAGTGCGGTATGAAGAGGCGGTAGTAGTTGGCGAAGCCCAAGAACCGCTGAATAGCCTTCAACCCCATCTGGTCGGGGCCACTTCTGGATGGCAGACAGTTTCTCAGGATCCATTCGTAGGCCGGTCTGAGAGATTATGTAGCCCAAAAACGGAAGCGAGGTCTGCTCAAAGAGGCACTTCTCATATTTAGCGTAGAGGTGGTTCTGCCTGAGCCTGAGCAGGACCTGACGAACATCCCTCCGGTGAGTGAGAAGATCCGGAGAGAAGACCAAGATGTCGTCCAGGTACACCACTACGCAGGAGTAGAGAAGGTCCCGGAAGATGTCATTGACCAACTCTTGAAAGACGGCGGGAGCGTTACAGAGACCGAAGGGCATTACAAGGTATTCATAGTGGCCGTCCCGGGTGTTGAATGCCGTCTTCCATTCATCCCCCTGACGGATACGGACCAGGTTATACGCCCCACGGAGGTCCAGCTTGGTGAAGATTCTAGCCCCCCTCAGACGGTCAAATAATTCAGGAATGAGCGGAAGGGAGTATTTATTTTTCACCGTGATCTGGTTAAGGCCTCTATAGTCTATACAGGGACGGAGTGAGCCATCCTTCTTTTTAACGAAGAAGAAGCCTGCTCCCGCCGGGGAGGTAGATTTCCGGATAAATCCCCGGGCCAGATTCTCCTCAATATATTCAGACATGGACCGGGTCTCAGCAGCGGACAAAGGGTAAATACGCCCACGGGGAGGAGTAGCGCCGGGTGTCAGGTCGATTGGGCAGTCGTATGGTCTATGAGGGGGTAATGTCTCTTCCTCCTTTTTATTAAAGACGTCCGCATAAGATCAGAAGGGAACCCGAAGACCAGGTAGATTGGCTGGGGTAGGAGAAGGACGGACAGGATGGACGGGAACTAAACAAGTCTTATGGCAGTCCTGTCCCCAGCGAAGGACTTCTCCGGTCTGCCAATCAACCACGGGTGCATGTTTCTGAAGCCAAGGTAGGCCTAGCAAGAGGGCCTGAGAGAGTCCAGGCAGAACATGAAAGAAGATGCTCTCAGAGTGCAGCATTCCCACCTGCAGAGTTATGGATTCAGTGATGAGTTGGATGGGATGTGGTAAGAGGCCCCCATCCACGGTGGCGACAGATAAGGGTACAGCTAGAGGTTTGGTGGGAATGCGGTATTTCTCTACCAGGGACTGAGAAATGTGATTTCCGGCAGCTCCAGAGTAAAGTTGAGCTAGTTCAAAATAACGGTTCTCCCCGCAGATGATAGATACCGACAGCAACAGAGAACGAGGGGGTTTACTCTTGTCTAGGACGACCTCTCTGAGCGATCCTAGACACAGGCGTTTCCCGACCTCTCCGGGCAGGAACGGATCCGGTGCTCCTTACTGCCACAGTAGAAGCAGCTCCCCTCGGCACGGCGTAACTCTTGACCGGTTTTGACCATCTTGGTCTGGTCGACCTGCATAGGCTCTGGTGAGTGCGCCTGGGGAGTAACGGGAGAAATGACGGGTTTCTGGAAGGTAGGGGCTAGACGTGGAAACCTCCTCTCATGGGTGACCTCTTTGGCGCACTCCTGGAACCGGATGTCAATCCGGGTGGCAAGTGTTATTAAGTCGTCGAGAGTGGTAGGAATGTCCCGACCGGCGAGTTCATCTTTAATACGGCCGGACAGACCCTCCCAAAAGACAGACACCAGGGCGTCATTATCCCAGGCCAGCTCCGAAGCAAGGGTACGGAACCGTATGGCATATAGGCCCACGGTGAGACTTCCTTGACGGAGGCGTAGCAGAGATGATGCGGATGAGGTCTTCCATCCTGGTTCGTCGAAGACTTTCCGGAAAGCCGTGAGAAAGGCTGGCAGGTTGGACATCAGGGGGTCTCCTCTCCCATAGAGGATTTAGCCAAGCCAGTGCCTCCCCCGTGAGATGGGACATGATGAAGGCTACTTTGGCTCGGTCGGTGGAAAACTGGTGTGCCAACAGTTTGAAGTGCAGAGTGCACAGGTTAATGAAGCCCCATGCCTGGCAGGGATCTCCGCCAAAGCGAGGCGGGGCGGAGAGGCGGGGACCGGAAAGAGATGCCATGGTATTGATGGGCAGCGGCGGTGCCGGGGTAGTAAGTGTGCGAGTGGAGGCCGCTCCCGATGAGGTAGCCAATGTGTCCAGGCGAGAGTTAACATTACGCAGGTGACCTAGGATGGAGTCCTCTTGAGACCTCTGACGGGAAAGTTCATGGCATAGGTCCGAGAGCGAGGGAGCTTGGGTGCCACCGGGTTCCATGGCCCGAGCAAACTGTAACGGGTCTGTGAGGTGGAACCTCTCGGCTACTATACAAAGGGGGCAGTCCTTGTAAGGAAGCGGGTGGCTCCCAGGGAAGGCAGGCAGGTAGTCACGGCAAGTGACAGGGACAGTCTCTGGGT
The DNA here is from genome assembly GCF_046119375.1 of Phyllobates terribilis. NCBI lineage: Eukaryota > Metazoa > Chordata > Amphibia > Anura > Dendrobatidae > Phyllobates > Phyllobates terribilis. The sequence goes on along the minus strand of NW_027362770.1, from coordinate 67,309,446 downwards.
AGAAGGGCAGGAGGTCACGGCAAGTGACGGAGACAGTCTCTTGACAGGCGGGTGGTCACGGCAAGTGACAGCAGGGTATGAGTTTCTAGACAGGCAGGTGGTCACGGCAAGTGACAGCAGGGAAAGAGTCTCTAGACAGGCAGGTGGTCACGACACGTGACGGCAGAGCCTCCAGGTAGGCTAGCAGGCAGGTAGCAGATGAGCGCTCCCAGGTGAGCGGGCGAGAGTCTCTGGACAGGCAGGTGGTCACAGCACGTGACAGCGGAGCCTCCAGGTAGGCTAGCAGGCAGGTAGCAGATAAGCGCTCCCAGGTGAGCGGGCAAGAGTCTCTGGACAGGCAGGTGGTCACTGCACGTGACGGCGGAACTCCAGGTAGGCTAGCAGACAGGTAGCAGGTGAGCGCTCCCAGGTGAGCGGGCAAGAGTCTCTGGACAGGCAAGTGGTCACGGCACGTGACGGCAGAGCCTCCAGGTAGGCTAGCAGGCAGGTAGCAGGTGAGCGCTCCCAGGTGAACGGGCAGACTGATCCATAGACAGACTGGCAGGGCTGGTAGGCAGACTGTCGGACCGCAGGAATGAAAGCAGATAGAGAAGTATCAGGCAGGTATCAAGCAGGAATCTGGCAGGTGACTGGCAGGTAACTGGTAACGGGACCTGAGGGCTGAAGCAGAGTTGAAAGGCTTTGCAACAACATTGCTCGGGCACCTCCATTTTGGAGGAGGTGCCTTATATATGGTGAGGTCCTCCGGCCATCGGCCGGGGACTCCTTAGGACGGCGCGTGCGGCCCCTTTAAGAGAGGGGGAGCGCGCGCCCTAAGCACAGTGGCCGGGAAGCAGCGCGCGCTGCCAGCAGAGCGGGAGGAAGACGCCGGGCACGGAGCGGAGAGGTGAGTGGAACGCCGTCCCTGCCTAGCAGGAGGCAGGGACGCCGACGCTACACATGCATTAATCTTCTATACTGTGCCTATTTACAAACATAAGAGACTTTTCCTATTGGAGCAACTCAGTTGACATATCTTTTATTACGATTAACAGGGTACTAATTTAGATGACTGTTGTGGTCCAAGGGAGACATCCTTACCTGCAAGAGTAATATCCCTGCTCCATATAATATATCCCCATCTTTCTGCCTCCCTGCGTGAATATCAGACAGGTTGGAGTATTGCAAAGAGTAAATCATTAGCTGAATAATTCGCTTAGGGGACTCCAGACATTTTTCTTACTGCATTTCTTTATTGGTCTGCGCTGTTAGTGTCAGAAGAAGGTGCCATAATAGTACATGATTGACATAAGCAAAATGCAGATATAACCTTCTTATAGAAATAAAAGTTATATTTTATATTCACATTTGAAAGCCCAGGATCCCTGACTAATGAGACAAGCAGTACAAAAAACAAGACAGATATAGCACCTGCGCACTGCATAGGCGACAACATGAGCCGTTTAAATTCAATTGTATCACTTATGTGTCGCTAATGAATTTCCATAGATGACAGCATGCATTGTGACATGTTCCATCTTGATTTTTAAACTATAACATTTGCAGCAATAAATAGTAAGTCACAGATCATGTCATGACAGATCACAGTCAGATATTACAACATATGTGACATTCCAGTCTCATTCATAAAAGACTAGTCAATTGACATACAGCAACTACAGTATTGTGTAAAGCAAATGATTGCACATAAGATTCCACAACCAAAAGAATAGTCACACAGCAATATATCATGAATATACGTGCCTTACTTGTGTGTATATATATACATATATATATATACTGCTCAAAAAAATAAAGGGAACACTTAAACAACACAATGTAACTCCAAGTTAATAACACTTCTGTGAAATCAAACTGTCCACTTATGAAGCAACACTGATTGTGAATCAATTTTTCCTGCTGTTGTGCAAATGGAACAGACAACTGGTAGAAATGATAGGCAATTAGCAAGATACCCCCTATAAAGGAGTGGTTCTGCAGGTGGTGACCACAGACCATTTCTCTGTTCTCATCCTTTTTGGCTGTTTTGGGCACTTATTCATTTTGCCATTGCTCTCACCCCCAGAGGTACAGTAGCATGAGGCAGTGTCTACAGTACAACCCACAGAAGTTGCTCAGGTAGTTCAGTTCATCCAGGATGGCACATCAATGCGAGCTGTGGCAAGAAGGGTAGCTGTGTGTGTCAGCACAGTGTCCAGAGCATGGAGCAGATACCAGGAGATGTGGAGGGAGCCATAGGAGGGCAACAACCCAGCAGCAGGACCGTTACCTCCTCCTTTGTGCAAGGAGGAACAGGAGGAGCACTGCCAGAGCCCTGCAAAATGACCTCCAGCAGGACACAAATGTGCATGTGTCTGCAAAAACAGTTAGAAACCGACTCCATGAGGGTGGTATGAGGGCCCGACGTCCACAGATGGGGGTTGTGTTCACAGCCCAACACCGTGCAGGACGCTTGGCATTTGCCACAGAACACCAGGATTGGCAAAGTTGCCACTGGCACCCTGTGCTCTTCACAGATGAAAGCAGGTTCACACTGAGCACATGTGACAGACGTGACAGAGTCTGGAGACGCCGTGGAGAGCGATCTGCTGCCTGCAACATCTTTCAGCATGACCGGTTTAGCAGTGGGTCAGTAATGGTGTGGGGTGGCATTTCTTTGGAGGGCCGCACAGCCCTCCATGTGCTCGCCAGAGGTAGCCTGACTGACATTAGGTACCGAGATGAAATCCTCAGACGTCTTGTGAGACCATATGCTGGTGCGGTTGGCCCTGGGTTCCTCCTAATGCAGGACAATGCCAGACCTCATGTGGATGGAGTGTGTCAGCAGTTCCTGCAAGATGAAGGCATTGAAGCTTATGGACTGGCCCTCCCGTTCCCCAGACCTCAATCCGATTGAGCACATCTGGGACATCATGTCTCGCTCCATCCACCAACGTCGCGTTGCACCACAAACTGTCCAGGAGTTGGCAGATGCTTTAGTCCAGGTCTGGGAGGAGATCCCACAGGAGACCATCCGCAACATCATCAGGAGCATGCCCAGGCATTGTAGGGAGGTCATACTGGCACGTGGAGGCCACATACAATACTGAGCCTCATTTTGACTTGTTTTAAGGACATTACATCAAAATTGGATCAGCCTGTAGTGTGTTTTTCCACTTTAATTTTGGGGGTGACTCCAAATCCAGGCCTCCATTGGTTAATAAATTTGATTTCCATTGATGATTTTTGTGTGATTTTGTTGTCATCACATTCAACTTTGTACAGAACAAAGTATTCAATGAGAATATTTCATTCATTCAGATCTAGGATGTGTTATTTGAGTGTTCCCTTTATTTTTTTGAGCAGTGTATAAAGCAACAAAATCTGATAGACATGTAGATAAAAGTTGTTGTGTTACTGGTTAGAAATGGTGTAGAAGAATGCTAGCTCTATCAGTACATATGCAGCAATAGAAATATTTACATCTGCATGCCCATAAAACAATGTAAGTATGATCAAGTGCCCATATTATTCAGTATACACTCATATTTCCATTGTCTCAATACTGGACATGTAACAGCAGATAAATAACAAACTGTTCATACAAGATGAGGACATACGATTGTAAATATAAAAGTTGGATTAGAAATATTTATCCCGGAGGCGCTCCCGTTGGATAGTGAGGTCCCCAGTGAGGCGAGGAGACCTCTGAGTTTTTTGTGGTCCGTGGAATGGAATGGCCACAAGATTTATTAAAACTCTGCGATCATAAGAATGATTGCTATGTTGCATTATAAATATATAAATAAATTGTTCACACACAACGCATTTCTGCTCCTAGAGCCCTCATCAGGTTTATAAGCTGATGAAGGCTCTAGGAGCAGAAACATGTTCACGTGGAGGCTATTGGGCTAGGACAAGCACACCACCCCCAGTCGAGCTGCAAACCGTGGATCGAGAACCCTATCTCCTTAAGGTTTTGAACTAGAGTTGTGCCTATCCTGCACAACTTGCTCAGGTGAGCATATATAAATCATATTTAAACATCTATTTTTATCATACTTACTACACTCAGGTAGTGCTCTCTTTTCTCTCTTTTCTCTCCCATCCCTTTCTACCCAAGACTACTCAAAACATAACAGTTACACTTGTCATTATAAAGAAGATTGCACATGTCCCCAAAGGTAGATGCATCATAAAACTAGGCAGCATGAAGAAATGTTGGCAAATTATTCTGTGTCGCTATATGGAGTGCAGCAAATCATATATTAATATAATAATATCAACTATTTTGGAGACATTGTATAGACTGTGATAAGATAAGTAATATACACTAGGATGTGGTGACTACAGTGATGATAAACTATTTGCAAGAACAGTTAATCCTGCATTCAATCTGGATGTTAGAAGTAAAGGTAAAAAGAATCATTGCTACTATAGATTCCTATTTACAAAAGAATGAAGGGAAAACTTACATGTGATGAAGTATGGGACAGTATACATGTAACTGATAATACAGTTACAGGGTCGATATTGACTTGTAGGATTGCTACTTCCAATAGGTGGCACTAGAGTTCTAGTCCTCTTCCTCTCTGAAGAGACAATTTGTATATTTAATTTCTCGGAGGAGCATGCAAGGCTTAAAAGTCTCCTCACCTTGGTATATCAGGCTTGACAAGTCACTCTCCGCAAGGAAAAACGTTACCCCTTGGATACCGGTCAGACGCCTCTCACCCAGCCAAACCAGATCTCACACTTTGCACTAACGAGGTGCAATACCCCAAAAGACAGTGTCTGCAAATTGAGATTCCTGGTTTGGCCTTTATACTAAGTCATATCATAAGGCTGCGTGTCCACTATGCGTTTTTCAAGCGTTTTTGCCGCAGAATTTCCGCAGCGAAAACGCTTAAAAAATGCTTGGTAATACGTGCCCCATGGTCCCCAATGATAATCCGCATGTGCTGTGCACATGCTGCGGAAATTTCTGCTGCGGATTATCATTGCGGAAAAATACGCAGCATGTCCATTAGTTTTGCGGACACACAGCATAATCGCCGCCATTGACTTGCATTGGACCACGTGACATCCGCATCACTGCATCTGCTCATGCGGATATCACACGGTTCAATGTGCGGATGGTACCCAGGTCTGGAGAAGAGGGGACTATCATCCAGACCTGGGTACATAGAAACTGTAAAAAAAAAGAATTTAGAATAAAAAATAAAGATTATACTTACCTTCCGATGTCCTCCCGGTGTTTTCTCCCCTCCGTCTGGTTTGCGGTGTTGTGAAGGACCTGCCATGACGTCATTGAGTCATGTGACCTGTCAGATGACTCAATGACGTCACCGCAGGTCCTTCACACCACTGCGAGCCGTCCAAGACACCGGACGCGGCAGAGAAAACACCGGGAGGACATGGGAAGGTAAGTATAATCTTTTTTTTTTTTTTTTTTTTTTACCATTCTTATTCTTTTTTTTTTAAACTAAATTGGTCACACTACTATAAACCCATGCCGGTTGCATGGATTTATATAGTGTGAACAAGTTGTCAAGCACTTTTCCAAGTGATGCTAAAATCGCTTGAAAAGCGCTTGCTAACTCGCACCCAGAAATGCATGCAAAGACGCTTGACAAACGCTTCTACCTGGCGGGAAAAAAGCATGTAAAAACCGCATGTGTTTTTCCTGCCAGGGAGAAGCGGAAAAAATATGCAGCATTTCTGCATCGTGGGAACATAGCCTAAGGCTCGTTAAATGGTTGATATTGACTTTTAGGATTGCTACTTCCAATAAGTGGCACTAGATTTCTAGTCCTCTTCCTGTCTGAAGAGACAATTTGCATAGTTGATTATACAGTTGTAGCCTTAACAAAAATGATGATATACCAATGCAGAAAAGTGCAACTCATCCCCTCATTATGCAAATTCAGTGGTTTTGGTCTTGTGTTAACTTTTTGCCTTTTGATATCTTATTTGTGTGTTAGTTTAATAAATGATATATCCGTATACTCAGGAATATACATATGTCAAGTAATTAAAGGACATCCCCTATAACTACGGTAGTTCCAAAAGAAATGAGAGGTTATTGTCTGGACAAACCATACAAGGATACCAATACCATAGAGCAGTGGTCCCAACTTGTGGCTTGCGGGCCTGTGATGTGTGCCTCGGGGTTGTCTGACAGCTTGGTGCACTAGCACCACGTCAGCAAATCGCTATGAAGATAAGGTCTCCAGGTGGTGACTTTGTGAGTAGCCCCACACAGAAGAGCAGATCTGGATGTGCGTCTAATTTCCTTGGGGTTTAGAAATAAATAGGTAAGTTGTTGATAGTAACTGTCAGAGGGGTAGCTTGAAGCTGAATGTGACAGTGTGGTGGTACTGTTTCATGCTAGAATACTGTGGGAAACCCTGGGTGTAAGTATACTGTCTCGGAGTGATTTTTGTGGGAAAAGCTTTGGTCATCATTATACCGATAATGAGGTTCAGGGTATCAGTACTGGGGGTGGGGTGGTGAAAGCCTGATGTCACTATTCAGGGGGTCCTGGATATGATTAGTGAACCTCTTTCATAGCTGAATGTGACTCTCAAGTTCAGAAAGGTTTGGGACCAGTGCCATAGAGAAACTGGTTAGTTATTCATGATAAATACCATATTAAATTCCAATATTGGGCTATAATACATAAACTCACAAAGGGATCACATTTGATCCGTAATCGTCAATAAAGTATCCATTTGTAGGTCACATATTAGAACAGTAGAACAGATATACAGGAAATCTGTTTTGGCGGTTCTGTAAGGCCCACACACATTAAATCAACAATTCCATTATGGTTCAAGAGCACATTTGCTCCTTGTTATGAGAGAGATGGTCTCCCTCCTCCAGAAACCATTCATGACCATTTCTACAGCATAATGAGCATTCAAAGAATTGCAACAAAACAATGGCGGAATTTCACGTTGTTGTTGTTTTTTTTTAAGTGTAAAAATGTACTTCCAGTTAAATAAAAAGTATTAGAAGTCAGGAGTTTTCCCGCAGTTGTCTTGACTTGTGCTGTGAAGTCTCAGCCGCTAACATTGTACAATAACATTACCTTCTACAAGGCTTGAGTCATAAACCTAGGAGACCATTCATACTATTGACTGTTTGTAAGGTAGACATTAGTGTTGAGCGAGCATGCTCGACACTGCTCGTTGTTAGAACCTTGCTGTTAGGTTTTTTTTCCTTTGCTGGTCACATGACCTTGTTGGCCTATTTAATCCTGCTCCGCCCTTCTGGCTTTGCTGGACTTCATTGTATATCTACTTTCTAGCTAGCCTGTGCTCTGTATCTAACTCTGTTAGTTTGCTTGGTCTACGGACCTCTATGTTCTATCTATTTTGTTTGTTCGTCTGTCTGCTACTATTTCTATTAGGAGGTGTCCCATATTCCTCCCAGTCCTTAGTACTTGTAGGGATTCCCTCCTCACATCTATAGGTCTCCGTACAGACTAGATTAGGACTTTAGCAGGTCTGATCGCAGGATCAGGTTCCCTGTTACATCGTAGGGATTCAGCTGAGTCTTATAGTAGGGACAGATCTCCTCTCTTTCCTTAGCTTTGGTAGCAGAACATAACAGTAAGTCCAGCCTGCAAATTCTCTAAGGAAAGATTTTTTTTTTTTTTTTTTTGTTCCATCATGGTGTCGGTTCAGGATTTGGCTAAACACCTGCAGGGACTCTCTCTGGAAGTGGCCGAGCTCCGTCAGCACGTGAGTAACTGTCCTGGAGCATATTTCTTGGAGCCTAAGGTATGTTTGCCGGATTTATTTTTTGGTGAACATCGAGAATTTTTTTCATTTAAAAATGCTTGCTTATTGTATTTTCGTTTGAGACCCAAGTCCTCTGGGGATGAATCCCAGCGCGTAGGGTTCATAATGTCACTTTTGCGCAAAGAGCCTCAGGAGTGGGCCTTTTCTTTGCAACCTAGTGATTCATGCTTCAGATCAGTGGATAGTTTTTTTTCTGCTTTAGGACTATTATATGATGATCCTGACCGTGTGGCATCAGCTGAGACTGAGTTGAGACGTTTAAAACAAGGATCAGGTAATGTCGAAAAATATTGTACTCATTTTCGTCGTTGGTCCACTCAAACAGGGTGGAACGATTCTGCTCTGAAAAGTCTATTTCTTGCTGGGCTCAGTGAAAGGGTTAAAGACCTGCTAATTGCTTATCCTACACCTGAGGATTTGCAACAGGCTATGCAATTAGCTATACGGGTGGATAGAAGACTGCGTGCTAGGGTTAATGAGAGCAAATCCTCTGCTATGTCAGTTTCTGGTTATGATAATGTGTGTACTAACAGTGGTGAACCGATGGAGATTGGATCGGTGGCACCTCGCTCTCAAGAAAAAGACCGTCGTTTTTCAGAAGGCTTGTGTTTCTATTGCGGAAAATCTGGTCATTTGATTAAAGGCTGTGAGCTTCGTATGAAGAAAGAAAAAAAAAATGGTCAGTCACGCCCGTATTGCCTGTTTAAATTCCAAGGGTATATTTTTAGCTGCTTCCACGATTGCTCAGGAAAAATTAATGGAATTTCGGGTGTTTGTTGATTGCGGGTCTACACTGAATGTAATTGATGGGGGATTCGTGGAAAAACTCAATTTAAAACCTGAACCTTTATCATCCCCCATTGCTGTGGTTTCTGTGGATGGCTCCCCTTTGAAGAATATTACTCTCAAGGTCAGTGAATTTCCTCTCACTATTAATGGTGTTCACCATGAGAAATTGGATTTGGTAGTGTTGAATAACTTGCCTTCTCCAGTAATATTGGGATTGCCCTGGTTAAAATTTCACAATCCTGTACTGGATTGGTCTACCAGTGAAATTAAATCCTGGAGCCATAAATGTTATGACAAGTGTTGTAACGGGCGTATTGCAGCTTTGGATAGGGGAGATTTGCCTGTTCCTATTCAGGATTTTTGGAGAGTTTTTTCTGAGAAGGAATCGCAGGTTTTGCCTCCCCATAGAGACTATGATTGTTCTATTGAATTTGTCCCTGGAGCGACTCTTCCTAAAAGTCGTTTATTTAACCTTACCATTCCTGAGAGGAAGGCTTTGGAGGAATACATACAGACAAGTTTGGCCGCCGGTCACATTAGGCCCTCTAAGTCTCCTGTGGCGGTTGGATTTTTTTTTGTAAAAAAAAAGGACGGCGGTTTACGTCCTTGTCTGGATTTTCGTGAGATTAACAAAATTACGGTACGCAATCCTTACCCACTGCCATTGATTCCTGATCTGTTTAACCAGTTATTGGGGGCCAAGTGGTTCTCTAAAATTGACCTTAAGGGGGCATACAATCTGTTGCGCATGAAGGAGGGTGACGAATGGAAGACTGCTTTTAACACTCCTGTGGGTCATTTTGAGAATCTGGTTATGCCTTTTGGTCTTACTAATGCTCCTGCATTTTTTCAGAATCTGATTAATGACATCCTTAGACCTTTGATCGGTAGAAATGTGGTTGTGTATTTGGATGACATTTTGATTTATTCGCCAGATCTGGAGTCTCATTGGCGGAGCGTGCGTGAGGTATTACAGTTATTAATGGACAATTCGCTTTTTGCTAAGCTGGAGAAATGTGAGTTCGCTGTACAGAGAATTAGTTTTTTGGGCTACATTATCTCCAGCAAAGGTTTTGAGATGGATCCGGTTAAGGTTCAGGCTGTGCAGGAATGGCCTAGGCCTATTGGTTTGAAATCGATACAGAGGTTTTTGGGTTTCGCCAATTACTACAGAAAATTCATAAAAATTTTTTCTAGTATTGTCAAACCTCTGACTGATCTCACCAGGAAAGGTGCTGATGCGGTTCAGTGGTCTTCTGAGGCCATTGAAGCTTTTGTGTATCTCAAGGAGAGGTTCACCTCTGCTCCCATCCTTATGCAGCCTGATGTTACTAGGCCGTTTTTGGTTGAGGTTGATGCTTCCTCTGTGGGGGTTGGCGCAGTATTGTCTCAGGATAACGGGGATGGATTACATCCCTGTGCCTTTTTTTCAAAAAAATTTTCGGAGACTGAACTGAATTACGATATTGGTAATCGGGAATTATTGGCTATTAAACTCGCATTTGAACACTGGCGCCACTTCTTGGAAGGTGCGGAATTTCCCGTTCAGGTTCTTACGGATCATAAAAATCTGATATATCTTGATGCTGCCAAGCGCCTGAATGCCCGTCAGGCTAGGTGGGCACTGTTTTTCTCGCGGTTTAATTTCTCCGTTACTTACATCCCTGGTACTAAGAATGTTAAGGCGGATGCCTTGTCTCGCAGTTTTTCTCCCATAGTCGGTGCTGAGAAAGAGGAAAACATTTTACAAGAAGGTGTTGTGATAGCTGCTTTAGACTCCGTTTTGGAAGATGAGATTCTTAAAGCTCAGGAGAATGCCCCATCTAACACTCCTCATGGGAGGTTGTTTGTGCCTGGGACCTTTAGGAGAGATTTGTTTGTTGAGTGTCACGAATCTCGGTTGGCAGGTCATCCCGGAATCTCTGAGACCAAGAGACTGGTGGGTCGCAGTTTTTGGTGGCCTGGATGGCAGAAGGAAGTCATTAAGTGGGTGCGCCAATGTACTATATGTGCTAGATCTAAGTCCTCACATACTCCTGCTGCGGGGTTGCTTTGTCCTTTGGAGGTCCCCAGTGCTCCTTGGACACATTTGGCTATGGACTTTATAACTGACCTTCCCTCCTCTGAGGGTTTTACTGTCATCTGGGTGGTCGTGGACCGTTTTAGCAAGATGTGTCACTTGGTTCCCTTCGTCAAACTGCCCTGCGCTAAAACTCTCGCTAAGGCCTTTGTCAAGGAAATTGTCAGACTTCATGGCGTTCCTACTGACATTGTTTCTGATAGGGGTCCTCAGTTCGTGGCTCGTTTTTGGCGTGCCTTTTGTGACAGGTTGGGAATTCATTTGTCGTTTTCGTCCGGATATCATCCTGAATCTAATGGCCAGACAGAAAGGAAAAACCAGGATGTTGAGCAGTTCTTGCGTTGTTTTGTGGCAGACAATCAAGAGGGGTGGTCTGAGTTTCTGCCACTTGCCGAATTTGCTCTGAACAATCATACATCTTCTTCTGCTGGTTGTTCGCCTTTTTTTTGTTGTTCTGGGAGACATCCGTCGTTTGGGTCGTTCTCCAAGTTGGGATCTGCCGTGCCTGAGGAGGAGAATTTTTCCGGTGATTTGGAAAGAGTTTGGACGGATGTGCGTGGTAATCTTCAGGAGGCCAACAGAAAATCTAAAGACTACTTTGATAGGAAACGACAGGAGGTTTTGTTCGCTGTTGGTGACATGGTTTGGTTGTCCTCTAGGAATCTGCGGTTGAGGATTCCTTCTAAGAAATTGGGTCCCAAGTTTGTAGGGCCCTTTAAGGTGCTTCAGGTTGTCAACCAATCTGCTGTTAGGTTGGAGGTTCCTACCTCCTGGAGAATTAATCCGGTCTTTCATGTCTCTCTGTTAAAAAAAGCTGTTGTGTCGGATGGTGACGCCTCTGCCTCTGTTCCTCCGGTGGTGGAGGACGGGGAATATGAAATTTCTCGCATCCTTGACTCTAGACGGTATAGAGGTAGTTTGCAGTATCTTGTGGCCTGGAAAGGTTTCGGACCCGAGGATAACTCTTGGGTGAGGTCAGATGATGTTTCCGCGTCCAGACTTATCAGAGCGTTTCACAGGAGATTTCCTGATAAGCCTGGTCCTAGGGGATCCGGAGGATCCTCTTAGAAGGGGGGGTACTGTTAGAACCTTGCTGTTAGGTTTTTTTTCCTTTGCTGGTCACATGACCTTGTTGGCCTATTTAATCCTGCTCCGCCCTTCTGGCTTTGCTGGACTTCATTGTATATCTACTTTCTAGCTAGCCTGTGCTCTGTATCTAACTCTGTTAGTTTGCTTGGTCTACGGACCTCTATGTTCTATCTATTTTGTTTGTTCGTCTGTCTGCTACTATTTCTGTTAGGAGGTGTCCCATATTCCTCCCAGTCCTTAGTACTTGTAGGGATTCCCTCCTCACATCTATAGGTCTCCGTACAGACTAGATTAGGACTTTAGCAGGTCTGATCGCAGGATCAGGTTCCCTGTTACATCGTAGGGATTCAGCTGAGTCTTATAGTAGGGACAGATCTCCTCTCTTTCCTTAGCTTTGGTAGCAGAACATAACACTCGTTACTCGCCCGGGCATCTCACTACTCGGGATGTTCGGCGAGCACCGAGCATTTCCAGGTTACTCGGGCGGGAGCTCGGGTCTCCGCCCTGCACGTTTGGCGCTCTTTACAGAGCCAATGAACATGCAGGGATTGCCAGCCAGTCACTGTAATGCCGCAGCCATGTTGTTTGTGGGCATTACAGTGATTGGTTGGCCGCACAGCGTACCCTGGAGTATTTAAAACCGGGCGCCGCCATCTTGTGCACAGTCGCTCCGGATCAGACAGTGTAGGGTCAGTGCTGCTGAGCTAGGGAGAGACTTATACTCTGAAATAGTTAGTATAGGGTCTCTAAAGGCTGACAAATCAAACAAACAGTCCTTCTCAGGACTAATATCCATCCCAGATATCAGGCAGGGAGGCAGGCTGTATAGGAGACGCAGTGGTTATACCAGCAAACGCTGCACTACAGTCCTGTGTGCTCTTGTTGGTCAAATTGCTGGACTTATCACCCCGGTCTGAGGGACCAGGAAAAATTATTTTTTTTTTCATCTAAATCCTGTATTTATTTATTTTTTTCCTCAGTCAGACTGACCAAATACGCGTCTTATTAACCTTTTGGTATTCCCCCCCCCCCCCCCCCCCCAAAAAAAAAAATAAAAAATTGAGTGTGTGTTAGACTGTTCAGACACCAATATATCTGTGAAATCTCTTTATTATCCTGTTTTTGGTATTTTTTTCTGTAAAAAAAAAACAGTAATAGTGTCTCCCTGATTGTTCAGACACAAATATATCTGTTTGAAAGATTCTGGTGTAGGCCAGAAAAATAGTAATAGAAAAACAGTAGTAGTGTCATCCTGACTGGTCAGACACCAATACATCTGTTTAAAAGAGTTTGGTGTAGGCCAGAAAAATATAACTGTGGTTTTGCAGTTCCACGTTTCAAATCTCTGTATTATCCAGCTTTTAGTATTTTTTCCCTAAAGAAAAACAGTAATAGTGTCTCCCTGATTGTTCAGACACAAATATATCTATTTGAAAGATTCTGTTGTAGGCCAGAAAAATATAACTGTGGTTTTGCTGTTCCACAGGCCAAATGTCTGTATTATCCTGTTTTGGGCATTTTTTGCCATAAAAAACTGTAATAGTGTCTCCTTGACTGGTCAGCCACCAATATATCTGTTTAAAAGAGTCTGGTTTAGGCCAGAAAAATATAACTATGGTTTTGCAGCTCCACGGGTCAAATCTCTGTATTATCCTGTTTTTGGTATTTTTTGCCATAAAAAATAACCGTAATAGTGTCTCCTTGACTCGTCAGACACCAATATATCTGTTTAAAAGAGTCTGGTGTAGGCCAGAAAAATATAACTGTGGTTTTGCAGTTTCACGAGTCAAATCTCTGTATTATCCAGCTTTTGGTATTTTTTCCCTAAAGAAAAACAGTAATAGTGTTTCCCTGATTGTTCAGACACAAATATATCTGTTTGAAAGATTCTGGTGCAGGCCAGAAAAATATAACTGTGTTTTTGCAGTTCCACGGTTCAAATCTCTGTATTATCCAGCTTTTGGTATTTTTCCCTAAAGAAAAACAGTAATAGTGTCTCCCTGATTGTTCAGACACAAATATATCTGTATGAAAGATTCTGGTGTAGACCAGAAAAATATAACTGTGGTTTTGCAGTTCCACGGTTAAAATCTCTGTATTATCCACTTTTGGGCCTTTTTTACATAAAAAAACAGTTTGAGTGTGTCGCTGACTGTTCAGCCCCAAATATGTCTATTAAAAAAAGTCTGGTATACGCCAGTAAATTTGAACTGTGGTTTTACAGTTCCACGGTTCAAATCTCTGTATTATCCAGCTTTTTGCCTGTTTTACGTAAAAAAAAAAATAGTGTCTCCCTGTCTATTCAGTCACAAATATATCTGTTTATAAGATTCTGGTCTAGGCCAGACAAATAGAACTGTGGTTTTCCTCTTAACGGTTCTAATCTCCTTTTTATTACCCTTATTCCATTGAAAGTGCGAGTGTAAGCTATTTTACTTAATTTACAATGGGCAAAGCGCGTGGCAAGGGATGTGGAACTGGACTTTCTGGTGATGGTGCATATAGAGGATGGGGCCGTGGCCAAGGTGAAAATGTGCCACAACCAACAGCCACATCCTCTCGCCCCCACTTCTTGACCGAATTACTAGGGAACCACACTACAACACCAGTATTGCGAGCTGATCAATGTGAACAGGTTATTAATTGGATAGCAGATAATACTTCCAGTTACCTGGGCACCACCACCTCCGGTCTGTCTTCCACACGGTCCAGTTTTAGCAGCCTCGAATCTCGACCGCATACTCCTCCTCACCCTGATGCTTCTTCCTCCCACGATGCCGAGTGTCGTCAGACAGCAACTGATGCCACACTTGGACACTCTGAAGAGCTGTTCACTTTTTCATTTCCATATTTGTGCCCCTCGCCTGCTCCGCTTAAAGTGGTGGAAGAGGAGATACCATGTAGCGATGCCCAAATATTTGAACAGCCATGGCCAAAGGAAGTTGATGCTGGCAATTTGTCACAAGAGGTGGACGATGACGAGACACAATTGCCACGAAGTGAGGAGGAGGATCGTGGTGCGCAAGTGGAAGAGGAGGAGATGGTGGATGATCTAGTAACAGACCCAACATGGCAGGAGGACACGCAGAGCGAGGCCAGCAGCACACAGGGGGAGGGAGGCAGAGTACCCCAACAGGCAGGAAGAAGCAGTGTGGTGGCCACACACAGAAGGCGAGCAACAGTTCCCCATAACGCCAACACGAGGGACGTTGCCAGTACAACCGGTAGGTCTTCCAGAGTCTGGAATTTTTTTAAAGACTCTGCTGATAACCCCAAAAAGGCCATTTGTACCACCTGCCATGCCAGCATCAGCAGGGGTGACAAAACTACCAGCCTGACCACCACCAGCATGATCAGGCACATGGCAGCAAAGCGCCCGACTTTGTGGGGCGAACCCCAGGGTCCACGACAAGTGTCAGCAGGTGTCACCACTGCTTCTTCCGCTGTTGTGCGTGTAATAGAATCCCCTGTTGTGTGTGCAAGGCAATCCCCTGTCCATACTGCGTGCAAAGATGCCCCCTCCTCTCAGTCTTCACTTGTTATGGCAGTTTCTCAAGAAACAGCGTCCACGTCCCACCGCAGCGTTCAATTGTCCATATCCCAGACCTTTGAACGAAAGCACAAATTTGCAGCCAATGCCCCACAGGCCACAGTCCTAAATTCGCACATTACACGACTGCTTGCATTGGAAATGCTGCCTTTTAGGCTGGTGGTGACCAAATCCTTCCGCAACCTTATGGCGGTGGCCGTCCCTCAGTACTCGGTCCCCAGATGACACTATTTTGCCCAGTGTGCCATCCCCACACTACACAAGCACGTGTCCCAAAACATCTGCCGTGCCCTCAACAACGCAGTTACTAGGAGAGTCCACCTGACAACGGACACGTGGACAAGTGCTTGTGGCCAGGGACGGTACATCTCCTTGATGGCACACTGGGTAAACATAGTGGAATCCGGGACCCAGTCGGACCTTGGGACGGAACACATCCTCCCCACACCGAGGATTGCAGGCCCTATGTCAGTCAGAGTTGCCCCCACAGTGTACAGCTCCTGCAACTCATCATCCTCCTCCTCCTCATGTTCAGCCTCCATCTCAGATATCACCACATCAGTTACAAGCTGGAAGCACTGCTGTACTGCCTCAGCCAAGCGGCAACAGGCTGTGCCGAAACTCATAAGCTTAGGTGATAAACCTCACACTGCTTGTGAGTTGTGGACAGCTGTGAAAGAGCAGGCAGATCTGTGGCTGAGACCACTGAACCTACATCCAGGCATGGTCGTGTGTGACAATGGCCTTAACTTGATGGCGACTCTGAGGCGAGACGAGATCACACACGTACCATGCCTGGCTCATGTGCTTAACCTCGTGGTTCAGCGGTTTCTTAAATCGTACCCCGATTTGCCAGATCTGCTCGTCAAAGTACACCGCCTGTCAGCTCATTTTCGCAAGTCGGCTACAGCTTCCGCCGCCCTTGCTGTGTTGCAACAGCGTTTGCAGCTTCCGGCACACCGACTGGTGTGTGATTTCCCCACACGTTGGAACTCTACCCTCCACATGTTGCAAAGGATTTGTGAGCAGAAGAGAGCAGTTGTGGAGTACCAGCTGCAACAAGGCCGTCGATATTCAGGTCAGACTCCACACATAAGACCTCAGGAGTGGACCTGGATGTCTGACATATGTACCATCCTGACAAACTTTGAGGAGTCCACCAAGATGGTAAGTGGCGATGACGCCATCATTACCATCAGCATCCCACTTGTCTGTCTTTTGCAACGTTCTCTGCAGAGAATTAAAGAGGAGGCATTACCGCCAGAGTATGATGAGATGGATCAAGGAGCTGTAGCGGGCGATTACACACAGCCCAGCCTCATCTCATCCCAACGTGCATTGGGGGACAATGAGGGAGAGGAGGAGGAGGAAGAACAGGAGCTGGTATCATGCGCTGTAGACGGTAGTACCTGTACAACTGGCATACCGTCGGTTCAGCGTGAGTGGCCTGAGGACAAGGGGGAGGAGGAGGAAGAGGAGAGCATGGTCAGTCGTCATCTTGGTGAGGACACGGAAGTTTTGCCCGTTACCAGTCTGGCACGCATGGCTGAATTTATGTTACGCTGCCTTAACCGTGACCTCTCACGTTGTCAAAATGTTGGGTGACAGTCATTACTGGTGGGTCACACTTTTAGACCCCCGCTACAAGGAGAACTTTCACTCTCTTATTCCTGAGGTGGAGAGGTCTACAAAAATGGGGCAGTACCAGAAGGCCCTTGCTGCAGAACTGTTAAAAAAAATTCCCATCTGAACACGCTAGTGGCAGAGGTCACAGTTCGTTGACCAACCAAGGCGTACAGGCGAGAGAGACGCAACTCCAATCCAGCAGAGGCAGGGGATCACTGTCAACATTCTGGGACAGTTTTCTGAGACCCGCCCAGCTTACAGACTCTGAGACGCGGGGTACTCTCACAAGGAGTGGAAAGTTTCAAAAGATGGTGAGGGAGTACCTTGCCGACCGTACCAGCGTCCTCCGTGATTCCTCTGTACCTTTTAATTATTGGGTATCCAAGCTGGACGCTTGGAATGAACTCGCTCTGTATACCTTGGAGGTCCTGGCCTGCCCTGCCGCTAGCGTGTTATCGGAGCGTGTTTTTAGTGCCGCTGGGGGAATTATAACTGATAAGCGCACTCGCCTGTCAACTGACAATGCTGACAAGCTGACCCTTATCAAAATGAACAAGGGCTGGATTAGGCCAGACTCCTCATCACCACCAAATGACAGCAGAGTAACATAAAGTCAAATCCACTGTGTTATTTCGAGAGGTGTATTCCCATGCACCGCTTCACACCCACACATGGGTATACGCTTCCTCATTTCGGCTGTATTTTGCTCTTTTCCTTATCCTCAGCCTCCACCACCACTATACCATCAGGGTGACCTTGGTCAGTGTTGTCAGCATTGCAAGTTCCTCCCTCCTAATTTTTGGCAGCTTTTGCTTGGAAGGCATAGGCAAAGACTATGGGAGACCCACTCCCCAATAATGGGAATAATGTTTTTAAGTTGCTGTACTGTATGGCTCTTCCAAGGGGTATTAAAACCATCTCGTTAAGCTGCTGTGGCCTCCACCACTCTTCCAAGGGGCATTAAAACCGTCTTGTTAAGCTACTGCGACCTCCACCACTTTTCCCAGGGGCATTAAAACCGACTTTTTAAGCTACTGCGACCTCCACCACATTTTCAAGGGGCATTGATATTGTCTTTTTATTCCACTGTGACCTCCACATCTCTTCCAAGGGGCAGTAAAACTGTCTTTTTAAAATACTGCGACCTCCACCGCTCTTCCAAGGGGCATTAAAAGCGTCTTGTTAAGCTAATGCGACCTCCACCACTTTTCCAAGGGGCATTAAAACCATCTTGTTAAGCTACTGCGACCTCCACCATTCTTCCAAGGGGCATTAAAACCGTCTTGTTAAGCTACTGCGACCTCCACCACATTTTCAAAGGGCATTGATATTGTCTTTTTATTCCACTGTGACCTCCACGTCTCTTCCAAGGGGCATTAAAACCATCTTGTTAAGGTACTGCGACCTCCACCACTTTTCCAAGGTTCATTAAAACCATCTTTTTAAGCTACTGCAACCTCCACGTCTCTTCCAAGGGGCATTAAAACCATCTTATTAAGCTACTACGACCTCCACCGCTCTTCCAAGGGGCATTAAAACTGTCTTGTTAAGCTACTGTGACCTCCACTACTTTTCCAAGGTTCATTAAAACCGTCTTGTTAAGCTACTGCAACCTCCACCACTTTTCCAAGGGGCATTAAAACTGTCTTGTTAAGCTACTGCGACCTCCACTACTTTTCCAAGGTTCATTAAAACCGTCTTGTTAAGCTACTGCGACCTCCACCACTTTTCCAAGGGGCATTAAAACCGTCTTGTTAAGCTACTGCGACCTCCACTACTACAAAATGCCCTTCAGTAGGGTTATCAATAAGGGAACAACTAAAACATTAAACTTTAGGAGGGCGAAGTTTGATCAGCTGAAAGAAAACCTTCAACTTATAGACTGGGACAAAGTTCTTGTTATGTTCTGCTACCAAAGCTAAGGAAAGAGAGGAGATCTGTCCCTACTATAGGACTCAGCTGAATCCCTACGATGTAACAGGGAACCTGATCCTGGGATCAGACCTGCTAAAGTCCTAATCTAGTCTGTACGGAGACCTATAGATGTGGGGAGGGAATCCCTACAAGTACTAAGGACTGGGAGGAATATGGGACACCTCCTAACAGAAATAGTAGCAGACAGACGAACAAACAAAATAGATAGAACATAGAGGTCCGTAGACCAAGCAAACTAACAGAGTTAGATACAGAGCACAGGCTAGCTAGAAAGTAGATATACAATGAAGTCCAGCAAAGCCAGAAGGGCGGAGCAGGACTAAATAGGCCAACAAGGTCATGTGACCAGCAAAGGAAAAAAAACCTAACAGCAAGGTTCTAACAGTACCCCCCCTTCTAAGAGGATCCTCCGGATCCCCTAGGACCAGGCTTATCAGGAAATCTCCTGTGAAACGCTCTGATAAGTCTGGACGTGGAAACATCATCTGACCTCACCCAAGAGTTATCCTCGGGTCCGAAACCTTTCCAGGCCACAAGATACTGCAAACTACCTCTATACCGTCTAGAGTCAAGGATGCGAGAAATTTCATATTCCCCGTCCTCCACCACCGGAGGAACAGAGGCAGAGGCGTCACCATCCGACACAACAGCTTTTTTTAACAGAGAGACATGAAAGACCGGATTAATTCTCCAGGAGGTAGGAACCTCCAACCTAACAGCAGATTGGTTGACAACCTGAAGCACCTTAAAGGGCCCTACAAACTTGGGACCCAATTTCTTAGAAGGAATCCTCAACCGCAGATTCCTAGAGGACAACCAAACCATGTCACCAACAGCGAACAAAACCTCCTGTCGTTTCCTATCAAAGTAGTCTTTAGATTTTCTGTTGGCCTCCTGAAGATTACCACGCACATCCGTCCAAACTCTTTCCAAATCACCGGAAAAATTCTCCTCCTCAGGCACGGCAGATCCCAACTTGGAGAACGACCCAAACGACGGATGTCTCCCAGAACAACAAAAAAAAGGCGAACAACCAGCAGAAGAAGATGTATGATTGTTCAGAGCAAATTCGGCAAGTGGCAGAAACTCAGACCACCCCTCTTGATTGTCTGCCACAAAACAACGCAAGAACTGCTCAACATCCTGGTTTTTCCTTTCTGTCTGGCCATTAGATTCAGGATGATATCCGGACGAAAACGACAAATGAATTCCCAACCTGTCACAAAAGGCACGCCAAAAACGAGCCACGAACTGAGGACCCCTATGAGAAACAATGTCAGTAGGAACGCCATGAAGTCTGACAATTTCCTTGACAAAGGCCTTAGCGAGAGTTTTAGCGCAGGGCAGTTTGACGAAGGGAACCAAGTGACACATCTTGCTAAAACGGTCCACGACCACCCAGATGACAGTAAAACCCTCAGAGGGGGGAAGGTCAGTTATAAAGTCCATAGCCAAATGTGTCCAAGGAGCACTGGGGACCTCCAAAGGACAAAGCAACCCCGCAGCAGGAGTATGTGAGGACTTAGATCTAGCACATATAGTACATTGGCGCACCCACTTAATGACTTCCTTCTGCCATCCAGGCCACCAAAAACTGCGACCCACCAGTCTCTTGGTCTCAGAGATTCCGGGATGACCTGCCAACCGAGATTCGTGACACTCAACAAACAAATCTCTCCTAAAGGTCCCAGGCACAAACAACCTCCCATGAGGAGTGTTAGATGGGGCATTCTCCTGAGCTTTAAGAATCTCATCTTCCAAAACGGAGTCTAAAGCAGCTATCACAACACCTTCTTGTAAAATGTTTTCCTCTTTCTCAGCACCGACTATGGGAGAAAAACTGCGAGACAAGGCATCCGCCTTAACATTCTTAGTACCAGGGATGTAAGTAACGGAGAAATTAAACCGCGAGAAAAACAGTGCCCACCTAGCCTGACGGGCATTCAGGCGCTTGGCAGCATCAAGATATATCAGATTTTTATGATCCGTAAGAACCTGAACGGGAAATTCCGCACCTTCCAAGAAGTGGCGCCAGTGTTCAAATGCGAGTTTAATAGCCAATAATTCCCGATTACCAATATCGTAATTCAATTCAGTCTCCGAAAATTTTTTTGAAAAAAAGGCACAGGGATGTAATCCATCCCCGTTATCCTGAGACAATACTGCGCCAACCCCCACAGAGGAAGCATCAACCTCAACCAAAAACGGCCTAGTAACATCAGGCTGCATAAGGATGGGAGCAGAGGTGAACCTCTCCTTGAGATACACAAAAGCTTCAATGGCCTCAGAAGACCACTGAACCGCATCAGCACCTTTCCTGGTGAGATCAGTCAGAGGTTTGACAATACTAGAAAAATTTTTTATGAACTTTCTATAGTAATTGGCGAAACCCAAAAACCTCTGTATCGATTTCAAACCAATAGGCCTAGGCCATTCCTGCACAGCCTGAACCTTAACCGGATCCATCTCAAAACCTTTGCTGGAGATAATGTAGCCCAAAAAACTAATTCTCTGTACAGTGAACTCACATTTCTCCAGCTTAGCAAAAAGCGAATTGTCCATTAATAACTGTAATACCTCACGCACGCTCCGCCAATGAGACTCCAGATCTGGCGAATAAATCAAAATGTCATCCAAATACACAACCACATTTTTACCGATCAAAGGTCTAAGGATGTCATTAATCAGATTCTGAAAAAATGCAGGAGCATTAGTAAGACCAAAAGGCATAACCAGATTCTCAAAATGACCCACAGGAGTGTTAAAAGCAGTCTTCCATTCATCACCCTCCTTCATGCGCAACAGATTGTATGCCCCCTTAAGGTCAATTTTAGAGAACCACTTGGCCCCCAATAACTGGTTAAACAGATCAGGAATCAATGGCAGTGGGTAAGGATTGCGTACCGTAATTTTGTTAATCTCACGAAAATCCAGACAAGGACGTAAACCGCCGTCCTTTTTTTTTACAAAAAAAAATCCAACCGCCACAGGAGACTTAGAGGGCCTAATGTGACCGGCGGCCAAGCTTGTCTGTATGTATTCCTCCAAAGCCTTCCTCTCAGGAATAGTAAGGTTAAATAAACGACTCTTAGGAAGAGTCGCTCCAGGGACAAATTCAATAGAACAATCATAGTCTCTATGGGGAGGCAAAACCTGCGATTCTTTCTCAGAAAAAACTCTCCAAAAATCCTGAATAGGAACAGGCAATTCTCCCCTATCCAAAGCTGCAATACGCCCGTTACAACACTTGTCATAACATTTATGGCTCCAGGATTTAATTTCACTGGTAGACCAATCCAGTACAGGATTGTGAAATTTTAACCAGGGCAAACCCAATATTACTGGAGAAGGCAAGTTATTCAACACTACCAAATCCAATTTCTCATGGTGAACACCATTAATAGTGAGAGGAAATTCACAGACCTTGAGAGTAATATTCTTCAAAGGGGAGCCATCCACAGAAACCACAGCAATGGGGGATGATAAAGGTTCAGGTTTTAAATTGAGTTTTTCCACGAATCCCCCATCAATTACATTCAGTGTAGACCCGCAATCAACAAACACCCGAAATTCCATCAATTTTTTCTGAGCAATCGTGGAAGCAGCTAAAAATACACCCTTGGAATTTAAACAGGCAATACGGGCGTGACTGACCATTTTTTTTTCTTTCTTCATACGAAGCTCACAGCCTTTAATCAAATGACCAGATTTTCCGCAATAGTAACACAAGCCTTCCGAAAAACGACGGTCTTTTTCTTGAGAGCGAGGTGCCACCGATCCAATCTCCATCGGTTCACCACTGTTAATACACACATTATCATAACCAGAAACTGACATAGCAGAGGATTTGCTCTCATTAACCCTAGCACGCAGTCTTCTATCCACCCGTATAGCTAATTGCATAGCCTGTTGCAAATCCTCAGGTGTAGGATAAGCAATTAGCAGGTCTTTAACCCTTTCACTGAGCCCAGCAAGAAATAGACTTTTCAGAGCAGAATCGTTCCACCCTGTTTGAGTGGACCAACGACGAAAATGTGTACAATATTTTTCCACATTACCCGATCCTTGTTTTAAACGTCTCAACTCAGTCTCAGCTGATGCGACACGGTCAGGATCATCATATAATAGTCCCAAAGCAGAAAAAAAACTATCCACTGATCTGAAGCATGAATCACTAGGTTGCAAAGAAAAGGCCCACTCCTGAGGCTCTTTGCGCAAAAGTGACATTATGAACCCTACGCGCTGGGATTCATCCCCAGAGGACTTAGGTCTCAAACGAAAATACAATAAGCAAGCATTTTTAAATGAAAAAAATTCTCGGTGTTCACCAAAAAATAAATCCGGCAAACATACCTTAGGCTCCAAGAAATGTGCTCCAGGACAGTTACTCACGTGCTGACGGAGCTCGGCCACCTCCAGAGAGAGTCCCTGCAGGCGATGAGCCAAATCCTGAACCGACACCATGATGGAACAGAAAAATCTTTCCTTAGAGAATTTGCTGGCTGGACTTACTGTTATGTTCTGCTACCAAAGCTAAGGAAAGAGATCTGTCCCTACTATAGGACTCAGCTGAATCCCTACGATGTAACAGGGAACCTGATCCTGCGATCAGACCTGCTAAAGTCCTAATCTAGTCTGTACGGAGACCTATAGATGTGGGGAGGGAATCCCTACAAGTACTAAGGACTGGGAGGAATATGGGACACCTCCTAACAGAAATAGTAGCAGACAGACGAACAAACAAAATAGATAGAACATAGAGGTCCGTAGACCAAGCAAACTAACAGAGTTAGATACAGAGCACAGGCTAGCTAGAAAGTAGATATACAATGAAGTCCAGCAAAGCCAGAAGGGCGGAGCAGGACTAAATAGGCCAACAAGGTCATGTGACCAGCAAAGGAAAAAAAACCTAACAGCAAGGTTCTAACAGTTCTTAATCAAGGAAATACGAATAGTAAATGGGAAACCTTCAAAATAATTCTGAATACTCAGTGCGAGTGGTATATACCGTATGAGAATAAAAGGGCCAGAAATAAGAGGAAACCAATATGGTTGAATAAGAATGTAAAAGGGGCGTTAAATAGCAAAAAAGAGGCATTCAAGAGATTAAAACAGGAAAACAGCAAGGAGGCACTAATGTGTTACAAGGAAAAAACGAGAACCTGCAAAAAAACAAATAAAAATAGCAAAGGAGGAAACAGAGAGACGTATTGCTAGGGAAAGTAGATCAAATCCCAAACTGTTCTTTACGTATATAAATAGTAAAAGGATTAAATCGGATAATATTGGACCGATAAAAAGTGAAGAAGGCAAAATCATAGAGAAATATGAGCATAAAGCTAATCTATTAAATAAATTTTTTTCGTCAACTTTCACAAAGGAAAAAGAACTAACAGGCGAAATGAGAAGTGACAAGCTTAATCCTCCACTAAGTATGACAAATCTAACCCAAGTTGAGGTACAGAAACGCCTCAGTAACATTAAAATAAACAAATCACCAGGACCTGATGGCATACACCCACGGGTACTAAGGGAACTAAGTAATGTGATAGACCGTTATATCTTATATTTAAGGACTCTGTTGAGACTGGGTCTGTACCACTTGATTGGCGACAGGCGAATGTAGTGCCAATATTCAAAAAGGGAGCAAAAAGTAACGCCGGAAACTATCGGCCGGTGAGTCTGACGTCCGTTGTGGGCAAAATTTTTGAAGGCTTTATTAATGAGGCAATTATGGAGCATCTTGATGCTAATAATCTATTAACCCCGAACCAACATGGATTCATGAGGAATCGCTCCTGCCAAACTAACCTGATTGACTTCTACGAGGAGGTTAGCTCTCGAGTAGATCAGGGGGAACCAGTGGATGTCGTGTATCTCGACTTCTCAAAAGCGTTCGATAGCGTGCCACATAATAGGTTGGTATACAAAATGAGAATGATGGGGCTGGGGGAAAATGTCTGCAAGTGGGTAGCTAACTGGCTAAAGGATAGAAGGCAGAGGGTGGTTATAAATGGAATATACTCAGATTGGGTAAGCGTCACTAGTGGGGTACCACAGGGGTCTGTACTAGGCCCAATGTTATTTAATATCTTTATTAACGACATAGTCAACGGGATAAATAGTAAAATATCAATATTTGCAGATGACACAAAGTTTTGTAAAACAATTAATACAAAAGAGGACAGTGAAGACCTACAGAGGGATTTGGATAAGCTGGGTAGGTGGAGCATTAAATGGCAAATGAGGTTTAACGAGGAGAAATGTAAGGTCATACATATGGGAAGGAAAAATGGAAGTCACCAGTACTCACTGAATGGGAAATCATTGGGGAATTCAGAGATGGAGAAGGACTTGGGCATCTTGATTGATAGCAAACTAAATTGGAGTGCCCAAAGTCAGGCCGCTGCTGTAAGGGCAAACAGGGTAATGGGATGTATCAGAAGAGGTATAGCTGCAAAGGATGAGAACATTGTTCTTCCACTGTACAAAGCTCTGGTCAGACCACACTTGGAATACTGTGCTCAGTTATGGGCCCCAATATATAGAAAGGATATAAACGAGCTTGAAAAGGTACAAAGGAGGGCAACAAAATTAATAAGGGGAATGGAGGGACTGCAATACCCAGAGAGGTTGGCAAAACTAGGACTATTCAGCCTGGAAAAGAGAAGGTTGAGGGGGGACATAATAAATGTGTACAAATATGTTAGGGGACAGTATAGAGACCTTGCCCGGGATTTGTTCAAAAGGAGGGATATTACGGTAACAAGAGGGCATTCACTAAGACTGGAAGAGAAAAAGTTTCAGCACCAGCATAGGAAGGGGTTCTTTACGGTAAGAGCAGTGAGAATATGGAATTCACTGAGTGAGGAGACGGTAATGTCGGATTCACTACACCAGTTCAAGCGGGGACTGGATGCATTTCTAGATACCAGGCAGATTTCTGCATATACTTAAAAATAGAATAAAATAGTAGGTTGATACAGGGATTTATTCTGACTGCTGGTTTCAGAGTCGGGAGGGAATTTTTCCTCAGGTGAAGATTGGCTAAATCATTTGGGGTTTTTGCCCTCCTCTGGATCAACTTTACCAATTACAGAACTAACAGGTCGAACTTGATGGACGCAAGTCTTTATTCGTCTTTACTAACTATGTAACTATGTAACTTTTGCAAGGGGCATTAAAACCGACTTGTTAAGCTACTGCGACCTCCACCACTCTTCCAAGGGGCATTAAAACCGTCTTGTTAAGCTACTGCGACCTACACGTCTCTTCCAAGGGGCATTAAAACCATCTTGTTAAGCTACTGCGACCTCCACGTCTCTTCCAAGGGGCATTAAAACCGTCTTGTTAAGCTACTGCGACCTCCACGTCTCTTCCAAGGGGCATTAAAACCGTCTTGTTAAGCTACTGCGACTTCCACGTCTCTTCCAAGGGGCATTTAAACCATCTTGTTAAGCTACTGCAACCTCCATGTCTCTTCCAAGGGGCATTAAAACCGTCTTGTTAAGCTACTGCGACCTCCACTTCTCTTCCAAGGGGCATTAAAACCGTCTTGTTAAACCATTCTGAACTCCACAGCTCTTCCAAGGGGCATTGAAATGTTGTTTTTAATTAACTCTAACCTCCACGACTCTTCCAACGGGCATTGCATTTCCTCCTAATTTTAGTCAGCTTTTGCTTTTCATTGCATAGGCGAACACTAAGGGAGACCCACTTCCCAATAATGGGTAGAAGTTTTTTTGTATGCTGTAATCCACGTCTGTTTCAAGGGCCATTGCAGTTCCTCATAATTTTTGCAAAGCCTTCCATTCACTGCTTAGGCCAACAGTGCACAGGAGACCCAGTTGCTATAAATGGAAAAAACGGTTTAGTTAAGGCCCTCTGAACTCCATGTCACTTCCAAGGGGCATTGGAGTGCCTCGAAATTTTTGGTAGGC
The DNA here is from genome assembly GCF_046119375.1 of Phyllobates terribilis. Lineage (NCBI taxonomy): Eukaryota > Metazoa > Chordata > Amphibia > Anura > Dendrobatidae > Phyllobates > Phyllobates terribilis. The sequence goes on along the minus strand of NW_027362770.1, from coordinate 67,282,650 downwards.
ATTGCACTCACTGTATGCCCTATAACTGTGTAGCCGAACCGCTCCTTTTGGTACAGAAACATATCCTACAAGACATGTGTGGTTGACTGGCCTGATATTGATGTGAATGGTCCCTGTTCCTCCTGCTCTTTCTCCTTTGCCATCACCTCATCCATCATTCATCACCTGAAGCTTTGTTTTAACGGGAGTCATAGAACTGGGATAGTAGCAGGAAAACATCCAGCAATCCTCGGAGGAGGTAGGATATGTGCCAAAACGCTGACCATCTCAGGCCTAGCCACTACTACATACATTCGCTTGCATTCCAAGGAACAGAAAGTTAAGGAGATGGATGGCCTCATGAACATGAATAATTTACTCGTTGTGTAGGAGGCCGACCACTGCTGCTGTCTACCTTTTGAAGTTTGTGTTGAAGCCTGATTGACCCAGGACCCGCAATCCTCTATGTCTGGAGGACGTGTTGCATCCCAGTGTCCAACTGTGTCCCAGCTTCCACAATATTAACCCAGTGTGAAGGCGTGAGATGAACCATCCCTGGCCACATTCACTTGTCCACGTGTTTGTGGTTAGGCTGTCCTTCAAATAGGGCCGGCTGAGGACCGTTTATGGACACCCGGCTGCCCCCAGGTGGCTGGGGACCATGTGTGGACACCCGGCCGCCCTCTGGCGGCTGGGGACCGAGCGTGGACACCCGTCCGCCGGGCGGCTGGGGACTGAGTATGGATACCAGGCCACCGACGCAGCCATGACGTGGTGGCCAGATTCCGCCTCCACATGCCTAAAAGGCCCAATTTCAAGTGCAAGCACTCTAGTAGTATGGTATTGCAGCCTGAGGGTGGGTGGGTGGCAGGTTGCACACTTACGCTTGCATTCCAAGAAAACAAAGCAGATGCTAACTTCTATCATCATCATGCTCCTCACCTTGGCACTCTCAACTCCCCTGATGGAGAAGCCAGGGCCCACCAGAGGAGTCTGGTTCTCTGGTGGGCTCGTCCAATGCTGCCCTAAAGCAGGCCGGGCTAAGAAAAGTGTGTGGGGGGAAGTTGACAGGAAAAATAGGGGCGGCTGGAAATCGTTTATGTACACCTGGCCGCCCCCTGGCGGCTGGGGACCGCGTGTGGACACCCGTCCGCGGGGGACCTGGGGACTGTTTATGGACTCCCGGCCACTCCCTGGCAGCTGGGGACTGAGCGTGGACACCCGGCCGCCGGGCTGCTGGGGACTGAGTATGGATACCAGGCCGCCGACACAGCCATGACGTGGTGGCCAGATTCCACCTCCACATGCCTAAAAGGCCCAATTTGTAGTGCAAGCAAGCTAGCAGTATGGTATTGCAGCCTGGGGGTGGGTGGCAGGCTGCATACTTGCGCTTGTATTGCAAGGAATGGGGGAGGTACAATTGAACACTGCCCTGGGACAAAGACTTGCACGGGGATAGTTGCAAGTCTGCATCTTCTGATGCAGCAAGGATCACTTCTGATGGGCACACTTTTAGGCAGTGACCTGGGTGTCAGAGATGCTTCCAGTGGTCTTCCCCATGCTGTTCCCATGTCTTTTCAGCACTGTATGCATGTGTCACACAGTACATGGCCAGATAAGATTGTAAAATGTTAAAATAACATTTCCCGGTGAATGCATTTGTCACGGTTGAAAGCAATACAAAAGTGCAAAAACACATAAAAAAATGCTACTTGTGAACATAGCCCAAGTTTTTGGTTATTTATTTTACCTTATACACAAGTCTTTACCCTGGAAAGGAAGTTCCTTAACATATTTACTGGAAAACCGTTTCAGTTTCGTTTTTGAACATTTTATTGTGAGCCCGTAAAAGTGGCTTAATACCTCTGACCACGTTGTTGACAGCAGCGACCTGGGGGTTAGAAATGCTTCCTGGAGCCATCCCCATGCTGTCCCCATGTTTTTTGAGCACTGTCACTATAGTTTTGGGCACTTTTTAGGCTTTCTACAGATTGCCGGGGGTGCCGCAGCAAAAATGCTCGGGTCTCCCATAGACTAACATTGGGCTCGTTGCTTAGGTCGAGCACTCGAGTATCACGGCGAGCTCGGCCCGAGCTTCGAGCACCTGAGCATTTTAGTGCTCAACACTAGTAAACATTAATACAAGTTAAAGGTTACCAGGTATCTAATGTTGATGACCTATTCTTTAGATACAGTAGGTCTTCAATATTACATTGGTTGGGTATGACACCTGCCCCCAATGAGATACTGGAGATACCAAGGGTGCTGAGGATATGAAGAGGTTGCTCACAGTGCTATCTACCCTGTCTATCTGATCTAATACTGGAGATACCAGGGGTCCTGAAGCTTTGAAGAGGCTGCTCACACCCCTGTCCATCCTGTCTATCTTATCTAATACTGGAGATACCAGGGGTGCTGAGGATATGAGGAGGCTGCTCACACTGCTGTCTACCCTGTATATCTGATCTAATACTCCTCATCCCGCCCCCTCTCTGTTGGAGTCCCTCAAGGCTCTGTCCTAGAACCCCTACTCTTCTCAATCTATACCCTTGGCCTGGGATTGCTCATAAAATCCCATGGCTTCCAATATCATCTGTACGCTGATGACACCCATATGTACCTCTGTGGCCCAGATGTCACCTCTCTGCTGTCCAGAATCCCAGCATGTCTATCAGCCATATCCTCCTTCTTCTCTTCTCGCTTCCTCAAGCTCAATGTGGACAAAACTGAACTCATCTTTCCCCCATCCTCCATATCTTCCCCACCTGATCATTCTATCACAATAAGTAACATCACACTTTCCCCTATACCTGCAATCCGCTGCCTCAGAGTAACCCTTGACTCTGCCCTGTCCTTCAAACCCCACATCCAAGATCTCACCACCTCCTGTTTCCTCCTGCTCAAAAATATTTCCAGAATCTGTCCTTTCCACAACCCTCTATCTACTAAGCTGCTTGTGCATGCCCTCATCATCTCCCGCCTTGACTACTGCAATACCCTCCTTTGTGGCCTACCTTCTAACACTCTTGCACCCCTCCAGTCCATCCGTAACTCTGCTGCGCGACTAGTTCATCACTTCTCGCTACTCCTCTGCTACCCCCCTTTGCAAATCCCTTCACTGGCTCCCAATTGCCCAGCGTATCCAGTTCAAACTACTAACACTGACCTACAAAGCCATCCATAACCTTTCTCCTCCATACATCTCTGAACTAATCTCCAGATATATTCCTTTACGTAATCTCCGGTCTTCCCAAGACCACCTTCTCTCCTCCACACTTATTTGTTCCTCACCCAATTGCCTCCAGGGTTTCTCCCAAATATCCCCCATCCTATGGAATTCTGTGCCTCAACACGTCCGATTAGCCTCCGCATTTAGATCCTTCAGACACAACCTGAAAACCCACCTCTTCAAACAAGCTTACTGTTATGATCTGCAACATAAACTAAGGAAAGAATGGGAAAAGCTGTCCCTAAAAACTAATTTTCTGCACAGCAAACTCACATTTCTCCAGTTTACCAAAGAGTGAATTATCACTCAATAACTGTAAAACTTCACATACAGTCTGTCAATGGGACTCTAAATCTGGTGAATAAATCAAAATGTCATCCAAATACACAACCACATTCTTACCAATCAAAGGTCTCAGGATGTCATTAATAAGGTTCTGAAAAAATGCAGGTGCATTGGTAAGACCGAAGGGCATCACCAGATTCTCAAAATGACCTACCGGAGTGTTAAAAGCAGTTTTCCATACATCACCCTCCTTCACACGTAACAAATTGTATGCCGCTCGGAGATCAATTTTTGAGAACCACTTGGCTACTAACTGGTTAAACAAGTCAGGAATTAACGGCAATGGGTAGGAATTGCGTACGGTAATCTTATTAATTTCACGAAAATCCAGACATGGACGTAAACCGCCATCCTTTTTTTTAACAAAGATGAATCCGACTGCCACAGGCGACTTAGAAGGTCTAATGTGACCAGCAGCCAGGCTAGTCTCTATGTACTCCTCCAAGGCCTTTCTTTCAGGGATAGTCAGATTAAACAAGCGACTTTTGGGAAGAGTAGCACCCGGAACAAACTCAATGGCGCAATCATAATCCCTATGAGGAGGTAAAACTTGCAACTCCTCCTCCGAAAAAACCCTCCAAAAATCTTGAATAGGTACTGGTAATTCCCCTTTTTCCACAGCCGCAATGCGACCATTACATCATTTATCATAGCACTTCGGACTCCAAGACTTAATCACATTAGTAGACCAGTCCAACAAAGGATTGTGCAGTTTTAACCAAGGCAATCCTAAAACAACTGGAGAGGGCAAATTATCCAAAAGTCCAAAATTTCTTGGTGAACACCATTGATAGTGAGAGGAAATGCAGCAGTCTTGTGAGTAATACATAAATAAATTACATTTATCAATTGCAACCACAGAAATAGGAGATGACAAAGGTTTGGATTTCAATTTAAGTTTTTCCAAAAACCCTTTGTCAATCACATTAAGTGTTGAACCACAATCCACAAATACCTGAAATTCAATCAAATCTCCCTGCAGAGTAGTACACCCAGAAAGGAACACTCCTGCAGAGCGTAAACAAGCTATACGGGCGTAACTGACCTTTTTTTTTTTCTTTACTTAAACGACGCTCACAATACTTAATCAAATGGTCAGCTTTACCACAATAAAGACACAAACCTTCGGCGAATCTCCGATCTCTTTCTTGAGAGCGGAGTGACATCGCCCCAACCTCCATTGGTTCTCCGCTGTCAGAGCAGATTTTCTGGAAACTAGGACCTGAAGTTACAGAATTTTTTACATCATTGACCCTGGACCTTATTCTCCTGTCCACAGGAACAGCTAACTGCATAGCTTCCTGCAGAGTCTCAGGTGTAGGGAATGCAATTAGCAAATCCTTAACCCTTTCACTCAGACCAGCAAGAAATAAACTTTTCAGCGCCGAATCATTCTACTTAACTTCTGAAGCCCATCTCCTGAAGTGTGTGCAATAAATTTCAACATCATCTGACCCCTGATTCAAACGTCTAAGTTCTGATTCAGCAGATGAGATTCGATCAGGATCGTCATATAATAGCCCCATAGCAGAAAAAAATTCTTCAACAGAACTTAAACACGGATCATTAGGTTGGAGAGAAAAGGCCCACCCCTGTGGTTCTTTGCGCAAAAGTGACATAATAAAACCAATGCGCTGTGATTCATTCCCAGAGGACCTCGGTCACAAATGAAAATATGACAAACAAGCATTTTTAAAGGAAAAAAAATCTTGCTGTTTACCATAAAAAATATCAGGCAGTCCTACCTTGGGTTCAACAAAATGCTCTCCAGGACAGCTACTCACGTGTTGCTGAAGCTCGGCCACCTCCAGAGACAATCCCTGCAGGCGTTGAGCCAACTCCAGGATGGAAACCATACTGATCCCCGAATTTCTTTCCTTTTAGTTTTTCTTTGGGGCTGGACTTACTGTTATGATCTGCAACATAAACTAAGGAAAGAATGGGAAAAGCTGTCCCTACAGTAAGACTAAGCTGAATCCCTACGATGTAGCGGGCAGCCTGTTTCTTGTGAACAGACCCGCCTTCGTCCTCGGCTAGTCTGAACGGAGACCTATAGAATAAAGGAAGGGGTCCCTAAAAGAACTAAGGACTGGAACAAAAATGGGACACCTCCTAACAGAAGTTGTTGCAGAGCAAAAAGACAAACTGACAAAAAGTACTAGAGGTCCCAGAGGACCAAGCGAACTAGACAGAGATAGGCACCGAAGCACCTGGCTAGAGAGACAGGCAAAAAACACTGAAGTCCAGCAAAGCCAGAAGGGTGGAGCTGGAATATATAGGCAGCTGGTCACGTGACCGCAAAACACAAGATAGCAAAAACTAACAGGAGGGTTCTAACACTTACAGCCTGCCATGACCTTGCTTGCTGCCACCTCAACAATACCAGAGCTACAGCAACCCCCCAACCTACTGTCTCCTTCCCCATTCCTGTAGAATGTAAGCCCACAAGGGCAGAGTCCTCTTCCCTCTGTACCAGTCTATCGCTGTTGGTTTGTTTACTGTAAGTGATATCTGTATTTGGTATGTAACCCTTCTTATGTATAGCACCATGGAATCAATGGTGCTACAGAAATAAATAATAATGCTGAAGATACCAGGGGTCCTGAAGCTATGAGGAGTCTGCTCAGACTGCTGTCTACCCTGTCTATCTGATCTAATACTGGAGATACCAGGAGTGCTGAGGCTATAAAGAGGCTGCTCACACCGCTGTCCATCCTGTATATCTGATCTAATACTGGAGATAACAGGGGTGCTGAGGCTATAAAGAGGCTGCTCACACCGCTGTCCATCCTGTATATCTGATCTAATACTGGAGATACCAGGGGTGCTGAGGCTATAAAGAGGCTGCTCACACTGCTGTCCATCTTGTCTATCATCTAATACTGGAGAGAACAGGGGTGCTGAGGCTATAAAGAGGCTGCTCACACCGCTGTCCATCCTGTATATCTGATCTAATACTGGAGAGAACAGGGGTGCTGAGGCTATAAAGAGGCTGCTCACACCGCTGTCCATCCTGTATATCTGATCTAATACTGGAGATAACAGGGGTGCTGAGGCTATAAAGAGGCTGCTCACACTGATGTCCATCTTGTCTATCTGATCTAATACTGGAGAGAACAGGGGTGCTGAGGCTATAAAGAGGCTGCTCACACCACTGTCCATCCTGTATATCTGATCTAATACTGGAGAGAACAGGGGTGCTGAGGCTATAAAGAGGCTGCTCACACCGCTGTCCATCCTGTATATCTGATCTAATACTGGAGAGAACAGGGGTGCTGAGGCTATAAAGAGGCTGCTCACACCGCTGTCCATCCTGTATATCTGATCTAATACTGGAGAGAACAGGGGTGCTGAGGCTATAAAGAGGCTGCTCACACCGCTGTCCATCCTGTATATCTGATCTAATACTGGAGAGAACAGGGGTGCTGAGGCTATAAAGAGGCTGCTCACACCACTGTCCATCCTGTATATCTGATCTAATACTGGAGAGAACAGGGGTGCTGAGGCTATAAAGAGGCTGCTCACACCGCTGTCCATCCTGTATATCTGATCTAATACTGGAGAGAACAGGGGTGCTGAGGCTATAAAGAGGCTGCTCACACCGCTGTCCATCCTGTATATCTGATCTAATACTGGAGAGAACAGGGGTGCTGAGGCTATAAAGAGGCTGCTCACACCGCTGTCCATCCTGTATATCTGATCTAATACTGGAGAGAACAGGGGTGCTGAGGCTATAAAGAGGCTGCTCACACCGCTGTCCATCCTGTATATCTGATCTAATACTGGAGAGAACAGGGGTGCTGAGGCTATAAAGAGGCTGCTCACACCGCTGTCTTTCTGAATGGTGAGTGTCTGTTGTGACTTGGAGATACCTTGACAGGACATGGTATAGTTTATCTCCAGATCACCACACACACATCACCTGTTTGGTAAACATTCATTTTATATAATTTCACTCTATATGAAAAATGTGTTTAACCAAAGAATTATTCTTTGTTTTAGGAAACTCTTCTGATCCATTAAAGAAGAATTACATTGTCCAGTGGCTCTCTAAACCGGATACAGGGTCTCCAAACCAAAAAATATCGTCAAGTAAAAGACCTATTTATAATTCTGCCTGTGGCACTGAATGCATGCAATGGATGCAGCCGCTGCTCTGGACTCTGGCTCTTTTTCCTATCCTTTGTGGAACCGTCTCACATCTTTGATTTATTCCTGCACTTTCTGTCTTCTGTTTACACTCTTCTCTTTAGTTACTGTACAGTAATTTTTATAATGTTGTTTAGCAGTAAGAACACAATGTAGCAGTGCATCACATGACGGAAACAATGGCAAATGAATTTTCTTATTTATATATTTTTTTATGGAACTATATAAAAATTTTATACTTGAACCTAAGTTGCTGCAAAACACCTGTGGGCAATATAAACCTCAAATGTGTACCGATTGTATCCAGTTATTTTATCATTCTGAGAACATTCATATTTTAATGTAATACATTTAGTTAACAAAGTTCTTATTATACTTTTGCCAATTTAAAGCCAATTTAGGGCATGTACACATGTTTCGGATTTGATAACTATTTCATCACGGATTTCACGTTAAAATCCATAGCAAATTCTGTTGCAGTCTACCTTAGATACATGTGTATAATTTTTCTGCAACCACTGACATGCATTAGAAATATTGTGCATGGAACTTATGGTTCTTCTGTGGCATACAACTTATTTCCCATGATTTCCACATAGAAAAGCCAATGATTAATCCAGATAAATGATAGATCAGCCTTAGATCTCTGGCTTGGAAAACACATGTCCGATTTTAATGGCACATATGAAACCTAGCTTTAACCCCTTCATGACCGGAGCATTTTCCGTTTTTGGTTTTTCGGTTTTTGCTCCCCTTCTTCCTAGAGCCATAACTTTTTTATTTTTTGGTCTATAGGTCCGTGTGAGGGCTTATTTTTTGTGGGACAAGTTGTACTTTTGAACTATATGACTGGTTTTACCATATCATGTACTGGAAAACAAGAAATAATTTCCAAGTTCAGTGAAATTGCAAAAAAAGTGCAATTCCATAGTTTATTTTTTACCACGTTTACTGAATGCTAAAACTGACCTGCCATTATTATTCTCCAGGCCATTACAAGTTCGTAGACACCAAACATGTATAGGTTATTTTTTTTTTAAGTGGTGAAAAAAAAATCCAAAGTTTCCTTAAAAAAAATAATTAAAAAAAAATGGCGCCATTTTCCAAGACCTGTAGCGTCTCCATTTTTCGTGATCTGGGGCCAGGTGAGAGTTTATTTTTTATGCGCCCAGCTGACATTTTTATTTATACCATTTTGGGGTAGATCCAATGTTTTGATCGCCCTGTATTGCATTTTATTGCAATGTTGCGGTGACCAAAAAAACGTAATTCTGGTGTTTAGAATTTTTTTCTCCTTACGCCGTTTACCGATTGGATTAATTATTTTTTTATATTGATAGATCGGGTGATTCTGAACTCGGCGATACCAAATATGTGCATGTGTGTTTTTTTTTTTACTGTTTTATTTTGAATTGAGCGAAAGGGGGGTGTTTAAACTTTTATATTTTTTTATTTTTTTTTTTATATTTTTAAAAACATGTTTTACACTTTTTGCATTCTTCAATAGTCTTCATGGTAGACTAGAAGCAGCAGTTGTCTGTTCCGTTCTACTACACACAGGCGATGATCAGATCTCCTGTGTGTAGCAGAAATGCTAACTTGCTATGAGCGCCAACCGCTGGGCGGCGCTCATATCAATCTGGCAATGACAACCACAGGGGTCTCCTGCAGACCCCGCGTTGTCATGCCAACCCATTGGTGACCGGCGATCATGTGACGGGGTCGCCGATGGGCGGGGCCAATGACGAGCTTCCGAGAAGCGCGAGTTAAATGCCGCTGTCAGAGATTTACATAGGTATTTAACTAGTTATATACCACGGGTGGAACGCGATTCCACCTGCGGCGATTGTGGGCACATGTCAGCTGTATAGATCAGCTGACATGTGCCCGGAAAGGTACGGGCTCAGCACCAGAGCCCGCACCAAACAGGGGGATCTTACTTGGGGCGTACTAGTAAGATGTCAACTTCCAAATCACAGACAGTGACCAAAGAGGCCATAGAGGAACACACTTTCTCATATACTGTTATAACATCATGCTTTTGGTTAGACCACAACTCTTCTTAAAAGAGAATACAATAACTGTCATTAGACTTTATTTTTAAAGCCTGACTGATCTATGTATTTTGTGATTAAATTTTAGGGTCTGAAACATCAAGACCAGCGTTCCTCATGCAGGTATTGATGAGGAGGTGTCCTGGAGCCAGACGCTGGACCGCCACAAATCCATAATCCAGTTCTTGCTGGATTAAGATTTGTGGTGTTGTGAATGCCGCTGCTCATCATCAATTTGACAAGCGGTTGTAGCCACATCCCACCCTGTCCCACCCACCTCCACCTACTTTGTGAGAGTTGGGCAACAATGGCGCAAAAACACTAAAAATCACATAATTTTAGCACAGCCCTAGTTGCACCAAAATTATATGACTTTTCAAAGCTTTTTACATCAGAATACTGGCATAAAAGCTTGGATGAATCGGGCCCATAGTTTTCAGGTTATTTCAGATAGTCTTTGGGTGGAATTCAATAAGTCAGTTAACTCGAGTGATAAATTGCAGTACTGGGCAGCAGCCACTAAACAATGTACAGAGCTGTAGTGTTTTGCTCCATAGATTACCTACATCTGGCCGCTGCCAGAGCAGAGATCGGCTGCTTGGTCGTGTTGCTGGCTGTCAGACCCCAACTGATCCTATATTGATCATCTCTATCCCACAGATAGGTCATCAATATGATAGCCCTGGACAAACTTCATAACCTCACATAAAGTACCAATATTTTCTCTGAGTCAATAAAGCACAATTGATAGCTTGTTAACCTGAGATCAATAGATGTACTAAAAATAGGTGGTTGGTTTTCTTTACAATTTTTATCTTGGATTATTTTTATGGAAATTTTTTAGCTTCCTCTGTCTGTGCCGCTAACACAACAGAGAGGATTACCCTTTAAATCCTCCACTTCTCCAGCTATTCTCTCAGCCCTACAATGATAATTTACATGCCCGTTGTCATCCCTGCAACCAATCATTTGGTTTAGGGTTCATGTGCTATACATGCAAGCGGCATTACTGAATATGTGAAGTCCTTTTCAGTACATTGTCCTATATTCTAATATGCTAATTGTGAGCTTGGTGCACTTTGGGCATGGCAGAGTAGGCCAGTTCCTCTACCTCCTATGTACATGTTTTCTTAAGACTTTCTTCACCCCTAGTTTGCTAGATTAACACTGGGTTCACAGGTTCCAGCGAAATCTTGCACAATTTGCAGGCGTACCAGCGCGTGTGCATAGCAGACTTTCTCCTGGAGCCTTTCTGCTGCCTATTTTCTGTATGTGCCGATACTCCTTATGAATGGTGCAATATTTCATTAGAAACAGTGCAGATTCCTGTTAAGGCTGCCCTCAAGAAAGGCAGGGTAGCCTGAAAGAAGGTGCACCAAGCATTTTGGAATAAAAGACGATTTGGTGAGAATGACCCAATGGAACAGGAAAGGTATGGTTTTTCTAAGTCACAGTGGCCCACGAAGTGCTGTGCTTGGTTTAACACTGGTTGTGAGCTGACAGACTCCCGATAAAGGGAATCCGTGACCAGCTAATCTGAGAGCAGCATGATGTAGGGGCTGAGCCCCTGATTTCACTAATGTGTCTCTTGTAGGTCTGAATATTGTCCTTTTGATACATTCACTGTTCTCTTTGCTGCCGATGTAGCAGTGCTCAGAATGACACCCACACCACTGATTGGCAGCTTTCTGAGTACTGTGATTTTCCTGCAAAATATAAACAAACAAATAAGCCCTTATATGTCTATGTGAACTGAAAGAATACAAAAAAAGCTATGGATCTTGGAAGGAGGTGAAGTAAAAATGAAAAGGCAAAAACAGAAAATTCCCTGGTCGTTAAAGGGTTTAAGTTTATGTGCCCAGGCTACAAGTTTATATAGTTTGAGTGTAGCAGGCTGCTCTATTCTATAATATTAAGAAAATGACTGAACTATTATAAGTAAACAAAAATGGAACAAAACAGATCATAATGGATCTGCCAAATGGACCATCGGGAGACTGAGAAGAGATCTGTAATATACTGTATGTAGACATGTATCCAGCTCAGTATTATATAAACTATCTGTATTACCCACAGGTGTATTCTGAAAGGTAAACTACTGTACTACGCTGTATCATATGCATTACTTTTGTATCTTCAAAGCATATTTTGCAACTGTTATACTTCAATGAGAAAAAAAACTGCCACCTTGTGTGCTTTGTGTAGACTTTAAGGGGATGTGTTATCAGAACCTTATCTATTGTTGAAATGAGGTTTTTGCATTAATTAAATTTAAAAAAAAAAAGGATTTTCTTTAATTTAGATCATTATTGTAATTAAAATCAAAATTTGAAATCTTGCAATTTTTACACTGGCCTCTGAGGATATTTTAGACTCTAAGGCTATGTGCCCACGATGCCGAAATGCTCCGGATTTTTCCTGAGTGTTTCTGCATCTCCCTGGCAGAAAAAAACGCATGCGGATTGTACATGCGGATTGTACATGCAGATTGTACATGCGTTTTTCCTGCCAGGGACAAGCGGATGTGAAGCGTTCTTCACATGCATTTCCGCATGCAGGTTGACAAGCGCTTTCCAAGCGATTTTAGCATCACTTGGAAAGTGTAGACAACTTGGTCACACTATATAAATCCATGCAAACGGCATGGCTTTATATAGTGTGACCCCAAAGAATGGTTAAAAATAAAAAAATAAATCTATACTTACCTTCCGATGTCCCCCGGAGTCTTTATTCGATCCGTCCTGGCTGCCGGCAGCTCGCGGTACACTGAAGGACCTGCCGACGTCAGCTTTCGCGTGACCCGTCACATGACTAAATGACATCAGTGCAGGTCCTTCAGTCCACCGCGAGCTGCCGGCAAGCACAGACAAGGAGATCGGGGGCCATCAGAAGGTAAATATAATATTTATTTTTTATTTTATTCTTTTTTTTCACTGGTTCTATGGTACCCGGGTCCTGAGGAGAGTCTCCTCCTCTCCAGACCCGGGTACCATCCGCACATTGAAACGCTTGGATTCTGCATGTACAGTCATGGCCAAAAGTTTTGAGAATGACACCAAAATTATATTTTCACATGATCTGCTGGCCTCTGGTTTTTATTAGTGTTTGTCTGATGTTTATATCACATACAGAAATATAATTGCAATCATATTATGAGTACCAATAGGTTATATTGACAGTTAGAATGAGTTAATGCAGCAAGTCAATATTTGCAGTGTTGCCCCTTCTTCTTCAAGACCTCTGTAATTCTCCCTGGCATACTCTCAATCAACTTTTGGACCAAATCCTGACTGATAGCAGTCCATTCTTGCATAATCAATGCTTGCATTTTGCCAGAATTTGTTGGTTTTTGTTTGTCCACCCATCTCTTGATGATTGACCACAAGTTCTCAATGGGATTAAGATCTGGGGAGTTTCCAGGCAATGGACCCAAAATCTCTATGTTTTGTTCCATGAGCCATTTAGTTATCACCTTTGCTTTATGGCAAGGTGCTCCATCATGCTGGAAAAGGCATTTTTGGGCGCCAAACTGCTCTTGGACGGTTGGGAGAAGTTGCTCTTGGAGGACATTCTGGTACCATTCTTTATTCATGGCTGTGTTTTTAGGCAAGACTGTGAGTGAGCCGATTCCCTTGGCTGAGAAGCAACCCCACACATGAATGGTTTCAGGATGCTTTACTGTTGGCATGAAACAAGACTGGTGGTAGCGCTCACCTCTTCTTCTCCGAATAAGCTGGTTTCCAGATGTCCCAAACTATTGAAAAGGGGATTCATCAGAGAAAATGACTTTGCCCCAGTCCTCAGCAGTCCACTCCCTGTACCTTTTGCAGAATATCAGTCGGTCCCTGATGTTTTTTCTGGAGAGAAGTGGCTTCTTTGCTGCCCTCCTTGAAACCAGCCCTTGCTCAAAGAGTCTCCACCTCACAGTGCGTGCAGAAGCACTCACACCAGCCTGCTGCCATTCCTGAGCAAGCTCGGCACTGCTGGTAGTCCGATCCCGCAGCTGAAACAGTTTTAAGATACGGTCCTGGCGCTTGCTGGTCTTTCTTGGGCGCCCTGGAGCCTTTTTGACAACAATGGAAGCTCTCTCCTTGAAGTTCTTGATGATGCGATAGATTGTTGACTGAGGTGCAATCTTTGTAGCTGCGATACTCTTCCCTGTTAGGCCATTTTGGTGCCGTGCAATGATGGCTGCACGTGTTTCTTTAGAGATAACCATGGTTAACTGAAGAGAAACAATGATACCAAGAACCAGCCTCCTTTTAAAGTGTCCAGTGATGTCATTCTTACTTAATCATGACTGATTGATCGCCAGCCCTATCCTCATCAACACCCACATCTGTGTTAATGGATCAATCACTAAAACGATGTTAGCTGCTCCTTTTAAGCCAGGACTGCAATGATGTTGAAATGTGTTTTGGGGGTTAAAGTTCATTTTCTGGGCAAATATTGACTTTGCAAGTACAGTAATTGCTGTTAAGCTGATCACTCTTTGACATTCAGGAGTATATGCAAATTGCCATTACAAAAAATGAAGCAGTAAACTTTGGAAAAATTACTATTTGTCTCATTCTCAATACTTTTGGCCATGACTGTACAGATGCAGTGATGCGGAATGCAAACGTTCCAATGCAAGTCAATGGTGGCGAAAACGCAGCGCTTCCGCAAAATAATTTTTAGTGCTGCGTTTTTTTCCGCAATGATAACCCGCAGCGGAAATTTCCGCAGCATGTGCATAGCACATGCGGATTATCATTGGGGAACATGGCAGGCCTTCTACCATGCGTTTTTTAAGCGTTTCTGCAGCGGAATTGCCGCTGCAGAAACGCTTAGAAAACGCATCGTGGGCACACAGCTTTACTTCATGTTTCAGGAACTCCACTTGGACATTAGCCACAATGAACAGATTATTTTGAATTGACATATCTAGTGAGTGTGCAAAGGTCATTGTGAAGAGAGGAAATGCAAAAAACCTGATTTAAATAATGGACCATTTTCTGACAACACACTCCTTTTAAGAAGATGAAAATAATGACCTTTTTATCTGCACTTCGTCCTTCAAACTTGTTCAGCAAGTTTGGCAAAAATGACAATACTTTGATTATACTTCATACTAAATTCTGTATCTTCTAATCTATGCTGTTGCCTAGCATTTATTAAATTGTTCAAAATGGGAAACACTCCCCAAAGCTGGTTAGTCTGGAATAGAATGACAAAAGTCATGCAAACTCTAACCTTACAAGTCACTTTTTGATCTGAGATATGCTTATTTGTTCAGGGAACCTAAATGTAGTTTTGTTTATTTCTTTGTGTATTCTATTAGTTCACACACTTTTGGGTAGTATTTCCCATTTAATTACTAATGCTTGCTTGTCTCTTTTGGAGAGTTAATGTTTTATGCTTTATTAATTCTACTAACACATTGTATGTGATGTATATCAAACTAAAGGACATGTTATCTACAGCGCAAATAGTTTTCAAAGTTCTGAAACAAGAATACCTCAGTTTATACTGCATGTATTTATTTAGTCCAAAAAGTTCAATGTTATAATAATGCCTTAATGTGACACCAGATCAGTGTCAGTGACGCTTACTTGAAATATGGAGTATTTGTTTTAAGCATAGGAAGGAAGTGTGATATAGTTTCCATTTCCCTCATTTCCATACTTGTGATCATGTTCCAACCATTTTCTCTTCTGTTTGTCACAAGTGAGGCTGTTAAAGAAAAACTTTCTTTGGATTTTTTTTTTATTTAAACCTCCTCCAATGGCTACTGATCCACAGATTCCTGAATAGTTTTTCTTTTTTCTTTGTGCCCTGCCATTACAAAGTTATCCCCTGTTATAACAAAAAAAGAGTGGCCAATATGCAGATTTTCCCTTTAACTCATTGAGCATATACCACTGAACTTCTCTGTGGTTGTTTGTTTTTCTCCTCTCTAATCTTGGCCAATCAAAGAACAGCCCCATTACAGAGGGGAAAAAGTTAACTCCCAATTGCTTCCTGGTGTTTGAGTACCAGTGCACAGAAGAGTAGTGGATAGACTGTAACTCTTGTGCTGCCACTCTCATGTGTTCCGGCATCGTGTAGGAGAAAAAACAAATGCCCACAGAGAAATTAGTTGATGACAGAATTTGCATATTGTTTTTTTTTTTTTACTGGTAAGGGAAGCATAACTTTGGAATCAAGGGTCCCAGAAAAAAAAGGAAAAAAAAAGTTTTACAGAATCAGTGAAAGAGCATCATTTGGAGAAGATACTTAGTTTAAATTTTAAAAAAAAATCATTATTAGGTCCTTTTAAGGGAAGCACAAGAGGAAGTGGTAGGCACAGAATCTCAAGCATGAAAACTGCTCATGAGTGGTCAGGGGATGGGCATCGGGGACAGTGAATACATTACACACCATAGGGATTCCTTGTTACAATTCCTCATAAATGTTATACACTTTCTGGACAACGCCTTTGATATTGCTGTAAATAACTGAGAGTTTTACAATGAAGAGGTTGTCTGATTGTGAAAACTCCTTTTCATATTAGTGGTTTGTGGCATCCAACTAATGAGTTCATTGCTCAGCCCAAATGCGATCAGTTGTCCTCACCAGCCCATTCAGCTTGTACTTTTGATCTGCTGCCAAGCTGAAGCATTACACAGTGACACTGAAATATGATGGTGTACATTACTTATTGAAGCCTTCAATTAGTAATGTTTGAAAGTGAATTTAACTATCAAAAGGACGTTACACTGGCTGGTTAGGGCCCTCTCCATGGGCTGATAAATTGCTGACAACAGGGGCTGATCAATGATATAACAAATCATTCCCTCGATGAATAACTTCTTGGAAATATTAGGAGGGTTTATACCTTGACGTTGTCGCCAGCACTTCTCGTTTACACAGATCTGTTGCAGATAAACAATATTACTTATGTGTTCATCAAAGATGTGATCAATGACAAATGACTGTTTTCTGTGCTTGCTGGTCCACATGATCCACATGATCATCACCCCCCCAGAGACCCGCTTACACAAACGTGTCAGACAGATCAGAATCTCTAAATTGTGCAGCCTCCAGCATAAGTGACCGTACTTTTCAAACATGTAAAAATATGGTGCATCTATTTCGCCTGGTGCCAAGCTATTTTTTATGGTGTCTTACTTTGTAATGCCGGCATATTGTACAGCGTGATGTAGCATGCTTTTATAGAATATCTGTATGGTCCCAATAACACAGGCCATTGCTGGTTTTCTGCTTGTTGTATCATTATTGTTTACATGAGGACAAACGAAGATTTTCGAGGACAATATGTCTGCTGCTAATGAAGCAGGGCCAGAGTTGAGGCTTTGCTACAACCTCAAAGACTGTTTTTTCTTTACTTTTTGATGGATTTCACTTAAAATTGATGCTCCTTATGGATAGAATATTTTAATCTCTGCCTCTGAGCCACTTTAAAAAAATATATTAAGGACGTTCTTCTGTAGGCAATACCTAAAATATAATGTTATTTCTATCATAA
The DNA here is from genome assembly GCF_046119375.1 of Phyllobates terribilis. NCBI lineage: Eukaryota > Metazoa > Chordata > Amphibia > Anura > Dendrobatidae > Phyllobates > Phyllobates terribilis. The sequence continues at coordinate 67,265,384 of NW_027362770.1, read as the reverse complement.
TGTGAAGAGCCCTTTTGCAATGTTCTAAAAATAATTGAAATTTAAAGGAGATTCAGATGTTTGTGTGACCAATATAAGATGAAAGTCTACTGCAAAACAGATTTCTCTATAAGGCTCAGGGTGAAGAGTGATGCCATGTGGTTTGTGTGTATATATTTAATATATATGTATCTCACTTCAGAGTGAAGCATTACTATGAGATCCTTGAGTCTAGGACGCCGCTATGCAGTGTGGTGTACAATAATGACTATTTTATTAACAACAGGCTGTTCTCTTCAATGCTGGGGTCATGTAATACAACCCCTGGCAAAAATTATGGAATCACCAGGCTCGGAGGATGTTCATTCAGTTGTTTAATGTTGTTGAAAAAAAAGCAGATCACAGACATGGCACAAAACTAATGTCATTTCAACTTTAGGGCTTTAAGAAACACTAAAAGAAATCAAGATAAAAAATGTGGTACTCAGTAAGGGTAATTTTTTTCAGACCAAGCAGAGGGAAAAAAATTATGGAATCACTCAATTCTGAGGAAAAAAATTATGGAATCACCCTGTAAATTTTCATTTCCAAAACTTGCCAGGGCTTGTATAAGCCTTATAGATAGTTCTATGGGATTTTCTTTTCTTTCTGTACTCAAAGGTGCTTGTGTTATTTAATCTAGTGTGCCACTTTGTTCTTATATACGCTATGCTCTTCTGCATCTTTTGACAGGGCTGGTTATTTTTTCATTCATTTATGCAGTATGAGTATCTTTGTCCCAGTTATTGGTCCTCAACTAATAGGAAGGACCAGTGCTTGTCTTTCAACAATTAGATATATAGGCAACTCTGCCCTGTTAGATGGGCTCATATCCCACAGTTTATGCTGTAGTGGAAGGGATCTTATGAAGATCATGTGGTTTTCAAAAATATGCTCAATTCATCAAAGCTTTTACTCCAATATTCGTGCATAAAAAGGTTTGAAAAGTTGCAAAATGTTGGCGCAATGCAAGGCTGCACTAAAATTTTGTGACTTTTGACCTTCTCACGCTATTTTTGACCAGCTCCAACAAAGTGGGTGGAGCTTGGGATCATCAAATTCTTGATGAGTGGCGGCATTCCTTATGCCACAGATGTTACTCTAGTCCCTCAATAAAGAAAGATTTGAGGCAAAGTGCCTCTTATAATGAATCAAGAGCGTCTGACTCCAACATGCCCCCTCATGAGGACCGGCATAAACATCACTGGTCTTAATGAATCAGGCCCTTTAGTTTCCCCATTTCCCATTCTGATATACAAGCAACATTCCTCATTGGCTGGCTATAGCAGTACTAACATTTTTTATAGAAGTCCTAGTATGTAATCATTTATTGTTGTCAGCAGAAATTCAGTTGAGCATTTACCTAGGAGATATTATGTATTATAATGGAATTCTTGGAAAAAAATGGATGCTGGTACGTTTAGGCGGGCTGCGCTGTGGGATGAAGAGCCTTGGGATACCAAAATGGTTTTTATTAATACAACGCATTTCTGCGCCGAACTGGCGCCTTTCTCAAGGTTTAAAAACCAAGTGAGCAGGATACAACAACTGGAGGCCTTAAGTAGGAGAAAATGGCTCCAAAGAGTGCGAGAAACAAGGACAGAACAAGGAAAAAAAAGTGTTGCCACAGAGAGAGTGGCGTAGTTAATAAAGTAGGGAAAAAAAACAAAAAAAAACAATGACTTGGTTTGTGTTCAGAGGAAGTGCTCCAGAGTTTTAGAATGAGGGTCTAAATAGTGGAGACTGTGCAAAGATAGAAGAGACTGGAGCACTTCTTCTGAACACAAATCAAGTTGTTGTTTTCTTAATACTTTATTGACTTTTTTGCCTTCACTCCACTGCTTGTACACTATCTAACCTTGTTTCTCTTTATTTATCTTCAGAAAAAATACTAATTTGTTACCTTGTCTTTTAATTTAACAAAAAACACTTGTAGTTCTTAATTTTTTACCACTTTTTAAAATGCTAAATCCCTCACAAACCCCTGGCTCAGGATTGACACATTTTCTTTTAACACTACTGTTTCTTTTCTCCCTTAGAGTTTGATTTGTCCCCTTTTTTTCCCTACTTTTTGCGTATCTTTTGCATTGATCTCGATCCATCTTCTACTGTCATGGTGGTTCTTTTCAATACTCCTGTCCTCTCCTTTAGACATTAAGAGTGATCATTTAATACTATGCAAGCCATTTAACCTCTCTCTCCATTCCTTTTTTTCCCTATTTGTCCCTTTTTTTTCTCTTCTTTACGCTGGATTATCATATAGCCACACACTTGAATCTCCTGACTTTCGTTAAATCATTACCACATTGAGACAAGTTCTAATCTTGCTTGTCTAACTTTTTTTCCTATCTTTTTAATTACTTTTTCCATTTATTTTCTTTCACAATGTTTAACATTCATATCTTTCTATCACATTTCTCTTCATCTTATATATCAATCTGCTCGATTATGTTTTAACTTTCTTCTAGTCTCCCCTCTCCTGCCCCACTTCTTTTTTTCTCCACTTTATTTCTCACTCCACTGTCTCTGTGTCAACACTTTTTTTCCTTGTTCTTTCTTTTACTCCACCCCCTCCCCTTTAGGGACATTTTTTGTGCTTTTTAGAGCCATTTTCTCCTATATAAAGCCTTAAGTTGTTGTACTCTGCTCACTTGATTATTATACCTTGAGAAAGGCGTCGGTCCGGCGCAGAAACGTGTTGGTGTTAATAAAAAGTGTTTTGGAATCCCAAGGCTCTTTATTCCCGCAGTGCAGCCCGCCTAAACGTGCCAGCTTCCATTTTCGCCATTATACAGCTGGAAGAACCGTTCTCTCCAGCCACGGGGCAGCAGCGGCTTTCCATGTCTGTATAGGTGGTGTGCCTGCGCACAACATCCTTAGGTGAGTGCTACCATCGCTTAAAACCTATCCTTCACCAGACGGTATTGTCCTATTTTGTGTGCGCTTCTGTCCCCCTGCAGAGCTTCTGAATAATGGAATTCTTGTGGCTTATATGAAATCCTAAATCTATAAATCCAGTCTTTTCTAAAAGAGATTGACATGATGAGTATTTTGTACAAATGATAATACGCTACTCTAGTTTTTATCAACTTTGCATTCACATTTTGCCACGAGTTGGAACGTGTGAATGTGTGATTAAAAACTAGATGTCTAAATATATTATTATACCTTGTATATTGCCGTGAAAATTACTGAAAAGGTGTCTTCTATTGAGAAAAATCATAGTGAATGGGTTCTGATCTTTAAATACAGTTAACAGTTAAAATGTCACTGAGTATTCACTCTCTTGTAGAACATTCCACTTTCCATCAGGATGTGGATAAGCATATGGTGATTTCCTAAAGGGTAGCCGTAGGGGGACACTTATTACACCAGCAACAAACCCTTCTCTGCTGATTCCTGCCTGACAATAACTAAACTGATTAGCTTAGTTATAACATTTGCGACCAAAATTATTAACCCCTGACTGACCTGTGATGCACATTTTCATCACATGTTGTCAAAGACAGTTTGAAGCTGGCTCAGAAGCTGAACTGGCATCATACTTGTCAGAGGCCGGCTGCGTTACATAACCAGTATCTGTCTCTGATAGCAGTGGCGAAAGCTGAACTCCGATCGCTGCTGATAACTATGTAAATGACACTCTCAATCACTGCCAGCAGCACTCAAATGGTGTGATTTATATGACCTTCATCATCGTCCCTTATGGTAACCCGGCAACTCGATCGTAGGGAGCCAATGGTTACTATGACAGTTGGGTGCACGATCAAAGTAAGTGCCATTTTTGTCCTCCTGTGAAGTCAGCCAAAGGAGAACTGCAATTGCACTATTGATTGCAATACTTTAGCATTGCAGTATATAATAAAGTGACTGAACGATCGTAGGTTGAGATCCACTAAAGGACTAAAAAATATAGTAAAAATAAAAAATATTTAAAAAAATATAAAAATTTTAAAAATATATTAAAGTTTAAACTAAATAAATAAAAATCAGATTTGGTATCGGTGTGCCCCAAAATTCCCGAAATTACAAAAAAAATTTGAAGCACCAATTGGGAAAACCCTTGATAATTCAATTAAAAGTTCTCAAAATCTCTCATGTACCCCAAAATGGTCTCTATAAAAAATGTCATCTCACAGAAAAAAGCTATTGCTCTACAGATGGAAGCATAGAGAAGTTGTGAGTTTCCAAAATTGACGACACATTCAAAGATTTTTTACAAGGTTCTGAATTTTTTTTTCAACTACTAAAATCTTAAAAAAAAGCCGTAGTATTACTAATCTAAAACATTATTTTCCAGTTCATTTTAATCGCACAATAAAATTTTAAAAAAATCAGGATTGTGTTGCTTTCAACAATTTAGCCTACTTGGCATTTTTTCCTATTTTTAAAGTACATTATATGGTAAAATGTATGGTGTTATTTAAAACTAGACTTCATCCTGCAAAAACCTTCCCTAATATGGCTATGTTGACAGCGTGATAAAAAGAAAGTTGTGGCTTTTGGAGCAAAGGAAGCAAAAACACGAAAGTCCAAAAACAAAAATGTCCAACTTAAATTATTGTGGTTAATTCATTATGATCATTTGAAAGAAAATACATTTTTGTTTCCTCTGAACAAACCACAGTTAAAATTTCTGAAAATATGAAAAAAGGAAAAAGAAAAGCAAATCTTCATCAATTTTCAAAAATTATAATGAACAAAAAAAGTAGACATTGTTTCACCATGATCATAAGAACTATAACTATGAAATTAGCTAGTATTTAACTAACATAGTGAACTTGATAAAAAAAATTACAAAAACTATTGCTGTTTTACAATCTGGCACCATGGCAGATGCACATGAGAGAAATTTCCCCACTGACCTAACAGGAAAGGAAAAAAAAAAGGTTAAAAGCATTTAGGAGAATTTATTCCACTTGTCTACTTGCCCAATGTTTTCCTGTCCCTATCAGGAGAGGGAGCCGATATGGATCCTTATATAACTGTGACTTACAGCAGGATCTCTTCTAGGAAGTCAAATAAATGGAAGGAGGCTACTTAACTTTTATTACTAGTTCCATTAAAACTGGTAGCTCTTAATGAATACATAAAATAATAAATGTATTGTGTCCGAAAATGTGTTTTTGTACCGCCACCTTATTTGTAATATTTTAATATTTCATCATCTTCCAGTTTGAAGACAGTAGGACAATATACAGGTTTAATATGATTTTCTGTTTCAATCCATTTATCATCTCAGTAGTACACAATTATTATTTCTATTTAGGCACCAGCACTATGGGTCACTTATGTCACATGCCGTAATTGGTGGTGTGTTGCTAATTTCAGGCCTCTAGTTTTCATTATTTGTATTACCCTTACTTCTTTAATCCTATATTCTCCTAGCTAAGATCCCTATTTCAGTTAATCACTGCTCTTTTCACTAGGCCTCTTTTCTTCTATACATTTACTGCTTTATTAGGATGTTTGTCTGGGAGATTGCAGGAGCACAATTTGGCAGAATAATAGGATACATTGTTTTTCGCCATTGGCAAAACAGATTGCATCCCTAGTAGACATGGGAGAATAGATGCGCAAGACACCAGTCCATTGGCCAGGTTAGTAATCTGTGACTGCTGGATGGGAGGTGTACAAATCTCCTTGAGTCCTTGCATTCCTGGCTCATTTCTTGATTAGCTGGGCTGTCCTGACATTGTGTGTGTTACACAGCAATGATAACCTTGCTTCAGCCCAGCTAATCAAAAGAAGAGCTGGGAATGCTGGGTACTAAGGAGATGCACAAGCATCCCATTCAACGGTCACAGATTACTGACCTGGCTGAAGGACAGGATTCCTACAAATCGATTCTCTCATTTCTAATCCCTACTGCCAGGAGTTCTCGCTCAACATCCAGGAGTTCCCAGAACCCAAGTCATTTCATGAATCTGTAGTTTCCCTCAAAGAGTCTTCTGATCAAGAAGATGAAGCAGTGAAAGTTCCCATAGAGGAAACTAGAAAATATTATTTTTCATCTGAAGACGCAGATTGCTTTCAGAAGGTTAAAATCTTTTAGCACTATGAACATAGAGGAACAGAAAGAGCCAAGGTCCATCCAAAAAAACTGTTTGGAAGATTCAGGCCATTCAAAAGAAGAGTTTTTACCATTTTGTGAAGAAACTGATCATGGATAAGTAGCGGTTTCCAGAAAGAAAGTTGGTGATCTAAAAATGAGATTCAAAATCACATGCTGTTTATTGAGGAAGACTCTGAAGAGTCATTGACATTGCTTCCTGTTCATATCTCAATGATTCTATGGCTTTGATCATATCTTAAAAATCATAGTGATAAGACAACTCGCTTGTTAAAACCAAATATAGCAGCAACAAGGGTTGCAAGATCATTGTTTTTTTTTTTTAGCTTAATCAGCACGTAAACTGTTTAAATGAAAAGAACCTCAAAAGATAAAATCATGTCTTCTATTCAATTGCTCAAAATTGCTACAGGGTTTCTAGCAGATACCATGTTAGACTATGTTCATATTGCTGCCTGTTTTGCTGTCTGCCTTGTCAAATTGAGAAAGAAGATCATTGTGGTTAAAGCATTGAAAAGCTGATTCAATTTAGAAAACCAATCTTTGTGCCATTTTAGAAAATGCAGCAGACACAAAGCAAAAATTCCGAGAAGACAAGCCTTTTAAATTTACGAAGAATTTTCGTCTTCCTAGAGTCAACAATCTAGATTTTCTGGGGAACAGAAAAACAGGTTGTGGAAGAAACCCAAAAGTTGGAAAAGGTAGTAGAGATTTCATCCTCATTCCAAGTCAGACTGTTGAAGGGAAATAATGCCAAAAAAATCTGAAGGAAGATTGTTACATTTTGTACAACTATGGGAGTATGTAAACAAAAATCCTTTATTTTAAGTGCTTTCAGAGAAAGCTACAAAATAGAGCTTCCACCAAAAAACTCAAATTCATGATTAATAAAAAAAAAAGATAGAATGGAAGAAGTTCAGCATTTTGGCCTTTTAGTAGTGCTTATATTAGTCCCTAAAACATTTATCTCAACTTGTTCTGGGGGAACAAACCAATGTCTTATTCCATACAAAAATAAACCTGAAATTTATAAAGTGCTTCATCATCTACGGACATTTTAAGATGGAGGCAAGTAAAATTACTATTCCATTAAACCAGAAGATCATAGCTATGGCTATAGTGGACCTAAATAATGCATATTTTCATCTGAAAATCCATCCATCACATCAAAAGTTCCCGAGGTTTGCCACTTTATGCAACAGTCAGGTTCTTCATTATCAAGTTGTGACCATGCCATTTGGGATTGCATTTGTGCCAAGACTATTCACAAATTTTGAGATCTAACAGTCATCCTATTTCCAAATGACTTTCTCTGTATGTCATAAATCTGCAATCTCCTATAAATATTCAAAGGACTGTGCATATTCTTCAGAATCTAGGATAGTTTGTAGATTTAGAAAAAATAAACAGATCTTTCTCCATCACACAAAAATAGTATTCTTATGAGTCTTTCTAGACTCAAGAAAACAGGCCTCATAGTTATCACAGGAAAAAAAAATTTCTTAGAAAGAGAAACTAAGCCATTAGGGAAGGTATGTCTATCGTGGGAATTCTGACATCCTGAATCCTAGCTGGAGCTTCATGTCAATTTCATTGAAGTCCACTGCAAGCTCAAGCTTTAACACCACAAATCAAATTTAGCTGTAATTAGACCTTAAGATGCATCTTTCGTCTCAGGTGAAAAGTTCCCTTAACTGGTGGATAAACTCAAACATCTTATGATGATGTGTTCGAAGGAGAGCGCAAGCCTTTCACATTTTTCATCAAGACTAATGTCCGTTGTTCTTTAGAAAATCACTCTTCAAATTATAAAGAATGTAGTGTCGGAGGCACTCAGGAAATTACAACATCTACTAAAGTGTCATCATGTACAAATTCTACTCAGACACTGCAACAACAGTGGCAAACAAAATGTCTCCTTGATTGCTGTTTACTTGAAGAGAAAATAAACATTCCTCAGTTGCAGTCAATCAATATCTCATTCTTTCTTCCTTATGTAATAATGCGAAGACAGGCAAAGAAGGACAAGTTCACGCTTTGAGTGTAAAAAGGACTATTCAAAGATAAACGTCTGTAAAAAAAAAAAAAAGACAATATTCTTTGTTTAGTTTCAAGGATCCAGCAGGAACTAGAAGGCATCAAATCTTCAATTTCAAGATTGTTACATTTTGCCATTTATAAAGTCTGTAATATGGTTGGAGAAATTCCCTCTGAAGCATTAAGGGCTCATTCTACAAGAGCAGTGACCTTTTTCCTGGGCTGGGAAATCTTTATCAAGTCACTGCCCTGCAAACCAGTTCTAAAGATGCTAAAGCCCTTAGACAAACCTAAAATATTACAAGCTACATAAGTATGCTGATTAGGGTTTAGCCTCAGGCAGAAGATTATTGGGTGCCATTGTCCCTCCCTAATTTACATGTTAGTTATTTTACACGTGGTGCTGTCAAGGTGGCAGAATGTAAAGGTAGGGTTATACCTATCAATAATTTGCTTTTCATAAATCTGTCAAGAGAAAATCTTATTCATTTATTCGTATTTCATATCTTCCCGTAAAATTATTTTGGGTAAACCATTCTCTGAAGTCTCTCATTTGTTGAGAAAAACAGATTTAGTTCATCCTGGCACACAAAAATGAAATAAAAAGCAATAAAAAAAGCTGTAGCCAAAATGGTATCAATGAAGCCATCAACTAGTCCCACAAAACAAAAATGTCCCAGTGCCTTTATCAGAAATTTAGAAAGGTCTCGGGACATCTTGATGTAAAAGCATCATTTACATTGTACAATGAGCTCCAGAAAAAGAAAACTGAAGCAACATTGACAAAATTGCTGTTGATTTATTTATAAAGTTGTTACTGGGCTCAAACTTACATTTCGCTCTATATTAAAATACCAGTAAAACCCCAAGCAAAAGTACTATTTCATTCTCTACCCATAGATGAATAGCATAAATAGAATTCAGATGCTCCTCAAATAATGCATGGTGCCCAAAAGATTTTAGAAAAATGATGTCTCTTCCCTATGTGCCCAAACAGCAGATTATAACCGCATATGGGGCACTGCCACACTTGAGAGAGATTGTGAAACAAATTGTGGGATGGATTTTTCCTCTATTACACCTTCTGAAAATGGAAAAATATTGATCAAAAGCTGTAGATATGCTATAAATGTCTGCTGTGAGACAACCCCTTTAAGTAGGACAACTAGGGTCATATAAGGGATATTTATAAAAGGCAGAATGCACGGCTATGAAAATTGAGTTTCTGGTATGTGGTAACACCTGGTGTGGTATAAAAAAATAAAATGAAATTGGATACGTACAAAAAAAATTAATTTTTAAATTTTATCTGCAACTTGTTTTGATGTTAGCGAAAAACATCCATATGTGCGACAACCCATTCTGTACTTTGTCCTGTTATATTTTACAGCAAGTTTAATTTATTGTACAGTATTACTACAAAGTATACTATGTGGTATGCCTATGAACCAAATATGAATGACAAGGACTGTTATTTCCTAAAACTGAAGATGCTACATTGTGTACCTGTAAATGCACTGAGATTGAAGTTAGAGAAGCAGATATTAAAATTTGTAAGTGAAGTGAAAAAAACGAATTTTGTTGTATTAAACTGTTCTATAATTGTTGACCACGGAGCAATCAGACTTGTTCTTATTACAGTGTTTAATCATTTAGCTTCTGTGAATTCTCCTGCCAATGTGAAATCAATGTGCACTGTTTTGCACTGGCTCTTAGTACTGTTAAATAGACAAATATACAAAGTGATATGCAGTTGTTGTGCGTTTGACTGTTAATATTGTGTGAAGCTATGACGGGAACTATAAAAGATTTTAAAAAACATAGACACCTGGCTAAAATTACTAAAGGGTAATAGAAATTTTGAATGTATTCTCCACTGGTAAAAAGATTTTCCTAGATTTTACAAAATGTGCCCAAAAGTGTGGAATGTTCTACAATGAAGAACTAAACCATCACTATGTTCCCCAACAGCCCTACAGTGATAATTTCCTGACCATTAACATAGCCATACCACAAGTACAACTGTATGTACAATGTGAAAGGTTCCCTTTAAATCCGTCACAGCTCTTGTGGTCTTCGCAAGTCTTGTAGTAATGAACTCCCACCCATGATTCCTAGACTGGTGTAGTCGCTATGTATGGCTACGTTAATCGTCGGGAAATTATCACTGCAGGACTGGTGGGGAACATCATGGTTTCAATTGGTATTATTTTTATTTTCTAAGTTTATTCATTGGCAAAAAAATCTTTGAACTTATTTCTAAATGCATTTGGCATGTCCTCCCTTATCCAAATTTCCCAATGCCCATTATATATTCAAACTGTTGAAAAAAAGTTTACATTTTTTAATATTGAATTATATTAGCATATCAAATAGAATTGATTGATTTCAGACCCTTGCCCTTTTTTGACTTTAGCCTATATGCACTCAAACAAATGTCAGGGATATTAGTCCTTAGGTAGTAAAGAAATTGTACAGTATGTTATTGTGAAAATCGCCTTTGTGATAAATGTCACAATATTGTCTACAATGGTTTTTCCTTACTTTAAATTATTTTGATTGTTACAAATGAAAGTATATAAAATAAACTTGGTTCAAATTGTATTTTGTCTACGAAGAAAATTATTTATCATCTATAACAGAAACCTTGTAAATGATTAAATAAGTAACATTTATTTGAAATATTTAATACTGCTTGCATGAGTTGGTTGTTGGCATTGACCCACATAATTATACACTTAAAATTGAATCTGTTATGACAATCTGACTCTCAATCCATTTATATTGTCTTTTGCTTGTTGAAAGATAAGCCAGTTTATTTATAAACTCTGCAGGTCCACCTTTTAATACATAAGAAAATAAAGCTGAAGTGCTCTGGGCATGATCGGAGCACTTCCCAAGCTTCTGCCTCCCCAGATCTATTGCCCGCCTAGCTCCATCTTCTGTTTGGCAGCAATGAAGATTTAACGACAGAAATGTTTTGTACACTTTCTTCATGCTGTAAATAAACTCACGAGATTGAGTGCCGGATTATTGGACTTTTTATACCTAACGGGTTGGGACCCTATCTGTGCGCCTAGAAACTTTATAGGAGTGCTGTTCTTCATTAACATGGCTTTGTACTCCAAACCATGAGCTGTCAATCAAATAGAAGTAGATGGCCCTTGTCGGGGAATAGAGCATGGAAGGCAAAGGCTCAAGAAGTGCTCCGATCATGCCCAGAACACTCCAGCCTCATTTGCATATGGATTAAAACATTGATTTTTCAGCTATGACGCAGCAAGGTACAAATCAGCTTATCTTTAAACAAGCTATGTGACAATTTAAGCATTTTGGGGAAGGGGTAGGTTCATTGTTATGACAGATATCCCTTGATGACTGCCAATATGCCTTTTTACAATGGTCATTAGGGGCCTAATTGCTCAGCGCTGCCTTTATACAGTGTTCAGGAATAGGTGTACAGTGCTCCGGGCGGATGCCAGCTGAATGGATATCGGTTGTACCTTCAGCCATGATTTATCCTAGCACCAATCATAGTTGTTTAACCCCAAAAATGCCGAAGTGTATTTTGACATTGGCCTCTAGATGGTTAACAGAGAGAGGGGACTCTTTCATCCTATCAGCACTCTGCAACACTATGTGCTGATAGTTTGCTATGACACTTTAAAGCCAAGTAATAACCTCTGGTTTTGCCAGCTTTGGTGGCCTGTTAGGCCTTGCCATAAGCAGGTTCTAATAGGCCATGTGTGAGCATACAACTGACAGGTCCAATACACTGCAATACTCAAGTATCACCTAAAACATTTTCATCATTAAAAACACAAGTTTTATTGAAAAACAAAACTAATCCTAAAACCATACACATTGGTAATGCTACATATGAAATGACCCAAGCTATGAAACTGTCACATTATAAAAATGCAGCTTTTTCATTATATTACCGCACAAAAAAAATACTAAAAAGCAATCAAATAGTTTTGAAAAATTGATATAACTATTTTTTTTAAATTTAGCATGCAAAACACAAGAAAACCCTATATAAATAATAATAATGATTATAATAATAATTAATACATTTGTCATTACTTTCACTGCAAAGTGAACGGCTTAAAAATATAATAAAAATAAATTCCTGAATATTTTTTTTTTTAAACTGTAGTATTTATTAAAAATGTTGCAGATAAACAAGGTAACAATATAACAAGCATAAGTAACAAAAGTGCCACAAAAACAGAATACAGTTGTAATTCAGGTTGATGCATAATGAATATTGTATGTTAGACTATGTCCTTATTTTTTGGACTATAAGGCGCACCGGACCATAATATGCACCTAGGTTTTAGAGCAGGAAACAGAAAAAAAATTTAAGCAAAAAATGTAGTAAAATATTTAGTAACATGTCTGATGACATTGTTATGGGGAAGATCTGCTGCTGGAGGGCCACAGGTTGTGCAACACTCTTGTTTGGGGTCAGCAGTTTTGCACAACCTGTGTGGCACTACAGATGTTACCAAACTACAGCTCCCATCATCCCAACCTGTCCAAGCATGAAGGGAATTGTAGTTTTGCAACAGCTGCAAGGCCAGATTGACAGGTGGCCCTGCAGTGGAATTTAAAAAAGAGGCTCATACAAATCGTGATGACATGTTCTGTCATCATGATTTGTATGAGCCTCCTTTTTTAAATTTCACACTAGTGCTGCCCTTACCGTGGGTGAAGCTTGCGCATATCCATGTCCCGATGTTCGCCAGCAAAATGGTGCTGGTCGCTAGGCATGCACATATTGAGTGTAGAATTGTGAAATGGTGCTTCATGCACAAGGACAGTGGCGGCAACCAATGCCGCTCAAAGAGGTTGAGCATAAACAGAGAGGAGGTATTCTTGAGTAAAGGGCAAATTAAACTTCTCTTGAAAAAATGGAAAGGGTTTATTCCCATCGATGAAAAGCAGATAATGGAGGTGCCAGGGTCAAATAAGGAGAATTTATTGCAGCAGAATATTTCAGTGGGTGAAATAAGTATCGAACATGTCATCAATTTTCTAAGTAAATATATTTCTAAAGGTGCTATTGACATGAATTTCTCACCATATGTCAGTAACAACCCATGCAATCCACACAGGTAAATATATCAAATTAGAGATGTCCATAAATTAAGTTATGTGTAATATTGAGAAATGACACAAGGAAAAAGTTTTGAGCACATGAAGAAAGAGAGGTGCAAAAAGCCATAGAAAGACATGACCCCAGCTGAAATCTATCAGTAACTAGACAGCAATCCTGCACTTGGTGAAAAATAATATCAGCTAGTTCAACTGATGGCTTATAGAAAGGTATCTCATTACCAAGGTGTCACACAAGATGGGTAAAGCCATTGAGCTGTCTCAAGACCTACTTATGGGATTGGATACAGAAGAATTTCTAAACTGCTGAAGAGGAAAGAACATCATTTCACCATAAACCTGTATGTAATGCACTCAACCTCCATGGTCTGTATGCACGCTCACCACACAACACTCCATTCCTGAAAAAAGAACATGTTTAAACACATTTAGAGATTGCTCAACAATATTTCGACAAGCTTGTGAAATACTGGGAGAATATAGTCTGGTCACATGATACCAACGTTTAACTCTTTGAATACCATAATACACAGCATGTTTGGTGGCCAAAAGGCACTGCTTATCACCCCAAAAACATTCTACCAAGAGTGAAGTTTGGAGGTGGGAACATCATGGTGCGGGGCTATTTTTTAGCACTTGGCACTGGCATACTTCATATTATTGAAGGAAGGATGAATTGACAAATGTACCAAGACATTCTTTATAAAAATCTGCCATTTACCAGGATGACGAAGGTGAAACAAAGTTGGATAATACAATGCAAGACAATAATCCCAAATACTCAGCCAAGGAATCTCCCAATTGTTTCAGACAAACAAAATAAAGCTGCTAGAATGGCCCAGCCAATCACCTGACATTAATCCAATAAAAAATTAATGAAAGAACGAAAGCTCAGAGTTCATAGAGAAGCCCACGAAACCTTCAGTGTTTGAAGAGTGTTGCTGTGGAGTAATGGGCCAAAATCACACTTGAGCAATGTGACTAGTTTCTCCATATAGGAGGTGTCTTGATGCTGTCACCACCAACAAAGGCTTTTGAACAAAGTATAAATTAAATTTCAGTAAGGGTGTTCAATACTTTTTCCCTGTGTCATTATTAAATATAACTTAATTTATGGACACTTATGGTTTTATTTCTTTGCGTGTGTGGATTGGATATATTTACTTAGAAAATTGGTGACATGTTCAATACTTATTTCACCTGCTGTATATATATTAGTGTATATATATATATATATATATATATATATGTATATATATATATATATATACACTATCGTTTAAAAGTTTGGGATCATTTAGAAATGTCATTATTTTTGAAAGAAAAGCACATTTTTTTTCAAAGACGCTAACATTAAATGAATCAGAAATACACTCTATACATTGTTAATATGGTAAATGACTATTCTAGCTGCAAACGTCTTGTTTTTTTTTGCAATATCTACATAGGAGTATAGAGGCCCATTTCCAACAACCACAACTCCATTGTTTTAATGGTACATTGTGTTTGCTAACTGTGTAAGAAGGCTAATGGATGTTTAGAAAACACTTGCACAAGTATGTTAGCCCAGCTGAAAATGGTTTGGCTGATTTGAGATGCTCTAAAATTGACCTTCCTTTGAGCTAGTTGAGAATCTGGAGCCTTACATTTGTTTGTTCTATGAAACTCTCAAAATGGCCAGAAAAAGAGAACTTTCATGTGAAACTCGTCAGTCTATACTTGTTCTTATAAATGAAGGCTATTCTATGCGAGAAATTGCCAAGGAACAGAAGATTTCCTACAAGGGTGTGTACTGCTCCCTTCAGAGGAGAGCACAAACAGGCTCTAACCAGAGTTGAAAGAGAAGTAGGAGGCCAGCTGCACAACTGAGCAACAAGATAAGTACATTAGAGTCTCTTGTTTGAGAAATTGGTGCCTCACAGCTCCTCAACTGGCAGCTTCATTAAATAGAACATGCAAAACGCCAGTGTCAACATCCACAGTGAAGAGGCAACTCCGGGATGCTGGCCTTCAGGGCAAAGTGGCAAAGAAAAAGCCATATCTGAGACTGGCTAATAAAAGGAAAAGATTCATATGGTCAAAAGAACACAGACATTGGACAGAGGAAGATTGGAAAAAATTTTTATGGACAGACGAATCAAAGTTTGAGGTGTTTGGATCACACAGAAGAACATTTGTGAGATGCAGAACAACTGAAAAGATGCTGGAAGAGTGCCTGACGCCATCTGTCAAGCATGGTGGAGGTAATGTGATGGTCTGGGGTAGCTTTGGTGGTTGTAAAGTTGAAAATTTGTACAAGGTAAATGGGATTTTGAATAAGGAAGGCTATTACTCCATTTTGCAACGCCATGCCATACCCTGTGGACTTCGCTTGATTGGAGCCAAATTTATCCTACAACAGGACAATGACCCAAAGCACACCTCCAAATTATGCATGAAATATTTAGGGAAAAAGCAGGCAGCTGGTATTCTATCTGTAATGGAGTGGCCAGCGCAGTCACCAGATCTCACCCCATTGAGCTGTTGTGGGAGCAGCTTGATCGTATGGTACGCAAAAGACAATCCAACTTGTGGGAGGGGCTTCAGAAAGCATGTGGTGAAATTTCTCAAGATTACCTCAGCAAATTAACGGCTAGAATGCCAAAGGTCTGCAATGCTGCAATTGCTGTAAAGGGAGCATTCTTTGACGAAAGCAAAGTTTGAAGGAGAAAATTATTCTTTCAAATAAAAATCATTATTTCTAACCTTGTCAATGTCTGGAGTACATTTTGCAACTCATTTGATAAATAAAAGTATGAGTTTTCATGGAAAACACAAAATTGTCTGGGTGACCCCAAACTTTTTAATGGTGGTGTATGTATGTATGTATGTATATATATACACACACAAATATGTATGTATATATACAGTAAAGACCAAAAGTTTGGACACACCTTCTCATTTAAAGATTTTTCTGTATTTTCATGACTTTGAAAATTGTACATTCACACTGAAGGCATCAAAACTATGAATTAACAAATGTGGAATTATATACTTAACAAAAAAGTGTGAAACAACCGAAAATATGTCTTATATTCTAGGTTCTTCAAAGTAGCCACCTTTTGCTTTGATGACTGCTTTGTACACTCTTGGCATTCTCTTTATGAGCTTCAAGAGGTATATACACTGTGTGCAGAATTATTAGGCAAGTTGTATTTTAGAGGATTATTTTTATTATTGATCAACAACTATGTTCTCAATCAACCGAAAAGACTCATAAATATCCAAGCTTAATGTTTTTGGAAGTTGGAGTGTTTTTTTTTTAGATTTGGCAATCTTAGGAGGATATCTGTTTGTGCAGGTAACTGTTACTTTATAGAATTATTAGGCAACTTAATAAAAACCAAATATAATCCCATCTCACTTGTTTATTTTCACCAGGTAAACCAATATCAGTGCACAAAATTTAGAAATAAACATTTCTGACATGCAAAAACAAAAACCAAAAAAATTAGTGATCAATATAGCCACCTTTCTTTATGATGACACTCAACAGCCTTCCATCCATAGATTCTGTCAGTTGCTTTATCTGTTTTCGATCAACATTGCGTGCAGCAGTCACCACAGTCTCCCAGACACTGTTCCGAGAGGTGTACTGTTTTCCCTCCCTGTAGATCTCACATTTTATGATGGACCACAGGTTCTCTATGGGGTTCTGATCAGGTGAACAAGGGCGCCATGTCATTATTTTTTCTTCTTTTAGACCTTTACTGGCCAGCCACACTGTGGAGTAGTTGGATGCATGTGATGGAGCATTGTCCTGCATGAAAATCATGTTTTTCTTGAACGATACCGACTTCTTCCTGTACCACTGCTTGAAGAAGTTGTCTTCCAGAAACTGGCAGTAGGTCTGGGAGTTGAGCTTCACTCCATCCTCAACCTGAAAAGGTCCCACAAGTTCATCTTTGATGATACTAGCCCATACCAGTACCCCACCTCCACCTTGCTGGCGTCTGAGTCGGAGTGGAGCTCTCTGCCCTTTACTGATCCATCCATCTGGCCCATCAAGAGTCACGCTCATTTCATCAGTCCATAAAACCTTTGAAAAATCAGTCTTAAGATATTTCTTGACCCATTCTTGACGTTTTATCTTATGTTTCTTGTTCAAAGGAGGTCGTTTTTCAGCCTTCCTTACCTTGGCCATGTCCCTGAGTATAGCACACCTTGTGCTTTTTGATACTCCAGTAACGTTGCAGCTCTGAAATATGACAAAACTGGTGGCGAATGGCATCTTGGCAGCTTCATGCTTGATTCTCCTCAATTCATGGGCAGTTATTTTGCGCCTTTTTTGGCCAACACACTTCTTGCGACCCTGTTGGCTATTTGCCATGAAACGCTTGATTGTTCAGTGATCACGCTTCAAAAGTTTGGAAATTTCAAGACTGCTGCATCCCTCTGCAAGACATCTCACAATTTTGGACTTTTCAGAGCCCATCAAATCTCTCTTCTGACCCATTTTGCCAAAGGAAAGGAAGTTGCCTAATAATTAAGCACACCTTATATAGAGTGTTGATGTCATTAGTCAACACCCCTCCTCATTACAGAGATGCACATCACCAGATTTACTTAATTGGTAGTTGGCTCTCAAGCCTATGCAGTTTGGAGTAGGACACCATGTATAAAAAGTATCAAAGTGATCAAAATACGCATTTGCCTAATTCTGCACGCGGTGTATATAATGGGGTTGGGACCATCAGTTGTGTTGTGCAGAAGTCAGGTGGATACACAGCTGATTGTCCTACTGAATAGACTGTTAGAATTTGTATTATGGCAAGAAAAAAGCAGCTAAGTAAAGAAAAACGAGTGGCCATCATTACTTTAAGAAATGAAAGTTAGTCAGTCTGAAAAATTGGGTAAACTTTGAAAGTGTCCCCAAGTGCAGTTGCAAAAACCATCAAGCGCTACAAAGAAACTGGCTCACATGAGGACCGCCCCAGGAAAGGACGACCAAGAGTCACCTCTGCTTCTGAGGATAAGTTTTTCCGAGTCACCAGCCTCAGAAATCGCAGGTTAACAGTGGCTCAGATTAAGAGACCAGGTCAATGCCACACAGAGTTCTAGCAGCAGACACATCTCTTCAACAACTGTTAAGAGGAGACTTTGTTCAGCAGGCCTTCATGGTAAAATAGCTGCTAGGAAACCACTGCTAAGGACAGGCAACAAGCAGAAGAGACTTGTTTGGGCTAAAGAACACAAGGAATGAATATTAGACCAGTGGAAATCTGTGCTTTGGTCTGATGAGTCCAAATTTGAGATCTTTGGTTCCAACCACCGTGTCTTTGTGCAATGCAGAGAAGGTGAATGGATGGACTCTACATGCCTGGTTCCCACCATGAAGCATGGAGGAGGAGGTGTGATGGTGTGGGGGTGCTTTGCTGGTGACACTGTTGGGGATTTATTAAAAATTGAAGGCATACTGAACCAGCATGGCTACAACAGCATCTTGCAGCGGCGTGCTATTCCATCCGGTTTGCGTTTAGTTGGACCATCATTTATTTTTCAACAGGACAATGACCCCAAACACACCTCCAGGCTGTTTAAGGGCTATTTGACCAAGGAGGAGAGTGATGGGGTGCTACGCTAGTTGACCTGGCCTCCACAGTCACCAGACCTGAACCCAATTGAGATGCTTTGGGGTGAGCTGGACCGCAGAGTGAAGGCAAAAGGGCCAACAAGTGCTAAGCATCTCTGGGAACTCCTTCAAGATTGTTGGAAGACCATTTCCGGTGACTACCTCTTGAAGCACATCAAGAGAATGCCAAGAGTGTGCAAAGCAGTCATCAAAGCAAAAGGTGGCTACTTTGAAGAACCTAGAATATAAGACATATTTTCAGTTGTTTCACACTTTTTTGTTAAGTATATAATTCCACATGTGTTAATTCATAGTTTTGATGCCTTCAGTGTGAATGTACAATTTTCATAGTCATGAAAATACAGAAAAATCTTCAAATGAGAAGGTGTGTCCAAACTTTTGGTCTGTAATGTATATATACATACATATATTTTATATACACTGTGTTGCAAATATTTTCTCAGATTTTCCCAAATTATCTATATGAATTGCAGTCATTGTAATTTTCCAGTCAAATAACTATTAGAGTACAATTGGAAGGTTTTTGTACAAACTGCCTATGATAACAGTATATTTTTAAAAAAATAAAAAACTCAAACTGCACTCAAAATGCATGTTCCAAATTATTGTGCACAGCAGAGTTTTCAACCTTTTCATTTTAATAAAGAACAAAAAAATGGTCATTTTTGAAATTATAAGCATTAGCAGGTTATTGCAAACTGAAATCGAACAGTTTTCAACTCAAAACTTTATTCTAGGTGATGTTACATTTGCACATAGGACCACTTCTGAACTCTCTCGTCCATTGAATTTGTCAGGTTTTGGATGGTTTCTGCTTCAATTGTTTTGCATGAGGACAGAATACCCTCCCAGAGCTGTTGCTTAGATGTGAACTGCCTCCCGCCATCATAGACACTCCTTTTGATGATGCTCCAGAGGTTCTCAATGGGGTTGAGGTCAGGGGAGCATGGGTGCCACACCATAAGATTGTCCCCTTTTATGCACATAGCAGCCAGAGATGCAGATGTGTTATGTGCAGCATGAGACGGGGCATTATCATGCATGAAAATGATCTTGCTGCGGAATGCACGGTTCTTTTTCTTGAACCATGGATGGAAGTGCTGTTTGAGAAACTCAACATACATTATGGAGTTCATCTTTACCCCTTCAGGGATCCTAAAAGAGCCGACAATCTCTCTCCCCATGATTCCAGCCCAAAACATTACTCCACCTACTCCTTGTTGGCGCCTTAGCCGTGTTTGCATGGGGTATTCATCCACCAGCCATCCTCCACTCCATCCATCTGGACCATCGAGATCATTTCATGCATGATAATGCCCCGTCTCATGCTGCACATAACACATCTGCATCTCTGGCTGCTATGGGCATAAAAGGGGACAAATTTATGGTGTGGCACCCATGATCCCCTGACCTCAACCCCATTGAGAACCTCTGGAGCATCATCAAAAGGAGTGTCTATGATGGCGGGAGGCAGTTCACATCTAAGCAACAGCTCTGGGAGGGTATTCTGTCCTCATGCAAAACAATTGAAGCAGAAACCATCCAAAACCTGACAAATTCAATGGACGAGAGAGTTCAGAAGCTCCTTTCGGACAAAGGGTCCTATGTGCAAATGTAACATCACCTAGAATAAAGTTTTGAGTTGAAAACTGTTTGATTTCAGTTTGTAATAACCTGTTAATGCTTATAATTTCAAAAATGACCATTTTTTTGTTCTTTATTAAAATGAAAAGGTTGAAAACTCTGCTGTGCATAATAATTTGGAACATGCATTTTGAGTGCAGTTTGAGTTTTTTATTTTTTTAAAAATATCCTGTTATCATAGGCAGTTTGTACAAAAACCTTCCAATTGTACTCTAATAGTTATTTGACTGGAAAATTACAATGACTGCAATTCATATAGATAATTTGGGAAAATCTGAGAAAATATTATTTGCATAATAATTTGGAACACAGTGTATATGCGCAGACACAGTATCTTTAAAAAAATGCCACTGGAGAGCAAGGTATGCGCACGCGCTGACGACTTTGGTGCCATTTTCTTGAAGAATTCTACTACAACATCAAGATAGCAGTGCGCACAAGCTGGCCATTGCCATTATCCCTATGGCCGGCACCTGTGCACTGCTATGTTGACATTGTAGTACATTACTTTGTTAAAATGGCGTCGGAGTCAGCGCATGCGCATACCGTGGTGTCCAGCGCCATTTTGTTGAAGACACTTTATGCGAATTTGCAGACACAATGTCTTCAAAAAAATGGCACCAGATAGAGCAGTATGCGTACAAACTCACTCCGGCGCCATTTTATTGGTTTACGGAGAAGTTTTTGCTGAATAAAAAATTTGGGTTTTCAGCAAATATGTTAATATTAAATGAAATATTAAATTAAAAATGTACCAATAAAAATGCTAGTCATAACCTAGATGCTGTACATTCCACGTATATGCTAATCACACACCAGACTCATGTCACATACATGCCAGTTACACATTAGACATATAACACACACATGCCTGTCACACACTAGATATCATCCAAAAACACTAACCATTAAAAACATGACACGAACAGCAGCTCATAACACACATCACTTATTACTAGCATTATAAACTTGTCACACATCCTTCACATTCTTATACTTACTTGCTTTCTTCAGCAGGAACACCATAGACCGCTTAGCACCTAGTCACTGCTCTATAAAGCCTAGCCACTTCTTGATTAGGCTCCGCTCACTTAAAGCACTAAGCCACACTCCCTCGCATAGCTGCTGCCCAGGATTTATATTTCTGCTTTACATATTTGCACCATTGTTTAACTATACTTTCCTGCACTACCACAGGCACGAGCCCCCTTCCACCTCTCGGTGCAGCCTTGTGCAGCTTAGCTGGCTGTATATCTGCCCTTGCTATGGATGCAGATACTATTGAAAACTGTGACAGAGTCTATGCCCCACCGCTTACTCCGGTAATTCACAGTCTGCATTAGCCCTGTGGCCCATAAGAGTTTGGGATTTTACCGTAGATGTTAGAAGACATGATGACACCACTTCATCGTGTCACTTCCACCAAGTAGTGGAAAACACAGAAAAAGTAGAGAACCCCTATTTTTATTGTTGCAGCCCAGTTTGATGAGTTTTTGTTTTCATCCAAATGGGCATGAAAGGACAGAGGCGGAAACGTTGTCATATTACTACGTGGAGGCACAGAGAGGGCACTTTTATTGTAGGAATATAAAGGAGGTATTGTTAGTATGTGGTAGCACAAAAGGGACATTATTACTGTATATATATATATATATTTTTTCAATAATTGTCATCATAGGTTTAATAGCAATATTTTCTTAGGTCGTTGAAGGCTTGTTTTTTTTTTGCAGGACGAACTGTGCTTTTTCTGAAGGCAAATAGATTGGAGTGCACCAAAATACCATATATAGATTAAGATGCCGGTGCTATAGCCTGCATTGGATACAAAGTCATGCAACAAGGGAGAGGAAAGACCAATGCAAAGGGAAGGCTATACACACCAAAATGAAAAAACAATAATTTTATTAGTATCAAATCAGTGCGCACACATGCAAACGTTAAAAACATTTAAAAACGATCTACTTATGCAGTTCTTCCTCATCCACCTTCTCCTTGATCATTTGATGGGATTATTCACTCTGCGGTTATTGCATTTATGGCTTATCATATGCCCTCTCATAGGGACATTTAAATTTATTGATCTGCAATTGTCATATGATCATTCAGGGATTTTTTATTCTGGTATGGTTTGACTTTATGATATGTGTATATGCTTTCCCAGAGGGACACCCTGGGTAATTGCATTGTGTTAATAAGCACTAATGGTTGCTCAAATACAATTATGCTCAAAAGTTTACATACCCTGGCAGAATTTTTCCTTTCTTGGCCTTGTTTCAGAGAATATGAATGATCGCAAAAAACTTTTTCTACACTCATGGTTACTAGTTGCGTGAAGCCATTTATTGTGAAACTACTGTGTTTTCGCATTATAAATCTTGATGACAACCAAAAACATCCAAATGACCCTGATCAAAAGTTCACATACCCTGGTGATTTTGGCCTGATAACATGCACAGAATTTGACACAATTGGGTTTGAATGGCTACTAAAGGTAACATCCTCACCTGTGACCTGTTTGCATCAGTGTGTGTGCATAAAAGCTGAGTGAGTTTCTGGGATCCAGAACAGACTCTTGCATCGTTTATCCAGCCACTAACGTTTCTGGATTGTGAGTCATGGGGAAAGCAAAAGAATTGTCAGCGGATCTATGGGAAAAGGTAGTTGAACTGTATAATACAGGAAAGGAATACAAAAAAATATCCAAGGAATTGATAATGCCAGTCAGCAGCATTCAAACTGTGATTAACAAATGGAAAATCAATGGCTCTGTAAAAATCAAACCACGGTCAGGTAGACCAACAAAAATTTCGGCCACAACTGCCTGGAAAATTGTTCGGGATGCAAAGAAAAACCCACAAAAAACATCAGCTGAAATTCAGGACTCTCTGAAAACTAGTAGTGTGGCTGTTTCAAGATCGACAATAAGGAGGCACTAGAAGAAAAATGGGCTGCATGGTTGAGTCGCCTGAAGAAAGCCATTACTGCGCAAATGCCACAAAGTTTCTAGCCTGCAATATGCAAAGCAGCACAGAGACAAGCCTCAAAACTTCTGGAACAAAGTAATTTTAAGTGATGAGACCAAAATGGAACTTTTTGGCCACAACCACAAATGTTACATTTGGATAGAGGTCAACAAGGCCTATGATGAAAGGAACACCATTCCTACAGTAAAGCACGGAGGTAGATCACTGATGTTTTGGGGATGTGTGAGCTACAAATTCACAGGAATCTTGGTAAAAGTTGAAGGAAAGATGATTGCTGCACTTAAGTGCAAATTTGCCTCCAGTATTTGCTGATAATCAGCCCGGAAGCTGCGCATGGGACGTACTTGGACGTTCCAACATGACAATGATCCAAAACCCAAGGCCAAGTCAACCTGTCATTGGCTACAGCAGAACAAAGTGAAGGTTCTAAGGTTCTGGAGTGACCATCTCAGTCTCCTGACCTTAATATCATTGAGCCACTCTGGGGAGATCTCAAGCGCGCAGTTCATGCTAGACAGCCCAGGAATTTACAGGAACTGGAGGCTTTTTGCCTAGAAGAATGGGCAGCTTTACCATCTGAGAAAGTAAAGAACCTCATCCGCAACTACCACAAAAGACTTCAAGCTGTCATTGATGTTAGAGGGGGCAATACACGGTATTAAGAACTGGGGTATGTGAACTTTTGATCAGGGTCATTTGGATGTTTTTGGTTGTCATTAAGATTTAGAAAGAGAAAACATAGTAGTTTGACAATAAATGGCTTCACCCAACCAATAACCATGAGTAAAGAAAAAGTTTTTTTGTTATCATTCATATTCTCTGAAACAAGGCCAAGAAAGCAAAAATTCTGCCGGGGTATGTAAACTTTTGAGCACAACTGTATTTCATTGAGGGTTAACCTGACCATCTATTATATGTGCAATGATGTAATTTATGCAATGATTGAATTGTTATTGTATACAGCATATACGGACATGGTATTTGGCCGATCTAACAGAGCTGGAAATGCTGAGCTGGATACAACCCCACCAAACCACTGACTGACAGTTTTCTGTCTACACTATATATTAACAGAAAGCTGCTAATCAGTGGTGGGAGCCTAGTTGGACTAGGTGGCACGATGCCATGTTGTCCCGTAATGATAATCTCATGCTGATAAAACACTGATTGTATTGAAACAGCAAAATACAGACCAGTAAGTCACACATCAATAAAATCGGTGTCTTTTCTTCTACATCTTGGTGCTCTCAAATTACATAGCAAAAAGCTGCTGAGAAATTTTCTTTAATATATTGTATTAATGCTTGAAAAATTATATGAAGAAACTGCTCCATCATGAAAAAAAGTTGCAACATGTTTTGTTACAGAGCCCAACAAATAGAAAAAGAGACACTAAAAACCACTTTGGTTATTTAGTAATTTAAAGAGGTTGTCCCATTGCAACTTACTTTCAACCATAGGGTGAGTGATGTGTTAAAAAATGTCATTGGAACAGGAGAAGATATGTAAAGTTCTGTTTCTCAGTCACTGCCCCAGTCACTGCAGCTTTAACCTCATGTTGACAGCGCTGCAGTCAGTTACTGAGCTCCGCGACTCATGATCATGCAGTGTTTGGTTGAAGTGCGGTTCACATGATGGAGACAGCGCTGGAGCTGGTGAGGGCAGGCAAAGTTATTTTTTTTCCATATATTTGAGCCTATGGACTAAAGTTAGTTTAGAGAAAAAGTTTTAGAAAAGGGACAACTCCTTTAAGTTAAAAAAAAAAAAAAAATCAGCAATATTCCCACTTTAAATATTTATGGCAAATCTATGGGATAAGCTAGAAATTTTTCATAAGTGTGGGTCCCTGCTATGTGACCTGCACTAATCTTTAGAACAGGGGTCCCCAACTTCTTTTCTCTAGCTCCTCTCCACTTCAAAGAATTTTTCCACACACATTTTGAGGTGGATTCTTCACTGCACACAGTCATTTGCTGATGTGGATTTTCAGTGCATACATCACAATTTCTCTGAGCAAAGTCCAGAAGAACATCTACATATTATATGTGCAGACTTTGGTGTGTGTTAAAAAGTAAATGAACAGATTAGCGGATTTGTGTCGGCAGCTTTGTGAGAGCCTAACTGCAGGCCGTAGCTATAATTCCATTGATTTAAAACTAGATGGAAATATAAGGAATTCTCCAATATTTATGCTCTCTACCTTTTGCTCTTTGTTCTTTGTTTTGTATTATTACTTTTCTCTCTAGTCTTTTTTGACTAGAGAGAGACCACTTCCAGACCAAAATTATGTAAAAGTGTAAAAATATATATAATTTTGTTAGTGCTACAAAAATAATGCAAATTTGTAGCCACAGATATTATCAGAGGTGCACAAAGGTCTTTGTCAAGGTGGAGGATGGGGAAAGATTTTACAATGGGGCTTTCCCCAGACAGAAAGCGCTTAGCCCCATTCTTATAGATCCTTCTACGCCTGAGTGATGACATGATGTGGTTGTCAGTTATCAGGGAAAAAGGTTCATAGCTTCCTATTTCCAGTATTGAGATTTGCAAAAATGTATTCCCTGCAAATCGAAGATTTGAGGAGAATTTGATGAAGTTGGTGAATTAGAATTTCAAAAAATGATTGAACCCCTTACAATTTTTTAGAAGCCAAGGAGTAGAAGGACGGCCTGTATCTGATACCAATAATAATATGAATAAACCTTTTACAAAAAATAAGCAAAAAGTTAGATCAGACAGACTCGGTACAAGCAGTAAACTACAGTGGGAATAAGGCATTCATAGTGGGTGAAATCATAATTACTATTACCTAAATTTAATTTACAGGTTACAATAGCCCAGGCAGTGAGCTCCCCCTCAGACTCTGATGCACATTTCACCCCAGGCCTTCTTTTGAGGGTACTGATTTGAGAGGAGCAGTGAAAGTTTATACTACAGAACTTAAGTACCTGTGAAAGTTTCTCAGATGCATAAGAATTATCATAGTGTAACGGAAACTGTGTCCCCCACATTACATGCCACCTGTCATTACCCCAGAAGAGAGACTAAGGGTGCAAGCATGCGCCATTCAGGTTGTCCTGTATATCAAAGCACCTTCATCCTAGTTCTTCTGTTTCGGTAGGGAAGAGTGGACCTATGGAAGTTCGGGTTCTGGTCTACGACTTAAACTTTATTCCAAAGTTTGGTTCGGGTACCAGAATTGTATCCGAACTTGAACCAGAACCCAAACCCCATTGAAAACAATGGGAACTTGAACTTTTGAGCTGGAAAATTCTCTGTCTCTCCCCTCCCGGAACTCCGAACATTGCAATGGACTTCCGGGAGAAGTCCTTGTTAGGAATTTAGCACC
Organism: Phyllobates terribilis; assembly: GCF_046119375.1. Taxonomy (NCBI): domain Eukaryota; kingdom Metazoa; phylum Chordata; class Amphibia; order Anura; family Dendrobatidae; genus Phyllobates; species Phyllobates terribilis. Next base: position 67,238,526 of record NW_027362770.1, on the reverse strand, counting down.
AGTCACTAACTTTTAAGTTCAGGTTCGCTCATCTCTACTTGCTAACACTAGTAGCAGATGCTACACCACTAAAACAAATAGTCCTTAGGCAGTTCTGAAAATAATAGTAACTGAGTTAGGGTAGTAGACAACCTCTTTAAGGAAGGTCAATGAGGAATTTGGAGACTATTTGTTTTGCAGCAGTATTTGCAGCGAAAGTTGGTCCTACAAAATATAGACTCTGTGGGACTGAATGCAAATGCACATCACAATTTTCGGATTTCTATTTTTTAAACATATAGAAAACCATGTAATATTCCCATAACACTTCACGGTACTTTGTTTTGTTATATCACACAAAAAATCCCAATAGAATACATTTATGTTTGTGGATGTAAAGGGAAAAGTGGAAAAGTTCATTGGGCATGAATACTTTTTCAAGGCACTGTATGTGTGTGTGTATATGTGTGTATATATATATATATACCATTATAGAGTATGATGCTCCCAAATATTCTCCCACCTACACACACTCTCAGTATGGTATCCCCATATTGATTTCCTCCCCACCACAGTTTAACCCCACACGAACAGTATAGAACGTGATGACTCTACAGTGACACCAACACAGTATAACACCCCCCACAGCATGATGCACATAAAGTGCCCCCTTATAGTATGATATCCCCATAGTCCCTCTCTCTCTCACACACACACACACACACACAAACACACACTCACACATAGTATAATGACCCCTACACAGCATGATGGCCTTTCAGTATGCTGCCACCTAGTCCATATGACGACCCCTACAGCCCTCCCTACTCAATATGGGGACCCTCACAGTCCCCTACTCGGTGTGAGGGTCCCCAAAGTCTCCTACTCAGTATGAGCCTTCCATTGTCTCCTACTCCGTATTAGAGACCCCACATCATCCTACTCAGTATGACCCCACACAGGATAAGGATTATGAAAGTCCTCAATTCAGTATGGGAGCCCACACAGTCCTCAAGTCAATATGGAGACTCACCGTTCCCCACAGCCCCTTAACACCTCTCTGACCTTAGACGTATCAATATCGCCTGGTAGTTAATAAGCTTTGACATATGGATATTTTTAGGCGATTTTGCACACACAGAGGGTGTGTGCACGATCACCGCCAGGTGTCAGTTGACAGCTGATGGCACTTTAACCCCTTATATGCTGCGATCGCAGCTTTTAGAGAGCAGACAGAGGGACCGAAACCCCTCTGCTCTTGGATCGGAGACCGTGCGACGTCATTGTGGGGTCCCGATAGTCATGACGACATCTGGGTCACCAGGCACTAACAAGTTAGTTAGATCATGAGCTGTGCATGATCTAACTAACTTTTGTCTGCAGCACTGACATGTTATAAGGTATAGCAATGCTCCTGCACTGCTATACCTTATAAGTGTGATCAGACTGCAGAAAGTGAAAGTCCCATAGTGGAACAAAGTAAAAAATTAATATTCTGGAAAAAAAAAAAAAATAAATAAAAGTACACATATTTGGTATCGCTGCATCCGGAACGATCCAAGATCCAACCTATAAAACTGTCCCACTAGTTAATCCCTTCAGTGAACACCGAAAAAAAAAAGAGGCAAAAACCAATGATTTATCTTCATACCGCCGAGCAAAAAGTGGAGTAAAACGTGATCAAAAAGACTAATGTAAATAAAAATGGTATTGCTGAAAACGTCATCTTGTACCGCAAAAAACAAGCAGAAAAATAAAAAAGTTATAGCTCTCAGAATAAAGCAATGCAAAAATAATTATTTTTTCTACAAAATTGTTTTTAATGTGTAAAAGCACCAAAACATAAGCTATATAAATGTGGTATTGCTGTAATCGTACTGACCCAAAGGATAAATCTGCCTGATAAATTTTACCACATATGTAATGGCATAAAAAAGCTAAAAAAGAAAACAGTTCCTGAATTGATGTTTTTGTTCTGCCCCCCAAAAATCAGAATAGATCAAAAAATGTCATGTGCCTGAAAATGGCACCAATAAAAACATCAACCCGCCCCGCAAAAAACAAGCCCCCACATGACTGTCGGCAGAAATCTGGAAAAATTATAGTTCTCAAAATATGGCAATGCAAAAGCCAGTTTTTGCAACAAAAAAAGCTTCTTTTAGTCTGTGACAGCAGGCAAACATAGAAACCTGATATAAATCTTGTATCGTTGTAAACGCACTGACCTGAACAATAAAATTGTCTAATCACTTGTCTAAACCGCACAAAGAACAGCGTAAAAAATAAATAAAACCAGTTCTTCATCTGCTGTTTATTTGTTCATTCTGCCTCCCAAAGATCACAGTAAGTGTTATGGGTCCGAGTGGTGGAACCTCTGTGCTTCGGTGCAAGGAGGGACCAGAGGGGCATAACTAAGTGCCTTCTCAGACCGACCCAGGTCACACGGCGGCTTAGTCGACTCTATGAACCAGGGAGGGACCGGGCAGGTGGACCAGGTGCCACTCTGGGACTGACCTTGTGTGAGAGCAGGTGACTCCCACGGATCAGATGACAGGAGCTGACCGGTACAGCGGATGAGCATGGCAGAAAGGCTGACGGGTGGTCCGGGTAGATAAGCAGGCTGGTACAGCAGATAGCCAGATGGGTGCTCCAGATAGGCAAGCAGGCGGGTACGGCGGATAGCCAGACAGCTGCTCTAGGTAGGCAGGCTGGCGGGCACTACAGGTTACTGGCAGGTGCTCCAGGTAGGCAGGCTGGCGGGCACGGCAGGTTACTGGCAGGTGCTCAAGGTAGGCAGGCAGGCGGGTATGGCGGATAACTGGCAGGTGCTCCAGGTAGGCAGGCTGGCGGGTATGGCAGGTAACTGGCAGGTTACTGGCAGGTGCTCCAGGTAGGCAGGCTGGCGGGCACGGCAGGTAACTGGCAGACTGGCAGACAGGACTGTTAGACAGACAGGCGGGAAGGACTGACAGGCAGCAGGACCTGAAGGCTGAGCACACAAAAGAACTCGGTGTCCACCGCTTGTTCCTTAAGGTGTCTTAATGCCAAGTGGTGGACACCGCGTTCCTACACAACTATATTCCACTTGCTCAAACTAAGCCATTCTGTGACCTCAGCCCACTCCTGGCAAATTTCATCTCTTAATACCGTACACTGACGAAGGTCCTAGGCGACCGAAATGTTTGTAGTCTGTATTATTTACTTCATTAAAAACAAGAAATTCTATTGAGTCTCCGAGTGCCGGATTTTACTATAATCAAAAGAGATGTCAGGGATGCTGGTGGTAGACGTGGTTCGCCAGGCTCCCGTGCTGCCCATTTATTTGTTCATCTCTCTATTTTACAGTAGTTAGGATGAAAGGCTGCAAGATTCTAGATTAGAAAGTGATATGATTGTTACAATGATAGTGACATGTAGGATGAAAAGTTAAGCTTTATCAAAATTTCTTAAAAATGTTTAAATCATGTTTTTATACTAAACATTTTTTAAGGATGCACTTTCCTTAAATATAGATTCTCTTTATCTTAAGTCCATTGTACTTGCTCCACTCTGGATAAACATTTCATTTGTTTGGATACTTGTTAGATACGTGAATTAGTAAGATTTTTATATTTTTAGCATTTGAATTTGTAGCCATTCTAATGTAATTTTTCTCTCTTTTAGTAGAAAATTGTCTTGGAGATAAATCCGTTTTCTGTCGTTTGGAAGTGCTGGCTCGTTATTGCTCAATGCGTGGATATAGCAGATTGTGCTGTAAGGCCTGCAATTCATCTCAAAATTCAAGTGACAATTATGTAAAAAATAATAACATTAAAAATATTTCCCCAGCAAATCCAACTCTTCCAAGCATTCCATCAACCATGTCACATACCCCGATTTACAGCACACAGATGCCTAGTAGAAATGCAAGTGACAATCTGCAAGACACCAATAGAGTAGATGTGCTCTACAAGACCAACAGACTTGACAATGAAGTTCCCCCTCCTAATCCCCTGCCACGCAGAAGGTCCATGTTTGAAAAGACAAAAAACCAAAGGATTCAACAATTGATTGCTGAGAAATTACAAGAGGCTAAGAAGAAGCTGCATTAATGTCAACTTAAGAGCATTTTCTACGAAAATGAAAGAATTGGCAATACACAAGACTCACAGACTGTCCAAGGCATTTCTGACATTACCATGTCATGCAGTTGTAGCAAATATTACAAGTAGCAGGTAACATTTTCAGGATATAGACTGACATTTCCTTAGTTATATTAGTAAGAAATCTACAGTGATCTTAAAGGGTAACACCATTGTTTACAGATGCTTTTGGTGCTGTTTTTTTATCAGTTTGTCTACATTTACTACAATAATGCTATTGTCACATGCTCATGTAAAAGTGTAAATCATATCTATTACTGTTTGTAAAAATATACAATTAGAACATTTTGCAATGAATTGTTTTGTGCTGCTCTCATTTTCTCAGACTGAATGTGTTTTACTTTTCACAGTGATCACTAATATATTATTTCCTAGTAATTTTATACAGTATATGTTCCTTCTCACTGGGGAACACAATTTTCATTTTGTTAGATCTGTTTTTCTCTATCACAACAATTTTTTAAGTTAGAGGATACCCTCCCTTTGTCTCTAAAACTATACAAAGTGTATGTTCAATGGAAAATAATGCAAAAAATAACCCAAATGTACTATTTATTTAAAGCTATTTTGCTCATACAAAGGATATATTGTTAAATTGTGTGCAAGTAGTAAAGTTAGGTTGCAGTTCAGGTAAAAATTTACGCTTATAGCTTTTTCCTGAGTGTTCAATCTGTGGACAATCTCACCTAATGCTCCAACAATAGTCAATCTTCATATGTGCAGCCTACCCTGATACTGTCTTTCCATGACCTTCAAATCTTGGTGGAATCATTCACCTTGCTCATCACTGACTGCAGGGAAATTAGCAAGATGGCTATGCAGAAAATGCACCTCGATGCTCATGTTGCAACCAAGCATTTTGTAGCTCTCCTAGAGTTTCTGGATAATTTCAGTTTAATTACCGTATTTTTCGGACTATAAGACGCACCGGACCATAAGACACACCTAGGTTTTAAAGGAGGAAAATAGGAAAAAAAAATGTAAGCAAAAACTGTGGTCATGATGCCCTGTTATGGGGGAGGGGGTCTGCTGCTGACACTGGTATTGGGGTAATGTCCCCCAATTCTGTTAATATCCTCCATCCTGGTATGTATGGCCCCTCCTTCCTGGTATAAGTGGCCCCCATCCCATCCTGTTATACTTGGCCATCATCCCCATCCTGGAAAGCATGGTACCCCTTGATTCCCCATCCCGGTATGCATGGCACCACTTTATCCCCCTGCTGGTATGCATGGCACCTCTTGAGCCCCCATCCTGGTATGCATGGCACCACTTGAGCCCCCATCCTGGTATGCATGGCACCCCTTGATACCCCATGCTGGTATGCATGGCACCTCTTGATACCCCATCCTGGTATGCATGGCACCCCTTGAACCCCCATCCTGGTATGCATGGCACCCCTTGAGCCCCCATCCTGGTATGCATGGCACCCCTTGAGCCCCCATCCTGGTATGCATGGCTCCCCTTGAGCCCTCATCCTAGCATGCATGGCACCCTCTGAGCCCCCATGACGCTGCCTACAAAAAAAAAATAAACAATCATACTCACCTTCTCTCTCCTCCAGCGCTGTCCCGCTCTGCTACTGACTGTCACTGTGTGAGCCGCGCATGGCAGGGTGCGCATGGCGTCCCTGCCATGCACCCTCACACAGTGTGAGACGCTGTACTGGAATAGTCACTGCTCCCCACACCGGGACTCTGTGCGTGGGGAGCACTGACCATTCAGTCTCTTCAATAGCCGGCACCCATGGGAGTGGGTTGTACTGAATATTCATGACCTTTAATAGCAGGCACACAGACCGCAGAGCGGCAGCAGGAGCCGCGCTGCGGCTCCAGTGTGCCGGCTATTAAGAAAAAAATTAATATTCATTGCTCTCCACGCCCATTATCGTGGGGAGCAGGGAATATTCATTTTCTTTAGTAGCGAGCACAGCGTAGGCTGCAGCAGGCGGCTGCTGCCTCCTGTGCCACGCTGATCCCCTGTTGCCGCTCCCCCACACCCACCATCACGCACAGCCATGTATATAGTATTTAGACTATAAGACGCACCCCCCACTTTCCTCCAAAATTTTGGAATAAAAAAGTGTGTCTTATAGTCCAAAAAATACGGTATTTGCTTGTGTATTTCCAAGAAAGTCATTGACAGGTTCTTTGAATGACAATGCTAAATTTAAGGATAAAACGCTGGCACTGCTCTCATGTCCATGTCACTTATAATTGGACAGTATCACTTTAAATGTGAAAATTAACCATAATCTGTACAATGGCCAGAAAAAACTGTTTAGTTGATGCTCAACTACGACAGGCTGCATATGTGGACAAGAGATAGGCTGAAAAAATAGTGGCACTCACCACTCGTAACTTAAAACGACATCTTTATTGAGGGAACATGCACACGATGTGGACCTAGGAAGCAGAGACCAATGACAGTTTTTCGCATGAAACACGCTTCTTCTGACTCATCACAAAAAGAAATGTGTTTTGCGCAAAACAGCTATAGCTCACCTCTGCTTTCCTAGGTCCACATCGTGTGCATGTTCCCTCAATAAATATGTTGTTTTAAGTTACGAGAGGTGAGTGACGCTATTTTTTCAGCCTATCTCTTGTCCATCTTTGAATGATAACCAAGATTTTTTTTGGAGTTCTGACATTGTCTCAATGAAATGTTCATCTTTGATGAGCTGCCAAATCTGTGGATCATCAAACACATCGGCCTTTACTTTTTCAAATGACAACCTAGGAAATGCCAAAATGAGGTACTTGAAGCAGTCTCCTTCAGTTGGCAAAGCTTTAAGGAATTTCTTCATGAGACCCAGTTTCACATGCAGAGGAGGGAATATAATGTTTCTTTCTATCAACAAGTGAATCATGTAGATTGTTTGGATCACCAGGTTTGAGGTCAGAACTTGGAGGCCAATTTCTCTCCACCCAATGCTTCTCATGAGCTCTGCTGTCCCACATACACAGAAAACAAGGATACTTGGTGTATCCACGTTGCTGACCGAGAAGTAAGCATACTAAACAAAGGTCAACACAGATGATCCAATTGTGTTTGTGATATTGCAACAACTTGATGACTGTCTTTTTGTTTCCGTATTCTTCACAAAGAGAAACTGAATAGCCAATTGGGACTGCACCAAAAAAATTGTCGGTGTGGAGGAGGACACACTTTAAGCACCTCTTTGAGCTATCAATGAACAGTCACCACTCATTTGAGTTATAGATTCTGTTATGGAAAATATTTATACTTTGCTTTGATTATTATTTTAAACAATTAAATCTACCTACTGTATGTACTCAAGTATAAGCTGACCCAAATATAAGCCAAGGCACCTAATTTTACCACAAAAAACTGGGAAAACTTATTGACTCGAAAAAGGGTGGGAAATTCAGAAACTACTGGTAAATTTTCCCTATCCTCGTAAGCATTTCCTTAGACAATCACCAATCCTGGTATGTATGGCCCCTTGATCTCCAATCCTGGTATGCATGGCCCCCTCTTCCCCATATCTGGTATGCATGGCCCCCTCTTCCCCATATCTGGTATGCTTGGCCCCCTCATCCCCAATCCTGGTATGCTTGGCCCCATCATCCCCCAATCCTGGTATGTGACGCGCCCAGGGGGATGGGGATGACTCGGTACCCGGGCCTTTGCCTGGCCTTGAGGATGTCGCGGTGGTCGGCTCCCGGGCCCGTACCCTGGGGTCAGCTTTTAAAAGGGGATTGTTTGTTAATTTTATGGAAGTTCGTGACGCCACCTGTGGTTTCTGGTGAGAATCACCAGCGCTGCAGCAGTCCACTGAGGCCGGTGATAAGGCAGCTCGATGGTATAGGAGCTAGGCCTCAGGGCAGCGTACGGAGAGGGGGATGCCGGACAGGTGAGACCCAGCCGGGTCAGAGCAAGAACAGGGACAGACATGGTAGTCACTTCAGTACCTTTTACTGGTGGTAGTTCAGGCACATCCCGGAGCACTGTAGGGTGAAGGGTGCATATCAGGATCCTCCCCAATGAGCAGGTGTAGGGCCTCCTGTTTCTTGCCTCTGCGTAGTAAGTTTCTGACCTGCCTGAAGCTAGGCCTAACTTTATCTCTGTCCTGCACCGGCTGACGTTGTGGTAGGGCCTTCTCTTGGAGTGCACGCTCCCAGTTTACGGGGCCTATGTGTCTCCTGGCTCTGTTACGTATCAGCTCTCTGGTGAACCTGGGACCTCTAGTTCTCCAGGGATTCCGGTTATGCCTTACTAGAGATCCCGGTAGGCTCGGACCCAGGGTCCGGTATATGTTTCGGGGTGAGCTGGGTAAGCTCCTCTGCCCCCACTGCTACTCACTTTCCACTCGCCTTCGGCCACGCTCGGGCCCTCACTAGGCTACTCACACTAACGGCAGCTTGCCGCTCTTCACCGCTCTTACAGGCGTCGGCACACCTTGGGCTCACTTACTTGAGCTCCTGAGGCTTGACTGGGCTTCAGGACCGCTGGAGGCCTAGCTTGCCTACACAGCAACCCACGTGCTTCTCCGCACACACAGCTTTTCACTCTCTGTGCACTCCAGACTAACTAACTGCCTAGCTCCACCTTCCCTATTTATATCCCTAACGGGCTCCCTCTGCTGGTCTGAGGTGGAAGGTGGAGATGTGTGAATGTTTATGGGGGCCTCTTGTGGAGGATTCCATTAATGCACCCTTCTAGGATCTGCGGTACCAAGCGCAGCTGGGCGCCACATATGCATGGCCCACTAATCCGCAATCCTGGTATGCATGGCCCCTCATCACCAATCCTGGTATGCATGGCCCTCTCATCACCAATCCTGATATTCATGGCCCCCTCATCCCCAATCCTGGTATGCATGGCCCCCTCATCCCCAATCATGGTATGCATGACCCCCTCATCCCCAATTCTGCTATGCAAGGCCACTTCATCCCCAATCCTGCTATGCATGGACCCCTGTCCTGGTATGCATGGACCCCTGTCCTGGTATGCATGGACCCCTGTCCTGGTATGCAAGGACCCCTGTCCTGGTATGCAAGGACCCCTATCCTGGTATGCAAGGACCCTGTCCTGTTATGCATGGACCCCTCATCCCCAATCCTGGTATGCATGGCCCCCCATCCTGGTATCCATGGCCCCCCATCCCCATCCTGGTAAGCATGGCCCCCATCACTGCACACATGAAAAAAATAAAAACTCCTACTCACCTTCCTTCCCTCTGCTCCTGCGCTGCGTCCTGTCTGCCAGCAGTTGATCTCAGCAGCACATGATGTAACTGCCATGCGCCCTCAGACACTGAGGTGAGTAGCGGGGATATTCATTCCTCTCCACGCCGGGACTATGGGTGTGGAGAAGAGTGAATATGCATTTTCTTTAATAGCGTGCAGTGTCAGCAGCAGCTGCAGCTCCTGATGCGGCTCAGCAAACTTCTGGGCCCGCTACCGAAGAGAATGAATATTCACTCTTCTACATGCCAATGGGGGTTGAGAAGAGTGAATATTCATACTCTCTAATAGCGGGCACAGAGGTTTGCTGACCTGCAGCAGTCTACAGTGTGCGCTATTAAAGAAAATGAATATTCACTCCTCTCCACTCCCATGGGCGTAGAGAAGAGTGAATATTGATTTTCTTTAGCAGTGGGCACACATGCTAGCTGCAGCCACCAGTTACTGCCTTTGCACCGCTCCTCTGCCACTGCAACACCCCCCACAACTATCAACAGTCAGAATGTAAGTATATACTCGAGTATAAACCGAGGGGAACTTTTTCAGCATAAAAAATGTGCTGAAAAAGTCAGCTTATAAACGAGTATATACAGTATATATGTTTGATAATTTCATATTTTAATATTAGCTTTATAAGTGTTATTCATAAAAGCGATAACAGAGGGCATTGTATGTTATATAGAGATGTCTTTGTGTTAATCTTTCCTTCTTTGTTTTTAAAAGTATACTTAATTGGACAGAGCTAGCTGTCAAGGATGACTTTCTGGGTTAGATAATGTTAGCCACTCCCTTTCTTCTGGGGGTGTAATAAAATACTTGTTGTTCCGATGCATCATATTTATTTTATTTAACTTGTTTAATTTGAACCAAAAATGGCAGATTTGGAGATAATTTGCATCTCAATCCAAATTAGCTCTTATTGGAAGGGGCTACCATGACATTACATGGTGCCGAAAACCGGGATGGTTAACTACTCGGATGTTTCCATAAATCACTGAAAATAATTCCGTACTTAGTAGCCCTTTGTGTTACAAAAGTTTCAGTGCTTTCTGGTGGTCCAAGACTGGTATGTAGTGGTCCTACAAGACCATTCTTATCAAACCTCTGCCATTGTTTGGATTTTGCTTGTATAATTGAACTTATAGAGTTATAAGATATTTTTTTTGTCTATTATGTGTTTCAATGTGTTTTTAGATATACACTGCTCAAACAAATAAAGGGAACACTCAAATAACACATCCTAGATCTGAATGAATGAAATATTCTCATTGAATACTTTGTTCTGTACTAAGTTGAATGTGCTGACAACAAAATCACACAAAAATAATCAATGGAAATCAAATTTATTAACCAATGGAGGCCTGGATTTGGAGTCACCCCCAAAATTAAAGTGGAAAAACACACTACAGGCTGATCCAACTTTGATGTAATGTCCTTAAAACAAGTCAAAATGAGGCTCAGTATTGTGTGTGGCCTCCACGTGCCAGTATGACCTCCCTACAATGCCTGGGCATGTTCCTGATGAAGTTGCAGATGGTCTCCTGTGGGATCTCCTCCCAGACCTGGACTAAAGCATCCGCCAACTCCTGGACAGTTTGTGGTGCAACGTGACATTGGTTGACGGAGCGTGACATGATGTCCCAGATGTGCTCAATCGGATTGAGGTCTGGGGAACGGGCGGGCCAGTTCATAGCTTCAATGCCTTCATCTTGCAGGAACTGCTGACACACTCCAGCCACATGAGGTCTGGCATTGTCCTGTATTAGGAGGAACCCAGGGCCAACCACACCAGCATATGGTCTCACAAGGGGTCTGAGGATCTTATCTCCGTACCTAATGGCAGTCAGGCTACCTCTGGTGAGCACATGGAGGGCTGTGCGGCCCTCCAAAGAAATGCCACCCCACACCATTACTGACCCACTGCCAAACGGGTCATGCTGAAGGATGTTGCAGGCAGCAGATCGCTCTCCATGGCATCTTCAGACTCTGTCACGTCTGTCACATGTGCTCAGTGTGAACCTGCTTTCATGTGTGAAGAGCACAGGGCGCCAGTTGCGACTTTGCCAATCCTGGTGTTCTGTGGCAAATGCCAAGCGTCCTGCACGGTGTTGGGCTGTGAGCACAACCCCCATCTGTGGACGTTGGGCCCTCATACCACCCTCATGGAGTCGGTTTCTAACCGTTTGTGCAGACACATGCACATTTGTGGCCTGCTGGAGGTCATTTTGCAGGGCTCTGGCAGTGCTCCTCCTGTTCCTCCTTGCACAAAGGCGGAGGTAGCGGTCCTGCTGCTGGGTTGTTGCCCTCCTATGGCCCCCTCCACGTCTCCTGGTGTACTGGCCTGTCTCCTGGTAGCGCCTCCAGCCTCTGGACACTACGCTGACAGACACAGCAAACCTTCTTGCAACAGCTCACATTGATGTGCCATCCTGGATGAGCTGCACTACCTGAGCAACTTCTGTGGGTTGTAGAGTCCGTCTCATGCTACCACAAGTGTGAAAGCACAACCAACATTCAAAAGTGGCCAAAACATCAGCCAGAAAGCATTGGTACTGAGATGTGGTCTGTGGTCCCCACCTGCAGAACCACTCCTTTATTGAGTGTGTCTTGATAATTGCCAATAATTTCCATCTATTGTCTATTCCATTTGCACAACAGCATGTGAAATTGATTGTCAATCAGTGTTGCTTTCTAAGTGGACAGTTTGATTTCACAGAAGTTTGATGTACTTGGAGTTATATTCTGTTGTTTAAGTGTTCCCTTTATTATTTTGAGCAGTGTATATAAATAACAATTGTTGAATGAAGTTGGATGAGTAACTAAGTATAAGGGACAAACAAATAAGTTCTTGATTGATATAAGAGGTTCCATTAGGTGTGGTCCACTATATGTGACAGAGGACATTCAACTCACTTTGAGTTGAAACAGACGGAGTGACAGAGATCAGGGATTCTACCAAAAAAAAAAAAAGATTTCTGTGGAGTAAATCCCTGAATGAGCATGCATGAATCGTCACTTGTCATCCTCGGAAATGTGCACAGAAGTGTCCTGGGTGTAGTATGCCAGGCTAAGTCCTACAGGAGTTTCATGTGGAATTTTTGGAGTTTCTGTGTTTGTGTTATGCTGAACAAATATAATAATTGTGTTAAGAAACTGCCATATCTGCTGCATTCTTTCTAGTTCTGTGTGAGAAAAATCCTTATCTGTGTGCCGTTGGGAAGGGCTGGTGCTGCGTGCAGGGGTGAAGCTGCTGCATGCAAGTTTTCTGTGCTAAGAAGTGTGTGGGTTTTTAAAGAGACAGTACTATACAATAGTTGAAAGTAAAATTGTAAGTTGAAGTTGGATGTTGAAAGTAAAATATTGTGCCTATTTTAGGAAGATTTGGAAGTGATTATTTGGTCATAAGTGTGTGATTTTACCTGCTTCCAGTTGTGTGTTGTGTGGTTGCTGTATAGATCAGTAGAGGGGGATAGCCAAATGCACAGCTGGTCTAGTAGGTGAGAGGCCTATCACATCTGGGCCTTCCTACTACAGTCAGCTGGTTTAATGCGTGAGAGAGCTACCAGAGCCATCCCGTTACACCTTGATAGCTCATTCTGACTTTCTAGAGTTTGGCCTGTGGACAAGATCCCAGCACCCTGAGACGGCATTTGCAGAGAGGTGAGCTGTGTGAAAAATAAGTTGAAACCATGGGCATCATGTTCTGTGTGCAGTCCGGGCACCCAATGGGATCCAAAACAGCTATACAGATAGTAAAAGACTAATTAGGAATTGGAGAAGTGTATTTGCAATTGGGAAGAATTACTGGAAGATAGATAAGAGCAGACTTGAGCTGGCTAGGATTTGGTTAGAAGTTTTCAAAGCATCTCTCAATCAGTGAACATTAATCAGAGAAAAAAAAAGACATGGAACTGTGTATGTAATCTATGAAAGTATGAAAACGCAAAGACCCCTGTAGCCTCGGTACTTGATGTAAAACTTGCATCCTTTGTGACACCCCTGCCTTATGCAGGAACAATAGGATAGGACTGCAGATATTGTGGCCAACTAAATCCCCTTAGGATTAATTACTGTGTCCTGTGGGTCCCCATGTCCATGGATGCCCAAGGTGCCTCTGCCCCCATGAGGACCATGAGTCATGTACACTTTTTCCTCCTAGGATAGAAAATAACCTGCTGGTACATGAACCACCATAGGTATAGCCAATAGCATAACAATGTCCCTGGTCCCCTATTGAGTTCAATGCTCTCACTACCCAGCTCCCGGACCCCTAACATTTAGAATGTATCTCTATGGTCTGTAATTTAATAGTGACCCTTATTATTGCTGCAGTGTTTCATGAAAGGCCTTAGATTTATAGTCCAGACTGTTGAACGCACTAATTGCCAGGGGTGTCGCCATATGCTATGGGTTGATCTGAAGGAAATAGCCCAGAGTGCTGAAGTAGAAAGCATGTGAAAGAAAGAGTTAATTAGGACCTGTGCAGCAAGAAAGGGAAGGGGGAGATATTTCCCTGGGGAGGGACAGACTGTTACATTCATGATAAATACTGGAGCAGCCTGTACAGTATTAATGCAAGAACACAAATCCGAAGACATACAGTCCCTTAAATATGTAACTTGTGAAGGGGTAGAGGGATGAGCTACTAAATTACAAATGACTCAGACCCCCCAACTGAATTTGCATGATTCAATTTCAATTGTGACCCAGGTTTTAGTTTCTCTGATAAATCTTTTAATTTGTTATGGACAGACGTGTTGCAGAAAATTGAAGCCTGTATAGAATTCGCTCCAAAGGGCCCCAAGATGACTACCCCCTTAGACGAAGGCATGCTGTGTAGTCTCTTGTCCTTGACACGTTCTACAACCCGGGACAGTACATGCTCTGTACCCCATTCATGAACTGAAGCCCATTGTGGGCATGTCACAAACTTGATTTGGCAGAACTACCCATTCCTTGGCGACAGTAAACCTTAAACCAGGTGTCTAACCCTCTGTATAAAGCAGTACCCTATAAGTACTGTGGAGAGTGCAGTGATGTATGATAGTGTCCGAGAGCTCCAGAGAGGAGGAGATCTTATTGTCCCTATAATCTCCCCGTTTAATATTCCCCCATATAACTATCAAACACTGTAATGTTCTAAATCCAGCTACACTACTATCAGTGGATTTAGAAAAGGGAGTAGAATATTAGAATGAGATAGAGGGAGGGACTGTAAGCCAAAACCTGCCCCTGATTTCCAAATTAGCAGATGATGAAGCTCAGTTTGACATTGACACATGAACATGACTGTCAGGCATTGATGGTGTTTGTTTGATATCACTGATGTACCCCTCACTAACTCTCTGCTGAGTATTTTGCAGATGGTTCCAGAGCTTGGGACAGTGATCAAGGATGGTTCATCACTGGGTATGCAGTAGTCCACAATGGTAAGGCAACAATACAAGAACCACTCTCTTCCAGCTGCTCGACGCCAGAGGCTGAGCTGAAGGCATTCGCTGCAGCATTCAATCTGGGAAAAGGTAAAGAGATTTATGTATTTTTGGACTCGAGATATGTTTTAAAGGGTTACATATGACTTTGGCGTTGTTTGGCGGAGCCATATTGGCCATATAGCCATATGGGCCAAAGCAGGAGCTGTACGGTCAGAGTCAGGGGTATGGCAGGATTTGCCTCCCAAGCTGCCTGTTCCATATGATGTCTGACCAAGCACATTCCCCCAGTGCACAACACAAAGGGTGTTATGTGTGCAATGGTGCTACAAAACTGCTGTTCCCCAGGGTTCCCGAATGCGGCTACAAAGTATGTCTAGTTTGTGCAAAACATGACACCGGTAGATCTATTTGAGTCCCACAAAAATGCACGCCAAAACCAGATTACCCGCTTCAGAGACTGCAGTTCGACTACATGCAGCTACCTAAGGTGGGTACTTATGAATACGTCATGGTATGCATCAATCTTTTCCCTTGGTTGCTTGAAGCTTGGACTGTGACCAAAGCGAACACAAAAGAAAAACTTATAAGTGAGGTGGTTTGTAGATATGGGGTGCCCAAACCATAGAGAGTAAAAGAGGCACACACTTCTCTGATGAAACAGATCACTCTGGGGATAGAACAGGTTTTCCATGTACCCTGTCACTCACAAAGTGGTGGGAAGGTGGAACGCCTTAATGATACTCTGAAATTATAAATCCAGAAGTGCATGGAGGAAACACACTTGTCCTGCGTAGACTGCTTGCCCATTGCATTATATTCAGTGAGGACTGCTCCAAGGTATAGAGAGAAGCAGTCCCTGATGAAATACTGTTTGGTAGTGTCCCTAAAACAGGGTTGTATTTCCTGTAGCAGCTGTGTCACGCAAGGTGCGGGAAAGACTAAGTGCAACATGAAGGACTTAGGAGAAGGGAGCCCAGACACTAGGAAAAGGGGGAGTGGAGATCGCCTAGACTGATCTGATATCACCCTGTCTCCCCCTAACGTCCCTATATTGGTTCCTCACCAATTGCTGCACAGGAACCCAAGACCCTGTATTTCCCAAGAGCTAGGCCCTGGCTAGGGAAGGGGGGATGAGCACTAGTCAGTCCCCACTAGCAACTAAAGACAACAACATAGACAGACACAGGGGAAAGTAACTTAGCGTGAGACGATTTCAGAGAGAAAGCACACACGTCCTCTTAACACCTGAGAGGAAGTAAGAACAGCACAAGCTGCAAGCTTTCACAAGGAAACATGTGACTGTCACCGTCGCCTTCCTGCTGCAAAGTGAAACTATTTAAACACCCAGGCCAGGGTGTCAATTAGAGCAGGAGATAGGTAGCCACTGGGTTCTAGAGTGAAACAGCTCTGTAATGCCAAATGAAGAGATCTTCTGCAACCAACTGCAGGGTGACTATCACATCTGACACACCCGTGATGGTACCCCCCCCCCCCTCTACGAGTGGCCTCCGGACACTCAGGACCAGGTTTCTCAATATAAGAGGTGTGGAATGACCGAACCAACCTTGGAGCATTCTCCTCTGCTGAAACCCACATCCTTTCCTCTGGACCATAACCCTTCCAGTGTACCAAGTATTGTAGATAACGACGTTGGAGATGAGAATCTACAATCCTTGAAATCTGAAACTCCAGATTACCATCAACCATTACTAGGGGCAGTGGTAGAGGTGAAGACTCAAGAGGTTCCACATACTTTTTGAGTAAGGACCTGTGGACAACATTGTGGACCTCAAGGACCTGAGGAAGCTCAAGACGAAAAGCTACCGGGTTAATGACGGCGGTTATTTTATAGGGACCAATAAACCTAGGTCCCAGCTTCTAAGAAGGTACTTTCAACCTGATATTCCAGGTAGACAACCACACAAAGTCATTCACATTCAGGTCCGGACCTGGCAAGCGTTTCTTGTCAGCCATGCATTTATACCGGTCTCCCATGATCTTTAACCACTTCGCGCCAGAGCCTGTTTTTGCCTTCGTGACCAGGCTAATTTTTTCAATTCTGACCACTGTCACTTTATGAAGTAATTACTCTGGAACGCTTCAACAGATTCCCCTGATTCTGAGAATGTTTTTTCTTGACATATTGTACTTCATGATAGTGGTAAAATTTCTTTGATATCACTTAAGTTTATTTGTGAAAAAATCAGAAATTTGGCGAAAATTTTGAAAATTTTGCAATTTTCAAACTTTGAATTTTCATGCCCTTAAACCAGAGAGATATGTCATACAAAATAGTTAATAAATAACATTTCCCACATGTCTACTTTACATCAGCACAATTTTGGAACCAAAATTTTTTTTTGTTAGGAAGCTATAAGGGTTAATAGTTGACCAGCCCTTTCTCATTTTTCCAACAAAATTTACAAAAACATTTTTTTAGGGACCACATCTTATTTGAAGTGACTTTGAGGGGCCTTTATGACAGAAAATACCCAAAAGTGACACCATTCTAAAAACTGCACCCCTCAAGGTGCTCAAAACCACATTCAAGAAGTTTATTAACCCTTCAAATGTTTCACGGAAATTTTTAGAATGTGGAAGAAAACAATGAACATTTAACTTTTTTTCACAAAAATGTTACTTTAGACCCATTTTTTTTATTTTTCACAAGGGTAACAGGAAAAAATTGAATACACAATTTGTAGTGCAATTTCTCATGAGCGCGCTGATGCCCCATATGTGAGGGAAAACCACTGTTTGGGCGCACTGCAGGGTTCGGAACGGAAGGAGCGCCATTAGACTTTTTGAATGTAAAATTTGTTTGAATAATTAGCAGACGCCATGTTGCGTTTGGAGAGCTCCTGATGTGCCTAAACAGTGGAAACCCCCCACAAGTGACACCATTTTGGAAACTAGACCCCTTAAGGAACTTATCTAGATGTGTGGTGAGCACCTTGAACCCCAAGGTGCTTCACAGAAGTTTATAATATTGAGCTGTAAAAATAAAATTTTCAAATTTTTCCCACAAAAACGTTTTTCATCCCCTAATTTTGCATTATCATAAGGATAACAGGAGAAATTGCACCATGAAGTTTGTTGTTCAATTTCTCCTGAGTACGCCGATACCCCATATGTGGCGGAAAACCACTGCTTTGGTGTACGGCAGGGTTCGGAAGAGAAAGGAGCGCTGTGTTGGCTGGGATAGGTTGCAGACACCATGTCACATTTGAAGAGTCATTGGACAGTGAAGAAAACATAATTATATTTTTATGACAAAAAAATGTTTTACCCTCAGATTTTACATTTTCACACAGGGCAATGGGTAAAAATGATGCCGAAATGTGTCACACAATTTCTTCTAAAAGTGTCAATACCCCATATGTGGCTGTATCGTACCACTCAGCCATACGGCGAGATCTGGGAGGGACGTAGCACTATTTGACAATTGGAGAACAAATTATTGTAGAATAGGCATTTGGATTTGGAGCACAAAATTTTCTGAATTTCTTTTGGGGGGGGGGGGGGGGGGGCATTTTGCATTTCCAGAACCTTTCTGCTACCAGTAACTTGGAAGTCCCTTATATTTTTAACAGATGACGGGCCTTAGTGGGGACTAGCTTTTTTGGAGGACTGAGTTGAAGCTTTTATTGGGAACATTTTACGTAACATTTATCCGTCGCTCTAGACTGAGCGCTTACATCGGGGTTTCCATCTAAATTTCCAAGTGATGTAATTCAGATGAAACCCCTGTGGGATCCATTCACTTTAATGAGGCAGCAGAGTTATTTTGGACTCCATCTGGCCTCTGTTTAGCGGTGTCCTTTTTTTCAGAAGTTCACAAAACTGTGGCCGACCGCACTTTTATGCACGCCTCAAAAAACTGACACTGTGGGATCACAGGCCAGACGGCATCCACAGTGGCCTATATCTGCCTCATTACAGGGAATCTTCCGTCATGGGTTCCGTCTGAATCACGTATTTCAGAGATTTACACGGAAACTCTGGCGTAAGTGCTCAGCGCAGAGCGCAGGATAAATGTGGGCAGAGCCTTACTGCGATCTTTGGGAGACATAATAAACAAATCAGTAGCAGGTGAAGAATTGGTTTTATTTATTTTTTACGCCATTCCTCGTGTGGTATAAGTGATGAGATTACTTTATTCTTCGGGTCGGTGCGATTACAGAGATACCAGATTTATATCGGGTTTTTATGACTGACAGCTGTCACACACTAAAAGACGCTTTTTTTTGCAAAATCTAGTTTTTACATCGTCATATTTTGAGAGCTATAATTCTTCCATATTTCGGCTGACAGAGTCATGTGACAGCTTGTTTTTTGCGGGACGAGTTGATATTTTTATTGGTACCATTTTTGGATACGTGATTTTTTTTATCACTTTCTATTCTGTTTTTTGGGAGGTAAAATTAACAAAAACCAACGATTCAGGAATTGTTTTTTGAGGTTTTTTTTTATGCCGTTCTGCGTGTGGTAAAAGTGATAAGGCAGCATTATTCTTCGGGTCAGTACATTTACAGCGATACTACACTTACTGTATATTTTTTTTATGTTTTGGCGCTTTTACACAAACAATTTTATAGAAAAAATATTTTTTTTGCATTGCTTTATTCTGAGAGCTATAACTTTTTTATTTTTTGGCTGATGGAGCTGTATGGTGGCTTTTTTTTGTGGAACAAGATGACGTTTTCAGCGGTACCATTTTTATTTCCATTTTGCTTTTTGATCGCATTTTTTTCCACTTTTTGTTTGGCGATATGATGAAAAAGCATAGTTTTTTGCTCCGTTTTTTATTTATTTTTATTACGATGTGCACAGAAGGAGTTAATTAGTGAGACAGTTTTATAGATCGGGTTGTTTCGGACGCGGCAAAACCAAATATGTGTACTTTTTTTGTTTTTGCATAAATATACGTATTTATTGGTTTAATATTTTATTTATTTATTTTTATTTATTTTGTGATTTTGTTTGAAAACATTTTTTAGACTTTTTTTTTACATTTTTACAATCAGGTCCCGATGATGTCCCCTGTCAGAGCTGTCACTCTGAAGCGCAATCGCAGCACTTGCAGGACCCTGGGGGTCCTGAGGGCTGCGGGACCACCAACCGTTCATAAACATCGGCGCTGCACAGAGCCCAGGGAGCGCCGACGTTTATGTACAGTGGGAGGTCGGGAAGCGGTTAAATTACTCAGAACCCCCTGCCACACTGAGGAGAGCGACAAAGCAAAACGTTCCTCCTCAGGAACTCCCGAAGCTCCTCCTCCACTAAAGGTACCAAACTGTGGATGGTAACCGTATGCACCAAAGAACGGTGACCTGCCAGTGGATCCTTGATGATGAATATTAATTGTAAATTCTGCCAGTGGCAAGTAGGATTCTCAATCCTCCTGATTTTCGGAGAAAAAACACCTGAGGTAGGTCTCCAAATTCTGATTGACGCGCTCGGTCTATCCATTCGACGGAGGGTGGAAGGCAGAGGAAAAGGACAGCTGCATCTCCAGTCAAGAACAGAATGCCTTCCAGAACTTATAAACAAACTGGGTCCCTCGATCTGACACTACATCAGAGGGAACCCCGTGAAGCTTCACGATCTTATTTATGAACACCTGAGCAAGTGTCTTTTCATTTGGAAGTGCAGATAATGCAACAAAGTGAACCATTTTACTTAACCTATCTACAACCACCAAAACCACCGTTTTACATGCAGAAACAGGTAGGTCAGTAATATAATCCATGGACAAGTGTGTCCATGGCCTACTAAGGATAGGAAGTGGAAGAAGAGTACCAGATGGACGAGTATGCGAAACCTTAGAATGTGCGCAAATACTACAAGCAGACACGTGTTAATCACATCCATATGCAACACTGCCCACAAAAAACAATGAGAGAGGAGGTCCACGGTTGCCTTACCATCTGGATGACCAGCAAGCTCAGAGTTATGATGTTCCTTAATTACTTTGCAGCGCAGATTAGATGGCACAAATAACCTTCCTGAAGGGCAGGAGGCAGGGGCATCCCCCTGAGCCTCCCAACACCTCACCCTCCAGTTCAGGATATAATGCCAAAATGACTACCCCCTTCTGTAATATTGGGGCAGGTTTCTCATGGTCACCGCCACCAGGGAAGCTCCGGGACAAAGTATCAGCCTTGACATTTTTGACCCCTGGACGAAAAGTTACAACAAAATTGAACCTAGTAAAAAAATAGGGACCTTCTGGCTTGTCTAGGGTTGAGACGTTTAGCTGACTGGAGATATGACAGGTTCTTTTAGTCAGTAATAACAGTAATAGGATGGACAGCGCCCTCCAACCAATGTCGCCATTCATCAAACGCCAATTTAATCGCCAAAAGTTCCCTATTACCCACGTCATACTTTCTCTCTGCCGGAGACAATTTTTTTTAGAAAAGAAGGCGCATGGACGCCATTTACCAGGGGATGAACCCTTAGACAACACAGCCCTAACCCTGACATTCGACGCATCAACTTCCACAATAAAGGGTTGGGAAACATCGGGTCCACTGAGCATAGGTGCAGTGGCAAAACAGCTCTTTAGGGAGGAAAAAGCCTGCAGGGCGCCATCCGACCAATAAGAAAGATCAGACCCTTCCTTGTCATTTCAGTGAGGGGTTTGACAATTACCGAATAATTTTGAATAAATTTCCAGTAAAAATTAGTAAAGCCCAGAAAACATTGTAGAGCCTTCAGGTTCTTGGGACGCTCCCAATCAAGGACTGCACGGATCTTTTCCAGATCCATCCGAAA
Organism: Phyllobates terribilis; assembly: GCF_046119375.1. Classification (NCBI taxonomy): domain Eukaryota; kingdom Metazoa; phylum Chordata; class Amphibia; order Anura; family Dendrobatidae; genus Phyllobates; species Phyllobates terribilis. Next base: position 67,216,980 of record NW_027362770.1, on the reverse strand, counting down.
ACCCGAAGATGACAACAGATACCCCAAAAACAGTACCTCCCGGATAGCAAAAACACACTTTTCTAGTTTGCCATATAGTTTGTTATCCCATAATATCTGAAGGACCTGTTTAACATCTCCCCGATGTGTCTCAAAATCAGGTGAGTAAACCAAAATATCATCCAAATAAACCACCACAAACCTGCCCACCAAATGATGGAAAATATCATTAATGAAATGTTGGAACGCCTCAGGTGAATTGGTCAAACTGAAAGGCATAACCAGACTCTCAAAATACCCTTCAGGGGTATTGAATGTTGTTTTCCATTCATCCCCCTCTCTGATTCTAACCAGATTGTAGGCTCCCCTTAAATCCAACTTGGAGAATACCTTCGCTCCTACAACCTTGCTGAACAAATCAGGAATCAGAGGAAGATGGTGTGGATCTCGGATTGTAATTTAATTTAATTTCTGAAAATCTAAACAGGGATGTAGACCCCCATCTTTTTTCTTCACAAAGAAGAGCCCTGCCGCTACAGGTGAAGATGAAGGCCTAATGTGTCCCTTCTCCAGACTTTCCCCAATGAAATCCTTCATGGCTTGTCTCGCAGGGCCCGACAGATTATTCAGTTTGGACTTTGGTAGTTTAGCTCCTAGGGTCAGGTTAATAGGACAGTCATATGCACAATGAGGAGGCAAATCCTGACACCCCCTCTCAGAAAATACATCCTCAAAACTAGGTAAAAACGCAGGTAAGATCTCTGTAGAGACTGTAGAAAGGGAAATGTTTAAACAGTTCTCATGGCAGTAATCTCCCCACTCAATGATCTCTCTGGATTGCCAATCCACCAATGAATTATGTTTCACCAACCAGGGAAGACCCAGTACAATTGGAGTTAGAAGACCGTCCAGGACATAGCAAGGGATTATCTCACAATGAACCAACCCCACCCTCAGTCTTACATTATGTACAATCTGAGTTAGGGCTTTTTTTGCAAGTGATGCTTAGTCGATGGTGAAGATGTGAATGGGCTTAGCTAAAGTACAGCAATCAAGACCATGAGTTCTCACAAACTCAGCATCAACCATGCTGACTCCAGCTCCACTGTCAACAAAAACAAAAATATTCACAGTCTTGCTCTCTAGCACCACCCCTGCTGTCAGAACAAACCAAGAACTGCAGGTTGATGATAAATGCACCCCTTGATTATCCAATTCCAGACTACCAAGGGTTAATCGGGTCTCCTTTTGATTAGGAATTGAGGGACAGGCCCTAATAAAATGTCCCTTTTTTCCACAAAAAAAAACCACACACCATTTTTTTTGTGGATCTCAGGGGAAACGTACGATGCAGATGTGGCACCCCAGGGGTCTGGTTTCCACAGTAATAGCAATATTATGTCTGAGAGCAGGTGGGAGGTCTCTTGGTCAGGAATCCTATGCATGCCACACCTCCTGCCCAGTCCTGGGAGGGGAAGAACTTCCCCTAGATAAAACTGGGGCTGAGGCAGGGTTAGGGAGTTAAGAAGGAGAGTTAAGAAGAGGAGAAGCAGCTATAGGAAAGAGAGATCAGGAGCTCTGGGGAAGTCGTGCTAAAAGGAATCAGGGGCTGGCAGCTGTAGAGCTCGCCCTGATTGAAGAGTTACCACCGGACCCGGAGTCCGAGGCTGTGGGGACTAATCCTTACCCAGCAGCAGAAACCGACCGGCAGGGGATTTCAGGTCCTCTGGACAAGAAACCCGAAGGCACGGTCACACGCGTGGGACCAGCACCGCCGTCGTGGAGCGGAAGCCACTAGAAGGCCCCGAGTCACCGGCCATACGGGTGAGCACCACACGGTACACTCAGGGACGTGGGCTACTTTTACCTGCCTCTAGCCAGGTAGCCAGAAGAGTGCAGTTAGTTGGGGAGGCCTACAACTCCGCCTGGCCAGGGGAAATCCCATCTGCTCAAGGACTGACCAGGCCCCGATCGCTAGCCAGTACTCCGGGAGGGTCTATCTTTATCACCAGTAAAGACCCTGAACTACACCGCATCGTCTCTGAGTGGTTCCTGCTACCCCCATCATCCACGTCGGCTGCCCTGAGGCCATACCCCTCCCGTTGGGGGTTATACCATCCACGCTGCACAATCCTTCCACCGGCCTCAGCGGTCTGCCCTGCAGCGGCAGCTCCATAGCTGCATTCAACGGGTGGCGTAGTCGTCCAACATCTACTGCTAATACTCAGCCACACAGTTTGACTCCCTGGGCACGGACCGGGTCACCGCCACGAGACTACTACCCCCAACAGGCCCGGCTCCGGGTAGTCCCCGCGTGCGCAACGCTACACCAAGTAGGCCCAGGGGCGCGTCAACTTTTGGCGTAGTCGGCAGGATTTCGTGCCCGCAACCACCGGGTACTGCGTGCCTGAAAAAGACTGTTCAAACTTACCAGTGGTGAAGATTCCCGCCATCCGGCGCCATCTTCTACCTTCTTCCCGCCATCCGCGAAGTTTTCCCGCCATCCGCGAAGTTTTCCCGCCATCCGGCGCCATCTTCTGCCTTCTTCCCGCCATCCGTGGAGTTTTCCCGCCGTTGGACGCCATCTTGAAGACGCCGCGCGGGAAGAAGAGGGGCGTGGACTCCGAAAGCGCGCGAGAACTGAAGCCCCGCCTCACGTCCGGACGTTGCGTAAGGTCCTGGAAGGAGCCCAGCAGACGCCGACGTCACAGGAGCGCGACGGAAGGTCCTCAACCCTGACGATCCACTGCGGAGCCGCGGCCTACGGAAGAGGATCATCGCAAGGTAGGCCACGGTCCACTAGGGGGGGAGAAAGATGTCGGATACGGAGGAGAGCTTCACTGCCTCAACCCCCGCCAGCGCCACCGCTGCTGCAGTCATGCCTTTCACCATGCCCTATATCCCGGGAGCAGCCTGGCTACCCCAGTACTCAGGGGAGTCACATACCCTGAATGACTTTAAAGAAAAGCTGGATAGCCTCTTCCAGGTGTACCCCCTCACAGAAGAGCAAAAAGTGAGCATCCTGGTGGCCCAACTAACCGGGGCAGCCCAAGGGGAGGTAAAGTCCTGGCCACCTGGGAGGAGGACTGTCGCAGGGATACTAACCCGGCTGAGGGACACCTTTGATACCCGCACCTCAGCCGAGATTAAGCTTAGATTCTATGGGTGCAAGCAGCGAGCACATGAGAGTATAAGGGACTATGCACTAAACCTACAAGAGGCCCTGAGAGCCATTAAGCAGACCAACCCTGACAGCGTGGGAAACGAGGACAGGCTGTTGACCGAGCAATTTATAGAGGGACTATATTGCAATGTCCACCGAACCCAGTTGCGGGCCATAGCCTTACAGGATCCTCATCTGGACTTTGCACAGTTCAAGGACAGAGCCATCCGGGTGCTCCGAGAACCGACACCGGGTGGCGCTGTGACCCACAGGCGCCCAGCTATCACTTACCACCAGGAGGCAGCGCCCTTGTCGGCAGGGCCTGTGGGGGCTGATGCGCAGGCTTTGAACAATGACCCGGCTCCAGACCTGCACCATCAGGTCCAAGAGCTAGCTAAAAGCGTTGCTGCGCTAACCCGAACTGTGCAGTCTTTACAGGTTTCCACTCCAGGGAAGATCCAGCTGGCATCCAGACTGGAGGACATCCCGTGGCGTCGACCAAGGAGGACCCCACCGGCCAGAGGAAGACCCAGCGACCGGTACAACGAGGACGGACAACCCATCTGCCGCCGCTGCAATCAACCCGGACATATGGCAAGGTACTGTCCTTTAAACTGGCACAACCTGGGGTAGAGGGCCAACCCCCAGGAAAAAGATCACCAGGCCCATCGAACTGGCGCGACAAATATGTGGGAGGACGTCCAGTCTTGCCTGTGGTACTGGATGGCATCCCTATGAGTGCCCTACTGGACACCGGGTCACAGGTCACCACCATCCCGTACGTGCTCTTCAAGCAGTACTGGAATGACTCGGATATAACCCGCTATCCAGACGACGACTTGAGTATCATCGCCAGTAATGGTCAGCCCGTGCCACAGATCGGATTTAAAGAAATGACCATTAAAATCGGTAGAGTCGAACTGGCAGCACAGGGACTGATCATTGTAGACATTGACAAGCGCGAGAGTCACCCAAAGATAACTCTAGGAACTAATGTGATTGAAAATTGTCTTGCAGAGGTGATTTTCATTTTACAGCAGGTTGCCAAGAACGCCAGCTCCGGCCAGCAGCGAGTGCTCCAGAAAGAGATCCGGGCACTGATGCGACGGCAACAGGTGGAACTCTCCGGTGGTGAGATTGGTAGCGTAAGAATGTGTGACCCTTTCCCTATTGCCATGCCCCCGAAAAGTGAAATGATGATTTGGTGCCGGGCAGCTATTGGTCTGAGAGGTAGAGATTACCAGGCCATGGTAGAACCAGTCTACTCAGACAGTAGGCCCACCATTTTGACAGCACGGGGGGTAGTTGATGTACGCCATGGGAGGGTGCCCGTTCGTATAATAAATATCGGGAAAAGGGAAGTATACCTGCCCCGGTATGCTACGCTAGCCAAATTATATACTATCAACCAAAATTCTATACAGTCTGTGGAACCCTTGCCTCCATCTCACCCGGAGGAAGGTAACGGCTCTACGAAAATAATGGAGGATTGGTGTCAGCAACTACATTTGGGTACTGACTCCACTCCCTCCCACCAGAAACAGGGAGTCTACCGGGTGGTTCGAGAGTACGAGAGAGTGTTTAGTAAACACCCGTTAGACTTCGGGCGAGTCAAGGGGGTAGAACACCACATCCCCACGGGAGACCATCCTCCCATAAAAGAGAGGTATCGACCCGTACCCCCTGCACACTACCAACACGCCAAGGGGATGCTTAGAGACATGAAGGAGGCTGGGGTAATCAGGGATAGCTGTAGCCCCTGGGCAGCTCCACTAGTCTTGGTCAAAAAGAAAGACAACACCATGAGAATGTGTGTAGATTACCGGAAAATTAACCGTATCACACACAAAGATGCGTACCCCTTACCAAGAATAGAGGAGTCTTTGGCTGCTTTAAAATCTGCTAACTTCTTCTCTACCTTGGATCTCACTAGCGGGTACTGGCAGGTTCCTGTAGCAGAGGCGGACCGGGAGAAGACCGCATTCACCACCCCGATGGGACTTAGCGAGTTTACCTGCATGCCGTTCGGACTCTGCAACGCACCAGGAACCTTCCAGCGATTGATGGAATGCTGTCTGGGACACCGAAACTTTGAGACGGTCCTGTTATACCTGGACGATGTCATCGTCTATTCCAAGACCTACGAGGACCACCTGAAACACCTGGCGGAAGTGTTCGAAGCTCTGGCAAGTTACGGCCTAAAGGTGAAACCCTCCAAGTGTCACCTCCTGAAGCCAAAGGTGCAGTACCTGGGACACGTGGTGAGTACTGACGGAGTGGCTCCCGACCCTGATAAGATCACCGCAATTAAGGAATGGCCAAGCCCCTCCAGCGTAAAGGAAGTGAGGCAGTTCCTCGGGTTGGTAGGCTACTACCGAAGGTTCATTCCCGGTTTCACAAAAAGGCAGCTCCTATGCAGGACCTCCTGATAGGCCAGTCCAGGAAGGCCAAGAACCAGAAGCCACCCTTCAGATGGGAGAAGCTGGAAGAACAGTCCTTCCGCCAGCTGAAGATGGCCCTCACGGGGGATGAAATCCTGGCGTACCCTGATTATAGCCAGCCCTTTATCCTCTACACCGACGCCAGTAACATCGGGCTAGGAGCCGTACTGTCCCAGATCCAGCAGGGGAAGGAACGGGTAATTGCTTACGCCAGCCGAAAACTGCGACCCACCGAAAGAAACCCTGAGAATTACAGCTCATTTAAGCTAGAGTTCCTGGCAGTGGTGTGGGCAGTCACCGAACGCTTTAAGCACTACCTCGCTGCTTCCCGGTTCACCGTGTACACGGATAACAACCCGTTGACACACCTGGACACTGCAAGACTCGGTGCCCTAGAGCAGAGATGGATGGCCCGCTTGTCCAACTATGAGTTTACAATCAAATACCGGGCAGGACGCTCCAATACCAACGCGGACGCCCTGTCCAGGATGCCGAACCTACCAGACGTAGGGGAAGATTCAGAGGAACTGGAAGAAGTTGAACTCCCCGCGTTCCACCGTCATGGGACTATCCAGTATTCCCACCGTGTAAGGAGTAAGCAATCCACTACGTTCAACCCATTACCTTATTACAACTGGGCGGAGACGCAAGACAGTGACCCTGCCGTCCGACTGGTAAAGGAGATGCTGACTCGGCCAGATGCACGCCTTGACCCAGACGCTCCGGAGGAAGCCAAGCAACTGTGGGCTGAGAAGAGTCGACTGTTCCTTTACAAGGGGAAGTTGTGCCGCAGAATGTTTAACTCCCGGACGCATTAACTAATCTGGCAAGTAGTGGTGCCAAGAAGAGACGCAGCTATGGTGATGGAGGCATACCACGACGGAGCTGGGCACTTCGGATGGAAGAAGCTGGAGTTCCTGCTGCGCGGGCGGTTCCATTGGGTAGGCATGAGAGGAACCATCGAGAGGTGGTGCAGAGACTGTGGCCCATGCAACCTAAGAAGGAGGGACCGTGCCAGCCAGAAGACTCCCCTGCAGTCCATCATCACCAGACAGCCGTTGGAACTGGTAGCCTTGGATCATGTAAAACTGACCCCAAGCAGAAGTGGCTACGTCTACGCGTTAACCATCGTGGATCACTACTCCCGGTTCTTGGTTGTCGTCCCCGTCAAGGACTTAATGGCTCAAACAGCAGCTAGAGCCTTCCAGCAGCACTTCTGCCGTCCGCACGGATACCCGGAGCAGGTGCTGACGGACCAGGGGCCTGCCTTTGAAGCGGAAGTCTTCCAGGAGTTCTGCACCTTGTATGGCTGCCGGAAGATAAGAACAACACCCTATCACCCGCAAACTAATGGACTTTGTGAGAAAATGAACCAGGTGGTGATAGATCTTCTGAAAACATTGCCCCTGGAAGAACGTAGTCTGTGGCCTGAAAAACTGCCCGACCTGGTGGACCTATACAACCACATCCCTGTAGGTTCCACCAACTGTACCCCGGCTTACCTAATGAGGGCAAGACCTGGTAAGCTTCCTGTTGATCTGGAGATGGGAGTCCTGACACCCGAGGACACTTCACCAGAAGCAGACTGGGACACAGAGAGGCAGCAGCAGTACCGGAAAGTACAGGAGAGCGTGGAGCGAAGTCTCTGTCAAGCTAGGGAAAGACCAGAGAAAACTTACAACCAGTATGCTCCCACTGTTCCCCTGGTGCCCGGAGAGCAGGTCTTGAAGAGGAAAAGACGGCTCCACAAGTTGGACGACCAGTGGGAGAAGGACCCGTACACCGTACTGCCCTCAAGCCACGACAACCCAAAGATCTGTACAATCAGTAAAGACGGAGGGGAAACCACAGCCATTGTATCCCGGGATCACCTGAAGAAGTGTCCCGAACAGCTACGGAACCCTGAAGAGGAACAAGAAGACCCTCGACCCGTAGAGGAAAGGGAAGATATGATTAGTACTGTGCTCGGAGACTTCCCTCGGTCTTGGACTCAAGTCAATGGTGCTGTTGTGGTACCCGTCCTCACGTTCCTCCAACCAGCATCCCAAGTGCCTATGTAGACACAGGTAGAGCTGGAAGAACAGCCGGTCCAGGAGGCAGAAGACCCCACACAAGCAGACCAGGAGAATCAACCCTCTGCTTATAGTGAGCCTGCCATACCCCTAGTGAGCCAAAGAGTCCGTAGACGGCTGCCCAGTTTACCCTTGACAGCTCCTATACCCTGTAGCTCAAGACCAGTCAGCCAGCTCCGTAGGTCCACTAGGGTCACTAGAGGCCAGTTGCCCATACGGTGGAGGATCTAAATGTTCAAGCTATTTTATTAATGTTTACCTGTTTATTGTTGCTTGTGTATAATTTTGTGTTTCTAGTTATTTGTAGGAGTCTTTGGTGGATTTACCGGGAATCCTTTGTGCATATAGTTGGAGCGTAACCCAGGATGGACTAAAAGACTGATAAGGACTCGGGGCAGGACAGACCCCTACCTGGTTACGTCTCCCTGTTTTGGTGAAATGGACACCTTTGTTTTCCTCAAAAGTTACACCCGGTTGCGGACACGCCGTGGCCACCTTATGTGTTGTCTCTACCAGAACGTTATTGTTTATACCTTGTTATGTTTACAAAAGTATGTTTAGTCCCGGAGTACTAAATTTTACTAGGGGGGAATGTGGCACCCCAGGGGTCTGGTTTCCACAGTAATAGCAATATTATGTCTGAGAGCAGGTGGGAGGTCTCTTGGTCAGGAATCCTATGCATGCCACACCTCCTGCCCAGTCCTGGGAGGGGAAGAACTTCCCCTAGATAAAACTGGGGCTGAGGCAGGGTTAGGGAGTTAAGAAGGAGAGTTAAGAAGAGGAGAAGCAGCTATAGGAAAGAGAGATCAGGAGCTCTGGGGAAGTTGTGCTAAAAGGAATCAGGGGCTGGCAGCTGTAGAGCTCGCCCTGATTGAAGAGTTACCACCGGACCCGGAGTCCGAGGCTGTGGGGACTAATCCTTACCCAGCAGCAGAAACCGACCGGCAGGGGATTTCAGGTCCTCTGGCCAAGAAACCCGAAGGCACGGTCACACGCGTGGGACCAGCACCGCCGTCGTGGAGCGGAAGCCACTAGAAGGCCCCGAGTCACCGGCCATACGGGTGAGCACCACACGGTACACTCAGGGACGTGGGCTACTTTTACCCGCCTCTAGCCAGGTAGCCAGAAGAGTGCAGTTAGTTGGGGAGGCCTACAACTCCGCCTGGCCAGGGGAAATCCCATCTGCTCAAGGACTGACCAGGCCCCGATCGCTAGCCAGTACTCCGGGAGGGTCTATCTTTATCACCAGTAAAGACCCTGAACTACACCGCATCGTCTCTGAGTGGTTCCTGCTACCCCCATCATCCACGTCGGCTGCCCTGAGGCCATACCCCTCCCGTTGGGGGTTATACCATCCACGCTGCACAATCCTTCCACCGGCCTCAGCGGTCTGCCCTGCAGCGGCAGCTCCATAGCTGCATTCAACGAGTGGCATAGTCATCCAACATCTACTGCTAATACTCAGCCACACAGTTTGACTCCCTGGGCACGGACCGGGTCACCGCCACGAGACTACTACCCCCAACAGGCCCGGCTCCGGGTAGTCCCCGCGTGCGCAACGCTACACCAAGTAGGCCCAGGGGCGCGTCACAGAGGCACCCACTAACTGCATGGGTTCTTCCACTTCCCCCAGTACTGGTTCACCCCCAGATCGCTTCCCAGGCTAAGAGGTATTACCTCGAAAAGAGGGCTCCAGAGAAGGTGGTCTCACCCACCTATCCCAAAGGCATCTATCAACATGTATGGCCAAAGACATTGCAGCCTCCAAGGAGTCTGGGGTTTCATACACTGCCAAAGCATCTTTCAACCTTTCAGTAAGGCCCTGACAAAATTGGCTTCTGAGAGCCAGGTCATTCAATTTTGTATCAGTTGCCCATCTGCAGAATTCTACTGACCGATTCCCCTCCTGAAGGCGACGCAGCCTGGACTCAGCCAAGGAGATTCGGTCAAACTTGTCCCTACCTCCTGAAAACCCGTCCGGGAGGGCAACCTTGGGTTCAGGCTGGACTGGCCTACCCGCAGAGACCCCAACATTAGGGACCTGCAGCTGCTGTTGCTGCTGCTGAACCTCATAGCGGAGGTAAGTCACCTCCAGAGACAGCCTGCACAGCTGCTCTACCAGCTCTGCAACAGAATCCATGAACCAAGGGAGAAAGAAATAAAAAAACACACCCAGGAAAAAAAACAACACACAAATAAAACCACGTGTTAGTTATTTCTTTTCTATTTATGCACAGCCGGTGATAATGTCACGCAAGGTGTTGGAAAGACTAAGTGGAACATAAAGGGAAGAGGGGGAGGAAGCCCAAACACTAGAGAAATGGGGAGTGGAGACCCCTAGGCAGATCTAATATCACCCTACCTACCCTACCATCCCTATATAGGTTCCACCACTATAGCAGAGCAGGATCCTAAACCCTGGATGACCCTAGAGCTTGGCTCTAGATAGGTAGGGGTGAGCACTGGTCAGGCCCCACTACAAGCTAAAGGCTACAAGGTAGACAAAGGGGATTAAGTTAGTTTGAGCTGACACCAGAGGAGTAACGCTAACTGTCCTCCAAGGGCACCAGAGAAGAGGCTAGCCGACTGCTAGTGCTCCAAGCCTGTACATAGAAGTATCACTGGCAGTTGCCTGGAGCAAACTGAGGGTTTTTAACTCCCATGCAAGGATGTGTCAATCAGCAGTAGGAGGGAGGTCACCGCTGGGTCTTAAAGAAAGAAGAATTAAGAAGATGTCTGCAATGCCAAGCACATTGACCTTCTACAGCCAAATCCAGAGTGACTGTCTATTACACCTGACAGACCTGTGATAATAACTATTATAATGAGGACTGGCACTTCTTCCAATACAGCCAACGCAGCAGATGGAGACCCAACCAGGAGTGGTCAAATTTCCCTAAATTAGGGCCTGATACCACCGAAATGGCATAAATTTCACTAGAGTAGAAGTAGTATAATGGGGATGACAACTCTTCCACTACAGCCAACCCAGCAGATGGAGATCAAATCAGTAGTGCTCACATTTAAAAAAAATTAGGGTCTAAAACCACTAAAGTGGCATCTATTTCACTAGAGTAGATGTAGTATAATGAGGGCCGACACTTCTTCCACTGCAGCCAACCCAGCAGATGAAGACCCAATCAGGAATCTTCAAATTAAAAAAAAAAAGAGCCTGACACGACCATCTCTTAGCTTTATTATGCGTAGGAGGAAACAATCTTTTACGTGACAACAACTACGAGACCGAAGGCTGGCTGCAGTGCTGAGAGAGGGTGGAGTATGGTGAAATGGGCAAACTGCTGGACCGTGAGTGAGGTGTAGGCGGAGATTTTACGATGGATTGATAAAGTTGTGGTGTGCTCATTCTCTGAGATCGCTCAAAACCAGCAGGTATGTCTACTTCCGTTACAGTTGACAGACTCTCACTCAGCCTGATTGGAGCGGGTAAAGAACTGGAGGTTCTGCGGTCAGAGACCTGCGTGACAATACTTGGCACAGTAACAGAGGAGGAAGAAGAAGCAGCAGACGCGGTTGGTGCGGCAGCTGATGGTTGTAGAAGTCCGCATTTTATCGCAGTGAGATTGCCACAGTAAAGCATGTTTATTGCACATGTGAAAGTTCATGCATGTAGTAGTCAGTTTATTGCAATTTTCCCCTCTACTGAGTTTTTTTTGAAAAGTTGGCAGATAACATGAGTTGGCTCATCCTTTGTGGTGTCAAAAAAGGCCGAGGCTAGGCAACCCTCTGTGAGCTGCAGACCCGCGACCGCTGCTGGCCATAGCCACAGTAGTGGCTAAGGATGCAGTGCTCGTCGTGGTTTCATCACTCCGTGTCTGTGCCGTAAGGTGCAATGTAACCTCCTCGTCTTCCTCCTCCACCTCCTTAGATGAGCTACTCAGCTGCATGCCTCTGGGTTCAAGTTCAAGTTGGATCTACAACCTCATCATCATCCAATGTGTTATCCCGTTCCTCACCCTGAGATTCACCCTCCTCCTCTTCTTACCCTGACTGCACAGTACAGTCCGCGTGACCCTCAGGTATCTGAGTCCCATAAGGATCACCCCCCCTGCGGATTAAAGTCTGGTGACGAGGGTCAGGAAGCTGCTCGGACCCTACTTCGTCCTGCCCCGAATCCAACTTAAAAAAATTTTGGCCATTGGTGCAGATGCTTTCCTCCTTTTGACTCTGTGAATCTTTGGAGTACAGTTCTGATGCCCATGGCATAGAATATGTGAACAGTTCTGCAGACTCACGCATCTATGGTCCCTACAATCTGTTGGGTGGTTGGACAGTTTTGACGCAGGGGGAAGCAAGGGTAATTGGGGTGCCACCTCTCTGGAGTGTACTGTGTGTGATGTTGAGGTGGAGGAAGAGGAGGAGAGGCCACTTGAAGCAGTGCTTGCCATCCACTGGAGCACATGCACTTTCTGGCCCTCATCAACAAGGTGTACCGCTGTGCAGCTGACAAAGAAATGGAGTAGAGTAGCTCGTCCAGTAACAGAAGTTGTCAATTGTCTTTGGACAACATTACCACCTACCCCACGTATACATTGTACTCCAAGCCTATTCCCCCTTCTACCACGACCTCTCTTTTTCCCACTTATGTTGCTCAGATAGTGTGGTAGGAACACGATGTTAACAACAAAAAATTTGACTTTTTACTCTGCACCAGTTCTGCACACAGCTAAATTTCAGGAACACTAAATTACAAGGTGAGATATGGCTTGCTGTAGCACATTAGTAACAGAAGAAAGTATTTTTTTTACTGGTGATGAGTAGTGATGAGCGAGCACTAAAATGCTCGGGTACTCGTTGTTCGAGTCGAGCAAATTGGAATTCTCGAGTGTTCAGAAAAAGTAACGAGCCCAATGTAAGTCTATGGGAAACTCAAGCATTTTTCCGTCTTTCCCCGGCGGTAAACATCGAACATCCTTTCCAGGGTAATGACTTGTATATAAGGCAAAATAAATAATCAAAAACAAAAATGCTCCTCCACACCTTGGGCTATGTTCACACGTAGCGTTTTTGATGTGTTTTTGCACTTTTGCATTGCTTTCAACCTAGACCAATGCATTCACTGGGAAATGTATTTTTAACATTTTACAACCTTATCTGGCCATGTGGTATGTGACACATCATCAGACACATGCATACAGTGCTGAAAAGACATGGGAACAGCATGGGGAAGACTTCTAGAAGCATCTCTGACTTCCAGGTCACTGCCTAAAAGTGTGCCCATCACAAAACATTCTTGACGCATGCGAAGATGCCACTGTCTTTGCAGACTTGCAACAATCGCAGTCCACGTCCTTGTCCCAGTGCAACGTACCCCATTCCTTGGAATGCAAGCGCAAGTATGCAGCCATACCCACAGGCTGCAATACTATACTGCCAAATTTTTGACAGCTGCTTACACTTGAAATGTGGCCTTTTAGGCTCGTGGAGGCGGAAGCTGTCCACAACCTTATGGTGGCGGCCGAGTGTCCATACTCTGTCCCTAGCCGCCACTATTTGTCCCGGTGTCGTCTCCGCCTTCCACAAGCATGGGTCCTGGGAAGGACCGCCTAACCACAAACACGTGGACAAGTGAATGTGGCCAGGGACAGTACGAAGCCAGTCCACAGCATGTCGATGAGTTGTATTTCACCACAGCCATATTTTTTAGCTTGGTGAAAGGACTGACTTTTGGGAAACCGTATCTACTCCAGCTGTCATTTCTCCCAGGAAGTCCTCTAATGCAGCTTGGCGCATAAGTAATGGCAGCAGCCCGTCCAACATCAGCTTGCACTTGTCGTTGGTGCTTCGACACACAAACATCTTTCTTTGCCCTTTAATTTCATGACTACAGAGTTGGGCAATGGTCTGATCTGCAATGCTGTTTCAGAAATAACATGCAATTAAGCACGTCCAATCCACATTAAAAAAAAGCAGCCATAGAGTGTCCAGGAACCTACCCACACATTTTTCTTAGCCAGGGCTGCTTCTCGGCAGGGGTGGACGGGCCCACCAGAAAACCGGAGACTCCTATGGCTGGTCCTGGCTTCTCCATCGGAAGAGTTCATAGTCCCGAGGTGAGGCCATGATGATGATAGAGGCCATTATTTGCTTCGTTTTCTGTTATTTGGAATGCAAGCGCAAGTATGCAGTCACCCACCCAACCCATAGTGTTTACCTATGCAATGAAGCAACGGCTGACGAAAATTTGTAGGAACTCCAATGCCCCCTGCAGAAGACGTAGATATGTTGATATGCTACATATGGTGGTGATATAGTGGTGTAGGATGAGGATGTGGAGAAGGAGGAGGACAAGGGCAAATAGACAAAATCAGGAATCCTATACCCATGTCTGGGTGTGAAGACAGTGGTGCATGGGAATAGAGTTAGACCTCTCTAAAAAAAGACACTATATTTGATTTTATGTTAAGCTGCTATCATTCGGTGTCGGTGGTGTTGAGAAGTCTGGCCCAATACAGCCCTTGTTCATTTTTATAAGAGTCAGCCTATTAGCATTTTCAGTTGACAGGCAGATGCGGTTATAATTCCACCGGCAGCACTAAAAACCCGCTCTAACAAAACGCTAGCGGCAGGGCAGGCCAGGAACTTTAAGGCGTAGAGAGCCAGTTCATGCCATGTGTCCAGCTTGGATATCTAATAATTATAAGGCACAAGAGGAATCACGGAGGACATTGGTACGGTCAACAAGGTACTCTCTCACCATCTTCCGAACCTTTGCACTCCTTGTGAGAGTAACCTGTGCCTTAGGGCCTGTGCTATGGGAGGGTCTGAGAAAGTAGTCCCAGAACTTTGACAGTGTCCCCCTGCCTCTGATGGATTGCATTTGTGGCTGTCTCGACTGTACTCCTTGGTTGTCCAACGAACTGTGACCTCTGCCGCCAGCATTTCAGATGGGAATTTTTTTAATAATTCCGCAACAAGGGCTTCTCGTACTGCACCATTTTTATTAGGCCTGTCCTGCAAAGGAATTAGAGACAGAAGGTCTCCCTGTAGCGTGGGTCTACAAGTGTCACCAACCAGTAATGACTGTCACCAAAAATTTGGACAACGCGAGGGTCACGGGAAAGGCAGCATAACATAAACTCAGCCATGTGTGCCAGACTGCAAAGAGGCAAGACTTCAGTGTCCTCACTAAGAGGACGACTGACCATGCTATCCTCCTCATCCTCCTCCTCTTCCTCCTCCTCCTTGTCCTCAGGCCATCCACGCTGAATAGACAGTATGGCAGTTGTGCAGGTAGTACTGTCTATAGCGCAGGAAACTAGCTCCTGTTTTTCCTCCTCCTCCTCTTTCTCATTGTCACCCAATCCACGTTGGGATGAGATGAGGCTGGGCTGTGTGTAATCACCCTGTATGGTTCCTTGCTCCATCTCATTGTGCTCTGCCTGCAATGCATCCTCTTTAATTGAGAGGAGAGAGCGTTTCAGAAGACAGAGAAGCAGGATGGTGATGCTAATTATGGCGTCATCACCGCTCACCATCTTGGTGGAGTCCTCAAAGTTTTGGAGAATGGTGCATATGTCTGACATCCATGTTAACTCCTGAGGTTTTATGTGTGGAGTATGACCTGAATACCGACGGCCTTGTTGATGCTGGTAGTCAACAACTGCCCTCTTCTGCTCACAAATCCTTCCCAACATCTGCAATGTACAGTTCCAATGCGTGGGGACATCACACACCAGTCAGTGAGCTGGAAGCTGTAAATGATGCTGGAACACGGCAAGGGCGGCGGACGCTGTAGCTGACTTTCTAAAATGGGCACACAGGCGGCGTACTTTGACAAGCAGATCCAGCAGATCTGGGTAGGTTTTGAGAAACCACTGAATCTCGAGGTTAAGCACATGGGCCAGGCATGGTATGTTTGTGAGCTCGCCTCGCTTCAGAGCCGCCATCAGATTCCTGCCGATGTTACATACGACCATGCCTGACTGTAGGGTCAGCGGTGTCAGTCACAGATCTGCCTGCTCTTTCAGAGCTGTCCACAACTCTTCAGCATTGTGTGGTTTGTCACTTAAGCATATTAGCTTCAGCACAGCCTGTTGCCGCTCGGCCAAGTCAGTGCTGCAGTGCTTCCAGCTTGCGACTGATGTGGTCATTTCGTAGATGGATGCTGAAGAGGAGGACGAGGAGGTGCAGGAGCTGTAGAATGTGGGGGCAACCCTGATTGAACCAGGGCCCGCAATCATCAGCGTTGGGAGGACGTGTTCCGTCCCAAGGTCCGACTGGGTCCCGGCTTCCACTATGTTAACCCAGTATGCCGTCAGCGAGATGTACCGTCCCTGCCCACAAGAAATTGTCCACAGGTTAGGTGGACTTTCCCAGTAACTACTAGAGATGAGCGTTGTTCTACTCGAACTGTTCGCCAATCTCAAATTCGAGCTGTTTTGGGCGGTGTTCGAGCCGTTCGGCGAACACGAACGATTTGAGAAAAATTCGGCTGTTCGAGGTTATGTTCGATAACTGTTCGTGCACCAAAATCATAACTGGATTTTTTCTCAGTAATGATGAAAATTAATGTTAATACGCAGTTTGAGTGTACAGCGGGGTGGGGGGAGGGGCAGGGGATGGATCTCTGCAGGAACAATGAAGATCTCCATTTTTTTTTCTCTTTCCCGCATTTACAGTGGGGAGGTGCAATCTGTCAGCCTATCAGCAGCGCACACACGGAGCGAAGTGCTTTTTTTCACACAAGCAAGGGCATGTATCATTGGCATTGTATGTCACATGTCCTTGCCCTATAAGACCAAGCCATTTTCCCCGTCGCCACCATTTTCTCACTGCTGCAGCTGCGTGTTAGACGGCACCGCTGTTGCTGTGTGCGCTATACCTTGTTAATGTCAAGCCAATTTTCGCACAAATCTACAGATAGCTTGGGAGTAGGGAATAGTTGTGATTGCAGTCCTTTTAAGGACTAGGTTACAGCATTTCCTACGACTTTTATCAGGCAGGTCTGTGCTCTTAAATAGATAGATTGTGGGAGTAAAGACTAATTGTAATTGCAGTCCTTTTCAGGACTAGGTTACATCAGTTCCTATCAGTTTTTGCCAGGCAGGTCTGTGCCAGTGCTGTGCAAGTTTTTTTCACAGCATTTGGCTGAATCTAGCAAAGCTAATCCTTTTTGGCCTATTGCAGAGTGTGTTAGTCAGTGGAGTAGCCTATCTGTGTTGCAAGATATACCACCTGTGTATAGAATACCAATTTTTTTACTGCACCTAGTGAAGTAAAATCTTTTGGGCATAGCATCATTCTATTAGTCCATCTATACTGACCTCCATCAGGTTGCAAATTGAATATAATTTTTTTCTGCATCAAGCTCTGAAAAAATATTTGGGCTTCTAGCAGTGTGTGGGACTTGTTCTATTAGTCCATCTATACTGACCTCCATCAGGTTGCAAACTGAATATAATTTTTTTCTGCATCTAGCTCTGAAAAAATATTTGGCCTTCTAGCAGTGTGTGGGACTTGTTCTATTAGTCCATCTATACTGACCTCCATCACGCTGCAAATTCAAAATAATTTTTTGTCTGCATCTAGCTCTGAAAAAATATTTGGCCTTCTAGCAGTGTGTGGGACTTTCTCTATTAGTCCATCTATACTGACCTCCATCAGGTTGCAAATTAAAAATAATTTTTATCTGCATCTACCTCTGAAAAAATATTTGGGCTTCTAGCTGTGTGTGGGACTTGTTCTATTAGTCCATCTATACTGACCTCCATCAGGTTGCAAACTGAATATAATTTTTTTCTGCATCTAGCTCTGAAAAAATATTTGGCCTTCTAGCAGCGTGTGGGACTTTCTCTATTAGTCCATCTATACTGACCTCCATCACGCTGCAAATTAAAAATAATTTTTTGTCTGCATCTAGCTCTGAAAAAATATTTGGCCTTCTAGCAGTGTGTGGGGCTTTCTCTATTAGTCCATCTATACTGACTTCCATCAGGTTGCAAATTAAAAATAATTTTTATCTGCATCTACCTCTGAAAAAATATTTGGCCTTCTAGCAGTGTGTGGGACTTTCTCTATTAGTCCATCTATACTGACCTCCATCAGGTTGCAAATTAAAAATATTTTTTTGCCTGCATCTAGCTCTGAAAAAATATTTGGCCTTCTAGCAGTGTGTGGGACTTTCTCTATTAGTCCATCTATACTGACCTCCATCAGGTTGCAAATTAAAAATAATTTTTTGTCTGCATCTAGCTCTGAAAAAATATTTGGCCTTCTAGCAGTGTGTGGGACTTTCTCTATTAGTCCATCTATACTGACCTCCATCAGGTTGCAAACTGAATATATTTTTTTTCTGCATCTACCTCTGAAAAAATATTGGGCTTCTAGCTGTGTGTGGGACTTGTTCTATTAATCCATCTATACAGACCTCCATCAGGTTGCAAACTGAATATAATTTTTTTCTGCATCTACCTCTGAAAAAATATTTGGGCTTCTAGCTGTGTGTGGGACTTGTTCTATTAGTCCATCTATACTGACCTCCATCAGGTTGCAAACTGAATATAATTTTTTTCTGCATCTAGCTCTGAAAAAATATTTGGCCTTCTAGCAGTGTGTGGGACTTTCTCTATTAGTCCATCTATACTGACCTCCATCAGGCTGCAAATTAAAAATAATTTTTATCTGCATCTACCTCTGAAAAAATATTTGGCCTTCTAGCTGTGTGTGGGACTTGTTCTATTAGTCCATCTATACTGACCTCCATCAGGTTGCAAACTGAATATAATTTTTTTCTGCATCTAGCTCTGAAAAAATATTTGGCCTTCTAGCAGTGTGTGGGACTTTCTCTATTAGTCCATCTATACTGACCTCCATCAGGTTGCAAATTAAAAATAATTTATATCTGCATCTAGCTCTGAAAAAATATTTGGCCTTCTAGCAGTGTGTGGGACTTTCTCTATTAGTCCATCTATACTGACCTCCATCAGGTTGCAAATTAAAAATTTTTTGTCTGCATCTAGCTCTGAAAAAATATTTGGCCTTCTAGCAGTGTGTGGGACTTTCTCTATTAGTCCATCTATACTGACCTCCATCAGGTTGCAAACTGAATATATTTTTTTTCTGCATCTACCTCTGAAAAAATATTGGGCTTCTAGCTGTGTGTGGGACTTGTTCTATTAATCCATCTATACAGACCTCCATCAGGTTGCAAACTGAATATAATTTTTTTCTGCATCTACCTCTGAAAAAATATTTGGGCTTCTAGCTGTGTGTTGGACTTGTTCTATTAGTCCATCTATACTGACCTCCATCAGGTTGCAAACTGAATATAATTTTTTTCTGCATCTAGCTCTGAAAAAATAATTGGCCTTCTAGCAGTGTGTGGGACTTTCTCTATTAGTCCATCTATACTGACCTCCATCAGGTTGCAAATTAAAAATATTTTTTTGTCTGCATCTAGCTCTGAAAAAATATTTGGCCTTCTAGCAGTGTGTGGGACTTTCTCTATTAGTCCATCTATACTGACCTCCATCAGGTTGCAAATTCAAAATAATTTTTTGTCTGCATCTAGCTCTGAAAAAATATTTGGCCTTCTAGCAGTGTGTGGGACTTTCTCTATTAGTCCATCTATACTAACCTCCATCAGGCTGCAAATTAAAAATAATTTTTATCTGCATCTACCTCTGAAAAAATATTTGGCCTTCTAGCTGTGTGTGGGACTTGTTCTATTAGTCCATCTATACTGACCTCCATCAGGTTGCAAACTGAATATAATTTTTTTCTGCATCTAGCTCTGAAAAAATATTTGGCCTTCTAGCAGTGTGTGGGACTTTCTCTATTAGTCCATCTATACTGACCTCCATCAGGTTGCAAATTAAAAATAATTTTTATCTGCATCTACCTCTGAAAAAATATTTGGCCTTCTAGCTGTGTGTGGGACTTGTTCTATTAGTCCATCTATACTGACCTCCATCAGGTTGCAAACTGAATATAATTTTTTTCTGCATCTAGCTCTGAAAAAATATTTGGCCTTCTAGCAGTGTGTGGGACTTTCTCTATTAGTCCATCTATACTGACCTCCATCAGGATGCAAACTGAATATAATTTTTATCTGCATCTAGCTCTGAAAAAATATTTGGCCTTCTAGCAGTGTGTGGGACTTGTTCTATTAGTCCATCTATACTGACCTCCATCAGGTTGCGAATTGAATATAATTTTTTTCTGCATCTAACCCAGCCAATAGTTTTGGCCTAATACCACAGTTTGGCCACTCAGCTCTGCTCGGTTCCCATCCATTGTTTTTTTGTGCAAACAACTCCAGAGTTGTGAATTAGTTAACCACCAAAATGAGTGGAAAAAGGCCTGCTGCTGGTGGAAAGGGGAATAGGCGTGTTGGGAAGGGGAAAAAAGGTTGTGTTCGTGGGGTAGGTGTTAAAGCAACAGTAACATCTGCAGAAGAAAGACCATCTTCCAGCCAAACTAAAATGTCTACTTCTTTTAGCGGACAATGTGATAAGATCCCTTTCTTACGGCCACGCCAATCGCTACAAATTCCAGATGAGGCACAAAAACAGCAGGTGCTTCAACGGATATCAAGTGCTCCTTTAAGTGGGCTCTCCTCCACATCAACTTCAACATCACAAATACTCCAGTCCTCAAAGGTGTCACCCCAATCGCACTTGCTTCCTCACAGCTCCCAAATCTCCAGCTGCCCGTCTGAGTATGAGGTAGAACAGATGGTTGAGTCTGCAGAGCTGTTTACTCATACTATAGCCTGGGAATCAGAGGTCGACTCCAGCGCTTCTGTGAATCCAGACGAGGAAATGATCTGCACTGATGCCCAGAATCTTTATGAGTCGGATCCAGGACCAGACGCAGAAGGTTCTGACCATAATGTAGACCCTCATTCCCAAACTGTAACTCCTGTTGGTGGAGACAATGAGGAAGACGATGATGAGACTCAAATACCTGATTGGAGCGACAACTTTAGTTTTTGGTCAGGGCAGGAACAGGTTGGCTCTGAGGACGACGGGTGTGATAACGCACAGGGTGATGATGATGAGGTTGGAGATCCCACTTACTGTCAACCCACAGTCAGCCAAGAGATGAGGTCAGCAGAGGAGGTGGAGGAAGATGCTAGTGACGACGAGGTCAGGTTGCGCCTTCCTGGACAGAGACGTAGTACTGGAAGCACGTCAACAACTGCATCCTCAAACACAACTCTGCCTCTCACCACAAGTCGTGGTGGCTCTTCAGGTCGCATGGGTGCTAAGCCTTGCATAGCCTGGGCATTTTTTCAGATCGATAAAGATGACCCAACTCGTGTTATCTGTAACATTTGTCAGCAAAAGCTAAGTAGAGGCCAAAAAATACATAGTTTGAGTACTTCATGCATGAACCGGCACATGGACATGAAGCATAAGTTGCAGTGGGAAGCTCAGTGTGCTACAATGCGGCCTAGCCGGCCGGGCCAACCACCGTCTGCCATATCTTGTGCATCCGCGGCCTCTTCATCCTCTGTGACTGGGGGGACAGCAGTCACACCTGTTTTGGGGCGCAGACCTGCCACCTCTTTACCCGCAACAGCCAGCGTGATTGGCAGGTCATCATTTTCTTTGGAGGTGGTAAAACCAGCTGGCGTTGAGCGCTGTCCGACATCGATAGCACCACCTTTGGATCAAGGCAACCTAACATGTCCGCCTGCATCTTCCTCACAGACCGGCAGTTTGCCGGGGACACCCTTATCAACCCCGTCTAAGCACAATAGCCAGCCCTCGGTCCCTCAGATGTGGACAAGTAAAAGACCATTTCCTCCTAGCCATGAGAAAGCTAAGAGGTTGAATTTCACCATCTGCAAGCTCTTGGCTACAGAAATGCTGCCTTTCCGCCTGGTGGACACAGAGGATTTTCGAGACCTTATGTCCGTCGCAGTGCCCCAGTACCAGATGCCCAGTCGGCACTACTTCTCAAAGAAAGGTGTGCCTGCGCTCCACCAGCATGTCGCACACAACATCACCGCTTCTTTGAGAAACTCTGTGTGTGACAGGGTGCATTTCACCACAGACACTTGGACGAGTAGGCATGGACAGGGGCGTTACATGTCGCTGACTGGGCACTGGGTAACTATGGTGACAGCAGGACAAGGGGCTGCTGTCCAAGTCTTGCCGTCCCCACGAGTTGTGCGTCAATCCTCTTTATGTCATTTTTCCTCCACTGCTTCTGCCTCCTCAACCTCCTCTCGGTCTTCCACCTGCACCCAAAGCCTGTCTGGTCATGCCACAAGCTTTCTAACTGCGCAGAAGGGATCCTGCACACCTCCTTACTATGCTGGCAGTAGGGCTCAACGTCATCAGGCGGTTTTTACTTTGAAATGTCTGGGAAATGTGAGTCACACAGCTGAGGAGTTGTGGTCAGCTCTGGAGAACCAATTTCATGAATGGTTGTCTCCACTGGACCTGAAACCAGGGAAGGCCGTGTGCGACAATGCTGCAAACCTGGGTGCGGCCCTTCGCCGGGGCAATGTCACACACGTGCCTTGTATGGCTCACGTGTTGAATCTGGTTGTCCAGCAATTTTTAGCCCACTGTCCCAGACTAGATGGCCTTCTGCAGAGGGCACGGTTGCTGTGTGCTCACTTCTGCCGTTCGCATCCCGCAGCTCAGCGACTTACATCTCTACAGAAGTCGTTGGGCCTGCCACTTCACCGGCTAAAATGCGATGTGCCTACCCGGTGGAATTCAACTCTGCACATGTTGCAGCGACTGTGGCAGCACCGACAAGCCCTGGTGCAATATGTTCTGACGTATAGCCTGGGCCAACGAGATCCAGAGGTGGGGCAAATCACGCTGGAGGAGTGGTCTCAGATCAGGGACCTATGCACCCTTCTGCACAGTTTTGAAATGGCGACGAAGATGTTTAGTGCTGACGATGCCATTATCAGCATGACTATTCCGGTGATTTACATGCTGGAGCACATGTTAAACAGAATTCGGAGTCAGGTGGTGGCACAAGAGGAGGTGGAGGAAGTAGAGGAGGAGGAGTTGTATGCGGAAGGGCTAACATCTGCAAGGTCCAGACGGTCGGCAGCACCAAGGCGGCAGGCATGTGAGGGTGGGGGAGATGGTTTTACCAGGGCGCATGGTAGCAGCCAAACTAGTGAGGAAGGTGCAGGAGCCCAGCAAGAAGTGGAGGACGAACTGATGGAAGACTCATCACATGAGGGAGACCTTGATCACATTTCTGTTGTGCGAGGTTGGGGGGAGAGGACAGAGGAAGGAAGCATGATTGTTACCTCGCCACCAACACAACAGGGACTTGGTGCTCCTGGATGCGCAACACACATGAGTGCCTTCTTGCTGCACTACCTGCAACATGACCCTCATATTGTCAGAATTCGAAGTAATCATGACTACTGGGTTGCCACACTCTTAGATCCCCCAAACTTTTCGATCAACCTTTTCATTTTAATAAAGACCAAAAAAATGGTCATTTTTGAAATTATAAGCATTAGCAGGTTATTAGAAACTGAAATCAAACAGTTTTCAACTCAAAACTTTATTCTAGGTGATGTTACATTTTCACATAGGACCACTTGTTCGAAAGGAGCTTCTGAACTCTCTCGTCCATTGAATTTGTCAGGTTTTGGATGGTTTCTGCTTCAATTGTTTTGCATGAGGACAGAATACCCTCCCAGAGCTGTTGCTTAGATGTGAACTGCCTCCCGCCATCATAGACACTCCTTTTGATGATGCTCCAGAGGTTCTGAATGGGGTAGAGGTCAGGGGAGCATGGGGGTCACACCATAAGTTTGTCCCCTTTTATGCCCATATCAGCCAGAGATGAAGATGTGTTATGTGCAGCATGAGATGGTGCATTATCATGCATAAAAATGATCTTGCTGTGGAATACACGGTTCTTCTTCTTGAACCATGGCAGGAAGTGCTGTTTGAGAAAATCCACATACATTATGGAGTTCATCTTTACCCCTTTAGGGATCCTAAAGGGGCCGACAATCTCTCTCCCCATGATTCTAGCCCAAAACATTACTCCACCTCCTCCTTGTTGGCTCTGTAGCCGTGTTTGCGTGGGGTGTCCATCAACCAGCCATCCTCCACTCCATCCATCTGGACCATCGAGCGCTGCACGGCACTCATCCGTGAACAAAACAGTTTTGAAATCAGTCTTCATGTAATGTTTGGCCCACTGGAGACGTTTCTGCTTGTGTGAAGTGGATAGAGGAGGTCGATAGGATGGCGTATGCACAGCTGCAAACCTCTGAAGGACCCTGCATCTTGTTGTTCGGGGGACGTTGGAGGCACAAGCAGCTTCAAAAACTTGTCTGCTGCTATGACCAGGCTTTTTTGCCACTGCTCTTTTAAACTGACGTAATTGCCTGTAGGAAAGAGTCCTCAATTTGCCCTTATCAGCACGCACACGTCCCTATATTGGTTCCTCACCAATTGCTGCACAGGAACCCAAGACCCTGTATTTCCCAAGAGCTAGGCCCTGGCTAGGGAAGGGGGGATGAGCACTAGTCAGTCCCCAATAGCAACTAAAGACAACAACATAGACAGACACAGGGGAAAGTAACTTAGCGTGAGACGATTTCAGAGAGAAAGCACACACGTCCTCTTAACACCTGAGAGGAAGTAAGAACAGCACAAGCTGCAAGCTTTCACAAGGAAACATGTGACTGTCACCGTCGCCTTCCTGCTGCAAAGTGAAACTATTTAAACACCCAGGCCAGGGTGTCAATTAGAGCAGGAGATAGGTAGCCACTGGGTTCTAGAGTGAAACAGCTCTGTAATGCCAAATGAAGAGATCTTCTGCAACCAACTGCAGGGTGACTATCACATCTGACACACCCGTGATGGTACCCCCCCCCCCTCTACGAGTGGCCTCCGGACACTCAGGACCAGGTTTCTCAATATAAGAGGTGTGGAATGACCGAACCAACCTTGGAGCATTCTCCTCTGCTGAAACCCACATCCTTTCCTCTGGACCATAACCCTTCCAGTGTACCAAGTATTGTAGATAACGACGTTGGAGATGAGAATCTACAATCCTTGAAATCTGAAACTCCAGATTACCATCAACCATTACTAGGGGCAGTGGTAGAGGTGAAGACTCAAGAGGTTCCACATACTTTTTGAGTAAGGACCTGTGGACAACATTGTGGACCTCAAGGACCTGAGGAAGCTCAAGACGAAAAGCTACCGGGTTAATGACGGCGGTTATTTTATAGGGACCAATAAACCTAGGTCCCAGCTTCTAAGAAGGTACTTTCAACCTGATATTCCAGGTAGACAACCACACAAAGTCATTCACATTCAGGTCCGGACCTGGCAAGCGTTTCTTGTCAGCCATGCATTTATACCGGTCTCCCATGATCTTTAACCACTTCGCGCCAGAGCCTGTTTTTGCCTTCGTGACCAGGCTAATTTTTTCAATTCTGACCACTGTCACTTTATGAAGTAATTACTCTGGAACGCTTCAACAGATTCCCCTGATTCTGAGAATGTTTTTTCTTGACATATTGTACTTCATGATAGTGGTAAAATTTCTTTGATATCACTTAAGTTTATTTGTGAAAAAATCAGAAATTTGGCGAAAATTTTGAAAATTTTGCAATTTTCAAACTTTGAATTTTCATGCCCTTAAACCAGAGAGATATGTCATACAAAATAGTTAATAAATAACATTTCCCACATGTCTACTTTACATCAGCACAATTTTGGAACCAAAATTTTTTTTTGTTAGGAAGCTATAAGGGTTAATAGTTGACCAGCCCTTTCTCATTTTTCCAACAAAATTTACAAAAACATTTTTTTAGGGACCACATCTTATTTGAAGTGACTTTGAGGGGCCTTTATGACAGAAAATACCCAAAAGTGACACCATTCTAAAAACTGCACCCCTCAAGGTGCTCAAAACCACATTCAAGAAGTTTATTAACCCTTCAAATGTTTCACGGAAATTTTTAGAATGTGGAAGAAAACAATGAACATTTAACTTTTTTTCACAAAAATGTTACTTTAGACCCATTTTTTTTATTTTTCACAAGGGTAACAGGAAAAAATTGAATACACAATTTGTAGTGCAATTTCTCATGAGCGCGCTGATGCCCCATATGTGAGGGAAAACCACTGTTTGGGCGCACTGCAGGGTTCGGAACGGAAGGAGCGCCATTAGACTTTTTGAATGTAAAATTTGTTTGAATAATTAGCAGACGCCATGTTGCGTTTGGAGAGCTCCTGATGTGCCTAAACAGTGGAAACCCCCCACAAGTGACACCATTTTGGAAACTAGACCCCTTAAGGAACTTATCTAGATGTGTGGTGAGCACCTTGAACCCCAAGGTGCTTCACAGAAGTTTATAATATTGAGCTGTAAAAATAAAATTTTCAAATTTTTCCCACAAAAACGTTTTTCATCCCCTAATTTTGCATTATCATAAGGATAACAGGAGAAATTGCACCATGAAGTTTGTTGTTCAATTTCTCCTGAGTACGCCGATACCCCATATGTGGCGGAAAACCACTGCTTTGGTGTACGGCAGGGTTCGGAAGAGAAAGGAGCGCTGTGTTGGCTGGGATAGGTTGCAGACACCATGTCACATTTGAAGAGTCATTGGACAGTGAAGAAAACATAATTATATTTTTATGACAAAAAAATGTTTTACCCTCAGATTTTACATTTTCACACAGGGCAATGGGTAAAAATGATGCCGAAATGTGTCACACAATTTCTTCTAAAAGTGTCAATACCCCATATGTGGCTGTATCGTACCACTCAGCCATACGGCGAGATCTGGGAGGGACGTAGCACTATTTGACAATTGGAGAACAAATTATTGTAGAATAGGCATTTGGATTTGGAGCACAAAATTTTCTGAATTTCTTTTGGGGGGGGGGGGGAGGGCCATTTTGCATTTCCAGAACCTTTCTGCTACCAGTAACTTGGAAGTCCCTTATATTTTTAACAGATGACGGGCCTTAGTGGGGACTAGCTTTTTTGGAGGACTGAGTTGAAGCTTTTATTGGGAACATTTTACGTAACATTTATCCGTCGCTCTAGACTGAGCGCTTACATCGGGGTTTCCATCTAAATTTCCAAGTGATGTAATTCAGATGAAACCCCTGTGGGATCCATTCACTTTAATGAGGCAGCAGAGTTATTTTGGACTCCATCTGGCCTCTGTTTAGCGGTGTCCTTTTTTTCAGAAGTTCACAAAACTGTGGCCGACCGCACTTTTATGCACGCCTCAAAAAACTGACACTGTGGGATCACAGGCCAGACGGCATCCACAGTGGCCTATATCTGCCTCATTACAGGGAATCTTCCGTCATGGGTTCCGTCTGAATCACGTATTTCAGAGATTTACACGGAAACTCTGGCGTAAGTGCTCAGCGCAGAGCGCAGGATAAATGTGGGCAGAGCCTTACTGCGATCTTTGGGAGACATAATAAACAAATCAGTAGCAGGTGAAGAATTGGTTTTATTTATTTTTTACGCCATTCCTCGTGTGGTATAAGTGATGAGATTACTTTATTCTTCGGGTTGGTGCGATTACAGAGATACCAGATTTATATCGGGTTTTTATGACTGACAGCTGTCACACACTAAAAGACGCTTTTTTTTGCAAAATCTAGTTTTTACATCGTCATATTTTGAGAGCTATAATTCTTCCATATTTCGGCTGACAGAGTCATGTGACAGCTTGTTTTTTGCGGGACGAGTTGATATTTTTATTGGTACCATTTTTGGATACGTGATTTTTTTTATCACTTTCTATTCTGTTTTTTGGGAGGTAAAATTAACAAAAACCAACGATTCAGGAATTGTTTTTTGAGTTTTTTTTTTATGCCGTTCTGCGTGTGGTAAAAGTGATAAGGCAGCATTATTCTTCGGGTCAGTACATTTACAGCGATACTACACTTACTGTATATTTTTTTTATGTTTTGGCGCTTTTACACAAACAATTTTATAGAAAAAATATTTTTTTTGCATTGCTTTATTCTGAGAGCTATAACTTTTTTATTTTTTGGCTGATGGAGCTGTATGGTGGCTTTTTTTTGTGGAACAAGATGACGTTTTCAGCGGTACCATTTTTATTTCCATTTTGCTTTTTGATCGCATTTTTTTCCACTTTTTGTTTGGCGATATGATGAAAAAGCATAGTTTTTTGCTCCGTTTTTTATTTATTTTTATTACGATGTGCACAGAAGGAGTTAATTAGTGAGACAGTTTTATAGATCGGGTTGTTTCGGACGCGGCAAAACCAAATATGTGTACTTTTTTTGTTTTTGCATAAATATACGTATTTATTGGTTTAATATTTTATTTATTTATTTTTATTTATTTTGTGATTTTGTTTGAAAACATTTTTTAGACTTTTTTTTTACATTTTTACAATCAGGTCCCGATGATGTCCCCTGTCAGAGCTGTCACTCTGAAGCGCAATCGCAGCACTTGCAGGACCCTGGGGGTCCTGAGGGCTGCGGGACCACCAACCGTTCATAAACATCGGCGCTGCACAGAGCCCAGGGAGCGCCGACGTTTATGTACAGTGGGAGGTCGGGAAGCGGTTAAATTACTCAGAACCCCCTGCCACACTGAGGAGAGCGACAAAGCAAAACGTTCCTCCTCAGGAACTCCCGAAGCTCCTCCTCCACTAAAGGTACCAAACTGTGGATGGTAACCGTATGCACCAAAGAACGGTGACCTGCCAGTGGATCCTTGATGATGAATATTAATTGTAAATTCTGCCAGTGGCAAGTAGGATTCTCAATCCTCCTGATTTTCGGAGACAAAACACCTGAGGTAGGTCTCCAAATTCTGATTGACGCGCTCGGTCTATCCATTCGACGGAGGGTGGAAGGCAGAGGAAAAGGACAGCTGCATCTCCAGTCAAGAACAGAATGCCTTCCAGAACTTATAAACAAACTGGGTCCCTCGATCTGACACTACATCAGAGGGAACCCCGTGAAGCTTCACGATCTTATTTATGAACACCTGAGCAAGTGTCTTTTCATTTGGAAGTGCAGATAATGCAACAAAGTGAACCATTTTACTTAACCTATCTACAACCACCAAAACCACCGTTTTACATGCAGAAACAGGTAGGTCAGTAATATAATCCATGGACAAGTGTGTCCATGGCCTACTAAGGATAGGAAGTGGAAGAAGAGTACCAGATGGACGAGTATGCGAAACCTTAGAATGTGCGCAAATACTACAAGCAGACACGTGTTAATCACATCCATATGCAACACTGCCCACAAAAAACAATGAGAGAGGAGGTCCACGGTTGCCTTACCATCTGGATGACCAGCAAGCTCAGAGTTATGATGTTCCTTAATTACTTTGCAGCGCAGATTAGATGGCACAAATAACCTTCCTGAAGGGCAGGAGGCAGGGGCATCCCCCTGAGCCTCCCAACACCTCACCCTCCAGTTCAGGATATAATGCCAAAATGACTACCCCCTTCTGTAATATTGGGGCAGGTTTCTCATGGTCACCGCCACCAGGGAAGCTCCGGGACAAAGTATCAGCCTTGACATTTTTGACCCCTGGACGAAAAGTTACAACAAAATTGAACCTAGTAAAAAAATAGGGACCTTCTGGCTTGTCTAGGGTTGAGACGTTTAGCTGACTGGAGATATGACAGGTTCTTTTAGTCAGTAATAACAGTAATAGGATGGACAGCGCCCTCCAACCAATGTCGCCATTCATCAAACGCCAATTTAATCGCCAAAAGTTCCCTATTACCCACGTCATACTTTCTCTCTGCCGGAGACAATTTTTTTTAGAAAAGAAGGCGCATGGACGCCATTTACCAGGGGATGAACCCTTAGACAACACAGCCCTAACCCTGACATTCGACGCATCAACTTCCACAATAAAGGGTTGGGAAACATCGGGTCCACTGAGCATAGGTGCAGTGGCAAAACAGCTCTTTAGGGAGGAAAAAGCCTGCAGGGCGCCATCCGACCAATAAGAAAGATCAGACCCTTCCTTGTCATTTCAGTGAGGGGTTTGACAATTACCGAATAATTTTGAATAAATTTCCAGTAAAAATTAGTAAAGCCCAGAAAACATTGTAGAGCCTTCAGGTTCTTGGGACGCTCCCAATCAAGGACTGCACGGATCTTTTCCAGATCCATCCGAAAACCCGAAGATGACAACAGATACCCCAAAAACAGTACCTCCCGGATAGCAAAAACACACTTTTCTAGTTTGCCATATAGTTTGTTATCCCATAATATCTGAAGGACCTGTTTAACATCTCCCCGATGTGTCTCAAAATCAGGTGAGTAAACCAAAATATCATCCAAATAAACCACCACAAACCTGCCCACCAAATGATGGAAAATATCATTAATGAAATGTTGGAACGCCTCAGGTGAATTGGTCAAACTGAAAGGCATAACCAGACTCTCAAAATACCCTTCAGGGGTATTGAATGTTGTTTTCCATTCATCCCCCTCTCTGATTCTAACCAGATTGTAGGCTCCCCTTAAATCCAACTTGGAGAATACCTTCGCTCCTACAACCTTGCTGAACAAATCAGGAATCAGAGGAAGATGGTGTGGATCTCGGATTGTAATTTAATTTAATTTCTGAAAATCTAAACAGGGATGTAGACCCCCATCTTTTTTCTTCACAAAGAAGAGCCCTGCCGCTACAGGTGAAGATGAAGGCCTAATGTGTCCCTTCTCCAGACTTTCCCCAATGAAATCCTTCATGGCTTGTCTCGCAGGGCCCGACAGATTATTCAGTTTGGACTTTGGTAGTTTAGCTCCTAGGGTCAGGTTAATAGGACAGTCATATGCACAATGAGGAGGCAAATCCTGACACCCCCTCTCAGAAAATACATCCTCAAAACTAGGTAAAAACGCAGGTAAGATCTCTGTAGAGACTGTAGAAAGGGAAATGTTTAAACAGTTCTCATGGCAGTAATCTCCCCACTCAATGATCTCTCTGGATTGCCAATCCACCAATGAATTATGTTTCACCAACCAGGGAAGACCCAGTACAATTGGAGTTAGAAGACCGTCCAGGACATAGCAAGGGATTATCTCACAATGAACCAACCCCACCCTCAGTCTTACATTATGTACAATCTGAGTTAGGGCTTTTTTTGCAAGTGATGCTTAGTCGATGGTGAAGATGTGAATGGGCTTAGCTAAAGTACAGCAATCAAGACCATGAGTTCTCACAAACTCAGCATCAACCATGCTGACTCCAGCTCCACTGTCAACAAAAACAAAAATATTCACAGTCTTGCTCTCTAGCACCACCCCTGCTGTCAGAACAAACCAAGAACTGCAGGTTGATGATAAATGCACCCCTTGATTATCCAATTCCAGACTACCAAGGGTTAATCGGGTCTCCTTTTGATTAGGAATTGAGGGACAGGCCCTAATAAAATGTCCCTTTTTTCCACAAAAAAAAACCACACACCATTTTTTTTGTGGATCTCAGGGGAAACGTACGATGCAGATGTGGCACCCCAGGGGTCTGGTTTCCACAGTAATAGCAATATTATGTCTGAGAGCAGGTGGGAGGTCTCTTGGTCAGGAATCCTATGCATGCCACACCTCCTGCCCAGTCCTGGGAGGGGAAGAACTTCCCCTAGATAAAACTGGGGCTGAGGCAGGGTTAGGGAGTTAAGAAGGAGAGTTAAGAAGAGGAGAAGCAGCTATAGGAAAGAGAGATCAGGAGCTCTGGGGAAGTCGTGCTAAAAGGAATCAGGGGCTGGCAGCTGTAGAGCTCGCCCTGATTGAAGAGTTACCACCGGACCCGGAGTCCGAGGCTGTGGGGACTAATCCTTACCCAGCAGCAGAAACCGACCGGCAGGGGATTTCAGGTCCTCTGGACAAGAAACCCGAAGGCACGGTCACACGCGTGGGACCAGCACCGCCGTCGTGGAGCGGAAGCCACTAGAAGGCCCCGAGTCACCGGCCATACGGGTGAGCACCACACGGTACACTCAGGGACGTGGGCTACTTTTACCTGCCTCTAGCCAGGTAGCCAGAAGAGTGCAGTTAGTTGGGGAGGCCTACAACTCCGCCTGGCCAGGGGAAATCCCATCTGCTCAAGGACTGACCAGGCCCCGATCGCTAGCCAGTACTCCGGGAGGGTCTATCTTTATCACCAGTAAAGACCCTGAACTACACCGCATCGTCTCTGAGTGGTTCCTGCTACCCCCATCATCCACGTCGGCTGCCCTGAGGCCATACCCCTCCCGTTGGGGGTTATACCATCCACGCTGCACAATCCTTCCACCGGCCTCAGCGGTCTGCCCTGCAGCGGCAGCTCCATAGCTGCATTCAACGGGTGGCGTAGTCGTCCAACATCTACTGCTAATACTCAGCCACACAGTTTGACTCCCTGGGCACGGACCGGGTCACCGCCACGAGACTACTACCCCCAACAGGCCCGGCTCCGGGTAGTCCCCGCGTGCGCAACGCTACACCAAGTAGGCCCAGGGGCGCGTCAACTTTTGGCGTAGTCGGCAGGATTTCGTGCCCGCAACCACCGGGTACTGCGTGCCTGAAAAAGACTGTTCAAACTTACCAGTGGTGAAGATTCCCGCCATCCGGCGCCATCTTCTACCTTCTTCCCGCCATCCGCGAAGTTTTCCCGCCATCCGCAAAGTTTTCCCGCCATCCGGCGCCATCTTCTGCCTTCTTCCCGCCATCCGTGGAGTTTTCCCGCCGTTGGACGCCATCTTGAAGACGCCGCGCGGGAAGAAGAGGGGCGTGGACTCCGAAAGCGCGCGAGAACTGAAGCCCCGCCTCACGTCCGGACGTTGCGTAAGGTCCTGGAAGGAGCCCAGCAGACGCCGACGTCACAGGAGCGCGACGGAAGGTCCTCAACCCTGACGATCCACTGCGGAGCCGCGGCCTACGGAAGAGGATCATCGCAAGGTAGGCCACGGTCCACTAGGGGGGGAGAAAGATGTCGGATACGGAGGAGAGCTTCACTGCCTCAACCCCCGCCAGCGCCACCGCTGCTGCAGTCATGCCTTTCACCATGCCCTATATCCCGGGAGCAGCCTGGCTACCCCAGTACTCAGGGGAGTCACATACCCTGAATGACTTTAAAGAAAAGCTGGATAGCCTCTTCCAGGTGTACCCCCTCACAGAAGAGCAAAAAGTGAGCATCCTGGTGGCCCAACTAACCGGGGCAGCCCAAAGGGAGGTAAAGTCCTGGCCACCTGGGAGGAGGACTGTCGCAGGGATACTAACCCGGCTGAGGGACACCTTTGATACCCGCACCTCAGCCGAGATTAAGCTTAGATTCTATGGGTGCAAGCAGCGAGCACATGAGAGTATAAGGGACTATGCACTAAACCTACAAGAGGCCCTGAGAGCCATTAAGCAGACCAACCCTGACAGCGTGGGAAACGAGGACAGGCTGTTGACCGAGCAATTTATAGAGGGACTATATTGCAATGTCCACCGAACCCAGTTGCGGGCCATAGCCTTACAGGATCCTCATCTGGACTTTGCACAGTTCAAGGACAGAGCCATCCGGGTGCTCCGAGAACCGACACCGGGTGGCGCTGTGACCCACAGGCGCCCAGCTATCACTTACCACCAGGAGGCAGCGCCCTTGTCGGCAGGGCCTGTGGGGGCTGATGCGCAGGCTTTGAACAATGACCCGGCTCCAGACCTGCACCATCAGGTCCAAGAGCTAGCTAAAAGCGTTGCTGCGCTAACCCGAACTGTGCAGTCTTTACAGGTTTCCACTCCAGGGAAGATCCAGCTGGCATCCAGACTGGAGGACATCCCGTGGCGTCGACCAAGGAGGACCCCACCGGCCAGAGGAAGACCCAGCGACCGGTACAACGAGGACGGACAACCCATCTGCCGCCGCTGCAATCAACCCGGACATATGGCAAGGTACTGTCCTTTAAACTGGCACAACCTGGGGTAGAGGGCCAACCCCCAGGAAAAAGATCACCAGGCCCATCGAACTGGCGCGACAAATATGTGGGAGGACGTCCAGTCTTGCCTGTGGTACTGGATGGCATCCCTATGAGTGCCCTACTGGACACCGGGTCACAGGTCACCACCATCCCGTACGTGCTCTTCAAGCAGTACTGGAATGACTCGGATATAACCCGCTATCCAGACGACGACTTGAGTATCATCGCCAGTAATGGTCAGCCCGTGCCACAGATCGGATTTAAAGAAATGACCATTAAAATCGGTAGAGTCGAACTGGCAGCACAGGGACTGATCATTGTAGACATTGACAAGCGCGAGAGTCACCCAAAGATAACTCTAGGAACTAATGTGATTGAAAATTGTCTTGCAGAGGTGATTTTCATTTTACAGCAGGTTGCCAAGAACGCCAGCTCCGGCCAGCAGCGAGTGCTCCAGAAAGAGATCCGGGCACTGATGCGACGGCAACAGGTGGAACTCTCCGGTGGTGAGATTGGTAGCGTAAGAATGTGTGACCCTTTCCCTATTGCCATGCCCCCGAAAAGTGAAATGATGATTTGGTGCTGGGCAGCTATTGGTCTGAGAGGTAGAGATTACCAGGCCATGGTAGAACCAGTCTACTCAGACAGTAGGCCCACCATTTTGACAGCACGGGGGGTAGTTGATGTACGCCATGGGAGGGTGCCCGTTCGTATAATAAATATCGGGAAAAGGGAAGTATACCTGCCCCGGTATGCTACGCTAGCCAAATTATATACTATCAACCAAAATTCTATACAGTCTGTGGAACCCTTGCCTCCATCTCACCCGGAGGAAGGTAACGGCTCTACGAAAATAATGGAGGATTGGTGTCAGCAACTACATTTGGGTACTGACTCCACTCCCTCCCACCAGAAACAGGGAGTCTACCGGGTGGTTCGAGAGTACGAGAGAGTGTTTAGTAAACACCCGTTAGACTTCGGGCGAGTCAAGGGGGTAGAACACCACATCCCCACGGGAGACCATCCTCCCATATAAGAGAGGTATCGACCCGTACCCCCTGCACACTACCAACACGCCAAGGGGATGCTTAGAGACATGAAGGAGGCTGGGGTAATCAGGGATAGCTGTAGCCCCTGGGCAGCTCCACTAGTCTTGGTCAAAAAGAAAGACAACACCATGAGAATGTGTGTAGATTACCGGAAAATTAACCGTATCACACACAAAGATGCGTACCCCTTACCAAGAATAGAGGAGTCTTTGGCTGCTTTAAAATCTGCTAACTTCTTCTCCACCTTGGATCTCACTAGCGGGTACTGGCAGGTTCCTGTAGCAGAGGCGGACCGGGAGAAGACCGCATTCACCACCCCGATGGGACTTAGCGAGTTTACCTGCATGCCGTTCGGACTCTGCAACGCACCAGGAACCTTCCAGCGATTGATGGAATGCTGTCTGGGACACCGAAACTTTGAGACGGTCCTGTTATACCTGGACGATGTCATCGTCTATTCCAAGACCTACGAGGACCACCTGAAACACCTGGCGGAAGTGTTCGAAGCTCTGGCAAGTTACGGCCTAAAGGTGAAACCCTCCAAGTGTCACCTCCTGAAGCCAAAGGTGCAGTACCTGGGACACGTGGTGAGTACTGACGGAGTGGCTCCCGACCCTGATAAGATCACCGCAATTAAGGAATGGCCAAGCCCCTCCAGCGTAAAGGAAGTGAGGCAGTTCCTCGGGTTGGTAGGCTACTACCGAAGGTTCATTCCCGGTTTCACAAAAAGGCAGCTCCTATGCAGGACCTCCTGATAGGCCAGTCCAGGAAGGCCAAGAACCAGAAGCCACCCTTCAGATGGGAGAAGCTGGAAGAACAGTCCTTCCGCCAGCTGAAGATGGCCCTCACGGGGGATGAAATCCTGGCGTACCCTGATTATAGCCAGCCCTTTATCCTCTACACCGACGCCAGTAACATCGGGCTAGGAGCCGTACTGTCCCAGATCCAGCAGGGGAAGGAACGGGTAATTGCTTACGCCAGCCGAAAACTGCGACCCACCGAAAGAAACCCTGAGAATTACAGCTCATTTAAGCTAGAGTTCCTGGCAGTGGTGTGGGCAGTCACCGAACGCTTTAAGCACTACCTCGCTGCTTCCCGGTTCACCGTGTACACGGATAACAACCCGTTGACACACCTGGACACTGCAAGACTCGGTGCCCTAGAGCAGAGATGGATGGCCCGCTTGTCCAACTATGAGTTTACAATCAAATACCGGGCAGGACGCTCCAATACCAACGCGGACGCCCTGTCCAGGATGCCGAACCTACCAGACGTAGGGGAAGATTCAGAGGAACTGGAAGAAGTTGAACTCCCCGCGTTCCACCGTCATGGGACTATCCAGTATTCCCACCGTGTAAGGAGTAAGCAATCCGCTACGTTCAACCCATTACCTTATTACAACTGGGCGGAGACGCAAGACAGTGACCCTGCCGTCCGACTGGTAAAGGAGATGCTGACTCGGCCAGATGCACGCCTTGACCC
Source organism: Phyllobates terribilis (assembly GCF_046119375.1). Classification (NCBI taxonomy): domain Eukaryota; kingdom Metazoa; phylum Chordata; class Amphibia; order Anura; family Dendrobatidae; genus Phyllobates; species Phyllobates terribilis. The sequence goes on along the minus strand of NW_027362770.1, from coordinate 67,180,897 downwards.
AGACGCTCCGGAGGAAGCCAAGCAACTGTGGGCTGAGAAGAGTCGACTGTTCCTTTACAAGGGGAAGTTGTGCCGCAGAATGTTTAACTCCCGGACGCATTAACTAATCTGGCAAGTAGTGGTGCCAAGAAGAGACGCAGCTATGGTGATGGAGGCATACCACGATGGAGCTGGGCACTTCGGATGGAAGAAGCTGGAGTTCCTGCTGCGCGGGCGGTTCCATTGGGTAGGCATGAGAGGAACCATCGAGAGGTGGTGCAGAGACTGTGGCCCATGCAACCTAAGAAGGAGGGACCGTGCCAGCCAGAAGACTCCCCTGCAGTCCATCATCACCAGACAGCCGTTGGAACTGGTAGCCTTGGATCATGTAAAACTGACCCCAAGCAGAAGTGGCTACGTCTACGCGTTAACCATCGTGGATCACTACTCCCTGTTCTTGGTTGTCGTCCCCGTCAAGGACTTAACGGCTCAAACAGCAGCTAGAGCCTTCCAGCAGCACTTCTGCCGTCCGCACGGATACCCGGAGCAGGTGCTGACGGACCAGGGGCCTGCCTTTGAAGCGGAAGTCTTCCAGGAGTTCTGCACCTTGTATGGCTGCCGGAAGATAAGAACAACACCCTATCACCCGCAAACTAATGGACTTTGTGAGAAAATGAACCAGGTGGTGATAGATCTTCTGAAAACATTGCCCCTGGAAGAACGTAGTCTGTGGCCTGAAAAACTGCCCGACCTGGTGGACCTATACAACCACATCCCTGTAGGTTCCACCAACTGTACCCCGGCTTACCTAATGAGGGCAAGACCTGGTAAGCTTCCTGTTGATCTGGAGATGGGAGTCCTGACACCCGAGGACACTTCACCAGAAGCAGACTGGGACACAGAGAGGCAGCAGCAGTACCGGAAAGTACAGGAGAGCGTGGAGCGAAGTCTCTGTCAAGCTAGGGAAAGACCAGAGAAAACTTACAACCAGTATGCTCCCACTGTTCCCCTGGTGCCCGGAGAGCAGGTCTTGAAGAGGAAAAGACGGCTCCACAAGTTGGACGACCAGTGGGAGAAGGACCCGTACACCGTACTGCCCTCAAGCCACGACAACCCAAAGATCTGTACAATCAGTAAAGACGGAGGGGAAACCACAGCCATTGTATCCCGGGATCACCTGAAGAAGTGTCCCGAACAGCTACGGAACCCTGAAGAGGAACAAGAAGACCCTCGACCCGTAGAGGAAAGGGAAGATATGATTAGTACTGTGCTCGGAGACTTCCCTCGGTCTTGGACTCAAGTCAATGGTGCTGTTGTGGTACCCGTCCTCACGTTCCTCCAACCAGCATCCCAAGTGCCTACGGAGACACAGGTAGAGCTGGAAGAACAGCCGGTCCAGGAGGCAGAAGACCCCACACAAGCAGACCAGGAGAATCAACCCTCTGCTTATAGTGAGCCTGCCATACCCCTAGTGAGCCAAAGAGTCCGTAGACGGCTGCCCAGTTTACCCTTGACAGCTCCTATACCCTGTAGCTCAAGACCAGTCAGCCAGCTCCGTAGGTCCACTAGGGTCACTAGAGGCCAGTTGCCCATACGGTGGAGGATCTAAATGTTCAAGCTATTTTATTAATGTTTACCTGTTTATTGTTGCTTGTGTATAATTTTGTGTTTCTAGTTATTTGTAGGAGTCTTTGGTGGATTTACCGGGAATCCTTTGTGCATATAGTTGGAGCGTAACCCAGGATGGACTAAAAGACTGATAAGGACTCGGGGCAGGACAGACCCCTACCTGGTTACGTCTCCCTGTTTTGGTGAAATGGACACCTTTGTTTTCCTCAAAAGTTACACCCGGTTGCGGACACGCCGTGGCCACCTTATGTGTTGTCTCTACCAGAACGTTATTGTTTATACCTTGTTATGTTTACAAAAGTATGTTTAGTCCCGGAGTACTAAATTTTACTAGGGGGGAATGTGGCACCCCAGGGGTCTGGTTTCCACAGTAATAGCAATATTATGTCTGAGAGCAGGTGGGAGGTCTCTTGGTCAGGAATCCTATGCATGCCACACCTCCTGCCCAGTCCTGGGAGGGGAAGAACTTCCCCTAGATAAAACTGGGGCTGAGGCAGGGTTAGGGAGTTAAGAAGGAGAGTTAAGAAGAGGAGAAGCAGCTATAGGAAAGAGAGATCAGGAGCTCTGGGGAAGTTGTGCTAAAAGGAATCAGGGGCTGGCAGCTGTAGAGCTCGCCCTGATTGAAGAGTTACCACCGGACCCGGAGTCCGAGGCTGTGGGGACTAATCCTTACCCAGCAGCAGAAACCGACCGGCAGGGGATTTCAGGTCCTCTGGCCAAGAAACCCGAAGGCACGGTCACACGCGTGGGACCAGCACCGCCGTCGTGGAGCGGAAGCCACTAGAAGGCCCCGAGTCACCGGCCATACGGGTGAGCACCACACGGTACACTCAGGGACGTGGGCTACTTTTACCCGCCTCTAGCCAGGTAGCCAGAAGAGTGCAGTTAGTTGGGGAGGCCTACAACTCCGCCTGGCCAGGGGAAATCCCATCTGCTCAAGGACTGACCAGGCCCCGATCGCTAGCCAGTACTCCGGGAGGGTCTATCTTTATCACCAGTAAAGACCCTGAACTACACCGCATCGTCTCTGAGTGGTTCCTGCTACCCCCATCATCCACGTCGGCTGCCCTGAGGCCATACCCCTCCCGTTGGGGGTTATACCATCCACGCTGCACAATCCTTCCACCGGCCTCAGCGGTCTGCCCTGCAGCGGCAGCTCCATAGCTGCATTCAACGAGTGGCATAGTCATCCAACATCTACTGCTAATACTCAGCCACACAGTTTGACTCCCTGGGCACGGACCGGGTCACCGCCACGAGACTACTACCCCCAACAGGCCCGGCTCCGGGTAGTCCCCGCGTGCGCAACGCTACACCAAGTAGGCCCAGGGGCGCGTCACAGAGGCACCCACTAACTGCATGGGTTCTTCCACTTCCCCCAGTACTGGTTCACCCCCAGATCGCTTCCCAGGCTAAGAGGTATTACCTCGAAAAGAGGGCTCCAGAGAAGGTGGTCTCACCCACCTATCCCAAAGGCATCTATCAACATGTATGGCCAAAGACATTGCAGCCTCCAAGGAGTCTGGGGTTTCATACACTGCCAAAGCATCTTTCAACCTTTCAGTAAGGCCCTGACAAAATTGGCTTCTGAGAGCCAGGTCATTCAATTTTGTATCAGTTGCCCATCTGCAGAATTCTACTGACCGATTCCCCTCCTGAAGGCGACGCAGCCTGGACTCAGCCAAGGAGATTCGGTCAAACTTGTCCCTACCTCCTGAAAACCCGTCCGGGAGGGCAACCTTGGGTTCAGGCTGGACTGGCCTACCCGCAGAGACCCCAACATTAGGGACCTGCAGCTGCTGTTGCTGCTGCTGAACCTCATAGCGGAGGTAAGTCACCTCCAGAGACAGCCTGCACAGCTGCTCTACCAGCTCTGCAACAGAATCCATGAACCAAGGGAGAAAGAAATAAAAAAACACACCCAGGAAAAAAAACAACACACAAATAAAACCACGTGTTAGTTATTTCTTTTCTATTTATGCACAGCCGGTGATAATGTCACGCAAGGTGTTGGAAAGACTAAGTGGAACATAAAGGGAAGAGGGGGAGGAAGCCCAAACACTAGAGAAATGGGGAGTGGAGACCCCTAGGCAAATCTAATATCACCCTACCTACCCTACCATCCCTATATAGGTTCCACCACTATAGCAGAGCAGGATCCTAAACCCTGGATGACCCTAGAGCTTGGCTCTAGATAGGTAGGGGTGAGCACTGGTCAGGCCCCACTACAAGCTAAAGGCTACAAGGTAGACAAAGGGGATTAAGTTAGTTTGAGCTGACACCAGAGGAGTAACGCTAACTGTCCTCCAAGGGCACCAGAGAAGAGGCTAGCCGACTGCTAGTGCTCCAAGCCTGTACATAGAAGTATCACTGGCAGTTGCCTGGAGCAAACTGAGGGTTTTTAACTCCCATGCAAGGATGTGTCAATCAGCAGTAGGAGGGAGGTCACCGCTGGGTCTTAAAGAAAGAAGAATTAAGAAGATGTCTGCAATGCCAAGCACATTGACCTTCTACAGCCAAATCCAGAGTGACTGTCTATTACACCTGACAGACCTGTGATAATAACTATTATAATGAGGACTGGCACTTCTTCCAATACAGCCAACGCAGCAGATGGAGACCCAACCAGGAGTGGTCAAATTTCCCTAAATTAGGGCCTGATACCACCGAAATGGCATAAATTTCACTAGAGTAGAAGTAGTATAATGGGGATGACAACTCTTCCACTACAGCCAACCCAGCAGATGGAGATCAAATCAGTAGTGCTCACATTTAAAAAAAATTAGGGTCTAAAACCACTAAACTGGCATCTATTTCACTAGAGTAGATGTAGTATAATGAGGGCCGACACTTCTTCCACTGCAGCCAACCCAGCAGATGAAGACCCAATCAGGAATCTTCAAATTAAAAAAAAAAAAGAGCCTGACACGACCATCTCTTAGCTTTATTATGCGTAGGAGGAAACAATCTTTTACGTGACAACAACTACGAGACCGAAGGCTGGCTGCAGTGCTGAGAGAGGGTGGAGTATGGTGAAATGGGCAAACTGCTGGACCGTGAGTGAGGTGTAGGCGGAGATTTTACGATGGATTGATAAAGTTGTGGTGTGCTCATTCTCTGAGATCGCTCAAAACCAGCAGGTATGTCTGCTTCCGTTACAGTTGACAGACTCTCACTCAGCCTGATTGGAGCGGGTAAAGAACTGGAGGTTCTGCGGTCAGAGACCTGCGTGACAATACTTGGCACAGTAACAGAGGAGGAAGAAGAAGCAGCAGACGCGGTTGGTGCGGCAGCTGATGGTTGTAGAAGTCCGCATTTTATCGCAGTGAGATTGCCACAGTAAAGCATGTTTATTGCACATGTGAAAGTTCATCCATGTAGTAGTCAGTTTATTGCAATTTTCCCCTCTACTGAGTTTTTTTTGAAAAGTTGGCAGATAACATGAGTTGGCTCATCCTTTGTGGTGTCAAAAAAGGCCGAGGCTAGGCAACCCTCTGTGAGCTGCAGACCCGCGACCGCTGCTGGCCATAGCCACAGTAGTGGCTAAGGATGCAGTGCTCGTCGTGGTTTCATCACTCCGTGTCTGTGCCGTAAGGTGCAATGTAACCTCCTCGTCTTCCTCCTCCACCTCCTTAGATGAGCTACTCAGCTGCATGCCTCTGGGTTCAAGTTCAAGTTGGATCTACAACCTCATCATCATCCAATGTGTTATCCCGTTCCTCACCCTGAGATTCACCCTCCTCCTCTTCTTACCCTGACTGCACAGTACAGTCCGCGTGACCCTCAGGTATCTGAGTCCCATAAGGATCACCCCCCCTGCGGATTAAAGTCTGGTGACGAGGGTCAGGAAGCTGCTCGGACCCTACTTCGTCCTGCCCCGAATCCAACTTAAAAAAATTTTGGCCATTGATGCAGATGCTTTCCTCCTTTTGACTCTGTGAATCTTTGGAGTACAGTTCTGATGCCCATGGCATAGAATATGTGAACAGTTCTGCAGACTCACGCATCTATGGTCCCTACAATCTGTTGGGTGGTTGGACAGTTTTGACGCAGGGGGAAGCAAGGGTAATTGGGGTGCCACCTCTCTGGAGTGTACTGTGTGTGATGTTGAGGTGGAGGAAGAGGAGGAGAGGCCACTTGAAGCAGTGCTTGCCATCCACTGGAGCACATGCACTTTCTGGCCCTCATCAACAAGGTGTACCGCTGTGCAGCTGACAAAGAAATGGAGTAGAGTAGCTCGTCCAGTAACAGAAGTTGTCAATTGTCTTTGGACAACATTACCACCTACCCCACGTATACATTGTACTCCAAGCCTATTCCCCCTTCTACCACGACCTCTCTTTTTCCCACTTATGTTGCTCAGATAGTGTGGTAGGAACACGATGTTAACAACAAAAAATTGGACTTTTTACTCTGCACCAGTTCTGCACACAGCTAAATTTCAGGAACACTAAATTACAAGGTGAGATATGGCTTGCTGTAGCACATTAGTAACAGAAGAAAGTATTTTTTTTACTGGTGATGAGTAGTGATGAGCGAGCACTAAAATGCTCGGGTACTCGTTGTTCGAGTCGAGCAAATTGGAATTCTCGAGTGTTCAGAAAAAGTAACGAGCCCAATGTAAGTCTATGGGAAACTCAAGCATTTTTCCGTCTTTCCCCGGCGGTAAACATCGAACATCCTTTCCAGGGTAATGACTTGTATATAAGGCAAAATAAATAATCAAAAACAAAAATGCTCCTCCACACCTTGGGCTATGTTCACACGTAGCGTTTTTGATGTGTTTTTGCACTTTTGCATTGCTTTCAACCTAGACCAATGCATTCACTGGGAAATGTATTTTTAACATTTTACAACCTTATCTGGCCATGTGGTATGTGACACATCATCAGACACATGCATACAGTGCTGAAAAGACATGGGAACAGCATGGGAAAGACCTCTAGAAGCATCTCTGACTTCCAGGTCACTGCCTAAAAGTGTGCCCATCACAAAACATTCTTGACGCATGCGAAGATGCCACTGTCTTTGCAGACTTGCAACAATCGCAGTCCACGTCCTTGTCCCAGTGCAACGTACCCCATTCCTTGGAATGCAAGCGCAAGTATGCAGCCATACCCACAGGCTGCAATACTATACTGCCAAATTTTTGACAGCTGCTTACACTTGAAATGTGGCCTTTTAGGCTCGTGGAGGCGGAAGCTGTCCACAACCTTATGGTGGCGGCCGAGTGTCCATACTCTGTCCCTAGCCGCCACTATTTGTCCCGGTGTCGTCTCCGCCTTCCACAAGCATGGGTCCTGGGAAGGACCGCCTAACCACAAACACGTGGACAAGTGAATGTGGCCAGGGACAGTACGAAGCCAGTCCACAGCATGTCGATGAGTTGTATTTCACCACAGCCATATTTTTTAGCTTGGTGAAAGGACTGACTTTTGGGAAACCGTATCTACTCCAGCTGTCATTTCTCCCAGGAAGTCCTCTAATGCAGCTTGGCGCATAAGTAATGGCAGCAGCCCGTCCAACATCAGCTTGCACTTGTCGTTGGTGCTTCGACACACAAACATCTTTCTTTGCCCTTTAATTTCATGACTACAGAGTTGGGCAATGGTCTGATCTGCAATGCTGTTTCAGAAATAACATGCAATTAAGCACGTCCAATCCACATTAAAAAAAAGCAGCCATAGAGTGTCCAGGAACCTACCCACACATTTTTCTTAGCCAGGGCTGCTTCTCGGCAGTGGTGGACGGGCCCACCAGAAAACCGGAGACTCCTATGGCTGGTCCTGGCTTCTCCATCGGAAGAGTTCATAGTCCCGAGGTGAGGCCATGATGATGATAGAGGCCATTATTTGCTTCGTTTTCTGTTATTTGGAATGCAAGCGCAAGTATGCAGTCACCCACCCAACCCATAGTGTTTACCTATGCAATGAAGCAACGGCTGACGAAAATTTGTAGGAACTCCAATGCCCCCTGCAGAAGACGTAGATATGTTGATATGCTACATATGGTGGTGATATAGTGGTGTAGGATGAGGATGTGGAGAAGGAGGAGGACAAGGGCAAATAGACAAAATCAGGAATCCTATACCCATGTCTGGGTGTGAAGACAGTGGTGCATGGGAATAGAGTTAGACCTCTCTAAAAAAAGACACTATATTTGAGTTTATGTTAAGCTGCTATCATTCGGTGTCGGTGGTGTTGAGAAGTCTGGCCCAATACAGCCCTTGTTCATTTTTATAAGAGTCAGCCTATTAGCATTTTCAGTTGACAGGCAGATGCGGTTATAATTCCACCGGCAGCACTAAAAACCCGCTCTAACAAAACGCTAGCGGCAGGGCAGGCCAGGAACTTTAAGGCGTAGAGAGCCAGTTCATGCCATGTGTCCAGCTTGGATATCTAATAATTATAAGGCACAAGAGGAATCACGGAGGACATTGGTACGGTCAACAAGGTACTCTCTCACCATCTTCCGAACCTTTGCACTCCTTGTGAGAGTAACCTGTGCCTTAGGGCCTGTGCTATGGGAGGGTCTGAGAAAGTAGTCCCAGAACTTTGACAGTGTCCCCCTGCCTCTGATGGATTGCATTTGTGGCTGTCTCGACTGTACTCCTTGGTTGTCCAACGAACTGTGACCTCTGCCGCCAGCATTTCAGATGGGAATTTTTTTAATAATTCCGCAGCAAGGGCTTCTCGTACTGCACCATTTTTATTAGGCCTGTCCTGCAAAGGAATTAGAGACAGAAGGTCTCCCTGTAGCGTGGGTCTACAAGTGTCACCAACCAGTAATGACTGTCACCAAAAATTTGGACAACGCGAGGGTCACGGGAAAGGCAGCATAACATAAACTCAGCCATGTGTGCCAGACTGCAAAGAGGCAAGACTTCAGTGTCCTCACTAAGAGGACGACTGACCATGCTATCCTCCTCATCCTCCTCCTCTTCCTCCTCCTCCTTGTCCTCAGGCCATCCACGCTGAATAGACAGTATGGCAGTTGTGCAGGTAGTACTGTCTATAGCGCAGGAAACTAGCTCCTGTTTTTCCTCCTCCTCCTCTTTCTCATTGTCACCCAATCCACGTTGGGATGAGATGAGGCTGGGCTGTGTGTAATCACCCTGTATGGTTCCTTGCTCCATCTCATTGTGCTCTGCCTGCAATGCATCCTCTTTAATTGAGAGGAGAGAGCGTTTCAGAAGACAGAGAAGCAGGATGGTGATGCTAATTATGGCGTCATCACCGCTCACCATCTTGGTGGAATCCTCAAAGTTTTGGAGAATGGTGCATATGTCTGACATCCATGTTAACTCCTGAGGTTTTATGTGTGGAGTATGACCTGAATACCGACGGCCTTGTTGATGCTGGTAGTCAACAACTGCCCTCTTCTGCTCACAAATCCTTCCCAACATCTGCAATGTACAGTTCCAATGCGTGGGGACATCACACACCAGTCAGTGAGCTGGAAGCTGTAAATGATGCTGGAACACGGCAAGGGCGGCGGACGCTGTAGCTGACTTTCTAAAATGGGCACACAGGCGGCGTACTTTGACAAGCAGATCCAGCAGATCTGGGTAGGTTTTGAGAAATCACTGAATCTCGAGGTTAAGCACATGGGCCAGGCATGGTATGTTTGTGAGCTCGCCTCGCTTCAGAGCCGCCATCAGATTCCTGCCGATGTTACATACGACCATGCCTGACTGTAGGGTCAGCGGTGTCAGTCACAGATCTGCCTGCTCTTTCAGAGCTGTCCACAACTCTTCAGCATTGTGTGGTTTGTCACTTAAGCATATTAGCTTCAGCACAGCCTGTTGCCGCTCGGCCAAGTCAGTGCTGCAGTGCTTCCAGCTTGCGACTGATGTGGTCATTTCGTAGATGGATGCTGAAGAGGAGGACGAGGAGGTGCAGGAGCTGTAGAATGTGGGGGCAACCCTGATTGAACCAAGGCCCGCAATCATCAGCGTTGGGAGGACGTGTTCCGTCCCAAGGTCCGACTGGGTCCCGGCTTCCACTATGTTAACCCAGTATGCCGTCAGCGAGATGTACCGTCCCTGCCCACAAGAAATTGTCCACAGGTTAGGTGGACTTTCCCAGTAACTACTAGAGATGAGCGTTGTTCTACTCGAACTGTTCGCCAATCTCAAATTCGAGCTGTTTTGGGCGGTGTTCGAGCCGTTCGGCGAACACGAACGATTTGAGAAAAATTCGGCTGTTCGAGGTTATGTTCGATAACTGTTCGTGCACCAAAATCATAACTGGATTTTTTCTCAGTAATGATGAAAATTAATGTTAATACGCAGTTTGAGTGTACAGCGGGGTGGGGGGAGGGGCAGGGGATGGATCTCTGCAGGAACAATGAAGATCTCCATTTTTTTTTCTCTTTCCCGCATTTACAGTGGGGAGGTGCAATCTGTCAGCCTATCAGCAGCGCACACACGGAGCGAAGTGCTTTTTTTCACACAAGCAAGGGCATGTATCATTGGCATTGTATGTCACATGTCCTTGCCCTATAAGACCAAGCCATTTTCCCCGTCGCCACCATTTTCTCACTGCTGCAGCTGCGTGTTAGACGGCACCGCTGTTGCTGTGTGCGCTATACCTTGTTAATGTCAAGCCAATTTTCGCACAAATCTACAGATAGCTTGGGAGTAGGGAATAGTTGTGATTGCAGTCCTTTTAAGGACTAGGTTACAGCATTTCCTACGACTTTTATCAGGCAGGTCTGTGCTCTTAAATAGATAGATTGTGGGAGTAAAGACTAATTGTAATTGCAGTCCTTTTCAGGACTAGGTTACATCAGTTCCTATCAGTTTTTGCCAGGCAGGTCTGTGCCAGTGCTGTGCAAGTTTTTTTCACAGCATTTGGCTGAATCTAGCAAAGCTAATCCTTTTTGGCCTATTGCAGAGTGTGTTAGTCAGTGGAGTAGCCTATCTGTGTTGCAAGATATACCACCTGTGTATAGAATACCAATTTTTTTACTGCACCTAGTGAAGTAAAATCTTTTGGGCAAAGCATCATTCTATTAGTCCATCTATACTGACCTCCATCAGGTTGCAAATTGAATATAATTTTTTTCTGCATCAAGCTCTGAAAAAATATTTGGGCTTCTAGCAGTGTGTGGGACTTGTTCTATTAGTCCATCTATACTGACCTCCATCAGGTTGCAAACTGAATATAATTTTTTTCTGCATCTAGCTCTGAAAAAATATTTGGCCTTCTAGCAGTGTGTGGGACTTGTTCTATTAGTCCATCTATACTGACCTCCATCACGCTGCAAATTCAAAATAATTTTTTGTCTGCATCTAGCTCTGAAAAAATATTTGGCCTTCTAGCAGTGTGTGGGACTTTCTCTATTAGTCCATCTATACTGACCTCCATCAGGTTGCAAATTAAAAATAATTTTTATCTGCATCTACCTCTGAAAAAATATTTGGGCTTCTAGCTGTGTGTGGGACTTGTTCTATTAGTCCATCTATACTGACCTCCATCAGGTTGCAAACTGAATATAATTTTTTTCTGCATCTAGCTCTGAAAAAATATTTGGCCTTCTAGCAGCGTGTGGGACTTTCTCTATTAGTCCATCTATACTGACCTCCATCACGCTGCAAATTAAAAATAATTTTTTGTCTGCATCTAGCTCTGAAAAAATATTTGGCCTTCTAGCAGTGTGTGGGGCTTTCTCTATTAGTCCATCTATACTGACTTCCATCAGGTTGCAAATTAAAAATAATTTTTATCTGCATCTACCTCTGAAAAAATATTTGGCCTTCTAGCAGTGTGTGGGACTTTCTCTATTAGTCCATCTATACTGACCTCCATCAGGTTGCAAATTAAAAATAATTTTTTGCCTGCATCTAGCTCTGAAAAAATATTTGGCCTTCTAGCAGTGTGTGGGACTTTCTCTATTAGTCCATCTATACTGACCTCCATCAGGTTGCAAATTCAAAATAATTTTTTGTCTGCATCTAGCTCTGAAAAAATATTTGGCCTTCTAGCAGTGTGTGGGACTTTCTCTATTAGTCCATCTATACTGACCTCCATCAGGTTGCAAACTGAATATATTTTTTTTCTGCATCTACCTCTGAAAAAATATTGGGCTTCTAGCTGTGTGTGGGACTTGTTCTATTAATCCATCTATACAGACCTCCATCAGGTTGCAAACTGAATATAATTTTTTTCTGCATCTACCTCTGAAAAAATATTTGGGCTTCTAGCTGTGTGTGGGACTTGTTCTATTAGTCCATCTATACTGACCTCCATCAGGTTGCAAACTGAATATAATTTTTTTCTGCATCTAGCTCTGAAAAAATATTTGGCCTTCTAGCAGTGTGTGGGACTTTCTCTATTAGTCCATCTATACTGACCTCCATCAGGCTGCAAATTAAAAATAATTTTTATCTGCATCTACCTCTGAAAAAATATTTGGCCTTCTAGCAGTGTGTGGGACTTTCTCTATTAGTCCATCTATACTGACCTCCATCAGGTTGCAAATTAAAAATAATTTTTTGCCTGCATCTAGCTCTGAAAAAATATTTGGCCTTCTAGCAGTGTGTGGGACTTTCTCTATTAGTCCATCTATACTGACCTCCATCAGGTTGCAAATTCAAAATAATTTTTTGTCTGCATCTAGCTCTGAAAAAATATTTGGCCTTCTAGCAGTGTGTGGGACTTTCTCTATTAGTCCATCTATACTGACCTCCATCAGGTTGCAAACTGAATATATTTTTTTTCTGCATCTACCTCTGAAAAAATATTGGGCTTCTAGCTGTGTGTGGGACTTGTTCTATTAATCCATCTATACAGACCTCCATCAGGTTGCAAACTGAATATAATTTTTTTCTGCATCTACCTCTGAAAAAATATTTGGGCTTCTAGCTGTGTGTGGGACTTGTTCTATTAGTCCATCTATACTGACCTCCATCAGGTTGCAAACTGAATATAATTTTTTTCTGCATCTAGCTCTGAAAAAATATTTGGCCTTCTAGCAGTGTGTGGGACTTTCTCTATTAGTCCATCTATACTGACCTCCATCAGGCTGCAAATTAAAAATAATTTTTATCTGCATCTACCTCTGAAAAAATATTTGGCCTTCTAGCTGTGTGTGGGACTTGTTCTATTAGTCCATCTATACTGACCTCCATCAGGTTGCAAACTGAATATAATTTTTTTCTGCATCTAGCTCTGAAAAAATATTTGGCCTTCTAGCAGTGTGTGGGACTTTCTCTATTAGTCCATCTATACTGACCTCCATCAGGTTGCAAATTAAAAATAATTTATATCTGCATCTAGCTCTGAAAAAATATTTGGCCTTCTAGCAGTGTGTGGGACTTTCTCTATTAGTCCATCTATACTGACCTCCATCAGGTTGCAAATTAAAAATTTTTTGTCTGCATCTAGCTCTGAAAAAATATTTGGCCTTCTAGCAGTGTGTGGGACTTTCTCTATTAGTCCATCTATACTGACCTCCATCAGGTTGCAAACTGAATATATTTTTTTTCTGCATCTACCTCTGAAAAAATATTGGGCTTCTAGCTGTGTGTGGGACTTGTTCTATTAATCCATCTATACAGACCTCCATCAGGTTGCAAACTGAATATAATTTTTTTCTGCATCTACCTCTGAAAAAATATTTGGGCTTCTAGCTGTGTGTTGGACTTGTTCTATTAGTCCATCTATACTGACCTCCATCAGGTTGCAAACTGAATATAATTTTTTTCTGCATCTAGCTCTGAAAAAATAATTGGCCTTCTAGCAGTGTGTGGGACTTTCTCTATTAGTCCATCTATACTGACCTCCATCAGGTTGCAAATTAAAAATATTTTTTTGTCTGCATCTAGCTCTGAAAAAATATTTGGCCTTCTAGCAGTGTGTGGGACTTTCTCTATTAGTCCATCTATACTGACCTCCATCAGGTTGCAAATTCAAAATAATTTTTTGTCTGCATCTAGCTCTGAAAAAATATTTGGCCTTCTAGCAGTGTGTGGGACTTTCTCTATTAGTCCATCTATACTAACCTCCATCAGGCTGCAAATTAAAAATAATTTTTATCTGCATCTACCTCTGAAAAAATATTTGGCCTTCTAGCTGTGTGTGGGACTTGTTCTATTAGTCCATCTATACTGACCTCCATCAGGTTGCAAACTGAATATAATTTTTTTCTGCATCTATCTCTGAAAAAATATTTGGCCTTCTAGCAGTGTGTGGGACTTTCTCTATTAGTCCATCTATACTGACCTCCATCAGGTTGCAAATTAAAAATAATTTTTATCTGCATCTACCTCTGAAAAAATAATTGGCCTTCTAGCTGTGTGTGGGACTTGTTCTATTAGTCCATCTATACTGACCTCCATCAGGTTGCAAACTGAATATAATTTTTTTCTGCATCTAGCTCTGAAAAAATATTTGGCCTTCTAGCAGTGTGTGGGACTTTCTCTATTAGTCCATCTATACTGACCTCCATCAGGATGCAAACTGAATATAATTTTTATCTGCATCTAGCTCTGAAAAAATATTTGGCCTTCTAGCAGTGTGTGGGACTTGTTCTATTAGTCCATCTATACTGACCTCCATCAGGTTGCGAATTGAATATAATTTTTTTCTGCATCTAACCCAGCCAATAGTTTTGGCCTAATACCACAGTTTGGCCACTCAGCTCTGCTCGGTTCCCATCCATTGTTTTTTTGTGCAAACAACTCCAGAGTTGTGAATTAGTTAACCACCAAAATGAGTGGAAAAAGGCCTGCTGCTGGTGGAAAGGGGAATAGGCGTGTTGGGAAGGGGAAAAAAGGTTGTGTTCGTGGGGTAGGTGTTAAAGCAACAGTAACATCTGCAGAAGAAAGACCATCTTCCAGCCAAACTAAAATGTCTACTTCTTTTAGCGGACAATGTGATAAGATCCCTTTCTTACGGCCACGCCAATCGCTACAAATTCCAGATGAGGCACAAAAACAGCAGGTGCTTCAACGGATATCAAGTGCTCCTTTAAGTGGGCTCTCCTCCACATCAACTTCAACATCACAAATACTCCAGTCCTCAAAGGTGTCACCCCAATCGCACTTGCTTCCTCACAGCTCCCAAATCTCCAGCTGCCCGTCTGAGTATGAGGTAGAACAGATGGTTGAGTCTGCAGAGCTGTTTACTCATACTATAGCCTGGGAATCAGAGGTCGACTCCAGCGCTTCTGTGAATCCAGACGAGGAAATGATCTGCACTGATGCCCAGAATCTTTATGAGTCGGATCCAGGACCAGACGCAGAAGGTTCTGACCATAATGTAGACCCTCATTCCCAAACTGTAACTCCTGTTGGTGGAGACAATGAGGAAGACGATGATGAGACTCAAATACCTGATTGGAGCGACAACTTTAGTTTTTGGTCAGGGCAGGAACAGGTTGGCTCTGAGGACGACGGGTGTGATAACGCACAGGGTGATGATGATGAGGTTGGAGATCCCACTTACTGTCAACCCACAGTCAGCCAAGAGATGAGGTCAGCAGAGGAGGTGGAGGAAGATGCTAGTGACGACGAGGTCAGGTTGCGCCTTCCTGGACAGAGACGTAGTACTGGAAGCACGTCAACAACTGCATCCTCAAACACAACTCTGCCTCTCACCACAAGTCGTGGTGGCTCTTCAGGTCGCATGGGTGCTAAGCCTTGCATAGCCTGGGCATTTTTTCAGATCGATAAAGATGACCCAACTCGTGTTATCTGTAACATTTGTCAGCAAAAGCTAAGTAGAGGCCAAAAAATACATAGTTTGAGTACTTCATGCATGAACCGGCACATGGACATGAAGCATAAGTTGCAGTGGGAAGCTCAGTGTGCTACAATGCGGCCTAGCCGGCCGGGCCAACCACCGTCTGCCATATCTTGTGCATCCGCGGCCTCTTCATCCTCTGTGACTGGGGGGACAGCAGTCACACCTGTTTTGGGGCGCAGACCTGCCACCTCTTTACCCGCAACAGCCAGCGTGATTGGCAGGTCATCATTTTCTTTGGAGGTGGTAAAACCAGCTGGTGTTGAGCGCTGTCCGACATCGATAGCACCACCTTTGGATCAAGGCAACCTAACATGTCCGCCTGCATCTTCCTCACAGACCGGCAGTTTGCCGGGGACACCCTTATCAACCCCGTCTAAGCACAATAGCCAGCCCTCGGTCCCTCAGATGTGGACAAGTAAAAGACCATTTCCTCCTAGCCATGAGAAAGCTAAGAGGTTGAATTTCACCATCTGCAAGCTCTTGGCTACAGAAATGCTGCCTTTCCGCCTGGTGGACACAGAGGATTTTCGAGACCTTATGTCCGTCGCAGTGCCCCAGTACCAGATGCCCAGTCGGCACTACTTCTCAAAGAAAGGTGTGCCTGCGCTCCACCAGCATGTCGCACACAACATCACCGCTTCTTTGAGAAACTCTGTGTGTGACAGGGTGCATTTCACCACAGACACTTGGACGAGTAGGCATGGACAGGGGCGTTACATGTCGCTGACTGGGCACTGGGTAACTATGGTGACAGCAGGGCAAGGGGCTGCTGTCCAAGTCTTGCCGTCCCCACGAGTTGTGCGTCAATCCTCTTTGTCATTTTTCCTCCACTGCTTCTGCCTCCTCAACCTCCTCTCGGTCTTCCACCTGCACCCAAAGCCTGTCTGGTCATGCCACAAGCTTTCTAACTGCGCAGAAGGGATCCTGCACACCTCCTTACTATGCTGGCAGTAGGGCTCAACGTCATCAGGCGGTTTTTACTTTGAAATGTCTGGGAAATGTGAGTCACACAGCTGAGGAGTTGTGGTCAGCTCTGGAGAACCAATTTCATGAATGGTTGTCTCCACTGGACCTGAAACCAGGGAAGGCCGTGTGCGACAATGCTGCAAGCCTGGGTGCGGCCCTTCGCCGGGGCAATGTCACACACGTGCCTTGTATGGCTCACGTGTTGAATCTGGTTGTCCAGCAATTTTTAGCCCACTGTCCCAGACTAGATGGCCTTCTGCAGAGGGCACGGTTGCTGTGTGCTCACTTCTGCCGTTCGCATCCCGCAGCTCAGCGACTTACATCTCTACAGAAGTCGTTGGGCCTGCCACTTCACCGGCTAAAATGCGATGTGCCTACCCGGTGGAATTCAACTCTGCACATGTTGCAGCGACTGTGGCAGCACCGACAAGCCCTGGTGCAATATGTTCTGACGTATAGCCTGGGCCAACGAGATCCAGAGGTGGGGCAAATCACGCTGGAGGAGTGGTCTCAGATCAGGGACCTATGCACCCTTCTGCACAGTTTTGAAATGGCGACGAAGATGTTTAGTGCTGACGATGCCATTATCAGCATGACTATTCCGGTGATTTACATGCTGGAGCACATGTTAAACAGAATTCGGAGTCAGGTGGTGGCACAAGAGGAGGTGGAGGAAGTAGAGGAGGAGGAGTTGTATGCGGAAGGGCTAACATCTGCAAGGTCCAGACGGTCGGCAGCACCAAGGCGGCAGGCATGTGAGGGTGGGGGAGATGGTTTTACCAGGGCGCATGGTAGCAGCCAAACTAGTGAGGAAGGTGCAGGAGCCCAGCAAGAAGTGGAGGACGAACTGATGGAAGACTCATCACATGAGGGAGACCTTGATCACATTTCTGTTGTGCGAGGTTGGGGGGAGAGGACAGAGGAAGGAAGCATGATTGTTACCTCGCCACCAACACAACAGGGACTTGGTGCTCCTGGATGCGCAACACACATGAGTGCCTTCTTGCTGCACTACCTGCAACATGACCCTCATATTGTCAGAATTCGAAGTAATCATGACTACTGGGTTGCCACACTCTTAGATCCCCCAAACTTTTCGATCAACCTTTTCATTTTAATAAAGACCAAAAAAATGGTCATTTTTGAAATTATAAGCATTAGCAGGTTATTAGAAACTGAAATCAAACAGTTTTCAACTCAAAACTTTATTCTAGGTGATGTTACATTTTCACATAGGACCACTTGTTCGAAAGGAGCTTCTGAACTCTCTCGTCCATTGAATTTGTCAGGTTTTGGATGGTTTCTGCTTCAATTGTTTTGCATGAGGACAGAATACCCTCCCAGAGCTGTTGCTTAGATGTGAACTGCCTCCCGCCATCATAGACACTCCTTTTGATGATGCTCCAGAGGTTCTGAATGGGGTAGAGGTCAGGGGAGCATGGGGGTCACACCATAAGTTTGTCCCCTTTTATGCCCATATCA
The DNA here is from genome assembly GCF_046119375.1 of Phyllobates terribilis. NCBI lineage: Eukaryota > Metazoa > Chordata > Amphibia > Anura > Dendrobatidae > Phyllobates > Phyllobates terribilis. The sequence goes on along the minus strand of NW_027362770.1, from coordinate 67,163,090 downwards.
GCCAGAGATGAAGATGTGTTATGTGCAGCATGAGATGGTGCATTATCATGCATAAAAATGATCTTGCTGTGGAATACACGGTTCTTCTTCTTGAACCATGGCAGGAAGTGCTGTTTGAGAAAATCCACATACATTATGGAGTTCATCTTTACCCCTTTAGGGATCCTAAAGGGGCCGACAATCTCTCTCCCCATGATTCTAGCCCAAAACATTACTCCACCTCCTCCTTGTTGGCTCTGTAGCCGTGTTTGCGTGGGGTGTCCATCAACCAGCCATCCTCCACTCCATCCATCTGGACCATCGAGCGCTGCACGGCACTCATCCGTGAACAAAACAGTTTTGAAATCAGTCTTCATGTAATGTTTGGCCCACTGGAGACGTTTCTGCTTGTGTGAAGTGGATAGAGGAGGTCGATAGGATGGCGTATGCACAGCTGCAAACCTCTGAAGGACCCTGCATCTTGTTGTTCGGGGGACGTTGGAGGCACAAGCAGCTTCAAAAACTTGTCTGCTGCTATGACCAGGCTTTTTTGCCACTGCTCTTTTAAACTGACGTAATTGCCTGTAGGAAAGAGTCGTCAATTTGCCCTTATCAGCACGCACACGTGTGTACTGTGAATCAGCTACATACTTCTTGATTGCCAAGACACTTCATCCTGATCATCGCACAATGTTGATTGTAGTCATGCCTTGACCTAAACACTCCACAATTTGTTGCTTCTCAGCAGCCGACACATCCTTTTTCTTTCCCATTTTGGCAGAAAATGTAGGCTGCTTAATAATGTGAGACAGCCTTCTTAAGTAGTCTTGCCTTTCATTGGACACACCTGCCAAACTAATTAGCACAGGTGTCTGCAATTGCTTACAGTGATATAAAGAGCCCTGACACACATCACCATCAATGAGTTTAACTGACAAACAAACAAATTCTTCCCTTATCACTCCTAAACACTTTTTTCATAATAATTTGGAACACAGTGTACATGTGCTTTTCCACAAAACACCAGTGGTTCACGTAGTGAATCTTACAGTTCTAACTTGCCATCCGTGGTCTGTATGGAGTTGTTCAATAAAGGGCCCAAAATTAAGATAACATAGATGGGAGAGGTCTCTATGAATAGGAATTCCTAAGTATTTGATACCCTGTGAGGGCCAGACAAAGGGAAAGTTGGACTGGATGGAATCCTGTATGGATTTGGGGAGGGAGACATCGAGGGCCTCAGACTTCGCTGCATTGATTTTAAAATTTGACCATGTAACAAAGTGATCTATTTCAGCCATAACAGCATGGATGGATATATGTGATTGAGTGATATATACTAGGACATCATCAGCAAATAGAGAGCACTTGTACTCGGTGCCTCCCACCTCAATCCACCTAATATTGGGGTTATGGCGAATTGATGAGAGCAGGTGCTCCGTCACTAGGATGTATAAGAGAGGGGACAGAGGACATCCCTGCCTTGTCCCATTGGTGATTGTGAAAGGTGATGAAAATGTTCTGATGCACCCCTTGGGCCTTGGGACTCCCGGAGCCGGACCCTTTTTGGTGGATGCTGGTGGTTGTAGTCTCCATGGCGGCGACCCGATTCCGTGGCTCAGGGCGGTCAAACCAGTGGCGGAACTATTTATGTGGTTTTGATGTTTAAATGTCCGACTACGCCACCCGTGGATTGCGGTCAGAGTGAACCGCCGCTGCAGGGCAGACCGCTGAGGCTGGTGTTGTGGGTGCAGCAGAGCGTAGCATAACTCCCCACGGGAGGAGTATAGCCTCAGGGCAGTGTATACGGAGGATGGGGGTGATGGTGCAGGGAAGCAGCAGTAATGACACGGAGTCAGTGATGCAGTCCAGGGCCTTTACTCACAGTTCTTATTATCCAGACCACGTCTGCAGGTAACGGCTGCCCACGTCGTACTGTGCTCACCAGGTGAGGGGCTCAGACAACTCCCAGATAACTTTGGAGCGCTTCACAGGACCCCCTTTGTGTGTTCTTTGTCTTGCCTTTCTTACCAACCCTTCTGTCCGACTGCCTCGGGCCTCCTCTTGGTAAAATTGGCGCCAGTTTCCCTGACCCTATGTGGTGCCTTCCTAGCGGGTGTAGCGAGGGGCTGCGCCACATAAAATGTCACAGCCTCCGGTTTCTAGCTGAGGGTCGTTTCCTGCCTCCACTAGTTTCGGGGACCGGTCTCCCCCTTTGGCCTGACCCCTCCACGCAGGTGGATTCGGGCGTGCGATGGCGACTCGCCCGTCCGCACCCCTGGGATCCCTTCGTTCCTCATTCCTGGAGCCTTCTCCGCTCCTCTTCCTTCCTTCTCCCTCTTCCAGGCCTGGGCCTCTGTTACTAGGCCCGCCTCCAGAGCAGAGCTCATGCAGAGCTCCTGCTCCCTGCCACTTCTGCTCAGACTTCTCTGCACTGAACTAAGATGGTGCCCACCTTTTATACTCCCTTCTCAATGCACCCAGGAACTGCTTCCTCCCTGCTCCTGCACTACAGGGTTCCCTTTCCTCAGTGTTCCCTCCCCCCACTCCAGCCAGAGACAGGGACTGTCGTGCCCATCTCAGGGGCATATTGGTCGCCCTGCCCCACGGCAATGTGGTGTAATGCATGCAGGTGTCGGGTCCTGATCCACACTCCATCCTTACCTGAAAGTGAGATATCACACCTCTGGGTGAGGTGCAATACAGTGCTACAGTTCCATTTATCTTCAGCCTAGGTGACGTATTGCGATACAGGGCCGTGATTTTGGCTATAAAAGGGACCCCTAGACCCCCTACCCTAAGCTTTTTAAGAGAATCATATATGGCGTGCCAGGAGACTCTATGGAATGCTTTCTCAGCATCCAACGAGAGTATCTAATTACAAATTTTTAACTGCATCTAGCCCAGGAAATACTTTGTGCCTAGTAGCAGTGTCTGCTAGTCAGCGGATTATCCCGGCTGTTAAGCAAGCTACACCACCTGTAGTTTGGACACTTAATTTTTTCAAAGGAAATGCTTCGGGACCACGGGATACTCAGTGAAGAGCATCAGGAGGCACCCCAAGGCATAGGGGCTGGGACTGGCAGTAGGATTCCTTTGCGGTGGACAGCCGAGCTCGATCCTTATAAAAGCTTTTTAACTGCAGCAGCTTTAGTGGACGCTACTGGAGCTGGAATTACGCTGCTGCTGGCATGAGACTTGCCCTCCAATAGATCCTTGTAAATGGATTTAAAGTGTATTCATTCAAATTAGAGAGACAATTTAAATTAAAAAGCTTAGAGCTGCCTCCACCACAGGGGGGCTCGCTCGACCCACCAGCGGACAGGCACCAGTATTGGGAGAGGGGGGCTGGCCGTCAGGGTTCACCGCGGCTCTGGCACAAACCCGGCGACACGGAGGTGGCACGGGCAGGAGCGGACTGAACGTGTCGGCTTCTCACTTTTTGGATTTTAGAAGGGCATGACATGCCTATATCTGTGTCTCCCCCTCCTTTTACTCCTCCACCTCTTTTCTTTTTGCATGACTATATGTACTTGTCACTTTTCCATGTGTTAGTTGTGTCTTCTGAGCAGTTTGTCAGCTTTTGGACACCTTTGAAGGTGTTTTCTATGTGTTTCTATGTGTTTTTGTTTGCCTGCCATTGGTTTTAACGGTGTTCGAAGGTGTTCGACGAACAGTTCGGCGAACAGTTCGGCGAACACACGGGTGTTCGACGAACCGAACCGAACTCGAACACTACGGGGGTGGCTCAACACTAGTAACTACATTGTTGAGGGCACGGCTAATTTTGTGGGACACGTGCTTGTGTAATGTGGGAATGGCACATTGGGAGAAATAATGCCAGCTGGAGACCGAGTACCAAGGGACAACCGCCGCCATCAGGTTGCGTAAAGCTTCCATCTCCACGAGCCTAAAAAGCAACATTTCGAGGGCTAGCATTCACAAAATATGTGAATTTAGTAGTGTGGCCTGTGGGGCGTTAGCTGCTTATTTGCGCTTGCATTCCAAGGACTGGGGTAGGGACAACTGAATGCTGCACTGGGACAAGAATGTGGATGTGCTTGCTGATAGTGCTAGTTGAGAGTGTTCAATGACAGGTGCAGGGTGGGAGGCATCTTGGCATGCGCCACGAACAGGGATTGGCATGCAAGCACAACAGCCGAACAAGCAGTGGTGTCCCCGCAGACACTGTTTCTGGACCCTGGGGTTTGGCCCACTTAATCGGGTGCTTTGCTGCCACATGTGCCTGATCATGCAGGTGGTGGTCAGGCTGCTAATTTTGCTACCCCTGCTGATGCTGGCCTGGCAGGTGGTGCAAATGGCCTTTTTGGGGTTATCGGCAGAGTCTTTAAAAAACAACCAGACTCGGGAAGACCTAATAGTTGTACTGGCAACTTCCGTCATGTTGATGTTACATAGAATGGTTGCCTACCTTCTGTCAGCGGCCACCACACTGCTTTTTCTTGCCTGTTGGAGTGCTATGCCTCCCTCCCCCTTAGTGCTGCTGTCCTCGCTCTGCATGTCACCTTGCCAGGTTGGGTCAGTGACTTAATCGTCCACCACCTCATCTTCCACTTCCGCACCCTGGTCCTCCTCCTGACTTTCTGGCAATTGTGTTTCATCATCATCCACCTCTTGTGACAGTTTCCCACTGTCGCCTTCGTGTGACCGCGGCTGCTCAAATATTTTTGCATAGCTACATGCGATCCCCTCTTGCCCCACTGCAAGTGGACCGGGCGAGAGGCCCGAATCTATAAATGGAAAAGTGAACAGCTCTTCGGAGTGTCCAAGTGTGGGATCAGTTGTCTCCGGACACTCGGCATGGTGTGAAGAAGGAGGATCAGGGTGAGGAATATGCAGTCCAGACTCACGGCTACTGAGACTTGGCCATGTGGAAGACAGGGTGGTGGTGGTGGCTAAGTGACTGGAAGCATTATCTGCTATCCAATAAATAACCTTTTCAGACAGCTCTGTGTTCAATAGTGGTATTCTGCAGTCCCCGATTAATTGGGACAGGAAGGTCGAGTGGCAAAATGTGGGTGTTTGTTGTGGCACAATTTCAGCCTCGGCTCGTCCTCTGCATGCAACCTTCATCACCATTACGTCCACTTCCCCGTCCCTTGCCACGCGCCTTGCCCATTTTAAATGGAGGACAATATTTTCTACGTTCACTACAAATGGCTGGATTTGAACTGCAGTGATATGTGATACGTGTGAAGGAAAACCTTAGTTTTAAATAGCTGACCTGTAGGTTACTATTTTTCACAGCGACCTCGTGTCAATAACTTCACTGACACACTGCAGCAAAATTTAAATGGAAGCCAGAAATGGCTGCATTTGGAGCGAACTTGTACTGTATGTGATATGTGTGACGGAAAACCACAGTTTTAAATAGTAGGCCTGTATTATATATCCCCAGAATGTGTACAGAGACCTATTAAATCTATTGGAGTGCATTGCAGTCACAGAGACACCTGCGGCTGCAATGCAGGAATGAAGGTGAGCATTGACCTGGTCAGGCTATCTGGCTAAGGCAGATTAAGTAAAACCCGGCAGGGCCTTCATTTCTTGGGGGAGGCTACAGGAAGGCAGTGGGGCGGCCTCCTCCCTCCAACCCGGGTTTTCTAGTGGCCACAGGTCCTTTAAAAACCCTGCATTAAGGATTGGTGTTGTTCAGTGTTGGGACCTGCTAGGAGGATAGCAGGAAAGCTCGGCGGGTCTGTGTGTAGCTGAACCTCCACCTGGGAAGGCTCTGCACCTGTCAGGCTCTGAGTGGCCCGGCGTGGCCGTTGCCCATGGCAACCGTTGTTATGGGCTTATGTTAACCCGGCTGCGAACCGGAGGACTTTCTGTTTACCCGTAAGTTGCTGAATAAAATCTGTTTATGTTGGACTTGCTTGGGTCACTGCCTCAGTTACTGCACGGTGTGAACACTGACGCCTTACAGTTGCTATTTTTCACAGTGACCTCGTGTCAATAACTTCACTGACACACTGGAACAAAATATAAATGGAGGCCGGAAATGGCTGAATTTGGAGCGAGCTTATATGTGATACGTGTGACGGAGGCCAATGTTTTCCTCGTTCACTTCAAATTTCTGAATTTTTATCGCTGTAATATGGAAAGGATCTGGCTGTATTCAGCAGTGGCAACAACCAAATGGAGCAGAAAACGGTGTTCTCTGGATTGCTTTTTAAGCAAATAATCAGGATTAAGATAAAAAACCTTATCCCTGGCCCCTGATACCTGGGGCTATTTCTAGAAATATTTGTAACAGCAGCAGCAGACAGAACTGGAATGGAGCCTCTTGTGCTGTATGCACTGCAGTCTGCCACATACACTGCCTGCCTAGCTCTCATATACAGTACAGACCAAAAGTCTGACACCTTCTCATTTAATGATTTTTCTGTATTTTCATAACTATGAAAATTGTACATTCACACTGAAGGCATCAAAACTATGAATTAACACATGTGGAATTATATACTTAACAAAAAAGTGTGAAACAACTGAAAATATGTCTTATATTCTAGGTTCTTCAAAGTAGCCATCTTTTGCTTTGATGACTGCTTTGCACACTCTTGGCATTCTCTTAATGAGCTTCAAGAGGTAGTCACCGGAAATGGTTTTCACTTTACAGGTGTGCTCTGTCAGGTTTAATAAGTGGGATTTCTTGCATTATAAATGGGGTTGGGACCATCAGTTGTGTTGTGCAGAAGACAGGTGGATACACAGCTGATAGTCCTACTGAATAGACTGTTAGAAGTTGTATTATGGCAAGAAAAAAAGCAGCTAAGTAAAGGAAAACGAGTGGCCATCATTACATTAAGAAATGAAGGTCAGTCAGTGCGAAAAATTGGGAAAACTTTGAAAGTGTCCCCAAATGCAGTTGCAAAAACCATCAAGCGTTACAAAGAAACTGGCTCACATGAGGACCGCCCCAGGAAAGGAAGACCAAGAGTCACCTCTGCTTCTGAGGATAAGTTTATCCGAGTCACCAGCCTCAGAAATCGCAGGTTAACAGCAGCTCACATTAGAGACCAGGTCAATGCCACACAGAGTTCTAGCAGCAGACACATCTCTTCAACAACTATTAAGAGGAGACTTTGTGCAGCAGGTCTTTGTGGTAAAATAGCTGCTAGGAAACCACTGCTAAGGACAGGCAACAAGCAGAAGAGACTTGTTTGGGCTAAAGAACACAAAGAATGGACATTAGACCAGTGGAAATCTGTGCTTTGGTCTGATGAGTCCAAATTTGAGATCTTTGGTTAAAACCACCGTGTCTTTGTGCGACGCAGAAAAGGTGAACAGATGGACTCTACATGCCTGGTTCCCACCGTGAAGCATGGAGGAGGAGGTGTGATGGTGTGGGGGTGCTTTGCTGGTGACACTGTTGGGGATTTATTCAAAATTGAAGGCATACTGAACCAGCATGGCTACTACAGCATCTTGCAGCGGCATGCTATTCCATCCGGTTTGCGTTTAGTTGGACCATCATTTATTTTTCAACAGGACAATGACCCCAAACACACCTCCAGGCTGTGTAAGGGCTATTTGACCAAGAAGAAGAGTGATGGGGTGCTACGCCAGATGACCTGGCCTCCACAGTCACCAGACCTGAACCCAATCGAGATGGTTTGGGGTGAGCTGGACCATAGAGTGAAGGCAAAAGGGCCAACAAGTGCTAAGCATCTCTAGGAATGCCTTCAAGATTGTTGGAAGACCATTTCCGGTGACTACCTCTTGAAGCTCATCAAGAGAATGCCAAGAGTGTGCAAAGCAGTCATCAAAGCAAAAGGTGGCTAATTTGAAGAACCTAGAATATAAGACATATTTTCAGTTGTTTCACACTTTTTTGTTAAGTATATAATTCCACATGTGTTAATTCAAAGTTTTGATGCCTTCAGTGTGAATGTACAATTTTCATAGTCAAGAAAATACAGAAAAATCTTTAAATGAGGTGTGTCCAATATTTTGGTCTGTACTGTATATATATGTTGTGAAATACCTAGACTAATGTAACGGGTCTGGGAGGCAGAACCTCTGAGCAACTTATACAAGGGGGCGGTCCTTGTAAGGAAGCGGGTGGTGACCAGGGAAGACAGGCAGGTAGTCACAGCAGGTGACCGGGACAGTCTCTGGGTAAACGGGCAGTAGGTCACAGCAAGTGACCGGGCAGTCTCTGGGTGAACGGGCAGGAGGTCACGGCAAGTGACCGGGACAGTCTCTGGGTAAACGGGCAGGAGGTCACAGCAAGTGACCGGGGCAGTCTCTGGGTGAACGGGCAGGAGGTCACGGCAAGTGACCGGGACAGTCTCTGGGTAAAGGGTAGGTACGACCTGTGACGGCTGAGCCTCCAGGTAGGCTAGCAGGCAGATGGCAGATGTGTGCTCCCAGGTGAGCAGGCGAGAGTCTCTGGATAAGCAGGTGGTCACAGCATGTGACGGCGGAGCCTCCAGGTAGGCTAACAGGCAGGTAGCAGATGAGCGCTCCCAGGTGAGCGGGCGAGAGTCTCTGGACTGGCAGGTGGTCACAGCACGTGACGGCGGAGCCTCCAGGTAGGCAAACAGGCAGGTAGCAGATGAGCGCTCCCAGGTGAGCGGGCGAGAGTCTCTGGACTGGCAGGTGGTCACAGCACGTGACGGCGGAGCCTCCAGGTAGGCTAACAGGCAGGTAGCAGATGAGCTCTCCCAGGTGAGCGGGCAAGCTGGTCCATAGACAGACTGACAGGTGTCGGAAGGCAAACCGTCGGACCTCAGGCTAGCAAGCAGGTAAGCGGATAACAGGCAGGAATCAGACAGCAAACTGGCAGGTAACTGGCAGGTAACTGGCAACTGGACCTGAGGGCTGAAGCAGAGTAGTGAACAGTGCAACAACATTGCTCGGGCACCTCCATTTTGGAGGAGGTGCCTTATATATGGTGAAGTCATCCGGCCATTGGCCGGGGACTCCTTAGGACGGCGCACGCGGCCCCTTTAAGAGGGGGGGAGCGCGCGCCCTAAGCACCGTGGCCGGGAAGGAGCGCGTGCTGCCAGCAGAATTGGAGGAGGACGCCGGGCTCGGAGAGGAGAGGTGAGGGGAACAGCATCCCTGCCTAGCAGAGGGCAGGGACGCCGACGCTACAGTACCCCCCCTTTAGGCCCCCCCTTTTTTAGGCCAGACAGAAATTTAGCAAGGATGAGAGGGGCATGGATGTTCTCCCGAGGCTCCCACGTTCTCTCTTCAGGACCAAACCCCTTCCAATCTACTAGAAAAAAGGTCTTTCCTCTTACCCTTTTGGTGGCCAGAATGTTCTCTACCTCAAACTCGTTTTCAGCGGAAACCGGAGCAGGAGGCGTACCTGTAGACTTGGAAAAAGAGTTAAGTACCACAGGTTTGAGGAGAGATACATGGAAGGAGTTAGGGATCCGTAAGTTGGCCGGGAGTTTCAATTTATAGGCCACCGGGTTGATCTGACTGATGACCTCCAGAGGACCGATGAACCGAGGCCCTAACTTATAGGAAGGAATCTTGAGCCGGACATACTTGGACGAGAGCCAGACTTTATCCCCAGTACGGAATTGAGGAGGATCCAGACGTTTTTTGTCAGCATGTCTTTTCATACGCTCGGACGACTGAAGGAGTGCGGACCGGGTACTTTCCCACATGGAGGAAAATTTGTTAACAAGAGATTCCGCAGCCGGATTATCCACCGAGGTGGAGACGGGAAATGGGATCCGAGGATGCTGACCGAAGACTACAAAAAACGGGGATTTGGAGGAGGATTCGCTCTCGTGATTGTTGTAAGAGAATTCGGCCCATGGCAGGAGATCCACCCAGTCAGAATGGTGGGCATTAACGAAGTGCCGGAGGTAACTGGTCAGGATCTGATTGATCCGCTCCACTTGACCATTAGACTGTGGGTGGTAAGCGGAGGAGAAGTCCAGGGTGACGTCTAGCAATTTACAAGTGGCTCTCCAGAAACGTGAGGTGAACTGTACCCCACGATCCGACACGATGTGGAGGGGCAGGCCATGAAGACGAAAGATGTGGTCGATAAAGTCTTTAGCCAGCTCGGGTGCAGACGGGAGGCCTGGCAGGGGAATGAAGTGAGCCATCTTGGAAAAGCGGTCAGCGACCACCCAAATGACCGTACAACCGGCAGAGACGGGGAGATCAGTTATGAAGTCCATAGCTATATGCTGCCAGGGGGCAGCAGGTACAGGAAGCGGAAGGAGGCGACCGGCTGGTAGGTGTCTCGGAACTTTTTTGCGGGCGCAGGACGCACAGGCAGAAACAAAGTCTATTACGTCCTTGTGCAGGGTAGGCCACCAGTAGTGCCGGGTAATAAGCTGGAGGGTCTTTTTCTGACCGGCGTGGCCAGCTAGTTTAGATGAGTGACCCCAGTGTAGGATCTTCTCCCGATCAGGTACCGATACGAACGTCTTACCGGGAGGGAGACGATTTAGACTCACGGGAGCCACCTGCATTACTCTGGCGGGATCGATGATATGTTTAGGTTCTTCCTCGAGATCAGACACCAGAAAGGATCGGGACAAGGCGTCCGCTTTGATGTTTTTGTCAGCCGGGCGAAAATGAAGAACAAAATCAAAGCGAGCAAAAAACATGGACCACCGGGCTTGGCGCGGGTTAAGTCTCTGGGCATGCTGGAGGTAAGCCAAGTTCTTGTGGTCAGTGTAAATTATTACCGGATGAAGAGCCCCCTCGAGCAGGTAACGCCACTCCTCTAAGGCCAGCTTGATGGCCAATAACTCTCGGTCTCCTATGGAATAGTTGCGCTCAGAAGAGGAGAAGAGTTTGGAGAAGAAGCCACAAGTTACTGTGGCACCCTAGGGGTCTGGTTACCACAGTAATAGCAATATTACGTCTGAGAGCAGGTGGGAGGTCTCCTGGTCAGGAACCCTAAGCATGCAACACTTCCTGCCCAGTCCTGGGAGGGGAAGAACTTCCCCTATATAAACTGGGGCTGAGGCGGGGTTAGAGGAGAAGAAGAGGAGTCCCAGACAGAGACACAGTCTGGTCTGGAGTGGAGCAGATACAGAGCAAGATCAGGAGCTATGTGGGAACAGTGATAAAAGGGGTCAGAGACTGGAAGCTGTAGAGCTCGTCCTGACTGAAGAGATCTCACCAGACACGGAGTCCGAGGCTGTGGGGACTGATCCATACCCAGCAGCAGAAACCGACCGGCAGGGGATTTCAGGTCCTCTGGCCAAGAAACCAGAAGGCACGGTCACACGCAAGGGACCAGCACCGCCGGCGTGGAGCGGAGGCTACCAGAAGGCCCCGAGTCACCGGCCATACGGGTGAGCACCACACGGTACACTCAGGGACGTGGGCTACTTCTACCCGCTTCTAGCAAGGTAGCCAGGAAGAGTACAATAGTTGGGGAGGCCTACAACTCCGCCTGGCCAGGGGAGATCCTATCTGCTCACAGACTGACCAGGCCCCGATCGCTAGCCAGTACTCCCGGGAGGGTCTACCTTTGCCACCAGTAAAGACCCTGAACTACACCGCACCGTCTCTGAGTGGTTCCTGGTGCCCGCGTGCAATTCTGCTATCCCCATCATCCACGTCCGCTGCCCTGAGGCCATACCCCTCCCGTTGGGGGTTATACTATCTACGCTGCACAACTGTACCACCGGCCTCAGCAGTCTGCCCTGCAGCGGCGGCTTCTTAACAGCATTCAACGGGTGGCGTAGTCGAACAATATAACATCTTATTCTAAGTTCTGCCACTTGATTTGACACCCTGGGCACGGACCGGGTCACCGCCACGAGGACTACTACCCCTATCAGATCCGGCTCCGGGTATTCCCACTGCACAGCAGCAGCAGCACAGGCCCAGGGGGCGCGTCAACTTTGGCGTAGTCGGCAGGATACCGTGCCCGCAACCACCGGGTACTGCGTGCCTGAAAAAGAGACTTTTATACTTACCTGTGGTGAAGTTTCCCGCCATTCGACGCCATCTTCTGCCTTCTTCCCGCCATCTGTGGAGTTTTCCCGCCATCCGACGCCATCTTCTGCCTTCTTCCCGCCATCCGTGGAGTTTTCCCGCCATTGGACGCCATCTTGAGGACGCCGCGCGGGAAGAAGAGGGGCGTGGACTCCGAAAGCGCGCGAGAACTGAAGCTCCGCCTCACGTCCGGACGTTGCGTAAGGTCCTGGAAGGAGCCCAGCAGACGCCGACGTCACAGGAGCGCGACGGAAGGTCCTCAACCCTGACGATCCACTGCGGAGCCCCGGCCTACGGAAGAGGATCATCGCAAGGTAGGCCACGGTCCACTAGGGGGGAGGAGGATGTCGGATACAGAGGAGAGCTTCACTGCCACAGCCACCGCCAGCGCCACCGCTGCTGCGGTCATGCCTTTCACTATGCCCTATATCCCGGGGGCAGCCTGGCTACCCCAGTACTCAGGGGAGTCACATACCCTAACTGACTTCAGAGAAAAGCTGGATAGCCTCTTCCAGGTGTACCCCCTCACAGAAGAGCAAAAAGTGAGCATCCTGGTGGCTCAATTAACAGGGGCAGCCCAAAGGGAGGTAAAGTCCTGGCCACTCGGGAGGAGGAGGACTGTCGCAGAGATACTAGCCCGGCTGAAGGACACCTTTGATACCCGTACCTCAGCCGAGATCAAGCTTAGATTCTACGGGTGCAAGCAGCGAGCACATGAGAATATAAGGGACTATGCACTAAACCTACAAGAGGCCCTGAGAGCCATTAAGCAGGCCGACCCTGACGATGTGGGAAACGAAGACAAGCTGTTGACTGAACAATTTATAGAGGGTCTACATTGCAATGCCCACCGAACCCAGTTGCGGGCAATGGCCTTACAGGACCCTCATCTGGACTTTGCACAGTTCAAGGACAGAGCCATCCGGGTGCTCCGAGAACCGGCACCAGGTGGCGCTGTGACCCACAGACGCCCTACTACCACTTACCACCAGGAGACGGCGCCCTTGTCGGCAGGGCCTGTGGGAGCTGATGCGCAGGCTTTAAACAATGACCCGGCTACAGACCTGCACCATCAGGTCCAAGAGCTAACTAAAAGCGTTGCTGCGCTAACCCGAACTGTGCAGTCTTTACAGGTTTCTACTCCAGGGAAGATCCAGCTGGCATCCGGACCGGAGGACATCCCGTGGCGCCGACCAAGGAGGACCCCACCGGCCAGAGGAAAACCCAGCGACCGATACAACGAGGACGGACAACCCATCTGCCGCCGCTGCAATCAACCCGGACATATGGCAAGGTACTGTCCTTTAAACTGGCACAACCTGGGGTAGAGGGCCAACCCCTAGGAATAAGATCACCAGGCCCATCGAATTGGCGTGACAAATACGTGGGAGGACGTCCAGTCTTGCCTGTGGTACTGGATGGCATTCCTATGAGTGCCCTACTGGTCACAGGTCACCACCATCCCGTACGTGCTCTTCAAGCAGTACTGGAATGACTCGGATATAACCCGCTACCCTGACGACGATTTGAGTATCATCGCCAGCAATGGTCAGCCCGTGCCACAGATCGGATTTAAAGAGGTGACCATTAAAATCGGTAAAGTCGAACTGGCAGCACAGGGACTGATCATTGTGGACATTGACAAGCGCGAGAGTCACCCAAAGATAACTCTAGGAACTAATGTGATTGAAAATTGTCTTGCAGAGGTGATTCTCATTTTACAGCAGGTTGCCAAGAACGCCAGTTCCGGCCAGCAGCGAGTGCTCCAAAAAGAGATCCGGGCACTGATGCGACGGCAACAGGTGGAACTCTCCGGTGGTGAGATTGGTAGCGTGAGAATGTGTGACCCTTTCCCTATTGCCATGCCCCCGAAAAGTGAAATGATGATTTGGTGCCGGGCAGCTATTGGTCTGAGAGGTAGAGATTACCAGGCAATGGTGGAACCAGTCTACTCAGACAGTAGGCCCACCATTTTGACAGCACGGGGGGTGGTCGATGTACGCCATGGGAGGGTGCCCGTTCGCATCATAAATATCGGGGAGAGAGAAGTACACCTGCCCCGGTATGCCACGCTAGCCAAATTGTTCACCATAAACCAGAATTCTGTACAGGCCGTGGAACCCTTGCCTCCATCTCAACCAGAGGAAGGTAACGGCTCTAAGCAACAAATGGAGGACTGGTGTCAGCAACTACATTTGGGTATTGACTCCACTCCCTCACACCAGAAACAGGGAGTCTATCGGGTGGTTCAAGAGTACGAGAGAGTGTTTAGTAAACACCCGTTAGACTTCGGGCGAGTAAAGGGGGTAGAACACCACATCCCCACGGGAGACCATCCTCCCATAAAGGAGAGATACCGACCCGTACCCCCTGCACACTACCAACACGCCAAGGGGATGCTTAGAGACATGAAGGAGGCTGGGGTAATCAGGGATAGCTGTAGTCCCTGGGCAGCTCCACTAGTCTTGGTTAAAAAAAAGACAACACCATGAGAATGTGTGTAGACTACCGGAAAATCAACCGTATCACACACAAAGATGCGTACCCCTTACCAAGGATAGAGGAGTCTTTGGCTGCTTTAAAATCTGCTAACTTCTTCTCCACTTTGGATCTCACTAGCGGGTACTGGCAGGTTCCTGTAGCAGAGGCGGACCGGGAGAAGACCGCATTCACCACCCCGATGGGACTTAGCGAGTTTACCTGCATGCTGTTCGGACTCTGCAACGCACCAGGAACCTTCCAACGATTGATGGAATGCTGTCTGGGACACCGGAACTTTGAGACGGTCCTGCTGTACCTGGACGATGTTATAGTTTATTCCAAAACCTACGAGGACCACCTGAAACACCTGGCGGAAGTGTTTGAAGCCCTGGCAAACTACGGTCTGAAGGTGAAACCGTCGAAGTGTCACCTGCTAAAACCAAAAGTGCAGTACCTGGGACACGTGGTGAGTGCTGACGGAGTGGCTCCCGACCCTGATAAGATCACCGCGATTAAGGAATGGCCAAGACCCTCTAGCGTAAGGGAAGTACGGCAGTTCCTCGGGTTGGTAGGCTACTACCGAAGATTCATTCCCGGTTTCACCAAAAAGGCAGCTCCTATGCAGGACCTCCTGATAGGCCAGTCCAGGAAGGCCAAGAACCAGAAGCCGCCCTTCAGATGGGAGAAGCTGGAAGAAGAGTCCTTCTGCCAGCTGAAGATGGCCCTCACGGGGGATGAAATCCTGGCATACCCTGATTACAGCCAGCCCTTTATCCTCTACACCGACGCGAGTAACATCGGGCTAGGAGCCGTACTGTCCCAGATCCAGCAGGGGAGAGAACGGGTAATTGCTTACGCCAGCCGAAAACTGCGACCCACCGAAAGAAACCCTGAGAATTACAGCTCATTCAAGCTACAGTTCCTGGCAGTGGTGTGTGCAGTCACCGAACGCTTTAAGCACTACCTCGCCTCTTCCCGGTTCACCGTGTACACGGATAACAACCCGTTGACACACCTGGACACTGCAAGACTCGGTGCCCTGGAGCAGAGATGGATGGCCCGCCTGTCCAACTATGAATTCACGATCAAATACCGGGCAGGGCGCTCCAATACCAACGCGGATGCCTTGTCCAGAATGCCAAACCTACCGGACGTAGGGGAAGATCCAGAGGAACTGGAAGAAGTTGAACTCCCCGCGTTCCACCGTCATGGGACTACCCAGTATTCCCACCGTGTAAGGGGTAAGCAATCCGCTACGTTCAACCCCTTACCTCATTACAACTGGGCGGAAACGCAAGACAGTGACCCCGCCGTCCGACTGGTGAAGGAGATGCTGACTCGGCCAGATGCTCGCCTTGACCCAGACGCTCCGGAGGAAACCAAGCAACTGTGGGCTGAGAAGAGTCGACTGTTCCTTTACAAGGGGAAGTTGTGCCGTAGAATGGTTAACTCCCGGACGCATGAACTGATCTGGCAAGTAGTGGTGCCAAGAAGAGACGCGGCCATGGTACTGGAGGCATACCACGACGGAGCTGGGCACTTCGGATGGAAGAAGCTGGAGTTCCTGCTGCGCGGGCGGTTCCACTGGGTAGGCATGAGAGGAACCATCGAGAGGTGGTGCAGAGACTGTGGCCCATGCAACCTAAGAAGGAAGGACCGTGCCAGTCAGAAGACTCCCCTGCAGTCCATCGTCACCAGGCAGCCGTTGGAACTGGTAGCCTTGGATCATGTAAAACTGACCCCCAGCAGAAGTGGCTACGTCTATGCGTTAACCATCGTGGATCACTACTCCCGGTTTTTGGTTGTAGTCCCCGTCAAGGACTTAACGGCTCAAACAGCAGCTAGAGCCTTTCAGCAGCACTTCTGCCGTCCACACGGATACCCAGAGCAGGTGCTGACGGACCAGGGACCTGCCTTTGAAGCGGAAGTCTTCCAGGAGTTCTGCACTCTGTATGGCTGCCGGAAGATAAGAACAACACCCTATCATCCGCAAACCAATGGACTCTGCGAGAAGATGAACCAGGTGTTGATAGACCTTCTGAAAACGTTGCCCCTGGAAGAACGCAGTCTGTGGCCTGAGAAACTGCCTGATCTGGTGGACCTATACAACCACATCCCTGTAGGTTCTACCAACTGTACCCCGGCTTACCTAATGAGAGCAAGGCCTGGTAAGCTGCCTGTTGATCTGGATATGGGAGTCCTGACACCTGAGGACACTTCACCAGAAGCAGACTGGGACACAGAGAGGCAGCAGCAGTACCGGAAAGTACAGGAGAGCGTTGAGCGAAGTCTCTGTCAAGCAAGAGAAAGACAGGAGAAGACTTACAACCAGTATGCTCCCGCTGTTCCCCTGGTACCTGGAGAGCAGGTCTTGAAAAGGAAGAGACTGCTCCACAAGTTGGACGACCAGTGGGAGAAGGACCCGTACACCGTACTGCCATCAAGCCATGAAAACCCAAAAGTCTGCACAATCAGTAAGGATGGAGGAGAAACCACAGCCATTGTCTCCCGAGATCACCTGAAGAAGTGTCCCGAGCAGCTACGAAACCCTGAAGAAGATCAAGAAAACCCTCGACCCGCAGAGGAAAGGGAAGAAATGGTCAGTACTGTACTCGGAGACTTCCCTCGGTCTTGGACACAAGTAAATGGCGCTGTTGTGGTACCCGTCCTCACCTTCCTCCAGCCAGCATCCCAAGTGCCTACGGAAAAACAGGTAGAGCTGGAAGAGCAGCCGGTCCAGGAGGCAGAAGACCCCACACAAGCAGACCAGGAGAATCGACCCTCTGCTTATAGTGAGCCTGCCGTGCCCCTAGTGAGCCAAAGAACCCGTAGACAGCTGCCCAGCTTACCTTTGACATCTCCTACACCCTGTAGCTTAGGACCGGTCAGTAAGCTCCGTAGGTCTACTAGGGCCACTAGAGGCCAGTTGCCAGTACGTTGGAGGATCTAAAGTGTTCAGACTGTTTTATTGGTATTTACCTGTTTACTGTTGCTTGTAAATAATTATGTTTTCCAGTTATTTTATAGGTGTCTTTTGTGGATTAACCGCAATTCTTTGTATATATGTTTGGAGCGTAACCCAGGAATGGACTAAGACTGCTAAAGACTCGGGGTAGGACAGACCCCCACCTGGTTACGGCTCCCTGTTCTTTGGTGAAATGGACACCCTTATTGCTTCAAAAACTGCACCCGGTTGCGGACACGCTGTGGCCGCCCTAACGTGTTTTCCCTTATTGTATTGTTCCTGTTTATACCCTGTTATGTTTTCAAAATATGTTTAGTCCCGGAGTACTAAATTTTACTAGGGGGGAATGTGGCACCCCAGGGGTCTGGTTACCACAGTAATAGCAATATTACGTCTGAGAGCAGGTGGGAGGTCTCCTGGTCAGGAACCCTAAGCATGCAACACTTCCTGCCCAGTCCTGGGAGGGGAAGAACTTCCCCTATATAAACTGGGGCTGAGGCGGGGTTAGAGGAGAAGAAGAGGAGTCCCAGACAGAGACACAGTCTGGTCTGGAGTGGAGCAGATACAGGGAGAGCAAGATCAGGAGCTATGTGGGAACAGTGATAAAAGGGGTCAGAGACTGGAAGCTGTAGAGCTCGTCCTGACTGAAGAGATCTCACCGGACACGGAGTCCGAGGCTGTGGGGACTGATCCATACCCAGCAGCAGAAACCGACCGGCAGGGGATTTCAGGTCCTCTGGCCAAGAAACCCGAAGGCACGGTCACACGCAAGGGACCAGCACCGCCGGCGTGGAGCGGAGGCTACCAGAAGGCCCCGAGTCACCGGCCATACGGGTGAGCACCACACGGTACACTCAGGGACGTGGGCTACTTCTACCCGCTTCTAGCAAGGTAGCCAGGAAGAGTACAATAGTTGGGGAGGCCTACAACTCCGCCTGGCCAGGGGAGATCCTATCTGCTCACAGACTGACCAGGCCCCGATCGCTAGCCAGTACTCCCGGGAGGGTCTACCTTTGCCACCAGTAAAGACCCTGAACTACACCGCACCGTCTCTGAGTGGTTCCTGGTGCCCGCGTGCAATTCTGCTATCCCCATCATCCACGTCCGCTGCCCTGAGGCCATACCCCTCCCGTTGGGGGTTATACTATCTACGCTGCACAACTGTACCACCGGCCTCAGCAGTCTGCCCTGCAGCGGCGGCTTCATAACCGCATTCAACGGGTGGCGTAGTCGAACAATATAACATCTTATTCTAAGTTCTGCCACTTGGTTTGACACCCTGGGCACGGACCGGGTCACCACCACGAGGACTACTACCCCTATCAGATCCGGCTCCGGGTATTCCCCCTGCACAGCAGCAGCAGCACAGGCCCAGGGGGCGCGTCATTACCATTCTCCCGGAAGACGATTTTTGGGTAAGTACCGCTCCGGCTCCAGAGGAGGAGGCGTCAACTTCCAGGAAGAACTGCTTGTTGCCGTCCGGGCGATGCAGCACCGGGGCGGAAGAGAAGGCCTGTTTTAAGGAAAGAAAGGCCTCCTCTGCTTCGGGCGGCCACTCTCTGGGATTAGTGCCCTTACGGGTGAGCGCGGAAATTGGGGCAGTCCGGGAAGAGAAGTGCGGTATGAAGAGGCGGTAGTAGTTGGCGAAGCCCAGGAACCGCTGAATAGCCTTCAACCCCTCCGGTCGAGGCCATTTCTCGATGGCAGACAGTTTCTCTGGATCCATTCGGAGGCCGGTCTGAGAAATAATGTAGCCCAAAAACGGAAGCGAGGTCTGCTCAAAGAGACACTTCTCATATTTAGCGAAGAGGTGATTCTGCCTGAGCCTGAGCAGAACCTGACGAACATCCCTCCGGTGAGTCTGGAGATCCGGAGAGAAGACCAAGATGTCGTCCAGGTACACCACTACGCAGGAGTAGAGAAGGTCCCGGAAGATGTCATTGACCAACTCTTGAAAGACGGCAGGAGCATTACAGAGACCAAAGGGCATTACCAGATATTCATAGTGGCCGTCCCAGGTGTTGAATGCAGTCTTCCATTCATCCCCCTGACGGGTACGGACCAGGTTGTACGCCCCACGGAGGTCCAGTTTGGTGAAGATTCTAGCCCCCCTCAGACGATCAAATAATTCCGGAATAAGCGGAAGGGGGTACTTATTCTTCACCGTGATCTGGTTAAGGCCTCTATAGTCTATACAGGGACGGAGAGAGCCGTCCTTCTTTTTAACGAAAAAGAAGCCTGCTCCCGCCGGGGAGGTAGATTTCCGGATGAATCCCCGGGCCAGATTCTCCTCAATATATTCGGACATCGACCAGGTCTCAGCAGTGGACAATGGGTAAATACGCCCACGGGGAGGAGTAGTACCGGGTAACAGGTCGATAGGACAGTCGTATGGTCTATGAGGGGGTAATATCTCTGCCTCCTTTTTATTAAAGACATCAGCAAATGACCAATAAGGAATCGGAAGTCCAGGTAGATTAGTTGGGGTAGGAGAAGGACGGACGGGATGAACGGGAACCAAACAAGTCTTATGGCAGTCCTGTCCCCAGCGAAGGACTTCTCCGGTCTGCCAGTCAAGCACGGGTGCATGTCTCTGGAGCCAAGGTAGGCCTAGTAAGAGGGCGTGAGAGAGTCCAGGCAGAACATGAAAGGAGATGCTCTCAGAGTGCAGCATTCCCACCTGCAGAGTGATGGATTCGGTGATGAGTTGGATGGGACGTGGTAAGAGGCCCCCATCCACGGCAGCGACAGATAAGGGTACAGCCAGAGGTTTGGTGGGAATGCGGTATTTTTCTACCAGGGACTGTGAAATAAGATTCCCGGCTGCTCCAGAGTCAAGTTGGGCTAGTTCGAAATAATGGTTCTCCCCGCAGATAATTGAGACTGACAGCATCAGGGATGGAGAGGATTTATTCTTGTCTAGGTCGACCTCTCTGAGCGATCCTAGACACAGACGTTTCCCGACCTCTCCGGGCAGGTACGGATCCGGTGCTCCTTACTGCCACAGTAGAAGCAGCTCCCCTCGGCACGGCGTAAGTCCTGACGGGTTTTGACCATCTTGGTCTGGTCGACCTGCATAGGCTCAGGAGAGTGTACCTGGGGAGAAACGGAGGGAGAGACGGGTTTCTGGAAGGTAGGAGCTAGACGTGGAAACCTCCTCTCACGGGTGACCTCTTTGGAACGCTCCTGGAACCGTAGGTCAATCCGGGTGGCAAGAGTTATTAAGTCGTCGAGAGTGGTAGGAATGTCCCGACCGGCGAGTTCATCTTTAATACGGCCGGACAGACCCTCCCAGAAGACAGATACCAGAGCGTCGTTATCCCAGGCCAGCTCCGAGGCAAGGGTACGGAACCGTATGGCATATTGGCCCACGGTGAGACTTCCCTGACGGAGGCGTAGCAGAGACGATGCGGATGAGGTCTTCTGTCCGGGTTCGTCGAAGACTTTCCGGAAAGCCGTGAGAAAGGCAGGCAAGTCGGACACCAGGGGGTCTCCTCTCTCCCATAGAGGATTTAGCCAAGCCAGTGCCTCCCCCGTGAGATGGGACATGATGAAGGCTACTTTGGCCCGGTCGGAGTTAAACTGGTGGGACAGGAGTTCAAAGTGCAGGGTGCACAGGTTTATGAAGCCTCGAGCCTGAGCGGAGTCGCCTCCGAAGCGAGGAGGTGCAGAAAGCCGGGGTCCGGAGCAGGATACCATGGTATTGGTGGGCAGCGGAGCTGCCGGGTTGCGAGTCATGACACTAGCGGTGGTTGATGGCGGAGCAGTCAGAGTGTCCAGGCGAGAATTGACATTCCTCAGGTGACCCAGGATGGACTCCTGTTGGGACCTCTGACGGGACAGTTCATGACAAAGGTCCGAGAGCGAGGGAGCTTGGGTGCCACCAGGTTCCATGGCCCGAGCAAACTGTAACGGGTCTGGGAGGCGGAACCTCTGAGCAACTTATACAAGGGGGCGGTCCTTGTAAGGAAGCGGGTGGCGACCAGGGAAGACAGGCAGGTAGTCACAGCAGGTGACCAGGACAGTCTCTGGGTAAACGGGCAGGAGGCCACAGCAAGTGACCGGGCAGTCTCTGGGTAAACGGGCAGGAGGTCACGGCAAGTGACCGGGACAGTCTCTGGATAAACGGGCAGGAGGTCACAGCAAGTGACCGGGGCAGTCTCTGGGTGAACGGGCAGGAGGTCACGGCAAGTGACCGGGACAGTCTCTGGGTAAAGGGTAGGTACGACCTGTGACGGCTGAGCCTCCAGGTAGGCTAGCAGGCAGATGGCAGATGTGTGCTCCCAGGTGAGCAGGCGAGAGTCTCTGGATAAGCAGGTGGTCACAGCATGTGACGGCAGAGCCTCCAGGTAGGCTAACAGGCAGGTAGCAGATGAGCGCTCCCAGGTGAGCGGGCGAGAGTCTCTGGACTGGCAGGTGGTCACAGCACGTGACGGCGGAGCCTCCAAGTAGGCAAACAGGCAGGTAGCAGATGAGCGCTCCCAGGTGAGCGGGCGAGAGTCTCTGGACTGGCAGGTGGTCACAGCACGTGACGGCGGAGCCTCCAGGTAGGCTAACAGGCAGGTAGCAGATGAGCGCTCCCAGGTGAGCGGGCAAGTTGGTCCATAGACAGACTGACAGGTGTCAGAAGGCAGACCGTCGGACCTCAGGCTAGCAAGCAGGTAAGCGGATAACAGGCAGGAATCAGACAGCAAACTGGCAGGTAACTGGCAACTGGACCTGAGGGCTGAAGCAGAGTAGTGAACAGTGCAACAACATTGCTCGGGCACCTCCATTCTGGAGGAGGTGCCTTATATATGGTGAAGTCCTCCGGCCATTGGCCGGGGACTCCTTAGGATGGCGCGCGCGGCCCCTTTAAGAGGGGGGGAGCGCGCGCGCATGCGCCCTAAGCACCGTGGCCGGGAAGGAGCGCGCGCTGCCAGCAGAGCGGGAGGAGGACGCCGGGCTCGGAAAGGAGCGGTGAGGGGAACAGCGTCCCTGCCTAGCAGAGGGCAGGGACGCCGAAGCTACAACTAACAGGACGTCCAATGGACCCTCTTGCTATATGCATTGCAGTCTGCCACATAAACTGCCTGCCTGCCTAACTCCTTCTGTCACCACTGAATAGATGCAGCTGGATTAGTCTTCAGAAGGACTGTTAGTTCAGATGAATATATATAGATGCTGTGGTATACCTGCACTAACTAATAAACAAGCAAATCTCTCCCTAGCTCAGCAGCATCTCTCCCTACACTGCCTGTTTCCGAGGTAGACTGTGACGAGCATGGCAGCGCCAGGTCTTATATAGACCTGATGATGCTGTGTGGCCAGCCAATCACTGTAATGCCACAACCAACATGGCTACAGCATTACAGTGTGTGGCAGTCAATCCCTGTATGTTCATTGGCTCTCTAAAGAGCGCCAAACATGCAAGGAGGGGACCCGAGCTCCCGCCTGAACAGGAAATACTCGCAGAGCGCCGAGCATCTCGAGCAGTGAGATGCTCGGTCGAGTACCGAGCAGTGGCAAGCACGTTCGCTCATCACTAGTGATGAGGCCTGTATCACATAGAATATATAGTATTATCCAAATAATTTCAAATTGAGATCTTCCCTAAAGAGATGAGCGAACATTTTAATGATCGGTTCGGAAATGTTCGCCGAATATTTAGACATTCGCCGAATTTATTCATCGAACATTTTAGAACGCCAAAGGATTCAATGGGGGGACAAAAAAAAACATACGCAACACCTTCAAATGGGCCCAAAACACATCAAATAAGGGGTAGACACCAGGAAAGTGACATCAATTGACCCAGATGTCATGCCAGGTGTGGGAAAGACTTACTGCAGCACAGAGGGAAGAGGGAAAGGGAGCCCAGACACTGGGGAAAGCAGGAAGTGGAGACCTCCTATTCTGATCTAGTGTCACCCTGTCTCAACTACCGTCCCTATGTTGTCTCTTCGCCGCACATGTGCCTCGCCCTGTCTTTCTCTGGCATATGGCTAAGGCTAGAGATGGGAGGAGATGACCACTAGTCGATCTCCACTAAATTCTATAGACAAAAGGGTAGACAAACAGGGGTAGAATGCTTAGCTTTAGACGACTCCAAACAAATGCAAACTCGGCCTCAAGCTCCAAAGAGGACGAAGTATTGCTCTTGCTAAGCCTTCACAAGAAGAAATTAATATAGCCGGTACCTCCCTCTCAGACACACCAGGTATATATACACCCAGGCCAGGGAGCTAATTACCAGAGAGAGGTAGCCACTAGGTCCTAGAGACAGCCTCTCATCTAAGAAGATGTTTGCAATACTAGACGTAGAGATCTCCTGCAACCAACAGCAGGGCGACTGTCTGTTACCTCTGATACACTCGTGACACCAGAGTACTACAGTACAGTACAGTACAGTACAGAATACTACTATTACAGCGACATTTATTCCATGGCATGTTACATGTGAAAAGGGTTCACCAACTGGTACAAGAGGAAAGAGGACCCTGCTCACGAGGGCTCACAAACAATTTATAAGGGATGGGTGAGGGTACAGTAGGTCAGGATATAGCTAGTCGTGCAGCGGTATGCTGGAGCGAGGGTTACTGCAGATTGTACGCTTCTAACAATAAGTGGGTCTTCAGCTTCCTTTTCAAGGTTTCCATGGTAGACGACAGTCTGATGTGTTGGGATACATCGTTACTCAGTAGGTGAGATGCACAGGACAAATCTTGTATGTGATTGTGACAGGAAGAGATAAGAGGGAAGTAGAGAATGAGATCTTGGAAGAATGGGAGGTTGTGAGCAGGTAACTGTACAGGGAGACTAGGGATCACACATGTATGGAGGAGACAGGTTTTCAATGGCTTGGTATGCCAAAGTTAGGCTTTTCAACTGGAGTCTCTGGGCAACAGGGAGCCAGAGCAGGGATTGACAGAGGGGAGAAGTCTGGGAATAGCAGGGTGACAGATGGATTAATCAGCCAGCACAGGTTAGGATAGATTGGAGGGGTGCAAGAGTGGTAGAAGGGAGGCCACAGAGCAGGAGCTTGTAGTAGTCGAGGCGGGAGATGATGAGGGCATGCACTGGTGTTTTTCTACATTCATGGTTGAGGAATGTGCGAATCACTGAGATGCTTTGGAGTTGGAGTCAGCAGCAAGTGGAAAGGGCTTGGATCTGACATTTGAAGGACAGAGTCAAGCTTGCGGGACTGGGGAGAGTGGGCAGCCATTCACTTTGATAGATAGGTCAGTTGGGGGGGATGAATGAGATGGTGGAAAGATGTTGCAATCTGTTTTATCCATGTTAATTTTTACAAATCTAGCGGAGAAGAAAGATGAAATACAGGACACACATTGTGAGATTCTGGTTAGTAAGGAGGTGATATCAGGTCTAGAGAGTTAGATCTGTGTGTCATCAGCATAGAGGTAATACTGAAAGCCATGAGACTATGAGCTGTCCCAGGCCGAAGGCGTAGAGGGAGAAGAGCCTGGGTGCTAGAACTGAACCTTGGGAGACACCGACACATAGAGGATGAGATGAGGACCTGGTGTGTGAGTGGGAGACACTGAAAGTCCTGTTGGTTAGGTATGAAAAGATCCAAGACAGGGCCGAGTCTGTAGTAAGAGCGTAGAGTCTATTGTGTTGAAGGCAGATGACAGGTCTAGGAAGAGGAGAACAGAGTAGTCTTGCTTGGATTTGGCAGTTAGTAGGTCGTTAGTGACTTTAGTCAGAGCAGTTTTAGTGGAATGGTGAGGTCGAAAGCCAGATTGTAAGTGGTCAAAGAGGGAGCAGGAGGAGAGGTGGGAGGACAGTCCAAAATAGACGTGTTGATCCAGTAGTTTGGAGGCATAGGGAAGAAGTGAGATGGGGCGATAGCTAAACATAGGATGGGTCAAGGGAGGGCTTTTGGAGGATGGGTGTGATCAAGGTATGTTTGAATCATGAGGGGATGACGCCAGTTATTAGTGACAGGTTGAAGAGGAGGGTTAGGCTTGGGATGAAGACTGTGGTACTGTTTGGAATGAGGAGGGATGGTATTGGGTCAAGTTCACAGGTGGTGAGATGTGATTTGGAGAGTAAAGATGATCTTCCGTGATGGCGGAGAAGTTGTTTTTTCAGGAGGAGAGTTGAATCGTTATGAGAAGGGGCTGTTGGGCTTTAATAAAAAGCTTTGCCCTATGTTATCAATCTTCTGCTTGAAGAATGAGGCTAAGTCTTCAGCTGATATAAGAGAAGAGGAGAGGAAGGGGGAGCTGGTGGACAAAGGAGGGACTTGAAAGTACTGAATAGCTGTTTAGGTTTGTGAGACATGTATGATATGAGAGATGAGAAATAGGTTTGTTTTGCTGCAGTGAGCAATTGTGCAGCATTTTTAAAACTTCTGTTACTGGACTTGTGTCACCCAGGGCGAATATAGGGGACTAGGTACCCGGGCCTTTTACCTTGTTTAGGAGGTTACGGCAGTCGGCTCCCGGACCCGTACTCTGGGTCTCACTTTAAAAAGGGGTTTTAGTATACAGTTTGTCTCGTGACGCCACCTGTGGTTTCCGGTAATGGTTACCGGTGCTGCTGCAGACCTCCAGGGGTGATGGGATGGCAGCTGGGATGTTCTTGCTCCCCACAGGCGGAGCGGGCCCCCGGGGCAGTGTAGGTGCAGACGGTGGTGATGCTGGGGCTTGTAGTGCAGGCGAGATGACGCAGCAGGAGTAACTGAGAGAGACAGGGGATTCATTTCAGTACCTTTACTGGTGCTGATGTCAGGTACGGTACAGGGTACTCGGTAGGAAGGGTGCACTTCAGGACTTCTCCCCAGTGAGCGGGTATAAGGCCTCCTGGTCCGTGTCTCCCTCTCTCTAAGCTCCTGGCCAGCCTGCAACTGGGCCTAGCTTCTGTGTCGTGCTGTTCCTTCACCTGTCGCTTGGTAGTAGGACCTTTTTCTGGCAACCACTATCCCTGGACACGGGGGCCTTCGTGGTTCCTAGTCCTGTCAAGGGTTTAGCTTCAGGTAGACCAGGGACTTGTAGTCCTCCTGGTATGCCGGTGATCCCTACTGGGTATAAATGACCCTGTAGGCGCGGACCTGGTGTCCGGGTCGTGTCTTGCTCCTCTGCCCCCTCAACTCCTCTCTCCTCTCCTCTTTGCCTCCGGCCACACTCGGGGCCCTCAATCCAGCAGCAGATGTGCTGCGTCTTCGCTGCACACTCTCTCTCAGACTGAGACTAAACTGAACTGCCTGACTCCACCCTCCATATATATATATCCCTAACGGGTGGTATGAGGTGGAAGGGTGGAGGTGTTTGTTTGTAATGAGGGCCTCTTGTGGAGAAGTCCATCCATGCACCCTTTTGGGTCCTGTGGTACCTGTGAACAGCAGTGTGCCACATTCCCCCCTAGTACAATTCAGTACTACTGGGCTGAAGCATTTTGTAACAGGTTACAACAATAACAATAATAATAATAACAATAACAACAATAAAGTTACAGTATGTCTCTTAACCAGGTGTCCATTTCACCGAAGATGGTATAACATGAGTAACATGAGGGACCCGCCTGAAAACCCTCAACTTAGGCCCTGGGTGTGGCTGCAGGGCATAAGTGATCCAGGTGCTGGACCACGTCTTCGACCACACCAAACGTGTTTTTGTTCAGTGGTCAAATAAGGGGTCACTTTTGATGAGTGCAACTATTTACAAGGACAGTTTTTGGCTTCTCACAGTCCTCAGCCTACAAGTCTTTATACCCTGATGGGTAACTACAGGCACACATTAATTTCAGTTTACACAATAAACAATAGGCAATACCCAACTCGGTAACTATTTACACTTTAGGCATTTTGTATTTTAATCCATAAACCTGGCAGGGATTTGGCCTTGGGTGCTGCGTGTGGACCTTCGTAGCACTGGGGTGATATTGGTGTTTGTGCATGCACTCTCTGCTAACCTATCAGGTGTACGTGCTAGTAGATTATAAAACTGCCTCAATCTCTCTATGGGACTGGCAAGTGCACTGATTACTGGGCCTCCAGGCTCTGCTTCAACGGGTGATCCTCCTCTGACTGGGGACTCTTTCTGTTCCTGAGCAGGTTTCTCTAGGGCGCTCACAGGTTCTTCTTATGGTTGATAGAAGTGTATTACTGGTATAATAACTGCTCCATCAAGTTGAGGCCAGTCCACAGGGAAATCTCCTAGAATTGTGTGAAGCACATCTTCCTTGGGTTCTTCCGGTGCTATAGGAGGTATTTCTTCCTCCGTTGTCTTCAGTAGACATGTGCACACCTTCAAGTGGTCTCTTGAGACTGTTGCGGTTGTCTTATACAGGTCCACTAGGTCAGGTAGCTTTTCTGGCCACTGGTTCCTTTCTTCCAAGGGTAGGGTTTTCAACAGGTCTATAATGATGTTGTTCATTTTCTCGCACATACTGTTGGTTTGCGGATGATATGGCGTAGTCGGATCTTCTTGCATCTATACAGGTGGCAGAATTCCTTGAATAGCTCAGCTTCGAAAGCAGGGCCTTGATCTGTGAGCACCTTTTCCGGATATCCATGGGGTCTGCAGAAGTAGGCTTGGAAAGTTCTTGCTGCAGTTTCTGCTGTCTGATCCTTGACAGGTGCTACCACCAGGAACCAGGAATAGTGATCCACCATGGTCAGGGCATAGGAATAGCCTGATCTGCTGGGTGACAGTTTGATGTGATCCAGAGCGACAATCTCCAGGGGTTGGGTTGTTTTGATGGACTGCAAGGGTGCTTTCTGGCTGCCGTAGTCTTTCCTTCTGTGGCTACAGGGTCCACAATTCCGGCACCACCTTTCTATGGAACTCAGCATTCCAACCCAATAGAACCGGTCCTTCAGCAGGGTTTCCAGCTTCTTCCAGCCAAAGTGACCTGCTTGATCGTGGTAGGCCTCCAACACCATCTGGATATCTGTCCTGGGTACAACAATCTGCCACACCATTTCATGGGTTTTGGGGTTGACATACCTTCTGCACAGCTTCTCTCTGTAGATGAACAGCCGGCTTCTCTCATTCTACAGGTTTTTGGCTTGTGGGGAAGCATCCTTCTCCAGGTGAGAACCTTCTTGGGTTATCAGTCTTTTGATGAGGCTGACAACTGGGTCACTGTCCTGGGTCTCCTTCCAGCTGTGATGAGTTAGAGGGTTTGGCGTCCTACCATGACATCTTCTGGAGGCGTGTTGCTCGTGGACCATTCCGCTTCTGTGGAAGGCAGGTAATTCAACAACTTCTAGGTCATCCACTTCATCCTCGGTGTCTGACTGGTGGGGCATCCTTGACAGGGCATCGGCATTGGTGTTCTTGTGACCTGCCCGGTACTTGATTGTGAACTGATAATTCGACAGTTTGGCCACCCAACGCTGTTCCATGGCTCCCAACCTGGCTGTCTCCAGGTGTGTCAAGGGATTATTGTCGGTAAAGGCTGTGAACTTAGTTGAGGCTAGGTAATGCTTGAATCTTTCGGTGATAGCCCAGACCAAGGCCAGGAACTCCAGTCTGAAGGAACTGTAATTCTCCGGGTTCCTCTCAGTAGGGCGAAGCTTCCTACTGGCATACGCAATTACCTTTTCTCTGCTGTTTTGCTTCTGGGACAACACAGCTCCCAGTCCCTCGTTGCTGGCATCAGTGTACAACAGGAAAGGCTGGCTGTAGTCAGGGTAAGCCAGGATTTCTTCACCAGTTAGGACTTCCTTAATTACTGCAAAGGATTCAGCCTGTTCCTTACCCCACTGGAATGGGGGATTTTTACCTCTCTTGGACTGTTCTACCAGGAGATCTTGTAAAGGTGCTGCCGTTTTGGTGTAATCCTTTATGAACCTCCTGTAGTACCCGGCCAGTCCCAGAAACTGCCGTACTTTCTTGATGTTTCTTGGTTCAGGCCACTTCTGGATGGCAGTGACCTTCTCCAGGTCTGGTGCTTCTTCCATCCAAGATGACTACGTGTCCCAGGTACTGAACCTTCTGTTTGAGCAGGTGGCATTTGGAAAGTTTTAGTTTCATCCCATACCGGGACAATGCTTCAAATACCTCCGCCAGATGCTTCAGATGGTCTTCATACGTCCTCGAGTACGCGATAACGTCATCCAGGTACAGCAGCACTGTCTCAAATTTCCAGTGTCCTAAGCAACACTCCATCAGCCTCTGGAACGTCCCAGGGGCGTTGCAGAGCCCAAATGGCATACTGTTGAACTCGAATAATCCCATCGGTGTGGTGAAGGCTGTCTTCTCCCGATCTTCCTCAGCAACAGAGACTTGCCAGTACCCGCTAGTGAGATTCAATGTAGAGAAGTAATTGGCAGATTTTAGTGCAGCCAGGGATTCCTCTATACGGGGCAAAGGGTATGCATCTTTATGTGTTATTCGATTAATTTGTCTATAATCTACACACATCCTCATGCTACCGTCCTTCTTTCTGACCAGGACCAGGGGAGCTGCCTAGGGGCTACAGCTATCCCTTACTACCCCTGCCTTTTTCATATCATGCAACATTTCCTTGACTTTTTGGTAATGTGCTGGTAGTACGGGTCTGTAACACTCCTTAATGGGTGGGTGATTACCAGTGGGTATGTGGTGTTGTACCCCTTTAACCCTTCCAAAATCAAGTTGGTGCTTACTAAACACTTGTTCATATTCCTGAACCACCCTGTAAACACTGTGTTTTTGATGGACAGGAGTGGCGTCAGTCCCAACATGGAGCTGTTGACACCAATCCTCCAGCTGAGCTTCGGAGTCATTGTCCTCCACTGTATCTGGTGGGGTCAAGGATTCCACTGTGTGTATGGCATCATTATTCACAGTATACAATCTGGCAACAGTGGCGTACCTTGGAAATTTGAATTCCTCCTCCCCACAATTTAGGAGACGTACAGGGTACAATCCCATTGCGTACATCAACTACCCCTCTAGCAGTTAGGAGTGTAGGTCTGTGCTCTGAGCTATTGGGCTCCACTACCGACTGGTAGTTCTGTCCCTTGAGACCTATTGCTGCCCTACACCAAATCAGCATTTCACTCATCGGGGGAATCACAATGGGTATCGGGTCTGTCACCCGTACATTACCAATCTCACCACCTGTTAGTTTTACCTGCTGCTGGTACAAGAGGGCTCGAATTTCCTTTGGAGCACCTTCCTCTGTCCCGGTTTGGCAGTGTCAGCCGTCTGTTGGAGTAAGAACAACACTTCTCCCAAACAGTTACCAACAATATTTGTACCAAGTATCATATACAAGTCAGTATAACCAGGGTTAGACTCCACTACAATCAGCCCTTGGTCCTTTAATTCCGCTCTCCCCACCTTCACTGTCACGTCCTTAACCCCTACTAGGTTAAGAGGAAGGCCATTGGATGCATACACAGAGAGATTTGGGGCTGGCGGATGGAGTTCGTCTATGGACCAGTACCTTTTGTAGAGGACATCAGGTATGATGGTTACCTGTGAGCCGGTGTCCAGTAATGCAGGTATCGCTATTCCATCCAGCACGATGGACAGGAAAGGTCTTCCTCATACAAACCAGTGGTACCAGCTTGATGGGCCTGGTTGGTCTACTACTGCGTGTCGGCCCTCGGCCCCAGGGTTTGCTCGTTTAAAGGACAGTTCCGCGCGGTGTGGCAACGGTAGGAGATGAATTCTCCTGGAAGGCGACGTTGGTCGTTGGTCCTCCCACGGGGTGGCATTGTCCTCCTTCGGGGTGGCGTTGTCCTCCTCCTTCTCCTCATCCAGGGGACATCCTCAGGACTGTTGGTGAGTAGGATCTTTACTTCCGGCTCAGGCTCCGTCTGTAGCTGCAAGGTGCTCAGGACAGTGGCCAGGGTTTTACTTAGCTGACGCACTTCAGAGAGCAGGCTGTCCAGCTCGCTAGGGAGCACTGTTTGCATTTTTGTTTCAGCCGTTAATGAAGGAGCAGTGGGTGCTGCGGGCACTGGGGTGGCCCCGCCCTGGTAACGCTGGATAGCAGTATCTGATGGTTCCAGGGGCTGCAGACCCTTAGTAGCCATGTCCCTCAGGGCGTCAAAGGTGGAATTTGGATGATCTAAGGCCCTCCACCGTACAGTTCTGCTCTCCTCCTGGGACCTCAACCCCCGTATGAACTGTTCTGTCAGCATTTTGTCCTCACCATGTATGCTGGCTGGACTAACCGGTTTCAGGGCCCGCAGGGCTTCCTGTAAGCGCCAGGCGTAGTCCCAGATACTGTCCTCAGGTTTCTGGGTACAGTGGTAGAACCTCATCCGGAGATCTGTCTCAGTGCGGTTTTCAAACACAGTTTGCATTGTAGCGTCGGCGTCCCTGCCTCCTGCTAGGCAGGGACGCTGTTCCCCTCACCTCTCCGCTCCGTGCCCGGCATCTTCCTCCCGCTCTGCTGGCAGCGCGCGCTGCTTCCCGGCCACAATGCTTAGGGCGCGCTCGCGCTCCCCCTCTCTTAAAGGGGCCGTGCGCGCAGTCCTAAGGAGTCCCCGGCCAATGGCTGGAGGACTTCACCATATATAAGGCACCTCCTCCAAAATGGAGGTGCCCGAGCAATGTTGATGCAAAGCCTTCACTCTGCTTCAGCCCTCAGGTCCCGTTACCAGTTACCTGCCAGTCACCTGCCAGATTTCTGCTTGTTACCTGCCAGTCACCTTCCAGATTCCTGCTTGATACCTGCCTGATATCCGCTTACCTGCTTGCTAGCCTGAGGTCCGACGGTCTGCCTTCTGACACCTGTCAGTCTGTCTATGGACCAGCCTGCCCGCTCACCTGGGAGCGCTCACCTGCTACCTGTCTGCTAGCCTGCCTGGAGGCTCCGCCGTCACGTGCTGTGACCACCTGCCTGTCCAGAGACTCTTGCCTGCTCACCTGGGAGCGCTCACCTGCTACCTGTCTGCTAGCCTACCTGGAGGCTCCGCCGTCACGTGCTGTGACCACCTGCCTGTCCAGAGACTCTTGCCCGCTCACCTGGGAGCGCTCACCTGCTACCTGTCTGCTAGCCTACCTGGAGGCTCCGCCGTCACGTGCTGTGACCACCTGCCTGTCCAGAGACTCTTGCTTGCTCACCTGGGAGCATCCACCTGCTACCTGCCTGCTAGCCTACCTGGAGGCTCTGCCGTCACTTGCCGTGACCACCCGCCTGTCAAGAGACTGTCCCGGTCACTTGCTGTGACCACCTGCCCGTTTACCCAGAGACTGTCCCGGTCACTTGCCGTGACCACCTGCCCGTTTACCCAGAGACTGTCCCGGTCACTTGCCGTGACCACCTGCCCGTTTACCCAGAGACTGTCCCTGTCACTTGCTGTGACTACCTGCCCGTCTTCCCTGGGCGCCACCCGCTTCCTTACAAGGATCGCCCCCTTGTATAGTTGCTCAGAGGTTCCGCCTCCCAGACCCGTTACATGCAGTCTCTTAAAGATAATGGATACTGATTCCTGGTCTGCGGCTGGCCAGGTTTCAACTTACCGCTCTGCGGCACCAGTGCTCCGCAGACGACGGTCTCCTTCCAGGACCTGCCACTTCCTGGTGCTGCGTCAGAGCGCGAGGCGGGGCTTGAGCTTCGCGCGCTTCTAGCAGTCACGCCTCTCCGATTCCCGCGGTTACGCCCCTCTTCTTCCCGCGCGGCGACAAGGTAATGACGGAGATGTTCACCACAGTTAAAACACAGTTCAATACGGCACACAATACCCGGTGGCAACGGGCACGAAATCATGTTCGTGACGCCAGGAAAGAGAGATGTGTCATCCAGGGGGAATATAGGGGACTCGGTACCCGGGCCTTTTACCTTGTTTAGGAGGTCACCGAAGTCGGCTCCCGGGCCCGTACTCTGGGTCTCTTTAAAAGGTGGTTTTAGTATACAGTTTGTCTCGTGACGCCAACTGTGGTTTCCGGTAATAGTTACCGGCGCTGCTGCAGACCTCCGGGGTGATGGGATGGCAGCTGGGATGTTTTTGCTCCCCACAGGATGAGCGGCCCCCGGGGCAGTGTAGGTGCAGATGGTGGTGATGCTGGGGCTTGTAGTGCAGGAGAGATGACGCAGCAGGAGTAACTGACAGAGACAGGGGATTCACTTCAGTACCTTTACTGGTGCGGATGTCAGGTACGGTACAGGGTACTCGATAGGAAGGGTGCACTTCAGGACTTCTCCCCAGTGAGCGAGTATAAGGCCTCCTGGTCCGTGTCTCCCTCTCTCTAAGCTCCTGTCCAGCCTGCAACTGGGCCTAGCTTCTGTGTCGTGCTGTTCCTTCACCTGTCGCTCGGTAGTAGGACCTTTTTCTGGCAACCACTATCCCTGGACGCCGGGGCCTTTGTGATTCCTAGTCCTGTCAAGGGTTTAGCTTCAGGTAGACGAGGGATTTGTAGTCCTCCTGGTATGCCAGTGATCCCTACTGGGTATAAAGGACCCTGTAGGCGCGGACCCGGTGTCCAGTTCGTGTCTTGGGGTGAGCCTATGATGCTCCTCTGCCCCCTCAAATCCTCTCTCCTCTCCTCTTTGCCTCCGGCCACACTCGGGGCCCTCATTCCAGCAGCAGACGTGCTGCATCTTCACTTCTCTCAGTGGCAGCACACTCTCTCTCAGACTGAGACTAAACTGAACTGCCTGACTCCACTGTGGCGTCCTGCTACGCATTGGTGCCACAGAACCCAGAAGGGTGCATGGATGGACTTCTCCACAAGAGGCCCTCACACATTCACACACCTCCACCCTACCACCTCAGGCCACCAGAGGGAGCCCTGATAGGGATATATAAAGGGAGGGTGGAGCCAGGCAGCTCAGTTTCAGTTTAGAGTTCAGTCAGTGTTCAGAGACAGAGAGGAACACAGCTCAGAGTGAGCAGAGAGCGTGCTGACGCTCAGAGAGCAGTGAAGAGGCAGCGAGCTGGCTGCTGTGCTTAGGCGAGTCAAGGCCTACAGCACATGTGAAGGCCTAGTGAGGGCCTTGAGTGGGCCGAAGGCGAGAGGAGAAGAAAGAAGTAGCAAGGGGGCAGAGGAGCATACCAGGCTCACCCCGATATATATACCGGACACAGGGTCCACGCCTACAGAGACCCTTTATACTCAGTAGTAACCACCAGAACCCCTGGAGGACTACAGGTCCCAGGTTCACCAAACGCTGACTAAAGTTCCAGGGCTAGGAGCCACGGAGGCCCCAGCGTCCAGGGAGAGTGATCTCCAAAGAGAAGGCCCTACCACCAGTTCAACAGGTGCTAAGAGAGACAGTAACCAAGCTAGGCCTAGCTCCAGGCAGGTCAGAAGCTTAGATAAGAAAGCAACGGATCAGGAGGCCCTATACCCACCCACTGGGGAGAGTCCAAAAGTGATACCCTGGACCGTGCCTGCAGCATCACCAGTAAAGGTACTGAAGCTTACCCCCCGTGTTACCCTGGACCGTGCCTGCAGCATCACCAGTAAAGGTACTGAAGCTTACCCCCCGTGTGAGTGTCCGTCTTTCCTCCGGGACCGTCCTGCCGTCTCTCCCCTGCACCACCATCCATTACACCCCACGCTGCCCTGGAGCTTGCTCTACCTGTGGAGAGCCACACCATCCCTGCTGCCGTAACACCAGCTCCAGAGGACTGCTACTCAGCGGCGGCCCCCCTTAGCCACAATCCACAGGTGGCGTCACGAACTTTCCTAATCCCTTATATCTAGTCCCCTTTTCACTGACCGCCCTGGGTCACGGACCGGGCCAGCCACCGTGATATCCCTCGGCAACCAGAGGCCCGGCTGCCGAGTACACCATGGCCCAGGGGGCCTGTCACCACCTTCCTTATATATATCCCTAATGGGCTCCCTCTGGTGGTATGAGGTGGAAGGGTGGAGGTGTTTGTTTGTAATGAGGGCCTCTTGTGGAGAAGTCCATCCATGCTCCTTTTTGGGTCCTGTGGTACCTGTGAACAGCAGGGTGCCACAGACTCCACTCACTTTCTTTGGCAGTCGAACAAACATACACCTTGTAGATAAGGAGCAGGAATAACATGTGCTCCAGTAGATGACAAGCGCTGCATCAAGTGGCCTTTGCTCCTCTTCCTCCACCTCAACATCACACACAGTACAGTCCTTAGAGGTGGCACCCCAATTACCCTTGTTTTCACGCACATCACAATTCTCCAACTGGCCAACTGACTGTGGGGAAGCCCAGATGGGCGCGTATGCAGAGCTGTTCACACATTTATTCCAGGGCATCAGAGGTCTGATCCAAAGCTTTACAGACTCAAGAGGGGGAAAGCATGTGTAGTGATGGCCAAAATTTTTTTCAATTGATCCGGGCCCGGACAAAGTAGGGTCCGAGAAGAATGCAAACCCTCGTCACCAGTTGTTAACCCCTGGGGGTGTGCATGGATGGGTTGGAGAAAGAAATAAATACACACCAGAACATGGAGAACTAAACTAATAGAAAACAGGAGTTGTAGAACTAAATTAATAAGACAAGAGGGGTTGGAAAACTAACCTACTAAACAGCTACGGTTGGAGAACTAAACCACTACACACCAGGGGATGGAGAACTAAATCACTAAACACCAAGGTGTCACTAGGCAGCAACTGGCTTGCGGGACAAATCTCTGTAACTTCCTCCAGTGCTTCTGCCTCCTCAACCTCCTCTAGGGACTACACCAGCTCCCTCAACCCCTGCCTTAATGAGACACACATTTCAACAGTGCAGGGAGAATGCCCCCGACCTCCGTACTGCGCAGCCAGGGCTCACTGCAATCAGGCAGTGTTAAAATGAATATGCCTTGGAGATTGCAGTCATACATCTGAAGAGTTGTGGACAGCTCTCCAGGTAGAGTTTGCACAATGATTGTCTCCACTGAACCTGGAGCAACAGAAGGCTGTGTGCGATAACACTGCAAACCCGGTGGCGGTCCTAAGCCGGGGCAGTCTCAGACACGTGCCTTGCATGACTCGCATCCTCAAGCTGATGGTACAGCAATTTCTCCGTCACTATCCCAGCCTGGTTGCGCTGCTGCAGAAACCACGGTCTCTGCGTGCTCACTTAAAACTATAAAAATGAGCAGGATCTTTAGTATAAAAGCCAAATTACTAGACAATGAGCAAACTCCTTCATGATGATAGAGGCCACCATCTCCTTAGCTTGCTGGTACTTCTCTGTGGTAATGAGCTTGTATCCAAACCAGCCAGGAATATCCAGTGAATGGCACGCCACGGTTTGGTATTAGCACCCAGTACCAGAAGCAAAACCATCCACAATTTCCATACCTCAGGAATTTTATTTGGTAGGCTGGCTGAGCAAACATTAATTTCTCACAAAGGAGCTGAAGACACTGAGTGGCAGTAGGTGCAAGTTTCTCAAGCATGACCTTTTTATTATTGTTAGATAACAGAGGGAGAACATAACTGGGCTTTGCCAAGGTGCCATATTGCATCTTAAGTCTTATAGACCCTGCACTTTCGACCTTACATTCTACAGGATGATGGGGAAGGAGACAGTAGGTTGTGGAGTTGCATTAGCTCCCGTGGTGTTGAGGTGCAGCGAGGCAATGGGAGGCTGTAGGCTGTCTTGAAGAGATGGGTTTTTAGGTTGTCTGAAGGATCTGAATGTGGTGGCTAATCGAACGTGTTGAGGCACAGAATTCCAGAGGATGGGGGATAATTCGTAGAAGTATTGGAGGTGATTGGGTGATGAACAAATAATTGTGGAGAGAAGGAGGTCTTTTGAGGACCGGAGATTACATAAGGGAATATATTGTGAGATTAGTTTAGACATGTTCTAAGAAGAAAGGTTATGAATGGCTTTGTACGTCAGTGTTAGTAGTTTGAACTGGACACTCTGGGCAATTGGGAGCAAGTGAAGGGATCTTACAGATTGCAGTGTTATGGATTGCTGGAGCCAGTACGCCGTAAAAATGCAGTGTCCGGGAACCTTCACACAGACTTTTCTTAGCCAGGGCTGCTTCTCTGCAGGGTTGGATGTGCCCACAAAACAAACGGAGAATCCTCTAGTGGGAACTGGCTTCTCCATCAGGAGAGGTCATAGTGCAAACGTTGCAGGTTGTGATGATGATGAGGCCATCCATCTCCTTAGTTTTCTATTACTTGGAATGCAAGCGCAAGTATGCACCCACCCACCCACTGGTTTCAATACTAAACTGCCACATTTCTGG
This sequence comes from Phyllobates terribilis, assembly GCF_046119375.1. NCBI lineage: Eukaryota > Metazoa > Chordata > Amphibia > Anura > Dendrobatidae > Phyllobates > Phyllobates terribilis. Next base: position 67,125,639 of record NW_027362770.1, on the reverse strand, counting down.
ACATCTGCTTGCACTTGAAATATTGCCTTTTAGGCTCATGGAGGCGGAAGCTTTTCACAACCTCATGGCGGCGGCCGGGTCTCCATACTCGGTCCCCAGCCGCCACTATTTCTCCCGGTGTCGTGCCCGCCTTCCACAACCACGGGTCCCAGAACATTACCATGCCCTCCCCAGTGCACTTAGTGGGAAGGACCGCCTAACCACAAGCACGTGGACAAGTGAATGTGGCCAGGCATGGTACATCTCACTGGAGCCAGTCCACAGTAAAAAAGCAGCCATAAAGTGTTCGGAAACCTATCCACAGACTTTTCTTAGCCAGGGCTGCTTCTCGGCCTTGTTGGACAAGCCCACCAGAGAACCATCCAGTGGACCCTGCGTTCTCCTTCAGCATGAAGGATGATGTCGTGATGATGATAGAGGCCACCATCTCCTTAGCTTGCTGCTGGTACGTTTCTATGGGAATCAGCTTGGCTCCAACCAGCCTGGAATATTTCCAGTGAATGATGGCACAATGCCATGGTATTAGCAGTGCCCCCAGTACCAGTAGCGAAGCCATCCATAATTTCCTTCTCAGGAATTTTATTTGGTAGACAGAGTGGCTGCCCAAATACATTAGTTTGGAGCACAGAAGCTGAAGATACTGAGTGGCAGTAGGTTCAAGTTTCTCCAGCATGTTAGATATCAGAGGGAGAACAGAGAGTGCAGCAGAGTGGCTCAGTGGTTAGCACTGAAGCTTTGCAGTGCTGGGGCCCTGGGTTCAAATCCCACAAAGAACACCATCTGCAAGGATTTTGTATGTTCTTTCTGTGTTTTTTTGGTTTCCCCCTCAGTAAAAACGCAGCCATAGAATGTCCAGGAACCTTCACACAGACTTTTCTTAGCCAGGGCTGCTTCTCGACAGGGTTGGATGGGCCCACCAGAGAACTGGACAATCTTCTGGTGGGCCCTGGCTTCTCCATCAGGAGAGTTCACAGTGCAAACCTTGCAGGTTGTGATGATGATGAGGCCATCCATCTCCTTAGTTTTCTGTTATTGGAATGCAAGTGCAAGTATACAGCCAGCCAACAGGCATCAATACTAAACTGCCACATTTCTGGAGAGCTGCTTGCACTTGAACTGTTGACTTTTAGGCTCGTGGAGGCGGAAGCTTTTCACAACTTCATGGCGGCGGCCGGGTCTCCATACTCGGTCCCCAGCCGCCACTGTTTCTCTCAGTGTCGTCTCCGCCTTCCACAACCACGGGTCCCACAACATTACATTGGCCGAGGCAGTTCTGCAGTGCTTCCAGCTTGTGACTGATGTGGTCATTTCGGAGATGGAGGAAGAGGTGCAGGAGCTGAACAATGTGATTACATTGAAGTTAAATTGGTGACGCTGTTTTTTATACTAAAGAAAGATCCTACTATTTTGTTTTCTTTACGTTTTTTTATAAGACAAATGCATTGACCGGGAAATGCCATTTTAACATTTTACAACCTTATCTGGCAATGTGGTGTGTGACACATCATCAGACACATCCTGTTTTATTTATGATCGAGGGACTCTGAAAGTCATAAAGCCTATTTTTATAGGGCCATCAGCCGGCTATGCTTTGTTATTCCCATTATTAACAAGTGGGTCTCCTATACTGTTATTGCATATCCAGTGACTGCAAGGGCTGCCAAAAATTTGGACACAACCCAGTACCCCTTTGAAGAGACATAGAGGAGGGTCTCAGTAAAAAAAATGTTCCCATTATAAAGGAGCGTGTCTCCAATAGTGGTAATGCCCATGCTGTGACTGCAAGGGCTGCCAACATTTGGGAAAAACCCCACTAAGAATTTAAAGACACATAGAGCTGGGCCACAGTAATGAAAAATTCCCATTAGAAAGGAGAGAGTCTGCTATACAGTTATAGGGTATGCAGTGAGTCCAACGGCTGACCAATTTTAGGAAAAACCCCACTAAGAATTTAAAGACACATAGAGCAGGGTCACAGTAATGAAAAATTCCCATTAGAAAGGAGAGAGTCTGCTATACAGTTATAGGGTATGCAGTGAGTCCAACGGCTGAACAATTTTAGGAAAACCCCACTAAGAATTTAAAGACACACAGAGCAGGGCCACAGTAACTAGTACGACATGTTCCCATTAGAAAGGAGAGAGTCTGCTATACAGTTATAGGATATGCAGTGAGTCCAACGGCTGACCAATTTTAGGAAAAACCCCACTAAGAATTTAAAGACACATAGAGCAGGGCCACATTAATGACAAATTCCCATTAGAAAGGAGAGAGTCTCCCATAGTGTTGGCCTATGCAGTGAATGCAAGGGCTGCCAAAAATTTGGAGGCACTCCAATGCCCCTTGGAAGACACGTGGAAGAGGGCCTCATAAAAAAATGTTCCCATTAGAAAGGAGCGGGCCTCCTATACTTGTAATGCCCATGCACAAGTGTATAGGCTGACAAACGTTTACCCCTAAGGGGTATACATGAACATACTGTATAAAAAAAATTTTTTTACAGGCATCATAAACACCCTTTAAAAAAATTATGTGGGTGTTGCATCACAGACTACGGTCACCCTGGTGATATGGTGGTGGAGAAGGAAGAGGACAAGAGCAAATAGCCAAAATCATGAAGCGTATACCCATGTGTGGGTGTGAATAGGAGCATGGCAATACACCTCCCAAGAAAAGACACTTGATTTGAGTTTATGTTGCGCTGCTATTATTCGGTGGTGTTAAGAAGTCTGGCCCAATCCAGCCCTTGTTCATTTTTATAAGAGTCAGCCTGTCAGCATTTTCAGTTGACAGGCGGATGCGCTTATCAGTTATAATTGGGCACGCCAGGACCTCCAAGGCATAGAGAGCCAGTTCATTCTCTCCCAGAACTTTGACAGTGTTCCCCTGCCTCTGCAGGGTTGAAGTTGTGTCTCTCTCGCCTGTACTCCTTGGTTGTCCAATGAAGTGTGCCCTCTGCCGCCAGTGTTTTCAGATGGGAATTTTTTTAATAGTTCCGCAACAAGGGCCTTCTGGTACAGCCCCATTTTTGTAGACCTGTCTGCCTCAGGAATAAGAGATATAAAGTTCTCCTTGTAGCGTGGGTCTAGAAGTGTCACCAACCAGAAATGACTGTCACCCAAAATTTTGAGAACGCGAGGGTCATGGGAAAGGCAGCGTAACATAAACTCAGCCATGCGTGCCAGACTACTAATAGGCAAGACTTCCGTGTCCTCACCAAGATGATGACTGACCATGCTCTCCTCCTCCTCCTCCTCTCTGTCCTCTGGCCATCCACGCTAAACAGACGGTATGACAGCTGTGCAGGTAGTACCATCTATAGTGCATGAAACTAGCTCCTGTCCTTCCTCCTCCTCCTGTTCCTCATTGTCACCCAATCCACGTTGGGATGAAATGAGGCTTGGCTGTGTGTAATCACCCTATATGGTTCCTTGCTCTATCTCATCATGCTCCGCCTGCAATGCATCCTCTTTGATTGTGAGCAGAGAGTGTTTCAGAAGACAGAGAAGCTGGATGGTGACGCTAATTATGGTGTCGTCACTGCTCAACATTTTGATGGAGTCCTCAAAGTTTTGGAGGATGGTACATATGTCTGACATCCATGTCCACACCTGAGGTCTTATGTGTGGAGTCTGACCTGAATACCGACAGCCTTGTTGATGCTGGTACTCAACAACTGCCCTCTTCTGCTCACAAATCCTTCCCAACATCTGCAGTGTAGAGTTCCAACGCGTGGGGACATTACACACCAAGTCTGTGAACCATAAGCTGCAAACGCTACTGAAACACGGCAAGGGAGGCGGAAGCTGTAGCTGACTTTCTAAAATGGGCACACAGGCGGCGTACTTTAACAAGCAGATCCGGCAGCTCCGGGTAGGATTTGAGAAACCGCTGAACTACGAGGTTAAGCACATGGGCCAGGCATGGTACGTGTGTGAGCTCACCTCGCCTCAGAGCCGCCACCAGGTTCCGGCCATTGTCACACACGACCATGCCTTGCTGTAGGTTCAGCGGTGTGAGCCACAGATCTGCCTGCTCTTTCAGAGCTGTCCACAACTTTTCAGCATTGTGCGGTTTTTCACCTAAGCATATTAGCTTCAGCATAGCCTGTTGCCGCTTGGCCGAGGCAGTGCTGCAGTGCTTCCAGCTTGTGACTCATGTGGTCATTTCGAAGATGGAGGCTGAGGAGGATGAGGTGCAGAAACTGTAGACCGTGGGGGCAAGCCTGATTGACCTAGGGCCCGCAATCCTTGGCGTTGGGAGGACGTGTTCCGTCCCAAGGTCCGACTGGGTCCTGGCTTCCACTATGTTAACCCAGTGTGCCATCAGCGAGATGTACCGTCCCTGCCCACAAGAAATTGTCCACATGTCCGTGGTTAGGTGGACTTTCCCAGTAAGTGCGTTGTTGAGGGCACGGCTAATGTTTTGGGACATGTGCTTGTGTAATGCAGGGACGGCACACTGGGAGAAGTAGTAGCGGCTACGGACCGAGTACCGAGGGATGGCTGCCGCCATCAGGTTGCGGAATGCTTCAGTCTCCACGAGCCTAAAAGGCAACATTTCGAGCGCAAGCAGTCGTGAAATGTGAGAATTTAGTAGTGTGGCCTGTGGGGCGTTGGCTGCATATTTGCGCTTGCGTTCCAAGGACTGGGGTATGGACAACTTAACGCTGCACTGGGACAAGGACATGAATGTGTTTCCTGATGCTGCTACTTGAGAATGTGCAACGTCAGGTGCAGGGCAGGAGGCATCTTCGCATGCACCATGGACAGGGGATTGGCTTGCATGCACAACAGCGGAAGACGCAATGGTGCCACCTGCAGACACTGTTCCAGGACCCTGGGGTCCGGCCCACAAAATCGGGTGCTTTGCTGCCATGTGCCTGATCATGCTGGTGGTGGTCAGGCTGGTCGCTTTGCCACTCCTACTGATGCTGGCCTGTCAGGTGGTGCAAATGGCCTTTTGGGGTTATCGGCAGAGTCTTTAAAAAACAACCAGACTCGGGAAGACCTAACAGTTGTACTGGCAACTTCCTTCATGTTGGTGTTACGGGGAACAGTTGCCTGCCTTCTGTCTGCGGCCACCACACTGCTTCTTCCTGCCTGTTGGATTGCTCTGTCTCCCTCCCCCTGTGTGCTGCTGTCCTCGCTCTGCATGTTCTCCTTCCAGGTTGGGTCAGTTACTATATAATCCACCACCTCGTCCTCCACTTCCGCACCCTGGTCCTCCTCCTGACTTTCTGGCAATTGTGTCTCATCATCGTGCACTTCTTGTGATACTTTTCCACCGTTGCCTTCATGTGACCGTGGCTGCTCAAATATTTGGGCATCGCTACACGCGATCTACACGCGAGAGGCCCGAATCTATAAATGGAAAAGTGAACAGCTATTCAGAGTGTCCAAGTGTGGGATCAGTTGTCTCTGGGTACTTGGCATGGTGGGAGGAAAGAGGATCAGGGTGAGGAATATGCGGTCCAGACTCACGGCTACTGAGACTTGACCGTGTGGAAGACAGGGTGGTGGTGGTGGCTAAGTGACTGGAAGCATTATCCGCTATCCAACCAACAACCTTTTGACACTGCTCTGGATTCAATAGTGGTGTGCTGTGGTCCCCTATAAATTGGGACAGGAAGGTCAGGCGAGAAGAAAACACAGTTTTAAATAGCTGGATTTCTAGCACTGTAATATGGAAAGGACATGGCTGTATTCTGCAGTGCCAACAAGCAAATGGACAGAAAAACGGTGTTCTCTGGATTGATTTTTAAGCAAATAATGAGGATTACGATCCAAAGAAAAGTATTCCTGGCCCCTGAGACCTGGGCCTTTGTATAGAAATATCTAACAGCAGCAGAAGGCAGAATTGGAATGGAGCCTCTTGTGGTATATGCACGGCAGTCTGCTATATATGCTGCCTGCCTGCCTGCCTATATACACTGCCTGCCTGATATCTCTGCAGATGGATTAGTTAGTCCTCAAAAGGACTGTTTGTTAAGATGGATATGTGTAATGTACGTTTTTTCTCCGTACACTACCTAATACACAAGCAAATCTCTCCCTGACCCAGCAGCAGCTCTCCCTACACTGTCTGATTCCAGAGTGACTGTGACGAGCATGGCGGCGCCAGGTCTGATATAGACCTGATGACGCTATGCGGCCAGCCAATCATTGTAATGCCACAACCAACATGGCTACGGCATTACAGTGAGTGGCAGGCAATCCCTACATGTTCATTGGCTCTGTAAATAGCGCTAAACATGTAGGGAGGAGATCCGAGCTCCCGCCAAGCAGCCCCGGAAATACTCGGCGATCGCCGATCGTCTCGAGCAGTGGGGTGCTCAGGCGAGTACCGAGCAGTGGCGAGCACGCTCGCTCATCACTAAAAACAGTATATAAATCCAATATATGCCCTACGCTGCATGAAGCTTATTATAAACTGTTCACAAGATGGTATTTTACCCCAGTTAGACTAAATAAAATCTTCCCAGCACAGTCACCGTTGTGCTGGAGGGAATGCGGGAAAAAAGGAGACATCAGGCATATCTTTTGGGAATGTCCCTCCATTAAAGAAACATGGAAAAAAGTGTAACAACTGATACAACAGATTACGCACAATAATATAAGAATCTCTCCACAATTAACAATTCTAGCAATAGGGATAAATGAAATACCAAAAGAAAATATCTATATAGTCTCAAATATAAAAATAGTAACAAATCATTTAATTGCATCCCATTGGAAAAGGAAAGATCCCCCAAAAATAGAGGACATCATAGAAAGAATAGCTACACAGAATAGCTACACACAATGTGTATGAATTTAATCACGCCATAAGATATAATAGATTTCCCAAATATTAAAAAAATTGGACCCCCTGGAATAAAGAATTCACAACACCATTCACCTAGTCCCCTCTAATCACAAAAAAAATCTGTATAAGAAATCCTTGGGGGGCTGAGAAGGATCCCTCCTTTGCAATTGGAGAATTAAGAATTGCAAAAGAAATAAAGGCTTGGAATACAAAAGTTTGTTTTATTAAATATAGAATTTTTAGAAACGTAATTAGAAGTTAATATATTGTGTATTATTGGTGGATATAAAGTTGGTATAAATGTATTTTCTTTAGTTATTAATAGGTAATAGAATGTTTTACCTGTTTAAACAGATCAATTTTTTTGAGAAAATTGTCTATACAGCATTAACTCCTGTTTTTATTCTAGTTTGGATATACCCATTTACCCTTCTAATCCCCCCTCCTTAATAAAATTTGCTGTTGTCCTTCTTTCCCTTCCCCTGCCTATCTCTACCATTACAATAAATAATATGTCTTAAGTATTGTAAAATATTAAGAGAAGATATGCTTAAAAGATAGAAGTGATAAGCCACATGCAGTTTGTTATTGTTACATTTTTTTTTCTATACTTGGAAAAATAAATAAAATATATATTGAAAGTAAAAAGCCAAAAGTAGAAAAAAATAAATAAATATATTGGTTTTCAATAAATAACAATCAGCCGCCCCATCAAACACATCTGCTCCTTCTTCTTCCTCCTCCTCTGTTACTGTGCCAAGTATTGTCACGGTTGTATACTCGATCCATTCCGGCTGAGTGAGAGCCCGTCAGCTGTAACAGAAGCGGACGTGTCTGCTGTGTTTGTTTCCCCGAGCACACCACATGTTTCTCAATCCATCAAAATATCTCCTCCTGCACCTCACTTTAGCAGTTTGTCTGTTTCACCGTTCTCCGCCCTCTCTCAGCACCGCAGCCAGCCCTCGATCCCGCAGTTGTGGTCACGTAAAAGATTGTTTACTCCTACACATGACAAAGCTAAAAGATTGAACTCCACCATCTCCAATCTGTAGGCCACGGAAAGGTCTTAGGCCCTAATTTTTTTTAAAACGTGAACAGTCCTGATTGTGTCTCCATCTATTGGCTGTACTGGAAGAGGTATTGGTCCTAATTGCACTATTTATTATTATTATTATTTATTATTATAGCGCCATTTATCCCATGGCGCTTTACATGTGATAGGGATATACATAGCAAAAACATTTATATAATCTTAACAAAACAAGTCAGCGACTGGTACAGGAGGAGCGAGGACCCTGCCAGCGAGGGCTCACATTCTACAAGGAATGGGTGAGGATACTAGTTGTGGATGGCTTTGTATGCCGTGGTTAGGGTTTTGAACTGGATTTTCTGGGCAATGGGGAGCCAGTGAAGGGATTGACAGAGGAGGGAGGCTGGGGAATAGCGGGGGGACAGGTTGATTAGTCGAGCAGCAGAGTTTAGGATAGATTGGAGGGGTGCAAGAGTGTTGGAAGGGAGGCCACAGAGCAGGAGGTTGCAGTAGTCGAGGCGGGAGATGATGAGGGCATGCACTAGTGTTTTTGCAGAGTCTTTGCTGAGGAATGCACGGATCCGGGAGATATTTTTGAGTTGGAGTCGGCAGGAAGTGGAAAGGGCTTGGATATGTGGTTTGAAGGAGAGATCAGAGTCCAGGGTTACCCCAAGGCAGCGAGCTTGTGGGACTAGGGAGAGTGAACAGCCATTGACGTTGATGGATAGGTCAGATGGGGGATATAAATGAGAGGGTGGAAAGATGATGAACTCTGTTTTATCCATGTTGAGTTTTAGAAATCAGGCAGAGAAGAAGGATGAGATGGCAGACAGACATTGTGGGATTTTGGTTAGTAGGGAGGAGATATCAGGTCCAGAGAGGTAGATCTGTGTGTCATCAGCATAGAGGTGATACTGAAAGCCGTGAGACTCTATGAGCTGTCCCAGGCCAAAGGTGTAGATGGAGAAGAGCAGAGGTCCTAGAACTGAACCTTGGGGGACACCGACAGATAGGGGGCGAGATGAGGAGGTGGTGCGTGAGTGGGAGATGCTGAATGTCCTGTCTGTTAAGTATGAGGAGATCCAAGATAGGGCCAAGTCCGTGATGCCAAGAGATGAGAGAATCTGTAGTAAGAGGGAATGGTCCACTGTGTCAAAGGCAGATGACAGGTCCAGACGGAGGAGGATGGAGTAGTGTCGCTTGGATTTAGCAGTTAGTAGGTCGTTGGTGACTTTGGTCAGGGCAGTTTCAGTCGAGTGATGTGGTCGGAAGCCAGATTGCAGGCGGTCGAAGAGGGAACAGGAGGAGAGGTGGGAGGACAGTTCAAGGTGGACATGTTGTTCTAGTAGTTTTGAGGCAAAGGGGAGAAGTGATATGGGGCAGTAGCTAGTCAGAGAGGATGGGTCAAGGGAGGGCTTTTTGAGGATGGGTGTGATTGCGGCATGTTTGAAACATGAGGGGAAGACACCGGTTGTTAGTGACAGGTTGAAGAGGTGGGTTAGGGTTGGGATGAAGACTGTGGTAAGGTTAGGGATGAGGTGGGATGGGATTGGGTCAAGTTCGCAGGTGGTGAGGTGTGATTTGGAGAGTAAAGAGGAGACTTGACCTTCTGTAATGGTGGAGAAGTGGGGTTTGGAGGAGGAAGGTTGAGTAGATATGAGGAGGGGTTGGCGGGCTTTAGGCCAAAGCTTTGTCTGATGGTGTCAATCTTCTGCTTGAAGAATGAGGCAAAGTCTTTGGCTGAGATGAGAGAAGAGGGAGGAGGTGCTGGGGGACGAAGGAGAGAATTGAAAGTGTTAAATAGCTGTTTAGGGTTGTGAGACAGGGAGGATATGAGAGATGAGAAGTAGGTTTGTTTTGATGTAGTGAGCGCGGACTTGAAGATAGTGAGGGATTGTTTGAATGCGATGAAGTGCTCGATGGAGTGAGACCTTTTCCATCTCCTCTCCGCAACCCTGGAGGCCCGTCACAGTTCTTTAGTAAGTTTGGTGTGCCAGGGTTGTCTGTTGATTGTGCGAGATTTGGTATGTGTGAGAGGGGCGATCGAGTCGAGAGCTGCAGCTATTGTGGTGTTATATGAAGCGGCAGCAACATCTGCATTGTGTAAGGAATTTATGTCTGTAAGAGGGAGAAGGGATTCAGAAAGTGAGTGTAGGTCAAGGTGTTTGAGGTTTCTGCGAGCGTGTGTAAGTTTTTGGAGTGGGGATTGTGCACTTGGAGAGGAGAGGGTAGAGAATGTGAGGAGGTTATGGTCAGAGAGCAGGAGTGGTAAGTTAGAGAGGTTAGATAGGGAACAGAGGCGGGTAAAGATGAGGTCCAGTGTGTGGCCATCTTTATGAGTAGCTGCCGAAGACCATTGAACAAGGCCGAAGGAGGAAGTGAGGGATAGGAGCTTAGAGACAGACGAGTGGGAAGTGTCAATGGGGATGTTGAAGTCACCCATTATGATAGTGGGGATGTCAGTGGAAAGGAAGTGAAGCAGCCAGGTGGTGAAGTGGTTTAAGAAAGTGGTGGCTAGCCCTGGGGGTCGGTAAATGATGGCCAGTTGGAGGTCAGAGGGGGAATAGATGCGCACACAGTGCACCTCAAAAGAGGGGAGTGTAACAGAGGGTGGAAGTGATATTTGGGTGAAAGCGCAGGTATCTGACAGGAGAAAACCTACGCCTCCGCCATGTTTGCCGTTGGGGCGGGGGGTGTGGGAAAGGTGGAATCCGCCATATGAAAGTGCAGCTGAGGAGGCTGTGTCAGAGGGGGTGAGCCAGGTTTCGGTAATGGCGAGGAAGGAAAGTTTGTTAGTAATGAAAAGGTCGTGAATGTAGGAAAGTTTGTTGCAGATGGAGCGAGCATTCCATAAAGCTCCTGTTAGAGCAACTAAGGAAGTGGGGATTAGTTGGATGGGTATGAGGTTAGAAGGGTTGCGACGGTTTGTGGATGGTCGTGGATAGGAGGTAGAAGTAACTGTGGGGATATGGCGAGGAGGACCAGGATTTGGAGAGATATCTCCAGCAGTGAGGAGGAGCAGAGAAAGTGATAGCAGGTGGGAGCAAGAGAGAGCATGTGGTGGCTGTCTGTGTATGGAGATCCATGATTGAATGGTGAGGAATAATTTGGAGGAGGAGGTGAGATGAATGGGGAGGATGGAGGGAGAGATGAAGAGTTTCTTACTAGGTGTAGGGATTTGAGGGGTTATTAGACAGTGGAGGACTATAGAGGAAAAAGTGAGAGCTAACAGAAACATAGTTAAAAGAGAGTAAGTGGTCAAAGTGTTGGTTACCTGACTCCTGCCCTGACTAACTGCCTCTGAAATAACTGCCACTTATCTCCGAAGCCACTTTGCACAAGAAGACGCGTGCACAACCCAGCACGCGTGCACCCCTTAAAGAGCTTCTAGGGCACACTAAACCATCAGGTGAGGGGCATTTATACTGTAGTGAAATTGATGCCACTTTGCTGGAGTCTGCCACTAATTTTTGGAAATGTGGAGAATCCTGATTGGGTCTCCATCTATAGGGTTTGGCTGTAGTGGAAGAAGTTTCTGTCTCCATTAAACTACTTCTACTCTGGTGAAACTGATGCCACTTTGGTGGTTTTAGGCCCAAATATTTTCAAATGTCAACACTCCTGATTGGGTCTCCATCTACTGGGTTGGCTGTAGGGGAAGAGGTGTCATTCCTAATTGTACAATTTCTACTGTACTGACATTGATGCCACTTTATTGGAGTCTGCCACTAATTTTTGGAAATGTGGGGAGTCCTGATTGGGTCTCCATTTACTGGATTGGCTGTAGGGAAGAAGTGTCGGTCCTAATTATACTATTTCTACTGTAGTGAAATTGATGCCACTTCGGTGGTGTTAAGCCCTAATTTAGGGAAATGTGAACACTCCTGATTGGGTCTCCATGTGGTTGGCTGTAGTGGAAGATGTTTTGGTCTCCTTTACAATAGTTATACTCTAGTGAGATTAATTTTTTAGTACAGATATTGTTCTCCACACATGGGTACACAGACCTGATAAAATCAGGCTACATCTCCACTTAAAATTGTTTGTGGCAGATATTGTTCTCCACACAGGGGTACACAGACCTGATGAACTCAAAATTGGTATATAAAGCAGACTACATCTCAACTTAAAATTGTTTGGGACAGATATTCTTCTTCAAACAGGGGTACACAGACCTGATAAACTCAAAATTGTTATATAAAGCAGACTACATCTCAACTTAAAATTGTTTGGGGCACATATTGTTCTCCATACAGGGGGAAAAAAAGGTTGGGTACGAGCTGCTTCCTGACCCTCGACTGTACTGTACTGTGCTGTCAAGGCAAGAAGAGGAGGATGATGACTCTATCATCATAAAGGAGTTAGCTCACTGTCTAGGAGACCGACCACCGCTGCTGTCTACCTTGTGAACATTGTGTTGAAGCTTGCAAGGTGTCATGGGTTTACCATGACAGAGAGGAGCCAGAAGACTGCAGCGTCTGATTCCTCCCACTCCTGCAGTCATTAGAAGCCTTTCGCCTTCATATTAATCGGTGCAGAGGTTAATCTGCTCAGTTGTTAGTTCCTGGAAGCTTACCATGATTTAGGCTCTCAGCAGATTTGTCCCGTGCATCTCCCCTTCTGTGATAACACTATACCCCAACACATCAGACTGTCGCCTACCATGAAAACCTTGAACCGGAAGCTGAAGATCCACTTCTTATGATAATCGTACAATCTGGGGTAAGTCTCGCTCAAGCATACCGCTGCACAACTGGCTGTACCCTGAACTACTGTATCCTCACCCATCCCTTGTAGATTGTGCTCCCTCGTAGGCAGGGTTCTCTCTCCTCTTATACCAGTTGTGACCCCTTTTCACATGGAATAAATGTCGCTGTAATCGTAATAATAATTATAGTACTTGTACTCTGGGCAATTGATGGCACTTTCCTGGTGTCTACCCCTAATTTGGTGTGTTTTGGTAGCTTTTGGACCCGTTTGAAGGTGTTGTATATGCTTTTTTTTTGTCCCCCCATTGAATCCTATGGCATTCGGAAATGTTTGTCAAATGTTCGACTAATAAATTTGGCGAATGTCTAAATATTCGGCGAACATTTCAGAACCGAACATTGAAATGTTCGCTCATCTATAATAGAGAGGGAAATGTGATTTCAGCAGCCAATGGCACAAGTCCTTGTTTCTGGACATTGTGGATGGTTCCTGCACCCTGACTGGCTAGCCGCAATTTGCACACATAAAGTTAGGGAAAAAAAAAAAAGATTACAAGCACACCACTCCTCTGAGCTCCTCTGAGCTCTCCCCACACCCTCAACTCATCAAACACATCCCCCCGCTCATCATACACCTCCACTATCCTAGCCAAAGTGATAAAAATACTTTAGTGGCAATGCAATAATTTCCCGCAATTTTACCGAATTTTACAGATTTTTGCAGATTTTAAAAAAAAAATGCTTGTGTTTCCGATCATGAATCCAAATGTGCCATATTCATGCCAAATTTGAAATTGGCGATCGTTTTTCGAACATATTCGCTCATCTCTAGCCAGAATACGCACAGCTTGTCCTGTCGAAGCTGGACTTCATCCTATGGAAGAACACCAACATAGAGCAGCCCACAAGGATATTAAATAAACTACTTAGCTGCTTCAACATGTGTACCTATTAGTGATGATTGAGTATGTCTCAATAACCCTTTTGGCGAGCACGCTCGGGTGCTCACCGAGTATTTTGGAGTGCTCGGCGTTTCATTCACTGTCACCGAGCCTGTTAGACTGCTGTTGCACATGCAGAGATTGCCTGTTCTACTCATGTAACTCATGTATATTTCCATATACTAAAAGGACATTTGATAGGTTACTATGTACAGACAAAGGCAGTATCTTATTCACAATACCCCTGGAAGCATCTCTGAATCCCGGGTCGCTGCTGTGAACAATGTTGTCAGAGTATTACGCCACTTTTACAGACTGACAATAAAACATACAAAAACAAAGATGAAATGGATAAAAGAATGTTAAGAAAAATTATTTCCAGTATAATGACTTGTATATAAGGCAAAATAAATGAGAGAAAAAAAATGCTACTCCACACCTTGAGCTATGTTCACATGTAATATTTTTGCTGCATTTTTGCATATTTGCATTGCTTTCAACAGTGAAAAAAATGCTCACCAGTCCTTGTAATTTTAACATTTTACTACCTTATCTGGCCATGTGGTGTTTGAGACATGATCAGACACATCATATTTAATTTATGAAGGATGGACTCTGAAAGTCCAATTTTTTTTCCAGGGCCATCAGGCGGTCGTCACTAATTGTAGAGGGCCATCAGCCAGCCCTTACTATTGCTAGAGGGCCAACAGTCGGCCCTCATTATTGTTAGAGGGCAAGTAGGTTGCCCTCACTATTGTCATTGGGCCATTCGTTGGCCCTCACTCAAATTTTAGAAAGTCAGCAGCAGACCCTCACTCAACATTTTAGGAGGGCCAGCAGCCAATCCTCAATAAGCATTTTTGGAGGCCAAGCAGACAGCTATGCTTTGCATAGCCGTATATTGCTTCTGCAATATAATATATCCATTTGAGGTGGTCAAATTTTATTTTTCATATATATTCTGTAAAGTTTGAAACTTGGAGTGCCAGCAGGCAGCCTCTATTATTTTTAGGCGTCTTGTGGACAAATGAGACCAAGATAGAGCTTTTTGTTAAAGCACATCATTCAACTGTTTATTGTAAAATAAAAATGAGGCAGTCTACAAATAAAGGCACTAGGTGCCTTGACTGTGTGCAAGGCATATTAAAATGTGAAGATTCCCAAAGGATTTTGTCACAATGTAGTGCCCAGTGTTACAAAGCTGGGTTTGCATCCTAGGTCATGGGTCTTCCAGCAGGACAATAACCCCAAACATACTTCAAGAAGCACCCAGAAAAGGATAGAGACAAAGCACTGGAGAGTTCTGAAGTGGTAATTCCAGCTCCAGTAGCGTAAAAACTCCCACCACTACATCTTACATAGAGTAGCTACAGAGAAACTGTGAATGGACACATTAAATCAGTTAATTTTGCCTGCTTTGATGAATTTCTGAGTACAGATCACTTTAAAAATTATGAATCTGTCAATCAGTGTTTTGAAAAAACAATCAAGTTATAGATAGTGGAAGAGATGTATGAGATGATAATGAACACTCATTTCCAGCAGATTATACCTAGCATCTGTCCCTATACTAAATGCAGCTAACAGCGGCATTAGAAGGAATAGAATGGACATATTTTTTTGGTTTGGCTGCAGCAATAAGGACTATAAGGTCCTTGAATAGATTCCTGTAATACGCTATCCTTAGTGCGATAGCTCACCCGTACACGAATTGCAGAAAAAGAAGTAATATTGTAGAATATAGAATAGATTTGAATTGGCCCTGAAAATAGGGGTTTTTTTTGTACGCGGCAGCAACAAACTGTGGAGGAATGCAAGCAACCCTGCCTCCTTGGATGAATTTCTGAGTACAGATCACTGGAAAAATTATGAATCTGTGAATGATTTTTTTTAAAATAAAACAATCAAGTTATACACAGTGGAAGAGATGTATGTGATGACAATGAACACTCATTTCCAGCAGATGATACCTAGCACCTGTCCCTATACTAAATGCAGCTAACAGCGGTATTAATAGGGAATAGAATAGATTATTTTTTTGTTTGGTTGCAGCAGCAAAAATTATAGGCAATAATCCCCGATATCTGTAACACGCTATCCCTAGTGCGATAGCTCATCCGTACACAAATTGCAGATAAGAGAGGTAATATTATAGACTATAGAATAGATTTGAATCGGCTCTGAAAAGAGTTTTTTTAGTATGTAGCAGCACCAAGGACTAACTGCAAGGGGTGACAAAAATTAGAAGGAAGCATTCCAATAATGATTTGAAGAGATGTAGTGGAGGGCCTCAGAAAACATTTTTTCCCATTCTTAAGGAGTGGGTATCCTAGACTGGCAATGCGCATGCACTAAGTGCATAGGCTGGAAAACATTTACCCTTGGGGGCTATACATACCTATAAAAGAATGTTAGAGATAGGCCTCTAAAGAATATTAATGCGTTCATCACAAACACCCTTAAAAAAATTATAGCGAGGGTAGCATGATCACCCTGATGATTTGCTGGTGGAGGAGGAAGTCGAGAAGAAGTAGGAGGACAACACAAAAAAGGGTAATCCTAAAGCATATACCCATGTTTGGGTGGGAAGGAGTGCATGGGAATACACCGGAAAAAAAAGAAAAAGAACACTGCATTTGAGTTTATGTTCCGCAGCTGTCATCTGGTGGTATTGAGAAGTCTGGGCCAATCCAGCCCTTGTTCATTTTGTCAGCCTGTCAGCATTTTCAGTTAACGGGCGGATGCGCGTATCAGTTATAATACCCCCAGCAGTACTAAAAATCCGCTGTGACAAAATGATAGCAGCAGGGTAGGCCAGGACCTCCAAGGCATACAGAGACAGTTCGTGCCACGTGTCTAGCTTGGATACCCAATAATTGTAAGGCACAGAACAATCACGGAGGACGCTGGTACGGTCAGCAAGGTACTCCTTCAGCATTTTCCAAAACTTTTCCCTCCTTCACAGAGTTCCCCGGGCATCAGGGCCTGGGTGGTGGTAGGGTCTGAGCGAACTGTTCCAGACCTTTGATAGTGTTCTCCTGCCTCAGCTGCATCTGGTGTGTATCTCCCTCGTGTCTACTCCTTGGATAGCCAAGAAACTGTGACCTCTGTCGCCAGCATTGTCTGATGGGAATTTTTTTTAATAAATCTTCAACTAGGTCCTTCTGGTACTGCAACATTTTCATTTAGACCTCCCCACCATGGGAAGGAGAGATGGAAAGTTCACATTGTAGCGTGGGTCCAGAAAGGTGACCAACCAGTAATTAGTGTTGCCCAAAATGCGCACAACCGGTCATGGGAAAGGCAGCAGAATATAAAGTCAGCCATGTGTGCCAGACTGCCAACAGCCAAGACTTCCCTGTCTCCACCAAGAGGACGACTGTCCATCTCCTCCTCCTCGTCCAGCCTCCCCTCCTCATCTTCAGGCCATCTGCGCTGAACAGACGGGATGAAGGAGGTGTGAATAGTACTGTCTGTAGCACAGGCAACAAGCTCCTGTTCCTCCTCTTCCTCATTATCACCCAATCTGTGTTGAGAAGATGAGATGAGGCTGGGCTATGTAGCATCACCCTGAAGCGGGATGGTTATGCTGATTATGGTGTCATCGCCACTCACCATCTTGGTCGAGTCCTCAAAGTTCTGGAGAAGGGCACAGATGTCACACATCCGTGCCCAATCATCAGCTCTTATGAGCGGAGGCTGACCGGACCACGAAAGGGCATGGTGTAGCTGGTATTCAACAACTGCCCTCTGCTGCTCACAAAGCCTTGACAACATATGTAACGTTGAGTTCCAATGCGTGGTGACATCGCACATCAATCGGTGAGCTGGAAGTTGCAAACACTGCTGAAGCACTGCCAGGGCGGCAGAAGCTGTAGCTGACTTGCGGAAATGGGCAAATATGCGGCGTACTTTTACAAGCAGCTCAGGCCGATCAGGGTAGGTTTTGAGAATCTGATGAACCACTAAGTTGAGCATGTGGGCCAGGCATGGTATGTGTGCAAGGTTGCCAAGCTTCAGAGCTGCCACAGGGTTATGGCCATTGTCACACACGACCATGCCTGGCTGTAAGTTCAGGGGCGAGAGCCACTGATCAGTCTGGTCTGTTAGATCTTTCAACCACTCTGCGGTGGGGTTCGGTTTGTCACCTAAGCAGATTAGTTCAGGAGAGCCTGTTGCTGCTTGACCGAGGCTGTTCTGCAGTGTTTTAAGCTTGCGACCGATGTTGACATTCCGGAGATGGAGAGTGAGGAGGAGGAGGTGCAGGAATTGCTTTAGAAGGAGGAAATCCAGAGTGAACCAGGGCCCTCAATCCTCGGTGTCGGTTTCACGTGTTCCGTCTCAGGGTCTGACTGGGTATCGGCTTCCACAATATTCACAAAGTGTGCCGTCATGAAAATGTAGCATCCCCGGCCACAAGCACTTGTCAATGTGTCCGTGATTGAGTGGACCTTCCCAGTAACAGCGTTGTTCAGGGCTCGGCTGATGTTATGGGACATGTGCTTGTGTAAGACGGGGAAAGCACACTGGGAGAAATAGTGTTGGCTGGGGACCAAGTATCGAGGGAAGGCCGCCACCATGAGGTTGTGGAAAACTTTCATCTCTACAAGCCTAAACGGCAACATTTCCAGCACAAGCAGTCTGGAAATGTGTCCGTTTAGTATTGTGGCCTGTGGGTTGGTGGCTGCGTATTTACATTTGGATTCCAAGGACTGGGGTAGGGAAAACTGAACGCTGTGCTGGGACAAGGTCATGGATGCCGATGGTGGTTGCAAGTGTGCAATGAGAGGTGCAGCGTGGGAGGCATCTTTGACTTGCACCATGGACAGGGGATTGGCGTGCATAGAACAGGGAAAGAGGGAGTGGTGTCACCCGCAGACACTATTTCTGGACCCTGGCATTTGGCCCAACTAGTTGGGTGCTTTGCTGACATGTGCCTGAACATGCTGTTGGTGGTCAGGCTGGAAGTTTTTCTGGCCCTGCTAATTCTGGCATGGCAGATGTTGCAAATGGCCTTTTTTGGGTTAACTGGGCAGTCTTTAAAAAAGCTCCAGACTCAGGAAGACCTAACCTTTGGACTGGCAACTTCCACCATGTTGGTGTTCTGGAGTACAGTTGCCAGCCTTGTGTCTCTGGCCACCCCACTGCCTCTTACTGCCTGTTGTGGTGCTATGGATCCCTCCCCCTCTGTGCTTCTGTCCTCGACCTGAATGTCACCTTCTCAGGTTGGGTCAGTGACTTCATTGTTCACCACCTCATCTTCCTCTTCGCCACCCTGGTCCTCCTTCTGACTTGCTGGCAATTGTGTCTCATCATCATCCACCTCTTGCGACAGCAACTGCATCCCACCGTCGCCTTCTTGTGTCTGTGGCCGCTCAAATGTTTGGGCATTGCTACATGTGATTGATGCGCCCCCTGGGCCGTGGGGTACTCAGAGCCGGGCCTGTAGATTCTGGGGGTTGTAGTCACCGTGGCGGTGACCAGGTCCGTGACCCAGGTGGTCAATCCAAGGGTAGTAGATGTATATACAGTACAGACCAAAAGTTTGGACACAACTTCTCATTTAAAGATTTTTCTGTATTTTCTTGACTATGAAAATTGTACATTCACACTGAAGGCATCAAAACTATGAATTGACACATGTGGAATTATATACTTAACAAAAAAGTGTGAAACAACTGAAAATATGTCTTGTATTCCAGGTTCTTCAAAGTAGCCACCTTTTGCTTTGATGACTGCTTTGCACACTCTTGGCATTCTCTTGATGAGCTTCAAGAGGTAGTCACTAGTGTTGAGCAAGCACTAAAATGCACGGGTGCTCGAAACTCGGGCCGAGCTCGCCGTGATACTCGGGTGCTCGACCCGAGCAACGAGCCCAATGTTAGTCTATGGGAGACTCGAGCATTTTTGCGGTGGCACCCCTGGCAGTCTTTTAAAAGCCTAACAAGTGCCCAAAACGATAGTGACAGTGCTCAAATGACATGGGGACAGCATGGGGATCGCCCCAGGAAGCATTTCTGACCCCCAGGTCACTGCTGTCAACAACGTGGTCAGAGGTATTAAGCCACTTTTACAGGCTCACAATAAAACGAAAGTGAAACTTTTTTCCTGTGAAATATGTTAAGGAACATCCTTTCCAGGGAAAAGACTTGTGTATAAGTTAAAATAAATTACCAAAAACAAAAATACTCCTCCACACCTTCGGCTATGTTCACAAGTAGCATTTTTTATGCGTTTTTGCACTTTTGTATTGCTTTCAACTATGACAAATGCATTCACCGGGAAATGTCATTTTAACATTTTACAACCTTATCTGGCCATGTGCTGTGTGACACATGCATAAAGTGCTGAAAAGACATGGGAACAGCATAGGGAAGACCCCTGGAAGCATCTCTGACTCCCAGGTCACTGTCTAAAAGTGTGCCCATCAGAAGTGATCCTTGCCACATCAGAAGATGCAGACTTGCAACTATCCCCATGTAAGTTCTAGTCCCAGGGCAGTGTTCAATTGTACCTCCCCCATTCCTTGCAATACAAGCGCAAGTATGCAGCCTGCCACCCACCCACCGCCAGGCTGCAATACCATACTGCTTGCTTGCTTGAACTTGAAATTGGGCCTTTTAGGCATGTGGAGGCGGAATCTGGCCACCACGTCATGGCTGTGTTGGCGGCCTGGAATCCATACTCAGTCCCCAGCCGCCCGGCGGCCGGGTGTCCATACTCAGTCCCCAGCCGCCCGGCGGCCGGGTGTCCATACTCAGTCCCCAGCCGCCCCGCGGCCGAGTGTCCACACGGTCCCCAGCAGCCTGGGGGCAGTCGGGTGTCCATAAACGGTCCCCAGCCGCCCCCATTTCTCCTTGGAACATCCCCCCACACACTTTTCTTAGCCCGGCCTGCTTTAGGCAGCATTGGACGAGCCCACCAGAGAACCAGACTCCTCCGGTGGGCCCTGACTTCTCCATCGGTGGAGTTGAGAGTGCCAAGGTGAGGAGCATGATGATGATGACAGAAGTTAGCATCTGCTATGTTTTCTTTTAATGCAAGTGTAAGTGTGCAGCCTGCCACCCACCCACCCCCAGACTGCAATTCCATACTGCTAGCTTGCACTTGAAATGGGGCCTTTTAGTTTAGAGGAGGCCAAAGCTGGCCACTACCTCATGGCTGCTTCGGCAGCGAGGTATCCATACTCAGTCACCAGCCGCCCTATTTGTCCTGGTGTGCCTTATACATAAGATTAAGCGCGTATACCAAAACATTACCTGTGCCCTCCCCAGTTCATTTAGTGGGAAGCAGAGCCTATTCCGCTGTAGTGTGTGCATGCCAAACCCCTGTTCATGGTACATGCGATGATGCCTCCCACCTTGCACCTGTCGTTGCAGACTTGCAACTATCCCCATTCAAGTCCTTGTCCCAGGGCAGTGTTCAATTGTACCTCTCCCATTCCTTGCAATGCAAGCGCAAGTATGCAGCCTGCCACCCACCCACCCCTAGGCTGCAATACCATACTGCTTGCTTGCACTTTAAATTGGGCCTTTTAGGCATGTGGAGGCGGAATCTGGCCACCATGCCATGGCTGTGTCGGTGGCCTGGTATCCATACTCAGTCCCCAGCCGCCTGGTGGCCGGGTGTCCCCACTTGCTCCCCAGCCTCCAGGGGGTGGCCGGGTGTCCATACTCGGTCCCCAGCCACCCCTATTTGTACCGGTAACCTTTCCCACACTTTTCTTAGCCTGGCCTGCTTTAGGGCAGCATTGGCCGAGCCCACCAGACTATCAGACTCCTCTGGTGGGCCCTGGCTTCTCCATCAGGGGAGTTGAGAGTGCCATGGTGAGGAGCATGATGAGGATGATAGAAGTTAGCATCTGCTTTGTTTTGTTGTAATGCAAGCGCATGTATGTAGTAGCGGCTAGGCCTGAGGAGGTCAGCGTTTTGGCGCATATCCTACCTCCTCCGAGGATTGCTGGATGTTTTCCTGCTACTATCCAAGTTCTATGACTCCCGTTAAAACAAAGCTTCAGGTGATAAATGATGGATGAGGTAGTGGCAAAGGAGAAAGAGCAGGAGGAACAGGGACCATTCACATCAATATCAGGCCAGTCAACCAGATATGTCTTGTAGGATATGTTTCTGTAACAAAAGGAGCGGTTCGGCTACACAGTTATAGGGCATACAGTGAGTGCACTGCCTACCAAAAATTTCGAGGCACTCCAATGCCCCTTGGAAATGACATGGAGGTCAGAGGGCGTTAACTAAACCTTTTTTTCCATTTATAGCAACTGGGTCTCCTGTGCACTGTTGGCCTAAGCAGTGAATGGAAGGCTTTCCAAAAATTATGAGGAACTGCAATGCCCCTTACAAGAGCCATGTGTGGCACCCCAGGGGTCTGGTCACCACAGTAATAGAGATTACGTCGGAGAGCAAGTGGGAGGTTTCCAGGTCAAGATCCCTTAAACATGCAACATCCTCCTGCCCCAGTCCTGGGAGGGGAGAATTCTGCCCTTAGAAACTGGATCTGGGGTGGGGTTGAGTGAGTCAGAGAACAGAGAACAGTCAGAGTCAGAGTGAGAGCAAGGGAAAGTAACAGCAAGGAGCTCTGTAGGAGCTAGGAGCTAAAGACGAGGGTCTGGAAGCTGAGCAGAGCTCGCCCTGGCAGAAGACAATAGGAACCGGACACAGGAGTCCGAAGCTGTGAGGACTTATATATCCAGCAGCAGAAACCAGCCGGCAGGGGATTTCAGGTCCTCTGGCCATAGAAGCCCGGAGGCTCAGCCACAAGCAAGGGACCAGCACCGCCGTCGTGGAGCGGAGGCTAACAGAAGGCCCCAAGTCACCAGCCACACGGGTGAGCACTACACGGTACACTCAGGGATGTGGGCTACTTCTACCCGCTTACAGCAAGGTAGCCAGGAAGAGTGCAGACAGACGGGGAGGCCTACAACTCCACCTGGCCAGGGGAACTCCTGCTTGCTCACAGACTGACCAGGCCTCTTATGCTAGCCAGTACTCCCGGGAGGGTCTACCTTATAATCATCAGTAAAGACCCTGAACTGCACTGCAAAGACTCTTAGTCATTCCTGCTGCGCTCGTGCACCATCACCCCCATCATCCACACTCACTGCCCTGAGGCTATACTCCTCCCGAGGGGAGTTATCCCATTTTATGCTGCGCACACAACACCAGCCTCAGCGGTCTGCCTCGCAGCGGTGGTACTCCCTGACCGCAATCCACGGGTGGCGCAGTCGGACAATTAACCTCAAAACCTAAGAAAGATTGCCACTGGTTTTACCAGCCTGAGCCACGGGACCGGGTCACCGCCTCGGAGATTACAGACCCCAAAGACCCGGCACCGGGTATCCCACACACGTGTACACACGGCCCAGGGGGCGCGTCACATGCAGTACAGCATATTACAAACATAAGTCCCATTATTGGGGAGTGGGTGTCCCATAGTATTTGCTTATGCCTTGCTAGCAAAAGCTGCCAAAAATTTGGACGGAGCAACTTGCAATGCCCCTTAGAAGAGCCACGCAGTACAGCATATTACAAACATAAGTCCCATTATTGGGGAGTGGGTCTCCCATAGTATTTGCTTATGCTTTCCCAGCAAAAGCTGCCAAAAATTAGGACAGAGCAACTTGAAATGCCCCTTACAAGAGCCATGCAGTACAGCATATTACAAACATAAGTCCCATTATTGGGGAGTGGGTCTCCCATAGTATTTGCTTATGCTTTCCCAGCAAAAGCTGCCAAAAATTAGGACGGAGCAACTTGCAATGCCCCTTACAAGAGCCATGCAGTACAGCATATTACAAACATAAGTCCCATTATTGGGGAGTGGGTCTCCCATAGTATTTGCTTATGCTTTCCCAGCAAAAGCTGCCAAAAATTAGGACGGAGCAACTTGCAATGCCCCTTACAAGAGCCATGCAGTACAGCATATTACAAACATAAGTCCCATTATTGGGGAGTGGGTCTCCCATAGTATTTGCTTATGCCTTGCAAGCAAAAGCTGCCAAAAATTAGGACGGAGCAACTTGCAATGCCCCTTACAAGAGCCATGCAGTACAGCATATTACAAACATAAGTCCCATTATTGGGGAGTGGGTGTCCCATGGTATTTGCTTATGCTTTCCCAGCAAAAGCTGCCAAAAATTAGGACGGAGGAACTTGCAATGCTGGCACCCTGGTGGTATAGTGGTGGTGGAGGCTGAGGATAAGGAGAAGAAGATTAAACAGCCGAAACGAGGAAGCGTATACCCATGTGTGGGTGTGAAGCGGTGCATGTGAATACACCTTCCGAAATAACACAGTGGATTTGACTTTATGTTACTCTGCTGTCATTTGGTGGTGATGAGAAGTCTGGCCCAATCCAGCCCTTGTTCATTTTGATAAGGGTCAGCTTGTCAGCATTGTCAGTTGACAGGCGAGTGAGCTTATCAGTTATAATTCCCCCAGCGGCATTAAAAACACGCTCCGATAACACGCTAGCGGCAGGGCAGGCCAGGACCTCCAAGGCGTACAGAGCGAGTTCATTCCAAGGGTCCAGCTTGGATACCCAATAATTAAAAGGCACAGAGGAATCACGGAGGACGCTGGTACAATCGGCAAGGTACTCCCTCACCATCTTTTGAAAATTTACACTCCTTGTGAGAGTACCCTGTAAGCTGGGCGGGTGTCAGAAAACTGTCCCAGAACGTTGACAGTGTTCCCCTGCCTCTGCTGGATTGGAGTTGCATCTCTCTCGCCTGTACGCCTTGGTTGGGCAACGAACTGTGACCTCTGCCGCTAGCGTGTTCAGATGGGAATTTTTTTAAGAGTTCTGCAGCAAGGGCCTTCTGGTATTGCTCCATTTTTGTAGACCTCTCCACCTCAGGAATAAGAGAGTGAAAGTTCTCCTTGTAGCGGGGGTCTACAAGTGTCACCAACCAGTAATGACTGTCACCCAACATTTTGACAACGCGAGGGTCACGGTTAAGGCAGCGTAACATAAAGTCAGCCATGCGTGCCAGACTGGTAACGGGCAAGATTTCCGTGTCCTCACCAAGATGACGACTGACCATGCTCTCCTCCTCCTCCTCCTCTTCCTCCTCCCCCCTGTCCTCAGGCCACCCACGCTGAACCGACGGTATGACACTTGTACAGGTACTACCGTCTACAACGCATGATAGTAGCTCCTGTTCTTCCTCCTCCTCCTCCTCCTCCTCCTCCTCCTCTCCCTCATTGTCCCCCAATGCACGTTGGGATGAGATGAGGCTGGGCTGTGTGTAATCGCCTGCTACGGC